>NC_140482.1:11865336-14285336 GCF_051167445.1 Perissodus microlepis | reverse complement strand
GCAGCTCTTTCATTCATCTCCAAATCCTCCAAACCTAAGCTGTGCCTCTTATTCATTTCTAATCCTGTCTGTCCCAGGAAAAAGGAGTCTTCAAAGAGTCTACCTGTTGCAGATTGAAACGTTTCAACTGTATTTCCTCTCTAGGTGGCAAACACCATCACCAGTTTAGAAATTGTGATGAAAACCTGTACACATTATCAATCAGACATTGACAGGTTGTCTTTGGTCTGCAAAAATGTGTAGCTGGGTGAATGCCTGGACGACACTTTCCAAGCAGGTCACAGCATCATAATGACACAATCGCTTGTTATTTGCTCCACCTGTATTCACTTTACCTGCCTGTTTTAATGTTGTGGTTGATTGATGTGAAGCTAAACAGGGCTAATGAGGTTTTAAGAGAATGCAATGCCCGAATGTGCAGTTTCTAAGAACTAGTAGTGATAATGGAACCTGAAAGCAAAAAGGAAAAACATTGTACAGTATTGTCCCTGTTATCAGCTGTTCTAACCGTGCCTCTTATTGCACCTGAGTTCTTTGAGTCATCAGATAATTAGGGGTTGACACAGTCACTTGTGATAACAATGATGCTGAGAAGGGCAAATTGGGAGATGGTACTTGGTTTCACAGTCTAGCATCAGTGGGCGTCGCAGAATCGTTGATAGGAGGTTACATAAGGACCTGGTCATGTTGACTTAGTCTTAGTGTCGAGGATCTAGACAGGAGTCACTAGTCTCTCTCTGTCTTTTGTTCAAAGATTCAGTCAGAGAATTTGGGACCCAAGGTCGACACAGAGCACAGCAGCCATGGCAGGTGAGTCTCAATCTGGAGTATAGAGCTATGTGAGCGGGATTTCTTTATTTTTTTTAAGAAATATTTCCTGACACACACAGATTATTCTTTTTTCCGTATTCGGTTTCTACTTTGTTTCCATAAGTATATAAGTTATATGGGACTTATGTTAACTTCTTTCTGCAGTTGAAAAGATAAAGAAGCCCAAGAAAAGAAATGTAAGTTCAAGTTGCACCGCAGTTCATCCTTTTGTACTGACAATACACAGTGCTTTGATCTTGTTGCAATATCCGTGAGGATTAAACGCTGCAGACCTTCTCCTTTCCCCTTTAACAGGCCACAATCTTCGGCTACCCACTGAGCATCTTTTTCATCGTAGTTAATGAGTTCTGTGAGCGATTTTCCTATTATGGGATGCGAGGTGAGTGGCTTCATTGGGTTCTGATGTTATTTTTCTTCACCTGAAAGTTGATTTAATCAAGTATTTACTGTATGCTGTTTAAGGATGTTTTTCTGCTACTGTGCATGTATAACTTTCCACTAGATTTTTGACACTTATAGTTACTTTATTTTATTTTTTTTTTTACTTAACACGCAGAATGAATTTTTAGAATATAGAGTAAGCTTCAACTCAATTAACTTTTTCCTTTGTGCCCCCCTGCCTTCCTCTCTTCTTGCTGTCTGCAGCCGTGCTGGTGTTGTACTTCAAGTACTTCCTTAAGTGGGATGAAGACTTTGCCACCACCATCTACCACACATTTGTGGCTCTTTGCTACCTAACGCCCATCCTGGGAGCTGTTGTGGCAGACTCATGGCTCGGGAAGTTCAAGTGAGCTTCTCAATAAAATAAAATCAATACATGAAAAGACACCAACCTATAATTTGCATGAAGACTCAGTTTAAATGGTTAAAGTGTTTAACCTTGGAGTTTTGATCCTTGTCTATCTTACCTTTATCTGTACATGCTGTACATCTGCTCAGTGCCTCACATATCCCTTGTCCTCTTTCCTCTGTGTAGGACGATTATCTACCTGTCCATTGTTTATGCAGTGGGACAGGTCGTCATGGCTATAAGTGCTATCCAGGACATCACAGATGCTAACAAGGATGGCACCCCTGACAACATGACCTTACACGTGTGAGCTAAACACACCCAGAGATGACTGGCATAATAGAAATGCACTGGATCCACACTGTCAGACAAATGAACATCTGTCTCTACTTTGTTTTGCCCCCAGAGTTTTGTCCATGCTGGGTCTCTTCCTTATTGCCTTGGGAACAGGAGGCATCAAACCCTGTGTTGCTGCTTTTGGAGGGGACCAGTTTGAAGATCATCAGGTCAGACGGTGCTCAAACATACGTGTTACTGCAGAGAGTGGAACTCGCCAGAAACACCTCTTTTTTCAAAGAGTCCAAGAGTTTTACACATTCATTGCAGACTGTATATAAAAGATGGACATAGCCACCTTGACGTGAATCTGTCTCGACATCTGTGACCATATATGTTATTATAAAACAACACGACAACCAAAACCACACACAAATTCATGCAGCAACAAAGAGATGTACTTTTACATGTAATTATACACACACCAAATATATACATGACAACATACACTGACTGCCCTTTGCACACAGCAGTTAAAGCTACACCTCCCTAAGTTATCAGCTGTACTCGGTCAGCACTTTGTTTATCTGTTTTTTTGTTCCTGCTAGCTTTTTATTAACTACTTGATCGCAAGCACAAGTGCCCCCGTAATTTTATTACACCCTTCAAGGCCGGGGACAAAGATTAATCCATAATGTTAATGACATGGCTAAATTATCTAAGGAAATAAGTGTGCAATATAATGCTGTTCCCCACAGGAGAAACAGAGAAGCACCTTTTTCTCCATCTTTTACCTGTCCATTAATGCTGGAAGTCTCATCTCCACTCTGATTACTCCCATTCTCAGAGGTAGAGCCACAACACTCAAACTGATCACAGAAAATAAAATATACCACTGGGTCACAAACTGATTTTTGTGTCCTTACATCTTCAGCTCAGACATGTGGTATCCAGCAAGAGTGCTATCCGCTGGCCTTCGGTGTCCCTGCTGCGCTCATGGTGGTAGCTCTGAGTAAGGATTTTATTATAAAAAATTCTTGTTTGCTGTAATAAGCAAATTAATGCTTCTTTTCGATGACGTATCCTTCATTAAGTGTTGACAAATTGTAGCTAAGTAGTGAGTGCTTGTTACAGAAATTCTAACCAAGCCGCTAAAAAAACCTAGTAGTTACCATAAACTGTGTTTTCTAAGAAAGTTGCACCATAAAGAGATAACTGGTGAAACAATATTGTCATTTATAATTTCCTGTTACTTTTGTAACACCTGTATGTGTCGTGTGTGTGTTTGCAGTTGTGTTCATTGGTGGAAGTCCCATGTACATTAGGAGCCCCCCGCAGGGCAACATCATTGTGAAAGTTTGCAAGTGCATCGGGGTAGGTGGTTCCAGTGTCTTTCTAGCTTAAAAGTGAATCCCATTTGAATCTCCTGCTGTACAGTTACAGTAATTATTTTGCAATTGTCTTTCTGCTGTTTGTAGTTTGCCGTCAAAAACCGTTTCAGGCATCGTTCTTCTCAGTATCCCAAGAGAGAACACTGGATGGACTGGGCTGAGGAGAAATATGATGTAAATGGAGCACAGGCACATGCAAATACAAACAGCATGGCCATAGATTTCTTATCATTTTCTTATTTTTGGCGTAGAAACTCCTGATTGCTCAGGTGAAGATGGCATTGAAGGTGCTGTTCCTCTACATCCCTCTGCCTATGTTCTGGGCTCTCTTTGACCAGCAGGTATGTGTGCATGCGTGAGACTATGAATAACTAGCACCTGAATCCAGTGTTAGGAATATACTGTCTTGAGTGAATGAGTTACTTTTACCTTATAATATAGGTAAATCCCACATTTACCGTATTTTCCGAACTATAAGGCACACTTAAAACCCTTTAATTTTCTCAAAAATCGACAGTGCGCCTTATGGTCTGAAAAATACGGTATATGGCCTTGAGATGGCTGTAAAACTGAAATGAAAGATTGAAGCAAAATCCGGTGACAGGAAAAAAAAAAGACAACTGTGTTTGTTTCACAGGGTTCAAGATGGACCTTCCAGGCGACCACAATGAACGGCAACTTTGCAAGTGTTATGTTTTAATGTTTTGATGCAAAAAACCAGTTAAATACAGGTATAACACCTTGTGACCTCAAACCACAGAAATGGATGATATTAATGAGACTGTTTCTCTTCTTTTCCCAATAGGGAGCGATTACAATCCAGCCTGATCAGATGCAGGTGAGATACTGGGCTTGATTACATCTGACTTTGACCTGATTAAATTAAGCATTTTTCATGCATGAAGAGCTGACAGCATTGGGAGAGTCTGGGATTGTCAACAAATCCCTGTCAGAATCAGCCAGTGGTTTAGATGATGGTGCTGGTTTAGCATAATGTCCTGAATGCATGATTGTGATATAAAGCAATGCTCAAAACCACACTGTGTGTGTGAACATGGCTTAAGCATCACTCTCTTCCCACCAGACTGTCAATCCTATCTTGATCCTGATTCTGGTGCCAGTCATGGACACTTTGATCTACCCTCTGATTTCCAAGTGCTTTAACTTCACGTGAGTGTTTTGTTCCGTCTTCATTTTGTTTAATCGATACCATTTTACATTCAAGAATGAAAACAAAATTCATATTTACTATCCATTAGCCATCTTATAATTTATGTTAATGTATATTGTTATACTGTGTAAGAAAATAGTTGTTTGATGAATTAGCACAATTAATATTTTTTGTTAATGTATATATTTTAGGGTCTTTATTTCTTTACAGTAACCTTTTAAATAATTGGTTCACATGGCAACTAATTAATGTACTACATCGTAGCTTGTTATCTTTATTTAATTATAATTTATTTTTTTGTAATAAAAGAAAACAAAGCAAACTAACAAAAACAACTAATGTTTAATTAGTTGCATAAACGGTCTGTAGAAGATTACATAACTGTAAACAAATCACATCACCAAATTATAAAATGTGTTCAAACTGTAGAAATCTTTAAATAAGCAATTACTTTAAGCCTTCAAAAAGACAAATAGAATAAAGTAAATGCCTCCTATAAAATGACTTCCTGTAAACACTGTTCCATGTGGCTGAATATAGGATAGTGATATAAAGAGGATTTCAAGAGTGTGTGTGTGTGTGTGTGTGTGTGTGTGTGTGTGTGTGTGTGTGTGTGTGTGTGTGTGTGTGTGTGTGTGTGTTCTGCAGTCCTTTAAGGAGGATAACAGTCGGGATGTTCCTAGCTGCTCTCGCGTTTGTGGCTGCTGCCCTTCTCCAGATACAGATTGATGTGAGTGTAACACAAAAAAAAAACCCCAAGCACACTTTTGGCAACTTATTAAACATGCATCGTATGATGCAAAATTCCATTGTTCTTTTAGAAAACCCTGCCTGACTTCCCATCAAGTACTGAAAGCCAAGTGAAGTTCATCAACATGGTTAACAGGGATCTACAGATTCAAGCTGATAACAAAACGATTTCCTTGAAAAGTTTTGGGGTATACTAGCCAACACAAGAAACGATTCCCAGACACTATGGTCAGATGCAAGTTTGAACAATTTTCTGATATTGGCAATTGTTTTCTCCTACAGGCTAATGAGGATTATCTGACCTTTCATAACGAGTTTACACTGGTTCTGGAGTCTGGGCAACAAAATACCGTCAATTTGGCTAATGGCACTCGGAATACCATTGCTATCATTCAGGGATCCAAGCTTGGGTTTGAAAAGGTAAAAACACCTGGCCAACCCTGAAGCAAAGCTGGGAAAATTTTACTGTAAAATTCTTAATATTGGGAGCATGAACTTGGCCTTTTTTTCTCCAATCTCCTTGGTATAATTCCTAAAGATTTTTCAGATTAAAACTCTTGCAGCCTTTACTTAACATGTAGACTTTCAAGGTAAAAGCATGGAGGAATGAAGCATTTTGTTGATGGAAGAATAACATTTGTAAAAACTTACATGTACGTTGAGACAGCTGAGATGAAAACGATACAGTGCATGTGAGATGCTAAAATATTTTTTTTCTCCAGTTCGACGACATGACTTCAAAGCCAGAAAAGGGTGAAAATGCTATAAGGCAAGTGTTTTGTTGTTTTTGTTTTTTTTTAAAGTTACTCATACATTTTACATTACTGCCGGAGGTTTCTTCCTGTTAAAACAGAGTTTTCCTTCCCACTGTTTTATCGTGTATGATGAGTTAGACCTTGGTATTAAATTCTTTTGTTTAGAATTGGATCTTTTCTGTTTTTGAACTGTCCTTCCGCAGAGTTCTGAATGGTTTTGGCTCAGTTTTGAATGTAACCGTGCGTGACAAGGTGTTCAACTTTACCAGCAACATGTCAGAATATCTCAGTGTTTCACATGGAAAGTAAGACTGATTTCTCATTCATATGAAAGTCCTATATGGTTATACTATACTATACTGTTTTGACTGGTGGTTTTCTTTAATATGGCAGAGCTGAGTTCATGATCAAGGATAATAGAGAAAGCTGCGTCTACACTCAGGAGCTGGGCTTTGGCAGCTCTTATACATTGATCATCCCATCCACTTTCACATTTGGAGAAATGGTAACATGTAAATCCACCCTGAGTCACATCATGGTTTCAGTGTTTGTTGGAAGCAGCTTAAGACATGCATACCTCTCTGTATGCTCCAGTGCTCAGAAAACATCAAGGCAGTGATGGACATGAAGCCTAACTCTGTGCACATGGCCTGGCAGATCATTCAGTGTTTCCTCATGACTACAGGAGAGGTCGTCTTCTCTGTGACAGGCCTCGAGTTCTCCTACTCACAGGTAGAGGGTGCTCTCCTTAACTTTTCTCATTTGATAATAAGGTCTGTGCCAGCTGCCTAGAGAATGCAACATGCAACCTGAGGACTGATGATGTCATTCTTGATGTTACTTATAATTTGGGATACTGCTTTTTGCTATCCAGGCACCCAGCAACATGAAGTCTGTGCTGCAGGCTGGCTGGCTGTTAACCGTTGCCGTAGGTAACATCATTGTGCTTATTGTTGCTGAGGCTGCAACGCTAAAAGATCAGGTGAGTGGATGCATATGCATACTGTGCTCACTGATTTTGGGCAGGTTTATTTTAAGTGATATAAATGTCTGAAAGTTGCTGTACTTGCGTTTCATGGACAAGAACAACACAGGTTGAGTTCAATAAGGTACACCAGAAGTGCAGTGAAGAATTTCAGAACAACCTATGACTGGTGATGCAGTCTCTCACCCTTTATACCAAGCTCCAAATGAACACTTTTTTGTGTTTCTCTTCACCAGTGGGCCGAGTACATTCTCTTCGCCTCCTTGCTGGTGTTGGTGTGTATCATCTTTGCCATCATGGCCTATTTTTACACCTACACTGACCCAACCAAGATAGAGGCCCAGTTTGATGAAACGGAGCCTGAAGAGAAGGAGAAGAGTAAAAACTTCGACATGCCCAGGAAAGGCTCAGCTGAGAGCCACAAAGAGGACAGGAGGAGTTCTGATTCCAGCTCTGATGACGAGTGCACCAAACAGACAAAGATCTAAAGCAACTCCCTCACTATGCCTTTCCCCTCTCTTCTGCTGGATTTTGTCTTTCATGTCTCAGAGTGCCTGTGCCATTTTGGTCAATTTGTCAGAGAAATCAGCTCACAGTTGGACATGTAGCAGCTAGAGTGACCCGAGTGAAATGGCACTGAATAGCACAGAAGCTGATTATCCGCATATCAGCTCATATAATTAAAATCCATTCATAGGTTTGTCATCTATAGTTGAACTGTTGTAAATTTGACATAATTTCTTTTGCACTGAGCTTTATTATCTTCAACTAATTTTGTCTTTCATGTTTTTACACATGCATATTTACAAAGAAATCATCCCAATATTTGTATTTATTTCAAAGTGCAGTGATGTATGTATTGTAATATGCTGTTGGTATTTTATACATAAACGATATTAACAGGAGATAATCTGACACCACACACAGCTTCCTCAGTAAGAAATCTTCGTTATTGAAAGTCTGAATTAATTTTGGGCTTGAAGAACACTGTCATGTTATGGCTATTCAATGCTCCAATGCTCTGACACTAAACATCTATGTCAGCGGTGGTTTCTTCCACATATGCAATGACATCATTTAAAATCAGTGTCTACGTTCTTACAATTCTGTAACTGAATATGCCTTCAAATACAAATGATTGCAGCTAGTTTGATGACTGGGTGGATTTGTCTTTCAGTGCAAGAAGGTAGTGTTCACCATTCTTGCCCAAAGTGCTTACCACAAAAAAACATACAAGTTATTGTGATTACAATAAATCATACTCATGAACTATATAATAGAAATATCATATCTGGGTAATTACTTGGTGCTAATTATTTAGCTTTAAAAAGAGGACACTGACTGTAGTAAATATAGCTCAGTTTGCCATTTCTCTGGTCTCACTGACATTTAATGTCAGTAAATAAAATACTGCCTCAGCCTCCTAGTAGATGCACTTGCCAGATCTGGTGATCAAGAACAAACCTATTGTTGCATTAACAGGTTCATGTTGTGTAGTGTCTCTACCGCAGTTTTAATTATCTTTCACTGTAGCTGTCGACCAATGTGCTCCAGTCACTGTGGCTATTTTGAGGCAGTTACTATCCTAAACTGCCAGAAGCTCCCCTTCTGTGTTCTGGGAATTTTGAATAAGAACAGGACTTTTTCTTTCCTACCTAAAAACAAACAACAAGCAAATGTATACTTTACCATGCTGGGGAATTGCTTTAGCATCCTTTAGAAACACTTGTGAATGTGGCACAATGGTAGGGGAAGTGGAGTAACTAAATCCCTGTATGGTGTTGAAGGAGTTTCCAGTCTACAAACACCAACTCCTGAAAAGTAAATGTGGCCATTATGTTCTCAGTTAGATTAGATCTTTATTTCTCATGTCACTTTGAAAGCTTATAAGGAGCTTAAATTTAACTTGGGGATTCTCAAATGACACAAGCAAAGATTATATACAGTATTATAAACTGTCAGCTATGATAAAGGAGACCAAATGTACACATTTTGTTATTTTCGTAGCATATGTTTTTCTGTAAGTTACAGATTTTTTTTTGTTGTTGCCAGAGGCAGGTGCTGATATCCATAAAGCATTCCATATTTCCATACTTAACTCTTTGCAGTTATAAAAATATCACATATTTCTTAATTTCTTTCAGTCCCTGTGTTGACAAGTGCGTCTTGATGCAACTCACCAACATTATTGCTGCATTAGCACAGTAGTAAATTCTGGAACTCTTAAGTAAACATATATAGTAAAACATGGCTATTAGCAATTTTTTGTTTTTTTTACAGGTTTCTTTAAATACTTGACACACTTTCAAAGTGCAAAAAAACTGATCTGAAAATTAGAAAAAAAAAAAGGTGCAAATCATACTACAAAGATCTGGTGAAAGCATAAAAGAAGACATGGCACTTCTATAGCACGGTGTGGAGGTGAGAACAGAAATGTGTGAGGATAATAAAGATGGCATTGGATTCTGCAGCTTGGCTTGTGCTGATCAATAGTTTAATTTGGCCATGAGCAAAGTTTTGTGTGGATTGATTGCCTTCTTGGGGCCTTGCCATTTTTTCCTCATCTCCACGTTGAGTTTCTAAACACTGCTAAGGAGAAATTACAAGCCGAGGAATAATAATACTTCACATACCAGCATTCGATCACCCCTAAAGGTTCCTCTTTGTAATTGTCCTAACTTCATCTTGACCTACAAAATTTCAAAACTGACTTTAATTGTCTAAACATAAGTACAGGTAGCAGTTTTCCTCCTGACTAAAGAAACAAAGGAAATTCTTCTGCCACTAAACAAAGTCAGCTTAGTAACAAAGTTAGTTTGATTCAGCAGGTGATTGAAATGTGAGATTGAAACCAAGTCACTTTGGAAAAAAAACCCCAAAAACCCCAAAACACTGATGAATCTCACTCGCTGATAAGTCAAAGAAAACTGTGATGTAATGCCAGAACACAGATTTGTGTGTATCTGTAAAGGCAAGGCATTTTCTGTTCTTACTGTTGGAGTAACTTTAAATATCTGCTTTTAAACATTATCAGTATCTACAAAATGCGCATGACCATTTTGTACACAGTGATTCAATTCCCGCAATGACAACTTGTATTCATGTACAGCATGGCCCCCCACCCCCCGCGCCATTGGAGGACAAATTCCACTTAAAGCACTTTACCTGAGGTTTCCTTATGAATGCTGCAATTTGCCTAAGCAGGGAGTCTTACTTACGTGAGAGAACACATGAACACGCAGTCACAGGTACACGCACGCGCACGCACGCACACACAGCTTGCACACTAAGATAATAACCCTGCAGGTTCATCAAGCATGCTTTCAGAGGTTTGGGGGGATATGATTCCTACTTTGGGAGTGGGGGAGGGGTGGGGCGGCTGAAGTCTTGTTGTGGATTTTGGGGAGATTTTTTTGGCTCCTTGTGGACTCTGCTGTGTGAGGCTGGAGGAGTCTCCTGTACACAGAGCCCAGCATCGCTGACATCACTCTGACTGAGTTTGTCCCATCAAAGCCTTTCCAGCGGGTCTTGCTGCCCCCTTAACTTCTCCTTATTACTGAATAAAAGAAGCTCTCCAGAGGTTCCTTCTTTTCCTCTGCTTTGGAGTTCAGTCATTTTTATAGGCCAGGTTAGCACCCCGCCCTACACAAAGAGGTCACATGTGGTCAGCTGGTATTGAATGACATCACCCCTGACTTTGAACCCTCTGATCTGGCTGCGGTGTTGGATGGGGGGGTAGGGGCTTGGGAGAGCAGGGCTGGGACAGAACCAATCACTAAGTGGAGGAAGTGGATGTCTTGCTTGTGGAGAAACTGGAAGAAAGAAAAGACAAGTATAAAACAGATTAATGGCATCTTCTGCTTTGTATAGTTACTGACTTCTGAGCACTAAATCTGAGGGAAGCTGTTACCTCTGGAGCCTGTGCACCATGTGAGCAACCAATGAATCAGAGATGCCAGGGTAGGCCTCCTCAGCCAGCAGGATAGCCTCTTTCAGCTCATCCAGGACCAAGGGGTTCCCGTTCACCTGTTCCTGTCGTGCCTTCAGCTGGGAGGTAGAACACAGGGAAGGAGCCACACACTTTGTTAATCTAATGACACAAAGATACAATACAAAACTACACATCTAAGGAGCTAGAAACGGTTGAGCATTAATTTTGCACAACAGGAAGAAGTGGTGACATGTTGTTTATCTTTATATACCGCGTATGTTCTGAAAACGCAGTCACTCAAAATGTAAAAACAAAATAAAACTGCTTGTTTGATTGAGTTTAGTCAATTAATTTGAATGTTTAGATGAGTGAAACAGACAAAGGGAAATTACTCAATGGAAGCCCTGCTTGAAAACCATGGAAACGCAGCAAAGTTCATTTGGACAACACCAAAAACTATGTGAGCGAAAGAATGAGTCACACACAAATTACAGTTCCCAAAATATTCAGTGTGAAAAAATGTCTCGTCTATAGTTTGCAGAAATCCACCACAGCTACGCGAGTCAGACCAAGTGAGAAGTGATGGCTGTGGAGGAGAACAACTACTCAGCTGATCGTCCACATGAAGCTGCTTACCTCAGATAATGCAGGAGAGATAACAGTGGCCAGGCTCTGTGAATAAGGCCTCTTTGGAATGTCTTTTTTCTGTGTTAAAAGAAAATAAAGAAGTGCACTTACAGGGGATTAAAAAACAAAAAATTCTCAATTTCTCCAAATAACATCACAACTTTTTATCACAGTAAAGTGCGCATAAGGTGCAGATACGCTATGTCAAAGTAGGAAAATGGAGCTGGCTAAGGAGCCAGATGGATAAAGTGTCAAATTAAAAAATTTTAAAAACTAAACAAAAATCCATTCATGGCTGACCTGATCTGTTGTTCCTGACTGGCCATCCCCATTCTGCAGCTTCTTGGGGTCCTTCTCTCGGATGGTGAAGATCCAATCATCACTACCAAAGTCGTTCCCACCTGAGGCCTGGCCATCCTGCTCTCTGATTGGACAGATATTAAAGAGGATTTTGGACATTTATCAGGATGAGTGATAAAGTCATGCATGTTAAGTGCTTCCAGCTCATCAGAACAAAGCAGCACAGAGATGAATGCATTTTTTCGTTAATGAAAATTCACTTCACAGTTAAAGACATTTTGGACTTACGAGTCGGACTCGTCAGAACTGGATTCTGTGGTTCTAGACTGCTCTGCCTTCCACCTTTTGTACTTGTCCACCAGTTCGGTCAGGTAGGACGTCTTCTTCGCATGACGGACGATCAGTTTATGCTTCAGCAGCTCTTTGGCAGTTGGTCTCTGTAAAAACAAAGCTTTGAGATGAGCATGTGATGCAGTCTGAAAACTCTGTACAGACAGCAAAACAAAACTTTTAATATTACTTACAAAACTGGGCTCTTTGTTGAGGCAGGCCTCGACAAATTCCTTGAGTGGTTTACTGTAGTTGCCCTCCAGTGTGGGCGGATTGTTCTTTGGGATGAGGAATAAAACCTTCATTGGATGGAGATCTGAATGGGGCGGCTCACCCTTTGCCAACTCGATAGCAGTGATGCCCAGAGACCAGATATCAGCCTGGAAACACAGACGATAAACATAAGATAAACTAAAAAACACAGACTTAACAATGTGGTGTATGCTGTACAGTGCAGCGAGAAATGCCCAGACCTCTACATTGGAGAGACCAAACAGCCACTTCACAAGCGCATGGCACAACACAGAAGAGCCACCTCCACAGGACAAGACTCAGCAGTCCATCTGCATCTTAAGGATAAAGGACACTCTTTCGAGGATGCCAATGTTCACATTTTGGACAGAGAGGACAGATGGTTTGAAAGAGGAGTGAAAGAAGCCATCTATGTCCACTGTGAGCGACCATCTTTGAACAGAGGCGGGGGTTTACGACACCAACTCTCTGCCATCTATAATCCAGTTTTGAGATCCCTTCCCAGACGCCTTAACGCCCACTCACATCCTGGGCCATCTGACCTCAGGAATTCGCATGATAAGGTGGGGCCAGGTTTCACAATGAACACACCCGAAACTCTGGCTGATTGGGACCCACACCCAGTTTCACACCTTGGCTCAGGCGATTAGAAGATCATCAGGGGGTCCTTTTGTCCCTCTGTGGGGGGATACTCCCACTAGGTTTATATCTGGGACTCTCCACCATTTGACCTTAGAACTGAAGAAGCTTCTCGGATGAGAGGTGAAACGTCTTCAAGTAAACTTAAAGAAGTCCAGACGCTTTTCTTTGCAAGCTCCTTTGACTACGATGACCTGGATGACTGAGAACCTTCACAGACATAAGATAAACTAAATGTCAGAGTTCTCGTTATACCTTGGAGTGACTGACTGATGACTGTGGAGCTGTGGACATCCTTTACTTTGTGACAAAGAAGCTAAAAACAACTAAAAATAACTAAATTCCACAAAGCTAGATAAAGAAAAAGATCATTTGTGGTCAAGTAGTGAAAATAACAACTAAAAAAAGTTCATTTTAAGGCCACACATGTACTTTGTTATCCACTAAAAGGCTAATTACAGACAACCAAGACTCTTCTTCCGAGTTTATATGTGCCGGCTGGACGAACCATTACTGATGTCCTTTTGGTCACAAGTCACTCTGGTAACTCACATCTTTCCTCTGCTGCTCATAGGGAGCCAGAGCCCACTTCAGAAAGTTACTCCTGTTCTATGTGGCATTTACCATCCTTTTAAGAAATGCACAGAGCAGTCACCAACAACTATAATAATTAATAATTAATTACTTAACACCCATTTCCACAAACAGTTAATGGATGAAACGAAGGACCAGTTTGCAGGACTGTTATTCCATTTCTTAAGGAGATGACTTTCAGATACTGTTCATCTGCTGCAGAAAGTGGACATGAAATGCAGCACAATCTCAATGAAGTGGGCACCAGTTCGACATGGTGGCTGTCACTTTGAAAGCAGCTGAAAGCACATGTGCTGCTCTTCCTACGCTGTGTGCATCAGCCTAAGCTGACATAACTCTAACACTATTACAACCACATGACTGGTAAAGATGCTATTTTCATTGTCACCGGTCTTTCATAGTGTCTGTTAAAAAAATATATGTAATGGATTTATACTGACCATGTTTTCAATTGCTGTCGAGGAAAGCTTTTAGACAGCTCTATGTACAAGTTATTCACAGTTTTCTTTTTTGTGTCATTTTAGCATCGTGAAAACTTTGAAGTTTACATTTACAGCAGAGTGTAGCCTGAAAGATTGCCAGAGGAATGTAAGTCAACGTAGCTGTGTACACTATGTAACTGGTTCTGAACTCACCTTGGAATCATAGGCCGACTGTTTGATGACCTCAGGGGCCATCCAAAAGGGGGTGCCCACAAAAGTGTTGCGTTTGATCTGGGTGTCTGTGAGCTGCCCGGCAACACCAAAATCAGCCAACTTTACTTCTCCTTGCTCAGACAGCAGAACGTTGGCAGCTGCAGAAGGAACAAGAAGGATAGCTGATGTGACCCAGCCTTGCTACTGCTTCAGACAATTCTCTTAATGCCATTTATCTACATCACCAATTTCTATAATAAAGAGGGAACGGTCAGATAGCTTTCAGAGAACTGCTGCAATGTTCATCTCAAGTCTCAAGTGCACAACATCATAATGAAGTAACTAAGTGGGTGTCAAAACCATGATATTTGTGTTCACTCCCTGAAGCCTAAACAGCTGAAACATGTGTCCTCTAATTATAGCACTCAAAGTCAGTTGGCTACCTTTGATATCCCTGTGGATCTTTTTCTCAGAGTGCAGGTACTCCAGGCCCTTGAGGATCTCTCTTAGGATCGTGGCGATCTGGGTCTCATCCAGAGCTCCAGGCTCCATCTTTGGAAGAAAACCAAACAAACAAACAAAAACTATGAGCTGTGGATTTCAGCAGAGTTGTCTTCACGGAGATGACTGCTCATTTTCTGTGAGAAACATGTACAAACCAGAAATAACGACTGAGCACACATACTACTATAGCCAGTACATTTATATCCTTTACATGGTCTTGGGTCAGGTTGACGTGTCTATACAGACATGTCACAGATACAAACACACAAATAATGTTACATTATTATAATCTGAGCACAGGGAAGTCTTCCACCCTCAACATGACCAAAAGTTTTAGCTGTCAGAGGACTTTAGAGTTCATATTTGTTAATTGTATTCGAACAGAGACTAATTGCAATCAGTAAACATACATGTTTTCTCTACTGTTTGAAACTGAGATGAAGACAATAACTGTTAACAGTTTTATGTCAGACTAGGTTTTAAAACCCCAAATACATCCTCAGTCAGTGTGACCTGGGGGATACCAAATGGTCCTAAAAGTGAAGACAATACAGGTTTTGTGTACAGTGATAAACAGTGATAGTGACACTTGTGTTGTTTACTACTATTGCAATACAATGTTGTTTCAGTAGATGTACATTTTGAATTATGTAGTGTGCCATCAATCCCAGCAGTTCCTGGAAAAAGACAGACTCATTTTACTGCTTCTAAGCTCGAAGCGCTGATAAAATGTTGTTCAGTCTCATTAACACAAATTTACAGAAATTTTCTATGGACAACATACAACATTTTGACCCATATACACATTGGGCTTGAGATGTGAACAAATACTGTCAATACTATATAAAGGAAAGAGTGTCAGAGGTTTTGTTTTGACAACTATTGTACTGGGTTGAGAGAACCACTTACCAAATCTAATGCTGAACCGCCACCTAAATATTCCATAATGATCCATAGCTTTGTGTCCTGGAATGGTAAACAGGAAGAATGAAAAGAGAAGACATTGAGTACTTTGGCATATTTGTGGGTGAAAGATATACAGTTGCTTTTTTAAGTTTAGTTTACTTTTTGCATAGTGACACGTATGTTACAGGATCCAGAGAACACACCACTGCATTTATAGCTTCAGCTAGTTTGCAATGATATTTAGATTCGGACCATAATGTGATACTTAGGCCACGTCCACACATACGGGTATTTTTGAGAACAGAGAAAAAAAAATCCCGTCCACACGTAAACGCAAAAACGAAGGAAAACGCTGCTAGGAACATGCCATGGTGATATATTCCTAACCGTGTACAAATGTTGGCCAATCAGAAGTCTAGAAGCCTGGATGGGAAAGAGTAAACAAAGATGGTGCATAGAACTGAGTCCTATGTATGGAGGGAGAGTAACTGTGTGTGTATATGTAAGCATTTAAACACTGCAGAGAGTAAAATTAACAGTAACAGTATTTTGTCTAAAGTCCGCCAATGTAAAAATTAATTTCACCAAAACAATAACGTGGCACACAGTGTGACGTGAAAAAAGGCGCACACCTTTGACGCTGCGTTTTCTCTGTTTTCCTCGTCCACACGTAAATGCAAAAATGGAGTGTTAGAAAATATCCACCCTGGCAGGAGTTTTTAAAAATCTCAGTTTTCAGTGACCGAAAACGCAGTTTACATGTGGACGAAAGGTGCAAACGCATAGAAAAATCTGCGTTTTCAAAAATACCCGAGTACGTGTGGACGTAGCCTTAGAATCTCCGTTGTCATGCACACACATACAAATGCAACTAAAGCACATCTCTGGTGGGTGTCTCGAGTCATTTTTAGGCTAATCCCCATTAAATTTTGGATTATTTGTTGGAAACGTGGGCAGCAGAAGGAAGTTCATTGTATATCTCATCAAATTTGCTCAATGTCAAGTTTGACTAAACATCTTGTGTTAATGCAGGAGTAACTTGGAATACATGTAATCAGGTACTTAAGTTGCAAAGACACATGTAAGAAGTAACTAAAGTCGACCTCAGTAAAGGCCTGGCAGAGCATCTCATGTGTTCCAGATTCCAGAATTCTCATTCCAGTAATAATGGTGGTCAAATGCTTATATACACCAAGCACGGGAATAAATATCGCTGTAATTTGGGGCTTTTAATGATTTGTTTGCATGGTTCTTTTCCCAGGCTGGACTGATTGTACAGCATACAGATTTAATGACTTTAAAAGAAACAAGACGACCAAAGCAGGGTCAAAAGTACACATGAAGGCTCAACGGTATATACACTCTCTTAAAATCATTTAAAACCACTTTTAATAACTGGTGCTATACCCCGCTAATATTTGGTTAAATGTCTCTTAGCAAGCTGCACCTCAACTAGATGCTTTTGCAGAAAAGCTTTGATGTCCTCATGCTTCATTATTTAATCCATCTTGTGCGATGTACCAGCAGAACTGGCAGCAAAACAGCCTTAGCACGATGGTACTGTTACCATGCTTGACAGCTGGTACAGAGGCTTTAGGTTTGAAAGCCTCATCTCCACTCCTCTAATTATACCTCTTTTCATTGTAGACAAGCAGCTCAATCTTTGTCTTGTCTGAGACGAACACGAAAAACATATCTCCGGAAGGTAATTGTCTGTCCATGTGGATGACTATAAATTTCAGTCAAACCTAAAGATGTCGATTTTGGAGCAGGGCCTTTTTTCTTGATCTGCAACCTCTCAGACCATGGCGGTGTCAAACTCGCTTCACTGTGGGCAGTGAGGCTGGTGTTCCAGGAGTTTTCTTAACAGACTTGGTCTTTGTGTCATCCCTGAACATGCTAACCAATTTCCTCTCATCTGGAGCTGACTTTTTG
This sequence comes from Perissodus microlepis, assembly GCF_051167445.1. Classification (NCBI taxonomy): domain Eukaryota; kingdom Metazoa; phylum Chordata; class Actinopteri; order Cichliformes; family Cichlidae; genus Perissodus; species Perissodus microlepis. The sequence continues at coordinate 14,267,734 of NC_140482.1, read as the reverse complement.
AGTATTCCTCAAGATCAAACTAGTGAAAACATCTGAATAACTTGTACTTGTGTAGTTTCAGCTGATGGTTTCTGAATCTGCAGTTGTTTAGAAATGGCTCCAAGAGACCTCCCAACTTGTGTAAATCTACAATTATCCTTCTTAAGATCCTCACAGAGTTCCTTGAATTTTTCAAGACATTTTTTCTTATAAGAACTGGTCAATCTAATGAGTGCTGTCAAACAAATCCTTTTGATGCTGGCAAAGACAAATTACCAGTAGTCAATCATTTTCACTAACAAGACGTCAACAGGCCTTGACCATATCAAGTTAAAATACACTATAAAACCTTCAGGACCATTAATTAAAGTGGTTTTAAATCACTGAATTAAATGATTAAAGAGAGTGTAAGTATAAACCTCCATGTACAGTTTTGACGCCAAGTGATGAGAAAATCCAAAATGGATTTAGATTTGACTTGTGCACATTAAAGCTGTATGTTGTATAATCATTCCACCCTGGCAAAACCCACAAAAAGAAATAAACCCCCCCACAAAATATCATGACATTTATGCCCGTGACAAGCATATGTACACTTCTTACCATAATTGTATACAAATATTAAATGTTTTGCCAGCATGCACAGTCATCTTTGATTCTCTGAAAAGAGAATACTAAAGCCAAGTCTACAGTTAAATCAGATCTTGACTGTTTGATGTCAAATCCACTGCGGTGGTGTAAAGAACCAAAATTAGACCAAATGTTTATAAATACGTGTGAACCTGAAAGTATGCTGCTGATTGCAACCTTGCTTTTGTGTGAGAAACAAACATCACCTTCAGGTATGAGCCATAGTACTTGGTGATAAAGGGGCTGTCGCACTGGCTCAGCACAGTGATCTCTTGCTGGATGTCTTCGATCTCGTCCTCTGCTTCCTCTAGATCTATGATCTTGATGGCCACGACCTTCTGTGTACGGTTGTCGATGCCTTTGAATACCTCACCAAATGAACCCTTGCCAATGCGCTCAAGCTTGGTGAACAGCTCCTCTGGGTCCACTCTAGCATTCTGATGTTTGACAGGCAGGGGAAACAAAACAAAGGCGGAAAGGGAAGATGGATTGAAAAAACATAACACAAAACAAACAAACAAAAAAAACATAAAAGAAAGGAATGTTTAAAAAGAAATCAGTCTTGGGGAGCAAACAGGAAACACCAGCAGGGTGCCATTCTTACAGGACACATTAATTCACTCATTGCAACACCTTTTGTTTGTGTACACAAAAAGAAAGACACAGGAGAATGAAAGGGAAAAGTGTAAAAATTGGACAGCATGCAGGTTAAGAAAGCATTAAAAAACAAAAACAAAAACAAACAAACAAAAAACAAAAACCCAAAATGTAAATGGAAGGCAACATTTTAGTCGAGCTACCCCTTTGGGGTTTACTGTGCGCTCATCATTTTCTTCATTAATTTTTTTGAAACAAAACAAGCAAACAAACAAAAGAACCCCCCCCCCCAAAAAAAAAACATATAGAAGAGAAAAACGATGACCAAATTAAACTTTCAAAAAGGCTGAGTTACAGTTCTCATGATTATTAGTAAATGAAACATTGTAGCTCTGCTTTGGACTCTCTAGACCTGAGGCAGCATGTATAAACACACATTAAAAATCTTAATACGCTGAGGACTTAAGTCTGACTGCAGTAAAAACATCTAAGATTAGTCTACAAAAAAGCCCTTCCTCAAGAAGTCAATCAACCCGTATGAGGCTTTCAAGGGGACTTGGAGATCAGGGCTACTTAACATGAATCATACATTCATGTCATTACTCATATATCATATACAGTATATAAGCATACAGCTACATACACTATATGGACAAAAGTATTGGGCCACACCACTCTGAATTCAAATGTTTTCAGTCACATATGCACGGGTGTATACAAATCAAGCACCTAGCCAAGCAGCCTGCCTTTACAAACAGTTGTGAGAGAATGGCCTGTTCTAAAGAACTCAATGAATTTGAGTGTGATTAACAGGATGATACCTTTGTAACACATTAGTTTGTGAAATATCTAGGCACGAAGAAATTTCACAATCAACTCTAAGAGCTATTATTAAAAGATGTAAGCCTTTAGGAACCACAGCAACTGATTGACAAAGTGACAGAGCATGTAATATTGCACAGCAGGGTCGCCAAGTGCTGAGGCTTAGTTACTAACACTCTGCTGACTCAGTAAGTTCAACATCAGCACAAAAAATGTGCATTGGGAGCTTCTTGACATGGGTTGCCATGACTGAGCAGCTCAAGCAGTTGTAAGTGTAGGTGGTAGAGGGTGTGATATAGCTCATGATACAAGAAAATTTGTGTAATACTTTAAAAATACTTTCTATCTAGAATGTTGTATCTTGCAGCTTTTTAACCAGCTACTTAAAGTCCTGCTTTTCAAACATATAACCGCATCAGTAATGACTATCCATGGTTTGCTCTTACTATCATAGAAAGTGTACAAGCCAGTGCTCAGTGGAGTCATTTGTTTACATTTAGGTCACACGTCACCACCTGCTAGCATCTCCTCCTTCATAGCCTGGTTGCACTTAACACTGTTTCTGCCTCACGTGGTGAAACACATTTGTCATTTCCAGCTTTTGTGGTAACACTGTTCTTACATATTTTACAAAGTACTGTGCTTTGTTAGAGACAGTTTAAGTAGCTCCTTTTTAGGTACTAACCCGTTGTCAGAGACTGACACATGGTTCTCAGACAAGACCACAGTAGGGAATGTAAACGCATGGCATTACTATATTAATGATATCACCATATGACATATTTATCTCATGTAAAAATTTTTACAGGTATTTTTGTGATATCATACACAGCTCTTGTACGTCTTATTTCCTTTGACAAGTTTTACATGCTGCCTGTTTAACACTGAGTAACTGCTTTTGCCTGATTTTAAACCGTTTGAGCAGTCACACAGAAAAGCTTAACACTCTGAAGTGCTTATGATGGAAAAACTGAAAGTGTGCTCAGTGAATTCACTGAAAACTGTATCGGTGGGGCCGGTGGATAGTAACACTGAGTGTATCTGAGTGGGGTATGAAAAAACCTTTAACACCACAGGAAGAGAACTAAAATTACTGAATTCTCAAGAGGCTGTTATGTGGGAAACACAGGACTAGGCATCAACAAAAACAACTTCCTTTTTTGACCTCTCTGAGCACAGGCAGGGTTAATGTGTCCATTTTGAGATTACTAAAATATGAAGCCACTGGTTTATACAAGGAGGAACCCTTCTGTCAAAGGGTGCCTTTAAATACAATTTTCCAAGGAAAAACCATTGACTCTGCAAGTAAAATGTGTTACAATTTCTCCAAATTGTGGACTGGCAGGCAACAACCATGATTTAGCGTGCTTTAGTGTTGTGCAGACTCATATAACATAAACCTAACCTTTGTATACTTTCAGTATGAGTTACTATGTATTAACTGAGGTAGCCGTTGGCTAATCCCAAAAGCTCCTCTACTTCTGATATGCATCTTGTGTTTACTAACAAGCCTGCAAAGACAGCATAATCTGGTGCGTGAGGCAGTTTACATTAGGAACAGTTATCTGCTCTAGTCATCTGCCCAACACAAGCTCTACAGGCGCAGTAAGGATACGTGAGATGCAGGAACAAAGTTCCAGCTTGCACGTCTCTGCACAACGGCACGTGAGAGCTCAATATTTCCTTCAAGTCATGACTGAAATATCCGAATTTTACCTCTTGCAATTCAAAATATGTGTCATTAACTGACTTGTTGTCAGTGATACTAACAACGAAAACACGTGGAGCAGAAAGGTTAATTAACTTGCCCTCGGCACACGCAAGTTTATGTGTTTTGGTAGCTTTTAGAGAATATGTACCTCCGATTTATTCTGCCCAGTTCACTAACAATGGAATGTCCTACCTCGAGCATGAGGCGAATTGACGCGATGTACCAGAGTACTTAAACGCTTCACTTCACTGAGCCGAGTGGGAGTACAAACTCACAGCAGGGAGGCAAACGATTTAAATTCTGTTCTGACAGTCATCTCGACTACCTATTGCGGACAGACTCCACAGATATTTAACTTACCTGCATCCCCGGCAGGTTACCCTGAACGGGAGAATGGGCCATGGTGATGCTGACTGGTTCTGTAGTGCAGGGCTGAGGTCTGATCGGTTTCACTTGTGTTTACAGTCCCGGCTGTGGTGCCGTTAATGCCCCACAGTGCTCCTGCAGCACACCTAGCTACCCAGATCTGCTCAGAATACCCCCGGTTACTCTCAAACAGGACAATAAAATGTCCTTCCTGCACACGAACTAATGCACTTTTTCTGTATCCGAACAACCTAAGACACCCAAAACAGCTGAGCACGCTAACCAACGTTTGCTAACGCTAACTCTGAAGAAATCCGCAATGTTAGCTTACTAACCAGAAGGCTAAGTGTTAACTAGTGTGTTAAATTAAATTTCTCACTCGTAGAAGTAATACCGTTGGCGAAAAAAATGATATCTGTAATAAAGTAGCAGCGACGACTGTGTATTTCAAATTTAACCTGATGTCACTTTCTCAAAGCGTATTCTCTAGCTAACGGTGTCGTCAGCTAGCTAACATGATTAGCGGGTTAGCTCCCTGGCCAACGCAGACGACCTGCCAAACGTTCCGTCAGCTTGGACTACAATTCGTCTGCATACGGCAAATGTCACCCACAGAACAGAAACTCTAAGCAACCCAGCTTATATCTTTGCACTAACTCGTCACCCGCTGCTCTACAGGTCTGGCATCCACAGCAAGGATAGTGTCACCAGTGTTTTTGTTTCCTCCCTCATTTTCGTCCCGTACTCTCGGCCATCTTGTCGGTGCCGTGACGCCTGACTGGGCGGATCCGGATCCGAATCAGCAGCAGCATCTTTACTTCTCTCCCACCTAGCAGGTGTTGATGGCAGCTGGATTGATCCTGGGCCCCCAGACTTTATTTGTCTTTTCTTTTTTGAATGACTGAGTGCGAGTTTAATACTAATAAAAAGGATCCATATTTAAACCACAGAATCTCATCTAAGAAGTTCTGTTTGACCTGTTCTGGTAACACCGCTTTACGGCAAAGAACAAAAACTGTCAATAATTCATAAACGTAGCGTTTTTAAAAAAGACCAAATAGCAGTAGCTTGTCTTAAAATGCCTTAAAGTGCAAACATATTACTTATTTTAATGTTCCCATTAAGGCGTTACGTCAAAATTCAGACATGTTAAGTCCTAATAAGTTTTTTCGGCATTGAATGCATAATCTGTGTAATGACAAATATACTCACTATTCACTATTACTATTTATTCATCACGCGATCATATGTTAAGATAACGGTAAGATAAAAGTAATATGCCCCTTATTTGGAAGGATCATTGAATACGAGAAAAAAATGAATATGTCGTCTTTCTTTCATTGTTTTTTTTCTTCTTAAATTATTATTTTCATTTAATCATTTATTATAAACAAAACCAGCTTGGTAGACCTGACCTTTTACTATGAAACTCAAAGTTTTCCATATTAATACATTTTATTTAAAACCACCTTTCAAGACACCCAATGACGCTTAATAGAATTAAAAACATAGTAGAAGATAAAATAAACAAACAATAAGTTTACAGTGAATATGCAGACTTGAACAGAACCGCTGTTTATTATATCTGGGGGAAGAGAGTTCCACATATTCCATATTCAACCTATATCAGCCTATAGAATTTATTTCATTTTCTGCCATATTTATGCATGATCAAACCCCATCATAGCCTAAAGAACTCATAATATCCCAAATAATAGATTTCAGTCTCAGACTGCAGGCTTGCTTACTTGTAGTTCAAAGAGTTGCAAAAGTTAAAATAAAAAGGCGGGGGCAATTTCCCCCCTGCTTCAAGCAAAAGTTTGACAAGGAATCCAAGAGTTGATGTGTTTGACCTTAGAAAGCACTTCACTGTAGCCTGATCATCATTAAATGCCACCATCAACTTAAATATTGATTACTTAGGTAAGTACTTAAGTACTGACGTCCATGCTATTGTCTTGTGTTACTCTTAAGTGAGATTAAACAGTTGCATTATGAATATAGGCTAAATCCAATTGCAACGGTTTTCTATGGCCACCAGAGGAGGGCACCCCGGTATAAACTTCACTGCAGCGGCATCCTGGTCAAACGTGAACTCCGGCACAGGCACAGCATGGCGTGCTGCAGCTAGAAATAATGATGGAATGACCGGAGCATTTCTGTAGCCGGCGTGTAAGATGTTCTGGATAGTGGTAATGCGCATTTGACGTAATATTATGCGTTATATGTTTATATCTGAAATGAGAAGAAAATAATGACAATGGCTGCGGCTGTTTTCAGTGTGGAGGGGGCCTGTGTATGGCGCAGTGGTTGAGAAAATCCACATGGGTAACACCAAACAAGCAGACATTGCTCCATTGCTGTATTGATTGCTGTCGCGGTTAAACTAGATATTAATAACGCACGCAGTACAGTACAGTATTTAAACTGCACCCTATTGAAATACATTGAATGTTTTTTTTCACAGATCCAATTGAAACAATAGACTGTTTGGCCGAACATAGTTATGCGTGTCTTAACGACTACAAATGACTATAAATATGTATTCACAAATGAATCCCTGTATGCTCACTCGCCTGTGTGCTCATCACCGCCGCGTCCCGGGGTGAGCGCGTGTAATGGGAAGCACTACCTCCCTCCTTCGTGCGTAAATTATGTAGGGCAGGACGGCAATGCTTTGCTACCTCCATTTGATCCAACCCCCCGGTGAATACGAGGGAGAAAAGAGACATCAAATCAGCTACAACAAAAAGCCATCCTCGTTTTCGAGACGCATTTGACAGAGGGGGAGTAGCGCATCACGACTTGCCTGTTGTGAAGCCAAGGAGAAGAAAAGATGGACATCACGGATCAAGGAGCTCAAATGGAGCCGCTCTTGCCAACGGTAAGGCTAAATATTCACGTACTTGCAGTATTTGTGTTCAGTTCTTTAAAATTTAACTGATAATCTTGTTGAAATCATAATGGACTGTTGGTGCTCAGTGTTTACCCCTTTGGAATAAGACAGGCGCAAGCACGCGATAAATGAATGATTCATTTTCATTATAATCGTGCTTCAAAATGACCAATATTCGGACGCTTTGCCGGCTATATGACGCATGACTATATCACGACTAACATGGATGTTGCGCATCATATATAGGGGATGCAGTTCCCTTGTGCACTGCATGTATATCCGAGTAGAAGATGTTCATATCCTTCATATCCAAACGCCTTCACACAGGAGGCATTTGTGATGAGGCTAGTTATATTTCATGGGTTCTTTGCTTCTTGTGTAGAAATCATATGGGCTGGCTACCCCCTCGACCCAGTTTTCTTATCTATATGAAAATCTACTGCCAAGCTGTTGCTTTAAGTACACATCATCTCAAGATGATACAGTGAGATGAGCATAAAGTGTTTGATCCTAGCAGTGAGGAGACTGGATTTTTATGACTTGAAAATATCATATTGGGCAAATTGACTGTATCATGCAGGAATTTATGTGCAGTAATCATATTCTACCTCATGTGTAGGTGTTACTGTCAATACAGTTATAGACAGAGAGATGCAGCACAAATTAAAAAAAAATTTGACTGAGGAATACATGCATCTGTAGTATAGCAAATTAACAAACCCAATGGCAGAGTTACACACAAACAAACACATGCAACACACTGAGACACTTGAAGGCACAGCCTGCTTCTGCGGTCAGCCTCTCCTCATTAGCATTCAGGTGAGACTGTGTGGAGAAAAAAAATGTCAGCTGCCTTGGAAGCACTGTCAGTGCCAGAGGAGATATGAAATATGCTGCTTTGTGCTCACCATTTAAAAAAAAGCACCAAATAGAGGCAAATCAATACTCTCATTGTTTGTTCTATTTGTGGCTGTGTTACATGAGGACTTAGTTTTCCGCAGCTTATGGTGTACAGTGAAGACTGATGGGGCTGATGTGGTATGGGATGGGATGTTCCGTTTCCCCGCAGTGCCATTGCAGTGTAGTCATTTCCCTGTCATTGTAGTTCATTGCTGTTTCCCCATCCCTCCTCCTACATAGCTCACAGCAAGTGTTGTCATGGTTTCACCAGGATGTGTATGAGTATGTGAGGTGTTAATATAGTGAGAATCTCAGGGACTTCTCAGCAAACGACGTGGCTATAAAAAAACAGTACAATTGTGTACCGTTCTACTGTGTTACCAGGTTTCCAGGGTCATGCATGAGAGTATGTTTAATTTACAACAGCAAGCGCTGCATTCAAATGCATTATTGGTTTTCAATGTCTGCTGCCTTTGAGTTGTTGCACTCAAAGTTTACGTGCTAAGGTATGTTTTTCACAGACCATTTTGGCTGACAGTAATGTTCTTGCGTGTCTTGCTTTTGTCCCATTAAGTGATTTCCTGACATATTTTTTTTAATTGCAGGAACAAAGTTCCCAAGAAACTAAAGAAGTGGTGAGTAACACAGAATAATGCAAACTATATGACTTTCTTATTGTTTTGCATGGTCAGTGGACTGCTCCAACCCCTCAGTCATCAGTTGGTTTCTGATAAGAGGCAGGTACTCTAAGGTTATAGAGTCAGTCTGGTGTGGGATGGCTGTATAGCTCAGTAGAAAAAGTAGTAGTAGTGTTAGCAGCGAAAAAACTGCTGGGTACAATTCCAGCTTGCAGGGAATAGATTTACACAACTGTCTAATATACTGTTTCCCCTTTGTAAGTATTTCTTGTTTGCTTTGTTTTAGTCTTAATGAAAAAATAATCACATGCAAAAATTTGGATAAAAAAGCCCCCTAGTACTAAAAAGTTATTGAATGACATCAAGCAGGTGGCCAGGTAACATGCTGGATGTCTGCATAAGTTTCACTGTTATTTTTTATTTCAGCTATCTTGAATGGATAGTGATGATCAATCAACACCAAAACGTTAGCTGGGTGTACTAATGTTGATTTTGTGTTTGGTGTATGTGTAGAGTTTGCAGTTGAAATAAACGGTAAAGAGTTTTAGAAAAAGATTTTAAACCCTATATACTATAAGCCACTGTTATGCATACATGCATACACCACTCTATTCTCTGTATTTTAAGTCCTGTATTGATCTCACATCCACACCACAAGCAACGGTGAGAAGAAAACTAGAGAAAACCCGCACAGACTCGGGGAGATCATCCAAACTGTGTTGTTCTTGCCATGAGGTGACAGTGCAAAGTGTTGAGTCGACTTCCAACTTAAGATTGAAAATTTTAGGAAATCTAAAGCTTCACAAAAAACAAATGTTAGAGAGAGCCCACCCCAAATATTGTGTTTTTTTGTGGGGATGGAGGGAAGCCCTCATCTGCATAAGAAACTGAAAAAATAGCTCAACACTGCAAACGAATCTGTCTTACTAAGGCAGAATGAATGAGTAGATATTATAAAATTGAATGCAGGCCTGCATTGCTTTACTGGTACTATTGTGCTTCTCAGAACAATAGGAAGTAATTAAAAGTAAATGATCAGATAGATTTACTGATGCCTCAGATGGTGTTCTCACATTCTTTGCTGTTAAAAAGCTGTTAATCTGCAATAATATAGCAGCTGTATTTGGTTCAGATCTTCAATTAGATTGCTTGCTAAACAGATGTTGACTATTTTTAGGTTGCAATAATCACACGTCACCTGCATTTGGCATCTACAATAGGTTAAGTAGTCTTTGGTGTGGCATCAGGGTGGCTCAAACACTTTGCGTATCTTTTAGGAATTTCAAAAAGATAATATTTTAAGTTTAATTCCTTTAGTTTAGCAAAAAAAAGTTTTAGTTTAGTTTCTTTAGTTTTAGTTTAGCAGAAGCATTCCTAATGACACTTAGATATGAGAATATCTAACTCTAGTGTCTGGAAATTAAATTGAGCAGAATGTGTTTAGCCTAACTTAGAATATAAAAACTGAAACTTTCTTTGTAGCCAGCTTCAATAAACCAAAAGGGCAACTAGAAATAATAAGTTTTTAAATGTTTTTTTTTTTTTTTTTTTACCTGAATCAATACATAATTGTTAGTTAAGTCTGTGACCCCAATTAAAAAAAAATAACAAAAGTTTAAAAAAAATGGATGGATAGCTCAATGTATAGTTAGCTTAGTTTAGCATTAAGCCTTGTAAATGACCAAAGTGCTAGCATAATGCTATATCCAACTAATTAAAACATTACCTTTAATATGTATAAAAGCCAGTGTGTAAGAACAGTAATGTGCTAATGTGCTAGTATTTCTGGTTTCGAAGACAATATCTGATTTTATGCTAAGCTAACCTAAGCTAATCTAAATAGCTTCAGCTATTATATTTACCATAGCCAAATGTAACAATGTTGTCAATATTCTATTTCTATATGGTGCAAGAATGCAGTGTGGCAGGCAGGAATTGGACCGAAAATGCAGGACTTAGAGGAAAAACGTGAACTCAAAAACTCTGCTTTAATGCAGGCTTGGAAGGAATACAAAACAATAACAAACTAAACTGGGAAATCCAAGAATATAACTCACGAGAGAAAACACAGCACGAGAGGGGAACCGCTGTTAACGACGCGACAACAAGAACTAACTGACAGGGACTAAAATACACTGGCAGGCACATGAGGAAACGAGGAACAGGTGGGCACACAGCTTGGACTCATGGACATAATGAGACACAGACCTACAAAGTAAAACAGGAAACACACAGACTATTTTACAACACAAACGTGGGGACCCGAACGGAGCACAGAGGGAAGACACAGGTAGGGATAATAAACACGACGACCAAACCCAAAGAACTAATACAAAATCAGAATAAACTAGAAAATGATAATAATGATAATAATAATGATAATAATGATAATAATGATAATGATAATAATAAACTTAAAGCGCCCCCCCCCTCCAAGGGCTGGCCCCCGACAGCCCCAAAACACAAACAGACCACCGAGCCAGGGTGGGCGGTGGGAGGTCCAGGACGGAGGGACCGAGTCCAAAAACAAAACGTGCGTAGAGTCCATCAATAATTAAGGGGGCCGACCGTGCGGACGGCAATGGTGGCAAGGGGCAAACAGTTCAGGGGGCCGACCGTGCGGATGGCAACGGCGGCGAGGCAGATGAAGGCAGGCCGGAGGCCGAAGGCGAAGTTGAAGCTGAAGCGGAAGCTGGACCAGGCGGAGGCGAAGTCGAAGCTGGACCAGGCGAAGGCGAAGCTGAAGCTGGACCAAGCGAAGCGGATGAAGCTGAAGCAGAGGCTGGACCAGGCGAAGCTGGTGAAGCTGAAGCAGAGGCTGGACCAGGCGAAGTGGGTGAATCTGAAGCAGAGGCTGGACCAGGCGAAGCGGGTGAAGCTGAAGCAGAGGCTGGACCAGGCGAAGCGGGTGAAGCTGAAGCTGCTGCTGCAGGCAAGTATGAGGATGAAACTGCTGCTGCAGGTGCGGATGAAGACACAGAGGCAGGACTGGGCGAGGCAGGACCAGGCGAGGCAGGACCGGGCGAGGCAGGACCGGGCGAGGCAGGACCGGGCGAGGCAGGACCGGGCGAGGCAGGACCGGGCGGAAGCGTGGCAGCTGCGGAAGCCAATGAAGCTGAAGCTAGCCCAGGCCTGGACAAAGCTGATGCTGACGCTGCAGGCACGGACGATGCTGATGCTGACGAGGCTGCTGCTGCAGGCGGGGATGATGATGAGGCCGCTGCTGCAGGTGAGGATGATGACCCGGAGGCTGGACCAGACGAGGATGCAGACATGGAGGCCGGATCAGACGAGGATGCAGACACGGAGGCCGGATCAGACGAGGATGCAGACACGGAGGCTGGATCAGACGAGGATACAGACACGGAGGCTGGATCAGACGAGGATGCGGACACGGAGGCTGGACCATGACAGTACACTGCTACATGTGTGGCAGACAGTGCTAAGGACTTTGAACCACATTGACAGAGAAACAATGTAATGATATAGAAATAATTATATGGTCATTTCCAAACAATTCAAGGGCAATCAGTCTACAGTGAGAAAGGTTATGCACAACTGGAAAACATGCAGTACAGTTGCTTATACTCCCAGGCATGGACAGCCTAGCAAATTCACTCAAGGGTCATATCATCGAATCCTAAGCGATTGGCAAAAACCCCAAAAGCTACATCTCAGAATTTAAAGGCCTCAGTTGGGGACTCACATATGAAATGTTCACAACGGTACAGTTAGAAAAAGATTTAGAAAAAGTGCGTGACAGCATCTTCGGTGCGCAAAGCTCTATCTGAACACATCACAAGACATGTGACTTCAGCCCAAACAATGTTTTTTGGACAGTGAAGGCCAAAGTGGAGATATTTGGCCATAATAAACAGTGCCAAACACAAAACATCAGCACAAACTCCTTATACCAGTTGTCAAGCCCAGTGGTGAAGAGATGACTGAATGGTAAATGGACTGGTTCTTATATAGCACCTTTCTGCTGTACTTGAGCACTCCAACTTGTCTGATTCATTCATTTATACATGCACCTTTTTCAAACCATCAAACTTCCATTTAGTAATTGAGCTGCTCTACCTCCTAAAGTACAACCACCCAGATTGTCTGTGTAGGTTTTTAATAATCCAGGTCCCGGTATTCGTAAAAGCTTGACAAGAAGGTGACTGGACTTCTTTAAGTTTTTTTCGAGGACATATTACCTCGCATCCAAGAGACTTCAGTCGTAAAACCAAAAGGTGGAGAGTTCCAGGTATTTAAACCAAGTGGGGATTAGAAGTGAATGAAATTCAATGAATGTTGCAACTGTGTCTGCTGAAGTTTTCACACACTGCTTCTTTATTTGGCTTAATTGTTAAATAAAAAACGAGATGGTATAATACATCATGTGTTGTTGTAATAAGGTTATATTTGGCTATAAGTGACCGTATCTGTGATTGGCCAGTACTGGTTGACAGTATTGTAAAGCAGAGATGTATCATTGTTGTTGTCTTTGCACATACCGGTATTTATCTGTTTCTTTATAGATAAATATATTTATTTTCCTTTACCTATTATCAACTTGACTCCAATTCAAATGACCATTGTTTTGTTTTGGATGTGAACTTGACTGGCACAGCTCTAATTGCTGTACAACCCTGACATAACAGCAGGCTTTCTGCCAATTTGTCCAGTTTAAGCTGGAGAAGATCAGTGAGAACAGATGGAGGAAGCTTGCTGGAGTTGCCGGGGTTTGTTCTATTGAGAATGTTGTTATCTGTGTGAAATCTGTGCTCGACTTAGTGATCTAACTGTGCAAAACTGGCAGGCAGGGAGGAAGCCTCCCCACCTCAGCTAGCAGCCCAGACTGGCTGCACTCCTTTCCATGGTTAATTATAGCAGTGTCAGTGGAGAGGAGGATGATGAGAGCATGGAGGTAGGCAGAAGAAGAGGATGCAGAGCTGGTTGGAGAAGATGAGAGACAGATGGGTGGATGAGGAGAGGCAGGCTTATGGAAAATTAGATTGCATACTATAATTGTAATATGGCTGTCTGATCTTCACTTATAAATGTTTCAATGATAAGTGCTTTTTCTGTTAATGAAATCCTTCAGAAGTATCAGCTGACACAAACCACAAAGGCAGCACTACTGTAATTTCACAGTGGTCTCCGGCAGCGCAGTAGGAATATTTGCTTGTTCCTTTAGGATCTGCTTTTAGCAGATCACAGTTTTGCTGACAATGCACTAGAGCCAGAGAGCAGCTTCTTTGCCTCAGGTAGGTCATACATACACTACTGTGCATAATGAAACTGCAACGCTCCACCCTGCCTCTTACGTCCTCTGCTAGATGTATGTGTTGACCCGTAACTGTGTGAAGCTCCTTTCTGAGGATAGTGTTTTTAGAGCCCTTGCGACCTACAATTTAGGTAATAGAACAACAGAGCTTGGATGCTCAGCAGTAGAACTCTGCACAGCACAGCACTGGTGATGTCAGAGCGCTAATCTCTCTGGGGGGATTGGCGGATGGACGCTTGTCAGAAACATTTGATGTTACCCTGGATGAAAGGCGTCGGAGGCAGTGGAAGAGGCACAGGGAGAGCTGGCGCGGTGCTGAAGTCTCTGCTTTTGTTTTTATGTTGTGTTCGCTGAGCTTTTTGGAATGAGGTTGCTGCCTTTTTAAAGCATGGGAAGAGCAGCTGAAAAGAGTGGCTGAGAAGAGAGGCGAGGGTTTGACTGAGATGCACAGACAAACAAGCTGTCTGCCTCTGTTATTCTCTCTGAGTCCTCTTACAACAGTCATAGTCATCCTGAGCTGAGTGGGGCTCAGGCCCTTAGCCTTAGCCTCTTATCTTACTATTGCCGCAAGCACAAGGAGAGTTAGCGGGCATCCTGCCCCAACGTTTCAAGAGGTGCACCATGCTCTCAGTGGACCTCAATAAAGGATTTATTTATCAGGTAGGCTTCTTTGATGTTGTTTCTGAGTTTATTCAAAGCATTACTTGCAATTCAAGCAGTTAGCTCTCACTGAGTTAGTTGACTTTTGATTTGTATACCCTGTTGTTATAATATTGAAGATAACCAGTAACTTAAAAACAATAGCTGGACTACGGTTTGTATTTTTCCTGCTGCATGTATAGTTAATAGCATGTTTGGTTCCTGTGGTGCAGAAAGGACCGGTTGTGCTGATGTGCACGCAAAAAGTCCTGAGGAGGCTGACAGATGTGGCTGCCATTCAGGGGAAAGACAGGAGCTTAAACCTGCTGTACTGACCCTAGTAATCTCTGATAGAGAAATGGGTGAACAAAAGCCAGGAATGCTGGATTTGTTTTAGCTGGAGTACTATGTCAGATATATAGAGTTGCCTCTGTCTTTGTGTGTGTGTTTACAGAATGCTGAATGCTTTTACCACTGCTAGCTCAAATCCAAACAGCTTAAGTCTCAGCCTCATCCACACCTAATGCCCCTGGAACCCCTGTGTTTACAGCAAGCTAGAAAGCAGGAATGTTCCAAGTATTCCTTGCATATTTTTCCAAGGAAGGCTGCTGATGCTGAGCCTGCTGTCATTGCCACAGTAACCATGGCCATCTGTAGGGATGAAAACCATGACAACAGAAGCTGTTGGCCAATCGCAGTGCTTGTGCAGCCACTGATAATCCGTCTTGGCTAGCTACCACCTATACAATCACTCTATCTCACAACACATGTGGAAAGTCGACTAAAGCAGATTGAAAGTAAAGAGATTTACATTAACAGCCAGTTCGTGCTCCCAGCTGGCTAATATGATTTTTAGTACTCTCCTCTTGTCCTAGATCAGGTAAATTAATGTAAATTATCTCTACTGTTGTGAACATATCAGGGAAGATCCCTGAAGAATTCAGTAATGAGGTCACATACTACTTTCCAGAGAGTGATGTGGTAGTGTACACAGATTCCTGGAAATGAACTTGTGAGAATCAATAGGATCTGATTTATTCTGGCCAAGAATGTGGAATATAAACTCCCAGACATATCTAACACTGGCATTTAAAGATATCTTCTTTGTTGTTTTGTAACTAGTTAAACCCTCAAAGATATTGTGATTGGAGTATCAGCTATGTTGCATTTGATGATTTTATTCCTGTTTCACCCTATATTTTAATTTCTGTGTGCTGGTACACAGTTTACAATGTCAGGATGAAAAAAATTACTCAAGTCCAGGGTTTATGGTTCAAATAAAATTAGTATTCATCTATAAAATAATTAAAATCACAACGTTATCAATTAAGAGCACTGATTCATATTGTAGCTATAGTCTCACACACTGAAACTAATGCCTGTTGTAATGAGGACACATATGTTCCTTCTTTCAGTGTTACGTATGAACACAAAACTGACAACAAAAAGCAAAATTGAAAACCAACTAGGAGAGTTGACGATTGATACAGTTATTCTACTTTAGAAACATGCACATGTAGAAATGGAAGTTACAATGCTATAAGCCTGATTACTGCCTATTGGAGGTCAGGCTTTTGGCTGTTGGGTGACATTAGCATTTACTCTGCTTTAACATCACTCTGGGGTTTTTGCTAGCCTTGTGTTAGCATGCCGTCTGTTCAGATGCTTACAAAGAGCCAATGTTGTGTTAGCACTATAATGCAGTTGTTTCTGGATGTAGTTTGCACTCTTCTTCTTTTATGGAATGAAAATGAAATGAAATGTCCAAACCTAAACTCTGATATTTTCCTCCTTCCTGCACAAGAACTTTAATCAGCTGTTTGTAGATTAGCTGCTAAGAGAAAAATCCGCTAGCCACCTGTTGTGCAGATAACTTAAGAAACTTTGTTTCGCAGGTATGGCATAACTGTAACTGTAATGTGATTATGTCTTACTTTTGAACGTATTACACCAAAAATGGGTAAGAGGAAATGTTTAGCTGAAACAGCAAAATGTGGGAAAGCACAATTGTAAGAGTTGTGTTTTTGAAGCAGGATGTTCAGTTAGCATCCTTTGAGTTCAAACAGGTCACATTTTAGTGTTGGCTGGGTTATCTTTTAGACTCATAGCAAAGATACACAAACACTAAATGTCTTATCGATGATTAAAGCTGAAGTTTCAGTTGGTATCACTCAGTAGGTGAATGTGAAAGGAATATTGTTTTGTTTGTTTGACTTTATTTAAAAAATTCTTAAAAGATTCCATTTTTTTGCGAAGAAATGGTTTACTTGAAGAGTTTTAGTCAGGATTTAGAGTGCACCATAGCACAGAAACAGTATTAGTAAAGGTTATTAATCATCTTCTGTGCTTATCCCGCTAGACCTTAGTGCAGCATTCGATGTAGCTGAGAGAGTAAAACACACTGTTGGTATTTCAAGGATGTTTGTTGCAGTAGTCTGATTCTTATCTATCTGACTGATTTCAATTTGTGCATGTAAATGGAAACCTTTTTCCACACACAAGATTTAGCCAAACAGAGTTATGTGTTGGGAACAATACTTTCACATTATTCATACTTCTCTTAGGTAATATTATTAAAAAAATCAATGCCTACATTTTCATTGCTGACACCCAACTTTATTCATCAATGAAACAGGATGATACAAAGCAACTAAACTACACGCACATCTAAAAGACATGACAGACTATAGGCCTGGATGACCTCGAATTTCTTGCTAAAAACGATCTAATACGCCTTCAGCTGATCCAGAACGTTGCAGCGAGAGTACTAAATGGGACTGAAACGAGAGCCCATATTTCTCCCTTATTAGCTTTTCTTCTCTGGCTCCCTGTTGTAATCAGGTCCAACCTAATCTTAAAGACCCTCATACTACCTTCAATTCAATGCAGTTTTATTTTTGTAACGCTAGATCACAACAACAGTTGAGTCAGGGTGCTTTATATTATAAGGTAAAGACAATACTACAGAGAAAACATAGAAAATCCCCAACAGTCAGATGACCTCCTTCGAGCAAGCACTTTGGCAACAGTGGGAAGGAAGAACTCAATTTTAACAGGAAAAATCCTCTGGCAGAACCAGACTCAGGTAAAGGCGGCCATCTGCTACCGCCGACTGGGGGAAGAAGACAGGACAAACACATCCGGTGGTAGAAAGCCAGAGATTAATAATTACTAGTGATTAAATACAGAGTGGTGTAGAAACACATAAACACTCAGTGCATCATGGGAATCCCCCAGCAACCTAGACCTTTTGCAGCATAACTAAGGGAGGATTCAGGGTCATGTGATCCAGCTCTAACCTCATGCTTTATCACCTTATAATCCTAACAGAGCACTTCACTCTCTGACTGCAGGCTATGGTTCCTACAGGGTGCTGCTACCACCCATTATCCAAAGTATAATGGGAGGTAGTAGCACCCACCAACATCTCTAAACAAACACTTTTAAACAGCAATATGTTAGAAAAAATATATACTTACATCAGTCTTTATTCTTCATAGCTCCCAGAATAAAATCAATTCATGTACTCTCCTCAAATTCTACAGCTCAAATTTGTGGTCTCTCTCTCTCTTTGCCAATCTGCCAAATGAGCTAGTTATGTGCTAGCTCCATTGCTAGCATTAGATTGGGTCCTAATCCCGGGGAAAAAAAATGATTAAAAATAAAGACATAAATCCAAGGATGAAACTTGTCTTCAACCCAATTGAATGAGCAAAGGTTCTGGGAACACAAACATTCTTGCATGCACACTCACATGTTTGTACTAATTTACATTACATTAGGACATGACTCTGTCCTACTTTGTTTTGAGACATATTGCTGCCATCAAATTCAAAAAGGAGCTAATGCTTTAAAAGATTCATTTTCTGTATAACCATTCACTTTTCTGTTTTCTGTTGTAAATAAAACACAGATTTATGAGATTTGCATATCATTGTATCATCCGTCATCTGTCTTTACTGATATTTTACACAGTGTCCGCTAAAATAAGCTGCCTATTTATGTATTAAAGTGCAACTTTATAATGTTTTTTTCTAAACCACAATCTACTGTGGCCACAAGCAGGATATAATTTGTGAAACTGTACACTGTTTCCAGATAATAAACTTGCATAAACTTTTATCCCCACTGGGAATGAAACATTATTTAGCAGAGGCAGGAACGTGTTGACCGGAGAGAGGGAAACCCATCCGACCCCCCCTAACGAATCCTGGCCACAAGTATCAGTTACAAGACAACAGCAAGAGCAATGTAGTGTTTCTGTGTGTTTTAATTACCTCTGGATTTTGGCGATTTTGGCCTGCTCTTCTTTACAGAGAAGTGGACCAAAATCCCTCCTGAGACGTGAGCAAACCTGTTGACCAACTATAAGAAACGTTTTACTGCTGTGCTTGCCACCAATAGTTTCTCCACCAAGTGCTAAGTGATTTTTCGCTTGGGGATCAAATACTTATTTCATTCAGTGTCATGCAAATCAATTTATAACAATTATGTAATTAGTTTTTGCTGATAATCTGATTCTCTCTCCATTAAAGTTGTACAGGTCACTTGGTGGGGGAAACAAGCTTCTATCCAAACAATTGCAATGCAACTCAGACCGACTGCAGTCAATTTCAGACAGACTGGGGAACTGCTGTATAATGCAAACAGATGGCCAACACATTGATATCAATCCGAGTTAGTCTGGAGTGCAACTCATCAGTTGCAAGGTTGCAGAGCCATTTTACTATTAAATTTCCATCCTACATCAACTATGCCACTATTTGTGGAGGAATTTCTCAATTTCTGGGTCAAATCTATGAGGTTCTGGCTGGGTGCTGAATGTAGACAGTAACAGATTTGCGGTTTTCATGGATTTATCACACATTGCATATAATTGCCAAATTGACGTGGATCAATCGTAAATTAATGAACACTGATAGTAGACTGTCTTATTGTAATTTGATCACTGTGCTTCTGCATCAGAGTTGGTCACACACCTTCTTCCCACCATAAATAAACCATTTCAAAGGCTACAAGATCACAAGTTTATTGAACAAAGTGGCAATAAGACCCCCATTGTTTGAAGTGTTTGAAGACCCCATTGTGCCGTGGGTCTTCAAACACTGTTTTCCATAGTGTGATCGTACCATTAATGATTTGGTGCTGCAGACACTGACTTTCTACTAGTTGTCCACTTGATATACTATAACCTCCTGAGAACCAGCCTATTCATTTATGTCCTCTGTAATGGACATTTGTTTTTGGTCTATATCTTTTGACTAATGAAGTCCTGATGTACTAAAAGAAGACATTTCTTCATTTCTTAATGAAGCTTTTATTGTGAATGCATGTTTTGAGCATAGCATAGATATCTACATATTGTAGTTGAACATAGACGTTCTAGCAACCTCCGGCCTTAATATAGAACAAAAATAAAGATAAATATATCACAGCATGAGAAACTAAACCACAAACATAACTGAGAAAGAATATTTTTGGACAAGAACATCTATGCTTGTGAGGGAATGAGGGTTTTTTTTTGGTGTACATCTACAGAACATACTGTAGACTGAATCAAAACAGATGAAGTACAATGTCAAACCTTCCTCCTGAAGGTTGTAACGCTTGGCTTAACATCACTGCGCACATGCTTGCACATGAAGACTTCACACTGTGAGGCATCAAAACCCCCTCTCATGCTCTCTTTGTGTCCAGTCCTGATGGTTTTTGCATCTTTCCTCCTGTGTGCTGCTGTTTCTTCCTATTTTAACACTGCTTTGTGCATATGTGCCACATATCCAGTACAATTTGTTGATGCTATTTCTTTCACATATAATAACTAGTGCATCTAAAACTACAATAAAACTAATAAGCTGTAAAGGAGAAAAAAAAGCTACAAGGTGAACAGCTGTAGATATAATATCTGTTCAGGTTAAATTCAAGTGTCTCTGTTCATCATACCATATCTACCCCTCCTCCATCTCCTCTAGAGTCTTGATCACGTGAGTCCTGCCCCTGTTCCCCCTGAAGCCTCTGTCACTGACCAGCGCATTAACTGAGAACCAGCTGATTTAATTCTACCCACAGTGCAGGGCCCTCAATCACTGATCCCATGGTCAAAGACAAGGCTTTATCCTGCTGGCAGATTAATCTCAACCCAGATTGGTGAGCTGGGATGTAGCTGTGTGTGCTGGTCTGGGGTCAGTAACATACGCCAGAAATACCGTTGTCCAAAAATAGAAGCAGGGACCTGCAGGCAGGAGATTCTGGCTCATCTGTTATATTAAACAGAGTAAAGCTTTGTTTGGGATAGAAAAAAACAAAAGTCCTCATTTGATATTGTTTATTACATCATTTATTCTGTGTGGAAATGAGAGAAAATACAGGAGTGAAGCAGTCAGGACAGTAGGGTGGAACTCATTGTTTCTAGTTATTATATTTCTCGCTGGTTTTCAGTAATAGGTAATGAATATAGATGCACAAACTCCTCAACGCTTCCTGTGTTGAAAAACAAAACAGTTCAGAGGAATGGGAGAAAAGAAGTAAATAAACATACTCCAACAAAATACATGCGCCAGAAAAAAAATTGACATTTTGCCTCTATAATACTTTAGTTTACGGTGAGCTCAAGTTCAACTCAGTTAGTGAAAGGTGATCTTTCCAAAGGGCATTATTCCAAAAATCAGTCAGAAGTGGTTTGTCCAGGCACACCTTTACAATTTTAAGCCATGTTATTTTTAGAGAGGAGGGGCTTTCTCATGGTAACCTTTCGAAACGAGCTATAATTATTTAGTCTTTTTCTAATTGCACTGTCTTTAACAGTTAACATGCCTAATTGCAGGCTGATCTTGTGGTGAATCTGTCAAATGACTTTAAATTAGGGTGCACAAACCCAGAACAAAGTTTTGGAGTCACCCTGTCAAATAAACCAGTTAAGTGACCTTTGCAGTACCACAGATTTACTGCGAGGAAGAGTCGAGAAAGATCTTGTTTTTCTTAATATTCTTTGCTATTAAGTGTCATGTAGAGTAGTTGTTCTGGCTCCTCTGAGTCCATCCTGAGTGGAGTTTCTCCATTGAAGAAGCTCTCCGTACACCTGTCTAGTAATCAAATATGGAGTATACACGGCCGGAGTTTGCAAGATTTCTCTGACAGATCATGGTCGTCATTATTAATTCCATGATTAACCAAACTTGGATATCCACCAACTGCCCACAAACAATCTCTAAGTTTCCATTCACTCTTAACTATACTAATAACTAATAAAACTAATGACTATCACAGGTGGACCATATTCTCCTCTTCGACTCCTGGTAATTCTTTATCTCTTCTTTGACAGGGCTCCCATATGCAAACCTGTAGTGCTGCTAAATCTCCCTGCCAACTGCTCTCTATCAGTAAACCATTCACTTCTTAACTATGACTACTTTAAACTTGCCAAGTGTTGCCTGGGTTTGCTCTTTGGATCCACCTTTTGGCAAAGCATGACACCAGAACTGTTACAAACATTCAGATCTTCACTGCAGCTTCTACCAAGAAAGAAAAGGACAGGAATTATATCAGTTTATTAGTGTTTCTGTACTTTTTTGCTCCTTGACATATACACACTTTGTCTTGAGTGACTCATATGTGTGACTGTAGATTGAGGTGCAGTACATGGAGTCTGTAGAGGGTTGATTCTGGGATGCATAGGCATAAATAGTGACAAAATGGAGACACTGAGGAAATGTCAGATTATCATTTACCATCTGCCACACTGTAAAAAAAATTGTAATATAAAAGTATGTTACTGTGTATTTTACAGTTTTGTACTGTTCTTCTAGAATATCATTAAATTCACATAAATAGACTGTGATTTAACATTTCAAATGTAAATCAACGTAAAATCCCTGTAAATGTAATAAAACATAATTTTCTTGTTTTTTAAATGTATCTGTCTGTACATATGCATATTTAGATTGTTAAAATACATTCACAAATGTATCATAATTTCACAAATATTTGTCCGTTATTTGAAAGATTGAACTGTTAAATTCAAATGTAATGCTATGGAAAAATATATAAAATGATTCGTATAAACTTTTTTTACATCAAATAATAATAATTATTATTGTTATTTAGGGCGATGGTGGCTCAAGAGTTGGCAGTTCGCCTTGTAATCAGAAGGTTGCCGTTTCGAGCCCCAGCTCAGACACTCTCGGTCGTTTTGTCCTTGGGCAAGACACTTCACCTACCACCTACTGGTGATGGCCAGAAGGGAATTATAAAGTAGAATTGTAAAGCGCTTTGAGGGTCTCAAAGAGCGCTATATGAATGCAATCCATTATTATTTAAACCAACTGTTAACTGTATATTTCTGTACATTTAAGTATTATTATTCATATTGCCGCATTCATTGACCTTGTTTATAGGTAATTTCATTGTTTGATCACATTAAAATGTACCTAATTTAATGTTTAAAAGGCAACATCCCATGTAAAATTAGGGCAACAAACTGTATTGTCATTACTGAAAATAACCGTATTTTCATGAGAAAGTTATTTTCTGTTATTTTCTGGTATTATTTTGGTGCTCCAGCTGCCGGAATATTACTGTTTTTTTTAGGATTTTTTTTTTTTAACTGTGCAGGGGAAATCTGGGGAAGGTAGCCTATAGGGACTTCATGATGAGTCCTCATTTGGGCCTGTGTGCATGTTATTGTTGCTGCTATTGTCCGTGTATACAGTTAGCTCACAATGGCAGACCTCAGCTGTCCACACACTCCTTGTGCAAGCGAGCGCATGTTGAGCCGCTAGTGCTCCATCTTGCATGTTCAGAGATTGATATTTGGGCTGAACTACAGTGTTTCTAATTTAATGGCTATAGTATACATATACCTGATATTCCTTATTAGAAGCAACATCTCTCAGACCCACTTGGACTGATTGCAATCGCTCTGAAACAGACTGGAGAAGGTCCACAATTCATTGCCCTCTAATAAACACAGACTGTAAACAGATTGTAGTCAGTCGGAGTCAGTCTGTAGTCTCCATTTAATACTGCAACACAGAAACCAGAATGATTAAAGTTTCTGGCAGGTTATTTACTGTAAAATATGCTAAATGTAACAATGAATAGTATGTTTTATACATGATAGTTGCTGCTAAATGGACCATTTTAATGAAAGGAAACTTCAGTTCACTCTCAAATCTTTAATGATATAACAGCTTGTGGCTTAATATATGTACATATATTTAGGGCTGTCTTTGAAATTGCCTAAATTGCCTCTCAAAATACAAAATGTAGTTGAAATATTAATCCTAAAATGAAAATCATCTAAGTTTACCATGCATCCTTACACTGAGGTCATTGCCAGCTGTCTGTATTGTTAAGACTTTTGCTGAAGTGTTTGTACATACATTATTCATAGTGTGAAGTGGCTGTAGCTCAGGAGGTAGAGCACGTCATCTACTTATGGAAGGTTGCTGGTTCAATGCTTGGCTGTTCCAGTCTGCATGCCAAGTATCCTTGGGCAAGATACTAACCATTGGATGTCCATGAATGTTAGATAGAAAGAATAGAAAAGAAATATGGGTGTGAATGAGGCAAGTTGTATAAAGCACTGTAACTGCTTAGGAAGAATAGAAAAGTGTGATATAATAACCAGTCCATTTACCAAGTATAGAGCATTTCAGTGTTTTTCTTGTAACGCTACCGATCTCCGACTTGTAATCCCATGTGATGTTTGTGTTATGTGTGTAAGGTCGGGGGGGGGGGGTTACCATCTCGCTGCAGGGCAACCTGCTTGCGACAAATAAAGCTGTCATTCATTTCATCCCTAACAACATGGCAAAACAACTTTTTCTCTGCATTGCTCTTGCCTTAATTAGGGGGCAATAATATATCTGAAATTCATTCTATCAAAAGCCTTCACAAAATGCAAAGATAACACATAATGACATATGATAATTATTCCTCCTTTGCATATATAAGTAAACATGAAATTTCAGACTTAAAATGACAAAAAGTAACTGTCTTAGTCTAAATGATTAACTTAACTCTCCAGCCCTGTCTCTAGTTCAGTAACTTCAAATATATACTTCACATATTCATAGTTTTTTCCATGTCTAATTCATTAAAAGTTTTTCCTTGACCTTAAACAGGGTGTAAAAACGGCCTTCCTGCGTCACAGTCTGCAAAGATATTCTAACCATATAATGGTCAACATGGTGAGATATTTTGGAGCCAATGGGCAGCATTGCTGCCATTTTGAAATGTCCATGAAAAACTTCAAATTTTCTCTGTCAACAACTTATCATGCTATTGTCCTTTTTTTTGGTGTAGTTTATTGAATTAGATGATTGAAGTCTGAAGCAACAAGGTATATTGGCCGTTTATTTATTTAGCAAACAGGGGCCTCAGTGGCATGCAGAAGCCACAACAGCCTGAGGGCTGACTTGCACATTCATAGGGGACATCTAGTAAAACACATATGATCTAGGAGCTAAAGACAAGACTCCTAATAAAAAGAGAGAGACATAGAGTGATAAGACGCAGAGTCAGAGGTATAAGAGAAAGTGACAAGGAGATAGAAAATTTATCGCTACGACCACTTTTCTACTACTAGCAAGCCAGAGAAGTTGTCTCCTTTTTTTTTTGTCTCCAGAGCATATGTTAAAAACACCACATTCACATTTCAGTGTTTTCAGTGAATATTAAAAGCACAGTGAACACTCAAAAGTGTGTTTTTTTATTTGTCAAGGTCAGAGCTATTTATAGAAGGGTGTTACCAGAAAAGCACTACTCTGTGTCCATTATCACCAGGCCTTGTTTCTTCCACTCTACACTGAGTGTGTGCTCTTGCTCCAGTTCCCAAGAAACTGGGCTTGGGGAAGGTGTGGGTGGGTTAGCGTTTACATGATTTAAAGCGTACACACAATAAGGCGATCTTCTTAAAGGTGTAACTGAAAATGGTGTACTCTGGCATTCCATAGATGAATGTGCTCCTTCTAAATTGCAATTGGCTGTCTGTTGTTGCCATGGTAACAGTGACTGGATGTCAGCCTTAATGCTGAGTTTTCCTGTGTGTTTATTTCAAGACACATCGTCTCACTAGGCAGATAGCAGGGGAGGCAGAGAATTGTTGCATTTAGGGAAACAGGGAAGTGCTACACCTGTGAATTTGTAGGAAGATAATATTAAAAATGTGCATGCTACATACAAATTGTTGGTTCTTATTTTTTTTAATGCTGAGTAATCACCTTTGCCTCTGTGTGTCTCCTGTAGAGAACTGATGAAGAGGCAATAGTGGACCGCGGGGGCACACGCTCCATGCTCACCACCAATTTTGAGAAGGAAGAACTAGAAGGTAACATCACTAAGTGATACTGAACATTTGCTTGATACAGCAGAGGCCAAAATATTCAAATGTTTATTCCCAGGTGACTCAAAAACTGCTCACACCAACATTTTCCATAACACTGATCAATTATATCTGTCATTTTCATGTGTTATATAATATCAATGTAATATATAAAAGCTACAACATAGCAGTGTTAATCATAGCAGAGCCTAGGAACACCAGAAAAGCCGTATATAATATCAGTCCACCTGTCTAAGTCATTGCAAATGGATGTTGGATTTTGATGTGAGTGCTGCTGCATCAAAGAGCACAAGGTCTTTTCTCTGCACATCTGCTTGCATCAGCATTTCAGATGACATAAAAGAGACAGAGGTGCAATTTCTGCACCAAACAGCATCCTGAATAGACAACAAAGTTCAAAGGGTTACAAAAGGGTTTCCTTTTTGTAAAAGTGGACTTAATTTTTGTTTAAAAAGAAAAACCTTAATAAATCCACAGGGAAATATCAGCAAATAAGAAAACATCTTAAAAATGCAAAAAGATCAGTACTCCATGACAATCATATAATGTAAGCAGACCAAACCTTGGGTTTAGTCCAAGAGGATCTGGAACAGGCTCTCTGTTATGATATGTTTAAAAGTCATTAACTTTATAGTGCTAAGTAGCATCGCATGTTAAGACAAAGACTAACCTGACTATGTTAACAACAATGAGAGAATTGAATGTTGACTCACCAGTGTTAGTAATACAATTGTCCCCATATCTATTTTTGAATTTATTACCTTTATTATTTGACATTTTTCTTCTGCTCTTGCTCTTGACGAAGGCGGTCGCACTTTTCTCCTCTCCTCCTCTCCCTTAGCTTCCCTGCTTAGCCTCTTATGTCCTTGTCTAGTCTCGTGCTTTTTTGTATTACTCTTCCCTGGAACACTCTCTCACAGTCTGTTCTCTAAAACCTAAAAGAGGAATTATGGATTTGATCAACTGGTCCCTAAATGCAATTGACACCCCTTTCTCAACGAGAAGTTTGGGCTTGGGTGAGCCTGAGTGCTGAAGATATCTACCTATTCAGAACCATGGTAACAGGGTTCTGGCTGATCGGAGCTGGCTTGGCCCTGACTTATCAAAGAATTAAGAAAGCGGAACCGGCTGTTTTTTTGTTTCCTGTTCTCATGCTGTCCAAGGTTGGGGGGGGGGGGAATAATGTGGGTACATGAAGTAATTTTAGAAAGCAGCATACAAGACAAAGGCCTGTTAGGAGGCAAACAGTGAAAATAAATGTACATTCATACCGAGAGCATTAAAGAGTTTTCTGTGCAATAGTCAAACAATAGAAAGCTTTGGTACACTCAAAAGATGAGTTATTACTGAAGCAGAATTGGTTCCCCGTCAGCATCCACAGAATTTTTGTTACCAGGCAACGTGGACCTAGGTAGCTGGCAGAAATGTCAGTCTTTTATTCTGACACTCTGTCAGTGAGGCAGTACTTTCATCTCAAGGACCCGCGTCTCTGGATGATGGTTTCCATAATTACTTTATTCTTGTCTGTTGCTGTGGTAACACAGACTCTTCAAAAAGCAGGAAAAGAAGATCCTCTGAAGTTATGTCACTGCATAACTCCTCCTACTAGATTAGTTCTAGGAGAGTTAATTATGTGTATTACATCACTGTTAATAGATCCAATTCAAATACAAAATTGAACAATATCTCAATAGAAAGTATTCCCTTAATGTGTTAAGTATGACCCCTATTCTAAAAAATTGGAATGTTGTGTGAAATGTAAATAAAAAAATATGAAAATATGAAAAGAAAAATATGAGCTTGTTTTGAATTTAAATTTGAATTTGTTTGCAGCAACATGTTACAAAAATATTCTTTCAACAAGAGTCGTAAACATTTGGGAACTAAAAAGATCATCAGTTGGACCTGACTTATTAGAGTGTCCCTTACACACAGAGACTTCTCTAGAGTCTCAGAATCTCTTGAGTATATGATATGCTCTATATGGTGACATAGTCACAGCCTTTGCTGTTGATGAGCATTATTCTGAAAGCTCTAGATTTTTATAGAGTGGTAAATCTCTTCCACTTTTACTTAAGAGAAGCTCAGTTAACTTAATTAGGTGCAAAATGTTCCTCCGGTTATTTCTTTATCACCGCTTACTTTTTGTAATCTTTTGTTGCCCGGTCCCAACATTTTTGAGACATGTTTGCTGACATTAAATTCAAAATCAGGATGATATAATTTCTCTAACTGTTCAAAGTCAAGGAGAAATTTCGCCACCACCTTCCCCTTTTTCACAAGGGAAACATGGTCTTTTGATAAGCTGATGTCCTCAGTAATCTCTTTCATCGCTCAGGAGCTGTTGAGGATGGAGGACTTTCAGCACTGGGTATCTCACCTGCAGCTGGATGTGAGATGTCTTCTCAGATGTATGCCTGATAGGTCTCTGTGAGTGGGGAGACCCAGAAGTGTTCGCTGTTGGTGACCACTTGGATGTGGTTGTTATGAGGAAAACTCTGACAACAGGTGCTTCATTGACTGGGTAG
This sequence comes from Perissodus microlepis, assembly GCF_051167445.1. NCBI lineage: Eukaryota > Metazoa > Chordata > Actinopteri > Cichliformes > Cichlidae > Perissodus > Perissodus microlepis. The sequence continues at coordinate 14,239,409 of NC_140482.1, read as the reverse complement.
GGGGGTATTTTCAAGAGAAGGACCATAAATGGCACTTGGCCCGAGTTGCTCCTTCAAACAAATATGTGGAGGACAGTTTTTCTGGCTTTGAGCTATTTCTTGCTGCTTCTGAAAATTTTAATGTCTTGTTAAGGACGTCAATGCAACAGCAGTGGTGTATATAAACTGTCAGGGAGGCTTTCTCTCGGTGACATTACACAAGTTGGCTCACAGCCTGATTATGTAGAGCAGCAAACAACTCCTCTCATTAAGTGTGACGCATGTTCCTGGTGTGTTGAACACTGGAGCGGATTTGCTCTCCAGAGGTTCTCTACTCTACAGGGAGTGGTGACTCAATCCCAAAATAGTTTACCAGCTGTGGGACAAGTTTGGTCAGGCGTCCGTAAATCTGTTTGCATCATGCAATGAATTATTTTCTATAAGAAACGAGGGCGAGGACACAAAATCTCACCTCACCCATGGCTGAATGTGCTGCTACATGTGTTTCTTCCTTTCAACCTCAGGGAGCAGTGACTGTCTCTGATTTTAATTGCTTCTCATTGACCAACAGGTCATGGATGACAATCCATGGCCTGTTGGGTCAATGAGAAGCAATGAGCCTGTCTGCTCCACAACCAGCAGTAGCCACTGCCTTTGTGACTCAATCCCAAGAGGGTTGAGGGACTTAGCGTCACAGAGACATAGGCAGGTTTTTCAACCACATCCAATGCAGTTAGTTCTCAGGGCCTGGCATGTGAAAACTTGAATTTGAATGAGTCTGTTCTTCTTCTGTGGGTCATTGAGACCATTCAGAGTGCAACAGCTCTTTCCACATGTTCACTTTATGGTGTGTATCTTAGATATGGTGTTCAGATAGGAACATCATTCCTTATTAGTGCTCAGTTCCAAAGCTGTTATGCTTCCTTCAGGATTTGCTAGATAAGAGAATAGCATTTTCCACTCTTAAAATGTATTTGGCTGCAATTTCAGCCTGTCATGTTGGCTTTGGTTCTGCACCAATTGGTCAGAATTCTCAGATAAGGAGGTTTATGAAGGGAGGCCACTAGCTGAGGCCTCCTGCCAAGCCTGTTTTTCCCTTGTGCGATTTACTGACAGTTTTAGAGGCACTTTTAGAGCTGCCTTTTGAGTCTTTAGAATGTCTTTACTTAAAGGAACTTTCACTCGAAACACTCCTATTGCTGTCTAGCTAAAATCCGATGTTTCTGTATCCTATGGCTGCCTTCGTGTTTAAGGATAGGGAGTCTACCTATAGCTGTCCCACACTGGAGCTTTTAACTTTTCATCTCCTGTTTTTTGCTGATGAGAGCCAGACGTGGCTTAATTCACTTTGCAGTGTCTGAGCTTAAAAATGTAACCAGAACTAAAGGGTTTAGGAAAAGCAACAAACTCCTTCCTGGGATCCTTCTTACAGAAGGAATCATGTGTCCCTCCAGTGGTTGCCACTCTGGAGTGCCAGGGACTGCAGCCTCCTGTGTACCTGCATGCACATTACACCAGGAGAATACCAAAGGCTAGGTCACGCACCTTTTTTAAGAGTGTTTCTGTTGGGGACATCCATACAACTGCTAGCTGGGCAACCCCACACACATGATTTAGGTTTTATTGCATTGATGTTACCGCACCCTTGTCACACTTAGCATGTTTACTATTATTAGCTGCATGCTGACTTTAGTCTTGTTGACTTTACTCTGCAATATTCTATATTGCATAAAATTTGGAGCAACACTGAAAGGAGTTCCCAGAAATACTTTATTTCATGTTTGATTAACATTTGATATGAAATTATAGCAAGCAGCTGCTTTAGGAAGTTACTGACATTAGGACTATATTCTGTAAATGTATATTTTACAGAATTTTGAATATAAATATATTTGAAATAATCAGCTATTTTAGCTATTTTAAATAGTCTCCAGTTGGCATCAAAAACTGAGATATATATATAAAGACTATCTCTAATCAAAGAAATATGGAGGCCTTCAAATAAATAATTTTTTAAAACTTTGCAATGTCAACAAGTACAAGAGGTTGCCACACATGACATGAATAAACTGAGAACATAAACTGTACTGCTTCTTCAGAGGCCAAGGCAGTTGTATGATAAGACTGCAAAACCCAGCAAAAGCCAATCAGAATTACTTTTGTCAGTAGTCACGTAATCCTACACATACATGAATACACACCCATGGACTTGAGGATGTGGACGCTAAAACACAGCATGTCACACAGCTGAGTGAATTCAGGCTGAGGCTGACTGAAAGCCAGTGAGATGTGGCAACAGCAGAAAAGGAAAAGAAACATCCTATGACATCAGCAGTAGTTTAGGCCTGGAGGACAAGTGCTATTTTTGTAAAGTCCTTCACTTGTGAGACTTGCTCATGAACTCTAAAGCTCTCTTGCTTTCCTGTTATGTGTTCCTCAGCTTCCTAGGTCCTGTCTGTTCATATATGAAATTTCCTGCATATGCACAGTCATTCTCTCCTCGGCTTCTGACATGCATAATTCAGTCAATGCTGAGAGCAGTTTGCATCTGCAACAGTACATGCTCTGTTAAGAAGATAGCCTCCAGACTACAAATCTATTCTGACCTGTCGTTCATTTTCTCATCGCGTCCTCTGAGATCTAATTTTTTCTCTGGATTCCTATTGGTGCAGGGTGTGTACTCTGAAATGATCTGATGTTACTGTGCTCCTAGATGATTCATCTTTTGTCTTTTCATTGCTTAAATCTGATTAGTATGCTGTGATGAGATTAGGCATGTATCCAAGCAAGTGAAAACAATTCAAGGCAATCACTGGGATATTTTTATCTGAGAAAATATACAATATACAGTACCGAAAATATACAGTACCGCGTTTTTCTGATAATCAATCAGATATGTATAGGAAGTGTAGTCACACTTCAACTGTACATTGCAAATATAATAATAAATAATATTTCCTCCTATATTAAAAAATACACATATCCTGAGGATTTAAAATACTTGAGAGAACTTACTCATGCTAGCATTACTGGGAATTACTTGTACAGTTTTGGGGAATGTGTTGAAATGTATGACTGTGATGCACACAGTTTTCACATGAACACTAATTTCAAATGCATACTTTCACTTTAATTCAGCATGTATAGTGTTACAAACAAAGTGATATATTTAATGGTTGCTAATGATAAATTATTTATGAATGAAATAACCTTTTTTACAGTGGTATGCAAAATGAGTTTGATCTTTTCCTCTAAAGGTGAATGCCAACAAGAGTGTTGTTTTTTCAGTAAAGTAGACATGTAAATTTGTACAAAAGTGCTAGTGCCTTTGATGGGTTGATGAAAACAGTATAACCTACCACCTTCCTTTGTGTCATCTTTCTGGTGAGAAAAAAATGACTTAAAGTGATGCTCCTTTGACGCACCCTATTTTGTGGCTCCCTAGCATCAAATTTCATGGGGTATATCCATTTGGTGTCACATTATGCCGGACAATGTGGCGCCTCATACGGTGGTGAAGCCAGATAAAGAGAACAGCGTGTGCAGAAGTATTGTCTGTGTCCGGACACAGAGCTGAGAGCCGGCAGGAAGGCAGCAGAGGCCAGGCAGCTCGATTGCAATAAAAGAGGAGAAAGTCAGCTCGCATTATCTTCTCACTGACCCTGCGGATGCGCACGTACATACACATGGACATTAGAAAAAGGCCTTTGTGCTACATTGTACAATATCCTTTCACAGTCTCCCTTTCATTATCTGTTCTGTATTTATTTGATGAAAGTAAGTAATTACAAAGATATTATAATGTCAAAATCATTTCAACTTGTGCAAAGATGACCAAAGACCCTAGAGGTAGTAGTTCATTAAATAATGTCTTTGTGGTTTTTATCTAACAGACAATGGCATTTACTTCTCTATATTACTGGGCAAGCTGAGCATTGTTATTTTTATTTATGTACAAGCTACAAGCTATGATAGCTTGTTTTTATTATTTTTTTCTAGACCCGTTTTTGAAATATGATATAATAATATAATTTTCTTTATTAAACCAGCATTTGTGAGAGTTAAAAATATGCCAGTATGGGTTCTTTTTATATGCATAAAAATAGGCTAAAGTCTAAACTCAACACTGCAATTCTATATGTGATTTACTTCTACTTGGGAATGAAAGGTCTATAAGTTGAATTAGATGATGTGCATTGGTATATTTAACCAATGTACTCATTCAGCTGCTGTCCTAACACCTGTAGCAACGTGTTCACCTGTAGAAAAAGGTTTAGGTAAAATAATATTTACAAGTTTTCCACAAAGTTTACAGCAAATGACTCAAAATACGGTGGGTAAAGGCTAAAGGATGTTTTCTTTTCACTGGAGTACCACAAGGATTGGTACTCAGTCCCATTTTCTTTGTATTCTACACCAGGTCTTTTGTTTTATTTATCTGTATGGGTGACCTCTGTCACAGTTATCATGCTAATGATACTTAGCTTTATTTCCACAGGAGGTACGTACCCCCAGTTGTGCCAGGGATCTAACAACATTAATAAAATTTCTGCCACGTTTAAATATAATACAATATAATATATTATATATAATAATTAGTTTACCCAGATGGTAAAAGTGTTTGGTTAGGCAGTTATAGAGTAATGTAAGACTGCACAATGCAACCCAGCTGTTTTATTTTGCATTTTGATTGTGAAAAGATAATACAGATTTTACATGAATAATTAAAAACATTCACTGAAATAATCAGGACATTTCCTGATAAATAAAAGTTTGTCTCTAAGAATTAAACTTGTGACATTTTGGGCTTTTACTGAGCTACTTCTTAATCTTGCCACATCCCACATTGGCAGTATTCCTGCGTATCACCGATTAGGTCTGTAAAATTTTAGATCAATGACACAGCTAATCTTCATCTTTTTCCATCTTTTCTCTAGGTCACCGCACTCTCTACATTGGGGTTCACGTTCCTCTAGGCAGGAGGTCGCACCGACGACATCGTCACCATGGACACAGACACAGGAAGAGGTCCAAAGAGAGGGATTCCACAGCTGAGGATGGAAGAGAATCCCCATCACACAGTAGGTTTTGGTTCTAAAATGCTGATTTAGATTACACATTTTTACAGAACCTGGGTTATGTGATTCTAATCCATGTCTTCCAGTGGTATTCAAATTCTTAATTTCTTTGGCTTTTTTCTTCTTTTCTGTGCTTGTCTTCCACCTATCAAACTTGCTGCAGCAGACACACCAGCTCAGAGGGTGCAGTTTCTGTTGGGGACTGAGGATGGCGATGAGGAACACATCCCCCACGCCCTGTTCACTGAGCTGGACGAAATCTGCCTCAGGGAGGGTGAGGATGCTGAATGGAAGGAGACAGCAAGGTACGCCTTTGTATTTTTTCTCCCCTGTTGTGCTTGAGACTTTGAATTGTTTCTATCTAAATAAAAGCTTATTAAATTATGTGGCCAGACGACTATGAGTTAGCAATGTGATAAAACATAACGTACACATCAAAACTAAAAGGAAAATACAAGGCAAAATCGAGGAATTTTTTTGTGTGTTTTCTTTTGGTTGCAGGTGGCTTAAGTTTGAGGAAGACGTTGAGGATGGTGGTGAGCGGTGGAGTAAACCCTATGTAGCCACTCTGTCTCTACACAGTCTCTTTGAACTTCGCAGCTGCATCATGAATGGCACTGTGATGCTGGATATGAGGGCAAACTCACTGGAAGAGATTGCAGGTAAACACTAGATGAAGTGATTTTTAAAAGGGTTTATGCGACCTTCATGGCACAAAAACATGCAGCAGGCACATTTGTTCAAAATCTACATAATAAAAAAAACAACCCCAGCTAAAACCTCATCTTTAGACTCGTGTTTGGTTAACTTTTTGTTTTTATGTTGGCTTTTGTTGTGAAGCTCTTCGTGGTGTTTCTCTTGAAAGCTTCTTTGCTCAAGTACTTAATATACTCGAGCCACTCTCCCAGTGTCAAGCTCTATTTTTGGACCACACTTTGTCAGTCTCTGGTACAACAGTTTTCTCATGTTCCTTCTTTCTGATGTTGCTTGTCAGTTGGGATTTCCATACAGTTGCCCTCTTCTGCTCCTTGACAGCCACCTCTGTGTCTGGTTGCTGGTTCCTGTCTGGAACTAGAAGTCCCACGGGAACTTTGTGCTGGTGTTCTCAGCCACTTTTGATGGCATGTCCCATTGGGACATGGGGATTTCTAATCCATATGCAGCAAAGATGTTCCTGTACAATATCCCAGTGACTTGGTTATGCCTCTCAGTATATGCTGTCCCAGCTTGCATATTACTTCCTGCTACTATGCCTGCACAGACTTCTGCTTCTGTGCTGTGCTTCATGCTAGCCTTTTCCATCCACCAATAGAATGTCTTGATGTCAGCCACTGCCACTATCCATGATTAAGTACCAAATCCACCCTTTCCTGATCCAGATGCTCCACATGCTCTAGGCTTAGCCTGCTGACTGTCCCTTGTTTCAGAATTGTGTACCAAAGCTTTTGTTGCTCCACACCTCTCTGAAACTTACTACCACTTTACCTCTGCCAGCTAAACTCTATTACATAATTTAAATCTAAGATCATAACCCACCTGTTCACAGCATATCACATGTATTTTTTTTTATTATTTTAGCTGTTAATTGTGAAGACCAGTATAGTCTGTTCATTTGCTAAAGCACAGAGATCCAAAGTGTAATTAAATAAATATTGTCTTCTTTGAATGATTGTTGAAAAAAAAATGAAACCAAGAAAGAGACTATTGAGTGAGCTCCATTGATTCATATCAACAGAGAGAGCGGTGCACTGAGCTGCAAATTCATTAAATCATCTCAATAGAAACCGCCTGCTTGACTTGATCCTCACTCTAACAGTTTACCCACATTGTGCACAAACAGAATGAAGGAGTATTTATACTGTACAATACTTGACTAGCTGGCACATTCCATTTCACATTGACCAGCACCTTTAAATCTACAGTAACCAAACACATCACAGTTCAGAGGTTACTCAGGATGAAGGATGAAGAAACTTTCCTTAATTTTAATTGTAGCTTATACTGCTGTAGATGCCATATGTTGTAATATAATGTTCATTCAGTGGTTTGATGTTTTGATGATCTGTTGATCTCATTCTCTTTGGGATATTTACACCAGCAGCACTACTCTGTTTTGGTCCTGGCAGATGGCCGCCCCTCCCTGAGCCTGGTTCTGCCGGAGGTTTCTTTTTATTAAAAGGGAGTTTTTCCTTCCTACTGTTGCCAAAGTGCTTGCTCATAGGGGGTCATATTATTGTTGGGTTAATGTATGTATTATTGTGGGGTCTACCACAACGACAAAGTGCTGTTGTCGTTGTGAATTGACGCTGTATAAATAAAATTGAATGGAATTTTAGGATTTTTCCTACATTGATAAGATCATTGATTTGAGATTAGGAAATGGATTGTCATCTTTTTAACCAACCAGATGACAGGTTGCTGTATAACCATGATATGACCTCCAATTGAGTTTAAGTTGTTGTGTAGCAATTACACTCTTTTTTAGCAGGCCTTCATGGTACAGCTCCTCACTGTAGTCTGCTTACTGATCCAACTCTCAGTTCTAAACCTATACTCAAGCAAATAATTTTAATTTCTATTTGCCATTGGCTTTTATACATTTTATTTTGCAACTGCTTATTAATTTGTGATCTTTGCATCATTTCCTGTTTTTGTATATTAAGGTTAGGGTCTCTTAATTATTAAAATCACTGATTTAATGGGTTTTATTGGGGTGGAGTCCAGGTTAGCATGCACCATAATATGCCAGAAGAAGTTCATCCACAAGGACAATACAGAGGACCATTTTATCTGCTTCAAACTGTGTTTTAGATTTAGAGGTCTTCAAACTGAATGCTTTATCTGATTGTGGTAAAAACTGTTCTGCTGCACAAATCTATTGTATGTAACCTGGTTTGGTGCGATTAAATCAAATCAACCATTTTAGGGGTATTGCGTTAAACACAATGGCGTTTGTGTGTGTTTTCTTCCCTAGACATGGTTCTGGATCAGTATGAGGCATCTGGCCCTGTAGGTGAAGATGCCAGGAGAAAGATCCGTGAGGCTCTTCTCAAACAACACCATCACCAAAACCACAAAAAACTGGCCAACCGCATCCCTATTGTACGCTCCTTTGCTGATATTGGCAAGAAGCAGTCTGAGCCTCACTCCATGGACAAGAATGGTGAGCACAGAACATGTACAGGACACCCACACATATACCTGTCTGTAGATGAGACTACAAGCTTTTCTGTACTCTGTAATGTCCTCAGCTACTCACGTGTTGATGTTGTAAACAAATATATGCAGTATGTTTCTGTTTAATGCTATTATCCTTTGCATGACGATCCAATAATTATCCATCTCGACATGCTGTTTTACTGCTGTTTGATATCTCATTTTCTCCTCTTGTTTGTGTTTCTCCATGTTTGTGTATGTCTTTCTTCCTGTCTGCTGTATTTTGCATGCATGTGTGCATGCGTATATTTAACTTACCCAGTAAATGGCCTCTGTTATCACACTTTAAAATCTCCTAAATGTTCACCTGAAAAAACACTCCTGACGAGCACTTCACCCAGAAAGGCCTTTTCTTATAGGGCTTGTAGGCAGCGTGTTTCATTGTGTGTTATGCTTGTCCACTCCTTCTTCACCTTTGAGCTCCAGCAGGGGCTTTGATCACATGACTCCAGACATGGTCTTTGGTGAAAACAAAACCACATGTCTTAGTGTCCTTTAGGCAGTTGCACAAGGCTACTGCCCCATCTCACTGGAAGACACAGATCAGGAAATCTGCACGGGCAACAAGAGATCCTGTAGGCTGATTAGAAAGTCTGTAGACAGTAGTAGTAGTATAAAAAGAACGTGCTAAGGATAGGAGAGTAACATTGTGATTGGTTGGATATGGCTGATTAATAATCATGACAAAAAAGAAAAGAAAAGCTCAACATTCTTCAGTTCAAGCAGTTTTCTCCCTGTCCAAGGCTCACTGTCAAAATGTTCTTCCAGCTTTTCTACTGTTGAGGCTTCAAAGTGAAGCAATATAAAGAGTTGAAATGTTTACGTTGTTGCAGTTTTGTGAGTTTTTCCACATCTGGGAATAGACTTAATTGAACTGCAGAATCACAAAAGTTTCTATAATACTCTCCCCTCCTTGTCACTGTCATCAATATGTTTCTTAAACAGAAACCATAAGAACTTGTAGAGCAACTCTAAAAAACAGTCAGTAATGACTAACTGCAGTAACTGCTCACTAGTCTTTATTTTGCTGCTTTTGGGGATCAGCTTTTATAAAGAAATGTTTGAACATTTCTTTATAAAAGCTGGGAAATACACTTGTGCTCCTTTTTGGCAATTGAATAAAACACGGACACTGCTTTTGAATAAATGATATGCTAAAATGATTCCTTTAAAGGAGGAGTTCAGCATAATATCATTGTTACTTCTGTCTGTTAAAAATGAGTCCAAAGCCCACAGGCTGTTATCTTCCCTTGTCGGAAAGGCTGGAAACAGTGAAACAACTTGGATTATAAATGTTACAAATTAATCTGTTAATTGTAGATTAAACAAATAATGTACAGCGCATTAATCGGTGGGCTTTATCAAAATGTGGTGATGGGAGTGTTGTAGGCCAGGAGCCAGCTGTAAGCCACACTAGTTTCCATATTAAAGCTACCGTTTCTTAGCTATAGTGTCGTATCGAACAAATATACATTTCATTGCTGGAACTCCTTTAAAAGCAGCACCATAGCACACTCACTTAAAGAGTTGACATTCTGAGCAAGGCATATTTTTAGCTTTTTTCTTTAACTGTTTTCATTAACGCCCACAGTTGCAAGGTGAAATCTTTGACTTAAATAAAACAAAATGAATAAGGTGCTTTAAATGAGCACTGGTTAACTGATGCACATAAATCTGAACTGGAAGTTAAAGATTGCACCTTATTTTAAACTCTCTTTAAATGGTCTAGCAACAATTTATATATTGAGCTTTAACTCACCAGGTACACTCTGAAAATGGGTACAATATTATTTGTTTCATCACTGGGGCTAAACCTTTTGTCCTCAATAAAGACTCAGCACCTACAACAAAAGGGACCAGTGCTGTAACCCTTTTTCAGAGAATGTAACTGTACCCTGTAGTCACTCCCTGGAAATCTCTGTCTTTGTGTGGGAAAGAGGTATTGGGATAGGATGAGCCCCTGTGAAAACTGATGTTGGTTTCCTGCTCTACCTGACAGGGCAAACAGTCTCACCTCAGTCCCAGCCAGCCAACAATGAGGGCAAACAGGACGTCAGCCGAGAAAACAGCACTGTTGACTTCAGCAAGGTTAGCTACCAGACCCACCACTGATCCTGCTGTTTATCTACGGGCATTGATAGCTGGACACATAAGTAGTGCTGTATATTTAACCAAGCCTGGGTTACATATGAAATCACAACCTTCTTACCCTGGGAAACTGAGTGGAATTTAACAGGAGTACTTCTTTCTTCTCAGAGCCTGATTCTTGCTGTGTTGTTGATTCTCATTTATAAGACGTTCAGTACGACTGCATCTACATCACTGTGTTTTTAAAGCAGACCAATAAACATTTTTACTTTATAATAATGTGGTGGTTTTCTTTTTCTTTTACAGATTGACCTCCACTTCATGAAGAAAATCCCACCTGGTGCTGAGGCATCCAATGTGCTGGTAGGGGAGCTGGAATTCCTAGAGCGCCCTGTGGTGGCCTTTGTCCGCCTAGCTCCTGCTGTACTGCTAAATGGCCTGGCTGAAGTTCCCATCACCACCAGGTAATAAACAAATTGTTGGCAAAGCCCTTAACTTGCCTCTGTCTCCTTCTTCCTTTATTCTGTGTGAAGGCTGGATAGATGAGCCGGTTAACCTTTGAATTTCTCATTAAAAAAGGATTTGACTTTTACCAAAAACCTTTTGTTCTTTGTCTTGTGCAGGTTTCTTTTCATCTTGCTTGGCCCTCTGGGGAAAGGTCCACAGTATCATGAAATCGGCCGGTCTATTGCTACACTGATGACTGATGAGGTGAGGCAAGAATCTGAAGGAAGTAGCAGGTGTTTAATGCTGTGTTTTAGGATATTTTTCCTCTTGCAGTGATTCTAGGCACAGTGAGACAAAACGCAAAAAAGCTTTCTAGATTATAGGTTTTTACTATTAAAGTGGAATTGCTTGTGTATGTGAAGTAATGTTTAATTTAATTATCATAAACATAAACTCCTTAGTTGATCAAATACAGTAGAGTAGGAATAGGAATGCAAACTGCAATCAGGATAGTCCCAATTCTAAAAAGTTGGAATATTATGTAAAATGCGAATAAAAACAGAATGAAATGGTTTACAAATCTCATGAACCAATTTTTATTTTTTACAGTTAAAAAATAGAAAACAAAAATTGCATAAACTACAACATTTTAACATCTTACTCTCTAATGAAAAACATTAGCTCATTTTTGATTGATATAAACAATTTCTCAAATCAAACAGGTTCTCAATCATCCAGGTCATCGTAGTCAAAGGAGCTTGGAAAGAAAAGCGTCTGGACTTCTTTAAATTGCTTGAAGACGTTTCACCTCTCATCCGAAGAGCTTCTTCAGTTCAGAACTGAAGAAGCTTCTCGGATGAGAGGTGAAACGTCTTCAAGCAACTTAAAGAAGTCCAGACGCTTTTCTTTCCAAGCTCCTTTGACAACAAGTTATAATGGTTCAGGTCTCAGACAATTCTTTGAAGAGTCTGATGTACATTAAACATGTGTAAGTTCAGCCAGACTGAGGAAAAATGGCTGTGTGTTCTAAAACTTCAATTCGTCTAAACTGCATTGTGAGCATTTTGTGGGAAGCTTTATTCCAAACATTTTTTGTAACATTCTACAAATATGTTTATAATACACACATTTGTCTTTTGTTTTTAGCTGTCATACTGTCATGCCTTTTAAGTCAAGGAATCACATATTTGATGGGCTGAGGCTCACCACTCTGTAGGAGAAGCTTTTTACATGGATAATTTTACAAAAGCATCCATCCATCCATCCATCCATCCATTTTCTAGAAAATCATGCATTGCAAGTTTAAGATGTCAAGATTAAAGTCATTGGAATGGAAAGTGTTAACTAAAGCATCTTAAAGTTGTTCTCAGTAATGGAGTAAGTGTCTTTTTCCAAATCTGCCTTAACACATACCATGATCCTTGGGTGGTTTCTTAGTTATTCTGGGTCAAATACTCACATTTGTATCCTGAACCTAGAAAAATCAACGTGAGATTTTCTTTCTGTTCTTATACGTGATATTAGTGTAGCTTGGGGAGTTGAGAAGCTTCAATAAATAAAGCCCAACTACCCACTTCAGGGTTGCTTTTCTATATCTGAGCCTGACCTTTGACTTTTGTCAAAAAAGCAAGGAAAAACATCAACAACAAAAAGCCTTTGGGAATCAGTAAAGTATGACATGAAAACCTTGACAGGAGATTTCCCACAGTGTAGCTATGAGCTAATGTTACATGCCATCATCTGAGCCAGATGTTGTCTCTTTTTTTCCCCTTGTCTGTTGGCAGCAGTCCTTTGGGATGCATGAAAACAGAAGGCAGAGATGTTAACCTACATCACATATGGAAATGGATTGAATGTGTCACTATGATTTGCTTTCGTGCCAGTGCAAGCAAGAATGATACTGTTTTTCATATATTCTTTGGATAAAAAAATAAACATTAGACACCAGAAATTGGAGCATGAATGTGTCTTATTCCTCTGTAGATTCACTTTGGATGCTGTTGTTGTGAATGAAGTTAGGTTATAAATAATAATTTGCTGACTGTATGGCTGGTATGCTATATGAGTTTACATTTCATTAGGTTATATTTAATCTGCCTTTCCGCAGATTTTCCATGATGTTGCTTACAAGGCCAAAGACAGGAATGACTTGGTGGCAGGCATTGATGAGTTTCTGGATCAGGTGACAGTGTTACCCCCAGGAGAGTGGGACCCCTCCATCAGAATAGAGCCCCCTAAAAATGTGCCCTCCCAGGTAAACAGTGAGTAAAAATGACAGTTTTTTGGGACTTTAATCCGAGCACCTATGCAGAGTTTTAAAGTCTGTGTGCACATAATGATTTTTTTTTCACAAATATCAGTGAGTCCCTTCTGTGACCTACTGCCTGACAAGAATTTTTAAACATCTGTGTTCTCCTCTAATCTCTACTGCGTTGTACTCTGCGCTTTGATGCGACTCCCCAGGGTTCTGTTCTCAATTCTCTCCAAAGCATTAGTTATTTCCCTCCATTAGTTATTCTGGTCTACTCTGAAAAGAGAGAGGCCATCGCAAAGGGAAATTTTTAGTCATACAGAAGAAACATTTTGAAAAAATACAGATGTTGTTTCAGGTATTGTTTTCCATTTCTCTTTTATCATTAGGCTCCTGCAGTGGATTAATGACAGACCACTGAGCAATTAGATTGTTATACTGATGAGCTCAGAATATGATCCATAAGAATTTAATCATTTGACTTTTTAAAATTATATTGTACCAAATGCAGTCTATTTGGTGGAGATTTGATTCCAACTAAGAGTTATAGTGATGTGGGCAGCAGACAGCTGACTGACAGTGATCTTAAACACACAGGAAAAGCGGAAGATTCCCCCAGTTCCCAACGGAGTGACAGATCTTGGAGAGTCTGGGGAGCACGGAGGGCATGGTGGCCCAGAGCTCCAGCGCACTGGGAAGTAAGTGTCAGAGAGAAAGATCATGATTTGCTGTGTTTTGAGAGCCCTGATCTCTCAAAACTCCTTTTTGTCCCTGGAACCTTCCTGTCGCCTGTGAGCCTCCTTCCAGTCCTCAAACTGTAAATTTAGTTCTCTTAAGAGGCAGTGCCCTACTTGCCTATTATTCCTCATACATCAATTCCACACTGAGACCTTTTGTTTAGGTTCTAATTCATTATCAGCTCATACACGTGTGCTGTGACTTTGACCACCACCACCAAAAGAAAAATCTTCATCTGCTGTTTAAGAAGATAGGAAGCCTCCTGCACCTTTCTGCACTCCTTCCTGGATGTGTCCATCTTTCTGTAGTCCTTCCTGGATGTGTCCATCTTTCTGTAGTCATTCCTGGATGTGTCCATCTTTCTGTAGTCCTTCCTGGATGTGTCCACCTTTCTGCACTCCTTCCTGGATGTGTCCATCTTTCTGTAGTCCTTCCTGGATGTGTCCACCTTTCTGCACTCCTTCCTGGATGTGTCCAGCTTTCTGTAGTCCTTCCTGGATGTGTCCATCTTTCTGTAGTCATTCCTGGATGTGTCCATCTTTCTGTAGTCCTTCCTGGATGTGTCCACCTTTCTGCACTCCTTCCTGGATGTGTCCATCTTTCTGCACTCCTTCCTGGATGTGTCCATCTTTCTGCACTCCTTCCTGGATGTGTCCATCTTTCTGCACTCCTTCCTGGATGTGTCCATCTTTCTGCACTCCTTCCTAGATGTGTCCATCTTTCTGCAGTCCTTTCTAGTTGTGTCCATCTTTCTGCAGTCCTTCCTGGATGTGTCCATCTTTCTGTAGTCCTTCCTGGATGTGTCCATCTTTCTGCACTCCTTCCTAGATGTGTCCATCTTTCTGCAGTCCTTTCTAGTTGTGTCCATCTTTCTGCAGTCCTTCCTGGATGTGTCCATCTTTCTGCAGTCCTTTCTAGTCGTGTCCATCTTTCTGTATACGTTTCTAGTTGTGTCCATCTTTCTGCACTCCTTCCTGGATGTGTCCATCTTTCTGTAGTCCTTTCTGGATGTGTCCATCTTTCTGCAGTCCTTCCTGGATGTGTCCATCTTTCTGCAGTCCTTCCTAGATGTGTCCATCTTTCTGCAGTCCTTTCTAGTCGTGTCCATCTTTCTGTATACGTTTCTAGTTGTGTCCATCTTTCTGCACTCCTTCCTGGATGTGTCCATCTTTCTGTAGTCCTTTCTGGATGTGTCCATCTTTCTGCACTCCTTCCTGGATGTGTCCATCTTACAATTTTGTCTTAGAGTGTGTTGGTGCACTTTTGGAAACCCTTATGTTTAGTAGAAATCCAACAACAAAAGGCCATTTGGGTTCAGGTTGGGCAGGCCAATCCTCCCAGTCACATCCTTGTAGGTCAAATCAGATGGGACACCTTCCATCTGTACAGTCGTTTGACGTATAAGCACTGATGCAAGAATTCAGGGAAGCAAACCTCTCATCCCCTGGGGATAAGACTAACATATAGGCACTGAATCCTGGAGAGGCCGACTGTACGTAGCCAATACCTTGGACTCCTTCCTCACCAGAGGGATGATGTTTCATCTAACTAAAGCCAGTTTCAGCAATCAAGCCACCAAGGGCCCCACGCTTTATTTATTTACCTTATTTTATTAATAGTTTTTTAATGCTCTCTGAAGTCTCAGCAATGAACACCTAATAATATAAGCATGAGATCTCAAAATATAAATTTAGTTTTTACTTTCATATGCCTTCAAAACTGTTTTTGAGATTAGATGAGATTTAAAGAAGGGATTAAAAATGAAGAATATCATCTTGTTATCGCCCCAGAAAAAATCCCTGATGGCAATAAATGATTCAATTTATTGCCATCAGGGATTTTTTTAACCCAAGCTTGAAAGAATAAAGTGAGAGTGCAGCACCCAGGAAGGGTTTAGCGGCAGAGGAGTGAGTGATGTACGTCTGCTTAGCTGCGGTATACTGCGGTACAGACTCTTATGCCAACTAAGATTGGCTGGAAACCCAGGCTCAGCTATCTGGCTGCTTAGCCTGAAATAAGAACAACAGCCCACCAACTTGCGCGCTTGCCACACCAACCACCTCCAGATTGTTCCCCACCATCCCAGTCCACAGCAGCAGTAGAGCCTGCTCATTGTGATTGAAAGTATACAAAGATGAGTCAACACAGTCACTCATATGGATGCACGGAGATACAGTAATTTTAGTGTGGGTGCCCTGAAAATAACTTGTTTAAAGGCATGTTGATGTTCTTATGAATCTTACAATATCTTACAATAAGATGTAAGATAAGTTGCTCTTTGTTACCTTTATGCGTATGTGCAGCTCTTTCATGAAATCCCTTTTTCTCCACAGGTTTTGTGGTGGGTTGATCTTGGATGTCAAAAGAAAGGCTTCCCACTACCTTTCTGACTACACAGACGCTGTCAGTCTGCAGTGTCTAGCCTCATTTCTCTTCCTCTACTGCGCCTGCATGTCCCCTGTGATCACCTTTGGAGGACTCTTGGGTGAGGCTACAGAGGGGCGTGTGGTAAGATCATTGTTATTTTTTTCCTCAAGCCTTTATAAACACGCCCCAAAAGCATCTCTTTACATTCAAGAACAATATACACAATCATCTGCACACCGCATCAAACTCAAAGCCTTTGAAACCAGTAGATGAATGAAGGAATTTGAAGGATTTGATCTCATCAAAAATTTTCTTTACGCACCATCACCAGGTCAAAGCTCACTTGTCCTCCTTTATTTAGTTTTATGACAAAAATGATATTACCTTGAGAGACAGTTGGATCCTCCAGATCACATTCATGCATCTCCAGCTATGTGCTGGTAGCCCATAGTCAGATTGGATAAATGACCAGTTTATTGGTGCTTCCGGCCAAAAGCGCACAGCTACAGATGTTCTTTATATGCAGTGAGATGTATTTTTAACACATATCCAAAGCAGTTTCAAAACAGTTTCTAAAGATGACTTTACTGATGCTTCTGTGTAGCAAAGGTTTTTATTGGACACAGGCACTGACAAAGCTCTTTGGCTTTTTTTTCCCAGGCAAGCCTCACTTATGTTGTCTGACTTCCTGTTGGCTCCTTGCGTGTGTGAACAGGATAAAGTTAGCGTTATAGCTTATATGATAGCAAATGCTGATTTAAACTAGAACACTCCAAATACAACATGTGTTTGACTAAATGAATCAGAGCATTATTGCGTGTGTTTCCAGAGTGCTATTGAATCCTTATTCGGGGCTTCCATGACTGGAATAGCCTACTCTCTTTTTGCTGGGCAGCCTCTCACCATCCTGGGCAGCACAGGGCCTGTTCTTGTCTTTGAGAAGATCCTCTTTAAGTTCTGCAAGTAGGCTATTCACTACACCTTTGTGCTTTTTTTATACAATAATGTTTCTGTTTATTTGATAGGTGTGTGTGTGTTTTATGCTTCAGTTGAAATGTCATATTGAATTATGTATCCTGCTTTTCTGCCACTGCTATGTTTTTCTGTGTTTTTTGTGTCCGTCAGGGAATACGGCCTCTCCTACCTCTCGCTGAGGACCTGTATTGGCCTGTGGACAGCCTTCTTCTGTCTGCTGCTGGTAGCCACGGATGCCAGCTCGCTTGTCTGTTACATCACACGTTTCACCGAGGAAGCTTTTGCTGCACTGATCTGCATTATCTTCATCTATGAGGCCCTGGAGAAGCTACTTCACCTGGGGGTGCATTACCCCATCAACAAGAACAACAACCTTCAGAAACTCACGTTGTACTCGTACGTACATTTTAGTTACAGCTCATGCACGGTGTGCTTAACTCAGCACATGTGCTCAAGTCTTTTGCTGTGTCAAGAAACGGCAGATGGTACAGCACTGTATCGGGCATGCTGTTCATTTTTTTCAGACATGGATTGTGCTTTATGATGAATAATCCCATGTTGAGTGTGTGTCAGGATGGATCATCGTGCTTTAAGCTGGCTAGTGGCTATGTCAAGCCAAAAGCTCCTTCTGTGAGTTTCTATTCTGGTGTAGTGGACAGCAGGGTAGGCTGACATTTAGTTTCGATAAATGCCAGCAGAATGAGTTAAGCTCAGAAAAATGTTACCAACAACTCCACACAGTGTTTTTACGACATATTATGAGTGAAACAAGCATTCAGTGAGGCTCAAGCATTTTAACCTTGAGAAACTCTAGTGTAACACTAACAATCACAAAAACATAACAAATCCAAGGAACCAATCTCACCAAGTTTTAGACTTAGAAGACAGTTTATTTAATGTGATGAATCATTTAAAAGATGAACCAGGTTCCAGGTATGAAAAGTGAAGCCATTTCAATTTCATTTGAAATTGAAATGGCTTCACTTTTCACTTTTCACTTTTCAGTTTCAGTTTTATTTTATTTATACAGCCCTAAATCACAACAACGGTCACCTCAAGTAACTTCATATTGTAAGGTAGATCCTACAATAATACATACAGAGAAAAACCCAACAATCATGAGCAAGCACTTTTTCTGTTAAAACTCCCTTTTAACAGGAAGAAACCTCCAGCAGAACCAGGCTCAGGGAGGGGCAGCCATCTGCTGTAATCGGTTGGGGTGAGAGAAGGAAGACAGGATAAAGACATGCTGTGGAAGAGAGACAGAGATTAATGACAAGTATGATTTGGTGCAGAGACGTCTATTAACACATAGTGAGTGAGAAATGTGACTGAAGAAGAAATACTCAATGCATCATGGGAATCCCCCAGCAGCCTACACCTATTGCAGCATAACGAAGGGAGGATTCAGGGTCACCTGGTCCAGCCCTAACTATATGCTTTAGCAAAAAGGAAAGTTTTAAGCCTAATCTTAAAAGTAGAGATAGTGTCTGTCTCCCGAATCCAAACTGGAAGCTGGTTCCACAGAAGAGGGGCCTGAAAACTGAAGGCTCTGCCTCCCATTCTACTTTTAAATACACTAGGAACAACAAGTAGGCCTGCAGTGTGAGAGTGAAGTGCTCTAATGGGGTGATATGGTACTAGAAGGTCATTAAGATATGTAGAAGTCTGTACAAAGAAAACATCTAATTCTAAATGAATTTATGATACCTGTAAACACTTTTCTTGGTTTCTAGTTTCAGGTCTTTTAATAGAGAATGATATTCATTTTGTAACTTATGACCACATTTAGTTAAAAAATTCAACGGGTTTGATGTGTTTTATATTAGGTCAAGGGTCAGTGGTGGAGGGCTGGGCAATAGGAGATAATTTGTGTATGCTTGGATGTATACAGTTACATCTCAGCCATTTTAAGCTGTAAAAGTATTTATCCATTTGTTTTATCTTTAGTATTTTACTCATCTTCTTAAATAGAAAGACATTGATATTAATGTCGTATTCTACATTTGCTTTGCTATGTCATATAAAAGGGACTAAAGATTAATTTCATTCAATCCTTTAGTTGACTTTAAGTTCTAGAAAGGCTCTTTTTTTTCTTCAAGAACAAATCATGGCCTTCTCTGCTAGGTGGCGCCAGAACATATTAAATACAAATACACAAAATACACAGCCACCGCTAATGAACTGCAGATAGAGTATATTTATCTTGGCCTGTTGTGTTTACTCAAGAAAATTGAATCTATTTATCCTCCTCCTATAGATGTTCTTGTGTGGAACCTAGGGACCCCAGCAATGAGACTCTGCACTTCTGGGAGGAGAGAAACATCACTGCTTCCCAGGTCAACTGGACCATGCTGGAGGTCACGGTAAGAATAAAAATTATAGCAAAACACTTGCATACATACATATATATGTATATGTCTAAAATAATGCCTGATGCAGAGGAGAAGAAAGGCCGGACCTAGACAGAAACTGCTCATTCAGCAATGAAACATAACACCACACATGTTGTGTTGTACTCAGCCCTTTGTTACATAAACATAATAAGACTAGGCAGGGATTAGGATCATGTGGGCAGTATTTTATGGTATCTAGCTGTGCAAAATGAGGGTGTAGATGCAGTGTAAGGAATGATGTCACTTATCAATCAGGCTGGTGGCAGCGCGCTGCACCACTCCTACACCTGTTAGATGTGGCAGTCAGGTGAGGCCTCTGCTGTATGCAAGTGATGAATCATGCACTACAGGGATAGTAAAGAAAATGAGCAGTGAATGTGTCTGACTTTTGGTAGTCAGAATTTTCTAATTCATTAATGACACTGACATCCATCATTGCCATTATCCCCACTGTCACTCTAATCATTTTTTATTGGCATCATTATCCCTGCTTTCCTCCTTCTCCTGCTCACACCCTGTTTCTCACCACCACCGCCATCATCATCATCATCATCATCATCATCATCATCATCACTGTGTCCTCTGGGGTCAGTAGGAGTGCGAGATGTTGCATGGGGAGTTTGAGGGGAGCGCCTGTGGTCCCCATGGCCCGTACATCCCTGACGTCCTGTTCTGGTGCGTGGTCCTGTTCTTCTCCACTGTCCTTATGTCTGCTTTTCTCAAGGAGTTCAAGACAAGCCGGTACTTTCCAACCAAGGTACATATGTTTTATCCAATTTATTTTAAATGTCTATATTTGGTAACTTATGCTGCCATCAGTTGGTTGTGTTAGGACACAGTATTTGTGGAGAACCTATGTTCAGTTTCTATGATTCATCAATGCCATGATGTGCATGTGTGGCCTGATGCTGCCACACTCATCTGTACTGTCCTGGCGCCACCTTGTGGTGATAAGTGCTGCACTGTAGTCTGGATAGACAGGGGTGCACATAAGTGGCCCGCAGGTGCGCATTCGCTGTCAAAATAAAAGACACGCACCAGATAAGAAGTTGCAACGCTCGTTCGCGTACATATAAAAGGCACTGTTTTTGTCTGCTAGAGTGGGATTTTTACATATGCATATTCTGCACCACATCTCTGTGCGTTCATCATTTGTTTGAAGCCAGCTCACCTCCTGCACTTCTTTTGTGGTTCGGACTCCTTCTGACATTTCTTTGGAGGTGGAGGAACACCAAAGTAATTGCTTAAAGGAGCTTGCTTCTTCAACATCTTTAAGAGTCTGTCCTCCTCCAGAAAATCTTATGTACGCAAACGCGCGTTGCAACTTCATGTGGATTGAGGTCAAAAATTAGATGAAAGATCTGAACTCTGTAGTGATGGAGTTAATTAATTAATTTAATGTAAGAAAACAAGCCTTACTGACTGTCAAAACAGAACTTGAGCCATTATAATGAGACCCTTTAAAATATATAGACAAGAAGTAATGTTTCTCATTCTAGATAAAGCGATAGAGACCACATGTTCCAAAAACAGCATAAACAGCATCTAGTTAGCACAGTATGTTGTACTGTATGCAGATCTTAGTTTTTGTAACATACTTCTGTCTAAAGATTGTGTGTCTTGTTTCCTTTAGGTGCGGGCCATCATCAGCGACTTTGCAGTCTTCATTACCATCCTCACTATGGTGTTAGTAGATTATGCCCTGGGTATCCCCTCACCTAAGTTACAGGTTCCCAACAAGTTCAAAGTAAGTCCACATGAATCTCACACAAGCTGCTGTTTACATCACAATGTATTGGACATTTTTTCTGTGTTTCATAACATTTATGCATGCAATTTTTGCGCAAATCTTGCAGAGATACAGAGAGCACTGATCCCCCATTAGCTTCAGTGTGGCTGAGGAGTAAAGACACAGGAAAACATGTATAAAACAGTATAAGAATGTTTAGATTTAGATTTGGATTCAACAGCTATGTTAGCGGGCTGAATGGAAAAGTACAGCTGTGCATCATTAGCATAGCAAAGGTACAAGATGTCCTTGAAACTGTTCAGTAGATGACCCAGGGGTAACATAAAATAAAAAGTGAAATCAGAATTGGTACGAGGATTGTCTCCTGAGGGACCTCAAATATGAGGGGCAGATATGAGGACATACACCTGTTCCTATTCCTCCTTGCAAAAAGGAGCACCTTCAATTCTACAGCCCTGTCCAGCTCTCCAAGACTAACTCCAGTCTCCTGGAATCTCATCCATTCTCTTGAGACTGTGCTGGGAGATACAATAAACCTTCTGACAATTGGTATTGGTGTGCCATCCGAGGGATTGGACTACCTGTGAAACCTGTGTAGGATCCGGTATGTTACCAATAATGACACCGATCCTGGCCAAATAGGAAACTAGTGTAAAAACATGCAGAAAATATATAATTTATATTAGCAGTGAACATCAAAGCTTCCTAATTAAATGTAATAATAGTCTAATAATAATGACTTAGAAGAGAAATTTAGAAATAAAGGAAATATGTATTTTGATTTATTAAAACGTTTCAAATTCTTCATGATTATTATTATTTTTAAATGTTCTTTTTGCCATTACCCTTAGCCAACCAGGGATGATCGTGGCTGGATTATCAACCCTGTGGGGCCCAACCCCTGGTGGACCACAATTATCACCTTCATCCCTGCTCTGCTCTGCACCATTCTCATCTTTATGGACCAGCAGATCACAGCCGTCATCATCAACAGGAAGGAACACAAACTAAAGGTATTTCATTGGATATGTTCACATTGGTGTGTGAAAGTGATTTTAAATGTGGTCAATACAATTAATTCCTACAAGCCCCAGTGTGCTGTTTTTTAGTTTTCAAATCTTTGCTTTTCCTGAAGTGGGTAAGTAAGCTAAATCTAAATATCTAAATCACACTTTCCTTGATCCAACCCTACAGAAAGGCTGTGGCTATCACCTGGACCTGTTTGTGGTGGGGGTGATGCTTGGTGTGTGCTCAGTAATGGGCTTGCCATGGTTCGTGGCTGCCACTGTGCTCTCCATCTCCCACGTGAATAGCCTGAAGCTGGAGTCAGAGTGCTCGGCCCCTGGAGAGCAGCCCAAGTTCTTGGGAATCCGAGAGCAGCGCTTCACTGGCCTCATGATCTTTACTCTGATGGGTTGTTCCGTCTTCATGACCTCCGTGCTGAAGGTAGGGGATAAACACCTATACTTATCAGAGATTTCTGGATCTCAAAAAGACTTTTTATTTCTTCAGTTCTTAATACTCTTAACAATATATAAAAAAAAATAACAGATAATTTATCAAAGGACCTATTTTAAATAATATTTTTAGGCACTTTGCTACTAGCAACCTGTTACAAGAACACATAATGTTGTATAATTTTGTTGAGCCTATGAAACATTTCACCATTTGACTATTTGTTTGCATTAACAAAGGGACTCCCAAAAATATTTTAGCAGAAAATTAGTTGCATCTCTAGTGTGTCCATAAAAAATATTTGAGGAAATTAGACAAGTGGACAGTGACAAGCCTAAAACAAACTACCTACTTCAAGTAAATAGCGTCTGAAACTCGTGTCCTTAACAATCCCTTTCTGTTCACTTTAGTCATCTCTCCGTGTATTGTCCTTTTTTATCTCCTTTAAGTTTGTCATCTCTCCATGTTTATTTTTTGTGTTGTCTCTACTTTTTCTAATCACCTGCTTGTGTATATATTGTCTCAGTCTCCCTTTGTCTATTGTCAGAGCATCAGTCAACTTCCCCTTGGGTCGCCTAGCTTTCTGTTAGCAAGAGTTTTTGGTTTCCTTTTGTATTTTATGTCTTACCTTTATTTTGTGTTTTGACCACCAGGCTAAATAAATTGCTTGCTTTTGTTTTTGTTTACTCCAGCTTGCCTCTGTGGGTCTGTGTTTGAGTCATCACATTCCTCAATATACTGTATGATCTGCGTACTACGCAGACCATGACAGAATCAGTGGTTACTTTCATATCTGATTATACAGACTGAGTGGACAACCAACCTAGGCAAGGGGGCATTTAGCTCAACTCAGTGTTTGCTTTATTATCAAAAAAAAAGGGCATTTATCCAATCACTTATGTGAACAGTTGTGTTTAGAGTGACACAAGTTATGTCTACAAAACAATGGTTAAGTTAGAATGAAATCACATCATACTTGGTAAGGAATTACAACCATATGATTGCATGGTTACATTTCTCTAGCATGCTCTTATAGAAATGTAGCCACAGTTGCAAAGTACAAAAAAATATCAGACTGGAGCAGCCAGGGATCAAACCACCAACCTTCTGATTAGTTGATTCAATTCAATTCAATTCAATTTTATTTATATAGCGCCAAATCACAACAAAAGTCGCCTCAAGGCGCTTCATAGTTGATGAGCTGCTCTACCTTCTGAACTACAGATAATAATGTCTAGCAAACAAAACAGGAGAAATGTTTTCTGTAACCGCTGACATGGATGAATAAGTTCACCATCTAACAGGAAAGACTTTAACAGTTCTAAGTTTTTACTCATACTGGAAATGCTTTTCTGTCTGTACGCAGTTTATTCCCATGCCTGTGTTATATGGCGTCTTTCTTTACATGGGGGCTTCCTCACTCAGAGGTATTCAGGTGAGGTGACCATGGTATTTTCTGTTGGAAGAAATAATCCAGAAAAGCTTTGAAGGAAAATTCAAATTTTTTCTTTGTATCTCTGCAGTTCTTTGACCGTCTGAAGCTGTTTGGCATGCCTGCCAAACATCAGCCAGACTTCATCTACCTTCGTCACGTCCCTTTGAGGAAGGTCCACCTTTTTACTATCATCCAGCTAAGCTGCTTGGTCCTCCTCTGGGTCATCAAGACCTCTAAAGCTGCCATTGTTTTCCCCATGATGGTAACCCAAGTGTGCTTGTATATGCACGAGTGTTTGTGCACCTAATGAATATGATGGCTTGACGTCAGTCTGTTTCTCTTGTTCCAGGTCTTGGCCCTAGTGTTTATTCGTAAATTGCTGGACTTCATTTTCACCAAGAGAGAGCTGAGCTGGCTGGATGACCTGATGCCAGAGTGGAAGAAGAAGAAACTAGAAGATGCTGCACAAGAGGTGCAGTAAGAGAGCACTATTTAGAGGACTTGGATGATCTTCAAATTTCTGCCACTGCAATAGATTTTTCTCTTCCCACAGGAGGAACACAGCATTATTGCAGAGGAGGAAGGCATTGTACAAGTGCCACTTGAGGGACACTACAAGTAAGTCTTTCGGATATTTAATTCTATTCTGTGTTTTGTGTTTTACCTAAGCTGTTTTGTCTGTCAACCAAAACTCACACATGCGGATATTTGTGAGTTCATTCTTAGCTCTAGCTCAGACGTATGTGTGGTTTAAGTGCTTGTGCTACTTTAGTGAAAACCAATGAAATAATGTCCTTTTCTCTGCTTGTTTGAAGGAGTGACCCAGCCACAGTAAACATCACTGATGAGATGTCCAAAGGGTCCTTTGGGAATGTGTGGAAGAGTGTGAACCCTGCTGAGAGTGCTAAAAAGGAACAAAGTGCTAAAAGGTTAGCCACATATTTGCATTATTAAGACTTCCAGATCTCCCATACAACAGAGAGCTAATACTGGATGTTGATCCAGATCATAAGTAGGCTTCTGATCTTAAGGTTGTGAAAGCAGCAAGCACAGGTGTTTATTATTCAGGAATACTGACTTTTTCCAAGAAGCTGACAAGCTAGTATGTTTGTTTAGGAGCAGTCCTGCCCTTGTAGATTTCCCACTGAGCAGACTAACATAGAATTTCCTGCCTGCCTTTCTCATTTCATCCCACCCCTAAGCTCCCCTTCCTAACCTCTCAGAAGCTGATATCCCAAAGGTAAGCAGTTCAGAGGTGACCCCTTCAGCATGGAGAGTCTCATCCTAAGTGTTATTGCATGATGAACATGTGCTGCAAATTATGATTTGGGTGATGGAAGATGTTTGTGGATGTTATTCATTCATGTTTTCTTGATGTCAAATGTGACCTTGGCATGCTAATTACAAATAGTTAATAGCACTGGGTCTAATTTACTAGTCACTATAATCTGTGTTTTAAGGAAAGACTGCTGAACCTTTTTGAGATAAATTTGCATGCATGCATGCCACCGAAATTCTCTTTTTGTATCATTTTTGTTGGGTTTACATTTTCTTTTTTCCCCCATGCAGTTCCAAAAGCAACGAAAAGCGTCACAAACGGCGAAGGCATGACAAGAGCTTGGACAGGGAGACAAGTTTGTGATGACACATACTGGCAAAGCCACTGTGCTGTCAACCAGTAAATCAACAAGTATACCGTGCCACACTCAGCCACCTTTGTACTGTGCTACACTGTGTTTTTTCGTCACGTAAGTCTATGTGCAAGTCGGGTGAAACAAAGAAAATTTATTAGAAACTGTATTAATGAGAGAAAACTGAGACACATCTGTGTTTTTCTTTTTCTGTGTATATCAGTGTTTAGTGATACCAGCAACCGAAGGATGCCAGAATTATGACACCTGCAGTAACTGCTGTGTCTATGGGCCAATTCCGGAAAAATTTTAAAGAATTTTTAAACTTTATTTTATTTGTATTTTGTATGTTTTTATATTTTTCCAACAACTACAAGTTATCCTTTTAACAAGGTTACAGCGAACCACTAAAGAATTGATTCTATGTGGAACATTGTTTACTCCACGACATTCTCCGTGGAGCATTTAATGCCGCTGTTGTATTTAGCGCCTCATAATAGACTGAAAAAAAGTAGATATTTGCCAATATAAATCTGTAGTACTGATATCTAAAAGAGTTGGCTATATAGCAAATCTAGTAATTTTTTGGACGCATTAAATATACATTTTATATATTAAATATATCTAAATGTTTTTGTGACAGTGACCACTCATCATTTCCCAGTCTTTTCCATTCCTATCAGGTATAAATGTCTCCTTCTCCTCTAGTATGAAGCATTTCCCAAGAAACTCCCCAGAAATTTGACTTTGAAATTTGTTTCTGAGAGTCACATGAAGTGACTGACCTAAAGAGATTGCTAAATATGAAGCTAAATCCAGCAGCTAGTTAACTTAGCTTAGCATAGACAGCGTAAATGGTGAAATAGCTTCCATTGCTTTGTTTAAAAGTAACCAAGAAAACAACTGCAAACAGGCACTTTTTATCTTACTTCTTAATTCCCTTATTGCAGCGTCCCTCCGACAGAAGACAGAGATGATCGGTATTCCGTTTACCGGCTGTTTATTAAGAAGAGTAACACAGGCTACTGTGGGCCGTAGCCAACGCCAAAAAAGCAGGGAAAACGCTCTCTCTAGAATCAAAACAAAAAACCCTGGGCTCTCCTCCCGAACTTGCGCTCCTTTCTTCCGCACACACACAACACACACTCTCTAACTCCCACCCCCCCAAACACTCTCAGCCAACCACAAGAATGTTCTCTTACAGACTCTCTGTCATAGGTAGCTGATATAATTGACAGGCTTAACAGCCTCTATACTATTAAACCTTCAAGGACAATCAGTAATCACATGGCTGCAGGTGTGTAACAACTATGCCATAACTGAGTGGCAATAACACCGATTACACATCAAACTAACTTGTAATCCAGTCCTTTACAATATGAAGTGTAAAAATAACATTTTTGATTGGTGTCACTATTACTTGCTAGTGATTGCGCCATATTAATCACTCACTGGAATAGACATATCTATCATTTAATCTGACTCTCAGAAACAAAGCAATTAAATTAAACAAATAAAGTATTTTCTGATTTATTTTGGTGAGATTATTATTTTTGGGGGTAGGGTGGGAGGGGAACCTTTTGGGAAATTAGATTTAGCATGGTAACATAGATTGGGAAATTTTGGTATGTATCGACTTTTTTTCCTCAAATTGGACAATGATGAACTCTTGAGCGACTGTACAGTAAAGCACCATGTTTTCCACTTGCATTCTCTTCGTCATCTTGTCAGTAAGTGTCATCCATGGACATGTAATCTCCTCTCCAAATGACCCTCAGTGTGTTAATATCTGAAGCTAATTATTTCTTTAAAAAACAAACAAACACCTGCATGCTGGTGAAACACTGACTGTCTTGCTGCAGGACTATGGTTCTAGAAATGCAATAATACCTTTTTTTCTGGGAAGGGCAACATGTAATAACAGTAAAGAGTCTTAACAATGTATAATACATAGAATATTTTATTCATGTAAAATGTTACTTATATATTACTAGCATTAAGTCAGTGTTCGATTGAAATTTTTCTTGTAGATGTTATTTTCCCATTGTCTAACTGATGGTTCTTAGATGATTTGATTAGAGAAACTAATAATGGGTCAAAATAATAACTGTATCAAATACTTTGACCACTTCTGTGTGGACTTCTGCCTTAAAATTGGTAGTAATAGTTGTGCACTTTTCTGTTAGATAATTTAAGTCACCTGTATAAACAATCAGTTCATTCTTCAATTGTTTAATGAGAATGAGAGAGAGAGAGAGAGAGAGTGAGAGTAAATAAAGATATTAAACTGCAGGACTGTTTATATTTTCTGTGTTGTCTTATACTTATTTTATTTATATTATACTTATTTAATTTTAATTAATTAACCTGAGATTCACTTTCTGTGGGCTAGTTTTCAACTTTCTTTGTGTTTTCAGCTTTGTGTTCATGCCGAAATACTAAAGGAAAAATTGTATGTGTATTGGGAATGGAGCCTGAGGTTTATATAGCTAACTGGTAAATGTGTGACACTGAGTTTCAGGTCATTTTAGAGAAAGTAATATAACAGGTAGTTATATTACAAGTGGTTACATTGCAAAAAATTACTCTCTCCTGGGAGTAATTAATAAAATACTGTATACTACTTATTTACTAGAGCAGTGTTTCCCAACCACTGTGCCGCAGCACATAGGTGTGTCGTTGAAGATTATCTAGTTCCACCTGATTAGTACTCTAACACTAGAATTACTGACCCTTTTTTTTCCTGGTGCAAGTCCCTACTACTAGATTTACTAACCCTGCGCAAATTTGCGTAAATTCCCCTGAACCTAACACCTCCTAGCACCCCGCTGAGAGGCCTTCAGCTCCATTGTTCTCCTGCTTTTGTTGTGCAAAAAAAACACACTCTCCCCCAACCAGGAGAGATTCAGGAGACAGGAGAGAACCAGGAGAAGGTCTTTCCTTCCAATCGTTGTCAGACTCAACAACAAAGTACCTGCAGCCTACAATACACCATGGTAGTTTTTATATGCAGTATTTCTCATATGTAATATTAGTTCTTGTCAATCTTTGTCACTACATTGCATGCCTGTCCATAAACATATATACACAGAGTTGTATATATATATATATATATATATATATATATATATATATATATATATATATATATATATATATATATATATATGTATATGTATATATATATGTATATGTATATGTATATATATATGTATATATATTTTTTTTTTTCAATACACATGTCCATATTTATGTTTCCAGATTGTTTGTATAGTGCACTTTCTATACTGTACTCTTTGTACAGTTTTTACTTTTGCTGCTTTTGTCTTGCACTGTCCACTTTTCTACAATGCAGATTTTCCACTTGTGGGACTAATAAATGCAGATTTGCTGCGTGTGTGTGTGTGTTTGTGTGTGTCTGTGCAACATTGGCATTTGTTCACTCAGATCCAAGGCAGGCCAAACCTCTGTGTTACAACCTTCAGAAATTCCTGCTGTATCGATACAAAAGACACACATTCACAATATATGGGTACACAAGTCTGTTTTATTTCAAAGTGTTTCAAACTTTACAGCGTTTGCAGACCCAGTGCCCATCATCGCTGCATTTGGCACAGGTGAATTTGTGACATGTTGCACAGGTAAACCTGCTGCGATTCCTGTTGCAGCTCTCATTCACCTGGCACTGCGTTGTCTTTACAGTCCCTGGCACAGCAGCTTCAGCAGCTTCAGCAGCCTGCCTCTGTGCTAATATTTCCTTGTGCTGCATGAATGGGCAATGAAGTTCCTTAGCTAGAAGACTCAGAAACAATCTTCTGTTACCTGTCCACCCTGTACATGCCTTGTACAAAATGTAGGCATTCACCGCCGCCAGGTCCAACATATTGTAGAAAACTGCTACTGGCCACCTGCGTGTTGCTGCTGTCACGGAATACATCCGCGCCATTTGGTCCAACACGTCTACACCACACTATAAAAGCAGAGAGAGAGTCATGAGTATATGTGCTTTTTTTCTATAGGCTTGTATAGCACACATCAGAAAACATTGTAGCACTGGTGTAAAATACACACATTCACATACCTTCATGTGGTTATAGTCTGTTATCGTGTTGGGTTTCCTCTTTCTGCCGTCACCGATCGTCACGTCTTGGTGCATGGAACTTAGGACACACACAGTCTTCTTTTTTTTAGGTGCATAAATTGTCAAGGAGACACTGCCAATTCTAAGCACTGAAGTGGAGAATACTCTCGCTGTGAAGTTTCTTTTGCAAGTTGAGGAAGTTCACGCCGGACTTTATTCCCCGTGCCCAGTAATGTTGTTTTGCGCTGCAGCAGTCTGTGCGACAGTGACAGTGAAGTAAAGAAATTGTCCGTTGTGACATTTCTCCCATCATCCAAAAATGGCTCCATCAGTTTCATGACCACGTTCTCTGCCAGCCTCTCTCCCTTCTGACGACTGGGGTCCTTTCCCAAGTAAGGAGATGCGTTGCAGACATATTTGGTCTCCAAATCCGTGGCCATCCAGAACTTGATTCCAAATCTCTCTGGCTTGGTTGCGATATACTGTGTGAATGGACAACGAACCTTGGTAGGGAACAGCTGTTTATCTATCATGTGTCATGTGTTCTCCTGGAGTGAAACTCTTAGCACAGTTCTTGTTGAAGTATGTCCAGATGTCGGAGATCGCCGCAAATTTGTCTGTTTTCACCCGTTCTGCCCGTGTGTCCTTGTCATCAAATCGAAGGTGTTGCATAATTGAAATGAATCTATCTCGGGGCATTGTCTCTTTGATTACTGGCACCAGAAATCTTTCTGACCAGCAATCTAGAATGGCACCAACGGGACACATGATTGCTCTTACAAACAGAATTGAAATGAATGCCATCAGTTCAACAATTGACAAATTCCAGTCCCGCTCTGTTCTGCAGGCTTGATGGACCGTACACTCCCTGATAGTCTGCAGCATTCCCAGGTCTAACAGGCAAAGGAAGCTTTGGAGCACACTTGTAATTTTACGCTGTCGGAAGATAAACAAATAGAGAATGGTAAATTTACATGAACCTCACTCTAAATGCGTTTATATAAATATCATATCTACTATGGCAGTGACAAAAACTTAGCAGACTCTGTGGATCCAGCTTGCGCAGTGAAGCACAAGCGATTTGCTACTGCACTGGGCATTCCAATGTCCTCCTCTACCCACACGGTGCCGTCTTTTGCTGTGTGGCTCAGACAGGGCTTTCCAGTACCACGGTGCCTCTTCCGTGGAGGCATGTTGGGTTCTTGTTCAATTCAATTCAATTCAATTCAATTCAATTCAATTCAATTCAATTCAATTTTATTTATATAGCGCCAAATCACAACAAAAGTCGCCTCAAGGCGCTTCATAGATACAGAGAAAAACCCAACAATCATATGACCCCCTATGAGCAAGCACTTTGGCGACAGTGGGAAGGAAAAACTCCCTTTTAACAGGAAGAAACCTCCGGCAGAACCAGGCTCAGGGAGGGGCGGCCATCTGCTGCGCCCGATAAAAATAGATAAATATTTTAAAAGAAAAAGTCAGTTCCTGGAGAAAACTCCGACCCAGATGAAGGCCCTAGCACGAGTAGTGGTCAGAAGAAAGCAAAAAAGATATACTGGGGACAAACGGAATCAATTACACTATACCTGGTGCGTGGGAAAAAACTATCAACATGCTTTTTGTGACATTTTTGCTTGGTGTTGTGCCGTGTGATTTTTCTAATGTGAAATATGTGCCGTGGCTCCGAAAGGTTGACAAACACTGTACTAGACATATAATGATTATCGGGTAATACAGTAGGCTACTTTTGTGAGTAATGACCTAATCACAGATCACAACAAAGAGGGGAAATACCTTCAACATACACAAGCATTTAACCTAGAGATGTGCAAAGCAGCCGGTATTTGTATCTGTATTTGTATTTGTTGAGGGGGGGAAAAGTATTTGTATTTGTAAAGTAAAATTCCAAATAGGCGTAAAAATCAATTTTTTTGCATTACACTTCGAATTAATGTTATAGTGTAAGTATTCTTTATTTATATCCATTATAATAATTATGGATGTTTTTAATTGATGTTTTTCCATAAATCCAGCAATGAACATGTAACGTTATTGAAAAGAAAATAACATAACAGCCATTGTCTCATCCATGGTTAAACCAACAACTAATAAAATACCATTGTGAACATTATCAAACCCCCCCCCCACCCGTCCTTGTTGGAGGACAGTACACTGAACAGACAGCGAAACTGACTTGCAGGGGCAGAACATGGCTTTGATGATGAATTGGTGCTTGTGTGGGGGTGGGGGGTGGGGGGGTTGGCAGACAGTACTAGGAGAGGATGCTTTAAGTGCATGTGATTTTGCATAACAGATGTTGACAGATGTTTAATATCTCTGCATCTGCTGATTTGACTTTTGCACACATTACATATCACTTTGGTTTTGTCTGCAGCACTGACTGTAAAATGCTTCCACACAGAACTTGAGTTTTTTGGCTGGTGGAGGACCAAGAGATGGCTCAGCAGCAGCAACACTCTTTTCTATTTGGTTGCCCAAATCCATGTGGGGAGTTTCAGCCAAGTTAATGAGTGACGGGAAGCTATGCTATGGTTAACTAGCCTATAGCCTACATCTTGCTCTCTGCAAAAGACAAAGTAACTTAAGCGTACCATATAACTCCCACAAGTACATTCAGTTTGACACAACTACACACCTTTTTAACCTAACATTAAGGTTACTCTGTCAACAGCCTATTGTCTAAATTACTGAGCTAACAGAGCTATGTAAACAGAGCAAACATGAGAGCACCCGACTGCAGACGTCATTAATGCAGCGCAATGGAATAAACTCCCAATCTCTGCGAAAGTGATAAACTGTGTCCGGAACCAAGTTAAAATACGAAAAAAATCTATTCAATAATAATAGTGATGCAGTTTAGCCTTTTTTATGGCGTTATTTTTGTGCCACTATTCTGAGCGCACGTAAAAAAAATTTGAGCGCACGTAAAAAAAATTTGCATTGGTGATTCATTGGTGAGTGCAAAAAATGTATTTCAGTGTTTGCTATTATCCATACACACACACAATAGGAGCCCCACTCGCTCAGTTTTTGCATTTGCGCTTGTTCGCAATGTGTTTCTTGTGCTCTCAACATTTCTGCCCATGCGCGCTCAACTCTTTCTCTGCACCGTTTGAAACTGGTAATGGCTTCAGCACCCCTACACCTTGCCCACATGGATGTTAAAGGTGAGTAAGCAGCACACTCAAGGACATTTAAATCTGTTAACAGTATTGTCCTCTGTCCGTTTCTCCGTCTTTGACCTCAGGAGCACCATGTTTTTGGCCCGAAAGGGAGACATACAGTAAAGACAACCCTGCGCTACCAATAGATTACTACCTATTGCTTGCGTGACATGTGTGATAAATAAATAATAAATTCATGGTAACAGAAGTGGTAAAGGTATTAAGTCTGTGAAAGAACAGTCAAAAATCTGTCTTAACACATTAATAATGGTGAAGACAAAAACATTCTTTGGAATTTGATTATTAAGCTGTTAGCTAAGCAAGCCCCCCATAATATGAGCAATCCACTTACCAGTCACTTCAGTCGTTTACACCTTGCTGGAACAGTGTTACACTCCATGTTACCTTCAGAACTGCCTTAATTCCTTGTGATTGAAAAGATTCCTCAGGGTGTTTGGTCCATATTGACATGGTAGATGGTGGAAGCAGCCATAAGAAGATGACTACATTGTGGTCATAAAAAGATGAACACAGTACTCAGGTTTGCTCTGGCAGTTGAGTGATCCTAAATTTGTACCAAGGGACGCAAAGTGGCAAAGGCACTATGGATCCATACTTTCATGTTTATGTCTAATTCTGACACTACCATCCAAACGTTAGAGCAGATCAATCAAGATTCATCAGACCAGTCAATGTTTTTTCCAGTCTTTGTTGTCCAATTTTGACGAGCCCATGTGAAATTTAGCCTTTGTATCCTGTTTTAATTGACCAGAGTAGCACCAGGTGTGGTCCCCAAACCCAGTTCTGAGGCTGGGTTTGGGGATGTTCTGCATTGTTACATTGTGTTTTGATATTTGAGCTACTGTTTTCTTTTAATTCCAACAGTTTTCACAGACACAATTATCCTTATACTTTCTTTACATATTAAGATTTTGAAGTGGGTGCAAAATGTACAGCTTTTACGAGCTCACACAAATCAAGCATTATTACAGATTAAACCACTTCTTCATGCCTTTCATTGTGCTGACTGTTTTTCTATTCATTTTTTAAAAATGGTTTTGCAGGTTGGACTGTTCCTTGGAAAAAATAAGCTCTCTAGATGTGTCATTTTATGTTCTAGTTCAGTATTATAAGAATTACAATACTGTGATAATTAGTTTTAATACTTAAATACTTTTAAAGTGTTTTTGTCTGAATATTTTTTATATAATTTTACTTAATTAACCTTTAAATACAAATGTTTCGCAGCATTTACCGGTCGGTGCATGTTTACATGAATAAAGAATCCAGATCCTTCCTCAACCACATACATTTCTATGAAGTTCATCTTTGTAATATAAAACAGGACTGAAGCTGAAAAAACAGTGACTGAAAACTTTATTTTGCAGAGCAGAATATTAATATAATGACAATCATAAGCTAGATGTGCTTTCCATAGGCCTACCTGAGATTGAGCGTTTTTGTGTTCATGTTAAAAATATAGAAAATAATTTAAAATTGTAAATTGTAAAATTGAATTTCTTCTTTTGTGTAATGTAAATTATACGGAAGAGTATTTTATATGTTTTGTGTCTTTGCCTTACATTCACAAAAAGTAAAAAAGAAAAACTTAAATATAGTTTTGACAATACATCATGCAAAGCAGAATGGCTTTCAATTCCTCCTGTATATGGCTTTGTTTGCAGCATGCAGGGAGCGACCTGGAGCAGACTCTCATTCATCTGCTTGTCTTTTCTTACTGAAAAGAAAGAAAATTACAATCACGGCAATGCTCAGTCAATAAAAAAGACCTCTAACCTCTAGCATTTGCCGAATCTGATGATTTGATGTTACCTTTCCCCTGAAGGCTTGGAGGTCATGACCCAGAGTAAATATTCCTTGGCGGCCATGGAATCTAGTACCTTGTTCACATCGCTGGTGAAGCTTCCATCTACGTGCCTCTTGCTGAATGTTTCACCCCATCTTTCCATTTCAGATCTGAGTATGTACACAGGCACACAATGTAAACACTGCCCCCTAATGGTCAGTAACCCCACAGTACGGAAACCTGACAATTTAGCTGTAAAATTTGATCTGCACTGGAGAAATCATCAGTTTTTCATATGATTATTTATTATTTATGATTATCATAAGTGAAAAGATTGTTCTGGTGTAATCATTTCCTAACTGCTTCATTGTCTCTTTGCATGGTTCATGTCTCATTGCACAGTGTGAGTAAGATATGATCAACACAGTGGAAAAGTTCAAGTGATTTATTTTGGCACAATCACAAGAAACACTAAGGAAAAAAAGCAGTGGAAAGGGGGAAAAAAGGTTGAAGAAGCAAGAAGAATCAGCTGATTAGCTCGAGTTCTCTGTTTTGCTCTCCCCATCATGGTGGAATCAGACACAAGCAGGCCGTTTTAGAAGGTTTGGGTATTGTAGGAGGAGATGCACATGAAGAAAAGGAGGGCGGCCTACTCTCTTCGGACTTGTCCAGACTTGAGGTTGGCAACAAAGTCTTTGATTGCCTGGTCTTTGAGGAAGGAGCTTACATCACTGGTGAAGGTGCCATCTGCATGTCGCTTCTCGGCAGCACTAAAAAACACAGACACGGACCACTTGATATGTCTTTTTTATACTATAATATGGAACATATGAGTTAATTATAAAGGCGCTTTCTTATTTGAGGTACCTTATATTTACACTCTAGTGCTTTTAAATGTAAGATTTTACATTTACAAGTATAAAAGATCAACTCACTAAAGACTGGCTCTGAATTCCTCACAAAATGTGTGGCTTGCTGGGCACATGTGCTTTGGAAATAAGCTGTTTAAGGCCTAAGGAGGCCAATGGACAGGCAAATAGAGAAATACTTCTTTTATTATTATTCTTATGACCCCTCTGATTTATCTGCAGAGGCTTTAGAAGGGCCAGGCCCCTAGTTTGAGAGCCAAAATGCATATAAATACATGAGATGTTAGGCTGCTTTTCTTGCATACCCACACTCCTTTACTGCTGCTACTTTAAGCACTATGTTGTATTACGTGTTTCACTTGTACAATTGAACACTACTCTGCTAGTATCCTTAGCTACTTTAAAAGATCAGTTCTAAGTGTCTTTTATCACAAATTTCAGAGTGTTTTCACACTGACCCGCTCCTCTTGTTGTTCATCAGCCACCGAACAAAGTCCTGTGCTTTCCTGTCCTCCAGATATTTACTGTAGTCATTTGAGAAAGTTCCCTCTGAATGTCTCTTCATGCTCGACAACTCCACAGGCTCGTCATTTAATGTGTTGTCTGATTCAAAACTGCAAGGGAGAGCAAAGTAGGTACCACTGAAGTGTTTTCCATAGCATATCATATTTCTACATATCTATATAAATTTCTAGGAACACTCGGAGTATAAAAAAGAGAAGTAAAAGAAAGGGGAACCGAAAGGAAGCACTTGATTCTTAAACTTAGCATTGTCATATATAGTACATGTATCCTTTGTCCTTCCCTTTAATCCTACATTATGTATCACTTGTTTCTTTGTATCACTTGTTGATTAACTTTTTAACTAAAAAGTTAATCAACCATATGTTCTATGTGTCAGTGTCAGGTCATGTAGGAATTTACACTACAATAAAAACAGTTTTTAATTGCATTTCAGCATAATCTTTAAAGCTTTTTCTTGTTTTTTAATTCAGTTGGAGAGACTTTTTCTCATATGCAAAATAAATGAATAATCAGGCATCATTAAAGCCCGTATAGTACCTTTTTATTCTAACAGTGCATGTCACTCTCAGACAGCAGACTTATTGGTGGTTCCTAGTGTTTTTAAAAGAGAGCCTTCACCTAGCAGAGCCTTTCTTTTTGACGTATTTTATAGTTGACCTAGCTCTGAATTATGTTTCAATAGGCTCAGGATACTGGGGAGCTTCCCATAATGCACTAAGCATTTCTTTTCCCTCTCTGTTTTTTTTATACACCACTACTGTTTAATCACTGTAGGGTCTTTACCTTACAGTATAACTGTTGTTGTGAATCTGTGCTATATAGATAAAATTGAATGGAATTGTTCTTGTGATTTAGTCACAAGAGTAACACAAGGGTGCTAAAAACAGCTTTATCTTAAAGAAGCGTTTCATTGTACCTTAAGCTGTCATCAGCATCATGCAGAGGAACCTGCCAACTGCTCTGGACAAAGCCGAGGACCAGGAGGATGCCAGCCAGGGAGTGAATGCTTTTCATGGTGGTGACCTGTAACAGGGGACAACACACACAAAAAAGAAATAAAACATTCAACCAAACAAAGAAACATTTCCCCCACCCAGAAAAAAAAACAAGAAAAAAGAACTTGACAGCTAAAAGTAAAATACCTTCTCCACTGCAACAAGATACAACTCACCTTTTCTTCTTTCTTTCCAAACACCTGCTGTTAGTTCCACTGCTTATTGCTGGTGTCTGCATCTAACCACCCTCTCTCACTTTGCAGCCTTATATATTGAAAGAAGAGCTGCATAGGTGGGTCTTTTTCCCACTCTTAGAGTAACAGTTCCACCTATTACTCTAAACCTATTAGACACACCCATTACACACGGGGCCTGTTGACTGAATAGATGAGCCGACCGTTTGCTCATGAAGGAAAGGTGCCAGTCAAGCGTGATGCCAGCTGGTCCTTCAGTGTTAAGGTCAAACAACCGCAGTTCATCCTGTCAAACAGAAAGTTGGGGAGATGCTTTAATGTGCTACTGTGTCATTGTGATCGGAAGCAATATTTGTGGCGTCATAACTGGATGGAAGTTGTGGAGTCTTCCGTTCAGAATCAAAAGATTGGAAATCTCTCTCCCCCCGTTTTTTGCATCAGTTGCAGTTATCTCTGTTTAACCAAGCTGACTATTCAATAATAAATACACACATACAGGTGGGTGATGCTACATGACTGTCACACATAGACCAGATATTTAATTTGCTGGAAATGAAGGTTTATTAGTACAGGATCAGGGCTGGAACCTTTCACTTTGACACTAAATTTTACTGACTTTTTTTGTGACATTGAATATTGATCATGAAATAACAAAATTTTTTTAGAGCACTGACATCCAGAAATATTATTCAGGTGCTGAATTTAAACATAAGCTTAGTGACAGCCCTCTTGCCCATATTTAGATTTTCCTGGTGCTGTGGATCCATGGCTGGATCAGGAGGGGTCAAGGAATCCCAAAGAGGCGTTGAATGCACAACACTACTCAGTATCAACCGGGGTTATATAATGAAGGAGAAAATCAACAAGACTGTCTTCATATAGTGTCACAGATTTTTACAAAGGGACAAGAAAACTTCAGGTATTACCATTTCATCAACGGGACCTTTCCCCCCAAGAGTTACGATACTACATGGAACCAACTGTTTGATATGACACATATTTAAATCAGATGTCTTTGACAAAAAACTCCCACTAACCCAGGTACACTAGTTTTCACCTGAGCTACACCCAACCCACTAATGACACCATACTTTAAATACCCCTTAAAATTGAAAGTGAAGCAAGAAGATATTTTTTTCCTCATTGTTAATTATTTATTACATAAGAAAAAACTCCATTAACAGTTTTACAAATGTTATAAAACTGTATCAAATCACTTTGATGTGTCTATGCTTATCACAATGCTGTAGAAATTTTAAATGTCCAAGTAGTTCAGGTTCACTAAAACATTCCATTACACTCAGTTCCCATTTCATTCTTTGCATTATTATACTTTTTCTGCTGGCCATGAAATGACCTTTTAAACAATAAATGGACACTTAATACATTTCTAGAAAAATAATTTTTTCACATATAGGTTTTACAAGGAACCATATCAGCTTTAATTCTTAAAGAGACAGATATTTTTAAAAGAACATATTACACACTTTTTGACTTACCATTATTTTATTAAATTACAACGTATCAGATTGTTTTTTGTACCCGATGAAGGTCAGTTGGACTGAAACGTTGTGGTTTAATAAAATAACACAGAGCAAGACGTTTGTTGTTAATTCAGAGCTTTTTTAAACTAAATGAACATATCTAAAACAAGCTCTCATAGACACAGAATAACATTAGAACTGGGACAGTTTTGCACCCATTAATTTTCCAATACTAAATAACTAAATGCATATCTTTATTCATAGAAAAATCAAAACAGATTTTGGTTTTATGCAAAGCACCTGAGTAGAAAGTGAGTCATGTGGGTATAGACATGTTGATTGGCAGCGCCAGCGAGCCCATGATCATTGTCTGTGTACCACTGAAAGAAGAAAGCATTATATGTATGACTGTTTCATGACATTGGTCCCGCAATTGTCTGTTGCATTTCCCAAGTTGCTCACCATGGCCTCAAAGTCCACCTGCTCCTCAACCAGAGCTTCTGAGATCTCTGCTGCCTGCTGGAAATGGACATTGTCTAGAAAAACAAACCGAACAATAAGGCAGGGTTCCGTTGAAAGGTAACATAGTGGTATGATCATGGCCATTACTTCTGTCAGTGCTGATCAAGTTGCAAGTGTTGGATCTATTTATTTTACATCAGTCTGTATGAATTTGTTGATAATGATAAGTGCTGGTATACTAATGGATTTTCTGCAATAGTATTGGCATTCAATTTAAAAAAGATGAAAAAAGTGTGCTTTACCAACCACATGTAGAAATTCAAACTAGTCTAGAACATTTCAGTTTAGTTTTCTATAACCACATTAATTTTGTTGCACTTTTCCAACGTCAGGAGATGGCTATGAGGAATGCATCTAAAACCTCCTGTTTGAAAAGGCAGGGCTGCTAATGTATTCTGTCACAGCGAATGAAAAATAAACTCTCACACTTATTGTTATTATGTTTTAGGCTTATGTTGCCCCCCAAAATTATAAAATAGTAAACAGACACAAACATAGAGGCCTTGTGTTGCTCACCATCGGCTGTTCCATGAACAAGAAGATACTGCACTGAATGGAAGTTCCTGGCCCTGGCAGTTACTGTTGTGTTCTGCACACAGTCAGATTTAATTTTTATGCGTCAACAAAGACAATCGCACAGCTGAAAATAAAGGACAGAGAACTTGATATTCCTGGCTGTGAAACTTACATCGTAACCTTCAGAATTCTGTGAAGGCAATATCATGTAACGCTCTGTGTAGATGGAATCTGGTACAAATAGACAGATAGTTGCAGATGTTATTATTTCATATCATTAATGGGATTGTAAAAAGTGACAGCAAAAGAAATACCATAATAGCGCCATTTGGAGACTGGAGCAACTGCCATTCCACACTTGAAAACTCCACTGCCAGATCCCAAGACCATGGATGTGACATATCCTCCGTAGGACTGTTGAATATAAAAAACTCATTACTGCAGATCATCTATTGTCTTAAGTACATGCCAAACACATTGACTTGTGAGTGAAACATTAACTTGCACTAAAACATTCTCAATGTGTTTAACCTTTGTGGCGTTTTTGTTTAACACAAAGTCTTCACTACTTACCCATCCCCAAATAGCAACTCTGTCTTTGTCAATGAATCCCATTTTGATGAATTCCCTTGAAAAAAAAGAGATATGAATTTAATATGGATAAGGGGATGACAAGAACTTCTGCTGATCATTGCCATCATTGACTCGTGATATTTCCGCTACACTAAGTTTCTCTCTAAATGGGAGTCGCAGAAACAAGTAAAGTCCAGTTTTATCAAACTTGCTGGAGCAAAGAAGGAACCTGTTTGTTTGAGATGCACTGACTTGTCTAAACTCCTCCTCACTTTCCTTACCTGGCTGCTGTTATCTGATCTTCCACCTCTTTGGTTCCCAGGCTTTTGTAAATTTCATACATTAACTTGTCGCCCTGGTAACCACTCCCTCTTCCGTCAAAGCTAGCAACAATGATTTTCTCAGTGCTTGCCAGGTAGGTGGACCAGTTTACCCTGTAGACGTAGTTTACTTTCTGACTGCATGGACCTGCGTACCTGGAACATCAAGCACATTCAGAATGAGTTTTTTGGCCCTACTTTAAAAAGTCTTTTCGTTTTATTTTTTAAATGAACTCTTACACATCAATCAGTAAAGGG
The DNA here is from genome assembly GCF_051167445.1 of Perissodus microlepis. Classification (NCBI taxonomy): domain Eukaryota; kingdom Metazoa; phylum Chordata; class Actinopteri; order Cichliformes; family Cichlidae; genus Perissodus; species Perissodus microlepis. The sequence continues at coordinate 14,198,271 of NC_140482.1, read as the reverse complement.
TACTTCTTGGACTCATCAAAGCCTGGAGGCAAAATCATCTGGTACCAGAGATCTGTCAAAAATATGAACATAAAAAGAGTAGTAGGTATAAGACATGTAGTAAAATAAATCATGCAACAATGTACAAATAATAATTTCATGCTGGTCAGAATTGAACCCATGGTACTGCATTTCAGCCATGGAACATTAGGATGCCTGCTCAACCAGAGAGCTACATTATTTTTCATAATTGTTTTTTTTCATGACAGTTTTCCAATGGGCCACCTTCAGCGAAGGTTTACCTGCTTAAACCTTCTATTGTGCAAGCTGATGTCCTCTATGTTGACTGGTATTTGGACATCCACTGCTTTTTATTCAAAATGCCAAATTATTCTTTTTGTTTTTTGTTTCCAAATTTTGCTAATGGCAGATCATATTTAAAACATGCCTGTCTTTTCCAATAATAAATATAAACAAGTATTAGTGAATGTCATTAATGTAAAAGATATTGCCTATATCAGTGCCAGTATCTACCTATTGATCCATTCTCTTCCGTTTATACTTAGCAGAGTTGCAGGGGGGGCTAGAGTCTATCCCAGCTACCATAGGGTGACCCTCGACAGATTGCCAGTCTGTTGCAGGGCTAACCCATGCAAACACAGAGAGAACATACAAACTCCACATAGAAATGCCCTGGGCAGATTGTGGCCTCGGGATCTTCTGGCTGTGAAGCAACAGTGCTAACCACTGCTACTACTATGAATGCTACTACGCATGAAACCCCAGTGCAAGGGGTTACACAAAGAGGATGTGGGACCCATGGAATCTTCGATACCCAGCATCCAAACTGACGGCGAAACAACTAGTAGCTTGGTGTTCCAGCATTCGGAAGAAGGAACTACTATCACAGCTGGAGATCATTGAGGTACAACAGAAATGCTATGGCAAGGGGGAGCCAGGATGATACGTGATATCATCACCCCCACCTGAGATTGGGTACCAAGCCCCAAATATGATGGAATAAAGGGCGTTGAGTGAGAGAGCAGCTGACCTGAAACGTAAGATCATGGTGAAACTGGAAACCTGGACCCTTCCAGTTACCAAGACTATGTGAAGTACCCCCTTGAAGGTCTACTAAAAGATGTGAATGCAGCAACAGTCCCTACTGCAACCATCAACGAAACCAACCAGCTGATATACACCATGAAACGAGTGATCATGGAGATCCATGGCTACACTGTAAAATAAAATTGTAATATAAAAGTATTTTGCTGTGTATTTTACAGTTTTTTACTGTTTTTCTAGAATATCATTAAATTTACATAAATAGACTGTCATGTTACATTTCAAATGTAAAATAACATAAAATCACTGTAAATGTAATAAAACATAATTTTCTTGTTTTTAAAATATATTTGTCTGTACATATGCATATTTAGATTGTTAAAATACATTCACAAATGTATCATAATTTCACAAATATTTGTCTGTTATTTGAAAGATTGAACTGTTAAATTCAAATGTAATACTATGGAAAAATATATAAAATGATTCTTATAAACTTTTTTTACATCAAATAATGTTATTTAGGGCGATCGTGGCTCAAGAGTTGGCAGTTCGTCTTGTAATCAGAAGGTTGCTGGTTCGAGCCCCGGCTCAGACAGTGTCGGTCGTTGTGTCCTTGGGCAAGACACTTCACCTACCACCTACTGGTGATGGCCAGGGGGCCGATGGCGCGATATGGCAGCCTCGCTTCTGTCAGTCTGTCCCAGGGCAGCTGTGGCTACAACTGTAGCTTGCCTCCACCAGTGTGTGACTGTGAGAGTGACTGAATAGTAGAATTGTAAAGCGCTTTGAGGGTCTCGAAAAGCGCTATATAAATGCAATCCATTATTATTTAAACCAACTGTTAACTGTATATTTCTGTACATTTAAGTATTATTATTCACATTGCTGCATTCATTGACCTTGTTTATAGGTAATTTCATTGTTTAATCACATTAAAAGGTTCCTAATTTAATGTTTAAAAGCACTTGAAAAAGGCAAAATCCCATGTAAAATTAGGGCAACAAACTGTATTGTCATTACTGAAAATAACCGTATTTTTATGAGAAAGTTATTATCTGTTATTTTATGGTATTATTTTGGCGCACCAGCTGCCGGAATATTACTGTTTTTTCAAGATTTTATTTTTACAGTGTACAAGATGATGGAGAAGGACACTAGAGGCCAAGATCACGGTAGCACGGAGGTGCTATGAAGAAAGGGTTGCTTAATAAATATAGCAGGCTGTCCCTACCTGAGGCCATGGAAACTACCAAGCAAAGACTCACAGACACTTGAAGAGATGCTGGCCAAAGGAGGCAATAGAAGCCACTGACATCAAGATCAGGAAGCTTGCAACCATGCCTGGAGGGTTTCACCCCAAGTCCAGCACCCTAAGGCTGTACGCTAAGTGGTAGGAAGGAGGTTGGGGACAAGTGAGTGTCATTACCACAGTCCAGGATGAAACAATGAACATCCACATCAGGAAGATGGCTCGAACCGACCGCATGCTCAGTGAATACCTCAGGTAGCAGAAACCCAAGAAAGAGGAGCAAGAGGAGGAACCATCATGTAAGGAGAAGCCCCTGCATGGTATGTACCAGCGGCAGATAGAGGAGGTGGCTGACATCCAGAAATCCTACCAGTGGCTGCTGGACAAAGCTGGACTGAAAGACAGCACAGAGGCACTAATCATGGCAGCACAGGAACAAGCTCTGAGCACAAGATCCATAGAGGCTGAGGTCTATCACACCAGGCAAGATCCCAGGTGAGGCTGTGTAAAGATGCTCCTGAGACAATCCAGCACATAACAGCAGGGTGCAAGATGCTAGCAGGCAGGGGATACATGGAACGCCATATCCAAGTGGCCGGCACAGTATACAGAAACATCTGTGCAGAATATGGCCTGGAAGCCCCGAGGTCAAAATAGGAGACACCCCCTAGGGTGGTGGAGAATGACCAAACTAAGATCCTGTGGGACAAGATACAGACGGACAAAATGGCGGTGGCTAACCAACTGGACATAGTAGTGGTGGACAAGCAGAGGAAGATGGCTGTAGTGATAGAGCTAGCGATACAGAATGACAGCAACATCAGGAAGAAGGAAGATGAGAAGCTGGAGAAGTACCAAGGGCTCAGAGAAGAGCTTGAAAAGATGTACAGGGTGAAGGTAACAGTGGTAATTGGAGCGCTTGGTGCAGTGACCCCCCCAAGCTAGGCAAGTGGCTCCAGCAGATCCCAGGACCAACATCTGAGATCTGTTTCTGCGAACATCAAAAAAATAAATAAACATACTAGATTTGTGATTGACCAAGATACTCTAATGAAAGGGATTTTAAGAATTTTATCTCATGTTTAAAAACATCTACAGTGTAGTGGGGTTGAGGTTTAAAATGGGCACAGCCAACTGCATATGGTTCAAGATTATGCTTATCCGTTGCCATTGACGAAATATTCTGGCAATCTAATTGTGTAAAAAAAACAAAAGCTTTCTGCAGGGTCGTTGTTTATTATTGCTATTGGATTATCATTAGAGAGTATAGTCAAAAATGTTATCAGCTCAAAATGAAACTGATGGGGAAAGTCTTAAAGGAAAAATGATCATTTCTGCATTCACTTACTGTATTCGCCCAATTTGATGGTGCCTTGATGCATGGTTGGCATTTGAATACCAGAAATCATGCTCACAAATTCCTTGTTGTCTTCCAAAACTCTTTGCTCTACAAATGTACAAATACAAGAAAGTTATTGGAATACTTTTTTTTTCTGGACTGCAGAACCAGTTGCATACTGTAACTTACCTCTGTTGTTTATGTTATCCATGAGAGAATAGAAAGGAGTGCCAGGACCTTTGAGTAAGGAATATGATGATATAATTAACTCAAATTATCTAAAAACTCTAGAGAGAATAAGAGGTAGGTTTTTACGAATCAGAAAGAGAATAAAACTGACCACTGCAGCTCATGCGGTAATAGGAGGCATTGTGGCTGAAGTAAGCGGAGTTATACCAACAGTTTTCACGTAGATTACACGTCAGACACTTGGTTTCTTGTTGTGTCCGCCTAAAACACATAAAAATGCCCACATAGCAATTCTTATTGAATTTCTTAATGAAAGATAAAGGATAAAACATCAAAATCATTATTCTTACTTGTAAACGTTTCTTCCTCCTGGCTTGCCACCCTCTTCATTACTTGAAAAATATCTGAGGAGTAATCGGTAAGAATGAGTGAGGTATTAAGAATGTAGCAAAGTAGGAATAAAGCTTGAAGGACACTAGTATGGAGACTTTGGCATTCTTAATTATAATCAGTGGCAATCAGACAATACCAAAACCTACATGGCCCCATGTAAAAAAGTGATTGCCCTCTAAACCTAATAATTGGTTTGGCCACCCTTATCAGCAAAAACTGCAATCAAGCATTTGCGATAATTGGCAGTGAGTCTTTTACAGCACTGCGGAGGAATTTTGGCCCACTCATCTTTGTAGAATTGTTGTAATTCAGCCACATTAGAGGGTTTTCAGATATGAACCACCTTTTTAAGGTCACGCCACAGCATGTCAATCTGAGTCAGGTCAGGACTTTGACTAGGCCACTCCAAAGTCTTAATTTAGTTTTTCCTTCAGAGGTGAACTTGCTGGTGTATTTTGGATCATCAAGATAATTTTTTTTTTTCCAAAATTGACACGAGCCTTTATCTTCCTTTTTCCTAGCAGCGGTTTTTGTCTCAGAACTCTGCAGGCCATTTTGTGTCTTCCGTATTGTGGAGTCACAAACACTGATTGTACCTTTATTAAGTTAGGCCTGCAGTTATTTGGATGTTTTTCTGGGGTCTTTTGTGACCTCTTGGCTCAGTCACCGCTGTGCTCTTAGGATAATTTTGGTCGGCCAGCCACTCCTGGAAAGGTTCTCCGCTGTCCCATGTTTTTGCCATTTGTGGATAATGGGTCTCACTGTTGTTTTGCTAGAGTCCCGCAGCTTTAGAAATGGCTTTATAACCTTTCCAGACTGAGAGATTTGTTTCTCATTTGTTCCTGAATTTTCTTGGATGGCAGCATGATGTCTGGCTTTTGATGATCTTTTGTCCAACTCCTTTTTGTCAGGCAGGTCCTGTTTATGTGATTTCTTGATTGAGAACAGGTGTGACAGTAATCAGACCTGTGTGTGGCTAGAGAAATTGAATTGAGCTATCCAAAGATGTGATACACCACAGTTAATTTATGTTATAACAGAGGGGGCTAACCACTTTTTCACATAGGGCCATTTATATTTTGTCTACGGAGTCCTGCACTTGGGTTCTCACTCTGCCTGCCACACAGCTAGCTGATGACCAAAAACAAAATTTGAAGACACCGTGTGCATCTATTACATTAACTGCAAGCAATTAAATGAATAGATTGGGGATGTCAAACTCATTTTACATTGCAGGCCACATACAGCTCACTTTAATCTTAAGTAAGCCAGACCAATTAAACTACATGATAAATGAGCAAAATTACAGACAAAGTTGTGGGTAAAAACAACAACTTTTCTGATATATAACTGTTTGTTATTTAATTGTTGGTGGTGGCAGTATTGGTACTGGTTATGATGATAGTGGTGGTGGGGAAGGGGAGGTCTGTATCAATAGGAAATGCTGCAAAACTTGTGAAAAGACAGTTAAAACTTCAGTGCACTCTTTTAAAATTTCTAAAGCTTTTCAGTGGGCCGGATTTAGTCTGTGGCAGGTTGATTCTGGCCCCCGGGCCTTATGTTTGACAACCCTGTAGGAGATGATTTGACTTACACACTATCTGTTGTGACTTTCAGAATGTCAATAACTTCCCATTCTCCAGAAGTGATGGCTGTAGCCTTGCCCTGCATGAATACAGAATATGTGTGGGTGGTTAACATGTCACAAAAAATGATTCATAAAGATTCATAAAAGATATTGTGCAAGACAAAAGAAAGACTAGCCAGCAAAAATATTTCAGTACTCATACACCCACCCCAACCACATGATGGATGTGCTTGTATTGCTGGGTGTCACTCATGAGCAGGTAATAGCTGTTCTTATCTGTGGCAAAAACTGGTTCTGATGGAGAGAACTAAAGAACAAGCATGTTATTATTTATTCTTTTATGCCTTTTCTGTGCAATTCATTCAAGTCAACACACATTTAATTTTAATATTAATTTTATTTCAGTACCCTGAAATAAATGGTTGTAAGAAAATGTTATCCAACAGTCAGTAGGGAACTATTTTCTGCAGTGGATTAATACACATACAGTGTTCTACTGAGTGTTTCTGCAGTACTGTCTGTTGACAGTCAGACAGTCAGAGCAACAGCGTGACTCACTTTGATGTAAGCACAATACTCGCCATTGTGGGAGTGAGTCTTTCCATGGAATGTATTACATTAAAACATTTACATATTTAATACCTATTTAACATTTAACAGTGTAGTGACCATACCCGTCCAATCCAGCCAGTGCTTGCCACCTCCAGATGCTGTGAAAAGATGTTAAAACTTGTGTTTATTGTCGTTCTAAGCTACAGTTTAGAGTACAACACACCAGCCTTATCGGCTCAGCAGCTTTAAACCCAGAGAGCACAAAGAGACATTGTGACTGGGAACTGAATTTTGAAACTCTTTAGCCAACAAATTAGGAAAATCTCTAAATGGCAGGGTTGCTCTTTCAGATTTTTACATAAATGGAAATAATTAGCAGCCCTTTAGCTAAGTGGAATGCCACAAGAAACTCTGCTGCACCAAGTTAACACTTTCGACTAGCTTTGTCACGGTTTATATGAAGATATTCCAGAATAGATTTTTAGATCTTTAAAAGTTTATTTTATCCACAGGCATGAATGTATTACACTGCAGCATTTACATACATGACTGTATTTAGTATATAAGCCTGGACTACAGGAAATATTTTTGGACTAGATTTTTTCCTTATAAGACTAGGGATATAGGATGGAAGATGCATTCCAGATCATATTCTACTTCAGTTGTGCAAATTTCCAGTGGATTTGGCATACATAACCATTGAGCTCTAAGTTATTTAGAGTAAATCTAGGGATATATTGAACAAATAGTCTTTTGTCCATACTTTAGATAAAAAGATCAATTTTTTATGTGATTTAACATGAAGCATGTCAAAAAACTCTAGTCTCAGTCAGCAAAATCTTAGTGGTTTTCACAAAGTTATGGACTCAAAGGTAGGAAAAAGTACTGGTTTATACATTTTTGTTTTACCTCATAAGTATTCCATGTGAATCCATTAAAGCTGTAGATCTGAAGGATGAGATGGTTTTGTACTCTCTTTAGCCACTGGACAGCTAGACGCTCATCACTCACCCAGGTTACAGTAGACAAGTAGTGCTCACTGAAGTGAAACAAAAAGAACAGTTAAAGTTCAACATTTTGTTTTTGCATATTTGTGGAAGAAATGATATATTAGAAAGTGTTAGATTACACTGAGCCAAATGAGTCTGGAACAACAACTTCAGAGATTTTTGTTGCATTGTCAGTGTCCACGACAAATAGCTTCACTGTGGGATTGGGAGTTCCTGGCTGCAAAGACAAAAGAATATAAGATAATAGACAAAAGCCAACACTGATTACTGATGTATGTCTTCAACAAAACAGCAAATGTGCTACCTTTGGATATGGAATAGAAACAGTGCTGGGGTACTGGTTTTCACCATACCACGAGTATTCAATAGTGTGGACCCCAGTGTCATTAAACTCAGCGTAAGCCAAGTTCTTTCCTCCAGGTGACCACCAGAGACCTTGGTTGGATGAGAACATTTCCTCTGGAACAATGAACGTATGAAGCTGTGTTAGAAGATCTTTTACAGCTTATGGTGTAGTAAAGCAGCATGGTTTCATGTTGTCACAGTACAATAGATCGATAGATCGATATGTGTTTGGGTTTTTTTATACTTCTTGAAATGTGACTGTAAAAACACAAACATTCTTCTAAATGAATGGGAACATTTGAGACCTACCGCTGTCTTAGAAAATCTAAGACAGAAGAGAAATGACTGATATTATAGTGTAAAAATATTTTTTTAAAGTACAGACACATTAGGAAAACATCCTTTGTATGCATTCTACTGTGCAGTAATTAGTCAAAATCATCAATTACATTATAATAAAATATCTGTCATGAAACGCTGTGTGGCAGGCAGGAGTAGGACCCAAGATGCAGGCACTCAGACTCGAAGGATGAACTCAAAAAACTCAGCTTTATTTGCTGACAGGGGAACGCATACAAAACTGAACTGGGAAATATAAGCTTACACTTGATGGAGAGGCACACGAGGAAACACACAGTTTGAGGGACAACGCAACACTGACTCAGAGAAACACAGGGTTTAAATACACTGGGAAGTAACGAGGGGAATGAGACACATAAGGAGGGCACAGCTGGGAGAAATCAGGACTGACGAGACAAGCAAAGCAGGACGCATTCACATAAGACACGGACCTTCAAAGTAAAACAGGAAGTATGACACAGAGACGCGAACTTGACACGGTGGAGACAGCAACTAAGAAACACAGAGACATAAACCATAAGGCAGAGGACTCTAAGAACCGAAAGACACAGAGGGAAACTCAAACATGCAGACACAGACATATACAGAACAGAGGGGACACAGAGAAACATGAAGGGCAAGGGATCGAAACTAGAAACCATAGAATAACTCACACAAGTACAATAATACAAAAATCACAAAGAACTAAACATGCTGGGTCAGGAGACCCAGGGCCCTGACAATATCATTCAAACCAGAAGGGCACTCGGTCTAAGACCATACCACTACAGTGCTCAAAGACCAGCGTTGCTCCTTTGTCCTTGCTCTGCATTTCCACTTCATTAATAATTAAAAAAGTTTGACAATAAAAAAACAGAGACTGTTCACCTACAAAGTAAAAATCTCTCCTTTTGAAATGTGTTGGTCTCAGCAGTAAGGCACAACTTTTACTTTAAAGATGAATGTTCTACATTTCTGGTCTTTGTTATAGTTTAATACTGCTCAGTGGTTGGTTACAGAGTGTTCGCTAACAAGTTTGTATCTTCCACTGCAAACTACTGTATAGGTAGTTGCATAATATGCTAGTAATCAAAGCAATCACAAGGAGGTTGTTGGTGCAGCAACCTATTTAGAACGGATTTAAAAAACATTTCACCCAAACAATGGAACCATCACACCAGCCAGCAAACACCTCTCCATCTGAGTTTTTGCTTTTCTCACCAAAAGTTTCCAGTGAGTTCACAACTGATCTGAGGCCTAAACTTTGTATGATATCTAAATGCTAGTCAAGTATGACATCCTTTCTATTACTAATTGTGGCGGTGGCGTAGTCTGTGCCGCTGCTGCAGGGGAGGCGTGATGAGCTGATGCAGTTTCGGTGTGTCAGCCTGTATTTTCCCACAGCGGCGCCACAGACCACGCCCCACCACACGCCCCACCACACTAATGTTGTCTTTTTGTGCTTGAATAATGTCTTTATGTACCTGTATTTATCATATGGTATGGTCTAATATTAATATAAAATGGTTTATTTACATGTGATATTAAAATTTCAAATGTCTGTATCAGGATACGTATAGAGTTGATCAGGGTCTCTTCCTGGAGACACAGGACACAGCTACTTGTGTAACAGTAAGAAGCAAGTTTCCTCATGCAAACACTGAACGTAAATGAGTCATATATCTTCCACTTACCCTCATAAACCCAGTCTGGGATTCCATTTAAAATCTTATTTTCCTCGCCATTGAATGTGACTTGTTGTGATGTAGAGTTGGGGCTGGTCTTTATATACACATTATTGTTCCAAACAAAGGCCTAGAAAAACAAATAAACAAAAGTCAAGAGACAAAACCCAAATATCTATCTATCTATCTATCTATCTATCTATCTATCTATCTATCTATCTATCTATCTATATATATATATATATATATATATATATATATTTGTCAGGGGCTCGAGGGTGACCTGCTCGTGGCTGGGTGTTAGACCATCAGGCCCAGCTAGGCACAGCCTGAAGAGGAGATGATGGTCCCACCCTATGTAAGCCCGATCAGTAACTGAACCGATAAGTTCCAGTCTGGAGCCTTCATCTGTGAGACGTGAGGAGCAGGGGTAAGTATTCTTGTATCCTCTCAGATTGCTGCCGGTACATTGGAGTTTTTGCTAATATTGCTTCCCCGTGTCTTCGGGTCTGCAAGCTGGAGTTATGTACCAAACAACAGTTCAGAGTACCCAGCCTTGGAGGACTCACTGAGGGGGGTGCTAAATGGCGCTTGATCTGGGGACCCCTTCATCCTACTAAAAGACTTCAGTTGGGCAATGACAGTGAGACCTGAAGGGGCATGACTGGTCTGAACCTGAGTAATGTTCTGTTATTCGACTTCTGTGCAAACCAGTTTGTCGACAATTAACATCTCATCATGTTCATCTTTGTGTTCATACCTAAATACTAAAGCAAAGATTGTATGTGTTTCGTCATTAGGACAGAAATGTGTAATAATAATGTATACTTTATTGATCCCTGTGGGGAAATTCCTCTCTGCATTTAACCCATTCACTCAGTGAAGCAGTGGGCAGCCATTGGGCGCCTGGGAAACAGTGTGTAGGGACAGTACCTTGCTCAGGGGTATCTCAGGGTAGCTGTTCAGGGGAATCGAACCCCCGACCTTCCGATCACGGGGACACCACTTCACCTACTACCTACTGCAAGTTGGTTGGTGTTTGTCATGGTGGTAAACCCCAAACCTGAAGATGGACACTGGAGGTGAAGGGAACCATCAAGCTAACAAAGGAGTTCTATCTGGTTTGGCTAGTCTGTGGGAGGCAGCTGATGGATATCAGCAGGCCAAGCAGAATGGAACTTAGGCAGTGGCTGAAGCAAAAACTCCAGTGTGGGAGAAGTTTGGTAAGGCCATGGAAAAAGACTTTTGGTCTGCCACAAAACGATTCTGGCAAAGTGTCAGGCGACTTAGGAGGGGAAAGCAGTGCTCTACTCACATGGTGTATAGCGCAGGTGGGGTGCTGTTGACATCAACTGATGATAATGGTGATTCTAATCCTTTGCTACAAGCCATTTGGTCCTTGGTGAGAGCTCGGTCTGCATTGCTGCATTCTAGCGGATGTTGGCCTCTGCCAGAACTTCCCATTGTCACTGATTCTGTTTGTAACTTTTATGGGCAGAATATCTAGGCTGAGCCAAGAGGTGGGAAGCTTTTACTTTATTGGTTTCAGAATTTCAACTCTGCTTTTTGCAGATGATGTGGCTTCATTGGGTGGTGTACTCCAGCTCACACTACAGTGGTTCACAGCCAAGTGTGAAGCGGCAGGAATGACAATCAGCACCTGATTCTGATCTGTCTGACGCCATGGTCTTCAGAAAAGACATCCCTGACCCACCACATAAAGTATCTCGAGGCTTGTTCATGCTTTAAGGAAGAGGGCAGTGAGAGACTGACAGACAAATTGGGGCCAGTGTTGCAGGTACTGCACGAGTCTGTTGTGGTGAAACGAGAGCCCAAAATGGATGGATGGGAGGACTTCGAAAAGGTTGTACATGATAATCTTTTACCCACTTCAAAACAGAAGTGTCATTCAAAATTAAGCCTGCAATCATCTGTCTTTCCCTGAACTTACCAGTTTGTTCCCTTCAGGGGCCCAGGCAAAGTACTGGACTTTATCAGGAATGTCAGAGGGTGTGATAAATGTGCTGAAACAGATTTAAGCATACATTTTACGAGGTGCCTGTAACTGGAGTTGTGAATTATGTCGGTGATATAAATATATATTTAAATAGAGGAAGCCAAAACCTTCTTTGTAGTTGAAAAAAAAGTTACTCACTTTGACTCCCGGTCATAAAGTGAATATGAAGCTGTAAATGAATGTCTCCACAGCTAATGGGACAAAAACAAAGTAAGGTAGTTTATCATTTAAAAACTTTGAATATAAATCAGTTTAGAAATGAATCAGATGTGAATAAAGGTACTTTACCTTGGAGTAGTTGCTCATGAATGCAACGTATCGGCGGTCAGCTGACAGCTGGTAATCATAGGCATTTTTGTCCATCTGTTTGTTGAACAGAGAGATTGTAAGCATTTCATAGACACCTCCTCAAAGTCTTGCATACAAACAACACAGCATCTGTATGGAAGCTGTGTGCTATAAGCTTTAAAAGAAGGCTATGGATGCACATGAGAAGGATGTCTTACAAATCTGTCTTTGCTCAAGAAGTCTGATATCTTGTCTGTTGCGACGTCATAGAGGAACACTGAGCCTTCTGACGTATGCAGATATTCATGATCTATGGTGGAAGATGAGAAAGATGAAAGCACACCCTTAAATATTCTACTTACAAGGGAAAATGTGTGTTAAAGAAGAGAGTTACTAAATGACTGATTACCGTGATAAAAGGCAGTTGACACAGTCATATAGATGACAATCTCAATATGGACCAAAGTTTTCTCATGATTGTTAAATTGAAAAAACTGCTACTACTACTTTATGGAAATGAACTTTAACTTGCTGTAGTGCTCTAATCTAGCTATAGCTACTACTTGATTTATTCACATGCTACAGTTATGCTTAAACATACCCAAATGTATGGGTTAGAATTAGGGTTAGACCCTATGGTGGGTTAGCTCTGAGAGGGTTAAAACCACTGGTACCAAAATCATAGTAGCACCAGATTTAGCACCAGGGGTTAGTTATCCACTGGGAACATGAATGCAAAAGTATGAAAAAGTACTTGTGATCCATGTAGATGCATGGCCAAAACCAGCTTGATATTTCAGAGAAAAAAGGTGCTGTTCTGGTTTCAGAACAAGTGAATTAGGCAGGTCAGAGCTGTCCTTATTAATATTACTGCATTCTAGGTTATTTGGTTCCATATACTGGGTAACTAAATACGTGCCAATAATTTCATGTGCCTCAGTGAGTCAGTAACACAAAGTGGATTTTTGGAGATATAAATTATCCTGTCTGATAACATATTTACAGTCCGGGAGACAATAACTCAGTGTCATCATGCCCCACACTTTCTTTCTTTCTTTTTTAAAAAAAATACAGGTTAATTACATCACCCACCAGAAATCCACCTCATGTTGTAGGATTTGGGTTTCAGTGAGCTGTTGAAGACGTCCTCAAGGGTGAAAGATCTAATGCTGGCCTCATCGTTCTTTTCTGAAACACGTGTTTGGAAAAGTTAGGAGCTGCCAAGCACTTGAAGATCACATGTTACAGATATAATATCTAGCCCCCCCCCCCCCCCCCCCCCCCCCCCCCCCACACACACACACACACACACACACACTCACATTATGATGATCAGCAATGAGATAAGCTAAGAGCTGTAGAGGCTGTAACTGATAACGGCAAGTGGGATGTCGCTTACGTTAATGTGTAATAATGGAAATTGTCAAAGTGTGTACAGAATGGGTTTGGATTTAAAGGTATGCATATGGGGTGTCAGAGAAACGTCATTGCGACTTTAATCACACTTATAAATGTGACTTCGCTCGTTTCTTAGATGGCAACGTGACTCCTGATGAGCTAAATGTTTTTTTTTCAGTGTTTTTAGAGAAGTGTTAAGTGACAACGGTCCAAACAACGCGCAATGACGCGCGCGTAAAATACAAATGTGTTTAACGGCAAAGCAGAGATGACGCCAGTGTGTGAAGCATTTAATAACAAAGACTCACCATTAAGAAATATAGCCGTGGGGACCGCTATCAAAACGACGACCACAGCTGCCCCAAAAATTCCGAGGAGCACCTTGGCAATGGAAACCTGTTCGAAGGGACAAAAGTCAGAAAGTGCAAACGGTTCCGTGTAAAGCATTCCATACGCATAACAACGACGTGTGAGTATTAACAAACCACCACCAACCATTGTTTCTGGCCGTAAAGTGAAGTATACAACCGATATCGCTCCGAATCACAACTTCATCGATCCAGTGCCACACGCGCAGAGAGCAACAAAGTTATGTGACACATTGGTTTGTTGTTAAATATTATCTCAGCTCAAGTTTCAAAGGTGAGACAGAAAATGTCCAGCGGAGTAAAGTTCGTCAGGTTTTATGATGCACAACAGTTTTGAGGAAGTATGTTATCCAGCTGTTCCCCAATTTGTCCGCTATTCAGAAAATTGTTTCTCTCATTCAGCATGTGGAGCAAAATGCCATTTCACTTAAATATAAGAACACATATCGTGTCTGTAAACACTTTTTGTTTTGTTCAAGGCTGCAATTATCAGTTTAGTCTGTTAGTCTGTTTTGCAATTGCCTGAAATGACAAAATTAAGATCTTGTTTGATTAGTTATTTTCCTGTTCATACAGAAAGAGAAAATTATGCTTGTTAGACAGGGACGTTTGCCAGGAAAAAAGGAAAAAACGGATTAACGGTTTCCAACTATGACTAAACAGAGTGTAGAAATAAATATTAAATAACGTCATTTTACCTCTCAGGACCTGGCGTCCACATATGTGGACATCACATTTTGGGTTGTCTAGACCAAAATACTAAATTTTGCTCTACAAGGGCCCAATATCCACATACGAGGACAGTATACTACCACTGTTCTATCGAAATTTAAAACGAATGTCCTCATATGTGGATATCATTTTTCCCAGAAACAAAAATCAGGTAAAAAGATAATACTTTGTTTTTACATTCATCAGGTCCCAATCAGCCCAAATAGCAAAGAGAAATTAAAAATGCATGCCATGAAAGAGTTAGGAGGTTAAAGAAAACGGATTATTTCCATATATTATGAACTACAAAAGATGATCACATAGCACCCGATATATATTAATTCCTGCAATTGTGTTATTAAATACGATTTAATACTGTGAAGGCTATTAAAAAAAAAAAAAAGCTTAAGCCAAACTGTACTTGAGCATCCTTATTATGTGCCAAAATCTATTAAAAATATTTCACTGCTTTGATAGCCAGATATCACTGGCTATGCTGCTATTGTGGCTAACTCAGTCAAGCTAAGTTGTAGCATTATATATGCAGTGTCATTATAGTGTCCTGAGAGTTCATTCATAAAAATCAAACAAACACAAGCTATTCATATTGAACCACCATCCTGTATGACAAGGAATAACTTTTTGTTAGCTCTCATATTGCACTGCATATGCTGTCCACCACTTTACATGACTGTCAAAATTATGTCTTAGATGCATCCACCATATAGTCCCTTCTGTAGTGCATGGTAAGAGTCCCCCAGCCCTATGCAATGCAATAAGTAGGGAGGAATGAAAAAGTTATAAGGAAAGTGATTTTACATTCTCTGCTCAGATGTATTTGTCTAACAGCTGTACAAATAACACTATCTATTCTATATATGTACACACACACACACACACACACGTATATATATATATTTTTTTCTTTTTTTTTCAGTCAGTGTGACTCTCAGAAATACAAGTTTAGGGTTTTTTTTAGACATTATTTCCACTGACTGTGCAAGTCTTCCTCTTTGCACATGACACTGACCAGTCTGAAAATGCTAAGAGCCCATTAAAGGCTTAACAAATATAAAGCTGTGCCTTTATGAGGAATAGACATCATATTCTGCACTTATTTTCCTCATACCGGACATCCTCAGCAAACAAATAGACAGTGGATGTCTTCCCTAATGCAGCATGGCTTGTTTGAGGAGTGTTACTTCACAGATGCCTCCATTTAGCTGACACTCAGCCTGACTAAAATCGTTTATAGGTGTCACTTTATACGCATTTAGTCTTATTGGACAGATATAGCTTTGACGTATGAAGGCAGAGAGTGAGGAAAGAAAACATGACAGATATAGAGCAAAGTTTGAACCGCTGGTCATCTGAATCTATGTACAGTTGTGTACTGGTGGATTTATAATCTAATGCAGGATTTTGATACATGGAAATATTGCAATGTCTTGACATAACGACCATTTTTCAGTTTAAAGAAAAGTGAATAAAAACAGAGAAAACAGGAAGTCTTTAATGTAAGATAAACACTGTCACCGAGTCAGATTATTTTTTCAACTCTCTTTCAACTCTGCACTGTGTTAAATAAAAATTTGTTATATAGGGGATGAGACATTTCTTTGGAGGGTGATTGTGCTTGACCGCAACCAGCCTTCTAATAAAAGTGTGCCGTCTCAGGGATAAATTGAGAAGCTGGGCCTTGACTTAAACAGATTCTTTGCTTCAGGTTGAATAGCCTTGAAATTTGGGAGTTGTTTGGAGGAACTGTGAGGAAATCACCGCTGTTGGAAATAAGCCAGTGAACATTTTGTAAACATCCTCACAGCACTGATGTATCAACTTAATGTATTGTAGCAGCAGCTCATTTAAAAACCACTCACACACAGATACTTCAGATTATACACTACAATTACTAATGTTGTTTTGCAATACCAATTTGTATTTCAGTTTGAAGCTATAAACACTATAAGTGGATAAAGGACTGGGTACTGATAAACTGATAGATCATATAAATGTTTTACTGCTGTAAGTCCTGTAACTAATTGTATTTACTATTACATATGCACAGTATATATATGCACTGCTCAAAGAAATGGAACCAAACAAAAAATAAATGAAAGGTAAATTGCATAAATCAAACAGTGGATCTTGGTGAGTGAACTATACAAAATAAAAATCTTTAACATACATGTGAGCAATGTTCCCTCTAATTTTTCATGTGTCTGAGCGAACACACAAACTCCCTGAGCGGTCCCTTGGACCACTGTGAGCAACAGCAAGGTTCAAGGTTCAAGGTTCTTTATTTGTCACATGCATAGTTATACAAGTATAACACACAGTGAAATGTAGCCTGACACGCTCCTCGACATGTGCAAAAATGGGGGGGGTAGAGGAAGAACATTATATATATATATATATAAATAGTATATACATTGGGTGAATGTGCAGTAGTAGCAGCAAGCAGGTGAATTCTGTACATTAATATGAATAGACATCTGACTATTTTACAGAATAGACAATATAAACATATTTAAAATTAAAGGAATTTGAAATGTACATTGTGCCTTGGTTTAGAGTGTCTGGAAGAGAGTCCTGTCTCAGTCAATTATAGATGATGTGAGAGGGCGGGTGTGTGTGTGTTTAGGGCCCGGATGGCTTGGGGATAGAAGCTCCTCTTGAGTCTCTCTGTCCTTGCCCGGATGATGCGGAACCTTCTACCAGATTGCAGAAGTTGGAACAGTTTGTTGCCAGGATGGGACGGGTCCTTCAGTATCTGCGCTGCTCTAGTCCGGCATCTCCTGGTGTAGGTGTCCTGAAGCGGGGGGAGAGCGATCCTGCAGTAGCATTCTGCTGTACGGATCACTCTCTGGAGAGCTTTTTGGTCCTGCAGACGTGTGCACTGTGGTCACGCCAGCATCGAATCCATCCAAGTTACATGGTTTATTAAAATAATCAAATTACAGCATTTACATTTATGTTAGACTACTTTTAATTAACTGCTTTAGCCCACTTACAATGAAAATTAAAAAAAAAAAATCTTGTTCATGACCTGTGTAGGATGTTAACACTATTGGAAGTAAAAAAAACAAAACAAAACAAAAAAATAAATAAATATATATATATATATATATATTTTATAAAGCTCTGACTTGTATTATGAGTCTGTGGACTGGGAGAGAGTCCTGTAACTCTCTGTCTGCAAAATACAGTATATAATGACCAATGTTGGGCAATTTAATTATATAGTTACTTCTTCAAAAAAGTAACCGAGTTATGCAAACAAAGTTTTTTGCAGCTGTTTACCTAAAAATGCAGCCAAGGAGTTTTTTAAATAAACATTTAAAACTATTTACAGAACAATCAGTGTTCTGCATCAAATTTGATGCCAAATTTGATGCCACAGAAATTATTTGTGCCACTCCAAAAAATAATTTCTGTCCACTAACCTTTATCTCATAGTGGCCTGATACCTGCAGGCCTGACAACAGGAGATGTGTCACTCCTGTAACACCTGTAACATTCAGTAGTCCATTGTTCTGACACACACAACAAAACTATTGACTACACCAGCGGTCCCCAACCCCCGGGCCTCGGACGGGTACCGGTCCGTGAGTCGTTTGGTACCGGGCTGCGAGAGTTGAGGCTCAGGTGTGAAATGTATAGTTTTCAGGGTTTTTAGCGGTTTTCAGCGTTATTTTGTTATCGTTTTTATCGTTTACTCGGTTTTCCTGGGTCTTTTCACGTGTGTTATGAATAAATTTTCTTTTCGGTACCAGTACTAGTTTTATTTTGTTGTATTTATCCACGACACCTTAAAGGCCGGTCCAGGAAAATATTGTCGGGCATAAACCGGTCCGTGGCGCAAAAAAGGTTGGGGACCGCTGGACAACACTACACACTAACTACACAAGATTTGCGCTAAACGTCTCAAATCTCTCACATCTCAAAACACCTCCGTCACTTCTAAAACTTCCCCCCTTCCTAAACAATAAATGCCATGTTGCCATATCATGTTTTGATTGGTCGACATGGTACATTTTTCGACCAATAGGAAAGGGTGGGTTTGTTTGGTTTTGTTTTTGCTCACAGGTGGAGAGTGCTTTCCTTATAAAACGCCGTTTACCGTTTCTTGCCGCAGTAAATATAAACAACGATAGTATTCAGGAAGAAAACCAAACATTGCATATATTTGTTTTTATCATAACTCTGGTTTTACGTGGCCTATCAACACAAAATTTAAACCGGCACTAGAGGCCTGGGGTTGGACACCCCTGGTTTAGAGCATCAATAAGCTCTCTCTAAAGGACAGAAAGACCTCATGCCAACCTCATGGAGTATCATTCTGACAGTTTAGCCAGAAACATGCACAAGTAGCCTAGTGGAGGTAATTTTGTAGGGCTCTGCTAGTGCTGCTCTTGTTCTTCCTCACACAAAGGACAAAATACTGGTCCGGGTGTTGAGTTGATGCCTGCCTTAGCCTATTTACACTCTTAAGACTGTGCAGCGAGATGCAGAAAACCTTTTAGTACCAGCATTTATTGATGTGCTGTACTGGAAATACTGGACTACCTCTGAACCTAAATGGGAAATAGTGACAATGACACTGGCAAAAAGCAAAACTGGAGAAATGTCAGTCAGAAAGGCCTCTCCAATGTAGTTATTGTCATGTTCAATTGCACTAAAGGAAGTGATGTAATTTTACAGCGAATTGTTGTAGAATGTCACTTTGGTAAAATAGTTCAAAAAAACTTGAATTCCTGAGGTCAGATGGCCCAGGATGGCCCATCCTGGGCCATCTGACCTCAGGAATTCGCATGATAAGGTGAATTCCTGAGGTCAGATGGCCCAGGATGGCCCATCCTGGGCCATCTGACCTCAGGAATTCGCATGATAAGGTGGGGCCAGGTTTCACAATGAACACACCCGAAACTCTGGCTGATTGGGACCCACACCCAGTTTCACACCTTGGCTCAGGCGATTAGAAGATCATCAGGGGGTCCTTTTGTCCCTCTGTGGGGGGATACTCCCACTAGGTTTATATCTGGGACTCTCCACCATTTGACCTTAGAACTGAAGAAGCTTCTCGGATGAGAGGTGAAACGTCTTCAAGTAAACTTAAAGAAGTCCAGACGCTTTTCTTTGCAAGCTCCTTTGACTACGATGACCTGGATGACTGAGAACCTTCACAGACGTATCTTAATGTGCATTTTTCTTACTTGTAATTTTATTTGCTTCGGTTTTATTTAAAGACCCTTAAATTCCTGAAATTATGAAAATAAATAGTATATAGCGCTTCTTTATTACACGAGCAGAACCAAGGTTTCCACAGCACAACCTAGTGGTGAATGACAACATTGCAGGAGAGCAAAGCTAAGAGCATTTTGGCGGTCCTTTTAAAAATCCCCTGTGCTCTTCTGTCATTGGCTAGTTGCACTGTCTGTCAAGGCACTTCCGACAACTCTCGGCAGCTCGGATGTGATGCACTGCTCTTCTGACTTCGGAAGTTACAGCGTTGTTACAGTGTAGCTCGTATCAAATCACACTGACATTATATAGGTATTAAACTTGTCAGAGGTCTTTCCTTTTCACCAAATGGCTTATCCAGGATACGGCGGAGTGAGTAAACTGTACTAAACACTGTTAAACGAGCTACAGTAGCTAGCAGGAGGGTTAGCTGTTGCTGGAGGCTCTTGCATATTTTTCGTTAAGTTGTGACTGTAGAGGTGCTGCATTTGTTCCTGTACTCCTGTAGTAATTATTAATGTGGTGACTTTTCACCTACTGTAACTCAGGAGCTATATTGGCGTCCACTGTTGATTGTAAATGAACTTTTATACCCCGAAAAAATGTCTTCCGGGATGAAAAATCTCTCAGTGCTCGCCTTCAGTCTCTCAGCTGTGTATATGAAAAAGGGCTTGGCATAGAGTAACCTATGAAATTACAGCAAGTACGATTATCGGTGCTAAAGACTTTCTTTATGTCCGTACACTGTATTTAAACAAGCACCGCAGAGTATTTGAAAATGTAGCGTATTGACAGCACTTTGTGCAGGGCACACAGGGCAACAGGTTATAATTGTTTTGTGGTATGAAACAAATCAGCACTCTGATTCAATTCAATTCAATTCAATTCAATTGTATTTATATAGCGCCAAATCACAACAAAAGTCGCCTCAAGGCGCTTCATAGATACAGAGAAAAACCCAACAATCATATGACCCCCTATGAGCAAGCACTTTGGCGACAGTGGGAAGGAAAAACTCCCTTTTAACAGGAAGAAACCTCCGGCAGAACCAGGCTCAGGGAGGGGCGGCCATCTGCTGCGACCGGTTGGGGTGAGAGAAGGAAGACAGGATAAAAGACATGCTGTGGAAGAGAGACAGAGGTTAATAACAGATATGATTCAATGCAGAGAGGTCTATTAATACATAGTGAGTGAGAAAGGTGACTGGAAAGGAAAAACTCAATGCATCATGGGAATCCCCCGGCAGCCTACGTCTATTGCAGCATAACTAAGGGAGGATTCAGGGTCACCTGGTCCAGCCCTAACTATATGCTTTAGCAAAAAGGAAAGTTTTAAGCCTAATCTTAAAAGTAGAGATAGTGTCTGTCTCCCGAATCCAAACTGGAAGCTGGTTCCACAGAAGAGGGGCCTGAAAACTGAAGGCTCTGCCTCCCATTCTACTTTTAAATACTCTAGGAACAACAAGTAGGCCTGCAGAGCGAGAGCGAAGTGCTCTAATAGGGTGATATGGTACTACAAGGTCATTAAGATAAGATGGGGCCTGATTATTTAAGACCTCGTATGTGAGGAGCAGGATTTTGAATTCAATTCTGGATTTAACAGGAAGCCAATGAAGGGAAGCCAAAACAGGAGAAATATGCTCTCTCCTTCTAGTCCCTGTCAGTACTCTTGCTGCAGCATTTTGGATTAGCTGAAGGCTTTTCAGTGAGTTTTTCTGATCAGTGTTTTACATACCAGTACTAATCTTCTCTCTATTTTCTGTCTCAGTATGGGGGCCAAATGCCAGGCATGCCACCGCAAGGAATGCCAGGAGGGCCCATGAGAGGTCCCATGCCTGGGAACATGGGGGGTCCAATGGGAGGTGGGCTACCTCAAGGAGGATATGGACAGTATGGAAGTTATCCAGGAACATTTGGTGCCCAACCCCCACCTGCAAATGACCCAATGTGGGGATACTTTACAGCCATAGCAGGCCAGGTGAGTTTGGATGCATGCAGAAACATGTCAGTCATAGTCTTTAAGAAAGTCACATTTTCCCAGCAGCTTTGATTTCATTTTCATATTTCTGGTCAAAAACGAGACAGGCTCTGTCTGCAGATGTTCAAGATGTCATAAGTGTCAGGAGCTCAGATGAAGCAGTAAAGGAGCTCTGACTTAACTTGAGCTCCCTCTGTCATCAATGCATACAGTGGGGCAAAAAAGTATTTAGTCAGCCACCGATTGTGCAAGTTCCCCCACCTAAAATGATGACAGAGGTCAGTAATTTGCATCAGAGGTACACTCCAACTGTGAGAGACAGAACGTGAAAAAAAAAAAATCCATGAGTCCACATGGTAGGATTTGTAAAGAATTTATTCGTAAATCAGGGTGGAAAATAAGTATTTGGTCAATAACAAAAATACAACTCAATACGTTGTAACATAACCTTTGTTGGCAATAACAGAGGTCAAACGTTTACTATAGGTCTTTACCAGGTTTGCACACACAGTAGCTGGTATTTTGGCCCATTCCTCCATGCAGATCTTCTCGAGAGCAGTGATGTTTTGGGGCTGTCGCCGAGCAACACGGACTTTCAACTCCCGCCACAGATTTTCTATGGGGTTGAGGTCTGGAGACTGGCTAGGCCACTCCAGGACTTTCAAATGCTTCTTACGGAGCCACTCCTTTGTTGCCCGGGCGGTGTGTTTTGGATCATTGTCATGTTGGAAGACCCAGCCTCGTTTCATCTTCAAAGTTCTCACTGATGGAAGGAGGTTTTGGCTCAAAATCTCACGATACATGGCCCCATTCATTCTGTCCTTAACACGGATCAGTCGTCCTGTCCCCTTGGCAGAAAAACAGCCCCATAGCATGATGTTTCCACCCCCATGCTTCACAGTAGGTATGGTGTTCTTGGGATGCAACTCAGTATTCTTCTTCCTCCAAACACGACGAGTTGAGTTTATACCAAAAAGTTCTACTTTGGTTTCATCTGACTACATGACATTCTCCCAATCCTCTGCTGTATCATCCATGTGCTCTCTGGCAAACTTCAGACGGGCCTGGACATGCACTGGCTTCAGCAGCGGAACACGTCTGGCACTGCGGGATTTGATTCCCTGCCGTTGTAGTGTGTTACTGATGGTGGCCTTTGTTACTGTGGTCCCAGCTCTCTGCAGGTCATTCACCAGGTCCCCCCGTGTGGTTCTGGGATCTTTGCTCACCGTTCTCATGATCATTTTGACCCCACGGGATGAGATCTTGCGTGGAGCCCCAGATCGAGGGAGATTATCAGTGGTCTTGTATGTCTTCCATTTTCTGATGATTGCTCCCACAGTTGATTTTTTCACACCAAGCTGCTTGCCTATTGTAGATTCACTCTTCCCAGTCTGGTGCAGGTCTACAATACTTTTCCTGGTGTCCTTCGAAAGCTCTTTGGTCTTGGCCATGGCGGCGTTTGGAGTCTGACTGTTTGAGGCTGTGGACAGGTGTCTTTTATACAGATGATGAGTTCAAACAGGTGCCATTCATACAGGTAACGAGTGGGGGACAGAAAAGCTTCTTACAGAAGACGTTACAGGTCTGTGAGAGCCAGAGATTTTCCTTGTTTGAGGTGACCAAATACTTATTTTCCACCCTGATTTACGAATAAATTCTTTACAAATCCTACCATGTGGATTCATGGATTTTTTTTTCACATTCTGTCTCTCACAGTTGGAGTGTACCTCTGGTGCAAATTACTGACCTCTGTCATCATTTTAAGTGGGGGAACTTGCACAATCGGTGGCTGACTAAATACTTTTTTGCCCCACTGTAGATAATGCACAAAATCTTGGCTGCTGGCCTCCAGTTCGAAACGGTGTGAGCACAAAGTTTTACTTGATAGTGTGTGCGCTCAGCTGAGAGGTTGTGGCTTGCTGAGACTAGAGCAGAAAGTTGTTTAGTTTTCGAGAAAAAACTGCATTAGAAACATTACAAAACAGCAGTGTACATGCACTTGCACAATGATGTTTGCAGTTATTGCACTCAAACTATTTTTGTTTAGTGGTTTTTATTCTGGGGTATTATTTCCTGTGGGATGAAACTGTTTTTGAACCTACTGGTTCTCATCTTCAGAGACTTGACACAGCTGCCTGAGTCCGACAGGTCGAACATTCTCTGATATCTGTTGATCTGTGGTCATTATATTTTTCATATTTGTCGCATACTGTAGTCTACCAAAATCTCATGGTTAAATGAGTTTTATTTAAAGTATCAAGGTTAACGGTGGATTATTTTAATTTAACTTTTTTTTTTTCATCTTCACTTTCACTACCGTCTGTCACATCTTCTTCCTTTCTTTACTTTCTGCTACACAGACAAATCCTCTGCAAGAATGAATCATATAGGACTAATATTAGTCTCTTAACCTGCCTACATACCATTTTCAACCTTTTTGGTGCTAAGGCATATCAGAGGTCAAATGTAAAGTTTTGATAATTATTAAAGTTTAAATAAGTGTCCAAACAGGCAGAGAGAGAACATGAAAACTATACAGAAAGGCCCCAGTTATGGTTTGAACTGTCTTGCTATGCGGTGACAGAGCAAACCTCTACATCACCATGCCACCCTGCATAAGTGGTTGAAGAAATAAGTCACAGATAGTTAATAATTCGGAGAGTCAACTCTTACATGTCACCTCATTCATTCCTTCAAGCAATTCTAGTTAAAATCTGTTAGTATCACCCTGTCTTTCTCTGGTATCCCAGTCAGTGTTTGTTATAAGCTAATGTAAGCTACAAGGCTTAAAGAGTGAGTGCCAGTAAAGTTTGTACTGGTCTATAAACCTTCCATCCGTTATGGATGCAAATAGAAGTAAACGCAAAATAGAAGTAAACGCACAAAATAATCAAGCTATTGGTAGCATTCATTTAAACTGGTTGGTTTCCTGGCACAGGCTCGGGTCTTAAGTATAGTTTTTTCAATAGTGTTGAGTTTGGGTGTTTGGGAAGGCCATTCCAGAAGCTCAATGTTAGGCAGCTTTATCTCTTACAGAGCCAATTTTGTTGTGTGTTTGGGATGATTGTCCTGTTTAAACACCTAATTGTGTCCAAGTTTCAACTGTTTAGCTGTTGATTTGAGGTGATGTTGAAGAATTTGGAGGTAGCTCTGACAGATCTAGAGGAGGTCTGTGTGGATGAGTGGGCCAAATCCCTGTTGCAGTGTGTGCAAACCTGGTCAAGAACTACAGGAAACGTTTGACCTCTGTAATTGCAAATAAAGGCTTCTGTACCAAATATTAACACTGATTTTCTCAGGTGTTCAAATACTTATGTGCACCAGTGCAATACAAATAAATTCTTTAAAAATCATACAATGTGATTTCCTGTTTTTTTTTTTTTTTTTAAATGCTGTCTCTCACACTGGGGAATGCACCTACAATATGAATTGTAGAGACCTTTCCAACTTTTGTAAATCAACAATTCTTCTTAGGTCTTCACTGAGTTCCATGCACTTTCCTATTCTTTTAGGTATTGGCCAATCCAATGAGGACTGCCAAAATTTGTTTTTAAAACGGTCAAATAAATTCTTTTTTAAAATAAATCTGGTGGGAAAGAGAAATTACTAGTTGTAATTAATAGGCCTTGGCTTTGTCACATTAGGAAACCATCCAATTCCTAATGCAGAACCATCCGCACCACTTCTTACAATTTTAAGTGAAAAAATATGTGACTTCCTGCTCTGTACAGGACGGCGAGATCGATGCAGAGGAACTCCAGAGATGTCTGACTCAAGCTGGTTTTACTGGCAGCTACAGTCGTAAGTTTAATGTTTTCTCTTTAACTAAAGAGGTCGATGCTTGAATTATGCTTTTACACAATTTCTGTTTTAATTTTGAAGGGCAGTTTATATCTCCAATATTGAGCTAAAATTTCCAGCTAAGTGGGCCCTTTAAATATTTGTTGCTGAGAGCAATTTTTACTGAGAAACTGAGGAATTTTCACTGTCACAGCTTGGATTTTATAAAATGTACACTTTTTTTGTGAAGTCTTGTTTGTGGACTGTTCACTGCATATCATTAATACGCACCTATGTTTATGTGTATTTAAAAGGGACAGAGAATTAATTAGCAATTAATATGCCAGGTCTTTCCTGGCAGGTTGATGACATATAAAATTAATCAACAAAAGCAAACATTCAGACACATGTGAGCAATATGTATGAGCAAAAAGGACAAAAACACGTAAGCGACTTTCCGTGAAATTACTTCACATCATGAAACCTGCTGGATTAACCAACAGTAATAACTTTCTAAAGCCGTCCTCTGGCCCGCCCCCTTAGGGCAGCTCTCACATGTTTATACATGTAGTTCCACACAGTGCTGAGCTCCAAGAGAGAAGTGAAAGGTTCAAACAATTATTGAAACACCCCAGAGTTAAGAGGAAGGATGAGGTTAACACACGTTGCAAGAATGTAACTGCGCATGTGAAAGTTTGGTCATAAAAAATAAATTTTTACAGAAAAGTCACGTTTATGAAAACCTTCTGTTGGCTCTAATATTTGACTTAGAAGATGCTGAAGCTGTACAGTTCTGCCATTTTTGGAGTATGGCGTGTTGCATTTGATCTTCATAGCCACTGGTCTATTGCTCACTGGACTGTTGACTGTCTATTATAAAGAAGGTAGTGAATGACAAATGAGTGATTTTGGACACAGCTACTGTATCTGTAGTGATTGGTTAACAGGTTTAAAATAGTGATTCAGTAAGTAAATTATCTGCAGCAGTTTTTGTTGTGAGCTAACAAGTAATCTATATCACCACCAGCTTTTTCACAAGAGCAGATACTAGTTTAGAGCTTTACTGAGAAACCTTGTAGGTGTCATACGATTTGGAGTCACATGGAACTTCTTTTAGGAGCTTCCTAAATCCAGACCTCATCTTGGGATGCTTTGAGTATGGTATTAGCTCTGAAAGTTGCTTTCAACCACCAGGCAGTACTTTTATGTTATCTTTAAAATGAAAATAAGAATGTTGCCTCAAGTAATTTCTAACATGTGTATTATCTTTACAGCCTTCAGCCTGGACACATGCAGGATCATGATTGCAATGCTAGATGTATCCTTTTTTGTACAGTATCTTTGGTCTAAGTAGCTGCAATATGCTGCTCGTCATATCCTAATCAAACTTTTCAGGGGAAATTCCTCAGGTATATAGCAGGCGTGACTCAACCTTTGCTTTATTATAGCAATTACTGTCCTCATATCTGCGCTTAAATCTTAACCAACCTGTCACCAGAGAGACTTGACAGGCAAGATGGGTTTCAATGAGTTTAAGGAGCTGTTTTCAGCTCTCAACGGCTGGAAACAGAACTTCATGATGTTTGACCGGGATCGAAGTGGAACTGTAGAACCTCACGAGATGACTCAGGCTATCAACGCCATGGGTGAGAGTCCTAACATTTCAGCATCAGATACTTAATGGCTAATATCATCTTTAATTTAGTGACACTTAATTAGACCTAATAATATGTGACTGGGTTTTACTGGAGTTACCACTTGGCCCTCACAGTGAGAAGGTTCTGGGCTCCAGCCTTCAGGCTTCTCTGCTTGGAGTCTGCATGTTCTCCCTGTGCCAGTGTAGGTTTATCTGGGTACTCCGACTTCTTTGGGCAGTGCAAAGACAGGCATGTAAGGTTAATTTGCGTTTCTAAATTGGCCATATTTATGAATGTAAAGCGGATAAAGCTTTTAAACTGTATAGAATAAAGTACAGGCAATATGACTTATAAAGCCACAGAATAATGCTATAAACAGACGATTCCATAACAGCAGGCCTTAATCTTGAGTCACAGTACTATGAAATGCTGGTGATAATGGTTTTCATCATTATTAATGATTATTGTAAAAAAATCTATTTATCTATATCTACCTATCTGTCTATGAAGTGCTTTGCAGCTTTCTTGCAAAAGACAGCAGTGAAGCACTTGCTTCCACTATGATGAAAGAATAAAATATTGAACTTTATTTTGCTCATAGGAGCGTTCTTTTGATTTCAAATCTAGTAAATTATTTCACAGTGACACAACTTTTGACCAGCAGATTGATGGGAATGATGAGCCTGATATTGTGTGTGTCTGTCCCCCCCCCCCCCTTTTTTTTTTTTTTTTAAGGCTACCGCATCAGTCCACAGGCCCTGAATGCTATTCTCAAGCGATACAACAAAGGGGGCAGGGTCTTCTTCGATGACTATGTGGCCTGCTGTGTGAAACTCCGAGCTCTCACAGGTATGAGAAGACAGACGAGGTCTGACATGTTCAGTGATCAGCCATTGCAAACGCAGACATGGCTTTCATTTCACCTGTATTCCCCTGCTGTTCGCTGTAGTGTGCTGCAATGTTCTACTTTGCTCCATCCTTACGTCACGAAGCAGCAAGAAATTAGTTTTATTGAAATCATGACCCTGATCTTACTCTGCCTGTTACAGACAACTTCAGGCAGAGAGATGTCATGCAGCAGGGATCTGTCACCTTCCAATATGATGATGTAAGTATTTTTTATATCCGGTGTTCCAATTTAGCTCTGCCCGAATCTGCTCAGATCACCTGGTTGTTGTGTTTGTGGTGTTCCAAACACTTGTGTTGCCCATGCAGGAAAAAAAAGATTTCTCCAGTCTTACTCTATCTATTATTTATTTATTTTCCTGTCCTAATCACCAGTCATGGCCATATCACAGTCCAAGTTAAGCCCTTTGCAGACATGAATAGGCAGGATTTGGCCAGCATTATAGACATTTTTCATCGGTTGTGAGTTTGGTGCACTATTCTTACATCAGCACAACGTAAACTTAACAGTAGAAAGTTACAAGGTTAAAGATCCATTTAAACCTGATCTCAGTATATCTGACTTGCTTTTTCATATGCACTTCTTTCAAGCAATGTGTAGAAAACTTAAGAACTACAGTGATAGTCCCCTCCTCACCTATACCCTTTATCGCTCTGGAGCTTTTCCGTTGCACTGACAGGGCTCCGAGAAACTATCATAGAGTTTTGTCCTTGCACACCTGTACACCCACGGTGTGAAATGTTCTCAGCATGACAAACAAAAGCACGCTGTGCAGAGGGCCCAGGACGTGTTTGCAAGCTGTGGGATCCTGCAGCAGCTGGGGGTTTGCTAGCATCTTGCTGTAGCTTTAAAAAGCATTTCCTGTTGAGTTGCTGTGGATGACCACATTTATCACTCTTCCCCCTCTTGTTGACAGTTTATCCTGTGCACAATGGCCATCTAAGTGCTGTCGTCTGTCCCAAACCACGAGGGCAAGCTGTTTGTGTGCCAATCAGAACCTAATTCTGGATTATTGTCTCACGGGAATGCAAGGGAAGGCCAGTATACTAAGACTGTGCAGCAACAGAAAATTCACCCACTGCTTGTAATGCTTACTATAATGCATTAATTGTGTATTTTACTGGATGGGATGTGCTGAAGATGTACACACATATTATAAATCAGCATTGAAGGGCAATATTTTAAAGCCTGTAATAGAAATGTTTGTCTTTCAAAATAAAGGCACAAATATTATAATCTTTAAGTTTATTAAAAAAATGTAATCATAAAATCTGCATGTAGTGGCTTTAAAGGGTTTCATCATAAACACCTTTTTGGATTTGGACTTCAAAAATACATTTTTTATTTAGGATGATTTTCAAGAGATTTTATTCAATAACCAAACACCTGTTTTAACAGAAATTGTAAGATATGCTAACAACGTATCGCTGTTAAAAAGATGCTCTGATGTGCCATTAGACTTTCTGAATGTACGCTCCGAACACCTTTTGTTGGACTTACAGGAAGTGCATCACGAGTCACGATTGATTGTTGTTACAAAGAACATGTTCATTTGCTTTTTATATTAAATGTTTGACAGTAATGGATTTTGTCAGCTGCTGTTTTCTCATTTGCCCAATCTGATGTATACCTCTGTTTTATACAATTTACAAAACCAGATGCATATAAATGAAATTCACCAAGCAGTCAGTGATGACTGTGTGTTGGAAAAGTAGAGTGAGATCTGCAGTCTGTTCAAAAATGTTCATGTGTTTGAGATTTTCCAGCTGGGAATGTTTCAGCTTTTCCCCTTCGTCCATTGACAGCATTTTTGGAAAATCAGAATAACGACTTTTAATCAGTAAGCATTCTGTTTATTTATTTATACAACTGCGAATCCCCGCCCCCCAAGTCTATTTACACAATATACTTTATTTCTTTAAATATAGTTAACAGAAACATTCAAATTAGCTGTTAAGTGTTGCATTGTATAAAATACAGTGGCAAACATTTAAAAAAATGCATAAAAACAATTGTGAACAGCACTAGATTTAAAAAGTGACATATCGAGTACAGCAAGTTTTCTAATCTCCGTGCAAAAGTCTGCAAATCCCAAGAAAGTTCATTAGATGCCTCTTCAGGTGTTGGACATGTCAAGTTTTGTTCTACACATGTGCTTGAGAAAGAAAGCTTATCCAAAAAAAGCAGGAAACATTTGTATCGTCCTGTAAAGATCTTTAATCTCACCCATGTTAATTGTGTATTATCTGACCACTTGGTTCTTCTGGAAGGATAAATCTGATTTCATCATTTCTCTCATATCTCACCAAGCTTTTGATCACGTCTACATGTATTATTGAGTGGTTTGGAGTCAAAGGATCAAATGCAAGCCAGGCTCTCTTCAGAGAACAGCGAAGTTCTGGGTTTGAACTTGCTTGTTTCAACATACCAAATAATCAGAGGGAAAGGTCCAAGTAAAAACTGTGGGGAAAAAAAATCATCAAATCAATGTGCAAAAAATCAAGACAAACTCTGTGCAACACATCGCCTTCAGTGTTGCCCATCTCTGCTTGCTACATTGAGAGGCTACGCATGACATTAATCATCATCATCATCGTCCCAGCAGTAGTCCACAGCATTCCAACTGAGAGCAGGGCTTTTGGAAACAAACAAGGTACATAGAAAAATAATGGCAAATTAATACTTTGTTTTAGAAAAATAGATGTAACTGTTATTTCCAAGTCTCTGCAGATGAGTCGTGTGCTGTAATTACAGATCAATACGTGTCACACAGACCTTTTTTATAATTGTTTCAAGTGCAGTCTCCATGCAATACACGAACTTGTGCTGGACTTTATGTAGTTAGAAAACTAAAAGGACTAATTCTCATCATGCAGTCTAATCTAAAATGGTTTGGTACATTTACATTTGTGGATAAGCAGATTTTTGGTGTGTCGGACTGATGTTTGTAAAGGCTAGAGCAGGCGAATAAAGCTAAGGCCGTTTGGAGGCTGAGCTCTGTCCTCAGCATAAAATACATGAAATAAACCTTGTTTAAGATGATTGTTTAATCATCATGCTTTGTTAACGTTCACATAGGAAATGTTATTTTAGGAGTATAATGGAAGACGTAAAGCATGCAACTGAATGAAACTAGCCTCCAGCAGTTCCTTCCAGCTTTCAAGAGAATTTGGGACGCTGGTTCCTGTCAAGCAGTCTCATTCTCAAACACTTGAAGGACTTTTATGTCAAGGAAATCAGTTTAGGAGTTTTAATTATTTCTAAAACATTCATTTTCTGTGACAAAATGACAAATGGAGCTCTTCGTTTGAAAGAATAATACCAAGTTAAGATGAATTTGAATAGGTGTAAACGCAAAGTCCACTTTATCTGATGTATCCAGTAGAGATGAACCGATCCGATATTACGTATCGGTATCGTTCCGATACTGACCCAAATTACTGGATCGGATATCGGCGAAAAATAAAAAATGTAATCCGATCCATTAAATATCAAAAAAGCACCTCACAAAACTTGCTACATGGCGTAACTCGGCTCATAACCGTAGCACGTCGCAGCAGTATGCATCACGTGATAGAGCGGCTGTGTGTATTTGTAGCCTCGCTACCAAACCAGCATTTCATCTCTGAGGAAGTTTTCCCAGAGAGAAGTAAAGCAAGTGTGTAAGTTCATCTCTGAATGTTTGTAAAGCATTCCCACGTTAAGCTTAACAACAGATATATGGAGCGACTGCGCCTCTCTCTCTCTCTCCTGCTGCTACTTCAATCATGAAACTGCTTAATGATCAGCTGATCGGCTTTTCTGTCGCGACTCCCGTCTCTCTTGTTCGTTTATCGCCCACTTTGCACCAGAAAGAGGAAACCAGCGGCTGAACAACAGCAGCACGTTTAACCTTGATAAGCTGTTGTTAGAATTTATTTAATATTACTTTCTACACCAGGGTCCTTTTCTACGTAGCTGACGGCTGGTAACTGTGCAGGGGCGGATCTAGCAAAGTTTAGCCAGGGGGGCCGATAGGGCATGAACAGGGAAAAGGGGGCACAAAGACATACTTTTCTTTCTTATTCTCATTTAAAATGTCTAGCTTTTAATGAATAATTATCTGACTCTTACACCCAAAGTTTTAATCTGATGTAAAATATATAGAAGTCCATTACTGTATATAGTAACTATTAAGTCTAATATACCCTAGTAAGCTATAGTACTTTTTCCTTTGGGAAGGTACCATCTGTGCAGTCTGCAATTCTGTTGAAGAAAGATGTTGAATCTATTTAATTATTCTTGAAAAATAATTTATTTCTGTGCATTTTTCCCCTGCATCAAATTAAATTTGATTACATCGATTAAGCATCATGAGGTGGAGGGTGGTTCCCTATTTTTTTTGCTGGGAGTTAGCAACCCTATTAGTTAGGTTGCTTAATATTTAATACTTAATATTAAGTACTCTTTAAAATACCAGAATAAGGAGGATGGAGTAGGTTTAAGTTTATTAGATTGATCAGTTTTGCTGAACTATGAAATATTTTGGGCGCAGTGTATTTTTTACATACAGGTATAACAGAATAGCTTTAGTGTTGTTATTTATTTAAACTTGAGTATAAACTTATA
Source organism: Perissodus microlepis (assembly GCF_051167445.1). Taxonomy (NCBI): domain Eukaryota; kingdom Metazoa; phylum Chordata; class Actinopteri; order Cichliformes; family Cichlidae; genus Perissodus; species Perissodus microlepis. The sequence goes on along the minus strand of NC_140482.1, from coordinate 14,165,600 downwards.
CAAAATGCAGCAAGATATTAAAAAAACGTTTTATTGATTAAAAAACACACTATATCGGATTCATATCGGTATCGGCAGATATCCAAATTTATGGTATCGGTATCGGACATAAAAAAGTGGTATCGTGCCATCTCTAGTATCCAGATACAGATAATTCATAAGAAATCATGTACGTGTGCACAAAAACTGAAATGTGTACACATATTCTTTTCTTCTTGTATGAACCGGGCATGTGTATTAGGAAAATTACCTTCTTTAACCATGAATGGATTTAGCCAATCCTGTTACTGATCTTTTGTATACAAAAACTCTGGAACTTGTGTGAAACACTCACTTGTGGGAACTGTGTTCTGTTGGTCTCAGTTCTACAATCAGAAACAGATCAGCAGAAGCTAGAGCTCTGTATGTGTAAAGCAAAGGGCAGCAGGTGCAAGGGTTTAAAAAAAAAAAAAAAAAAAAAAAAAAGAATACCAAGGCATCAATAAGGTCCTCCAATAAGCCCCATCCTTATGTATAACCACTACACACTATTATTGTTATTTATAGCTCCCACATCAAAAGCATTTACCAGATTTAGTGTGGCTCAGTCACACTAGAGTGTAAATAGGGCAACAACCTTGGTTGCCCTGTGATTGCACTGAATCGTGAAGCACCTTCAAGCTTCAAATAGGGCAGCGACCCATCTCCAAACAGGAAACGTGGACTGATCCTCTCACACAAATTGGCAAAGGTTTGCATATAATTGCTAAGTTAGGAATAAAGTCGGACTACAAACATGTTGCAATGAGGCAACGTGTCAATATGAGCAACTCTCCTGTGATGAGTCTCTGCAACAGCCCACTCGACTCAACTGGTTGCTGCTAGTTGTATACTGATTATATTCCTGTATCAGAGCCTGTCATTTTGCAGTTATTCTGCTATATTGCAAAAACAATTTATGGAGGAATTTCTGTTTTAAATACATAAGGTTCTGGCTGGACTCTGAATCTACATAGCTAATGTGAATTTCTATTTACTTTCTGTGCATGTAGATGCTAACAGATTAGCAGTTTTGACTAATTCCTCACAGATAACTGCAGTAGTGTTCACAGACCTGGTCCCTATCTTCGAAACAACTATTTCAGAGGCAATAAGATCCCAAGGTTGCAGTAATTTTGGTCACACCACAATCTCCACCCACTGTTTTCTACAGTGTGATAATGATTAAATAATAAGAAATTTAAGCTCCGAGACACTTTCTTTTGTTTTATTTCCATCACATTATTACTGATCTCCACGTCAGCAAGTCAAGCTTGACTTACTCTGAGAAAAACATGTGTATGCATGTTCTGAAGTGTGTTTGACTCATCCTTTGTCCAGCTTTTTCATGCATATTCATGGTTTATATATTTGGCTACTGGTAAAAGTTGGATTTGTGTGTGTGTGTGTGTGCTTTTTTTTTTTTAAATGGACTAGCTTAATAAGCTACAGGAATTATTGTTGGTGAATTATCCTGAAAAGAATGGAAAAAACAATACATTTTGTGAACTTTCTGTCACAAACAGCCATCAAAGATTCATGCTGACTTTTGTCAGTGTCTCGTTGATCACTACCAAAATAGAATAGGACAACCAGACAGTGAGCTGTGCTTCACACTGTAAACCATCACAGACAAAAAAACTTGTCCAAACAGCCTTGACATAAATGTCCTTCATGTTTTTGACTTCCTCACGGTGTTAATCATCTTCATGTTGTGGTCTTAATTTTTGTTTGTTTCTAATAATTAAAGTGAGCTAAAATGTGTGAAGCTTTACATCAGGTTTGCTCTATACAAGTAAATTCATCCACAGCACAAACGCTATGTTCTTCAGGTCATAGATAATTATTTCCAGAATGTATTTAACTCTAGAAACATACCAGAAAATCCACTGTGGCTCCTCATCGTTACATCATTATTGCTTTCAAAGACTGACAAAGTTGTCATTGTGCTATGGGACATCCAAGCAGCCTCTACACACTCTAATATTACATCCTGTAATAGGGGCTGAATAACTGGTTTTTCATGTGTCATGGCAATGTGGTGTACATTAGGCACGCTAAACATACAGACAGCTCTCCTTGCCAATATGTGACTGCACCAATTTATTTGGAGCTTGAAAGCTGTGGAGTGAAATATAAACTTAGCACAAAAAGTAAGGAAGTTTGTGTTTGGCTAATTGTATCAGTGATTGTTTATTTCCCCTTAAATGGTGCCACATTTGTAAGGAAAATGCATTTGTGGGTTGAGCAGCAAAGTTAAGTATGTGGTTGCTTGCCAAACAGCTTATTCTGTGACCAACACAACCACTTTGGCTGACTTGGGTCAAATGGTGGTTGTAAAATGGGACACCAGTGCACAGCACTGTGCTACCAAGCTGGTGACTGGGATGAGGAGGAGGTGGAAGGCGAGGCCCCTGTTTTATAATGAACAAATTGTCAATATTTCCTGTTTCTTCGCACTTCAGTCATTTAATTCAATAAACAACACCAAACAAGTCAATAGATAAGCTGGTTTGGCGTGTTTTTCATAGTTTCAACCCACTTACTCAACACTGCTGCTCAACCCACAAATGCATTTTCCTTACAAATGTGGCACTATTTAAAGGGAAATAAACAAGCGTTCCAACAGTATAACATTTATTAGCAAGAAGGATTATTACAACAAAGAAATAATTGACCAAACACAAATTTCCATACTTTTTGTGCCAAGTTTAGAAATGCCTTGGAAAGAGTTTCAAGTAGCTTTGTTCCCTGTGAGGAGGGAAGAGTGGTAGAAAATGAGAGTGGAAAGCTACAGTCTGTGTGCAGTCTGTGAGCGTGCTGAGGCCACCCCTGAATGAATGGTGGTTTGCACTGTGTGTGAGGAACATGCAACAGAAGACAACATGAGAAAAAAAAAAAAAAAAATCATGCATATCTTTTCAGAAGAGCACATTAGGTGCCTTGAGTTGCTGGCAGTGTTCTATTTCAACTATGTACATGGTAGATGATGACTTTACACGTGGTAGTAATATAGTGTATAAATACCTCTGTATAAATGGATTTTATACATCTAAATTGGAGCACAGGGCAGGGACGGAGGAGGGAGCTAGGGGGTTTTCTCAAAAGGAATGGAAGAAAGTCTACAGTTTCTTTTAACCTTTGCATATTTAGTCTCTTTCTTAAACCCTGAGTCAAGCTTTAGAAATAACCTTCAGTCATTGTCGAAGGGTTTGGAGTGGGGGGTGGGGGCTACTTCCCTGGAAGCCCCGGGTCGGAGACTGGCCTGTGGAGTCCCAACATTCCTGAGCTGCTGGGGACATCTGGTAGAGAGGCTTGCCGGCTTGATGGGAAATTCAGTGGATGTTGGTGGTGCTGCTGCTCTGCTGAGTCTAGGATGTCTCTCTGCTCAGTGTTAGTGTTATTCTCAAGCAGTCCAGCTAAGTCCCCATTGGGATGAGTCTCTGCATGGAGAAGGACTGGGGAGGTTTCTTTGGATGTGTTCAGGGCTCTCTCTAAGCCTGGGCTCTGGGGATGGAACAGTACAGTGGAAATCCACAGAAATTAAAGAAAGACTACACACAGCAAGCGACTTCTATCACATGATATAAACCCCTGACAGCCAGTCAACGTAGGAGTGGTTTTTGGTAGTTTTTCTTCCAAGGCTTTATCTCACTTACTTTCTTATTAGTTTTAATAAATAATAAAAATTAAATTAAATTTAAATTTTACTGTGAATTTTGTCCTTCCATATAGGTGCTCTCCCGCACTATTTCAACACTGCTTTCATAAATATCCACCTATAATATAAAACCTATATAACAGGACCTGAAAAATTGTATTTGCTGTCGAGTAGCCTCTGTATTTATATGCCACTACTGCATGCCATTAACTTTTTCTACTCTCTGTGATTCGTTCTGTTTGTTGTCGTTCTGCTCCTGTTTTCTCTCTCTTGTTTTTTACGCCACCTGATGGCTGCCCTCTCCTGAACCTGGTCCTCCTGGGAGGTTTATCCTGTTTTAAAAAAAAAAAAAAAAAAAAAAAAGGAATTCTTCCTCCCCACCATCACCAGTGCTTTGCTCATAGGACACACAAGGGCAAAATATGGCTTGAGGTTCAGAACTGGCACATGGAGCTTCCTAATCAGGCTCCTGATGTCCTAAAACTAAAAACTAAAAAACAAACAAAACAAAAACAAAAAACAGTTAGTAGATCATGGCGAATGACTGAAATGAGTCCATCCTGCTCGATTTAAACAAGAAAGTGCAATAGTGCAAAAAAGTCAATGTGGCCTTTTGAAAACAAACGCTTCTGATGCTCGTCACAGGAGATTGCTGGTTCATAAGGATAGTATTATTAATAAATCTTATAACATTTCAGGCTATTTACCTTCAAATGTAAAAGGACCTTGAACTGTGAACTGCTGCCACAAATAAATCAAACTGGATTTAATGGAATAAAAGATCAATATTTAATATTAATATGAAGGGCAAACACCATGGCAAGCTGCTCCAACTTTACAACAGCAGCACACTGAGTGATGACGGGCAAAATCCACTGCTGTTCTCTGAGTTGTGTAACGCAGAGCTCCATCACAGCTAACCAGTTTGCTCTACTATGCTCCAAAATAACTCCTAACTGATGTTTTCCTTGCTGACCTGTGATGGAGGGACTGCAACATGAACAGCAGGTTTTGTACTGTGTAATCTTTGCTTTAAGTAAACATTAAGTAAATGTAGAGGAAATGACCCCTTTAAGCTCTTTTTGGTAAGGTAGTTGCTATTTGGTTTGCCTTTTGGTAACTGTTATTTAATTATATAATAATTACAAAAAAAAAAACCCAAACAACACAAAAACTATGATTGGAATTCATCAACAAGAATCTTAAGATTATACAGATTTGAAATTTACCACAAAAACGGAGCCAAAGCTATTGTAAAACAGTGTGACCACCAGCTGAAAATCGTGGCATTGTTAGGGAAAATCAGCGTTTCCACTCATTAAGCTTCTGCTGTACCTGCGGCTGGGCTGGAGCAGGGCTCACATCGATGGCAGACACCAGCTGGATCCTGACGGCTGGCCTCTGGTACTCTGGGCTGGAGGTGACGGTGCTATAAGCTGGAGGACCGGCTGCTGTTTGCCTCTGAAGGAGCTGCAGGATAGCCTGGATGTCTGCAGTCATCTGGGACTCAAGTCTGATGGCCACAAAACATGAAATCAACTGAAAAGCAGCATGACAGTGGTTCCATTTTGGTTGCTGTAGATCTTTGTGTTTCATTAGAGAAAACACACCTGAAGGAAATATATTAGCAGAACAAAAGTTCACTTCAACAAAGTAACAATGAGCCTTGATAGTTGATTGTTTACATCGGGGGTGGGGAACTCCAGGCCTCAAGGGCCGGTGTCCTGCAGGTTTTTAGATGTGTCCTTGATCCAATCCAGCTGATTTAAATGGCGAAATTACCTCCTCAACATGTCTTGAAGTTCTCCAGAGGCCTGATAATGAACTAATCGCTTGATTCAGTTGTGTTGATCCAGGTTGATATCTAAAACCTGTGGGGACACCGGCTCTTGAGGCCTGGAGTTCCCCATTTTTGATGCTCGACATCAGGGGTGTCAAACTCCAGTCCTCGAGGGCGAGAGTCCTGAAACTTTTGAATGTGTCCCTGCTGCAACACACCTGAATAAAATTAATAGGTAATTAGCAAGACTCTATAGAAAGTGGTAACCCCTAACTCTACCTAAGTAAATTTAAATAAATGTAAGTAAATGTAAATGTTTGGAAAAATGTACTTCTAAAAGTGTCTGGACTTCTTTAAGTTGCTTGAAGACGTTTCACCTCTCATCCGAGAAGCTTCTTCAGTTCTAAGGGTCAAATGGTGGAGAGTCCCAGATTTAAACCCAGTGGGAGTATCCCCCACTGGGTTTAAATCTTCTTTCCAAGCTCCTTAGACTACGATGACCTGGATGACTGAGAACCTTCACAGACGTACTTCTAAAAGTACTTTTATTGCACTATGTTCATTCACTCATAAGCTGCTGTAACATGAATCAAATGGTTCTATAGAACTCTCAATCAAGACTGATTTCCATACTGATGACAAACAGGTGATGAGTTCCTGCTTGATAGTTCTGAGTACACCAGTCAAAAACTTTATTTAAATGAGATCCGAACAAATGAACAGCTGTTATTTCTAAGAGAAGTCTTCTGGTAATGGCTACTCGCTGTTGCTGTGACAGCAAGGAAGACCATTAAAGGTAATCATTACTACACAACATACGGTTACATTGTCACCTTGTTCTCTGAGTGAGAGACTATCTCTCCACTCTGTTACATATTCCATATGTGGGGGTTATACCCCATACATATGGAATATGTAACGGAGTGGAGAGATAGTCTTGATATGATAGAGAACTAAAGTACTCTTACTAAATCCCCAACGTCTGCAGTAATAGTATCAGTGTATCAGTAGTGCAGTTTACTACCAGGATTTTAAAAAATGTATTTGTGTAAATTTCAACTGTTTTGCAGAGCGTAAGTTATGCAGTGTGTGGACTGTTATACAATGAATATGCAGACAGAAAAAGCATACCACAGTATAGTGCAGTACCATGGATGGAACACTAGAGGGAGCTTTAAAGCTTATATAGTAAGGACAATTAAGAGTTTCCCGGTAGTATGATCCTGCTCAAATGCAGAGCCTTCAGGAAGATGGGGAATTCTCAAAGGTGTGACCGAACACATGTAGTGTGTGCATGTATTGATGCATTAAAGATTTCACCAGCAATATAAGGAATAAGGAAAGATAATTCAAATATTCTGAGTTGTGTGCTAAAGATATTCGCTAGTAAAAGGTATAGTAATTCCCTCTAAAATGAAGTGGAAATGTGAAGTAGTAGATAATGAAGAAGTGCTCCCAGTGCTCAGTTCCCTCACTGCTGTGCCAATTTTGAACCTGATTCTGTGATATCTGCACTTGAAAGTATGAAATCCTCTATAAAAATTAACTGTTTTTCATTTCTCCTGGAGATCTCTGCATCACCTTATGCACCAAGTTACATCATGAGCCACAGGGTGTTAGGTGATGAATCACCTCTTTTCCCCCTGCTTACACACTCCTTTTCTGTCCTTCAGTGTAAAATAAAGAGAGTCAGTAAACACAGCGAGCAAAACAGAAGCTTTCCAGTGCAGACTCGAGCACATTGGTACTTTGTCAGGTGAGTGGGGGTTTTTTCACCCAGAGGACAGAGTGGAAGTAAACACTTTGTCTCGGTTCTGCTGTGAGGGTAAATGAGGGTTGGTGGTGCGGTGGCCAAGCCTGCCCATCAACTGAATCAGCATAAATGGCTGAAAGGTATTCAGCAGTGATGAGACCAGCATTTCTACCGAGAGGCAGTGAGCAGAATATTGAAGAAACTCAAGTAGTTCCTCCCTTCAATTCATTACTTCATGTGAGATTTGTGAGACAGTTGCTAACAAATGCCATCTCCTTCAATTGGCAACTTTACTGTGACTTCCACAAACCAAACCTCGTAGGATGACGTCGAAACCCTTGCAATTTGTCTGTATCTTGTGGCTCTGTGCTATAAATAGACAATCGCTAACTGTCTTCCTCCCCCTCATCTGTATCAGTGCACCAGCCCAGAATCACACCAGCTGCTCACATGGTCCACTCTCTGCATTAACACAGCTGCAGTGGGTGTCTGGCCTAAAATGTGTCTGCAAGTTTTAGCCAATTATAGGCAGAATTATGGGATTCACATGGCTAGCTCTCAAAGAAGCTGCTGAAAAATACAAAGCCTATTATAGGAAATTGAGTCAAACATGATCCCGGAGGTGTCTTTAATAATCCAAAGGTTAAGTGCCTGAAAAATCCTGAAATAGAATTCCACTGATTTAGCTCCTGTAACATTGACTAGTGATGGTAAATCTGATTGGCCAGTAGTACTGACCAATAGATTAGTTTAAGTTTCAACCAAAACTGTTCAAAATGTGAAAAAAGCCTGAAAGTTTACATATTGGTGCATTTTTATTTGTTCCTTTATTTAAAAACAGGACACCCGTGATTTGGCAGTTGCTCCCCAGAAAAATGATGTGTTATAGTTTTTATGGGATTAACTGAGAAAGCTAGCTTTCTGGTATAAAAATGAGCTATGAGTGGTTTCAACAATGCAAAAAAAGTAGAAGAGATCAAAATGCGTGGTCTACATAGGAAGAGAAATAGAGAAGGGGTCAACTTGAAGGAAAAGTATGTGAATAATGTGACCGTGAAGAGGGTTGCAGACAGAATCATGAGTTTGAACCCAGAAATTTAAGGGGTGATGCTGAATGTTGTCAGTGTCACAGGTTGAATATGCCAGTTAGAAGAAGGAATTCTAGAGTAAGTTGGATGAAGCAGTAGAGACTGTTCCCATGGGCGAAAGAGTGGTGATTGGAGTGGACGTCAATAGACATGTAGATGAAAGGAACAGAGGTGATGAGGGCATGTTGTATAGCTATAGTGAGAAATCGAGAAAGACAGATGGTAGTGGATTTTGTGAAATGGACAGAAATGGCTGTAAACACAAAGGGAGGAACATAGGGTGACCTAAGAGTGAAGGAAGTTAAACACAGGTGGATTATATCTTATGCAGAAGAGGAATCTGAAATAGAAGACTGCAAAGTTATGTCAGGGGAGAATGTCGCTAGTTAGCATCAGACGGTAGTCTATAGGATAATACTGTATATTAAGAAGAGGAAGCAAGTACAAGTAAAGCTGAGGATGAAAGAATCGTATGCACAGTTCAGGGAGAGAGACCTGCTCTGGGTTGTAGGGAAGTGTTACCGATGAGTGGGAAAGTACAGCTAAAGTACTTGGTGGGGAAATGGAGAAGTGCAGGAATGTATTCAAAGAAATAGGTTAGCTAAGAATAAGTTGAGTAGTCAGAGAGTTGAAGAATGGAGACAGAAGGCTTGCAGTGACTTCTATGTGATCCTAGGCACTAATGAAGGCGAAAAGGACTTTTACTGACTGGCTAGGCAGAGTGCTTGAGTTGGAAAGGATGTGCAGCATGTTTGGGTGATTAATGATAAATGAAAGGGAAAAAAAAAAATATACTTATGCTATATATACTTATATATGTAGATAGTAACGTGTTTAGGACTGACATCATGTTCCATTCTGCTCAGCAGACTTTTGCAGGGACGTTCAGCTTCAGCTCCAGCATTGACTGATAAACTGGTCTTTTCCTGCTGCTGTTGCTATTTCGCATTTAGAAATTCACTATTGAGTTTAGCTGCTAAAGTTGCCTGAAGCCTCTGTATCAACGTAATCCTGAGTGTTGACGATACAAAGAGCATTTGCAGTCTTTTGGTTTGACATGACCAACAAGCTGTTTCAAAACCCTTCCCCTTTGCCCTTGCGCACCTGTTGAGGTGCTGCTGCAGCAAGTCTAGACGTTGCTCCACCTCTCCATAGGTGAGCTCTGTGTCACTGTCATCCTCCCTGGCTGGTGTTTCCTGGCAGTGAGCAGACTCCTCCGCAGCCTCACCGGGATGCTGATGCACCCACTCGTCAGGGTGGAGCTCTGGAGGGAAAGACATGCAAGCAGAGATGAATACGCATACACACGCATGCACAAGAAACGATCTGTGTTATTAGAATGGTTTCTCAGGGAAAGCACTGTATGTGCTGTGCCCTCTCATCATTTAGCTTTACTGAGCTCCGAGCAGCTTACCACCTTCTGATTCCTGACATTTACACTAGAGAGGAAAACACCCATCTGACCCCAGCTTGCATCACAACCTCAGTGGGATTTTCCTGCCTCTCTTTTGGGTTTCTGCTAGAGATTAAATTGACATTTCCTGTGCATTTCTCTCGCCAGTTTGTAAGAATCAATATCACTCTGCTCTCCAGAAGAAATCCTCTTACAGCTGTAACATCTGAATTATGGGATATTATCAAACCAACACGCTGACACAGATTTCCCACGTCAGTGTGGAATCCTGCTGAGTTTGACTTGCAGTTAAAATGTGTGTTTATACTAAACCAATTTATGGAGGATTTAAGGTGACTGCAGCTGACTACTGAGACTGCAGATCAAATGAAGTCAGATGCAGCTGTTTATGTGGAAGCTGCCTCTGCATCTGGACTGGAATGCATAGAAGGATTCTGTATCGGTTTGCTGCGCCTTTACAGCAGGTACAGTCCTATTAACAACATTCACATTAACAACATGTTTCCAACAGATCCTTCAGTTTGGCCCGAACCTACAGTCACAAGGGGTGTCCCGAGCCAAGTGCTGGATAAAATCCTCTTACATTTTATTACTGAGTTGGTTTTAGGTTTCAACATGACACATAATCCTTTTTGGGATTTTTAATAGATGTGACAATCCTCCCCTCAGGCTTTTTTAACTGGGGTTTTTTGAATTCTTGAAAATGAACTTCTAAGTTAATTACTTATTCTGGTGTCAACCTTTACAGGGAAAAAAAAACAGATTTACAGGAAACTGTATTTGAACAATGTCAGTAATTTCCCAGATGTTTTTTTAGTGTTTTATCCACTTGGTTTTTGTTAGAAAAAAACATTTATTTGAATGACAGGAAAGAAATAAAGACTAATCTCTTGTTACTTGATGGAGAGATAAAAAAAAAACTCCTCTTCATTTGTAGGAACAAATACATCTGACATCTCTGTCACCTTTGTATTCCTGGTTCTGTGCGTTGTCTCCAGCCTGTGTACTGGAAGCACTGTTCAACCCAAGGCCCAGGGCGTGGTCCCTTACCACCGGGTAGCCCAGCACACCAGAACACAAGGGCCTCTGCTCCTCTTCCTCCTCCCTGCCTTCCTCTTCCTCCTCATCCTCCTCTCCCTCTTCAGCAGACTCTCTCCTCTTCTCAGCTGCCGAGGAAGCATAGATCTGCCTCGTCTGCTTTGTGTTGCAGTAGGTGACCGCAGTCTCCTTGTTGTCCTGGTTGTGGGAGCCTACGGGCACAAAGTGCAGTCAGGAAACCTGCTGGGGGAACACTGACTTCCTCTGGGGATGTGGGGGTTGCCTTTGTTATCTGACAACAGTAGCACGTGTCTTGCTTTGGGATTAAAGTGAGGACAAACAATGTTAAAGCACAATCTAGCCTGTTAATGTTGTGCATTATATCATAATGTGTTCCAAATGTGTGTTTACAAGGCAAGCTTGTTCAGCAGTAATGAATGGAATGAAAAGCTCATGTTCACTAAACTGAAGTGAGGTCTAAATCTTCACACCTGATGGATGCAGGCAAGATATGCCAGCTGCTAGACTGTGAAACGGACCATTAGCTACTTTCTCTGTCCCTACTTGTGTTATACTGTGAGATGGTGACACCAGTGACAGAGGACTCGTAACCATGGTGACCAATTAGATTTTTCCCTGAATCGAAGCCAAACCCCAGGTAGCTGCTGTATGAAGGCTCTGTCGTCAAGTCCCAAGATTCCTGGCTGTTAGAAGTCAAATGGCAACAGATCCCCCTGTGCGGGCCACTCCTGCTCAAACACACTGAGTGATATTGTCTGGAAGCTGCCCTGCCATCAGAGATCAGGGAGTCTGCTGTATTTACCTACATAGTATACAGGCCCTGAGGGGTTGTATCAAAGGTGGCTCTGAAAATCAGGGATGACTGCAAAAAGTCCAGCACACTAGACCATTGTTAATGTTTCAAGAAGCCAACTCAGCATTGATGTGATCACACTTTCAATTTCATGACTTTACAACAGTACGTGAGACTTCAAGTGGTCACATTAAAGGTTGGCGTGTTAAAGAAATGGTCCACAAATCAGCAGATATAATCATGCATTATTACACTATAAACTACTGCAACGAACATGGTTTTTCAGAGGATATTACAGACCAGTTAGCTTGGTTAGCTAAGGTAAACTACATCATTTATATAACTGCTCTGTATGAAAAAGTATCAGATAAAAATAATAAACTATATTATGATATTCTGATAAATTTAAAGGACAGCAGGGGACTAGAAACAGATTTAATTTCTTAAATTCAATTCAATTCAATTTATACAGCACCAAATCACAACAACAGTCGCTTCAAGGCGCTTTATATTGTAAGGTAGACCCTGCAATAATACATACAGAGAAAAACCCAACAATCATATGAACCCCTATGAGCAAGCACTGGCGACAGTGGGAAAGAAAAAGTCCCTTTTAACAGGAAGAAACCTCCGGCAGAACCAGGCTCAGGGAGGGCGGGGCCATCTGCTGCGACCAACTGGGTGAGAAATTAAATTAAAGATATTCCACCTCACGTACGAAGTACTGAATGATGATGAAGCATTATATTTTTAAAATCTCTTAGTATCAACTGTTGCCAGCAGAGCTCTTCACTCTCATACTGCAGACTTGTTTGTGTATTTTATTTTACAGTCGACTAGGAGGCAGCGCCTTCAGCTACTGGATCTCTTTTCTGTGAAACTAGCTCCCAGTTTGGATTTAAGAGACAGACATGCTCCCTACTTTTCATATTAAGCTTTAAACTCTTCTTTTTCCTACAGGTTATGAGCTTCAGAAAAGTACAAAACAAGTCCAGCTTGTCAGTGCCGAGCACTTTCACAATGCATTAACAGTGCCGCAGCAAATAGGAAGGTTCAGAGAATCGCTTTCAGTTTGTATGATTGAGCATGACTGCACAAAGAAACCTAATATAACCCAGCCTAACTGTAAGCAAACATTCTTTATTAAAGTATCTTTTCTGAAAATAAGCTTTTTTTATTTTATAAACCTCCCCTTTTATTAACATTGAGGCTGTCATTGCACTTGAGTCAGCACACATTCATGAGAAGGGGCTAGGAATGAAGAAGCGCAGCTTTGGCAAGTTAAATGGAGCATCAGTGGGCTTCAGTGTAACTCAAACACCACTTCGAGGCATCGTTGCGTAGACCTGTTTATTTAAAATACTGTCCTGAGAATCAAAAATGTTTGTAGGAAAAACCGAATTCGCAGCTAAGGTCACCATGACTTCCTACAGAGTGGACGGTGTGCCAAAAGGCCACCGTGTGATAACTAAATGTTGAATTCTTGAAGACATTCAACACATCCAAAGCACTGAAAAACACATCACCCAAAATTCATGGGTGGACAATGCTGGGCATCCTCTGCACACGGCCATAAACAACCAGAAGAGTGTGTTCAGTGACAGGTTGCTTCTCCCAAAGACAAGAACCAACAGACTTAAAAACTCCTTTGTCCCACACGCCATCAGACTGTTTAACTCCTCTCTGGAGGGGAGAGGGAGGGGAGACAGGAGGACAAAGGAGGGCGGGAACAACTAAGCTGTAGTGCCTCTTCACTTCACTGTGCAATACCTTTTGTGCAATACTTTTTGTTAATAGTCAACGGTGCAATAGACTCCATACTTGAAATGTGCAATTCACTTGTATTTTTATTTTATTCCTATTTATTCTATTTATCGGTGCTGTGCTTTTTTGGAACCGAATTTCCCAGAGGTACCCACCCGAGGGATTAATAAAGTTTTATCTTATCTTATTCATTCTCATTAGCCCTCATGAGTTTCTGACCTGACACAGGGAGGTCACATGCTTTGCTAAGACATCAGGCAACTCTGATTTGCCTGCTGTCTTCCTTTTAAGGCACAGTTTCCATACTGTTATTTGGTTAAGTGATCAGATTGGATTTGTGTGTCTACATGTCGCCCGGCTATCTGAATGAGTTGCCATGGTAACAGTGTAATAAGTAAGCAGCTCTGCATGTATACCTTGTCCTTTGCGTCCTGTGTTTTGCGTGACAAAAGACGCTTTGTAAACTGACTTTAGCATCCACACTGACACACTTCTCTAGAAATGTCCAAATGTGGTTTCAATCCACTTAAAAAATGCTGGAATCTTTCTGGATACAATATAGATGTGCTAAAAATAGGTCTGAGAAAGGCTTCACACTCAGCTCCACCTAGGCTCAGTGAACAGGTACATGTATAGGAAAATGACTTCATTTGAATGTGAGTCTCTGTGATAGGTACAGGTATGTGAAACATCAGTCACAGAAAAAAAAAACATGAAATAAGGCTAAACAGAGAGTGTAACAGTGGTTTTGGAGATCATTTCTCTCAAATTATGCTGACAATTCAATACCCAAACTTTGGTCATTTAGTCATAAGATCCATAATTGCAGCTGCTGTTGCTCGGATGAAAGGCTCACTGTTAATTATTAATAAAAGCTACTTTCAGATGCTCCCTTACTCACAAGGGTCACCTCAGCAGGTAGTTCCATATTTGATTTGGCAGATTTACATGCTGTGTCTCTCTTTTACACAAGTCCAAACAGATCTGTCTCTAAAACAGTGAAAAGAATTTGCAGACTTTAGACTTACAGTTTAAAGTGATTGTCAGATTTTATATGTAAAATTTATGACTAAGTTTTCAGAAGTTGATCAAATGAAAGTAAATAAATTAAAACTGAGAGAATGTTCACATTACTCTGTCATTAATCTGACAATCCCCGGTGAGGAAGGACAGGGCAGGAGTACTAGGAAAACTCTGTTTTAACAGGAAGACTTCCAGCATAGCCAGGCTCAGGCAGGTGCTGTCACCTGCTGAGGCCAGGTGAGTCATAAGGAGAAAGACAAGATGAACAAAGAGCAACCACCAACAACAACAAGCAGGTAACAAGACAAAACAAACACACACAATCTTCTGGAAGTCCAAGCCTATAGCCCAGGGGTGTCAAACTCCAGGCCTCCAGGTCCAGTGTCCTGCAGGTTTTAGATCTCACCCTGGGTCAACACACCTGAATCATTTAAACCAGTCCTCTGGAGAACTTCAAGATATGTTGAGGAGGTAATTTAGCCATTTAAGTCAGCTGTGTTGGATCAAGGACACATCTAAAACCTGAATAACTAAAAATGGTTCAGGCACCTGATCCGATCCTAATTATAAGCTTTATGACACTGTCTGTCTCCTGAACCCAAACTGGGAGCCGTTTCCACAGAGGAGACAACTTATAGTTGAAGGCTCTGCCTCCCCTTCTACTTTTAGAAACTGCGGGAACCACAAGTAAGCCGTGCAGGCGTATTGAAGAGTGCTCTGTAAGGATAACATGGTACTATGAGGTGTTTAAGATAGAGGGCCTGAAAGATCAGATGGATTCTATGAGGATTTTAAATGGGTTTTCTGGATTTTACAAAAAGCAAAGGAAGACTAGCTAGTGTGGACTTTCTGTGCAGAGCCATTTCAAATTTTTTCAATATTCTGCATTTTAAAGTTGTTACTAGAGACTTGTTACATGGTCAGGAACGACTTTTAGGCACTGCTCCTTATAACTTACCTTACTGGAGGCCAAGATAATGCCATCCATGGTATGTATCAGTTTTGGCAGTATGTTTCTGAGGAATATTTAAATGAGGGTGCAGCAGGTCTGAGGTGTTAGCTGGCTGAATAAATGGCACTGCTATGGTAACATTAAACAGCATGTGTGCTGGTTATTCAGATGCAAAATAAACAGGGTTTCCCATTTAAAACCACCAACAGTAGTGCTTTTGTGCATCACGCTGACCTGTGGAGGATTTCCTTCTGTATGAGACCCGTTTTCGACACTTGGAGTCATCCATGTTAGAATCAGTTTCTTGTGAGTAGGTCACCTATAAAGAGATGATGTATGATCAGACTGAACCAGTGTAAAAAGTCTGTGTCATATCTGTGTCACTCGCCTCTGTTGTTCAAGAAGTAAAAATGTTAGAAGCACAAAAATTGTGTTGGTGGTAAAACAACAAGCTTCCTTAACTAAGCAATATAAACTCCTGCCTGTCTTGTTGGAACACCATGTCTCTGCTGTTTTTGTTGTAATCCTAGCACACTCTTCTCATGTGTCTCCTCTGCTCTGCGTCCCTCTCTGCTTTCCAGTTCTCTAAATAAATAACCAAAGGTCAACACAAAGTGCACTCCCAGCTCTCTTTTTAAAAGATAAAACTAGCTCATTTGGATTCACACACACACACACGATGCTGCTCTCTCACTTAACGCGTTATTACAACCTCCCACATCATGTCTTCTGTCCAGCGATTAGTACTCTCTCATTCTTGTCTTCCAGCAAATGAGCGATTACAGAAATTTCTTTAAAATAGAACTGAATATGAAAGCCTATAATCGGTGGGGCCAGCCTTATTTAAGTTACCTTTGCATTTTCATCACGGAGGTCAAACGTGAGCTCCAGGTTAGTGAAGAAGTGGTCCGCGAATTCTGGATACATGTCCAGCACCTCCAGAATGTCCTCCCTCTGAATGGTTTGCAAGTCACAATAACTTAGCGCCCGCACGTCTGCGCAGGATTTCCCCGGCTTTGCGTACAGGTGTATCATTTCTCCGAAGATGTCATTTTTGCCTAAAGAAGAAACAAGTGGGGAGGTTGACAGAGGAAGTGCCATCTTTCAGCTTATGAAGGACATTTATTTTTGGCAGAAGAAATTAAATTAAAGTTACTGGAGAACATATAGCATATATAACTTGTAGATGCAGTGTTTTGCAGACTGGGGAACCTCTGCCTAAGAAACTCTCCCTCTGATGCTTTTCTTATAACCAAGCATGTTACTGAGCTACAAATTAAGCTAATTAGATGCAAAATGTTCCTCCACCTGTTTTTCTTAAAATGATAATGATAAAACTTTGTTTCATATTGACTAAAATATGGATTTATGAGATTTTATTTACATTTTGTCTTATTTTTGTGTTGATCTACTTCCCTCGCAGAGAATGTGCTGACTTACATGTGATGGCCCTTGCTTATCCTAACCCTATTGTGTCATGTGCTTTCTCTAGACCTTATTGGCTGTGTGAAAAGAGCCCTTAATGAAAAACAAGCGTATAAAAGGCTCAGCAGGCTACACCTGCCCACAGCTGAGATGAGAGAAACAGGGAGACCAGATGAGATTTGCTGTGATTAAATCTGGAAGCTGTTGATAGCAGAATGCGGCTTCTGTCATCAAGCACTACATCACACCACGCTGACAACCACACAAAATTTCTCTACTCTCTTTTCTTCCTCTGTCACTTCACATTCTTTGTCTTCTATTGCTATTCTCTTCTCTCTAACCTGCCCACTCGCTCATCCCTCCCCATTTCTTTTGTTATTTGTCTCTATCTGAAAGAAATCGTGCCCTCTTTTTTCCATTAACACATATTCTCTGTTACCCTCATCCCACTATATGTACTCCCCCACTGTGTTCTGTCCTCTCCCTTCATCTTGAGCATGCCTGTGAGGGAGCAGTAATCAGAATTTTCTTTGAAGTTAAAACAACATACCCGATAGGGAGCTCAGCTGCCAGCCCAGCCTTATTATAGCACAACTGAGCCATCTTCATTTAGCTTGCCCACCTGCATCTACACTAATGGAGGTGTACTCAGGCAAGTCCAACCAGACTGGACTGACAGGACTATCAGTCATATTTTGAGGTTCCTTTTAAAGTGTTTTTGAGCTGGCTCATCAGCTGGATTCACATGTTATTCACTAATTAAGAACATTTAGATGTTTGCATACTTGGATGCTGAATTGTTGTCAGCGAGTTTTCTGCACTGTGAAAGCTCATGCTGGCTGTAATAGCACTAGAATTCATCAAACCCTCAGACATGAGAGTATGATTTGTTTTTTCTGTTGCTGAAAGCCAATCAAAAACAATTATTAACAAAACATTATACTTTGGCTCTTTGGTTAAACTTAGACAAGACAAGAAGTTTGACATCCATCTATATAAACCTACAATCAGCAGGTGGTTGATGGAAAAGAGAAAAAGCCACTACCTTAAAGCATATACTATATAGCTGCTTTTTAAGTTAATGTTTGTTACTGTGAATGCAATTCATATCTAACGTAAATCTTTAGATGAGTAATGCAGACCCACCCAGGATGGCCACCACAACGTCATCCTTTAGGATTTCAATGGAGCCACGGGAAACAAAGTAGAGTGCTGTAAGTACATCTCCACTGTGGACTAGCGTGTCTCCAGGGGGCGCATGGGTCGTCTTAAACCTCATGGCCAAGGCCCGAAGGCAGCCCTTGGTGGCTCCGTGAAATGCTTTACAGCCCTGGAGGAGATTCTTGTTGAGGTGGAGGCAGATATCCGCCTGTAGGCACTCTGGAAAACCCTTCAGGACCTGAGTCAAAGCACACATGTGTATGGTCAGACGTATTGAGGAAGTATATTATGTAAGCTGTGATGGTTCTTTTTTCTTATATTTTATGACTTTGGGTTTGGGGTGAAGCAGTAGGTCGAATTGACTTGATTTCCAGAGAAATTTAATACAGTTGCCACTTGTGCTCTTTCCTTCTTCTCAAAACCCTGCAGTAGAAATAGTCTGCAATGTCTTTTTACTGTTTTAGTGAGCCTCTGAGGAGCTTAAAATAAGAGGTAAACAGAACATTTACAGACTGTAAAGCTGTAGATAAATGAAATCACAAAGTCAAAACACAGATTTGACATTTAAGTCTTCTCTCTGTTTCTTTATGTACTCACATAATGAGAATCCTCTAAGAATACTAACCTCAGTAACGCTCATTAATTTTTTTTTCAATACTCTGACCCTTTGCTTGTTGTTAAAGGATAAAAAACAAATACCATTTAAAAAATACTGAACCGATAAAATCTGAAGCATTCCTACACATTTACCATTACAATTAGCATTTCTAGTGACATCACATTCAACTTCTGTTAAAAGGAAGTTTTTCTTTTCCACAGTCACCAGGTGTTTGGTTAAAACACTGTTGGGGTTTTTCTCTCGATTGTACGGTATTTAACTTACAGTAAAAAGTGACCTGAGGCGATTATTTTTGAACTAAAATTAAAACTTATTTTGCACTTACCGTTTAAAGACATAACCCCCCCCCCCCAAAAAATAAATAAATTAAAAAAAACTCAGTGACCACTGACAAAAAACTACAAATCCCAGGACAACTTGAACTGACTATTAATAAGGGTACATTTTCATAGACTGAAAGGCTTAAAAATGAGCTTTGAGTTCACTGGACATCACAAAGGCATTTCTTCTTTTTGTCATTTAGACAATGACACAAGCACAGCAAAAGAAATGTTGCCTGAACAGGATTTCTGGCTCGGACATGCTTTTTGTTGCTCGCAACAAAAACTGATTAGTACATTTGGAAAGGAAAGATTGAACAACATTTGGCAAGCGCAGGTGCCGCCGCGGAGCGTGCAGCCAAGCCTCCCACAGTGGGAGGGAAACCTGGCAGTGCCCAGCGAGGCTGTGCCCACTCTCACAGGCATGATTCACTCACTCTCTCTGGTACCAGATGAATATCATGGGGTTGTGTTTGAATACACAGATTTCATGCAAAAGGAACTTCAAGACAGGCCACATGCAAGTCTACCAATGATAGACGATTACTGGGGCCTGTGAGAAACATGAAGAATTACGTGTGTGTTCCTTAATAAAGGCATGCACAAGTCAATAAAATATATGTAGTATGGTTTCACCACAGTTGTGTACAAAATAGCTATATGTCCATATATGCACAGTAAATTGTGTAACACCCTGATGAACAGAACACGTCCATTAATTACATGCATGTCTGGGGCACTAATAAAACCTTGACACGGTGTATTTGATGGAGAAACTAACAAAGCATTACACTACTAATGTCAGACACAGCTAGGTGAAGCTCTAAGACTGAGGAGCATCCGTATAAACATTGTGTTAGCACATGTACCTCCTGCTCTTACCAGAGTGGTGGGATCATTCCATTTGACATGAGGCAGACATGGAAAAGACAAACTTATATAAGTACCATGAACAGTTCATGATGACCAAAGCCTGAGTTACTGTATGCACACACAGTAACAGTGGCTTTCATTCACTTGGTTAAGGCTAAACATTGCACAGGATAATGAAAGCATTGCACTATGCCAATGACATAGCAAGATAGGTTCACGCTGATGTGGTAAGAGCGTTTTTCAGAACAAGATATTGAAAAAGGGGGAGAAGAAGTAGCAGAGGGAAAAACCCAACAGCAATCCCAGTTTTGTTATAGTTCCGTACCAGTGCAAACACCATCCCTCTCGTACCATATTCATGTCGATGCCGTTAGTGTACGTCCAAGCGTGTTGGAAGTACTCCTCCAGCCTCTGCCTCAGTGGGTTTGGGATCTGGTGGAAGCGGATGAATTCTTTGACCCGCAGCATCTGGAGGTGATACCTGGCTGTACCTGAATACAACCTCTGGATGATGGCGGACACATTTCCAAAGATGCTGGCGTACATTAGAGCTGGGAGAGAAGCCATAGAGGTGACCTTTGAGTACAGATGGGTTCATCTCTTCATATACATAACACCTACCTTGGGAGTTGCTGCTACTGCCAGAAATGCACAAACTGATGTCCTGAATGTGGACTGTGAATCCTTTATGTTCCAATTATGCTATATCAGCAGGTTTTAACAGTGCATTTATTTATATTAAAAAAATACATTGGATCTTTCATGTAAAATGAAAACAGTACTAGTTTCAGTGTTTGGCTTTATGTCTTTCCTAACTGTCTGTATGTGCTGTCATTCAGTTATCACTCACATCCAATGAGCATAACACATATGGAAAAGATCTTCTCAGAGTTGGTGTTGGGGGAAACGTTCCCAAAGCCCACGCTGGTCAGACTGCTGAAGGTGAAGTAGAGTGCTGTGACATACTTATCTTTGATGGAAGGACCTGAGCTTGGGTCACTGTAGTTGTATTTTTTCCCTGTAAAATGCAACATAATCATTTTTCTATCCTACTTTTAAATTCAGCTTTAAAATAGAGAACTGAGGGAAGGAACTATCAACAACAGACATTACCTATTGACACCCCCAGGTTGTCCAGCCAGCCAATTTTATGCTCCAGGTAAGGCTTCTCCACATTTCCAATTGCGTACCAGATGCAGGCCAACCAGTGTGCAATGAGGGCAAAGATGCACATGAGCAGCATGAGGACAGCAGCACCATACTCTGAGTAACGGTCCAGCTTACGGGCCACTCGTACAAGCCGTAGGAGACGGGCCGTCTTTAGCAGACCGATCAGAGTGGTAGTCTGGAAAACAGAGGAGTGCACGCTCACTTAAATCTATGTGTTTTAAATACTCTACGTTTGGATATGTACATGGTACAATGTGCTAAAATATGTGATACAGGGTGTGAAGGTAGTTTACTCATGTCCTTATTCGACTGGGTGATAAATCTGGGGGATGTGTAGGTATTCAGGGATTTCAAAAAAAATCCTACTATTTAAAACTTCCTATTTTTTTTTTCTTTTAGGCTCACGCAACACAAATAGAGTTCCTGAACATTTGTAATGTTTAGTTATTTATTTAATCTCCAACAGGGACAGGGAACTATGGTGTTACCTGTTGACAACAGGGAACTTGCAAATTGATAAATTATGCAACACTCAAAACATGGCTAAAAGGCGTTTCTCTCGTCTCTTTTTATTTATCAGGGGTTATAAATGGAAGTCTTGAAAAGCTAATAATGGCTAATAATATCGGTCTGCAAATAAATTAGTTGGGCTCTAATGGTTATCGGTCCATCAGTGATTAGGTTCACTCACTGTTTAGTTAAGCTTATAAGTGATTCTGACCAGTGTGTAATCTTTAGCTACTGCGTTTTTCCTTCCAACATTTGTGAAAATATTCAGCATCCCCACAAAGCAAAGTCAAAATTCAAAAGTTAAAAAAGGGATCACAGGTCTGATCAAAACACATGTGGGATGGCAAACTTCAAGTATGTCACATCTTTGCAAGCAAAGAGAACTCATTATTTGTCTACCATTTGTTTAGGGTTGGGTTCATGAGAATGTTCGGCTCATTATTACCAACTCAAAAACATATGGTGTAGCTTTTTGCAACATACAGTATTAGATCATTCGTGCTGGTATAAACAGATCTTTCAAGGTCTCAGCATCCCTTGGTGTCAGCACAACTTCCCTGCCTCAAGCTCTACAAATCATAAAATGTCAGTAAGTATCTGGCTTCTTAACTGGCATGCCAAAAAAGCGTATGAAAGAGAGGAGGTTGCTTTGGTGATTCATCTGTTGGCAGATGAAAAAAAAAAACTTTTCAATAACTGCATATGATGATGGCAAAATTAGCTTAAAAAAACAAAAAATATCAGCAGCTTGGAACCCCATCAAAGTCTCAAAGCCAGTGTGCCAATGTGTCCCCATTTTTGACACAATGAATACAGAGTGTGTAACGTGAGAGTGGAGCGGCTATTAGTGTGGAGCAATCTGTAAACACAGTACAAGAAAATGCTAATAGGTCCAACCACTCCCTATCACACCTGGCAATTATCTTAATATCCTTAAAGAAGCACAAACCTTAGTAACTGTGCTTCGTCACTTCTGTGCTTGCCTATTGTTTTATTACCTCTTGTGCAGGTGAAAGCAAATACGACATTGATTATTCAAAGCACTAAAAGTAAGAAGGGGGCTTGTTGTTTGTTGTTTTGTTTTGAAAGCAAATGACTGATGAGAAAGAGTGCGTCTACATCATGGTGAGGAAGAGTGCTGTAGCTGCTTCTGATGGGTCCATTAAAGAGCCTCCATTCTTCCAATCTCACCCCTAAATCACAGCCATCTGTCATTGCAGTGTTCCCTTTCAGTGACAACACAGTGAACAGTGAATGAATCTTGTATAGAAACAGATGAGCTTCAAATTATCCAGCATGCAAGTGACTCTGAGTGACCTGCACAGATGACACAGTGCATGCCGTATGATGTGTAAAATTGATTAAAATCTTAAAGTAAGTTGAATGCATTTGGGGCTAAGAGTGAAGCTAAAGCTAACATTAGGAACAAACTATATGAAAAATATCCAGAAAATAACCCTCTGGTCATCTGCCACTGTGGCTTTGCAGGCTCCCCTGGCCACTTTTAAAACCCAAGAGTCAACCAAGGGTGTGATATAACTTTCTGTCTTCAAAGTGGTCACATTCCTTCTATCCGACAAGAGCTCTGCACGGCACAGAACAAGCCAATAATCACCCAAATGTTTCCCTTCTTCATGTGATCTATAAAGAGAACATATTATCCACAACTATAGTACTGTCTGAGTGAACAGTTGCAGAAAAATTTCAAGTACAAATCTGTCTGTTCTTCCTGTGTGCACAAGCGAGACTGAGGGGGCTGCCTGTTACAACGAATCTGCCTCCTTTCTCTTTGTTTAGTACAGCCGCTGCTGCAGGTTTTACAGCATAATGGAGTTGGAGTGCATTTTTGTACAGTCTGCTTTAACCAAAGGGAAAACAATGCACATTTACCCTCTGAATGGAGACAGAATGTGAAGCCGGGAAGCAATCCATTACACACGCCTCACTTGATTTGCATGAAAATATTCACAGGACATCTGTTATAGAAAAGAGGATTTGCTTGTGTTGTTCACTTGACCTTAAAGGGTTAATTTAATATTTGTAATCACAAATGTCTCTTTCAGAAGGGCAGATACAGTAATATGATCAACTTTGTGGAACTGTCATGAAGTAGCTAGACACACTGGAAGCACAGTGTTTATGTAAATTTACTACCAGGCACGGAAGAGATGTATGTAACCACCCACGCACCCTGACATTTTGGCTTTGTTCCGAGTTTACAGTGGTCTGCCCAGAATTTCAGGTAAATGACATTTGAATTGTGGTTTAGGTTCACTTTTTTCAGGGATCCTCCATAGTTTGCAAATGTGTCAAATGTGGGCACTATATCCATGTGAATGTGGACATAATATGCAAACTATCTGATCTTATCACAACAGGACATTGATATGAAAATGATGGAGGAGTTGAAACAAGTCCTGCAGGCAAATTCGAAGCCACATCATTTTCTTTTGTGTGCCAGCCTGCAGCCAAGTCCAATCAAAGCAGGATATCACCCAGGAATATGCACCCAATAAAATCAGCAGAAAAGACCCAACAAAACTCTTAACACATTGTCAGATGTGGTTTCCAGGCAACAAAAGTGCATGAAATTAGGGCTAAAAATAGTTCCCGTTTCTGCACAGTGAGCTAAAATAACACACCTTAAAGACCAGAGCTAAAAATGTACATGGATGTGTTATTTTCAGCTTCTCTTGATTGGAGGAGGTAAAAATACAACTTTTTTTTTTTTTTGCCTCATCCTGACACTGTGTGCTGTGGACGCAAATTGTAAGTAGAACACATCCTGTCACTGCACAAGTCATTTGGCTGTATGATGAGGACGTATGTTGTGCTGTGGTGTCGCTCAGCTGTCTGCTCTTTTTTCCTTGCCCGCCACTCACTGGTGGCCTCTAGCCATGTACTTCCTCAAAGAAACACACACCTAATGGTAAATAAAGACTTGGCAAACCAGTAGGCTGACATCAGATCAGGACCTTGCTCTTAATACACACCTTAATCCTGGATATATCCTGATTTTATGTGTGTTTTTGAAGGTATTGCTTTGCGTATCGTGGAACCTGGAATTTTCACACATTGCAATGGACTGCATTGCCAGATTTGCTCCTGGATTGATTTGAAAATGTAAGGAAGGGGCTGGGAATCAGACCCGCTCTAGAAACAAGAGAAATGCATGTGTTTGGGGCAGTAAAGGATTGGAATATTGTATTTCTTTTAAAATGTTTTCTTACTATTAAATATTAAATGAACCTTGATGTATGTAATTATGTAATTAAAAAAAATGTTTCATTTAAACAGATTTTTTTTGTATATTCTCATGCTAGTAATTATGTCCTCTGCTGCTTCCCGTTCTCAGCAGCGGGAGTTTGCTATGCCATCTCCCTCAGACGTACAGTTGCTTGCAAGCAGAGCCGTTGGGCAGGCACAGACCTTTTTAAAAGATTTGGATGGCCTGGGGCCGTAGAGTCTGTCTCTGATGAAAAGAGAGTGGAGGGAAGCAGATGCGAAAACGAAGTGTCAGATTGGTTTGGGAGTCTAAGCATTCAAGATAACATCTCAAAAAAAAGACTGCCCAAAGTGTAGCCTGATGACACAGGGGTAACTAAGGCAGGACTGATGCTCAGCAGCTTCATGGTGTAAAAAAAGAGTTCTTTTCAATTTAGGTTTCACAAAGCTATTTCAGGTAAAAATTACCCCCCCACACACTCATTAATCTACTGATTAAGTTTATTTAAATGTGTTCTGTACTTATTTAAATGTGACTCTGTACAAAGAGTCAATCTGTATCTAAGAGGACAAAGAGGATATTAAGTACAGCATTTTTAAAAATTCCTTTGGACTTCTCTATCCCTAACCAACCCCGGCAGATGGCCGCCCCTCCCTGAGCCTGGTTCTGCTGGAGGTTTCTTCCTGTTAAAAGGGAGTTTTTCCTTCCCACTGTCCCCAAAGCGCTTGCTCATAGGGGGTTCATATGATTGTTGGGTTTTTCTCTGTAGTATGTAGGGTAGGGTCTACCTTACAATATAAAACACCTTGAGGCGACTGTTGTTGTGATTTGGAGCTGTATAAATAAATTGAACTGAATTGAATTGAATTGGAAGAGTGTGTGTTGAGAGATGGACGGAGTACTTTAAGAAGCTGCTGAATTATGCAAATGAGTAGGAGAGGAAGATGGAGGAAAGTTAGTGAATCTGGAAGTGCAGAAGATTAGTAAGGAGGAAATGAGCAGGTTAAAGAGCATAAAGGCAGCTAGTCCAGATAACATACTTGTGGGGCAGTGAACTGTTTAGCTAGAGCATGTAATACAATCTTGTACCGATTTACAAGAATGAGTGTGATGTAAGAACTACAGATGGATAAAGCTGATGAGTCATGAAGCAATGAGAATGAGTTGTAGACGCTAGGTTAAGAAGAGGGGCGACGATCAATGTGTAATGTGTATGGGCTCATGTTGAGATGGGGTTAGGGTTAGGCACAACAGACGTGATGATTGCTTTGAGAGTATTGATGGAGAAGCATGGAGAAGATCAGAAGGAGCTGCACTGTCTTTGTGGATCTAGAGGAAACGTAACAGGAAGGTATGCTCTGGAGAGAAGATGAATGAAAGTCAGTAGAAGAAGTTAGAAATGAGTGAAATCAGAGAGACAGACTCATGGACGTATTGAAGGATATGCAGACGGTTGTGTGAAATAGGAGGATACTAGGGATAGGGCAAGATGAAAGCCAGTGAGCTGCTGTGGTGACCCCTAAAGGGAAGAAGAAGAAGGATCATACATACTATTGTTACTGCTGAACTGTAATGACCTCAATCACCTGAACGACATTCACCTCAAGATGAACTGAGATACTAGTGACCATAGTGTGTAGTGGTTAACACATTTGCCTAACAGGTGAAAGATCCCTGGTTGGAGACTGGGAGAGGACACAAATAGGGTTGGATGAACCCACCAATGTTATCTCGTGTTCTAAAAGACCTTTAGAGTGAGTTGTGATTTATTCTGTGAGTTCAAGTGCTTTTCTTGTAAAGGCAGTCAGATACTCGATCATCACTGTCATCATCTCCAACTCTGCCTGGTTGATAACTGACTGATAAACGAAATAAATCCTCACCTCATCAGATCCTGAGCCAAAGATGAGCAAGTCAAAAGGGATGGCAGCCACCATGTCTATGAGGAACCAGCCTTTAAAGTAGTGGATGGCGATCTTGGCTGGGTGGCTGACCACCTCCTCATTGGTGTTGACGTAAGTCGTCCTAAAATTTATAAGTATGTCCACTATAAACATAATGTCAACTATCAGATCAACCACATTGAGGGGCGAGCAGGAATAGCCACACTCCCGTCTCCTCTGCTCCTCAATGTCATTGAGGAGGAAGGCAGCAGAGTAGGGGGTGAAAATGGCCGTGTAGATGACCAGCAGCAGGATCAGCCAGTCCCAAACTGCTTTGAATGGACTGTAGTGAAGAATGGTCCACTTATCCATCCGTGGTGTCTGGAGTTTGTATTCAGGAAGCACATCGGCACCCAGAGAAAGAACCTAGTGAAAAACAAAGAGAACTTTTAAAATTTTACTGCCTTTAACATTCGCTATCTGTGTTCAAATACACACACATTTTGGGAAATAAAAGTGTAATACGGTGCTTTTTCTTGCAGATTCTTTGCAAATTTGTTTTTATTGAGGACTTCACTGATTGCCTTTGCAGTGCCTGGGAGAAGCTTTCAATTTCTATTTCTGTTTTACGACACCATCAGCAATATTTTCAGAGTGAAGGGTCAGGTGAAAGGATTAAAATTTTAACTACATGGACATTTCAAAGAGTCTGTAAGAAGATTTGCATCACAGGAAATACAGGATGAGCATTGTTTTTGATTAAGAGTCAGAACTTATTATTATTTGCCACTTTGAGTCTCTACTTTGTGAAGGTGCAACAAATCTAAGAACTGCATGCACTTAACAATCTTAAATATGCTCTGTTTTTTGAGAAATTTAGTTAAATACAAGAAAATTTGAAAATATTTACACTAAGCGTTTGCATGTCTGCTCTCTTACATTGCTGGGCATACTAGTAAGTGGAATTGCATACAGTCATGGTGATAAATATCAGTACATATTAAAAATCAACTTGTCCTTAGCAGCTCTTAAAGTAAGGTAAATATAAAGTTAGATGAATAATTATTAAGCTAAAATGAAGAAGCAGTGTGCGAAAAATTATAGTACACAATGTCCACAGTTTGGACTGAGAAGAAAGACGGTTTGGAGTAAAGGAGGCCATTTACGTCCACTGTGACAAACCATCGAGGTGACCTCTACAGCTCATATGACGGTGGGGTCGGGTGATGCCTTGTAATGTTAGAGGTTTCACACCTTTGTTCTGGAGGGGGTAATGACCCCGCCTTTTTTCACATCTTGGTTCATGTGATAACCCGCATGATTAATAGTGGGTCATTGACCCTCAGCACCACCCCCAAGGCGTTGGTGTACGGCAGGGGTAGGCAACTCCAGGCCACGAGGGCCGGTGTCCTGCAGGTTATAGATGTGTCCTTGAGCAAACACAGCTGATTTAAATGGCTAAATGACCTCCTCAACATGTCTTGAAGTTCTCCAGAGGCCTGGTAATGAACTAGTTGTTTGATTCAGGTGTGTTGACCCAGGGTGATATCTAAAACCTGCAGGACGCCCTTGAGGCCTGGAGTTGCCCACCCCTGGTCTGAGGGTTAAGGGTTAATTTCCTGGGACTCTCCATCAGTTGTTTTAAAACTGAAGAAGCCTCAGATGACAGGAGGAATATCTTCACTATCCTAAAGAAGTCACTGTGGCTCAAGTTTTAAAAAAGTTTAGTTTTAATTAAGTTTGAAATCAAATTTGCTATGAAAAAGACAAACAGGCTACGAGAAACAGAAGAAAACAGACGAAGGTGCATGTGATCTGTCAACCCCACATGAAAAAAACAAAACAAAACTCCTGATTATCCAACATCTGTGGGAGAGTGCCAAGAAATTAGACTGTAAGTGATAACATCCTAGCAATGACATGCCATATTTTATGAAAGATAATTTAGGATAAGATGAGATAAGGAATACTGGAATATGTTTAAATGAAGGTTAAAGCCTACATCAATGTTACAGAGCACATGGAAAACAAATGGCCACAAACCTCATTGAACTAAAGTAATGATGTAAACAGGTAACTGCTGCTAAAGGTGGTTCTACAAGATACTGAATCATGGGGTGTACTTAGTTTTATTTTGGCTTTGATATCATAAAGACAACATGTAATAAGTCATCAATTGTTCATCTGAAATTGTAAGACCTGATAAGGACTTTTTAAATAATGCCCTTATACGCAAAGCCGTGGAATTAACAAAATGTATATTTTCTTTAGATTAGGTCAAGTAAAATTCAAAAGAAAAGATTTATCGCTGTGTGAATAATGCAGCTGTACATCATATAGATTCAGATGTAATGCACTTCACCATTATCTGTCATCCACAAGAACATCTTGCACATTACTTTAGGCATGATTTCCAATAAATAAATGCTTCTCCAGTGCCTGTTTACAGAAACTCTTAAAATTGAAGCTTCAGTTGAGGGAGTGATACCTTTTATTATGATTATTTGTAAGATAAGAATATTGTTTATAAGAACAGAAACTGAACATATCAAACCAAAATAAAATGACGATGCATCAACTGCATATAGAAAAATAAGAGCATGCAAAAATGTCAAAATGTATCATCAAGACTGGAGGTATAATCCATTCCGGCAAGCCTGAATGTCAACATAATTATCTCTGTTATTGCAGTCACCATATAAACTACAGAACCTAATAGCTTTTAACATGAATATTAGAGCAGCGTCATGGGACTTTTTTCGGATAAGAGTCTCAGTGACTTGGAGGTAATTATAGGTGCAGGCAGGGGTACAGCTATTCATCTAAGTGTTCAACACTTCAATAGCTACAAATTTTCATTTTCACTGCTGATTATGGCAGAGGGGGTAGGTTTGATGGGTGGGTGTGGAGGTAAATTGCATGCACTACAAAGGTAAAGATACAATTATGATGTGATGTATGTGAGTGACCACGAGAATGAAACAAGAAGGGAGGGCCTTAAGTGACTTTATTTTGGCATTCATCATATTTTTCATTGCTTCTCTATCGGTGCCCTGTCACCCCTCTATTCTAACCATTGTAACTGGGGAGGTAGGACCGGAGAACAGAAGGATGACGTATAGCACAATGTGGCGTGGTATTAATAATTGAATTGGTTATTAAAAACCCCATCCCTCTGGGAGGAGGGTCAAACGCTTTTACCCTCTGATATGGGATAACCTTTGAAATCGATCAGAAACCAAAGGACAGTCAAAGGGAATGCGCTCTAATATTCATCAAGCTGCCACTTCATTAAAGCTGGATGCTTAAAGTGATGGTCTTAACTCAGAGTTTAATTACTGTTGACTTTGAAATAACACCTTAGATTCCCATTCTTGTAAAATGATTTCTGTTAGGAAGGAGTATAAATGTTGAGAAAAGCTGACACTTGCTGTACCGAGGACGATTGTGGCCCGATCGCTCACATGATCCCACAACCTGCTGGTAATCCTGAGAAAGTTGGCTGATTTGTCAGAGTGACAGTTCTAGATCAAAGTGTTGTAGACATCTGTTTCTAAATTAATGATCCCATCTTAATTATTTAACCTGGTTACAGTAGCCATGTGCACTTGGTCAAACGAACTCTTTCTTGCTGGTTAATGGAAAGCGCATTCTGTGTGTGTCTCGGTCTCAAGCACAAATAAACATTAGCCCTCCCCTCTTCTGGTTTTTCTGGTCTGCACAGTGCACACTGAGATATCATTTATAAGTGCATAGACTGTTATTTGACTCAAGATTCCACCTCAGATAACCGCAAGAAGTATAAACTGCTAAGATGCGGTCATTTGAGCCTCATATGGGGATGAGCCACATGTAGAGCTGTTCGATATAACGATATATATCGGATGACGATATAAAAACATCTATCGTTTCATTTTACACTATCGTTTGTTTTGTGGTGTCGCAAAATAAACTGTTTATGGCAATATTTTTTCATCGTTTTGATGGTCACTGTAGTGGCTATATTCATTTCTTAAAATTCTCTCTTTCTCTTATATTTTATATAACCACACTACTGACGGACAAGCGCCTGTTTTTATGCGTTGTGGTTAGCAAGAACTACGGAGCCCCGCTGGGGACATGGGAGAAAAAAAAATTAAGACAGACTTTTGCGAGATCTCGCAAAACAAACTCGGGATCTCGCAAAACTTTTGCAACGACGGTAACACCATCGCGAGTCCGCTTGTTTATGTTCCACATAAACCTTTCACAATAAAGCTCAAGATCCTGTTGAGACTTTTCAAAATAAACTGAATCACGTGAAAGAGCAGATTATTTACGGATGAGAATTTAAAAAGAGCCGCCAGGTGCTAAAAAATAAACCTTAGACTCAAACGTTAGAACAGGCTTGTCCCCGCAGCACGCCCTGTAATAAATACAAAGAAAACGGCGGCCTTTACAACCTATGTCTTAAAATGTATAGTTTCATGCATCGGTTGAAACACTCGACTCCAGCTACATGACGAGCAGCTGGAAACACTTCCCGCAAGTCGAGCTGCCCGAGATTCACAGAATTTACAGAAAATGTTACATTTTTGTGATTTATATCGTTATCGGGATGATAGAATTCTTATATCGGGATATGAGATTTTGGTCGTATCGCACAGCGCTAGCCACACGTGCACTGATTAGTTCAAAATGTAATAAACAGCCTGTGAGGTGCAAGTCTGCTTTCCTTTTTAGCTGATCAGTTTCCTGGGCTAAGCCACCATCTGGCTGCAGTACCTGTGAGGCGACCAAGGCCAACAGAGAGTGTATCTGTTCAGATGCTTTAATTATAACTTCAAATAAACTCTGATGAGTTCAAAGTTGCTTTCAAGACATCTTCTGTCACTTGGTTGTCAAAGTCAGGTGTCCAGAAACCCGCTTACCAATCTAAGCTGTAAAGGAAAGTGATAGGATAGGAAAAGTATATTTTACAGTTATATTCTAGGAATTATGAAGCTTCTTGATGCTTTCACCACTCTCATACAGCAGCTCTTCCGAGGTGTTGTATTCTACCACATGTTACCCAAGTCAATTAAAACCATATTAAGCCCTCTCTGACTTTGCACTTGTGTGAGAGGACATTGTGCCATTCTGTGGTCCCTCTGCCTCTGGCGTCAGTGTAAGGCCTGCAGCCGAAATTGGCTTTGAGCGCAAACAGGGGTCAGTTTCTGTGTCCTCTATCTGTTACACCATTAATTGGCAAAATGCAAAACTGAGACCTAATCAGTAGTTTCAAGCAGCACTGGCCTACTCCTAGGACTACATTAACTTATAGTTCCATGCCTCTCAGTCCTGGCAGGAAAGGTGAGAATGACCTCTTACACTGTTCGTAACTCTAGAAATATAGCCTGAGCTCTGGATGCTGTCTGACAGCTGTAAGAGAACACTTGGCTATCCACCGTGAGCTACAGACACCTCCAATGCTTTACGTATCAGATCCCTTGAATTTCAGTTAATCATCCTGATGCTGACTGAGGGCATTTGGGAGTGTGCATGCAATCTGCTGATAAAGTGCTCAATCTGTCCAAGTCTGATTTGTGATGATCATAAATGATAATATGATGAACGTTATATTAGAATTCTAATATCTCACTGTTCTCCAGTCTGCACAGACTTTATTAGTAAAATCATTACAAATAAATACAGACTAAGGGCCCAACAAGACGTTTCAGTCTATTCCTGATTTTTTTGAGTAGTCCTATTTATGTTGTTATTCTTATTGCAGTGCTGTCTCTGTTTGTGTGGGTGATACATTTGTTTTTATTTTATGTAGGCAAAAACCTTGAAATTACTACTTGTTTCTTCAAGAATGAAAACAGTGATGTAGTATGTTTTATTCCCTTCGCACTGTCCATAACAGTTTGAAGACCCAAATTCATGAGTCCTCAGATGACCAAACACACAGCAAGCACTGTTTAACTGAGGTTGGATAATTCCGAAGGAACAAGGTAATCCAAAAACTAAAACTGGCCTGAGCAATATATGAAAACCACGCAGTGGAAAAGCACTGGCATCAAAGGCAGGGGGATGAACACAGCCAGAGAACATACGTAATCAGACAGACTGTCAACTAATCAATAGGAATACAGGACTATAAATAAATAGAAAGAATAGAAACTCACAAGGCACAAGTGAAGAAAATGAGGCTGACAGGATGTAAATCCAATGAAAACATTTTTGTTGCGTTTGCAGGTTTTTCTCACAGGTAGTATTATTATTATTATTTTAAGGATCCAACAGATCATTTTATGCCTGTAATTCTAAATTACAGGCCCTCAATTTTTCTCCCCATTCACAAACTTGAAACTGACTCACGTCCTTACCTGTGTGACTTTGTCTGTGACATTGTGAGTGCGATCTTTGACTTTTGGGGCGATGATAGTTTTCTCAGAGGATGGAGGGGAGGGGCACTTCTTATCATTGTTTGCCTCTGAGAAGTTGAGCGTGATCAGGGGAATCTTGTTGATGGTGGAGTACTTGTTGAGGTTGGAGTCGGAAGTTGAGCCAAGCAGGCTTGATTTGATTTGGCTGAGTGGCCCTGAAAAAAGAGCACGGCAGAGGGTGGGTGTTATTATTAGAAGATGCCGTATCTTGTTTTATAGCTGGGCTCTTGTTGATCTGTTATGCACTGTCAGTAGTGTTTATTTGGAAGTAGTTGCGACATGGGTAGTGAGCATGGAGTGATTCCTAGTTTTGGAGTGACTTCAACCACAACACAATACCGAGAATACAAAAGATGCTGAAATATAAACTGTACAGCCTTTCAGAGCCTCTCATTAAAACATAATGAACAACACTGTTGGTGAATAAACAGAAATGATTTAATGTGCAATCAGAGAGTGCAAGTTCCCATAGTTTGCCAAATCTAGTGCAGTGAACTCACTGTATAGATAAAATTATGTAGTATGATCAGTGAACACTTTGTAAGTAGAACACAATCATATTAAAAACGGATATGTGCGATAGCGCTACACAAACTGACATGTGGCCCAATGAGAGTGAGAAAAGTGAAAACAAGAAGTTTGCTAATTCAGCTGCGTGAACCAGCAGAGGAAGGATACACTGCCCACCCCACAAAGCACAGTGATTGAGAGTCAAGGACAGAGAAACAGACAGTTGAGGATGAAAGATTGCATGCGCAGCTTCAATACATGCCACAGTCAGGATACATCAAAGCCGTCATAAAAAAACAACTGAAAAGAAAAAAGCTGAAGCCATACCCCCAGCCATCCAGGAGCGAGATACTAGCCAACCAGGAGAGAGAAGAAATAGGAGGTAAAGGAGAAAGTGGGATTATGGAAAGGTGTTTGGGACGTTGGGTCAGTAGTCTCGGGTACAAGCATATCAATAATGTGGCATTACTAGTAAATAGAGCTTGACAGGGGCTCTATCAGTAAACCTTTAGAGGATTAAAAAGGGCAGACTATGATGCTAATGTTGCTATTAATGTGTATTCCATTTGATTACAAAGAGCATATGACTTTTAAAGAACCTGGTTGAATATGTACTGTACTATGCATTCAACATAGCACTGCAACAGTTCAATTAAGAATGCAAACAGTCAGGTTTCTTTCCATTCACAAAGACAAGATCCAGAGCTTGCACACAAGAAAGCAAAGGTTAAAGACAGTAGGAGGCATCATTTCTTAAGCATTAACTTATCCTCTCCAATGAACAACAAGCAGGAGAGAAGTTTAACGTGCTGCTTCCATGCAAGCATGTGCAGAGGTTACTGTGTTTTCTTTTTAGTGAGCACTTACAGAGGCTGGTTAGGTTTAGGCAGGTCGTGTAGTCATTTAGTGTCTTTCGAGGCCAAAGAACTTACAAACACAGTCATCTGCTGAGGCATTTGCATACAACATGAACCTTTTGTGGGAAAACTCATGCAACAAGCCGGCTTTGACATGTACACGTGTATCATTAGACATGCCGCTATTCACGATCTGAAAATGCAGCAGGTTGCCGTTAGTTACCTTTGATATTGCGACCATTATCTGTGAAGGTGGCAACAGAGTGGGGGAGAAGACAGAAAAAGGGGAGTGGAGGTGAGAGAAGAATTTGTGGGTGTCTATGATGATAAATGGGGGTTGCCGTTAACGACCCGCTACTGTCCCTGTGAACAATGCATTACAGGGAAGTAGACGTATTAAATGTATCTAAATGGGAATTATAGGCAATTGGAGGAGACTGATTGATCTGCAGGAAACAGGACCAGTATGGGTCACTTCTACCCTCAACCAAATGAGGACCAAAAGGTGGAAGATCAATACCACAGATTATAGATGTGACCATCTACTGAGGATTCACTAGAACCCCACATAGCTGATATTTTAGGATCACAGGGATTAGTCTTAGTAATTAATTAGATCTGTAAATAAAATATCAATTACATTTGTTTCTTTCTTATATCACATCAATTCAACAAATCAATAAACAAGACATCATCAACCAGTGAACCACTTTGCAGTTTAATGTAAACTAATGTAAACTTTGTTTAACAGTTTAAGGCATTTAAAATAAATACAAAGTGATCATTAAGTAATACCATATATACAGTTCAGGAACTGTTGATGCATATCTGAAAATGTATAAAAGGACACTCTTACCTTCACTGGCATGCCGGTCCCTGAACACCATCTTAGAGTTGGACCCAAAGCCTTCCATGTCATGTACAGAAGAGGCCCTGCGAATACTGCACATACTCTCTCTGGAGGCAGTTGGAGTAAGGCCTGGGATTGATGGAGCTGCAATAAGCGTGTCCTCTTGGCTCTGGTTTTGTGTCTGGGCAACGGCCTGGTCCGGGTACATCCGGTCCCAGGGGCCTTTAGGCGACGAGTGGTCCAAAGGCCCAGACACAGGGGTTGAGCAGTGGCTGGGGCCGATGAGGGCACGGGTGTCGTTGGCGTAAGAGGGACTGCAGCTCTCTCGAGTGGTGGGAAGTTGGTAGTCGCGTGTTGCTACTGAGCCGTCACTGTAGCGAGGAGAGTCTACCATGACGGCATCAGGGTCTTCCTGGGGCAGGGACTGCTTGCTGATTCCCAGGAGAGGTAAGGCTGGGAGACGGAAACGAAAGAATCTCCCTTTCCCTGACAGAAAACAAGAGAAAAATCAATAAGAACAAGTGGTCGCACTGCCTCTGTTTCTCCTATATTGTTCCACACTTATGCCCCCATGATAATATTTTTTTATAATAAGAATAAGAATAACAACACTGACAAAGTGTCTCAATTCTGATTAGCACATGTTTTTATACAGCGCCAAATCACAACAACAGTTGCCTCAAGATTCTTTATATTGAAGTTAAAGACCCTAAAGAGGGTAAGACTTTTATTCTGAAACACAAAACTGGTATACCCCCAGTCCCCATCGAAGCCTTCCCCGAAACCGCAGCTCAATTAATGTCCAAGCCATTCACCTTTATCTACTAAAACACTGTCAAACCTCAAATGAGGACATGGGCCCAGTGAGTGAAATAAGATTTAAATTTCCAGCATATCAAATTTCACTTGCTGAGTAATCCTCACCTTTAAAAATAATCTCTCATCTGCTTCCCCGCTCCTCTCTTTCATCTGCACTCATCTTTCAGTGTTGTATATTTACAACAACTGTACATTTAGGTTGCAGACACTATTTGTGAGATGCTGCACAGAAACAATTTGTTTCTGCTAGCCAAATGTACAAATGTGTACATATTTATTAAATCTGTTGAAAAAATCCATTTGAAATTACTTGACACTTAAAAAACCTTACTCAATTTAATCATGATGCTGAGTGCCATGACAAAAACTTTATTTACATCTACACCATGAACGAATCATAGAAAAAAAAGAGATGTGTTCAAGGTGTAAGCACGGTGTGGGATTTCATTTTCTTATTACTGAGCAAGCGGTAAACCCAGTCTAGCTATGGATAGAATGGGGACTGCCCATTCAATCATGTCTATTATCCACCTGATCAAAGGTAAAGTAAAAAAACGTTTTAAAAAAGTAAAGTAATTTGAGTTTTTCTTCAGGGAGTGACAAAAATAGCCCAGAAAATATGAGTATTGTTGCAAATTTTATCTCTAACCTTTAGCTTCTATTAATGGATTGGAACAAAATATTCTTGCATAGATTTGTTTCTGTCAAGCAGGGAACGCCTGAGGACAATTGATATTGCATTTAATGTAACTGATCCACTCAATTAGTGTGAAGACTATTTGACTGTAGTCACACCCAAATAGCATAAAAACAGAGAATACAGTGGATTTTAATGAACCCCTGAGAGACACAACCCCCTGTGACCTTGTGGTGTGTTTTCACGGTGTGTTTATAAGAAAACGTGCTTACATTCTTCAGCATCCCTGGTGATACCTCGCATTTGTTTGCCAGCATCACTGAAAAGCCTACCAACACAGCTTTCTTAAAAAGACCCTGGCAGATCAACACAAGTGCCTGCTCTGCCTCAGGCACAAGTTCAGGCTTCAGTTTCCTTCAATTATTCATAAGGGAGGACATTTGTGGAAATACTATAGTGTGATGTATAGAAGAGTCAGTCTTATAGGAGATTACAGAGTGCTTTAATGAGTGACTGATAGCTTCTGGGGAGATGGTAAAAAGTCATATTTCTGACCATATTGAAACATACGGCAGTTCTGAGGGATGATAGTATAACAATATAAGTTTACTGTAACGCTCCCCACCCCAAAGACACACACCATTCACACACACATTTACTATATGCAAACACCATAAGACAGATGCTCAGACTTACAGGTTTTCACATACTGTATGCACTGCGAAGTCACCTGAACATATGCTATCCATATCACAATACTCTCTCTTACTGCCATGGCGACACAGTGAAAATCAGTAAACACATCACATTATCATGTCTCCTTTGTATATTTTCTGCAGACAGCTACATTGTATACAACATACCGACATATGCAAATAGCGGAAAAGGTAAGGATGTATTCAGAAAAATAGAATTAATGTTTGAGTGTTAGCAGGGAGCAGCCCGTCACTTTATCTACCTCACTGCTTCTTCTACTGGGGTGAGACTGACAGGGAGGAGAGAGAAAAACTAATTTTAGACACAATGCCAATGTCTGTTTGGGTCAGTGTGGTGTGTTTAAATTAAGTCTGGAGCCAGATGCTGATGCCAGAAGTGATCATCGGCATTTTATTTGAGATTCAGAGCTGGATTGGAAACTCAAATCTGGGATACCGTTCATATTCATCAGGATGAAAACAGGTTGAATTGGCATTCTCGTCTTTGAAAAGCGATTGTGAACAAAAGCCTGTTTCGTGAGAGCTCAGTTCTCTTTTTCTAATCACACCACTGTAATATTACAATACTAACATGTTAGACAATTAATTGTGACGCATTTCACAATTTTAAGGGCCAACATTGACTGCTAAAAGTGACACGTTACGAAAATAATGAACAATATTACTTGCCTCCAATTATTGTGCATGGAGGATAAGTGGACAATGTATGCCACAGCTCCTTAAATTAGTTCATAATTCAGTCACACAGTCAGCGTGTGGTGAGAAAATTGCATGTACATTTAATTGTGGCACTGAAAGAGCCAAACGTTTCATGGATATGTTGCCCTTTTGTGACTGCTGTTACTGCATGTACTGTATGCGTCTCTTCCCTCTTTACCCCTCCCGTTCCCTCCCTGCAAAATCTCACTGGCAGCTTTACACAACCAGTACAGTGGCCCTTGTTGCTATGATACCAGATAGTAATATTTGCACTGAATATTAATTGGGTCCTCAGATCCCCATGTTGGGGCGTGAAACATCTTGCTGTAATGTGAGCATCATTCAGAGATTACGTTAGAAGCAGAAAGAGAACAACAACCCTCCATGCTGTGGTAAACGCAGGACAAAAACAATGGTGTGTCTTTTTGTCTCTGTCTTTTTTTCTTAAGCTTTTGCTGACATTACATAAAAAAGAGAGTTTTACAGCAATTAATGTGTTTGCTAAGTGATTTGAAAGCAGATTTCTTTCACCTTAAGAGTTGTTTTCCAGCACAGCCCTACTATTACTCACATGCTCTAGAGCACGGGGCGGCAACCTGCGGCTCCAGAGCCGCATGCGGCTCTTTAGTCCTTATACTGCGGCTCCGCATGGTTTGGGAAAATAAATTACAAGTATTTAGCTGAAGTGTATTTTTTGTATTAGTTCTTTTTAAACTTGTAGTTCTAAATTGGAAGATTATTGTGATATTGAAATATAAAAATAAAATTATATTTTATTATTTTTCGTCGCTCAAAATAAGCGTCACACTCGCGGAAGCATCTTTCTTGTAGTCGTCGTTCCAACACAACAACAGTGTGTTTGTTTTGATTTGTAGACCCCGAAAATGGCGCCGCGCTCCCACAATAATAATAATAAATAATAATGGATTGCATTTATATAGCGCTTTTCGAGACCCTCAAAGTGCTTTACAATACCACTATTCATTCACTCTCACATTTATACACTGGTGAAGGCAAGCTACAGTTGTAGCCACAGCTGCCCTGGGGCAGACTGACAGAAGCGAGGCTGCCATATTGCGCCATCGGCCCCTCTGGCCATCACCAGTAGGCGGCAGGTGAAGTGTCTTGCCCAAGGACACAACGACCGAGACTGTCCGAGCCGGGGCTCGAACCGGCAACCTTCCAATTACAAGACGAACACCCAACTCTTGAGCCACGATCGCAATGCATTGCGGCGTGACGTCAACTCCAATTTTGCAAATATTTATTTTCCAATTTTTTAGTAGCATAGTGCTTTTTTCCAATTCTCTTTTAAAAGTCAGGTCAAAGCTCCAAAAGCCCAAAGGCGATATAAGGGTGGCAGTACACAAATGGTAAATGGCCTGCATTTGTATAGCGCTTTTCTAGTCCATAGGACCCCAAAGCGCTTTACACTACATTCAGTCATTCACCCATTCACACACTGGCGATAGCAAGCTACATTGTAGCCACAGCTGCCCTGGGGCGCACTGACAGAGGCGAGGCTGCCGGACACAGGTGCCACCAGGCCCTCTGACCACCACCAGTAGGCAAACATGGGGTTAGTATCTTGCCCAAGGATATTTGGGATGCAGCCAGGAGGCAGCCTGGGATCGAACCACCGACCTTCTGATTAGTGGCTGACCTGCTCTGCCACCTGAGCTACAGCCACAGTTTTTCTTTGCTACATGGATCATTTTAGTTCAGCTGGGTGTCTTTCCGTTTTGTTATATTTCTTTAAGAGTTCAAAATGTGTTCATTACATAAATAAAATGTAATTTTCTCTGTAGCACTTCATGGATTTCATAAGCAACACACCTTAGTTGTTCACACAAAGCATAAAGGAAAAAAAAACAATATATACAGTGTTATCTTCATTTTAGATGTCAAAAAGTATTTGCGGCTCCCAGTGTTTTCTTTTGCGTGGAAACCGGGTCCAAATGG
Source organism: Perissodus microlepis (assembly GCF_051167445.1). Classification (NCBI taxonomy): domain Eukaryota; kingdom Metazoa; phylum Chordata; class Actinopteri; order Cichliformes; family Cichlidae; genus Perissodus; species Perissodus microlepis. The sequence goes on along the minus strand of NC_140482.1, from coordinate 14,125,648 downwards.
CTCTTTGGGTGTTAAAGGTTGCTGACCCCTGCTCTAGAGGATAACATTTGTATTTCTGCTGGGTCCCAACTTTGCTCTCTGCTTATTTATTACAGAGGAAATTAGGGTGTGATTGCAATGAGCCTGAGTTAATAGTCAAGAGCTTTATTTTATTTATTTATTTTTTAAGTCAGGCAGTTGCCATCGGTGTGTGAAAATATACCTGAGAATGATAATCAGCAAAGGTCCCTGGCTGAATTTGAAATAGAAACACTATAGAATGCATTCAATGTAGTTTAAGTCAGTGTTCAGTACAAAACCTCACAGAAAGAAAGCTCCCCTTGGGTGGGCTTTCGCTGGGTACTCAGGGTTCCTCCCGCAGTCCAAAGACATATGTTATATTCACTGGTCACTCTAAATTGGCTACAGATATGAAGTACACGAATTACTTAAACTGCGTGGACAAGGGTAGAAAAACGAGTAAAGAGGGAAACACTGAAAGCAAAGAAAGAAAGACTAAGACAGAGTCTTAGTAGCCCTGAAGGCTAATCCTGAATAAACTGAAAAGCCATTTCCCCAACAGGAATTTGATGAATCTTTCCTCCTGAGGAAAAAGATAGCTCATAAATAATTTCCCCCAGCTGCTCTTCACTTCCTAGGCTCATCACCACATTCCCCAATGCACAGAAGCCAGTGTGGTTGGTTACAGAAAACTATAGTGCGACTAAATGCTAAAGACAACACACAGTGCCATCAATCCACTAAATCTGCAATTCCTTGCTCGTTTTTTCCTGAAACCTATTCTGAACCTCCTGTTGTTCTACAGTTATAAACACATCATGTGGTTAGATTAGATGCTGAGCTGTAGTGGAGAGCTCAAAATAAATAGTGTCTAACGTGAAAATCTGGTGTCTAATGTAGAGATAGTAAGGAGACAAGCAGAAACCATTGTAACCTTTCAGCAGCATCATTTTTCTAACTTGAGATGCCTAGCATAGACAGAATATTTAGAAGAAGAACTGATATAGGCCTGGGCAAAGTAAGATAAGAGGTGAGACAATTTTAGAGCTACTTTATTGTTCTAATATATCACAAGCAGACAATCTCACATTATAGGAATGAAGGTACCAACAGTCTTAAAAGACAACAAAACTGTGTGAGGCCTTGCTTCCCCTTATAACTTACAAAGTGTTACGCAGGTTCTGTGAAGATGAATATAATAGTTTTGGTTGTCAGGGTTACAACAAATGACTTTTTGTACACTGCAGTGAAGAGCACCAGGCACACCAAATCCACACACTACCTTCTCCAAATCGCCCTGCATGTCTTCACCACCGGCACTCATGTGAAAATGAAACACCTTTAATCTTGATTTTGGAATTAAATACAGTATCTGTTTGTTATTTTTTAAAGCTTTTATCTATGTGACTTCATCAGCTCTGCATGTGTTTATACAAATCCTCAACAAACAGTGAGGAACCTGCAGCAAAGCGCATGTCCAGGTTTGACTGCGTTGTCGAATTGTTTTGTTTCTTTCATTAGCAGCCGATGCAACCATCAGCTTCTTAGACCTGGTTTTATTTGTAACACAGCACAATATATTCATCAGTGGTAATTGGGGTTTGCCATTTGCCATCATGGTAATTTGGTTAAAAGTTATTTCTTGTTGTCTGAGAGAATTTAAATAAAAGCTGACTCTACAGTGATCAATCCTAACTGGTCCAAACATCACTACAGTCGTCACTACGCTTACTACCTACTGGTTTTTGAAAGCAGTTAGCACAGTAAACAGCAAGCATCTTTTCTTCTACAGTCATTAGTCTTCTCCAGTTCTGACCACTGCAATTTACAGAAGGCCTTACATGTATTTGAATAAAATATTAGTGTTATACCCACAGATAATATTCCTTTGAAATTATGGGCATTTACAGTCACCCATAAGACAAAAATTACAAATTATTAACCATTCTCTAATTTTGATATCTGCTCTTTTGAACCTACTGACTATTTTATAAAATAGGCCTCTGGTTCAAAAGTACAAGAAGCTCCAATGGTGATGTAAAGAAAACAAACTTTTAGGCACACACATACTTATTTGACCTGGATAAGTTTTTAGATTTGTCACACACAGCAGACTTAATTTGAACTGCATCTGTCAAATTTGTAGTGATCACATGTTTTATTTTCAATGTTCTGGTTTTAATAGTGTCAGATCTCAATATACTGACAACATTTTCAACTATTCTGCTTTTTATCTTCCAAGTGATGCTCAGTCCTGGAGGAATTCCCTACTATTGCAACAATACTTATGAATTCACTGAAACTCAGCATAGTGAAATGAACCATTTTGCGCACATTTCTGTGTGCATTTTGTGGATCTGTTAGTGGCTCTTCTCAGCTACATCAAAGCAATCCAAGACGGTTGCAGAATGTATAACTCATCACTGGTTGACAGAGGGCAATTGATAAGCAGTGCCTAATGCATTCCTCAGATAGAGTCTAGATAACGCAATGCATGCATCATCTCCTCAGTAACAAGCAGTGTAAGGCTATTAATTAGAATAGTAACACTGTATGTCTCACAGTCTTAAATTACATATTTAGCAGTTTTTTCATGCAAAATTCTGCAAAATTATTCGTAATTTGTGAACATGACACAGGTTACTAGAGTTTCTAGAGTTAAATGAATAAATAAACGAAGCACAAAGAGACCTATCCAGCATCGGGCCTTGACCCTATAAGCAAATCTGAACTATATCTGTGGAGGCACTCACTTAGATATTCAGACTGGAAACAGAGCTGGGAGAACTGCTATAGTGTTCAGACTGGGCCTTAGAAAAGTGAAATACGAGGGCCTTATCAGTCACATGCACAACAGCCAAACATGACCCCCTGCCCACACACACACGCACACAAAAGCTTGACTATAGCCTAAGCATGCACACTATCATAGTATCATACATAAACATGTATATAAACTGTATGTAAAGAACATGCATTTACACGCCACATGAAGCAAGGCAGTCTGTTCGAGTCCTCGTTCAATTACACTAATCTGAGGTGACCTTTGGTCTTCACGATGCTGCTTTATATGTCACAGACAGAAAATGGGGAAAGTGAAAAACTTTAAAAAAAGACAAGGCATCAAGAACACGTTCAAGAGCACAGCTGGGGAATGACATTATCCACTATTACACCGACAGCTCTGGGAAACTGAGCACTGCTCCAGTAGTTCATCAGGCCATCCTGAGCTATAATTGGTCCAGACCTTTGAAATGATAGCAGGCTAACACATCAGTGTCTGCTAAACGCTTGTGTCAACATGCCAAAGGAGCAGTCTAGCTGGGAATTTTAGCAGCTGCCCTCGTGATTACTGCTGCTAGTACAGTTGCAAGATTAAAAAAAAAAAAAAGAAAGTGAAAATGTAGCAGTCAATATGGGGATAAATTGTACCCCAGAGGTGTTTTTGCAGTAGTCAAGAGTACATGCAAAGAATAGCTTAACATGTCTGGAAAAACAGAAATAAGTGCACCTGAAAAGGGAATGACAAAGAAATACATAAAGAAGAATATAGACTGTACAGAGAAATAAATAGACAATCAGGGATTCAAGTGTAAAAATGCTGAAGTAGCCAAATAAAAGTATAACTAAGATGATTACACTGTTTTAGTTCTGCGTCTGTGTCTGAGCTTTTTAACTTTCTAGTTATTTAAATATTCTATTTGGTCCCTGATTGGTCTAATGTGTTCGTGCTCATTGTAAACAGTTTGTGTTTTTGTTCATCTTCTTTTTTTCTTTGTAAACTACACCCACAAATACTCAATAAAAATATTTTGAATAATGTGTTCGTGCAGTGTTCTTGAGTCTGTTCTTCATGCCCTGCTGTTCATCCTTCCCACTGTTCCCCAGCTCTGTTGTTTCCTAGCCTTAGTGTGTTTTCAAGTTCAGGTTTCAAGTAGTTGCCGTTTTCTATGTACTTTACTTTTCATTTTTATTCAAATGTGTCATTAGCTTTCAACAAGTTGCTCACTTTTTGTTTATTTCAGTCTGACTGTCTTTGCATCTGGTATTTGGGTCCTCACACTCCACTCTGTATGACATACAATTTAAACTGGTAGCTGATAACATCAAGAAACAGGCAAAATTTCTTCTGACACAACGCATTTGTGCTAAATTGAGTCATCTTAAAAGTAGAGAGAGTATCTGTCTGCCAAATAGGAGCTGATTCCTTAGTAGAGGGGCCTGATAGCTGAAGAGTATGCCTCCTATTCTACTTTTACAAGCTCTAAGCACTACAAGTACTACAAGCCAGCAGTCTGACAGAGAAGCGCTCTGTTAGGATAATAAGACACTATGACATCTTTAAAACATGCTTAAATTCTGAATTTAACAGGGAGTCAACGGAAAGAAGCTAATATGGGAGAAATATACTCTCTCTTTTTAGTCCCAGTTAGTACGCTCACTGCAGTATTCTGGATCAACTGAAGGCTTTTCAGAGAGCTTTTAGAGGGACCTGATATTAGCTTTTTAGCATCAATCTGAAACAGGATGTTTCTAATTTCAGCAATACTGCGGAAATGAATAAAGACAGTCCTACATATTTGTTTAATGTGCATGCTGAAGGACATAAAATATACCACAAGATCCTTCACAGTGTTACTGCAGGCCAACGTAATGCACTTTAAAGTAATTATCTGGTTAAAACGGAGGTTGTCTGATTTGGTGACTATCTGAATTTAGAAGTAGGAAATCAGAGCTCATCCAGGCTTTTGTCTGTGACATGCCTGGAGTGTAGTTGACTTGTATCATTTGGCTTCCTGGATAAGTACAGCTGGGTATCTGCAGAGCAATTAAATTGAATGCAGTTTTTTCTAATAATTTTACCTAAGCGAATCATTTATAATGTAAAAAGTATTGGTCCCAGCATTTAACCTTAATGAACTCCGTGACTAACTTGTGTGTGAAGAAGAGTCCCATCTAAAAATTAGTAGATTTACATCTACAAATTTGCATATAAAGATATGCAATGCAGTTCTTTTGCTACCATTAGTGTATTTTAATCACTGTAGTAAAATACTGTGGTCAGCCGTGTTAAATGAGCACAGACACCAGTCCAATTTCAAGATCATTTGACTTTCAATGGTGCTATTTCTGTGCTATACACTCTAAATCCTGACTGAATCTCCTCAGACTAACCATTCCTTTGCAGATGATCAGCTAACTGTTTGAATACCACTATTTCAATAACTTTTAAAAATAACAGCAAGTTTAGAAATCCGTCTATAATTAAGGATCGATTAAGGACTTTTTAAAATAATGGTTTAATTACCACCACCTTAAAAGTTTGTGGTACAGCCTGATAATAAAGATAAATTAATTAAATTGGATGGATGGATAAAATTGAAGCATTAATGGTCAAACGTCTTTGAGCAGTCTTGTATAGGGCTGGGTATCGTCACTGATTTCTAGAATTGATTCGATTCCGATTCACAAGGTCCCGAATCTATTCGATCCACGATTCGATTCAATTCGATTTAAATCTGGGAAATTTTGCCTCAGACAGTCAGAAATATTATAATTCAGATCAGTACATTTACATATTTTTGTATCTATAAAAAGGAAGCTGACACTCGCAAGACTTTATCAAAGGTGTGAGCATCACAGCAGATGCCTTTGTGTCAAAGTAGCTGAAGATAAAACACAGAAAAACATAAAGGTCATTTTCCTGGCCTGGGGTTTTATAAAAATATTCTGCAGTACATCAAAAACGAAAGAAAACCATTAATCAACATATGAACATTACCTCTGAAGTTACAGCGGTTTTATTAGAGGTACGGCTAAGCGTTTTGCATTTTGCATAATTTTAAAAAGTTTACATTTGTTCAGAAGCCTTCCGAAACATCGGAATCAGCGAGCTGTCGGCTTTCAGCCCCGACCGTGTCCGTGCCGTCGGGTGAGAAAGGCAACATCTCACTGATTCTGATCTGTCCGCGGGTCCGAGCTTTGTGTTTACATCTTTGTGCAGAATCCTTGTACCTGCTCTCAATTACTGTTTTAGCTGTTTGGTGGTTCTTGAAATTTTGTGAGGTTTAACCTGAGATTCTGGCGTTTCGGGCAAAATAAATTAATATTAAAAAATCGATTCAGGATTTTAATGAATCGATATCACGTTATCCAAGCCAGAATCAATTTTAATCGATAAATCGATTATCAAAACCCACCCCTAGTCTTGTAGGAATGGGGTTTTTTTTTCTGTCTGCAGAAGCCACTGAGAATGTTTAGCTGCTTATAACATCGTTCAGCATGACAGGTTTGGTCGTGCATCAGTCAAGGTCTGGGGAGCCATAACCATGGTGGCATGCACAGACTTCTACAGGCTAGGCAATGAATTCTAACTACCATTAGGTAAATCCCTGCTCCAGAGCTAGGTTGCACCTCAGATTGTCCAGGAACAGCATTGCCCTGGACCAGATCTGGAAGGAGATCCCTTAGTACACCATGTATTGTCTCACAAGGGGCATGCAATTGACAGGCATGCGTCACGGGGCCTCGGTGTGGTAGATTTATGGTGGACCCAACTGCAGGACAAATAATACAAAACACAAAACAAAAGAATCTAGAAAACTCAGATAACAAAAAACATGGAACACAAGAGGTAGACAGCATGAGGGAAGTATGATGACAACGTGACAAAGAACTGTGGACTTAAATACACACATCAGAAAATGAGGCAAAGTGGAGACACCTGGTGAACACAACTGAACAGAAACTAACTAATGAGACAGCAGGAAGCAAAACTGAACATAACAGAGACAACACGTATGAACTTGACAAAAAGTTAAATAGACAGCGATATAACTGACTTAGGAGAAAAAACTAACATGACGCAACTAAATGACGAGTCTAGACAACAACAATTATTTACTCTGATTCTGTGTATAATTGTGACTAGATAAAGACCAGGCCACAAATATGAAATTATTGCAGGCAACAACAAAAAAGCAGCAAGTTATACTAAAGTGAAATATCAATTATAGCAGACAGGAGCATGTGCAACGTTAAGATTATAGTAGGTCTCTAGTATATTTATGTATTTCTAATATATGTCCACCTTTATAAGTGTATTATTTCTAACACTATATTTACTTAATGGTACAAACACAACCAGATTTGGGGAATGAATAAAAGCTCCGACCAAATGTCACAGACGGTCGTCTAGCACCGACCCACTCCTGCCTGGGGCCTTGCATGTTTTTACTCACATTGGTCAGCTTTAGAAGGTGAGGTATGGTTTAGTCTCTCCAGCGAGTCACTGCTGCCTTCATCCAGGATGTAATCAAAGTTCAGGATGAACATCATGACCACACCCTCCTCGTTCTTCACAGGGATGATATGGGTGGCACAGAGGAAGTTTGAACCTAAGCAAAAGGAAATCACAGTTAGAAAGAGTTTTCTATTTGATTGACTTAGCATGTGAGCCAGTGGCAGATACAGAATCTTGAAATTATGAGGCCCAATCAATCTTTGTAATTTTTCAGTCTGAAGCAAAATGGAAAGCCTGATTTAAATCCCGACATAGCAGGTTTCTAGACATTTTGACCCTGGAGTTTTCCATTAACACCCTTTGACATTCAGGCATCTTATTCCAGATAAAGCTGCTCACACAGGCTGGTCTGGCAGAAAAATGAGGGTGAAAAGGTCAACAAGGCCTTTGAGAGGAAACCCACTGGAGCTCAAAGATTTTATACGTACAGACATGCGGCAAGTGTCCTTCACAGTTCAGTACAGTTGAAACATTGCAAACAGCTTACCTCAAACCTAACATTAGCAGATTATTTAAATAATGTATCCCCTTGAATAATGAATAATTTCTTCTTCATGTAACAACCATAAATATTTTCATAGCAGTTCTCATGGAAGGAAAAAAAAATGAGGCCCAATTACTAGAGTTGGCAATGGCTTCACAGTGGGAGGTAATTTAATACAACCCTTCTAGCTGCTAATGCCTCACATCTAAATGTTCCTAATTGATCAAATAGGAAAGAGGTGAACAAAAATAAAGCAGATATAGGAGACAAAATTGTAGACCATTCCTACCAGCTGACTTGTCCTAGCTTCAGAAAAAACCCTCAAATAAACAGAAAATATGATTGTTACATTTTTATTTTTAGGTTTGAGTCTGTCTTTAATCCTACTCTAGGCTTAAATAGTAATTGAAGTGTTGCCAACATTAGTAAAGCTGTAGTACAGGAGCAATGAACAAAAATGAGATGCATGTTTATGTTTTAACTAATAAACATAGACATTGTTGGAAGATGCTCTCTCACACACTAGACTTGAAATCCTGGTATCACTATTAGGCTATTTATAGCTCACCCAGGAGGCACCCAGCCCAGAGCGTTTCTTTTCTGGGGGAGCATAGATGCACTGCTGCTCAAACACCCTAAACTGCGATTCTTACTCTGCCTGCAAAAGAATTGTGGATTACCACTCACTTTCTTATATCAGGTTCTCAAATGCTACTGTGCAGCTTTGTAAACCAAAGTAGTTCACAAGGCCTGGCTTTGATTTATGTTTTAGGAAGTCCAGATTTTGCAGGGCTAAGCAATATCCAGGGCCTAACAGTATATCAGTGTCACCATGGGTGGGTTGAACTATTCATTTAAATCTGGGGCGGGGGGGGGGGCAGACGACTACTGTGCTTCCTGTGACTACAGTGTCAACACTGTAGCACTGTAGCTTACAGATAATACAGAACATAAAGTCACAGCAGATGGTTGTCTCTTCTTCACCCTAGTTCTGCCTACTCACTCACAGGGAATGACCAGATTGCTAGTGTTCCCTCTCCAGTTCCGTACCTTTACCTTAAAATGACTCTTGGTGTAAACTGGCACTATATACACACATATACACACTATGAACACAGCATCGACTACAGAGTGAGTATTAAGATTCCGAACAGCATTCTGATATAGCAACTATGACTTGAGGTAAAAAAAGAAGCTTGTTTTGAACCACAACTCAAGCAAGCACTTTGGCGACAGTGGGAAGGAAAAACTCCCTTTTAATAGGAAGAAACCTCCAGCAGAACCAAGCTCAGGGAGGGGCGGCCATCTGCTGCGACCGGTTGGGGTGACAGGAAGAAGACAGGATAATCCACATAGTTTAGTTTGCATTCAACATACTTTTTAAAAGCAATTTGAATCAGACTTGACTGTCAATTTTATTCACACGCTCCCCATACACTTATGAAATAACTACCCAGAAGATGGTAAATGGCCTGTATTTGTATAGCACTTTACTTAGTTCCTAAGGACCCCAAAGCGCTTTACACTGCATTCAGTCATCCACCCATTCACACACTGGTGATGGCAAGCTACATTGTAGCCACAGCTGCCCTGGGGCGCACTGGCAGAGGCCAGGCTGTCGGACACTGGCGCCACCGGGCCCTCTGACCACTACCAGTAGGCAACGGGTGAAGTGTCTTGCCCAAGGACACAACAACTGAGACTGTCGGAGCCAGGGCTCGAACCGGCAACCTTCCGATTACAAGACAAACTGCCAACTCTTGAGCCACGATCGCCCCAGAAGAGTTACCAATATGGCTGCCAAGTGGTAAGTCATGCTTCTAGAAGGACTTTGACGTTAGCTAGAGGGATTAAATCCTGACCTACACAAATATACACACATTATTAGTGGAATATTTTGGATATGAAAAGAGTGCATCCAGATATTATTGTGTACTTGCCTCATACTGACAGATTCAGTTATTTACCCCAACTTACAAATATGAACTTCAATCAATGACTTTGATTTTAGCTTTCATCTCAGCTCAGATATGTTTGTCATTATAAAAATACAAATGCATCTGTTGTTTTTATCCCTTTAAGCACAAGGAGTAGCACTGACAGTGATAAGCATCCTATAATTTGACTCACTTTGTTTGCAAATTAAAATCTTCTCCGTCTGTCTCCATGGAAACAACTGAGCGCTCCAAAGAAAGTTAAACTCGCTGCACCATTCTGTCATCAGTACAAAGTGACTTCAAGATGTTTTTCAAATGATTATCTTTATTCATCTGCCAATATACAAGGTGTTGAAAGAAATTTCCCTTTTATGGCAACAAACAAATGGAATAAATAATTTAGATGGGCATTTAACAGTGTTTCCACTGAAAACACAAACACCACCCAGCCACCTATCATTAAATTTTTTCAGTTGTAGTGTTGAAAAAGTGTCTGAAGTTGTACAAATGCACATTTGCATAGACTAACCAAACATGCAAAACAAATCACATGCATGCACACAGATGCCCTCACATGTGCACAACCATACAGTGCTGTGCAGAAGTCTCAAAGCATTCTATCCATCAACGAACAAAATCCATTAAAACTTGCTAAATATTATGTGATGTAGGTATAACCATCACTCAAGACCATGAGAAAAACATCTTATTCATTTCAAAGTCGGTTTATGGCATAGCAACAAAATCCCAGCACGTGGTAAGTCAAAGAATTATCTTCAAACACAAGGCGAACAAAGAGCCCCACACTAAACACACCATGCAGAGATTATATCAAGAGACAAAAGACAGTGAGCCAGTCTAAAATCCAGAGACCTGTGGCACATTTTCCAAGATTGAAAAACTGCACGTGTACCCAGGAGAACTGGAGATGCTCACATCAAATATAGATAGTTATGATTTCATTTTTATGTGATTAGTTGACTATACTATATTATTTTTTAACATACAGTACTTTCCAGTACTTGTAGTAAATTCGTTCACAGTACAGTACAGAGCAGTCTATAAAAGTAGTGCTTGCAGGGACAAAACCCCAGCCTTGAAATGCAATCTATGTGTGTACGTGTATGAGGGACTCTAAAAATAAGCTGCTTGGAATCCATAGGCATTTATAATTCATAAGTGTCAAGTATTATATTCTAGAAAACATAATGGTGACTTGGTGACAATGACTTTTTTAGGCAACATAAGAATGAGAATGGGTTTAAAGCTGTGTGTATGAAGAAGAATAGAAGAAGAAAGTGATGGGAATTTTATAAAAACGTAAAGTTTGTTAAAAAAAAATCAATATTTTGTTTATTATAATAATTTTTCATGTGATCTCATGTCATATACTTAGCAATGGCTCAATTCAAATACAGTTGAATATAAAAAAGACAATGGGGTAGAGAAGTGCTTATAGTTTCTAAGCCATACGGGGGCACAAGGACACTGTGATCTTTTTGTCATTACTTCAGTTGAGGCATGTGTTACTCGGAGCGGAGTGACCAGTTTTAATATGGGTTTAGTATTAGTTTTAAACCTGCATAAAAATAATAATTCTACATGGACTTCTTTTCCCTCTATCTCTTCTGGTCATTACTCCCTTACTCCTTCATGTCTCTTAAATCCAGACTCCTTTTTTTTCTGTTGGTTTAGTCCCCTTAGTCTTTATTTGCCTGCTCTCGTTCTCTGCCCCTGTCTCTGCATGTCTTTCTTCCTGAGAAGAAAGAGAGCTGCCCAGGTTCTCTGCAGGAAGGCCACCTGACACGTTATAAACGGACAGATCAGAAAGATTCCCGACACTGCTGCTGATGCAAATTTCTTCCCATCTGCCTGTGTATCCTGCCTCAGAGGAGTGTGACAGGCAAACACAGATACACATACATGCATGCACACACTCACACAAACAGAAATAACATTTACATTTCTTGTGCGCACACTGGCAGTGAGACAGCCAACCACACAAGCATGCGCACAAAAACGCTAATGAGGTCCACAGATCTCGGCTCAGCACACTCTGAAACAGCCACAGACAGACACTGGCTCACACACATAAACACACACAGTCACTCACACACAGCCTGCCGGCAGCATTAATTAGCAGAATGTTCTCTGTCCAACTAAATCTAATACGCAGGCAATGGAGCTGCTTTACATGGTGCAGTGTAATGAGAGAGCACACCTTTGAAATTCTCTGACTAAAACAACTTTAGTCAGAGAATTTCTGACCTGAATATTTATAAGGACAAGCAAAGCAAACACAGTTAAATATCTCCATTTAATAGATCGGGTGCCATCTCTACTGCTTTAACAACAGATTTAGAATTGGAAAAAAAAATACCCTTCAAACTTAAAGAAAGTGTGTGACTCAGCATCAGCCCTCCCATGACACAAATTTACAGTCATGGATGGATGAAGTGAAACAGAAACACAATCTGTTCTTTTCTAGTCTCTAATCCTCAGAGAATGGTGGATGGAGGAAAGTGCTGACACACAGTTCATGTAAGTGGCAAAGAAGCTCAAACTTTGGCAAGGTGAAAGTGATCTAATGCGCACAAAACTGCCTATCATCCCCATAAACAAGATTCTTGAGCCAAACCGGAGGGAATTCTATATATATAAGCAGCCTGATAAGACTACTGCTTTGCTAGTGTTGAAACTGCTTGGTGTGTCAAGGTCAAGCCTTAAGCCTGAGAGGAAACGTGGGTCTTATTCATTGAAACATTTTCCACTCAACTTCATTTCCTCGCTGACAGGGTGCAGTTAGGAAGCTACCTGGATTAACAGAGCTACCTAGTAATCTTTTGCTAGACAGATGGCTCGGCAGGATGGCAGCACAGTGTGTTACCAAGTGTATATGCAGACTACGCCAAATCACAGCATGCTCTTTAATGTTTTCAGACCAAAGCCACATTGTATAGCATTATCATTTTTGAACATAACTACTCTGGTACAGTGGGGAGTCAGTGTCCATTCTGATAAAAACACAAGATTAAAAAAAAAAAAGGTAGTTCCAGTCATGCAATGTCACCTCCATGCCAGTTTTTGTACTTGATGTCTCTCCAGTAACCTAGATGACTGGTCCAAGCAAAGACATTTTAGTACACAAGACTCCCGGGAACCTTAATTTGACCTCAAGGTTTGGACTAACAACAGGAACACTAATGGAGCTAAGGACAAAGTTCAGATGAGGGTAGTGTCTTATATTGCACTGATACACCAATGACCAACAATTCCAACAATGTCCTTTCATTACAGAGCTATCCAATACATGTCTCTGTTCAACACAGTTCTCTCAGTCTGTGCCTCACTGCCGTGATTCTCTTTTTCAACTTATATTAATTACACCATCAAAGGTTGTGCCAGTTCAAGCTCATTTTAAGCTTGAGGGATCACTGCTCTGCTCTGCTGAAGGGCATTACCTCCAGCCGAGCAGAGCTTTGAAATATCCTTCAAGAAGCTTGGAGCTCTTTTCCTGAAGCCTACTTAAAGAAATTACAAGAAAGCTTATGTAAGATATTTCAGGCTCTATTGAAGAATAAAGGTGGGCGTTACAAATTATTGACTTTCATAATCTCATTAGAATTGTGCAAATTCTTTTTTTCTTATATATTGTATTTCTATGCATGTTTCAATTAATAATATCCCATTTCCCCTATTTCCCATTTTCGTAGCAAATCATTAAGAAATTAGGGATATCTCAAGACTTTTTCATAGTATTTTATAGTGTAAAATTTTTGTTTTATACTGTAAAAGACCTGGTACTTTAATTATATTTAGTGCTGTACAGGACATGAGATGTCATTGTATTAATTTCACCAATTAAAGAAAATTTACTGATTTCTTCAATTTTGGTTTCAAAAAGGAAGAGAGTTGACAGTTCATTGGTAAATGACTTGTCAGCCAAGCAGGCAGTAGAGTTATCTTAATCCTTAATGTTTTCTTGGCTGTTTATCTTAGCCTGCCGAGGAAATAACCTGAGTAACCTGTAGGAGTGTTAACCCACTACTGAAATGGTAACTGTTCAGTTAAACCCTGGTTGAAAAGTTATAGCTCCAAAAAACCAAGATGGCAATGGCCAAAACACAAAACCCAAGGCTCAGCAGAGGTCAACAGTCTACGCTACTGGAAGAAATATTCAATTTTCTTACTGAGGTTTTGCAAACATGTGGTGAATAACCAAGTAAAATTACATCATCTGTATGGACCTGTGACAATCATGCTGACAATGTAGGATCAAACGAATAAAGCCCAAGTTACATAGGCCTAGAGATTAGTCTGTGACCAGCTACCAGAAACCACTGATCATGAGGGAAAAATTAGTGTTCCCTAACTAGCTGCTGGAAGTTGATGACAGTCATTGGAAAAATAATTGCTAGAGCCCTAGTCAGCGGTCAGCAACCCCCTGAGTTTTATCTCTCACTGGGAAAAATGTGTTGCACAACTCCACAACTGTTTTCGATTGCTTTGGTCTCTAGGACACTGCTGTGGTCGCAGTTTGAAGGTGTTGGACTTTTCCACAAACGCTGCACAGCTATTCCCTGAGCTGTATGGAAACTGTGAATCTGCAAACTGGAAATGAAAACCATTTGGCTTCAAAGTGAAAGTGTCTTTTGAAACATGCTGGCTGCAGGCACAACTTTTACTTTAAAGAATTGAACTTTTTCAAATTCTACTTCTACTCAGCTAATAATTAGTGAGTATTTGCAGGCCAACATAAACAACCATAGGCAGCTGTGGCAACTGGCTAGTAGCCAAAGTAGTCAAACAACATCTTATTTTCCACTAGCAAAGTTTCAAGATAAAGTAGTCCTCTTAGGCTACGTCCACACTAACCCGGATAGATTTGAAAACGGTGTCTTCGTCTGAAAATACTCTGCGTCCACCAGGGGCGATTTTAGCCCATTTTTGGGGGTGCTTCAGCACCCCCAAAATGAATCAAAGCACCCCCAAAGATTTCTTCCTTTTTTTTGGCCAATATTTGCTGTTTGTGTGACACACTACTAAAAATATAAAAAGCATTCAGTACTTGGTTGAGACGTAAGATTTTAACAACAAAAGTATACATAACCCCTCCCCCTCCCAAAATGGTTTGTTCCAGCTCGCCTCTCCCCTACTCTGGCTCTAGCGCCGTTGCTGCCATAGCGATAGTGGCTGAGACGCAGCAGAGCGGAGGTGTAAGTGCCTGGCTTAAAACAGGACATATTAGCTGCATTTAACCTTCAGTTACTCTTTATATAGTTAGGTAGGAGTCAGACCATGTTTCTTTTTAGCTGAAAAAACATTACACCCAGGTAACCTGCAGTGTTGAAAACGTGTTTTACCACGATGTTTGCTACCCTATAATCCGCCCTGCTCTGTAGTAAAATCAGCGACATTTGACCGTCGTGTTGCTCCCATTTAAATTTATATAACCTATTTAAAATCTAAAACTTTAAATTGTCCGTAGCCTAGTGTTGTTACCACTGTCCTGTTTGAAATGGATACTAACTAGCTAACTGACTGAATGCCCATTAACCTTATAACTCCTGTTGTGTGTGTGTGTGTGTTTGTGTGTTTGTGTACAGAGAGACAGCCAGGTTCATAATGGATATAAGGAAGTTTTTTCAAAAAAAGGAGCCACATTCAGGTAAAAGTGTTGTCAATGGAAAATTGTACTTAGTAGTCAGTATAATCTTTTAATGATATAAGTTTGCATATGGTAGAATACTGCATGTAATCACTTGTGTTTAGAAGTATATAGTTGGTGGCATATTGAAAGAATGTCTCATCCTAGGAGGTCTGTAACATTCCAGGGTGTTCTGGCGTTCACCCCCACATCCTAGGAGCATGGGAAAGGTCGTACCTTGTCTTATTGTTTTACGGTAGGATTAACGTAGTTATATCTGTTTTAGTCTAAGTGCTTTTTGTTTAGATGAACTTCTGGACTTCCAGTCCAGCAGGTTTAGGGAAGTAATTTATGGGGTCACACTCTGACACCACACACACACACACACACACACACACGTACACCTCCACATTTCAATGTATGGAACAAACGCTCACTGAAGTGTATAAATAAAAGACCAGGGCAGTCCTCAGTGCTTAGTCTCTGAGCCTCACTCTTGGTGTGTGAGCTCAGGAGGCTGCCCTTGCTAGCAAGAAAATCTGTGTGTTTGTGTGCTGAAGAAGTGTTTTAGAATATATCTCTTAACAAGTGTAAAATCAAATGATCTGTCAATCAAGAATAATGTTGGATCAGTGTTTCAATATTTATATCTTTTATTAGATGTTCATGTGGTTTGGTTATTTGCCTTTTGGTTGAAAGTAGACTGAGAGAGGACTTTTTGTTAGTGATCTTAATAGTTTTTTTTTCATATTAATGCAAATTTTCATCTAATTGAATACAATCTATTTGTGTATGATTGTCAGTCCAAAGAGGGAGAGAGGAAAGAGGGGAATGTGAGGAGAAAGTACAAGGTCAGGAAGAACCAGGTAAGAAAACAGACAGGGAACAGTGACAGGCACAACAGAAACTGTTAAACTGACAAAAAGAAAAAAAAAATTATTTTATTCATACAATCTGGAAGTTGTGTTCTCCCTATATTAAAGCTGCTATACAGAATCTGCAAAACAAACTGTGTTGAAACATTTTTGACCCTCTTTAACAACATTCCAACATAACATTATAATTGATTGGGGAGATTAAAATTAATGATATATTTTTATGTGGTTCAGCCACAACTCTACTAAAACCTCAGTCAATAATAGGTAGGCCAACTTTTGGACCATCTAGTTGTCTGTATGTCTGCTGCATTACATACATCACATTTGCGCACTATCAGAAAGTGCCAAACAGCCCTGGTTGAGTGAGGAGCTGTAAAGAGAAGCAGATGCTCTGTTTATATTCTAAAAATGTTTTAAGCTAGCTTGTTTCAAAATACTGCCGCTTTAAATGTTTTCCAAAAGCACACATACACTTATCAGTGTTTCTCACACTTTTTACAGTGTGTACCACCTGATAAAAATGCCGAGCTGTCCCTAGTACCACTATGAAAGCATTAAACTCATAAATCTTACAATCCAAAATTAGTATTATTAAATTAGTAAAATTAGTATCTGCAGTAAAGATTTTTTCATACATTGTATACATGTATACATGCAAAGTTGCCTCAATTTTTATAGTTTTTTATTAATATTTTGTAATAATATATTTGTAATAATTTATTCTGTTTTGGGAGTGTTTTTTATTTATCTGTATTATATTATACATACACATTAAAAGTGAATTTCTGTCCAAAAAATGCACTCAGTTTACTTTTTACTCACTATGAGCATCATTCATTATTCTCCCCCAGTAATTAAGGTTAGGATATGTATTTTTTTTATTCCAATCCATTCTTCTTTTGCAGCATTTAAATAACCTTTATCAGATTTGATGGTTTTGTTACAAACTTTTCAAAAAAGTGTTTTGCTTTTCTTTCACAGATGTGGGGATTAAATTGTGTTAAAATGTACAAAACAGTGATGTCATGTTTTGTGACGAGGACCCACGCACATAGAGACTTGATGGATTTAAGAATCTTATGATTTAATAAAGAAATTTGCAGACTTGCACAGAGATGGTAAAATTATGATGACTGATAACGGAGATGAAGACAACAGACAATGGGGACAGGGAGGAACAGGGGTTTAAATGCACTAAGGAGACAGTTATAGAGATCTCGGGACAACTGGAGACATTTAAGGATGCAGGGACTGACAGAGACAGGGAAGAAGTCTCATTGTGACGTGTAAAGTTTATCTTGCCTGGCTGGGCAGCTCTCTGGGTGCTCAGCACCCCCAAAGCTCTGATCCTAGAATCGCCCCTGGCGTCCACACTAGCGTTTTCAGTCGTTTTCACAGAGTTGTGCGTCCACATTGAAACGGCCGAAAATGCTTACGTTCCAGTCCTGCGCATGCGCAAAAGCGAGTGAGAATTAAATAATTTGAAGAGAAGCTATCTGGAGCATGTACAAACTGATATTAATCTTTTTTAGGGCTGTCAAAATTGAGAGCAATCAAAACAACTGCTGTATAATGCACTCTGCTATCTTTGTTTAATACACATGACTGCATCACATGACTTAAATGCGTCATCGTTTTAGAAAGTCTGCGTTTTCAAGTGCCCACACTGCGACGGGATAGCTCCATTTTGAAATGCATGCATAAAAGCTGGTACTTGTTTTCATCTTATTTTAGAAAGAAGGAATTAAATAGCTGTACTATTAGGTTGCTGTGGGAAATGTCACAGTTTTGCAATTCCTACTACATAGTTACACCACTTAAGTCTTTGAGCTCTAAATCTATAACAATTCTAAGTTCGTCATTTGTTTGTAAAATGAAAGTAACTGATAACTACAATGGTAGTTATCCGGTTCTGATGGAAATTTCTTCCTGTTAAAAGGGAGTTTTTCCTTCCCACTGTCACCAAAGTGCTAACTCATAGGGGGTCATATCATTGTTGGGTTTTTCTCTGTATGTATTATTGTAGGGTCTGCTTTGCAATACAAAGCGCTATGAGGCGACTGTTGTTGTGATTTGGCGCTGTATTGTTTTTATCATATTGTAAGGTGGACCCTACAATAATAGGGTTAGGTTTTCCTGTTGCATAAAGCAAGTTCGGCTATCTCTAGTTGTCAATTAGATGGCCTCACATGATTCTAGAATACTTTGGTACTTTGATTGAAAATTCTGCATGGAATCCAGATCCTATGGCTCCATACAAGCCCAAATCATCAATGGTCAGAAAACCAAACACATCTTCACCACTGCGCTTGGCACTGGTGGAGGTGTGTTTGGTTTTCTCCAAAAATGGCATTGCGTGTGATGGCCAAGCATGGTTTCATACATGCAAAGGACATTGTTCCAGAAGTCTTGTTATTTGTTCAGATACAACTTTGCACGCCTGCTGCCATGTTCTTTTTAGAGTCAAGAGGCCTTTTCCGTTCTTCCCTTCTAAACAACCCATACTTGTTCAGTCATTTTCTAATTGTCTTCTTCTTCTTCTACTATAGACACCCATCCTCTATCACACCAGTGGTACAGTACAGTGGTACAGTGATTTTCCTCTTTCCTCCTGCCTGTCAGCTCCATATTCAACATCCTTTTTCAGATGTAGTCACCATCCTTCCTCTGCATATGCCCATACATTGTCTCTTTAACTTTGTCAGATTTTTCAGTCTTTTTCTAATTGCCCTGTCATAAAATGTAATATTTCACATATAACTGAAGCCTGTAGAAACTGAGATGTGGCTCTTGGGTTGTTTGCAACTTCTTGAGCATTGCTCATTCTGAACAAGGGTGATGCGCAAAGCTGTAGTAAAAAGTGTTGATGGAGATGTACAGAGAAGGTCAAAAAGAGGTGCTCTGTCTTTGTGGATCTAGAGAAAATTAATAATAGGGTGCAAAGAGATGAGCTGTGCCTGTGCTTGAGGAAGTCAGGAGTGGCAAAGAAGTATGTGAGGCTGGTACAGGACATGCATCAAGACACTGAGATATGGTGGGATGGGATTACATCAGAGAACTGCCCTTCTTGTTCGCAATGATGATGGATAGGTTGACAGATACGATCAGGCAGGATTCTCAGTGGATTATGATGTTTGCCAATGACATTGTGATCTATAGTGAAAGTAGCGCGCAGACGAGAGCCTGGATAGGTGGAGGTTTGCTCTGGAGAGAAAAGGAATGAAAACCAGTGGAAGCACGACAGAATATGGGTGTATGAATAAGATATGGGACAGGTGAAAGGTAAACATAGAAAGAGTAGAGATAGTGAAGGCAGATGAGTTTAAATACCTGGGGTCAACCATACAAACCAATGGAGAGTGCAGAGGTGAAGGAGAAAGTGCAGGCAGGGTAAAGCAGGCTGATATGAGTGTCCGCGGTGATTTGTGAGAAAAGGATAGCAGCAAGAGTAAAAGAGAAGATTTACAAGATGATAGTGAGACCTAATATGACATATGGATTGGCGACAGTAGCACTAACAAAAGACAGGAGGCTTGGTTGGAGGTGACAGAGCTGAAGATTATGATTGACACTGGGAATGACCAAAATGGACAAGATCAATTTCATGAAGAAATGAGTACATCAGATCGACAGCTCAAGTTGAGTGTGTTGGAGACAAAGTTAGCGAGGAAAGGTTGTAATAGTTTGGACATGTTTGGACAGGCATAGTGGGCATATGGGACAAAGCATGGTAAATATGGTGCTACCATGAAAAGAGGAAGATGCATGGATGTGCACAACATTCAAATGAATAAAAGAAGGATATGAAGAGGGTTGGTGTGATAAACAATTTGGTATCTTTATTATTAAAAAAGCAACAACAATCCTTTGTAAAAAACTAAATTAGTTAGGTAATAGAAATAGCTGAATGTGACTGTGTACCTGACAGTTGCACAGCAGGAGGAGTTCCAGTTTCAGGATGCTGGAAATTTCATTCCATTTCCACTATCAATAATTAAAAGAATGCAGCTGAACGTACACTCATTCACAGTGGAAAGGTAACTAAAGTTCAACACACGCATACATTAATCTCTGCAGTTTGATCAAGTTCTTCTTCTTGCTGTCTCTCTCATACACGGATACACACACACACAGTTGCTTAACATCTGTTAACTGGTTATATCTGACAGTTATATGGGAATCTTGACAGCCCTCACTCAGAGAAATCTCTGCCAGCACCATTTAAGTGAAAATCATTTTAAATGGAAAACTCTACTTTTTGCCTTGGTTTGATAGACATGGTGTGTATGTGTGGGTGTATGCAGTTATGTTTGTATGTGAGCACAAATGAGTGATACTAATGTGAGCTGAGCCTCGAGCAGCTCTGGTGTTACACTACCTCAGGGGTTACAGTGACACTTCCCTCCTTGTTTCCACTCTCTATGTCTCTGTAAAACCCCTCAACTGTGAGCTTCTTCAGTTCGCCACAACTAATTGTCATCAAATCAAGTTATCCAGGTCACTCTTTAACCCTGTCTCAGCAAGTTAGAATGTGTTGGAGTCAATCACTGTTGCAGCAGTAGTGTCTTTTATTCAGAAAGTGAGAAAAGCAACATGGGTGTAGGAATGACGGCGACCTGTGTAAACTGCAAAGAGCACAAATTCTCATTTACAGTAACAGACAAGCCACTCAATCTGATGACTCTACTCAAAAACAGAAGATGGGTGAAAAGATGCTGTGATTCCATTTAAGTATTAAAGCTAAGTGATTATAAATGAGAAAGATTTAAAAAACAAGCCTATGCTTCTGGAAATGTAACCAGCGCTTCCTACCCCTCTCCCGTTTTCCTTTTTCCACTGAGAACATTTAGATGTACTCGGAACTGTGTACGTGTATGTCTGCTATCTATTCCAGAATTGAATGTCATCAATGGCAGCACAGGGCCTGGTGGTTTGAGAAACTGTCTCGTAGCACAGAGGTCACTTGTCAAATCAAGAGAAGTGCCTCAACATCTATATGAATAACAGGTACACAGTACACACGTACACATTATTTATAACTGCAGAAAATTATTTCCATTTATCCCCTGCCAGTGGTAAGGCAATGACAGTCTTGGAACATAATTAAAATCTAATGTAATGGCATATCATAAATATATTCCTGGAAATTAGCGATGGAGTCATAACATCCCATAACATCTCCTCTTGAACAGACAGGAGATGTGGGTGTTAAACATTGTGATCACAATGACAGAGTACAGCCTTGTTAGCATGAGGCACAATGACTTTCAACAGGACCTGATAATGGTAGGAAGACAGTGAGTTATACTAAAAGTAAAATTTGAATCAGAGGGTCAATGCATTCTGTGTCAGCATTTATATAAGAGACACTTCATTATGAGTTTAAATCACACAGTATAAAAGCCAAACTGCAGGCTGAAGCAGATAAACTTTATTCCAAATCTGAGTCATGATGCAGAACTGAATACAAGCAACTTTTGTACAAGCCTTTTGTGTGCCTGATTGTGGTGCAGATTCATTCAAGGTCTTATTTTATGAGCCCCTCCTCAAAATGTAAACCAGCAGTGTTTACCATGCATACATAACTATTACAATATAGTGGTGCAAGGAGTCAGCTGACTCCTTCTTTGCCATTTTCAGTAAACAAGTTTGTCTTTCTGTTCCTCTTTAAGTGTCAGGGAAACAGAGTTACTAAACAGTAAACAACAAAAAATTAGGAGCTCAGTGCCAAAGTTACAGTAGGTAGTTTTTATGTCTTTACTTTATCTTTCCAAACTCAGTGCTACTGCACCATCTTGGACAGACAGATGGTTTTTGTAGCTGATGTGACAAGCGCTTCAGATGCTACCAAAAAAGGGGCAACATCAAGCATGACAAAATTAAAGCATCCGCCTGTGCTGCTATGTTTCTGTCACTGCTGATCAGAGATGGAGCTGAAAATTACCCACAACTGCAGAGTACTTCAGGGTTTATTACAAAAACTAGTTGCTGTATTTTAGCATCTGTCGGATCTTTTATCTGATATTTCCTTGGTATTGTTTCTATCCTTGGATCGGGAAAACTTGGCTTACTGCTATTGACAGATTTGATACTAAAATTCCATTATGATGTGTGAGGGTTTAAAAAAGGACCCAAATTCAGAATTCAGAGGACAAAGACAGGATGACAGCTAAATACAAAAGACACTTACAAAAGTAACTTAACTTCCACAGCATGTCTTTGTCCTCCCCTCACAAAAACTGGTCACGACAGATGGACGTCCCTCCCCCTGCCAGGTTCTGCTGGAGATTTCTTCCTGTTAAAAGGGAGTTTTTCCTTCCCATTGTCGCCAAAGCACTTCATCAAACGGGTTTTTCACTGTTTTCTTTGTATTATTGTAGGGCCTTTACTTTACAACATACAGCATCTTGAGGCAACTGCTACTGTGATTTGGCACTATATATAAAAAAAATTACTGAATACACGAACAACTGATGAGTGACTTTTAAATTTGTGGATATCCTGTGTTCATGTGGTGTATGGGTTACTGTTTACAGTATTATTACAGCACGAGAGTTTGACTGAATGTGTACTGTGTACGTGAACCTTTGAAGAATACCTTGAAGAGCCAGTTAATGATTGTACAGTTAGGGCTGGGCGATATGGCCTAAAATTCATGTCGCGATATAATTTCAAGCATGTGCGGTAACGATATATATCGCGATATATTATTTTCTTCTGTATAAGGTATTTTCCACACTATAAGGCACACTTAAAATCCTTTAATTTTCTCAAAAATAGAGAGTGTGCCTTATGTATGAATTCTGGTTGTGCTTACTGACCTCGAACCCGATTTGGGCGTGCAGAAATCTGTTAAAAAATGTTTTAGTACAACTTTGGTAAGCCACACTGCTTGATGGATTGTCAGAGCATTACGGCTGCCATAGTGAGGAGCTTCGCGGAGTAATCTGGGTCCAAAATTCCGTCCCTTCAGGTCCCAAAGTCAAACGAACACTGAGAGTAAAAAACGGTCTAAATTCTTTAATCTTTAATAAAATCATCAGCGTTGCTGCTTTACCAGGTGTAACAATTAAGTTTAACATCCAGGCATCCATGAAAACAGAATTTATTAAATTTAACGGAGTTAGAAGTTAGCAGGAAGTTAGCTCGCTAGTTTCCACCTAAAGATGACATACTATGTTCTGACTGAGAGATTTTTGAAACTAATTAAAACGTACAGCTCTGCTACCACTTCCGACATAAATGAAGAGAGAAAACTAAACAGCAGTGGCGTTTGCAGGGTTACTGAAGTTGGACTACCTAATGTTGTGCTACGTGATTGCTAGCGACACAGCTATGTTAGCATAACATTAGCACAGTGAAGCTGGAGGATGAATGCCAACTTTTTTCCACTCGATAAAAGTCATTAATGAATCAATGTTACGGAAGTGGAGGAAGCGCAGTTTTTGGCTTTCCCCATATTTCAAAAGTGCTTCATCTCTTTGCTATGACTGTCGGCATATTTTGCAGATGATAATGGCTGTAGCTGCTGCGATGCTTTCGACCAAAACAGGTGCAGCTTGATGACATCATCAACATGCGCTATCGCGATAGAGTGGTATAGTCAAAATCTCTATCGTTGGCCAAATTTATATCGTTTCTATCGTATATCGTTTCTATCGCCCACCCCTATGTTCAGTCACTTTTTTCTTTTAGCCAGTTCATAACCAAATACTGGTTCGACTTTGTCAGACAACTAAAAATAGCGTTCACACAATATAGTAATGCAACATTTGCTAGAAAACATACAACAATATATTATGAGGACTTCTGAGACTAAAATTTAAAAAAAGAACCCATAATTTCTTTTTTAGCGTCATTTAGCATTGCAACAATCTGAACAGCATTGGTCATGCTTAACTGTCTAGCAAGAGCCAAAAAAATAAGAAACAACAAAGACAAAATACACAGTACCAACCTGGATGTAAATAAGAAAGACATGCATGATGAAGAGACCTCAAATAGACGAAGTTTGGGAAATGTCAGACTTGAACTACTGCGGTCTAACACCTTGATAATGTCAGATGTCACATTTGTACAGTTGTGATGATACATGCCACTAGCTTTAGGCTGTCCCCCTGCCTCTAAGTGTTTGTTGATTGAATCCCCATCAAAGTGGTCCTCCAAGGGTAGCAGAATACAGATCCATGGCATTTAGTGATAGGGTGCAAAAATGCGTCAATTCATGGAAGCAAGTGATTGTTGTGGGGCTGGGATTGTGTCTTGGGGTCTTTGTTATGTTTTTCAAGTTGTTCCTGCTTTCTGTTATGTGGGAGATGCAGTTGAATTTCAATGTCCAGGTGTGAGGGAACATAAGATCCAAATTAAGGCCAGGACATGAGGTTTTTCAGAACATTTCATTGTTTCCCTTCCCTGATTGTTGCAACAATCCAAACAGCACAAAATCCAGTGAATGAAAAACTATAACAGTGACAAAAAATGAATGGCTGCTCATTCACAGATTTGCTCTTTGCATATTCGTCTCTGAATGAGAGAAAATCTGGGATCAGGTCTGAAATATCGTTCATGAGAAATATGAACGACTGAGTGGAGGGGGCAGGGTTAAATTGGCAGATGTGTGATTCTTCCGTGCAGTCAGCATTCATAGAGCCAACCTGTTATCTCCTGGACATCAGATGAATGAACGGCATCTCTGCACATGGAGCTGCTGGACAGGAGATGTGAGCCCTTTAATAAAACAAGAATGAGCAGAGACTTGTGGGGAGGGGAGGAAAGCCAAGTGTTTGAGCCTGAATGGGTTGGGGGAGGGGCCGTCAGACTGTTTACTGTCTGTTTGCGGTAATACTATCACATAAATGCAGTGAGTGTGGGCTTAATCCAAAGATACAACACCAGACTGACCTACATTTATTCACTGGCACTGTGAAGCCCTGGCTTTGTAATAGATTTCATTCATACCAGTTAATTAACTAGTATGTGTGACTGATATCATGAAATTCTATATGTGGGAAAATGACAAAGCTGTTGACATGTCCAGAGCAGCGTGTATAGCTTTCTGCTAAAAGTTTGATTTATGAAAGTAATTCTTCTCTTTGAAAGAATCCAAAAATGTCAATACCTTAATGGATATCAATGAAATAAAACAGTGAAACAAAATAGAAACAATGGAAGGATATTAACTCCTTTGCAACCTCCTAACAACTAAAGAAAAAAGATCAGATTTCTTTTTTTTTATTTTAAATATTGTGTTGATTTTATTCTGTAGATATTAATGTCTACAACTATATGTGTAGCATTGTACTTCATCTGACATGTCAGTGAGAAGAAAAAAATGGTGTCTGCTGCTGCAGTGAAGAATGATCTAACAGGAGCACAATGGAGGGGAGGGATGGTGAAGGAATACGTTATTGATCCGAATGATCTTGTTACACACTAAGTGAAAGGTTTCATGAATTTTAATACAAATAAGAAGACAGAAAGACAGCAAATCATTTATCTGTCTGAGGCCATGCTATTTTCTGCCAAAGATGACTGAAAGAGGAGCAGATCTTTTCATCTTTGTTGACACAGGCTGCATTTTGGACCTTTATCTTAGCAAAGTGCTGGTGCTCAGTAGTGCCTCACAGAGCTACTAGTGTGACATTGGGCAAGTGATACTCAGCTTATGGGCCTATCAACCTAGTCAGGTCTGTCACGGGGGACAACTGTCCAGCTATTCATTGAAATATGGTTTGAAGATGTTACACCTATATGTACCATCATATAAATGCTTTCCAGGGCAACAAAGTTAGCATTTTGCAAGTTAAATTTTTGCAGTTTTTATCATGTGGGCTTGGTGTCAGTCTTTGTAAATGAATTTAGTTAGTTATTAAGTTATGACTCTTACTCTTTTCATTATGGGGGAAAAGCTGAGTATTCCTGCTGAGTAGATTTGAGTCAGATTTACAATTTCTGTCAATTTGTAACTGAAATACACATTAATTTAAACAGATATTCTAACATTAGACGTTATTCCTATATTACTACCAGTCTGCTTTCACAATTCTAGTGTCTTTATATTCAGTCTGTCTATGAAGCCAGATCTTTATTACCAGGTCAAATGTTCCTTTGCAATAGTTATAATAAACCGTCAGCTAAAAAAATAACTGTAACTGCTCTCATAACATGAAATATGAAGCTAAGTAGAAACTGCCTGCTTTTCTTGAGAACCACATCTGCATTTGGGGAGCCTCTTTCTTTTGCTAACAGCCCAGAAAAGCTGTTGAGGAGACTCGTTATAAATGGGATCCACTGTGAGGCATGAATATAGAGGAAATCAAAGCTTCTGCTACAACACAAATCTATCTATGTCACTTTAGACTGAGAGTGGTAGCTTTGCTCATTACACTGCTCCCTAGCTGGGCCCTGTAAAGTGATAAGAGTGAGCTGGACAGCTTTATTCAGTCGCACAAAATCAGTTTTCTAAGCAAATCCTTTGTTTTATTTTGTATGGGTTCATTCAATGTTGAACACGAGAACAGCTCACTCTGTTTTTAGCGCAGTCAAGTGAAAATAATGTTCTGTATCTGCATAAAGAGGTAACACTTTGCTTCCAGTGAGACAGACAAAGGGTGTTGGATATAGAACTAGGGCCATCAATTATTTAAGCAGCTCTCAAGCAACTGGACTGAATTCAAGGGGGCGTTCCCACAATGGAAGAAGCCATCTGATATTCAGCTGCACTTGATTTCTTTCCATCTCTGACACCTCCATTTACTCTCTCTGCCAGCCGCCCCAACCACACACACATTTAGATAAGGATGAATGCTCCTTTCTTCATCCCAGCTCTCCGTCTTTCAGTTATGCGCCTTATTTTGTCTTTTGTTGTCCCTTTTTTCTCCCCTGCATCTTCTTTTATTCTCTCTGCATTTCCCTCTTTTTAGCTCGCACTGTTTCCCTTCATACACATGTCTTTCACAGAGACAGGCTGCCCACTGTATGCGCTCAAACACAGCTGAACACGAGAACATGACGGAGAATGCAGGTGAAACAGAATAAGAGCTTATCTTGTTTGCACAGCAATGGATCTGCAAGAATTGGTTTTATGGAGTGTGGTTTCCATTCAAGACTCACACCATTGAATAACCTGACTCATCTCATCATCAGTCATCCTGTCCAGTTTCCATAGCCTCATTGGCTATTTGCACATTGTGAGTTATTCATACAAAATTCCCACAATGTGGTGCACTTGTGTCAGCAGCACCTTCAAAAAAACACCTTCAAGTCATCTCATTCTTGTACAAATTAGTTAGCCCCAAGTCCCTGCAATACCATGTTTGTATATCCATGGCAATCTGGTTTAGATACTAACCTAAGTGATTCAGGTGCTAACTGGGCAGATGTGTGGATGACAACTTGTTTGGTTTACATATGGTGTTAAACTGTATTCTGTAACCTGTAACATTAAGTGTTTTGTGCATGCCCAAATATTAGCCCTTTATTTAGGTGATGTTTGCTGAAAGATAAAGAAGAATAAATATTATTTCCACTGTGTTGTATTGCTCCTGATGGATCGTTGCCCCACATTCTCTTAATTTTCTCTTAGAAGCACGTTTAACAAAATATTACCAACACTAAGGTTTTATAGGATAGTACACCTGATGTTGTTGGATTTCAACTCTTGGACAAAACATGTCATTTTATTTTGTCAACTTGGGTCTAGAAATTGTAATTGTAATTTTTTTAATCATTAGGGAACATGAACATGATGCTGCAATACAAAAAATGAACTGATAGGAGAGGCAGGCTAATTTTCTAATTTATAAACAAACATCAGTTAGTTGAGTAGTAATAACCAGACAACCAGACAACCGTGATAACAGGTCCCAGCAGACTCACTGAGAGAGCAAGCATCTAGTAACCAAAAGAATGCAGTGTGCAGCACAGGTTTCATTCAATTCAAAAGTAGCATGGTAACTTGAATCAACAAGAGGCAGCTGCACATGAAACTGAGACACAAACGCACACAGCACCAGCTGTTGTAACCACTTCTGGACACCATGATTTGCAAAGGCAACAACCGTCTAATCCAGATGGGCTCTTGTACCAAAATTTGGCACCAATCGATTTAGTGTGAATCTGTCCTCTGTACTAATTCAGTTAGTTCCCTAAAAAGTACTAGATTCTGTCCCAAGCCCTAGAAGTATGACCTGAAGTATGTACAGAAGCAGACAGAACAATATATATCCGCCTGCATGTTAATGACGTTAATGTTACTGTGCTTTGTTCATAAAACTTGCAGAACAACTTTTTCCCCTTTTACATGCCTTGCCATAGTATATGTATTGTATATGTATTACTGCTGAGAAAAGATATACAGCTGATCTTGCACTCACAGCTATGTTCACACAATCACTTACACACAATAATATATTCACTCACATGCACCAAGACAGAATGCAATCAACCAATTAGGAAATACTAACTATTAGGCACATCTCAGATGTGTACTATTGATCAGATAAGGACTCAGAAACAACATTAGTTTTGTAACTGAGCCTTTAAAAGCCAAAAGGAAAGAAAACAAAAGACCCACTTTTAACACTCCATTTATGAATAACATTCAGATCCACGATAGCACTAAAAATATCCATTAAACATTCTAAAAGCATAATTTAAAATGTAGTTTCTACCAATGCTAAATACTAAAAGTTTTAGCAGGTCCTAAAATAATTCTGTCTGCAAAATTTGGACAGATTGTTAGCAAATCTGACCCAACATGAATAACAGACTGAAAATAACTATGACTTTAACTTTATAACATCACCTATTTTGTTGAGATTATGGCTTTTTAAGCAGCGACAACAAATGTTCATCACAATCTAAAGTTCCCACATTTATCCATGGCATTTGAAGGCTGGAAAAGCTCTAATCTCAGCAAGCATCACTGAAGCACAACCAGCTTTAATCTATTTAGAGTGTGACATTTTCACTCTCATTTGCTATTTACAAGTGAGAGCTGTTAGCATGTGCTGAGCTTATGGATTTCTAGATACACAAAGGACCCCGAGTGTCGGCATTTTTAGCATGGGAAGCAAGGCGCTGTAAATGCTCGGAACAGAGACGCAAATAGAGCGAGTGTTGCTGAGTAAATATGTGCTGCTGAGATTAGAACTGTTTATATTTACTCTGACTTTTTTTTGAAACTGTCATTAAGACACTAACATTTAAATACTTAATCTTTAACTCTGGTAATTTATTTATACACTGGATACATTCATTAGCAAATATAAGCCTGCAGAGTAATAATGAGTGCTGACAGGAACATCAGCTGTAGCTACCTCCTGTGGTGCATTGTTCAATGCCAGAGCTGAAACAGGTAGTCTTTTAAAACAGGAACTGTTTTACTATATGCTTGTGTTTCAGGTGGCAACAGATGTTCCAAAGACAATTTTGTAGCATCACCATTTAAATGGGCCATGCAACTATATTTAACAAAATCCTGCCAGAGAAGAATGAGCCCTGCATCTGTATTCCTTAAAAGATTAAAGTGCAAGACTCTTTGTACCACTGTCAAAATAATTGTCAGAACAATTATTGGCTAATTTCTTTCAATCTTTTAACTATTTTGTATGAATTGTCTGTATTTAACACACTTTACATATTAAACTCATGAAATACATTACCGAATGCATATTTTGTATTACTACTGCGTATCTTCAACACACTATTTACAATTACTTTACCCAGCAGTTGGAAACAATTTCCACTTTACTGACAGAAGTCAGATGCACTGAAAGGAAAAAGGACCAGTGGTCCAGTGAATGCACAAATCATAAAGCATTAACAATGTGCCAGAGATTGTGCTGATGAGCAGAATCTCCTTCATGGACTGTAAAGGGCATTGGGCAATGTGCTTATATCGACCTAGGATCCTGGGATTAAAAAGAAGATTGGCTTGAGGAAACTCCTACAGAGCACCAAAATGAGATCTGCTGCAATGACATTTCTCCTAAAATCCTAATACAGAAGACAATAGAGACAGAGGCTGAAGGCTCTCTGATTGCTGGCTGTTACATCTAAATCTATTCTCATAAATGTATAAATCTGGGAGTTGCTAAACCTGATTTTTCTGGAATTTTTTCACTGCAGCACCGCTCAAGACAGCTGGCGCATTTTTTAAAAGAAATTCTAATTGTTGTCCATCACTGACAAACAACCATGCTTCAGTTACATGACTTTATCCATTGCTAGACTGTATCAAAGACATATTATTGTGTAAAGACACAATAATATGTGTATTTTTTACAAATGGAGCTGCCTGCTTCAGCACATTTGTATTAACAGTGTGATCACAAGAATGTTTTGCAGTCAAAGATTATAAATGGTTAAACATATCTGCAAACATACCAGATTACATAAAAAGCTAAAAATATATTTATATAAATTCAAAAGAAAAGATGATTTACATGTATGAATACATGTACCCATACTTGCTTATCCTAATACGAGCAGCATGTTTAACAGCAGTCTGCCAAGTTGAAACAGGTGTATGACCTTCCCTGGAGAAACTCTGACTCAGGTAAGAGGAAAACACTGTGGTAATTAGGAACCAGGATACAGAATAGTAATAAGGCCTTTCCCTTGCTGTAGGGCCCAACAGTCTAAATCCAATGAACATTTTTATTATTAACAAACTGTCCAATTTCAGTTTAGATCTCCTGTGGATGGACCAACAGAGGGCGGATGTTTGGCCACGACTGATTTGCACTCTCCAATACACTGTTTTCAGAGATCAATGCAACATGCAGGTATTTGTGTAATCGTTAATACTGTTTGCCCAGCAGATCAATGGACGCTGAACGTCCAGCTTGTCTTAGCTGACAAACTGGCCTAGAGGAGCATTAGACTCCTAATGGTCAGTTACTTTAATCCTTTAAGTATTAAAAGAAAATTCCATTACGAAAGAATGTTACCAATTTAAAATGTGCCACAATGGACATGCAAAGAAGAGTAGAATAGTGAATAGTGTGGCTGTCTCATAAAATCTTTCCAACTGGTAAACGTCTGGACGGACAGACAACTCAAAATATTTGCAGTTTGTTAATCACACCCCAGCTAATTTTGGTGACAGTGGCAACAATAATGTAAGTCATATTGCTGATGCCAGGGAAGCTTGTTCTGGCCAGCGCACTAGCTGAACTCGTGTTCAGCTAGTGTTACAGCTACACTAAGCACAGGAGGACTGACTCTGATCCACTGTAGTGAAAATATAGGCTAAAAAATATACACTTAAATCAGCTTCATACAAACTTGTGAAATGCAGACCAGTATCAAAGTATATTGTAAGGCAGACCTTACAATTATATATATAGAATCATATGACCCTCTATGAGCAAGCACTTTGGTGACGGTGGGAAGGGAAAACTCCCTTTTAACAGGAAGAAACCTCCAGCAGAAGCAGGCTCAGGGAAGGGCGGGCATCTGCCGCGACCGTTTGGGATGAGAGAAGGAAGACAGGACTTTTAACTATAAATCCTCTATGTCACAGGTGTCGAACTCCAGGCCTCGAGGCCCGGTGTCCTGCAGGTTTTAGATGTGTCCTTGATCCAACACAGCTGATTTAAATGGCTTAATGACCTCCTCAACATGTCTTGAAGTTCTCCAGAAGCCTGGTAATAACTAATCATGTGATTCAGGTGTGTTGACCCTGGGTATTATCTAAAACCTGCAGGACACCGGCCCTCGAGGCCTGGAGTTCAACATCCTTACTCTATGTAGTTCATGCTAGGTGTTCAATAACTCAATTAAAAGGGTGCAGAAATTCTCTGACACAAAAATAAAGTTATCATGCAATCAATCAAATAACTGAAATGGACTTTATGGTTTCAGAATGTAAAATATAATTATAAATATAATATAGAACAAAACCATTTAGATAAGCAAAGGGAAAATGTAGCATTACTGATGCAACATTTACAAAAAGCTCAGCAAGGCCAATATAACTCAAAGCTAGATTTTATATTGAAAGCTGTTACAGGTTCAGGCTGTAGCACAACACTTTGCTTAAAAACATGGGCTGACATCTCCTCTCTGCCTATTCCCTCAGGCATTTTTCTCTATCTTTATCACTTTCTTTTAACCTCTGACCACAAACATCTATGTCTTTGTGACTGCTCCATAAGCTGCTTTTGACCTAATCTACATCACCTTCTTTTGGTCTGGATTTTCTTATACATTACATACACAATCATACTCACACAAACAAACAAAAAAAAGCTCAGTCTTTGAAGCATGCATCATCCTGATTGAACCACAGCGCCGATTACACACCAAGTGTCAAAACAAATCCTCCTGACAGGATGTTGTTTCACTGTCCCTGAAAAAAATGTCATTTCAAAAGCAGAGATATAACACCATTTTGTAAAAGCTGCATTCATTTAAAAATAAAGCCCCCCCCCCCCCATTTTGAATTTGAATACATGGGAACAAATGACTGAAAAAACTGCAAAAGTACAATCAATTTGAGGATTTCAACTACAGCGCCTGAAGTTCAAAGCTTTTCACAGAAATGCAAGATCAACTTAAATGTGTAAACAAACTCGAGAAGTGCCGGCATGTTAATTGGAAACTGCCTCATTGAAGATGACCTGAGGCAAAGTTAAAAACTACCCTATGGTCTCGCCAGTCCACATTTAAAAAGTATTTTTG
Organism: Perissodus microlepis; assembly: GCF_051167445.1. Classification (NCBI taxonomy): domain Eukaryota; kingdom Metazoa; phylum Chordata; class Actinopteri; order Cichliformes; family Cichlidae; genus Perissodus; species Perissodus microlepis. The sequence goes on along the minus strand of NC_140482.1, from coordinate 14,092,710 downwards.
AAACTTAAACATCTGCACAGACTCCTTTGGATGTTAAAGTATGGTCCCATTCAAAGTATAATGTAATTGAAGACAGCCTTTTTAGCTTTTGTTTTTCCAGACAAAAGCCAAAAAGTGTTGTTTAATAAACGATAGATTTTGTCCATTTTGATTAGATTTTGTTGAAGCAAGTCAAAATAGTACTCTTGTATGGTCCCCATGTCCTTGTATGCATGCCTGACAACGTTAGGGCATGCTTCCAGTGAGACGATAGATTGTGTTCTGGGGGATCCAGATATGGATTAGGGCATTCCTGAGCCCCTGGACAATCTGAGGTGCAACCTTGGCGGTGTTGGATGGACCCAAACATAATGCCCCAGAGGGGTTGTATTGGCATTAGGTCAGGTAAGTGTGGAGGCCAGTCAGTGGTATCAGTTCCTTCATCCTCCAAGAACTGCCTGCATACTCTCATCACATGAAGCCAGATTTTTTTTTTTATTCTTGTTCAGCAGGAAGAACCCGGGACCAGCATAGGGTTTGACAATGGGTCCAAGGCCTTCATCCTGATACCTAATGGCAGTTAGGGTGCTGTTGCTGAACCTGTAGAGGTCTGTGTGTGTCTCCGTGTATATGCCTCCTTAAACCATCACTGACCCACCACCCAACCGGTCATGCTGAACAATGTTACAGGCCGTATATTCTCCACTGCTTCTCCAGATCCTTTCACATCTGTCACATGTGCTCATAGCAAACCTGCTCTCAACTGTGAAAATACAAGATGCCAGTTGTGAACTTGCCAATTGTTATATTCTGTGGCAAATGCCAGTCAGAGAGTGAGCACAGGATGCACTAGAGGATGTTAGGCCCTCAGGCCACCTTCGTGAACTCTGTTTCTGATTGTTTGGTCAGAGACATTCATGCTAGGGGCCTGCTGGAGGTCATTTTGTAGGGCTCTGGCAGTGCTCATTCTGTTCCGAAGCAGATACTGGCCCTACAGGTCGTTGGTCATTACATATTGATACAAGTATTATTACTTGATGTTGTAGCCAACTCCTAAAAGTCATAAGAAATGCTGTAAAATGATCCCTGAACTCAAGACAAAAAAATAAACAATTCCTAAAACACACAACCACATGGGGATCCTCCCTACAAAGTTCTTACAAAACTATTAATCCTTGTTTGAATCACAGTGCAATTTTACTGGTCCTTAAGTGTTATGCAAGGAGACTTAATCATCTGAATACATATGCCACGGTTAGAGGACAGCACACGAACTCTCCCTGAACCAGCACAGTTGATGTGAATCAAACAGTTGAACTTTCACTTTGGAGCTAACTTTGTATTTCATCAAAACTATCCCAGCTGTCAAGTCATGAGTTAGCATATGCATGCTACATCATCTTAATCATAGATGAGTGATACAGATACCATCAGTTACAGACAACTGCCATGCCTATGGAGGCTTACACTGGAAAATGTAAAGTAGCAGAATGAAGAGTGACATATGTGTTCAGTAAACTGAGGAGAAACCGAGAGATGGCAAGAACAGAAAGAGAGAAACCGCACGCTTGACTATCTTCACATTGGTCTTAAGGGAGCTGAGCTACATCCTTCCCGGAGTGTCCTATCCGGCGAAGGCTAATGAACACCTTTTCCCAGTCATTCAGTGCATGCATCATTTCAAAACTGGACATCATGGGAGACAAAACTTTAACAGTTGCTCTTTTCCCCCCTCAGGGTTCTAAATGGGTGCACTTGGTGATTTGCTGCTGCAAAATGGTCCAGCTAGAGCCGACTCAGAACTAAAAATTACACACTAAATGTACCTACACTGGCAGATGTTATACAAGTCACCCTTCATGTATTTTTTCTTCATCTACAGGCTTTCCTTGCAGATAGCAACACAAAATCTATTCAAATTCAAACACTGTAACACTAGATTTAAAAACTGTATTTATTTTAAGCAATTTCTTTACATCGAAAGGTATAACAGGGATCACAACATAAAGTCAAAACATAAGCAGCTTTCCAGCCAGTGTGGATTTTAATGTCAGACTATTGCAGCAGCCTTGTGTCAAGTTCTGCATGTGCCACCTGAACCTTGCAACACTCACCATCCTTGCGGTGGTAGGTGATCTCCACTTTGCGCTCCTCGGACCCCAGCAGTGCCTGGGCCACCTGGGCCACAGCGTGCCGACTGGTGAACTGGCCATGCAAGAAGTCACAAGTGCATGGCTTCTGCATTACATCCGGCCTGGAAAAGCCCGTCATCTCACAGAAACCATCATTACAGTAGATAATAGCGCAGTTCTGCACCCGGGCATTGGCTATGATGAATTTCTTATCTGTGACGAGGCAGAGAAGAAATTGGGGGAGAAAGCGTGTTACCGTGTTTATAGATGCAATTTTAAACTATTTGCACATAAATAAGAATATGAAAAAGTATAACGAATGTTTTATTTAACTAATACAAGTGGGTGTATTGGTTTGCATGGGATTATCCAGAATTACAGTCCTGAATGCTACTCAGCTGACTGAATAAAATTATGAAACTTCACATGTAGGTGGGACTGCTCTAGACAATAAGCATGTTCAGTAAATCCTTAGTAGGCTTAAATACTCCACTTTCTATTAACGAGGTGGCGTTAAATTTGACATTTTTTTAAAACAACAATGTGGAGAGACAACTGATGCACATTTTTGAGTTGTAAAAACCAGATTTGAGGCATAACTGAAACCCATTTTTAAAAGCGTAATTAGCTAAATTCATATATGGGGGATACAATCTGTAATTAATTACGTTAATCCTTTAATCCGTGTATATCACATGCAGCATTTTAAACTACATTTCCCACCGCAGCAGGAGAAAATGAGAAGCACACCAGAACTAAACAAACCTGGTGCGCGATAACACAGTATGGTAATTGACTCATAATGACTTTCATGGACTTCTGGCATTAACATCACAGGGTTAGCCATCCAAAGCCTTGCTGGTGTATAAAAGAAGGCCTATTCCTAACAATAACTGATCTCGAGGAGCAGCGGGACAGACACAAAAGACAAGCAGCACAGCACAGTGCACCCACACAGTACCTGACACCCAGGAAATCTACTTACTTTGTCCTTCGAATTTCCGAATAATTACTCCCAAAAATGTGTTTTGTGGTGCAACATGACCCCTCCGGACAGGCATGGTTCCCCTTCCAAAAATAATAATAATGATGGAAGAAAAAAAATCTTTGTCTGTTCAAGTAAGAGCACACCGGTCCCCACAAAAATGTCTTCCGTAAAGTTATATAGCGGGTGTCAACCGAAGCCAGAGGGGCTCCCCGTATTCTTTGTCACCAGTCAGTCATCCTCGTAAAAAAAAAAAAAAAAAGCCCCAACCAACCGCTTTCCGGTTTTCTTACCCAAGCCCCAATATTTCCCTTATTTCAACTCCGACGTGTCCCCTGTTGAGCGCATCGCAGAGGCTTCCCTGCGCTCCTCGCCGACGTGAAGCTAGAAAGAAAGAAAGAATCGGCAAACCGCAGTTTAAACATTTCACCGTCGCTCCTCGAAAGCACTGCGCGCTTTTTGTGTCGGCGCGTGAGCAGAAGGCGCGCGTGCGTGCGTGAGAGCGAGCGAGCAGGGGTCTATTGTTGTGAAGGGAAGACGGATGGTCTCTGAGGCCAATGGCTGAGAGGCGTAGCACCGACACTGCGAAGGGAGAACCCACAGGGATGCGCAGACAAAGCAGCAAACGTAGAGATGTTAGAGGCGAGGCGGAGAAGTAACGGATTACTGTAACACCTTCCAGTGTGGTTAGACGCATCATTTCATGAGTAGGCTTTAGTTAAGTTAGCACAGAGTAAACACAGCTCGTACTTTTAGCTGATACACGCCTAAAGGCGAATTATTATCGACATTTTCAATATTCAGTTTTCCTTTTTATCTGTCTTATCACAGCTGCTACATTTATTGTAGACTTTATGAGCGCAAGCTAGCTTAACTTTGCCTGCTTGAATAAAAAAAAACCCAAAAAAAACCCCGGATTTTTACTGAAATGACTTATCTTATTTTGGTTTGCAACATGACATCGAGTGAGGAAATACGTTTTGACATAGAATCATTTTTTTCTTTGTTACTTTTTCTGAGTCTCAAGCCCGACAGCGGCAGTGGGAGGCTGAGATCAGGGCAGCCGACGCAGGTGTATTTTATTCAAAGAGAGCGCTTGGCCACCACATATCTCCCCTTTCCGCTTTTCCTGTAAAACACCGTTTGCATCCAAAATGGAGCAAGGATCCGCTGTCACTGCCTCGGCCAGGCGCTGGCCATGGTGCTGCTGTTGCGGCGTCTCACATTTCCGCCCGCTGCTGGTTTCAGTAACTTTTTTTGAATGAAAAGATTCAGCCTTTGTTGCTGCCTTGTAACGAACCTAATACACTGTGTAAAAAAATAACAAAAAAACAACAATAAAAAAGATAATATTTCCCATTCAAGCAGTCTATACTTAGTTGCTGTAAACTCTCCTTAGAATGCAACAGCTAACTTGAGGTCAAATAATTACTCTCTCTTCCAAAATTGTGCTTTCTGGCAGAGATTTAATAGTATATTCTGCACATTAGCAGTACTTTCATATAACTATTATTTGTTTACCATTAACAGCATTTTCTAGCTTGTTGGGTGGGGTTTTTTTTCATTTAAAAAAAGCTACTTATCTTTTCAATGCCATTTTTACATTCAAATACACAAAGAAGATAACAAATAACAGTAGACTGAAATTTAAAAAAAACATAAATTAGAGTGACTTTAGCTAGCATTTCATGTTATTTACATGCAAATTAGGGCTCAGGTGATAGAACGGGCCATTTAGTAATCTACTAATACCGCTAATGAAGGTCAGCAGTTTGATCCCTAGCTCTTCCAGTCTGCAGGCTTCCAGTGTTCCTAAATTGCACCCAGTGTATCCATTATAATCGTCTGGGCGTATAGTGAAAAAGCAATTAAAGGCATGGAATTAAAGTGCTGCATGAATTTGTGTGGTATGAGTGGATGAATGTGGCATGTAGTGTTTAAAGTGCTTTGTAGTGCTCAGTAAAAAATAGTTAAGAGCCATTTAAATAGTAATCTATCACATATGAACTGGTAACATGTTTATATCAGTTGTTCTATAAATTACATTTATTAGGTCATATATGTGCAATCTTAATCTACAACCCCATAGCTATAAAATTAAAGTAGCATTTATTGTATAAATGTGCTTTCAACCACAATTATCTGTATTTCTTTTGGAGAATTTGCACTAGATCTCCTACTGATCATTTAATAAACTACACCAACATGAGCTAGCAGGTTATCTATACCGGGGGTCTTAAAATGCTCTTGTTTCCTTTTATTATCTTTTCCCCCTTGGTCCACTTTCCTTGCAGATTCAATTTATTCTCTATGTCTCCTTCAGTGTTCCACTCAGACACGCACAGGCAAATAAGCACTCCCATACTCTAGTGGAACATCTGTCCTGCTCCATCTGCTCCATTGAGAAAATGATTCACAATTCAACAGACATGGTGGGGAGGGGAGTTGCAGAGACTGCAGACCATGTTGCTTTTGCAGTCTTTTATTTCTCTCTTATTCCGCTACTCCTCCCTCAGTCTGTGTCTGTTACAGAGCGAGCAAAACTCTCCCTTCACTGTTTCAGTGAAGGTAAGGCCTACCCCTGCCATAGTCACAATCCCATTTAAAGAAAATGCAGTGTTTGTTAGTTTGTATTCCAGCTCTTAACGTGCTCAATGAAATGACAAAATAAAATTTACATAAAAATCTGAGGGCCTTTTTTTATTCCTGTTTCTTTCTAGATGATCACCATCTTCTTCTTTCGACTGGTCCCTTTAGGTGTTGTCACAGTGGATTATCTGCCTCTATCTCACTCTGTCCCAGGAACACCATGCAATCAAAAAATCAAAAATAGGTATTCCCCAACAAATTGTGTGGGGTTTCTGAAAGTTGCTAAGAGTTACTGTGATTTCCAATTCATACAGGTCTAGTGACTGGTCAGTGTACCCCTGGTAATGGCATAGGTAAAGGTCTTGTATCTGTTTAAAAAAAAAAAAAAAAAAAAAGATGTGCATAACATTTTTAATCAATTTCAATCATTTTATCATAAAATGAATTGAATTAAAAGTTTAAAATTGAAAATGAGATTATGATGGCTGCAGATACTGGTGTTTGCTCTTTAATGGCATTAGCTCAGCTTTTAAAACAGTGGATCAGAGATAGGTTACAGCATTTAGTTTTTCCATCAGAGGATTATTGCCTACCACTTGGAGAGTAGCTGGTGAGTTTCTGCAGACAAGTCAGCATCTTCATGAAAGTTATAGATGACTGCAACAAATCTTCTAGCACAAGGAGGTTTTTGGCACAACACCACAACTGTGGGGCTCTGGCCCTGTGTGAGTGAAACCTTACATAGGTAAAAGGGTGGACTGCTACTTTATCAGTTAATACTAGCAAGCTTGGTTAGCATAATGCTTTCATAAACTGTGGTTGCAATGCAGACACAACAACTCAGCCATTTAGTGCTAAATAACTGAGTAATAACATGGGGACATTTGACTCAAACATTTAACACAAATGTTTTGAATAGTCGCTACCACACAATAAGCTAGCTTCAGGGATCACCCGAAATCTTGTAAAGCATCGTGTAAACCTTGCTTTACAAGGAAGGATCCAGGCCTAACTACGTGCTTTATCAAAAGGGAATGTTTTAAGCCTGATCTTGAAAGTAGAGATGGTGTTTGCTTCCAGAATACAAACTGGAAGCAGATTCTATTATTTTGTGGGGATTTCAGCCCGCATTGTCTGTAGTGGGTGTTGACCTCATTCTAGGCCAGGGGTGTCCAACTCCAGACCCTGAGTGCTCGAGGGTGTCCCCCAGGTTTTAGATGTGTCCTTGATCCAACACAGCTGATTTAAATGGCTAAATTACATCCTCAACATGTCTTGAAGTTCTCCAGAGGCCTGGTAATGAACTAATCATTCGATTCAGGTGTGTTGACCCAGGGTGAGATCTAAAACCTGCAGGACACCGGCACTTGAGGCCTGGAGTGGGACACTCCTGTTCTAGGCAATGATTTTGCATGCAGTTGTGTTTGGGCAAACGTGTCATCATCAAACGTGGTTGCTTTTCAGCTCAGATCAGGTAGAAAGTGTAGTCTGTCCTTACACTTAGCTGGCCTGTGCTGTTACTCAGGCAATGAGTAGAATGAGTCCAAAGGGGGTGAGTGGGGTCAAATCTTTTGTACCAGTGCTTCTTGATTATGCATTATCTGTGTCCTATGGTGAGTTAAGGAATGAGCTGACCCGTCTCTCAAACAGCTGTTTCAGACTGTGCTCTATGCTGGGGGAGGTGAGAAGTCTTGTTAATGGATATTTACTTTGTATTTTTATATTTATTTTATATATTTTTTTTTGGAGCTCCAGTTTTTCAGCTAGTGATTCTGTAGAATCATGCTCATGATGGGTCAGGACACCACGGTTTCTGTAAAATGTATGGTAGGATTTTGCAGCACTTTTTCTGGCCATGTGTGAAGAAAGACACCTTTGTGGGACTTGTCAGCTGACTGGAAAGCCAAATATGGTTTTTAAACCTGGTACCCTCTAGCGATTTAAGCTATTAGTCAGCTGTTTTAGTATTTGCTCATTGACTGTGTAAGTCCTCTGTCCCATGCAAAGTCTGGTGGCATGAACTTTTGAGTGTGATATGTAGTTAAGGCCATGAAAAAGTTCATTAGGCATCCTCAGAGTGATCGGGGATCCAATTCTTCATCCTACTTGTTGGCCTGAGTTTTGAAACTGTTGGGGGTCAGGAGTAATCGGTCACCACCTTTTTATCCACAGAGTTAAGGTGTTTTGGAGTGTTTTCACAAAATGACTGGGAAGAGGCCCTGCTGTTCTTGCTTTTAGCTGTGGGAGTGATGATGTAGGAAAGCCTAAGTTTTAGCCCAAATGATCTGGTGTTTGGCCATGCCGTCAGGGATCCATTGTCTGTGTTTAAGATGGGTAGAATGAGACAGATACTCAAACAAATTTAATTGACTATGTGAATGGGTTTAAGCACTGGTTAAATATTGCAGGTGAGCTAGCAAGGGAAACACTGGCTGCGTCCCAGCCTAAAATGAAAGAGAGATATGATTCCCGAGCCGAGTTGCTTGAGTTTATTCCTGGTGACAAAGTCTTAGCTCTTGGCCCACTTGTTCGTTCACCTTTCCAATTTGTTAATTTGTTAAGACTTTATTATGAGGAGTCTCCTGGTTTGTCTTGTCCTATTTGTCAAGAAAGAGGTGTAGTTGTCAGTCCCGTTTTGGTATTTGGCAAAATGAAGGCCATCTCAAGTGAATGTACCAATGCTGTTCTTGTTCTAGATGAGGAGTTGCTGTCTGAATACCTGAAGAATTCAGAGACCCTTAAGAATTTAAGGTGTCTTCTGGTCCATTTATCAGAAACTCAGGCCTGGGAGTTTGAAGAACCCATTCTCCACCCAGCCCTGTTGCACAGAGTGTGTGGAGCATGACACTGAAGTAGCCTTTTTGCCAGTATTATTATAGTTTCTCCTGGAAGGCATGAATGTCTAGATACTGAGGCAGACTCCATGCTTAAGCGCAGTATTTTGGTGCCTTTGTCAATGAGTTTGACATCGGATTTAACCGAAGGGTTAGCACCAACAAACGCCCAGGTTCTGTTCTGATTTTTCAAGGGTTGAGAGTGTCACAAAGTCAGACTCTTGTCCTTTACCCCACATGGCATACTGTGTAGACCAGGGTGGTCCTGCCAGTTTGATGTGTTAAAAGGTTACTGACAGATTCCCTTGTCGAAAAGAGCACAGGAAGTGGCAGATTTATTTCCTCCATCTTGGCTGTATTCCTATAAAATAATGCCATTTGATTTGAGAAATGCATCAGCCACGTTTCAGCACCTTATGAGTCATGTTGTGGCTGGGTTGACAAGTTGTGCAGTATATTTAGATGATTTGGTGGTCTGTAGTGACTTGGTTTACTCACATGCAGAGGTTTAGAGTGCTGTTTGACTGCTTGTCAAAGAAAAAGCTGAATGTGAATTTACTTAGGCAACTGTGACATACCTGTGCTGAGGGCTGGGCCAGGGGTGTGTTGCTCCTGTGCAGGTCAAAGTAGTGGCTACTTGAGCAGTTTCCACAACAAAGGAATGGTGGGATATTATCTTGGCTTCTGAAAAAATGTCTCCACCATGGTTGTGCCACTCACTAACCTGGCCAAGATTCCGTTTATGTGGTCAATTGATTGCCAAGAAGCTTTTGATAATGGTAAGTCTCTGTTGTGCTCAGCACCTGTTTGACCATCTTTTTGTTTTACAGGTAGTTGCAAGTTCATGTGGGGGCAGGAGCTGTATTAATACAGGCAAATGAGCAGGGAGTTGACAGTCCAGTCAGTTTCTTTTCAAAGGACAAAGCAAACTTTGATTAGTATGTTTCATTTCTTGATTTGTTTGGTTTGCTTAAACCCTTCTTTGTTTAGGGGACAGAGATCCTATGGAGGACTGCGGTCTTAAGGGGGTGGTGTGATGACCCATGGCACCTGGTTTTCTTTTCCAGCTTGTTGGTGTGGCAGGTCTCGTTTGTAGGCACTGGAGAGCTGGTGTAGCTCGTTTCCATCAGTAGCACTGGCAACAACTGGGACTATTGTGTCAGTGTACTATAAAAGCCCTCAGAGCTGGGTGTGGTGACTCTCTTCCCTGAGAAACTTTTTTGGATTTTGGTTTGGGTTTTTGCACCAAACAACATTACATTCACCATTTATTCTCTCATGCACTCACCTACACCACTTATTATACTGATGCACACATGCCAAGGTTAGAAATTATTTAACTGTGGAAGTAGAGTCATACTTAGAGCTTTCAGGAGATACGATGGAGGAGGGGCAGATATAGGACATACCAGATTTTGAGGAGCCAGTGCAAAATGGGCAAAATAATGACACCACAAATCCATTATGGATTGCCGGTGTCTGCCATACAAGACACCTGCCTACGAAAGGAATCTTCTTTCCATGGTATCTTTTTAGGAGTTTATTTCTTTCCCACTTCTCAGAGACATCAAGATAATTTGTTACTTTGATGGCCTACCTAGTCTTGAAGAATCTATTTCAACTTACTGAATTTTGGCCAGAACTACAAACCAGTTAACTCAGATACTAGGTTATCTAACCAAAGATGTGCTGAATGTTTCACTTCCAGAATGTTGTCAGTTTTAATGCTACGTCCACTTATAAGCATCTCTCTTGTTTGTGTTCTGATTATTTTTCTCTAAAACCTGATTACCTGTTTTCTGTTTGATGTAATTAGTAGGGGTGCAACAATACTCGTATCGATATTGAACCGTTCGATACAGTGCTTTCGGTTCGGTACGCATATGTATCGAACAATACAAAATTTTTAATTTATTTTATCAACTTTCCTTCTGACGATTCTGACGATTCTGACGATTTGCCATGTTGCAACTAGCTTTGCGCTCAGTGGATCTGCGCTCCACAGTGCAGCCTAGGCGGAGTGGTCGAACGCAGATTCACTGAGCGCAAAGCTAGTTGCAACATGGCAAATTGAACCTCCCCCACCCTAATTCAGATCTGGCGTTTGGAACTATTTTGGTTTTCATGTGACGTATGTATGGTGTACGGTGGCCCCTAGAGACAAAGCACGTACAAACTCCAAAACACTTGCAAACTCCAAAACACATGCAAACTCCAAAACACTTGCAAACTCCAAAACACATGCAAACTCCAAAACACTTGCAAACTCCAAAACACATGCAAACTCCAAAACACATGCAAACTCCAAAACACATGCAAACTCCAAAACACATGCAAACTCCAAAACACATGCAAACTCCAAAACACTTGCAAACTCCAAAACACATGCAAACTCCAAAACACATGCAAACTCCAAAACACATGCAAACTCCAAAACACATGCAAACTCCAAAACACTTGCAAAATCCAAAACACTTGCAAAATCCAAAACACAACAGAAGTGCTCCAGGACGCTAGGGGCAGTGTTGAGCTCGATTTGCAAAATAAACGGCAAGTTTGTCTGTATGGGACGGTCTAGTCTCCGTCTCGCTTCCCAGGTTGCCTAGCAACCATGATACTAACCGCTGGAAACGTGTCATACAACTTTGTTTGACAGAAATGAAGGAGAACATATTTTGTTAATTTGTTTGTTTGTTTCTACAAGAGCTTTGTGTGATTTGATAAGTATCTGAGGCTGAGACCACAGGACAGTAAAACATGATTTTTGGGCTTCATTTCTGTACTGAACAGTCATTTAAGATTAGTTAGTAAATAACAATTAGCTAATGTTGTTCATGAGACTAAAGTCATATCACTTTGGTAATGTAAATATAATATGGCCAATATTATAGTTATTATATTAATCATTATTAGCTATTACAGCAGTGAACATGAACTCTGTGTCAAATACTGAGCCTCAGTACAGATTCAAGTTGCAGTTATTTATATGTCTTATCACCTTAAATCTTCACTCAAAGACAAGTATCTTTGACAGTGCATATATAGGTGTATCATATATAAGAGACAAATGTTGTTCCTTCAGTATGTTAGCATTACTAAATTTGACTCATTGCTTACATATATTTATAAAAAGAAAATGTACAAGCTGTGATAACTGTTTCTGATAAAATGAAGAGTAGACTGATATATTGAATATTCCTTTATTGGGTGAGAAAATCAGACCATGTCATAACTGCTTTAAGTCATACAGAATAGATATCAGAGCCTTAAACAGGCTGGCTTCTGCTAAATGGGTCAAACTGGGCAGAAAGTATACAAACACATAACATCCTTATAAAATATGATGTAACACTATAGATCAACTTACCTCAGAATATATAAAGCATATAAACAATTACAGCAATATGATGCAACAAACACAGCAGTGCTACTAATGCAAAATACTCAAAGCTTCATAGAAGTGAAACAAACATTTATTTTTAGGTCCATTCTGCTGCTGATACATACTTTAGGTTTCTGAATGTTAAACTTGTTGCTGCCTTTCATAGTGTGTAACCTGAAGGCCCTGAGTACTTTCTCCCACACTGAAAACACTGGGAGGATAAAATTATTTGAACATTACCTAATAAGACTGATTCAGGACAGACAATTAGTGATTCTAAACTTTTCTAGCAGTCCTTCACAAACAGGGAACAGTCTGTCTATTCTCTCCATCTGTCAGCTGCTGCTGGCTCTTCCTCCTCCTCTTCCTCACACACTGCTGAGTTTGTCCTGGTCAACCATCAGGGGTGCAAAGCCTCACAGATGATGTGCAGCAGTGGGTCCCTCAGTCTGTCCTCACTCTGGACAGTTGTCTGTGCAGTTGTCACACATGGAAATCAAATGTGTGATAAGCTGCAGGATTCAAACACAAGTGTAACTTATAAATGAATGTTCATACTTTTATTACACAATCAGAGAGAAAGAAAAAGAGAGAGAGTGCAGGACAGACAGACAGGTGACAGTCTCAGGTGTACACACTGCTACAAAACAGCACAAAAGAAGGAGGATTTAGTGTTTGTGTTATTACGAAACAAGAAGAGTTCCCAGATGGTACAGTGGACACATGTGTGACTCCTGTGATTAAAGCATCTTTCGTTCAGCTTAACGAGTGAACCGTCAGCTCGTTCAGACACACGTTAAAGTCCGTTTGGCTCGACACCACCGAACAGAGGCAGCAATATAACATAGCTAACATTAACAGTGCAGTGGATCCTGTTTGTGCCGTGATATTCAGGACTGCAAACCGAACAGCATCACTGACTTTCAGCTTGTTGTGTTTGTGGATATATGACTGACTTAAATTATCCATAAAATCATCACATTCTCTGTAAGATTAAAGTCAACTATTGAACGGCGTATATTTTGAAGTAAAGGCTTTAAAACCAAGTTAGTACAAACATCGCTAATGTCACATAACTTTCCCGACATGTGGCCAACATGTTTTAATGATCTTCATTATAAAAACATTTGCGCATAAATAAGTGACATAATATTCAGTACTTACTTCTGAAAGTTTACTCTTCGGCGGCTCCGCTTCCGCCGTTTTTTTCGGCAAAATTATCCACACCACCGCTGCGCTATGAAATCTGGGATATGTTGGGCCATGAAGGCTACACCGACCCATCCTTAAAATTCAGGGAAATGAAGGACGCATTTGAGGGCCGCATTTCGAGCAGCCTTTGAATTGGGACAGCCTTCGTCGTGTCGCTGTGACGTAATCGGCCTTAAAATGCGGCCTTTAAGGCTGCAGACCCTGAATTGGGATACAACCCAAATCCGGTCATTGGTACTTCCTGGCTTGTGTAGTTACTAGGTAACCAAAGCTCAACACTGCCCCTAGCGTCCTGGAGCACTTCCGTTGTGTTTTGGAGTTTGCAAGTGTTTTGGTGTTTGCAAGTGTTTTGGAGTTTGTACGTGCTTTGTCTCTAGGGGCCACCGTAAGTGGGAACACAACGAATATGACTGCACATTTACTCCGACATCATCCTAGTGCAAAGACAAGTGGAAGCAGACAAAAACAACAAGCAGGCATGCTACAAACTTTACCCGAGTCATTTAGACAGCCGTTAGCACATGATTCTCCTTATGGGGACCTGATATGTTTAATATGCTGCTGAGAATATAGCCCAGAAGAAGCGTATAGTATAGCTTTTATTTTGGAAAGAGCCATTTCTCTGTAATAAACTCTCTTTTCCAAAGATGAGTGATTCCTCAATCAGATAGATTTATTTTTTTATTACTTTGTTGTTGCAGCAACATTAAATTTAAAAACTGTACTTATGAGTTAAAATATATATTTATAATTTTAATAAATGACAAATTAAAAAGGCATGAACATTTTTTTTTTATCGAAAAAATATCGAACCGTGACACCAAAGTATCGAACCGAACCGAACCGTGAATTTTGTGTATCGTTGCACCCCTAGTAATTAGGGGAACACCCATTTGGTGGTTGCAGCAATGTTGTCCTGTGTTCATCTTTCATGGTAAAAAAAACAATTTCAACCCAATTTCAGTATACCATAATGCTACTTTCCATTCAGAGATGAGCACCACCGTATGTTTTGTGAGCTCTGACATGTTTTATAATTCTATAATCCAGTTGCCCATTTTCTGTTCGATGTAATCAGAGGATCACCCAGTTGATGTTTGTGGGCAGCATTGTCCTATTTTCATGTTTCATCATTTTCAAAAAAATTATCAGCCCAGTTTCAGCATGATTGAAATTGAATTGATAAAGACAGGAGAGGTATGGTTTAATGCATTTTTAGCATTAATCTAATTGCATAAATTGACAGCTGGTGTGTGTGTGTGTGTGTGTGTGTGTGAGAGAGAGAGAGAGAGAGAGAGAATTCAACTTAAAAGGTTCCCATTTCCCGTTCTAGATATCTTAATTTACAAAACTTAAGAGCCCCACATTCTTATTATTATTGGCGGTAGGTGCCGTGACTCTGTACCTGCTCCTACCTGCTCTGATGTCTGGCCCTCTACAGTAAGACTGACTCCCATAATCCTGAGTAAAATCAGTAAAATCATAAAATCTGCCACATCCTGGTCCCTAATTCCTGAAGTATGGACATTGGTTGAAAATGCAAGGTTGTAAGTCCTGCTCATGACTACAAAAGACACTGAATAAGTTATTATTATTATTTTTTTACAAGGGGTAAAATTACTGTACATTTCTGAAATCCTAATACATCAATTTTAAGTTTAAGTAAGAAACAATTAGAGCTCAAGCAATAGAATCATGTCTGCAAAAAAGTATCACTAGACCTCCATTTTGGCTATAAATATGGAATCTGTCTATGTGCTGTGCTTGCCCAGCACACACAAATGTCAAATCAATAGAAGGCCATGTATGTCCCCTTAATAGTAGAGTAGGAGTCATATATCTCTGGGAATTTGAAAACACCAGAACTTTTTGTTGAGCTGAATGCCCTGGCAATTTCAGTGATCAGGTGATCAGATGATGATCATATGATCAGTTCACCTATTGATGATGGTTATTATATGTCAGAAAAGTCAATTTATTTATAAATTTTATTGCTATGTTAATCTTTTCACTGATAATGATACGGTAACTGTTAGCAAGCATATTAAATGCCTCCCCACAGACAAGTGAGACCCGAGAATTTCAATTGGCATTTCATTCAATGAGTTCGAGTATGACCGGTACTCTTTCCTGTAGTGAGGAGCTCGAACAAGGAGTAAGACAATGCTCTACTCATACACAAAAAGATGTGAGTGGGGAGACTTTAACTTAGGTTTGACTCCATTAACAACAAACATCCACCCTCTTGAGCCTCCCAGAGCATGAGAAGATAATGAATTCCCATCTATAGACAAACTTTTTCATCAATAGAAAAAATAATTTCCCCCTTCACTGTTAGAAGTAAATTATTTTAAAGCAGCTTTGTCATGGAAAAATTAGGGATGCTGTCCACCTTTAAATAGCCCCCTTTCACTTTATGTGACACCAGATTGAAAGGTTAGGGTCTACACGGGGTTTATTTTCCATCTTTTGTGAGTCTAAGAAAGCTGACATGGGTTAATTACATGGACCACCAAGAAATTGGCAGTAATTTCCCCTGATGGTTGTAAAAGATCTCTATTACTATGAGATGGGGTTTTTTAAACCTCATCCCATAAGCTCTAGCTGCTGTAGCTGGTTCAGCAGTTATTAAATTAACCCAGAGCATCCTAATCCACTCAGTGTATGAACATTTATTTGTAAAGTATGCCACTCTACTTTGTCTCGATCCTTCTATTGGATATTATTACACAACAAGAAGAAGCAACATGTTTTGGGTTCTACACGTTCTTTATTACATTACATTCTTCTTCCTCTTCTTCTTTCAGCAGTCCCCTTTAAGAGGGTTCCCACATTGGATCTTCCTCCATCTCCACCCTATTTCTTGCAACCTATTCTGTCACCCCAACCCTTTGCACGTCCTTCTTCACTACTACTCTAACCTGGCAGCTCCACAGTCAGCATCCTTTGCACACTATATCCACTATTCCTCCCCTAACAAGAAGAAGAAAATAAGCTGTTCAGAAATTTAAAAAATGAGATGCACATGTGTTAACAAGAATATCTGCTATGGGTTTTTTGAAACATCAATCTGATGTTAGGGGGACTTGGGAAGGAGACATTAGAGAAAATGGCTGGGCTTTACAAACTGTGGCAGCATTCTTTAATGCACAGAACTTGCAATACTATAGTATTTATGTATGTATGTATGTGCAGATGTATATACGTGCATTTATTTGTCTGGGGTTTTTTTGTTTCCCTTTTTTTTCTTTTTTCTGTATAAAAATGTTTCTAAATAAAAAGTATCAAAATAATATCTGCTCATGTTTTATAATAGTTGTTCTGGAAAAAATTACAGAAAAATTGTTGCCTTTACTTGATTGCATTGTTGCCCTAAGTTAATTATATTAAAGAAGAAATAGATATAGTGAATGCAATTGAATAATAAAACCTTTTAAACGCTAAGGTGGCCTGTGCACATTTATGTTTTTGAGATAAATGCTAAAATTAGATGTAAACATTGGAAAAGAAGTTTGGGGAACCTCCTAAATGTTTTGAAGCGCACGAATGATTGAACCAGATGTAATCCAGCAGTTGTCAGGACACTGGACAAACGATGCAGCACAGGGAAATTCTGGCCAAAGAGGCATCTTGGTTGCACAAAGAAAGAGTGTATGAGTATTTATCTATCTGCATTGTGACTAAACTACAATAATTCAAAAAATGGACACAATTTGACATTTCCAAGTTTGTTGTCAAGCTAAACAAAGACCTATTTTGATAATAGATGATATTATTAATGTTAAATCAATGCCACTGATGAGGATATAATTGGGACAGTCCTATTTGTGTTTTCTTCTGTGAGAAAAAACATTCTTCTTTGTGTTAATCTCCCATCAAAACTTGCATCAAGATATAGCCTCCTAGTGCCGCCACTGGAGCTTAGGCCTGACTATCAGCTCAGTTGGCCCATTCATTTGTAGCTTAATCTTTTCAGTATGTGGAGCAATTTAGATCGGGCAGCTAGGCCTTGGCCCCTAATCCACAGATCACTCCAGGGCAAATGACTGCCTACATCCAAGAATGACCCTATCTCTTCCTATTCTCTTGTGATTTACCTCTGCCCATTTTTGTTTTTGTTGGCTCTTCTCTGTTCTGGCTGGCAGCCAGGTGAAGACATGGGGACAGTCAGAAAAATCCAAAGCAAATTAATTCAGACACAGTAAAGCAGAATAGAAGAATGCATGGCAGTAAGGTTAAGTAGGTAATGAAGCATTGCATTGGTTTTTGCTATGATCACCCATCCACCTTTTGTCACAGACTTTTTCCACAGCTGGCCCCATGCACAGATACATTTCTCACCTTTCCTCTCTACTATCTTGCTATCATTTGGTAACTGTGCAGTCCACCTTTGAGGTTCATGGGAAATACATACTTAGGATGTAGTGTGGGCATTACAACGATAACCCACATGTCACTCCAAGATACCCCTGACAGCTCTCTATAAACCCACAGTTTTGTTTTCTGTCAGTGTCACCATCCTAACTAAATGCCTGTGATTGCACAGCTCATTGCCAAAGAGAGGTGTCATCCCAGAGATTTATCACCCTACACATGACCCAGTCTCCTTGGTAGTCCACTTGAGGTTCCAAAGTGGACTGACTGTGACTCAGGGCTGTGTATATATCCATTTGTGAGTGTAATGCTGTGGCTGTCCTTGTAAGAGCAGATTTGAGTTTGAGGCAATTTTCATAAAAAGAAATGATTTTAGTGTGCTTTAACTGCACTTTATGGACTCATTGCTTGGTTCACCTGAGATCCCAGGGGCAGAGATTTGTGCCTCAAAGCTGCGAGAGTACAGACACCACATTTTAGATTGCAGTTATTTTGTTTTCCACCCATAAAACCATTCAAACAAACAATACTACTGGCTTTCTTTGTTTTATGCCTCTGTTTGTTTTATGTTGTGTGATTAACTTTTTTTTTTGTATAAAGCATTATGTTAGCAAAATAAAAAAGACAAAGACAAAGCACCCCATAGAAAAAAGAGCCTGGGTTTAAATCCACTGACCAGCTGGGGACTTTCTACGTGGAATTTGCATGTTTTGCACCAGATGACTGCCCCTCCCTGAGACCTGGTTCTACTAGATGTTTCTTGATGATTGATGAGGAACAACAGAAATGCTACAGCAAGGGGTGCCAGGACCTCAGGTCAGGAGGGAGATATCATCATCCCAATCCAAGATTGAGTCTACTAGAAGATTTGAATGCACCACAGGCCTTCAAGATGGCAGCAGTTTAGCCATTACTTAAAAAGCCATCTCTAGACCCAGCGGTCTTAGCTAATTATAGGCCAATCTCCAACCTTCCTTTCATATCAAAAATTCCTGAAAGAGTAGTTGTCAAACAGCTAACAGATCATCTGCAGAGGAATGGTTTACTTGAAGAATTTCAGTCAGGTTTCAGAGCTCATCACAGCTTTAGTGAAGGTTACAAATGATCTTCTTATGGCCGCTGACAGTGGACTCGTCTCTGTGCTTGTCCTGCTTGACCTCAGTGCAGCGTTGGATGCTGTTGACCATAATATGATTAGAGCATGCTGCAGGTATTACAGGTACTGCACCGCTGTGGTTTGTATCATATTTATCTAATAGACTCCAATTTGTTCCTGTAAATGGAGAGTCCTCTTCATACACTGAGGTTAATTATGGAGTTCCACAGGGCTCAGTGCTAGGACCAATTCTGTTCACATTATACATGCTTCCCTTAGGCCAGGGGTGTCAAACTCAAATACACAGTGGGCCAAAATTCAAAACTGGAACAAAGTCGCGGGCTAACGTTAATATTTATTGAAATATATTTATTCCTCCAGATATAAGAATGAATCTTTTCTTATGGACTCAAACACGCTTTGCTGAAAAACTGAATATGGAACAAGCAAAGCTTAATACTAAACAATATATATATTAGCAGTATAATACCAGTAGGCCAGCTCTAATAGTAATTTGGTATGGCTTCGCGGGCCAAATGTAATTAGGCTGCGGGCCAAATTTGGCCCGCGGGCCAGAGTTTGACACCTATGCCTTAGGCAGTATCATCAGAAGACATATTCACATTTTCACTGCTATGCAGATGACACCCAGCTCTATCTGTCCATGAAGCCAGATAACACACACCAATTAGTTAAACTACAGGAATGTCTTTTGTTTTTTTTGCTAGGATGATTGACTGATAAATACCTAACTGCTGTATGTTAATGTCTGTCTGTCTGTTCAACAAAGTATGCTGTAAAACGTGATATGCCTTAGATCTTTGTAGATAAATAATAATTAAGTTCATAAATGGGAAGGATTAATTGTTTACAGTCCATCATTAACACAGATCCCGATTCAAGTCTCAGATCAGCTTCTTGTGCCAATTCTTAGAACCAAATCCATGAGCATGGCAGTTTTGTTACTGCTTTTTGAATTTTTTGCCCTATAATGACGTCTGCTTTTGTAGTCATTTGTGAAATAACGAATATTTTCTTGTTCTTAGACTTAGCTCATCCTGTAAACACTCACTCATCCTACATGTATGGGTGAATTAAATGAAGCAGTGACTGCTGTTACAATTAGTGACAACTGCATCCATTTGTGATTGTAGCTGGATACTTCCCAGCTGCAGAATCGCAAACAAGTCACATTAGTCATCTTAATGGCAACAATAGTGGGCTGGTATTTGCATTGGAGAAATGATATTGGAACAAAGTCATATAAAAATATCACTCACTTGGCAGCAGAACTGGACAACATTTACTTTCAAATATAGCCTACTTTCAGTAAAGAAACAAGAATTGATTCAGAAATATGAACTTTAGGCTGCCAGTTTAGCTCACAGGGTGAGGAGGCAACCATATGCTGTAAGGCTCAATGCAGCGGCCTGGATTTAACTCTGACCTGAGGTCCTTTGCTGTTTGTCTTCCCTCACTTTCTCTCCCCGCTTTCCTGTCCTCTCTTCTCTATGCTATCAAGTAAAGGCAAAAAGAAGTGTGAAATTATACAGCAGTTTTACCCTGGTTTCAGTTTGTACTTGACATTGAAAACAAAATTATTCATGTCTATGCAGCTTAGAAAGTGCTTTTCTTAAAATGAGATGTATAGACGCATTACAGATAGAATGGGGATATTCAGCTGTGTACAATTTGTGCCTATATGTCTGGGAAATTAAAATACAGATCATTGTGCAGCTCAGTACAATGCATATCACATAGTAACAAATTAGACCAGCGGCATGATGTTTTGTGATTAATGTTGACAGAACAAACAGAGGCTGAGGTATTTTTAGACTTTGTTTACAAGCTAAATTACTTTTCTAATTTTTTACATTTCCTTTTTTCCCCATTATTATTAGGTTCATAATTTGGTGGACAGACAGCTTTTTTAATAGATTTGGCTCTAGTATACATTTTAAATGGACTTTAAATTAAAAAAAAATGTGATTGAAGTGCAGACTTCAATTAAAACTTTAATTCAAGGTGATTAGCAAAAAAATAGTACATTAACTGCTTGGGAATTACAGACATCATCTGTTTAGCCAATTTAATTAAAAACTTACACATAACATCTTTTTTCATAGTGTAATCTTTATGTTCTGGGTGCTGCTCACGTGATGGTGATGAATGGTAAATGGCGCTTTACTTAGTCCCTAAGGACCCCAAAGCGCTTTACACTACATTCAGTCATCCACCCATTCACACACTGGTGATGGCAAGCTACATTGTAGCCACAGCTGCCCTGGGGCGCACTGACAGAGGCAAGGCTGTCAGACACTGGCGCCACCGGGCCCTCTGACCACCACCAGTGGGCAGAGGGCCCTGGGGCGCACTGACAGAGGCAAGGCTGTCAGACACTGGCGCCACCGGGCCCTCTGACCACCACCAGTGGGCAACGGGTGAAGTGTCTTGCCCAAGGACACAACGACTGAGACTGTCGGAGCCGGGGCTCGAACCGGCAACCTTCTGATTATAAGACAAACTGCCTACTCTTGAACCACGATCGATGAGGAAGCCTAGCTCTAAACAGAAAGCCCGGTCCACCACTAACCCATTTATGTTTCTAACTGTTTTCCACGCTTGGCAACACACCCACTGAGGAACAAACTCTGGTAATTGTCATCTAGAACATCTTACTATTCATGACTGATAGAAAAAAATATGAACAACCCTAGGTTTCTCTTCAGTACTGTAGCCAGGCTGACAAAAAGTCAGAGCTCTGTTGAGCCAACCAATCCATAAAGTACTCTTCACACACAAAGGTTACCAATTATGTTTACAGGCAGTATCATGAGAAGGCATAGCATACATTTTCACTGCTATGCAGATGACACCCAAATTTATCTATCCATCAAAACACATGATAACACACACCAATTAGTTAAACTGCAGGAATGTCTTAAAGACATAAAGACCTTGACAGCCTCAAGGCATTACCTTGGCCTCCAGTAACACTGTGAGAAACCTTGGAGTAATTTTTGACCTGGATATGTCCTTCAG
Organism: Perissodus microlepis; assembly: GCF_051167445.1. Taxonomy (NCBI): domain Eukaryota; kingdom Metazoa; phylum Chordata; class Actinopteri; order Cichliformes; family Cichlidae; genus Perissodus; species Perissodus microlepis. Next base: position 14,071,085 of record NC_140482.1, on the reverse strand, counting down.
TGCACATACTAAACAAATATGTAGGACTGCTTTCTTTCATTTGTGCAACATCTCTAAAATTAGAAACATCCTGTTTTAGAATGATGCTGAAAAACTAGTTCATGCATTTATTACTTCTAGGCTGGACTACTGTAATTCATTATTATCAGGATGTCCTAAAAACTCCTCGAAAAGCCTTCAGTTAATCGAAAATTAGAGCACTTAGCTCTCGCACTGAAGGCTTACTTGTTGTTCCTAGAGTATTTAAAAGTAGAATGGGAGGCAGAGCCTTCAGTTTTTAGGCACCTCTTCTGTGGAACCAGCTTCCAGTTTGGATTCGGGAGACAGACACTATCTCTACTTTTAAGATTAGGCTTAAAACTTACCTTTTTGCTAAAGCATATAGTTAGGGCTGGACCAGGTGACCCTGAATCCTCCCTTCCTGAGTGAAAAAAGTGACTGAAGAAGAAACACTCAATGAATCATGGGGATCCCCCAGCAGCCTAGGCATAAGCAGCATAATTATGTGTTTATAAACCTCTCCACATTCAGTTGCTAGTTATTATCAATCCCTGTCTTTCTTTCACACAGTGTCTTTGTCCTGCTTTTCATCCCTCACCCGAACCGGTGGTGGCAGATGGCCGCGTCTCCCTGAACCTGGTTCTGCTGGAGGTTTCTTCCTGCTTAAAGGGAGTTTTTTCTTCCCACTGTCACCAAAGTGCCAAAGCAATTGCTCATATGGGGTCATAAGATTGTTGGGGTTTTCTCTGTTTTCTTTGAATTGTTGTAGGGTCTTTACCTTTCAATATAAACTAATCCGAGGACACTGTTGTTGTAGTTAGGTGATGCATAATTAAGACTGAACTGAATTGAAAAAAACTGAATTTAACAACATCTAACCAAGTAAAAAAAAAAACACTCTAGAAATGCCTTCATGAATGGAAAAAGCAAACAGCTATTTCGAGAAAAAAGTAAATGTATATTTCATCCATAGCCTTACAGACATTAAGCATCTACTCATGAACACTTTGCTCTGTTGGGCTAAACACTCAATTGAGGGTGAGACCAGAAGGCTGCATAAAGTCTTAAGGGTGGAGATGGACAGTCCACATACAATAACAGAGGAAAGCATGTCAAAACTCCAGAATTGATAAAGTCTCCTAAGGTTCAGCAAAAAAGAGAATCCAAATGCAGGACTAACAGGAAAGGCAAGTAGGAGTCCACGAGAGGGAAAAAACAATGTAAAACAACAAAAGTTTATTAAATTTCAATAACTTACAAAACATGAACTGACAGACACTAGGGACCTCAAACTGACACCACACATTCAAACATTGAAGGAAGACCAAGGCTATAAATACACGTGAAGCAATCAAAGAGTTTCAGGGAGAAACACCAGCGAAACAAGACAGAACTGAAACTAATCAAGGAAATAACAAAAGAAAGTAAAATTAAATACACACAAACAAACAAATGACTACCAAAATAAATCTGGTAAGGAAAACTGAAACACTGAATATGTAGAACTTGACTGGCAGGGAAAACAAAGGGAACAAGTCCTGGAACTGATAGAGTACAATAAAATAAACACTCGAAAATAAGGAGCCACCAATAATCCAAACTCAATTCTGCTCGATATTAGCTTTATCTCTTTATAAGCGTATTGGTGCAACCCTCCACAACAGTCCCAGTTTCATATGTGGCTCCTTGGGGGAAATTAATTGCCCACCCCTACCATAGAGTCTGGTGAATAAAAGAGAATACAACCCTGAGGAACAATTATACTCTAATAGAAATAGTATAAGTATATAAGTATAAGTATAAGACAAAAGACCATATGAAATTCAAAATCTTCAAAAAAAGAAAATAAAAACAGTATAAACTTTAAAAAATATTGAGAATTCCACACTCAACAATCTGAATCCAAAGTATAATTTGACTACAGCACATAGTTTCTGGATCAATGGCAGCAGCTGAGAACTTCAGAAATTACATATGTTCATCATTATCAAACCAATAGTTTGAAACTAATAGACAAGAATGTGTTTGGGTGACACATACATAAGGGTGTGTGTGTGTGTGTGTTTCTTTAATCTTACTATTTCTGATATACTGGAATTTGTTCTGAAAATGCATCTGTGGATATTTGTCTGTGTGTTGTCAGTCTTGTCACTGAATAATGGTTTCAGATGGCCTAACCATTAAGAGGTTATCCCTCTGGAGACCCCCGTGCGATGACTCCATCCCTCCTGTTCATTACTGCACTGCTGTCAAAACCTCTGGCAGCACTTCAGCTGACCGAAGGCACCCCACCTCCTCCATTCCTTCTTTCACCTCCAGTGTGACTCTTGCTTGCTCTCACTTTCTGTCAGCTCCAGTCGGTCTGACAGATCAGGAGGTAAGGTTGCCATGGCAACTTATCCATCCATGGATTGTTCCCTACTACCGCAAACTCTTTGGAATACAGAAAAACAGAAACAAATGCCAAGACAAAATAAACTTCAGTAAATTCCTTGTTTAAGCTGAACTATAGGAACAGACGTGTCTCTGTCAGATTTTGCATCATGCTTCTTTTGTTGGCAAAGTATTATAGGCTAGCAATAATGAAATTCTGCAGGGAAGAAGTGACATCTTCAGGTTTTTAGGCTATAGACGAGAGGAAGGGAAGGATTGTTTCCAGTGTTGTCAGTGTGTGACAGCACACACATGCAGAGAGAGTCAAATGTTCATGCAAAACTGCTGACATATATTACAGGCAGATCAGTTTTAGACATCTCTGAGGGAGAGACTTTCACTCAAAGCAGAGATACTACATTAGCCAAACCATTTATATTATTCACTTTATTCTCTGCTCTTGGCATTCAGGTTTGATCCCTGCAATTCAGTAACTGAGGTTCGTCCTGTCCCCAGAACAGGACTTTTAAATTTCGAAGAAAATATGGCTCTTGGCTGATCAAACAGCCATAAGTTGCCAGGTGATGTTATTCATTTACACAGTAATACATTTGTGGCAGTGAACGGCTTTTCAAAGGACAGACAGTGCTACCAGGTATATTAAAAGCGCTGTGATCACCACATCGCTTTGGTTTAGACATGAGAGGACAAGTGTACGTGCACTGGAGTTAACTCTATCAATTTACCACAACACGCTTTGGGAGTCAAGACACTCCTCCCCACAGTCCAAACTAAAACAGATAAGTTTGTGCTTGTTTTTCTGCCGACATACCAATTCACCTGGGGTGCCTAAAAAGTTCCTAAATCTGGAGAGTTTCCCTTCTTTGGAAAATATTTGCATTAGCCAGGACTAATTACACACAGGTTCACACCCCTATAATCACTGACTTTGTCTAATATCTTGACAGGACAATTAGTTAAAAAAAGATGTCATACAAGGTGAAGTTGGCCACTGATCAATCTCCTTCTAATCGATTTATGGATAACGACGTTGACTGATGACTGCAAAAAGCTCTTACAGGTAGCTTATTGACATGCTGTACTGAGTGAGTGACTGCTTACTGAGAATCATTTTCTAGGATAATCAACCTGCTTGCCGGCTTATTGATAGTATAAAGGGCTAAATATAGAATATAGCTGTAATGAATAGGGGTAATTAAAGCATGGCTACTGAGTGTCTCATAAAAAACAAAACAAAACAAACAAAAAACAAAGAGTGATTGTGACTTCTGTGTTACCAAACAATGAGGTGAGCTGGGATGGGAGCCTGTCGTTCAGCCAAATCAAATTTTTAAGTTCTCACAGTGAATATTTTAGCTTTAGCTCAGACGCATGAACACTTGTAAAGTGTTACACTGGTCACAGTGTAAAGAGAGTAAAGAAAAAACAACATTTACACCAGGTTTTAGTTCATTAAAGTTAAATAATTAAAATCAATTAATCAGAGCTGTCAGCAACTGATGGTGTCGAGCAATAAGTGGAGCTCATTTAGAGAGAGTATAACAGGAGCCTACACTTCTGTCGATGCCTATTGAGTGCAAGAGAAGCTAGAGATGGGCAACATCTAATACTAATTTTGAGCTTTGTCATATTTAATTTCATATATATATATATATATATATACATATATATATAAATATGGCATTTCATAAAACAAACAGATAAGTCTCTATCGCCCTCTTTTGGTGATGTTATTTAAACACACATCAAAAGTTGTATGGAACACTGAAACACAGTTTGCCATGGCAGCCACAAATGCAGGTTAAGGCTTTATCGTTCAAAGAAGAAACAATAGTAGTCCATCCATCTTCTCTGTTTCAAAGCTAATTTAACATGGGCTGGAGGAAGAAGAAAACTATTCTGTAGTCAGATGAAATAAAATTAGAAATTATTTTTGGAAAAGAGTAAGTTAAAAAGGGACCATCTGGAATTTTATCAGGACTCATATCAGGTCTGCATTTGCAGTCTAAGCAGCCTTTTTTAATACCTAATAATATATAGGTATAGGTAGGTAGATTTAGGCTGCCATAGCCTGTAGAAGTCTGCATGGATAAGCCTCACCAGACCATCACTGATCCACCACCAAACTGGTCGTGCTTAATGATGTGACAGACAGCATAATGTTCTCTATGAATCTCCAAAACCTTTTAGTTCGCTAGTGGTAGATTTTCCAATTCTGGTATTCACTGCAAATGTCATTCAGGTTTCACGGTGCCAGGCAGATAGCACAGATCTACTAGAGGACATCAGGCCCTCAGACCACCCTCATTAAGACTGTTTCTGATTGGTGAGAGACATTCACACCAGTGCTAGAGGCCATTTTGTAGGGCCCTGGCAATGATCATCCTGTTCCTGCTTGGATAAAAGGAGAAGATACCCGTTCCTCCGAGGACCTTAAGGTCCTTTGTCCAGTGTGAGTTAACACACTCAGTTGGACTTTTTGTGGTGCAGACTGCTGTCAGCCTGGCAAGTGAGAGTTCCTCTCCAGCCTGTGAAGAGAGCCCAATGTGAGTTTACACACTCAGTGCTTTCTAAAGTTTGTGTATGTAGACTATAAATATATTTATATATAAAAAATTCACATCCATTTAACTGCTACAGCCAATAGTAGTGGTTTTAATGCTCATTCCCTGTTATGAATTTAGCAAAGTAAAGTTCAGCACACGTTTTTTCCTGACCCTAAAGAGTACTGTTCTAGAAGCACACTCAACACTAGCATTCAGTAACTTGAACAGGACTAATTTCATTAATTGGAATCATTTATGAGTCTTGTTTTCGGGGGAGAACACAATAAGCTGTAATGAGGCCCGTTTGAAAGGAGACCCATGACTTTCATGCTGTCTGGAAGGGCAGGCTGTGTGAATACACAATCACAGGTGTAGGCTGACCCTCACTGTAAGGTCATGACTGAGCTTGGTTTCATGATATGACTCGTGTCTCGATCAATCATTTAGCACATCTTGTCAACTTAAACCTGGTGTTGACCTGGGCTCTCAGCCAGCGTAGCAGAGTATCACTCGCTCTCATTAACTCTATAACAACTAAAGTAAGAGCAGGAGTGGAATGAAACTGGAGGAGCGAACTTCACCAACAGAGTATAATCCCTGCTCGTTTGGCAGTCTATCTCTCTCTTTCTTCATCTTCTCCATTACAGAGCCTGAATCTCATGTGTGTCCAAGTGTCTGCATCACAGACCCCAACCAGGACTCAATATAAGAGAAGCTTTGTCACGTCTGAACCACTTAGAGGATGAGCAATAACCTCAGCTCCCTTAAGACATAGCATTCGACTGAGAATAAGATTTGGGAGCAGGCCTGTTTAGCCACAAGTAGCATCTCCACCTCTTCAACCCGGATTCCCAAGAGCCTCTTAAAAGATGTTGCACAGTTTTCTCTCTCTTAAAAACAGCTGAGTTTAGCATGTAGCAGTGGCTGGCAATTGTTGGGAATATATTTTTTAATTCTATCACCAGCTGCTGTAAAAAGGAACCACAGCACAACAGCAGATACCACACAAAGGAGTGCATTTTAGTAAAATGCTAAACCGTGTAATTACCACAGCAGCACAAAATATAAACAATCCCTGTCAACATAATTTCCCCCAGAGTCAAATGTTCAGTCATTATATCTGGTTATTTGTAACAGCGGCCATAGTAGGAGTTAAATTTGGCAAATTTTTGGTCCTTGAATTTACTCAGATGGGAATTCTAAGAGAGGATCTTTCCTAACAAGTTTATCCTGCTGTTATGCCAAAGCGCTGTTTCCAGCCAAGAAGTGATTTCTAGTCTTATAGTGTTATAAATGACTTGTTGGCCAATAACCTGTCAAACAAATCTCATGAATGATTTCACGTTATTTAGAGCCAAAAGAAACATTCCTATTACACGTTAGAAGCTATGAATAGTTTTAGGCAATGTCACTTTTCTATCCTTTGTTTATCCAGTACTTGTTCTTTTATCTCATTGGGATTAAAAACATGTCTTTCAAGAGACCTGAACAAGCAAAATATTAGAAATATTAGTCTTTTTGGCCACTGATCACTTTTTGACGCAACACTTATTTTCTGATGTTGCCTCTCATTTCAAAAGAGAAGTGGTAGATGCTATCAAGGCGCTGGGTAAACAATTGTCACCCAGCGCCTTGAACAGTTGTTTAATACTTTACAATCAATCCATGCTAAACTACCATCTGCTCCTTCCACAGGCTCCTCCACTCCTGCTTAGTCAGCTGTTCCAGTATCCACGACAACCTCTTGCTCTTGGAGCTATTTGGTGGGGGGTAGGTTGCTGTGGTGTTTTATTGCTCCACTGCTGGGGTGGAAGGGGTTCTGTTCTGCATTTGGAGCTAAGGTACATCTAAGCTCTGGGATCACAGAAAAAGATTGAATAAGGAGTTGGAGACTGCCATTCATTGTGTCATTGCCACTTCATTCTGGAGTTGACAGTTGTGCTGACAATGCCCATAACACATTGATGTCCTTTTGCTACTGGGCTGTTCAAGTTGACGCCATTTTCAGAGGTGCAGGCACACCTAGGAACAGACTAAGTTTGCCTTAATTCCACTGCTGACTACAACTGCTGCTTGGCTAACCAAGGCACTTTCTATTGTAAGGTAGAGATGCTACAATAATACAGAGAAACCCCCCCAACAATCAGATGATCTCGTAGGGATGGGAATCGAGAACTGGTTCTTGGAGAGTACTGGTTCCTAGTAGTCCAATTCCTCAGAATTATTAGTTTGCTTGCCTATCGATCAGGCTAATTGGTTCTTGCACTCATGGTACATTTAGCTGGTTTCAGTTTATTTGTCTGAGGAGGGAAATCGTGGCACAGTTGCTCAAAAAAAAAAAGAGTGCGATGGTAAAGTGCATCCAGGCCAGAAACAACTGCATAATGCTGCTAAGACAACTTTGGCTCATTGCAACTACCTGCACAGCTCTCTTGCACAGCATGTGGAGAAACATGCTAATGCTTAGCTAGCCAAGAGCCCAGAGTGATGTTAAAGCTCACTGTATGCTGACCCCAGTCCAGCAGCCAGACCCTGTTCATGTTTCTACAGTAGAATCACTGTGCCATCACTTTAAAGTCTCTTTGTGCTTTTGTGCTGGTTTTCATCTTTGGTTTGTGCTGTCAGCTTTGTGTTCTACTTGTGTAATACTAAGAGAAAGATCGTGTGTTTCATCATTAGGATAGGGATCTGTGTTTGTGCGTAGGACTGTAGCCCATAGCTTTATATCGCTGAATGGTTATTATGACACAATGCTTTCAGGTCATTTCACCGAGTAACACGAAAGTAATGTAATGAGTAGTATAACAAATTAATATCTCCTGGGAGTAACAATGTACTGCATTACTTTTAAGAAAAAGTACTCTGTTTAATATGTGTAACACTGATCACAACAAAGAGGGGAAATACTGCCAACATGAACAAACATTTGATTAATTAATTTCAAAATGTAATGTCTAAATTCTTATCAGTTCCCATCCCTACCTATGAGCAAGTGCTTTGGCGATAGTGGGAAGAAGAAACTCCCTTTTAACCAGAATAACCTCAGGGAGGAACGGCCGTCAGCTGCAAGTGGTTGAGGATGAGCGGTGGAAGAAAAACAGTCTTCAGTCCCAACACTCCCTTTCTCCATGAGAATGCATCACACATTTTATGTATAACAGAAAGAAAAAACCTTTCCAGCCCACTGTGGCCTCCATCCAATCACCCTCATCTTGATGTTTTGTCATCAGACAGGCATACCCCTGCTAAATGGCATCACAATGTACCAAATGAACATCAGGTTCTCTTCCGTAACATCTCAAACTAGTGACTGAGTCAATAAACTCATAACGAAAGTTGTTAAGGCACATCTTTAATTATTGGTTTCACCTTTGGACCCTCTATCTTTTATTAATAGTTTCTGCACTCAAAAAAATAACTCTTTGAATAAACATGAACATGATTAAATTGCTTTATTTTAGCGTTATGCAATTCTTTTATTCCAACTTAATGTACTTGAGTTGGACCAACTTAATTAATTAATGATGAATCAACTTATTTACTGCAGTTGAGTCCAACTTAATTTGACTGAATTGATCCAACCCATGCAAATTACGTTAGTCTGATAAAGATACTTAAGGCTAATAGAAAGCCATTCATTAATGTGGAAATCCTTTCCATGATTATTGTAAGTTTATTTAAAGAGTTATTTTTTGGAGTGTTCAACAAAGTCTAGAGTCTGGTTAACATAAAAAGCTGATGGATTCATCCATCCGATGGAGGGGTGCAGGGGCCTATCCCAGATGTGATAGTAAGGTGTGTCTATCACAGAGAGACAGATTACGCTTACATTCACACTTATGGGTAATTTAGAAAGAACCTAACCCTGATAACCGCATGATTTTTGACTGTGAGAGGAAACCCAGGACCCAGAGAGAACGCACACAAACTCAGCCAGCCTGTAGATTTGAACCCAGGAATTAGCTGCTTGCTAAGACTGAAAGTAAGAGAAATGTTAATATTACACGAACTGTGCTGTGTGCCGCAGGATCAACATGCTCTTCTCCGTGCAAGTCTCCTCACATAGTTCAACCTTATATGGGCTATAGGTTTACTGACACTAATACCTCTGGTTTATATTGAAACACCAGCGGCGTAATGATCTCAGGAAGAATGCTTATTGTACCACACTTTGTAGCATCTCTATTTTCAGAGACGGCTCGATTCAAAGGCACACAGAGCTTACCTGTCAGTCAGACTCACACAAGAACGATTTCTTTTCAGCTGACCTGAGGTAGCAGGAGTCACTTTCAAGTAAATGGAGCAGGAACTGTACTGGAGCAGCTGGTGAAAGGCAACCCAATCTGTTCTCTGGCTGGCCATGTGGTGTTGTTTGGGTTTCCTTGGGAATCTCATAATGAGGCTATAGTTAATGAGAAAAACCTTTAGGGAAGACATTTTAGTAGTTGAACAACTTAATGTACTTAGGTTTAGGTTTGCAGGTTTAACTCCTGCTTTCTATTGTACAAATTGGAAAATCTATACAAACTATAAATGGTATATTAATCAGATATTTTCAGTTCCATAGTTTAGTTTTTTAATATTTATATTGTGTACACTACTAGGGTGAAATCTAGAATGGACAAGCCTCCTTTTTAATCAAATTATAGCTGCTAGTTATGCAGAGTACAGCAGCATTTTTAACCCATTGTAGGACTGCCACAGTCTGTTATAGCCTGCATATCAGAAATGCACCTTTTCTTTTTTGCACCACATGTCTAAGTTTAAAATGATCGACATAGTCATGAATCATGGGAAATGATGAAATGTGTTGATAAAAGCAAAAATAGAACAGAGCATAGAACAGTGCAGGAAACACTGAATACATTAAAGGCATGTAAAACCATGTCAAAACAAACATATTGCATCTAATATTAGCACAACACTACAACTCATGTCTTAACATTTGCTTCTTTTAGTAAATATTCATCTTTCACAAACAGATTCCTTCCCGTATCCATGTTATGTAAGCTGCAAGTAAATATGAATTACATGGGTTTTAAACCTGACGTTGCTCATAGTGTTCAGTGCCAGTAGGTGGCAGTGTTTTTATATAAATGGTCAATCCACACAATTAATGATTCCATCTGTTAACAGGCAAAACCACTTTTATTTTCATTAATTTGTTACAAAAAATAAATATTTTAACAAATGAAATAATTTTATTCCCATCAGAATTTAAATTGAAAAAATAAATAAATAAATAAAATACATGTTCTCTGCGCTGTTGAAATGAATTCCTCACATTGTTTTAAACATACTAACAGCATCATTTAAAATAAATGCAAAAATGTGTAATTCCCTGTTACTAACATGTACACTACTTCTTATTTAATTAACACTCAATTATGAAAAGTAAGCTGAGATTTTTCACACTTACAATTATCTGTATTTACATTATTTTTCATTATTTATATATACTTTTTGGCTATATTTCTGTTACCACATTGTGCTTTGAATCATTTGGTAACATCCATTTGATAATAGCATCATATAGTCATTTTTTTAGTTTCTTCTTCGTGACACTGTCTAGTGAATAAATTTAGATATTCATAATTCAGGCACATTGAATTATGAATATAATTCATATCACTAAATGCAGCATACTTAAAAGTAGTTTATAGGTGGATTTCAGTGTTTTTTGTTTTTTTTTAAATATGTTTTAAATGTTCCAGTTTTGACATCAGTCATGTTCCAATTGCACATTGGATTACAACTGGCTCCAGGCTAGTTGTGACGTCACAAGTCCTGTAAGTAAGTCAAGGTTTTAAACCCAGTCTGACTTGTTGATGTAAGAACATTACTGTACTTTAGAGAAAAAAAAAACATCAAGTAACACAGATATTAAGATGACATTCAAAATGTAGAAGAGGATTGATGATGATGTGCCATTTATTAAGAAATTAATATTTTTTTGCATCAACTGTGCAATCACATTATTAAAATGATTATTATTATTGCCATGTGATTTACCTTTCATATATTGGATAAGTGAAGATCAGCTTTAATCTGATTGTTGGCAACAAAATATTATCAAATGATTTCCTATTTAGGTTGGTATTTAGTTTAAGGTGCTTTTTAAAATTACATTCATTTTCATGTTTTTGAAGCTGTGAATACATAAACATTCAATGTGCAAAGTGGATATGAGTGGCAGAAAATTAAATACAGATGGAGTAAGCAGTTACAGAGCCATTGTTCTATCTATCTGTGCTAACACATTTAACACCTTCATTTACTTATTGGCTCATAATACAGAAAACATAATATTTAATATTATGGGTGCCATAAATAGTGAATGAATTGATCACAAAACTACTTTCAGTAACCAAGCAGTCATCATTTCCCCCACAGAGCAAATGTAAAACAAGGATTTTTCCAGATCCTTCTTGTTAATGTTTATTTGGTAAACAGTTTTAATTTGGAATATTTTGGAGTAATATGATAAAACAGTATAACTATGTTTAGGATATATTAGTGTACATTATGTAAAGAAAACAATTCATGTTCCTATAATTGTTCCTATAATTCAACAATTCATCTTCCTATAAAGTCATAAAAATTTTGGATGAATAAATTAAATTTGTTAAATTTGTTCACTGAGGAAAAATTTATGATTTTAGTACTTGTTTTTAAAACGTCCTACATTTATTTGATATAAAGCATATAAAACTATCACTGTCAGTTGTTTTCTTTTTTCTTGGCTTTGTTTCTTTGTTTTTAGAGCATGGAGGTTGGTTATTGCACACTGAGCTCCTGCAGCATAATGAACTAGCTGTCTTAGTTCTCCAACAATTGTCTTTTCTGGTGACTTTTTTTGGTGGTGGTGGTGGGGGTGGGGGGGTGGGGGTGGGGGGCTACCAGCATCTATCCATATGTTTATAAACAATTTTTAAAACCAAGGGCTTTATATGTATTTATAATAATAATAATAATAATGGATTGCATTTATATAGCGCTTTTCGGGCCCTCAAAGCGCTGTACAATTCCACTATTCATTCACACACTGGTGGAGGCAGCTACAGTTGTAGCCACAGCTTCCCTTTGGCAGACTGACAGAAGCGAGGCTGCCATATCGTGCCATCGGCCCCTCTGGCCATCACCAGTAGGCGGTAGGTGAAGTGTCTTGCCCAAGGACACAACGACAGAGACTGTCCGAGCCGGGGCTCAAACCGGCAACTTTCCGGTTACAAGACGAACTGCCAACTCTTTGAGCCACTATCGCCCCACGATTTGTCTCCTCCTAAAAAAGATAACCTGTAATTTCCAACTTGACATTAACTTATCTCCAGATGAGACTGCTACAGCTTCTTTTTTTTAAGACTGATGCTCTGCTATACAGAATTAATTGAACAGTTAACTGTTCAGTGTAGTATTCTCATAATCTGCTGTGTAGTGTCCTCTTTACCCACCACCAGCCCCACCCTGACAGTGACTTACAGTGACCTGCAGTGCTTCATTTATCCATGCCAAATGATCCTATTTTAAGTATTGAAAAGGCCTTTCTCTACCACAACTAATGTCTTACCCAGCACGTCCACTAGGTGATGATGAAGCTCAGGAGACAAGACTCCACAAATAAGGCTGTTTCATTTGTGTTATATATAATACAGAAAAAAAAAAAAATCAGGCCTGATCCCTCTTCCTGTGTGATTAAGGAGTGGATGAAATAAGGAGCTGTTAATACTAGAGGCAAATTATACCTTTTTAATTCCTCCTTAAACTGTAGTCTGGTGTAAGGAAAAGGCCAACGAATTTAGCAGTGGTTACATTTGAATTATAAGGCAGGATGAATGTTCATGAAGAATATTTAATCAGATGAATTTGGTTTAAAGTTGAGATTTTACAGTGCAAATATGCATATTTCACATTTTCCCATTCAAAGATGCCATTAAACCTTTTTTTTAACCTTATGATGTGAAATCATCACTATTATGTTACGTATAATTATCATCACCTTAATGATGACCCTTCCACATCTTTCTTGATGGTATGGTGGTAGGTGCATTTTCAAGAATCGTCATATTTGTGCTGATTGCAGCGTCTTTGTATTTGCATTATGTGCCAGGGAAAGCAAGAACCTACAGGTGGGCTTCCTCTCCCAGAGTGCGGGAGTGAAGTAGGAAGTAAGGTAACTAAATCAATATCATGTGAATTATTAAGAGCTTCCTCCTCTGTCACGCAAGGTGGATCTCAAGCTCAGAGATTTACTCTCTCTCTCTTGCTCTCCTTCCTTCTCTTATTTTCTTTCTCTCTTCCTTCATTTCCCCTTGTAAGTATCTTCTTTAAATAATGCTGTATGCTCTGTACGACACATGCGTATGGCTACACCATTTACACACACGTGCACGCTCGCAGACTGGTCTTTAAGTTCACCCTTGTTGGAGTGCTCATTAGTCAGTGCAGTGATGCAGAGTAGCCCTGTCATTAACTGAGAGCTCTCTGTCCTCCACTCCCTTCCCTCTGTTTTGTTCTCCTTCCTCTACTAAGGATTTGTCTTCATTTTATCTTGGACACCAGGGGCATTCCAGAGATCTACATGACAAAGATCTTCCTAATCCCACTGAAGTCTAAATACCCTCTGCAGACAGTCTTTATTAGCAGAATTGAGATCAGGTATCCTAATTGCCTTTGCCATACATGTCACTTGTTACTGCTGAAGTCAAAACTGTTAAGGCAAAGAGTTTGTTCCACTCTGCCTTTGTTTTCTCCCTTTGGATGGTCAAAAAACAAAATCACACAATTATCTGTTATGATACAAATTTTTTCACCCTTCACATGCTGGTTACATGAACATATTTGGAAAACTACATTTACACAAAGACGTTATAAGAGAGTGACATGAGAAAATCTCAGATTTAAATCTTTGGTAAATCCCTAATTTCCTTAGGAATTAATAAAGTATTCTCATTCTTTGTCTGTTTCTGGTGGAAAATAGCAAAGAGGGTAGTAGAAGTAACTTCATCAAACTGTTTAAACATTGCTTTTCTAATATTAGATTTGTCTGTGGATTCTATGCATGTCCTAAACACGCTGAAAACTATGCTCACTATCAACTTCATTAGTAACACGTACAGGTGTGGACTTCTTTTGCCTTTAGAGCTTTCTTAATTTTTCAATGCACAGAATTAAAAAGGTCCAGGAAATATTGCTCAGAGATGTTGATTCATATTGAGGTGATAGCAACTACAAACTCATGATGCGAATCTTCCATTCCACCACATTACAAAGGTGCTGTAGCTGAGTCCTGTTAAAGACCAGTTTGAGTTTATCATAGCTTGGTGACATAACACTTTATCTGCTAGAAGCAGCCACTGTAAGATGGGTGCATTGTGGTGTACACATCTTCCAATAGCATTATTGCTAACCATGTCCCATGGCTAGCAATAATACTCAGGTAGGCTGTGATGTTTTATGATTATGATTATGATTTATGATTTGGTATTAAAGGACCCAAAGTGTGCAACATCCATCTACACCATCATCACCAGGAGCCTCAACTGTTGTTACAGGGTAAAAATTATCCATGCATGTTGTTTATGCCAAATTCAGAAATCAAGACTCACCAGACCAGGCTATGTTTTTCTTCTGCTGCTCATTGGATCTCACAGTCAGATCCATCCCATTCTCCTGATATGTTCTTTCAAAAACACAAGATAGCAAGGCTGAAGATGCTAGCAACAGGACTTTGCTAAACCATGTGTAACATGTGTGGTAGCTCCTTCTATATTTTCAGTAAAGTACGCTTCAAGCTAGCATCTACTCATTATTGCAGATAAATAACAGTTCACAAAATAAGGATTATCCCTCAGAATGTAATTTTATATTTGCCTACAGAAACTAGCAGTGTTTGCTGATGATTGTAAAAACACAATATGCATGTAATCTATCCAAGAAAATAATGTTAGGGCTTTGGAATAACTCTACAATCTCATTATTCAAATGCTGTGTGAGTGAATTTATCAGCAGCCTTAACATGTTTTGATGTAGTTGGAAATGCACTCTTTTTAAAGAAATAGATAAACTTACTGTATGGAATCAATTTCTTGCTTGAGTGGAGACCCTGGAACCGCTTCACACAACCTCAACATTTATTATTGTATATTCAAGCTTGCATTGAAAGAGCTGTGTACAGGTATATAGGTATTACATTATTCATTATTACAATTTCATTTTTGAAATGCTGAATACATTTCCCTGTCCAGGTGTGAAGTGTAACAATGAGATTGGTGATAACTGTTGGGGAAATTTTATAGCTAAGAGTGCTGTAGTACCATTTTCAAACCTCTTTCCCTTTGTCATGGTTTTATTTAAAGTGGACCTGTGCTTTTCTAGATTTTCTGTCATAAATATATATACAGATATAATTGTGCATGCTTGCATTAAACATAGGCAAAGTTTCAAATAATGAGTTCAGCATATTTCACATATTTCACGTAATCACCAAAAGCCCAGATTTCCAATTGCTTCAAGCAACAGAGATTCCAAAGACCGTAATACGCTCATTTCAGTTATGGCTATGAGCTAAAGGCCCAGTATAAGATACAGTGGTGTGAAAAAGAGTTTCCTATTTTTTTTGTGTATGTTTGTCACACTGTTGCAGACCATCAGACAATTTTAAATATGCAATATGTCGTTTCTAAATGAATGTGTTTACTATTGAGGGGGAAAATCCATTTATTCTATTCTCTATGTTTTCTATGACTTTTATGAAAATACTCTGTGGACTGAAGAGAAAAAAATGGAACTTGGAAAGTGTGTATGTCCCATTATATGTGGCATAAAAAATAACACAACATTTCAGAAAAGGAACATCATACCAACAGTAAAATAAGGTGGTGGTAGTGTGTTGGCCTGGGGTTGTTTTGCTGCCTCAGCACCTGGAATGGAACCATGAACTCTGGTGTCGAGCAAAACATCCTGAACAAGAATGTCCGGCCATCTGTTCGTGACCTGAAGATGAAGTGTATTTGGGTTCCGCAGAAGGACAATGATCCCAAACACACCAGCTAGTCCACCTCTGAATAGCTTATTGAAAACAAAATGAAGAGTGGCCTAGTCAAAGTCCTGACCTCAGTCCGATTGAGATGCTGTGGCATGGCCTTAAAAAGGCGACTGATGCTCGAAAACCCCGTGGCTGAATTACAACAATTCTGCAAATTTGGCCAAAATTCCTCCACAGCGCTGTAAACGTCTCATTGCCAGTTATTGCAAATGTAATCAACTGCAGTTGTTGCTGCTAAGGGTGGCCCAACCAGTCAATAGGTTTAGGAGGCAATCACTTTTTCATGCAGGGCCATGTAGGTGGATTTTAATTAAGTGCAAGTATACCATCAACACTGACATAAATACAAGAAAACGGCCTTTGAATAGCTGTCCACTGTAGTGACCACCATGCGTGAAAGGGTTAAATGTGACAAACATATTAAAAGAACAGGAAATCAGGAAGGGGACAAACACTTTTTTCACACCTGTAAATTCAATTTTCAAACTGTAAATGAATAATGAAATGTAAATATACTCCCATACATTTAGATTTATTTCAAGAATAATGATATGGAGCTAAATCAAATAACTTTGAATCAGCTGAACAGTCATCAGAGCAAATCTTTTTTGTTGACAATTAAGCTGCTTAAAGATACTTAAATGTCTGACTGCGTTCTACATTGTCAGTTAATACAATTTTGTCAAAGCCCTTGTGTGGCTCATTTACACATAAGGTGAACATTGCCATCTCTGACCCGAGGCACTGGTTTATAGCATTAATAAGATTTGTCATTTTTTTAATGTGCAGGATTTTCCCCCACTATGGCCTTTTCCTAACCAAGTGCCCAACCCTAACCATGCAACCTTTTCTTGCCAAAACTAAAAAACAAGCATCAAATATGATTCAGTTCAATTCAATTTTATTTATACAGTGCCAATTCATAACAAGTCACCTCAAGATGCTTTATATTGTCAGGTAGATCCTACAATAATACATACAGAGAAAGTCCAACAATCATATGACCCCCTATGAGCAAACACTTTGGCGACAGTGGGAAAGAAAAATTCCCTTTCAACTGGAAGGGGCTCTAATGGGATGTATAAGATACAGTGATATGAAAAAGCATTTCACCCCATGTTTGTCACACTTAAATGTTTCAGATCATCAGACACATTTAAATATTGGACAAAGACAACAAGTATACACAAAATGCAAACTTCCATGCCCCCCACCCCCTATTATAAATGAACTGTGGTGTATCACATCTTTGGAAGGCTGAGTTCTTCCAAAGACCTGACTGATAAATTTAAAACTTATGACACGACTACCAAACCTTGTAATGAGGATTTTTTTTTAATGTATCTAAAATGGGAACCACTCAGCAGCCAGCCATGCCACGCCCATTGATACACTGATGCCAAAGGACAACTTCTGTATAAGAGAGTGATGCAGGTGACATCTGGAAACTAAATTTTATTGGACACTAGGGAATATGAGGTTAGAATATCTTGAATACACTCATATAAAGGTTTAAATGTGATTAATAAAAATGACCCTGTAATAGATTAAATGAAACATGATCTTCTTCCTTACATAAATTTAAAAGTAAGAGGAATGAAGTTCTGGCTACATTTGCTGATTTTTCTTATTCCCACAGACATCTGACCTTGAGATATTTCCAGCGCTGCTATGATGTTTTAGTGTCAGTCCTTCACAATCAAAGACTAATGGCCTCTTTCATCATCTTTCCAGCAACATTCAGCAATCATACACTGAGAAATACATACACTAGAATGGAAGACATTAGTTACTGAATGTGATTATTGTATTGTATTTTATTATATGTGTGGTCCAGATCTAAATTGTTGGCAATATGTTGCTTGATTATCATGAACACACACACACACACACACACACACACACACACACACACACACACACACACACACACACACACACACACACACCTTTATGGGCAAAAAAGGGAGAACATAAGCAGAGCAAGCAGAGTAAGACAATAAAACAAACAAAAACTACCAGAGATTCAACAGTGGGACAAAGAGAGATACAGGGCTACACGCACAGAAAAGTTAGGAGGACATAGGAGGAAACAATTCATGGCAGGTAAAAACATATAATGATGAGACACTGAAGACTAACGCCATTGTGAAGGCTCACGCACGTAGGTGAACACAGAGGGGGACACTCGGATAATAATTCAAGAAAGCCAAACACGCTAATAACAGAAATAAACAAAGATGAGATTACTGTAGCTTAAAGGGGTTTCCTACTTTTTTCCATATGGATATGGCCTCTTCATCATTATGGTTACAATAATAACTTCTTTGTGAGGGAAAGAGAAGAGTGCTGGTTATGGGTCACTTCTCTACTCGCTCATCTCTTGTAAAGGAGAATTTTAGGAATTAAACATTTTGCATGGTTAGATCAGTTTCCGGGTCACATTGAGGAGGAATGGCATAGACTCTGCTTCTAGTCTATTAGATAGTCGTAATAGTATAGACTTTTAGTAAAGTCTGTAAACCTCCTTTCACTTGTAAGGACGCTGTTAGCTGTGGGAGAGACAAAAGAACAAAACGTAACAAAAACAAAGGTTACGTTCAAGCTCTCAATGGCACCAAAACAATTGAGCACAACTATTTCTCTGTTGAGGAGGAGAACGATGCTGATGCTAGAGCTCAAAAATCACAACAGCTATCTTTTAATTTGGCTAAAGCTTTGAGGGAAATAAGGATGCTAGTTTTGTGGAGGAGAAGATGCTATCATTATCACTGCACTATACAATGAGATAAACTTAATGCACTGTAAATGTGAAGTAGGCTCTGGTTATATAACTCTCTGGTTATATAACCAACAAACACATCTAAATTTAAAGCGGCGTGTATTTTTTTGGCAATGCAAATGTACTGCACTGTAATTTAATATAGTAGGTTACCTATAAATTGCACTTTTAAAAGTAAAAATAATCATCAACAACAATAAAAGAAAAAGGTAAACATGACTTCCTAATTTCAAACCATCTGATAGACTGATGACTTCATTATAATGACCACACAATGTTTCAAGAACAGCTACTTAGTGTGTTCTAAAAACGTGACTCGAAATAATGAATTTATCGGTGAACTTATCATGTAGCATATAGACACACTGTGAAAAAAATTAAGTCAACATCAAGTGATGATGAGCTAATCCTAATGTTTCTAAATGTGATAAGCAAGAAACAGAGATTGGTTTCATCCAATTCACAAGAAAAGGCAGCAGCAGGAAAAATTTTGAAGCCATATCATGTTATTAAGTTATCATTTCTATATTCAGTACCAGTTTACGTTTTGAGCTACAGTGCACTTGTGGCCAAATGCAGTAGCCTGATTGGTCAGATTTATTTATTTGTATCAAAAAAATGGGAAAAATTGATGTTCGAAAAAATAAAATGTTGCAAATCCATCCAGTGAAATTAGCGGTTGGTGTGAATGGCTGCATTATGAATAGAGTCCAAAAAATATTTTTAATGCAAAGGATATTTACATGGATTTCCAATGGTCTGTAAAGGCCTTTACTTGGTAATATGGGTATAGTCATGTCTTGTAGTCAAGTTTGTGTCTGATAACACAGGGCAGCTTCAGAGGTCCTATAGAATCCATGTGGCACACGGAGGATGAACAGCAGGGCAGGGTATAAGGTCGAGCTGGTCATAATGTTTTGGCTCATTAGTGGATTCCTGCAAAATAGAAACCTACCCAGTTCTACCCAGTTCAAAAAAAAGAAAGAAAATTACATGATCACAACAAAAAAAACAAACAGATTTATTCTCTCACATTGGGCACCCTGGGAGAGAATAAATCTACAACCTGAGACTGACGTGTCACACAGAAGGATGGGATACACTCATGCAGTAGTATCAGTCTTCTTCTATTTCTTCTGCTGCTGTTTCTTATCTTGGAATTGGCCTCTTGTTTACAGACACCATCAGTTAAGCACAACATCCTCTAATATCTGTTCAGCTAATGACTGGGTTGTAAAACCTATCAATCTGCAGGAAGTACAGGCACCCGGGGAGATGTTGAGGAATGAAACTGTTAAGACTAAACTGTAAAGTTGTTAGAAAACATGCCAGGTAAATTTCCCAACAGGCATTCTTTAACAAGTATGAGTTTCAATTCCTAGCAAAACCATATTTACCAGAATGTGGGCTATTTCTGTCGAATAAACACTCATCACATTCAACCTGCTGTGTTACCAGCTAGCCATCAACAATGCAATTAATGAACACAATGATGATAGCGCCAGGAGGACATTCCTCATTGCTCATCGTGCATTCCGCGCTGCATGCTATTACAAATGACCAAACACTCCATATAATAGCACATCATTTAGCCGATGTCCTTCGCTGGCTTTGCTCCCCACATACTCCAGACTGGCCATCAAAATCTCTCTGATAGAGCACATTAATTACACCCATCCAGAGACAGCTATGATTACAATTTCACACGTTTGAATGGACTACAGCCATTTGCAACAAAACTGCAGAGGCAGAGCAATGACTTTAGTGCGGGGGGGGGGGGTTTATTCGTAATTCTCAGACGAGATGCAGGATGCGTGGATGCATGGATGCTGACAGTTTTGGCGTTCAAGCAATGTTCTGTAATCTCATGCAAATAGACCTGAATCTCTATCTTAACACATCTTCATTAGCCAGTTCACAAGTGTCTGCAGCATAGATTGAGGGACAATGGAGGGTGGAAGTTAATGCGTAGTAGGCTGTCTCTGTTTTCATATTGGACAACTTTAATTAAGCGATAGATTAAGTTTTGAAGGGATGGTTTAATGCACTGAATCCCATGAGTGCTCTAATAAACAGCAGAATAGAACCAGTCAGTGGATCTCTAATGGGGCTGAAAATAGACACAGACATCTATATTTCTGCAAGTAAGTCACTTATTTAAATAGAGATGTTATATTTAATAATTAAAGGGGTTTGCATACAAACAGTATATATGTACTCGATGGAGTTTCTAAGGTCTCTAATAGACACATTTAATGTGATCCACAGAATTGTGTGCTTTACATGTTTTTGTCCACAGTAAACAAAGTGAATTTAGAACAGAGAAAGGCAGCTGTTATCAGTGAAAGTAGAAAGTTAGATTTAAAAAGAGCCAAGTGAAAAGCTGGGTGAGTTTAATTTAATTACTAAAGCAAAACTTTAAGACATTTAAGCTATGCACGCTTACATGTCTATTTACACATTATACTAATACACTGTTAATCTAACATTAAACTAGTGTAACTTTGTTGGCCCTATTCACACGTCTAACATGACCTTGAATTGTAGGCTGGATGTGTAATAATTGTTGATAGGAATTCTGTTTGTGGCAGCACATGTGATAATCATTCTCTACAGTAAAGCGTATGCACTGTTTATTTTTTTCCTTTCTTGTGTCTGGAATCATTTTGACCTGTAATCCCCAAGATTATAGTGGCTAAACTGCCCACTGTGTGTTTTCATGCTCTTTATCAACTCCTAGCATGCTAGGCTGAGATGACTGCTGGCCTCTGGGTGCCCTTAGCCTGACATTCAGGGATCACAGAGGTAGCTCACTGTGCGTGCGTGTGCGCACGTGCACGTGCCTGCATGAGCACAGGCGTCTCCAATGCCCTTGGGTCAGAGACCAACCCCTAGGAGGTAACAGTGGGTCAGGGGGCACAGCAATTAGGAAGCAGTTGGAACCATTAATTAGCTGATATATCACCTATACTTTTGTTTATATAGACTGTGTACTGGAAATAACCTCTGGAAAACTTTTCCTCCTCATCATATCCCTGTTAGGCTTAATTCATAAACATTATTACCGCTCATACTTTTAGTCCTCCACCTTAACTAACCCAAAAGCTAGACAATATGATGCAGCAGTCATAGAAATGATAATGGCAGGGAATAGCAAATAAGTAAGTGAACCTCAAAGATGATGTCTGGCATTGAGAAAGACTCTTGTGCCCCGTCTTCGGGCAACATGTCTCCTGAATTCACATCAAGATTTTTTTTCCTTTCTGAGGGTTTCACCTGTGATCCAAGCCTGCCTTGAGCAGTTTGATTTTCCTCTCTGTGCCTCCAAGCCAGACTGTGAACTTTCAAAGGCTGCGAGTGAAGTCGTGGTGAAAATTCAGAGAGGGGGTAAGTTAAGCCTGTGAGCTCCAGAGCTGTGCAGCTGAAAGGGATGCTGGATGGGAGGATGCTGCAGTTGTTTTAGAAACCATAGAAATGCGGGTAGTAATGGGGATTGACAAGGCCACCCACGTGAGGGAAAGACAGTGTGCTAAGACAGACATGAGCGGATGCGTGAGAAGAAAATGATGCTCACAAGTGTGATTGTGTGAGAAGACCCTTTCAGAGAAAGGGTCTTCATCAAACGCCCCGTGTGTGGTATGTTGGGGTGATATCCTTGTGAGCAACACACAGCCAACACTTCAGTTCAGTGATAAGGCTTTTCCTGCCATTGCTGCACCTCTCTAACCCACAACCAAAGGATAAGCGAGAACACAGCAGAGCTCCTCAGGAGCAGCAGAGGCCATTTTGCCAAGCCGCCGAGTGATTGACAGGGGCTGACGATAAAGGGAGAGAGGAGGGGCGTTGAAGGATAGCGGCCTAGGTGATGGAGTGCTCATAGGGAAGAGCAGCTATTGAATCCTCTTTTTAATCTGTCTGTCAAGGTTATTGAAAGTGCTGTCTTCGTTATTGCATAGCAGCCTTGGACTTGAATGGACCGTAAGTATAAGAGCGTGCCGTGTTCTGGCAAGCAAATAAACAAGCTGTAAGCAAATACATACAGACCAATAAATGTACAGAATATAAAAGCAAATAAAAGCAATAGAGGCTAATATGCATGGCTGAATTTGTAAATGTTCCCAAGTGGACAGATCTCATCCAGACCTGCTCTCTCACTTTGAGGTGCACTCTCATCCAACCAACGGCTATTCTTTTTGCCCTCAGTCAAAATCCACCCCCCCACCACCACCATGCTGCTGTTTGAGCTCCGGTTAGACCGAGGGGGCTCCACTCCAAACTGGACCCCTTTTTCAATCGATGTTCATCAGCAGGGCTAGCAATAAGTTGTCAATGGGATTCTCATTAGAATTCAAGTATGCTTTTGAATAATATTGTATAGTACTGAATCACACTGACAGATGACTTGGTGAGTGGCAGTTGAGAGCTAGTCATGGAGTGAATTTTAATCAAAAGAGGCGATAGTGTCAGGCTGAAATTGATGTGTCTGTATCAAACCACTTATACTGCATGTTCCTGTTTTGTTGAATAATCTTTAGAAGAACAGGGTTTACATAACTTATCGTACCCTCGCAGTAGTTTGAAAGGTTAAGACTTTCATTATTCTATACGTTTTTTGTATTGTTGATCTATCTAAAATATCTCCTCTTAGTTTCTACTCGAGATGTAAATTTTTGACAGTGTGTCAATCATAAAGTATCTGAAGTTTTACATGGTTAAGGTTCCCTGCTGTGCTTAGAGCGCTAATACTGGATTTTTGTTCATGGTTTCAGGTTTCCATGAGATATTAGGGACTTGGAGGCTGGTTGTAGCTTGTAACCACAATAAAAATAAATCAGAACACATTAAATATTTAAGAGGGTAATGATTTGAAAGCAGAGGAATCATAAAGTCACAGGAACCAACAAACAAACAAAAAAAATTCACACACTTGAAAAGCAGCAAAATCCAAAATACTTCAGGCCCTGTACTATAAAGCAAGTTTAGCATATCCAGGATATCTTTGTTTTCTGGCTTCACTTACTCGAAAACTGTAAATCAGGCTAAACAGTTACACAAATTTGGCTTTCAACTCAATACGTCAGCTCAGAGTGTGTGTGTGTGTGTGTGTGTGTGTGTGTGTGTGTGTGTGTGTGTGTGTGTGAGACAGAGGTCTGAGGCAGCTTCCCGCAATGGTGACGCTATCCGGTCTTTAAGTCTGACATCATTATCCATTTCCGGGTCTAAACTTCAGGTCCCAAAGTCAAACGAACACTGAGGCATCACTGAGAGTTAAAACTGTCTAAATTCTTTCATCTTTAATAAAATGATCAGCGTTGCTGCTTTACCAGGTAAAACAATTAAGTTTAACATCCAGGCATCCATGAAAACAGAATTTATGAAATTTCACAGAGTTAGAAGTTAGCAGGGAATTAGCTCGCTAGTTTCCACCTAAACATGATATACCATATTCTGACTGAGGGATTTCTGAAAAATTAAAATGTACAGCTCTGCTATCACTTCAGACATAAATGAAGACAGGAAACTAAACAGCAGTGACTTTTGTAGGTTTACTGAAGTTGGGCTAGCTGGTATATAATGATGTGCTATGTGGTGGCTAGCTACGCAGCTATGCATAATATAAACACAGTGAAGGTGGAGGACGAACGCAAACTTTTTTCCACTCGATGAAAGTTAACGCGAGGGTTCCCGATGGTTAGGGACAAATGTAATCGGGCAGGATCCTGTAAATGGACCAAACTTTAGTCGGGAGAACAACTGAGATAATCCATCCACAATAAGAGGTCAGTGCTGCATGGGCTGGGCTGTAGTTACATCGTAAGGTTTTAAAAAGTGAGAGAGGCTGACAGTGATCACTGACTTTTTTAAGGGGCTTGTTCAGATTAAATAGAACAAGATACAAAACATTAAAACATTATAAAAACACAATAGTCTTAATAAATGCAGAGTAGTTTGGACCCGGAAGCAGGGTCCATATGTCATCACTTAAAGACTGGATAGAAGAACTATTGACTAGAAAGAGGTGTTTTAACCTGCTCCAGAGCAGGTAAGGTTTACAGCATAAGTTGCCATGGTAATGTTCTCTAGTACAAACTGAACAACCTTCATATTTGTGAAAACCCAGGATTAGCGCTGAAGCTAACTGGATAAGTCTAAATCCCGCTTCATAGTACTGAGGGGTGTATTGCGAAGGGAGATTAATGGCTTAGTGAGCTATGTGAAACTTAAAAGTCAGAGCTTTCTGTGTCACTACAGTGGTTCTCTTGTTACCTGGCTAAATCACCATGGTAACTTATGCTGAACACATAACCTGGTTGAAAGCAGGTTATAATATAATAGTTATGAATACACTAGTTTGAGAGCAAACTATTGTTGTTGATTTTCATGTTATCGTTGATGGATTAATACTTTATGGCCAATTTAGTGTGTGTTCATGAGCGCAGGATGGTGTGTAATTGTATATTTGATACACACACGCTACTTAGCAGTTATACACATTATACAAAATAACATAACAACCCTTGTGTTTAAGGACATATTTATATAATGTTAGCTTGGAGTGGAAAATAAACTTTGTTGTAAGAAAAATGATCCCTACGTTCATCCGTAACATCCTGAGATGTGTGAAATGCATGACCAACCAAACGGAACTAAATGTAATTAAGATGTACTCAAGGTTAATTTGGTCAGTAATGGTAATACGTACGTATGGGGTAGCCCTTTTCTAAATACCAGCCCATTCAATCTGTGTTATTAAAAGCCAACGGTAAAATGAGACCAAGCATATACACATTAAAAATAATTAGTTTGTTCTGTATGTTTTCCTCCAGAGAAAAATGAGTGTAACTAAGGTAGGGTTTTAATGTTTATTATCAGTTCTCTTTTCTTCACTCATGCATGTTTTTTCCTCACAATTCCTTTTCCTCGTCATTCTGCGTGGAGTGCGTTATTCATGCGCTTTGGTTCAAATCGATTGGATGTCGTCCACTCATTTGAGCTCCTTTCAAATTACAAATAAAAGACAGCCTTTTTAAATGGAGCTACTTGAAAACAGGGATCTATCCAAGAGAAATAACCTTCTATTCTCTTACCCATTTCATTAGAAAACTTGGTCACAGATTGCCCTCATACAGAACAACTTTCATATGGCAAAAGTGTTGCTTTGTTATCACTGCAAGGCTAGCTTCTATCAACAAACTAGCCTGAAATTAACAAATAATCCATCAAGAGCCACTGGATTTCAGAGAGCTCTGCCTTGTATCAAAGGGTTACCTTGCCTTGTATTCAAATTTTCCTGCATTATTTGATTATTCCATTCTTTAGAATATTAAATACGAAATATTTATTCTGGTGCAGTTAAATCAGTTATTTACTCAGGGGAAGCCAGTAATTTTGCTGTCCCTGAACCATCCATGGCCATGAAGAAAGACATGACAAAGGGAGCCAGATATGAATACACTCTTACTCTATACAGCTCTTTAATCTGTCCTTTAGTAATATAATTTATTAATCTGCTGTTGACTGTTTAGAAATTATAATATTAAGCACACATGCATGGGGATGTTTGCTTAAAAGAGAGATTTTTATGACCATAACATTATCAGCTACAGTTTACACTCCAGCCACAATCAAAAGGCTGGTTTGTGTGTGTGTGTGCATGTGTGTAGGTGTGTGTGTGTATGTGTGTGTGTGTGTGTACACAGCCAAGCACTGGTGTGAATACAGTATGTGTGAGCACAGTCACAACATATGCTGGAGCCAGTTGGGAATAGTTTTCCCCAGAGAGTAGTCCACACAGCCCTCTAGTCAGTGCCTCAAATTAGTGAGAGCAGCAGCATAGCTGTGCCTCATCCACTTTAATAGCATTTTAACTGTTATTGGAGCTCTTATATATGAGCATTCAGTGATGCTGGTCATGCCGGCACGCCTATGAAAAGGACAGTGCCACAATAGCCTCCAACTGAACTATGACGGGCCAATTAATGAGCCTTCATTGGGAAACAGTCGTTACACAGGTCACCTAAGAAGTGTAATTAGAATGCATTGTAGATTCCTATTTTTATTGAGAGCGTTAAATTGAAAGAGGGAGCGCAATCAATGGCAAGTCGTTATAACTATGTGGGCTGATAGATTTGGGTGAAAAGTAAAAAAAAAAGGTGACTGTTTATGAGATGCAAAGCAGCTCACATGCAAGAGTGAGCACACACACACACACACAAACACACATAAATGTCGCCCACGAGGCTTGATAGATGTGTCACAGTGGGGATGTGAATGGGAGCCAATTACATTTATAATGTCAAACGTGGTGCAGAAATTAGCTCCAGTATTATTATGTGAAAGCTAATTGCAAGGAAATGCTAAAATGATTTAAATCACCAGGGCTATTTCAAGACACTAAGACATTCTGAAGATAGCAGCAGCACTAACAATTTGTACAACCCATTTTATAATTACATTTAATAGGTTGTCTTATCAGTACTCTAAAAGTGGATTCGGATTATCACAGGGTGGACCAGACCGACAGCACAAAATTGTATTTTTTTTTTTTCAGTGATGAGTGCTGCCCATTCTGCTCATAGAAGGGAGAGAGATAATATTCTGGGGGTTAAAGTCTTGGATTGCCTCTTCAAAAGGCAAAGTGGAGCAGAACATCACTGGCGAGGCCATGCTTTGTATTTTCGAGAAGGCAGACCGGAAGGTCTACTATTGGCATTCACCGCCACTTAACTTCCCACCGCAATAGATTTCCTACAGTATGCAAAGACACATGCAGAGCATGTTGCCCAGCCGTCCACAGAATTGACCCCATCCAGCGGCACTGACCTCACCATTGTTGGCGCTCTCAGCATTCAGATTGTATGCTAATAAGGGCGGTGAATCGAGGAAAGGGGAGCAGCAGACACGCTCTGTTATTAAGCATACGCAACACTTGAGTCGCTGTTGCTTATTAATGTTCAGGGTCCAACACTTTAGCAGCATTATGAATTGTTGTCGGGAATGTTGGAATGCCGCTCCAGAGGAGTATAATAATGTTCGAACATTATAAAAAATGTCAAAAGGAATGAAAGTCGTCTTTAAGGAAAAGCTTGACTTTTGTATATAAACGTTTTTCCACTTAAATAATTGTTCACAGTGCAGATCAGTTTGAAGGATACACATGTTAAACTAGAGCAGTTCACTTTCTCCAGGTTAGCTGTACGTTTGTTAGGTACACAGTTTAAACTGTGGCTTGGACTCACGAAATGAGCTACTAGAGCTGCTGAATTACAGCAAAGACCAACTGGCGAATAAAGGACAAATGATCAGGAAAGTTTGAAAGGAACCTGGAGGGGATGTAGATCTGTATTCTGTAAGCGTGGGCCACTGCAGGCTTAGGGCTCTCTGTCCACAGCACCTGAAAGCCTTATCCACAGGTGTATAATCAGCAACATAAGCAATAGACCCCTTTACCCTAAGACCACATCATCCACAGGCCAGCCGCACAGACCCAGGGTGCTGCTTGGAGCTTAGAGGGAGATTAAGTTGTGGATTTCATGAAGGAGGAAATGTATCATTCATAAAGCAACATTTCCTAATCGTGTATGATATCTAAAGCATGTCTTAAACATTTAACCTGTGGCTCGCATTACACATATTCCAAACATATTCACTATAAAAAGCCATATTTGAATCTTACCTCGTTGCTTTGGTGGACCACAGCTATATGGACCCATGGTGTCTTTCATTCAAACGTTAGCTGTCAGGCACATGACTGTGAATTACAACGATCTGGGCATCAGTAAAATGTGCTCTGATCTCAGTTACAGGGATTTTTATGTTTTTATGGAACACGCATTTACAGTACAAAACATCATAAAACCATCTTCAAGTGTCACCTATGTAGATGCTCTGGTGAGACGGAGCAGCAGGGACTTTGGTGGGGAAAACCAAGGGCTGGAAATGTGTTGGCCTAATCAAGCTGTATGTGCAGTTAATTCTATGATCCATCATGCGCTTACACGCATGGGCACATGGTGAATGATTGTGCTCATGTACACACACACACACACACCGAACAGATAGAGCTCTGCATGTGAAGCATCTCTGTCTCTCTGCCTCACTGTGAGTCATTAGCCATTCCAGACGAAGGGTGATCAGCAGAGCCAGCCTGGCCTGAGACAATTAGAGACCCCAGAGGTGGCTGCACATCACAATGAGCCCTGCGGCCATGATTAAAACATCAGCTGCTTTCTATGCAACGCTGACGGGAAGAGAAAGAAAGGGAGGGAAGAGATCACAAAAAAGATGAAGGAATTGAGAGTTTAGCTCTATCAGCTGTCTATGTTAATGGTTAAAAGAGTGGTTTGTTCATTTTATAAGCTCAAAAACGAGGGGTGGGTCTTCATTTATTTTTCTTATATATACATGCTTAATATCCCCCTACCCTCATTTACCACCACAAATATACCGCACACCCAATTTTCTATTATTACACCTGTTTCTATAATGACCTCGTTCTTTAAGAGATGTGAAAATTCATAGAGCTCAAACCCACAGACACACTTGCATAAGACTACAACAGCCAGTGGATTACCACTGCTGCAATGGTGCTATCTTCTTTGACATTTGTGGCTTTGATATGTATCTCAGTGAAGGCAGATTTAGAAAAATCCTTCAAGTGCTTCATTGAGCTGAGGTGCACACCATTCAAAAAGCTTGCAGACAACCAAAATAACTGGAACAACAGATGAAATAAGGCCAGTGCTTTAAAGCACCCAACAACAAAGGCAAATAAAGCTATATTTAATACCAGTTATTGACATTCTTAATTCCTTTAAAGGTTTAAAGTAAAGAAAAGTTATGTCATTTGATGTATTTATTCGTTTTGCTTTCTTTTCACCTAATTACATTTCAAAATATAAGTTGAGAAATGTGCTTATTTGGAGAAATTATCAAAGTAAACTGAGCTTACTACTTGTGACAGCTACCTCAACAGTGGTCACTGTCACATAACATTACAACACATTTCTTTATGGGTTTTTTTTATTTTTATTTTGATACCTAACTGAGTGCAGGTGGAAAGGAGCAGTAAATCATTTCTAAACTGTCTTTTGTCGATATAGAAGTGGATAGTGTTAAGTGCTTTGAGTGCTTTGAAAAGTCCTGTATAAGAACCTGTCATGGCACTGGGTCTGTGACCCAGTGCTTTTGTATTTGGACTCTTTGGATTCTGGTTTATTTAATAATCTAAGATTTAATGTATATCCCTGGTTCTGGTTCTTTTAGTTGTTTTTTCTGCTTTGTGTTATATTTGTAGTTTCTGGTCTTTAGGTTTTGTTTTGTGGGTTCCATGTTGCATGCTTTGTCAGCCTTGTCTTCATGTTTGCTTAACTGTTGTTTTCACGTTACCTTTCAGTCTCCCCATCTAGTCTTGTTTCCATGTCTGTTCCTCCTCCCCACCCAATCTGAGTTTCAAGCCTGTGTGTCTTAGTCTTTGTGTTATCGTACCACCTGTTTTATGTTGACAGTCTCTCGTCCTGTGTTCATTGTGTTCAGTTTTGCTTCCTTGTTGTTCTGTTAGTCATGATTGGTTCCAGCAAATTATGGTGTGATGAAGCTCCGTGAATGAGTTGAATCTTTCCAGCCACATAAAGCCCCGTTTAACAGCTCATTTGGAAGTGCTGACATCTGATGGCCATTCGATACACAGCAGCCCTTCTGTGATAATACATGTGGGCTACATACAAGTGGATATGGAAACATAATGATGTATCAAATGCAGTTACCCATATGAGGTCCTGTATAATATAAATATATATTATCTGTCTGAGGCAAAGATCTGTTCTCAGCAGCCTCCTGGTCAGCCTCCCAAGTGCCGCTGCCTGTGCCACCGGCCTACAGAGCTCCACCGTCTGCGCCGCTGGCCACCCGCCAGCCTTCTGAACTGCTAGTTCTTTTATTTTGGACTGTTGTGCTCCTGTTGCTCATGATCCAAAAAACAGCAGGATGTTGTTCTCATGTTTTGTCATCTGCTCATTAGGTTCTATTTCCATGCCTCCCCTGTGTTCCACATTCCATGTTTTGTCAGCACTGTCTTAGTCTTAAGCTGTGTCCCAAAACGTCGGCTGCATCCTTCAGAAGCCGTATTTGAAGGCCGATTACGTCACAGCCAGGCGACGAAGGCTGTCCCAATTCGTCGACTCCTTCAAATGCGGCCGACAAATGCTACTCAGGTTAAACATGATATATAAGTCACTTGGATAACTTAAAAATGTAATTGTTTGTCTTTTTTCGGTGTTTTATTTGTTCTGGAGTAAATAGGTTTGGCTGAGATCAAAGTTATTAGATTAGATTAGATTAGATTAGATTAGATTAGATTAAATAAAACTTTATTAATCCATCGGGTGGGTTCCTCTGGGAATTTTTCACACAGCTGAATAACCGTCAAACAGAAAACTGGTTAAACAGAAGTGTGAGATGGTCGAGAATTTATGCCAGTGTCCTGTTATATTTTAGATAGCAAGGGGCAGACGGCTGAGTTTATTAAACTCCACCGAGACAGCAGTGACGCAAATCTGAGGGCTAGACTGTCCCATTTCACAGCCTCGCACTTCCGGCCTTCTCGGTCTTTGAAGGACCCGGCCCACGTAGACCGCAAAGGCCGGGTCCTCCGAAGGATGGCCTACGTTTTGGAACACAGCTTTAGTCTCTGTGTTATCGTACTTTTATTTTGACAGTCTCTTGTCCTGTGTTCAGTTTTGCTTCCCCTGTCCTGTTAAGTCTGTATTAGTTCCAGCTGTGTTCCCTCCTGATTCCACACCTCTCATTATCCTGTGATAAGTGTTCCTGTGCTCATGATGTGTCATCCCGGTTTGCTGTGTGTTTCCTCGTGCTCCTCTTTTCCGTCGCAACTCCTCTTAGTTTCTGAGTTTTTTAATCTTGTATTTCTTTGTGTTACAGAGTGTCGTGTTGCAGCTAATAATGCTGCCTACCGTACTTTTTCCCTTTTGTGTCCGAGTCCTTCATTTGGGTCCTACCTCTGCCTGCCACACAGCACAACATGACAGAACCAGTCCATTTATCATTTACATTGGTTTAATGATTCAGAAGACACACACACACAAAATTTGGTTCCAACAATTCCCACAATACCCGACCCTCAGCTCCCCCACCACCCAGCTTCTGCCTATTGATTGCTACCGTGCCACCCTTCTCTGTCGCCCCTCAAGAGTCTGAACGTCCTCTGATCTGAAGCGACACCACCACTTACCCAAAGCAGCAGTCCTCCCAGAAAAGGCTGAGCTATCCCAGAGTCCCTGTGGTGGGCAGCCCTCTGTCCCTCTGTTCTTATGGTTCAGTCACCATTGAGCAAAACCACATGGGAGCTCCACTCCTGTGCCGGCCTCACCCACAGTGGTTCCACTGAAATCCCTAAACACCAACTGTGCAGTGTTTTGCTCATGTCTCTCTCTCTCTTTTTTTGCCTGCAAATCATGAAATAAGAGACATTACTCAACTGTGCAAAAAATTTGAGTTTTCATGGAATTCACTTTTTCAACACCTTGAAAAAACAATAAGATATTCCTAATTAGACGGCCGTTTTCTGATTAAACTCGAATGAAGGAAAAATAACGCTTGTCTAATGCAACGCCTTATCTAACGGGTTCAAGTTGTGTTGCTGATGCTGTCTCATTGCATTTGAGATGTTGCTGCATTCCCTTCCTGTTCTGACACATGCTATAACGGCTAATTAAATGTGATGGCTGATATTATTCAATTCGGAAACAGTCGTACCTCAAAGAGCAAAGAAAATTACAAAATTGATTTGATGACAGCTAAATTGCAAGAGAAGGCCTTGATTTAACCAGCCAATGTAAATGAGTCTAATTTAGAATCGTGTAATGTGGCCAGGAGAACGTGGCGGAAAATGATCAGGCTGGCCAGTCACAGATATTAAAATGAATTATATCTAATCGGAATTTTAGTCACGCTACATTAACTAATAGAAAGTTATTAACATTTCAAGAGTGTGGGGAGGGGAAAAAAAGCTTTTGCCTGCAAAATTAACAGTGGCTGGGCTGACCCGTGGGCCTGCCGATGTGAACACTGTAATGACAGCATAATGGCATATTTACATTTAAAACCTCGCTGGCTAATATTCCGATTCCGAATTAGACGTGAAGTCGAGGAATATTTGGTTTGGCCTTCTGGCCTTTCTGCAGAGGGTTTCTCCGATTTCAATAGTAAAGTCTAACTTTTAATTTCTTTCGCCATTTCTGCCTAATCTCTTTATTTTTATGCACCCTCCCGTCTTTGGTTTGGTTATAGTATGTCTTTTATCTGGCATGTTACGGGAAAGTGCCAACTCCTTCTCTTGTTGCCTTTATTCCTGCTTTCATCCTTTCATAAGAGTATATCTATAGAAATATTGTGTTTCTCTACCTGTGTCGTCTTTGTTCCCTCTCTCGTGACGAGCCCAGCATGTCTTTAGGCTAGAAGGCCATCCCTGACAGCTATTTTACCTCTGGCAACTGAGTTTTGTATTTTAAGTGTTTTACTTTTATATTAATTTTCTTTGCTCACCAATATCACTTCAGTCTCTTGTGCGTCTTCAATCCGCCTGGTTTTTTTAAGTTCAAGGACTGCTAAGAACACAGAGGAGTGCTTAAAGATGCACCTTTTGAGGCTGTTGATACCTGCCAGGTTTTGCTAATTTTCAAAGGACAGTGAATATCCATAATGAAACGGCGCCCACTAGTCAGCCAAGGACAACTTAGGCATTCAAAGATGTTTCATCACTTATCACACACACTGCCCACTAAGCCATTAGTATTCACAACACATTAGAAGTTTCATGGACATCATACAAGCCTATTCAGATTAACTCAAAGCATAGTCAATCCTTAATAAAGGCATCAAAATCTTTCAGTATTCACAAAGTTTGTTTTCATGACTGGGAGGTTATTCAAATTCCAGTGTTTTTCAGTAAGTGAATAGAACAATTTACAAGCACACAATGTGTATATGTGTCTGCATATGTGTGTGTATCTCCAAGTGTGTGTCTGTTATTGTTTCTGGGTTTCGCCAGAGTTGGGCTGACCTCTGGCTCGACACGTTCAGCGCCAGACATCACCGGTCCTCTGCTCTCCTCATTTCCACTCCTCCGCTCGTCTGCAACAACTCTGTTCATCCGCAGCAAGCGATGAAATTTTTACACTGAACAGACTGTCTTTTTTTTATAATTTAGCATGGCACAGGGATGAGCAGGAGTAGAATAGCTAGTGCGGCGTAGTGATGTGGGTTTAATGTTTGATAAAAAAAAATAAAGAGAGAACATCATTCAACAAGGTTTGTCATTGCGGATTTAAAAGCACTCTGGTTTCAGAAAGGGTTAGCTTGAATGCGTGCATCTGTGTTTGCATGAGGGAGAGATACATGAGGAGAGACAATACTGGGTTCATGCATGTCAGGGTCCAATCGTAAAATGTTCCCTGTGCAAAATGTACGATGGTATTTGAGAAAAACATGAATGCTCGCTTCTCTGTGTCCTTTTAGGTTGACACTTTTAGCTTTTGACATTCATATGGTACTCGTGTGTGTGTGTGTGTGTGTGTATACCTTGTTCGTGGCAGTGGTGGACTGTTTAAAAGGGAAAAAAAAGCAACAAAGAGCATCTTGGGCTCTGACGTCCAGCCAGCAGACCTTCCTCTCAGCCCACCATCTGCTCCCCAGGTCAACCCCCCCACCACCACCAAACACACACGCACCATTCTTGGTGCCTGTGAGCTTAGTAGCTGCTTTAGAATGCACTGATGTGTGAAGCACTAAGAGAGCAAGCTTGGATTTTCTGTCTACTACAACTTCCCCCAGCAGCCACTTTTAAACACCTCTTTTAAAACAGGAAATTCTACTGCCCGGCCAGTTTTCACACTTTAATGCAGAAACACCTCGCACTAACCTTGAAAGCAACCATTTGACTTTATTTTAGTCCTGCCCAAAAAAGCCAAAA
This sequence comes from Perissodus microlepis, assembly GCF_051167445.1. Classification (NCBI taxonomy): domain Eukaryota; kingdom Metazoa; phylum Chordata; class Actinopteri; order Cichliformes; family Cichlidae; genus Perissodus; species Perissodus microlepis. The sequence goes on along the minus strand of NC_140482.1, from coordinate 14,036,331 downwards.
ACCCAAGAGACAAAGAGATCAGCAGCATCTTCAAGGGTCTGGATAATATTAGTCCCTTAAGGCCCTGATTTCTTGGCAAGTTTCCAATCACGAATTTGCAATAATGTTTCATTTAAAGTACCAGTTTACTGCCTTTTTGTGCAGTACCCGAATCACTACATCAGAAAGTTTTGCTTATCAAGGTGAAAAAGACTTGTGTTTTTATACTAGATTTAGCCATTAATGAAGCTGATAAAGTTTTAAGACATATATTTAACAAAAGTATAACTTATTTTTCCAACCTTTTTTGGCTTTTTATTTGAAATTTTTTGAAATTTGCTTTTTAAAAAAAAAAAAACTAATTCAATAGTTCTTCTGTGCATATGTTTGTTTGTTTTTTAATGCTCCAAAGACCACTGAAATGAAATGGCTTCATACTCATTGCGATAGGGGCTTCAAAGTAACCACTCGTAGACATAGATGGGAGTGGTTGTATTTACCATGCTGTTAACACTAAAATAGGGATTGCGATCTCATAAGTTTGGAGATATTTTGTTTTCAGAAACACATTTTTGAGCCTGTGGCTTGATAACATGTGTCTTCATGTTCCAATTCAATTGGTTAACAGAGTTCTTGAGAACCAACAACTCATTCTCTTCCACTTATCCTTGTCAGGGTCACAGGGGGGGCTGTAGCTCATCCAGTCTAACAGAGAGACAGACAGCCATTCACACCTATTTGTCAATTTAGAATTGCCAATTAACCTATCCCCACTAACTTCAGTCAGAGTATCCGGGAGAACATGCAAACTCCACACGGAAAGGCCCCGGCCAGGTGGTGGAATCAAATGCAGGACCTTCTTGCTGGGAGGCAACAGTGCTAATGCCTGTGCTACTACAGCAACTAAAATCACAAATGTAAAGTTCATGGTGTCACTAAAGGAGAAGTTATCCTTAGAAGTTATCATTAGAAATGACCACATATTGTGTGGGATGTAAAATTTCACCAATGATAAAATGGTAAATGGACTGGATCTTACATAGCGCTTTTCTACTCTAGCTGAGCACTCAAAATGCTTACCTACAAGCCAGGATGGATCCATACTTTTATGTTGTTTCCAAATACTGACCGTAGCAACTGAATGTTGCAGCCCAAATCAAGATCAAAGACCTGCCGACATTTTTCTAAACTATTATCCATTTTTGAGGAGCCAAAATTGTCGCTGATCGCTGTGGTCCTCTGATGCTCTATCCCATCTGCTTCAAGGGTTGACCTGCACTCAGAAATGGTCTTTTGCATAGTTTGGTTTTCACAAATGACTATTTGAGTTGCATTTCTATCAGCTCAGTCTGGCCATTCTTGGCATTTTTTGTGCCAAGAGAAGTGATTGTTTTCTCTTTTTCAGAGCATTCTCTATAAATCCTGGAGACGGTTATCCGGGGAAAACCCTGGTAGATCAGCAGCTTTTGAAATACTCAAACCAGCCTGTCTGGCACCCACAAGCATGCCATGTTCAGAGTCACTTAAATCCCTTTTGTTCCCCATTCTGATGCTCGGTTTGAACTTTAGCAAGTTTTCTTGACCATGTCTCCTTGCTGAATTGAGTTGCTGTTGATTAAATATATATATTAACAAGCAGCTAAACAGGTATACCTAATAAAGGGGCAGTGAGTATAATTTCTTTTTAGTGAATTATACATGCATTTTCTAGCGCACGTCACAAAGTAGCAGAAACCCTGTATAATTACCGTAAGAACCATAACTCATGCTTTGTGAGAGACAGCTGACAAGTAAAAAATAGCTACTTGTCATTGAAAGGACAAGACCTGACTATGACTATGAATCAGTACTACTGGTTACGTGATTGCAGAATGTGTATGCTATGCTATGTGTTAAATGCTCTTATATTTTGCTACAGTTGTCAAGCCAGCAGAGGACAGTGAAACTGCAGTAATGTTAAGTGTTAAATATGTGCTTCCCTGTGTCCTTCAAGCAACTGCCTGCATCAGTCTAAACTTACCAGCAAACACCTCTGAGATCTTCAAAGTAAATGTGTGTTTTTGTGCAGTCTCCAAGGTATGCCAAGCAATTTAATTGTTGTTTTCTTGATTTTCACGCTTTTAGACTGCATCGAAGACTCCAATAATTTTCTTTTACTACCTACCGAGTTAGTTTGATGTATGCACTATGCTGGCCTTGCTTTATATAATTAGGCTCATGGTGATGGTCAGTTAAGGGTCTGCATGAAAAAGACTAAGAGAAAGTCAACGAGAGTGCAGACATCTGCTGATCTTGTTTTTTATGTTTATGTATGGAGATATGCATCATAGAGACAGCATGCTTGTATGTGTTGAATTGGAGATCTGCATCTATGTACGTTAGTACATGTACATGTGGATAAAAACAAAACAAAACAAAACAAAAAAAACCAAAACAAAACAAAACAAAACAAAACAAAACAAAACAAAACAAAACAAAACAAAACAAAACAAAACAAAACAAAACAAAACAAAACAAACTAAAAAAAATTTTTCTCCCCCTACCACTTTACAAATGAAATCAGTGCTGTGAGGCGGTGGATTAATATCATAAGGAAGGCCAGAGTGGGCCATTAGAGTGGTGTAATGTTGCTCTGGGGCCTTCTGATGGATGGCCATCGGCGCTACGGCCCTATTTGCACACAGTCACCTCTGTGGTAGCTGCTATTAGCAGGACATGGGAGGTAAGGGCTAAGGGATGGTGGTGAGGTTGCTGTACCAAGGTTTTATTATTAGAGAGGTGTATGTGTTTGTTTTCCACTGTATGTGCCGGTGTGAGTATGCGAGTGTGTTCAGATTTGTGTATTTGTGAGCATGTGTTACTGCAATTATGAATGAGTGTGCGCGCGCATGTGTGTGTGTGTGCTTTGACTCTTTAACAGACAGATGTTGCGCTCCCCACTCTCCACTCTATCTAACGTGTCTGTCTCTCTCAGTGGACGGCGGTAGTAGGCAGCAAACACACTCAGTGTAATTAAGACAAATTAGCCCGGATGGCAGCTTTCAATAACACCAACATATGTTAGGAGGTTTTTACAGAAGAATACAATCAAAATCATCATTAGCTAATCAATTATAGAAAACAGAGTCAAATTTTCCACCTTGAAGCTCTTGTGGATTAATAAGACGCATTTATATTTTAAATAGGTTTATCTAATCCCTCTCTCCTTCGTGCTACTTTCATAACTCTTTCTTTCTTTTTTTTATTTGGCTGAAAAACGGCAAATTGGAATCAGAAAGCCTTTATTGTTATTGTACTTGGCAATACAATTTAATTAGGAGTTTTATGCCTATGTGCTGCTTTAAAATAAATAAACACATACAAGCATAAAGTGCAATATAAATTTTACAGATAAAATGACACATGTTAAGTTCATGTTTTGGTGCATGGTAGGAAACAAACAACTACTAACAGCCCTGACAGTATAAAATGTTTCTTCCAGGTCTGAAAAATGTTGACGTCTGTGGTTGTAAAAACACTTCAGATCTTATAGAAGTCTTCGGGAAAATAACTTTCTGGCTTGACTTCTGATTCTTCTGATTGCCTAATGAGTTTTCAGCCAAGTTGTTAGGTAGTGTCAGACCCACCCGGTGAAGACTCCCAATGTGAGTATTCAAAACAGGAATTCAGATATCACTGAATAGCATCCTGGTACCTGGATCCATCTTTCATACTGTCTATGATTAAAACACTATAGTTGCCTATGCCGCCTCCATACTTGGCTTCCGGTTACCAACTTTCTTAGAAACAACACGTTTCCAAACATCGAATAAACAATCCTGCTTAATTAGACATAGGGTTTTAAAAACTGCACAATAACATTCCTAACTAAAACTGCAGTCAGTTTACAGTGTTGCAAGTTGTTTTTGTTGTTGTTTAAAAACGCAAATCCTCCCATAAAATGCTGATTGTATAAACTGGAGGTGCACAGTACATAATGTAATGTTAAATGACTGACTCAGTTAACTAAACTTACTGGAGGCCTTAATTCTCTTCATGTCAGCCCTCCTTTGTGCTTTCTTTTTTGCCATTTTCTCTGATTATCTTCACTTTTACCCCCTCCCCATGTTTTCACTTTCGAAACTTTTTGTTCAGATACGCAGCTTACAGTACTACAAACAGTTAACAGTAAGTTCTGAACAATGGGTGCTTGATTTCAGACAAAAGCAGCTCATCATTTGTATTTGACCCTTGTGAAATGAAATGAAACAAATACATTGTATCATGTTGTCACTAGGTAAACTAATAACTAGTTGTTTGAAAGCTCTTGTTTAATAGATACTGTAATCCTAGAAGAGTAAAACTAAACAGTTTCATCCCTTAAGATTCTTTTAAATTTGCTCAAATTCACCTCTTTTTCCTCTTAGTGCCCCTTTTTTCAATGCTCTCTATCTCTTTGTTTCTTTTGCCTCGTTCTCTCTCCTTATTCTCCATCTCTCTGTCTTGCTCTATCACTCTCTATGTCACTCGCCTTCTCCTCACATCTCTCTCCATCTCCCGCATCATTTCAAAAGAATGAATTACTTTGGGCTGTCACTTGGCCCTGGCCGAGAATTCATTTTTGTGGGTCAAGTGTTTCAAACTGTCATTTTTGACAGGAACCTTCTCATATAATAACTACATGGATGGACCTTGACTTGTGGTGTTTTAGTTTCTCTCTCACCCTCTCTCACTCACTCTCGTCTCTCTCTCTCTCTTCTCTTCATATGCATTCCAAAAAGATCTCATTGTTGGTGCCAAAAGAAGGAGCTGGAGAGACGGGGAACGTGGAGAGTGAAGTCTTGAAAAATGTGGTGTCGGAGAGATCAGTGCCAGTATTTAACTATGGCAAGGTCTACAACATAAGTAAGTCATGGAAGAAAAGGAAAGTGCATAAAAACATTATGCTCACATGTGTGAAGTCAAGTAAAGATGGAATTGAATGAATTTAAAGCCTGTGTGTGTGTGTGTGTGCCTGTGTGTGTGTGTTTAGACATCTTTGTGAGGACAGAAAATTGGAAGTTTACTATACTTGTGGGGACCAACAGTCACTTATTGAGACAATATACCTGTCCCCACAAGATTGAAGGCACTTTGAGGCTCAAAATGTGGTTTTAGTGTCAGGGTTACAGTTAGGTTATAGTTAGGGTTAGGCTAAGGGTTAAGATTAGGCATTCATCTTTTATGGTTAGGGTTAGGGTAATTGGCTAGGGAAAGCATTATGTCATATAGATGTCCTCACTAAGATAGGAAAATTTGTGTGTGTGTGTGTGTGTGTGTGTATTTGGGTGTGTGCGTAGGTGTTTGGGCGTGTGTGTGTGTGTGTTTGCTGGGGACAGCAGGGCTTCAATGGCATTGGACTTGAGCAGACAATCTATTTACAGTGTGCTCAGGGGAGCTTATAAACAAATGTTGAGTAATTTCAGCCAGGAGTAATTACCCTTGCTGCTGACAAGGAGAGTGTGTTAGCACTCCCCTTCACCCTCTGCCCTGTCCAGAAGGCTCCAAGCTTATGTGCAAACACACACACATGCACACACACACATGCACACACATGCACACACAGAAACTTGCACAGATATGCACATTAGAACTTCCTTGCACATGTGTGGCGTTGTTGCAGCAGTTAACATGGAAAGCACCCACTCAGGCTCTTGGTTTATCCACCTGCATTCTTAGAAAAAGTACTTTTATTTTCCACTCTTGAGCCTGAATATTTCAAATTAATAAATTGTGAACTATATGCTCACATTAAGCAAGGCCAATATTTCAACCAGTAAGGTCAAGTATGTAAAGGTAATTCCAGTTACTGTATTTCCACAAAAAAAATTCTATATATAAGCATCATAATTTTTGCTGCTACGAATTTGTGTCATTTCCACTGAAGAACAAGAAGTCATTTAATGCAGTAGATTTCAAGCTTTCTTTAGATTCCTTTACACTGGCTACCACAGTGCTTTGAGAATCACAAAAATGGGCTTGTATTTGACATTTCTTTCCCTAGAATTACAATTCTCAAAGTCTGTGCTAATAAGACAGGGAAAGAAAACACAATTGCACATTTTATACGTCTGCAATTTATGTTACTATACAACCCAGTGGCATTTTGTCAGGACAAGCAAGGAAAGCAGTGCTTAAATTTTCAAATCTAAAAGCAGACAGAAATTAAATGTACCATAGTTTTGGATTGTTTGCCACATTTACATGTTTCAGAACAAATTACAACAAAGCTAACCCATGTAAATACTAAATGCAATTTTTGAATGATGATTTTCTTTATCGAGCGGAAATAAAATATCTGATTGTACCACCTTTGGCAGCAAGAACTACAATCAAGCATTTGCATGATCTGGCATAAGTATTTCATGTAGTTGTGAAGAAATTTTGCCCCACCTCATTTTCGCAGAGTTGTTTTGATTCAGCCAAAATAGAGGGTTTTTGAAGATGTCTGGCCTGTTGTCATGCCAAACCAACTAAATTGGATTTCAATCCTGACTCTGACTCCGCCAAAACCTTGTTTTTTGAGCAATTCAGTGGTTGACTTGCTGGTGTGTTTTGCATCATTGTACTGCTGCATAACCAGTGTCCCTAAGCTTCAGGACACAAACTGGTGGCTGGACATTTTCTTTCTGGATTTTCTGATAGAGAAGCAAATTTAAAGTTCCATTAATCATGGCAAGTCATCCAGGTATGAAAGCAGGAGACCCATACCATATTTGACTGTTGGCATGATGCTCTTTTTTATGAAATTCTGTGTTAGTTCGTGTGTTAGACATAACAGTCCACAGACTTTTTCCCCAGGTCATGGTGATCATCAAGATGTTTTGTAGCAGATGTGGGATGATCCTTTGTATTCTTTTTGGTCAGCAGTGGTTTTTACCTTGGAACTCTCCCTTCAGTGCAAGTTTTGCCAAGCCTCTTTCTCATTGTTGAATCATAAAAACAGATCTTAACTGAGGCTTCCAAATCTTTAGAAGTTCTGGGTTCTTTTGTGACCTCTTGGATGAGTCATTGATGTGCTCTCTGAGTAATTTTGATTGACCAGACATTCCTAGGTTCACATCAGGTCTTGCCCTGCATCACTTTGTAAGAGAGAGGTTCAATTTTTGTGACTTCTTGATTCTTGCTTGATGATTTGAAACATGTAAGTATAACAAAAATACCAAAAAGTAAGAAATCAAGAAGGGGACAAGTGCTTTTTCAAAGCACTGTATGTATGTTGAAACATCTATCCTAATTGGGCACAGGATAAATATGTTTAATGAGCATGAAAATTATGTGAATAAATCCTATAAAGTCACCAGATTTTACCAAATTCCCATCCAAAATCACACATGGTAAAATTTGGATGGCCATGTAACTGTGGAAATTCACTGGGTGTCTTAACATTTCTGTGACACTTGGATCACTGGGATGCACTGACACAGACAACAGTTCTAGGATGCTTCTGAAATGCACTGCAGTGGCTCTAGTGAAATCACAAGCACTGTCTTAGATGTGCATGATTGACTCAGGCGGTCCCATTGTGGTTGCAACATGACAGCTGGAGTGCTCTCTACCAATCATTAAAAACTCAAATTAAGAATATTTTATTGCAGCCATTCGGCAGAATTCCAGAGTTTGGGATAATCAATGCAAAGGTACGTTTTTGTAGTGGTGCATGGTGGCCCAACACTTGACTAAGACACACTACTTGTTTATTCCTTGTATTTAGCACTTTCCTGCTTCAATGGACACTTAATGTTAGCTTAAGAAAAAGATGACTCAAATTCAGATGAAATTCCTTATATTAGAAAAGTAAAATATTGGAAGCTAACTTCTCATCTGAGAAATGTTATTCCACAGAATACAAAGGAGATAAAAGAAATAAGAGTAATTTAGCTTTTTACAAAAATATATTAAACTAAATTCCTTTGTTAACACACAGTCCCTAGGTTTATGAAATTTAATATTTTGCCTGCAGACCTCTGTTAAATATGATTTATTTGAGAAAACCTTTACATACTATGAACACATCAGCTTGCTTTTGTTGATTAGAATTCTGCAGGCCTGGTCATCAGGCCAACAGATCATGTTATTGAATAAAAAAATAAAAAAGCAATCAAAGTCACATTCATTGTTCTATTGTTTTACATTTTAATCATTTGAAAGACTTAATTAAAGGATTGAAATGTAAATAGCAAACAGGCAAATTAATTTTCACCTTAACCTTTGAAAGTCAAGCAGGCTAGATACAGGCTTTATCCTGTCTGATCAATTACAAACTCTCAGCTCGCATGGAATAGATTCCCATGCAGATTGAGCTGGATCAATCTGCATTCCTCATCAATCGACGCAACAGCTTTTCCAGACCTTTGAGAGACAATGTATGATTAGGAGATAAGAAGATAATGACTGGAGGAATAACACACAGTCAAAACCGACAATTATGAATCAGAATGGGGCAAATATAACCAGTTCTGAGTCAAGAAAAGAAAATACACCACATGGTGAAGCGAAGCAAGAGAAAAGGTACTTCTGGTATTCAGCGTTTAAAATTCCAATCACTGGAGCTTTAAGGGCAATAGAGGAAGTCTTTTCCTCCTTCATCCGTTTCTCTACTCCCCCAACCTTTGATTCCCTTTTGATGTGAGAAAGGTGACTGCTTAGGTTTGGTCTCACGACAACTGAGCGTCACTTGTATTCTGGTGTAACAATTAAGCACGGTGTTGTGTGAAATAAATTGAGCCAAACCCAGTTGTGAAAATCATAAAAAAATATTGCTGTGTGCAAGTTCAATTCAATTAAATTTATACAGCGCCAAATCACAACAACACTTTATATCGTAAGGTAGACCCTACAATAATACATACAGAGAAAAACCCAACAATCGTATGACCCCCTATGAGCAAGCACTTTGGCGACACTGAGAAGGAAAAACTCCCTTTTAACAGGAAGAAACCTCCAGCAGAACCAGGCTCAGGGAGGGGCGGGGCCATCTGCTGCGACCGGTTGGGGAGAGAGAAGGAAGTGGTCAATTTTTGGTTTGGTCAAATCAGTTGTAATAAATGACGCTTTTTCCAGGATTCCTAAATTTGACGCCTTTCCACAAGGACATGCTGAAATTAGGATTACAACCAACATTTTTATGTTTTGTTTTGTTTTTTAATACCCTCACAAAGCAGTTGCTATGGTCCTGTATACATTTTTAGCAATGGAAACAAAATTTAACTGACAAGTGGGAACTGCAGGATATTCAATCAGTGTTAGATAATCACAATAATAAAGTTCGATTTTGGTCCAGTACAAGTCTTGAGAAATATATATGGGTAATTCAAGGCAATTTCACATTCCACATATATATTTAATGTAATAATTGATTATATCAGCTTTAACAATATTTTCCTGATATCAATAATATCTGTCTCAAAACTTTTTTCTTTGAGACAGATGCTTACCTAACAAATAGTTAAAGCATCCATATAGGCATCAAACATTGTTGACTGCCTACTAATGATTGCCTACTGACATATTTATTTATTCATTTTCAGTGTTAACAATTGAATATGGAAAATAGCTTCACCAGTGTATATATATATATATATATATATATATATATATATATATATATATATATATATATATATATATATATATATATGACTGGTGTGTCACTGTACAGTGTAAAGCTTTGTTCATGGCAGCAAACCTACATCCTTTATCTCTGCTGGGAATGAAAGTGGAGGTTATTGGAAGGAAAGTCACATTTTCACATTCCACTGAACCATTTCAATGTCAGACTTCTCTGCTGCATCCTTCACTTTATATATGGTGGAGAAATACATTCTATGTTTTTTGCTTTCCACTTATGGAATGCATCATTTGCATTTTAACACACTCTGCTCAATTGACATATCCAGCAGACGTGCACATTTGTGAGACTCTGCATGTATATCCTGCACCAGTATATCTTGCTGTAAAATACAATCTGTACTTCTTTGTCCTGTCTTTGAACATTTTTTCCCCCAGCTGATATAATATGCTGGGAGGGTGGTGGGCTACGTTAGGTGCCATTGTGTTGCTTTGGCTGCGGACTGCAAGAAGTTGTGCTTGGCATGAGGCCCAGAAGCAAGGTGAGGACAAACACTCCCAACAAACACTCAATGACGTCCACAAATTTATAGACGCAGCTACAGATTATGCAGTTAGTCTGTGTGTGCGTGTTAGTTTGTGTGGGTGGTTGGGTGGGTCGGTAGTAGGGATGAGTGTTGTGACACCTGTGAGCATGTGTTTGAGTGTGTGCACACATGTCTGAGCAGGTCCACCTTTCGTCTGAGCTGAGATTTGGAAAGGCTTCACTTTGCACAGGCTCCTTAATTCTCCCTTAATTCATTTGTGCTCCAGATTCACTTGGCTGCTGGGATAACCTGGGAATGATAATGAAGCGGGAGGGAAAAAAAGAGATAGAATGGGGCAGAGAGAAAGACAGAGAGAGAGTGAGGGACGTGAAAACATCACAGCACAAGGCACTTCCTTCAGTTCCCCCTTTGAATGTGTTCAGAATGGATTTAGGGCTTTTCACTGAGTCTTTTAAGAGAAGATGAATCTTATTAGTGTTGATTGCTAGTCATAGGATGCTTTCTGCCTCGGGAAACCACTTAACTTAACCCTTTCACAGATGCCCACAGACTGCAACATTAGTGGGGTTGGGGTTTGATAGCATTTTATCAAATATGAATCTCATTTAGACTCCATGTGTCAATTTCTTTCAAATGCCTTATCTAATGTATTATAATTAGGTACCACACATGGATGTTGGCAGTGTGTAACACCTCAGATTTTATACATTATTATATTATTAATTACCTCATGTAAATACTTGATGCCTTAGTTTAAAGATTTTACTCGTCAAATCAAATTAATTCATAAAGCACATTTAAAGACAATGTGCTATACAAAAGATGGAATATAATACATAAAAAATAAGTAAAATACATGTTAGTAAATGTTAAACAGATACAGTCATGGCTAAAAAAAACACAGAAGACACAATAAACAAATGAGACAGACTTAACTAAAACAATAATAATAATAGAATAAAAAATCATTTTTAAGTCTAGTTTTAAAAGACTCACTGCGGAGCAGATTTGACTGTTAGAGGAATGCTCTTCCACAGTTTGAGGGCCAAGACAGAGAACACCTCTGAGTTTAAATCTAGAGTGGGGGGCAGTGGAGGGACTGGGAAGCAAAGTAGGAAATCTAAGAAGGAGCCACACCATAAAGGGCTTTACTGAAGATCTTTAAATCAATTCTAAACCTCATGGGACGGACAGGATTGACTGTAAAATAAGTACATAAAGTAAATAAGATCATGGACGACAATTTTCAGATCTATCACAGAAAGAAAAGGCAGGATTTTTAGTATAGCGTATAACTAAGTATAACTAAAATTTCATAGTATGATGAAGCATTCGGAGGTCCTGTTTGAAACTAAGGGGCTGAGCCCAACTCCTGAAAAACAACCCCCATAATTCTGCCTCCAATAAACTTTATGTTTGTCACAATGCAGTCCGATAAGTACGGTTCTCTTGGCAACTCATGCATCGGAATGCCAGACAAAGAAGCATAATTTGTTATTCAAGTCCTGTCCAGTGGTGGTATGCTTTACACCACAGCATCTGACGCTTTGAATTAGACTTGGTAATGTAAGGATTGAATGCAACTGCTTGGCCATGGAAACCCATTCCATGAAGCTCTCTAGACACTATTCTTGAGGTAATCCCAAGTCCACGTGAAACTGGGAGGTCTGTAGCGACTGACTCCCCAGAAAGTTGGTGACCTCTGCACAATATGCAACTCAGCATCTTCTGACATTGTTCTGTGATTTTACATGGCCTACTACTAGCTGAGTTGCTGTTGTTCCCAACTGCTTCCATTTGGCTATATTACAACTAAGATTTGACTATGGAATATTTGGCCATGAGGAACTTTCACAACTGGACTGGACTTATAATAACAATCTGCAATTCACTGAACTCCTGAGGGTGTGACCTGTTCTTTTACAAATGTTTGTAGAAGCAGTCTGCATGCTTATGTGCTTGATTTTAGGAACCTGTGGCCACAGAAGAGATCGAAATACCTGAATTTAGTGATTTGGATGGGCGAGTGAATACTTTTGGTAGTATAGGGTAGGTTGGCTGCTGTTGGGTAAGGTCTTGGTCTCGGTACAAGGAGTGGCAGTGAATGAGTTGACAAGTCAGATCCATCTTTCTCAAGATGAAACCGGTAGGGTTATGTTGACTGAGGACACGTTTTCTCAGAATTAGATCCTTCCCAAATTCCCTGGAACCTTCTCTCTGGTGACAGGCAGAGGTGTTAACCCAGGGACCTTTAGTGTACTGAGGAGTAGGGAACGGAAAGGGCCATTTCTGACCAAATTCAAAAGTGTAGGAGTACATGAGAGACAATCATAGATTCAAGAGAGTTTGGTGGTCATAAACTATGACAACTCATACATCATTCTTCAAAATGTTGAATGAAAAGCAACAGAGGCAGCAGGCGGTGGCAGGCAGCCAGACACAGAGACCGGCCATCATCTGGTGGCTGTCTCATTAGGATGTTTGTTCGTTTAAAATCAACGAAAATCAAGCTGTGCCACAGACTGTGTTGAATGACAAAAACACACTATCCAGCAGGACTGGACTGAAACAAAAGTTCAGGCCAGGAATTTGACATCATCCCAGAACACTGTTAACTCAAATAACAAAGTGTCAATTTTATAGGCTAACCGTTTGTGTTGTTTGGGGATTGTGACTTCCAATTTTTGGATATTGCTTCATTTTACCACTGTCATTCCTCTTTTTTTTAAAGAGGCACAGGCAGCTGTTTTCTGCTTTAAAGGCAAAACTTATTTTCATATGTGTTGGTATAGGAAAAATCCACATACATTTAAACAAAACAATTTATCTATTATCCATCCACCAACTCATATTCATATGCCAGTGTCAATGCAGTTCCATTAGCCTGGAGTTCAGGGGTGGAAGAACACTGAACTGCCAGACCTGGAATTAACTGACAGCCTCCACCTGCTGAGGTAACATTGATTAGTCTAGAGCTCGTATAGCTATGAAAGACCTGATATACATATCATCAGCATTGTAGTTTATCCATAACTTAACTGACTTGATATGAGTACAACTGAGAAGAGATGGCATAGAATGCACTCTTTATGTCTAATATGGACCAAAAATTAGATTCATTTATTTCACTTGCACTCTTTAATTATGTTGGTTGGTATTTTGTGAAAATATAGATTCTCTGTCTCAGTATTTTCCATTTCTTTAAATCTTTAAATTGATTTTATCTTAAATACAAAGTAATTCATTTGAATTTAAAAGTCAATTATTTTGGGATGAATGTCCTGTCTAACAGCAAATCACCCAGAATTTTCAGGCTTTGCTTAATTGAGCTATATGCATGTCTTGGATAAATAAGTATTCCAAATTGGTTCACTTACCTCTCTGTAACTAATTGATCTTGCCTGAAACAATGGCACTAATAGAGTAGTCCCAGCAGGACACAGGCTTCCCGTCCAGGAAAGCAAATGCAAAATGCTGCCACTAATTGAAATCATTTCGATTAATATGAAGCCTAATCGAGGCTAACAATGTAGCATCACAACGGGTCATGCAGTTAGAATGTATTCCTGTTCGCTCTGTCTCTTTACTGTTTTGAACCTGCACCTCTGTTTTGACAGTCTCGCCCTCCTCAATGCACAAAGCAACAATTCATCCTGTAGAGAAGAATGAGCAGACGGGGCGGGGGAGCTCGGAACAGGGCCGATCGATAAGCAGAGTCGGAGCTGTGATTTATTTACCGTTGTGTGTTATGTTGAGGCGAGAGGAGGGAGAAGAAAAGCCTTCTGATATGGCCACGGGCAGCCATCATAATAGGGCCCTCTCAATCTTCAGTGAGTTGCTTGTTGCATTGTCAGGCAGGTTTCCGCCGCTGTTCAAAAGCGGTATCCGATCAAACCCATGAGACGTGAGCGACCAGACAGATGATTACTCACTGTAAACGATCCAGGAGGGGAAAAAAAAGAGAAATAACTACAGCGGATATTGATGACTCAATAGACTCAATGACAGACGATTCCATTTGTGTCTAGATAAAGTGTTGACTGTCTTGGATCAATCATAATACAGACCTGTTATTGAGCATAAAAACCATGTTTAATATCATTAAATCCAGATCAAGCTTTTCCCTCCCTCTGCCTCCTCCTCTGGCTTTCCCTTTCCTCCTTTCCTAGAAGCTTACACATATCTGGCAGCCTGCCTTCTACAGTACAACCATGTGAGCACGAGACGTGGGGGATGGGGATATTAGTTGTGTTGTTGGTGGTGAAGGCGGAGGAGGGTGTTCGTTTGTGTGTGTGTGTGTGTGTGTGTGTGTGTGGGGGGGGGGGGGGCATGGGTGCACAAGAAGAGATGGGAGAAAAAAAAAAACCTCCGAGGCAATCATTTCTGGAAGAGTGGTGGCAGTCAGTTTGGGTGTATGTGTTCTCTCTCTCCCTCCCTCCCCGTCTCTCTTATTTATTTATTTTGTAATTTCAGACAGTTCAGACATGGCCAACACTCAGCTAAGGCCAATAACAGTTTATAGACTGCTAATGTCATCACATTTTGACAAACTTCTCAATCTGAAGTGACCTTGTGGTGCATGCTCACCTCTGTTCTGCATCTTCTCTATACTCCCCCTCATTTCTGAGCAGGTCGCCAATAGCAGAGGTTATTTGTGTTTATTGCTGAGATTTGAGTATGAAAACTATGCTTTTTACATAACAGCCTGCTTTTCTATAGTAATGAGGAATATAGGTTCTTAGATAGCCTGTCGAATATAGTGAAGATGAAAACAAAGCAGAGAAGCTGTTTTGTGTGGTAACTTAAGCAAATAAATTCAAACTGAAGATGTGTGTATTAACTGTTTTCTTTTTCGTAGTCAAAGGAGCTTCCAAAATTCCAAATTCACTGTTTTTTTTGCATTTGTTAGTAAGTAACTTTTGTCCACTTCTTTTTAAAAAAATTTTGTATTTACTGTTTAAGCCATGTGAGTGACTCAAAGATTGCTTACTTTTCAAATCATGTATATTACATTATATATACATTATATTCAGTTCAATTCAATTTTATTCATACAGCGCCAAATCACAACAACAGTCGCCTCAAAGCGCTTTATATTGTAAGGTAGACCCTACAATAATACATACAGAGAAAAACCCAACAATCATATGACCCCCTATGAGCAAGCACTTTGGCGACAGTGGGAAGGAAAAACTCCCTTTTAACAGGAAGAAACCTCCGGCAGAACCAGGCTCAGGGAGGGGCGGGGCCATCTGCTGCGACCGGTTGGGGTGAGAGAAGGAAGACAGGATAAAAGACATGCTGTGGAAGAGAGACAGAGATTAATAACAAGTATGATTCCATGCAGAGAGGTCTATTAACACATAGTGAGTGAGAAAGGTGACTGAAGAAGAAATACTCAGTGCATCATTGGAATCCCCTGGCAGCCTATGCGTATTGCAGCATAACTAAGGGAGGATTCAGGGTCACCTGGTCCAGCCCTAACTATTTGCTTTACCAAAAAGGAAAGTTTTAAGCCTAATCTTAAAAGCAGAGATAGTGTCTGTCTCCTGAATCCAAACTGGAAGCTGGTTCCACAGAAGAGGGGCCTGAAAACTGAAGGCTCTGCCTCCCATTCTACTTTTAAATACTCTAGGAACAACAAGTAAGCTTGCAGTGCGAGGGCAAAGTGCTCTAATGGGGTGATATGGTACTACAAGGTCATTAAGATAAGATGGGGCCTGATTATTTAAGACCTTGTATGTGAGGAGCAGGATTTTGAATTCAATTCTGGATTTAACAGGGAGCCAAAGAAGGGGAGAAATATAGGAGGAATATAAGAATATAGGAGAAATATGCTCTCTCTTTCTAGTCCTGTAAGTACTCTTCCTGCAGCATTTTGTATTATAATTATTATATTATTATATATATATTATATTACTTATATGTTTTATATGTAGTATCTTACACCTCTATAATTCTGTATGAGTAAAAATTCATATGGAAGGTAGATCTAATCCTCAGACTGTTGGATGGTTTGCAGTTGCCTTGTGTTTTAAGGGTTTGCACTCCATCGTCACATATGTTGAGCCAGCAGTTCTTAAATCCTACAACTTGTAGAAAAAGATTCCTTTTACAAAGAAAACAAGGAAGTTTAAACAGTGTGCTACATAAGCTTGAAATAGATAGCTAAATGAAATACTGTTAAAATATTTTCTTAAATATTCTTAGTGAACAATAAAAACTACTAAAAGTAAGTCAAATTAGAGCATATATGGTTTTTAAAAAAGGGCTGAAAAGGTTAGTTTGCTGTTAAAGCTCATGGATAATTATTCAAATATGTAGCTAGAAATGAAACTTATGCAGAAGCTCAATAAGGAAGATCTGCAGTCACTCATCTGGCTGCTTTCCTGCATTAAGGATTTACATGATTAATGCTTTCTTAGCTGTCAACTGACATCACTACTTTAGTCCTAACATCTTCTCACCCGCGTTGTTTGAGCGAATCAGCCTGCGCTTTACATGGTTGAAATCTTTTGCTCTGTCATTTTCCCTTTAGACTCTGTTTCATGCAACCCACCTCTTCCCCATCTCGACATCAGCTCTATTGAAACCTCAGTCTTCATCTTTGCTACCACCAGCTTCTAGACTGGGGAGGGTGGTGTCCTAAGTCCTATCACCACTGGAATTCCTTTTTTAAATCTCCAAATACATTAATCCCTCTATCACAATAAATCATGTTTACTTCTTCCAAGTGATCTCTCCTTATTGAACTAATGCATAAATGGTTAGCTTAATGGATCAACTGTTTAAAAAATATGAAAGTTTTGGTTTGTCATTTGGAATGACTTCTTATTTCTTCTGTGATTGCTAAGACTTGGGACAGCAATTTTTTAAAAAAAAGTCTGATTGCCCAAGTTAAATAGGTTAATTAGGCTGATTGCCTAAGTTATGGTTAATTATCGCCAATGACAAATTTGACCTTACTGGGTTACTGAGATCTTATACATGCTAAAAGTAATCAAAGGGGAGGTAAAACAAAAATGAAAATGAAACAGGTAAATTGTTAAAATTTTTAACTAAAAGTGTCAAATTAACCTAATAACCTAATCGTAATGAAACAAACAGTGATAAAAGTCATATTAAGTTCATAGATGAAACCAGCTTTTAAGTAGCTTAAAAATGATAAAAAGCTAATGCAAATCCACTAAATCAATGTGTGTAAACCAGGAAACGATGTGATAAACCTGTGGAAAAACCCTGGGTTGACACTCAGCTCATCAGTCAGACCTTGTCCTTGCAAGCCCCCACGTTCCCTGTCATCTTTTCCCCATCCATCCAACCACCCCCACTGCTGGAGGCCTTTGCCCTGGGGCCCATCTGACTGGCAACTGTTGATTTGGATCTCTCCATCACTTGCCAGATAAAAGAAGGATTCAGGATTTATTCCAGCTTCTCTCTCCACTCCTTCCTTCCCTCTAGTCGCCACCATAAACACAATTCCCAGGCACCAGGTTTCTACAGGCCCTCCTAATGAAGTCATTCCCACTACTCATGATTTGGTGAGATTGCCACCACGACCATACCGCTCCCACTGTTGCTGCCACCATGATCTCCTCTTTTCCCCTCACACACCTCAGGTTTCCCATCCCCCATTCCCAATGAGTGCACTCATGTGGAAACAGCAAGTGGTTATATGCATTTTCTTGGTCCATTCCTTCCCTGCATGCATGTCTCTCTGTGTTTGTACATTTATGACGTGTTTGTGTGTATGTGTACATATATGGTCTTAACTAAGCTAACATAACCTGAGTGCTACTAATTGGATGTTTCCAACAGCAGTTATGCATGATGTGGTATTATGGCCAAAATAAAAATCACATAAGAAACTACATACTGTGGTGAAACAAAATGATTGCAGCAGTTATAAATTCTACCCAAAGTAAAGAAAAACACAAGATGATGAACAGATCACAGTTCTTGTACAGTATGTGCTGTGATAAAATCTGCCAGAGAGGTAGAAATCAAGTTATTTCAACCTGTCAATCACTGTCTGGAAAGATGAAACCCTTTGATGAGTAATGATCAGAAAAAAACAGTAGACAGCTAATGAATCTCTCATAATGTCAGCCACACAAAAAAAATCTCTTTGTGGAGGTCTCTTGCACAGCCTAATGCACATCACAGTCTCTGATAGTTCACTCAGCGACACCTCCTCAGTAGGAATCCTCCAGAGACAGCCTCACTGGCTGTCAGTTGGTCGGTCTGCCACTCACCACTATGCGCTCGTCCCCAAGTTCCTGTGAACATTCCACAAGCGCCGCCAATCTGACAACAACATAAAAAAAGCAAAAGAGTGTTTCTGAAGGTATTCTCCTGTGACGCTGGCAAAAGCTCGTTTTAAGTTTTTCTGCTAAGGGAAGCGGGCATTGGAGTGAGGATGACTCACATCTTACTCCCTGTTAGCAAGGGGGCCATGCGATCAAATGGATCAGATTTTGGCTTTTGAAAGTCGATGATGGCTGCTCAGGAAGCTTGTAAGAGAAGAACTGGACTGGTAACAGCCAGCTGTTAAAATTAACAAAGATCTATGATGTTGAATAGTGAATCATATCATAAGACACACAGGCCTAAAAGAAAGACTGAAAAAAGTATGGATAAACAGCCTACTCATTATTAACCAAAGTAAGGAATATCTGATAAGTGCCAATTAATATGCTTCTGACCTAGAATTTGCATGACAATAAATGCAATGCATTATCAGTATGCCAACATCATGCATTATTAAAGTTGGACACCATTAACATAATAATATATTTGCATAATCAAGACCAACATTTGCATGGAAGATGTTGTAGTGAACCATTGCAGAATCTCCATACTTCAGCGAAAGGTGAAGTTGTTTCTACTACATGTCCTTCTTCAGTCAATTCAGAGTTTTGTGACATCTCACATTAGTTCCAGTCCCATCAGAAGGACTTGTTGCTCTAATTCAGTGCCTCAGATAAGTCTACATTGCATACCACTTCACTTATCTGATGACAGCAGTTGTACAGTGGTTAGTTCCTTTCAAACCAACTACTGTATTAAAACACAGTCCTGCTATTTCTATTCTTATATATTTTAATATAATAATAATCATACATAGAATAAAAGATGGAAGTAGGTAGTACCTTAAACCTGGATTATATCTGAAGGCCACCAGATGCTGTGATTGCAAAAATACTTCTGGTCCTATCAAAGTGCTCAGAGACTGCAGATGAAAATTAGCATGTAGCTAAATCTGGTATAAAGCATTAGTGTGATTAATGTATTTTGTACAAAGAAATAACAAAAAAAAAAAAAACAACAACAAAAAAACCCAATAAATCAAACGGTTCACTGAATAACCCCTATAAACATTTACCATTGAGTTTATGGGCTTGTTCATTTTGGGTGAATAGAAAATTGTCAAATTGTTCATCTTGGTCATTCTATGTTTCAAAATGAGGGATTATCTGTAGTATGAAACTACATGCTCACACCTGTTAATCACAACTCGTCAGTTAAAGAGTGTCTGGTTTCACGCTCAAACCCACTCCTACTTCTCATATCTACTTGATGGTAATGGCGTAAACTGTTATTTTGAGGCTTAAAAACAGGACTTCAAAGACCAACAGATGGCATCGCAGTCACCATGTCCATCTGTTATACCATCTACGATGCTGTCATGCTTGGGAAAAAGGCAAATCCAAAGAGCAGACCCAGGGAAAAGTTGGAAAATTTAAATTGTTAACTGTTGAGGAGTGAATGGCTTGCTGATAGAGAGTAGTTGGTGGGAAGACTTAGCAGCACTACAGCTTTGCATATGGGAGCTCTGCTAGTTGTTGATGCTCACAAACCTAGAGATGGGTATACAAAGTTATCACAGTTTTTCCAAGTGTCAACCACTGGAGTGAGTACTATCACCAAAAAACTCAGAGTCACACATTACAGAACAAGCCTGAAAAGTAAAATAGTGTGAGATGTGTCTAAAGACACCAGGACAACTGCCAAGACAGTAGTGCATGACTTAGCCAAGTGAGGAATTGTGGTCACCAAGAAGACAATCACTAAAAACCTATACAGGAATAAACTGTGTTGTTGCAGACCAAGAAAAACTCTGTCTGAAAGTTCAAGCCAGACTCAAGTATGCTAAGGGCAACCTGGACAAACATTACGTGTAGTGGAAGCAAGACCTTTGGTAAGATTATGCAAAGCTAAAGCGCTTTGGCCATAGAGATATTGCATGTATTTGGAGGAAGAAGAGAGAGGGATTCCAGCCAAAAAACACTATCCTCACAGTGAGACCATGTGGGAGTATCATGCTGCAGGGATGCTTCAGTGCGTCTGGAACTGGAAGTCTTGTCAAAGTGGAAGGAATCATGAAGAAATAAGGATATGTGAAGATTTTGAAAGGAACTGGATCTGGGTCATCAATTTGTCTTCCAAAAAGACCCAAAACATATGTCGCTCCTGATGAAGAACTACCTCTAGAAGACCAAAGTAAATTTTATTGAATGGCCTTCACAAAGCTTTGACTTGGTTCTCATTAAAAATCTGTGGGATGAACTGAAGACCAAGGTTCATGCCAGAAGACCATTGAATGTGAAGGTGCTTGAGAGATTTACCAAAGAAGAATGGGCTGGGATTTCTCAGAAGAGGTGTGTGAGGCATCAAATGACTGTAGGCTGTTATCTAGCAAAAAGGATACATAATTGACTATCAGATTCAGGGACCTACAATCTGTAATAATTTTGACCTTGGTAGGTCTTTTGTTTTATTTTTGTGAAATTATTTTGTTTCTGTGTTTAAAATAGGATGTTTGGAAAAGCTGTCTACAGTGCAAATTCCTTGCACTGTTTAACAGCACTTTGGATATACTTTTAAAAAATGATATATAGGCTAATGATTCTGTACTCCACACTTGATTATCAGATGCAAGCACCTGCATCAAGGACTGCTCAAACTGAGAAATTCCACCCAGGCACAGACCCAGAGAGAAGAGCCAGCCCACTAACACCATCTGATACTCAATAGTAAAACGAGTTTAATAAAGAAGAAAAACAGATTTCCAGTCCATCCAGCTGCCCCACAATAGTGATCGCCTTTAAAGCTCTTGCTGGCTTGTCTAGGTGCACCCTGTAGAAGTCTTCAATTAAGAGATGGATCCAACAGGAATGACCAGGGAATACAACATCTATCTTCTGTTCCATATGCCTCCCAGTCCACTAGATAATGGAGTCCCCAACCCCGCCAGTGGATATCCAAGATCTTGTGGATTGTATATACTGCTTCCCCACACATGTACATGTTTGTTGGAGGATCTGTAGGGGGACAAAGTCAGTTGTAATTTGTCTGCAAAAGTTTAGACAATGGGAAAAGAAGGTTGATGTACTGCCACTCCGAAGTCTAAAGCAGCCACCTTGACTGCAAAGAGCTTATGAGGATCAGGTAACCAGGACAAGTGTAGACTTGACAGTCTCTTGAGCTCAGCGAAGGCTTTTTTGGCTTTGGGATTCTATTTAAACGACCTGGAGAATGAGATGAGAGAGGTTAATTGTGAAACAAACTGGCTTCAGTTTCTTATAAAAGATCTGTCTGCAACTGTCTACATGCCATTTCAAGACAGCTTTAACTTTCCCCGGGTCAGTCTTTATCTGCCCACCCTCAGGAATGTAGCCCAGAAAAGACACTTTTGTGACATGGAATTTGCTTTTGCTTTTTGTCACACATAGATGCTCTAATACTTTCATTACATTTTCTTTATGTTGTATGAGATCTCTGGAGAAAATTAGAAAATTGTAAAAATAGACAAATACAAAGTTGTTCAGAAAAACCCTCAGCATATCATTGACTAAACCCTGGAGAACTGCTGGTGCAATGATTAACCTAAAAGGCTTTATAAGATATTTAAAATGACCCGGAGGAGCACTGAATGCAACCTACACTCATCAGCTTCCCTTTTGTGCACCAGACAGTAAGCGTTGAGCAAATCGAGCTTAGTGAACACGGTTACATCATTCAACGGCACAGGTGATGTATCTTTAATGATGATCTAATTCATGTACTCAATAAACGGTCTCAGTGTTGTATTCTTTTTCTCAACAAAAATATAAGATGACCATATAATACTGATAGCAAGTGAGTCCTTGATGCAGGTTTCCATGGCTTCTCTTTCAGGACTTGAGAATTTGTAGAACCAGGTTGAAGGCAGAGGAGCTTCAAGCAACAGATCAGTGGCACATTCGTAAGGTCGGTTGGGAGGGAAAGAGCATTTTCTCCTTACAAAAAAACTTGTCCCAGGTCATAGTATTTGGGGCGCACCAATGACAAATCTGGCAGAGAATTGGCTGAATGGAAGTGAATTGGCAGGAGGCATAATCTAAGCAATGAGAAAGGCAGAAAAAACTCCAACTCTCAATTCTCCTGTCAGTCCAATTTATGTGAAGGTCATGAGTTTCTAACCAGGTACAACCAAAAACGATTGGAGTTTGTGGTGTGGAGAATCTATGAAACTCCAGGTACTCACAGTCATTTCCTGATAGCATGAGATGAACTCGCTTTGTTCGGTACAAAATCCTGATCAGCAACTGACCGTTTAATGGAGACACAGAGGGGTGAGGAGAGTGGTTCCAAGGGAATTCCTAACTGAAATGGCAACTGATCACCTAATATTACTCAATTTTTATCAGTTCCAGAGTAAAGTAATGTCTACAAAGGCAGGCTAGTTGCAGGAAGTTGCCCACCAGTACCACCCCAATTCCTGATGGACTTGGTCTTTTAGTGGCATGCAACATAATGCCTAATCTGACTATGGTACATGCAACATTTTTCCTCCCTCCTCTCTTCCTCCAGGGAAAGTTTGGTTCACCCCAGTTCAGCTCCTCAACAATCATGAGGAAGCGCATGAATGGAAAGGTAAAGGAGGTTTTGGAAGCTGAACTCGGGGCAACTGTTGTTTTGATTTGACACTATCTAAATACAATTGAAATTACTTGAAGTGTAGGATTTGTAGTTCTTTTCTTGTGCCTGTTCATGAAACTGGTTATCAATCTCCCTAGCAGTCCCCTAAATTCTCAAGGGAATCT
Organism: Perissodus microlepis; assembly: GCF_051167445.1. NCBI lineage: Eukaryota > Metazoa > Chordata > Actinopteri > Cichliformes > Cichlidae > Perissodus > Perissodus microlepis. The sequence continues at coordinate 14,013,128 of NC_140482.1, read as the reverse complement.
TAGCTGAGTGTCATCCTTAGTGGCTCACTTACCCTTCAACTTATCACTTAGGAAATGATAGAAACCGTGTTTTAAAGCCTTGTCTCCCCAACCTGCTTCATCAACCAACACTTTAAACTTGACAGGAAATTCAGATACAGATCTATTCCCCTGTTAATCATTAGACACTTCAGATTCAGCTCAGAATTCCTTAAGGGGATTGTTAAAAACCTGTTAAAACTCATCAATGAACTCATTGTAGGTGACTGAACTGATGAGGTTTCAGAGTAAATGTAACTCCACCCAGAGACGATCAGAAATGCTTTTGGTGAGCGATTAAACAACAGTGGGCACTGAAGGAGCAAATCCCCGCAGCAACCCAACTCACCCCATGGGGAGAGCTGGAGTGACTACCGGACTTGGGTCTGGAACTGTAGATGAAGAAGCTTGAACAGTCACTCAAGGCTGAGTGATTTCAGCATTTACAATCTGGATAGCTTTGTGCCTGTATCATGAGTACTTCTATAACTGCGAGACAAGGTTAAAAATACAGTATAATATTAAAAAGGTAATATTATACTGAGTTCAGTAAACTCAGGTTTTTTTTACAGACTTGCTCTTATGTGACAAGCAATTAATATTAGCTGTAAACCAATAGTTCATTGATTTTATTACTCATTTTAGTTGGTTCAAGTGCTACATTAAGCATCAGAATAAAGCATTAATCTATAATTAGAATGTATGGCCACTATTGACAACTAGTACATTGAAATGATCAACAACAACAACAAACAAAAACAAAAAAGTGAAATTAATCATAGACTGTATATAATATATTAACTTCAGTGTTACTGTAAGTGTTAACAAATAGGAGGTGTCAATGCCTATACATACATAAATACACAGTGTTAGGTGCAATTTGTTCCAAAGTAAGGTGTTACTATAACTACATTTCATTTTTCAGTAACACATTACTGTACTGAATTCAACAATTACATCACAGTTACAGTTATGTTGTTGCTTGTGTTACAAATATTTTGTGCTACAATCAGCTGTTTTCAGTTCCCGTGCTGCAGTGAGAGAAATGGTCGACGGTTCTACAATTTTTGACGAGGAGAGATATGAATGTTACTTTTTTATCGCATGAAAGAATAAGAGTGCAATGGTAAAGTGCAAACTGTATCCGGATAACAAACAGCTATATTATACCGCTAACACTATTTCCAAGCATCTGCACAGACAGCATGCTAATGCAAAGTTAGCAAAAAAGCAGAGTGAGGTTAAAGTTGGGTGTATGCTAACTCAGATCAAGCAGCCAGAGCCTTCAACAGGTATCTAAAGCAGTGAACAGTCAGGCTTGCAGCACTGTAACCTTCTTGTAAATGTCAGTAGAATGACTTTTTGCAAATTGCTTTTCAGCCTCTTTGGGCTGGTTTTCAACTGTGTTGTTGCTGGTGTTGTGTTTATGAATAAAAATACATAAAAACTAAAAGAAAGATGGTATAAGTGATTTGTGCTGGTGTGTAGAACTGTAATTTAAGGTACACGGGTTGGTAATAAATTACAGCTGCTTTGGTGTTAATGAAATTAACAAAGGTTCCACTGCAGGGGAAAAAAATGAAACATGAGAATGGATTTTTGGAAAATAAGTCATTTATTATCTTAGCCTCTGCTTCTCTTGTATATCTCTTTAGCCTTGTGGGTAGAGCTATGAGCATTTGTTTGGCAGTTTCTCGAGCCTCAGGTATGGACATCTTATTGTACCTGTTTTTCATCCACGTTAACTGACCAACAGCCTCCAACAGGCTTCCCTGATTGTGGCTCCCAGCTTATGCTTCTAAGATTGCTATGGCAGTGGTGAATGTGGTGTACACTGATTTCAGTGATACTGCTAGTGGTGATGATGTGTAGAGCAATGTGCACATCTGATACAGTTTAGGGCTCCCTGTATATAGCCAGTGTGAGTTACGGGGTATTCGATTAGTTGTTTTCTGTAAGCTGACCATGAGATGATACTAAGGAATGGAAGTATAGACTTCATGATGTCACTGTTTTACTCAAGTATTAACGTGAATGACTGTTAATATAAAAAAAAAATTTTCAGCTTTAATGAGAGGTAATGTCATGGTCTATGACGTTTATTGTACATTTTTCAATTTTTCATTTTTCATAACTTTTTGTTCGACTTTCTATTATACTACATATCATAGTTTCACTGTATTATGCTTTAATGTGTATTTTGATCCACACTGCATGGGTAATTGTCAGCTACATATAGAAAATAGGCAGCACAATTAATTTCAATTGTATATTTAAATACTTGGTATCGTATTGTTATTTTTCATCAGATAATTTAAATTAGATAGGTATGAGTTTTCAAGTTATATTCAAAGTGAAGCAATGTGCCCCTGATAAAACAAAGTAAAGGCACTTAGCATGTGTTCGCCTAGTTAAGATTCCTCTCTCAGCAGTAATACAATGTTTCTAAGTGTCTGCTGGAAAACAAGTGGAAGGTCAAGAACATGAACAATAGATGTTGATTCCAATTATGTGTAAAGCATTGAACAAGATGCGCTAATGATGGCGTTGTAGGGAGAAAAAAGGTGTTTATGTGCTACTCTCCCAAAGCCTGTGAAACAGTTTATTAAGCAAAGGCTTTATTTCCATAAAGGCTGATAAGACTTCAAATGATTCACTGAAAAACAGTCCTGGCATCAGCACAGCAAAGCGGCGTGTGTATTTATCTCTCCCGACGTTGGGAGACAATCAAGACAAAGATGATAGCACATTTTGAAATGCAGCACAGAGACATAATGAGATTGCAGCTACTTCAGGAACAAACCAGACAAAATGTTTTTTTTTTCTTTTTCATAAATGACTCCTTGTTTTATTCACACGCACCAAAAAAGGGCCATCGTTTTCAATTAATGAAGCAGGGAATTGAGTCCGAGGTCCTGCGGGATATGGATTAACTACGATGGCTTGAGGGCCCAATCTCACACTGAGTCTGTGCTGTGGTACTGCGTGGAAGAATTTTCATTGAAGCCCCCCCCCCCACCTCCTACTTCCAACTCATCCATCCATTCCTCATCCTAAGGTGAGTTGCTTCAGTGCAGACCGCTATTAGTGGTAGGGGGAGATAAAACTGTAAGTGTTGCTCCCAATTAGTGCATCAATGACCGCTCTGTGCCTCCTCCACGGCGAAGCCTGCGAGGAAGGGAAGGAAGGAGGAGAGAATGAAAGATGGGAGGAAAGGATGGCAGGAAAAAAGAGAATTGTGTGAAGATGATGGCCGTGGAAAGGAATAAAAGAAGTGAGCTGGTTAAAGAGCTAGCGAGATAAAGACAAGACAAGAGATGAAACAAAGTGAGGATAGAAGAGAGTGAGTGGCGGTGGTGTAGGTGGAGGCGGAGGGAGACAGAAAAGTGACTAAAAATGGCTTAACCATTCATTTTGAGTGGCGAGACAGGTCCTATTAACATTTAACAGCGTTTGCGCAACTTGGTGTGGAGGTTAGGATGCAAATGAGGAGGAATTAAAACTGGCCAGAGGTTTGTCATTGATGGATTGCAGTCTGGCGGTACTCACCACTTCCTAGTGTCCATCACAGACGATTACTGTATAATTAAACCTTATTTCTGGACTCTCCGACGCATAATTACTTGTGTGGGAATGTAACCATCATCTAAAAGCTCCAGCAAAATGCTTTAGCATTTAGTCTGGCAGGCTGCAGTCATTTCACAAGAGCAGCTAGACAGATAGAGCCATCTGATGATCGGCAAAAGAACAGTCACTTTTAATAAGAGGTGGGAAAAAAATATTAGGCGACAGTGTGCTGATTATAGGAAAATTAGGCTTTCAACTGGTAAAGTCCTTTGTGTTATTTGCATAATTTATTCCAGCTTTACCCCTGTTCAATCGCCTCCGATTTTTTTTCTTTTTTTGTGAGCTGTGGGCAATTTCCTCTCATATTTGAATAGATTGCACATTTAAGACTACTTAAGGAAAATGATCACTTAACATATTTTAATTGTTGTGCAAAAGACTGAGCGAAGGTGTGAGGCACAGCTTATGGAGGGAGGAGGACCTTTAGAAAATGAAGAGGACAGTGTTTTGGCAGATAACCTCGGGGTACTAACGCACACACTGGAAGAATGTAAACCTTGAAATTGTGAGTAAAGCTCAAGTCCGGCTGCTGGACTTAATTTTCCAATAACGTCCCCTGCTGATCAACCATAGCGTCATAAATACGGGTTATTTCTTTGTGTCCGAAAAATCAGATGGGGAAATAGATGTATATACGTCATGAATTATTTATGATCATAGCATGTGTAGCATGTGCCAAAGTGGAAAAATAAAGAAAACGGCACCCCTCGATGCACTTTAACCTTGTGACGTGTTCGAGTTTTCAGAGATAATTACGGAGGCTACGCGGCAGCTTCCCACACTTCACCAGTAGCTATATAATGACACCTAGGAAATATAGCGGGTAAATGCACATCATTTTCTTTAAGAGCACTCACATAATCCAAATTCTTTGTGATGGAGAAACATAATTAATGCTTTAATGTTTTGGTCTAGCCACTGTTAGCATAGCAAGAGAAATGAATTGTTACATTTTAATGAGAGAAGCGACAGCGCTGGCTTCCTGTGCAACACGGATGATTTTATAATTGCACACAAGGGTGACTAACACAAGGCTCATTAAGGCGATTTTTCAGCTGGGCTATTTTTTGGCAGGACAATACATTTATTTTTCCATTTTACTGATAAATAAATTCAGTTATTAATCTTTTACCTCCAATTCATCCCTCAGAGCCTTAACTTTACACTTCCAATAAAAACAACAACAACAAAAAAAAAAAACATATACAAGCTGTAATTTCCCAAGAAAATGTCTTTAATGAATTGTTTGTTGCTGCTTGTATCTCAGATTACATGAAAATACATTTAAGTTGACTGCAAGTATGGCAACATATTCACACATATAAACAAGTGGTGCATTTGTATTGTATGTATAGATATGTACAACAGAAACACATTACACTCTGTTTTAAAGTTGTGCAAGTGTGTTATATATACTAACAATTTATAAAATTTAACACACTAAATCAAAAAAATAAAATAAAATAAAAAGAGTGTGCCCATGTATATACACATTCACACGCGCACAACCACAGTACTTCACAGAAGATTAAAGCAAATGTATTGGATTATACATTTCCAGGTCACATTTAGGTTGACCCCAACCATTCCCCCGCCCCCTTTACGAATCGCTTGTGTGTTTTCACATCAGTTTCATCACGAGTGCGTGTCTGTCTCGGAGAGGACACGTGGTAACACACACAAACGCGCACACGCACACTAGGCTATGCTGCAGCCTCCGGTCGCACCATCAGCTAAATGTTTTTAAGTACAGTCATCTGAGGTAGACTGCGCAAAACTTCATGGTGTTATTCTTTCCTCCTTTTTTTGTCTTTTTTTTAAAGTACATTTTCCACAAATGTCTGACATTTGTAAAAGACCTAAATCAAATACCACGTGTGTTTTGTAGCCATGAGGTAGAAATGCTTTAAAGAAGAACTCTATTTAAAGAAAGGGAAAAAAAGGGGAAAAGATCAGCACATCATGGAGAAAAAGACATGAAAAGAGGACCGCTAAACACGCAACAAACAAAGCGTAGCATTGACCAGTGTGTTTCAAGTGGTTTGTCGGTCGGCTTGTGGAGAATGGCGAGGGACAGAGAGAGAGAGGAGGAAAGGCCTGTGCTACTGTTGTGTGCTGTGAAGTGCATTAGTAGGTTTTTCTGTCCAAAGGGACTCTCTCTCCAGAGGATTTGCTGACAGAAGGAATTCTGGTACAGATTGTTTTGAGGGTGGTTTTCTGACGGACCACTCTGCTTTCCTCCCTTGTGCTGCTGCTGCTGCCACGCTGCCTGTCTGTCTCTCTTTTCCATCAGTTTGCTGATGCTCAGCAGAACTCCCCACCCCACTCCAGGTGCTGAACTGATGGTGCCTACAAGATAGCGACATGAGGCATACACAACAAGCAGCTCGTACCTTTGGGATATTTTTCTTATAGAAAAATCAGGAGGTACGATAAAAAGGGTAAGACTGATCAGCGGTTTAGATAAATAAAACACCAACTAAATAAGTGCTGTCAATGCCGTTGAGAAATTTCAACAACCCCCCCCCCCCAGATTACACACAAAACGCTTTAGTGCACGTGCAATAGACTTAAGTAGTCCCATGCCACAACAGCTCCTTAAACGGTGGCGAGGAAGAGACAAAAATACATTCCAACATGATACAAAGGGAAACAGATATTGTTCTGTGATGTAGGTCTTCAAAACTACTGCCAAAATTTCCCACTCATGTTAAACAGTAGGAACTCAAATGTATGTAGATTGTGTGCTTCATACCATCTTAGTAACTTGCAAAAAGAAAGACAATACGGATACAGGAAAAAAAAGCGCTGACATTGTTTAAATTGATTTGTTTTTTTGGGGTGGTCATCTTAGATAAAAAAAAACAAAAAAAACAGAATAAAACATATATATTCCAACTGCATATACCTCCTGGCTGACCGTATTATGGTTATGACAACTGCCGTGCAACCGAATTAATTTCTTTAAATTTCTACTTTCCACATATGTAATTTACATGAGTGGCATCTCATTCAGAAGCTAATTGAGTTCAAATACAGCTAAACATGGTAAGTTAGTTTCCCTAGATGTGGATTAAGCCTACAAAACTAACTTTTTTTTTTTAAATCAATGAAGATGAAGAATTTGTTTTTGTCTATAGCTAAGCGTCATCTGTGTCTTGGAAATTGAGCCAGTGTTTAACAAGCGGAAATTCCTACAAATGTATCTATGATACCAAAGTCCAACTGAAATCATTGTGTCATCTTCTACAGCACAACTATCTCTCAAATTAGATTTTTTTGTTGTCTGTCCCCAAAAAACGTCAAAGTCGGTAACATTACTCAGAGATCATTGCTAAGAGGGCCTTAGAGGTAACGTGACTAAATCACCAAGTTTTTTTTTTTTGTGTGCAAAAACTGTAACCATGTTCTTATATTTCACTTCTTATTTAATTTCATTTTCACAATGAAAAATAGACTTACTATTAATTTTCTTTTTTTTTTTCAAAATAAACACCAGTAATTGTTAAAGACCTCAATAAAATATAGCAAATAAAGCAATAATGTAATTTTTGTAAAATGGTGCACCTATACAGGTATGATATGACCCATGTTTTCATAGTGCTCCTATTTTAGTCACAGCATAATTGTTACAATGTCTGATTGGTGTTTATGGTTGTATGAGCATGTTCTGTTCTTTTAGTGATATCAAAGTTAAAAGTTAATTTAAAAGCATATTTATATACGACATTTGTTTATATTGCAAAAAATAACAATATGATTTCAGTTTGACTCGGTAAGGGCAATATCCAAGCCTCGCTTTCTTGATGCTGACTGACAAACATGCTTTCCTCAAAACCATGCAAGACAAAGTCAAACAATAATGTAATACCCACACAAAAAGACAGTATTTTTTCTTTGATATCACTGATATTTTGGAGAAATACAGTTATTTGTTCTCTTTATGAAAGATAGCCAAGTCTACAAACATTTGCCCGTTAGCTTAGCATTGCAAAATCCCTGCAAAAACACTGTTAAGTGTTTAAAAAGTTAACTGGTTAACTTTAACATGCTGCAGTCTAACAGGCTAACATATTTTATGCCAAGCTAACGTAAACAGCTGTTGGTACTAGCCTGATCTCTCGGTTAAAAAAGCAAATAAGTATATTTATATGAAGAATGATTCCTTCCATTTAAGTTCATCAAGATCAGAGAATACCTCGCTTAATGTATGATGAATATTTTGCGCAGGAGTTAGCTGATAACTGATGCGGTTCCATGCAGCTAAACCATATAGCCTAGATCATGTATTATAGACAATGTTGATTATGGTTGTTTTAATTAATGTACAACTCCCACCACCCCAACACCTGCCCATCTTTTAAAACCCCAAAACAACACAGTTTTATATTTTGAAACAGCAATGGGAATAAGCTCATAAGGATTGGTCAAGTAGAAACAGGTAACTAAAGCACCTGCAGTGAGGGGGGGAAAAGGACAAAATGTTTTTACTCTCACTATAGAATATGTTCCACCAATCCAGAACACATTTAGTACATTCATTGCCACCTCTTTGCTATTTAGCCTAGTCTTTTGAGGTACACCTCACACTGCCAGGTTCTCCTCTCAGGTCTTAGTGCTTTTCGTGAAGATGTCTTGAGGTACTGTACAATTCACAAACGCTTTCCTGAGTGTTGGTTGTTGGTTTGTTACGTTTGCTTGTTTTGCAGACACAGGATCAGAAACATGGGTGAGAGTCAGGGGCCCAGGCTACTGCAGCCCAAATGGATTTCTGCTCTTAGTAAGACAATAAAGGTCGATTGACCACCACCCAATGGTGACTGTTAGTCTGGGTCTTTCAGACATGCCGCTGAAGTTTTTAAAGCTCTTAATAATTATCAGCTCATGCCATGAATGTAGATTGTGAGGCAAATAAACAAATAAACTCAGAAAGCACCACTTCAGGCACTTGGATAGCCAACTAAATCTCAAGAACAACAACATAACAATATATACACAGACACTGGGGTGTCCTGTCTGAAGCCAACTTGCTTGCAACGTGTAAACAATCCCTGGCTTTCTGGAGTGTCGAGCATTCAAATTAAAACTCTTGTTCATTAACTGCAAAATTGCCAGTTGTCTCATCAAAGCGACTCTCTTGGTGCATCTAAACCCTGCTTGTGAGAGCTTGTGTTGGCCTTTTGTGTGCCTTTCCCCTTCAGCACAATGCTTCTGCCCTGAGGGGAGGAATTGTGGAAACCTCTTTTTCTCAAGGGCGGGATCTATCTTTTCACTGACTGCAACCAAACATTTTGTTCCACTCAGTATAAGTGTCAATCTCTTTCTGCGATATACTTGCTTGGAATTTACAAAAGACACTCTCAATGTCCTGGTAGGTGAGGGGCCTGATTTGTCCCCTGGGCATCATACCAGTCATGTCCACGCCCTGTGCAGAGACATGTAACAGACCTACAAGAGCCTCCTGGCAGAGTCTGGCCAGATCCAGTCCTGAGAAACCATCTGTACGCTGGACCAGCAGCGCCAGCTCCTCCTCGCTCAAACAGTATTTGTGCTGAGATTGGGCCAAGAGCTGGTTCATGATCTGGTGTCGAGCTGCGCTATCCGGCAGAGGCACCAGGACCCTCCGGGAAAAGTACCTGCGCAGTCCTTCATCCATATCCTGTGGTCTGCTTGTGGAGCAAACCACCAATACTTGGTTGCCTCCATCCTCGCCCGAGCCCATAAGAAGTGAGTCTAACTGGGCAAGAAGTTCACCTTTAAGTCGGTTGATAGGGCTCTCTTCACTGAGGTGGGCAGACAAGAGCATGTCCACTTCACTAATGAACAGTACTGAGGGCTGCCGGCACCGTGCCACTAGGAATGATGCTCGGATGATTTTTTCTCCATCTGCCAGCCACTTTGTGGCCAGTGTTGAGCCGCTGAGCTGTAGGAATGGTGCTCCCAGCTGACTGGCCAGGCAACGTCCCAGCAACGTCCTGCCACTGCCTCTGGGGCCAAACAGCAACACACAACGCGGGGCTGGTCCTAAACTGCTGAACATGTCTGGACGCAGAATGGGCCACAGGACCTCTTCCTTCAGGGTAGCCTTGGCAAGTTCTAGACCTGCAATGTCACACCAATCCACTGGTGGCCCCTGCTGTACAATTTCAGAGGTAACCATGTCCAGGAGGTGAGGATCACTGGTTTTTAGTTGTTCTTCAGCAGGCCGGGAGTTGGAAGTGGATGAGGAGGAGGTAGGTCCAGGTGCTGAGTGAGAAAGGTGGAGACGGTGGTCTTCAGGACCTTGCTCACTGAGGGAGGGGGAGGTAAAGCTGGGAATAGAGTCTGCTGAGCGGGAACCCCCCAGGGTGGAGGAGACGTAGGCTGGTGGAGTCAGAGGCCCACCAGTTGCCTGGCTGCTGTACTTCCTCTGCTGCTCTGATGCAATGGTGGATTGTTTCTGAGGATTAAAAGTTAAAGATGACTTCTCAGCACTCCTGTCAAACCCACCACCACTGGCACTGTTGGAGCCTCCGTTTGTACTGCTGCTATCTGCTACCCTGTACATGGGACTCTCAGCTGAGCTCCTTGCCTGACTGTAGCCAAAGTTACCATAAGAGGGGTCTATCTCTCCTTGACCTGTCATGTAGAAGGCTTTCCTCTTTAGTGAGTTGGAGGAGCTACTGTTGAGAGGAGTTGGGGCAATTGGGGTCAGGTTGTGGCTCTGGTATGGGTATCCAGGTAAAGCAGAAGAGGGAGCAAGGGGTGTAGGTGCAGCAATGCCTGAGGGAAGGTACGAGGAGGGAGGGGGGGCTCCTCCAGGGCTATATCCTGGCCCAACTGAGTTTTGAGCTGGGTAGCCTGCTGGGGGGTAATTATAACTAGACAAGTTGGGGGAGCCTCCATTGTAAGCTGGGACTATAGTGGGGTGGGAGGGTGGAGGAGGAGGTGGTTGCAGTAGCCCAGAGCTGTGCAGTGGAGATGGAAGTGCCGGGGCGGGGGTAGACTGGGAGCTGTAACTGCTGTGCAGGTACGAGCTGCTGTACGCTGGGCCATATTCCTGAGAGGGCATGGAGGAAGAGTGCAGGGCAGTTGCTGTGTGGCTCCCACAGCTACTGCTGGAGTAGCTGGGCTCACTCAGGGTGCTGGAAGCCAGGCCCGGAGAGCTGCACATGCCAGACACCACCTCTGAAGCTGCCGCAACCCCCCCTTTCCTGACGGAAATGCCCTCTGGGATGCAGCTCATGGGGTAGACACCATCCTGCCAGGGCTCAGATTCACCTTTCCGTCCATTCATCACTCCTGGGACACCAGGCGTCTCCGAATATGAGCCCGGCATGTCCAGAATACCAGAGTACTTCTCAGCGTACTTCTTGAGCAGGTTGGAGGCAGTGAGTGCCGAGATGTCGTCATTGGCCCAGGCATATTGGTAGGTGGCCGAGCGCTGCAGGTGGCCAGGTACTGCCCTGTATGCCTCAGCCTTGTGGGCTGGCGAGCGCGTGGTGGACGAAATGTCGAAATGCTGTTCGGCCCACTGGCTGTGCTCGGGGGTCCACTGCATCTTTACGCCTGAGGAAAAAAAGACAAAGATGCGTTAACACACTGTCAAGCTAACATCATTTGAACAATAATTAAAACTGTCCAAAAAGGTGATATTTATCTTGAGGCGTTTGGTGTGTTATTTGGTGTGTTATTATGGATTTGGATCCAACTAATCAAGATTTGTTAAATCCTACAGCTCACAAGGACTCTGAGAGAACATCAGCAGGTAAAGTGCGGTACAGAGAGACGCTGGGATGGCTGGTTACGGCAGCCTAATGCACCCTGGCCAGACCAATAAGACAGAGGCATTGAGGGTCACTCTATAATCCCCGGCTCATCTGAGGAGGCTGGAGATGGGTTTGAAAATGCGCCTCGCCAAGTGCCACAAAGCAACACACACACACACAAACACACACCTCTGCTTGTGGTACTTTCATTCAATACACACTTAAAGACAAACCTGTGCTCAGACACACAGGCGTTTAAAAAAGAAAAAAAGAAAAAACATCTATGCCTGCACTCCGGCGTGCAGACGTCCATGAGCACACGCGCACGCACGCACATCCACTGACCCAGACAGACAAACACAGGCACACACGCAGGAGCTGTAGCGAGCTATGAATTACAACACATTGTGTCTCAAGCTTAGTTCCTTTCTGCACAGCTCCACCTTGACCTCTCTCTCTCTACCATTCTCTTTACCATTCTGTCTGCCTCTTCTTCATGCCTCCCTGCTGCCTTGTTTTCACTCTCAGCCTCTCTCCTCTTTGCTTTTGTTTGTTATCCATTTTCCACCTCCCCTCCTGCTAGATCTGTCTTTATTTCTCTTCACCTCCTTTTATTCAGACTCCATCTATTTCGATATATATCTCCACTTTTCACTCCCTTTCTTCGAAGCCACCCCTCCTCTTATTTAGTCCCTCTGTGCTCACTTCGCCTCCCTCCCCTTCCCTCCTTCCTTTGCTCCTTCTCATCTCAGACATACTCACCTGGCTCTCCCCTTTATTGCCTCAGGAGGCTGGAGAGCCACTGTTTCCTTTAATCCCAGCCAATGCCATCTGCAAACACTGACAGTCACACAGTGGCTCCATCGTTGTCTCACTATCAAAGCCGTGGCACTATCAAAGGCTGGACTGGGCGTAATCACAGCAGCCGCACAGCAGATTGAACCCTGTTTGATTTGACTTAGTGCACACAAATAAAGGATAATATCGGTGTCATTTAAGCTACTTCCTCCGACTTATTGACTGGCAGCGGTTGCATGTAGAGACCCACAGCTGGGGGTCTAGTAAGCAATCCCTGTTTCAAAATTGGTTTATGTGTGTGTTTTTGTGCTTGTGTGAATAAAGCCGGCACGCACAATAAAATGCATTCACGGAGGAGCAAATCTTCCCTTCCTCCCATCCATTTATGCTACTGCAAACACATAAACATGGGGAAAAAAACGCAGAAAGCAAGCAGACACAAACAAATACACGTTCACTCTCTCTTGCTCTCTTTTCCAAGGCCCTGTGTTTGTTTGGTAACAACACAGGCAGGGGTGGGGGTGGGGGTATCCCTAGACTCCTATTTCCTCTCTGATTCTTCTCTCTAGCCATCTCTCAGCAGACGCCAGTGGCTAATTAGCAGAATGGCGATCTGCTAATTGTGTTAATTTACAACATTTTAGCCGAGGGGAGTCTTGCCGGGGCTGGCGTGCCCATCACCCTCCCAGTGTAGCGAGCAGGGAACACCTCAGATAGAGCTGGGTGAAGTTTTGTACTAGCTAAGAGGCTCTTTTAATATTGAGAATATATTAAGTGAAGGCAGCAATATAAAAAGGACAGTATTTCTAACAGGAAATTACATTTCCAAAAACAGGAGAAAATAAGAACAACGCTCTAGGCAAAATTCAGATTTCACACCAGCAAAGAAAAATTTAACAGATATTAAAAAAAATGGCTGCACAACTGCCAAAGAGCACTATTTGCAAAGACAAAACGCTACAAAGTCACATTCCTCTGTGATGATTCCAATGCTTTCATACAGCAGTGTAACCATTTTAATTTGAGTAGCTCAGAGAGTCCACAGAAAAAAATTAATGTGTTTCCAGGAGTCCATCAGAGGGTGCAGTTTTGTTATTTTTCTTGTTATTTTGTCAGTAAGCCAGTGTCAATGAGTATTGATCAATCCTTAATAGAACAAGATCACTGAAAATATTAAACAATTCAAGGCTGCTCTCAAGCTTGTATTCTAAACGTCATGTCTGATCCGTAGCCAGGAGCAAAAGACTGCACATAAAGTCTGTATAGTTCCAACATTAACTTTTAAGCATTACCAAATAAAGCAGATATGGATGAGGACAACAGATTCAGCCATGTCTTCAACTATCTGTAAATACATGTATATATTTATTATTATATTATATTTATTATTTATTATAGACCTTTTCTTACAAACGAACTGTCCACTCCCCATCTGATTCAGGGGCTATAATCACTGTATATACTTTCAGAGTGACTCTCCTCTCTGCAGTGACACAGACCTACAGTGAAACAGCATCGCTGACACAGGGTGATTCTGCAGCGTGATTCTGCCACAGAAAAATCCACCTTCAGATGTTTCTTAAATGGGCATTCAACAGTGCTTCAGTTGAAGATTATGGACATAACATAATATTAATTTGGTATAGTGCAGAGCAAGTGGCAGCAAATGTTATAAATATATAATCTATGATATGACACATATTCTTTTTAAAGAAATTAAATATATCACACTATCTCTGTAATAGATGACACCATCTGGGCTGAAATAAACATTTTTCTATAAAAACTGAACAGAGGCTAACTATTGACATCTAGTATATATTCATATTAATGTATAGAAAAAACTGTATTTTAAGGCTTTGGGGTTTTTTGTTGTTTTTTTTGCTTTATTGTTAATGCCTGAGTATATATGTTTAACTTTAGAGAAATTCTCATGTCCTCTTGCAGCCAGACAATAAGCCGAAGCACGAAAGCTACATCAAAAGAAAGTTAGCAAGAGATGACCCTGTTAACCTTAGCTATGAACAAAACAAAATACACATTTACAATAAAATAAAAATCAACTTCAAATGTACACTCAAAACATTTTATTTTCTTAAATATTGCCATTCAAAAGGATCTTAATGTGCACTTGATACAGTAAAACAATCAAATAGGTATGAGTTATATCAAATAAAAGAGCTAGCCAAACTAGCATTAGCTAGGTTTTTCTCTAGCCATTATCATTTATGAATGCCACATCTCAGGTATAATATATCAATCACATATACATAAATGATAAATTGCCTTCATTGTCAAAAAAAAGTAATGAATGCATTTTCACTGATGTAGTGTATGTGGTGAACCCCCCCCAAAGAAAAACAACGCAGCTAGCAAAGCTAGTGTAGCTTAATAAGGTGCCACACTTTTGGTGTTGCTACTTTTTAATCACATTAATTAACATAATTTAAATCTAACTATTAGCAGAAGACACAGAGAGATGCTAAGTACTGAAAAAAACTGTTCATTTTCTCTTAGACTTATCTGTTGATAATATTTAGGTAATTCGGCGTACCTTTTTATCTAGCTGTGTTATTAGCTAAAATACTCCAGCTTATCTTATTACACAAAATAATTCAAAAGAAGGTGAGGATAGAAAGACGTAAGAGTTATATATAAAAATGATGAAGGTAATAGAAATGAGGAATAAACACAAAAAACAAAGGCCTTCTAAGTCTCAGTCTTCACTCCCTGTAATCCGACATGCACCAAACTCTTATGTGCTGTGTTTAAAGAAACACGATCTTTCTAATACTGTCATTAATAAAGATAACATATATAAAAAGAGTATGTCAGGCTCCATCGGGGCTTTCATCTCTTCTATAATGAGGTTAATGCAGAGAAGCAGTGATTACCCCAGCAATGCAAATGAAGGCCAAACGATAACTTGCACTATTTAAATAAGGTAATAGCGATTACGCTACGTTATTCAAATGAGGACGGATGCTTTGAACTGAGCACTTTGAACTTGCTGCTCCTTCTCCAAAACATATGGAAGAGATGGAGGAGGACTGACTTTGGTATCATTCAGGGGTGTATCCTTTAATTCAATGTGATGTAAACCAGGGGCAGTGAGCAAAGCAAAGCGCCCTAATGTGATGGTGCAGGTGGGGTGGGGCCTTACTACACCCCTTTACTTGCTATGAATGACCTTGAAAGACATTGAAAGAAAGTCATTGAATTCACTGTCAAAGGGCGATTCAATATCCCTTTTTTCTCTGTGTTATAAAAAGCATCACACATTCATTTTCACAAACAGTCAAGGCTCTTTTCTTTAAAATATAAAATTGTTCTGTTACTTGTGGAGCACAATTTGGCCTTTGGCTGCAGAGGCCTTCATTAAGGTTACAAGATTACATGCGTGGGGCCTCCGGCTTAAATATTTAACAAGAAATATTTCCATTCATTTGTTTTTGGTCTCGTTACAGCACTTTGATCGAGCTGCAAGGCTGCAGACCTGGCAGACATATTTACAGATCATTTGGACAGACACATGCAATAAGGTGTGCAGGGTTTTTTTTGTTTTTTGTTTTTTTTTAAACCAAGAGTCGTACGCGTTGCAGAGAAAAAAGGAGAGAGAGAAATCATACACTCGGGTGAAGCATCCAGCAGAAATCTTCTCCACCTTCTGAAGCGTCTAGTCTGCCAGCTTTTTTCACCCCTCTCCTCCAGCCTCCACATAGAGAAGCCTAATAATTCTCATTACACTCGGCATCCATCTGCATCAACAGAACTGCCTATTACTCTGTGTGTGTGTATATGCAGTAAACAGCTCTTTAGAGAGAGCTAATGAGCTCTTTTAAGTCTGTCTGCTATGTGATTCTGCAAGCGGGGTGTCAGAGCAAACTGCCCATTTCGGTAACGCCATAATTAAGCCGTATGTGTATGTGTGCGTACGCGAAAAAGACATGCTGGCACACATGTTTCCACCGCGTGCGTATACACACGCCAAGACAAGGCATACAAATGTGCACCCCTCTTTGTCTTTCTAACATAAACACTCACCAGAGACCTTCAAAAACAAACTATTGTGTCGTAATTCTTTTTTTCCCCCTTCCTTTAAACAAATGCGTTTCGGCCGAGTGTTGGAAGAGAAAGAGGAGGACGAGGAGGAGGAGGTGGAGGAGTAGAAAGAGCTGCATGACAAGCGATAACTTCATCAAGAGAGACCCGTTTTCACGCACCACAGGGGAAATCTAACCAGCCAGTTATTCAAATCCTTATCAAATACACCAGAGGGCATCTTTTAACCCCTAAATCACGGCACAAAAAAACCTCAGTACACAACATACAGTCCGCAGCTATTGTTTAATGACATATGTGTGTGCATTTTTCTATGCACGCAGGCCTCGTGTGTGTTTGACAAATCTCCGGACTGCCTCGTTAATGAGTCCGGCACACTGTGACTAAGCCACAGGCTACGCTGTATTGGCACACAACCTACAGTAGAGAGTCAAATAATGTGATTAGGTCCTCCAAAAGCCAATTAATTATAAAATTAGTCATGAGCTAGTGTCTCTCTCACCTCGCCCTCTCTCGCTCACACATACATGTGCGCACAAAATCAAAACTAAAATCATCTTTATTCTTTGGAGCAGAAATTGCAATCCAGAAAGTGACAGAAATGTTATTATTAACAACCTTATTTGAACCGAGTCCAAACTACAGACAGAAGTGTTGCTTGCAGAAATTTAATTTCATTTCCATCCTCCATGACAGACTTTTTTTCTCTGAAAATAGCCTGAAATCACATCTTTGAAGCCTTCGATTCAAGTCCAGCCACAGCTTACCATTACAACGACTAGTCTGCCGCAAAGCAACGACAGTAACGACAACAACAACAACAGATAAGGAAGTAAACAGAGCGAGTTCAAAGTCTAGACGGCGAGCAGTGACCGGGAGAGATGAGCTGTCACTAACTCAAAGACGGTGGGTGGGGATTCTGTAAAGATGACAGCTCGGAGCTGCGATATAAAGATATTTGACAAATGACAGCAACTTTAAAAAACTCTAACACCCATTGTAATCAGCGATCTGTGACCTTGGGATAAGTTTGCACAGCCAAACCAGCAAACTCTAAAATATTTCTGGAGCAAAAAAATAAATCAATCTGTTTTTGACACTTTCAAAATATTAGGGCATGTTTAATGACGATACCAAGTTTAGCTTACAGGAGAAATCAGACCAAATCACCGTAAATCTCTAACTAAATTCCAGAGGCGTATCCTCGTAACCCCTGCCTGCCCATATCAGATCTTCCTTAAAGCTGTATAAATTGACACTGTCTAAATTTCCTTTTACTAGACAGACTATTGAATGGGTGGGTTAAATGGGTAGGGCGCAGTTAAACAAATGCTCTGGATCAAGGAAATTGTGCGTGGCTTCTTTTGTCATTCAGAGAGGAAATTGAGAGATATTCGGCAGGGGCTCAGCGCTGCTAACGCACGACATTCATCTATAATGCACTTGGCCTGTCCGTCAGATACTCCATTTCCTGTGACTAGCGCAGCGTGCCTAATCACCCAGCTCCATGCAGGGTTCCTTCCTCAAAGACAGCCCTGCACACACACACACACACACACACACACACACACACACACACACACACACACACACACACAGAGTCATGAAGTAAAAAATGAAGACAGACACATGCACAATACATGCACGCACACATTGAGCCCACTTAGGCAAAACAGATTATTCTTATCGTGTGAACAAAACATCTGTAAAGACTCTCAACACCAGTGTGCTGTAACAGTGTCACGACCTCAGCAGCATCTCCATAGCGCCTCTTTCATCAGAAAAGCCTTTCACAAGCATGCAGAAACCAGACACATCATCAATAGGTGGAAAGATATAAAGTATGTAACTTAAACCCAATTGTTGCTGATTAAACATCTTACAGCACCCTCTGCATTTATGCACACGTATTTGGTGAGAAAGCTTCTACTTGAGAAAGAAGGCAAAATCAGCCAAAAGTCATTTTTGTATCTGTGGCTCATTACTCATCCACAAGCTATTAATGAGTAAGTACTCCAATAAATCTGCAAATACAAATTAGCTTCTTTTTTTGCTATAAATTACATAACGTGACATAAACAACCTAACACAGAGTGAAAATTTATAAAGCTTTAATAACATGTTTCTACTCTCGTTATTGTGGTATCAGCTGCAATCATAATGATTTCACTGGTCTATAAAGATTTAACAGTTAACAGTTAATTTGATCATTTGTAAAAATTACTCACGTATTAAAAAAAACTAAACTTAGCCATACTGTGGTAGCTCTTACATTTATAAATCATTTACCATTAGCACCTATTAGTGAAAACAGTTTGACATAATGACTGTTAAGGTACTAAAGTCTGTCACAAATTCTTGTTTTATTACTCATCTATTACTAGCGTGCAGCTAATGGGGACACCAACAAATTAAAGTATTAACCCCAAAAATACTAAAGCCTACATTTTTATTAATGCTCTGCAAATCTTTAATCTTATTACAGATTAAATAAAAAACAAGCTCACTGAGTTTTAAATGCCTGAGTTTGGTGATGAATGCATGGGATATACACACAGACAACTTATCCATGTATAACCCTTATTAGAAGGGTTATACATGGATGCACAATCTGTATGGGAAGACTAGCAGACGCTGAAGCTGGCAGCTTCTGATTAATTGTAGTAAAATGTGACACATTAACACCGCAATGCAACAACTTGCTACACAATATGTAGACTTCAATCTGTTTCCATCATCAATGCGTTCTGACGGAAAGAGTGGTCGCGGAGCTACATCGGCATTCCCCGCTTCCACCTGGAGTGCAGCCGGCAGGATCTTTCAGAGCGGCCCCGAGGTTAACGTGGGGCCACGCGCTATCAATACTCCTCTGACGCTCAAATCCATACCTGTGAACCACCACCACTTTGTTTACCTGTGTGTTCAGTAATTAAAATAGATTTCTGAGAGGAGGCCTAATCCTTTCAGAAATGGCATCGATCTGACTACCAATGCACGAGAGGTGCGGTGTAATTTTGTCTGCTTTTTTTTCTTCCCTCCTACCCTACACTCTGTTCAGCATAACCGAGTGCGCTGAGGACACACTCCCCTGCCTCTTCCTCCTAGACGGAAACTTTGGAAAGTCCTCGACATGAAGGACATCATTTAGGGGCAGAGGAGGGAGGGGGCTACAATAGAGGGGTGGCAGGTGGAGATAATAGAGAGGGAGCCTCTAACCTCGTCTAAAGCTGTCTGTCTTCGTAAATAAAATGAGATAATTATTGAGTGAACAACATTATACGCAGACGACGCACTCTTTCTTCTACCCCCCTCCTACCGGCGCAGTTGTAAATCTCAACAAACACGGTGCTTTTGGACATTAAGTGCTCACTAAGCACAGTGGATGCATCATATTTCAAGAGCAGGCGTTGTGTGGGTGAGGAGCTGGGGAAAATGGAGTGTAATGGTTATCCATTATCTTATATGGCAACGGCAGCAATGATCATTTTCAAGTGACTCATTTCTGGAAGTACCTATCTATTGGCCACTTCGAGAGAAGACTTTGATGGCTAATCCAAAACAACTATTCAGAGGTCATTTACTGCGGCAGCGTGGAGACACTCTGCACAAGAGAACGCTCAAGCCTTCCTCATTATTCAAATACAATCCTCAGGAAGATCTACATGACAAACAGCAGCGCAGCAGCCCCGGAGTGGGTGATTACCTACACAGCACACTCCGAACCAGAGTGGAAACATTAACAGTGCATCAACAAATGAATATATCACAATCCAAGTAAGAGTATGAAAGCGGCACAATAGATATTTGTCAGGGGAATTAAACAGCGATACTGGAGCTGTATTAATACGTCGACGCTTGCTCACGGAGAAGCTTAGTAGTCGGTAATGTGGCCACGAGTCATGTCTGCCAGAGAACTTTCATATTAGTCAATCATATTCTATTCATCTCGCAAGGTAAATGTATTTTTATTAGTGTCGCTGCGCTGTTTGTTTGTGTGTGGTCTCAGCTCCACATGAATGGTTACTTAACACCACACTGATTTCCCCTCAGCAGTTAGAGAAAAACCAGCCTATGCTCAATGATGCATCACTGTGTTTGCTGCCGCCAGGCCGTGTGTGTGTTTGTGTGTGTGTGCATATGTCTTTGTGTGTTTGCATGTGTTATCGCTGCTGGCACGTAGACAGCCAGCCCAGGAGTGACTGCCGGGGTGTCACCATCTGTGGATGCATTTATGTCTGTCTGCACCGAGTTGTGTGTGTGTGGTTTGGAAGGGGAGGGGGGTTTAGGGGTAGGGTGGAGATGCACTCAGACAGTAGACTGGATGGCAATTGTAACATCAGTAGGCCAATTTGCAACCAAAAAACTTCAAATTTCAAATTCTTTTTTCCTATTAAAGACCACAGAAAATGCCATGATTTATAAAGCCCCCTTGTATCAATTACAGAAAGCTAACTGTAAACTCTCATTTTGTCACATGGGCAAAAAAAGAAGAAGAAGGTTTTAAAGCCTTTTCTACTCGTTACGATGGATTTTGCAGTGTATCAAACACTTGGCAAGCAAGCTAGATTAGAGTTCAACAGCAGTTGGTGGAGATTAACGCCCGCCGTGCTTAGCGCACGTGCAAGGCTGCAAAAGTGCGTGTGTGTGTGTATATGTGTGTGTATATGTGCCTGTGGGATGTGTGTGAATTACTGAAGAGGCCCTGGCTGGGATAACCTCTACCCCCAGCCTGTGAACTTGCAGGATCCTTCACGGTTCATGTTTGAAGTGTCAAATTCTGCACACTTCATATGGATTTTGGCACGATATGCCAACCCACACCTCTTACCGAGTCTGAAAGAGTCCAGTCTCACAGTCCAACTGTTTGGAAGTGTATTAAAACACATAAATGGAACCCTCCTCCTAGCCCCCCCAAAATGGAAAGCTTTCATGCCTGGCTGTGATGCTTTAGCAATAAAAAGGACATTAGTGAATAAACAACCTTTTCTATCATTTATTGGCTGTTGGATGGAAAGAAAAATTAACAAAAGTAAAATTGAATGAAACTAATTCACAGTTCGGTCAAAAAACGACATCAAGCACCAAAATGAGGCCTGGGAAAAGGAAGGTAAAAAGTCATGGCCTTCAAGCAACTGTGCAATCATTTTTCCAGATATTTGGGAACAGTGAGCCGTAAACAAATACAAGTCATTTATCTTAATCTCACACCTTTGCACACTGTGGGAAAATGTTATACATGATGTAGGGGCGACTGACAAGGGAACGATCGGACATGTTGGATGTTGGTGTATGGCGCTGGACTCCACCAATATCTGCTCTGAGCTACAACCTATAGCTGCTTATTCTGAACTCGGATGCACATGTGTGTGCACGTGATGCTCCGAGCATTAGAAAGAACGAGCTCTCTGGTATGACAGCAGGCATGCGAAAGACAGTACACGAATGCAAGGCAGTGCGGCCTGCACGTGCATCTTTAAATCCAGTGTGCTGCGCATTATGCTGGAATTCACACAGGTTGTCTAAACAGTCAAACAGCGGATCAATACGCCCATCGATCGGTGGCATTGAGACTGAACTGGTCGTGGCGAGGGGGCAGGAGATTCTCACTAGAGCTCTCTGCAGGCTGCCGGCTGGAGAACGTATACACACATACTCACACACTCCTTTACGGACACACACATTTACTGCAAAGGTGAGGATGAGACAAATATTTGAAAACATGTGTATACAGATTTACAAACGTTAAATTTCTTCCTCTCTGCCTACTTGAACAGAAACTCAAGCTTCCCTGGGACACAGACTACCTCCGCAACAGCACAACGCTGCTCATCTCATATGAGCAGATTCAGGTCCTGTCTGTTCAAGTCAGAGCAGTCTGCCAGCAGTTTGTCTCAAAGTGAGGGCATCCAGTCAGCTTCAGCAGCTGAATATCAAGCTGCCTGCCGCCACGTCTCCTTGCGCTCAACTGACACAGTCGATAGCTCTGCATTATTCATGGGGACGGCGGGGGCCGATGAGATGGCCTCTCACTGAGGGCTGGATTTCAACAGTTCCAAACTTTACACGGGCTGGCGGACGCGTGACACCTTCAACAACTGCTTATCGTCAGCGAAAATGACAACCTAAGGCACAGGGAAGGGCACGGACTTTAAAGGGGAGGCTCGGGGAGGAATTTGTCAGAGGCGCATCTGTAGGTTTTGAACGAGGCTCGAAGACTGACACCATGGTT
Source organism: Perissodus microlepis (assembly GCF_051167445.1). Taxonomy (NCBI): domain Eukaryota; kingdom Metazoa; phylum Chordata; class Actinopteri; order Cichliformes; family Cichlidae; genus Perissodus; species Perissodus microlepis. The sequence continues at coordinate 13,990,646 of NC_140482.1, read as the reverse complement.
TTAATGCGACCCTTTCACAACTGACTGATGTGCCATTTAAATAACAGGCAGCGGAGCAAAAATAGCCCCTCTCTAAAAAAATAAAGTACATACGACTTTCTTGTCAGCTCTTCTTGTTTGCTATCAAGTCAATAAACACAGATCACAAAGCTAACATGAAACCCCCGAGTATCTTTTAGCGATAATAAAAAAGAAAACAAATCATAATTTGAAATGTTGCTCAGCTACGTTTGCTTATTTCCATTACACAGACTCAAAACATCAATTAGCTAAACTGCGTCCGTTCAAAAAAGGAGGAGGGGAAAAAAAAGAACAAGTTAGGGGAAAAAAAAGAGAGACTGTTATTTGGAGTAAATCAAACATGACGCAAAGAGAACCAAAGGCAATAAAGAACGTCAGGCTGCTTGATATCAGATCTCGGAGGAGAAATTTGATGGGCACCGATGAGCAGAAGGCATCTCAGGAGGATTGGACAAGGGAGAGATTTAATGTGATCATAGGGGACGCTCATCTTTCAGGGAACGGGGTAATAATGAGCAATCAATAACATCCCTAACAGAGTTAGAGCGAGTGGCTGACAGCAGATGTAAGGCTCCGGCTAACAGGCTACGTCTGATCTCACATTACCACACTGGATCTGAGTTTAACACACACACAGGCGTGCAAAGTGTGTATAAATGCACAGACAGCATATGGATACCCCACCCCTCCACCCCCCACACACACCTACACACACTCTGTACTTCTTACACACTGACACATGCACACAGCGCACAATCTCCTTAGGTGACATCCAGCAGCAACGTGTCACTGTCTATCGATCAAGAGCTGTAATCACATTCACGGGTGATGAACACAGTTCGGTATTGTGAACACGGGCTTCTGTTTATCCGGTGACTGCAGATTTCACGGCCTAAAATGACAACCAGGATATAAAAAGTACCCAGTAAATAAAGCTCAATGTCCTGCTCACTGCTGTTGCCACCACTTAGACTTAGCTATCATGTGGACTCAGTTTGAATAGCTAGAAGTGACTTGACTAACACTTTACAAAAAAGCATTTCAGCATGGCTTAAGATTAAATGTTCAACAATCCCAGGATTTCCTCCAGAAATATTAATTTAACTGTGAAAAGTGTTATAGGAGAGCTTTAGAGGACACACCAGCGAGCCATTATTCACATGCAGCAATGCATGCATAAACTACCCCACTGTTATCTGCAATTATTTGATACAAGTGGACAGATAATGGTTAAAAAGTTAAAGGTAAGATAGTAGACTAAAAAAATATATCCCCTAATTTAATAACTGTAGCTATTCTATCCAGAGATTCAGCATCACAGAGGTCTAGAAAAATACTTAAGAGTCAAGAAAATGGCTAGAATAATAAAATGCCTAATCTTCTGTTAATCAAAGCATTTTAGCTGGAAATATTTTCTTTTGATTGGATAATTAATCCTTTTATGCTAAGATCTGGCCGACAGTTGATGTATTTAAGCCACACTGAAACAAAAGTCGAATCTACTTGTACATTAAGATCATCACAGAACAATGCTGCTGATGTAACTGGCAAATAAATTACCACTAATTTAATACAATACATGTTTACAAAAGAAACATAGCATTAAGGTTAGCTTCTATAGTTACGCTCATTTCTTATAGCCCGACTCAAGGAGCCAAAAGATGATTAAAGAATGCGTTCTCAATGACCATGAAGCTGTGAACCAAAACACCAAATACTATTTTCTCTGCCTATTTTGGAGTGACAAAGACCAGGGCCTTGATAACAGTTTGGATGTGCACGTTTGCATGCGATTTCACATATTTGTGCCACAGCATGTCTCACAGTGGCAAAACAGTTTTAGAAAATCAATTATTTTCTTCTTCCCATATTACTGTGCCGCTTCGCTGTCAGAACCTTTTCATGAGCATTTTCTGCTCCCTAAAAGAAGAGTCGGACGAGGAGGAGGAGAGAGAAAAGGGCACGAGGTATTTATTGAGGAGATGAGTTGGGACACAAGATAAGGAGTGACTCTGCTGGCCTGTTCGAAGACGAATGTCATTCCACCACTGAGGTCCCATGAGGGACATGAGTCAAGGCTGAGGAACGAAGAGGCTGACAGAGGAGCCAGAAATTCAGGCTGTGATATTTCCATTTTTGAAAGTTACGATATTTGTTACTGGAAGACAAAGCCAGTACGGCGGCGCTATATAACATCTGAATTCTGCTTTTACACTCATTTCTTCTTCACCTTGAGTTCTCTGCTCCGAACATCCACCCTGCATGCTTTTGTTGAAAAAGCTGATTGACACCAAGCCTATAGGGAGCTGCATTTTGTAAACAGTATCATGTTGTTGCAGATGCTCCAGCTTTTGTTAACAACTTGTACTAACAGCTGACCAGATGTGTCCGAGGGTTGCAGCGTTTCCTAGCAACAGTAAAATGTTCTGGCAGAATGGGCAAATCTGAAAGCACAAAACAGATTTCTATACTGTGTCTGTCCTTTACTGGCCAGCAGAACATCAAACAGTGAGGCCACTGGTAATGTAAGTTTAATCTGCGCTCATTCACTACCTGTTACACTTTGCTGTCCCTCGCACCCTCCTTAATCAAAGCTATAGCACAGCACCTCATCAGGTTGTTAGTCACTCTGAAGCTTTCAGAAGTTGCTATGGGCCTCTTATCTTATCAGTCAATCTGCAGCAGCGTGCAGGAAATGAGACACACAACAGCAATACTGCCAACAACACTCATCTGTCAACACACACTGGCTCAATTACCATACTGTAGCACAATTCAGGACATGCAGAACAGCAGCCAAGTGGATAAATTGAATTGCTGACGTTATACAAGCTAAGTCATTAGCGTATCTGTCACCGGTGTATCTGTGCAACAGTAAAAGTGGTAAACTTTTTGCCGCCCGGACGTAAATCTGCATTTTTCTAATCATTGGGAGTGTGCATTTGTTTTGATTCGGCATCCTCGTATTACCGACTTGTTTGCCGGCTCTGTCTGCAGACAGAAAAAGGCAGGGGGGAAAAAATATATATATATATATATAAAGAGGAAGGCGAGCAGATACACAGAGAGAGAAACAAAGAGTGAGACAAACCCATACAGTGATACGGAGAAAAGGGGAGAGAGATACACATGCAGGGAGATAAAGAAGGATGCCTGGTGTATGTACTGCATCCCAAGGGATCACTTACTCAGTATAGACACTTTCATTGGCCAAAACCTCTTCTCTTCTTCTCTTCACACACACACACACACACACACACACACACACACACACACACACACACACACACACACACACACACACACACACAATCCCTCCAAGCAATATTCCTGTAAGCACTTGTCCACTGAAAATCACTGCAAGTGAAGTGGAGAAGAGGAAGGAACGGAGGAGGCTGATAGAATACAGGGAAATAAAACAAGGGAAAAAAGGGATCAGGAGGAAGCAGGAGGACACCTGGCTGGTGTCCAGGGGAATTAAACAGTCTGTTTACTGCTCTCAGCGCCTCAGCACTGCTATGTTAGCCTAATGGCACGGACATGAAGCCAATTGATTTGTAGACCAATAGACCTCTCCCACAGCACAGGCAGATTACCTAGATCACTGGCTCTGCATCGAGTAGACATCGCTTCTCATTTGCGCCCCACAGGCAGTGGAATGTGAAGAGGGTTTTTGTGTGTCTGTGTGTGGGCATGTTTGCGTATATGTTCGCGTGCACCTGGGATTAGAATGTGTTCAAACTCGCAAACTCCATACACTTACAACCAGGTGACCCTTATTTCAATTATTTTCCTTCAAATTATGTAAAATCCTCTATGGAGGATTAGCTACATTATATATATATATATATATATATATATATATATATATATATATATATATATATATATATATATATATGGTTTAATTCTGTAAAAGGGTTAAAACAGCCACTGATGTGTAAGTGCTTGGAAATTGTTCAACCTGTACAGCAGGTAATGTCCTACAACTATATGGGATATTACTGTCATTGTAATTATTAAAGCATGGAAGCTTGAAGACAGGAGACGTGTACCTTCTAACATGTTATGAAAAGAAACTTTGGCCAAAATATTACCTAATCAAGTAATTTTAGTACCTAGGCATTGAACAGGTTTCATAACTGTGGTCAAAAAACCCTGAAATAGTAAGCAAACACACACACTCACACACAAAAAAAGACAATAAATAAATTTAAGCCATGTTCCCACACACAAGACAAACAGGTCCTCTGGCTGAAAGCCAAGCCACCACCACACTGGGGCTAGCGTTACAAATGTGAAAATGCCTCAATATTATTTCAGGTGCCACCAAATATCCAGTTATTGTGCCATATATGTCTAAGAAAACAATGATTTTTAGGCTTAAAGCATCAGCGCATACACTCAACAACAGGTTAAAAGCTAGCTCCTGAAAAACAGTATGTCTGATAGTGACATGAAAAGAAAAAGAAAGCACTAGTATGCAGAATGTATAAAACAGACAAATATCATGGTAGTCTTCTGTTTTTATTGTTCTATGCACAAAGTATAGATAGCAATTAGGTAAACACATCTATAGTTGAAATGCTAAGCTAGCTTAACTGTGTCTTGCTAAAACCATTTTTGCAGCCACAGTCAGGGACAATAGAAAACACATATGTAGCCTCGGGTTCTGAGACATGAAGCCATTTCCAAAAGGAACATAATAAATCTAAATCTAATTTTGGTTCATGATGAATTAAAAAAGTCTTGTACAACTTGTGATTGACAAGTTTTTAGCACAATCAGACTCGCCTCGCCCCGACAAACGACAAAAAAAAAAAAAAAAAACAACTTTCTGTAGGACAATGACAGACCACACACACTTGAAGCTACATTTATCCCTGTGTACAGCCGAATACTAAGAGCAATTCCACATTCTCCACAGTTTTCACTCATGTTACTGTCCCAGTTGATAAGCATGAAAATCCATTTATCTACAAAGGAACTGTATGGTCTGTATTTGACAATGTCTCTTTCATGGTCCCTTGCAGAACCCCTTTTTTTGTTCACAAAGCCACCCAACTGACTCCGCCACGTCTGTAATAGACCACACTCATTTGATATAGACATATCAAGCAACTTATTGCAGCAGTTTTTGCCGTGCATCAAGAGGAGCGGAGCTGGCCGACAGAAGCGGTGATACGCTCTGAACATAATAGAACAATGGGCGCGAGGCAGATGCAGTTAGACGAGAAAAAGACACAGTGGACACCATACAGGGCTGCACATATGTTTGCTGGCATGAATGCATGGACAGAAAACCTAATGGAGACATGCTAAGGTTCACTGTCATTCAGCTTTCTCCTCTGTGTGAGTCATTCTCCTGACTGCTGGGTGTGCAGGAGAACGGGGATCCAGAATTAGGCCTCTGGGGAGGATGAGGATGAGGAGGAGGAGCCGTCAGATTACTGATTAGAGGGTGGGGAAGTGGTGGGATTAAAATGTGCATAGGTATAGACGGTAGCCCGACTAATGCAGCTCACAGCTCAGGTAAGGGCTTCGTCGAGCTTAGCTGTGGGGATTATAGCGTGCTTAATGCACTGACAAAACTGCACAGGTGGAAATGTTGCAAAAAAGAAATACAACTCTCCTGGAGATTCTTATCGAAACACCTTCCTCAATGTTATTCATTGCTGATCTAATCCATATTTGTGTAAATGAGCTGCACGGAGCTTTACAACACAAGGCAGACAGAAAAACCTTTGAGACTTTGGTATTAACAATGATGCTACGTCGTAATCACCCTCTGGCTAATGCAGCTAATGAATGAGAAAACGCTAGCAGGCTAACGGCTCTAATTCTCCTTCACAGGCTATCATGTTGCAGCCCGGAGACAGATCAATACCATTTGCTCAACACACAGGAGGCCTGGGAATCTATAAAAGGGCTTTTATTGAGTAATTAAACACCCATTACTGTCCCGTGCAGCCAAACAATAAATTTGATCAGCCTCTCAGGCACAGATCCAGCCCGTGATTAATACACAGTGCATGCATGACATAAAAGACCGCAATGACATTTTGGCTGTTTTAGACCCTAGAACAAGAGTTTAGTCCTTACAGCGGTTGTTTTCAGGTTCCACGTTATAGTCGCACCTTTGGGAAGCTCAGAGAGCGATTTTGTGCCTGTCCAGCAGCCTGTCTGACCGTCCTGGCCTGTAGTTTGAATCCCACCAGTACCACCAGTTAGAGACACACCCTGCTTTTAAAAGTCCGGAAGTGAAATTTTAAACCTCGGTCAGTAACCCTGTAAAGGCAGTAATGTACTTCCAGGTGTTGTTGCTGAACAGATCCTGTAATTTTGAATATTTTAAAACATTTATATTGTGTAGAGGGTTTCATTTTTCCAAGAAAAACGCAACAATACACACGACTAGTTTGGAAAACGCTTGAATTGTCCTATGACTTCTAATGTCTCTACTTATTTATTCACCCATTTCAGAGTTACTGAAGGCTGGATACTGTTCTTCTCAACATCCTTTTCGAACACTTGCACAATTGAAAATCCTGTTACAATCCCATCCTTGTTGGAGAATATTTAGCATTGTTGAGCCAACAATATGGCATCTGGGTGATTCTCCTAAATATGAATGGCCCATTCACAGGGCTCAATGGAGTTGCTTGGCAAAGGCCCTTCTTCCCCTCCCTCCTCCATACGCAAAACAATATTCAGCGCAGCAGTCTTGGCACTTTTCCCCGAAATCAACAAAAGAGGAACTTGAAGCTGTCCCTGAAACCCTCAAAGCATTAAGCCTCTGTGAGATGCAAGTACTTGGCACAAGCAAAGCGATTTATCGACAATGGGCAAATCATACAGTGCTTTGTGAGATTTAGGGGATACAATAGCACTCCGTTTCCAAAGCACACATTAGTAAGCATGTCATTGGGACCCCCTGGGGGATTTGAGCAGCCTAGAGGATTGTGTAGTGAAGAGGATAAATATATGTTACTGGGCAAGAAGATGGACCATTGCCAGTGACTCCCTCCCTCACACAGCATACTGTGGATTACAGAGTGAGGAATACATTAATAGAATAATCTTCTGACCACATAAACTAACCCACCAACTGAACCCATTTGGCTTGTTAAGTGTATACATTGGAGTGCATCTAAAATCAATTTACAACCATTTAACAGAGCTCAAGAGGTGTAGATGAGGAGAGATTCTCGCCTCACGCACGCACGCACGCACGCACGCACACACACATGCATACCGAGGGCTTCTGCCATGATTGACAAAACAACAACAACAACAACAAAAAAACTTGTTATAAATGTGCAGCGCTTGCAGCCATGCTGATCTCTTAGTGCTAAACAAAACCAACAATGGACAAGCAGACGCCCACTCAAAAGTCAATACCATGCGTGCCTCCTCTTCCTCTTGTATGGTTAATGCATGATGCCAGGTAGGGGAGACAGACGGAGAGTAGGATCTCATTATACGCTGCGTGCTATCATTAGCCATCTACCACATGTGTCCATCCTGCCAGCAGAGTCATACAAGCAACATCCTAATGCTCTCGCCCGCTTCCAGTGGGGAAACTTGGCCACACACACACACACACAGTGCAAGCATGAAACAACATAATCACACACATTCCTCCTTAGCAGGCCTGAACACACACACACACACACACACACGCACGCATGCAGACGTTAAGCAATTTCTCAGCGACTGAGCTGCAGATCGTTTCCTTTTTTATGTCACTGGGAAAAAACAAACAAACATATGTACAAGTTTTTGATTGCTGGTCAAACAAAAGACAGTCAACAGTTTCATTTTGAAATTGAAGCTGAGGCAAATTTAGAGCCTGGCATTAGTGTTGATTGTACAGCACTTAAATGCAAATAAATGGGAATGTTAAGAATTATCGTCAAAAGCATGACAACAGTGAAATTTCTGTTTTAACTCATAACTCCTGTACATGCAGCTTGAGTCTTATCAGACCATGACGCTCAAGCTGAATTGATTTGATCATTTATTGATTAGCAGAAGCACAAACGCTACTTATTCACAGCAGAAAAAAAATGAGATATATAAATCTTTTGTGTCTCTTGCTTTGCTTTAAAAAGCCACATAAAGACTATAAAGTTATCACCTCAAGCTAGACAACATGTGACTCCCATTTTTTTTTCTTCTTCTTTTTTTTTTTTTTTAACATTTTACAAACCAAACCAGTAAAAAATAAATAGATAAAAAAATGTAGCAACCCTGCAATAGCCACAGTCAAATTTGGAGCTCTTTAGCAATAGAAGTTGTTTTTGCTCTCGCTCCCAGTTTGTGTCCATCTCCCTGAGGCCACAGGCAGCTAAGTGATGCTGTGCCACACGCCCAGCCACTCAACATCCTTTGTGTCCATCCCCTGGCAGCCTTCCAAGCTCACACAGACACCCATACACACATACAAATTCACTCTCGCGCCAAATGAGCCATTGTTCATTAACATGCACGCACACCTCAACCGCCTCAGACAAAAATAAGTAGATAAATAGATAAAAATAAAATAAAAATAAGAAGTGCTGCTGACTTACTTTCCATTTGCCACAGGTGTCCTACTAATCAAGATATTCAAACTGAGTGGCGGATTGGGGGTTTGTGGGGGGGGGGGTTGCAGACGGTCACTATCTGGCCAAGCCTCGCTGTTAGCAAAATCAGATCATCCAGTCAGAGCCGCAAAGGGAGAGCAGCAGCAAGGCATTACAGTCAGCTCCTGTCTTGCTCTTTAGCTGCTGTTTTCTTTGGGCCAGTGCTTTTTCTTTTTCTTTAAAAAACAAAAAAAAAAAAAAGAGGCTCTCGTCGGGGTCCTCCATCGTCAAACCAAATGAGCGGCAGCCCCTTCACAGACTTTAACAAGACTTCCATGGCAATAACCTAATTAGAAATGGTGCCTTCTCATTTCAAGGCACAATGTAAAGGATAAGCTGTGAGCTGCCATGTCTATTAAAGGTCTAATGGTGTGGAATATTTTTCCTTTTTTTAATAAGTCCTTAGCATATTTAACACTTCCAAACGCAGAATGCTTTAATATCTGCCAGAGAATCCGGGCCACGGGTGGTGGAGATTGCTGGTGAAGAGTAAAGGGAGGTGAACGGAGGTCTGTTTAAAATTCAGAAATAGGGGGATAGCGAAAGAAGGTAGGAGGGAGGAAAAAGTATAAAATAACTGTCGCTTTGATTTGATTAAAACCTATGAAAAACGATGCATTACATAAAATGAGAAACTTCAAACATTTTGTGGGGATTCAGAGTTCAAAGAAATGGAGATAATGCTTTTTAATCCTGGAATTAACATGGAAATGAATTTGACAGGATGTCTTTTAGAGGATGGTGTGTGTGTGTGTGTGTGTGTGTGTGTGTGTGTTGAGGGGGGGGGTAATAAATCTGTAAATTTGGTTACATTGGTCACAGATCAGTTTCTGCTGCATTTATTGCAATTCTTTCCTCATTTGTGTCAAACTTAAATTCATGACCTCACATCTTTTAACGTCTAACTTTTTCTTACATGTTTTTTCCCCTTTTATAATAGCACCAAAACCTGATGAACCACGTCTGGCATTTCAAGTGTAAAAGCACAATCTTAGCACTGAGCATCATAGGTTACAGCAGGATCTTTGGTAGTAAGCTGTAGGTATTACTCCTCCACTGAGTCAGTCTTATGTGGCTATCCCTTCACTTAAGAACACCCATCAGATTTTGACTGGATAATAACTAGTCAGCACTGAGAAGGAGAGATGCCAGGAAAAGTGAATAGGAATCAGAAGAGTGTGTAAAAAAGGTTGAGTTGCAACACGGGGAAAAGAGGAAAAAAATAAAATTTATCAAGCGGCAACTGTCAGTCACAAAAAACAAAACCCCCATGTGAAACTATGAAAAAAAAGATGCAGCCAGTGTAGCAGGGAAAGAGAGGAGAAGGGGGAAACATAGAAAGAGGAAGAGGAGGATAGAGTGGATCACAGTGTCAAGGATTTTAAGGAATTGGCGTCCACTCATCTACGGAGAAACACGGGCAGCGGCCCTACCGACAGCTACCTGCCGTCTCTGAGAAGAGGAACTTGGATCAGCGAGGAGGGGGCTGTCAGCTAGCACGCAGGGAAACACACAAAGACTACACAGCCTCGCTACAGTTAGCTGACACACAGCCCTAGCACTGTCTTCTGGGACAGAGAGAGAGAAGAACGAGGGAGAGAGAGGAAGAGAGAGGGAGGAAATAAGTGGACAAAGAGTGAAATAGATGAGAGAGCAAAGAGACAAGATAGGCTGACGCACTGTCGAGCAAATGCGGAGAAAAGAAGGGGAGCAGGGAGGGGAGGTGGAGAGATGGAAGAGAGCGAAACAGACAGACAGGTCCGAGAGGGATTTGTTCTATTTGCATGCACCAGGCTCCCATGGGGTCCAGCTCCGCTCGGCAAGCCAAGAGCACAAAAGATAACACTTAACATATTTGCTAAAAGATGACAACCCTGCCTGGATCTCATTTGAAGAGGCCCCTTTGTCAGGATGCTCAGACAGGAGAAATCCACTGATATGGACGTGGCAAAGACTAACAAATGTCTCTCTTTCTTTCCTTCCTTCTCCCTCTGTCTGAAAAGCCCGGTATTCCCCCCCCCCCAACATGCACATCCCCTTACATCTGGCAGGAGTCCCGCGGGGCAGACTAGATCGCACGGCGGTGGTTGCAGGATGGTAAAACAGCTTTTAATGGTAAACATTACATACTGATAGAAAGTGTCAGGATAATTTATTTATACGGCCCCGCTGGGAGTAGCTTAGCCACCCTCGCAGCACACCGACTCTCTCTGTTCATTTGAGGGAAAAGTCCACATTTAGATAGATAAAGTCAGAGTAAAGGGCCGCCTGTTTGTAAAGCACTTTTCTGCTATTCCTATTATTTCTCCACACTCTGTCCCTATTAGCTTTACTGTGAGGCCGTTGGAGATGTGAGACGATACTTTATGTGTATAATGAGGGGGATTATTGCGACTGTCACTGCAACAAGCTCACACAGTGGACGCAGATCTTACGGTGAGGACTGGAGCAAAGGAATAAACAAACCGCTCAGTACCTACATTATTTACAGTAGGCCACACACACACACACACAAATCAACAGCGCGTGCGGCTGCTCCTGCGTTTCCTTCTTGTGCACACACTCTTGCCTTTGGAAAAACTCATGCTACCCATCTCAAACGTCAGAGCCCGCATTTCACACGAGTCTCAAAAACAGCAACAAAGCAAGAACACAAGTGTACGCGAGCGCCCAATAAAAAGAACAGAAAAATCACATCTGCAAATCAGACCCGCACGTCCAAATAAAATCAGTTTGGACTAATTTAGGGAAAAAAAGCTGCAGAAACTGTTCAGTTTTAACTGTTCGCTGCAACTTACATGTGCATACCTGCATGCTAAATTGGAACAATGAAACCAGTATCAGGATAACTTCTACATTTTCACCAAAGTGTGAGAACATCAGCACGCGCACATATAAAGAGGAATAAAGGCGAGACACACGCAGCAGCAGGAGAGAGGAGGTGAGGTGAAGCGAACGACTGCATGTGTGAGCTCAGAGATCAGAGACGAAAGGTTGAGTTCTCACTAACAGCCACTAGAAAAAAAACAAGACTGTGCAGTTACAGAACTTGGCTGTCATCCATCCTAAAACTCTCGCCTTCAACGTGAACCTTCTTATTGTGCATCGGCACAACAGCAACACGCATGCAGGGCTGTTTTGTTTGTGTGTTTATGTGGCTGAAATTTCAAAACTGAATTTAATTTTGGAGCAAGGTGCGCTCTCAATGTGTCATCAGCGCTCTTCTATCACGCAAGAAATCCCTCACCTGATTAGAAAAATAATAACTAGCACTGAATGTTTCTTTAGTACAATAAAGGAAAAAAGATATGGTGCAACTAAGGGGAAAAAAAAATCATAAATATGTATTTTTCACTTTGTAAAAATGTGACAGAGGTCTCGCGCACAGTGACTCCAGTCACATCCATTTGTTTCATTAAGTGATCAGTGAATTTCTGAGCACATTATTCTGTCTCAATGATATTTTGAAATGTCAAGGAAAAAAATAATTAGCCTACTCAAACTGCTGTATTTAATCTGCAGCTCTGAGGGTTTTCAAGAACAATATTCCATTACAAATATGTCATTTATTTAATATCTTGAAAAAAATCGAATTAGAGCTGCAAAATTAAGCCATGTGTAATTTAGATGTTGCAGGCTTAGTCACCAAATATTAATTACCAGGTAGTGTGTGTGCTACACAAGGCTGTGTTTGTGTTACAGAAAAAATGAGTTTTTAAAAAATTAAGAGAAAGAAAATTAATCCAAACAACACAGCTACAATTTGGACATCCATCTCAAACATGAAGAATTCACTTTTTGAGTCAACACTGAAAACAATCTGAGGTCATCAGCTCCCCCTACCCCCAACCCCAGCTGCCCAATGTTATTTTAATAGTTTTACATACATAAATACACACACACACACACACACACACACACATATACATTTAAGTGAACAAGTACATAAGTTGATGGAGAAAAAAACATCAACCTACCATAGACGCTGCTGCTGCTGATCATGTCGTGCTGGAACAGAGAGAAGAAGAGAGAGAGGAAGAGGAGGAGAGAGCATTGGAATTAATTTATGGAAGAAAAGGCGGAAGGAAGGATTCCCTCTCAAAGAAAAAAAAAAGCTTTACAATAGGAGACACTTTCTGGGTGCAACACTGCTCGGATTTCAAGCCGTGTGAGAGTTGGGCCCTGCGAGTCTTTGGAGCAAGCAACTCAATAGGAGAGCCATCTAACCTACATGCATCTCATTAGAAAGTGGAGCCCGAGATGACAGGCAGCAGTGGAGGAGGAGGAGGAGGAAGAGGAGGGCGATATCGGAGAAAAATCAACTGGTGCGGATCTGTCATCCGAGTTAAATCCGCTCCTTACGGCCAAAAATGTCCAGTTTGTGAGATTCATTAATAGCTACACGTGCCGCGATATCACCGGATCCGCTGACTGCACACGCAACTTGTTGTAACCGTACCCGCCTCATGGAAGCTAATGGAGAGAGGAAAAAAGCCTCCGCGTGTGTGTGTGTGAGTGTGTGTGTGCACCCAAGTTGTGGCTTTTTTCTGTTCGGAGTGCCGCACAGTCGACACACACAAACAGGAAGCCAACGGTGCAGCCTACGTGTCCGTGCCTGTGCGATCCACGCGCGGCGTGGCGCAGGTGCGCTTCACCGACAGATGAATAAATAACCCGTTACGCAGAGGGCATCGCTCGCAAATCGGGAAACTTGTCAGATCACAAACTGCACATGCACTATTCCGAGATGAGCGGCGGGCTGCTCCGAGCTCGTCTCCTCCACACAGACTCACTGTCTGCTCTGACCGCTCGCTCTAATTGCAGATGCAGCGGATCCCCGTTCCTTACCTTTTTTTTCTCTCTCTCTCTCTGCTCTCCAGTGACAGGTCGACCTCTCACGTGTGTGCGTGTGTGTGTGTGTATGTGTGAGAGAGCGTGTGGGGGGGGAGTGTTATGGTCGCATCGATCCCTGGGAGGGGTCCTGCTGACGAGCGAGGTGCCGAGGTTAAGCCGGGATGCGTGTGAGCTGAAACCATCCCAAGTTAACGCAGTAGACACTGACCACAGCCACTGCCATGTTGGAATTTCACCAGCGCTGAACAGCTGCTTCTCAGACTGACCAGTACGCTCGCCAACGCGCATGCGTCAAAAGGAGGAGGCGGCGGTGAAGCAGGGAGGTGGTGGTGGGGGGTGGAAAAAAAATCCAATTGTTACCCATAAGGTTGTTGTGGGCACTTGATTTGTATGTTAAGTTTGGAAGTGGTGATGGGAGATGAGCCGAAAGAGGCAAACACAGAAAGAGTGAGGACGCCTGCGCTGAAGAAGAGGCGCCTTTTAACAAGTCACTTCCACTCAGCTGTATTAGGATATGAAAGGTCACACACAGACAGACACACTTTAAGCGCGTTTCTGACGCAAAAGAAACGCCTTTTAATCTTTGCACATCACCGATTGCTAACATGGACACTGATTTAAGCACAGTGCTTGCGATCGCTTAAAAGTTCTCACTGATGATAAACTTTAGCATTCACCTCTTAAACCGAGCAGAGAAGAAGAAGATGGAGAGAAAAAAACACGAGCGCACGCAGCAGTCGCAAATATCTCCCAGTGATAATTATAGCAGGCAATATGGAATTAGCAATTGAAGCCCTAATTAGAATGAAAATGTCCCAGTTAGCGCGTTATCAAAGCGTCAGCGGGGAGACCAGGTTTAAACAAGACATCAAAGATGGAAGACCTGTCACTTCATTGTTCCTAATATCACCCCACTAAGTAGTTAGCGCGCGAGGGGGAGAGAAAAAAATAATCGTTAATGTAGCCAAGTTTAAAGTGAGGTTATTAAAAATGTGCTTGAAACAATAATAACTCGGGGTTAAATGTGCATCCATGCTGAGGTCACGCACACCTCCACCAGTGGCTTCCTTCCTTCCTCCTTTCTTTCCTTCCTTCCTTCCTGCTTCTTATGGCTCGGGCCTGCGCTGCAACTTTCGCTATCAATAATTATTATTATTTTACAATTCCACCACTTCATTAAAATTGTCAAGCCGGCAATGCAATCAAGGATTAATTAAAATTGATTGAAACCTTAGTTAATCACTACGTAATGGCTTGGTGGAGGAGTGATCTTTTTGTTAGGCAGCGCTAATTATTAGTTAGAGGGAAAAAGGTTCCATGCATCAGGTCTGTAATGTTTAAATGGGGGAAAACAGGTCTCTGTGTTACATTACAGTGTGTAAGTACATTACAGAGCACCCCCCCCCCCCCCCCTTTGATATTCATACTGAAGGCAAAAGATATAATTCAAGTGTTTTGAATATTCAGTGTTGCTATAAAAGGCTCCCACACTGCTATGGAAAACCTTGTGTAAGGCTACTTTTGTGACGTGTAAAAGTGTGTGTGTGGGAAAGATTTAACAGCAACATAAATCTAAATAGATTTTAACTCATTAGCCATTGGAGAGGTAATGATGTAAGTCTGCCACTAATGAGCTTAAGCTCTTAATTGAATAGGAGGGGGGTGGAGAAACACAGTCGCACACACACAAATATGGACACCCACACAGTGCACAAAACACAATGCGCATACACACCTTCCAATACAATCCTGTTTCCTGTGTTCCTCCTCTCTGTCTTTCTCTCTCCATCTACAGGGTCATAAGAAGGGGGGGTTAGAGTCACATGACCAGCTAAATTTCAACCCCAGGGCCTGCAGACTTCAGTGTCGGCCCTCATCATTTCAACGCTACACTTTTTTTTGGTGAATTTTTCCCCTCCCTCCACCAGCCCCCAAATTAATTAATTAAATAAATAAAACCCAAAGAAATCTCTCGTGTTATTTATGAAATTACCGTGCTAAATGAAACACGAGGTCCTGTTCTTTAATGCGAGGCAAAAACAAAGCACCTAATCAAAGGAATCCCCGAACGTCACAATAATCAAGCTTCGGCTGCAAATGTATCATATTCCCGCTTATAAGAGGCAGAACATGCAACAAAACCCGTTGCTTTGATGTCACCTCCCTGCATATCATATTTTTCTTCATCTTCTCCAAATAATTATCAGCACTTAACCTGCCTTGTCTGCCACGAAGTAAAAATGTCAGAATCTATTTGGATAAAGAGGAAGGCTTATAGAATAAAATGTTTTTTCTTTACATTATGAATAGGCCATATTCCCTTGGTAATACAGGCTGAAAATGAAAATGATGATATCCAATTTCTTAGTGTCTTCTATCAAATATACCCTGATGTAAACAAAGCCCATGTGAATGGGGTACAATTGTAGGGGAATCTCAAAGGCAGGAAATCCAAGGGGAGAAAACAGAGAGATTAGAAAATCCCAGACAGTGTTTCCAGTCTCTCAGATAAAGAATAATAATATAGGGAAATAGAAAAAGGGATGAGTTGTCTGTGCTTTGAGGCTAGAGTGTGGCCAGTCCTCTTTTATAACCCAGACTAACGGCCTGATAGGACGTGGTGTAGATTTGAGCAGAGCCTATTGAACATAAGCTGCTAAATTTGGCAATAAGGGGAATGTGATTTACTGTAAGCTACAGTGGCCCAAGAGTGACGCAGCCACCTGCGCACACACACACACACACACACACACACACACACACACACACACACACACACACACACACACACACACACACACACACACACACACACCTGAGAGCATAAAAACACACACAAACAATAACTCAGTCACTCTGTTACTGTCTATTGCTCTCTCCCTCATTCTCCCTGACACACAGTGTGAACGGCTGGCCCGCTTTGCCTCTGAGCCCTGTGCACACACACATAGACACACACACAGACACGCTCGCACGACCACTCATGCGGCTCAGCAGCACTGACTTTGACAAATAACCAGGAAGTCCTGGTGTTGGCTTAAAAACTCCAACTTGTTCAGTTGCAATTCTGCATTTGTCCTGCTTTAATGGCTGTGGAAGTGGCTTTGGAGGTAATCTGTCAGTGATTGATTAGAGCCTGGCCAAATCCCCCCTCACTGAACGCATTGGTAAGCTGCAGGCCTGCCTGCTGCTGCTGCCGCTGCTGCTGCTGTGTGAGGCAGAGAGAGACAGAGCAGAGAAAAGACAACACGGAGACAGAGAGTTCTTCGATGTGCAAGTACATCGAAGAACTCAATAAGAATTCAGCTGGGAATTCATGTGTCCTTTTTTTTAAAGGCCAAAACAGCCACAAACTCATCTTGCATATATTTTGAAGCTGACAAAATCAAAGCAAGTAAGGGAATGTTTTATCTTTAGCAATATATTATTTCACACAGTGTCCAAAAATTCCTTATTTTATGTTTGGAGACAATCAAACCCCTAAACCACCACATTTCTTTCTTATTTTACTTTTTTATAGCATCATTTAATAAAAATGATGTTTGTAAGAATTCAGCTCCAATATTTTGCAGTCATTAAGCGTCAACCTGATGAAGGTCAAAGTCCTCATCAGTGGCGACCCCAACCCTAGTGCCACACACTAATCTAATCTTTTTGTTTTAGAGACAAACAAAAGGGACTTTTTTTGGAAAATGTAAAAAATATTTTTTGTGATCTCCTGATTGCTGAGGTGTTGGAGAGCGATACAAAAAAGTCATGATCTGATAGCACAGGGTTACATAAGGTGATCCTTTAACTATATCAAATTTATAGTAAACATTTTTTTCAAAAGATATTAAATATTTTATATAAAAAAAATGTTGATATGATGTTTAAGATTTCACTGGAATATATATACATATATCTATCTATCTATCTATCTATCTATCTATCTATATATATATATATATATATATATATATACACACTTGATGCCAAACTGTCAGTGTTAAAACTCCTTTAGGAGAAGAGGTATTTAGTTTATATGGAGTGCATCCTGATGTGAGAATATATACAGCATTACATTCTACTGTACCATGAAATATACTGTTGCCTACATACAGTACTGTGCAAAAGTCTCCCCCATTTCTCTGTATTTTGCTTCCATGTAGTCACTCTTTAATGGTAATTCTTAAGGAAGGCAAACAGGGAGAAAAGTCTGAGGTATGCTGAAGCAGAATGAAAATTAGTGGCGACAGGTCTCAGTGATGAATCTGAATTCATGAGGAGGCTCTGGTTTGGGGCTGAGATCTTGTCAAAAGTAAAAGTACAGTGGTTTCCCAGTTCAGGCTGTGTTCAAGAATAGACGTGATAACACCAAATATTGACTTTCAAGCTCATCAGAATGGTGCTAACTCTGTTTTTGCCTCATATATTGGATTCATTTTAAGCTTGCATGTATTTTCCTGCCAAAACATGAAGAAATGAGGGGAAACTCGAGACTTTTCCACAGTACAAAATGCTCCTCCTCCTCCTGCTTGAGTAGGCTACAATGAACAAAGAAAACTAGGCCATACATTTGTTGGCAATGAGAAAAGAAGCATCCAAAGATTGTGCGTAAAGAGATAAAATACGGGTGCTTGAAGCAGCCACATCTCACGGATGCATTAGTTCAGTTACAGAGCACCGAGGCCTCTGTCGACTTCACAATCGAATGAAATACAGTGTCACCATGTGCTGACATTAGTAAGAACTCTTCTTATGCGTCATAAAGAACTGTTTCTTGTAGGATTCTTCTGACAAATTCACAAAGCAAAGTCTCTTTGCAACTAAATGACCGTGTTATCCTCCTGTTATCCTCTTTATGGCTGCACAGATTTAATCAATGAATACACTTTATTTCACATGCTGTAAATGAATTAGTCCACTGATGGTTACACCTCTAACGATGTAAGCATCACTTTTATATACTGACTGGATGAGTGCTTTTGAATTTTACCATTTCGAACAAAAGAGGTTATGCTTTTCATGAAGTAATCAAAGTAAAAACAATAAAACAGTGCATTTAAATGTGTGTGTAATATTCCCATTTGGCATTTAAAACGATCTGCAACGTTACAGTCTCTGTTCTAATCAGTCACAACTCATTTCCACTTCTTTCTGCTTTTCTTTTATAATCAAAGACAAGCAAGTCCTTTTGCACATGCACAGGCTCTGACCATGAAAATGTTCAGCATGAATCTTAATATCACTTAAGTGATAATTATTCTGCTCGCCACAAACCTGACTAACAAAATGGAATTCAATCAGAGCCTGTGCATAATGACAGTCATTATGAAAATAATGAATAAAAAAGTAATAATGACATCCCTATCTGCATTCATACCTTTTTTCTCACACATCTCCATGGTGATTGGAGTTCTTTTTCTCTTCCCAACTCTACATTCTGGCTGCCCCATGGCCGCTTTAATCACATTGTTTATGGTAAACCAAGCGTAGTGTGCTAGCTCTGTGCGTGGACTCATTTAATTAACCACTTGAGAGGTGTAGCCGAGTAGTGCAGCATTGGCTCCTGCAGTGGTGAGTGCAGGGTTATTGTTGCTGACCGGTCTGTCTCTATCTCTCTCTGTTGCCTCTTTGAAATCAGACCAATCTCCCTCAGAGCAGGAATTTTCTTTTTTTTAATTTTTTTTTTTTTTTTTACCACTAATGCAAATCAACATGTGACAATCAGGAACAATATAATTATGATAAAAAAAAAATCTCTTCAGTGTTGTGGGAAGAACCGATGACACATGCTGGGATTAAATGATAAATCACAGGCTCCTCTGCTTCAATCAGTTGTTGAAATTAAAAAAGAAATTTACTCTGAGCAGATTAAGAATTGAAAGATTTCAAATGCCCAGACCGTAAATTGAAGTTTTTAAAACATATACATTTACAGTTCTTACACGTTCTTGGACATTGACGCAATTTTCACAGGTTTACCTCCGTACCACCACCCTATTTGACGTGATGCAGCTGGAGTGCAGACTCTCAGTTTTAATTCAAGGGGCTGAATAAAAACACTAGACAGCATTTTATCATTCAGCAAGCTGCTATTAGTGATGAGAGACTACCAAGTTCAAAGAGTGAATTTAGGGCCACAAGTTGCAAGCAGCAGTAGCAACTATATAGTATAGCTCTTCCACAGCATGTCTTTTATCCTGTCTTCCTTCTCTCTCCCCAACCGGTCGGCAGATGGCCCCGCCCCTCCCTGAGCCTGGTTCTGCCGGAGGTTTCTTCCTGTTAAAAGGGAGTTTTTCCTTCCCACTGTCGCCAAAGTGCTTGCTCATAGGGGGTCATATGATTGTTGTTTTGTTCTCTGTATCTATTATTGTAGGGTCTACCTTACAATACAAAGGGCCTTGAGGCGACTGTTGTTGTGATTTGGCGCTCTATAAATAAAATTTAATTAAATTGAATTATCGTGCAACAGTAGTGATGCAGCAATATGACATAACATAAATCAAATGTAAACACAAAAGTAGCTTAGGTACTGTTTTTCCTGGAAATTTTAAGTAAAAGCAGCTTCGTGTCATATGGCATGCAACCAATGAATGTTCAAGTCATCCTAGGTCGCGTCCTTTACTTCTGGGTTGCACTTCAGCAACTGCCAGCATCTCGGCTTCATGGCCCTTCACAGTTTGGTTGTACTTGACAATGTGTTTTTGCCTCAAAACAAGTCTAATATTTCTGCCTTAAGCCAGAATTGTCACGTCTGGCGTGGCAGACGCGTGGAGTTGTAGATAGGACCCAAGATGCAGCTTGTGACGAGAGTGAACTTTATTTAGTGAGGAGGATGAAAAACAGAAACGGCGAGGCGAGCATAAACTTAAACAACTAACAAAAACAAACCTAAAACCAAAGAAGTAGGGAGACACGGAGAGACAACAGAGGGAGATACACAGACCATAACACACCAAATAACGCAGACGAACCAGCAACAGGCAGGAGAACACACAGGGCTTAAATACACACAGCAGTAATCAGGGGATGGGAGACAGGAGGGAAGCACACCTGAGTGAAATCACAACAGACGAGGCAGGGGAAACGTAAACTGAACATACTCACATAAGACAAGGAGCTTCAGAATAAAACAGGAAACTAACAGACACAGAGAACCAGACAAGACACTGAACTGAACAGACAGACTCACAAGCAGACACAGTGACACTATAGACAGACAGAGGGAACACAGAGAAGTGGGAGCAGGCAGGCACAAAACAAAACCCTAACGAATGGCAAACCGAACCCAAAGACATCACAGAATAAACAAGAACACAGAATATTATAAAGAAACACAAAACACTGAGTCGTCAGACTCAGGACCATGACAAGAATGGATTTCTTGCGTATTTTGTAAACCATTGTGATGGTTCATCAACTGCTTGCACTCCGATCTCATTCTCAGGCATTTCTGGGCTTGTCTCATTGTAACATCACTGTTACAGTGTCATACTGGCATTATTGTGCACAATACGATATGGCACAAATGTAAATATGTTTAGGATAAATAATATGCTGATTTGTACCTCTTTGTAGAAAACCCCCTTTTGGGCAATAACTGGCTAAAGTCTGGAGCCCTTGAACATTGTCAAAGAATGGGTGTCCTCTTCTGTAATGCTTTACCAGGCCTTTACTTCAGCTGGCTTTGGTTGTTGCCTGTTTCTAACCTTTCTGGCTTCAGTTTTGTAAGTGAAAATTCCTGATTTGGCCACTTCTGTATGGTACACTTATTTTCAGTTGCGACATAATGCAATATGCTTCAGATCATGATCTGTTCTAAGCCTTGCCCAGATTTGTTTCCCTTCCTTATTTGTCACAGGTTGATCACAGTGTCATCTATCCTAAGAAAACTCTTCTGGCTGCTTTAGATGTGTTTTGGCAAAGTCTGAGGCTTTGTGGCGTGATCTCTG
The DNA here is from genome assembly GCF_051167445.1 of Perissodus microlepis. Lineage (NCBI taxonomy): Eukaryota > Metazoa > Chordata > Actinopteri > Cichliformes > Cichlidae > Perissodus > Perissodus microlepis. The sequence goes on along the minus strand of NC_140482.1, from coordinate 13,969,207 downwards.
TATTTTCTCTTATCAAATCTTATCTCTTTTTTACACTTGGATAATGACAAGCCTTCCTCCTGAAACGTGTTTGTCGCTCTGGTGGAGAGTTTTCTGCAGCTGTGAACATCCACCATTGCTACAGTATCAACCATGGACCTCCAGGCCTTATTATTTCCTCTCAGAATGTACCAGAATGGCTTATATGGACACTCCTAATGTTCTCTCGCTCTGAGGCATGGCCTGTTTCACTTGTTTTGAGAGCTCCTTTGAATGTATGATCTGGATTAAGAACCACAGCTTTCCCATTCAAATGTCAGACTTGGAATAAACTACAGATCTTTTACCTGCTTAATTTTGAAAGCAGGTCTTCTGAAAAGCATTTCTAATTTCAGCAGAGCCCCTGAAAACAGTGGACTGTGTGTAAAAGTAGCTTCCTCAAGAGTTTAACACCTCCAATTACAGCTGAAAAGTCTATATTTAACATAGCACTTTGAGTTGAACATGTTTCAGTCCACAGCTGAGTAACAAAAACTTGTGTAACTGCCCAAACATTTCTAGGATAACTGTAAGTGTGTGCACCTGCTTAAAATTCAGAGGTTTTGTGTGTGTGCTGTCATTTGTAAGTGTGAGGATTTATCCTAGCTCACAGTGTGTGTGTGTGTGTGTGTGTGTGTGTGTGTGGTGGGCCATATCCTTGAGGTTTACTCTTTTGATTCAATAGCGCTCCACATGGATGGACTCAATCAGATACCTCAAACCCAGTGAAGAGTGATGTTCAATGGAGCTGAAGTTACACTACAGCTACTCCCCAGAGAAAAGACGGCCCGGTTTTCAGACAATGTTTAAATGTAGACACAGCAGAAAGCTAAATCTTAAGCACATAAACAAAGCTATTTTTACTTGTTGACATGATACAGCGCCGTTAATTTCCTTAATTGTTGCCACTGGTGCAGAAAATCATTTTATGCCTGGGAAAAGACAACAAGTTTATATACGGTTTCCTACTTCATATACTGTAGTTGTGTGATTGTCAGTGAATGTGGAGTCATTTCTAGCATGATTGGAGCATGCAAGAACCAAGGCCACATTTAAAATAAATTCTCTGTGGATTTTTTCCCCATACTTTTTTGCTGTCAAATCGGCTTTAAAGCAAAAAAAATTACAATGTGTATTTAAATCCTCATAGGAGCTGCTCAGAGATCACGTCTTTTACTACCACAATCAGATGTATGGCTGCAGTTGGCCGTGCGATTCCGTCTCTTCAAACACTTGCACACAGTTCTTGAACAATAACAACAAAGGTCTGGGCAAAGAACTTGAAATGGCCAATAGGTTTGTGGCCCTAGAAGCCATTACTCCTTGAATACCTTGTGGATAATGAAACTGGGCCAGGGTAGAGCGGAGATGGAAAACTGTGCTGTTGGAGTGCACTGAGCCATTGCAAATTTCTGTTTGAACCCATAACACTGTAGCCATGTGACAAATGATAGCAAACACAGAGCTTGAGCCACTTGGAGAAGACTACAGTCAGCTGGATTCATTCTGAAAGTCCACCATACAAACACATGTCTCTATGGTGAGGTGAAATAAGGGCTAGAGAAAATCAATGTGTGTTGCTTTGAAACCTTTTTCTATGTATCTGACAAAAAGTAAAAAGATTGTAAGCCAACACCATTTACTGTTATGGTAAATCATAACCTGCTGTTGCATTTACTTTTTTCCATAGAAGGTAGAACCTCAGTAAAAGTTACCCTCACATATATTTATGAATTAAAATATTAAATAAAGCGGGTCAGATTGATGTCAAAATTGATTCTAGGTTCTTCCATTGCCCATAACCCACTTCATAACCATTTTCATAAATTGAAACTGGCCATCAGAAAACCACTATTTTCCCATTGGCCATTTTAAAGTGGTGTGTGTGCTGAGCCAGACACTAGCTACAAACACTGTTAAGTGAGTAGCTGAAGAATAATTACTTTCTGTCACGGTCCTGGGTTGTTTGACCCAGTGTTTTGACTTTTCTTATATTTTTTTCATTTATTTCTTGTCCGGTCGTCTGCTATGTTCACGTCATGTTTCTAGGTTTTTTATGTATCCACGTCAGAGCTTCCTGTTCAGGTTCAGTTTCACGTTCAGGGTTTTTTCATGTTAGAATCTTAGTTCACCCAGTCTAGGTTATTGTTTAGTTTCACCTTTGCCCTTTTATTTTTTTACTGTTAACCCAGCCTTAAATAAATGGCTTGTCCTTAGTTAAATCAAAGTTTCGTTTTTCATGCCTGCACTTGGGTCCTCCTGCTCACTCCACACAGCCAGCTTCAGCCAGACTGTGTAGAGTCTGAGTGATTGTTGGTTTTTTCTCTCTCTATGTATTATTGTAGGGTATACCTCACAATATAAAGCACCTTGAGGCGACTGTTGTGATTTGGCGCTATATAAATAAAATTGAATTGAATTGAATTGAACTTTCTAACTAGCTGCTCTCACAATCTTGTTAATTTTTTGGCTTTTTATTCACTCTTTCCTCTGGCTCTAAGTTTTTACTGAGCTTGTTTAACTTTTTGTTTTAAATTTTCCCTGAGACACTGATTAGATACTTATCATCTTAGATTTAAATGCAGTATTCAGCTTAGACATGCTTCTATTCATTTTATTTTGTAGGAGCTGCTGGCCGAGTATTATATAGCATTGTGCCTAGTAAGCTATGGAAGGTTTACTTGAAGGTTTTTCTCTCTAATTTCTGCAAATGTCAGTTTTTCCAAACAAAATCAAATTATACCCTTTTTTTCTTGTCTGCTTAAAACTCCCCACATCATACATGACATCTTAGTTAAACTTGCAGGTGCCAGGCTAGCTGTTGTTCACTGCTTCCTGTTCCTTTGCTAACATTCTCCTAATTATAATGCCATAACTGTCAGTGGTGAAAGTCAGGTAATCTTTCCTATAACACTTTTAACGTATCATGTTAAACAGCAGTAAAAATCTCAATTTTGGCAATAGAAAAACTGCATTTTGTTGTGCTTACCGTGTGAAAGACTGACCATTCTGTTTCAGAATGTGAAGTCACTTGAATTTATACCAGCTCTAGCTCACAAATGAACACGAGGGAGGCACTTTGTTATTGGTCATTTTGAAGCTAAGCAGCATGTCTGCATGTCCTGACCTCTGCCTGTTGTTCTGCTGTATAACAAGACCTTCACACAGCACAGACCAGAGCCAGCTGTGTGCGTTGTCTTATCAGAATGGGCTGCGTGGAGTGAGGTGCCTCAACGAACTATCAGTAAACAACGCAATAGGGTTTCAGTTGCTATATGCTCAGGCGCTCATGCAAAATTCAGCACTTTTGCATGTAGTCTGAGATAGAGCCAAAGCAGAAGGCAGGGGTTATGGTTTAACTAGTGAACCTTCAGAACTCAACGATTCCCCCTCTAATTCTGACGGAAATGTTTGCAAAGTTGACCTTAGAGCATGAAATGGAAATATTAATTGCTGCACTTATACATGAAATTCAAACAGCTGCTGCTATTGCTAACTTCCAGCTCTATCCAGTTATCTCTCGCAGTCTCTCTCCATCTTCCTCCCAAGTCCTTTAATGGTGTGATCGCCCTTAACTCTGCAGTAAATCTCTCCCCAATGGCTTATGGTTCAAATTAATGGCACTGCCATAAGTGTTTGAATTTCATGAATTGTAATAATCCTTACATCACAAGACACATGAAGTCATGTCTCCCTCTCTACAGTGGAGATATGATACATTTTAGAGGGATGCACAAAGTGGTCCCCTGGTAGGGTAGTGATGTATTCTAATAGACTGTGCTGGCCAACCCCAGGGCGCAGATATTCATGATTCATATTTGAAGGCTGCAGAACATTTAAATGGGACATTAAGTGGCGAAGAAGATTAAAACACTGTTGGCTTTGTGGAACAACTGGGACATTCACTGGTGGGGTTATGTCTTTTTTATTTTCTTTTTTCTCTTTGCTTTTCCTAAGCAGCGAAAATATATCAAAGTTGAATACTCTTCACTTTTTATGTTAGGAAATATAAGTATTTATTTAACACTATACAACTTTAGTCAAAAACTATAAAAAGAAGAACAATTTTCTAACCTTCCAGGTGTCGGATTGTGCTGCTTTTCCAGTGGTGGAGATGTGCTGTCAAGGAGAATGTCATGAATTTTGGTACACAGATAGATACGAGTATCTTCAATGGCTATTAAAAGGTAATGATTAAAGTTTTTGTCATTACGAAACATTTATCATACTAATTATACTGATGAAGTCTAAAATGTGTTCAAAGTAGTAGCTGACCTAGGCAGGGTTAGGCTAGGATGAGGGTTAGGGTTTTTCACTAATTTTAATGTTATTAAGAGCTCGGTCTTCTTTTAAAAGCTGTCACAAGGAGAAAAAAATCAGCTCTTTGCTAGAACTTTTTGTTGTCATGATAACATAAAGTTTTAACCTTGCCCGGTTGCTAGCTAGTTGTTCGTCTATTCTAATGACTGTATTCTGATAGGATGTCAACAGCTGGTTTGTGAAGACGTCTGATGTATGTTGTCCATAACCATTTTTACATCTGACTGAGGACACTGCATGCTTGTATGGTAGGGCAGCCACAGCCTAAATCTACTTTTTGTAAGTAGAGGAGTTGCCCCCTGCTCGCCATTTGAAAAATGCAAGTTTAGGTGTAGTAAAAACAAAAATACCTGTGCCTCTGATAATTTGCTGCTTACATCAACACTTTACTTTTGTGCTTTAATTCAACTCCAATTAAATAAATGTTTTAATAGTGCATACCTGTGATAATTGTAAAATCCATGCAGGCATATGTCGTAATGATTTTACAACTTTATTATAGTAGGTGCATGTTTTGCTTTTAAGACATTGAGGACTTGATTGTGTGCAACGCAGTCGTATATGTGTGTGGTGGAGCAGGAGGACAGACTTGATGATCCCCTGTCTCCTGGTGGCTGTGTGGAGCCAGCCAGCCGTGGCGAGGCTGCCATAACTACCAGTTGAGCTCTGTCAGGGAGATGACCCACTCTCTATTCAACAAGACCTGCCACGATGACAGACAGACGGACTGCGAGATAGGCAGGCATGAAGGCAAAACACACAGCATGTGAATATTTTAACTCTCGAGTGATTCTGAGAACTCGCCATCTCGCTCCGAACAGCTGAAAACAGGAAAAAGCTGTAGGTGTAATTGAACCACAACAGCACAGGTCAAGAGTCAATAGTCTTATTTGAGGGCTAACACCATTTAAGACTAATTTGAGACTATGTGTTATTGTGGCTTTAACTAAGTTTCTAACCTGATCTGTGTAGAGGTTCATTGTGCTTTTAAAAGAGACCTGCTGCCCTGCAAAAGGCCATCTAATGGTTTTTTCAAACCCACAGTATTACTTTAATGTACTGCAGATCAAAGGATAAAACATCCACTTCTGCAGATGATGGGAAAAAAGCTCAAGTACAGATAAGATTTTAGATTTTCTGCATAAGAAGTCCATTTGGGTTCTCACTGTTAGGAATGAATTAGTCTTGCACACGAATAAAAGGCACTTAAGTAAAATTCATAACACATTTATTATGTATCATACGTGTTACCACAATTTAGAAATCGCCGTAGTTTGCATATAGTTAATGTAGAGTTGTATATGTCTTTGGTGTTCCTATGAAATGTGAAGAAAAAAACCTCCATCCCTATGTAATGGATATCATGGGGATGAAATCAGAGCAAAGATTTTTTGTTAGACTTTTCAGGCTTTAGTATAAATCTTAATTCTGATTTTAATTAAATACAAGTATTTATGTGTTTTGAGGCACTATTTCTACAGCACATGTGTGTGGGAATATGTGCATTAGCACGTTGGTGCTGTTGTTGATGTTTGTATGTAAGCGGTGAGGTCAGGACCTGGACTGGAGGCCCATCCCTGGAGAGCTCGCCTCCAGCATGGCCAACTAACACTACAAACAATTAAAAACCACTGCTGTCTCCCCCCAGGGCGTTCGGCTTTATCCAGCTCGCGTCGGAGAAATAGCTGCTCTGTGCTGCACAAGATTCCCAACCAAACCCTTCGTATCGGCTCTATAACGATGCCGGGCAACACTGAAGATGGAGAGGCAGAATCGATACGGCTACAGCCTGTGGACCAGTGTGGAGACAGGGGGCTATTATTAGGACGTCCTTTCTTTACCACCTGAGCCACTTACACACTTGGGTTAGTCACACATAAACAACTCTTCCTCTGTTGAAGGAGTTTGCATGTAAGAGCAAATGACAATTCTCCAGCAATATTACTATAGACAGGCTTCATTTTATAGCAGCAGTTCCAAATATTCCCATTCCAAAAACAAAAACATGCTCTCTGTCTGCTGTTTTGAATCCACTTGAATAGAGGCGAGACTTCTGCAAAATTAATCACAACTTTGAGAGCAAACAAATAATTCAGACTCATGGCCTTGCCTGATGCAATACAGACATATCAGCTTCACCAAGCAGGTCTTGTATACAAAGTGAAGTCTGGTTGAATTAAAAGATTTGGATTCATTAGTGAAGTGGACGCAGTCAGCACAGCGGCCAGCCTGTAAGATAACCAGTCAGCCAACCAGTTATCTCCCTGGGCATATGCTGTGTCCACTGCTCCAGAGCCCCGCTGTCAAAGCCATTGTGAATTGTAATGATCACAGTGCATCCCAGCCGCTCGCAACACACACATACGCACACACACACATGCACGCACGCACGCTCTCCAGTCTTTGCTCCAGGGGTCCTGACAAAACAGGAGACGGCAGGGACTCGTCAGAAGACAGCGCTGCCGGTGCGCTCCACCTGCTCACTGATTCTTACGCCTGGAGGAGCCTGAAGGCATTGCCATCGCACACCCTCCCTGTACATGGCACACACACTCACACAAATACACAAATCGATAGACAGACACAGATGCCAACACACTTATACATAGATCCACAACGCACATATACACCCGGCTTTTGATTACCTCCCACCTTTATTTCTTCCTAGCATCCTTTCCCTCGTGCCCCCCTCCAATCCGACCCTATCCATATCCTGTTGTTTGTCCTCCTCCCTCCCCCTCTACCTTACCCCTCACTGCAGAACGCATGTAACACTCACACACACACACACACACACACACACACACACACACACACACACACACACACACACACACACCCTAACCTGTCAGGTAACATCAGAGAAGGGGAGAGTTGAAGAGACGTGACAGCATGCTGAAGGAATCGAGTGCCAGGAACACAGACCTCTCTCTGTTCACCTCTGCTGTGCTGGAACACAACGAGCTCCAGCCCCTCACCTTTGTTAAGGATCAGACCTGTTTGGAGAGTGCTGGAGAACCTCCAACAGTCAGAGGAGTGAAGACACGCTGAGGAAAGGAGATATTAGGAAGTTGTCGAGAGGAAGTTCTGATAATCAATAGGCGCGGGGAGCGAGTTGGAGAAGAAGAAACAAAGGCAGAAAAAAGGAAAGAAAGCGTTAGATAGGGAGGGCCAACACATGCTGCCCGAAGGCCTTTTCACTATCCATCAAATTCAGCAAGTTGGCCTGAAAGCTTGCAGCTGCCATATGTGATGAACCATTCACACAGTGAAGTCCAACAAGTCAGCAACAACCCCTGCAGATGATTTGTTAGAATAAAAAAAAAAAATTCACTGTGAAAAACTTCAATGCTGTTAAGTAAAAGCTAATGAAGCTGCACTTTACATTTCTTGGCTGACATTATGTTTTAATTCCAGGAAGCTGAGCGTGAAACCTACCTATACTTTCAGGTATCGCACACATAGGATCAAAGAATCATTGAATACATGGCAACCCTGCCATTGCATCAGTATTAATATCCAATATTCAATAAACACACAGAGATAAATTTCAGCCATTGCTACAGCTGGCACCCAATATTTATTTAGTCTTAGCATGCTGAGGCTCCAGCTAAAATACTGTTTGCAGTCTGGGATGTTAAAAGGGGCTAATGGAGCATCGTAAAATTGATCTCAGTTTTAAAAAAAATAAAAAATAAAAAATAAAGTTTGAACCAAGTCAAACTGGCATGTAGTTTGTTTTAATCCAATGCTATCTGTGTGAGTGATACTTGCAGCACAAAGGGGATGGAGCATTTTCATGGTGCCCTTCTGATAAAAAAAAAAAGTAGAGGAGTTGCCCCCTGCTTGATAAAGATAAAAGATAAAAAAAAAATACAGTATATTACAAAGTATTATATAAATATATTATCATTATTACATATGCATTATACAAAAGGATGAGTCTGTCCCTGTGAATTAGTATTCGTATTAGAATATATTGCAAAGATTGTAAATTTGATGATTATCAGTTTTGCACCTCTTTGCTCTCAGGTGTCCTACATTTTTATTGATGAGTTTAGCTTATTTATATCTTATGGATGCATAATAAAATTCTGTGCTTGATGACAAAATCTCAAATATTAACCTTTTCATCAAGTTTATATTTCTAAATGGAAATAAACATATAGCAAAAGATTTTGATGTAGATTTATTTAGATTTTTTTGGAAATCTTAGATTAGCTGAACTTTTTACAAAAGTCAAAATTTCTTTTGTTGTTGCTAGAAGTATATTTGCCAGTACTGTTTTATTTTTTTGCATCATTATTCTGTATTTATTTGGATGATGCAAGCATTAAATAAAACTACCTATTTAATGGTGTATCACGGTATGTGCTATTACCATGTTAAAACACATACTGTGCAGGCCTGTAAAAAGTAACAGGTTTGGCAAGATGAATTTTGATATCTTTGGATCCATTTGCAATAGATCAATAGAATTCATAGACTTGCCAGTGACCGTACAACAAACTGATGACATTTCTGGTACACAGATTATTTTAGAAAAGACTGCATGGACTGCTTCCATGACCCTTGAGGGAGTTATGAACAAAAAAAGTGCTGAAAAGTGAAGACTTGGTCTATCATCACCAACTATTTTTTTCCCTGAGAAGTGATCACTGATGCCCACAGGCAATCTCTTTTTCCACGTCTGAATGCTGTATGAACAAAATGCCTGGTCATCAGTACAAAAAATGCCACTATTTATGCATCCAAACCACACTGCATACAAAATTCAATATATTCATGCAAGGAGAATGAATTAGTAATATGTGTGCATGTTCCGGCCTTGGGAAAACATCCCTTCTTTATAATTAAGCCAGTGGCAGAGTCAAGCGAGCCTTAGTGCAAACCTCTGTGTCTTATCCTGGTTGGTGGGGAATGTTGAAAGCTATTGCAACTAATTGGTTCCCCTGCCTCCTTTTTGTCATGGGAATGACACAACAATCAACACCCTCCATCATCTCCTGCAGAATTGAGAATTGAAACAACAGGGCAGTTGTCTCATGTCACACCAAACAGACTGTCAGTCAAGCATTAGTGAAGACTGATGTTGTGTGCTGTTTTCCCACTCTCTTCTTTTTGTTTGGGCCATAGCCAACAAGCATCATAAAGCAAAATCATCATCAGTTGTTTGTGCTTCCTGAAAGCACTGGATTAATTTCCTATACTTTACAAATCCTCCTTTTGTCTAATCTTGCTTCTTATTTTTGCTTTGCTTACTTTGAGGGAGCACTCCACAGCATTTGGTTTCAAGGAAAAGCCCTCCACACACATTTGATAGGCAGTTTGCAAGTTGGAGAACTCCACTTGAACACTAACTACCCATTTTTAGTGTTAGTTATCCTCTGTATTCACAAGAGCAATTTTCACCAAGGAGGGGGGGAATGATTTTGCTTCATCAAGAAGAAGCGGATCTTCTAAAAACAGTCATTCTGTTTCCTGCTTCTTCCCCCTCTTCCGCTTTACATCTCGAGAGACAGTTGCAGCCTGATTCTCTCGATGAAGTGGCTCTCCAAACTTACATCATGCATTGTTTTGCCGGCTGGTATGCTTTACGGGCTCTTGGCCCATTGGGGTGCTAGATTGAGTGCGTGTAGGTTAGTGGGTGGGCAGCAGAAGTGGGTTCTTGGTGAGGGGCAGTAAATGCTGGAATTCCTAATAGAAGGTAATTGAAATGAGCACTTAGAAGCCATTGGCTGGCATTTTCCTCGTGCACAGTGAAGGGCTGTGGTAATCATGTGCTAGACTCTGTTGTACTCTATGTGCAACAGAAGGGCTCATTAGTGGATACTATGCATTATATAGGTGTACATTTATCCTCGACAGCAAGAAGACAAAGCTCATGAGCTCACTCAGATAACTATCTCAGGATTTTTTCTCAGATATTGCAGTGAGCATTTGTCACTGGTGGGCAGAAAGCAGCAGCCTTGAAAAGTTTCACTGAAATGTCACAAAATTTGATGAGTAGGCTGCTCGAGTGTGTTAAGGGGATGTGCTTACAGAAAGAGCCTCCACTTCAGTATTCCTTCTCTTTCTGTCTGCCTTCTCTTGCTGTTTCTGTCCTTGGCTCTCAGGACAAATAGTACCCTTACCCTCAGCTACTTTTTCCACCCCTATACAGACTGGAGCAGTTGTTACAAGCTTTCAGCGGACTCTTCATGCAAGACAAGGCCTTGTTCCATTTGTTGAAAAGCATAAAGTAGACAATTCTCAGAATATGTTGAGTGTGAGGTATTGTAACTACAATGAATGACATGTTGTCAGGAGAGTGGTGAAATGGTCAGAAAATTGTGCTCTCTGGAAAAATAATGCTTCCATTGTGCTGCACAAGGCCATACAAGCACAGGGGCGACCTTGGGATGAGAACAACTTAATTTAAGAAAGTAGGAGAGAAAAAAACAAAAGAGATAAAGGTTCTGCCTGAGAAGCAGAGCATGTGATCCAGTTTTGATAATCCGCACATTTAAATGGTTGGACAACAACAACCCTGAAATACTGTAGCTGTGGACTTCGCTCAATCAATCGCAATATCTTTCATGAGCAAACAGAACCTCCGGTGCTGCTGCTTAGGACTGGGTTAACAATCAGATTAAAAGCTTGACAAGTGAGAGCTGGACTAATGCCAGGTGATGGGAGCAGTTTGTGGCCCTACCAATAGTGGGCAGAAGAACAAGGCAGAAGTGCCCCACTGCCAACAAATAGGGGGTCGGGGTGGAAGATGGAGGAATGTTGAAAGCATCCCAGTCCCAGAACACATCTGGTAATTCACCAGTTTCCATTATGAAATTCCATTACATCCCCCCACCTTTCTTTGTCTATCCTACATTTGTTCCCCTGTCCTCTTCTCCTTGTAATCAGCTACTCTCCATCTTCCTCACTTTCACTCAAACAAAACGATTGCTCAGCAGAAGCCCTTCTCGCTGTAGAATATTTCTGTTTCGCTTCACTTATGTTTCCACGTGCTCACCAAAGCTGAGGAAGAAATAAACAGAAGAAGGTAAGGATTTAAACACAGACACACACACATGCACACACAGACTGAGGAGATGTCTTTGTCAGCAAGAGAAAGACATGAGTGGGCTGGCGCACTAATCATCGATCGGATGATTAAGGCAGATGAGGAGGGCTTTTTCCCTCAGTGAAGGATCTGATTGTTGGTCTCCTCCCGCCTAGTGTCCAGGGAGCACGCCGGCGGCAGCGGATCAGGATCAATACACTCAATCACTGCTGAGAGGGCCAGCGTCAGTCACGCTGTGCCAGACTATTAGAACCAAGTAGGCAGACAGTGAATAAGTCCATGCTTCCCTGGTCCCAACTCACACCACAGGGGGAAGCAATGAAGTAGCTGGCTGGAGTGTGTGTGTGTGTGTGTGTGCACAGTTATCACACGTGTTTCTGTTAAAGGACCAGTGCAACATTTTGAGAATAATTGCTCTGTTTTTGTCTAGAATTAGACAAAAAGATTGATACATCTCTGAAATCAAAACTCAAGAGTCCTAGCAAAGAGACAGCTTAAACTACACGGTGTTAGTCGGGCTCTGTCAAAAGCAACATTCACCTATAAACATATTAAAGCCCACCGATGTGCTTAAGATTCTAAATGACCTAAATGCTAGCTAGAGCTTCAGATTTGTGCAGCTTGGGCCATAATTTTACAATTATGCACTCTGAATTTGAACCAACTGCAGTGGGCTTGTCCATCTGCAAGGTAGCGATAGAACAAACTAAAGTGTTGTGCCTTTTTGAATATTGATATTGTAGTTTTACTTGCTGTCTCACATGGACCGACTTTCCTATTGTTGGTATCAGTCCTGAATTCAGTTTTAGTTTAGTTTACGTAGGGATAAATATGTTAAATGAACAAGGCAATTCACAGCCTCACAGTTTGCAATGTCAGTGGTTAGTTGCCCATTTGAAACACAAGAAAATCAATGATGTGCTCAATCTTTATAATAAATACACAGATTGAAACACAACAAAATACTTGATAATACTCATTTCCAAATTTCAACCAACTATTTTTAGTTTTGCCCCTATCTCTCCTCTTCCATTTGCTCTAAGTCTATATACTGTGGTTTGAAAGAATAATAAAAGTACGATTTTGAACTAGCCTTGAAACACAATAATAATGGAAATTGTTCTTTTGATTGCCACAAACAAGCTCTCGACCCTATTTCTCTATTTCCAACAGTTGGTTGTGATGTAAAATGTAAATAAATGTAAATAAAACTATAATTCAATGGCTAGCAAATACTTTAATCTCTCTATATTGAAAATTTTACAAAGGTAGTATTTGAAGTGTAATTTTTTAAAACAAATTTCATTGCTTCTTCTTTGAATAGCATGCTAAGTGTTTTGGATCTGAGGAGAACCATCGACAGAACCATCCATTGTGAACACAAACCTTCCACTCCTTACTATGCCATTTAACTGTGGCTTGTGTACTATTGCATCCTGAGATGATAGATTTGGGTTTCTAACTGTTAGAAAAATAAAATAATTTTTTTTATAATTAAAATCACCAGACAGTCTTCCATGTTTCTCAGCTCTCAGTACAAATGGAATGTCCAAGGAACTCAGTGAAGACCAAAGAAGTAAAACTGTAGATTTACACAAGTTGGGAAGGTTTCTTGGATGGTTTAAAAAGTACTTTTAATTACTCTAGGAAAAACAAGTAGGCCCGCAGAGCGAGAGCGAAGTGCTCTAATGGGGTGATATGGTACTGCAAGGTCATTAAGATAAGATGGGGCCTGATTATTTAAGTCCTTGTATGTGAGGAGCAGAATTTTGAATTCAATTCTGGATTTAACAGGGAGCCAATGAAGAAAAGCCAATATAGGAGAAATATGCTCTCTCTTTCTAGCCCCTGTCAGTACTCTTGCTGCAGCATTTTGGATTAACTGAAGGCTTTTCAGGGAGTTTTTGGGACATCGTGATAATAATGAATTACAGTACACTCGGAAAAATTATGGTTCTTAAATGGTTCTTCAGATGTCTTCATGGTTCTTTAAAGAACCATCATACGTCAAAGAACCTTTTTATTTTGTGGATGGTTCTTCAGCTATTACAAATGGTTCTTTAAAGAACAAAAGGTTCTTCATCCTTAGCAAACTAAGTTTGATGGTGTAAATGGCATAAATATTTATTCACTATAACGAGGCTGTGAATTATACTGTGTGTTTTCTTTGTGTGCAACCCTCCCCCTTCGCACACACGTGTGAAGGGGGAGGGTGGGTTACCTGGCAATTACCCTTTAAGAGAAGATGGTAGGAAACTGAATATTCAAATAAAAGTTAGAAATATTTGCTTAAAAATATACTGGTGGCAGGGGTGGGGGGGGGAGCCTAAAGACCCTAACCCCCCCCCCCCCACACACACACACACACCCCTAACCCCGCAAACCCATTATGAATATGGTGAGTTAACAAACAGTAGACACAATACACACATTCAAATACTGTACTTTAGTTTTAAATTTTAATAAAGTATTACTATTTTCTACTCCAAGGCATTACTTTTGAGATTATTATATATTTTTGAAATTATAGCATAATGATAATACTAGTTATTGTAAACTTTACAAACAACCCAGCAGTATGTAAAGTCAAATTATAAAATACAAGTAAATAACAATTGCAGAACAGAATGTCAGTGTAATGAACACACACTTTGTTTTGACAAAGCACACTGCTTAGGTAAATGATCTGGGTAGTTGTTCATCACTGAGCAATTTGTTAATATGTGTTTCGAGCCAAATAAATGACAGGGAGAGAGAGAGTGACGTCAGAACACGTCATACTATAACCTCCCGGGAGCGGACGGAGGGGGTCAGTCGTTGGGATGCGCATGCGCAGACAGAGTGCGCGAGCGGCGGGCCTTGACCTTTCGGGAAAACACTTTCTCACAGCCGGTGACAGCGAGGCGGATAACAGTCTTCAGTACCTGCTGGACTTTGAAGCTCTGGATTCCGGGACTGTTGGAAAAGGTAAAACATTTTCATTAAAACCTTATTACTGTTTTGTTTTTGTTACTCGTCATTGTAGCTTGCTGTTAATGTTGTGCTAACAGTAGCGATTAGTTAGATACGTTAGCCGTTGACGTCAGCGCAATTTAGTATCCGGTATACAGAAACTGTTTTCCTAACAAAACCACTGTTATAATTAAGTGAAGGTGCTCCCAGCTATTTTGAACCTTTGGCTTCTAAAATATGTGGTTCAATTGCGTGCTGCGTACATAACCTAATGTCAGCTAGACCGAAATTAAAATTTAATATATTGTTAAAGTCACTAAAATGGCGCCTGAAGCCTGTTGTGATGTGAGCTCTGTGTCTGCTCTGGAAACTCTGAAACTCTGTAGATCTGAGCCGTACATTAAATACTCACATGAACCTGTACTTTGAATTCTGTATGAGCTGTATAAAATACAGCTATGCATAAGTGTTTTGAATGAATAATTAGATTAGATAACTCTTTATTGTCTAATATAGAAATGAATAGAAATGTGACATGAGAAGGTGTGTCTTTGACTGTTCCTGTATAACTTATTTTCGGACTAGTTGACAAGTTATGCTCCGGTCATTTTATGTTTCCAAGATAGATGTTCTTTTGTAATATAGTTAAATTTTCTTTGTATATTTCATTTATCCACCATCATACATCATACATACAAGCTAAGAAGAGGTCGTTATACTAACAAGAGGTATCAACGCTGGGCCAAAGTTCAGCACATGGTTAAAGTTTGTAATCCAGCCAGGGTGTAAATATCACTCAGCAGCCAGAGCTGAAGCAGGTAGCATCAACACATAAATCTACTCTACCCGGCTTAAATCACAAGACCACCTCTGACCAAAAAGCTGTAGATTTTTCTTGTTTGCACAAATTAATCCAGATTCACATTGTGTTCACAGCTCCAACAAAATGAGGAAGAGGAGGGGGAGAAACACCATTAGGTTGAATTAGAATTGGATGGAAGGCGAGGATAAGGAGAAGGAAGCTTAGGATGAGGAGGAAGAGAAGCAGCAGGAGCATCTTTAGGGATCCCTATGATGTCATTGAGGTTTGTTTCATTAATATGGTCCTCTCACAAAGAAAGATGACTTGTTTTAGTTCACCTACTTCCTGTATTAAATAGTGATGTGCAAAATGTTGTGAAAAACCATGGAGCAGGTACGTATAGTGCAACTGCAGGTAAATGAACATCAAATCTCTAAGACAGACTGAAATCTGTATATTTATCACCCTTATGATAAAACCCATGTCAGCCATTGGTTTATGGACTTTGTATTTTGAAGCCTCAACATTTTCTTTATTGCTGTTGCTATGTTGGGACCATATTAGGATGAGGGATCAGAATCTGGAGTCATGCACACTATTGTTTCATTTAGTGTGTATCCATAAGATTCGTACAGCAGATCCAAGTTGTGCCTTGAAAACAGGAAAGTCGTCTGCATAGAGGAGAACTTTAATAGCAGGCTTGTACAAAGTGAGGCTTTGTGCTCACATTTGCTGCAAACACTCGTTTTACCCTGTTTTGATGCAGAATTAATTTGAAATCAGGCAAGAACTGGACTTGTTTTTTATAATGTGTTCTTGTGAATTGATTGTGTATCGCATATGTTTGATTTGACTTTCTGCAAGACAACAGTCGTCCGCTGGCCAAAAAAGTTTTCCAAATACCTCCACGTGATCTAGCCTGGATTTAGAAAAGAATAGCACAAAAAATCTGCACCTCCTGCTTCAGATGCAATTTGTGTTTCTGTGTTCAGAGGCAGCGGCGAGAGGGGAGACCTCGGATCATCCAGCTGGAGAGCCTGACCAGGAGGAGTCGAACATTAACTCAGCTCTTCCAGGGCACCCTGCAGACTCGGCTGTTGGCATCGGCGAGGGATGACGTGAACGTCAAACTGGTCCATCACAGGTCAACTGCAGGTATGCGAGTCCGACCTTCTGAGGAGGGTTTCACTTTTCTCTCTTCTTTATAATTGACTCTTTTCTCTCTCTCTTTCAGCTCCTTGTCTCAGAGTGGGAGGGATTTGAAGCACAAAGGGAGGAACTTGTCATTTGGTTGGCTGATATGGATGTCCGCCTGAGTGAGGTTGACCAGCTGACAGGAAACACCAGTGAAAAACTGAAACAACTGCAGGTGTGGGCTTGTTTTGATATGACATATATTTGATATGATACATACGTCAGAGACATTATCCTAAACTGGACTAACAAAGGACCATGAGTACAACATGAAATGTACATTACATAGCGTAAGGCTGAAGTTCATTGATCATTTTAATCATAAACTTGTTGTTGAAATATTTTTATTGAACATGCAAGCATCTGCTGATGAAAATGTGTTGATTTATTGGTCTGTTATGAAGCTATTGCTATTTCTAATGTGTTTTATCACTTTCTGATGTTTTATTAATTAAACAATACATGTATTAATTGTTGTGTTATCTGTAGATATAGTATTTATATATATTTATTTATAGTATAGCAAATATATTTAATTATTACTGTTTAAAACACTAATATGTGACATGTATTAGTAGTGATGTTGTGCTGAGGGTTAAAATGCCTTTTTGTCTTTTGGTAACTACAAAATGACAATAAACCATTAATATATGTCTATGCTGTGCTCGTATTTATTTTACCCTACTCAAATTCAATTTATGATACATTTTATTTTGAAAGATTTAAAATGTTTTTTTAGAGAACCATTTGAAGGATCTTTTTAAAAATGGTTCTTTGGGGCACCTTTAAAGGTTCTTCAATGAACCACTGAAAGAAATGGTTCTTCAAAGAACCATTGTTTGAAAGGTTCTTTGTGGCACCAAAAAAGGTTCTTCTATGGCATCAGTCTAAAGAACCACTTTTGGTTCCAGTTGGCACCTTTATTTTTCTGAGTGTAGTCCAGCCTGGAAGTAATAACTGCATGAACTAGCTTTTCAGCGTCACTCTGAGACAGGGTATTTCTAATTTCAGAGATTTTGCGCAAATGGAAGAAAGCAGTCTTATATATTTGTTTAATATGTGCATTGAAGGACATGTCTTGGTCAAAAATGACTCCAAGGTTCCTCACTGTGTTACTGGAGGCCAAGGTAACGCCATCCAGAGTAAGAATCTGTTTAGATACCATATTTCTAAGATGAAAATCTTAGAAATATGGTATCTAAACAGATTCTTACTCTGGATGGCCGAGTAAAAAAACCTCAGTTTTATCTGAATTAAGAAGCAGAAAGTTAGTGGCCATCCAGGTCTTTATGTCTTTAAGACATTCCTGCAGTTTAACTAATTGGTGTGTGTTATCTGGCTTCATGAATAGATAGAGCTGGGTGTCATCTGCATAGCAGTGAAAATGTATGCTATGTCTTCTGGTGATACTGCCTAATGGAAGCATGTATAATGTAAACAGAATTGGTCCTAGCACTGAACCCTGTAGAACTCCATAATTAACCTCAGCGTGTGAAGAAGACTCTCCATTTACATGTACAAATTGGGGTCTGTTAGATAGATATGATACAAACCACTGCAGCGCAGTACCTGAAATACCTACAGCATGCTCTAATCGCTCTAATAGAATATTATGGTCAACAGTATCAAACGCTGCACTGAGATCTAGCAGGACAAGCACAGAGATGAGTCCACTGTCAGAGGCCATAAGAAGATCATTTGTAACCTTCACTAAAGCTGTTTTTGTGCTGTGATGAGCTCTGAAACACTCAGCTCATGAGCTTCCTCCAGAGGGTGTTTGGGCTCTCGCCTAGAGATACAGTGAGGAGCTGGGTCTTCGTCACTTCCTGTTTGCCATTTGTTTGAAAGTTGTGTTTTGATCGTGTCCTGTGGATTTTTGAAATTTGGCCATCAATTTCTGGAGCAAAGACTACTCAAATTGTTGGAACTTTGGTACAACCCTGTCTGGATTACGACTTTGATACAGGATATTGGACTGGACTAACGGAGTTAACGAGGTAATTGCAGGCTAGCCAACACGGTACCAGCCTAACAGCTGACTGAGGAATCAGCTGACTGAACCTGCAACCAGGGTAACCCGATAAAATGGGGCCGAAGAGGACACCGACAGCTGAGGAAGTCGAGGATATTAAAAAGTCTCTTGACTTCATAATGGAGGAAATTTCTACTATCAGGTTGCAGCAGAAAAATATCATTGAAATTGTGGAGGAGGTAAAGCTCCTCCGCATCCAAAATGCCGAAAAAGATAAAAAGATTGCATACCTGGAAAGTAAGGTCGCTAACCTGGAACAATACTCCAGGATAAACAACGTCATCATCACTGGGCTCCATATTAAACCCCGGTCATACGCTCAGGCGGTGACCGCAGACCGCAATGAGGAACCTGGAGAGCTTGACATTAGCTACACGGAACAACAGGTGGCTGCTTTCCTGCGGTCCAAAGGGATTGACCTGGACTGTAACTCTGTCGAAGCATGCCACCCTCTTCCCAGGAGGAACGGCAACATACCGGCTATTATATTAAGGTTTGTAAATCGAAAGCACAAGATTACGCTGCTGAAACAAGGAAGAAAATTAAAAGGATCTAATGTCTTTATCAATGAACATCTAACCAAACACAAAGGTGAAATAGCCAAAAAAGCGCGACACCTTAAGAAGCTGGGAAAAATCCAAAGCACTTGGACGACGAACTGTAAAATATTCATTAAACTAAACGGATCACCAGAGGAAGCCAAAGTTCTGACCATTAAAAACATGGCGGATCTCAAAAAATATCAGTGAGCAACACGATCTGGACGGCAAACAAGGTAATAGACAACCACACAGTCACTTATGACACACACTGGAAGGAAGAACTCAGATACATCTGGAAGAAACAGCTGCATCAGTCAGACAGTTGCGGAATATGATCAATTGGAACTGAAAACTATATGGATCACAATACACAGGACTTGGAATATGAAATAGATCCAGACAACAACTTCTCATCTAACAATAACAATTGCTGCTACTATACAAATAAAGACTACAATCAGAGGATTAAAACTGAGAATAAATTATCAATTATCCACTTTAACTGTAGAAGTCTCTATGCTAATTTTAATCATATCAAAGAATATCTTAACCAGTTTTCACATCCATTTAGTGTCATTGCCTTATCAGAAACTTGGATCAATATGGAAAAAGGAACAGACTTTGAACTGGAGGGTTATGAATTCACATTTATAACTAGGCGAAACAAAGTAGGAGGAGGAGTGGCCATGTATGTGGACAAATCCTTGAAATTTAATGTGGTGGAAAAGATGACGATGGTGATTGATAATGTACTAGAATGTATTACAGTTGAAATTTGTAAAGAAAAAAGTAAAAATGTAATCATTAGCTGTATATACAGAGCTCCAGGTAGTAGTGTTGAGACATTTAAAGACTGGATAGAAGAAACATTTATTGAAATAGCTCACAAAAAAGTTTTCATTTGTGGAGACTTCAATATTGATTTGCTAAACCCAAATAAACATATAACCACTGAGGAATTTATAAACACAATGCACTGTATGAACCTATTCCCTAAAATTACTAGACCTACCAGGATCACATCACATTGTGCAACTCTCATAGACAACATTTTTACAAATGACATTGAAAATAAGACTGTAAGTGGACTCCTGATTAACGACATAAGTGACCATCTTCCAATTTTTACAATCTATGATAGGAATTACAAGATCAATAAAATGGACAGTAAAAAAGAGTACAGACGAGTAAGAACAGAAGAAAGAATGAATGCATTTAAAAAAGATTTATTGAAAGAGAACTGGGGTGAAGTATATCAGGAACAGGACGTTAATAGTGCGTATAATGAATTCCTTAGAATATTTACATTACTGTACAATACCAACTGTCCAATAAAACAATATAGTAGGAAACATAAATATATGGACTGTCCATGGATAACAAAAGGTTTGCAAAATGCATGTATAAAGAAAAATGCTCTATACAGAGAGTTCTTAAGAACGAGAACTAAAGATGCTGAAATCAGATACAAAAGATATAAAAATAGGTTAACTAATATACTTAGATTTAGTAAAAAGGAATACTATATGAAAAAATTAGATATAAATAGAAATATTATTAAAAGATTATGGGAAATACTGAACAGTGTTATAAAATGTGGGACTGGACAAAAGAACTATCCCAAGTATTTCATTTGTAATGACCATGAAGAATACAATATGGATGTTGTGGCAAATAGTCTCAATGAATTCTTTGTAACTGCTGGACCAAATTTAGCAAGAACAATCACTCATCCTGGGAAAGCACATGAAAAACCAGATACACTGATTGACAGAAATCCATATTCTATGTTTCTCACAGCCGTTGATGAAAATGAAGTTTTTGAAATTGTCAAAAAATGTAAAAATCAGAAATCTTTGGATTGTAATGATATTGATATGATAGTGGTTAAAAGAGTCATTGAGGCTATTATAAAACCATTTACATACATCTGTAATTTATCATTTCAAACTGGTCGATTTCCAGACAGAATGAAAATAGCAAAAGTTATACCTCTATACAAATCTGGAAACAAACACCATTTCACAAACTACAGGCCTGTCTCTTTACTACCTCAATTCTCAAAAGTTCTTGAAAAACTGTTTAAAAACCGACTGGAAAAATTTATAGATAAACATAAACTACTCACTGAGAGTCAGTACGGATTCAGATCAAGCAGATCAACATCATTGGCACTATTAGATTCCATAGAATACATCACAATATAGACAAAAAGCAATATGTGGCTGGGTTATTCATAGACTTGACAAAGGCATTTGACACTATAGATCATGATATATTAATAAGAAAACTGGAACGTTATGGTGTCAGAGGGGTAGCTTTAGATTGGGTCCGGAGTTATTTAGGTCAGTGGTCCCCAACCTTTTTTGCGCCACGGACCGGTTTATGCCCGACAATATTTTCACGGACCGGCCTTTAAGGTGTCGCGGATAAATACAACAAAATAAAACTAGTACCGGTACCGAAAAAAAGAAGATTTATTCATAACACACGTGAAAAGACCCAGGAAAACCAAGAACAAAATAACGCTGAAAACCGATAAAACCCCTGAAATTCATACATTTCACACCTGAGCCTCAACTCTCGCGGCCCGGTACCAAACGACTCACGGACCGGTACCGGTCAGAGGCCCGGGGGTTGGGGACCGCTGATTTAGGTGACAGGAAACAGTTTGTGAAATTAAATGGTGGTTGCTCCTTATGTATGGACATTGCTTGTGGTGTACCCCAAGAGTCAGTTTTGGGTCCAAAATTCTTCAACTTGTACATTAACGACATCTGTAAAGTGTCCAAAGTATTAAAAGTGGTTCTCTTTGCTGACGATACAAACATTTTTTGCTCTGGTGATGATCTGCATAATTTATTGGAGGATATGACTAATGAAATAAGTAAAGTGAAGTTCTGGCTTGATAAAAATAAATTATCATTAAATTTGAATAAATCTGAACTTATGTTATTTGGAAATAGTAGTTTAAATACAAATGTAAAGATTCAAATAAATGGTGTTGATATTGAAAGAGTCAGTGAAAATAAATTTTGGGGGTAATAATAGATGAAAAACTTAACTGGAGAGCTCACGTAAGATATATTCATTCCAAAGTATCACGAAGCATTGCAACACTAAACAAGGCAAATCAGGTATTCGACAGAACATCACTTCATATTCTATACTGTTCGCTGGTTTCACCATACTTAAGCTATTGTGCAGAGGTCTGGGGTAATAACTATAAAACCACATTACATTCACTTTTTACTCTTCAAAAAAAAGCAATTCGAATCATCCACAATGCAGGTTATAGGGAACATACAAACTCACTATTTTTGCAGTCTGAAATATTGAAAATTGACGATCTAGTGAAATTCCAAACAGCACAAATTCTATTCAAAGCAAAAGATAAAGAACTGCCAGGTAATATTCAGAGTATGTTTTTTTTTTTTGAAAGAAGGAAGTTATAATTTAAGGGGTTTTTGTAACTTCAAAACAGGGAAGGTACGTACTACAAGAAAAGGCTTTCTGTTCATGGAGTGAAACTATGGAACAGTCTGAATATGGAATTAAAGCAATGTCCAAACATAAAACTGTTCAAAAAGAGTTATAAAAATATGATCTTCTCGAACTATAAAGAAAAGGAAAATATTGAAATTAATTGAATGTCTCTATTAAAAAAAAACAAAAAAAACCCTCATGTGATATTATAGTATATAGTATATCAGAAATCTGTTCACTATTTTTATTACAAATTATATCAGTAATGTTTTTTTTGTATGTATTTTGTATAGTATTTTCTTTCTCTCTTATTTTCTTTTCTAAATGTACCTGTGTATTGTTCACATGTTGAAATAAATTACCAATCAATCAATCAATCAATCAATCAAACCTGACTGAAACTCTTCAGATAAACCATTCCTCTGCAGATGATCTGTTAACTGTTTGACAACTACTCTTTCAAGGATTTCTGATATGAAAGGAAGGTTGGACATTGGCCTATAATTAGCTAAGACTGTTGGGTCTAGAGATGGCTTTTTAAGTAAAGGGTTAACTACAGCCAGCTTGAAGGCCTGTGGTACATAGCCAATTATTAGAGATTGATCATATTTATGATTGAAGCATTAATTAATGGCAGGACGTCTTTGAGCAGTTTTGTAGGAATGGGGTCTAAAAGACACGTTGATGGTTTGGAGGAAGTAATTATTGAAGTTAACTCAGAAAGATCAATTGGAGAAAAAGAGTCTAAATAAATATCAATGGTACTAAAGGTAGCTGTAGATAATATTACATCTGTGGGATGATTATTGGTAATTTTTTCTCTAATGATTAAAATTTTATTTGTGAAGAAGTTCATGAAGTCATTACTAGTTAACGTTAAAGGGATGGTTGGCTCAAATAGTAAGATGTTCTAGCTTTACGGAGGGCTTTCTTATAAAATAACAAACTACTTCTCCAGGCGAAATGATGATCTTCTAAATTTGTGACACGCCATTTCCTCTCCAGCTTACGAGTTATCTGCTTTAGGCTACGTGTTTGAGAATTATACCACGGAGTCAGGTACTTCTGATTTGAGCCCTTATTTTTCACAGGAGCTACAGTATCCAGAGTCGTATGTAGTGAGGAGGTAAAATTATTAACAAGATGATGGACCTCTGTTGGAGTAGCATTCAGGTAGCTGCTCTGCTCTATGCTGGTGCAGGGCATTGAAGATGATAACAGTGGGTGGATTATATTATTAACCCTTTAAGACCTATCATAGAACCAAGTCTGCCAGAGCTTATATTATATTTTTACATGCTGTGGAGCCATTTTTGGGAGCATTTCAAGTTGATATACATCAATACAACCATTATAGCCCAAATTTTAATAATATGTCTGCATTAAGTGCATAGTAATTACATACATTGCATACATTTTTGTTTTTTTTAACATATATTTCTAGTTAGAGAAATTTAAGAGGCTTATCCCTCAAAACTGTAAATACAAAAAAGTTGCACAAAATAGTTTCCCACCACAGGAAATTTATTTTAAGTGTCTTCATAGTTTTATTTTTGAAAAACACCAATTTTTATATACTGCAGGAAAAACAAAAATAAATATTATAATGCAAATTTGCAAAAAAACAGCATATGCATCAAAATAAACTATTTCCAGCAGTGCAATTTTAGTCCTAAGCATCCCAGAAACGACACAGAAAGTCATAAACTCAAACATAACTTTTAAAAACACCAGTATAGGCTCATAAGGCCCTGATGGTAAAAAACTACATTTCCGCAAAATGATGTCACTTCCTGTTTTGGGCAGGACATGGAGGACATGTGATAGTTCGCGCTGATGAACATAGGAAGTGTTACAAACAGCTGATCGGATCGGCAAAGCCTGTTTCTGGAATATTATGTTTTTGTTGCTGCAAGTGCTTTTTATGCAGTTTTTGCAAAGCTATATGTGGAAGGAAACCGTGACTTAGGACAAGCTGATGGCATAAGATGTAAGTACAACTCCTCCGGTTTCATATGCAAAAAAAATTATTGCTAACTTACGTGGTTGCAGTGCTACCGGGATTTAAAAATAGTTAGGCAAAACCAGAGCATGCCGCTCTGACCGGCTTTAAAGGGTTAAACTTAAATACAGAACTTTGAGAAAGACATCTACTATGATGAAGTCTACTCCCCACTGCTGTGTAATCAATTATTGTAAATGTCAATGTTCTCAGGAAATGATCAGACAGGAGAGGGTTTTCAGGAAATACTGTTAAATGTTCAGTTTCTATGCCATATGTTAAAACAAGATCTAGAGTGTGATTAAAGTGGTGGGTGGGTTCTTTTACATTTTGAGAGAAGCCAATTGAGTCTAATAACAGATTAAATGCTGTGTTGAGTCTGTCATTTTTAGCATCTACATGGATGTTAAAATCACCCACAATAATTATTTTATCTGAGCTGAGCACTAAATCAGATAAAAAGTCTGAGAAATCAGACAGAAACTATGTGTAAGGCCCAGGTGGACGATAGATGATAACAAATAAGACTGGGGTTTGAGTTTTACAGCTGGGGTGCATCAGGCTTTCAAATGAATTAAAAGTCTGTTTTGATCTTTGGTTGATTAATAGGCTGGTGTGAAAAATTGCTGCCACACAGCCCCCTCGGCCTGTGCTTCAAAGTTTCTGGTAGTTAGAATGACTCGGGGGTGTTGATTCGTTTAGACTAACATAATCATCCTGCAGAGTAAGTCAATTTGTTGATCAATTATTAAGTCATGTACTAACAGAGACTTGGAGGAGAGAGACCTAATGTTTAATAATCCACATCTCCTGGGTTTGAATCTGTGTGGAGTTTGGATGTTCTCCCCGTGTCTGTGTGGGCTCTCTCCTGGTACTCCGGCTTCCTCCTGTTGTCCATGTTCTAAATTGGCTGTGAATGTGAATGTTGGTCTGTCTTTTTGTGTTAGACTGGTGACCTGTCCAGGGTGTACCCTGCTTCTCACTCCATGACAGCTGAGAAAGGCTCCACCCCAACCGTGACCCTGAATTGAATGGATGGATCATTACCAGAGTTATTTTCTTGTAAAAAACCAAAAAAAACACCCGAAGGCATGATCTGATTTTTTTTGTATTAAAAACAGGAATGTCAATTTATTTTCTGTTTCCATCACTTTCCACAATACTTCCTTCAATTTGCTAAGTTCCACACTTTTACCACGCAATGTTCCACTGAAAATAATGTAATTTTAGCAACATTAAATTACACAGTAAGCTTAGCTGCTCTGGTGTGATGCCAGAAATACAAAGATGCAATGTGTAGCACAGCTTCACCTTGAAAACCTTGTGCATGGATAGAAAAAGCTGCCTGCCCTTATGGGGACTTCAGGCTATCTGGCGAATAAACTCCTTAGCACCATAAGAAAGGAGGAGAAGAGGGAACAACCCTTGTCAGACAGCTGTGTCCCTGACAGACAATAGATGGCCAGGATCCATCTGGATGCAGCAGCCCTGGACCAACATGATGTATACATCTTCACTCGCCAATGGGATCCATCAATCCCTCTCTCACCATGGTGACCAGGAGTGACACGTAGCCTATACCACCAGAGCCCTAATCTACTGAAAAAAATGAAATGCATTAATCTGGATGTGAACAGGTAATTGGTTTGAAATGTTTTACATTTTTTCTCAGTAGTGTTTGTGTTTTCCTTAACTCTGACCATTTCTTGTGGCTTCACTGTAACCAGGAGAATACAATGAGAAATTCAGTTTAAAAAGGCATTCACACACATTCATAGTCTGATAGATGCAATGCAGAGTTAGTATCTTGCCCAAGGATATTTGGCATGCAGACTGAAGCAGCCAAGGATTGAACTACCAACCATCTGAGTAGATGACCTGCTCTATCTCCTGAGCTACAGCCACCCCACCACTGGCTCTCGTGGTCAGATGTTCCCCTGTTTGACAGAACACAGTGACCTGATGAGTTTTTTCATAGTTATTTCTCTCAATAGAAGACTACAATCACCTGAATCCTGTAATAAAAGACAACGTCAATTTTGACATGACTTAATGTTATGAGTAGTGAACCTTTAAGTACATATGAGGAGTGTAAGATTGTAAATGAAAGGAAAAAAAATCAAAAGTGTGGAAAATGCTACAGTCTATGTGACAGGTGCTTTGCAGTGGTGATTCTAAAATCAGTGAGGACTTAAATGAGTCCCCCACAATGTGAAAAAGATTTATGCCAAGTAATTTTACACAGCTGGAGTAGCTCCTTTGAAACTGATTGGTAATTTTTATCTAAAATGTTGAGTTGACTTCATGAGATGACCTGTCATAACACAGTCAAACAAATAAAATCTCACTATTGTTGGTTTTAAAGAATCTTATTTAGTTGAATTTACTGAATAAATTTGTTTTATTTAAGTTTACTGTAGTCATTCGTGTTATTTAGTCATTTGGCAGGTTAACTCAGTGGCATGCTGTTAAGTCAGTTCATCATGTTAGAGTTAAATGCAACCAGTTTTTTTAGGCGTTTTTGGTGGAACCACTTGACATAACTTTTTTAAGTAAATACAAAAAAGTATATTGAAACACTGAGATTTTTCTGTTTGTTTCTTGTATATAAAAAGAAAATAAGACTGTACCAGAGCTGTGAGTGTGGTTGCTGGGTAGTGCTGATGAGTGGGAGGTTACACTTGGTCAAGCTGTCTTTGTAAGTCACATGACTTATTTGTAATATTTAGATTACTACACTATTTATTCAAAAAAGAATCAAACGACTTGAAATGAACAAATTTTATTGGAAAACTTCCAGTAAAACTGAATAAAAATCTAAAACTCTGTTCACCTGGTGTTTAAAATGGTATTTAAAATTTCATATCGTCCTTTAAAAAGACCCTAGTTGAGTGTTTACAGCATCCATCCCTAATCTTCTCTTTTAAAAAAAAATCATGGGCAACCTTGTCAGCCAAGCAGTGGAGATGCAAAGAGGAATTGGGGGAATGGCCTTGCTACAGCACCATTCTGAATATGTTAACAGTGCTGCTTCCCTTGAACTGTCACAACTTGAAAATCCACCGTGTTAAGAGCTTCACACGCAGGCAGCCATGAATATCTGCTGGTTTCCACAGACTTAGCTGGGGAGGCTCTTAAAAAGCACTTGTTGTAATACATGACCAATTTCCCGGCAGCGAGTGTAGGGGAGTATTAACATCTCCTCAGCCTGGTTCGGCTTTAATGTGATGGAGATGTTATTAGAGCCATCGCCGGCCCAAATGAATGGCCAGTGGAAGCACCACAGCGGGAGGGAGGGGGGAAGGGGCCACATCGACCTTGGCCTCACCAAGGACAAGGACACTTGTGCTCATAAAAAGGGGGTGGTCCAATTGTTCACACTAGCCATGACTGCTGAGCCAGGCCTTGGAGTCAGGCTTACATGTCCATATGCCCAGTTAGTCAGCTTCTATTTCCCACTTTTTTTTTCAATAAAATGCCATGACATTTTTTTTTCACATTTGTATTTGCCATAGCTCAGTCTGCCCAGCATTTAATGATCACAAGCCTTTCATTTGGCCTCTTTGTTCTATAAATACATCAATAAATGTCAAAAATTCAAGGATAAAATGTTTGAAAGTATATAAAGAGAATGATTTTGAGAAATGATAAAAACTATATAAAAAATATGGAATCACATCATTTAAGAAATCTTCATTAATACATAGTGACATATATGTGGATTGCTTTGTGAGTTTGGAGATTATCATATGCTATAAATTGGCTTTAATAGCTCTGGCGAGTCATGTGATTAATTTGGCTGTCCTGCATTGTTGTGGCAAGCTATTCTTCCTGTGTCAAGAGGTGCTCTCGTCTTTGAACATTTATCTTGCCTCCCTGCTCCTTTTAAGTGTAATTATTTCACCTTAATTAGAGGTGAATCATGCTTAGTAAACACAAAAACACGGTCTCTTCAGATTAATAAACCGAGGTAATGCGTTAGGCACGGGGAGTCGGTTTGAATGAGCTTTGGCTCTGCTCCAATTTGGGCATGATTCTCATTGTGCAGCAGCTCCCAGCCTTGACGAAAGTGACCAGTGAGTAGCAGTTGAGGACAGGATGGCTGGGCACGGTGAAGATACAGCAGAAAAGGAGTTCGGGCCTGTGTCCAACACTGAATTCTACTATTGTTTCAACACAAAAACATGTTGTTCTTTGGTGTCTGCTATTAATAATACATTGGCCAAAATCTGTAAGTCAGATACAGTAGAACAAGGCATGAGCCACCTTTAAAAAAAAAAAAAAAACAAATAGCTTGTGTAGTTTTTAAATGCTGTTTTATTATTTGTTTCCCTTTTTGCTTTTTATTTTATGTGGAATCAATTATACATATAAAATATACATACTAGTGAAATTTGGTTCAGTTCTTCAAAATACTTTTATTCTGTCCCTTAAGCCAGTCAATTTCATGTATTATTTCATTTTAAATAATCGCTAGATAAATGTAGACTGAAATTCTTGCTATCGCTCCTTAATGCATGTAACTATACCATCAAACTGAAAAGATAAAATGCTCTAATATTTACTTTCAGCTGCTATGTGGAGGGAGGGTGCAGAAGTAGGGAGGGGGAATCTACTCTCCCAGCAACTAATTACTTAAGCAGTTGTCAAAGGTTTGAAGCTCGCTCTTGAATTCCAATGAACACTGTCCATGGACAGCGGTGGTTTTGCATATATTATGAATATTTCAGCTTCTCCCAGTAACCTTGGTGTCGTTTGGCAGATAGGTGCTGGCAGAGAGCCATTTAAAAGCTTCTCTTTTGCAGAAGGGAGGAGACAGGGTATTAAGCTTTATCTATACTTGACATTTCCAAGCATTTGTAATTAATTCATATAGAAAATCTTTGCCCGCTTCATCTAAATGACTGACCATGAAAAGCAAAAGGTAACTATTTGTTGGCTTTTCATTATTGTTTCTGTGAAAGGACACTAGACACAAACCCAACTGGTGCACGTCAAAATTACACATCAAGACAGCCTCATAATGCAAATAAAAAGGAAATTATGCAAAACAATTTACCGCATATCTTCTCAAGCACATATAGATGTCTCTGTTTACACATGCTGTTCAAGATTCAAGGTGAGAGTTCACATGCAGTCAGGCTCTGAATACAGGCACAGAGATTTGAGATTCTGAGTGTGAATAAAGATGCACATGTAAACCTTATGAAAAGTTTAGTGTGAAAGTGCAGCTAGGTGGACAAAACTAGTCTGCATGTCACTATGCCTGGTTTGTGTGTATATATACCTGTGTATCACATCGTTTCTATAGTTCTTTGAGTACTGAGTACTGTGACATGATATAAGCCTGGGGATATCTGCAACAATCTGGCCTTGCATATACTATTTCTGTAGTGCTTGTATTCCAGAAATGGTCACAAGCAAGAAATCATATCCACTTTAACAGATGATAGCTAACAGTTTTGAAAACAGTGCAAAACATTCTGAGAAGCCTCCACAGCTAACATGATTTCACGTAAAAATGTAACTGGTTAAATAGCTGTTAATGTGTATACCAATGTATTACTTTTTTATTATGCATGTTTATCACCGGATAATAAACATGCATATCTGGTTTTTGTCACCTTGGTAAGGTCTCCCATGGCAAATGGATCCAGGTTGAAGGACCAGACAAAGAGCGATTCAGAAGACCCCTATGAGTGAAAAACCTAGGCAACAGTTGACCCTTCCTTGTGATGTTTACCCGGGCATTGCCCTGGAGCCTTTCTTTGTGATTTTTTTTTTTATGTTTAAGTCATTTTTAGTTTCTTTTTTGTCTGTTTTAGAGGGGGATACAGTCTCTGAGGTGATGGGGTTTTGAGGGGATAATGGGAGGAGAAAAGCTGCAGAGGCATGTAAGACTGCAACTCTGCTTCCTGGTCCCAACTCTGGATAATCTCGTTTTGGGGGGGTTTAATAAATTTGGCCAGATTTCTAGAAATGAAAGCTGCTCCATCCAAAGTGGGATGGATGCCTTCTCTCCTAATAACCAGGTTTGCTACAGAAAGTTTCCCAATTAACTATAAAAGCCACATCATTTTTTGGACACCGCTAAGACAGCCAGTAATTTAAGCAGAACATGCAGCTAAACATGTCACTCCTGGTTCGATTGGGGAGGGGACCAGAGAAAACTGCTTTACCCCACTTGCCGACACACCCACCGGGGATCAAACTCTGGTAATTGGTGATTCTGTTCTGAGACATGTGAAGCCACAAATTTAAAAACTGCTGGCTAGGGGTAAAGATAGATTCAGTAAAATTATAATGCTTAAAGGAATGCTTGAGGGTGCTCCACCTGGGGACTCTGTCATCCTACTTGGAGACTTTAAGGCTTATGTGGGCAAAGACAGTGAGACGTGGAGGGAGGAACGAGCTGCCAGATCTGAACCTGTGCGGTGTTTTGTTACTGGAATTCTGTGCAAACCATAGTTTCACCATGTTCAAACATAAGTGTGTCCATAACGGTGTCGATAAGTGGCCCCTAGGCCACAGGTCAATGATTTGTATTACAATTTTGTAATTGTATCATCAGATCTGCATCCTGGACACTCGGGTTAAGAGAGGGGCTGAGCTGTCAACTGATCATCAAATGGTGGTGAGTTCGGCGGTGGAGGATGCTGGACAGGGGCCCCAGTCTATGAGATCTTCAAGTCCCACCTCCAGCAAAGCTGTGACAGCATTCCAAGGGTGACTGGGGATATCGGTCCTTAGTAACTGAAACTGCTGTACTGAGCTGGCCAACACCGGAAGTGAAGGGAGCCATCCAACTGAAGAGAAAATCCCATTGGGCTTGATCTACTCTCCAGGAGTACTCAAAACGCTCTATACAACATGCCACATTCACCCAATCACACCCATTCTCACAAGCACTTTCTCTGTACTAAGTACATTCACACACATTCACACTCCCTCCGATGGATGCAACTTGGGGTTAGTACCTTGCCCAAGGATGCTTGACATGCAGAGTGGAGGAGCCAGAATCGAACCACCAACCTTCCGATCAGTAGATGACCTGCTCTACCTCCAGAGCTACAGCCACCCCTCTTCCTGTGACACTTTGTAAGCAGTCGATAGGTACTGACAGGCCAAGATGAACGTAGCTTGGCCAGTGGCTGAAGCAAAAATTCAGGTGTAAGAGGAGTTTGGAGAGTCCATGGAAAAGGACTGCCGCAAAGAGAATCTGGCAAACCTTCAGGTGACTTAGGGCAGGAAACTGGTGCTCTACCTGCATTGTGTATAGTGCAGGTGGAGCACCACTGACTTCACCTGAGGAGTTTGTCAAGTGGTAGAAGAAATACTTTGAGGACCTTTGTAATCCCACTGACACGTCTTCCACAGAGGAAGCAGAGTCTG
Organism: Perissodus microlepis; assembly: GCF_051167445.1. NCBI lineage: Eukaryota > Metazoa > Chordata > Actinopteri > Cichliformes > Cichlidae > Perissodus > Perissodus microlepis. The sequence goes on along the minus strand of NC_140482.1, from coordinate 13,937,407 downwards.
TGAACGGTGTGGATGACTCCTCCATCACTGGGGGTGAGATCCTTGAGACAGTTATACAATTCCTTGGTGAAAGGGGCCCTGGGGTGGATGAGGTTTACTCTGAGTTCTTGAAGGCACTGGATGTTGTAGGGCTGTTTTGGTTGACACAGCTCTACAATTTTGTGAGGAGATCATGGGTGGTACCTCTGGATTGGCAGACCAGGGTGGTGGTTCCGATCTTTAAGAAGGGGGGCCAGAGGGTGTACTCCAACTATAGAGGCATCACACTCCTCAGCCTCTCTGGGAAAGTTTATGCTAGTGTGCTCGAAAGGAGAGTCCGTCAGTTAGTTGGACCTCAGTTTAAGGAGGAACAATGCAGTTTGCGTCACGGTCAAAGAACACTGGACCAGTTCTTTACCCTTTCGAGGATACTTAAGGGTGCATGGGAGTTTGTCCATGCGCCCTCAAGGGCAGCTGATGTAGTGCAGATACAGAGAAAATAAAAGGGCAGCAGATACAGGAAGACCTGAAGTCATGTAGACTTACACAGAAAGGTACAAGTATGATGTGAACCACTCCAGCGCAGTATCACAAATCCCTACACAGCCTACACAAATATTATGATCAACAGTCAAAAGAGGCTCTTAAGTCTAAGAAAACAAGGTTACAAAGTTCCCTGAATCTGTAACAAGGATGATATATTAAAAAGTGTCAGCAGCAAGTATTCTGTGCTATAAAGAGACTTAAAAGAGACAAAAAACAATAAACCTCAATTATCTGAAAAGACTGTAAACAATTTTCTCCAGAATTTTTGAAAGAAAGGGAAGTTTGGAAATAGGCATAAAGACAGTGGGATCCAGGGGTCCGTTCTTCGTACCTCGCTTACTACATCCAAGATCAAATGACACATCCAAGATCAAATCATCGCGCCAACTTTGAGCTCGCTATTCCGGTTCTCCGAACACACCTGTTGTTGACGATTAGTACAGCTGGATGAAGTAATGTGAGATCACTGGGTGGCTTAAAAGGGGCTACGCATCGATAGTAGAAACATTGATCGGCAACCCTTTGATTGGTCGGCGAAAATGTCGAAGGAGCGCGCTCAGTATTTTTCGGCAGCAGAGCAAGAACTCTTGATTGACGGATTTCAGGAGTTTCAGAGTTTAATTAAAACGCAAGGAAACACTGCAAAGGCTGCAAAAGCAAGGAGAGAGGGCTGGCAGAAAGTTGCTGACAAATTAAACTCGTAAGTAATTTAATAATAATAATAATAATAATGGATTGGATTTATATAGCGCTTTTCAAGGCACCCAAAGCGCTTTACAATGCCACTATTCATTCACTCTCACATTCACACACTGGTGGAGGCAAGCTACGGTTGTAGCCACAGCTGCCCTGGGGCAGACTGACAGAAGCGAGGCTGCCATATCGCGCCATCGGCCCCTCTGGCCAACACCAGTAGGCGGTAGGGTAAATTTATTATATTATATTACATTATATCATATTATATTATATTACATTATATCCTCTTTCACATTAGAGCCACAACAGGACCCACTAGAACATGGGAACAAGTAAAAGTGAAATATAAGAATATTCTACAGAATGGTAATATTTATCACTTATATTGCTTTTAGTCTCTTGAAAAGAGACCCTGAAATAATCTGTTTGTTTGTTTATAACAGCAACCAAGAAAAGGGCAGAGCAAAAAAAAGACAGGTGGTGGTCCTGCACCCCCTCGTCAACAAGTTGGTTAAGTAAATAATACCCTCACGGGAAAATCGATATCTCTCTATGAGCACACTGTCGTGCTGAGCTAAAGGATCCTGTCTGTCCCGCAATATACGCTGAATTCTGAAAACTCTCCTTATCAATCTTGCACCTTCCGCAATGGGTTGCTCGCGTACAAACGGACAGGACATGGCTGCGACAGACTTCCCAAATCCACCTTCGCTTTTATAGCCGTGGTCTCTCATCTTGATTACACGAAGTAATTTACTATTACTACTCTAAAATATGAATTACATCTGAAATAATCAAATACATGAAATAGAATGATTAATAGTACATTTCCTTTTTTTTTTAGGAAATGACCTGTATGTATCTGTATGAAATCAATAAAAGAATCAAATACTGCATTATCTTTAGTTACATTGATAATATTTATTTATGGAAAAACAGTGGAAAAATATCGCTGTTGCTTTCGTATAAATGAAGCGGACATACTGAGTGGCCGCGATCTAATCCTGTTTACATAAAGTAAGCCTGCTCCCAAGCAGGTTTACGCTTACGGATCTGTTGCTATGACAGCAAGTCCGGGATGAGCTTCGGAGAACCGAACGATCCAAGATCACGCGAAATCGTCAACAATCAAATCCAGCTAACTTACTTAGCGAGGTACGAAGAACGGACCCCAGGCCAGATTTTTTGTTTAGGCCTTGGTGTTAGCATTTCGAGCTTCTTGGATCGAATATTTACCATAGTTGGACAAAATATAGAGTGCTAAGATCAGAATTGGTTAGCAAGTCCCAGTTAGTGCTAAGTTACCAGACTATAGTAAAAAAAAATAAATTAAAAAGGCACCAACAACACAAACATGCTTGAGGGTTGTAGTTCAATGACTGTAGTTAGCAAAGTTGAGGCCTACCATAGTTGAGCCTACAGCTACCTGTGCGTGCATGCTCCTACCTTTAAGCGTTACAAGAATCAATCTGAATGGATTATAAAAAATAAATAAGTAAGTAAATCGCCCATTGTAGTGTTGTTATAAATGGGCGTTTTAAGATGGGAGTTTATGGGGACTGACTCAAATTTAGAGGCGACTGCTGGAGGAAAACCAGTCATTTGGCACTAGTGTTGGCTCAATATTTTGGACCCATGACTGCCTTTTGATTGGCACCCCAAACCATAATCATTTTGTAACCATGGAGGTTTAGTAAATACAGTACAAAACAATGTTTTCCCCCATATTCTTAAGTGAAAAGATTTGTATAAACATAATTTAGAAACACTCAGATTGGTTCTGGTTACAACAGAAGGAAAAATGCACTGATTTGTCTTATTAGTGTTATGCTAACATTTACTTATATAATCAATGGATATAGCCTATGGAAACAAACTGGTTCCCAAAGAATAATGTCGTGTTAAAGATTTAATTATTGTGAGGATATCAACTTGTTCTTTTTTTGGATGGGTCACAGTGGATTTTAGTATCACAGACATGATCTTATTGACCTAAACTGCAGCTGTAGCCTCATAAATTCTCTGACAGGAAAAGAAAGGAAAAAATAAAATAAATAAAACAAATGAACCACATTATCCAGATGCCAATTAGTGTGAAGCAAAGAAAGAAAGGCAACATGACTTAGAGCTCTTACAGAGATAAACATGAAAAGTTGTTTTTTTGTGCCAAAAATGGTGCAAATTTTCTTAAAAGTTCTGACTAGTGAATTTTTTTTTAATTTCTTTTGAAAAAAGAAGGCTGTCTGTTATCACAGTTTTAGCAGAATAAGCTGTTAGCTGCTATGATCTGATCAGAGTCTTGGATTTCCAAAAGCTTGGGCTGGTTTGGAATATATGGCTATTGCTGTGCTTAGAATTTTTCTGAGAAAAAATATACATCTATGTGTAGTCTCGTTTAATGGTCCTTTGTCGCTGTTAAATAAACTATTAGTACCTATAAAATCTGCACTGACACACAGATCCTCAAAGCCAAAACATCTTAGCCACAGTGGACTGAACTAGCCAACTGCTGGGTGGAATGCATTTTAGAAAGTCAAAATACAAAATCTGAAGCCAATGTATCTTTACTACACACTTTCCCGGGCTCATATTAAGTAGAAATAATATTCATTTTGTAAATATTGGTCCCAATTTAAGTCAAAAATATGGATAAACTATGGCATGTCCTATATTGATAACATCTTGTTTTAAAAAGCTAAGCCGGACAGGCAAAAACAATCAGTTTAAGCCAGGACATTGTATCTTCACCCAAATAAAAAAATAAATAAAATAAAATGGTTCATTCCTCTTTTATGTACGGCCAGTTGTTTTAGTATTTTTTTCTACATAATTTTCAATAATCAATAGATAATAAACAAGTAAGTTTATTATCTATTTTGCAAGCTAACCAGTGAACGTATTTGCTAGCTAGCTAAGATAAGATAAGATAAGATAAGATAACCTTTATTAGTCCCACGCGTGGGAAATTTGTTTTGTTACAGCAGTGGACAGTGCAAAGTTGCATAGAAAAATTAGAGAAAAACAGTGGAATAAGATATCAATAAGATACTGTACACAATAGAATAGAATAGAATAAAATACTATATACAATCAAATAAAATAGAATACAAATGCTATATACAATATGAGTATAATACAACGATGCCAGAAACAGTATTGCACTTAGTGTTATTTCTATTGCACATATGTGGATGTGTGTGTTTGATCAGTTGAAGTCTTTGTTGTAGACTACCAGCATTTAGCTTGCTGTGGCTAAAAACAAGGTGATCGGGAAGTATTGTATTTAATAAAATAATTTTACTCTTTCCAAAGAAATTTTAAATTTGTATTATAAACCAGTACAAGAGTACAGCCATCTGTTCTACAGCACTAAAATAAGTGACCAAGAATACTTACAAACATGCAGCAGACAAGATGCAAGGTCTGGTTCTGAGACAGTTTTAATGGGAAAAAATCAAAGTAAAGTCTGATTACTTATATCTCAAGAGCAAAAGTTTGGAATTATCTTCAGCTCTGTGTACTGAGATACAAACCCTTCTCAGTCTCCAGCCACAGGATCTGCGCCTTCCTACATCACTCCATTTTTCAGCTTCTCCATTACCTTAATCTGTTAGTGTTGCCTTAAGATATTTATTTGACCCATCCTCTTTGTGAAGAGCGGGTTCCTAGGAAGTTGTTTAGTGTACATCAGGATAAAAAGTAATTTTTACAAATCATCTAGTTATCTTCCAAAGTCTTTTTTGAGTATCCCTGAGTACATAATTTGTCTTTTGCCATTACAAATAATGTAACAAAACAAACACTGGCTGATTACAAATGAATATTCTGATTTTCTTTCTGTTCCAAATTTTACCAAAAAGGTTGGAAAGTGATCCCAAATCTTTTCACATATCCATTATCTTTGGGTTCTTTGGGTCATAGTTCAGCACTGATTTCCTCTTGTGGATAGAAGCCAAAGTTTCCTGCTCCTCAACCGGACCGCCTCATCAGCCTTAGTGTAAAAGGATCAGCTCCAGCACTCTGGCTTCACCAGATTGTCTGCTTCGTAAGTGTAGTAAACAGGCAGTTTTTTTAAAATAACTCATTAGTGAAGTTATATCCTCACTGTGCTAATGACATAGGCTAAAATAATGTCCTAATTTTCAGTGCCTTTCTACTGGTTGAAAGAGTGGATCACCTACCTGCATAACCAACCAGTTTCCATTGATCCGTTCCACTTCCACTGAAAAATCTTCTCTGGAACACTCATATGTTTGAGGGTGGGCAGCAGAGGACTGACCCCAAGAACATTAAATCTATCACTGAATCATCACTATCATGGACAGATTCTTTAAGTCAGCTCATTTCCTGACATTTTTAGAAACTCTGCCATGTTCCTTCCCATATCCGCGCCGGCTGGTGTATACAGTTATCATGGATAAAATATGCTTGCAATGCTCTAACCTCTTTCAGGTCTGCCTTCCAGAGAATTTGTCCCACATTTCCTCTGTCACAGGCGAAACCTTATTTTTCCAATCCTCTGGCTCACTATCTGACTGCTTATAGTGGACTCAAGTAAGCATTCTGGATCAGCTTCTTTTTTTGTCTCATCTGGACCAATTACTGTCTTTTTGGTCTTGTTGCTCTCCTGAGTCATCCTAGTGCCACTTCGGTTGCATAACCTCTCCAACTGTTAATAAAGACTTTACCTGGGTTTGCTTTGCAATTAATGGGGAGTGGAATGGAGCCTAAATTTCTGATTTAGGCTCAGAAATTGCTAATGACACGAGAGTATAACAGATATCCAAAGATCAGTTAATTAATATTATGTTGATTAAAATGCAAAGACCACAGAAATGCACATAATTGTTTTTCAAAATCCTGCCCACTGTGATTCAACCAATAGTATATCCTCTGTGCGCTCTTATAGAGGGTAAGCTCTTCAGTACCTCTGATTCTTGCAATAGCTCAGCCTCTTTCCTGGAGGTGATGTCAATCCTCTGAGATGACTACACAAGTGTAAAGACTTCAATCTGCGCCTCTGCCTCATCTAAAGCTGAACCCATCCACACCATTGTGTCCATTTTCTATGAGTGAGTGAGTTCGAGCAGCATGGGGGTGGCGAGTGTGTTTGTATGGGTGTGCATTTGTTTGTGTGTGTGTGCGTTTGGATCAAGTGTGCCTGTCCAAGAGGTTGCCAACTGGGATTAAGGGAATGTGAATCAGTGAAGGACCACCGTGGTAGTATCCAGTAGTGTTGAGAGTGTAACCCCACCACCACCACCACCGCCCCCCCACCCCCCACCACAACCTTCCCAACCACCACCACTGCTGCCATCACTTCCACCCCTGTGTTCTCTCTTTCACCACCCTGCTCCTTCTCTTCTCCCCCCACCATACATGTCCCTTGTCTCTGCCTCCAGCTTTAGCACTTCCTAGTTTAGTTCTGCCTGAGCGCAGAGCAGCTTTCTCTCCAATTTAGTGAGTGGCAGGGAAGATGCAGACTGACACCATACTGATTCAGTGGAGTGTTCACTGATGTGTGTGTCTGTGCGCGTGGGTTGGGTCTCCACACACACATACTCCAAAACCAGAGAAGAAAAAATTAAGAAGTAAACAGAATTAAAGGTATATGCAGTATATGGTATCTCTCTCTCTCTCTCTCTCTTTCTCTTTCTCTCTCTCTCTCTCTATATATATATATATCTATATATCTATCTATCTATCTATATATATATATCTATATATATATATATATATATATATATATATATATAGATATATATAGATATAGATATATAGATGTATGTGTTTGTGTGCATGTGTGCGTTTGAGAATGAAGTAATTTGTCACAGTAGCAGCTGAAAAGTACCTTGATCTTCCTAAAATAATCAGTACCTATTGGGACATGACCCTGTGTGTCTTTCCTAATTAGTAACCCATTCATGTTAGACAATACAAAGACAAAAAGAGGCTTTAAAAAAATCTTATCTTCGATCAGCTGCAATGGCATATCTCTAAATCCCCTCTTTTCATAGCGGAGACTGGTGTTTGCACAAGGGCTGCTTCCATGTGAAGTCTGTATGTGTAAAAAGCTATAGCTCCCTATGAGAAGGCCAGCTCTCAGTCTTCAGGGTGCCATCCTGTGGCAACATCAGAAGAAATGTCAAAGATTTTGAAGGCTTGGTTAAATACGACTGGATTTCTTTGCCTTAAACCTTCAATGACATTTTTGGCTGTTGGAAAGGTCAGCATGCAGCTCCTGTGAAATGCTAGCTCTTTTGGGGTGAACTTCAATACAGGATAATAAATCCCTATTTTTTTCTTCCATACTTCAGCACTGGCCCTGCCACAATAGTCCGTCACCTACTAACAAAACACACATTTGATGTATATATGTGTGTGTGTAATACTCTCTATGTGATAAATATTCTAGTCCTAAAGCAATTATGATACATTTTTGTGGAATTCTACCACTTCGCCAAAAAACTGAGATATTAATAAGTGAGCAATGTTTTTGTTTTGTTGTTTTTTTTTTAAAAAAAAAGATATTTGCAGCCAATTTTTAAATGCATTACCTGCTAAATAATGACTGTTTTTTGTCTGCAAGGGTTTATTCATTACAGTCGACACTTTTTTGGCTACGAAGCTAACCCTAAGCTGTGTTGACCATTTTTGTAAAATAATAAAATTAAGCCTTTATGTCTTTATGACTACAAACTGGAGGCCTGGGCCAGGCTCAGTTAAAGATTATTCTGTAAAATAGCTATTGTTAGGCTATATCATACATTAACAATCATTATTTAAGTATTGTAAATGGGACAAGCAAGATATTTTTCATCCTTAATCTTTGAAACAGGAGATTGGCCAGCTTGTTTCTGAAATTTTTATAAAATGTCACGAGGTTCCTCTGAGAGCAGAAAAGCAAAATGTTTAGTTTAGTTTACAGATTGTCTTTAAAAAACCATCTTTTGAGACAAGACGGATGAACTTCCCCCGACAGGACCATGAGCATTTCAGAGTGTTTTATAACTGAACTGGTTCCTTTTGACAGTAAGTGTAAGCGATCATCATTATTACATTATGATGATTAATTACAGTTTTAAAAAAAAGATGTAGGGGTGTCATTACGTTCCACAACAATGCTCCATCACCTTTTTATTTCCTATACTTGTAGTTTGGACAACCCAAGGGATATTTATATAAGCAAGTAAAGCAAGTAATGTCTGTGAAGGTCCTCAGTCATCCAGGTCATCGTTGGCATCCTCGAAAGAGTGTCCAAGGACACTCTTTCGAGGATGCCAATGTTCACATTTTGGACAGAGAGGACAGATGGTTTGAAAGAGGAGTGAAAGAAGCCATCTATGTCCACTGTGAGCGACCATCTTTGAACAGAGGCGGTGGTTTACGACACCAACTCTCTGCCATCTATAATCCAGTTTTGAGATCCCTTCCCAGACGCCTTAACGCCCACTCACATCCTGGGCCATCTGACCTCAGGAATTCGCATGATAAGGTGGGGCCAGGTTTCACAATGAACACACCCGAAACTCTGGCTGATTGGGACCCACACCCAGTTTCACACCTTGGCTCAGGCGATTAGAAGATCATCAGGGGGTCCTTTTGTCCCTCTGTGGGGGGATACTCCCACTAGGTTTATATCTGGGACTCTCCACCATTTGACCTTAGAACTGAAGAAGCTTCTCGGATGAGAGGTGAAACGTCTTCAAGTAACTTAAAGAAGTCCAGACGCTTTTCTTTGCAAGCTCCTTTGACTAAAGCAAGTAATAACATGTAATGTGTCCATTGGAGGAACCATTAAAATTGTTAAGATATGTTTTGTTCTTGCTCCAGGATCATTTCCATGGTTTACTGTTTTGTTTTGTGTTTTGCGTCACTGTTATTGCTCTCGCCACATAATGAGCACTAACTCTGCCTCTTCTCTTTCTGTGTGTACATAATCTAAATGTTCTTCACCCAATCTTCTTTGTCTGTGTCCTTAACAGTCACAGACTGTTTTCGTGTTGTTTTGGCTGATTGCTCCATATGTGCCAAGTCGGACTCAATTTATGTAGCGAACTCCCACTCCAGCTGACTAATACATGTAAACTAACCATGTCTAATAAATAAAATAAATGACACCACAACCCTGTGTGTGTATGAGAGAGAGATGTGAAAAATCTAAACATTTAATTAATACCAGAATAAGAAACCATTAATATCTTCAACTGAAAAAAATTGTTTAGATGTTGTTGTGCCTCTGTGTTTGTGTAAGGTTCTTGACTGGCTTGCTAAATTACATTCAGTACAGCTGTATTTACTTGCATGTGCAACTTGAAAACAACAGTTGTCTCAAGCCACTTTATGAAGACTCAACAATTGTATGATCCCCTGTAATCAAGCAATTGGCAACAGGGGAAGAAAAAAACTCCCTTTTAACAGGAAGACACATCTGACAAAGCCAGGCTCAAAGGGGGCTGCCATGTAGTCCAACTTCATGGCAGTAGATGAGGAAAAAGAGAAGAGAAACAAAGAAAGAGACAAGGACAATATATGATCTATGTCAGTGAGTCGACAGAGGTTCAAGAAAGTTGAAGTAGTTGAAAGGAAGAATTCAGGTTTATTTTATTAACTCTAGGCTGTTTGGTTTTGCTGCAAATTGAGTGAACATTTTAAGACAGCTCACTGTGGGGATTGACTCACTGTTTGGAGGCAGTCTCTAGTGGCCATCGGAAGAATTGCAGGTTTGGAAACTTTCACAATAGCTTGTTTTTCTGCCAGGCTTGCAAGTTGGTTTAATGTTAAAAAGACAGCATTGTACACAAAAGAAAAAAAATATTGGTGGCTGAAATTCTGTTTCTACTGTTTCAGGGAGTTCATATTGACAGACAGATTTAATTGGGCAAATTAAATTTTTGAAATGTCCTTTTTTAAATGTTTTGGTTACATTACATTACTTTTCTTAAAATTAATGCAGTAGATTACTTAATCAATCGTATGTATATGCTGGAATATGCAGAAAATAGGTTTACATGTTAAACATATTTCTTCCAGTCAGAGACTGTTGCATATAATTACATTTTTTGCTTGATGCAATGTGCTTTACTTATTCAGGTTGTGTATCATGTTTTAAAAAGTAACAAAGTAATAAAGTAACTAATTACTTTTGAAAATAACAAATCTGTCACGGGTTGCTCTGAGGATCCACTCGCAGGACTCCGGAGTTATGTTTTAACAGAGACGGTTTATTTACAAGATCTTCAGTGTCCAAAACTCCACAGAGAAGTCCGCCATACACCGTCTTCCTTGTTTTAAGTTCAGCAAACGGTGGCCCGCTGCGTCTGCTCCGGTGCCCCTTTCAAACACAATTTTAAACTTTGAGAGACAATCAGCATAGGCAATCTCCGGGTCGGTTCACAACACTGCTTGAGCCCAGTTTAGGGCTTGACCGCGGAGTAATTGTACAGAAAAGGCTATCTTTGCTCCATCACTTTCATATGTCCGCCGCAGTTGCCTAAACTGCAACGTAATCTGTGTTAGGAAACCAGCACACTTGTGGAACTCACCAGCAAACGGCTCCGGTGACGGTAGAGCTTGTTCTGGAGGTTCTGCGGAAGCGGGGGTTGGTGGCGTGGAGGGTTCCGGGGTTGGCGGCTGTGAAGGAGCAGACGGGGGAGGCATAGTGGGACCTGGCAGAGGTATGTGCTGAGCGAGAGCCTGAGTGAGTGCGAGCAACTGATGGTTGTAGCATCTGCTCGTGTCGCTCCAACAAGGCTTCAGGAGAGGGGGCAGGTTGCTGAGCTGAGTCCGCTGGATCCATGGTATGGCTGGATTGTTATTGTCACGGGTTGCTCTGAGGATCCACTCGCAGGACTCCGGAGTTGTGTTTTAACAGAGACGGTTTATTTACAAGATCTTCACCAAGTGTATTTACAGACAGTGCGAGGATAGTGCTATATACAAGATGTGAGAGGCAGGGTTCCAGGGCTCCAGGGAAAACAAGGGAATCACACACGTGCTCACTCCAACCTCTCTCTCCGCTAGTGACCAGTCACTCCTTCCACACTCCACATGGGGAAACATGGGGACACCGAGTCGAGAGCCAAACCTTCTGTCCAGGGGAGTATGCCGGGGCCGGGGTCCTGTGGCGATCCGCCAGCTGTTTGTTTCTGTACGCAGTGCGAAGAAGGGCAGCTCTAGTGGCCCGCCATGCACGCCAACATCGCCGCAGGTGCTGCTGAACAGAGGGCACAAAGTGCTCACCTTCGATTGCAGGGAACAGGGGAGGTTGATACCCCAGGGAGGCCTCAAACAGAGAGACGCCTGTGGCCGATGAGGTAAGACTATTGTGGGCGTACTCCACCCATGTCAGTTGCTCACTACAGGTGGTTTGATTAGTGGATGTCAAGCAGCGGAGAGCTGTTTTGAGTTCTTGGTTGGCCCGTTCTGCCTGACCGTTGGTCTGCGAATGAAAACCTGACAAGAGACTGATCTGGGCCCCTAAGGAGGTGCAGAACTCCTTCCAAATGCACAAGGTGAACTGTGGACCCCGGGGGTCTCCTGCAGACGGGGGAGGCATAGCGGGACCTGGCAGAGGTATGTGCTGAGCGAGAGCCTGAGTGAGAGCGAGCAACTGATGGTTAATGTGTTGTAGCATCTGCTCGTGTCGCTCCAACAAGGCTTTAGGAGAGGGGGCGGGTTGCTGAGCCGAGTCCGCTGGATCCATGGTATGGCTGGATTGTTATTGTCACGGGTTGCTCTGAGGATCCACTTGCAGGACTCCGGAGTTGTGTTTTAACAGAGAGGACAGTGCAAGGATAGTGCTATATACAAGATGTGAGAGGCAGGGTTCCAGGGCTCCAGGGAAAACAGGGGAATCACACACGTGCTCACTCCAACCTCTCTCTCTCCTTCCACACTCCACACGGGGAAACACGGGGACGGGTCCAGGGAATCTAGAACACAGAGACACACGTTAACTTTCTGAGACGGAGGCACGGGAAACTTGGGCTCGACGTGTACTGACTAGAGTCTTCACAACAATCCAGCGTTGAACAGCTGACCTCCTCCCTCTAAAATACCAGCTGGTCTGATGAGGCTGAGGTGTTCCCAATCCAGGAAGGCGTGGGCCGAGGGCATGAACCCACCATGAGTTCCGCCCCGGCAAAACAGGAGAGAGAGGGAGAGAGGGGGAGAGAGAGATAGAAAAGGAGAGCCAGGAGTGGGGAGATTATGATCAGCGCCTTGCCGATCCCGCAGGTCGTGACAAAATCAATTAAGTAACAGGATTACTTTCAAATCAAATCAAATCAATTTATTTATATAGCACTTTTCACAGGAAAAAACCACAAAGTACTTCACAGTAATATAAAACAGAAATACATAAAATACATTAATAATAAAACACACAGCACAAATCTAATTAAAAGCCAATCTAATTAAATGAGTCTTAAGTTGCTTTTTAAAAGAATAAATACAATCAAGGCAACGTAATGATGGAGGGAGAGCATTCCACAACCTGGGGGCCACCGCTCTAAAAGATCTATCACCTCTGGTTTTAAAATATGTTCGAGGGACTACCAACAGCCTTTGATTAGAAGATCTCAGGCTGCGAGAGGGAGCGTGGGGTTCTAAAAGATCAGAAATGTAAGCAGGGGCATCACAATTCAAAGCTTTAAAAGTCAGTACCAAGATTTTAAAATGAATTCTGAAATGTACTGGAAGCCAGTGTAATGAATGTAACACTGGTGTAATGTGCTCTCTTTTTCGTGTCTTAGTTAAAAGCCTTGCAGCAGCATTCTGGACTAACTGGAGACGGTCAAGATTCCTTTTGCTCAAACAAAGAAAAAGGCTGTTACAATAATCTAAGCGAGAAGAAATAAAAGCATGAATAGCCATTTCTAACTCAGATTTAGATAGCAAAGTTCGCAGTTTGGAGATGTTTCTTAGCTGAAAAAGGCAGTTCCTAATTAACTGGCGAGAGTGTTGTTCTAGGGACATGGCAGAATCAAACATCACACCAAGGTACCTGAGGCTCAGGTGAACAGATGAGCCAAGAGAACCAAGATGCTGTTTGATTAGAGATATCTGGTTGTCGGGGCAATAATTAATGTTTCTGACTTCTCAGAGTTCAACTGTAAGTAGTTGTCACCAAGCCACTGCTCAATGGAAGCTAAACATTTAATTAAAGAGGACAGTTTATGGACTTCCATCGGCTTAAAAGAGCAATAGAGCTGAATATCATCAGCATAGAAGTGATAAGACACCTCAGGGAACTGCCTAATTATAAGTCCTAGAGGTAACATGTACAAAAGAAAAAGAATAGGTCCAGGTAATCGTTCTGTTCGCCCGTGATGAAAAGCCGGGTAGGTGGTAACCGATCGGCCTTATCCGCGTCCTGGAGGGGAACCGGTACCAAATACCGGAGACGTTCTCTACCATGGAGCGGAGAAATCCCCTCTGTCGGGCACGTTTCCTTTTAGCCTGGACACCAGACCTACAGCCCCTTCTAGATGATCTCCTTAACCTTGTTTTTGCTCCTGGGTTATTGTTTGGAGCTAAGAACAGGTACCGGTAGTCGGGAGAGGGAGGAGGGCAGACAAACGGCGGAGGGAAAGCCTGGTGGTAGCTCTGCCAGCTGTCAAAAGTTTTTTCCATACATATTTTGATACTCAACAATGTATGTGAACTGTAGATCCGAGTAGCAATTAGACCTTCAGGATATATCACAGATAAGAAGACAAGATAAAAAACAATATACTGAAGCAGTCGACAAAAACACGGAGCAGCAACAGCGGCCAAGCCGAACACAGGCGCCATGTTGCAAGCCCCAAAATGTATTCCGTTACGTTACTCGATGAGAGTAACGTATTCTGAATACTTTGGATTATTTAATATGTTATCATGCTTTTTACAACTACGTGAATGTACTATTGCTGTGATTTATTACTGTTACTGAAGGTCCGCGGCTCCGAACCCGTAGTAAAGGGACCTCTGACTAATACGGCGGGTTCCGTGTCGGGCTCGTAGCCGAAAAATAGCTTTACTTTGTTGTCTGGGTCAACTTTGCTTGCGAGAGGCAGAGAGAGGCGCTGAAAGGCTGCTCCAACGGAACTTATTGTTTTGGAGGAAAACACGAACACAGTGTACAGTCGAGTCTTAATAGCGTACTTACAACTGGGCTCGTCAGGCACTCTTCTTGGCTGCAGTGGTTATTATTATATTTACATGCTTCCAGCTACCGTTTTTGCTCGATGACAACTCGTACTTTTCCACTCGCCTTTTTCTCCCTCCTCGCGCTCACAGACACATAACGAGTATGGCAGTCCATTCTCCCTGCAGCACGGACTACACTGCCCAAGAGGCTACATTCTTTAGAGCTATACCTGTAGCATTCTCCCTATTAGCTTAGCACAACAACAACAACAAAAAGGCGCTCTCTCACCCAGGAAACACGCAGAGAGAGAGCATCATCCTGTAACCATGGCAACCGTAACGCTGCCACCTGGAAAAACAGAACGTTCTGTTGTTCCAGGCGGCAGCGTTAAACAGCTGTCAAACAAAACCCAAACAGTCCTGACCCGCCACAATATGAAACAGGAAAGTACCGCCGTGTAATCCATTTATTTCAACAAAGTAACTGTATTCTAAATACCACCTTTTTAAACGGTGACTGTAACGGAATACAGTTACTCATATTTTGTATTTTAAATACGTAACGGCGGTACATGTATGCCGTTACTCCCCAACACTGGCCGCACGTCAGTATAAGCCGCAGTGTTCACAGTGTGGGAAAAAAGTAGCGGCTTATGACCCGAAAACTATGGTAGTTTTAAAAATGAGTAAGTAGTAAAAATATTTTTAATTAGTTTTTAAAATTATTTAATGATACAGTGACACACCACATATTTCTGTTTTGTGGTTTGAACCATAGGTCATGTGACAAAATCTCCAAGGCAAGAAACAAACTCAGTGAAATACAATGAAATGCCACATATCCCACTTCTGCGTGAATCAACATGTTATTGGTGAGGGAGCAGCACTGCAGTGCGTTCCACAAACATGTAATTAAAATATCGATCACGCACCTGCTCATTGGTTTACAGTCACTTTTCATTAGTTGCAGTTGTTTTCACTGCTGTGACTGCCGTTACTGAGTCACTTTCACTGAAAGAGAACATTACCACAATATTGTAAACAGCTTTCTCACTGGCAAGAAATGATCAGTAACAGTACTGCAACATCAAGCGACAGCTTCCCTCATCACTTTTTTTTCCCTTGGCTTTACCAGAGGACGTTGCACTCCACCATCCACAGTGATGCACAATTACTCCTTCAATATGATGCCACACAAAGACGATTTGGAGAGATGGAGAATCTGATGAAAAGCATTGAACAGGAATTAAATCATGTTTTCCACACCATAGGCTCAGAAAATGGTGCTTGAGACACTGGAGAGCCCAGCAGCGGATTCCAATCTGTGGACTGAAATTGGAAATGAACAGTGGTGGTGTCTCCATTCTGACAGCCTCGTGTCAATAAAAGTCAGTTTCCCTCCATTGCTTCCCATTGCTGACCACATAGGAACGTTTGTTAGCTTACTGTCAGAGCATTGGACAGTTAGCAGTGCGCTAACATGCATAAAATAATGATTAGATTCACGAGCAGTGAGAATTTAACGATTAATCTGAATGTACAGCTCGGCAGAGTAAGCGAGGGAAAGGGGAAAACAAAGTCTTTTAAACCCTCCACCTGTACCCATAAGTGCCATATTATACAGCGGTGAATTGGTCATTTTCTGCATTTAGCGAACAGCACACGACAACTGCACGGGCAAAGGAGATCATATACTGTGATTTATGGTTCTGGAGTGAATTATGGAAACACTGACCTTCCCTTTACATCCCATCAAACAGATAACTGTGCATGTAAGTTGCTGTTATGATCGAGGCTACACTGTCATGCCCGCTTACATTTCCAATATAAGCGAATAGCAAATAAGACTAGATTCATATCGGACCCTGCCTTTGATATTAAAGGCAGAAATTTGGCGGTGGCATTCCAGCGCATGGCACTATCATGTTTGAAACAATGCGCTAACAAAATGCCATGAGTGGTGGTATCTCACATTTTTCTTTTCCAGCAGAACATCATGACAATACCATCTCAGAGGGGTTTTTTTTCTTCATATTATTAAAAAAAAATCCTCTTCATCTCCCCCACCTTTGTTTGCACTTTCAATTTGCATATCAAAGAAATCCCATCGGGACCTGCTTTGCATATTTACATATGATTAGTAACTTTAAATGAACATGTCAAAAATGGTCGAATTTTCTTTTTTGAATGTGCGAGGACTACCTAGCTTGTATAATTAGTGCCAGCACATGTAACATAGCCAAAAAACAAAACAAGCTGATTTCAAACAACAGAAGAGGCACCTTTTATATTGCCTTTCATTAGGCGTACTCAAATATTCCTGTCTCACCTTGGACCTCGAAGCTTGCTAAATGATAACTCCCTTCGAATGATAAAGACAAAAATATGTACTGTATGTTTGTGGTAATATTTCTTTGCAATGACATTAGGTCTCGTAAATTCCATCAGTTTGCTTGTGATGGGAATATTTTTAGATGTACGGAGGAAGAGTTTGAAAAGAGAACAGCTGGGTTCAAGGTCACTTAGTTCTGTGACAAAAACAATCTGTCTGCTTACTGTCATATAGTTCAAAGTCACAATAGGGTAAAGTGATATTCTGTCTTCTTACCTGACAGCAGAGTATGTCTCAATGCTGACATGTTATTCCTCTCATTCTAGAGACCCGAAGTGAGATCTAAAACCAAATTTAAACATTTTATTTTGCCTGTGTTTTGTCACATGTGGGAGGGATGGGAGGGCCTGTGCCTTCTTATTTGCACCAACTTGAAGCTTGACATGTTTGACGCGTCGTGTGCTTGCGTGTGGATGCTGCGGAGCATTGTGAAATTGAAGCCAAACTTTTGCCTGCCGAAACTTCTGGAAGGATGAGATCTCCTGCAGGCCGCGGTGAGCGCACGGGGAGCCTAAAAATGAACTAACTATATGATTATTAATTGGAGCCTATTTTGATTCAGTATTCCACGCTGCATATCGTCACGGGTCCTCAGTGGGGTTGTGTCTGCGTATTGGCGTGTTGAATTGGGGGCTGCTGCAGCAGTCTGGAAGGCTCTGCCGTGTGGAGCGCTGCTCGCTACCCGCGCATCGGCATACCAATGAGTGGGGTTAAGAAGGCACCGCTCCTCACGGAGACACCGTTCCTTCAGCAGACCCAATACGCCAAGTCTCCACGGACCTATTTCCAAAAGCTGCTCCTAATGTGGGCCTGTGTCAATCACCCCCACAGACAGTTCCTCCCTCGCTCCCTCTCCAGTCCATATGAAATAGTCATACATTAGGAACCAGGGGAGTACACCTCGCTGTCTAGAAGTCCTCATGTATTCTAATGCTATTCAAAAGCTGTGGGTAGTTAAGTGAAAGACAGCTGCTGGTTGTTGCATCCATTCCTTCTTTTTTGGCTTTCAAAGAGTCGGATTTCGACATGCAAGATTTGGGCTGTCTTTTGTCTCTGTTTGTTTGTTTATGAAGAGTCATACTGTGCAGGCAAGAAGAGACTTTAACAGGAAAGACGTCGTTCTGTCAGCGAGCGGACGGGGGCTAGATATTGGATCTCGCCGTGACATGTTTATGTGACAACATCATTTGACAGCTTTGACACTCCATAGACAAACACCTTCAAATGGCTGAGCAGTATACCCACTCAAAAAATATAGGGACACCTTTTTGTTGCCAAATGTACACTAAATTGATGGGATAATGGTGTGTGTGTGTGTGTGTGTCTGTGTGTGTCTGTGTTTGTTTTCAACAGAATAGGGCTTTGTGTGCATTTCAAACATCATCAGGACTACAAGCCCAAACTTGTAATGTTGCTTCACTGACTGCCACATTAAAACGTAGTGAAGAATATTGAAGAAGATATTCACCTGGAATAAAATTATCCCTTCAAACAGATAATTAAACTTTAGGCTTGGGGCTTGTATTTTATTTTTATTTTAAATACAGATTGGTGCATTTAATATGTAAGAGCATTATACATTGTAAAATCATTAAGCGGTGGACGATACAAGTAAATAAAACATAAACCTAAAAAAGGCCATTAATAAACTTCACAATCTAGTAAGTAATAGGTGCTGTTAGTTATTTAGTCATAATTTAGTCCTGAGGAAAGGACAAAAAAATGGATGTTTAAATTATTATGTGGAGGCAAATGCAGAAAAAGGATAGCAAACAATAAAATATTATAAATACATGGGCCTAATATCTTTTTTCCGTACATGTATACACTGTAGTGGCTTTTTAAAATATTTACTGGCCATCAAAGCAATTTGTACTACAAGACACATTTACAAACACACTCAAACATCAACAACTATTAATTTATCACAATTAAACCCGCACACACAGACACTTTTTTGCATCAGGGGAAATGATGATGATATTTTCAGCCACATGTAGTCCATTATTGAATCATAAAAGCAGCAAGACAGTGTTGTGGGAGAAAATAAGAGTAGACTATAGTGCCCACATTCGATCTATATTTTTAACAACAATGAAGCTTCACTAATATAAAGCTCCAGAATCCACACATATTACTGCTAAGTAGGATAGATATGATGGAATGGGCTGGTGTTTATATAGAGCTTTACTGATCTTACTGACCACTCAAAGCATTTTACTCTTAAAGCTGTATTTACCTTTACACATATATCCTTACAGCACTTTATTCTATGCATTTACCTACCTTTGGATCCACACCTGGTCAGTTTAAAATGACAAAATCTGGCATACGTGTCTTTGGACTATGAGAGGAAGCAGGAATACTAGGAGGAAATCCATGCAGTCACAGGAAAAATATTTAAAACTTTGGGGAATAATACTGAAAGCGCTTTAAAACATAAGAACAACATAAGAACTTGAACTGAAAAAGTTGACAAAGTAAAGAGGATGATCCCGTCTATCCTGTACTGACTCCTGATTTATCCCAGGGTCTTACATTTCTACAACTAACACATTATCCCGCTGTATGGAGTCACGCTGCGAAGCCACAGAGGCAGCCGCTAAGGTTCTCTGCTACCAAGGATCCAATCTCCTCTGGGGTCAGAGTACAGAGGGTTTCCATGGCTGGTCCAATAACACCATGCTTGGTTGAGTGCGGCCCACGCTGGGCCAGAGGTATAGTCACAAGTCCACAGGACGTGAGGTAGGATGAGTAAACCACAGGGATCTGACTGGATTTATTCTCCTGCCAGCATCTTTTTTGGTCAACAGTAAACCTATTGTACAGTTTCAATGCGTTATAAGCAGCAATGTGACAAAAAGAGACAGGAAGTAAAGACAGGTGGAGAGAGGATGGTGCTAATAGATAGAGTCTGACAATGACTTTTTTATTTCGTCTTATTTTTTTGCAATTCTTTGTAAAACAGCAGGGAAAAAAAATCAACCACAACAGTAAATGTATCGAGGGCCTTCAAGCAGAAAATTATGAACACTTTGTGAATAGTTTTTGTGCACACTTCCTCATGTACAACTTATCTCAGAAGTTAGTTGAGCATACGTGAAAAGAAGCGGATAAACCAATTAATTGTAAAGATGTGCTATGTAGAGAATGCGGATTCTTTTGAATAGATTCGTTTAAGATACAATGCTGAAGGCTGTTCCTTTGAGAGTATCGTTCTACTCAAAAAATTTACTGGAGTATGCAGCTGGAAAAATTAAACGGCTCCCATTCATTGTTATGATGTGAAATTAAGTTTTAGTGCATTGACAGTGAAATGAGACATTGGGCTGGCGCTAATTCATCTAGTTATAGCGTGACAAACATATCTTTACATGAGAGAATATTTGATAGCATAAAAAAGAAGGGTCACGAGAAGACTGTAAAATGTTGCCTTTGAAGAAATTGCTTTGAAAAGTTGTTTCTTTAAGGTGTCAAATCCTGAAATACCTACACAAAGTGTCAGGAGAAACTTTGTTATTTCTCAGTTCCACAACAATTTAGACAATGGTTTGTAGGAAACTGTCAGACTTTAGCTAACTTCTGTCTTCACCTTCACCTGTTCTGCTGCTGTTTGCTTTTACTTTATATAAATATTGGTGGCTTCCTGCTGGCTTCCATAAAAGACAGTTAATCAGATTTACCTTCATCTGGTAGTTAGTTATATTCAGATAATACACGTTATTTTGGATTTGATCTCTTTTATTATTATTATTATCATAGTTAGACACTGCAGAGGAAAGTGTAAAGGACTGTCTGGGGGAGGGGTTGGATAGGTTTTTACCTGAATGTATGCTTTACTTCAGCTGCACAGTTTCCCAGAAAATTAGAGCGACTTAAATTTTGTGTAAAAAGGATCTGTAAAAGGTATCATTAGAAGTCACGGTTCCTATTTTGCAATAGTCATATGCAAGCCTCTCAAATTGCTTCTTGATTTAGAATCTTCCACATAACATAATAAAGTGAGGCAACAGTAATCCCTGAGTTAACGTAGGTTTTGCACTTTTCTTTTTTAAATTTTTAGACATAAATCTAGAAAAAGTGCAAGCAAGAAATACAACATTTTTTTCATCAGTCACCCTCACAAGACAAATCATTTTCCTATAGTCCTTCATTTGAATTTAAAGTTAAGTCTTTTTTCAGATATGCACATTGTCAGGAAAATCAATTCCCATAATAAGACCTTGAATTCCATCAAATAAGAAACAAGCCTTTCTTCTCAGTATTGGGCACAGTTACCATATACCATGAGGTCCAGTGGAGGAATTTATCATTACTGTGTGAAGCCTGATGGTATGTGTGCTTTTAAAATTAATGACAGAAGCACTCTGACTTTTAGTCCATCTAAAATTTTCATTAAATTTCATTATTCAGCTGTCTCTGTGGCTCTGAATTAATAAACTCCAGGTATCATTCCATGAATTCATATTACATTTGAGACAGATGGACTCAGGTATGCAGCATTTTTTTCCCCTTTTACAATATCCTAAAAACATACAATTAAAAGTAAGTAAGTTCAAAGCACTTTCTTCAATGTGCATCTTGGGTTCTTGCTTTGAAAATAGAACGTAAAGATAGAGCTGCTGCCTAGTAAGACGATCTCTCTTATAAAGAAAGACAGGCACGTGGTCAGGGGCTATTTTTGTGAATGCAGAAATCAGTGGTTCAAACATATATCAGTTAGCTGGAAAAATATCTCTTTTTACTGACACTGTATCTGCATAAAACCCAAATATCTCTTAATGGCAGTGTCGTTAACTATTTTCATCTATACAACCTGATTTCCAAAGTACTCTATATGAAGGACAAATGGACAATACTCCTTTTTAATTTGTGACAGTATACTGAAATAACATTACAGTGCTGTACAGATGCCGACAAAGTAGCAATTAACTGAAACCACTTAAATTTAGGAGGTGATAAGCAACTGCAGGAGAAGGGAAATTATTTTCCAAAGCGAACATTTAGGCTCAGCAAATCCTTCCTAGATAAAACAGTGTAACTGGCAAGAGTCAGACTCATGAATACAGATTTATCTCCCACGAAACAGTTTCTGACAGACATGTAGGGCATCTCTGCTTTTTTGTCATGTTTCTTGTTTTTATTTCCTTACATAAAACATCTGTATTGTTAGAAGCTTTCACATATCCTGTGTTTGAATCCAGAAATCTAAAAGTATCCCCAGTTAATGTGGAGAATTTGCATTGTGTTCCATTTGACTCTGAAGAGCAGATTCCCGCTGTGTTTAGGGTCCACATTTGTTTACCCTATATGATGGCACTGAGGTTAAAGCTCCCTCTGGCTCTATAGACAGGCAGAGCTGGAAGGCAGTGTGAACACCTGTTAATAGCACAGCCACCGACAGTTTTTCTTCAACAAACTCTTTAAGAGATTTTACATTACAACACGCAAAAGAAGAAAGCATCAATATCAAGCCACCTCTCTCAGGCTCTGAACCTTCCACCTTAAACTCACAGCAGACATGGATGTAAAGTTTGAGTACGTCAGCATATCAATGTACAGATAAGAAAGAAGCAGATGCTTTTGAAAAAAGAAAGGAGGTTCCATTTCCGCGGAAAAAGAAGGAAGGAAAACTAGGCTTGGGGTGGATTTGGGCAGTCAAGTCAATGTTCCCATCTGGTAAGAAGTGTACTCACGGAACACTTGTCAACACTTCAGGTGAGAAAAGTCATTAACTGCATTCAAAGATAGTCTTTTATCTGTTCCCCCTGGAAGTAAACTCTGTGGTCCTGCTTTCCTGAATGAATGGATTCCTGCCAGATCTTTATTTCTCTTTGCTTTTTCCATCTCGTTTCTCTTCGCTTTGTCTTCTTTTCAAAACTAAATTAAAATGCAGATATGTCAATAGTTATTTACGGGACATTGCAAAAAATGATCATGGGTTGGAAAAGATTACATCTAGTGTATCTTTTTGTCAATTTTTTTAAAAATATTTTCCACTTTAATTTAGAAACAGAATGCAACTGCATCTGCTTTACTTGGAGTGGAAAAATGCTTGCTCCACATGTGTTGATTATATTGTTTGGTCCTTGTTAATGTTTTCGCAAAACATATCGGTTTTTAATCATGTGCCTGATCAATGGATTGCCAATGTGCTCTTGCAGCTCTTTCTCTATGTCAGAGGGTACGCATGGGAAGAGGTAGTTTTAGACAACGAAATTGCATGTGTCCTCAGTGGGGAGTCATTTTTGGAAAAATAAAACATAACGGACCTCAGCTAGTTTTTGGAGACTCAAAAACAAATTTGTTGGGGGTGGCCAAGAATTCTGCCTCCACAGCATGCAGAATGTTTCCATTCCACATGCTGGGAGGATCACTTTGTCCACCCTCTTTTTAAAAGTTAGGAAAACAACAAAAGATCCACTCATTGCTGTGCTTTAAATAACACTAATAAATGCTGGTATGCAAAATAAAACATAAATCCCATGCAAAGCAATGCTAATGTACTATCATAGGGATGCCTGAATAATGTCTCCATTACACACTTGCATGGAGAAGAAAAATAAAACATAAACAGTAAGTAACGTCTAATATTTCAGAGCTACCCAATAAGTTTCTAATTATTTATCATACAATATTCTGAATTCATATCAAGCTGATTAACACAAATAATACCCAGCAAATTATTACTCATCTCAACCATCTTACACTTAAACAGAGGCAGTGAAAATATTTTTGTCTTTATTGCAGTGCCGTATTAATGCAGGTACATTAGATTGCACTGCATTTTATCTATGTCTCCATTTGTTGGTCTGCGTTGGAGTAATTTCCTTTGGTTGCCTGTGAATTCTCATATGCAGAATTGAGTAGAATATGAATGATAACTTATACCCCTAGTCGGTTTGCCATGGAAAACCCATACGGGGGCCCCAAAGGGAAAAACTGTTGTTGGCCATGTGTGAGCAAACCTACTTGGGGCCCACATGGGATAAGGATAGGTTTTTCCTGCCCACACATCCCCACAGTTGACCGTCAGTTACCCATTGTGGGCCCACACAGGTGTCTTCGCTGACACATTATTTCTAATACTGCGATTACACCATAGAAGATTTTTACAATCAAAGAATCAAAAGATCAGTAAAAGGAAGTGAAACTGCATCTTACATATACACTAATATACTGCAAAAGAACTCAGGAAGTTAAAGTTCAATTCAATTCAATTTCTATTCAGTATCATTTATATAGCACCTAATCACAACAACAATCATCTCAGGGTGCTTTATATTGTAAGGTAAAGATACTATAATAATAGATAGAAAACCCCAACAATCAGATGACCCCTCATGAACAAGCACTTGGAAATAGTGAGAAGGAATTACCCATCAATCAAAACTTCCTTTTAAAAGGAAGAAATGTTTGGCAGAACCAGGCTCAGGGAGGGGCAGCTATGTGCTCCAACCAGCTGGGGTGATGGGAGGAAGACAAGACAAAAGAAACACTGTTTTAAGCCTAATCTTAAAAGTAGAGAGGGTGTCTATCTCCCAGTTCCAAACTGGGAGCTGTTTCCACAGAAGAAGGTCCTGAAACCCGAAGGCTCTGTCTCACATTCTACTTTTAAATATCCTAGAAGTTATCAGGCCACATTCTATTTTATAAGACAAACTCATTTGACAGTATTTGAGTTTGGTACCCCACTGGGGCCCATCTGTGCCCTACATTTAAGGCATTTTACCCTAGTGGGGCTTGTTGTAGGCTGCCCATCCTGCGCCATGTGGATCTGTCCACATTGCCTCAATGGGCCCAAAGAGCGCATGTTTGCTGGGAAGGTTATGGAAAGCAATTTGAGACTGCATCATTGTAAAGATTTTTGCAGCAGTTTTCAACCCACAGTGTGCCTTTGCCTTTCTTTTTGGTACATTGCTATTTTAATGTAATATTTTAGGTAATAGTCAAAAACTCAATGCTGTAACTTTAACTACTCATAAACACTCACAATAATATTTATTCAGAAACAGGGTACATTTTTAGTTAGTTAGTTTGTTAGTTAGTTTTAGAATGTTAGTTTTAAAAATGATCTCTCTGAGACCTGTGCAGTGAGGCATGGGGTCCCTCAGGGCTCTGTACTTGGACCCTTGCTGTTTTCTATGTATCTGCTGCCTCTTGGTGTTCTTTTAAGTTCTTTTAATGTAACCTTTCATTGTAACTCTGATGACCTGCAGCTTTATGTTCCTCTAACCATTGGAAATTGTGCTGAAGTCTCTAAACTAGAATCTTGTCTATCTGCAATTAGGAGCTGGTTATCGGATAATTTCTTGCTCCTAAATACTGATAAGACAGAGTTGATGGTCATTGGACCACAAAAATTTCAGCACTTGTCCCAAAATGTCATCTTGAAAATTGATGACTATGTCATAAATTGCAGGGACAAGGTAAAAAACTTGGGCATGTGGTTCGACATGGTGCTGAGAAGCTGCATAAAAGACATCGATACACTGTAAAAAAAAAAAAAATTGTAATATAAAAGTATTTTACAGTTTTGTACTGTTCTTCTAGAATATCATTAAATTCACATATATAGACTGTGATTTTACATTTCAAATGTAAATTAACGTAAAATCCCTGTAAATGTAATAAAACATAATTTTCTTGTTTTTTAAATGTATCTGTCTGTACATATGCATATTTAGATTGTTAAAATACATTCACAAATGTATCATAATTTCACAAATATTTGTCTGTTATTTGAAAGATTGAACTGTTAAATTCAAATGTAATGCTATGGAAAAATATATAAAATGATTCGTATAAACTTTTTTCACATCAAATCATTATTATTATTGCTGCTATTGGCTCAAGAGTTGGGAGTTGCCGGTTCGAGCCCCGGCTCGGGCACTCTCGGTCGTTGTGTCCTTGGGCAAGACACTTCACCTACCACCTACTGGTGATGGCCAGAGGGGAATTATAAAGTAGAATTGTAAAGTGCTTTGAGGGTCTCATAAAGCGCTATATGCAATCCATTGTTATTTAAACCAACTGTTAACTGTATATTTCTGTACATTTAAGTATTATTATTCATATTGCCGCATTCATTGACCTTGTTTATAGGTAATTTCATTGTTTAATCACATTAAATTGTTCCTAATTTAATGTTTAAAAGCACTTGAAAAAGGCAAAATCCCATGTAAAATTAGGGCAACAAACTGTATTGTCATTACTGAAAATAACCGTATTTTCATGGGAAAGTTATTTTCTGTTATTTTCTGGTATTATTTTTGCGCTCCAGCTGCCGGAATATTACTGTTTTTTTAGGATTTTTTTTTTTTTTTTTTTACGGCGTAAGATTAAAAGGGATTTTGTTGGCCGTTGCTGGTTAAGCAGGCAACAATATGTCAAATCAGGGGCTCTCTGTCCTGTCCTACATCCCACATTAACCCCCCACATCCCAAAAAAAGCTAAATAAAAAAATCTTAAAAAACGAAGAAGAAAATCTGCTGTAGCTAAACCCTTCTGGCTTTAGCATCCCAACTGTAGTTTAGTTGTCTTTAAGAGGCAAATTGACTGCCAAGGCAATTTCTTTTTCAAATAAAATTCATATTTGAATTTTGAATAGTTTTCACTTTTTGTCTAAATATGTATGTAGGCCGTGCAGTGCATCAAAGCAAAATGATTCAGGATGGCAAGTTTCTTTGTATCTTTTTCCAAATAATGTACAATATGTCAGTAGGCAATGGCAATATAACAACCTGGAAACATTTCTCTGTGACATTCAGGTGCTCAGAAAATATACACTGCTTAACCAGTTACATGTTCAGCAACTTCTTTTCACTGTGGATGAATCCTCAGAAATCACCTCTGTCTGATTACAATAAAAAGAAAAAAAAAACAGCCATATTTAATAAGATGTCACAAAGAAAATTATAAATAATTGTCCACTGTAATATTTTCAATATAAAAACTTGGAAAACAGACAATTACAAGTGCCACTTTTCAGCTTAAATCTGGTAATTCCCATATAAGAATAGAGTGGGACAACCACGAAGACAGCCGAGACAAATGTAACTAATTGTGATATATAACCTCAAATTGGGGGCAAGAAAGTGTCTAAATAATGGCAGCTAATTTGGCTTGTATTGTGCTTTCTTGATGGGCTTAAATTGAATGAGTCAGGATCCATTCTGGCGTAATGTGAAAGCTGGAGCACTGGTTCACACCGGAGACATTCAAGGTCGAGCTACTCCGAATGAAGGGGTGACGGGGGAGTGAAGAGATTTAAAGAAAAGCAGCTGAGTCAATGGAGGACCACGGAGCAGATTTGGCACGGCGTACATGTAACCTTGAATTATTGTTTTTTGTCTCTCTCTCATGCATTGAAAGCTTTTCTACAAGCCCTTCTCAAAAATATATCCTTTTTTGTCACCACCATTAATGGCACAATCAGCCTGAAAAAATTGCAGTCACAAATTATTCATTGTAATCCTCCATTTGAGGACCCTAATGCCTCTAATTGGGCTTTTATGACTTACAAACTCTATCTTCCGCTCCCTTTTTTACATTTTTTTTCCCCTTCTGGCGTTTGTTTTTCTTCCTTCCCGCCTTGCTGCAGAGTGACATTGAGCCTCTCCCTGTTGGGGTGCTCTCTTGTCTCACTCCAGTGCACATTTTCGCTGTCCCCTCTCCTCCTCCCCCAGACAATGAGCTTTTGACTGAATACATTATCCGAGCTGTTGTTCTGTTTGTTGTTGTTTTAGCATCCAAGAAAAGAGATGAATTATTAATGATGACAGACAAAAAAGAGAAAAAAATAAGAGGAAAAAATCTATTATTTTTAGGATTGCTGCTGAGTGCTGCGGCTCCATCAAGAGGCCTGTGAATAAGACCGTAAATGCTGATAAACCTGATCAATTATTGCAAGAATTTTTGTTTATATTAAATACATGCAGGATGCAGAACTAGATAACAAATGTTGTCACTGCTTTGTTCTCACCATGTAATCAACAATTAAAAAGGATTAAAACTTTAATCTTTAATATTCAAGATCTTATTAAATGTATTTGCATGTTGCTTTTCCATGTTATAGGTCTTCTTCTTGGATCAAAATACAGCTTTCCATATCACATGCTGCTTGTAATTTTTTTGGAATCCCAAATTTAATTTAAATGTGTGGAAAAACGGATATGTTGAAAGCTCAATTTCAGATAGGTAGCCTTGTGGTCTGGCAGCTTGACCTGTTGCTATCTTATTGATCCATCAGTAAACTGAGCTAATAACTTGAAAGACAGACATGGAGTAAAGCAACCCTGATCACCCGGTCATTTAAGAAGCTTTAGGCTCTAGTCTGCAGTTGTCAACTAGTGGAATAATGTTAACTGTGCAGCCTTGTCAGACTCCTTTAAAGTTACTGTAGGTTACCTAATACAGGCTGTTGATAAGATAGTCTCTATGCATGCATGGATGCACAAGCATTGCTGGGAACATGTGATTATGTATTAACTTGCTCCTTATAATCTAAACATCTACCAGATCACTGGCCACCCATCTGAATTGGGGTTGGGGTTTTTTTTAACCACATGCTACTGTAAATCAGCAAAAGATCAGAAACTGGGAGATCCATTTTATTTATTAAAAGCTCTGGGTGTTCCAAACTGGGGAAATTCTGTTAAAACAGGAAGTTTACCAAACCTTTCCTCTTTTTCGATTCCTCAGTGGATCGCCATTGATCTGATGGATGTTAACAGGTAAAGTTTCACTCATATTAATTACATGAGTTTCTTTTGAATTTGAGTTTCGATGTTAGCCTCAAACTTGACTGTAAAGACCTCATTTTTTTTCCAGATCGCATGGTGATGTAGAGGACATAATACTAAATCCTACATGTGGGTGTAATAAGTCTGCCGAAGGCACAACTATAAAAATCAATTTCCTCACATAATAGTCTCAATACTCTGCTGTAAAATATGTTATACAGAATCTGCTTTTACTTCTCAGAAGTGTATCGGTAGGTTCAGAGTACTTAAAAAAATGTAATATCCCTTTCCTCAAAAATATGGCAGTGTTCCTCCATACATGAGCTATTTCACTGAGATGCATGTTAAAATGAAACACTTTTTAGGTCATGATTTCTACTTATTAAAAATAAAATGAGCAGAGTTCTACAAAGTTAGGTAAAAATAATAATAATAATAATAATAATGAGATTCATAATGGAGATAGTTTCCAGCAGTTTGAGTTGTTTTATTCTGTCAAAGTGAAAATCAAATATCCATCAACTTCACCAATCATCTGTGACTCTCCTGGGTTTACGTCTCAATACAACCATCAAAGTCAGCGCGTTCCTCGGATCCATCTTAATGGTACTAATCTGAATCAGGGATTACTGTGCCCCCTTTTGGTTGTGAATAAGCACTGCATGGGCATTACAAGCCTCACAGCACATTCTCAGTGAGCTCACGGCTAAGAGGTGTGATTATTAGACTGATTAGAATGAAGGATGCACTACACTGGTGATCATCAGGAGGAGGAAATGCATTGTTTTTGCATTTGTTTCACTAAGTAGAATCAGGGGCCAAGGGGCTTGTGTTTTGATCAAAGAAACAGCCACCGGTGACATATTATCTGCTGTGATTGTGTCAGTTTGTCACCGCGCCGAATCAGACATGTGGACCATTCATCACAGAAGAAAGCTGCATTTTTTCTCCCTCTCTCAGGTCTCAGCGATAAGAGGTGAATGAAGAAAAATGACGGCAAGATGGAGCTTGTCCACTATCTATCACAAAGCAATAGGGGCCGACCACTGTATGTTGAGCCGTCAAACGCTGCTTCTGCTTTTGCTTCTAGTTTGTTTTATAGAGAGCTGTCAAGCATCATTAATCAAATTGGTTTGACTTTGTGGTTTGTGTCAAAAATTGTTGCTGTGTCCTACAAGCAACAGTGGATCGTGATTTTAAAAAGACATCAGCTCAAGTAGAAAATTTCAGATATTTGATTGATTTTAATACCACCGAGCTCCGTTTCAGACGTCTATTTTTCTCCCTCTCGTTTGTATTTATAGCATTGCTTTTACTGTAAGTCCTTCTTCCCTCAAACGGGGGGGGGGGGGGGGGGGGGGCAGCCTGCCTGTTTGGAGTTTACAGGATCAAAGAAGAGGTAAATATCATTTCCATAACATTTGAACCAGTTAACCACCAGCACAATACAGAGAAACACTACTGTAAGCGCCTGACAATGCCAATGAGGCAGGAACTCTGTGATTTGCCGCTCCGCCAAAGAGGAGGGAAGCGAGCGAAAACATGGAGGAGGTGAGAGGTCAACTGCGCTCTCCCTGCATCATTTTCCAAGCAGCCCCTCAAGCACTGGTGATGTTTTAGGCAAGTGTACCTCACTTTGGGGGGAGGCCTGATGGATGCCGTTCCCAAGGTGAATGGAAAGAATAGCATTAAGCTGCACCACACTGCCTGGGGAGAGCTCCACTGCTTTGGGTGATTCATCTATTGATTATTTCTACCAAAGCATGGAGGTGCCATGTAAACACACATATATTAGTAGTCTACAATGCACATGTGCATCCCTTACACACATGCAGACGCAGCGGATCCAGCAAAGCAAGCCTCGGGCCTGCTCACTGTTTTATAATCAGATTCCGACTTTTACCAGCTCGTGGGCATCTTTAAACCACGAGGCAGATACATCAGATGGAGAACTAAATAGAGATGAATGAAGAGATGAAGGAATAAATAAATGATAAATAGCATTACCTCGATTTGTGTGGGCCAGCTATTATGTTATTGATTCCAGCTGGAGTTTTTTAGTTGTACTCACAGCGCAGTATGTGGGCCAAGTCAGATGTTTACACTTATTTTGTGTTGTATAAAAATGGCAGAATTTAAATTTTTCTCAGTGGAGTGCTAAATGCATTCAGGGTGTACAATACATCTTCAACTAAAGAAGAATTCATCAACTTACAGGATTTAATGCAAATGTAAGTGTATTTAAAGATGCTCCAATCAGGGGACGTGCGTGCTTTACAAAACTGAACACTTTTTTTTTTTTGAATAACTGAAATTAACTTGATTTATAAAGCACCAATTCACCTCATCAGTTGCCTCAAGCCATTTTATATTGTAAGGCAAAGACCCTGAAATATTAGAAAGAACCCCCAACAATCACACGACAGCCACATAAGCCAGTCCAGGTGACCAGAGGACATCATGCCACTAATTAAAACCCATGTCAGAGCCCGTCTTTGTGAATCCTGGAGCTTTTTGTGTTATTTCTTAGTTTTTAAAACCTGTTTTGTTTATTGGATCTTTTTTTTTCTGGCATCAGAGGCATTTTTTCTTAAAAAAAAAAAAGTGGTGAGAAATGCCAGGAAAATTAACAGATTTCTGTCTGATAATTGAAATTCTCTTCAGTTATTAAAACCAGTTTTATTCCCCACTAGATGTGATGCTGCTGCTGGTGCAGAACAGCTTTCAAAATCCTGATCATACATGATACATTTTGGATTTTTATGAACCTACTCTAACTGCCCATTTTCTCTTTATTAAAAAAAAATCATTTATTTTTCGTCGTTGTATAATTTTTTCAGTATTTTTTATAACTTTTTTTTATAATTTAAATATTTTTTTTATAATTCAGGAAGATCTTGGTGGAAAGAGCTGCAATAAGCAGTTTAGTGGCCTTCATATTGACATCAACATGATCACTGAAATCAAACATCAAAGACTTTTTTCATTTTTTAATTATGAATTTTGTGTGTTGTGTAAGTGATTGAGAGATTTTCCTTTGATTTTGAGGTTGTAGGGTGGAGTCTTGCCGTGTAGGTTCCTTTGTTGTCCATCAGTGTTCTGTACATGCACTCACTTTTCCTTGTTTGTTCAGGTGTGTTTAACTAAACCGATCCAGAGAGTGATCTTGCATTCATCCCAAAGGCCCCTCATTAATGTGTTTGAACCTGTGTGTGCTCATGTGACGGAAGTGTCCTCCAGGATTTCACTCACCTCGTCTCCAGAGACAATAATCAGTAAAACCTCTTTACGTCTGTTTTCTCTCTGTCGTTCACCTGTGCTAATAACATCACGGTTGTATGCTTGATCAGAAATGTAGTATTTTTGTTATACCACGTTATAAATCCAGCTTCGTTGTGTCTGAATAATGACGAATATTAGCGCTCTGGTTGAAATTCAACCTTTCCCTGCTTGGAAAAGGATAATGCCAGAGTTGTCACTTACATTGGATATCATTGCTTTGGGCAGGAGAAAGAGCTTCTCTCCAGCATGTGTGTTTCTTTTCCTGCAGACTTTTTTTTTTGGTAAACGTTAGACATGGCTCTTTCCCTTAGGGGCGGTAATGGCATTCTCCATGACAACGGCAGCGTGACATGGCTGTGCCCTTGAGGGCCAGGCATCTCCTCTGGGAGGAGCGCCGCAGAAACACGACAGGGTCAATGGTCACCTCCCATCATCCACCAGCAACCCATGCTCCTCTCTCTCTCTCTCGCTTCTCAGATGGAGCAAGGGATGTTAGAAAAAGAGAGATAAAGAGAGGGAGACACACAGAGAGAGAGAGACGAAGAGAAAGAAAGTCTTCAAGTGAGCCCACTCAGTCCAGGCCTGGCAAACAAGAAGCTTTAGCCACAGGCGGTTCTGGCTAGGTCTTGCATAGCTCCTTGCTGTTCCTTTAAGGCCAGGGCTGGATCAATACATATAGTAGTGCAGATTCTTTTGGCACCCAAGTATAGCTATGCAGTATTGCCCCGAGGTATGGGTCCATTAAAGACATAACTGTGTGTGCATGTGAGCAAAGTGGACTGAGTTTATTCAGGAAGGTGCGGAAATGCTTGGCATAAAACCCATGCTTCCACTAAAGATATTCTTTTTTTCCCCCCCTTTCTTTTTTCTGGAAATGC
This sequence comes from Perissodus microlepis, assembly GCF_051167445.1. NCBI lineage: Eukaryota > Metazoa > Chordata > Actinopteri > Cichliformes > Cichlidae > Perissodus > Perissodus microlepis. The sequence goes on along the minus strand of NC_140482.1, from coordinate 13,904,756 downwards.
AAGAAATTATCTCATCTCTAATAAATATTACATGTATTTCTTACTCACGGCATGTCCCTGAATGGGTATGGATTTTTGAACAGCAATAGCCTACGGGAAAATAACTCTGACACTAAAAAAAAAACAAAACAAAACAAAAAACCCCAACTGAGTATTAGAATAATGTTCCATATAATTTCAGTTAAATATATAAAATGCTTTTTGTCTATTTTGTCTTTGGAAGCAGCGATTTTATAAAAAAAAAAAAAAAATCTCAAAAAGAGATGGTGTCAGGCTCATGCATTTTAAAAGCTAAGCTCTTCTGCCACCTGGTGACTAAAATCCAGACCAGAATATGAGACAGCTCTTTTTTACAGTATTATTGATATCTGGAAGCATACAAACGGGCATACTGAAAGAGAAAATAAATTTCAAACATACAGAAAATAAGCCTATAATTGCAATTACAGACAAAAAAAAAAAAAAAGAAAAAAAAAGAGAAGCTCTCGCATAGAGTTGTGTTTGTGTTGGCACATGCTGAATGAAAATGGTAAAAAAAAACCAAAAAAAACAAAAACAAAACACACAGGACATTTTCACTCATGTCCTATGAATTTGGCCTTCTTCATAACAGAAAATGTTTGTGCTCAACATGTATATAAATCATTTTGTAACATAAAAATCAGACATTTGACAGTGAGCACAAACCTTAAAAAGAAAAGAATAAAAACTGATGATGTTCTTAGAAATTATTCAGTCTGGTGTCCACAGTCAGGCCCAACTGTGAACCAGGACTTTCATTCAAACATCTGAGAGGAAAGCAGGTCAGGCACCTGTAGAAGAATAAGAGAAATGTTTCTAAGTCACAGGGCCTCTAGCAAGCAGAGATGTAGTGGAAGACAGTCAAACAGACATGTGAATATAATTATTAGTGAGTTCTAAAGTAAGTCATCACAGTAAAGAGACTTAACTAAACTACCAGTCGAGTACAGAACTCACCATACTGATATGTGGACCGAGGTGGTGATGGAAGCAAACCATGTGCACCACTGGAAAGTTGAGGACCTTTACTGCATTGAGATCTCTGGACAGCTATTGCTACTGCCTGAGCAAATCTGGAAGGGGCTGCACTCTTCTTGTCCAGACTGTTCTGTTCAGGCCTAGGTGAAGTAGGCTCGTCTTGAAGGGTCTCCCTGAATACATTAATTTGCCCATTCAGGGCAACTGTAGGGCTTGATATTTGGGAGGACAGCAAAGAGGGGGATGTAGTATCCTCTCTTTCATTCTCCATTATCGCTATGTCTTCATTGAAAAAGAAAGGTGGAGGAGGTGGAGGGAAACTGCCCTCCTCCTTCTCCTCTTCTTCTTGCACCACTTCCTCCTCAACTTTCGTCTCATCGGCGCACGCACTGCATTGGTCCGTGTCTGCGCTGGAATTATCGACAAATTCCTTCTGAGGTTCTGAGTGGATGTGATCTTCAGTATTAACCTCTCCATAACTGCACCCTGAAATCACCTCTGATGAGACCTCATACCCCACCTCTTCCCTCTCCTTTTCAGAGGTGTCCCTAGCCTCCGACAGAGGTGGACTGGGTAAGTTCTGATCAGTTAAATCATGCAAAAGTGGAGGAGAAACCAGGTTGTCAGGAAGCTGAATCTGCTGAGAGGAGGTATCCGGACTGGGTGCAGGGTCTTCACTCCCCGATGTGTCTGGTGAATATCGTTTCTCATCAGTATCTGCTTGATTATTCCCAACCTCATGAGAAGTTTTGTTCTCTGGGTTATCTTCCAATGATATACAGCACTGGTCTGGAAGATCTCCGGTAAGATCTTGTGTTTTCTTCAGAGGGATAACTTTAAAAGTGGTCATCCCCCTGTTCTCAGCTGGATACTCCCATTCACTCTCAGTTGGAAGGTTAGATTTGAAAGCGGATTCAACATCTGTGCAGAAAACTTCACTAGTCGGAAACCTTGGGGTCATGGACGTAAAAGAGGAGCCATTTTGAAATTTGGGGAAAGTGGCAGAGTTCTTCAAACGTCTGACCAGTGTTTCTCTAGAAACAGAAGACATCAGGACTTTGGCAAGGTTGCAGCGGGCGCTGGAGAAGTCTTTGCCTCGTAACATAGGCAGATAGGGATCAGCCACTTCGTGGAGATGAGCCAGTGATTGCTGTAAGGAGGATGATCCTGACTTTGGCTGTAAAGGGCGTGCCAGTGAAGATGGTGATCTGTTTACACACTCTGACTCATCACTTTCTTTTAGTTCCTCCAGAGTGTTCAGGGACTTGACAGTTTCTAAAGAAACAGGAAAGACTTAGCAACAGTTTTCATCTTAATTATTCATTTTTAAAAGGTCTTGGACCCAAAAATCTGTGTGCAGATACTTCAAAATTATTAAAAACCCTTACTTTTTTGCACACACATAGGAATAACTTTAAATGAAGAAAATGACTATAAATGGTTAATATTGTGGCACTCAACAGTTGGTATCAGTTCAGGAGAATAATGGTCTTTATCTGGAAGCAGATAAAGCAAGGACTGAGCAAACCAAACAAGAAGGCCTTTGGTAAACTCCAAGGTTTGTCTGAACATCCTTAGAAGAACCTAAAGATGGAGCTTCAAGGATGCTTTCCATCCTTGATTTGAATAACCTCGTCAAAGCCTTGTAGAAACTTACCTAAGAGGAGACCGAATTAAAGATCTAAATAATCTCATAGAGTAAAGATTTAATTTCTTGAGTTCTTCAGTTTTGCATTTAGGCTTTTTCAATGTAGATTGATGGGGAAAGAATGCTACATTATTAATTTAAAATGAATCTAAAAAACTAAGTAAAGAGGATTTAAATTATTTCTGAGGCAACGGTATATCATTAAGATGTAGGCTTACATAGTATACAGAAATATACATTAAAATATTGATATGATTATTAATCATTTTAATAATAAAATAAAACAATCTAGAAAAGTGTGCACATAAAACTGTTACATTTATCTTAAGATGTATTGTCTAAATGAGTAAGCAGAAGAATCAACTTCAAGGACTAACATTATACTTTAAAACACATAACTATATTATTTAGCAAAGAAAGAACTAAACATGCAAGATTTTAAAAAGTCACTTTGGAATCAACAGAATTAATAATTCATTTTAACCAAATGCTCTTCTTGGTGGCTTCTTTATCATTTAAAAGGCACAATAATTAACTCTAGTCTAACCCATTAATAGGAAATCACACACAAATTAGAAAAAGCAAAGTACAGAATTATCAGAGAAATATGGATCAGTAGTATAAGCAGGCAGCTGAACAGCACAAATCTACAGCTTGTAAATCTAGACGGCGTGAATACAGTGCCCGCCATAATCTTTGGGACAAAAAAAACACAGTTTGTTGTTTTTCCTTTGTGCTGTGCACCATCACAGTGGATTGTAAGGTGTAGATATGACAAATGAGGCAAACATAACATCTGAATCTGAAGCTTAAGTTTTGAATGTGTAATTTATAGCTTTTCATTGTAATTTTAATCTCATTTTAAATATGGGATGTGAGGAAGACTGTCACTAGGATAAAAAAATCCAAATAAACCTATCAGAGAAAAAGCAGAAACTCTTCAAGTGGTTAAATCAATATTCTGGTGTTAAAAATAATGAATGCACTGACCAGTTCAAAGGAAAACTAAAGTACACAACAACAATAACCCAAAGCAGGTTGCAAAAGCAACCCAAGAGTTCCTAAAAGTAAAGGCATATTTTTCAATGGCCAAGTCAGTCACCTGATCTGAACCCAAAACAACATTCCTTTCCATGATTAAATATCAAACTCAATGCGGCAACTGAAGGTGGCTGCAGTGAAGGTCTTTATATCTCAATTTATGTTAGATTCTCCCATTAGCTAACATTAACCTCTGAAAATGTCTAATTCTTTTTATAAAACCAACATTTGTGTCTTTGTCTCAAATGTTATAGAGGGCACTGTGTGTCCATAAAAGCCACCAAAAAGGATCTACAAAAGCCACTAAGATGGGAAGGAGGAAGAAGAGGCCAACGCAGGAAGAAGATGGAGAGGAGCAATAGGGTGATGGAAGGAGGAGAGCAAAAAGTGACAGGGGTGGTGGCAGCAGCAGCAGCAGCAGCAGCAGCAGCCCTCAATTACCTCCTTGGGATGGCACAGAGTCTGTAAGCAGGGAGGAGAAAAAGCTTCAGTCTAATAGCTTCCTAACTAACGTCCAAGATGTTTAGAACCACCTCATACTGAAGAGACTCCGTTAAATGCTCTGCCATGGATGCAAAAATCCTGTTTTGTTAAAGATCAGATTGTAGAGGATCATGTTTACGCAAGTGTAGGAGATCAGGAGTATGTTTAATGTCCATCTACCTTTGGCTGGGAGTTGTTTTTTCAGCATCACATTGACACTAGCTCAGCAGTGTGGTATGTGTCGTGGTTTAAAGAAAACGAAGGAGTGAACCAAGACAATGAGGCTGCTGTTCACAATTAAACTGTTATTTAGATCACGAAAGAAAGCTTTTTTTTAAAAAGTGATCAATTTACTTATTCTCACTTAGTTATTATTAGCAGCTTTTAACTAAAAATGAAATCAAGAGCCAAATCTGTAGCAGATCATTAAAAAGAAAGCATGTCCACAGAGAACCTGTAGCCAGGCAGGGGACACATTTCAGACAGTAATACAGGGGAATGAAAGCTTGAAGCTGAGGACAGACTGGAGCCAATATGTCTTATGAACAAGGCCCTGGGTCATATCACACAGGGTTCAACTGTATGGACCGATAAATGCTATGTTTTTTTTTGTCAGATTTAACTGCCAAATCTCCCATTTGAAGGCATTTTCTTTGATAATTTCATCTTAATTTCATTTCTTTCTTGAACCCATCTGAGGTTTTGAGGATTCATCTCTGTTTAAACACATTCGATTTCCAATTTGACAGCATTTCAGTAAAAATGACCTTTTACTGAAATGCTGTAAAAGGGCAATTTTACAGGGATTACTTCACAAGCATAGTTTACTTGTTTACTTGCAGACAGTCACCACTAGGTAGCAACATAAACAGCTTGCCCTATAAGAGATGAAGCAATGAGACTGACAATAATTTGTCAGTTTAAAGTGAAAGACTGGCTCCATTATCTCAATTAATGCCTGGAATCTTTTTTTTTCCCCAGCTCCACCATTTTGCATTCATGATTTTACCTTTAGTATCTGTCAGCAGCTCCTGGAGTGTGTTTGCACAGGGAGGTGGTGGGGCCCTCCTCTTGGTACTTCTTAAGGTAGATCCTTCAGAGCTCTACAGAGACACAATGGTATCATTGGCATATGTCCCAAGTATTTCCATTTATATAGTGGTTCCTTTATTCTTTCAAAGTTTGACCAGTGTTCTCATTTTTACAAAAAGATTTTTCAGGATGTTCTGGTCGTGTTCCATTTTCATCCCTGCCACCAACTAACCTGTGCTCCTCCTAAATTGCAGGTGCTGAAGTTACTGACACTCTGAGAAACAGCAACTGGTGGCGGGGGGGCTTGCCTCTTCTTGGGCTTTTCTATAGGCAAGGTGTTGGAAGATGAAATGCTCTCCGAATTCATACGGAGTACCGCTTGTTTCCTGGGTCCTGGAGAAGCAGGAGCACTTACTGCGCCCTGCTACACGTGAAATGTAAATGCTGGTCATCAGTAAAAGTTGATCAAAGAATAAAGCAAACATCGTTCTCCTCACAGACTGATAATATACCATTTCATGTTTCTTCTTCCTTCTTCTAAATAGGCTGAAGAATCCTTTGTTCTCCTTCCATTTCTTCTCCTTTTTTGGCAGGTCTAGGGAATGAAAAGGATCTGATTGGTAAGTGATGTGCAGTATAAACCCTGAATGGCGAGCCACTATATGAAATTGTTTGGGTTGGTTACCTTGCAGTGGAAGTGAGATGACTTCTGCTGGTGTGACAGTTGTTACAGACAGAAAACAAAGTTGCCAAAACAGATGAATTAGGTTAATATTTACACAGGAGCAGGTGTATTGCAGGAATAAAAGATATGTGACTACGACTACTAAGACAGCACACCACAGGATGTTAGACAAACTTGCTTGTTGCTGATGACTGCACGTCATATCTCTGAGACAGTCAGGTGCGCGTGGTCATGAAGCTTAACTACTGAATTCATATCAAGTGATCATGTTCATAAAACCAGTTTGATGGCTCTTGCTTTGTGCCATGTTGCATTTCCCAAACAGCAACCTTGGACTGTTGACACAAGCGGCTTGGCTCCAGGGATTTGTGCTGCTGACACCCAGTTATGAGCCACCATCTGCAGCCTCAACAGAAAAGGCCAAAGCCATGTTTTTCCAGTTTTTAATTGTTCCATTTTGTTTAGACTTTGTTTACTGCAGACTTAGAGTTTTGTGCTTCACAGGAGTGAAACCTGGAATGGACTCGTCCTGTTTAGACTGTTTGCTGAATCTGGCTTCTGTCATCAAACAGTTTCCGTCTGCTTCATGTTTTTTGCTTCTAAACATTTCCCATATACTCATGGGAAAAAAATCCACAGAAAGCAGCAGTGTTAGAACTACTTAAGGCAGAACAAACAGTGATACCATACTCAAAGTAATTGACATCTAATTTCCCCCCCACTTTCAGCCTTTAACTATTTATGTTAACATAAACAAAAGTTTCTGGTGTGTACCTGCTGTGTTTATGCTGTACAGCTTTAACATTATTACCCAACAGGGGGACAACAGAAATGAGGTTTTCCTAACAAAATAACATACACAAGCCAGTGTGACATTACCTGAATTAAATCGTGGTAAAGAACATCACAGGTCTTTTAAATATTTAGAGGGACATAAGATCACAGGACCGCTGACTAGCAGCTTTCACATCCTTCATACCTGTTTCTGCTGTCTTGGGCTGATGATGGTCAGTGAGGTCTTTACCCCCCGTGTCTTTGGCAAACACTTCCCTGAGTCCGTGGTCATTTAAGCTCTTAGTCAGGTCCAGTGGCTCTTTGGACTGAGAGTCTTTCAGTAATATGGTTGTTTCTACTTTAAACTCACACTTGTCACACACCGACGGCAGCAGCATCTGCAGCGGCAGTTTGGGATCGACTCGCACCACAGTCTTATGGGATTTATTGTAGTTGATCAACAGACGTATTGTTGCCTGCAATGAGAAACAACCGTTAACATATGCTCATTGTGATGAAGCGCGATGAAGCAACGTTTTACTTTACAACTTTTCCCCCTCCCTTTTACCTCAGGCACGTATGGCCCCTTGAGCTTTTCCTCCATCCCTTTGGGCTTCAGCACAATCTTCTCAGCTTCTAGCGAGCCAATAGTAGAGTTTGGTTTGAAACTTATGTTGCTCTTGTTGGGAGATAGAATATCAACAGTATAGTCCGAAGGATTCAGGTGGTTACTTGCACAGAAAGTGACTATAAAGTCCATCAGTGGTTTACTGTGAAGATGAGAATTTAAGGATTATCTTAACATGTTTTGCACTTTGTGAAAATCATTGCTGTTGCAGCAGTTATTTATTTTTTTAAACTGTGATATGACCCACCTTCCATGCACTGTGACACTCTTCTCCAGCCCACCTGGCAGAACCACGCACAGCAAATGGTCTCTTTGCAGTGGACCCACCTCCTCGCTCATCTCTGTGAACCTCAGAGGAAGTCACGGGGACGCACAAGATCTGAAGTTGTTCCCAGTGTCAGACAAATGACCTGTAAGCCATTTACATTCCTAAATATGATTAAAACATGACCTCCCACAAACTAACAGGAACCAAATGGCCACCATACTTCACTATTTGGCAACAGCTAATTATCATCTTTAAATTATTCTTGCATTTTATGAATTTATGACTTATCAATAAAATATAAACTGTGACAATGGTCTTTACTGTTTGTTATTCAGTTTACTGACTGCCAGCGACATACTGGGAAATAAGTTTATCTTGTATGGTGACCTACGTTTATGAGTCAGTCCATGACAAATTAACACCGTCTCTATTCTGACAGTGTTCATTTCCTGGTTGTATAGTAGGGCTGCCACGATTAGTCGACTAGTCACGATTACGTCGACTATCAAAATCGTCGACGACTGATTTAATAGTCGACACGTCGTTTGAAGCTTTGTAAGATCCCACAAGACGCAGGAATAAGTAGTAGGATTTAAGAGTGTAATAACGAACTGAAACAGAAGATGGCAGCACTGCATGTACAAGGATGCCAGCTGCCGTTAAACCCCGAAGAAGGGGTTTAACGGCAGCTGGCATTAAACCCCTACTGTCGTTCAGGCAGTAATGCTGTCCCAGAATTCATAGTGCAGTCCAGCTCAGTTTCCAACAATGGCGGCAGCTAGTTAGTTTTAATATTACTCTTATTATTCTTTCTGGGTCACAAAATAAACGTTTAACATATTTTCAGGCGAGAATGTTGCTGTGTAAACCTCAAATATCTGCTCAGTTTATCAAGACACCACATATTTTCAAAAGCGCTCCGACGTTTTCGGAGACGTCTGTTACCCATTAGCTCGATAGCTAGCCGGGGGCAAGGCTCACTGGAGCCCGTGAGAACACCGGACTCCCGGCAAATTGTTTTCAAACCCACTGCCATCTTTCACTACTCAGGTTAAACATATATAAGTCACTTAGATAACTTAAAAATGTTATTGTTTGGCTTTTTTTTTTTAGTATTTTATTTGTTCCTGAGTAAATCGGTTTGGCTGAGATTAAAGTTATAGTTTTTACACAGCTGAATAAATGTCAAGCAGACAACCGATTATCAGGAGTGTGAGATGCTCGAGAATATACTCCGGTGTCCTGTTATATTTTAGATAGCAAGGAGTTTATTAAACTTCACCGAAACATTCTGCAAATTTCATTAAAATTTTATAAACTATCATCTTGTCTTTATTTTTAGTTAGCACATACCTTACACACTTAAAGCTGTAAGCTAATGGTAGTTATATAAGAGCAGATGCATGCTGGTGCAATAAGCTGTACTTTTACGTCCAATGGATGCATGATCTGATTAGTCGACTAATTGCAAAAATAATCGGTGACTAGTGACTAACAAAATAATCGTTTGTGGCAGCCCTGTTGTATAGTATTTAGACTGTCATGTGGTTATTTCCTGTAACCCACTACTATGGACTTAAAGGGCCTGTAGATTGGACATTTTTCATAGTATCACATTTACATGGCTTCATTATGTATACTAAAGTTGAAACCCCAGCCGTTTCTGAGGATGTCAGGTGGAACACTTTCTCAGATTCAACTGACCTCATATGGAATTACTCTATTGTCACATTTACTTTGTAGTATTTATACATCCAGTCACATGAACTTGTAAGACTGAAATTGCTCATTCAAAGGTGAAGAACTGAAAAAAACGTTTGTGTGTTTGGGTTTTTTTCCCCGCCATTCTTAGAATTACAAGGTAAAGAAACAGGAAACATGAAAGCAATGATAAAGCGCTCTAAGAATCTATTGGCCCACATACGAACCCCTTAAGTGAAATATGACGAAAAATAAATAAAAAGGAGAGAGCCTGAAACCTAAATTGCGATTACTGCCGTGATTCCCTGAGATCCCACGTCTCAACCTCCGCCGTGAACTGAAGGTTGCCTATCTGGGTACATGTGAGGACACCTCACCTCCTTCATGGGATTCCATTACGCTCTGTCCTCACCTTTGACCTTGTGTTGTTCTCTGCCATTGCTTAGACGCAGTCTCTCAAATAGCTCGATTAAAAGCCAACGCCCCGGTGTGTGTTTGAAAAAGAGCTGCTCAGCGGAGCGTGCTACAAAACAGCTGCATGTCTCCGCTCATCAACACGCGCGTGTCATAGGCCGCTGAAGCGCGCGCACAGACGCTGGTACACTGAACAGCCAAACTAAACCTGTAGTCCTTTACTATACCCGAACAAAGGGATACCGATATACACACCGGACACCTGAATTATCAGTAACAATTAGAACGCTATTTGCATTTTAAGCAGTTAGCCTAATTATCTCGTTAAATTTAAACTATCTAAAGGAACAATTTATTCCACTATTAGCCTTCACCGAATAACCAACAGTTAAAAACTCGGTAGAAACTTATCCTACATGCACAACAAATGTGTGTGAATAAATACACAGTACATGATCCGCTCAGCCTGTCTGTCTTCAGCCATGTCGTTCAGGCAGTAATGCTGAGCACCAAATAAGCTTAGGCTACTCTGTTTCTTGAGTAAGAAGGATTAGTGCTTTTAAAAGGCTGCATCTCTACCCGCAGTCACATTCAAAGACACAGGAATGATTCATTGTATATGCACTCATAACCCTATTACACTCACCTGTGTCCAGACATTGGTCCCATTCTCTTTCAGGTTTCTCCTCTGTATTGTTAAGTGATGGGAGGAGAGAAGGAGAGGGGCAGGGGAATTCTCTCACTCTGTAATCCTTGTAGAGAGAAGCCAGCCACACCCACAGGCCCTGCCCAGTCATGTGATGGCACTTTGCATGTTTGTTTATGTGCATGGCTACTGTGTGTATGCTTTGTGGGTGTTGGTGTTGAGAAGGACAAGGAGGATTGATATCTGCATGGGCATGTGTGTGATAACCTGGTGAACCATTCTGCAACTTTAAAACTCTGCCCCATCAGTGCTGACTTTGCCACTCATTTTGTAAAAAAAAACCCTCTACTCCATATAAGCTACTGATCCTCTCTATAGAGTCGGGCTAAATTATGACATCTCAGCAAGAGCCCATCATATTGTATAGCATGCAGGAACCAGTGCTGTTCTGTATACACGCAAATAAACTTTTACCCCATTGCACAGAATACATGAAACAAACTTAAGCTACAGTGGTGATTCACCTATCATCAGTGTTGTACTGGCCTTTCACAGTGTTTTGCACCATTAGAAAATTGCATTTTCTTGCTGGTACTTAGTCCACTACATTATATAACTGTGCTATAAATTGAGTCAAGCTGGGTCAATACCCTCAGGGCTAATGTCTTCTGGGTAATGTAGTAAATCTCTTATTGAGTAGCTGTAGGAGCGTTGGACAAGGCATGTAAGCTAAAAATAACACAAGGAACACTTTAAGCAGTTGTTACCATCCTTGGGCGGGTGACAGGGCAGGATCTCCCAAGAATTAAAATTGACCAATTCTTGTGCTCCTATGCCAGTTCAATAATTTCTTAACACCTGTGCTGTTTACCTTGCAAATGAATTTGGCTCAGATTCAATAAAAATATTATATAGTTTTTTTGTTAACTAAACAAGGTTTGAATAAGGTTATATAAACACTTAAACCTAACCCTAGAGATTGTGAACACTGGACCCTGGAAACTTAGTCTGTGTGTAGAGCTTTTAAGCAAGTGTTAGCATTCTGAAGCTGAATTTAAAAGGCAAATGGTCAAACTTTTATCAGGTAAAAACTGTTAAAATGCTGGCATGTTATTACTGAGCCAAGATGGAAACTATTTCAAGCAAGTCTGTCTGCCTAGAAAGTTTTTATAATATATAGTAAGTACTTATGTCTTTGTCTGTTTATGGTCTACGCATGATTGCAATACTTTTGGACATAATTGTTGTCTCAGTCTACCAAAAATAATCTTGCATACCTACCATCAGATCTCTGTTACAGTCACAGTTTTGTATTTTTTTTTCTTTTTAAATGGGGTTAGGGTTAGCTATAAACCATTGCTTTAACTGACGGAAGGATTCTTGGATTTTCTTTTTCTAAATAATATTTGATTAGTCAAGCCTTCCTTACAGAGGATGTTTATAAGACAATAATGAATAACTGAAACTCAAGCCAGGCTCCTGCATCATCCCACAGAGCACTTTATTCATCTTTATACAGTAGGTGAGCAGGAACAGGCTGTTAAGTGGGAGTTTTAATCAAATTAAGAACAGGGAACACATGTCCACACTGACTGTAATCTTGTAATCTCATCACCAGTCTGTCAGTGGAGACTCAGTGGGCTACAGGAGCTGACTGCAGTAAACAGATCACCATGTGACTGTCTAGGTTAATGACTAACAGATGAATAGAAAGAATGTTTAATCACGTCACTCTGTTTCATCATTTAGCATGTTGTGAAATGGAAGAAGGCCATGTCGTGTACATATGCACTCTGCCTCAAAGCTTTAGCTCCACTGTGAGATAAACAGGCAGAAGGTGTCACATTGTTTCCATCTTGTTGCCTTACACTAAATGCTTTCACTTCATGTTCATGTCAGCAGATCGGTTAACTCTGGTATAGCTATGTGTAAGAAAAAAGGTGATGATGCAGACAACAATATGTTATCTTCTATTTGTTGGTAGGCTTATGTAAATGCTATTCTTGCATAAATTTATGTAAACCTGGGAAGCCTTTAATCAAGCAGTGTAAATGATGTGTGCTATTCAGTCTGTATTCTCTATTCATCTTGAAAACACACTGTGTGGGCACACAAAAAAAGTGTTTTTGTTTTCCTGTTAGACTTTTCCCAAATGTCTAACAGGAAGACAAGCAAAGAGAGAGGGCTAATTTGGAGCTTTACACAAAGCGACAAAGCCAAATGGGATCCTGTCCTTTGAACAAAGTGACAGGCTACAACCTAATTATGACAACCCACAGTCTGAACAAGGTTCCCAAATTCCTCACTGTGCCACTAATGAAACACGGCACACTCGCAGAGAGCTGCCAAGGAGGACATATTTGAACCCAACTTTGGAAACATTGTTTGGCGCTTCTTATGTGTCCCTGCAGTATTTTAGATTATTTATTCAATTCAATGCTTTGAAAGCTTAACCTTTTTAAACAATCTTCTCTAGTCTCATTATCTCAGTTAAGATTGTTTGCATGACTTGTCTTGATTACATCACTGACTGTCAGTGGAGTTTTATTCAAAGGCTTGTGCCATGTAGCAGCAATATTCAATGACCCTACAATCACTCTGGTACTTTGGTATACACAGGATTTCAAGGTGAATTCAATGGCAACAAGGATCTGAGGTCCTGTGCCTGCAAAAGAAGCCCAAACCGTCACCCCTCCAACATCATGTTTATGTTTGACAGCTGATGTGAGGTGTTAATGATGATATGCTCTCTTTTTAGTTTTAACCAACCATGGTGCTGTGCATTGTTACCACACATCTCTACTTTGGTTTCATCTGTTCAAAGGACATTACACCCAAAGTCTTGTGCTTTGTTCAGCTGCAACTTTATAATCATAAGCTGTGCTACAATGTTCCAAGGCCTTTTCCTTGCAACATTTAATATGCAGTCTGTGGGCTGTAGAGTCTGAGCATTGCACAGTTTGATCTTGAATGTTTTGCACTTGTGAAAAATGTTTCTAACCATAGAACGATGGAATTCTAATTGTTTGGAAATACATTTCACTTCCCAGAATCGATAGGCAGCAACAGTTGCGTCTTTCAGATTATTGCTGGTGGTTTTCCTCCTTGGCATTGTGTCTAAATTACACTTTAAAGAGCCATTTGATCAGTTTTTTCTAGGTAAGAAATTTTTGTTTTAAGTTTTAAGTTAGCCAAAATTAAATGTAATTATAATAGGACATTAAGTTACAAATATACTAGCTTGCCAGCAATATCGAAAACCACAACTTCCCAGATCTGTTTTCTCATGCAAATATATTTTCATCTGGATGGGAATGGCTTCGAAATGGTACGTGTTTTTTTGACTGCTCTCATTTTGATGTGTAAAACCTGACCTGGTCAGTGAGGGTTGGATCTGACTGTAGCCTGTATGCTCATGTGGTAGTGGCTAGCCTGCCCTGAAACCATACTGTGCTTTGTACTCCTTTGCCCTTTGTACTCATTTTTCACAAATTGTTATTTGTCTGTACTTATAAATATGTATAAACTCTGTTGAATCTAACATTATTCTAGTTCTGTTATGAAATGTTATGAGCTTGTTTATTTACATTTGCATTTACATTGCATATTAGCTATTTTGCAGCTGAGCTATAAATATTTCAAGTCGTGCTGGTTTGACTCAGCGGCATTCTGTCAGGACAAGCAAGGCAAGCAGTGCTTGCCTGGTCAAATCTAAAAATTAATATTGATTAAAACTTACCAAAGAGAAATCTATCTTTTATCTCAACCAGCATTGTGACATAAAGCCTGTTTTCACCAGTGTTGCTGCTGTCTTATGCTCACAACTGACTGTTGTTGCTGTAAGCTCTGCTTGCCTCAGATCCTATTAGAAACTGTAGCATAGCTCCATTTCACGTGGACTGAAATACACACAAACAAATTGATTTGCTACAATAACAGCAACATTTATGTTCCTTTCCGTTAACAATGGCCGGAGCTTGTCAAGCTGAGAGGCCAGCAACGTGTCCTTGTTGTCTGCGCCTGCACATTGTGGATAAACCTCCAGTCTTTGACAAGGAAAGTGACAGGATACCAGCATGTGAGGCAAGCTGCTGCTGGTTCTGTTTTCTTTGCTCTGAGATGATTTATTAACTGTACTTGGGGCTAGCTTTACTAAGGTGTTCCTCCATTGCAAAATGGGTTTTGGAGTAAAACAAGTACTGACAGTATTTACACATAGAGCACAGCAGAAAGATTGCATGTAAGAGATCGAAACTCAGAGAATTTTGTGATCCTGTTGAAAATTTCTGGGAGTTTGTTCCTCAAGGCACAAAATATAGGGAGAAGAATATTTACATCAAGTGTGCAAACCGATTTAACAACATCTGCGACCTTGTGACTTAACAGCAAAAACAAAAAAGCCATAATTTTTGTATTGTTTTGCATTTCCTCTAGGACTTTCAAAGTAGAATCTCTGAGAAACCACTTGGTTGACCAAATGTAAGTTTAACCAGCTGTTTTTCATACTACATACTACATTGACAGAACCATGCTACACTGTGTTGAAGCCTTGTAACTCAGATGGTTTTTTTCTCAATACATTTCAATACGCTTCTTTTTAAATCAAGCCGTAAGCATATTTTTTTTATCAGAAGTATGTGGTCCTCACAAGAATATGATCAAGTACTGTATGTTAAATAGAGTATGTTTGAAATGAGCTCCCCCTTAAACAACAGTAATGTTAATCAATACATCACCGATTGGGAACATTTTTCTGCAAAAATAATTATTTTTAGTTTTGATCATTGATTTACAGTAATAAAGTTTTATGTGTGGTGAAGTGTTCTCATAGTGTTTCATTGTTTCTTTTGCTAAATGATTGGTTCTCGCTTCCTCCACAAGCTAATAGCCAGCTTATATGAAATAATTTGTTGCAATATAGTAAACAGTTATTTAACTATCCCAGTAATAACATTTCACAATTCTTCAGCCAGGAATGAGTGCATGGTCTCTGCTTCCATTTATATAAAAGTCACTGCACATTTTGACCAGCTACTCTACTTTTAAAGTGAGTGTGAATTGTTGTAAGTCTCTCTGTATCAGATTGGCAACCTGTCCAGGGTGTACCCTGCCCCTCTCCCTGTGGTAGCTGGTTAAGGCTCCAGCCCCTGCCCCGGCGACCCTGATAAGGATAAGTGGAAGAGGATGGATGGATAGTCTACTCTTAATTTTATTAACAGAAAACAAACGTGACATTACAAATACAATAAATTTCCACATACTAAAAAGTAACTTAACCTGATTGTTAAAATGTGTTTAGAGCAGCCGTCAACTGTATTCGCATTGTGAAGTGAAACTCCCTGCATGCTACACTGAGCTCAAAGGTGTGTCCACTTCTGCTCATAGTGACTGTGAGGAGTGACTCTTTTTCATTTCCCAAATGGAGTCCACCTGTCTGTTCACTCAGCTATGATTATGCAACTTTCATGCCACCTAAAACTTAATTATAATGGTGGCTGTATTTCCTGTTGTGAAGGTGACAGCTTACACTCCATACTGTGATTACGCTCGTTTCACAAGGGCTCCATTTTATTCCAACAACAGAGGAGAGCAAACTTTCCATAATGTAGGCGTTACATAATCGAACCTCAATGTAATTACACAGTCTGTCCACCAGGTGTCATAAATCTACAAGAAAAACACACAGGGGTGTACAGGTCTGCACGTGAGCACGCACATGTCTGAAAAACCTAATCTCCGCTCCGTCTTCACCAAA
This sequence comes from Perissodus microlepis, assembly GCF_051167445.1. Classification (NCBI taxonomy): domain Eukaryota; kingdom Metazoa; phylum Chordata; class Actinopteri; order Cichliformes; family Cichlidae; genus Perissodus; species Perissodus microlepis. The sequence goes on along the minus strand of NC_140482.1, from coordinate 13,888,682 downwards.
TTATCAGCAATCTATAAATATTTACCTTTTATATAGCGAGACAACAATCTGAACGTGAGCAAAACCTGCACATTACAAGCAGTAAAAGCACATTTTAACTTATGTGGCCAATAGAATTGAAGCCAAATTAAAAACGTGTAACCACTGCCGAAAAAGATAGAAACAAAGTCATAGAGCATTTGTTATGTTTTATTTTTTGCAGCCAAATAACTGTAATATGTCGATATAGCTTTATGAAAAATAACAATCCAAAAAATCCATACTTTAAAAAAACAGGCAAATTAAAATAGTACGAACTTAAATATAAAGCGTTGCTTTTACATTCTGAATCTCTATTTCAAATTCTTAATGTTTGTGGATGACAACAGGTTGCTGGCTCTCTCTTTCACTTGTATTTTCTAGAAGTGTACGCTCAGGCCATCTTGCGGCAGTCACAGCTTTCAGTACATCCATTCCCAGTCTGTGATACCTAACCAACCGGAAGCGCGGATTGATTCCTCCATGGCCAACAAGGGCGGATAGAAAAAAGGGAGAAATCAGACGAGTCCTTATTAAATAATAAGCCATTAAGCATCGACCGGAATTTGTCAATAGGAAGAGGAAAGCGTTCAAATCTTAAACTGAGTGATTCTCCGCTGGAAGAAGGGATTATTCTGAGCAATATGGGATCTACCTTCAGGGTCCTTACCTGCTGGGCACCGTAATGGTGGTGAGTGTTCACATCTTTTGAGAAGGGTCCCATCATTTTAGATGTTTCTTGTCCGAGGCAATAAGGCTTTTCTGAACTCTTGTGTTGAGCAGTCTGTGGCATCAACATTAATGTTTTATATTCCATTTTTGATATTCCTCCACTAATTGCCCGGGTGATAGATAGATATTAAAAGCCCGTGTTGCTGATATATATATATATATATATATATATATATATATATATATATATATATATATATATATACACATACATATGTGTGTGTGTGTGTGTGTATGTATGTATGTGTGTACATATATTCCCTTTCTTCAAGATTGGTTTAATTACGCAGACATGCAGTCTTCACCAAATATACTATTTATATTTGTCTTGAGCTTAAGTTGCGTATTTTACTTCCATTTCCAAACAAATGTGGACAGAAAAATGAATAACACATGACCGATAACCTTCACGTCGTGACAAACACGGGCTTCAAATATTAGCATCCTCACCGACGTGCTGGGAGGGACTAGCCCTCTTATTTACAGGCCCCTTCAGTGTGAAAATGTTGCTTACTCCTGACAGGGGTGACGCAAAGGGGTGACTGCATTTAAAGAGGTTTCATTGAGGTAAGCCAGCAACTGAGGTGTCAACCGACAATAACGCCGACGTATTTATTTTTGGTACACCAGAAACTGTCAGTGTCAGGGATTGATTACAAGGAGTAGACACACATCTGCCAAGGACACGCCCAGACTCATTCAGTGGATAATTGTGGATGTGAAAAGGAGCGAGCAAGAGATAAAAATATCTGATTAACGACTTTAAGTGATACCTGTTTGGCTTCGACCCTCAGGTGGGCCCCGGACTTTACCTGTAGGGGTGTTGGTCGGGTGGCAGGAACAATTATACACGTCAACCTCGGTCGGTCGCTTACCGTATCTGTGTGTGTTAAGATTTATTTTTATTTATTTATTTATTTATTTACTCATTTATATTCCCGGCTCCTGGGAATTGTGCTGCTGGTGGCGTATCTGGAGGGAGTGAGAACATAATGGCCGCGGCTCACTCGAAATATAAAACTCAAAGTGTCGTTTTTTTCCGGAGAGCTGGAGGTTATCATCAATATGGCGACGACTGCCGCGGCCCCCTCTTCTCGTTTTGAAACAATCAAGGTACTGCCTAACACCCGCCGTCTCTTTTTTTCTGGTTTCTAATAAGCTTCGCAAGCCACTTCCAACCAATGCCAGTCCCTCTACCAGTCGCCATTAGTGGGTTAAAAATGAATACGCAAAATAGCATACACATATCTCACCTATCTGGCCAATCACAGACGGTTAAGAGCCTTTTCAAAGGGCTATGAAGTCCAGATAAACACGCAGTAGGGGAGCCGTTGTGTGTTCATATAGTTATCATGTAAAAAAATCTCAGTGTTTTCTCGTGTAGTCGTTTTTTTTTTCTTCTTCTTTAAACACCACGGACAACGGACAACTTTTGACGCCAAGTCAGCTAAAATCATTCTATTTGAGCAGTCCAGGTGGGTTTATTTGTCTGTACAGAAGCTGTATGCTGCTTTCAAAATATCTCATACATTCAGGCAGGTTTCCACTTGTTTGTTTTCTAAGGCAGCTGCTCTAGGGTTTAGCACCATGGACAGTGAACCGTCTGTTCTTGATGGGGGGAGACTTAACATATTTGCTCAAGGGCATTCAGGGGAGCCATTGAAAGGCACCTTAAAGGACAGGTTCAGTCATTTTTCCGAGCTGTCCTAAAGCAGTGCTGGCACACCTATGTCATTTAGGCTTTAATAGACATTCTGGCTGATACTGGAGGAACTAAATCCTCAAATGTGTCTGGACTTCTTTAAGTTACTTGAAGACGTTTCACCTCTTATCCGAGAAGCTTCTTCAGTTCTAAGGTCAAATGGTGGAGAGTCCCAGATATAAACCCAGTGGGAGTATCCCCCCACAGAGGGACAAAAGGACCCCCTGATGATCCTCTAATCGCCTGAGCCAAGGTGTGAAACTGGGTGTGGGTCCCAATCAGCCAGAGTTTCGGGTGTGTTCGGGTGTGTTCACAATGAACACACCCGAAACTCTGGCTGATTGGGACCCACACCCAGTTTCACACCTTGGCTCAGGCGATTAGAGGATCATCAGGGGGTCCTTTTGTCCCTCTGTGGGGGGATACTCCCACTGGGTTTAAATCTGGGACTCTCCACCATTTGACCTTAGAACTGAAGAAGCTTCTCGGATGAGAGGTGAAACGTCTTCAAGTAACTTAAAGAAGTCCAGACGCTTTTCTTTGCAAGCTCCTTTGACTACGATGACCTGGATGACTGAGAACCTTCACAGACATAAATCCTCAAATGTAAAGAGCATTTTTGCCCACAGCAATGAGTGTCCAATACTAACCCTTTAAAAATCTCCTTTACATGCTCTTTTTTTGAATTGCATGACACACCTAGATGAGACTCTGTAATACTGCACAAATGAGAGCTTTCTGCATGTGAATCAGATCACTGTCAGAAATGTATACATGATGTGTTTTTGGTTTCTGTCAGTGAGTCCAGGGATGACCACACTGATAACAGAGTTCAAAAGTGGGTGTGGATGTTTTGGCTGTGGAGTTGGTAAGGCAGAACAGCTAACAACCCACCACCCAGCATCTCATGCTAGACAAGCTGTCAGGCCACATGTCACAACACTGGATCCAGAGGGAGTTTTTGGGACACAAGCAGATGTGTTTTATGGGAAGTGTGTGTGTGTGTGTTCTCTGGGGTTCTCTAATTCTCCTTTCCAGTAAACTGTGGAGTTTGAACCATTGTCTCTTTTGTTTTTATTAATGTCTTACCATAACAAAATATAATGTCTATGTGATTAGTTGAAAAGGCTTGTGATTCCTTTAGCTTTGGGGGAAGAATAAATAAATAAATAAAGCAAATGCTTCAGATTTAGACACCACACTGGCGTCAGTCTTCTTATCTAACCTTTCTAACTCTAATAAAGAAAGCAAATAACCCTGTATTGGTTTGTTATCGGGCATAGTTTGGATTTACATATTGGTTGTGATTTAGGTTAGATCTGGTTTGATAGGCATGAGTATAAAGTCTAAATCTGGTAAACTCATATTTGCTGACATCATTGGCTTAGTCCCTGTACTCTTAGTGGATGACTCTGCATTCCAGACTGTCCCCTGTTTTTAAGACCTAAGTATAAAAAATAAATAAATAAATAAAAAAAAAATTTTTTATACTTTTACCTCCTTTTAAAATGGAAGGCAAATTAGATGGCAGCCAAGTGTGGCAGTTTCAGGTCCTCCATTTCCATTTCGAAAAGGAAGAAAAGCTGATGATTCAAGGAGACCTCACTTTTGAGGTTGCCAGAGGGGAGGTTCCTGTTTTCTGTGGCAGTATAAGATCCCACAGGGAACAGGACCCACCTGTGAGACTGCAGCGACTGGGTGGCACCGTGAACCAGCTGATAATGGCTCATCAAGGTTTTTTTTTTGGCAGGGGAGAAAATCTTGTTTGTGTTTCTTCCCTTCCATTCTGTGGGAACAGGGTGGGCCTCTGGGTGTGAAGGGTGGTACAGTAGATGGTTGGCAGGAGGAATCGGGTAGTGTGGCTGATTGAGGGAGGAAGTAATAAAAAGCTTGTAATTAATGCCTGCTTCATTTGTTTCTGCTGAAAGTCACTGGAAAAACAGGCTTTTTTTTTTCTAATTTGAGGCTGTCCGCCAATTAATTAGCAGTAAAAGGACAGTGGCTCCTCTCATTCTGCAGATGCTGCTTTCTCCACATGGCAGAATGCAGCATTAAAAAAAGTAGACCAATATTCTCTTCAGTGACACTCTTTTTTCCTTTTTTCTTTTTGTTCCTTTTGCTGTCCACCTCTGTTGCTGCTGGCTACTTTTGTGTCCCAGTGAATCAGCTGAAGGCATGTCACTGACTTCAGTGCCACTTTTGACTGCCTCAGTAAAGACTGGGACCTGCTTTGCTTAAATAGTTTACCTTGTAGTCAGAGACAGTTGTTGTTTTTTTGCCTCTGTCTCAAAGTGTATTGATGGTTTATAACCAGATCATACTTATTATTTTCCATGTGATGATTGTGAGATGATTCCTGTTTGTCATTCACTGGTTATAAAAACTGCAAATGCCACACTATTGTGTTATACAATGAGGCACTCAATTTGGTATTAGTCACTCAGGACCATTTGCATGTGAAATGTGCTCTTTTCATACGTTTTCTCTCCCAGCCTTTCAAATGCTTCCAAATCTTTGCAAACTGGTTTCATGTCACCATATAAGAAGCATAATAGTGATTGCATGGTCAAAATATGATAGTCATATGTGCCTAATTGTGATGGTAATTGAACATGTCTGAATAAGAGTGGGGTTTTTTGGCGGAACAATGGCAGACTATCTTTTGGGTCAGACCTGCCACATTTTCCTAATGCTTTAAACACAGCTAAGTCTGAACTGAATGAATCACATCAACATGATTCCTTTCTGCAGGATCTTCTATGGAATTAATAAAACAACAACAATAATAATAATAAAAAGAAGAAGAAATCTCTGTAAAACTTTAGCAAATGTCTAAATTGGCTATCATTCTAACAGCATGATAAAATGATCGAGATGTGACATATATAATAAGAGTGGATGTTTTAGGGAAAGGTCTGCCTTTTATTTCTCTGCAGACTTTTCAACTGATGCCTGAATTTGCACCAGCTTTCCATTTACTTTATATGCCACCGGTCCCTCTACAGCTATCTTTTCACTAGTGCAAACATTTACAGAAATGTCTTCTAATAACCTAGCAAACATAGTTGAACTGTTAACGTCTCTGGCCAAAACTGGTTTTGCTACGACTGTAATGTAGTCATATGTGAAAATGGGCTCACTGCCCTCTGATATCAGTGCTGTAAACCCTGTGATGGCAGTTTATCAGTTAGCTTGGTAGCATAAGAACTGTTCAGCACATGGCACAGCTTTTACCTTAGACCTACTTTATTAACCAAGACTAGATGCACAAAAGAGACATGAAAAAACAGGGTCGCTGACAGTTATTCACTAGTGACATATGTCCTCAGAAGCCTTCTCACCCTTTTCCTTTTGTGTTGTTGAGGCCACCGAACACGTGAGGTGACGTCAAACAGCCCCAAAAGATAATGTTTTGACCTGTGTGTTTGCTGTTCGTTGGGTCAGACTCAGCATTTCTTTTCCTCCAAGACAGTGGGTTAAGTTGATTGCAATAAGCTCAGCTCTGGTTTCATCTCTTTTCTGCACTTTCTCCAGAGCTTCTTTGAATCATTTAGAAGTTTGCTGGCAAACAGTGAACAAGACAGTCCTGCACATGTGCCTCTTTGAGCAGAGGGACCTTGTGGGCACTGCAAGATTTCAGTCCATTATGGCTTAGTGTGACCAACGGTCTCCTAGGTGGCTGCGGTCTAACCAAGAAGACCTTTAGATTATTAATGAACTCATCCTATTTTGGCCTGATCCTTCACCTTTCTCATAATCATCATCACCTCACGAGGCAAGATTTTTGCATGGAGCTCCAGATCAAGGGTAACTGGTGGTCATTTTATATGTCTTCCATTTCTGAAAAATAATCACTCCAACAGCTCGCCCCTCGTCACCAAACTTCTTGCTGATGGTCCCAATTCCAGCCATTTGCAGGTTTGCAATCTTGTCCCTGTTTTTTGGTCTTATCCGTGGTGGTGGAGCAGTTGGAATGGAAGAAACTGGTTCTGTGGAACAGTGAGTTGAGATCAGGAGTATCTGCGATTGGTTAACTGAGACATTGGCTGTGGTACACAGATTGCAAACTGTAAGAGCCAGAATTCTAGCGGCCATAAAAATGGTGACTGTTCATTCCAGACTTACACATTCAGCAGAGATCAAAAAAATGTTTTTCTCCCTTTAAAGATGATATTATATAGCTATTATTGTTATAATCAAAATAAGATATTTCCGCATGAAAACCCAGATTAACCCAAGTCTTCCATATCACACGTACAATGAGTTATGCTTTTATATTTACTAGTATGAAGGTATAAACATCTGCCTCCACAGAAGCTGCTTTGATATGGCGTTCCAGTAACCAGCAGCCACCAGTTCTGCATCTATGTGTATTAAATAATATAAGTTGGCAGTCTGCCCAGGTGACGTACATGAGGAAATGCTGTAATTTGACTTGTATTCGGTCTGAACTCATCGAAGGGATCAGGATGTTGTCTGTTGCTAATTAAATTACTCCCTACAGAAAGAAATGACCTACTCTAGATCCTTCTTCTTTTAGCAAAGTATAGCTGGTCATGTTTAGTAAATATTAAAAATAGAGGAACTAATATTTTTTTTTGAGATGCTGTGTGTCATTAGTGTTTTCTCTTCTGCTAATAATCACAACAGTATTTGGGGGGAAAAGCATTTTGTGCTCATAATGCTTTGCCCTTCTCACATTCTAGTTACAAACTGTCAGTGATAAATCCAGAAATGTCACATGGTCCAGCTTCACACTTCATTAAAATCATTTACACAGGTAGCAGTTCCACCTGTTCGTACTATATTATAACATGTCCCAGGTAGATGACTTCACTCCTCCCACTGGTGCTTTTTTTAGGTCTTGGTTCATTTCTCCTTGCCTTCCCCCCTGCAGCTACCTATCCCAGCTGAGCACTTCGCTTCCCTCTGAAGGAGCAGGATGACAAGATGGCACAGCTGCTTATACCGCCCGGACCTGACAGCTTCCGCCCCTTCGTCCCCGAGTCGCTGGCCGCCATCGAAAGGCGCATCGCCGAGGAGGAGGCTCGGAGACCACGGGTGGAGCACCGCAGCGACAGCGACGATGAAAATGGGCCCAAGCCCAACAGCGATGTGGAGGCGGGGAAATCTCTCCCCTTCATTTATGGGGACATCCCTCCCGGCCTGGTGTCCACCCCTCTGGAGGACATCGACCCCTACTATAGCAGTCAGAAGGTGTGTTATTAATGTCATTGCTTCACGTTCCGCTGTAAAAGAATAACATCCAAATGGACATCAGTGGATAACTCTAACACAATTTCTTAGCTTTGCAAGCCTCAAAGTATCATTAAGTACACCAATTTAGCTTTCAATTACGGTATGACTCATGCACTGAATTTTGATACATTACAGGTCTACATTTTCTAGTTCAAGCTTTGCAGCTCATAAAAGCTTGAGGTTAATTGCATGATGCTCTGAACAAACTATTGTAAGTGAACGATTGGGCAGAGTTTCCTCCCACATGTCTAAAATCCCGCCAAAGTTTTTCAGGTTTTCTTCTGAAGGCAGGTTGCATTGAATCTGTGGCTCAGACGAACAGGGTTTGTTTTTAAATCACGCAATATTATCAAACTGTAGCACATTTAGCACATGGACAGACTGAACTGTAAACCATAGTGCAGCATTAATGTGCTTAGTCAAGCCAGAGTCTTTTAAAGCCTGGGCCAACAGAGGTGCTAAATGCTAATCTGAGCTGCTGTGCCAGTAGGACTGTGGTGCCAGACATGTCCTGCCTGCGGTGGACTCATCCAGCTGGACATAGCCTAACACGGTCCTAATTACCGTTATAACCAATCACACATGCACAGCGGTCTCTTAGGTCTTTTGAAAAAGAATGAGGTTTTTGTATGACACAGATATTAACCAGATTTCTTTTGTCTCTCTTTCAGACCTTCATAGTATTGAATCGTGGGAAGGCAATCTTCCGTTTCAATGCCACTCCTGCTTTGTACATCCTAAGTCCCTTCAATCCTCTGAGGAGGATAGCTATTAAAGTTTTAGTGCACTCATATCCTTTTAGAGTTTGCTACAGATGCAGCTTGATTTGGATTAAAGGGTTTATCAGACAAAAGAGGGATTTAAATGGGCTGCTGATGAACGCTAAATATCATGATTGGCTCAGACTTTTTAAGTAGACTTTTTTTTTAGTCCTTACAGCAGCTGAGCAGTCGAAGAAAAGATATAGTACTGTGTACTGTGACAGCGATGGATGAGGAAATATCAGTTTCAGCTGTTTAACTGTCAGAGCTTGTTGTATGTACCAAACAGAATGATATATGCTTCAAGTGCCCAAATACTGCATTGTCCTTGACTTTGTTTCCACGATGTTCAGCATATTGATCATGTTCACGATCCTGACCAACTGTGCTTTCATGACCCTCAGTAATCCCCCAGATTGGGCCAAGAATGTAGAGTAAGTTACCAGTTGTTTATTTTTGAATTTCTCGCTGTCCTTATTCAGTTAATTTTGGACACACGGAGACAACAATCTTCAAATCAGGACTATTTTTGCCTGGCGCTGGGTCCTGATAATTACTTAATTTGTGATTCATAAGATTCTATTGTTATCGAGGTTTTAAAATTCCCTCTTAAATATGAGTATGTGCCAGACCCAGCCCTACTCCAGTCTGCTATGTATAGAAACTCCATCTAAGAATCTACATATAAATAATACAAAACAGACACTATTTAGTGCCTGATTAGATTAATAATGGATTTTTTCGAAAAGTAAGCAGATTTTGTTAAATCCACAGTCAGAGGGCAAGAAAAACTAATTTCACCTTCTTTTCCAGGTACACATTTACGGGGATTTACACCTTTGAGTCCCTTATAAAGATCCTGGCCAGGGGCTTCTGTGTGGGGAAGTTCACTTTCTTGCGAGACCCGTGGAACTGGCTGGACTTCAGTGTTATCCTCATGGCGTAAGTATTATGACAAACACAGTTAGGATCAGCTTAACATGATATGGCGTAGATTACGAGGCCAAATGCTTTTAATTAGCCCAGCAGCCTAATAAGGCACACTGAATGTGAGAAAAAGAACAGATCAAATGGAGAGCACTGCAGTAATCTGCAGCTTATTCATGTACGCTTTAAAATCGTGGCCAAGAATCTTAACTCTGCTCTGTTATAATGGATGTGAGGCCCCAAAGCACTGTGTATCTCGGCCCATATTAGTCTCATGCCTCAATGACTTCTGCTATCTCCCTTAAAACTATAAAAGGCAGCCTTCGGCATTACAGTGCTATTTTTTTTTGTGTGTGTGTGTGTGACGTAGTATTTGTTACACGCTGAGCACGTAATGTAATAGTACTATAATCTTATTGTGTCTGAGAGAGTCTGTAGTTGGTAATGGTTGTCTGAGGGGCAGTTTTGTTTCTCACTGGGTTTGCCTGTTCTTTGCTGTGTAGTAACTGTGCATTTAATCCTGCAGGTATATAACAGAGTTTGTAAACCTAGGCAATGTTTCAGCTCTGCGCACATTCAGAGTTTTGCGAGCTTTGAAAACTATCTCAGTAATACCAGGTAAGGCCGCGCCTGCTGCCAGCACTCCTCCCTTTTGTCCTGTGTGTGACTGTTTGTCGTTCCCTCCTCTCCCCTCTTCCCATCCTACGACCCTCTTTTTGTCTTGTCACACCTCATGTGTGTGTGTGTGTGTGTGCGTGTGTGCGTGCGTGTGTGTGTGTGTGTGTGTGTGCGCGTGTGTGTTTGTGCCACACCTTTCCTGAAATGCCCCACATCCCCGCCCACCCCCTCCTTCCCGTCTGCCCCCTCCTTTCCCTTACAGATATGTCACAGAGTTTGTGGACCTGGGCAATGTCTCAGCACTGCGAACCTTCAGGGTTCTGCGAGCCCTGAAAACTATATCAGTCATCCCAGGTGAGAGAGCCATCAAGGCCCATGGCGTTAGGGAAATGCTAATGGCTAACTGGCGCTAACATCCAACCCCACCCCCCCCAAGCTCATCTCACTGTAGCTAAGCCGTCCCTCGTGCTGCCTTCGTCCCAAGGCCAGTAAAAGCTGGAATCTGGCTCCAATCTGCACAGATTGACATGATTCTTAGCTTTTAGATACATCCTTTAAGAATTCTTTTTGGTTGGAATCTATTCTTGCCTTGGGAGCCGTAAGAGTAGATTTCTGTGCACTATTTCATTTTCCTTTTTGCATGAGACATTGCAAAAGCCGATTTTCTGGTGGCAAGCACTTACGTGTGTAGGGTTCCTCCTTACCTTGTTTTTCCTGCGCATGTCTTGTTCAGTGTTGTCTGTTTTATGGAGAAATTGTGATATGGTGAGTGGTGGTTGGGTAACGGCATTCTTAACACTAACGCAATTCACAGCGCAAACTAACAAAACGTTCATATGCTAATCAACAACAACAATAGAACCCAGGACAGGTACAGACGATAACATTAGCTGATCATTGTCATGGCAACAGCAGTCTCCCCAAGCAGGACAATGGCCCTCATTTGTGTATATGAATGTTTAATGCACAAGTCAGGGATTTCTCAATAGTTTGTCCCTACATTTGTCATTTCTTTATGGAAAAATTAAATAATTATGAACTATCCCTTTAGGAAATTTAAACACAAGTATTTAAAATAAATACTGCTACTAATAATAATTAAAATAATTATGATGCCTTTTGGCTGTTATTTCCACTTTACCAAAACATCATAATCAGCAATAAAGTAAATTGCATATATAAAAATCAAAATACTAAATAGAAAGCTGTAGGCTTTAGCCTTTAAATCCAAGCATATTCGTATCCTGCATCTCATTTTATCATATCATAAAGTATTTTGGGTGTCGTCACTTCTTGGCACTATCCCAGAAATGCTGAAGAATAGGAAGGGTTTTTTTTCATTGCAGTGAGTTACTTGTCTTGGCCTGACAGATCACATGCTCCATACCCTCTGCCCGTTTTCTTCTTTATCTTATAGTATGTTATTCTTTTTTCATTTCCACTTTGACTCCATGCAGGCAGGACAAGCACACATGTCATAAATCTTCTTTTTAGGGGGTCAGGGCAAATATTAGAAAATGAGGCCCAATGTGTCCTGCCATTCCTTAAAAAGACAATGTGGAGCCCAAGGAGTTGACTTGGCTCCCAGATTCTAATCCATCAAACATCTGTTAAATGTGCTGGAGCAAGCCACACATCCACAGAGCCAGACTGGCTCTCCTGGAGGTCCTATGTCGTGCCCTGCACAGTCTTAGATAAATGGTTTTAATGTTGTTGTTGTTGTTGTTGTTGTTGAACGGTTTATGTGAACCGGTTTATGTGCCAAAAACTGGCACTGACTCTTTGGATAAAGACCATCATCTATTTCCCCTTTCTATTACTTTTTGTAGCTCTCATAGCTACATTCAGACTCAAGTTAAACACGGTGAGCTCATTCTTTTGTGACAGTGCAAGCAGTGCTGGTGCATGGTGGTATTTTTCAGGAACTGGAACACATTTTGTGATAAAGGGTAATAAAAAAGGCGGTTCTGTGAAAAAAAATGGTTGTTTAAAGAACGGAGATGTAAATATCTCATCAGTCTTCTATGTAATGCCACTCTGTTATGGGAATTTACTTTGTTAAGAGGTTTAACGTTCTCATTTTCTTGGTGAGAGTTAGATGAGCAGATATCATTCTCAGTTGTAGGTTAAGGATAAATACCAGGCTTTAACAGTCATGCCAGCTGACCTGGTGATATATAAATATCAAAAAACATATCAGCCACCAGGGTCAAAAACGTAAATAGAAAAGTTGGAGGTTAATTGTGCCAGATAAAGTGTTTGGTGTTCCAACGAAAGCCTAGGTTTGTTGTAGCAGAAGAATTTTGGAACTGAGCCAAGGGGTTTGTGTTATCATCATACAGTCTTTATGCATCAAACTTGATGTTCTACCAAGTTTATCAATCTAGTGTGGGTTTGCTAAACATTGCTAACATCTTCCAGTCTATATAATATAATTTTCATCAAGAAACTAAATAATACTACTTGATTCCACCATGCACAAACAAAATGTTCAAAGGTTACATGCAGAAATAATTCATCTCTGAAGCACATAAACAAAACTGTAGCTCTTCAACATAAAAAGGCTGGGGTGCAGTCTTCCCTGTATGTGGTGGCCCATTTTCTTTATGCCTTACAAACCAGATGTCTAAGAAATTCATGAGACCAGTTCTGTGTCTCAGAGGATAAGTCACTCTCCAATTTATACCGCACGCCACTGAGTGCATGTAGCAGCAGGTTTTCAATGATCCCATCCACAGTACTATGCACTGTCAAAAAAAGAGCTCACTTGAATCGTTTCAGTGACAGTCTGTTTAAAATAAAAGCTGAAAACGATCTTTTCCCCAGAGACCCCAAAACCATAGCACTGTGATGGGCATGAAATACATAAATTTCTCTAGGGGTTTATTCATGATCAGCAGTGGTCTGTGTCAGCTTGGTTCCAGTATGACTGCAAGTAGTTCATACAGGAACCTCCACTGCAGATCATTTTGGCTGCTTTCTCCTGTAAGCTGTTATTAGCTTCTTTACCAGCTAGTGGCTGCAATTAGCAGGCGTTAATCATTCTGCGATGTCCCACTCCTACTCCCGTACCCCCTTGCCTCCTCTCCCATTTAGGTTTGAAGACTATTGTTGGTGCATTGATCCAGTCAGTGAAAAAGCTGTCAGATGTGATGATCCTCACCGTGTTCTGTCTCAGTGTCTTTGCCCTCATCGGCCTCCAGCTCTTCATGGGCAACCTGAGGCAGAAGTGCGTGCGCATTCCTTTGGGCAGCAACACAACTTTGAACAACACACATGAAAGCAACAACACATTGGTGGAGAACATCACATTGGTGGAGAACATCACATTGGTGGAGAACGTCACATTCATGGAGAACATCACAAAAAACTCCTTCGACTGGATAGAGTACATCAATGATGAGAGTAAGCCAAATGAATTGGTGAAAGTGTTTTGTGTCTGCCAGGCGCTCATTGGGGTTAAATACAGTCAACTCTCCCACCCTAGATGCTGGCTACGTTATAGTCAGAGATAGGTCAGGGTGGTGGCGGTAATGGTCGAGTGGTGGGGGGAGGTCAGGCATGCTGACTTGTTGCCTTGATAGAGAGTGACAGCGATGGCTGGGAGCAGGCGTTGCGCTCTCCAACAAGAGCTGGTGGGAGAATGTGGCAAATGTGCCAGATAATTGCCACAACAATAAAACCCTCCACTTTCACCCCCTCTCTACCTCTCATCATTCTCCCATAGCCCATCTGTGTGGCATGAGCAGTTTAAAGTGTTAGAAAAGGGTGACTCACTGGTTATCAACAAGACATGCACCGGCTACACAACAATCACATAACAAGCCAGAGAAAAAGAAGATGGATACGGAGAGATTAAATTTGCATTTCTTTTAAGACCTAAAATGAAAAAGGGATTAAAAAACATTTTTGTTTTTAAAGATAACTGATATACTTATTACACAGTTAAATGATGACATGTGCTTACATCATGAAAAACCACCAAACAGATGAGTAGTGTAAAAACAAATCCTTTCCTTCAGACTTTTAAGCCATATGCTAAAACTGAAGAAAAACCAACAGGGTGCATATTGTCCTTCTTTGCCACCATTACTCATATCCACCCCTTTAACGCTTTGATGTTGTTGTGACTGACCAGCCCTCTATCTCCTCTACCCTCTAGGAAATTACTATTACCTCCCTGGCCGTAGGGATGCTCTGCTCTGTGGAAATGGCAGTGGTGCTGGGTAAGACTCAAAATGTTTTATTTATATGGCCAATTAGACTACACCACAAAGCTCAGTATACGTACACAATCAGTTTTGACACTCGCCACTGTGCAGAAGCATTCCAGGAATCTAAACTGCTGCTCTATCCTCGGGTAAACGTGTAAAATCTAAGGTTATATCATGCGTGTCAATGTGCTGTACTTGTGTTAGTAGATTACTTATCCTTTTTTTTCTTCTTCTTCTTTGTGATCTGCTGAGTAACTCTAAGTAGCTCTAAGTAAGGCCAGACTCCCTATTAAAGTCCTTTGAATGCTATCTCTCATATCATGTTAACTACTGCAGTATCTCAGGGGTTTAAAGGCAAATGTTTATATTTGTTTATGGAAAATTCCTCAGTTATTTTCAATGTCTGTCTCACACTTTGTTCCAGGTCTCAAGTCAGATTGAGCAGGTAGTTTTGTACTTTGTAATTGATTATTGAAGTTGTTTTTATGACAGTAAAGGCTCGTGTATAGCGTAGCATGGGGGTGGGGGGGTGGGGGGGTGGGGGGGGGGGGGGGGGGTGGGGGCTTTTAAATGGACAGTGACACTCTGTAATATGTCAGTGTCATTAAAGTAAATTGTCTCTATCTGTCAGAATGGAAATGTGAATGGACAGAGGTATGGACAGAGGTTTTGTTCTACTATACTTTGCATTGACAGTATGCATTGTGACAATAATAACTAAATTTCAGGGTTCTGATCCCTCAAACTTACTCTTATTACTTCTCTTTTAAAATAATATACAAAGTACATCTAATCCAAAGTGTTGTTTTCTCAAAGGGTCTGCCCAGAGGGCTTTTCATGTATGAAAGCAGGTCGCAATCCAGACTACGGCTACACCAGCTTTGACACCTTCAGCTGGGCCTTCCTGTCCTTGTTCCGCCTCATGACCCAAGACTACTGGGAAAACCTCTACCAGCAGGTGGGTAGGCCTCTACAGCAGGGGTCCCCAATCCCAGTCCACGAGGGCCGGTGTCCCTGCAGGTTTTAGATGTGTCCTTGATCCATCACAGCTGATTTAAATGGATAAATTACCTTCTCAACATGTCTTGAAGTTCTCCAAAGGCCTGGTAATGAACTAATCATGTGATTCAGGTGTGTTGACCCAGGGTGAGATCTAAAACCTGCAGGGACACCGGCCCTCGCGGACTGGTATTGGGGTCCCCTGCTCTACAGCATCACTGTGCCTTATTTCTGAGGACTAAAGGGTGCATATTGTGCCCGTTTCTTGTTTTCTTGTCTTAAAAATAATCCAGCTGTTTTGGATTTTGCAGACTTTGCGTGCAGCAGGGAAGCCCTACATGATCTTCTTTGTGCTGGTGATCTTCCTGGGATCTTTTTACCTGGTCAACCTGATCTTGGCTGTGGTGGCCATGGCTTATGACGAGCAAAACCAGGCCACCATCGAGGAGGCCCAGCAGAAAGAGGAGGAGTTCCAGGCTATGCTGGAGCAGCTGAAGAGACAGCAGGAGGAGGCACAGGCAGGACATTCATCTTTTTTCTTTAGAACTGATATACAAGTAACCTCCTCTCGTTAGCTATTTAATTATAATGATTATCTGAGACATTTTATTTGACATTTCTTTCATGTGGGCATTTATTGTTAAATAACTGTCCATATTAATTAATGTTTTTTCAAACTGCTGAGGAAAGAGAAGTTTGGGAGCTTTGTTTTTATTTGCCTTTTTGTTAATGAGGCCCAGGCAACTCTGGAGATTTGCTGTTGTGGTTGACTGGAAAATATTAGATGCCAAATTAAATAATGTAGTTGTTCGACTTCGATAAATGAACACACTTGAAATAAAACGGGTCAAATGGCTTCGTTTCTATTGCGTTGATTGGTCTCAGCACTGTCTGCAGCAGATGCATCATAGCTAAGCAGCCAGTGGTGCTGAGTTGAGTGGTATCTTCACAGGATGTTGCTGATTAGTTTGCAAACTACACTCTATAATGGCACTGTCATTTTTTCATAGTATAACTCTACCATCAAACATTGACCAATACATTAATTTTCATTTTTAAAAAGTATTTGTTTAACATTCTAATGTGCTTGTTTCTTGCTTCCTTATTATATTAATGTACATGAGTCATTTCATAGCTGCCTTTTCAGCGCTCCTCCACCTCTGATCTCTCCTTCAGTGGTTCTGCTCAAGCATTCAGATGTTTTTATTACCCCTCAGCAGTAAAAGGCTGATGGGGTATTTCTGTATCCCTGTCGGACGGGCAGGAGGGCAACACAGACACCCAAACTCAAGAGCTTTCAAAGGGACTTGATACCAAAGATAAATCTACTAGGAGGTTGAGGGGTTGCCACGAGAGACTGTTAAATTCTTATGCTAAAATATAATTATATGTTTTACACTGAAGTGTAGCACATACACATTTCCAAGACATTCCTATCCCAATAACGGTATATCCAATGAAACAGACAATGTGTTTAATTTCAAAAAGACTGTAAACTAAGTATCTAAGCATCCACACAGTTTGTTGTTTTTCTTGAAAAATGTTATAAATGCAAGAATGGTTTGACTGGAAATAAACAAAAGTCAATTTTTAGACGGTATCAGACGTGTTTGGCTGTTACTGTTTTTGCTGCTGCGCTCAGCTGCCAGGCTACTCTCCTCCGCTTCAGTCTGCCAGAGCCTCTGAGACAGTCGCTGGGTTGCTATGACAACTGTGTTTGTGTTCGGATTGGCTGGCAGGTTGCCGCGGCAGCAGCCACAGAGAGCGGCGAATACAGCGGGAGAGGAGGTCCTACCTCCGAGTCCTCCTCAGGGACATCTAAGCTCAGCTCAAAAAGCGCCAAAGAGCGACGCAACAGGCGGAAGAAGAGGAAGCAGAGGGAGGAAGAGGAGGAGAGGGGGTGCCGTGACAAGTTCCACAAATCTGAGTCTGAGGACAGCATCAAGAGGTCCAGCTTCCGTTTCTCTATTGATGCCAACAGGCTTTCTTATGAGAAGAGATGCTCTTCACCCAACCAGGTAAATAAAAAGAGTTCAATAAAATCAAGACAGTGTTGTCTAATATTTATTCGAATCAGTATGCAGTTTTGAAGATGTGATGTAAAATGAACAATCTTGCCTTTTCTTTGCAATGTCAAAGAATCCTTGAAAAATTCCTGAAATAGATACAGATCTGTATCAGCTTTCAAAGGTCATCCCTTGTAAGCTTGGCCAAACCCCACACTGGGTAAGATTTTTAATGAAATTATTATATAATTGTAGGACTAACCATACCAGCAACTAAATGAGCTGCAGACTGTGAACAGATCCATCTCTAATGGGGTAAAAAGACTAAACATTACTTGTTTATTATTGAGGCCTAGAGATGCTAGTAGAGAGAATATATTGAGACAGACTAACTATTTCATCTTTATGCTAAGTTAAGCTAACCTCATTAGTGTAAACTCATGTTGGCTGTAGCTCTGGAGGTTACCATTTTCCAGAAGTACACGGGTAGAAAATGCATACGCTTCAGTCAGGTTCAGGTAGATGCTGCATTTTCCTTCATGTCCTCTATAATTACTTTCCTTACTCATCTAACCCCATCTCCGCCCCCCCAGTCTCTTCTCAGTATCCGTGGCTCAATCTTCTCACCTCGGAGGAACAGCCGTGCAAGTCTTTTCAGCTTCCGTGGCCGTGCGCGAGACATG
Organism: Perissodus microlepis; assembly: GCF_051167445.1. Lineage (NCBI taxonomy): Eukaryota > Metazoa > Chordata > Actinopteri > Cichliformes > Cichlidae > Perissodus > Perissodus microlepis. The sequence continues at coordinate 13,870,763 of NC_140482.1, read as the reverse complement.
GGCTCCGAGAACGACTTTGCGGATGACGAGCACAGCACCTTTGAGGAGAGCGACAGTCGCCGGGGCTCCTTGTTCTTGCCACGCCGCCTCGAGCGCCGGTGCAGTGCCGTTAGCCAGACCAGCCTCGGAGCACCTCGGATAATGGTGCCCGCCAATGGCAAGATGCACTGTGCAGTAGACTGCAATGGTGTGGTGTCACTGGTTGGTGGAACTTCTGTAACAACCTCTCCTGTAGGTCTCCTGCTGCCTGAGGTGACTTAACGGTTTCATGGTTTATTTTCCCATTGACTTCCTCCAGTTCATACCTTTCCCTTTATTTGATTTCCTCATTCTTCTGTTGTTGAAAAATAGATATGAGATATCATATTGTCATATTAAATTCTCATTACATTGGTGCACATTTCTTGACAAGGTCTGTAGCTGTAAATGATGCAGGATTGTGCAACAGTACTATTAATCTTACAAAACCCAACACTACTGCATGAGAGATCAGATAGAACCAGAAGGAAGGTAACTGGGTACATTTGCTCGAGTACTTCACTGGAATGGAGATTTAAATTACTTTTACTTGTAGTGTAAGAATTTCTATGTTCTGCTGCTTTCTGCTTTCTCAATGCTTATTTTATACTTTAGTTAGCTAAAGATACTTACTAGTTTGCAGATAATTTGCTTTATTATTATCTAACATAAGACATTTAAGTAATAAGTAATTAAAATAAGTAATTAAAATCTTCAACAACTGAAACTTTAAAGAGGAAGATGCACATCAGCAGATAGTTGTGATCAATAATACGTATATAGTGCTGTGTATGATTATGACACTTAATCAATGTTCTTTAAATATTTTGATTATACAGATTTTGTGCTATTAAGCTACAAAGTAGAAATCTAAGTTGTAATAAGTTCAAAAAAAGAAAAATTGTTTAGCAAAACATTTCTGGTGCATTAAATGACAACGTGTATTGCAGCGATACTAATAAGACAGCCTCACAGTGTTTGTTTCTTTTTCTTGTATGTTTTTTATAGGGGACAACTACAGATACTGAGCTTAAGAAACGGCGGTCGGGTTTTCACCAGCCATCTATGGATTATTTAAATGAACCAGGTGGCCGACAGAGAGCCATGAGTGTGGCCAGTATCCTCACCAACACCATGGAAGGTCAGGCCATGCACATTTGTAAATCCAGAGAAATAAAACAAACTGCATTCTGAACCCATTAAAACTCATGAAGATGTTTTTATTGCACTCCAGAACTTGAAGAGTCGAGACAAAAATGCCCTCCTTGCTGGTATAGATTTGCCAACACCGGCCTGATCTGGGATTGTTGTCCTGCGTGGCTGAAAATCAAAGAGATTGTCAGCATGGTGGTCATGGATCCATTTGTGGATCTAGCAATCACAATTTGCATAGTCCTCAACACCCTTTTCATGGCCATGGAGCATTACCCCATGACAAAAGAATTTGATAATGTCCTCTCTGTGGGAAACTTGGCAAGTATTCATTGTGTTTCACTTAAACTTGACAAAACCAGAACCATTGTCATTATGAGTCGTCTTTTATAATCCAGATTGATTTAAAACTGCTTTTATTCCCCATTGTTAGGTGTTTACGGGCATCTTCACAGCAGAGATGTGCTTTAAGATTATCGCTCTGGATCCCTACTATTACTTCCAGGAGGGCTGGAACATCTTTGATGGCATTATTGTTAGTCTCAGCCTGATGGAGCTTGGCTTGGCTAATGTTGAAGGGCTGTCTGTACTCAGGTCCTTCAGATTGGTAAGATCACTCACAGATACGCTGGGTTCAGAACGCCTCAGTCTCCAATAACACCAAGATGTTTCAAAAAATTCTCTTTAATAATGAGGGAATGATGTAATAACAGCATATGAAAGGCATCACTGAAAGTTACTTTTGTCTTTGGTGTAAAGTGAGATCTCCCTCTTTCATCCGATTAGCTTTTTGACTTTTGCTAGTTGTAAAGAGAGACAACAAGTAGGTAATGGACTTGACTGACCACTCAGTGGTTTACATTACAAATCACATTCACACATTAACACATCACTTAATTTAATGCACTTTAAGTGCTATGTCTGCCTCACATCCATTCCCACTGAAATTTCAAATGACCACTTAGCCTAACATGCTTGTTTTTGGATTGTAGTTTCAGTAGATTATTAAAGTTATTGGAAAAACAGATCTGTTCATGTAATATGTGGCAAAAGACAAGAAGTAATTAGAAGCACAAAAACAACTTGTCTCACTCAAAATGAGGATTGCATATGAAACATGGACATGGCCACCCATTGGTTTGCAGACTTCATATTGAGCTGAGGATTTTCACTAAGAAAGCAGTGGATCTCTCTGAGAAACTGAGGGCACTGCATGTCTCAAGGCCTCAGACACACAGGCTAAGATACTGGTTGGTGACTTCTCATAACCCACGGTCACTACAAATGTGCATTCCTAGCCAGTTGGCAAGTCATTGCTGGCTGTCACCAGGTGAAATCTGCTGCAAATAGGGTGTTGCTCTAAAAACCTTCTTGTGAATGCTTTGGCTGCGAGCCGATTGCTGTGGTTGCCCAAGACACTGTCTTAAAATAAAATAAAAATACATGTCATTTTATTCTCCGAGCTGTAGTGAAACTGTAAGTACCATCGTGCAATCTGGAAGTGGAGAACAGTTGTTCCTTACCATTGCTACCAACACATTTCAAGAGATACAACTTTTTCTTTGAAGGCAAATGTGCTCAACTTCAGGTTGGCGTCCCACTTCTCACAGTATCACTATTGCTTGATGGGTAGTTTGCAAAACTTGCATAGAGATTGGCATTTTCTATAGTGCAATAACCAATACCACTTTCGACCAGTGTCACGCTAGCAACTGCCAGCAGCCTGTAGAAACTACTTGACAGCCATTCACAGAATACATATTTTTACCTAGGGGGTAATCAGGGGTCGCTGACCAGTCACTAACCTGCATTAATGTGGCTCTAGCAACCAGTTTCAGAGAGACTTCTAGCACGCTCCTGCGTAAACATTTGTGACTGGTCAGGGAATACATTTCTCTTGTGACCGGTGGTTGCCAGATGATCACTGATCGGTCTTTAGGGCTGTGTGACTAAACTCAATCAGGAAAATGTGTACAATGAATCACGTGAAAAGTAGATGGTAGTGGTAAATGGACTGGTTCTTATATAGTGCTTTTCTACTCTACCTGAGCACTCAAAGCACTTTATACAACTTGCCTCATTCACCCATTCATACAAGCAGAAAAAGCAGAAAAGAGTCTGTGGGCTGCTGGTATTCACTTCTATACAATCTGACTTTCAGAGTAGTCAACCCCTGATGGCCATCAGAAGGCACACACATTTAAACACGTGACTTTCTTTTTTGGACTAAGAAACTAGGCCTGTTGGTGATCTATGAATAAAACATTTGTCAGTAACTGATAAGATTAAAATCTGAAATATTTTATATATAGTTTTGTCATATATATATATATATATATATATGTGTGTGTGTGTGTGTGTGTATATGTGTATATGTATATATATATATGTATATATATATATATATATATATATATATATGTGTGTGACATATATATATATACACATATATATATATATATATATATATATATATATATATATATATATATATATATATATATATATATATATATATATATGTGTGTGTGTGTGTGTATGTGTATGTATGTATGTGTGTATATATATATATGTCTCACAAAACTATTTTAAATTCCTAAATATATTCCGTATTCCTAGACAGGCATCTGAATTCAGAAGATTTGACACACTAATTTCTTTTCCTCAAACAGCTGAGAGTCTTCAAACTAGCCAAGTCTTGGCCCACTTTGAACATGCTCATCAAGATCATCGGTAACTCTGTGGGTGCTCTGGGAAATTTGACTCTGGTGCTGGCCATCATCGTGTTCATCTTCGCTGTGGTGGGCATGCAGCTATTTGGCAAAAACTACAAGGAGTACGTGTGTAAGATTTCAGAGGACTGCATGTTGCCCCGCTGGCACATGCACGATTTCTTCCACTCCTTCCTTATCGTGTTCCGGGTGCTGTGCGGAGAGTGGATTGAGACCATGTGGGACTGCATGGAGGTGGCAGGACAGACTATGTGTCTTATCGTCTTCATGATGGTCATGGTCATTGGAAACCTGGTGGTATGGGCTTAATATTTTCTTTTAAGTTTTTCACCTTTGGACAGCCATTAAGCTACGTACACACTGGAAGCGATCTGCTCGTGGCACATGTTGTTGAATCTAATGAAACTGGTTGCTTGTGGACATTCTGTGCTCCAGTTGCGTAGGTGAGCTAACATATTTACTACCAGGTCATATATCAGTTAGCTGTATTCTTCACTCTAATTGGTCGTTGCTTCAGATGTTTGCTTGTAACTTGAGCAAGTTTCTTTTTAGGAAGTTTATCTCTAAACATCATTCGCTTTCTATGGTATCTAGTCGCCAGGTTGCTGCAAATCATTTCCGGGGTGTACGTAGCTGTAGAGTTTTTATCAAATGTCGACTTCATAGGGCAAAGAGTCAAACCTGTATAAAATAGAGTTTTTATGTTTTCCTGCCATGACTCTTTCCTAGGTTCTAAATCTCTTCCTGGCTCTCCTACTGAGTTCATTCAGTGCCGACAACCTGGCGGCAACCGATGAGGACAGCGAGATGAACAACCTGCAAATTGCTGTGGGCAGGATCCAGCGGGGCATTGCATTTGTCAAAAACTCAGTGCGGCAGTTCCTCCAGAGCTTGTGCTTTGGCAGGGGCGGAAAGGGCTCTGGTCTAGCTGAGGAAAGCAAACCCCTGGATGAACTGCACAGCAATGGCAAGGGCAACTGCATTTCCAATCACACAACAGTGGAAATCACCAAAGACCCCAGTGGGGTGTACATGAGGGAGGGCAACGGACGACCAGGAGGGCTGGTGGTTGGGGTCAGTGTAGGAGGGGACAGTATGGGAAAATACCCAGTTGAGGACTGTGACTACATGTCATTTATTCATAACCCCAGCCTGACAGTCACAGTGCCTATTGCTGTGGGCGAGTCAGACTTTGAGAACCTAAACACAGAAGATTTCAGTAGCGACTCATCTGACGTGGAGGGCAGCAAAGAGGTAAGATGAAAAATGAAGTGACTGCAGTATGTCAGATTAACAGAAATCTCTTGAATGACACAGCTTTTGCATTTGATTAGCTCCTTTATGTGTAAACTTAACACCCAATAGAAGTCAATCACTATATGAATAAGTCAAGAGATTGCCTTTTGAGAAATTTTCCAGAGACAGTCAAGCAGTTTTAAAATAACACACCTGCTGACTCATTTGTACATGCATCATGCCGTGTTGCTGATGAAATCTGCTCGAGATTTTAGTCAGACCTGCAGCTCTTGGCAGTAGAATAAGATACAACGTTACAAATAATGACTCAAATTTGCATTTTGACCAATGAAACAGTTTATCGTTGACCATATACATAAGGCTATGTGTCTCTGTAGTATTTCATGTAGACTTGCTTAATTTCTTGTTTTCTTTAGGGGACATGTGTGCCTGTGTGGAGAAAGACTTAATGAAGCAGCCGTATTATTAGAAATGTAGAGATGTTGCTCTATCAGCGTGCGTCCGGACATTAATAAAATGTTTAAACAAAACGAGTTACCTCACCCTTAAGACATGTTTTTCTTCTCTAATTCATTGCCTATTCTAGTAGAGCAGCAGCTACATTTGCTCTTGAGCTTTGCGAGGCTGACAGAGCACTGAGACTGTGCTCCCTGGTGATGTCAACCTGTTACTGTGGGTGTGGTGCCAATTATCTGTGATTCAAAACAACTCAGAAGACTATTTATGTCTATGTCCACTATATTATGTCGACGGCACCTCATCATCCATATATGAATCAGGCAATGGTGATCTTTAAACCCTGTATCGAGTAGTTGGTGAGCCATTATATCCATGCAGCAAAAGATGCTGTGTTGTCATAATATTTAATGTCATAAACTCAAATTATAGCAAACATCAATTTAAACATTAGGAGCTACACATGTGAGGGGTTGGTGGATGTTCTTATTGTGTATGTGTTGTGTGAGACGTGTCAACCCACTGTTTTTGCATTGCTGTTAGGAAATGTGTATTTGGGGACAGCTAAAGTCATATTCTCTGAGGATAAGTGGTCCCCCTGTTGTGTGTTGTGGGCTGACCAGTGAAAACAGATTTGAGGTTGTATGTTAGCTTTTGGTGTGTATGACTTACTTTGTTTAACCCCCCGTTTGTTATTGCAGCGGTGTCACAGGCGCTCTCAAGGTTTTCAGTGAGAGGAGAATTGTAAGACCTCTTTATTGTACCATAGCACTAACCATGAGGACTGCCTATGCCATTTACAGACAAACAACACACTTACTTTTTTGTCATACCTTCAATGGATTGCCCATTTTCGTTCTTTGCCTGGTCTGCCCTCCGTTCCCCTACCCCACCCTACCCTTCCTTCTTTGCTTTATCCCCTCCCTTTCCCAAACAGCAGGGCACTCACTGCTGTAACCTCTGAGTCCTTCTGTAACCCCCCCACCCCCACCCCCACCCCACCCCACCCGCCCCTTTCACAATTTATCTCTGAGCATCAGGCTGTATTGCAGTTCCAAACCATTAAGAATGAGCAACACCACCTCTTTTTCCATTGATAGATAAACTCATCTAACATGACGTTTGCTTTTGATTTCATTGCTTGGTTTTTGACTTGGTTTTGGGACTTGATTGGCATCAAACACTCCGAGCTTGAGAATGAAGGAAGAGAGGAAGAGGAGAATGAAGAGGAGTAAGGGGGAAAAAGATGGAATGGGGGAATGAATTTTACTTTAGCTGGACAAAATTCATTTGTCTGGTTCATAGCCCATGCATACATACATGAAAAACTTGTTTTCTGTGTCTTACTTGAGTAATAGTGGAATGATGAAAGATTCTTAACAGAATTCTTTCCGAGAAGAAAATAAAGAAATGCTGATGTGTAAATGATGACTTTTGCAGGGTGGTAAAACAGGTAACACATGGCTGGTTATACTGAATCAGAGTTATGTAAATGAGGGCAAATGCTTTATATATGAAATTGGCCCATACATGCTTAAGAAGCCACCTCTGTTGTTGGCGCTTCTGTCCCTGTGTTATCGACTTTTGTTACACTGCAAATATTTCATCACCTGATGATTAAGTCTACCAGTTATTATCCTGATAAAAATATGTTAGGTTAAGACTAAAAGCCTTGTATGTAGTTGACATCCAGAAGAGGTAACATGGGTTTCTTATTAAAGGTGAGAAATAGAGCGGGAGGAAACCACCCTTCCAGAAAACACTTGCAAGCAGCATGCTTCCATCATTCCCATGCCGTATTAGCTGGGTCCCACGGCAATCAGGGCTGCTGCACTGTCAGACCGACATGAGGAAACAACACCATCTCTGCCCAAAGAAAACAGACAGGAAGCCTTGCGTCACCCAAAAAGTCTCACTATATGCAGATGATTTTGTAATGGACATCACTGCATGTGAGGGTTTTAGAAAAGCGTTAGCAGTGTGCATAATTCACGGTAAGGAGGGCAGAGAGAAGGTTGAGGTGGAGGACAAAAATCTTAGTCCTGGATGTTTCTGGGTATGTGTGGATGCTAATTCCGGATGTTTTACAAATGGGAACCCAAAAAATACCTGCCAGACCACATGCTGTCTTATAAACAGTGCACAGTACTGGTTTTTGCTGGTAAGCTAATGTGGTTCGCCGTCTACTTCAACACAAACAGAAGGAGCTTGTACACTGCTTTCAAGGAATGGAAATAAATGGTGTTTTCATGTCACTGAGGAAAATTTTCAACGGCAGTTCTGGGCGTGGATTTTAGGATTGAGGGTGGGAAAAGAATTTCAGATCATAATTTTTAGAAAAGAAATGGGATAAATATCTTTAACAAATTGATTATGAGTCAGTTTCAGTGGACATGAAAACACTGGAGCACACGTTCTGCTTGGTACTATTTAGGCTTGGATTGATAATGCACTGGAATACTGCATGAACTATTCCTCGAACTGAGGTCACATCAAACGTACCCACAGTGCATTTCCATAACGCCAACTTCCCCATGCCACATAATCTGATTTGAGCCATCAGATAAATCTAATTCCTAAGCCTGTAGGTACATTTGATCGATGCTGCATGTGATGATGATGATACAATGACTTTAAAGAGCCCAACTCTGTGAGCTATTACAGTGCCTAGTCCTCACACTATGGTATACAATCGTGGCACTGGGGTACATGTGACTGGAGAATCACAATGATAACCAGCTCAGAAGGTTGGCTCCTATAACCAAGGGACTTCAGTGTGATGCATTGTAGTGTGACTTTGTCCTCTCGTGTCCTTCCTCGTCCATGCAGAAGCTCGACACAGAGCCCCAGCCACTAAGCTCATCGGAGGGGAGCACAGTCGATATCCGCCCCCCTGGAGATGGGGTTGATTCAGTGGAGCTGGAACCTGAGGAGTCACTGGACCCAGAAGCCTGCTTTACAGAGGGTAAGTGGGATGCAAGGGTGATAGGCAGGGATGATGATGGAAAGTGGGAAGGTGAACCAGAGCGAGGAAGATGGGGAGACAAAACACTTCCAGAGCACATTTCAAGACTTGGAGTAAATCGCATTAACTGCTTGTGCTTAGCACAGGTCTGTCTGACTAACAACTGAGTGACAGTGAATTCAAATGCTCAGCGGAACAGATAAAAATGTGGTCTGTGGGGTTCTGTTGTTTTGTAATGTAACCTGACATTTTATCTGACATACCTTTAGTACCATTAAAGCTACTTTCAGCAGCTCTGGTGTTCATAAAGGGGTCACTACTACGGGTAGCTCTGCATATTTAATTTGGGAGATTTTTATGTCGGTCGCATGGCCTTCCTGACGCAGCCCCAGGGGATTTGTGTCTCCTCCTGGGATCGAGGCAGAGATATTTTGCTTGTTAGGTGTGTAAACCACTACTGGAGCCACCTCCAGTACAATCGTGAATATGCATATAACAGATGTAAGCAATATATTATGACTTGCATTATGAGTGTGTGTAAATCATAGCAGCAGATGAAAGCATAAGACCCCGAATTAATTAACAACAAAGAACAACATATTTTAACGCTATTCTATGTTACTAATATGTCAAATAGAATATTAAGACCCTTTCAGTGAGCAATCATATTTTAACTTTCAGTGGATTTTCAAACAACTGCATGGAAAGATTTTATGAAATGTTGGTGAAAAAAAAATGAACTGAACTGAATTCTGTATGCTGCTTGAAAGTTTTGTGGGCTCCTTTGATTTTGTTTTTCAATTTTTTTTAAGCTTTTGCATTTTCATTAGATAGCATAGAAGAGAGACAGGAAAGCAGAGAGTGTGTGGGAGAAGACGTACAGCAAAGGGCCTTGGGTCAGAACCAACCCTGGGCCACTGCATTCAGCCTTGTGGCATCTGGTTGCCTACTCAGGTTGTGAGCTAAACAGGCATGCTTAACATTTGACTTTGATTTTAATCACTCCACTTTAATAGTTTGCAGTGAAGCATGGCTCACAGATCTAGAGCAGTAAGCTTGGTTGGTTTATCAGTTTTTGCGTAAAAAAAAAAGATTGAAATCAATAATTAACGACATTAGGACATTTCTGGATGTTTGGATATTTATTCCAGTCACTTTAAGGTTATTTACAAAATAAAACCCCTCAAACAAAAAAAGCTGACTGATTTCTTGTGGGTAATTTTGTTAACACATTCAGTTGGATCAAAAAGGGATTACATCAAAGCTCTTCTTTGGTCCCAACTACTAAACAGCATCTTCTAAGTTCACTGTTGCCATCTGCATACATAAAAATTCCCATTCACTACTTACATTCAGAATCGAGCCAGAACATCATAGGTCTGAAATAGATTTCCCAAAATTCCTCCACAAATAGTGATGTAGTTGCTACAGGATAGCGATTGCTGTTAAACTGTGAGGTGACATAAGTGCAACCTTGTTTTCGTATAAGTATACAGTCGTGGCCAAAAGTTTTGAGAATGACACAAATATTAGTTTTCACAAAGTTTGCTGCTAAACTGCTTTTAGATCTTTGTCTCAGTTGTTTCTGTGATGTACTGAAATATAATTACAAGAACTTCATACGTTTCAAAGGCTTTTATTGACAATTACATGACATTTATGCAAAGAGTCAGTACTTGCAGTGTTGGCCCTTCTTTTTCAGGACCTCTGCAATTCGACTAGGCATGCTTTCAATCAACTTCTGGGCCAAATCCTGACTGATAGCAACCCATTCTTTCATAATCACTTCTTGGAGTTTGTCAGAATTAGTGGGTTTTTGTTTGTCCACCCGCCTCTTGAGGATTGACCACAAGTTCTCAATGGGATTAAGATCTGGGGAGTTTCCAGGCCATGGACCCAAAATTTCAACGTTTTGTTCCCCGAGCCACTTAGTTATCACTTTTGCCTTATGGCATGGTGCTCCATCGTGCTGGAAAATGCATTGTTCTTCACCAAACTGTTGTTGGATTGTTGGAAGAAGTTGCTGTTGGAGGGTGTTTTGGTACCATTCTTTATTCATGGCTGTGTTTTTGGGCAAAATTGTGAGTGAGCCCACTCCCTTGGATGAGAAGCAACCCCACACATGAATGGTCTCAGGATGCTTTACTGTTGGCATGACACAGGACTGATGGTAGCACTCACCCTTTCTTATCCGGACAAGCCTTTTTCCAGATGCCCCAAACAATCGGAAAGAGGCTTCATCTGAGAATATGACTTTGCCCCAGTCCTCAGCAGTCCATTCACCATACTTTCTGCATAAGATCAATCTCTCCCTGATGGTTTTTTTTTTGGAGAGAAGTGGCTTCTTTGCTGCCCTTCTTGACACCAGGCCATCTTCCAACAGTCTTCGCCTCACTGTGTGTGCAGATGCACTCACACCTGCCTGCTGCCATTCCTGAGCAAGCTCTGCACTGGTGGCACTCCGATCCAGCAGCTGAATCCTCTTTAGGAGACGATCCTGGCACTTGCTGGACTTTCTTGGATGCCCTGAAGCCTTCTTAACAAGAATTGAACCTCTTTCCTTGAAGTTCTCGATGATCCTATAAATTGTTGATTTAGGTGCAATCTTAGTAGCCACAATATCCTTGCCTGTGAAGCCGTTTTTATGCAACGCAATGATGGCTGCACATGTTTCTTTGCAGGTCACCATGGTTAACAATGGAAGAACAATGATTTCAAGCATCACCCTCCTTTTAACATGTCAAGTCTGCCATTCTAACCCAATCAGCCTGACATAATGATCTCCAGCCTTGTGCTCATCAACATTCTCACCTGAGTTAACAAGACGATTACTGAAATGATCTCAGCAGGTCCTTTAATGACAGCAATGAAATGCAGTGGAAAGGTTTTTTTTGGGATTAAGTTAAATTTCATGGCAAAGAAGGACTATGCAATTCATCTGATCACTCTTCATAACATTCTGGAGTATATGCAAATTGCTATTATACAAACTTAAGCAGCAACTTTTCCAATTTCCAATATTTGTGTCATTCTCAAAACTTTTGGCTACGACTGTACAACCAGTTGACAACTATCTGAGTTGGATGGACTACTCCAACGACTTACTGTGCCAATAATATGGACTTATTGGAACAAACTGACTCCAATCTGTGTGAAAGTGAATCCAGTCGGTCCGAGTCAGACCTAAATGTTTGGAAACTGGTTGCCTCTCACCAGCTAATCTGAGCAACAGCTTTGCAATCAAAGTAGCACCCAGAAATACAACACAATACAAATACAACAGAATACAACACCCTCAACCCCTGGGCAACCATTTGGTCACCACAACTTACTGCAGTCAATCACAGAATATGAAAACTCTTCAATAAAAACAGTGTGTGGGGGGAGGGTCGACCCTGATCACAATGAAACTTCAAGAAGTCATGAACAGGACAGAAGCAGTGTTATGTGAAATAACAACAAAAGACTCAATTATTGTAACAGCAGTGAAAATTCAGTTTATTCTGGGATTTTGTTGGCTAAAATGTTAGCAACAACCTTTACCGTATTAAGGCATGCAGTTCGTATTCATATAACTTATCTGGATAACAGAAAGCAGTCCCGCAATATGTCATCCAGTGGGGCCGTGTTTATGTGTTGATTCACCATGGAGTTTTGATACCTGGGGTTCATTTCTCATTCTGTTTTCTCTGTGCCTGCAGGCTGTGTGCGCAGGTTCCACTGCTGCCAGATCAGTGAGGAGGGAGACAAGTTTAAGAGCTGGTGGACACTCAGGAAAACCTGCTTTATCATAGTAGAGCATAACTGGTTTGAATCCTTCATCATATTCATGATTCTGCTGAGCAGTGGAGCACTGGTGAGTGGGTGTTAGACGTCTTGATAAACACTGCTGGGGTTTGTCTTATGAACAGAGTTTGTTCTTCACTGCACTCGTTTGGCTTGCTTTTATATACTTTCTGTTTTTATTTCACAGTCTGAAAGCACCACATTTAGGACAGCTTCAGTTCTCTAAGCAGTTACTGTACCTGTTAACATTCTGAATAGATCTTTGATGAATCACTTATTTCACACTTCACTGTTTCTATCTAAAGTTTCTATAAAATATTCCATGCTGCACAGGCGTTTGAGGACATTTACATCGAGCAGCGGCGGACCATCAAAACCGTGCTAGAGTACGCAGACAAAGTGTTCACTTACGTCTTCATCCTTGAAATGCTGTTAAAGTGGGTGGCATATGGCTTTGTCAAGTACTTCACCAATGCCTGGTGCTGGCTGGACTTCTTAATTGTAGACGTAAGTATATTCAGTGTTCGCTCTTATTAAAATTAAGCCTCCAATCTGGTGTACAATGAGACGATAGAAGCAGAAAGCACCTTAACTTAGCATATGGACTGGTAACTGGAAGAGACCGCTACCATGGCCCACACCAAGACTTAAGTTAGCAAAGTCAGCTGAATCTTCTTCCCTCCATTCTTTATGATAACATAAGCCAGCTCATTAAACATTTAACAAGAAAGAAAATTAACTTTAATAACAGCCATGCTGACATAATTGTAGTTAACTTATTGTTCTGTCATTTCTTTACTTGAAGTTGTTTGTTTTTCTAACACTCATTATGGCACAGAGCAAGTGAAATCCTTTCATTTTTCACCCTTCACCCTGCTTATCTGATATTATCTCCTCTCAGGTGTCCTTGGTCAGCCTGGTAGCAAATGCTCTGGGCTACTCTGAGCTTAGCGCCATCAAATCTCTGAGGACACTGCGAGCTCTACGGCCCCTGAGGGCCTTGTCTCGGTTTGAGGGCATGAGGGTAAGAACAGCAGGAATACTGTTTGTGGGCAAGTTGAAAAAAAAAAAAGAATTAAGATCAATTCTCACACCAACCAATTACATCTTCCATATGCTTCAAAATGTCTAGGTTTCAGATATTCAGTTAAATTGTAAAATATGATGGAATTCAGTTTTACTTTTATCTGTTTATGTACCAATAGTTAAGGGAGAAAAATACCACTCTCTTGTTAGTTAGTACAGTCGACGCACAAAAATTGGAGGGTTATCCTCCTTGAGCATCTGCAAATTGTTAAAAACACACATTTCTGACATGCATATAAATCCCTATTTTTATAGTTTAAACCCTAAATATGCCCGAAATACGTGAGAGAGCTACGGGCAGTAAAATGTTACGATTCTGGAATACTGGACTGCCCGAGATGAATAATGCTCTTGGATTGGCTACTTTCAAACTTTCTATCACTTAGTACAGGGGTATGTCACGACCCCAAGCTAAGCTTTCCTCTACGATTGCTTCGTGTTGTTTCTACTAACAAGACTAAGAAGTCTCTACTTTTTAAAGAAAATTTAGTGTATTCTGGCTTGATTTGTCTGAGAACCTAAAAATATATAAATAACTAACTGCAACCTGAGTGCTGGCTGTGTCATGCAAAGATGATGACCTGCTCTAAATTTAAAAAAGCAACCTGAGATCGAACCACTAACTTTCTGATTAGTAGATGACCTGCTCTATTCAATTCAATTTTCAATTCTAATTTATTCATACAGCGCCAAATCACAGCAACACTTGCCTCGAGGTGCATTATATTGTCGGGTAGACCCTTACAATAATGCATACAGACAAAAACCCAACAATCATATGACCCCCTATGAGCAAGCACTTTGGCGACAGTGGGATGGAAAAACTTCCTTTTTACAGGAAGCTCTACCTCCTGAACTACAGCCACCAGGTTCTGAGCATGTGCTCACTGATTAATGACTTGTCAGATCATTAGTCAATGAGCACCCAGTTTCATTCCACAGATAATCCTCCATTAAGAAAAACAGTATGACCAAGACTTATAAAGACTTTTGGTAGCGATATCATTGCTATCATCTAACTCTGGGCAATGTAACGTAAATAGGTTTATTGTGCAAACGGTATGTAAAAATGCTCATTTGAACTTTCAGCCTACGTCTTAATTTTCCTTAAAAAGGTGAATTCTTATCACATTCTTTTTGTTCTCTGTATCGCTGAAGCTGTATAGACATTCTCAGTGTTTTTGTTAGATATGCTTTTAGATATGCTGAAGGGAAAATGCCCCCGTATTTTTTTTACTTTCGCGTTTCAATATTTTAATGTTACTTGATACATCTTTTTACAGAGGTATTGTAAGAAGGTTTTAGCTTTTTAGGGGGCCTGCCTGTGAGACTGCATGCTTTTAAAACTTCTGTAAATGTATCATTTCCTTACAGTTGGACACTGTAATTGTTCTCTCTGCATGACTTTCTTCACATTGTGTTAATGGATTGCTGTATATAGCTGTTCTCAGGCATTGTTTTTCTGGCATTGCTTGCGTGGTGCCTTTGACCTGTAATTTTTTTCTTTGTTGTGTGTCTTTTTTTCATTTACAGTCAAACAAAATGTTGTGACTTCATCCCGCCTCTCTAAGGTTTTTTTCTGTTTTGCTTTTTTACCTTTCAAATGGTAGCCTTTTCACCTATCCACCTTCTTCTTTCCAACTGTCATGTTGTTAAGTAGATATGTATGGTGTTAAGAGCTTTATGTGTGCAGATACTGTATATTAAATACAGCTCTGAGTAACACAGCTTCACTGTTAACTTTTGATTCAGTCTTGGTATTTGTTCTGAAAGCATAAACTTTTTGGCTCAATCCAGTCAGTTGACCACATGTGCTTCTGACAGCTAAGTGATAAGATAATTGTAATGGCCAGTTATCCTTCTTTAGCACAGACTTTGATTTGAGAAAACGGTGCGTTCTGAGTCAGACTGTGTGTTTTGACATCCCCAGGTTGTGGTGAATGCATTGCTGGGAGCCATCCCCTCCATCATGAACGTGCTGCTGGTCTGCCTCATATTTTGGCTCATCTTCAGCATCATGGGTGTCAACCTGTTTGCGGGCAAGTACTACTACTGCGTCAATGCCACCACGGATGAGCCCTTCCCTATCGAAGTCGTCAACAACAAGTCTGACTGCCTGAGCTTGAATGACAGTGCCCGCTGGAAGAATGTTAAAATCAACTTTGACAATGTGGGAGCCGGCTATCTGGCTCTGTTGCAAGTGGTGAGTTTAGCTTGCAATTGGCATTAAGAAGAAAAGAGCAGAAATCTCAAAGTATTTGGAATCATTTATGCCGAAACTGTCTGACTTCTACAGTTCTGTTTTGTGATTTGAGTCTGTCTTTAGCTTTAATCTTGCAGTTGGCGCCATCCATCCGTAAACTATATCCACTTATTCGTATAGATTGGGAGATTTTACTCTGGTCAAATTGAGAAAAAAAAAACAAGCAGGAAAAGAAAAACATGTAAACTCAAACACAAAGCCACCATCTGACCAGCACGCTTCAACACAGAACCATTTGGGGTTAGGTGAGAGGTTTGACAGGACCACTTAGTCAAAAGGTCATTTTGACGTTTGATGGTCATTTTTGGATTAGGTCATTTGTATTTGGTGGTATGTCTCAATTTGATGACCTACACACACAGTTCAAAATCCTAAAGCAAAGAGAGCAGACAGCCTGTCCTTCCATGTATAAAGAGAGAAGGACTGAAGAATCTGTAGCCCTATATTGCCATTATGAGAGTATAATGAAAAATAATTGTGCAAACCTTGTAGTTCCATTCCTTGGACTTATTAGTCTGCTTGCCTATCGATTCCACTTATCAGTTCCACTTGCACTACAGTCAGCTGATTTCAGTCTGTGTGCCAGAAGAGGAAAACAGTGGCGCAGTCTACAGCATGGTTATAAACGTTACTTTTATTTTTATTACATAAAAGGACAAGTGTGCAAACTTCAACAGGTAACAAATGTACAAGCAGTCAGGCTGCTGAAACTGTTTAGAGGCAGAAGCTGTTTGCTGTCATGCAAACATGTTCATGTTTCTAAACTAGAATCACTGTGGCATCACTATAAAATCTCTTTGTGCTGGTTTTCATCTTTGCCACTGCACTTAGGTGCCACTTGAGCTCCGGTACCAAGCAGAGTGAGCACAGGGGCCACTAGAAGATGCCGAACCCTAAGGCCATCCTCATGAAGTCTATTTTTGATTTTTTTCTACTGGAGGTCGCTTTGTGGTCATTTTTTAGGGTTTTGGCAGTGCTCAAAAGAGCACCTACAAGTCTTGACGATGGGTTAAGGACTTCTACAGTCTTGTCTAGCTTTCATAGAGAAACTGCCCATCTCCTGCTAAAATACTGTTTCTTCTGTTACCTGCTTTTAGGCAACATTTAAGGGTTGGATGGACATCATGTATGCAGCTGTGGACTCTCGGGGTGTAAGTAGATGTTTAACAGAGTTGTAGGTTTGCTTCCACATAGTGAAAAGTCCTTGCTTTTATATTTTAATATAATCTATTTTTAATATTTTCATCATATCTTTGTATATTACATTTTTATGGTAGCTGGTATAACTTTAAATTTGCTCTTTCTTGCTTTTCTAGTTGGAAGAACAGCCTAAATATGAAGTAAACTTGTACATGTACCTCTACTTCGTCATCTTCATCATCTTTGGCTCCTTCTTCACACTCAACCTTTTCATTGGTGTCATTATCGACAACTTCAATCAGCAGAAGAAAAAGATAAGTTACATCTTCATTTAAAAGTTATATTGACTAATGGTTTCTGTCAGCTAATGTAAACAGACATATTTTATAGGCTTCTTTCAGTTCGGGCATTTTAAGTTATATTATTTGTAAGGTATTACCTTTATTTATTGTATTTTTTTGGCTAGGTCTTAACACAGCAAAGGATTCTCATTATAGAGTTCAACTTAAGAGAGTTACCATTTTTATTCTAATGACTTTTTAGGATTCCTAATTGCAGCTAGCTAGCTAATTTGTGTTGTCAATCTCTAGTGAAATCTTCACACTGTTTAGTCACCAGAGACAATTCCTTCTAGTTTTCCTCTCCAGTTTATTAATTACAAGCAGATTTTGGACATGTAGCTCCTCTGTTTTTGCGTAAATGTAAAACTATAGTTTGCTCAAAACACCAAAAATGTGTTTAGTATGAAATCACTTTTTAAATAAACATTTTTTTAAGTAAAAAATGGGGATGTTTTTGCAGATTTATCAAATTTGATAGATGCATACAGCTGTGTTATGTTGTCTAGATATTATACATCTAGACATGGCTGTGCAAAAATAAAATGATGGATTATTTATTTGGTTTCTGGATTTATTAAATGTCTCGTGTTACAGCAGCAATGAAATTCAGACTTGTTAAATATGTTGTTGTTGAGTTAACTGCAAGCTGCCACCTTTGTTCTGTGTCTCATTTTTGTTGAGTAAATGTTATAAATGCTAATGTGGGGTTTATTTGTGGACCAAATTATATGGGCTACATTTTCAATTAAGGCAGATATAGAGATTTCTTAGATAACTCACTTATACATCCCTGCAGTAATATTTCTTAGAAAACACAAAATCGTGGATAAAATATAATAGAAGAGCGTGTCTCTCTTGAGCCACAATGCCACCTATTTTTATTAATGTTGACACAAATAGCTTTGGTAGTGCATTACAGTGTCGCTTCTCTTGAAATTGGAACACCAGTAGGAAGCAGTCCTGTGCCACACTGTGCAGAGAGCACACGCAGCCTGGGTACAAAGCAGGGCAAATATAGCTAAGGTAGACCCAGGGCTGTGTTAAAGAAAGCAGTGATCTACAAAATAATGGTCATCTAAAGCTGCTTTTGTAATCACGAGCAGTGTCGTAGCACATGCAGTGTGGAAATGTACCCTCCATTGAGCCATGCAGACTAACAAGTAGAATCGACAACACCCGAGAGATTTATGATGGAGAGGACGGGGAGGGGATGGGTCTACATTGACTGTTTCTGCATGATGGCCGGTCTGATTTGACTGACTGAGACATGTTATCGGCTGGTGTGGTACAGTGGCCCCAAAGCATCACACAGATGGTTGTTCCGTGCTGACACCAGCCACCCCCTGAGATATGTATGCAATCAGTGAGCAGCAATGAGAGTGGGATGTGTATAGTGTGTATGATGCAGAGAGGGAAATTTATATCTTTGATTAATAGAGTGTAGTCCTTTTTTGGCTGAAATTTAAAGCCTTTAGGAAAGAGTAAAATGATGTACAAAATGTAACAGCAAATGGAATCGCAACAATAAACAAGGAAATATATAAATATAATATAATCATCAAACAAAACACAAATGAGCCAAATTTCCAAAATAATAACAACTAGAATGCTGATTTTAAAAAAACTGAAAATTTAAACCAGATCCATTTTGGGTTTTTGTTTTGTTTTGTTTTTTCAAAGTATGTGGTTATAACCAAGTTTTTGCCCTCTTTACTTGGGAGGTCAGGACATCTTCATGACTGAAGAACAGAAGAAATACTACAACGCCATGAAGAAGCTGGGGTCCAAGAAGCCGCAGAAACCTATACCTCGACCAACAGTGAGACTCGGACTCCTAGGTCTTTCTAATCAACTGCAAGCGGAGTGAAATGACTCATTTGTTTTCATTCCTTGTCTCTCTTTTTTTTCAGAATGCGTTTCAAGGCTGTGTCTTCGACTTCATCACAAAGCAGGCCTTTGACATCGTGATCATGATCCTCATCTGCCTTAACATGGTGACCATGATGGTAGAGACGGATGACCAGACGAAAGAGATGGACCATATCCTGTACTGGATTAATCTGGTCTTCATTGTGCTCTTCACTGGGGAGTGTGTGCTCAAGATGATTTCACTGCGTCACTATTACTTCACCATTGGCTGGAATATTTTTGACTTTGTGGTGGTGATCCTTTCGATTGTAGGTAAGGAGATGTCCCAAAGTTCTTTTCATTTGATGGTGTTTAAAAAAATATAAAAAGTATATCAACACAAAAAAATCCAATGGGGCCTCTTTTTCCTTTGCAGGCATGTTTTTATCTGAAGTTATCGAGAAGTACTTTGTGTCCCCAACACTGTTCCGAGTGATACGATTGGCCAGGATAGGCCGAATCCTCCGCCTTATCAAAGGTGCCAAGGGCATCCGGACGCTTCTCTTTGCCTTGATGATGTCACTCCCTGCCCTGTTCAACATTGGCCTCCTCCTCTTTCTTGTTATGTTTATCTATGCCATTTTTGGCATGTCCAACTTTGCTTATGTCAAGCGGGAGGCAGGAATCGATGACATGTTCAATTTCGAGACCTTTGGGAACAGTATGATCTGTTTGTTTCAGATTACCACCTCAGCTGGGTGGGATGGCCTGCTGGCACCCATACTTAACAAGAGGGACCCTGACTGTGAGAGCCAGCTGGAGCACCCAGGCAACTCCTACAAAGGCAATTGCGGCAATCCATCAGTAGGCATCTTCTTCTTTGTCAGCTACATCATCATCTGCTTTCTCATTGTGGTAAACATGTACATTGCTGTCATCCTGGAAAACTTTAGCGTGGCCACTGAGGAGAGCGCCGAGCCACTGAGCGAGGATGACTTTGAGATGTTCTATGAAGTGTGGGAACGCTTTGATCCTGATGCTACGCAGTTTGTGGCGTACAGCAAACTCTCTGACTTTGCAGATGCTCTGGATCCACCTCTACGCATACCCAAGCCTAACATGATTCAGCTCATCTCCATGGACCTGCCCATGGTGAGCGGTGAGCGCATCCACTGCCTCGATATTCTGTTTGCCTTCACTAAAAGAGTTTTGGGTGAAGGCGGTGAAATGGACATGTTGCGCGGACAGATGGAGGACCGCTTTATGGCCTCCAACCCCTCTAAGGTGTCTTACGAGCCCATCACCACCACCTTGCGCCGCAAACAGGAGGAAATGTCTGCTATAATCATCCAGAGAGCCTTCCGGCGCTACATGATCCGCCTGGCCATGAAGAAGGCCTCAGCCCTCTACAAGGAGCAGTTGAAAGAGGGCATGCATGACCCTGACAAGGATGTGATGGTCATCAGCAAGTTCAATGAGAACTCCACGTCAGAGAAAATGGACATGACCCCCTCCACAGCCTCCCCGCCATCATATAACAGTGTGACAAAGTCAGATAAGGACAAATACGAAAAAGAAAATAGGGAAAGAGAAAATAAAGCAAAAGACTTGAAAGACCGAAAGAAATAGACTTCTTAAAAAGGAACAACAACAAAAAAAGAATGCATCAGAGACATGAGGGAACTTTGTTTAAAGCTTATATATATATAGGGGATATATAGATTCACATTTGTGTTGATTGTTCCAACATGAGGAGTCTGTGCCATGTAGGCATGGAATGGGAATGTGGTTATGTCAATATATGGGGAATACGAAAACAAACTATCCAGCAGACACTGCCAGAGTTTGAGTGGGAAACAGAACAGCCTCTCTGCAAAACGCTTGTGATTCTCCTATTGGTTGTTGTTACTGACACACTTGAGTGTACTGTTAAGTTTTCTGTAGCTAGTGCTGCTGCTACTACTATAAATCCAGTGTCTTGAATTTAACAATCGCTGTATCACTTAACAATTGCTCCACATTCTTCTGTGAATTTTCCTTTCCAGTTTCCAGTTTCGTTTTTTAATGCGAAAGAATGTTTTCTACTTTGTTTTGTTTCATTATCGTGAGAATGTGTCCACTGCTTTCACTGTTGTAAAATCACCAAGGGCAGACTAAGTCAATGCTGGAAAATACAACAACCACCTGAAACTCGTACAATGCAGGGTCAATGCCAGAATGCTCTTGGTTCATACGGTATACAAAGCTGAAATAACGAACACGCCACTAAAGTGCAATGAACAAACACATTGCATTTACTGATGTACCATCGCTGATTGTTGAAATCTGTATTGTTCCTATTTCAGTAGAAATTACAAGTCTCCAAATACAGAGAAGCTGAATGTATGCAAGCAAAGGAATGAGACGCATTAAAGGAAACTTGTACTTTGGGAAATACTCTTGATTGCTCTTTTATAGAGAGTTTGATGACAAAATTGCTACCACTCCCATTTCCATCTGTTTAGTATAAAGCTAGAGTCAAGGGATTGTTAGCTGAACTGAGCATGAAGGCCAGACTCGGGCTAAAAGTGTCAAACATCTAGATTTTTGTTTGAGAATGTATGTATATATAAAATTGAGGTGATTTTAGCACACTAATAAAATAGCAGCAGAAGCCTTACACAAATTCACGTATGGAATTGATAAAGTCTTTATTGGTAAATTTAACTATAGTCCCATCAAGCCAGAGCACAGTCACTGCAAAAAGGTTCCAGATGATGATGTATACACCATCAGTTATTCTCACTCATGAAGCTATAACTGCTAACTGCTGTGGTTTAAACAAGTGTGCCTGTCTAGTTTGTGCTGATCGGCATTTTGGGTACAACTGTATTCGAGGTGGTGTGCATTAGTCTTGGATTGGCACTGAAATAATAATTGACACTGGTTGGGAACACAGAAAACGATTTGTTTTATTTGGTCGTATCTTATTTTAATGCAAAGTTAACATTGTTTTAGGTGTCTTTGGTCCAAGACTAGGGTTTAATGGGCAGTCCAGTTCCTTGTTTACCACTGGAGGTCAAGGAAACATATTGACACAATTATGAATAGTTTCACAGCTGCCAATCCCAAGCCTAATCAAAAATGACAGTTTATGTTAGCACATATGGCTAATTAGCTTTTTTTTTACCCCCCTTTTTTTACGACGAACACTATAATATAGTTTTTATAATGGTTCATGTTGGATAATGTTAAAGGCTTCTGGAATAATGTCAGTGTCAGGTTAGGATTAAAATATTCTAAATGACAACAGTTGGAACCCTCATGTTCACGATGGGTGTCATCTTAGTTTTATGCAAACCTCTTCATATAAAGTGTTACTGGACATTGTTGACCTCCCTGATTACAGTCTTCATGCTAAGTTAAGCACAGTTCATTAGTTTTTGTTTTTACCTCTCCATAATATTACTTTATTAGTAAAAGATAAAGTTAAGTCCTGGTTTTATCCCTTTTCCTCTACACATTCTCTACACCTGTTAGTTCCTATCTGCACACCTATCCCTACTTACATGTTGAGACGCTAGTTCAACCCCATATGTCGTTTCACTAGCTGGGCCCACGTCCTCATTTTAGGTTTGGTTAGGTTAGGTTTTTAGTAGATAAAGGCGAATGACTTAAATAAGAATTGAGCTGCAGTTTGGGGAAGGCCTCGATGGGGACTGGCGGCAACTCCCAGGCCTGGCAGATCCCCATGTGAAGAAGTGAAAGACTTGGAAAAAAGGGTGGGGCACAAAAACAAGAAGGAACAGCTTGTAGAACTGGAGAGTCATAAATAGATAAGACCCGAAAGGGGCGTGTTTGGAGGGGTGGTCCCGCTCCTGAAATTCAGATAATTTATCTCCAAAATGCTAATGTAAAAACTTGGGTTTGAATCTGCCCCGGGTCATTTGCTCTGCCTCTTCCTCTGCTCTCTTATCGTCTGCACTGTCCTTCCATAATAAAGACTACAAATCCCCCTAACAAACTTCCATGGTTTAAATAAGCTAATTAGCTTCAAGCGTCACATTTGGCTAATGTACAGATATAAGAGTGGTAATAATCTTCTCACTGGCTCTGGCAGTGAAGCAAATAAGCACATTTTCGCAAAACGCGTCTTTGAGAATAACACTCAAACCTGCTCGTCTCACAGCGCAGTGTCTTTCACATACGTTTGTCGTCCTCCCTTTATCCTCCATCCCACTTCCTCCCAGAACTCCTTACGTAATGAAATATTCTAAAAAGATCTTTCTAACTGCTGTCAAGCTAGAACATTACAATATATCACATTAAAGGTTGGTTATAATATCACAGATGTTTGTATGCCATTCATGTTTAAATTGAGCGTGTGATTTAATGTAGTGGTTTGGTTTGTAAATATTATAGATATTTGGGCTCACAGTATGCATCACACATTTGATGTATAAGATGAAGCACTTTTTATCCCCACTGCTATGTAATACCATGTGTGACGGTCACATTTGTGTGTGCGAGACAAAGGGCGAGTGTGTCTGTATATTTGTATATGTTTGTCTATGTAAGAAAGGGACTGCGTGAATGTAGGCATCTATCTCTTTATGTGAGCGAGTGTGTCTGTGTGCATTAGGGTCTGCAGGTTGCTTATATGCTATCGATTATAAATAACATTTTCACTGTAGATATGAGTGCATTTTTCCAGTCTTTGACGTTGATTTACATTTTTCTAGAAGAGTTTTTTTTTTCATTCTGCACTGTAACCTTTGACAATATAAAAGATGGTCGTAACTACTGTGACATCAACTCAACAGTTTCCAAAGTTGCGATTTGAAGCTTTGAGATGAACGTTTCCACTGTTGCAGCCTTGGTTGCAAGAAATTGGATGTGATGACAAATGGGTGGGTCTGACTATGACACTGCTTGCTCATTGGCTACTGACTGGTAATTGACAATTTAACTGATGAGGTTTTTTGAAACATGGTATGAGCAAGTTTTACAAATTAATTCATTTTTATTTACCCAAATCGAGCGACTAAGATAATGAACTCAGCGACAAAGTGTTTACAGAGCTCAAGAAAGAGCCCTTCACGGGACAGGAAGTGTTTTTTGCAACCGCCGCTATCGTCATCTGGTGGCCTTCAGATAGAATACAGGTTTTTAGGCACTTCCACATTGGCTTCATTTTTTCTGACCAGGAAGCTATGTCCATCTTTTTTATTGTCTATGACTGTAACACATGATGAAACACATGTATGGTCCCCATATCTGTAGATACAAACCATGAAGCAATCAGTGGCCATCTTTCATTGCGCTTGTAGTGTTTTAGTGAACTGCATGCCAGAAGTGACTACTGTCCGCTCATATGGTAATATAATTTCAAAGCCAAAAGAATAAAGGACATATTTTTTGTAAATGCTTGTTTATTTTCTCCACTTCCTTCCTTGTCTTTTCTTTCAGGGTCTAAAAGTTTGCTCATTTGTGTGTGCCATCAGCTCTTTGATCTGTGATCTGAACCTGAAGTATGATTGCATTACAGGTTTAACAGGATCTTTCATGTGATTCAAGTACATGTTACACCTGACTGTATCGATTTGCAAAATGTGACAAGTGACTTTTTTTTTGTTATAACCAAAGATGTGGCAACTAAAAAGTAAACACCTAGATTTTCAAAATAAAACCTGTTTTGGGAAGCATATTTTGCATGCACAACACATTCATTTGGAGGCTAGAATGAAGATGGAAAGAGTTAAGTGGCTCAGCATATTTAATAGGCTTAAATAGAGACGTTGCTGCTGAGGTGACGATCTGTTTTCAGCTTAAGTGATCTGTGTTGAATGTAGACAACTGGGACTCTTGAAAATATTCTCATAGCAGTTCACATTTTAAAGTCTTAGAAAGCACTTATTAAATACAGTATTGTGCAATGGTAGTTTGCCACCACTCATTTCTTTATATTTGGTTAGTAAAACAGCAATTTTTGGAAATAAGTAAGCAAGTTATAATGAGCTTGAAGGGTTATTTAGTTTGACAACCTTTATTCATCAGCACAGGTTGAATTCTCTTAGGCTTCTCTGGGCTCCGGTTCACTTAAGACACGTCTTTCAGATACTATTAGATACTCATGTGTAGTCGATAGTTTGTTTGTTTTTTTTAGGCCTGCCACTTTTTCTTTTGTCCTCCACTTGTCCATTTTCCCCAGTTTTTCTCAGGATCACACACCTTCTGATTTATGCCAAATGTTTTGCCAAATAGCTCTTCGAGAATCACCTTGTTGGTGCAAAAAAAAGCTATTTTATGTGTGCAAAACTGTTATATCTCTGGCATTTCTTTTGTAGATTCAACTAAAGAAAGTGGAACAAATTACATGTTTTTCATGACAGGCTGCTATTAACTTTAACAAAGTGCCTAAAATTGGTTTGTCAGTTATACGTAGACACAATACTGGTTCACACTTTGAACCTATTATTCATAGGTCAGTGTTAAGTGGCATAGCAACGAAAAGGGCTTCCTCTGAAGAGGGGAAGATACAAGGACTGCACTGAAAATGAGTGAAAAAGCAGCAAATACCCAAAGAAAAACTTTGAGAGATGTTCAGAAAGCCTGGGTTACTGCTAGTTTATAAAAATTATGAAGTTGATCATATCATTCACTTCTTTCATATCAATAGGCTTCCTTCATCGATGTGTTCTATTCATCCCTTACATACATTTTTTTAGTAGTTACTTTAAACCTTTAGCTAAAAGTAACAAATAAATTAATTAGGGTAAAGCTTTTATTTTCTAGTTTTTATGCAGTCTAAATCCCCAAAGCTGTAGCTTTGATTCAGACTTAATCCAGATCCAACACTTGAAATCTCTGGTGTATGAATAGCCTCTCTTTTGTTGTCAATTGCTTGCATAGTGATTCCCAACCACACAACAGTGTCTTCCCCACATTACGCAGAATCAAGTACTACTGACTACAAGATCCACACAGACGTGTTTAAGAAGGAAAATCTTGTGCTCGGACCCACAGGAAGAAGAGGTGAAGAGCTGAGACAACCCCCACCCAGCAACCCCCTCCAGTGCTTTGCTGCTCCCTGCTTCTCCCTGCCTGTTGCCTAGCAACCTAACATCACAGCTCCCTTGCCTGTGATTGATCAGCAGTCTCTGGGCTTGCTTACCCACAATACCTTGCTGGCAAATAGACAAGCAGTCACCCCCTCCTTCAACCCTCAGCACACGTTAAATTATATTAGAAATGTGAGAAGTCACATGGTGGCCTTGTTCCAGCTCAGATCCAGTGTATTGTTCTCATCATTGTCGGAGGATCACGAAGGACTGCCAAATGTTTGTTTAGCCTCAACTTTACACAGCACCTGCTGCAGATGTTGTGTGTGCAGCAAGCCATGAAAATATTTCTATACATGAATAGGCTGGCCAATAATACAGAACTTCCTCTTTCTCCTGTCTGAGCTCAGCCTCACCCATAGAAGGTGTCAGTGAGTTGCTAGCTCACCACTGCTCTCTAGAGGTCCACTGGAAGAACTGGTGGGGTGTATTAAAGAAAACGAATTGCATGCATGATGACACAGCACTTAGTCAGACTGTTGTCTAAATGGAAAAGCACAGATGTGTGCTGACATCTAAATGTCCAGATTAACTTACAGATCTTTTTTTCAGCTATCACTGCAGAAGAAATTAGTTCACCTCGTGTTTTTCACGTTGACAAGGAACAAAGGTTCTTGGCTAAACCAATGTCACAGTTTATACTGAGGAAGAAAAGAACACACTGATGACGTAAAAAAAAATTATTCTAACACCCATCATCATGTCCAGATATATCAGCAGCATGCCAAGTGAAATAAATAGATGCCACCTGCTGGCAGCATTATATAATTACATAATTTAAATTTGATTTTATGAACTTTTTGAGTGTACAAAAGACAGAGCACAATTAATAAAGTACTCTTAAACTACAGTGGGTGTTAAAATTGATTTTATTCACACTTTCATGAAAATGTGCATTGTGTAAAAAGGAAGATACAGAACACGTGGCCCCCAGTTTTTGACAGTATTGATTATTCTCACTGGAAAAAAGCAGAAGTAGTTTCATCACTGATGTTCACAATTATCACTGTAAACTAATAAGTAATGCACAGACAGACCATTCTCTAATCTAAATATATGCTCTTTTAAGAGCTTAACTTAATGGTGAACATTTTGTGATAGTTTTAGGGGTGAGACATGTACAGTATATTAGCAGTGTATAGCAGTGCTTTGAACAAAATACTAAGATCAGCATGGTAACATGTCAGCACTGCTAACATGCTGATGTTTAGCAGTTAGGCTATGTAATGTTTGTTATCTTCATTTGGTTTCTTAGCATGCTAACATTTGCAAAATAGCACAAAATACAAATCAGAGTTGGTGGTAATGAAGATATCGGACCATGTTACATGTCTTCTCATAAGCTGTTTGCTCATTTTCTCTCTGTTGGCATGTCTTTGACTATTTTGTACAGTCAAAACAAATGCCTGCTGTAGCTGTTTGAGTTGTGAGGGTTGACTGTTATAGTAATCTTGAGATCTCTAACGAAAACCACAAAAAAGCTTTGTAAAGTTAAGCTGAACTACAGAATGAATAAATAATTCAAGATTCAATATAAAAAAAAATCGTCCTAACTGTGGCAGGGGACCTTCCTGCAACGTAACACTACATAGTTTGCTTTTTAGGATCTTAGCTCTTAAAATTATGGGCGGACTTGCCATAGGCTCCATTGCCTTGTACAGTACCACACTCAAGGACAGCTGTACCCCCTTAAATATGCCCAGGCACAGCACAGAGCGATCATACTGGCAATCAGGGTAGGAATAGCCTTGTGTTAGTATGCACTACTAGCGGTTGTGTGCATTGGTAATTTAGAGAACAAAGCTTTCTAATAGATGTTTAAAGCTGCAAAAGCCTGACCAAACAGTAGCTGAAAGTGAACGGTCACAAGATGTAAAACAGTTTCCTGGTCCAAAGTCACATGTGCCTGTGACCATACCCAGCCCTTTGGCAAGCTGCAAACACTCCTACAGGTTGTTCTAGGTATGCTAACATGGGAAGATCAACTCTCATGTTTCTCACTTGACAGATGATAAACTTCTTCGGTAAGCCGATCACATGCGATACAGACGGAATTAAACAATCATTACCATCAACAATAAGATGGTGGCACAACACAAAAAAACCCCAAAACAAAACAAGCACCTCCAAATCTAATTTTGACTTGTCATAGATGCCAGTCACAACCAGAATGACCAACATGCGGTAATGACCAAAGACTGTACAACAAGCCATAAACTGTATGCTATATAGTTACAGGTACAGAAACACTGATTGATTGATTGACTGAGTGATAAAGATGAACTTTTTCCTAAATTTTTATACTCTTTAGTCCAAGTTGACGTTCCTAGAACAGTTTAGAGACAACATGAACTCAAATTTTACAGTGCTGTGAAAAAAAGAGTATTTGCCTTCTTTCTGATTTCTTTAGTTGCCGCTGGGGTTTTTGTTCTTTGCATATTTGTCACACTTGCATGTTTCAGTTCATCAAACAAATTTTAATATTAGACAGAGATAAGCTGAGTAAATTAAATTTCAATTATTTAAATGATGATTTCATTTATTAGGATTAAAAAAAGCTATTCAAGCTTACTTGGTACCATGTGAAAAAATAATTGCGTCCTAAACCTAAAAACTGGTTGTGCCGCCCTCTGCAGCAAGAACTGCACTCACACATTTGCACTAACTGGCAATGAGTCTTTCACATTGCTGTGGAGGAATTCAGACTTGCTTTTCTTTGCAGAATTGTTTGAATTCAGCAACAGTGAATGGTTTTTTGAGCATTTAAGCTTATGCCAAAGCACCTCAATCACTCCTCAGCACCTCGGCGACTCCAAAAACATCATTTGGGGATTTTTATTTAGCCATTCAGAGTTTTTACTGATGTGTTTTGGATCTTTGTCCTGCAGTATAACCCGAGTGAGCCTCAGGCCACAAACGGATGGCCAGATATTTAGGATTTTTGGAGAAGTCGTCAAGGTCCTGAAGCAGCAAGAAGGCCCAAACCATCACTCTACCAGTACCATGTTTGTCAGTTAGTATGATGTTCTTTCTATAACATGCTGTGTTATTTTTATGTAATAGGACTCAAACCTCCAACAATTTCAACTTTGGTCTTGTCAGTCCACAGAGTATTTCACCAAAAATCACCAATCACGTGGTTCACCAAGATGTTTATTGGCAAATTCCAATGTCTTTTTGGTTAGCGATGATTTTCTCTTTGGAACTATCTCACAGATGCCATCTTTGCATTACTGTCTTTCTTATTGTTGACAATAAAGACCTGGATACCTTTTTTCCCTTAATAACTGAAATCATAATTTCTAAACTTTATTGTTTATTTACTGATGTCTGAAAAATGTGAAGAAGACAAATGTTCACAGCACTGTACCATCTATCTGTCTTTTTCTGTGTCAAATACGTGACTCATTCTGTCTTTGAAAGTGCGTTTATCATGAATAAAGCAAACTTCAATTCTTGACCGCATATTTCCACATGTTAACTGATCTCTCTTTTCAGACACTCTTTGATGATGTCATTTGACCATGTGTCTGCGGTCCTGTTTCCTCCTGTGCAGGCTCTGCTCTCTCCTCCCCTGTCTGCTCCTCAGACTCAGCAGGATGCTCAGCCTGAGTGTCATGACAATCTGGATTGTTCCGGAGGTCTGTTGAATGAGGTTGTTCATCAAGTACACCAGCAGGGGCAGTGTTAGCATCACGCGTCTCTACATGTGAGCAAGTTTGGAGTGGCAGGGACTCCGAGAAATGGCGAGGAGTGCTGTGCTGCTCTGTTTGGCAGTGGAGTTCTGTGTTTAGTTCTAATGCAGACTCTACTGTGGGGAGCGTGGGTGTGCTGCTGACATTTTCACTGTGGAAAGCAGGCGTGTCACTCACAGAGCTGTTTCTTTGATAGTGCTGCATGGGTGGAGTGGTGTGGAAGAGGTTACTGAGGTTCATGAGTGTGCTGTTAGAGTAACTCATCACAGAAGGAAGTGGAACAGAGTAGGGTGCAGGATTTGTTCCATGTAGTGAACAATCCCAGTCTTCCTCCTCATCGTCTTCTTCTCCTTCTTCTTCTTCCTCCTCCTCCTCTTCTTCCTCATCATCTTCCTCATCCTCCTCATCTTCTTCTCCCTCCTCAGGGTCAATTGTTTCCAAGCTGTGTGTGCTGCAGTCCGACAGCCCACTGCAAACACTGCTGCCATCTTCATCATAAGCTTCATCTTCTTCTTCCTCATCGTCATCTTCTTCCTCTTCTCCCTCCTCCGCCTCTTCTTCCTCTTCTTCCTCATCCAGATGTGACTCAGTGTCACCTGTGTTCTGAAGCTGCATGATGTGAATGTGCTGCGTGCTGCTCATCAGTGGAAACTGCAGGTTTGGCTGCTGCTGCTGGACCAAGGTGGAGTCTCCGTGGTAACTGTTGCCATTGGTTACAAGCTGCTCTGGCTGCTGATAGTGCTCCTCGCGGCTCTTCTCCAGCTCCAGCTTCATGATAGTGTGCAGGAAGTGGGTGCGCACCCGGACCGGGTTGAACTCCAGGCGTCCCGTGGTGTTGCTGCAGCCTTCCTTGGTGCAGCCACAAGGGAAGGACATGCGATCCACCTACAGACAGAGTGATACACAGTGCAGAACACAAGCAAATTAAAGTGAGCTGCCAATCAAAGCTGATCATGCATGAAGAGAAACAGCAGATTCTACTCAGAGTGTTATTAATATCATTAAACAAGAGCGTGCAGCCAAACTTTGTGAAGCCAGAACACCTTAATCACTCAAGATTTACTTTTATGTGTCTGAAAAAAAGACTACCATGCCTAAAGCTCCAGATCTTTTTGTATGAATTCAGTAATGCATAACACAAAATAACATTGCTGATGTTCTAAGATTCTGAAGGACGGGGCTTTAAAACGTCCACCTGAGCATGCACAGACTGTACATAAAAGATGGACACCGTGACAGCTCTCTGCCACTGGTCCCAGTTTTGTAGCCTAAAGCATTTTGATCAGCATCATCTCAGTTTTTTATTATGTGATGTCACAAATGTGGGGTGGATGTGACAGTGAAACGGTGGACAATGCACACTCATACTTTAGCGATGCATCAGTCATAGAGTTAGCCGTTGCTAAAGCATAACTTTATTTTTCTTCAGGACACAAATAAAAACATCATGTAGAAAATAAATATCTAGTTCTATTCAGTAAGACTTGAAATCAGCAACTTGCAACCACAAACTCATCAGAAGAGTGTTCACTGAAAACATGAACCAAGGGAACAAGGGACTTCTTACACTTTGACTTCTACACGACTGGCTGAAAGTGATCTGAAAGAATGTGTCATCCAGGGAAGGACTTTGTTTTGAAGTTGTTTTGCTTTGCATGTTTGCTGTGTTTTACTGTGTTTCTATGTGGAGTGTTTTATTCTTATGGTTTTATCGCATGTTTTTATTGTATATATTAACTTGTCCCGGTGAGACTCCGCCCACTTCTAATCACTAATTGGATGCATCTGGGAGGGCACAGAGGTGAATAAGAGGGCCTGGCGGACCACAGAGAGGAGGCATGAGAGACAGAGCAGGAGAGATGGCGGAGTAGATGGTGGCAGGCGGCGGCGTTGGTGCAGGTTGGTGTGCAGTACGTGGCGAGGGCATACGATGGCTAGTGCGTGAGAGGCAGAGGGAGCTGTGCTGCTGTTGGAATAGCTGGATGCCAGAGGACGCTACGGTGGGGAATTAGTTGGCAGCGAGACAGCGCCCTACCTCCCACGGCGAGACCACAGTGCTGGCGTGACACAGAAAAGCGGCGGGCAGAGTTAGGAGCTATGCCCATTTCCGGTGTAAGTCCCACGACATATCATACTGCAGTAACCCGGCTCACTAGAAAGAACGGTGACTGTCGCTGCCCCTCTCTTCTAGTATTCTGGAGTGGAGAGACAGACGGGACGGCTGGTGACGCTGCCGGGCTTTTCCTTGCCCCGCTCCGATTTCCTGGATTTTAACGTTGTGGCTGACGACACCGGACTTTTAATGCTTATGTTTTATTTGTTTTTATTGTGTGTTCTCCCTGGCCACGGTTGTTTTAATTCATTTTAAAATTTTAACTGTTTTTGTATAATAAATTATATTGTAGTGATACAGTTTTTATATAGTTCTATTCCCTTGGCTGCTCCACTGCTCCGTCTGTTTTTTGGAGGGTTTCCCTCCTTAGAATAACACCTGTTAATCCACCATTGCAAATGTAGGTATAAACGGCAATGAAATGGCACCAGAGACCGTTTTTCAAATAATTCTTAAAAATAACTGCTTAAATAAGTAACTTGTGAAATTTGAAAATGGTTACAGACTTGTTCTAGAGTCTGTACCCTGCCTCTCATGGTTTTTGGGATAGACACCAGGACTCTAAACTGGAAAACTGATGGATGGGTGGAAACTTGTATGCCAGCTTATGCAATGAAAATAGCCAAATTTAACATTTTACTGCACAGACAGACATTGACAACATTTTAGTATTATAGCTGGGCCTCACCACAGTTCCATTTACCTGGCACTTAATGCCGGCCAGGCTGCAAGCACAGGTCTCAGGATCACATATTCCCTGGCAGCGACACCCACACTCCTCCCGGGACATGCGCAGGGCACGCAATTCATGCTTCTCTTCCACATCAATGCGACGGACACCAGAGGCACGGAGAAGAGTACGGCGCCTTCTAGTAGTCAGAGGCTGGAGGAAAAAGTAATCGTCCACCTCTGTGTTGTCCACATCCAGGTCATCTTCGGAAATGTCATCGATTGTGAGTGTATCTGCTTCCAAAGATGACACAGTACCATTCTTGGTCAGCTGGAGGATAGGAAAACAAATAGAAACAAACAAATTAAGACTGAATCATGGATGTTAGCCCACACAGAAATTATAACCCCTGGGATAAATAAGGATTCACCGAGTCCTTGTACTGACTTTGAGTTTGATGGCATTAAGTTTCTCCTCTTTCAGATGGTCCCTCAACATCTTCCGGTGGCTCCGTTTCTGTTCCATGGCAAACTCCCTGAGAGTGAATTGCCTCACCCCACTGTGACGTGGTGACATCCCCAGGGTGCTGCCTCCCTGTGTGGGTACACTGGTAAAACCCTGCCGCCGGTTGAAATAGTAGACTGTGACACTTTCAAAGTGCACATTATGACCTCGTAGTCGCTTTGACTGCTGCTGGATGGAGGCTAAGATTAAAACCGAGAGGGTTGACAGTTACTAAATCAAAAAACAAACCAAAAAACTCCAAAAGATTTGTTGATAGAGGCGCTACTAAATGCTAGTTAAAGCATAACTTTTGCCAACAAGTTTCCATGACTAAAGCTTTAAACAGAGTTTAAATATCTTATTGTGTGACTGTAGGCTTTAAACAAGGGCATATTAAAGTGTAATGTAACCGTATAACAAATACAGAAAAAGCCATACTGACCAGGCTATACACACTAATTGCCTTTATTCCCCTTTGTTTCTTTTTCTATTTTTGTAACATTAAGTAAGACAACCTTGATGTATCAACAAAACTACTTATACTTTTGTGGTTATATGCTGGAGTGAACATAAGAAAAAGTGGTCCCAAACTTGATCCTTGCGGGACTCCACACCAGATGAAAGTATATGACTCCCTTCTTAGTTTAAACATAAAATGGTAAAGAGGACACAAACCAATTGAGATAAAACATTGTTTTCTTTACTCATAAATAAAATTGTCACCACATATATTAGGTTTAAAGTAGAGGATTAAAGGAGTCAGCAAATTGCAGATCACAACAGCAATTTCACTTTTTAAATGAACACAAAACAGAAGTCATGTGGTAGTGATGTCTTACCATCCAGCAAGCTGGAGGGGACAGAATGGTTGAGGCTGTCACTGCTGTTACCACTGTCACTGCAGGATACCTCATCATCATCAGACCCTTGCACTGACAAATAAGGGGCTGGGTCATCAAGCTTCCTCTTCAGGATCCCACTCATCCTGTGGTTCCTCCAACTGGTTAGACCTGAGCAAAGCACATTTAAATTTATAGAAGACATCAATTTAATTTGTACTGGACATGGAAATTATTTGTATTTTCAAACACACAAGCAAACTTGTTTTCATGGAGTCCTTTCATTAAAAATTGACCTATTAAGCTAACTTGTCAGTCATTTACAATTCAACAGATTTTTTTCTGCAGTTTTCACAAAGCTCATTCATTCCGTTTTCCCCTGGAATATTTTTTAATCTAATTTTATATCTTCGGCAAGATGAAATATAGACAACATAACCCAATATACTACATTAACATGTAGTAAAATAAAATATTTACATTAATGATGGTTCATATAGGTATTATATGTGAACTAAGTTGCTTATAGTGGCAAAAAACTGAGAATTTGCTCTAGCTTTGCATCTTCCCTAAGGGCTTTTCAGTGTTTTAGTATTTTTCACCTTTGCCCTGGAAGACTGAAACTGATATATAAGATGGCAATATGATGATATATTGTGTTTCCACTGTCCTTAATATGGCAACATTTTACAAACATACAAGTTTTTTCCAGCATCTCATGCAAAATTATTACATTGAAATAACATGGCAATGGTCATTCCTGTAGAAATTAAAAGCACCCTACACACTGTGTCCTCTGCTCTTTCACAGAAAAAATGCCCATTTCATGCATTTCTAATTTGCCAAAGCCTAAACTGCAAACTATAACTTCTGTAAAACCTAAGTTGCTATTAGTATTTCGACAGTACTGGTGGACTGTTACAAAAAACCTGTGAATTTTCCTTCTCCAGTAAGTAACTAATAAATATATTGTCAAGTATGGAGGGTTTTTTATTTCTTTGAGAGCTCATTTGTGCTATAACTTTGAATGTTTCATAATGTCATAATCTGTTTGTTCATAGTGCAGTTCTACATGTCAAATGTGACTAATTTATTGTGATGAAAAAACAATTTCTGCTCATATTTGCTTTTTAATATAATTTATTTATTTTCTTCTTGTAAAGCCAGGGCACAAAATTAGTCGACTTCATGTATCTTCATCATTGAACGATTATGACATCTAGACTGATCAAATTTACCTCGCTCTTTAATGATCTTGTATTTCTTTTTACAGTTTTTTCAAATACAGTTACTATGAACAGTTGGCTAGTAACTGGTCATCTCTTTCTTATGTTTACTTTATTTATTTATAATTGCTTCTTTGTAAACAGACAAAATTTGTTTTCTGCCATCGGGACGCCCTGCGCAATATGTATGAAATACTAAGTATTCTGTGGAGTTTAAATTTTGTTACTTAAACTTGAAACTACAAAAATAAAATCCTCTCATAGAAAAACTTACATTTATTCAGCTTGTTTTTAAGGCAGTCAGCTTGGATGTTTCTTTTTAGTAATGTCAACTAATTAGAATTTACAGCTCACTGTAAAGAGATGATCTGTGATCTATGTTACTAAATTTTACCATTTTGGATGGCTTGGATTAACTGAGCCACAACTGTCACGCATTTAGTGATGAAGACTAATGGGACTAAAGGCAGCAGTGAGAGAGCATAATGATACTTCAGTATTTCACTACAAGTGGATTATCGTTGCACCAAAAAAACTCAACAAAGCTTTGATGAGTTATGTTCACAAGTATGCTAGGTTTTCTTGACAAGCGGAGGTCATCATACAGAACAGGTCCATCACCATGTTCATAATAATGCTGGAAACTTGGAGCCACTTAGCCGTTTTTTTTTTGTTTTGTTTTGTTTTTGTTTTAACAAGTTGAATCCTTTCTTTCCAATGACCATGTTCAAACCAGGTCAGTTAGCACCATTCATTCATGTTTGACTTATTTTGGACAAAAGAATACTTTCCTCAACAAACCAAGAAGACGAGAACTTCTTGTCCAATGAGATATTAGGCAGCATGGTAGTGCATTAGTTATGTGTTGCATAAATAGTGCTTTGCTCTATTTGGCTGTAGGTGTGGGCATGCATTACATTATATACATTAAAAGTACTGCATGAATATGAGTTAAAAAGGTAAATGCACATTGAAGTATAAAACCAGAAAAGGGTGATATAAATCCCCGTCTTTTCCATTCATTGACAGTTACAGATGTCTTGGATCTGTGTTATCTTTGACACTATGAAATGGACACAGTACTGCTTAATTATAAAGAACATAATACAAAATGTTGTACTGAACATGTAAATAAACAAAGCAAGGAACAACGATTTTAGATTTCACCAATGTAAAACCTACATTTTAAACCTGCTAAGCTGGGCTCATTAAATATTTTTTTTCAAGAAATCCAGTCTAGTTATTTGGCTGCCTTACGCAGAAACTGTCTCCCCACCACTGGGTGTTTTCCAGTGACCTTGCCAAATTCTGTGATACCTCAAAAATGGGGAGAATTTTTCACAGATGATGTGTTGAGCTCATTAAAATTTTAATGAACTGATATTCCTTTTCATACTGGTTGATTCTATAGGAAATTGAAAGTACACCAACTCTCGAGGGAGATAAGAGGTTATTTTACACACTATGAGTTCTCCCCCACATACTGGAAGCACAGCTAATCAGGAGAGGGGTGTCTTTTGACAGTTGATGGTTACATTTGAAATCCATAAAGATTGTTGAGCTGACTGCTTGGACTGATGCTGGATTCCATCATATACGACATAGCTTAATGCTAGGCCAAGCTTTCCCTTGCTGACAGGCATTGTCTCCCTTCCCTTACAACCTGCTGCAATTCAGTTTTTGTTTTCTGTGACTTCTCCTGTATTCCCTCATTCCCCACCATTCTCTTCCCATTGGTATCATAAAATGTTCCAATTTCCATCTCCAGGCTCCCACGTATGCTTCTGTCCTCTTACTTTCAGAAAGAACAATGAAATCAAAGATTTGTAATAGAAGACACCGTGACATGTTTCTGTATATTTGATGCCACAGAAGGTTTTTCTTTCACCTTAACATCTGTGGTTGAGATCTGACAGAGTACACACACACACACACACACATGCACACACATCTAAAAGCCTGCTCAAACATCTGCATGCAAGTGCATCCTCCCACTCTCCATACATGTCCACATCCCAGTCCCTGACATGGGAATTCTTATTGACAAATGTAAATCAGCATTATCCTGTAATGTGAAAGCTCACAGAGCCCGTGTTGTTTGATACTATAAAGGCTTTTTGTGAGTCTGTATGACTGTCACTGACCTGTTTCCTTAGCTTGCCTTTGGTTTCCAGGAAGTCCTATTTGACTCTCTCCTCTGCATCACACAGTATTCACCAGCAGCAGCCAAACATCCCCATGTGTCGTGATGATGCAGTGAGCGTTGCCATGATGCCAGCTCTCTCTCTTTCTTTTTTAAAGCAGCTTCTGGCACTATTGTGCAGCACTGAGCACCTCTGTTTCTATCGCTATCTTATGCCTTCTTTCTTTCCGCATTCATTCTATATGCTCATACTCTGAGGTCCCTCACTGCCTGATTCTCTTCTGCTTCTGCTCATCCCTTTCCTCTCTCTCCCTCGCTTTCACCCTCTCTCTCTTTCTTTCTCTCTCCTCACAAATACTTGTTAGCTTGGTGCTGCTGCCGGCTGGAAGCACTGGAGCTTGACTGAGGTGAAGCAAGCCCTATGAGATCACAGAGAGAAAGGAGGAATAGTAGATGTGGTGGTGGGTGTGATGGAGTGGGGGTTGAACATGGAGGTTGTGCTATGTGAAATACCTCCTATTTCCATTCTTCAGCAGAATTTTTGAAGTAAAAGTATATGCATTAAATTTTACTGCTACTGCACAAGGTGATATCAGGTTGGCTACCTACCTACTATTTATACATTTGCTGGAGTAGTCAGAATGAAAATGCGATGTGCGTTTTGCTTTGTGTCATTTCTTGTTTTTGTTTCTAAAGCCCATTTGACTTACAATATGATAACGAGATCTGAGGATTTAAGAGGAAAAACAAGATTTTTGAAAGAGATGTTGATTTCAATGAGACTTTGACTTTTAAAATAATGTCATTTTAGTTGACATGGTAGTATATATAGCATATAATGTATCTTTCTGTCACTAAGAAACTAAATTGTTGATGGAAATAACATTTTTACCTTGCTAACAGATCCACATGTTTTTCCTATGCTAAAAGTATCGTGAGCATTGGAACAACAGTGTACAGAGAACACACTCATAAAGGTTAGGGATAATCTTATGGACAACAGTGGACTGATCTCTGTTCTTGTTCTGTTAGACCTCAGTGTATCTCTCAAAGTCATTGCACTGCAGTGGTTTGAATCATATAAATATCCAGTTTGCACATGTAAGTGGGGAGTCTTAGTCACACACTAAGGCTAATTATGGAGTTCCACAGGGTTCTGTGCTAAGACCAGTTCTATTTACATTATTCAGTATTATTAGAAGCCGTAGCATTTGCAGAAGATACACAGCTTTATCTATTCATGAAGCCAGATGCCACAGACCAACTGGTTAAACTACAGAAGTGTCTTAAACATGTTAAGGCTTGGATGACCTCTAATTTGCTGCTTCTAAATTTAGATAAAACAAAGACTATTATACTCGAAAAATCTTTCAACAAAAGGGTGTCTAATAGGATACACTGGATAGCATTTCCTTGGCTTCCAGTAAGACTGTGAGGAATCTTGGAGTCATGCTGTTGTTCTAAAATTTAGGTTTTAATTTTTATTAATTAAGTACTAGTAGGTACTACAAAAAACTGACAATAGCTAGTTTTAGAGGAACGTAGAAACATATTATACTGTATTTGATACTGTACCCTTTTTTCAGAAAGGAGACACAAAATTTACTTTGAGCATGTTTATGTAATTTACATGCAGGTATCTTTAGGGTATTTTAGGGGAAAGGGAACACAACTGATTACCAGAGGTGTGGGCTGTATTGGAGTATCATAACCTCCCCTTCTTACATTATAATTACAGACTTTGGGCCTCAGAGCAATTTTGGCAACTTGTCAGGTGAATCAGAGGGGAAAAGCAGTGCTCTGCTCAAACTATATAAAATGGGGATGGGTACTGCTGGCTTCAGCTGAGTCATTAATCAGACGGTGGAAGGTGTGTCAGTATCTCACTGTCACAACTTCTGTAAAACAAGCAGACTCTCTTAATTAGGAGAAAGACTAGGACATCACTGGAATACAGTCACTGTTAAAGGAAAAATCGCTCCTTGTTAGCTGAGATGTGCACAGATTTCCTTAAAACTTTAAATGTTTTAGGACTGTCTTGGTTGACACATCTCTGCATAGGGGTTTGGGTCGGGGACTCTGGATTAGCAGGCTTGAGTGACCGTGGCTCAGGGGGTTGGGAAGCGTATCTGTAACCGGAAGGTCGCCGGTTCGATCCCCGGGCTCTCTGTCCTGGTCGTTGTGTCCTTGGGCAAGACACTTTACCCTACCGCCTACTGGTGTTGGCCAGAGGGGCCGATGGCGCGATATGGCAGCCTCGCTTCTGTCAGTCTGCCCCAGGGCAGCTGTGGCTACAACTGCAGCTTGCCTCCACCAGTGTGTGAATGTGAGAGTGAATGAATAGTGGAATTGTAAAGCGCTTTGGGTGCCTTGAAAAGCGCTATATAAATCCAATCCATTATTATTATTGAGTAAATGTGGTTCCCCTTTTTAGGAAAGGCCATAGGGTGTGTTCACATTGAGAGGGCTCACACTCCTCAGCTGCCCTAATAAGGAATCTATCTGGGTACTAGTGAGGAGAGTCCATATGTAAGTTCTCGAATTTAGTTGAACAATGCAGTTTTCAAACTGGTGGCAGAACAGGTGACTGGTTCTTTATCCTCTTGCGGATATTCGAGGGTACGTGAGGTTTGCCCAACCAGCCAGCATATGATTTGTGATCTTGAAGGGGGCATTTGACTGTATTCCTTGTGGTTTCTTTTAGAGGATTTTTGAGAATATGAGGTATCTGGCCTGTTGTTACAAACTGTCCTGTCACTGTGGTGAAAGCTTAGTAAGTACTGCCAGTTGAAGTATGAGTCTGCCAGCACTGCCTTTTAAACAATGTTATGTTCATAGTTTTTATGTACAGAATTTCTAGGTGTAGGAAAATGGCTCTGCTTTGTTGGCCTTAGTTTCCCTTTTTACAGATGATGTGGTTCTTTAGGTTCATCAGGCAGTGACCTACAGATAGTAGTATGCAGCCAAGTGTAGGGTAGCAGGAATTAGCACCTCCATGGTGCTAATGGAGCCCGCTAACTGGTGCAGTTTGGGCATCTGACAAGGATGCCTCCTGGGCGCCTCCTGGGTGAGGTGTTCCTGGTATGTCCCACTGGGAGGAGGCTCCAGGGCAGACCCAGGACACGCTGGAGAGATTATATCTCTCGGCTGGCCTGGGAACGCCTTGGTGCTCCCTCGGACAAGCTGGAGGAGGTGGCTGGGGAGAGGGAGGTCTGGGCTTCTCTGCTTAGACTGCTGCCCCCGCGACCCGGTCCCGAATAAGCCGAAGAAGATGGATGGATGGATGGACAGATGGATGGTTCTCAGTACTTCTTTCAGGTCAGGGACGAGTTGCTGCCCCCAGTAGAGTTTTCTTGTTCACAAGTGAGCGGAGGGTGGTGCATGAAAGATGGATAGATTAGGTGTTGGCAAATGATTTACAAACAATTATTAAGTTGAAATGTCTAATAGATAAACTTCCATTGTTAGTGAACCTGTTAACTGTAACTGCTAACTATATAGTTTATTCTCACTTTATTTGGTGAAATCATGCACAAGCACAAAATGCCTGGGCAGAGTACAGAGGAGAAAACTGAAAGGGTTTTTTTTTGTTGACTAGTGCTACTGTGACTGCCTACCATGTTAGCAATTATCCAGCAAATTGCAGCTGTTTAGCAAACATCCCTTTACACAGTCTCTCAGTATGGATATATTCAACCCATGAGTAAATTCACTCAATTAGTAAGTAGAAATTTCACACCATTGCCTTTTTAAACCAGTTTATATTGTACCTTACATAGTGCTTTGGAAAATTCACATTATAATACATGCCAGTTGCTTTTGAAAAATATGATTAACTACCCAACCCCTACCCCACAAGTCCCTAAACATAGTTGCTATAGCAATGCCAGACTTTGAATGGAAAAATATCAGGAATAAAGCTAGAGCCTCAGCCTTGAGTTTGAGCACACAGCCAGGGAGCGAGTTAAAATGATTCTGTTTCATCAGTCGAAGGGGAAACAGTATGGATTCATACAGAAACCTATTCTTTAAATTAGCTTTACAATATTATGACCTGGATGATAATTATGGATGAATTTTAATGAGTGCATTTAAGGAAGGTGTGTAAAAATCGTAAACATGAATGAATAAAATGATCTGTCAGTTGGAAGATAATGGCACTGCGTTATGTGATCGAATAGCTGATTATCTCTCACCACGAGCCATTCTGATAATTAGTTTAAAGTGTGATTAAAAAGTGTGGGAGTTTGACATCAGTCAGGTTGTTTTTTGTATAGTTTCTTGTTTTAAACCAAAAGTGCAACACACACATTACAATATGTATCAAACACTTTGCATGAATTAATGTGCATGTTTTAAAAAGTTAAAACTTATAATAATAATAAGGTGTCATTTTTGAATATATTTATGTCAGAAACTAATACATGACCTGCACTGGTTGTTCCAGACGAATATTTCTTTTGGTTTTGTGTCCTGAATTGCCCTATTTTCTCCTGGCAAGGATAGAGTGGTAATGTGCGGGAGAGACAGAGTGATCCTTCCAATCAGCTTCCATGGCAACAGGCCACCGGGGGGAGGGAAGGGAGGATGAGGGACTTTGGAGGTGGAGGAAGAGGAGGAGGCAGCCAGAAGGGTTGTGGGGGGGTAGGGGCTGGGAGGTGGTAGAATCTAACGCTGTAGCAT
The DNA here is from genome assembly GCF_051167445.1 of Perissodus microlepis. NCBI lineage: Eukaryota > Metazoa > Chordata > Actinopteri > Cichliformes > Cichlidae > Perissodus > Perissodus microlepis. Next base: position 13,828,746 of record NC_140482.1, on the reverse strand, counting down.
GAGGGGAAGGCTGCGAGAGGTCTGGTTTTTCACAGAGAGGAAAAAAAACTGTGTGTGTGTATATGTGTACTTTGAAATCTGAACAAAGGCGGAGAGTTAAAATAACTGCAGCAGAGCCTTCGTTATGTTTCATTCTGTTTAATAAAGGATATATATAATATATATAAGGATACATTGCAATGTCTTGTAATGTATGGAAAGTATGACATTTACAGAAACACTGTAATTGCTAGCTATCCCATCCACATATAATGAGTGACGTCTGAGCTGCTTTGCCTCCTAAGGCCACTAGATGGACTGTAATCATGATAACCCAAGCATTTTTCCATTCCCAATACTGTTATCAGATATATCACACACAGTATGTATCTGGTACTTTTCCCTTTAAGAGGCCAACAGTGTTCAGTCTGCATCTAATTAATGAGTTCAGGCTACCTATTTGACCTCATGGTAACTATGTGCCATTTCAAAAGACACAGTTACCAAAAAGGTGCCTGCATGTTCCTAAGAATCTAACAGCTTATTAGATTTCAACGTGCAGTATCAGGAGAGGGTCGGTACTGGTCAAAATACAAAAAGAATTTAGTTAACAGACATGGCTGTATTCTCTGATCTTAGTGGACATATATGGTTGCAACCAACAATAAATTTTATTTGTAATAGACAGCTTATTATATAAAATATATATATATATAAAAATCATGCAGACATATTAACAAAGCACTTTTTAAACTAAAAAAAAAATAAAAAAATTTAAAGCTGTTTTCTTCTCATGAAAAATGCAAAGTTTGAAAAACTGAGAATTTTTGTTGTTTTGCCTGAAGCAATGACATCAATGATTGATCAGCTGCCAGTCTGTCACAGTGATTTGTGTCTCCAACTGTGTGCTGTGTGTTTTTTTGACTACTGGTCGTTTTGCATCACTTTGAATCTCCTTGTACTCCTTTTGTCATGTCTTTTGGCAGGTTTATTTATTTTATTTTGTTACCTTCCCCAAGCTGATACTTTCGGTAGCATTTGCGTGTCATTCTGTCTGTAAACACAAAAGTTTTGAATGAATTCTGGTATAACTTTATAGGGATGTAGAGTGGGGTCATGTTAATAATCTATTAAAATTTAAAGTACAGCCACCAAGATCTGATTCATGATTCGCTGATTTTGGTCCTCTAGGTCTTTCCTGTGTAGACCCATTCAATGGCCTTAATAATAGAGAATGACCAAGATTTATTACCAAATCGGTGGTAATAGCAAGTAAACAAGTACTGTCTCATTATTCTGATGACAATTTTTCTCAGTGGCCAGATGACCTCCAAATGTTTTCATAGCCCTTCTGCTTACTAACCATTTAACTGAAGTGATTGCCGCAGCCCTCAGCCCTAATATATCATGCCATCAGTGACCAGCAGAGGGTGTTCTTTGTCAATGACGCCATCTTTTTACTGCAAATCTTTGCTTCAGCTTGAGTCAGGAGCCCATCATTAACTCTTTGTCCTGTTTTGCTGCCTGGCTGGGTGTAATTATTTCCCCAGCGACTCAGTCAAAGGACTCGGTAACCAAAACAGACCTCTACAATAAAAATACAAAATGAGAGAGCTGGTTGGGCTGAGGGAACTGGTTAACATTGGGCACAAAAATGTAAGAGAAATAAAAAAAAAAATTATAATAATTGCGCTGTAATTTAATTTTCCCCAAACATAAACATTTCTGGCTGATAGATCTGAGGAAGGTCAAAATCTGTGTATTAACAGATTTCTAAATCGGACATAAGAATGCTGGACATAATGAAAAGTGGTGTGTGGGGCTGAAAATATGCAGATGCATTGGAAAATATCATTCCGAGCAGATTAAAAGCCTGGCTCACAGTTTTATTTTCCTGCCTGGATCCCTCACTGAGACATTTTGGTATGGTCATTTCCACCCATAATATTCAGCTCACATTAAGTTATCAGTGACATACAGCATGTCCTGCTGGACATCATGTGGGCAAGATTCTGACAGAAAAACAGGATGTTAGCTGTAGAAAAATGTGCTGAGGGAAATCTGTGTACACGTTTCTACAGCTAACATTTGTTAGTTTGGTTTATTTGATTTTCTGGCTCAAGAATTGTCTGTTTATGAGAATAAGAAAATACAAAGAGGAACACATAGCTTTTTCTTATCTGTTATCAGTCTGCATCAAATCTATTCTTAGTATTTTGAACAGTGGGCTCCAGCTCCAGTATGGTTAAGGTCCCTGGAATGAACTTTTTATCTTACAGGTGGTTAAAAGAAGAAGAATATTTTTTAGAATTTATCAGAACATATTTAAATGATTTCTTGGGGGAAAGAAAAGAGATGATTAAGGTTACCTACAACCACTGCTATTTTCGTTTTCATTTCAATCTATTTTCTGTTTTCCACAGTCTTGTTTTATCATAATTGTATTGCAAAGTAGCGAAATATAAGTATCATTAATCTACTAGCGGTAACTAGCTTAGCAACTGTTTTAGGCAGCCCAGCAGTACCAGTAGGGTTTTTAAAGAAACAGTGATTACAAAAAAAGTGCATTTTTTTTAAAATGTTTTTTTTAAAATAGCTAATAGCTCCTTTGTTTCTAGTTTATTTTTGTCCACCATAACATACATGATATAATTCCCACTACAAACTCTGGAGAAAAATACAGATTTTAAGTGACTTTTTAATGTCAGTGTTTTGCAGGTTTTTCACTAATTTTAAGTCCAGTCACAGGAATCTCTGTTAATTCACAAATATGGTGATTTCCAAAGAGCTATTAGCCAAAAACTATAGTGTGCAGTCCATGCTGGGGTAATTTAATGAAAGTGAAAGTCGAGGACAAAAGACCAAGTGTCACCAAAAAACCAGATCCCATCTATACCAGATGATCGGTATCTGAATGTCATTCCCTAAAGAAATAGGAAAAAATCCAGCAAAGACCTGAAACAGGACCGGGGAGATGTATCTGGCCCTTCAGTGAAACCATCTACTTTCACTGACACCTTATCAGAAATGATTCAGCGGAAGAGCGACTGTGAAGAAGTCATTCAAGGAGGAATGTTAATTGGTGACAACCAGTCTTATGTAGTGATGAATCTAAAGATTTAGGTTAAACCCCTCATCACTCTGTATAGAAGAGGTAAAAAGACAGGTACTGTGTCTACAGCCATCTGTAAAATATCAGTACATTTCTGAACAACTGCAAATACTCGCCTATTGTGAATCTGAAATTAAAATCACTGACCTGTCACGGTTCTGGGTCATGTTGACCCAGCTTTCTGTTTTTCATGCTTTGGTGTTTTTCTAGATTATGATTTGATTTATCAGTGATACTGTTTTGATTATGATTATTATTTAGTTGGCTTGGTCAGTGTCAAGTCTGTCTCTCTCTGTCTAGTCCGTGTCTTAGTAAAGTGTGTTTTGTTTCCTGTTTTACTTTGAAGGTTCTTGTTCCTGTCTGATGTCAGTGTTCCGGCTTTGCTCTCCCTGTCTCGTTAGGTCTTATTCCTCCCAGCTGTGTCCCCCTTCTGTCTCTAATTCCTTGATGACTCCCTCAGTGTATTTAAGCCCAGTGTGTCTTTTTGTCAGTGTCGCGTTGTCCCTCATGCTGTGTGGATCTCCCTGTGTCTCTCTGTGAGTTTAGTTTGTGAGTTTCCAGTTTAGTTTGCTTTGTATGACTTTCTCCTGCCAGCAAATAAAGCTGAGTTCTTTGTGTTTAAACCTCGTGCCTGAGTGCCTGCATTTTGGGTCCAACTCCTGCCTGCCGCACAGCGATTCATGATTCATGACCTTTTTCCAGTTTCCAGTTTGTCCAATTTTTCATGGACTGGCTGGACCTCAGATATTACCGAAGCAGTGGACGTGTAGAACATGAAGCACCCAAGATCGAAAAGAAGCTTTGGAACGTCCTTCAGTGAGCCTTGGAGTCTAATACTGAAGACTAAAAGAAATGACAAGAAAGCCTGAGTACAGACTGTGCTGAACAATAAGCAAAACCTTCAAGCTCATTAGATTTGTACACTTGATTTTTGCTGTAGATGCTGTAATTCTATGCAGTTTGCATGTTATAATAAATCACTGCGATCCCATTTCTCATTTTTCTTAAAAAAAATAATAATAAAGAAAAGCGTGTTGTCTTGAAACTTATACAAAGCACCCACCCTATGATTTGTAGTTGCACTGCATTTTCTATCCAATATAAGCCTCTGTTTTTTTGTGAATGAGTTTGACCTCACCCTGAGTAAATGACCTCACCGCCCATGATTCCTCTGTGTGTTTCCAGGTAGTAAGCACCAGATGGCAGACTTCACCTTTAAAACAGACTTATTATGTAGCCATTAAAATACACATCCAACAACTCTACTATCAAGGTTAATGTCACCAGTAACAGCATATTTTGGCTAAATGTGACAAAATAAATATTTTTACTGCCCAGTATACATGTCAAAAAATGGCACTAAATGTGATGTTTTGCTGGAAATATATCCCTGTAAGAGCCCATAAGGTGCCTGGATCTTACTTAGTTAACCTAGTGGCCCATTAAAAAACCTGTTACAAGCAGATACAAAGTATTTCACTGTTTATGCTCCCATTAAAACACAGTACAAGTTGCAGCCAGCTGTGGTGTGTGAATGTGAAAAAGATGAAACAGTCATTTTTTTCCAAGTCAGAAGAGGAGGAGGTGGCTGAGAGCCAGTCAGGAGAGCAGATGGCATCTCCATCTGTCTGGTCTGTTTAAAGAGCACTGCAGGCGAGGCCCCAAGCCAAACAAGCCAGCTACACGGTCTGGGATGATCTCAGAGCTTTCACTCTTGCATTGCACCCTAAAGCTATCAAGATTTGATCCTTTCACAGAACTCCAAAATCACTGCACTTTGCAGTGCAACTCAACTTTAAAGACTCTAAATGAACTGATTTGCTAGAGACAATATTGCAAGTATACGGATGTATAAATCCAACCAGAGGAAATGTAGCTATTCACAAAAAGTTGAGTTTTACTTCTTTGCACATTCTGTTGCTTCACCTTCAAAGACCGTGCATTGTGCTGCTTTCCTTTTTGATAGACACGGTTGTTAAGATTCTACATTGCTCTCCTCTAGCCTGCTGTATCTTAATGGAGGCACAGCAGGAAGTAAAAACCTCAGTAATAGGAGAAGTGTTGCTGTCATCTGATACTGAATGCTGTGTCTACCTGTGTCCCTAGAAAGTGATCAGAAAGCACATTCTGAATAACAAAGTAGAGCTCATAATATAAAATTGGCTGCATGTTTCAATTTCAATTTTATTTATATAGCGCCAAATCACAACAAAAGTTGCCTCAAGGCGCTTCATACAGGCGCTTGTTTCTTTTAACAGCTTTTTTTTGTTATATAACACTGAGAAATATTATCATTTCATAAATTCTACAGAAGCGATGGGGAAGAATACAGTCTTTTCCACAACACTGACTAGACCAAGGAGCTTATCCTGGATTTCAAGAAGAAAGCTCCCCCTCTGGAACCTGTGTGTATTAAAGGTGCTGAACTGGAACATGTTTACAATTTCAAGTTTCAGAGTCTGTCAACCGCCAACAATCTGAGGTGGTCGGAAAATATTTCAGTGATGCTATTTCATTAGGTCAGTAAAAGAAGCAAGCCTTAAGTTGCCAGTCCGGCCTTACAGAGAAGAGGTACTTCACAAGACTGTGAGGAAGCGCCACACAAAGAAAAAGCTAGACCTTGCTCAGATGTATTAAACTGTAACAAGCATAATTGGCACACAGCTCCCTTCCATGGACATGTTGCAGGGTGTGTGAAGTCAGGTCAAGGAAGTCACCAAGAAAAACAGGAAGCATTAGCACAATAATATTAATCATTTGAGACATTGTAGAAAAATAGCTTCAATGTTTTGATTTCTGTGATGAAATTATGAGTATAAGGTTAGAAAAGCATATGTTTCTGATTAAGTTTGTTTGGTCCTGAGAAGACAGTGTAGAGTAGGTTTGTCAGAATGTTTGTCACATCTTTATCACAGTGCCCAATAGTGCCTGTTTATTCTGAAATTCTGTATCTGAAAGGCTAAAACATGCCAACACTCAGTAGATGCTAACACAGGTCCTAATTGCCCATGGGTTGATCCAGCTTATTTTACATTAAACTTAGAATTCAAATTGAAATATTTAGTTTTAGATTAGAAGTTAGACGTATATTTTATTCCACTATAAATTTGTTAAAACTGTACTAATTTAACTGGCATTAAATACGAGTTGGTCAAAGGCATAGATTATCATCTGATGAAGTTTTGCCTTGTTTTGAACATATCCTAGCTACAGTGGCCCTAAAAGCTGCCCATGGGTGCCCAAACAGCATAAGTTCCCTTTCCTAAATGTAGTAATCTGGTGTTAAGGTAAAGTGAGTTCATTGCATAAACCAGAGGTCTGTTGTGTCGGGGGAAAGGTTTTCATGCAAGACAGAACCAAACTAGTATAAATCCATGAAATTAAAACAAATGGCTAAAAGAAGCCAGCAGCTAGAGAGGTACAGATGATAACTCTCCAGGTTTAGTCACTTGAATCACAGTTTATATAGTTTATTTATGAGTATAATAATGCAGGATAAGCCAGGCCTTCCAAAGGCCGTTTATCTTTAGCTGAAAAGGAACATCACAATCAATCAATAAATGCTGGGTGTTTTAGGCATTCTCTGCAACATGAAGAAACTAACAATAATAAATAATGAGCATTGAAGTGACATTTTTAGCAAGGCATCAGGGCTGTGGGATGCTGCTACATTTCCAGACTTTTCTTGAGAACCAGAAGGACCTTTTGACCCTTTAAGTGGTGCCGTGTTAAACTATGCTAAGTGCTCGTATTTGGTAGCAATATTATTCAGTGGTTTACTGGAATATATGACATCTGTGTCTAGATATAATTTGTGGCATTGTAGACAAAATAAAATGTGAATTGCTGCTTCCATCTTCTTGTCTTATCAATAGAATCATATTTCAGCCTGTCCTCTAAATACAGTCGTCTGGAGTGCTTGGCCAAAAATCAGCGAGGGAGCCCACACACAACCAGCAGCATCTTTACTTTAATAGAAGCAGACAGTGTTTGTACCCTGCTGAATCTTCACCATAATGTCTCTGTGAAGGCCTGGGCTAAAATATCACCTTATATCATCTGTTAATGAAGAAAATCCTCTCTAAAACTTTGTGTTAGGGGACTTTATGTGTCCCCTTCTACTTATCCCTGCACTTCAAACAGTGTGTATAAGCTTGTGCATATGTGAGTGTTTCTATCTGTTTTGACTATGCTACACATCAAGATGCATATCACAGAAAATATTAACTACTTCATTAGTCCAGAACATGTTCTCAGTGGCCAGTTTTCTTTAAAACTGACCTTCTTCGCTTGCAGAAGTGAAATAACGTTGGAAATAGAAAGTGGCTTAATCAGATACAAAACTACACTTGTAGTTCTTTTCTTCTGTGTATATCAGAGTACCTGCAGTAAGCTGAGTGGCCTCAGTGGACACAAGATCCAGCAGAAAGTGACACACTCTGGCCATTTCTGAATAATGTATGTGCTGCTGGTATAAATAGAGTGATACTGTGTCCTCTAAAGTACTATCAAATGAATATATCATGACCACTCATTCATTAAGACTGGATTATCTGGATTGCTTCTCGATTCTTTTCTCTCTGTTTGTGTATTGATGTTTCTGCTGTGGCTGTAATTCCCTGTTTCAGCCACATAACTACTGTTTTTCTTTCTATCTAGTCCTGTAACTAAGCTTTTCTCGTGGCTCTTCCTCTCTCCTCCCACTCTGTTCTTCACCATTTGCCTCCTGCTCAGCTTTGCCAGCTCATGTGAGGTGAAAACAGTGACTCCAGGTGCTTCCCTTGCTCCCCGTTAAGAGTGTAAACATGGTACAACATAGTGGAAATCACACTTTGACAGGATGAGACAGTTGAAATTAATTTTTCAGAAGTTACATGTTAGCAGTGCAAGAGAAAACTGAGTTAAAATGTTCATTTCTCTCTTTGTGTTAGTAGTCAGTAAAGGAAAACACTCCCCAGGAAGAGGTGGTGCAGTTGTTGAAACATTAACAATATATTTGCCTTCATGGATGCAGCGTGGGCCATCAGCTTAGGTGTTAAGGGCCTTCCATCATTTGTTCAGAAATAATAGGCTCTCCTACCCTCCCCGGACCTGGTGTCAACGGGAGGATGGGTGAGGCAAAAAGCTGTTAACCTGCTTCCTGGAAAACTGCTGGGGTTGGTTTGTGGTCCCACAGTCGTCAATGGTGTGTGTTATATCTATAAAAATAGCAGGAAAATCAACCAGTTTGTCTCTATGGTTATCTGGTTTTCTTCAGAACTTATATGAAATGTCACATTTGATGAAGGTTACAAAGGAAATGTTACACACAGCTCAGTGTTAGAACATTTGTTAGTTCAGGCTATATACAGTTTAACCATCAACAGGTGGCTTGAGGCCAGCCGCAGCATGTGCTTCTCAGTTATTAGCACGAGCATAAAATTTGAATCAGTGACTTGAGTGACCAGTGAGGAATCTGAAGGATTGTGAAACAACTAGGAGTAAACCTACCTGGAACCCTTATGTGATTCCAGGAAGCTTTTATTTTGGAGGAGTTTCTAAAATGCATTTGCAGCAGCTGCAAGTTTTGTGAAAACCCACAGTCAGTTTTCAGGTTTTCACAATCCCACTGTTTATATTTAATTAGTAGTAGTGCACAACTACAGAAATGAACAAGTGTAAGAGAAATTAAATTGCTAAATGTAGCGACATGGATTTATGCATTTTCACAGAAATTTCTAGCTGGACCTCCTTCTTGATGACAAAACGCACTTCATGACGGATGGCAAATGTGAGCCCTGGAAAAGCACAGGTGTCATTTCTAACATTTACTGTGATAGCATCTAAAACACCAGAACACAGAAGCTGAAACAGCACAAATGGTTTAGCTTTATATCTTTGCCTTACACAAAAGTCTGTTTCATATGTACAATCAACACGAGTCAAATGATACATTTGCCATAAAATGTATCTAAATATAACGTAAATGTATGATTATGAATATAATTAAGGAAGCCTTAAGCTATTTGAACATTATTAACTATATATTTTAAGCTGTTAAAGAGGAAACTTAACAGAAGGTTAGGGTTCCCTGTCCCATTTCCCGCTTCTTTATTCTCAGGCAGACAGCTTCTCTTTTTTGTAAACATGTGACTTTACCTAGTCTTCTGTGAGCATGAGTGATTTGAGGGCAGAGGAGAAAGGAAAAACTTTCCCTGTGAACTTTTGCTATTCTCCTCCTCCTTCCTCGAGCCTCTTACTGTGCCTGCACAACCCAGAGCGCTCTCTAGACAGAGAAGGACTCGAGTAACATCTCATCTCTGTCCCTCATCCTCTCATACCTCCCTCGCTTCCTGACTCACCTGACACAATAGACTTCCCCTCAGTGCATCAACCTGAAGAGAAAAGAGGTAGTGGGGGTGTACGGTTTCTTTACAACAATGGAAATTCAATCAGGAAATAGAGAGGAGGTGGCGAGTGTGACCTCGGGCTCCGTTTCTCAGAGTCCCTCTGGGCTACAGGTAGAAGCATCAGATGATCCGGTGCTCAGAGAGGACCTACAGACTGCTAAGAGGATCGAGAGGTTTGACATCCCGCTCGATAGCCTGAAGAGGATGTTTGAGAAGCCCGCTGTAGCAAACACAGTAAGTACTTTGACTGTGAAGTTTTGTCGTTATATTTCAATGTGAACTGCACTTTTGTGAGCAGTGACATCCGTTTTTCTCCAGGGGAAATGAGTGGTATAGGTAACTGCCACTTTTTGCTGAGTGTGTCAGGTAGATGGATGGCTTTAATGCAATGCGCATTTGAACAAATTGAAAAGCTCTTGCAACCTTCAGAAAAATGTAAAGTCAGTAGTGGTAACATGACTATGAAGTCATGCTTCAGGCAAAAGCCATCAAGTTTATGTGGAGTGAAAGTGTACACTATGCAGATTTCACTGCTGCAGACTGTAGCTCTCTTTCTTTATGTATTGGCAGGAGCTGACCTTTACTGGTGACTTATTTTTGGATATAATGGGAAAGAAAACACACAGCGCTGTTTATCTCTCTATTTACTTTAGTACAGTTATCTTGCTGGCAGTTTGGAGTTTTCCATCACTTTGTTGATTCTGGGGGAAAATGCTTCTAGGACACGTCTCCTTACCCGAGAGGAGGACGGCCTTCTCTCTCTGGCTTTGTTTTTCCATCCAAGCTGGCTTCTCTGAGGGGAAAATCTAAGTCTGTTGGAATTGAAGTGTTCCATTATGAGACAAGCTCCCATTTACCAAATGTCTGATGATGGGACAAAAAGGCCCAGATGACCTACTTTTTTGTTCCTAATGTGGTTGAGAGACCAATTCAAACCCCTTAAATTATTCCAAACGCATAAAATAAAAGGCAACAAAATCCAAAACAGTTGATGAATTATGGACCATGTATTTTTAAATATACAACGGTGCCGAGTGGTGGCAGAGATGCACTGATATTTGACACCCTGTTATTTAAGACCTATTTTGGGGGCTTTATGGTTAAGCAGGATTTTAAAAATAACCCTGTAATTGGTATGTCGGCTGCTGCTGGAAGCAGCGTGAAGCTTCTGTGTTAGACTGAGAAGAGAGAAAGAGAGGAGAGAGGTGGGTCCATCAGAATTCACACCTGGCTCCTGAGATGAAAACATTTTATGTCTGTGACTAATGAGGTACATCACTAAAGTCAAGATTTAACCATAGCATCTTCAGACGTTTTCTTTTGCTTTTAAGTTTATCTTTTAGTATATCCTATTTTTTTCTTAATCAGAGAGGTTTGGACTACACTTATCTGACCTCTAACAATCTCAGGAATTAACACCTACACTTCGGCTTTATTTTGGCTCTTGCATTTCAGTTTCCCATGTATAAAACTTTGTTATCTCACCACTAGGAAAATGGTGCTAGGCTTTGATACACAAAGAAATGTTGATACATGTGTTCTCAGTGTTATCAGTCAGTCTTGTAGTATTTGGCTTAGTAAAGCTGTTTCAGCAAAGAGTTTTTCTGTAACAAGGCGTAAAATGAGTCTTTGTAAGGTGAGAGAAGTGACTTGTAGTGGCAAACATGAAGAGACACATGCTTGCTTTTCTTTATCCATACAAAGCATGTATGTAAGTATGTAGCATGTAGCATTACTGCTTCAGTTATGCTTATGTCTACCGTTAGCACATTTTACATCTGTAGCAGGATATTGTTTTTGTTAATAGCTACTAGCTAACATTAGCATTCAGCAGCTAAAGAGAGAAGTATTTTTTCACTGTAGACCAAAGCAGAAGTCATTTTTAAACATAATCAATACATTCATTTGCAGTATCACAAAGCAGGAGGGGAAACTGTGATTTTCTTTTAAATTTACTGTCATTTTATTAACTAGCTTAAAATGTCAGTATTGTCTTCATGGCTTATTTTTCTGCTCAAAGAAAGAGTGTGACATAAATATTAATGTCATTTTATTAGACAATTAATATATACAAGTTTTCTAAAGCGGAACCTCAATTAGAGGTAGAACTGCAATACCAATCAGCCTTCCTAATTATTAACTGCTGCTTAAAAAATAAAAACATGTTAGGATTTGTTATGACTTTTCTGTATGAAATTTCATATTTGGTTAAAATAATTACTTTCCTACATGACTGCAATATTAAATACTGGGTAAGTGTGCTAATATTATTGCTAAATAATAATTGCTCCCGTTATTTTGTGCAGTAAAACTAAAATTAATGTCTAAAATCACGCTGTAGACGCACCACACAAACTGAAATTAGCTGATTGTAGCACAACTGTAGAATTGATAGGCACGCAGACTAAAAAATTCCAAGGAATTATTGGAATTCTTAGTTTCTTCCCCACAAGAATCAGTTGTCATCCCTAGATAAAAGAAAAGAGTTTTTAGGACAGAGTTTTGCATATTTTACTGTATTTACAGTCTACTTCCAGTAAAGACTGCTACCATAATGCTTCTGGGAAACAGTTACCTTTGTCTTTCTTTGTTTCTTAACTAATCAGGTTACCACCTTGCAAAATTTTCTATCAGACTCAAGTCTTCTAATGATGAGTTGGTTCTTTTTATATATATATATTCGAACGTATTTCTCTCTTACGTGTGTCTCTCTAAGAAAACAAAAATAGATCAGTTATTTATATTCTTTTTAGGTAACAATCTGTACAGCTGGTCAAAAGTCTGGGTGTCATAAGCTGGCACTGCTACACATGCTGTATCTTGGCACTGTATCATGAGTGCTCATAGTCTGCTCCGTAGAAAAAAACAACAACAAAAAAAAAACAAGCCTGTAGTCAGTGTCAGTGGAGCATATGGGCAGTATTCCCAGATTCCCAGAGGGAGTGAGGACTAGCACTCTGCAACCGGCTGGCTATAAAACCTGACCTCATCTCCAGCTTATCTGTATTGTAGTGCTTCATATTTGATGATGCACAGCATTTTTCTATCTGCGCTCCATTTCATTTATTTAAACAGCACAATGCCATTCGATGGTCAGCAAAAGCAATGTGTGATGGATTCCCAGGTGGTCGCTCAGCCGTGGCCAGAATCCACAGTGTTGGTGGGGAGAGAGGACTGAGAGGATTGTTCGCAACAATCGTGGATTTGAAATGATGTAAGGTTTTATTGTGCAAGGAGTATGTTTTTTTGCAGTTGTGTAGTATGTGTGGGATACTGGCTTGCGTTTACAACATCTGCCTGCCCTCCTGGTCATGACTGTGCACACAAGGAAGAATAAACACATGCTTTAAACAGATGTGGTGGTGCTGTGTCATGTTTAACTCTTTAAAGCTTGAATGGGCTCTGTATGTATGCACAAATGTAGGCCACTGACCAGGACACTAGATGGTTAAAATGTATACACATGGCTTTCTGGCGTTCATGCCATGAGTTGGTGCTCATTCATGATGCGATGGCCGCTGTTTGCCAGTGGGTGGCAGTGTAACATCTGTTGGACTGAGGAGGTAAGCTGATGTTCACAACAGTCACAGTATAGGTCAAACTGTGTGCAAAGGAAGATAAATAATATGGTCTTAATCAGGAAGTTATCACAGTGAGACAATTGCTCATCACCTATGCTAATTACAGTTGATTCCTAATCCCAGAAGATGTCTTAAAATGGCCTTTTTATTTGTCTAAGGCTGTCAGATTATCAGGATTTACATAAACGGTGAAACATTTAATTCTGATGCATCTGGTGGATTTTAAACCCAACATAACAGAGTTTAAAAGGATTTCATACTATGGTATAATCCTGGTCACAGCTGGGTAACAGGATAACATGGTTAAAGATAGAGAGCCATCTAAGCTTTTTTAGGCAGAGGTCTCATGGTCTCTGGTTTCTGGCTCAAACTGTGTCTACATAAATTCGGACAGCGGCACAAGAGGTCTGGAATGTTCCCCCAGTTTATTTTCATAACCTAAATCATCGCTGTCACTGACTCACTCTCAGACATTTGGACTGATTCAAGCGATAGTTGGAAATATTTTCTCTAAAGCTTTCACGATATACTCTTGACGAAAGACCTGTATTCAAAGAGTGTTTGATATGAAAGGCAGTAAAAGAAGCAATGCATTAGGCTTTTCATATAGTTCATTTGCGCTGCTTTTTTAAAGTCATCCTTTGCCTGCTTTTAAGTGAGTGGGATTTTGCCACTCTGTCACACTTAGGAATCCCATTGTAAAGTGCCAGATGACATGCTGAAAGCTGAAAAATGAGACTGCCTTTTGCTTAATTGTGAACCATTTTCCACAAAATAAAAAGACGAGATCAATCAATATGCACCACCATACCTAAACGCACTTAATTAAATATTAAATAAACTAAGAGCCACAACATGTCCCTGCAAGAAATCAATCCAGACTTAATGAGGATGCTAGCGTCTTTATCAAGTGCATTGGGCTCGTAAAAATTCCATTAACACTTTACCAGGCATCTATTTTGTCTCTGATTCGAATCTTTTAATGGAGCTGGTATCACAGGCATGTGTGTGTGAGTTGCTAGTCTTGCTGCATGATGATGAAGGTTTGTTGCTTGTCTCCTTGGATGTGAGAATAGTCACGCGCTACCAAACAGAAGCTCTAAATCGCTCTGCTTTATTTGACTCAAAGGAGTCTTTTTCCTAGCGTTGTTTGGTTTGTTTATGGAGTGTACAAGTATAAAATTTTCTGTTTATTTAAGTCTGTGGTTGTTAAGGTTGTTTCTATAGGTACTGTAATGTACCATATGTACATTTCCAATATATGATAATCAATTTCCATGTGTGGGAAATGAATGCATATCTCCAGTTCTCTGTTTTTTCCATACAGATTTTCGTGTGACTCACATGGTCTTTTTTTCTAAACCAGTATTATATGCACAGCCCCACAAAAGCATGTGCGTTAAACAGTCCAAGACCTCAAGGCTCATTCTTTGAATCATTCAGTGTGGCGTTGCAAGGGCACCACTGCACATACCCCAATCATTGTTGCCATAGGGAAACAAAAGAGGAAGTGCTCCTGAGATAAGGCGCACAATGCAAATTAGGTGGTTGTAAACCTGTTGACTAGAGCATTGAAAATGCAGAGAATAAAGAGGAGGTTACAGTTAAGCCATAGCTGTGCTAGCAGCTCTGTAAATCTATACTTAGTCACACGAAATCTTTGACTGGAAAATATAAACGACAAATATAATGGCAAACATGGCCATGCTTACAAGTAGTAGAAGTTTATAGTCAGTATATCTTCTGTTAGTTTAAAGGGAAACAAAACTCTAAGATTTTTTTTACTGACTTTCAAAAAATATAAATCTGCACAAGTGTGTATAACACGTAGGACTCCATCTGTAGGACAACCTCAAAAAACCCAGGTTTTATTTGAGTTTTTCTTTTTCTTGCAGAGATGCTGATACTATTATATAATGCAACCTTTGTGCTAATATGTTTGTAAAGTGTTACTCTTAAAAAAACAGGATTTTTGATGCATGTAAAAGAAACAGCTGGTTGTGGTAGTGACTGATGTCACAAGGGCCGAATTTCAGCTTTAATTCAAGGGGTTTAAATAATTTTTTTTAAAAGATACTCCTCAGTTTTTAGAGAATAATTGGACAGTTGACTGGCAAATGGTTTGATGCCCAGGTGAGGCTCGTTCTCTCATTATTTCATGACAAATTAAGCAGATAAAGGATCTGGAATTGATTCCAAGTGTCGGAGTTGTATTTGGTAGATGTTCATTTAAACTCTCAACATGAAAAGGAAGAAGTGAAAAATGCATCATTAGTCTTTACAACTGCAATAACCCTATCAGAAAAATAGTATTATCTTTTTAAGTGGCCAAACAAATAATCTCTCAGCACTCAATCAAAAGGCTCAGAAGACTATCCCTACTACACACTACTAGAATGGCCAATAAGCACTAATTCAATTCAATTTTATTTATACAGTGCCAAATAACAACAGCAGTCACCTCAAGGCACTTTATATTGTAAGGTAGACCCTACAATAATACGTACAGAGAAAAACCAACTATCATATGACCCCCTATGAGCAAGCACTTTTGAATTAGTGGTAACGAATGTACTGTACCTAACATTCCAAAGCCTTCTTATTTTGTTTACAGGAGTGATTCTGATAGACTGGCGAGATATTTTTTTCTATTTTCATACAAAATCCAAATTTCACAGCGTATGGATATCATGTGGAAGAAGGAACAGATCTGTGGAGGAAAAACAAACAAAAACCCCTACTCACAGATGTAATTAAAATTACAGGGGGGCAAGGGGGTTTGCCGAAAAACAGAAGGTAATTTTATCTGTAATTATTACTCCAGGAGGGATGAAAATTCCTTCCTTACACACAGTCTCTAGACTGGATTAAAATCACCAACCAAGGAAGGCAAAATTAAAATCAGCCCACCTACTGTTGAGAAAGTCCATATGCACGGAGCTTAGGTGACTCTTGTTTTAATATAGCAGTCAGTTTGCTCATCTACATGATCTTGTGTGACTCGCTCACATAATTATAGAATTAAATCCCCAAAATATGACCTAGGCATGTAGCCTATGTCATTTACATGGTTCAGTTTATATTTGGGGGAGCCTGAAAACAGACACAGATCCCAAGCCTCTTTGGAAGTCAACATGTATAAATAGTAGTGCCTGGTGATGTTGGAATTGCTCAGTGAACATTTAGAGAGCCAGGCGCCTGATGAAAGAGACTGAAATATGATTTACATTCAGCGAGCATGGGGCCATATTGTGAAAGAGAGGACTGCGAGAGTGCATGGGAGGGGCAGGCAGAGGGTACGGAAGATGAAGATGGATAGGGAGCAATAAAGATTCAGAGGGAATCGGTGGGGGGTGGGTGGGAGTTGAAAGAGATTTCAAATGAGTGAGTTCATATTTTAGCAGGTGAAGCAGAGTCTGATTAACAAATTATATTCATGTTTCAATAATGATTAGCTTCATCAGGGCCCACTTCAGGGGTGCACAATCACTGACATAACAAGGTTTTTTTTTTTCCATTTCCTTACATCTTTTTCTCTTTGGACACGAGCAGATGCTTGTCAGGTTTCAGCTCGAGTTAGAGAACACTGACATTCAGGGGAGAAAAGCCTTGATTGCAGAATAAAGATTTCTGCTGGCCAAGAGACAGAGAGACTAAATGGTGACTACATACTGTATGAATGCATACACAGCATGAGTGCACTTATGGCAGTGCTTTGCAGAGACTCTTGTTCTTGTTGTGCTGTTAATGATCCTTTAGCTTAGCCTCTTTTGTAGAAAAGAATTGGTAACATACAAAGAACTACTTTATAGTTGCTGGGTTTCCGTCAAGTCATTTCCTGTTTAGTTTTGGTATCCGTGATGTTGATATCTTTATACCCTGCCCTCATTAGTCTCACCTGTGTTCTGTGAGAAACACTTTTTTCCAATAAGTCCAACCATCGTTTACTTTCTTTGTTTACTTGGCTTTCTTCTGTATGACCTTGTGGACCTTTGGATTTACGCGTTTCACCTGTTCTTTGCTAGACTGACTCCCACTGCCTTCCTGCGTGCGTACGACCTCTGCCTCTCTGAATTCAATTTGATTTAAGATTTACATTTTTTAATTTTATTCTGCTCCCTGGTCGTACTCTAGGGAGCAGGATATTTCTTTCGCTGTGGAATTATGAACACGCTGAATTAAAACTGAGTGTTAAAATCACTGATAAATATTCACTGAAGCTTTTGTCTGCGTTTCTCATCCATGACTTTATAAAGGTTTTGTTTTTTTTCCCAGTTTTTCTTCATGGTGAACTCTGCTGTCCCTCCCTTTTTGTGTTTAAGATGACTTTTGAACCAATCACTGACACCATGATCTTTTTCAGAGAAATGGAAGAAAGTGAGTGTCTTGGCATCTGTGTAGGTTGAACGTCCACAATCTCGGTGTCACCCATAGTCAAAGACCTACACATATGCAAACAAATATAGGAACATACATCTTATAATCACTTTTTAATGCAATGTAATGACCTATAACTGCCGGGTTAACTGTATTTATTTTTCTATTTGTATGTAAACATACAGATTTGTTTCCCAGCTAAGTCTCTGTGAGCCATAAGTCTTTTCTTATGGCTTCCATCCCACAGTGACACTAGCTAATAACTGTTGGAACTGGATGCTAAATTACCCACACCCCAATGTACAGCTAGCGGTTTGCATTGGGGGCAGCAGAGTGCAATTTGTCTGCAATTCAGATTTGTTTGTTGAAGCTTGGTGCCTACTCTTAGGACCTTCTCTGCCAGCAGCCAGGACATGTTAGCTCTAATCAGTCACATTAGCCCCCACAATTTTTTTTAGCTTTTTGTATGTGTCTGTGTTTGTGTCTCAACCTCCGCCCCATTTCCCCAGGTATTTTTTTGGAATTGACATCATTTCATTTAATTAAGATTTATTGGAAAGGGATAAGGAAGCAGGAGTCCTCAGAGCTAATCAGTGTGTTAGCTGTCAACCTAGTTTGGTCACTAAAAAGTAGTAATGAGTTGCACACAGTTTACTTCCTGGAACCCCTGGCTTTTTCTTTTTAGATTGGCTTACACACTGACAGAGATGGCAGGTGTAGAGCAGGTCACCTACTAACTGGAATGCTGGTGGTTTGATCCCAGCCCTGCTCCAGTCTGCATGCCAAGTTGGGCAAGATATTAACCCCATGTTACTCTGATGCATCCATTGCAATATGAATGCGTGTGAATTAGAATGAGACATCTAATTCGATAGGAAGAACTTAGAAAAAAGCATAGATAAGGAAGTGCTGGTGTACAATGATGTTGTGTAAAGCTCTTTGAGTGCTCAGATAGAGTAGAAAAGCGCTATATAAGAACCAGACCATTTACCATATAAATAAAGGTTAAGTAGATAAAAAGAAATGTGACAGACCAGCTGTGGAAGTGACAAGCTAACAGTAAACAGCTCATAGCAAACTTGTTTCTACCACAGTATTTGAATCGTGTAAATAAAACTTGAGTTACTCTTTTGTTTTATTATTCTACTTCCTGTTCCGCACATTACCATTCCCAGGTTGTGACATACTAACACTAGATCATAAGTGCTTCTCACTGGATACCCTTTTGGCAGCAGCACAATAGAAAAGTATTGTCAGATGAGAAAATATACAAACCCACCAAAGTCCACACTGGGCTGTGTGTGGGGTGGCAGCACCAGACCTTCACCAAAAGACACAAACTCAAGACTGGTTTAAGTGGGCAGTTTTAAACTTTGGTTTTGGCTTATATTTTTAGTGGCTTTTTAGATAGGGAATGGAAAATATCATGGTTTGAGATAAAAGAGAAATAAATCTTCATGTTAATTACATGTTCAAAGGCAAACCTCTTACATTGGCACCGGGAGTCAGACAAACATTTCTACAGAGAATATTTGGCCAAGAGTCCCGCCCAAATGGCAGTTTGTAAAAAGCTGGGTGTGAGACTCGTTCCTATCAAATAAAAGTTCCAAGAGTTCCAAAACAATGTTTTTTGCAGGTGTTCCAAAGAGAGCTTATTATCTGTTGCTAGTAACTAACCATTGCCCTTGTGTGTTGTGGGTTTTTGCATCCACAACAAACAAAAAAATAACATTTTATGGTATTGAGTAACATACATTGTAGACATGAAACTACCAACAATAAAAAAAATGGGGAAAAATCAGCAGTAACAATTAAATATACATAAGACGATACAAATTCAAATATGTTATGATAAAAAATTCTAAGAAAATTATGTGTATAATTCATTAAAATGGCTTAAATCTGATTTGCAGATCTTTGGCATTTACTGTGAAATATTTCATCTCTGTGTAATTTAATTTCAGTTGGTAGCATGTGCTCCATAGATGACAGGCCTTTATGGAGAATCCTAACTGGTAAAATTTGGATCTACAATGTACAGTCTCACAATATGCTACTTTATAGTTGCTATCCACCATTCTCCTAGTGTCTTATCTATTAAATTCAATTTCAGTTAAATTCAATTTTATTTATCCAGCGTCAAATCACAACAACAGTCGCCTCAAGGCGCTTTATATTCTAAGGTAGACCCTACAATAATACATACAGAGAAAAACCCAACAATCATCTGACCACCGATGAGCAAGCACTTTGGTGACAGTGGGAAGGAAAAACTCCCTTTTATATATCTTTTATAGATCTATCAAGAAAAAGGCCTTGTGGCTTGACTCTTTACATTACATTACATTTAAAAACAATTTCTTTTTAAAAAATGAATGAAAATCTATAATTTCATCAAAGAGGTTTTTTATTAATTTTTTCAAAGCTTACCTGTTGTGTTCCATACATACATTAATGGGACAAAGAAATAATAACTTAATTTTTGGATCCACATCTTAAAAGAACAAAGAAAAAGACTTTGTAGTAACCAGCAAATCATTTAACAACCCAGTGTTGTTTTTAATATTTCAGTCAGTTTTGTGTCCAGTTCAAAATTTGTGCCGTTTGGTGACAGTTTAACTCTCTGAGTTGATTACCATATGCCACAAAGCTCAATGCAGCAGCCTGGGTTTGACCCAGGGACTTTGGCTGTTGTATTACAAATTGTCTTGTGAATGTACGGTCTGGCTAAATAAGCTAAGTTTACAAGCTAATGAACCTCAGCGGAGTCTCGCTCATTAGTTACACCCTTACTTTTACAATTTCATTGAACTTAATAGTTCATCTGTTCTCATATCATCATCTCAATGATCTCATCTGTTCTGTTGTGGTGGCTGTGGCTCAGGTGGTAGAGTAGGTCATCTACCCATTGGAAAGCTGGTGAATTGATCCCCAGCTGCAGCAATCTTTGCAGATACTGAACTGGTGCCCCTGATGCAGCCATTGAATTGTCTGTGAATGTTACATGAAAGTGACTGACACTTATAGTAGAAAGGTTCTGTAGTACCAATCCAGTTAGTAATATCTACATTAATCTTACTGTAGTACTAAAATAAGACAGAATGTGTCACACAATATACAAAGTGATTATTCCAAAAAATGTCTGATCCTGTTTTTATCTTGCTGAGTGAAAAAATAGAAGCTTAAAAGAATTTAAAAAAATAAATAATTTAAGAAGTTCTGCACATCAGACAGACAGTGAGGAAGAAAATTTTGACAGGACCCGACCGCAAATACTGCAGAGGGAAAACTCTGACTTAATGTTGCATCATGTAGAATAATAAAAAAAAAAAACCCAAAACAAAAAAAAAACAACAACACAGGATGGGATGAAAACACATCACTGAAGTTTTGTGTCAAAATAACTTCCAGAGAGAAAAATGAAGCATATGCTGCAACCAGAGCAGCAATATATCTGAATGTGCCCTTTCCTCATATATCAAACCAGAGAGCTCCAATCTGAAAATACCAGCTTGTTGCAGTCTGTTCTGTCATCATGAATGACGATCATTTGGCCCATGTTTTATTTATTACATGTCTTTGTATCCTTTCTTCTTTTTTGCTGCATTATTTCCCCTGCCTGTCTCTCAAAATCTTTCAATTTTACAGTTGTCCACCTCTAGCGTTTCACTATGAGCAAGTCTGTGTGTTTGCCCTTTACTTAAGCTTTTTGGTCCCAGCTGGCCCTGGTGGAAAAACTTCAATCATTATTACAAACCAGACCCCTGTGGTCTCCTTCTCTGCCCCCTCCGTTCTCTTTTCTGTTGTTCATCCAATGTTTTTATGTTCCATGCGGTGCCATTCTCAGTCTATGATTTACTTTTTCACTCACTCTCTTCTGCCTTTTTTTGGTGCTCTTCTTCAGCCCTCCCTCCTCTCACTCCGTTTCTGGACCATGTCTGCTTTGTGCCCATTTTTGCCCATGAGTGCCTGAAATATTGATGTGGGTGGGTTTCACTGTGCCTCTGTTTCGTCAGGACGAGGACAGTCATAGAGGATAGAAAATAAAATAAATTGTTTTCATACCTCTTGCAGATTGCAAAAGGGAACACTTATGACACCGAGACAAAAGCACTGGTGAAAAGAAAGCAGCAGCCAAAGAGAAGAGAAAGAAAGAAAGAGGGACTGATGGGAATGGTGTTCTTTAACTAAAAAGGAGAAAGCAATAGATGAAGGCCATCTGAAAATCAAAGGACAGGCATTATATCACTAAAGGGACCAGTAATATCTCAGAAAGTCTACAAGATCTTCCTGCCATTTGTTTTTCTGTCTTCAAAACAATGTACAGCTCATTCAGGTACATCTTTTTTTTTTGGGGGGGGGGGCATTTTAACTGACTTTATTGGATAGATACACCCCAAGTAGACAGGAAAGCAGAGGGGAAGTCATGCGGCAAAGGGCCACAGGTCAGACTTTGAACCTGGGCCGGCCACCTTCAGCTATGCGGCATATGGTCGCCTGCTCACCCGACTGAGCTAAGCCGGCGCGCCAGAGTCGGGTACATCTTAGATGAAGTGCAGCAAACGTCATTTGAAGACTCCATCGATGCTCCTTTGTTTTCATTGGAGACCAAATGAACAAGGACATCAGGCATTTTGAACATTTGTACAATTTCAATTCAAGAGGAGATTTCAAAACTAGTGTTTTCAAGGGAAGGAGTTGCCAGAGAAACACTTATGCAGACTACAGTCAGAGAATACACCTGTCTTCAAGTTATTAGAAAAATGTTTCCTGTGTTATGCTTAACTGAGTTTTAAATCCAGTATTGAAATGATAAGACCAAGTTTGTTTTTGCTTAATTATTATTTAGACTCATATTCAATACCTGACTCTGTCAATATAAAAATTGAATAAACCTGTTTATCAGGACTTTTCGAGAACATCATTTTATTGGATTTATTTTAGGAGAAGTATGTCCTAAAATGTCTCAGCAACTGTTGATGTTCCATACATTTTAATACACGTCCTGATGGATATGTGTATTAAAATACATCGAGATAAATTCTCATTACCTTTTTGATCCTTTAAACATCAGCATGCTGACACACTAATTTTACAACACTGTACCTGTATGGCAAACACACATGAGTTTAATGCGTAGTTCCTGTAACAGATGGTATCATTTGTTTGGCATCCTTTTGGATTCAATAACTAGATAATAATAAAGTTCAATCCAATCCCTGTCAGATCTGAGAATGGGGAACTCTGTGGCACTTTTGGCAGCCTGTCTTGGCATGGAGCTGCTTTTTTGCATTTCTCACACTAATTGTCTCCATCTGCTGTCCCTTGGTACTATTTCCAGCTGCTGATGGCTAAGCATTGGAGGTTGTTTTTCACACAATCTTCCCACCTTTAGACAGTCTGTCTTAATCTTGGGAATTTCTTGAATTGGCTACATAGGAGTTGTTTTGAGATGCTGTTCTCATTTATCCTGGTTTTCTCTAGTTATCATCTCTTATCATTTCTTCCTCTGGACAGGAAATCTTGACTGGTAAGATCTGCTGTTCATGAGTGATGCTTTTTGTTTTGATGAACCATGGTGGCCCAGGGATCACTGCATAGGAGGAGTGTGGAAAGTGACTTTGTACACTGCCAGGTTTGATGAAAGTTTCTTTTTTAAAAAATATTATTTTACTATAGCTAAATTGAGTATTCAAATTTCTCTGGTCACTATCAATTTTCCTGACACTCAAGAATAAAAAGATGCCTTCAGAAATTCTTATAGCCGTCCTACAAGCTATTGAAACAGTGGAACATTTCTGTATGAAAAAAATGAAAGAACAAAAAACAAAACACAAACTGCTTACCCATCAGAACTTCATCTCTCAGACTTTGGATTTGAGAAGTGTTGTCAATTACTTTGCTAAACGCAAAGTCCTGGCAGTATACTCAACCTGCTCACTCCTCCATTTTATTCCATTTTAACACAGGAAACGGTTTATTTGTTTTTCAGACAATATCTTGTCTGTTTAGTTTAATGCAGTTTTATTTCAGTATGACTTTGAGAGTTTAGGTGATTTGTTTCTTTTTTTAAGTTATATAAATTGCTTGTAACACCTTTTATCAATCACTTGTATTGACCCACTACTTGAAATCGTGTAGATCTGAAATCTGACTAGCTGATTGGGAGGAAGGTAAGATTTTCTCAGATATGGTAGAATATCCCAAAACATCAGGTGAAAGTACAATTATTTGTTAAAATAAATAAATAAATAAAATAAACATTCAAAGAGAGGGAAAGTAAAGTATGTTAAATATATTGTTGCCCTTCCATCCATCCATCAGATGGCAACCATCTGTCTCTTTTCTTAACCATCTGTCCAGTTCACACTCATGGGGTATGGCTGGACCCTATCCCAGCTGTCATAGGGCAAAAGGCAGGGTACGCTCTAACTGGTCAGCAGTCTGTTGCAGAGCTGTGATCTGAAAATTGTTAAAACTGAAATTATATTATAATTTTAGTGTGTTAAACAATACAACAACTACAGAAACTATTTACTCGCAAAAGTCTTGAGTCACCCCCCATTTCTCTTGAAATGATTTTTTTTTCATGAATCATTAAAGCATAAATCTTCATCGTCAAAATTAATGGAAGCAAGTATATAGAAAAATGTCAGATTTTGATCCATCATGCAACACCATCTAGAAAGCATCTGTTTGGCAGTTGCTATATTTTCCAGCATGCCAATGATTCCAAAAACACTGCTAATGTAGTAATAGCATACCTGGATTTATAAAATCGCTCTAAAATGGTTTGCAGCCGAGTGTGAAGCGGTGAGAATGAGAATTAGCACCTCCAAAAGCGTGGAGTACGCACTCCGGGTCAGGGATGAGTTCCTGCCCCAAGTCGAGGAGTTCAAGTATCTCGGGGTCTTGTTCATGAGTGACGGGAGAAGGGAGCCGGAGATCGACAGAAGGATTGGTGCTGCTGCTGCAGTGATGCGGTCGCTGTACCGGTCCATCGTGGTGAAGAGCAAGCGGAGTGTAAAAGCAAAGCTCTCATTTTACCGGTCAAGCTACGTCCCTACCCTCACCTATGGTCACGAGCTGTGGGTACAATGGGCTTCCTCTAAATGGGCTTCCTCCAAAAGGTGGCTGGTCTTTTGATATGCCAGTTGATATGGTTCGGGCAAGTGACAAGGATGCCTCCTGGGAGCCTCCTGGGTGAGGCGTTCCAGGCATGTCCCACTGGGAGGAGGCCCCGGGGCCGACCCAGGACATGCTCGAGAGATTATATCTCTTGGCTGGCCTGGGAACACCTTGATGTTCCCAGGCCAGCCCGGAGGAGGTGTGTAGGGAGAGGGAGGTCTGGGCTTCTCTACTTGGGCTGCTGCCCCCGCGACCTGGAGGGCAAGTGGAAGAAGATGGATGGATGGATGGATGGATGGATGGACGGATGGATTTATAAAATGCACAATGGGACATGATCAGCCTTGGATTGGCCTCACAAGAGCTCGGACATCAAACCCTGGCTAAGCAATGTGGGAAAATCTTGACGGGGAATGGAAGAAAGGGCATCCAAGATCCAAAGAAGAGCTCTGGGATGTCCTTCGGAAAGCTGCTAGAACTACTGTAGTCCTGAAGATTATTTAAAGAAACTAGATAGATAGATAGATAGATAGATAGATAGATAGATAGATAGATAGATAGATAGATAGATAGATATCTTTCCATATATGTTTGCATGTTCCAATTAATTTCTGGCAAAACATAAACAAATGAGGGTTTAAACCAATATTCATAGCTGGTGCTTGGCTTGGGTTCCTTCCTACAAATGTCTAGTGGTGCTCGTTACTTCTTATCTGGGTCTGCTGAAACAACACACCAGGGAACAGCAGGCTTTACCCTTTTTTTACTGAATAGGCACTCTTTTTTAATTGCATAAAGTAAACTATAGCTCACTTTATTTTTTAACCTCACTGGCATAAAGGAATATCATCACCAATGTTTTCCAATGTGTTTACTTCACTTGTGGTCCTGTTGATTTTGCTTGTGTGAACCAGCCATAAACTGTAACACAGCTAAAAATTGGACAAAATTAAACTGAAGACTGAACTTCAGCTGTAAGTTCCACACATTTCAGCAACTGCAAAACAACCCCCCAAATCCAGGCTTCAAAATATCCATTGAGACAGCTTTGTAAAGCTTTTCCCTTAGAATTTGAAATGACTGCAACGACCTCTGGATCAATGCTTTTACTTGTTGGAGAAGCTCATGTATGTTTAGAAAAACACGTCCAAAGCAACTGATTGGCTTAGTCTTGACCAGTGATTTGTTTTCTGTTGTTGAGCCTTGTGAGTCATGTTTGAGAGCGGCCACTTGTATGTTATGCCAGCAAACCCATAAGGCAGCTTTCACGGCCAGAAACACTCAGTACGGAGCATTAGAGCAAGTGTGCATGTGGCTGAATGGTAGGTGTAAATACAGTGCACATGTCTTTGTGCACAGATTCACTCATGTGTGTACCATTTGCCGTCAAAGAAATCTTGTAATATAAATTGAAGTACCCAAACAGTGAGTCATGTGTGACTGGCTTGTTTTCTTGGCAGGCCCCTAAACCGACTCGCTATAAACCAGGCAAAAATACAGCACTTTGTAAGTTTTAAATGAGCTATTCTGTTTCATTTAAAACCTAGAGGACATGAAACACAGAGTTAGGGGAGGGCACAGAGTCTCACCTTATACTTGCTGAGATGGAAGCTTTTATAGATCTTGGAAGCACTGGTCCCAGCTGTTGTAGCACAACCCTGACCACCACTGACCTCGTTACAATTGGGATAACTAGTAAGCTGCTGACATACTCAGCTCAGGCAGTCCAGAGAGCTGTCACAACCCCAAGAAGGGAAGAAGAAAGAAAAGAAAGCAGAATAACAGTGAATAAAAATGACAGGTAGGACAGTATAGGGAAAGCGGGCTGAGAAAAGAAGAGAACAAAAGCGAAGAGGGAGAGAGAAACGAACAGCGAGCAGCACAAAAACAAGACATTTAAAGGAGTTTAAGGAGTACTTTCTGTTTAGGTAGATGACCTCTCTCCTCCAACGTGTTACATCCGATATCGAACTAGCTGACCTGATCGATCTGAACTGCTGCTGTAGCTTCACCAACTCCAGCAAAAACACTTGGAGCAATTTCTGAGATAGTCAGGTGCAGGAGAGGCGCAGAGCAGCTCTTAGTTTTGGCAAAGTGATGTTTTCAGCACACCGTAACCACGGTGATTTGAGAAAACTGTATCGACCACTGTTACTTGTAACATTTGTAAAGGACAAGATAAACATTTTGCACAATAATGTCTCAAATCAGGAAATATTATCAGCACACGCTGTTTAAAATATTACACAAATCCTAGTTATTTCTTGGATAATGTGACAGTATGTGTTTACTCTCACAACAGCTCATGGATTACTCATTTATGGTCTGGTGACTCTTTTATCAGCTGCTTGTTGTCTTTGTGGTATTTCAGACAAGTGCAACATCAACACGTATAACATTGTTAAGCATGTTTTTCCTGTGTCATCTTTACTTTTTTCACTTTCATTAAGGGGATGGAAAATTCAAATTTGGCAATACCATTATATACATTGAGATCATTTGGCACGTCTAAAAGCTAGTAAAACACTCTGAAAACAGTAAAAAATAAACACAGTGGATTGAGGTTCAACTACACCTCCACCATCTTGGTTATGTTCTCAGGAGAGTACTCCTTATGATCAGATTTTCAGATTTGTTCTGTGCTATTTATGTCTACGCAAAACTACACATTTTGCATCAAAGGTGTTTCTTTTTACCCAGGTGTGTCAAATATAACTTACTGTTTAGTCATTAAGCATCCAAAATGAAGACCAGAGAGCTGCTTTTAGGACGAAAGCTTACCATTCTAAAGCTAAGCAAAGGGGGAAAATCCATCAGAGATATTTCAAAAACATTGGGGATAGTCAGCAGCACAAACAAACTGGCTTTGCTGTTTCAACACTTTTGGATGGCACTAAATAAGAAGCAAAGAGCAAATACTGTTTGAAAAGAAAAACTGTCCTGCATGGATGTTTTGGTTTTCCTTCACATTTTCTTTGTTTGCACTAGTTTAACATTGTGTTCGCATTTGGTTAGGCTTAGAAAAAGATAATGATTTGAGTTAAAATAGCACACAATCACAACATTACATGGGGAAAATAACTGTGAAAGGATACCCACTACTCCCTTGCAATGTGTCCAAGTCTCCATATGCAATGTGTGTGTGGACAGGGTTGTAATGCAGGGTGATAAAGCTTGTTTTCAGACAGTCTTTCTTAAGAGTCAAACTGTGTTTAAGTTTTATCACAAAAATGATGATTCAAGGTATAGAACCTTCGAGCGGTTTGTTAAAACACTTTTTGGTGTGAAAGAAGCAACTTAGCAACTTAAGCAATTAGGGACAATCTTTCTTTACATAGAGGAGATGGTGCATTAGATATAGTTTTACAGTCCAACAAGACCTTTATAACACAAAGTCAGTATTGTTCTTTTAATTTAATCCTTGGTTCATGCCCAATTATCTCCAGCCAAACCCTAGTTGAAATCCAAACTGGAGTGGAGAGCTGACCTTTGTGAAAACATAAAAACCCTCGTGATTCAGTTTAAGACTCCATCCAAGCTGAAATGATATCAGTTTGTTGCTGGGGTACAGCTGAGACAATACCCTACACCCATGCTGTCTCTCCAGGGATGTGAAAAGTAAAACCTTTAGACTCCAGTCTTAACTGACTTTTTGAAAGGGTTGATTTTCACAGAGGGTATGCCATCGAATGGAGACAGGCAGAGGATAGCTGTTGAAGAGAGCGAGGTGGACAGCTATCTAAAGAGACTCTATGTGTCTTGACACATCATTAAAATCATATGAGCACTTCTTGTTAGAGGACATAAATGTCAACAGCAGATGTGAAGGAATCAGTGAAAAATGTAAAGAGTCCTTACATGTGTGATGATGAACTCACAGTTTCCCCACATGCTCTATGCTCAGGTGGTGTCTCCCTCTAATAGGCACTGCTGTAAAGGTGCAAGGTTACACAGTGTTAGTGTTTCCAGTTGCCATGGTTTCACCATCACAGGTCTGACTGTCCCCTTTGTCAGCGTCTGTCACATGTGAAATGGTCCCAGATGGCAAGCACTGATTTCATTAGCTGAGACTCTTAAGAGGATCCAGTGATTTTTTTTTCCTACAGGGATTATCTCTTGCGACAGGCTGGCCGACCACATTTCGACAGATTTCACCAGGCCCTGTCCCTTATTAACTCTATCACTCTGTCAGATGCCCAGAGAGGCTCCCCCACCTAATATAACTGCTATCATTATTCCCTCTTCCTCCTTCATGTGTAGCAGCCTGTGCCAAAGGGAACTTATGGTGGGGACTTAAAGCTACATAGCACTTGGTTAAAGCTGCATGAGACATTGTGCTATAGCACTGCTACTGTTCATCATGTTATTGTATTTCAGAAAATGGATAACAGCAGTCCTCACTTCTAATTCCTGAGGTCAAAATTTTAGAGTTCATTCAATTTCCTATAGCTAACAAATGTGTTCCTTTTCCTATAAATCTTGATAGCACCCAAAGAAAACAAATATATGATCACAATTTATATTGCACTTTTATGAGACTTTACCAGTTTTGTACAAGTGAAGAAAAAACATTAAATAAAAATATACATATATCCATTTTATGTAAATCATATTTCATATTTCTTATGTATATGTACTGTATAGTATGTATCTGGAGTTCAGACCATAGGATGTTATCAGAAACAACATGCAATCGACACATTACTGACAGAATAAACTCAAAATGCACTTTTGTTGAGTTGGTGGGTAGCTCATACAAACAAGAGTCCATGCAAAATCAAAACAGAGAGATTAAAAGGATCCAACAAACTTAGCAATAAGCCAGGGACCTATTCAGGTTCAACAAACCAAGGAATAATGCTGACAGACTAATGATGAAAAGTAAAGCAGACCCTAAAACAATAATCCATAACATCATGAACGACCTCCAATGAGGAAGGGTGGAAAAATCACATTCCACTGTTTAAAGGAATGTCATTTTTCCACAGTGTCTTTTGTCATGTCTCCTTCTCCTCACCCCCAACTGGTCATGGCTGGTGGCGGCCCTCAGCGAGCCTAGTTCTACTGGAGGTTTCTTTCTGTTAAAAGAGAGTTTTTCCCTCCTTACTGTACCCAAGTGCTTGGTTTTCTCTCTATTATTGTAGGGTACAATAAAAAGTGTAACATTGTTGTGATTTGGCATTATATACATAAAGCTGAACTGAACATAACTGGCTGCTCCAGTCTGCAGGGCAAGATACAAATCCCAAGTTGCTCTCTAATGCGTCTATCAAAAGTATGAATGTTCGACAGAAAGCTTTTCATAGAGAAAGCAAAAAAAGTGTTTGCATGAATGAGTGTGAATGGATGAATGAGACAAGTTGTATAAAGTGCTTTGACTGGTCAGATAGAGTAGAAGAGCACTATATAAGAACCAGTCCATTCACCGTTTTGGAACAGACTAAATCATTTTTATTGATGATGTAATTTATGACTGTCTTAGCAGAATGAATACAGAAGCCTAATGCAATCATTTTGTCTTCTGTCTTCTGCTACATTAAAGAGAAGTACATTCAAAATATTTGAGAACACACTCAACAAATAACTTTTTCAGGGGGGAAAAAACAGAAGGTTTTGGACTGGCCAAGTCAAAGACCATATCGGCTTGGCTGTAATCAATATTCTGTTTAAAAGAGTTAATTAACTCTGAGGTCAACAACTGACTTTTCAATTCCAAAAAGGTGATCAGGGTTAGTTCAAGCACATGAGTAAGGAAAGAACGCCATCTCCATCAGAGTCCAATACTAGGATTCACCATGGCAACAGGTAAGTAAAGAGCAAACCCTCCGTTTGAATCCAGTGGATCTAGGAATATGAACATGTGACAGACCTTTATATTTATCTTAAATAGGAGGGCAGGAAGGAGAACCCACTTTTACTGAGTTACTGCTATTGGTAGTTACTGAACTAAAAAATGCAGAATGGCTTTCCAAGTATTTAATGAATGTAATGTTTTATCACTAAAGTCAAATGTTAAAAGAAAGGCCTCAGCTTTTATAGATTTGAAAAATTTCAGCATAATTTTGGGAGGATGAACCATTTTAAATAAAGAATCTCTGTTATCCTTTTCCATGTTGGATCCATCCTGATATGCAAGTGGACTTGAATCAAATACAGTTCGCTGCACCATTACACAGTCTATGATAATTTTGGGTGGTTGGTCCAGTGGTCGACCCACTGAGACTGATTTAGATGATTTTCAGTGGAAAGTATGCAGAGAGTCAGACTCTGAATTTCAGACTCCGTACTTTTGGTAATGTTGACAGCATAATGACTGAATCTCAATTTGTGAGCAGGTTTCAACATAAAATGCTCAGATCACAGACTGTCTGCAGGCTACATTTAGACTGACATCAAAATACATTTCGTTCTATTTTTAATGTTCAATATGTGTAACATATTTTTTAATAAATCATAAAAAATTACAGTCTTGCAATTATGATTAGTGTTATGATTTTAGTCATAATACTATGTACAACAAATGGCTTTTAATCAGCTGAGAAATACATCTTGATTTAAAAACATATCAAATGTGTTTATGAAAAAAATCTGCACTGAATTAAAAGGCTTGAGTGTTCAGTGAGTAATTAACTGCTAATATCTACAGTGAGATTACGTATTATTGAAATTACTATGAGTCACCAGTGCTACTTCTTAGTCGCCTAAAGATGCACATGTGGTATAAATGTGAAAATCTTGGATGACTTCTTTCATAAGTTTTCACGTGTGCAAATCTTTCAGAAAACGTGACCTCTGACCTTGGTAGTAGGTAGTAGATGCACCTATTGTTTCAATTTGAAAATCCTATCTCGCCTCGTTCTTGAATTATCACATTCACAAAGCTGGGTGTGCACAATAGCTGCCCACCCATCCAACCTCTTACAGCTGAGGGGTAAAAAGGAAGATGGCACATAAGAAAAACAGCAAGTTAAACTTGGTGTATTTAGTGATCACCAACTCTCTGGCACCACCAGGAACTCCTGCCATGTCCATTAAACTGGACATGGCAGGAGTTCCTCATTAAAGCTTTTATGACTAATGTGTTAAATATGTTATTAAAACTTTCTTATATCACACATGTTGACTGACGTAGTTAGGAAGAGAAAGCTCATCTGTCATTAGGATAAATGTTTCCACACTAAGCACTGCTCATAACTGTAATAGCTGATAACTCTCAGTGGAAGCAGAACCAGTGGAAGCTAGAGGTTTAGCTACATTGTGAATGTACAAACAATTATCTGCAAGCTGCTGGCCTCTCAACTTGATAAGCTCCAGGCATTATGCATGAGACAGAGATACACCCTTGAGGAATCTTAAAAAATTACAATGACTCCATTGTCAAGCTGCATCAATTCTGCCTCCAGAGACAATAGCGAACGCCAGCCACAAGATGGAACAAGAACAGATGTGTGAGAAGCTGTGTGACACGCAGCTGGTTGTTTACACATGTACACTATTTAAGATAAAAGGACAGAGAATGCTTTACTTTGGTATGTTTAAGTGCTCTCACCAGCTCACCATATGTATTCACAGTTTATTGAAGAGTAAACAAACCCATCAGATAGTCAAGACAAGTAAATGTTTAATGGCTCCTTCAGTGGCATTCACTCCTGCAACCACCAGTAATGAAATCACACCAGCACACATTTTTCACACAGTGGCCTTTAAAGCATACAGTTGCACAGTACATCTTCCAGTGAGCAAAATAACATTGTGTTGTAGACAACATACTGAGTATAAAAATCAGCAGTCAAAGTTAAAGCACTGGGGAGCTGCACTTTCTGATTTGAGCTTTATTTGATGTGAGTGCTACTTCAGCAAGCCAGGGACAACAGCAGTGACATAAAGAGGGAGATTATGCTTGCATCCTTGTATTCCCATGGTGTGTGTCTGTGTATGTGATACCGAAGGAAAATATGCAAATGACCATGCATGTCTTTCAGGGATTTGCTAAATGAGATTTTTGAGGACAATGTTTTGTCCTTTGCTGCATGTACTGAAATTATGGTTGACACCTTCAGCACAGTGAAATGAGAATAAGCAAGACAGACACAGGTTTGCATGCATGTGTATATGTTTCACACGGTTTTTACGTGTGTAGAGCTGAGAGTGTTTATTGTCCTTCTGTGTCGACGCCCGACTAGATACTGTCGAAAAACCGCTGTGGGAGATATATTTGATTTGCAAATGAAAAAAACACACCCGCACATTTGCAAAGAGAAGAATACACACACTCAGACACAGGTGTGCTTGTTCTCCGTGGGGATGATTTGCAACTGAATAGGCATGTTGCAGTGGCTGACTTCTAAGTTTGGACAAAATTCTTCCTGGGGAAAAACAAGCACGAGTACACCAAGGACATGCTGCTTACCAGTGTACCTCTTATCAATAGCAGCCTGTGAAACCACTTGTAGTTAGAGCGAGAGTGGCTCCATTAAAATTCAACCAAATGCTGTTTACACTAACTTTCCAGTCAATGCTTAATGTTTAAATTGTGTTCAAGGTTGGGTCTGGTTGCACTCAGATATCCGTGTGTAGTTGTGCATATGTGGAGACTAGATGTCAGTACCTCGGTCTAACTGGAGCTTAAATGTCACTTTGACTGTATCATTTCTTGTATTTGAGGTATGTATGTAAACATGTGTTTTTCTATCTGTGTGTGTATGTGTGATAGGGTGTAATGACATTGCCATGCCAGCTGGTTTTGATGACCTGTAGAGTCACTTCTCCAACTTGCTGTTGAAAAAGCAAGGTGTTTCCTCTGATAGTCCTCTGTCTCTCTCTGTCACTCTGACCAGGAAGTCCCAGCCATCCACACCTCCCCAGCCAAAAGAGTGAGTAGCAGCCTCGCTCAAACTGACCTGTCAACAGATCATGCCATGGACTCACCCCAGGATGCTAGTATTAGTGAGTATTTTCTTATTTTTCATTTGCAAAGCTTTAAAGTTGCTGTTTGTTTGTTTTTTCATAAAGCTTTGATGCAGTATGAGATTTGTTATAACTCATGATAGCTCTGGAATTGCATCATGCTTACACTACTCTGTCATCCAAAGAACCGAGTGCAGGATGGTTAATGCAATGTTTTGTCCTATTTGTTCTATGAGATAAACATTTGGCAGAAAGCAGCTTTTTATCTCATTTCCAGATAAGGCTGCCTCCTTGGCAGCTTTTTTAATGGGGAGCTTGGGGCTCGCTAGATGTGTTGCTTTCTTTTCTGTGATAGCAGTAGTATGGCGGGTACTTGCACTTTGCCTTCCACCGATAGCAGTGAACACACACGTGGAGCTTGCAGTAAGATTTACAGTTGCTTGCAATGAGATTTAAGTGTTGCTGAAGTGTTAAAGTATTAAAATGAAACTGAGCAATTTAAAAATTCAAACACTGGATTACAGTAGAGCGTGGAATCTGTGACACTTTTATTTCACAAAGCTGAAATGCTCTGCACACAAGAAGCAAGCTGTATTCAGATGAGATTAAAATCAGTGGGAGTGGTTGGTCATTTTACTAAGTGTTCCTGTTGGAAATGTAAACTTTATCAAATTACAGAATTGGGCAATATATAGCAGGACAGCAAATAAACCTGACAAAAATCACCTTTCTTTCATACACAAAAAAGTCTTATACAACTTGAGATGCTATAAACTCCAATACTCCAAAGTAATTCTGCTGATTATTATGTGTTACCCATAACCCATATAGTAACCCATAACAGAAAGCAGAAGCTGTGTATGCAAAGTGACATATAAAGATAAGCCTATAAAGTAAAGTAATCCAGTAAGATGTCTGAGGCTACATTACAGACCTGACTTGCTAATGGCTACAGCAACTAAAGATTTCAAGGCAATGTAAAGAATTATATGTTCAAAATGAGCCAGAAAATCAAGAGCAGTATATCCCTGCAGCAGACGCTACTGTTCTAGCTGTAAAATAGTGCTCTTACAAGTGCTCCATACTAAATAAAAATTACTGACCAGTGCAGTTAATATTGCAAGGCTCCCAGCTCTCTCAGCAAAAGATCTTTCATCCATGCTAGCTGCTCTGTCAAGTTGAATTTAGGTGGAGCAGAGCTTTGATTTTACTGCTAATCAGTGATGGGAATAACGGCATTACAAGTAACGGCGTTACTTTTTTCAGTAACGAGTAATCTAACTAATTACTGTTTCTATCGTTACAACGCCGTTACCGTTACTAACAAGAAAATGCGGTGCGGTCGCGTGACTATTTTTCAACAAACAGACAGTTGAAGCTGTCTTCAGCTTACTGCATTTTATAACAGTTGCACGGAAGTAGCTGTCTACGTAAGTAATCTGGGCGCTACAGCTTTAAGCTACGGAGCCCCTCTAATGACATGGTCCAAAAAATAAATAAATTGTAGCCACAAAATACTACTTCGTGCCCTCGAAATAGTATAACCTGCCCACGAAATACTTATTTGTGGCCACGAAATACTATTTCGAAGGCACGAAATAGGTATAACGTGCGCACGAAATGCTAATTTGTGGGCACAAATTGGGTATAACGTGGCAACGAATTACGTATTTGTGGCAACGAAATAGATAACGTGCGCACATCATATTGATACAATTCCTGGACAGCTGCGTAGAGACATAAGCATAAGAGTAGGCTAAACCTATACACCATGGA
Source organism: Perissodus microlepis (assembly GCF_051167445.1). Taxonomy (NCBI): domain Eukaryota; kingdom Metazoa; phylum Chordata; class Actinopteri; order Cichliformes; family Cichlidae; genus Perissodus; species Perissodus microlepis. The sequence continues at coordinate 13,793,497 of NC_140482.1, read as the reverse complement.
CAGAGACAGTATGATTGAGTTTTATTTTAGGCTGGGGATGAGCTACAAATGCATTTTGAAAAGCCTGGCAATGCAAGGAATCACTATTACAGAGAGACATTTAAACAGGATATTGAGAGCCCAGTTGCTTTACAGACGTAAGTACGACCTGGACGCCGGGATAGATTTTATTGTCAGCCAACTGCAAGGGGAAGGATCACGGTTATCGGTAAGTGTTTCGTGCGCACGTTATACCTATTTCGTGCCCACGAAGTAGTATTTTGTGGCCACAATATATTTATTTTTTGGACCATGTCATCAGAGGGGCTCCGTATTAAGCAGCTGCACGCGCTCCCAAGGAGGCAATCACTTTCTGGCCGACTATCACTTTTTGGCACAACACCTGGAGCTAGGGGGCAAAACAATGGCATGAGTGCTGCTGTTTGACTGAGGAACAATAAAGTAGTCGTGGTAAGCCAATCACATGACCACTTCAAGATGACAAAGCAACAAGGTGATATATACCAGTTTTTAACTTGTGTTGATGGGCCACGTAAAACCAGAGTCATGATAAACAATATATCCAAGTGTTTTTTCCTCAATAGTTTCTTCACGTTTACTGTCTAAGGACAGCGCTAGCAAGCACTCCCTGCTTATGAAAAAAAAAATTTAAAAAAACAAAACAAAAACAGCCCTTTCGTGTTGGTGGAAAAATGCACCATGTTGACCAATCAAAAAAAAAAATGATATGGCAACATGACATTTGGTTGTTTAGGAAGATGGGAAGTTTTAGGACTGACGGCGAGAGAGAGAGAGAGAGAGAGAGAGAGCAAGACACCAGAAAAAGAGAGAGAGCAAGTTTTGAGATGTAAGAGATTTGTGACGTTTAGCGTGTGTAGTTCATGTGTTGTCTTGTGTAGTTAGTGTGTTGTGTTGTGGATAGTTTTGTGTTGTGTGTCAGAACAATGAGGCGACTGCTGTCTCCAGGTAGAAACAGGAGTGATACACCTGCTGCTGTCAGACCTGCAGGTATCAGGCTGTGATGTTCTCCTTTATAGTGGACAGAAATATTTGGAGTGGCACAAATAATTTGTGTGGCATCTTATTAAATGCAGAACACCTGATTGTTATGTAAATAGTTTGAAGTGGTTATTTAAAAAAGGGTAAAAGGTAAATGGCTGCAAATAACTTTGTTGTTTGCAAAACTTGTGCGTATGATTTTAAAATTGACCATTTACATTTGCATTTAAAGTTATGAAATATGATTCATTAAACATGTTTGTGGTTGTTACAGTAAAAAATATAACTTTTTCTACTCGGATTTTATGTTTTTTGTTAATACAGTATGTCAAAATGAATCCATAACTGTAAATTCAGACACGTGAGGTTGTGCTGAAAAGGATGATACCAAACAAGGCAAAGTAAATAGTTTTTAAAGGTGAAATGTGGAGGGAAAATCAAAGTGGTTAAAATGGCCAATTCTACCCTGGACCCCAGAGGGTTAAACATTTTTTTTTTTTTAAGTAATGCAATAGTTACTTTTCAAATAATTAATTACTTTTAGAATCTTGTAACTCAGTTATTAACTCAGTTACTTTTTTGAAGAAGTAACTAGTAACTATAATTAATTACTTTTTCAAAGTAACTTGCCGAACACTGCTGCTAATGTACAGAAATCTGCAAAAAGGATCCCAATAAGCATTTAACATGCTTAATAGCAACCTTAAACAAACATTGTGCATTGCTTATCATATGCACAGTGGTAGGTTAGCATGTTTACAATAAACTAAATAAAATTTAGCTAAGGCTAGTGGGAAGTTTAAACTTTGCATAAAACCATAAACCAATTTTAATTTTTATCCATCCTGATAGCTCCCTGAAAAGCCTTCAGTTGATCCAGTGCACCATAAGACTATAACAAGAGTAGTAACTTTCTTTAAGTGTATATTTGTCTTAGTTTTAGTTCAGCTGTGGGTTCTGTTCATGGTTATATTTCTTGTTTCAGGTTATCCTGCCACCCTGTGTTGTTGTTAAGTTTTTGTCTCTCTGTTCGGTGTTTTAATGTTCGATTTTGGAAGTTTCTTGTCTTTTTACTTTCTCTATCTTGTAATGACAGCTAGTGCAAACTGACACTATAAATGAGATTGTACTGAAATGAATTTTAAAAGAATCAGAATCAGAACACTTTAATAATCCCTAAGGAAATTATGTGGGTTACAGTTTATCCAAGACAATAACAGTACCAGACTACAGTGCCGAACTAATTAAATAATGCAGTATATTACAGGGTTTACAAAGTACAAGATGAGGCTGATTAGAGGAAGAGTGTTTTTTGTTCATCTCATAAAGGAAACTTAAACTTAAGTGCCTGAACCAAACCTACTGACAGTACAGCCTGTAGTATTTTGAGACATTTTTGTCAAATTTTCAAATGTGCAAAAATTCAAGATGCTTAAGGAAAAGCTGGGAAATCATCCAATTTATTTGGTTTGGTCTTTTGGGGTCCATGGGTATTTGTGCCACTAACCAGTAGTTAATCAAATACGTTTAAGTTGGTGTATTGGAGAACAGTGGCTTGTTTATACACGGATTAGTTCAAGAGTAATATTAAACTTAATTTGGAGTTGTGCTTCTGTCCATATGACTGGACAAAATTTTATCATTTTCAGTGCTGGTTTTAGTCACTGCCAACTCCCACGACAAATATCTGGCAGAGCTTTATAAACATCTGCCTGCTTCTTCCACATATAGCAGTGGTGAGTGAGGAGCAAGAAAGACAAGAAATTTTGCAAAACACTTTGCAGAAGTACAGAGTTTATGATTCAGTTACTTGGCCGTTCACGTTCTAAATGTAATCCACAGTTGGTATGAATGCAAAGAGTGTAACCTAACTTATTATTTTCTTATGCAACTATATTATTGATCTGTATAAAAGCTACTATTGTTGGGGGGTTTGTTTTCTTCGTATTTTTAGTGCTTTAGTGTGTCACTGACACTGAAAAATTGTGTCCAGAAGCATGTAGAGGATACAAATCTATAATGACGGATGTGTAGACGCGCCTCAGTGGTATCAAGGTGTATGCAAACTCAACCTTCTGAACTCAGTCTTGCATGCTGACACTCAGCATATTCAAGTAGGCAGGCTGAGAGCCTCTCCATCTCCACCTTAGATCAATGAGGCTTTTGTGTCGCCCTGCACGTCTCTAAATCTCGGCGCCACGTCTAAAATTGGAACTTGTTGACGATCCCCAACGTTGTCCTGAGTGATCGACAGCTTTAGTCTTGGCTGACAAGTTGACGGTGAAAACAGTGACAGATCAAATGATTGACAGTAGCGGTGAAGGGTATTGGTACTGAAGCTGCTCCCTGCAAAGCCGCAAAGTTTAAATAAAGCACAGCAACAGCGTAAGTGTGCTTTAAACAGATGCAAAGCTCACCTCTAAGTCCCCACACTGGTTCTAAACAAGCATGCTTGTTTACATGTTGCCTCTCATATTGCACGACTATGACACTGTTGCTGTCTTTGTGGCATACAGAGTAGTGCAAAATAAATAGGATTTTATTTTTTTATTGTTAAATTCTGGTACTTATTCTATTATTTCACAGTTTTGTACGCGTGCTTGTATGTATGTATATATATAATACACACACACACACACACACACACACACACACACACACACACGCACATATAATCTCTGGCTGGTTAAACTTGTCAGACATGTGCCCAAGAGAAACATCTCAAAATGCTGCCAGTTGGAGGTAGATTTGCCAGAAGACTGTTTTTGTTTTAATTAATCTCTCAGATTTGCCTGGCAAATGGTGATGTCTTTATATTATCATCCTGAAGGAAAAGCAAAGATTTTCTTCCTGCCAGTTTCAGATTTGATCCCCTTAGTGGCTATTATGTGTTGCAGATTAAAATCAAATGACGTTTGGCAATTGAATATTGAGGTTTAACTATCTCGTGTATGGATGTGAGGTTGTTTCATGTTTATCAGTACAGTTGTAGGTTTGATATACAGAGAAACGTATGTAATTTTTCTTTTTCATTGGCATTTAAATGAAACCATTTTTAGCTGTCTTATAGTCATATAGTTGTAAATGGTTATGATCCACAGATGTTTAACAAGGATTACACTAATAAAAACATGGCTCCTCTCTTCACTCTTTGTGAATATGTGGCTTATCCGACATACTTTTGACCAGGACACTGAAGTTCGGTCATTGTCAAGGTATGCTTTCACTTGCTGTTGCTTTATTTATTTATTTATTTTTTACAAGATCAAAGTAAGTGTTGATGCATATATATGTATGTATGTATGTATGTATATATTAACACTTACTTTAAGTTTTTGTATACTTGTATTATTTTGACAAGTATGGAGCTTCTGCTTTCTTAAATATTAAATTTACATACTTCATACCGTGTACATTATAACATACCATAATAGACCCATTTCTGTAATATACTTACATATCTATATTATTGCTAATATATATTGTAATATATCTATATCACTAAAGCACTTCTGGATGGATGCAAACTGCATTTCGTTGCCCTGTACCTGTGCATGTGCAATGACAATAAAGTTGAATTCTATTCTATTCTATTCTAAATTTACGGAATGTCTCATTTTTAAATGCCTCATTACGCTGTTGTAAAGACTTTAAATGATGCTTTTGAACACAATTAACATTATAATAAGGTCTGTTTTTATTTTATTTCTTTTTAAATTGTGTAATTTTGGTGCCTATGATATCAAGTGAAAGAAAAGCAAGAATCACAACTCTACATGTAAAGTCAAACAATATAGATGAAACTATAAGGTGAAATCAGGCAGTTATGTTTCACAAACACAAAGAAAGTTAAAAGTAATCATATGTGAAATAGCTCAAAGATTTAAAGACAGTGCTTGGCACCAAACTGCATATTGACAACGCAATCTAGCATATTCAATTATATGACATTATAATTAACATAGTTTTTATACTACAGTAAACAGATAGTCAAATCTCTGAATGTATCAATCAAAAAAACAGGAAATGAAGTAAACATATTATTAAAGAAGTGGTGGACGATTTACCTCATAGTTCAGTCCTGGAAGTTTAGTGACCTGCAATGTTAATTTTTTCCTGAGATGTCAAAAATGATCAGTACTGCATTAGAACCACAACCTTTTTAAATTATCCTTCGAGTTCCAGAGGTTTACCGAAACCCAGCAACAATTTCATCATACCAAAAGAATGATGTTCATAGATATCACTGATGGAAACACCAGTGCCTTCCTCCAGAAGGTGTCTCCATGGTTGATTTATGCTTCTCAAAGTATAACTTAATTTCGATGCCTCTTACCTTACACGCAAAACTTCCTGATCCGTAATCTGAACTGATCCTATCTTGAGACCAGTGACTGGTGAGTCAGTATGGGGGAGGGGACAGGGAAAGTCCCTACAAGCATGGCCTGGAATGATCCAGATTAAGATTATGGCACCTTACATTAACAAGTAATTTGATAAACAGTTAAGTACAAAATACTCTCAAGTTAATTTTTCATGATTTTTTTTTTTTAAGTATCTGTATGCTACCCAGTGCAGCAGAACTTGTGGGAGATTTTGCCTTTCTTCTGCACCAGAAGTCTGTAGTGTGATGGTTTGAATCTCACGCAGGCCCAGGTCATTAGCTTCTCATGGCCCTTCAGACTCCACTTACATCCTTGGACAGATTGTCATCGTTAGGGTGGGTGCCAGTCTGACATCTGACCTGGTAAGAGGTCCTCTACACTCAACCTCGACAGCCTTTACCAGCATGTTCATGGTGAGAGAGAAAAGGATTACAGAGAGGATACACCCCGTGGCCATCCACTTCTCAAGCTTTTGCCATGCTGAGGTTGTTGTCCCAGCAGAGAAGCTACTGTAATAGTTGAGAATGAGGTTCTTGAAGTTTCCTGGGATTTAGTACCGATTAGCTTATGGGGTATGGACCATAGGTGTTTGGGACAAGCAGAGTGACTGTGGTGTTCATGGTCAATGTTAGGTTACATCGAGTGTAGCAGCTTTTTGTGGAAAAAGAAAAAGATGGTTTAAAAACAGTTCAATAAGGAAACAGGATCAGTTGGCTAGGTAATGAACTCTGATGATCTGTAAATAGAATTATTAGGAGTTTAGAACATCTTGACATTGTGTACCTCTTGAGTCTTAGTTGATGAAGACAGCCCATATAAACCCAGATACAGTATATATACTTCACTGGCTTCATCAGTAAAGTTCTTTATTGGCAAATACATGAATTAAATATATATTTCTCTTTCTTTCATTTAAAGCTCTTTTGGGTGTGGACACACTCTGGATTTTAGTTTGGGGATGTTTGCAGGCCATTTCATTTGGTATTCTACTCGAGTATGTTTATTTTCCACTTTAGGAACAGGAAATCCATGTGCGGTTGCAGTGGGATTATCAGCAGAGTGCAGCTTTCTCCCAAAGCCTAATAACGACACACTTTTCTCTTGTCAGTATGTTGCTAAACAACACCTCTTGGGGTGGGCCCCTATCGAACACCTTATGTTTCATATATAATGTTAGGAAACATGAGGTCATGATCACAGGCAACAGTACAGACAGAAAAGGCATGGAATTGAGTACTGCAGCATAGTATTTTCTAAAGTATTGTGATGGATGTAGGTTTAAAAAGATTGAATTGATGGCCTCAGGCTGATCAGACCCAAACAGGAGGTCACTTGTTTAAGAGAGGAGCTGTGCCAAACCTTTAGGGCAACATATGTCCAAGAAAGAAGGGAAGGGGATAAGGAAAGAAAGGACAGAAAAAAGTGCCTCGATGGTTACAGATTTCTTGTTCAGTCCTTTGGGCTTCTGCTCAGCAGGCACTGCACTGAACACCCTTACACTGCATTAGCCGTAGTGCCTTTCTGTCCATTTAAGGTGCCTTCTTTAAAAAAAAGGTTCAAAGCCTTGATGGTAGGCAGAGTGTACAAGATGTGTTTTTAAAGGGGACAAAGGTTTCACCTAGAAATGCTCTCACAATTCAACTCTGTACAGAGTTTTATTCCATTCAGCGCATTGAAAACATTCAAGATTTGGCAGCATTTTCAAGCAACATTTAACTAAAGATCACCATTATATCTAAGACCTGTGTGACAGCAGGCTTCTAAAAACAGTGAACTGAGTGTAGGACTAAATGTTAAAAAGAAAGAAAGAAAAGGAATGTGATGTATTTCCATGAAAATGTTATTCAGTATCATAAACCAGCGGTCCCCAACCTTTTTTGCGCCACGGACTGGTTTATGTCCGACAATATTTTCACGGACTGGCCTTTAAGGTTTCGCAGATAAATACAACAAAATAAAACAAGTACCGGTACCAAGAAAAAGAAGATTTATTCATAACACACGGGAAAAGACCCAGGGAAACCGAGTTAACAATAAAAACTGTAAAAACCCTGAAAACCATAAATTTCACACCCGAACCTCAACTCTCGTGGCCCGGTGACAAACGACTCACGGGACCCGGAGGTGGGGGACCGCTGTCATAAATAACAAAGGCTGTTGGCTATAAATTGCTAATGCTAATGATGTCATACGCAAAGTATTAAGGACAGTGTGGGACACAAATTTCCATGCAACAGCATCAGGTTAGACTGTTGAGTAATATAACAAATTATCAGTTTCAAACTGATGCACATGATCCTGTCTGAAAACCAGACAGTTTTTATTCCTCTCTCTTCTTTTAAGCCTCACTTTAAGGCAGTTTTCATGTGATTGGCTTCTCCTTACTTACAAAAGGTGTTAATGACAGGTGGGTGGGGCATCGGTGCCCACGGCTGACCACATTAGAGTCAGTTGTGATATCTCGTGCCAAATGAAGAAATGCTGTCGGAAACCAAGCATTTAGAGAAGTCTGAATCCTGACCTGACGTGTACACACACTACCTAATTTAAAACTCTGGTTTTACAATGACAGAAAACAGCCCAGGACATAAATGCTGGTACTGCAATACCAATTTTTGCAGGTTTAAGTGCTATTGTGTGTATTGAGTTTTTGAACTTTAGAAAAAGCCAGACTTTGCTTTCAGCCTTTTAACTACACTAGACTAATCTATTCTCAGGATTGCAAGCAGAAGGTGCTCGTTTTAATTGGTTAAACCACATCTCTTGTCCTTAGTTGCATGAATTGTGTTTATTAGGCAGTATGTATAAAATATATCTTTCCTGTTTGTGTCAAGTCCTAAAATGCCATGATATTTAGCCTGCTAACAAGCAGTGATTCAAAATGCCAAGTGTCTCCCTGCTCTCTGGTGCGTAATGTAGGACGTACCAAGAGTGAGTTTTTCAGCTCATGTGGTGGGACGTCTGTCTCCATAAGTCTGCTGTGACATAAGGCTGAGAGCATGTTGAGTACCTTGATACTTGACTCTAAAAAAAGCCACATCCACTTACCCCCTTTCCGAAGTCCATCCTATTTTTTACGAAGGGGAACTGCTAAAATAAAATCAGCTGTCACTGGATGCCTGGGCCTCATTGAGCTGGGGAACACACTGCTGGAGCTGGTCTCCAAGCCTCACTGTCTGTCTCTAACCAGGATTGACTTTCTGTGCTGGGTTAAGGCTGGGTAACAAAAATTGTTTAACTTTCTGGAAGTCCCAACGTCTCTTTCACTTCCATTGGATTCTATTGTTGTTTCACTTAAACGCAACATACAGAAGGTAAGTGATATATGAAGACTATCAGCATATCAAAGCTGGCTCTTGTACCAACAAAAAAACCACTGTCAGCACAGCAGCACAGCTCTTTGTAAGTGATTTTCCACCGGAGCGTGAGTGGAAGGAGACAGATTGGAAATGGGAGATGGCATTTTAGCTGATAATGAAACAGTTTGATATAGCTGGGCTGCACAGACATGAGACATCTTTGGTGTGAAATCAAGAATAAGATGAAGTCGAGGGGCTCTTTTGTGTTCAGGTGACGGGAGCTTCACAAAGAATGAGATGAGATATTGTAGTATGTTTCTATAATTCCACTAGGATTTGTGCTTTGCCATAAAACATGCATGGGCCCTTCCTGTTTCCACCAGTCATAACCGGCAGCAGTCTCATCTAAGCTATTCTAAAAGCATAACAAATTGGAGACAAAGTGCTTAGCATGGCATAAGGAAACACTCGAGGGTAATCCAGTCTCCTTGTAAAGAAGTTATTTTGATAGATTTGACAGCTTAATTATTCTGCCTGTTTTGCTTTTGTCGGTGAGGAAGAAATCGCCCTCCATGGCTGACATTTCAATTAGTGAAGCTAGTTTTGGCTCTCCTGTCTAGCCTCACCAGATAAGCGCTCTGGTCAGTAAGCACAGAACAGAAATTGTGTGGCTTAAAGCTACTGTTGTGAGGAGAGGGCAGAGAAGGAGGTGACACCGTCGTGATTAGGGGACGGCTTTGGCCTGCCACACATCTATGGTCCCTGATTTCACTTTGAGCTATGAAGCCATGCCATATTCTCTCACACCCTTAACCACCAAATTCACTCTCATGTTCCTTTTATTTCTCCTCTGACGCTTCCCTCACTAACACCCCCTCTCCCTTCACTGTTTCACTTCTAACCGGCCAATGGTTGCTTTAGAAGAGGCAGTGACAGAAGGTCACCGACCCTCAGCTCAGTATTGTCACTGGGCCATGAATACTGCCAGTAGCTTGGCCTCTTCTATTGACTTTACTTTCTTCCCCTTCTAGTACCTCCGAGCTGGTTCCATCACTTGTGCTGCCGCTGTGGCATTGAGAAGATAAGACGCTAATAATCTAAAAGGAAGAAAACAATAGTCAGTGTAATGGATAAATATGCCTGGAAGCATCCATCAAAAAACAAATCACACAGGTTACAAGATTAAGCCTTTAAAAGACGCTTGTTCTGATATGAATACCACACTGTAAACAGATATTTGGCCCTCATTATGCTGGGGCATCTTAAACAATGAGTCTGTGTTCGTAAGCTGATATTAATACTAATTAAACATCTACTGGTGTCACTGTCAATTAGTGGCAGCATGAGGAGAGAGTTAAATGACTAGGAAGTTTCTTTAATTTCTAGAATCTTCTTGAATTTTTCTTAGATGCACATGTGCTCCCCGGCACTCACTCCTGCCCTTTAAATCTCATGTTACAGAGAAACACAACACTGCAGACAAATCTGGATTATAAAAGGACTGGGGATATTTTTTCTTTGGAGTCTGCTGACCTCACCTCCATGCTGCCATAGCTTTACATAGAGCATACCCTTCTCAAAAGCCAGAGATACCTAAAGCACTGTTGTCACTGCTCTCAGTCGTCAGAACCGTCATGTCTCTGCCTCTCTGACAACTCCAGACCATGACGTGAACATTTGTCTCTGGTGATAAATGAGGGCATTATCCTTGGGTTTCTGTCATCAGGCTGGCACCCAGTAACATTGCAGCCTGAGGTGTAGGATTTCCGACCCATATTTATGGGAGGTAGCAGGTTTATTTTCAGATGCTGCTGTTTGGGCAGCTTATTTCCCCCAGTGATGTGTTACTGGCTGCACTACCATGCCACACATAGCAGAAAGCTAAAATTGGTGGGATGAGGAGAGCATGCTTTTGTCACATGTCATCTGAATGAAAGCTTGGTCATGCCGGTATGTGGCACAGCAAAATTCATATGTGTTTGCAACCCGTTCTCATTTTGAACTTGTCACAAACAGTTAGGTGCAGGTTTTAGAATTTTGTTTCTGTACACCACCACAGTGGTTTTTATTAATCATTGTGGTGTTTCTGTTTTGATGCAAGTTATTTAACAAAAATATTGCATTAATTGTTTAAGAATTGTAGCCATTTCTATACGTAGTCCGCCATTTCCAGAGACTGATAAAAATAGGCAGCTAAAAGGTCTGGAGCTGATTTCAACACTGAACTTACATTTGTTAGCTTTTAGAGTTATAGCAGACAATATGAGGTCCAAAGAGCACGTGAAGTAGGTCATTGCTAGGCTGAAAAACTAAAAGACACCAAAAACATCAATGAGAGATTCAATTCAATTCAATTCAATTCAATTCAATTCAATTCAATTCAATTCAATTCAATTCAATTCAATTCAATTCAATTAGGTTTTTTATGTAGTGCCAAATCACAACAGCAGTTGGCTCAAGGCACTTCATATTCTAAGGTAAAGACCCTACAATAATAGAGATAAGCAGGCAAGAAAAGGAAAGGGGAAATTCCCCTTTAAAAGAGAGAAACCTCTGGCAGAAACTGGCTCAGGGGCAGCCGTCTGCTCTGACCGGTTGGGGGTAAGAGGAGGAAAACATGATAAAAGACACACTGTAGAAAAGAGCCAGAGATGAATAAAAGATAAGATTAAATGCAAAGTAGTCTATAAAGATATTCAAGTTACATCAATTTAATTAAATTTTGTTTATATAGTGCCAAATCATAACTACAGTTGCCTACAATAATACAAAATAGTACAAAGAAAACAGAGAAAAAACAAAAAATCACATGACCCCTTATGAGCAAAAGCTTTGGCAACAGTTGGAAGGAAAAACTCCCTCTTAACAGGAAGAAACCTCTGGCAGAACCAGGCTTAGGGAGGGGCGGCCCTCTGAGGGGAGGAAGACAACCTTTGTTTTCTCAAAAGGTGCCTGCTGGTCCCTCTCTAGTCTGAACAACAGTTGTCATTTTCTATTAAAAGCAGCTTTACGGGAAAAAACAGCCATGTAACAGTTGAGGCTGAACAGAATGAATGAATCAGTGGGATTTACTGCCTCAACCTAATTATCACCAAACGAGGCGTGGTTCAAGACTTTTCCACAGTGTTCTACTTCCTGCTACCAAGAATGAATGACAAAGACATACTGTGGAAGAGAGCCAGAGATAATAACTAATAATTGAATACAGAGTGTATAAACACATAGTGAGTGAAAAATGTGACTGAAGAAGAAACACTCAATGCATCATAGGAATCCCCTAGCAGCCTAGACCTATTGCAGCATATATAAGGGAGGACTTTCCTTTTTCATAAAGCATATAGTAAGGATCACTGATCCAACCCTTACTATATGCTTTATCAAAAAGGAAAGCTTTAAGCCTACTCTTAAAAGTAGAGATAGTGTCTGTCTCCCAAATCCAAATTGGAAGCTGGTTCCACAGAAAAGGGTCCTGAAAGCTGAAGACTCCACCTCTGTCCAAGATAGAGTAAGCATCTGGTTATATATCTAAGATTTTTAGGGTCAAGTACAATTTCCTTAATTTTATCTGAATTTGGAAGCAGAAAATTTACAGTCATCCAGGTCTTTATGTTTTTAAGACATTCCTGCCATTTAACTAATTGGTGTGTGCTATCTGGCTCCATGGATAGATAAAATTGGGTGTCATGTGCATAGCAGAGAAAAAGCATGGGATGCCTTCAAGGGAAACATCTATAATGTAAACAGAATTGGTCCCCCCTGTGGAACTCCATAATTAACCTCAGTGTGTGAAGAGGACTCTCCATTTACATGAACAAATTGGAGTCTATTAGATAGATATGATACAAACCATTGGAGCACAGTACCTGTAATACCTATAGCGCTGCACTCAGCAAGGGTCAAGCGGGAGAACCACACTTTGTAGGGGATGCTGCTCTGCACTGTTTTGGCACAAGGCATTGAAGAAGATAACAGTAGTTAAATTATATCTTTACAGCACTTTCAGAAAGACATATATTGTGATGAAATCTATTCCCTACTGCTGTGTAACACATTATTGTAAATTTAAATGTTATTAGGAAATTATCAGAAGGTTTTCAGGAAACACTGCCAAATGTTCAGTTTCTATGCCATATGTTAAAACAAGATCTGGAGTGTGATTAAAGTGGTGGGTGGGTTCTTTTACATTTTGAGAGAAGACAATTGAGTCTAATAAGTGCCATGTTGAGGCTGTCATTTTTAGTTTCTAAATGGATGTTAAAATCACCCACAATAATTATTTTATCTGAGCTGAGCACTAAATCAGATAAAAAGTCTGAGAAATCAGACAGAAACTCTGTGTAAGGCCCAGGTAGACGATAGATGATAGCAAGTAAAACTAGTTTTTGAATTTTTCAACTAAGTTGGACAAGGCTAAGCATCAGTCGTTCAAATGAATTAAAACTCTGTCTGGGTCTTAGGCTGATTAACAAGCTGGAGTGGGAGATTGCTGTGACCCCCGTCTGCCTGTGCTTCAGCTAAGGGGTGTTAATTAATTAAAACAAACATAATCATGTTGTAACAAGGGTCTGTAAGGCAGAGTAAATTAATTTGTTGATCAATTATTAATTCATGTACTAACAGAGACTTAGAAGAGAGAAACCTAATGTTTAATAATCCACATTATAGTTTTTTACTCTTTGGTGCAGTTGTAGATATTATATATTGCAATTTAAGGAGAACATGCAGCTAAACATGTCACTCCTGGTCCGACTGGGAAGGGGACAAGAGAAAACTACAGAGTTGTTGTTTTGGCAAAGTTACACACTGATTGAATATGAACTTCAGTTACTTCCAACTGTTGTAACCTGGTGTCATTACTGCTGATGTCAATTATAATTTTATGGAATTCTTGTTTACCTTTAGACAGCAGTTTTAAATTTCCCTTAATGTCACCTGCTCTGGCCCCTGGAAGATAATTGACCTATTGTTGCTGGTGTCTCTAGCTTCACATGTCTGAAAGCAGAACTGCCAAAACAGTTAAACACATGAATGGGTTTGTGGTGTACCTGGGGATTCTATTTAGGACTACACTTTGTCCTTACCATCACCCATGCCAGCTTGTTTTCCTGGCTCCTCGGGACAATCTGCCGGGGTAGAGCTAATGGTGGCTACACTATCTTCGGCTACACTAACTATAGGGCCTGGCTAGCTACTGTAAGGATTTTTCAAGGTTGCGAAGTGGGGTCTTCAATTCAGTGATCCTGGCCTCCAAAGCTGGAAACAGGCTACATTTATTACTGGTATCATTATTACTAAAGGAAGCCGAGGAGTAACTAAACATCTGACACAATGAGCAAGAAAGTCCAGGAGGGACAGGTGAATAGGGCATGCTGCTAGTGGGTCGGCTACGAGCTAAGCTAAGTCAGCAAATCCCTAAAGACACAGTGAGAGAGTACTATTGTGAATATAATTAGTTTTAATTCTGAATTTAACAGAGAGCCAATGAAGTGAAGCTTGCTGCATTTTGAATCACCTGAAGGCTTTTTAAGGAGCTTTTTGTACATCCTGATAATGGTGAATTAAAATTGTCCAGGACATAAGTAACAAATGCATGTACTATTTTTTAATTTTTAAGTTGAAATATTGTGCCAATGCAAGAAAGCAGTCCTATATATGCTTATAATATACACATTGAAGTACATATTCTGTTCAGAGATGACTCCACAATTCGTCACAGTGTTACTGGAGTCCAAGGTAATGGCATCTAAAGTGAGTGTCTACTTAGATATCCTGTTTCTAAGCCTTTGGACAAGTACCGAACATAACCAATTGCAAATTATGACAAAAGGCATACTGGAAAACCCAGAGACTTTCCCAAGTCTAACAACTGGGATATTCTCTAATGGCCAAGCAGTCACCTGGTGTCAGTCTAAGAGAGTTTGCTTTTTAGGTATTAAATACAAAACTCTATATTCAGACCCAAAAACAAGCTGCAACTGGACCTCAGGCAGTAATTGACTACAAATGATTTTCATCCTAGTGTTCAAAACAATCCTTATATTTAGAATTATCCTAGTTTGTCCTATCATTTATTAGCCTTTGAAAATTAGGGACTGTGTATAAAAATGCCTTCAGTTCAAAAATAGTTACAGCAATACTTATTGAACCATTTGAATTGTAACGTCTTTACACTGATTAAGATTTTTACCTAGTCTTTCAATGTGCACTGTAATCTCACTGTAAGTGCCTCAGTATCTGTCAGATGTGTTCTGCTGGTGTCCTCACGAATGCTGAAACCATAATAGTAGTGGTTTTATGGTGGAAAAGTAAATTGTGGAAAAGCTACAGTAATAGACTGGAAATCGCAAAGCATTCTGGGTAGTTGCCACCCTGGTCTTCTTCACGCAGAAGCAAAACAAAGACATATGCCAACAGGTAATAAGAAAGAAAACACACTAATGATAATGAAAAAAACTAAGGAAATGACCCGTGAGAAGATCAGCAGCATGATATGATACAGAGAGAAGCTAAAACAATGAGGCAAAGGAGTATAATTAGGGCCCATATGAAAACAAAGATTCGTCACTCTATTTTTACCCCCAAATTTTCTCAAAACCTGTTTGCAATTAGTACAAACATGTCAAACAACATCAGAAATATAAATGGCTTCAAGTTCACATTCAGGTGTCGCAGTACTCAGGCAGGCACTCTCACCCACTGATCTGCAATACATGCAAACAGTTTTGCATCTGTTACCCAGCAACAACACTTGTAATACTTTATACTGTACTGAAAGTTTTGTTGTTTTCAATTTTGCATTTCAGTTTTTAGTGTAACATCTCACAGCACTACATACATGCTTATAAAACATATGATTTTACTGGCATTTAATACTGCACTGTAATAATATAGAAGTTACACGTAGTTGCAATAAACTGTAGTGTGAATCTTAAAAATAAGTCATTCAGATGTGAAGTAGTTTTATGTCTTTTCTGATGGCATGATGTTTTATTTGTAGCTTGCTGCCTCTTTGTTCTCTGTTGATACCGCTCTCGAGCAGCCACAACTTCCTCTTCTGTGTGTTACGATGTAACCCTGTGATGATCACACTGTCGCATTTCATAAGCTGATTTGCCTAAAACTATCCTGCCGCCTGTGACCACGTAACAGTTTGATGTGGGCCTGAAGTATAACAAAAGTATCCAGGATCACATTCCATTCAGGTCATAGGTACGGCTGTATCAGTCTACAAAAACATAGATAACCATTCTGCTGTGTTTCACCACAATTTTCGGCCACAATTTAACTTTCAAACCAAAAAGCAACATCTAACTCCATTTATTCCATTATCAGCACTGGTGACATCATAATTCCAAGCTAATAAAGGAGCATCTCTTTTACAGAAAATGTAAATAGTTTTTCATCCGTGGAACGGTTTTTATTTGTTGTTCTGTTTTTAGCTTCAAAGAACAGAAGTTAAAAAAGAAAGAGAAAAAAAAAACATTTTGACATTATGCTGGAAAATGTTGCCTTCAGGAAAGCAGAAGAGTTGACCTTGTTCAATAAACAAATTCCCATTTATTTTTTGCCTAAACACCTTAGGTCTTATCACTGCTTACTATGTTTATCTAAACAATTACTGAAATTAAAATTCTGAAGGTTTCTTTCATATCTGCATATTCTTACAGATGTGTTGTTCCAAGCAGCAGTTAGGTTAAATGTAACCAAAGTTGAAATTAAAAAGTGGGGCACTGACCAAGTCTGCATGAGTCTTTTTTTGTAATGCTGAGGGGAGCATTGAGACTCCATTGATATGTTGCTGTGGTTCAATAATAGAGATCGAGCTTTAAATGAATTCATTTGGAAGACATAGAAATGATGAGTGGAATATGATAAGCCACAGCCATTTAATAAATGGGCATTAGGATAGATAAGCACAAACACTATATACTCTACAAAGCAGTGTGTACTTTACATGGCTCTTATCTGTATACTACAGAATCACCAAAGGGAACATTTATTTAATCCATCCATCCATCCAACCATCCATCCATCCAACCATCCATCCATCCATCCAAATGCATTGAGGAAGCAACATTTTTCAAATATTTTTTTCCTCTGTTTTGAAGTCAAACTTCCTGGCATCCACTTTTTGCCAAGTTATACCAACATACATGTCGAGAAAAAAATACTAGCACCTAATGTGAAAGTACAGCCAGGAGGAACATTTCAAAATGTCAAAAGGTCACAGCATGAGCATATAATAAGGGAGAATAATTTCTGTTTAGGGTCTGCTTCATCCCACGGTGTTGTTGGCTGAAAACATGCCAAGAGCTAAAAGGTCCGGTGTGGGCGTATTTTGAGCCTTATTGGAGCCTTCTCTGTTGCCTAATGATGCTTTGTAGCACAGAAAAGTCAAATCTAAAATCAATGGTCCTCTCTAATTGGCCATCCACAGGGATGTTCTGTGCACCATGTAGGCTGATGAGTATCCTGCTTCTTTTATGTGTCAGTATTTGATCAGGATCATTTGACTCTTACGATTTCTTGGTTAAAATATCTGCGGTATGTTGAACTAAATCAGATGTCTGTATCAAACTCATAAAACTCAATCAAAATCGTCTTTGATTGATTTTTTTTAATTGCTAGTAAACAGCAAAAAGAAGAGCTTGAAACCCAACCAACACCTACATATGCTATGTATGTTTTAATGTATTATAGTGTTATGTAATATTTTAATGGGTGCTATTCTGTCTAAACTGCCGGATAAAAATAATCTATTCCCTCATTCAGCTTCTTCCACTGTAACAGACTCGTCATGCACAAAACTGTCCCTTATGTCCAATTAAATGGCACGCTCTGTCGCAGCAGTCACTGATGTGCCAGAAAAGTAATGAGTAGGTGTAAATTTTCTGCAGATTTCTTGAGAAGACATATCCAGCAATAGGATAAAGTTCAGTTTAGCTTGCTGGGAATTTTTAAATTTTAAATAAGCATCTTAATGGTTACTATCTCTTTGTGTGTGTAGCTGCTGGCAGCACAGGTAGACATCCCAAGGAGAGGGCCCCGAGCGCTGAGGACCAGGAGGCTGAGTCTGTGTCGGTGAAAGAGCGGCTGGCAATGTATCAGGCTGCCATGTCCAAGAAAGAAAGCAGCAGCTCCTCCTCTGCAGTGGTAAGATTATACTTGCACATGCACATAACGAAAGATGAAGGTGAGGATGTGTAGGCAGCCACAGAGACAGTAGACAATCACCCACAGGAAATCTACTGTCCTGCTTGTATTGAATCCATTACAGGATGGGAAGAACAAATCTCTAGAGTGAATGGAAGTCAAGAGGAATCATCTAGTAGTGTTTTCTTACAAAACTGGTCAATCTGGAAGTGAATCGTTTTTTCATTCCAGTTTATTTTATTACATATTTCTAATAAATCAGCAGGCATTTGGCTGTCAGCTAAATTCTACACAATTATGTAATGATTAAATAAAAATTGATGGAGTATTTTATTTAAAAAAGATCCAAATCATGCATTAGATGAATGGAAAACAGTCTATTATTATTGTAAAAATTTCAAGAAAGAAAAAGTGACATTCACAGAAAATTGAGCATGTAAATTATTAAGCAAATATTTAAAGAAAAAATTAGATGAGCTTATAAAACATAACATATTGTAAATATTTTAAGCAAGGTTTTTTAACCCCTTTTGCTTGTTACCACTAATGCAGGGTTCAAATTACACAATATCAGCCTGATATTAGCCAGGAGAACAGCTCAGCAAAGCTGTAGACTAAAGCACTGATGGGCCATGCTGTTCTTTTACTATGATCCAGAGACTGGTGCAAAGTAGGTTTTTCTTTCTTACAATGATGGCCAGTATTGTGCGCGCACTTCAGATGAAATTGTTACACAGAGTGGACTCTGCCATCTCCTTCCTGAAAGACATGTTGACATTGGTCATGTTTTACAGCCAACTAAGGCTAAGAATTTATGACTCTAGAGCAGTAAATTTATGCCCCCACCCTGCACCCCAACAGCACACAAACATACTGTTTGTGCTGCCTGTCTGCACTCTACATGGATGTCTGCACCTTTCTGCACTCTTTCCTTGCTGATTAATTTGAGAGTAAATATTAATCTACTATATTACCAAAAAAATGTACTATTAGCTGACAATGACAAGCAGTGGAAGAATTTTATAAACCATTTCTTTAAGAAGGAAACTATAAAAAACTGAAATCACCCATCGTAACTGATCCTAGCTCGCTGAAAGCAGAGCCAGCAGCAGCTTGCCTCACACGCTGGTCTCAGTTTACCATGAATGACCAGAGGTGTATTAACAATGTACATGCCAAAACACCAGAAGACACTACTTGTCCGTCATCTTGCCCAGCTTCAGTCATTGTTAACAGGAAACGGACACACCTATAAAATATATACAGCTAGTTTCTTCTGAGTATGAAAACAAGCTGAGGGTTCAGCAACAGCAACAATTACTAACTGCGGCTATAAGACGACAGTAATATAAAGGATGAATAACCACAAGGGGCCTTAGTATATTTTAATTTATGTCTATTTTTAGATGTAACATTGTGTTGTCTAATTAGATAAGGTATTGTGTAGCATGAACCATGCAATACAAACTAGTATTTAATTGGCCCATGTGTCACTCCTGGTGTATGCAAAAAACATCAAAATATACAAAATATAAAAGGTACTTCTGCGTCTTTTTAAACAAAGGTGAACAGAAAAAAACAGCATGATAACTGGGTTTTTTGTTTTTTAATTAAAAAGGACATCAGATAGTGAAATGACCTCATTGGCTGTCTATTACAGGCTTTGGTAACAATGTAATAATACAACTGATAATAGATTTCCAGCCACTGTCAAGACCATGTGGCCCGTTAGCAAATGGACCCGAATGCAGAACCAAGAGAGACTCAGTGAAAGGTTTACAGTCTTTCTTATGAATTTGTTACCATGGGGAACTGAGCAAAGGTAAACACTGGGAATTTCATCTTAAAATTTCATCTCGTTCAATGATTATAGTCGTCCCACTAGGTGGCGCTCTAACCATTACTGACAAATTATACTGGTATATCAAACTTTTCCGAGCTTGACTCTCAACTGATGCCTGCGATGTTTGGGAGAGATTGGACATTGTGTTTTTGAGTGACAGCAGATTAATGCTTTTTGGCGAGTGATTGAAACTCCACGTACCGCCATGACCACCCCGTTTCGCCAAACATAAAAAGCTTCTCAATTTAACATCACAACAGTCTTTAGGTTCCATGCGTCCATTTCATGAGATTGTGTCGATATGATGAAATCCCTAGGAGGAGTTTGTCAAAGTACGAGGCCTGAAAAGAGGGGAAAATGTCGCCAAAATTACACTTGAATTTTAAAATGGCTGACTTCCTGTTAGATTTGGGCTATTGCTCCAAGAGACTTTTTTGTACATCTTGATATCTTACATAAGCTTACCAAGTGTTCAGACTCATAGATGAAACATAGAGCAGGGGCTGGTCTTTTGAAATTTTGTAGGGGGCGCTGTGGAGCCATTTTGAAATATTACATGAAAATAATTACATGTCAAGAAAGCTGTCCTCACATTGGAGGAGTGTGCAAAGTTTGTGAGCTTTCCAAGCCTCAAAAGCTTCTTCCTGTTTCAGGGTGAATTACCTTGCCACCTGGGTGCGCCGTTCAACTTAAACTCACAATTTTCTCACTGAACCATCAAGAGGGACTGATGTTTATTCTCACTGCTTTTCAGGTTGATCTAAACCAGCGGTCCCCAACCCCCGGGCCGTGAGTTGTTTGGTACCTGGCCGCGAGAGTTGAGGCTCAGGTGTGAAATGTATGGTTTTCAGGGTTTTTATCGGTTTTCAGCGTTATTTTGTTATCGTTTTGATCGTTAACTCTGTTTTCCTGGGTCTTTTCATGTGTGTTATGAATAAATCTTCTTTTTTTCCGGTACCGGTACTAGTTTTATTTTGTTGCATTTATCCGCAACACATTAAAGGCCGGTCCGTGAAAAATATTGTCGGGCATAAACCGGTCCGTGGCGCAAAAAAGGTTGGAGACCGCTGATCTAAACAACCTGTGAGGAACAGTGCATCAAAGTATAAGACAGACTGGATTTCTTTGAGTTATAGCAATTTCGTTCTTCATGGCAAAACATCAATGTTCGCCATGCTGCTGGGGTCACACCCTGCAGTGAAAACTCAGTTTTCAATGTATTGCCAAGTCCAACCCCTTAATGCTTTCCTGGAGAAATTTCAGGCTACGTGGGTCACCCACCTCTATAGTGTACCCCAAAGTGTAAAACATGACATTTCCTGTTCCCACTAGGTGCCGCTGTTGCTGCTGTCAAATATAGCAGTTGAAATATGTTCAGGGGCGGAGCCTTATCATATGTCAGAAGCAAATAAGAATTTCATGGCAAATGATTAAAATTCGCCGTGGTGCCACGGCCACACCCTTGTCCGAAAACTCAAAAGCTCCGCAATTTAATATGGCCCAGGTGTGTAGTTGAGACTGACCAAATATGAAGCTGACCCGATCAAATCTTTATGAGGAGTTCACAAAACTTGGAAAAAAGGAATGGAAATGGTTAAATCACCTTCAATCCAAAATGGCAGACTTCCTGTTGGGTTTGCGTCAATGGTCCCACTGACTTTTTTGTTCGTCTCAGCATGATACACATGTGGGCCAAAGTTCATTCATTCATTCATTCAAATTATGTATTCGTAGGACTTCATTTAACAATGCATAGGTGGCGCTCCAGAGTCATTTTCTACCGCCCATATGTGAAACCATTACAATACAAAACTTTTCACCAGACCTGACACTTGTGCAAAATTTCATGAGTTTTTGAGCATGTTAAAGCCCTCAAAAAGGCACTTTGTTTTGCCTGAATAATAAGAAGAAATGGAGCAGATACAATAGAGCCTTCACACTCTCAGTACTCAGGCCCTAAATATATGACCAGGAAATCAGAAGTTTAAACAATGAGGTTAGATTTGGCTTTGAGAGAGGCAGACTATCTGGTGAATACTGGATGGATCAGGTGGTCGTGTTATACTTGGGCTAATGATGATGATCAGCAACACTGTGTCAGGCTGAGGAGCGGGAACAGAGAACGCTGCCCACTGGGGAGGATAATGCCTGCAGGAAGGGTAACCAGGAGGAAGGACAAACTGGATCAACCTGGATTTTTTATTCTATATGTGTATTATAGTTATAAGATTTATTTTGATCACTTTTTTATCAGATGTGAGACTAAAACCTTTTCAGTAAACTATTTCAGTCAACATTTAACCAGTGGATTATGTAAAAATCAAGGTCTAACACATTTGTTCAATTTGTTACTGTACAAATTGATAGAGCAAAAAAAAAAAAAAACTACCATGGCCTACTCATTGTAACTATAGGCATAATTTAAAGAAAAATAGTCATCATCAGAGCTTCAAACATTATTTCTTCTTTAATTAAACCCACAAAAAATGGAAAAAAAAAACTTCCAGAATATCCTTGAGTCATTAGTCATCATCAAGGACAAAAAAGTCTCAAAGGCTTAGAAGAGTCAGCATGTAATTTTAAAAATCACTAATTCAACTGTGGGAGCAGTTTTGTAAGCCAAGGCCAATACGGTAAGCCTGCTCTGTTTCTAAAACAAAATCGTACCTGCTGGAAATCACATTTTCCGTATTTGTAAAATATGCTCTTCATCCTAAAGCACATAAAAGCCTATCACTACTTCCCACCATTTAAATGTTTTACAGTAAACGACAAGGTTGAAGCAGCTGCAGTGAAGTCTGTTAATGTTTTCTTTGCCAGACAACATAAGAGGGGAAGGATGGAGGCTTCAGTTTTTCATTAAAACCATCGTCAGCTTTCATCTGAAGGTGATAAATAATCAATGTGGAGCATTCATCTGGCCACTCTGGCATGTTTCCAGAAGAGAACCCACCTCCCACTATCACCCTTTAAACTGCACATGACAAACCAGAGCATGCAAACTATAAACACACACTAATAGAAAAATGGCTCAAATAGCTCCATGATGGTGATTTCCACTGCATAAACTCATTGCTCGTCAGGGGTCTGCAAGGCAACAAGCAAGGCAACATCACTGTAAAGCACTCCAACCTTAGCTGACTCTCACGTGGTGTCTACTGACAGCTGCATCTGGATGTGTGTGCATATGTGGGTGTGAGGGGAGCGGGGTTGTGGGTCAGTAGCTGTGAATACGAAAGGAAGGAGGCTGATGGAATTTCACCAGATGGAATTTCCACGGTTTTTTGCTCTCCACCTTTTACAGCTGTTTTTTATGTCAATATACACGTAACAGCATGCTTAATAATAGCAGAGGTCTTGATCAAGAGTATTCATTAATAATATAGCAAGGCTGTCTATTCAACGAGTCACAATACATAGAGTACAAAAGAATATGCCCTGTACAAATTGTAATGACACCCTGATTACATTTCTATCAACACAAAGTCCGTCTATTCTTGTAGTATCTAAATTATCGCAATTTTACCAATGTAGGTACTCATAGCAGTTATTAAGAAGGGATCTGCCTAAAGACCTGCAAAACATCCAATATGCAACAACAAAATCATCACAACACATCTCAGGCTCACTTTTTCAGGTTCAGTATCTCATTTGTTGACTTAGAAATATGAAAATGTCATTTTTGGGTTAGAAATGGGTCACAAGAAGGACCATTTCTTGTCCAGGAGCAGTGACTCCTGAGTTACCAAGCTAAAGGAGTAATATGTAAACCGTTTGCAAAGGAAAATGCCACAACGCTTTGACTTTATATGAAAGTAGCAACATCAGACATAACAGCTTTGCATAAATGGTGTGTTATATGCTGTACCAGTCAGCAAACGCTGTGAAATACACATTCCTGAGCAAAACGTGCGGTGCAGGTGTTACCATTTCAAAGATAAATCTTAGTGTAGCCACTGTGAGATAGAGCAGATCATCCACTAACTGGAAGTTAGCCTTATCTTAGCTGCTATGATGCCTGACAGATGCTTCCATTAACCTGCCTCAGCACAAAGCAGAAGCTCCTGGTAATCGAAACAACTGAGGCCGTGACCCCCAAACTGGGCGAGTGGTTTATCAAGTGATCCCAGGAGCAACATCTTTGTCCAGAAGAGTGCAGTCCTAGGAACAGCAAAGATACCCCGCAGGACCCTCAAGCTCCCAGGTCTCTTTTAGAGGACCTGAACATAAAAGACTACCCGCGGGGCAAGTGTGGATTTTTTTTATTTGGAAGTTAGAGCAGGTCATCCACTAACTGGAAGGTTGGTGGTTTTCTCCCTGGCTGCTCCAGTCTGCATCGTGAAATATCCTTGGGCAAGAGGAAAGGGTTGCTCTCTGATGTGTTCATCAAAGTGTGAATGCGTGTGAATGTTACATAGAAAGTACCAGTCCATTCCTACACTGTCAATTTTACAAAAGTGCTCTTCCTACAGGTATATAGTAATTCGCAATCTAAATGGCTCGTGACTTCACTACATCTTTCTGATTCTAGACGTCAGTTTAAAGGAGACATATTCAATACATTCCGAATGTGTCTCTAACATACTCACGTGGCCATGTGAATGATTATAATTATCAATATCTGTTGTAGCGACCAATAACTTGCAAATATCACAGTAGCCCTCATTTGTATAAAAGAGGGAAGGTGGCGAGTCAGTATGTTACAAATACATTCTCACACACAAACACAAATATCAACAGCCACAAACTTGGCTGTGTATGCAGAAGTCAACATATAAATGTCTTACTTAGGCTGTAACTAACAATCCCAAAAGGAGATTATTTTATCAAAAAGTCAGATTGCATTCTTACCCAGATCTCAGAGGGCGAGAATGCTTTCTCGATACAGATGTGATTTACTCAGTGATCATCAATCGTCCTCCTTTTCTTTCTTTGCCAAGAAATTGTTACTTTGTAAGCTCTAGTTTAAAGAATAATTCCTTCCTTGCGTTTTATTTAACCGAATAATCTGAAAGACTATATTTTCCACTGCTGTTTTGATCTCTGTTGCACTATATGCAAAAAGCAAATGAATTCCTGCTGGGTACCTGCATGTTTCTCAGGTTTATTTGAAGATACATCCAATCTTTACAACCTAGAGTTCTAAAGAAAAATGAATGTTAATGGCACAGCAGTGATTTCTTGGTTAAAAGAGCACTTATAGTGCCTAGGATTCTGAAAGTATTAGCATAATGCAATTTCTTTCACTTTTTTGTACTAGCATAATGCAAACAAGTATAACATAACACAAACAGTGAGAACAGAGTTTAGTTTATCAAGGTCAGATCCAATCCTCTGAGAGAAACAGCAGGTTGACAGTCTGTCCAAATGGAAACGATAAGGCTTATACAAGGTATAATGGAATTTAATCATAAAAGTGGCCACTTTCATTCAGTAAATATTATTTTTTATGAGCAAAAATACATACAAGTGCCACAAAATAAAAGTCTTACGAAACTTGTTCATGCCAAACATGGAGAAAATGGGATATTATTACCATTTGACCGTTTTAATCTATAACACCTGTGTAGATGGACACTCTGGGGTGATTTTTGCCATCTGCTTTCTGCTGATAGATGATGCATGAGTCAGAGGCTTGTTCGCTGCCTGGAGGGCTGGCCAGTGTGAAGAGACAGTTTGAGAACCAGGAGTTTGCCTCCTCCTCCTCTCAGTCTACCATCACCCAGGTTCACTTCCAGCAGAGATCTGTCCAGGTGAGACCATAAGCATGGTCAATACATATTCTATGTGTTGACAAGCTGTGATGATTTTAGATAAAACAAAAGATTAGTTATAGTTGTTATTTTCCAAGGAAATATATTTCATACATTTGCTTTTTATGATCAGATGTAATGGTGCATTTTAAGCCGTTTCCTCATCATAAGGGGGTAGTTGAAGGCACACCAGGTATCTGTCCACATTTGAATGTGGCAGAGTTTTGCACCAAACATCCGAATCTATGCAGTCCCAAAAGGGATTTCGGCATTTTACTGGTGCTGAGCCAGCAAAAAATAAAAAAATAAACCACTACACTATGGAATTATGTCACAAAAGCAGAGTGGAAAATCTGAGGCTGGAGTAAGTTTGTGATATGGACTGCGTAACCTTTCCTAAACCAATGAATTGTTAGAGATAGTGAAGGTGGCAGATGAAAGGGAACATTTTTCTTCTTCCTACATAACTTGGAAAACAGAGCTGCGCTGTCCTGTCTGATCACAAGCTCCGTGTAACGTGAGAAACATGTGAAAGCGACTGGATAATTTCAATTCTACTGTAGCGTTTTATTGGAAAACCTTGGCTGGCATTGCTGAGGTGTCGTGGCCGGTCAAATCAAAGAGGGCACCTTCAACTTTGCTTGTCCATGTGACTCTGTCATCCAGTGCGTGAGGAAAATGCCAGAACGTGTTACTAGCAGCTTGGGACAGAGGCCGGATCTCAGTGAAGTAAGGTCAATTCCGGCCTTTCATACATTTTTGCCCATCTGCTCATTCAGGCGTGGAAGCAGAGTGGATTCATCGAGCCATGAGGACCTTGCTGAATGCTAAATTTTACATAGTTGTACATGAGGGGAAATGTCTGAGTGTATTTCATCGAGTGGTTTTGCCTTTGCTTCTATGCAGCAAAGGCAAAACCACTTTCCCCTCAAGTTTTTTTTTTTTTTGCACAGGTGTAATATTGAATGCGTGTTTTGCATCAGGAAAGCTCGCATTATGACATAAGTGGTTTTTGAAGGGCAGAACCCCCTCCCTCCATGTATCTTTCATGTTAACAGCAGAGGATACAAGCTCAAATATCATCCATCTCTTTCATCTCCTTCAAAATTGCATGAATCACAGTGGAGGAAAAGGCTGATTCAGTTTTATACAATTTTTGTAATCTATTGCTTTTTCTCTCCAACACCAAAATCCTCCTATGGCAGCATTCAAACTTAGCAGCTCCTTGAGAAGTAGCATAGTAATGGAAAAACATTTGTTACCGACCACAGAGGGGCTTTATTAACCCTTTGCATGGTATAAAAATTGCTTCCGTCCCGCTGTTTCCAACAGCTCGCAGTCATGAGGTGATAAAACCTCTTTCTTAGTGTGTATGTGGCTATTTTTTTTAGCTGTGGGAGTGTGTTGGCACACTGAGAGAGGTTCAGCATGTCCACATTCCCATTTTTCTGTTTGACAGGAGATGTCAAGCTCCTCTGAGGTGACAGCGAGAAGCAGTGCCAGAGAGCTCACCCCCAGCACAGCCCTCTCTCTCGAAGAGGTATTTGTCATAAGTTATAGGGTAGCATCTTACCTGTAATACACACAGACCTTACTATTAATTCTTTAGTAAATGAGCCTTATACCAAGCCTTTTATATCTCATTGACTAAAAACAGTCCAAGGCTTGAGTGCAGTTGCCAGTATACTGTTGATTTGTCTTTTCACAGGCGAGCCACAATCAAAGAGTCCACCAGAACGACGCGGCTGCCAGTTACGGGAACCATTACAATGAAACAGGTTATTCTGCTCATGCCTTTTATACTGTGATTTACAGGTTTTTATCACAGCACCCCTTACGTCCTGCATATTAATGATTGTTCTCACTACACGCTGAATAAGGGAAGAGCTCTGAAAATGAGATGGAGTTCTGATGATTTTATATTCAGTGCATAGCAGCAAATCTAATCAGGGCAAAGTCAGGAAAGTAAAATATTGGAAAGGGGAAATTGGGCAATCACCACTGCATGGTTTCAGAAAATGAAAACTACTCAGGTTTTTAATGAAATGATTTATTTCTCATTCCAAACCCCCTGAGCTTCCTCACTACGAATGACTTAATGAGGCAGCCTTCTTCTTGTGTCTAATTCAGTTATGCTTGTCAGAGGAGAGGACGTACCAAAGGTTTCCACTCAGGCTTTGAAGCAGCAGTATGAAAAAACGATTGAGGAAGCTGCACCAGCCAAGGAAATTAAGGTAATGATGCTGTCTGTTTATCGAAATAGATGATAGTTTGGGTTGTTTATTAGGTATCAGTATGAGGATATGGCCACATCATGAAATCATCAAAAGGAAATTGCGCATGCCATGAGTTGATGGGGAATAAATTGGATTGGATAAAAGGCCTCATGTCATTACACAGCTGAAGTCTGACAGTTTCTCTCACCGTTAAAGAGAAACCCCAGAAAAACACACACAAAAAAGAACAGTCGCATTACTGTCTGCAGTTCAATGAGTATTTCAATCAAGATGTGTCAGCTTTTGTGCATTTACATCCAAATTAGAATTATTTGTGTCTAGCTTTAACTTTTCCAATCATTTTCATTTGAGGTGTAAAATGTACAACTTCTTAATTCCTGCTCAGCTTCAAAGCTTTCCTCTCCACTACTTTTCATGCCACAAAATCAACATATTTTTTCCAAATACGATTCTAACCTCACTGTTCCTCTCTTTGTGATGAAAACATCTTGTGAATCATAGGTTGATGTGGATTTTGACAAGTTTCAGTGGGCACCAGTGAACCAGTCCTCTAAAAAATCTGCTATGACAAGATATGAAGCTTCTTCCACTGTAAAGACAGCTTCTGCTTCATCAGTGGCTTCTGAGGTGACAGACCATTTCCCTCCTCCACCCGCAAACCTGCTGCAGGTGTCACAAAAAGTCCCAGACCACATTGTCTCTCCTCAGCCTCAGGAGTCGACATCTCAACATAAGTATACTATTAACAGGGAACAGTACTTAAAACACAAGAGCATGGCTGAAATAAAGCGCCTCTACAAACACATACACCCAGAAGTGCGCAAAAACCTTGAAGTTGACATTTTAAGTCAGCTCAGTGAAGCAGAAATGACAGAGTTGGAGAGCAAGGAAGGGGTGGGTGACGTCCAGCAGGTGTGCTATATGTTTGAAAATGATGGCAACAGCTCCAGTAAGTGTTCGAGCCCTGACAGAGAATACCTGGAGTGGGATGAGATCCTTAAAGGTGAAGTGCAGTCCATGCGCTGGATGTTTGAAAACAAGCCCTTAGATACGATTAAAGACGATACCCCTGATGAGAATGATGAGAAGACTATTGCCCAGCAGGAAATCATTGCTGGCAAAGATGTCAGATACACAGCTTGGATGTTCGAGACGCAGCCTATAGACACTCTGGGCGCAGAAACATCCGATACAACTGAGCAATCGCAAAAACAGATCGATCTAGCAAGAGGAGATGTCCGTACTGCGACGTGGCTCTTTGAAACGCAGCCGCTTGATTATCTGAATAAGATCTACCAAGAAGATGAACAGGAGACAGATGCTTGTGTGACTAAAGACATTACTGGTGGAGATGTGAAAACCGCCAGGTATCTGTTTGAGACCCAGCATCTAGATTGGTTGGGTAAAACAGAAACAATCGAGGAGAGTCACTTCCTCAACCTGAAGTCTGAGCTGGAAGAAATTAAGGGCAATGTGAAGACAACGTCCCGCATGTTTGACACACTGCCCATGTGTGTCATCAGAGGTGATTCAGGAGAGATGCTGGAAATCACTACCATTCGCAGAGAAGAGACAGAAAAAGGAGATGTGAAGACATCACGTTGGATGTTTGAAACCCAGCCTCTGGATATGATCAACAGAGACCCTGCCAAAGTAAAGCTGATATGTGGGATTTCCATGGAGGATAACATTCAAGGTGGTGTGAACAAAGGTAGATGGCTTTTCGAGACAAAGACACTCGACACGATCAAGGATGAAGAATGGGAGAGCTCAAAGAAGGAAAAAGATGAAATAATTGGAGCTGATGTAAGGAACCACTGTCTTGTTTTCGAGACTCAGCCTATGGATACTCTGAAAGATAATGCCAATGCTCGACCTTTACCCTCTGAGGAGATTGTAGGGGGTGATGTTCAATCAGCCAAACATCTGTTTGAAACAGTACCAATGGAAAATCTGAAAGAGCTGGTTGAAGTAGGAAAACTTAAGAAAACAATGGCAACAGAAGAAGAAAAGGGTGACGTGAGGCATCAAAGGTGGGTGTTTGAAAGTCAGCCCTTGGAGAATATAAGGGAGGAGAAAAAGGAGATTACAAGAACTGTGAATATTGAAGCGCTTGACAAAGGGGATGTGACAAACTACAAAGAAAGGTTTGAAAGCATGGATTTAAGTAAATGTGAGGGAATGCAGAAAATTCAGGTCGAAGGTGTCACGAGTGGCTATGTCAAGTCCAACAGAGTTCTCTTTGAATCAACCCCATTGTATGCTATGCAAGACAGCTCTGGCCATTACCATGAGGTAAGGACTGTGAGGCGTGAGGAGATTGTGAAAGGAGACGTTCGCAGTTGCAGATGGATGTTCGAGACGCGTCCTATTGATGAATTTGATGAAAGCATTAGTAAGTTTCAGATCATAAAGGGCATATCTAAACAGGAAATTGAGTCAGGGGATGTCAAAACAGCCAAGTGGCTGTTTGAAACCCAACCACTTGACACCTTTCAATTTTTCGGTAATTTTGAGAATGAAGATAATAAAACTAACAAAAGTATTCAGATTGAGAAAGGAGATGTAAAGACTTGTAGGTGGCTATTTGAAACTCAGCCAATGGATGTTTTGTATGAAAAAGTGGATAAGAGTGAGTCCGATGTTGAAGAAGTGCAAAAAGGTGATGTGAAAACATGTACTTGGCTCTTTGAGACACAGACACTAGACAACATACGAGATCATTCAGAGTCAGAGACCATCCTGAAGACCTGCACTGTAAAGCAGGAGGACGTTCAGGGAAAAGACGTGCGGCTGGCTCGCTTCCTCTTTGAAACAGAGAATCTGGAAAACATCACTGGGGAGGAGAGCAGCTCTTTCAGGAGAGTCACAGAAATCGACATCCAGTCCGGTGATGTTTCCAGGATGAAGTACATTTTTGAGAATCGCTCCTCTGACATTATGAGCTCCACCTCTGAGGAGACAATGCAGAAGCTGAAGGCGCAACAAGCTCAGGACCTCCAGAGGGGAAATGTGGTCAACTGCACTTGGAAGTTCGAGAACCAGCCGATTGATGCGATCCGTGATGACGGCACTGAGGCAAGGGAAATTCGCACGGTAACTGATGTTCAGGGAGGTGATGTTGATAAAGGCCGCTTTATTTTTGAGACATTCTCTCTGGATCAAATTAAAGAGGAGTCCACCGAGACTGATATTTCAAAACTCTCCAGTATCTTTAGAGATGAAATAGAGAAAGGGGATGTGAAAAATTACACCATGATGTTTGAAACCCAGCCTCTCTATGCCATCTGTGACAAAGAAGGCCACTATCATGAAGTAACTACAGTTACTAAAGAAGAAATCATGAGAGGAGATGTGGTGGGGGCCCGATGGCTGTTTGAGACAAAGCCTTTGGATTCAATTAGAGATTCTGAGGAGGTGTATGTTATTAAAGCTGTGACTGAGGAAGGTATCAGCAAAAAGGATGTTAGCTCTGCCAGGTGGAGGTTTGAAACGCAACCTCTGGACGAAATTACAGAGGAGATAAAAATGAGGTCAAAGACAGTTGAAGATATCCAAGGCGGCGATGTGAAGAAAAATAAGCAGCGTTTTGAGACTGATGAGATGTCTCAAAAGTACATCAGAACTGTTAGCATGAGTGAAATCCAAAAAGGCGACGTTAGAGCTGCCACATGGATGTTTGAAACCCGCACGATTGATGAGATACGCGGCGATGGCGCAGAGTATGATGGCATGGAAAGAGTGACAAAAGAGGAAGTAATGAAAGGGGATGTCAAGCAGTCTGTGTGGCTCTTTGAGAAGCAGCCGCTTGATAGAATCAAAGAGAGTGATGGCACAGATCTTGTTGTGATAAAGGAGGAAATCCCACAGGCTGATGTGAAGACGACAACATGGCTGTTTGAAAGCACTCCATTTCATGAATTCAATGAGAGCAATGTGGAAAAGACAGAGATAATTGGTAAAAGTGTCAAAGAAACACTTGAGGAACTTTATTCCCAGAAAATGGTGGACTCACAGGGTATTCTTATTGAAGCGGATGAGATTGGGGATGTCCGCATGGCAAAGTATAAACTCATGAACCAGGAGACTCCTCAAATCCAAAAAGAAGAGATTATTAGAGGGGATCTGAGCAACATAATGATGAACCTCCTGAACCGCAGGGAGACCACTGAAAGGGTCATAACTATCGACGAGGAGGAGCGTGGGGACATCAGCACCACTGTGATGCAGCTATTCAACCAGGAAAGGGGAATCAATGTTGAGAAAAAGGAAATTATCCGTGGTGACATTCAAGAGGCCATGAGCAATCTCCTCAAGAGGGAAGGCTCCTCCAAGCGTGGCATTCTGATTCAAGAGGATGAGAAAGGAGACGTTAGGATGACTATCTACTCTCTTTTAAATAAGGAGGAGAGGGCTGGCATGGAAAAAGAGGATATCATTCAAGGAAATGTCAGCAAAACTCTTTATCGCCTTCTCTCCAACTCAGATGGAGAAGACTCTAAAAAGATAAAGGTTTTAGACACGGAGCGGGGTAATGTCAGCTTTTACTCCACATGCATTGAGTCCGGAGCTTTGGATTACCTGAGGCAGCTCCAGTATGAATCGGATGAACTCCAAGAAAAAGTCCAAAAAGAGCGCATCATAGGCGGCGACATTGAGGAGACCAAAATATTGCTGCGGAAGAATCAGCAAGAGATCGGTCGCACAGTAACAGAGGATGATATAGTTCCTGGTGATGTGCACAGCATTGTTAAGGTTTTTATGACAGAGCCTACTGTCACATTCAGAAATCTAGAGAAAAAGGACATTGTTAAAGGCAACCTCAGTGCAGCTTTGGATTCACTGACCCAAGCCATCAATCAGAAAGTGGTAATAGAGAAAGAGGAGGTGGTAAAAGGAGACATACCCACTACTTTGAAGTCTCTGGAGGAGGCCCAGAATCAAGCCAAAGAAATGGAAAAGCCTGAAATCATCAAGGGAGACATCAGGGGTGCTCTCGAGTCACTGGAGAAATCTGCGTCCAGCAAAACCGACGCAGCTGTTGAAGATTTAGTGCCAGGTGATATTAAGGGCACCTTGAAGTCCCTCGAGGAGGCAAAGCAAGCTGTGAAAGAGGTGGAAAAACAGGAGATTGTTAAAGGAAATATCCACACAGCCATGCAAAGTTTACATGAGGCATCAAACGAGAAAAAGGTTTATCAGCACCAAGTGAGCGAGCAAGGTGATGTTAAAGCCACCATCCAGCTCTTGCTGCAGCCAACAACGTCCCCAAGAATGCAACACAGAGGGAGCCATGAAGGGGATGTGAAAACATCCATTAAATCGCTTTATGAAGGACAGGAGATGACACAGGTGGAAAAAGAAGATGTTGTGAAAGGTGACGTTCAAGGGACAATAAAGTGCCTAATGCAAAAAAAGCAGTATTCAAAACCCAAACGCATGTATCCTGCCAAGAAGGCAAAAGCGCCCATGCAAAACACATTAACTGTAAAACAAGAGAAGCATGAATGCGCACATGAAGTTAAGAGCGAGGGTGTTGCAGTCAGTCCAGCCCCCGCTGTGAAAAACCTCTCTCTGAGTGGTGAGTCACAGAAGCACACACAGAAGCAGCATGAAAACAAATCGTTGAAAACACAGGTAATAACCCAAGAGGACCGCTCTGTTACTGTAGCCAAAACAGACAATCCTGCAGGGGCCTCTCAACTGAAGAGCACGAAAGAACAGAAACAGAAAATACAGGCACCCAAGCCTGTTATGATAAAGAATAAACAAATGATTAATAAAGATCAAACAGATGTGAGGGCTGCTGATGTGTCGGTGGTGAAAG
Source organism: Perissodus microlepis (assembly GCF_051167445.1). NCBI lineage: Eukaryota > Metazoa > Chordata > Actinopteri > Cichliformes > Cichlidae > Perissodus > Perissodus microlepis. The sequence goes on along the minus strand of NC_140482.1, from coordinate 13,760,001 downwards.
AGGAGCAAAGCACATCACAGGCGAATATTTCAAACAGGCAAATGTGTGAGACAAAGACGATCAAACAGGTGCACACTACGGTGACGGAGAAAACTGTTGTGCACAAGCAAAATGTAATGGAGCAGGTGTCAATGTGTCAAAAGCAAACAGAAAATAAGGCTCTCGTACAAAAACAGAACATAAAGAATATGAAGGTGGATAACCATAGCCTTGACATGAGAGGGAAAGGTGTGAATAAAAAGCCAGTGAAGCCAGAGATTCACTTTCCCCCTCCTCCGTCCTCGCCGCCTCCCCCATCAGAGTCTGAGCTCTCCCTCCCTCCACCGCCTTCACCGGTGACTGAGAGCCCAACACCCCCCATGTACCGGCCTTCGATGATGAGGCAAGACAGCGACCTCCCTCCCCCACCTCCACCGCCTCCACCTCCTATGGAATGCATAAAGTCTGAGCCTGAATTTTTCCCTCTTCCTCCACCTCCTCCACCACCACCCTCTGCGAGCACACAAGATTTTCTCCCTCCACCTCCCTCACAGCAGGAGCTTAATGCAATGCCGCAGCCTTCCCCTGCAAGGCCAGGGAAACCCATTAGCAGACCTTTATTCAAAGTGCCCAGGCAACTAGAACCACAGCAACCCATACAAGTTAAGCCCAAATGGCAGAAAAAACAACCCACTCCTCCGCCGCCTCCACCTCAGCTCCCTCCTGAGCAAGAAAAAGCTGTGTCAACAGTCAAGAAAGTAGAAGCTAAAGTTAAGGAGGTGAAACAGGAAATAACCCAACAGGTTGAAATCAGCAATCAGACTGAGTCAACAGCAATGTCCCAGACAAAAGTATCAAGCATTCCAGTTGCAAAATCAGTCCAAAAGCAAAGCCCACAGCCACCTAAAAAAGTATTTGTTCCTCCTGTTAAACTGCCTCCAACTCCAGACCCTGATTCAGCGTCCAAAGCTAGACCTTATGCTCGCAAATTTAAAACCCCACTCATGTTTGCAGAGGAAAGGTACCGCCAAGAAAGGCTGGAGAAGGATGAAATGGAGAGGAGTAAAGTGAATACCCCCACTTCTCCCCCAAGTAATATTCAGTCATTTGATGCTAATGCTCAGCATCCTGCAGCAGAAAACACTGAGAAAAAAGTAGATATAGCGACAATAGAAAAGGCCGAAAAAGCTAAAACTGTTTCCAAAGAAGCAATAGCGGTCCAGGACATGCCTTCTAAGAAAGCCACTTCCCAGATCCCTTTGAGCAAACCTTTGATTTCAGTGCTAAATAAGAAAGCAGCTGCTGGATCTTCAAATGTTTCCAGCCAGCAATCCTCGGAAAAAAATCTAGCCTTTGCCGAAGTTAATAAAAAGGGACAAACTGCATCCGCCAATCAGACTGCTTCTGTTTCTCATGCTCACCATGAGGTTTTACAAAATGAAGTCCAGTTGTGCTCGAACTTGGCCACTTTTTCAGTCCAAGAGCAGCAGCAGATTATTAAGAAATCTAGCACCAGGTCTGTTACTGCCACACAGGGAGCGGCCCATGAAAATGTAGATCTTCAAGGCCAGGTCACATTGAAAGCCGAAGATGTAAGGAATATTAATGTGCCTTTGACTCAGGTGGAGAAAATTAGTCCCCCTCAACCCACTAAAATTCCAAAGGTGACTCCAAGTTTCAAGGTAAAAACCTTTAAGATGCCGGTGGAGAAGAAAGAAGAGAAAAGTGACAGGTTGGGACAAAAGAAAAGTGAAATGAATTTACAGCAAGAGAAAAGTAATGTGTCACAGAAAAGTGAAACCAAAGTGAGTCTGGAAGGCAACCAGCTAATTTCCACGAGAACTGAGGTGAAAACAGAAGTGAAAGGAAAAGAGAAAAAAAGCCAGGTGACCCAACCTGTGAAGGAAGTTGAAGTAGACGTTCACACAAGAAAGGGAAAGCAGGTGCAAAAACATGAGACAGAAGTAAAACTGTCGCCATCAGTTACTGTGTTAACACCCAAGGTGGCTAAGATAACATGTGAAGCAACCCAACGGGGACAAGGCCATGTAGCTGTCTCCCACAGTCAGCAGAGCGTGAAGACAGAGGAAATTCAAAGACACGAGGAGGTGGTTGTGACTGAGAGTGTGGTACAGCAAAGGCTTCAGAGGCAAGAGGCTGTTCAGATGCAAAAACAGCAAATGAAGCTGCAAGCGGTGGAGATAAATAAAACTCAGATCAAAGCAGGAAAGTCAAAAGGTGAGCCTAAGGATGTGTCTGTGAAAGGGGCAGGCAAAATTTCCCACAAAGGCGAGGCTTACCATGAAGATATCACCGATTTAGAGAAATGCACTGTAACTCATAAGCTGCTCACTCAAACGAAAGAGCTGGAGGGCGCGCCAAGCAAAATAGACTCCAGCACTGTCAGGACGATTTTAAGTGAAGTCCCTGACTGGATAATGGGCTCAGATGAGAAGAAGAATTTAAGTGAAATTGCTAAGCAGCAAAGCAAGAAAAAGTTGAAAGAGATGATGGTTTATGTCAAAAATATAATTGAAGCAAAGCTCACACTTTTTGAGAAAAACCTGACAACAGTGGAAAAGGAGTTAAGAAAAGACAAAGACAAACAGCCCGTGCCACCACCAGTGCCTCCAAGACCAGAGAAGAAAGTTTTCGGTGGGGCGACTGCAAAGATATCAAAGATAAGCACTGGCTCATCCAGTGCTGAAAAGAAAGTAGTGGAAGAGAAAAAGTCCCCTCAGGAGAACAGAGTGCATAAGGAGCTGAGTGAAGGAGCCGATCACAGGGTGTCCTCTCCATTAGCAAGCATCCGCACTCCATCGCCTACTTTTATTAGTATTGAGTCCAGGAGAGTTGACTCGCCACTCAGAGTGACACCTTCTCCTCCACCCTACAAATCAATTGGAACCCCTCCGCCACATCATGGCAAGTCACATACGCCTACATCTACCTTTAGCAGGGCCACACCTTCTCCCACACTAAGTCACTCAGAGAAGCTGGTGAAACTGGGGGATGCCACATCAAAGCTTTCTCACATTATCACCCTTCCTCCTCTCGTGCCAGTTCCCGAATGTTTTGCTGCTGAAAAAGAGCAGACATCCCCGTTTAGCGACAGGGAGACCCTCATTGAGAGAAACGAGCAAGGCTTGACGGATGTCGCAGAAATGGTGGATTCCATGATGACAGTGAAGGATAAAAAGTCTTTCTTTGAGGAGGCCCAGAGGGCAGAGGTTAACAAGATGTACATCCGGAAGGATCCAATAGATATCCCTGAGCGGTTGGGACCTGATAGTGAGGAAGTCACTGAAACCGTTGCCATAGATATTCTTAAAGAGGATCTCCCTAGAGTTGACTTGTCAAAGCTCGTAAACAGATTTGAATCTCCGAAACCAAAAGTTTACACCAGAAAAGATCCTATTGTAATAGCAGAGAGGCTGGGGAGTGACACAGAGGAAACAGAGACTGAACCACATGCGCCAAGAACCGAAGACATCCCCACACTCAATGTCAAAGCAATCAAGGATGTGTTCGAGACGGGAGAGCATAGTTCTCAAGCAGCCAGAGAGCTTAGAGAACAAATAGAAAGAAGAGAACCTGAAGCAGCCTGCTCCGGGCAGGCGGGTCACTCTGAAGCGACATCAGTCACTGAGCAATTCTGCACCATTGATAACTTTGGAAATATGACAAGACAGATGAGGAGCGAGGTGCATTCTGGGAGTTCCCTGACCCGTGGTAACCCTCCGTCCTACGCAGACGTTGTGAGGGGAAGAGTTCCTACTGTTGCTGTGCCCCCTGAGGCCTCCTCCGAAGAACTGCTGAGAAACTTCCAGCAATCATGGGCTGAAAGCCAAGGAGTTTTCCAGAACCTGGGCTTCAGTGTCACGGAGCAGAGGACTTCGCAGATTATAACGCACCAGCAGCAGAGTGTCGTGACGGGTAAACTGAGCTGTGGCATGAGGCATGATGGGGTGGTGAACATGCTTTGTGTGGGGAATTTTTAAGGAATCAGCTGCACTGTGTGGAAAGATAAAAAGCATTAACTTTCAGAATGTGTTTTTCTAACACTTGATTTTCTTTCATGTGTTTTCATTTGTCAGAAAGGTTAAAACTCACTGTTTGTATCCTGGCAGTTTTATGCTTTTTAATATTCACAGGTTACATTTTGTTCCTGTTTATCCACATGTCTGCTGTGTGAAACTGGCAATGATGCTAATATATTGAGCTAATATATCTCCTGCCTGGGTGTGAGATGCTGTTTTTGTCTGTGAAAGAACAAAGAACAAAGAACCGCCTGAAAACTCATCAAGGAAAAAACAAACAACAGCTTTAATGTGAATTCTTTTCTTTTCTGAAATGGATTCACCACATGTCAGTGTTTTCTTTTTCCAACATCGTTTTTTGAATCAACATTTTTTCATTTCACAGCATAAGATTCCCAAATAATCAATAATAATAATAATTATTATTATTATTCATATTGTGATATATTTATTGTAATCATGACATCTAACACAAATATAAAATTTCTCTCCCATTTTGAGAACTCTATTAATATTCTATGATTAAGAAGATCGGAAGAGTTTTATTAAGTTTTATTAACTGTTCAGTTTATAGTTACCAAACTCAAAACAATCAAGCAGAAACAAACAAAAGGATTTGGACTGCGTTCAAGTAAACACAGTCGGGTCCGAGATAAATCTGAAGGATGACTAAAATAATTATAATTGATAAAAAAACATCTACTTATTAACTTTACGAACTTTGCTAAAAGTTTTGCTTTCTGCAGCTTTTCCAATCCTTTATTTTATTATCATTTGTTTTGTTGAGACTACTAGAAATCATTTCTCTATTATTAGTTACAGATTACAAATTAAAATGTTTCCTTCTCTTTTGCAGAAAATTCGAATTCCAGAGTCCGAACTGTGCAGGGCATGTCGGAAGAGAGTGTACCCCATGGAATCTCTGATTGCGGACAAACAAAACTTCCATAAAAGCTGCTTTCGCTGTGAGCACTGCAAAGGCAAACTAAGGTGGCGCTACTTCACACAGCAAACGCATTCTTTGTCTTTTTATTTTCCTCTGTTTTAACTAGTCTACTTTCTTTAAAAAAAACAGCCTTGGCAACTACGCCTCTCTCCATGGACGCATGTACTGCAAGCCACACTACAAGCAACTGTTCAAGTCCAAAGGAAATTATGACGAAGGATTTGGACAAAAACCACACAAAGAACTTTGGAATAATAAGAACACGCAGAACTCTGTCATGAAATCACCGTCACCTGAAAAGAAAGTCATGGATTCCAAATATTCCACTGCTCACAGTACCTTAGCCACCCAGGATTATGATGGAAGCAAATCAGCTGATGAGAGCAAAAAGCCCACAAATAAGATTTCCGTAGTGTGGCCTCCCCAGCCAGATTCCCCTAAAAAATCCTTTGCAATCGAGGAGGAGTTGAAGTTGGTTAAGCCATCATGGCCCCCTAAGGAGGGCTCAGCTCAGGAAAACGAGCACCTAAATCAGCCTGTGAAGTCCTCATTAAAAGACACCGTTGCTCCTTCAGCTGAAGTACAAAATGGACTCCAGGAAAATAACAAGGTGCGTGAGAGTGCCTGTTTAACAGAGAGTGTAAAAAAGCCCGAAGAGACTCCAGCACAGTCCGAGTTTCTGACCTCCTCTGTAGCAGCCGCTGAGGAGCCAGCGGGTGTCAGTCACACTCGAGAAAGTAAAGAGTCAAACAGCGGCTCGGAGGCTGCGGCACAAAGGGATTCTGAAATGTACTCTGAAGTGCACCCAGGAGTGGAGGACAAAGAACAAAGTGAAGGGAATGATGGTGGAGATGGAGAAAGCGTTAAAGTGCCAGAAAAGAATGAAGAGAAAAGTGCAGGAAGAAGGGAGAATGTGAAAGTAAATGGACATGACAGGCAGGTAGAAAGTGCAGCATTTGAGAGTGAAGGCCAGGAGGAGATAGATAAGGTAAATAATGAAAGCATGAACAATGGGGATGCAGTAAAGGTCACATTAATAGATGAGCAGACAACAGCAGGACAGGCACTGAATGCTAACTCCAATAATAATAATAGTAATAATAATAATGACCAGACATTGTTTGACCATGAAACCCTGCTCGAAGGGCTTAACAAGGCTGAGGGAAATAAAAATCATCTGCAGGTTTTGACAGATACAGCTAGAGCAACAGATTCATCTCAGGCCGATCCCTTTAAAGAATCAAAATGGATGCCAAGTGAAGTGTTGCAGTTGGCACAGACAGATGATGCTTTTGTGCCAGAGGGTGCCAAATGTCCTGAAGCCACAGATTGCTTTTCAGATACAAATTTCTTCACAGAAACAGGCGAGGGAATGCTGGCTGTCAAACACGAGGCCACCGAGCCAAAGATTAGCACATCAAGCTTCCTGGAGGACATTTTCGCCGGCTTGAGTACCAGCAGCTCCAGCCTGCTATCTGATTTCAAATCTGACATCTTCAGTCAATCTGCCGGGGAGAGGCCTCCGGCCTCAGTGCTGGATGACCTTTTGGATTTTGGGATGGACCCGAGAGATGTGAGGGGAAAAGATGAGAAGAGCGACAGCTTTGCCACAGACTACAGTGCAGTAAGGGACGGTATTTCTCTGTGGGCAGAGGAAGACGACGAAGACCTGACAGTGGAGGAGCAGATCAAGAGGAACAGATACTACGATAGTGAGGAGAGTGACAATGCTTAAATTTTGGGCCCATTCAGCTAATAATGACAACATGTATTTTCACCTGTCCATGGAGAGATGAACAGCTCTGATTGAATTTAGCGTTTTTGTACTGAGTTTTTTGAATCTAGTCTTGTTTGATGGAGACTGAATGCACCCGGTGTGCAGAGGAATGGATATCTGTTCTCTGTTTATGTTACGTTGGATCTATATATTTGCTGACTGATCTAAATAAAGCTATATTTTCAAACTTTGCAGTATATTAGGTAATTACAAGCAGTTGATTTTCTTTAAATCAGTATAAGGAGGGTTTTTTTTTTTTCATTTCTATTTTGTCTTCTGTTTGAAATAAAGCTTCATAAACTTAACAGTATGTGACTCCTGTAATGACTTATTGCAGAGACAAGCAGAAGCAGTAGTGAACCATATCCAAATCCTTGTCTGGGTGGTCAGTGCGCCTCACCTGCTGAAATTTCCTTGGTAAAAGGCGTATTGATTTTCACTGATTGAGCAGACCTGCTGTACGAGTTACAGATTTTTCCATTACGTGGCTTTTGTCATCTCCTCAGTTACAGTTTGAACATGTGAGGTAATTAGCTGGCGAGCGAATATATACTGCAGTGTTAATTACAGCAGCAAAAAAAACAAAAAAACACTACAGGACTTTAGAAAAAAGTGATGGCTTCACAAATTTTGTGCAGGTCCCATTACATTATGCTGACAGATCCTTTAAGTTGAGGAAGTATTGTTGTTGCTTTAATAATTCAGCATCCTTTCCTGAAAGGCTGTTTGGCATCTTTTTAATTGGGGTATATTTTTTCCAAGTAATGTTTTAATGGACAATCCAACAAGAATGCCATTTTTACAGATGGGATTTGTGGGCAGAAGGTAGTAATAATACCAATAAAAAACCCAAATGGTATTCAATTTTGCAATTAAAACACATTTATCTATAAGGGTATTCTGAACTCTTGGTACTCTGATCTTAGCTTAATACCATAAATGCAGTTGTCTTCTATTGGTCCATTAGCAAGTTCATGGAAGGTAAACTAAATTATTCTGAAGCAACAGGACCAATTCCTGATTCAGCTTATTTAGTTACAACAGTGACTTAGTCTGCAATAAGTAAGTGAAGCTGGGTTGAACTGGATGATTCTCAAATTTTTATATATTAACTGATTAAAAAGGTCTCAAGAAAAGGTAATGTACCGCATAAATCTGTCATGAAAGATGGCCAAGAGCTTCCTTTAAGTTATCATTACCATAAACAATCATTGTTCTCATTAATATCATTCATATACTTACATCATATGGGGAAAAAGTATGTAATACAGGCTATTGGTATCAATAAAAACTAACTGGGACTCTTGTTTTGCACATTATCAACTACACTGTTAAAAAAAAAACATCTTAAAAGAACGGTAATATTCCGGCAGCTGGGGCGCCAAAATACGACCGTAAAAAAACAGAAAATAACTCCCGCATAAAAATACGGTTATTTCCAGTAATGAAAATACAATTAGTTGTGCTAATTTGACATTGGATCTCGCCTTTTTCAAGTGCCGCTAAACATTAAATTAGGAACATGTTAATGTGATTAAACAATGAAATCATCTATAAATAGGAAAAAAAAAACATCTTAAAAAAACGGTAATATTCCGGCAGCTGGGGCGCCAAAATACGACCGTAAAATGACAGAAAATAACTGTCCCATAAAAATACGGTTATTTTCAGTAATGAAAATAGAGTTTGTTGCGCTAATTTTACATGGGATTCTGCCTTTTCCAAGTGCTTTTAGACATTAAATTAGGAACATTTTAACGTGATCAAACAATGAAATTACCTATAAACAAGGTCAATGAATGTGGCAATATGAATCATAATACGTAAATGTACCGAAATATACAGTTAACAGTTGGTTTAAATAATAATGGCTTGCATGCCCTGGGACAGACTGACAGAGGCGAGGCTGCCATATCGCACCATCGGCCCCTCTGGCCATCACCAGTAGGCGATGAGTATCCGAGCTGGGGCTCGAACCGGCAACCTTCTGATCACAAGGCGAACTGCCAACTCTTGAGCCACGATCGCCCTAAATAGCAATGATAATAATACTTATGTGATGTAACACAAGCTTATAGGAACCATGTTATATACTTTTCCATAGCATTACATTTGAATTCAACAGTTCAATCTTTCAAATAATGGACAGATATTTGTGAAATCATGATACATTTGTGAATGTATTTTAACAATCTAAATATGCATATGTACAGACAGATACATTTAATAATCATGAAAATTATGTTTTATTACATTTACAGTGATTTTACGTTGATTTACATTTGAAATGTTAAATCACAGTCTATTTATGTGAATTTAATGATATTCTAGAAGAACAGTACAAAACTGTAAAATACACAGTAACATACTTCTATAGTACAATTTTTTTTACAGTGTGGCAGATGGTAAATGATAATCTGGCATTTCCTCAGTGTCTCCATTTTGTCACTATTTATGCCTATGCATCCCAGAATCAACCCTCTACAGACTCCATGTACTGCACCTCAATCTACAGTCACACATATGAGTCACTCAAGACAAAGTGTGTATATGTCAAGGAGCGAAAAAGTACAGAAACACTAATAAACTGATATAATTCCTGTCCTTTTCTTTCTTGTTAGAAGCTGCAGTGAAGATCTGAATGTTTGTAACAGTTCTGGTGTCATGCTTTGCCAAAAGGTGGATCCAAAGAGCAAACCCAGGCAACACTTGGCAAGTTTAAAGTAGTCATAGTTAAGAAGTGAATGGTTTACTGATAGAGAGCAGTTGGCAGGGAGATTTAGCAGCACTACAGGTTTGCATATGGGAGCCCTGTCAAAGAAGAGATAAAGAATTACCAGGAGTCGAAGAGGAGAATATGGTCCACCTGCGATAGTCATTAGTTTTATTAGTTATTAGTATAGTTAAGAGTGAATGGAAACTTAGAGATTGTTTGTGGGCAGCTGGTGGATATCCAAGTTTGGTTAATTATGGAATTAATAATGACGACCATGATCTGTCAGAGAAATCTTGCAAACTCCGGCCGTGTATACTCCATATTTGATTACTAGACAGGTGTACGGAGAGCTTCTTCAATGGAGAAACTCCACTCAGGATGGACTCAGAGGAGCCAGAACAACTACTCTACATGACACTTAATAGCAAAGAATATTAAGAAAAACAAGATCTTTCATTTACATTTGAAATGTGAAATCACAGTCTATTTATGTAACTTTAATGATATTCTAGAAGAACAGAACAAAACTGTAAAATGCACAGTAAAACACTTTTATATTAGGATTTTTTCCTACAGTGCTGCCATACCCGCGACCTTGTGGTTGTTAGTTCACATTCATTGGCCGATGCTTAGCGTCATGTTATTATGTGTCCCAACATCCAATGGCATGTCACATTGTTTTTATGGCCACACCCTCACCCCAGAGGCCTATTTCTGTTCAGGAATGTTGTGAATACTTTGAGATTTATATTAATTGCAATTCCTACCTCTACATTTATTTTTTAAAATATATAATTAGCACAGCGTGGCTGTGCAATGATTTATGTTTTTTTTAGTTTTTATTCCTATTAATTATATTTTCACTTGTTACCTCTGAATTATTGAATCAGACCTAGATGACATGAAATTTTCAGCAAAATTATAATTCAAATATTCCTTTAATTGTTGATTATTCTCATTAATTTTCAATCATTTTATATATTTTTCCATAGTATTACATTTGAATTTAACAGATCATTCTCTCACATAACAGACACATATGAAATTATGATACATTTCTGAATGTATTTTTACAATCTAAATATGCATATGTACAAAAAAATATATTTAAAAAACAAGTAAATTGTGTTTTACTATATTTACAGTGCTGTTATGTTATTTTACCTTTGACATGTAAAATCACAGTCTACTTATGTAAATTTAATGATATTCTAGGAAGACAGTACAAAACTGTAAAATATACAGTAAGATACTTTGACATTACTATTTTTTGGAACAGTGTAAACAAAGGGCTCTTATCTTAGATGTTTCCCATAGGTGGCATCTTCTCTCAACAAGTAGTCTCAGTATGTCTTTATCCACTCATTTATTGGATAGATTAGTGAAAAGATGCAGAAGTGCATTAAAAGCCTGAACAAGGGAGCTTGACTGTTTGTAGTGACATGAGTATGTTGACTTTCATCCAGGTCACTCGAATTCAGGTGTTATCTGATCGAGTTGTTTTCTCTTTTTTCTCCATCTTAGTGTTATTCTTGCCCCTGAATGGAAGGAGTATGTAATCAGTTCTGTTTGTTTGTCTGTCTGTTTGTTAGTTAGCAGGCTGGCATCTACAGTTTTCAAGATATCAATTTTAAATTTTGTGTGATAATAATTTATAATAATTTGCCCTCCCCAGCTTAACAACAGCCTCTACTACTCATGTCTGTGATGTTGATTATTGCAACAAATACATGTTAGTAAGTGCTAAACATACACAATTATGGCTGAATCAGACAGTTCAAATGCTGCTATTAGACTGTGAGGGAAATGCTGTGCCACAGTTTGGTGAGAAACATAAAGAACACTAACCATTCATGAAAACAAACAACGTAAATATTAACTGCTTTTTCCAATTCATGCCATAACTTGCTGATGAACGTCACACTGCTGGAATAAAAACTACTTCTTGTTGACTTGATGCCTTGCATCAAGAACATAGATTTATATAAGTGCTCTAAAGAGTAACTACTAACCAGCAAGGCAATTCAACAGTAGGCTGAAGGACAATTAATATGGTTTTGATTTAAGGGATAACTCTTCTGATAGAAATCGCTGGAGCGCACAAAGGGTTCTGAGGATTAACATTCAGGTGGTCCTCACGATTTATTTAGAGGAGAGGTGCATTATTACAGAGTGTTCTACTATGTGAACCGGAATGTGGAACTGCTAATTGTATGTTGTTCATGAAAATTCCAGTATCCAGTATAAGTGGCGCTCACCTCTAAACACTCAGAATCAGGACTAAATCAAAAGTTTTAGAACAAAGACTTTTGGCACTTCAAACATATTTTATTTATATAGCACCAAATCACAACAACAGTTGCCTCAAATTGATTTTTTTAAGACCCTACAATAACAGAGAGAAAACTCGTAATAATAATCATCAACAACCCCTTCTGAAAAAGCACTTGGCAACAGTGGAAAAACTCCCTTTTAATAGGAAGAAGCCTGCAGCGGGACCAAGTTCAGAGATCTGGAAATTCATGAAAATTCCCTGAATTTTCTTTTTCAGGTCTACTCAAGCAAACATGTACACAAAGCTAAGAAACCAAATGGGAAACAAAAAAACAATAGAAAACAAACCAAGTGAAAAAGACTGACCAGCCAATAAAATACTGTGCAATTGTTCTTGAAATTTTACAGTATTTATAACATACTACACTTAAACATCCGGTGCATTTTTTACTGATGAAATCAATTCAATATGGAGAGATAATTAGAAGAAACTGAAGATGATATATTGATATATAGAATTCAATTAAGGTATCTGGCAGTTAGACTCTGATGGCCCATTACTGCAGAATGGAATCCCAGCGGTGATGGGGATTAGGACAGAACCTGCTGGAGTGCAGATACTGGTGGTGGAGATGAAGACGGAGGTTTGAATGGAGCCTGAGGAACAAGGGAGATGGGGGCAGAGGTGGGTTGCACAAAGGCGTTTGAAAGGGTGAATGACAGATGAGCAGTGAGATTTAAAGTATGCAGAGTGCAGGCTGATTGGCCTAAAGAAGGCCAGCAGAAAGACTATTGGACTAGACTAATTATGTTACAATGAGCTTGATAGCGTGGGAAAGTGGAAGCAATGTAAAGCTTAGATTAGTGACCAAACATGTGGGAAGCAGACAAATGTGTGACTACAGGTCTTCCTTATTGAGCTTCATTAAAAAATCAGGTAAAGGATGGAGGGCAAAATCTGAGTTTTCTGGAATTGTGTATTCAAATGTGTTTGTTTGAAGAAGTCTGAAGCCCAAAAATAAATAAATAAAATGGGGCCGTATTTCAATATTAATTTTAAAATATAATAACTTTTAGGCGATATACTGTTTACATTTGATGTGTGCTTTAAGCCATAGCTTCTTTATTCTTACGTTTTTAATTGGGGCAATAGACCTTTAAAACGTAAATCCAACTTTATTTATATACACTGTAAAATCTAATTAGTTCCCAGAACTCAAAAAAATTGAGGAAACTCGTTGCCTCAAAAAAATTGAGTAAAGCTTAGCTAAAAATGACTAAATTAGGACAACTTATTTATTTTGAGTACTCTGTACAAGCTCATTTGTTCCCAGAACTCAAGAAAATTGGATCAAGTTTACGTAAGATGACCAAGTTAGGGCAACTTACTCATTTTGAGTACACTGTACAGCCTTGTTAGTTCCCAGAACTCAAAAAAATTGAGGAAATTCGTTGCCTCAAAAAAACTAAGTAAAGCTTACTTAAGATGACTGTTAGGACAACTTACACATTGCAAGTCTGCAGTATTAAGAATAACTTGATATTTCTGACTGTACAATTTTAATTGTTTACCTACTGACAAACATTTCAAGTTCAACTAAATGAAAAAACTATTTGTGGTAACCTGAATATGATTAAAAATAATTAACAACACTTTTTGTAATGATGTTAAAATCAGCCCAACTTTTATTTTCAAACACAACAAAGTATAACAGCCAACATACTGGACACTGTTCTGCTGAACAACAAACGATTATATTGCCATCACTGTTATTATCTTACAATGAAACAAAGTCTCAGATGTAATTATTCTGAAAATAAGTTTACGCCTACCACAAGTTTGTTTTGTACTTGCATTACTTATATAATCAAAATAAAATATTTATTGTTCTGTCACAAGTGCAGTCTCTGATTTAAACAACACATTTGTTTTTCATTCCAACACAGGAGCTGGAATGTTGTAATGTTTTAAGGATGGCTTGTTTCCAGTCCAGGCATTACTGCCTGAATGACTATCATGGATCAAGGTGATCCAAATGTAGGTGCAGAAGAAAGTCTTTAACTTCCCTTAAGTACAGTGGCAGTGGATGTGGGTTGGAGATGCAATGAGCTTGAACCTGCAGGCGACCATCTTCACTGACCACACCATCTGTGACGGAGGACTCATCTCTCCTGTTGTCCTGCAAGCAAACAATCATATTTTTTGGAACATGAACTTAATTGCTTTCTTAAAACATTTTTTTCTGCATTTGGTATAAAACAGACTCCAATTTACACAATCTCAGGCTCCCTCCCCACCGGAGAGGTGACATTCAATGTCCCAATTGTCAGTCTGGATAGCCGTAACCACCACCCAACACACAATAATGTCATGAAAGCATCATTTTAAAAAGGGCTATGCAAACATGGCCAATAACTTTCATTCTAATGATGTGCAAAATGATTTGGGAACAAAACAAATTTTGCTGTTAGAAAACTTGCAGACTTCACTATATACAATGTAGACTAAGTTTGGGGGATGTGATCTTTCAAGAAATGCAGACCAAACTGTTGTTGTTTGTTTACTTACACAGCATGTCTTGTAGAATTAACTGGAGTCACCAGCAACAGCATAGTGCAGTCATATCTCAAGTCTAATAACAGAAGACAGGAAAAGATCAGTAAAGAAACAACTTCCCCAAACCAAAGCACAAATAAAACAATAAGTAAAACAGGCTGATCTAAAGTATGATTAAAGTTCAGCCTGATTAATATAAATGTCACTAACAGTTGCTAATATATTGGAAAACCAAAATACTTACCACTGAGTTGATGTCTTTCTGTCCAACAACAGGAGTGCTGGTCCCGAGCCTCAAAGACAGTAAGAAGCAAGCAGAGGGAGAAAAAACAGCATTTTTCAACATTTTTCAGCATTTTTCAGAAAGTGATTTTATCCTTAATGGCTGTGCAATTATTGTAACATAGAGATTGCTTATGTTTTTAAATAAAGGCTAGATTTTACATTAATAGATGCCACAGATGTTCAAAAGCTGCCACAAAGCATGAAAAAAAAATGGACGTCTCCAAAAACGTCGGAGCATTTTTGCAAATATGTGATGTCTTGATAAATCGATCAGATATTTGAACTTTACACAGCTACATTCTCGCCTGAAAATATCTTAAAAGTTTATTTTGTGACCCAGAAAAAGTAATAAGTTTTTTAGCCACGCTCTTCCGCCATTGCAGCGCTTACAAGTACGCACAGGTTCCGACAACCGGCAACAAATGCAATCCTCCTTTTCCCCAGACTACCCTTTCTGGGTCACAAAATAACCTTTTAAGATATTTCCAGCCGAGAATGTAGCTGTGTAATGCTCAAATATCTACTTAATTTATCAAAATATCACATATTTGCAAAAGTGCTTCCACGTTTTCGGAGAGCTCTGTTATCCACCAGCGTGATAGCTGACCGGGAGGTCAAGGCTCGATAGACTCCAGGAGCACAGCTAACTCCTGGCTTATTGTTTTCAACCCCCCCTGCACTCTTTTGCTACTCAGGTTAAACATGATATATATATAGTTAGTTAGTTATGGCTATGGATTGAAAATACCCCCCACACCCCACCCTACCCCTAACAGCTATACCTCCCGAAGAATTTTGTCTGGGCTCTTATCTCACTTTTTTATTTCAAACAATCAACAGAAAATTTCACACACATAGTTTTATGTAAGGTTTTTAAGGCAGTGGTGTTAATTTTTAAGTAACATGAGCCCAGCGGCAGCAGCAACGCTAGGCTAACACTAACTAGCTAGCAAGATTATAAACCTGGTGCTAAACTAAGAGAAGCCACAAAATCAGTTTGAATAAGAGTAAACATTTACTCACCAAGTCAGTGTGTCAGGTAAAGATCCACTGCAATGACAATAATCTCTTGAGCTGACGCTTCTCCAGGTTTGCTCAACATATTCCATAACAAATGCTGGCACCATGAACATGCGGACTGATCCGAGAGGGAGGAGGACGGTAGTCACGTGGCATTTTCAAAACACATCTTTCATCCTTCCGCCCTGAGAAGCAAAACTTCCAGCTTACTTAGTTTTACTAAGTTAAGACAACTCAAATAAATTGAGTTTATCAGCATTTTTGCATAAAAAGTACTGGTAACTTATTTAAATCGAGTTCTAATAACAAATTGTTAAAAATTGAGTTCAGCCTATTTAATATTTTTAATTAAACACAATATTACATTTTACAGTGTAGTGTCAAATCACAGGAACAGTTGCCTCAATGCAGTTTAAATTGTAAGGTAAAGACCCTACAATAGAAAACATTTCAGTTATGCTAAGAACATATCCCTACAGCTCATACACAAATCTTTACCTTTAACTTACTTTTCTTCTCAACTTTTCAAACCTTTGAACAAATAACTATGAATTAACAAAAGAATGTGAGTGAAAATGCTTGTGGCCATTCCAGTTTACAAGCCAAAGAATCCACTGCTTCTATCTTAGTGCCAGAAAGAAAAGAGCTTCTTCAGAGGTTTTGTAGAACTCAGGCATTGGTCCTTTTCAGCAACACATAAAGTACCAAAGAAATATTAGGCAGCAGTTGTTTGAATTTTTTTGGCTCACCGGTGATTTTCTAATGAATAGCAGGGTTAAATCCAGCTCAGGACCTTCCATGCATGCCATCCTCGGCCTTTTTCCAAATTCTGTAATAAAAATCATAAAATGACCAAAAGAATTAAAGAAAGATCTTGCCTGTCTTACAGTGTCTACATTGCGTCTCCCTAGGGAAACAAGAAAAATGGACAGAAAGGTCAATAACTTTGGATGATGTTTGCCAAATTGGTCCAACACAGGGTGTAGATTTTATTAAACTTTAGAATGCACTGCTGCACACAAAGATTTGTTCTCGTTCTCTTTGCTAAGAGAATTTCCCAAGCCACTAAAAGGAGAACAGATTTTATACTTTATCTAACATCTACTTTCTAAATACAGTACTGTGCAAAGGTTTTGAGCCACCCTTTATTTATTTACATTTTGCTCAGAAAATGGGAAATAGGTAGTGTTTTATTGAAACGTGCAAACATACATGGAAATACAAATTATACGGCAAAAACATACAAGCTTGAAAGTCATTATTTGGTATGACCACCTTTATTCCTAAACACAGCCTGAACTTGTATGCAAGCTTTCCTTAAACAGTCTTCAAGAATAGTTCTCCAGGCTTCTTCAAGGACATTCAATTCAATTCAATTCAATTCAATTTTATTTATATAGCGCCAAATCACAACAAAAGTCGCCTCAAGGCGCTTCATAGATACAGAGAAAAACCCAACAATCATATGACCCCCTATGAGCAAGCACTTTGGCGACAGTGGGAAGGAAAAACTCCCTTTTAACAGGAAGAAACCTCCGGCAGAACCAGGCTCAGGGAGGGGCGGCCATCTGCTGCGACCGGTTGGGGTGAGAGAAGGAAGACAGGATAAAAGACATGCTGTGGAAGAGAGACAGAGGTTAATAACAGATATGATTCAATGCAGAGAGGTCTATTAATACATAGTGAGTGAGAAAGGTGACTGGAAAGGAAAAACTCAATGCATCTTGGGAATCCCCCGGCAGCCTACGTCTATTGCAGCATAACTAAGGGAGGATTCAGGGTCACCTGGTCCAGCCCTAACTATATGCTTTAGCAAAAAGGAAAGTTTTAAGCCTAATCTTAAAAGTAGAGATAGTTTCTGTCTCCCGAATCCAAACTGGAAGCTGGTTCCACAGAAGAGGGGCCTGAAAACTGAAGGCTCTGCCTCCCATTCTACTTTTAAATACTCTAGGAACAACAAGTAGGCCTGCAGAGCGAGAGCGAAGTGCTCTAATAGGGTGATATGGTACTACAAGGTCATTAAGATAAGATGGGGCCTGATTATTTAAGACCTTGTATGTGAGGAGCAGGATTTTGAATTCAATTCTGGATTTAACAGGAAGCCAATGAAGGGAAGCCAAAACAGGAGAAATATGCTCTCTCCTTCTAGTCCCTGTCAGTACTCTTGCTGCAGCATTTTGGATTAGCTGAAGGCTTTTCAGTGAGTTTTTTGGACATCCTAATAATAATGAATTACAGTAGTCCAGCCTGGAAGTAATAAATGCATGAACTAGTTTTTCAGCGTCACTCTGAGACAGGATATTTCTAATTTTAGAGATGTTGCGCAAATGGAAGAAAGCAGTTTTACATATTTGTTTAATATGTGCGTTGAAGGACATGTCCTGGTCAAAAATGACTCCAAGGTTCCTCACAGCGTTACTGGAGGCCAAGGTAATGCCATCCAGAGTATGAATCTGGTTAGATACCATATTTCTAAGATTTTCAGGGCCGAGTACAATAACCTCAGTTTTATCTGAATTAAGAAGCAGAAAGTTAGCGGCCATCCAGGTCTTTATGTCTTTAAGACATTCCTGCAGTTTAACTAATTGGTGTGTGTTATCTGGCTTCATGGACAGATAGAGCTGGGTGTCATCTGCATAGCAGTGAAAATGTATGCTATGTCTTCTAATGATGCTGCCTAAGGGAAGCATGTATAATGTAAACAGAATTGGTCCTAGCACTGAACCCTGTGGAACTCCATAATTAACCTCAGTGTGTGAAGAGGACTCTCCATTTACATGCACAAATTGGAGTCTATTAGATAGATATGATACAAACCACTGCAGTGCAGTACCTGTAATACCTACAGCATGTTCTAATCGCTCTAATAGGATATTATGGTCAACAGTATCGAACGCTGCACTGAGGTCTAGCAGGACAAGCACAGAGATGAGTCCACTGTCAGAGGCCATAAGAAGATCATTTGTAACCTTCACTAAAGCTGTTTCTGTGCTGTGATGAGCTCTGAAACCTGACTGAAACTCTTCAAATAAACCATTCCTCTGCAGATGATCTGTTAGCTGTTTGACAACTACTCTTTCAAGGATTTTTGATATGAAAGGAAGGTTGGAGATTGGCCTATAATTAGCTAAGACTGCTGGGTCTAGAGATGGCTTTTTGAGTAAAGGTTTAACCACAGCCAGCTTGAAGGCCTGTGGTACATAACCGATTATTAGAGATAGGTTGATCAGATTTAAGATCGAAGCATTAATTAATGGCAGGACTTCTTTGAGCAGTTTTGTAGGAATGGGGTCTAAAAGACACGTTGATGGTTTGGAGGAAGTAATTATTGAAGTTAACTCAGAAAGATCAATTGGAGAAAAAGAGTCTAACTTAACATCAATGGTACTAAGAGTAGCTGTAGATAATATTACATCTGTGGGATGATTACTGGTAATTTTTTCTCTAATGATAAAAATTTTATTTGTGAAGAAGTTCATGAAGTCATTACTAGTTAACGTTAAAGGGATGGTTGGCTCAACAGAGCTCTGACTCTTTGTCAGCCTGGCTACAGTGCTGAAGAGAAACCTGGGGTTGTTCTTATTTTCTTCAATCAGTGATGAATAGTAAGATGTTCTGGCTTTGCGGAGGGCTTTCTTATAAAGCAGCAAACTATTTCTCCAGGCTAAATGATGATCCTCTAAATTTGTGACACGCCATTTCCTCTCCAGATTACGAGTCATCTGCTTTAGGGTACGTGTTTGAGAATTATACCACGGAGTCAGGTACTTCTGATTAGAGACCTTAGTTTTCACTGGAGCTACAGTATCCAGAGTCGTACGTAGTGAGGAGGTGAAATTATTAACAAGATAATCGACCTCTGTTGGGGTAGCGTTCAGATAGCTGCTCTGCTCTGTGTTGGTACAGAGCATTGAAGATGATAACAGTGGGTGGATTATATTCTTAAACTTAGTTACAGCGCTTTCAGAAAGACATCTACTTTGATAAAATCTACTCTCCACCGCTGTGTAATCAATTATTGTAAATGTAAATGTTATCAGGAAATGATCAGACAGGAGAGGGTTTTCAGGAAACACTGTTAAATGTTCAGTTTCTATGCCATATGTTAAAACAAGATCTAGAGTGTGATTAAAGTGGTGGGTGGGTTCTTTTACATTTTGAGAGAAGCCAATTGAGTCTAATAACAGACTAAATGCCATGTTGAGGCTGTCATTTTTAGCATCTACATGGATGTTAAAATCACCCACAATAATTATTTTATTTGAGCTCAGAACTAAATTAGATATAAAGTCTGAGAAATCAGACAGAAACTCTGTGTAAGGCCCAGGTGGACGATAGATGATAACAAGTAAGACTGGTTTCTGAGTTTCACAGCTGGGGTGGACAATGTTAAGCATCAGGCTTTCAAATGAATTAAAAGTCTGTCTTGGTCTTTCATTAATTAATAGGCTGGTGTGAAAAATTGCTGCCACACCGCCCCCTCGGCCTGTGCTTCGAGGTTTCTGGTAGTTAGAATGACTCGGGGGTGTTGATTCATTTAAACTAACATAATCATCCTGCTGCAACCAGGTTTCTGTAAGGCAGAGTAAATCAATTTGTTGATCAATTATTAAGTCATGTACTAACAGAGACTTGGAGGAGAGAGACCTAATATTTAATAATCCACATTTCACTGTTTTACTCTTTGGTTCAGATGTGGATACTGTACTGTTCTTTCTTTTTGATTGTTTATGTTTAAGTTGTTTGTTGCTGGTTTTTAGTTTGTTTTTGTCTTTTTGGAAGCTGACACAGTCTCTATGGAAATGGGTTTTTGGGGGGGTAGCAGGAGGAGAGAAGCTGCAGAGAGGCGTGTAAGACTGCAACTCTGCTTCCTGGTCCCAACTCTGGATAGTCATATTTTGGGGGGTTTAATAAATTTGTCCATATTTCTAGAAATGAGAGCTGCTCCATCCAAAGTGGGATGGATGCCGTCTCTCCTAACAAGACCAGGTTTCCTCCAGAAGGTTTGCCAATTATCTATCAAGCCCACATCGTTTCTGGGACACCACTCAGACAGCCAGCAATTTAAGGAGAACATGCGGCTAAACATGTCACTCCTGGTCTGATTGGGGAGGGGACCAGAGAAAACTACAGAGTCCGACATTGTTTTAGCAAAGTTGCACATCGATTCAATATTGATTTTAGTGACCTCCGATTGGCGTAACCGGGTGTCATTACTGCCGACGTGAATTATGATTTTACTGAATTTACGTTTACCCTTAGCCAGCAGTTTTAAATTTCCTTCAATGTCGCCTGCTCTGGCCCCTGGAAGACAATTGACTATGGTTGCCGGTGTCTCTAGCTTCACATGTCTGAGAACAGAATCACCAATTACCAGAGTTTGACCCCCGGCGGGTGTGTCACCGAGTGGGGAAAAACGGTTAGACACATGAACGGGTTGGTGGTGTACCTGGGGCTTCTGTTTAGGACTATGCTTCCTCCTCACCGTGACCCAGCCGCCCTCTTTCCCCAGCTGCTTGGGGTCTGCCGGGGAACAGCTAGCGGGGCCTACGCTATCTACGGCTGCACCAGCTACAGGGGCCTGGCTAGCTACGGGTGAATGAAGGGTGCGAAGCCGAGTCTCCAATTCAGTAATCCTGGCCTCCAGAGCTGCAAATATGCTACATTTGTTACAGATATCATTACTGCTAAAGGAGGCCGAGGAGTAACTAAACATCTGACACAATGAGCAAGAAAGTGCAAGAGGGACAGGTGAAGTAGCCATGGTGCTAACGAGTCGGCTACGAGCTAAGCTAAGCTAGCGAAACAGTACAGAGACAGTGAGTGAATACTTTGGCTATAAATTAGGTAGTGAGTACACAGAAAGTGTGCTTCGGATGAAGCACATGAAGATTATACTATGAAAGAAGAATGTATTTAAAAGTTGTTAATTAAATTGCTAAGCAAATAAGCTACTCAGAAACACCACTGTGTTTGAGCAGGAACAGGAAGTGATACTCTACCGCAGAGCGAGCGAACACCAACACCAACACAAAGAGCCTTTCTTTGGATATAGGCTGCCTTTTCATTCTGCTCTGTCAAGATGATACCACACTGCTTCGTTAATGAGGCCTGGGCTCAGGGGAGGTCGATCCATGACTGTCATTATGCATTCTTCTATTCATATGTGCTTTTACTGCATCTGGAATGTCTTTGGAATCATTGTCATGGTCAGAAATGCCAATTAGAGACTTTTTTAGATATTATTGTTTGGTGAATCAAAATTTTGCAGATATATTTTTGCAAAATTTGCAAAAAAATAATATTACCAAAAATCTCAAATTGCATTACTCCATAAGCCCTGTTGGCTCAGATTTTCAATCCATTTGTTTAATTTGGCATACATTGGCCTTTTCTTTTGTTTTCTCTTCATTAAGAATGACTTCTTTACAGATACTCATCCAGTTCTGTTCAGGCTTTGGTGAAGAGTAAACAGATTAACTGAAGGGCCAGATGCATCTCTCAGTCCTGCAACAGGTCTTTGTTGGATTTCTTTAGAGCAAGACTTTCAGATATGATCATCAGCTGTAGATCTTTTTTTTTTTAGGCCTGCCACCTATTCTTTTGTCTTTCACTTATCTTAACTTGGCTGAAGTATAAGCTGGACACAGTGGTGGGAAATAGCAAGTTTATGATTGGGAATAACTTAGTCAGGGCAAAAAATGTGACTATTTACTCTCTGTGTGATAACTGTTATTGTTGGGATGATTTGCAAATTCACCAGAAGAAACTGGAACAAATTACATATTTTTCCAACAGGCTGCTAGTAACAAAGTGTATAAAGATGCAATTTAAAACTGTTTCTATGCTAAGTTATCTGTTATGTTTAGATGCAAAACTCATTCATCCCTTGAGTTAAGCTTGAATCATTTATTAGTTAGTGATTTAATGGCTTAAAACAATTATTCTGAATATGGTCAAATACAAAGACTAGACCAATTTTTTTTTTATTTTTTTTTTTATTTTTTTTTTTAAAAGCAGCTAATTTCAAGGCCACTTTAAAAATGACAAGAAAGTCTGCCTCCTTGGAAGCAAACTGTAATGAAGCCACTTCACTTAAAAAACAAACAAACAAACAATAAAACAGCAAAACTGCTGACATGCTTAATTATTTAGTAATTATATTGTTGCAGGTGAACCTGCCAATCAAATGGATCAGCTCTAGCGATGAGCAAAGAGCATTTCCACCATGGGTCTAAAAAAATATGAGGCATGGACTGGAATGCCCATTAAACAATATGGACAACTTGAACTGACTCGTGTTTCAGTAGGTCTGTTTCATGACTTAATGGGAACATAATGGTGATGGCTGCATACATACTCAGTTCCCCTTCAATGGTTAATCCATGTCATTAATGGTGTCTCAATTAAATAAAGGCGTTCTTTACGGAAGCAGCTGGAAAACCTACCCCCCCCCCCCCCCCCCCCCCGGCAGCAGCTGGAAAACCTACCCCCCCCCGGCAGCAAAACTAGTACGCATGCTTATTTTCGTCCAGATGCCATCACATCACAGGCGCTCGCGCTCTGTTGCTTGAAAGTCAATCTCCGTTAAACAAAACGGCATCACCCCGCTCTCTCTCTGCCGGGGCAGATTGGCCGCCATCCCTCCTCATCAAGGCGGCCTCTGATTGGACAGTCTCCTCTCCTCCGCTGACAGCCCCCCGCCAACCCACCTCCATCTCCATGAGCGCAGCGTGCAGCTCGAGACGCTGAGCAGAGGAGGTATCAGCGCTGTGTGAAGCGGACGGATCTTAGGTTCCTGGACAACTGGTAAGGACGGGACGCGGACGACAACACGGGTGGGTGTTTTCATTAAGGGTCGGAAATGTGTGTTTTTTTTCCTTCGGTGTGTTATGTGTCGGGGATTTTTTCTTGCCACTAAAAATATTCGTTCGCTTCCAGCTCCCAGGGATGCTGTGTTTGGAAGTGACATTGAGTTAAAGGCTTGCCAAGTCCATCACATGCAGTTTTGTTTATGACTACGCCGTTTGACCCTTGTTGTGGTTGTAAATGTTTCCTACTGTGGCTATTTCTTGTTTCTTTTCTTTCTTTTCTTCAGCAGGCATGCGCCGAAGGTAATACTGAGATTTAAAACTTGCTACTGAAGGTGTAGTTTGATACATTTTCGTCTTTTGAAATGGCACGACTCGGTGCTCGGAGCTGCTTTCTACTGTGTAGTTCGCAGGAATAACTGCGGTTTTAAGTGCGTGGCATCATTTCAATAAGAAGCCGGTTCACAGGTGTCGGGTTTATTTGCGTTTATTAGAATCATAGAAAAAGGCGAGCAAGGGCAGAGGCAAAATAAATCCAGATAAGTAGATGAGAGCATTGTGCATTTCATAATGCTTTGTACTTCATAGCTTGATATCAGATATAACGGATTTATCTGGCCTCTAATCCATGTCAATTAACATGAACTCAGAAAAGCTGTCTGCTCTCTGTTGCACAGCATAAAGGAATGTGTGTCACCTTGCTGTCCTTTATCACCCTGTCAGATACTGCTACATTACACCAAGAAGTCAAAAACTGAAAGCGAGCCATATAACCCTCAGTGGCAAGCTGCTGAATAGGATTTTACCTTGTAATCTAAGGGTCATAACACAGTTCTCGGTCAGTGTCTATACTAAGCCTCCCAAAAATCCATTCCTATAGATTTACTTTGACAGTTTCTTTGAAATATAAACACCGCACACGCACAAATGCTTCTCCCTTCCACAGGACTGATCCTCTTTCTGGAATTGTACCATGCTCCTTGAAGTGCTTACATCAGTACTTCTTGACACTGTTTTTAAGCGGTGGAGTGTAACCATCTCTTTTGTGGGAGCACAACCTTTACAATGCCGCCTGGGTCGTTAATACGATCATCTCTGCCAGATTCTCTCATTTAAGCCTGTGTACTGGCATGCGACCAGACACTGGAATTGTGTGAATGACGGGAAAGTTCCATTTAATTTCAGAAATGTCCCGCGGTCCTCCATTTGTCTCCTGTGACACAAAATGCAGTGGTTTAATCTCAATTAGGAAATGACATCTGAAAATGGGAACCAGGACGTGGGTTTGGAGGTCTAGTTTGATGAAGTAAAGTATAGAAGAACTCATTTCCATTCTGCTGCTGTAATGCTGTTTAAATCCTCTGTTTGATTAAGCTCAAGCTTGATGGAAGCAATTTTTCTGTCACAAAAGCTCTGACAGATGTTGAGATTTAGAAACTGTTTCCACAATTGTAGGTGCTGCGATCACAGCTGCTAGTCCTTCTAAAAGTCATGATGACATTGATTGTGGATCAATAAATTACTGGTGCAGCGCTGGAAAGAGCCCCTCTGATTTTACTCCTTTTACCTTCCCCCATGAAACTAATGAATTTGAGTCCTTTTTCAAAAGCTGTCTGTGCTAAATCATTATCAAACACTCCTTCTTCAAAACTCAGTCGTTATATCTGCAAATAGGCTGTTGACATGTGCTGCGTTGTAAACTACATCTTATTGGCATCCTGTGAGAGGAAGCAAGTCCCTGGGTGTGCATCTAATAGGCCTGTTTTAACTAATTTAACCCTCATGTGGGGGTTTTATGTGCAAAGGCATCCTGCCTGTTTGAGTTATTGGACGAATGCAATGCACAAAATCGATCTTTTGAAACATTTGCTGTTTGCAATGCAGGAAAATGAAGACTGTTTTTTATGAATCTGCAGAAAAGCCCTCTTAATTACATCATATTTTAGTTCCGGATGTTATTGGAGCTGAATTTATGGAACAGCATGGGCCCTCCTGGATGAGATAAACTGCACGTGACATTGATGAATAGCATTTGTATAGAGCACAACAGAAAAGTGTATTACAGAACGAGCTTATTAACTCGTTTACAGTTTCAATGCACTTACGCTTTCCTTGTCCACACGATTTAAGGGGAACTCTGTCAGCTTGTGGATTACTGTTTGTTACTGCACGCAGTGGCATTTTGGTGCCCTTGGGGAACATATTCCTTTAAAGTGTACAGCGTGGTTTGTCAAATGTCAGTTGGATTTTCTTTTTCCTTTGGCAACTGCTACTTTACGAAGACCTTTACATTGAAATGAGCCCATTTTAATGTCATCAGCTTCAATGTCTTATTATGTTTGGAAACACTTCATCATTGGGATTTGACGTCAAGTCACCATCTGACCATCATGCAGGAAGGAATCCACACACCGATGCTTCAGTTGAGGGCGTCAAGGCTGCAATCATGGATACTTGGGCTAGTTTTTGAGAAAGCTATGTTTGCCTGTGATCGACATCATCAGGTCCAGCCACATTTTCCAATTCCTGGAAAACAGATTTTACCGTAGCTAGGTGATGCTCAAATATCCAAGGCTACCCCTTTTTTTACACTTGCACGTTAACCCTGCACATTGCTACATCCTTGCCTTCTTTCCTTGTGCAGTCAGGCAGCTGCTGTGCTTCTTAAGTGACAGTAACTGTGGCAAAATGCTAAATATACATAGTGGGATATCTGTAATCTGTGGCGGGGTCCATGATGCGAAGCTGGCATACACATCATGTCATCCATACCAAATTCACATTGTCAGAATCTCAGTCTTGCACTTTTATTTACACTTTCAAGGTGCTCTCTACACTTTCACATAAGCAGCCTACTATGTGGGCGGTATAAACGGTATACGGTAGAAACGATATAAATTTGGCCAACGGTAGAGATTTTGACTATACCGCTCTACCGCGATAGCGCATGTTGATGGTGTCATCAAGCTGCGCCTGCTTTGGTCGAAAGCATTGCAGCGGCTAAAAACAACATCATCTGCAAATTATGCCGGGCGACAGTAATACCAAAGAGACGAAGCACTTTTGGAACATGGGGAAAGCCAAAAACTGCGCTTCCTCCACTTCCGTACCATTGAATCATTAATGCTGAATTTTCTCGCAGCTGCTCTATTCCCATGTTGTTGCAGTATGACTAACCTCGTATTGTGCATGAATAATCTCAGTTGTTTTCCTAAATGAAGTTTGGTCCGTTTACAGCATCCTGCCATGCAATTGCATTTGTCCCTAACCACCAGAAACCCTCACGTTAACTTTTATCGAGTGGGAAAAAGTTAGCGTTCATCCTTCAGCTTCACTGTTATGCTAACGTAGCTGTTTTGCTAGCGATCACGTAGCACATCATTATATACCAGCTAATCCAACTTCAGTAACCCTACAAACGTCACTGCTGTTTATTTTTCTGTCTTCATTTATGTTGGAAGTGATAGCAGAGCTGTACGTTTAAATTTTTTCAGAAATCTCTCAGTCAGAACATGCTGTATCATGTTTAGGTGGAAGCTAGCGAGCTAACTTCCTGCTAACTTCTAACTCCATTAAATTTAATAGATTCTGTTTTCATGGATGCCTGGATGTTAAACTTAATTGTTACACCTGGTAAAGCAGCAACGCTGATCATTTTATTAAAGATGAAAGAATTTAGACAGTTTTTAACTCTCAGTGATGCCGCAGTGTTCGTTTGACTTTGGGACCTGAAGCACACGGAGTTTTGGACCCAGTTTGGATTACTCCGCAAGGCCCCTGACTACGGCAGCCGTAATGCTCCGCCAATCCATCAAGCGGTGCGCCTTCATAGCTTACCAAAGTTGTACTAAAACCTTTTTTGACAGATTTCTGCGCGCCGTACACTGCATAAAATCGGTTCGAGGTCAGTAAGCACAACCAGAATTCATATATAAGGCACACTGTCGATTTTGGGGAAAATTAAAGGATGTTAAGTGTACCTTATACTGTGTAACATACATTATACAGAAGAAAAGAATATATTGCGATATATATCGCTACCACACATGCTTCAAATTATACCGTGATATGGATTTTAGGCCATATTGCCCAGTCCTACAGCCTACATTGTTAAAAGTGCCTTAAACAAGCTGTTGCAAGTTGATTTCACCAGCTATAATGATGAGTACATTTACACACTGTAACTAATTAACATTAGCCCTATGACAACAAAAAGGAAACTGTAGCCTGGTCCTTGGTTAATGAGGTGTGCTTAGATTTATGTTAGCTAAAGAGGCTTTTGTCAAAGAAACACATCTCTATGATTTTTGGTCCTTGGAGAAATAATGAGTGGGTGGTGTCTTTTTAGTGGTTTATTCCCCAAAAGAGCACACTACCCTAACCTTAAAATCTGACAGACACATCAGTTTTATTGATCTCGGGCTATACGTTAATTCACACAACATGCTTTAATCTGCTCGTTTGTACAGATCAATTGACTGACCAGAAACTGTGGAGCTCACAGAGGAGGTAGCTCTCCCCCACACAGCCCCCACACAGGTTATGTCTGGTGACAAAATCTGTTAGCGCTTGTCTAATCTTATTGACCACTCAAAGCACTTTATACGACAAGCCATATTTACCTTTGTTGCTCATATTTATACAGCACTTTATGCTCCGGACTTTATGCTTCCTTTGGGAGGAAGGAGGAAACCTATGCAGCCACAGGGGACAAAAAACGCCACAGAGAACCAAACTAAGACCTTCTAGCTTTGAGGCATCAATGCTTCACCAGAACTATTTCTTTTCAAGTCTGTTTCCAGTTTTACCTCCTCCAGCTTGTCGGGGGAAACACCAAGGTATTCCCAGGCCAGCCAGGAGATATAATCTCTCCAGCATGTCCCGGGCTGCCCTGGGGGCTCCTCCCGGTGGGACATGCCTGGAACACTTCACAGAGGAGGCGGGCAGGAGGCATCCTTATCCGATACACCTCAACTGGCTCCTTTTGATGTGGAGGAGCAGGGGCTTTACTCTCAGCCTGTCCCGGATGGCTGAACTTCTCACCTTATCTCTAAGAGAGAACCCAGCCACCCTTCGGAGGAAGCTCTCTATTATGTCTCTGAGATCGCCTAACCCAGGGTTTGGCAACCTTCAACATGAAAAAGAGCCATTTTAGCCCCTCCTACCAAACAGTGAGAAGAAGATCTGCATTTTTTATATATATAGTTTTCCTTTTTTATAAAAGCCTGCAGCAGCCACAGCTGAGGGGCTAGTTGCTGTCCTCTGCGCATGTGCATAATACAAACATCATAGGATCCCACAAACAAATAATGCTTCATTGTGCTTCTAGAGATAAGACACTTCTCAGGGTATCTTTGAGCAGAGCTGTCAGAAAAATCAGAGGAAGCCCAAAACATGGTCACTGACTGGCCAAAGAGTTCTTATCATTATTTGAGTGATTCTAATTCTGCTAATAATGTAGTATTTGCCTAAAAGATGATGCTTCTTTGACTCGTCCCAACTCTGTGAGGACACAACTGGCAGCATTATTCTCTGTGGTCTGATTTATTTTAGAGGTGAGGTGAACATTTATTTATGCTGAAGAATCAGTTGGCTGTTTTTTCCTAAATTGTTGGGCCCTAACTCTACTTGCTTGATTAAATTCTTTAACTATTTTGTACAGAATTCCACTGCATCCAGACCCTGTAATTGCTGCTGTGTTGAAGTATCTCTCTGCAGGCCATTGGAGCTGTTGCCTTTGACCTCTTCTTGGAGCAGGGCAAACAGCAAAGAGCATTTCCCTTAGGGGATCAGTGACGTATCGGATTGTTGTTGTTCGCTTGGCCTTCTTTCTCAGTAATTAATTGTCAGTTTAATCGCAGCACGAGGAGGCAAACCAATGGAGAGAGCACTGCCCAGTTGCCTGTTCTCATGCAGAATTAATGGTTTCTGTGTAACAACTCATAATTTACAATGCATTAGATTTTATGACTGTCTGGCTACACTGTAATTACTGATAGGAGGAGGCTGTAACTTACAAGGCTGTCATCTTTTATAAGCCCTGAATTTTGCGCTGCTACAGCAGTACTAGTTTTCTCTGATTCTTTTCTTTCTCCGAGGGTGTTCACTGTTTTTCTCACTGATGCGCTGTGACCCATGTAGTTCCTACGCTCCCCATCTTGCCCTCGCTCTTTCAGCACTGCTCTCTCTGTGCCTCTCGGTGGAGCAGGCTTTGGGAAGCGGCACAGGCGACTCTGTTTTCCATCGAGCTTAGCACCTTGTGATCATGTCTGTGACTATCATCCAAAGTTTATTGGATCATTTGATAATCTTGTTGGCTAGAGCTTAGCCACACGTCGCACAGTTCTGCATATGACCCTGCAGGCGCAGATAGATTTGAATCCAGTAGCCCAAAACTGTGGTTACACTGGGTTTTTTTTTTTGTTTCAAACACAAGTCCTTTCAGCAACTTGGCACACGAATAGAACAATAAATGGCCTGGTTATTTGTCAGTGTGTCTGGTTGTTTTTACAGGATCTGACACAAAAACATGCATGCTGTAGTGATACTACAATAATGGCACAGCGACATTGAAACTAAATAACGTGTTGTCATCTGTGTTTTTCTCGTTTTGTTTACAAAAATGATGAATGACAACACAGTAAGCTGTTAATATCTCAAATGCTCAGTTGGCAGATGCCTCCTATTGTTTTCTTGCAGACAACAAACCAACAAAAAATGAAAAGCCTGAGCTGAAACAATGTCACATTTTCACTGCTGGTGCAGTTAAGATAGGTTAGTCATCTCTAAAGCCATTGGGGTGTGTTCTAGCACCATGCTTATGCTGAATCTTTCCCTGGCAGCTATAATATCTTGTAGAACCACATTTAGCAACAGTAATCATTTTCTGACAAGGTCAGAGGTCATCAGTAGAGGAATTTTGGGTTGATGGCTTTGATTGGGCCATTGCAACACTTTGGTTCTTTTCTTTTTCAGTCATTTTGTTGTAGATTTGCTGATGTGTTTAGGATCATTATTTTGTTACATTGTGTTACAGCTTTCAGTCCTCGAATTTGATTTTAGGGTATTTTTGTATATACAGGAGTTTATTGGTGACTCAGTGAGGTCAAGGTTCTGTGGCCCACATTATGAGTCCCCAAGGACTGTAACTTGACAGTTGGTAGGTGTTTGTACTGATATGTTGTGTTTGATTTTCGCCAGATGTGGTGCTTTGCATTATGGCCAAGCATCTCCACTTCGGTCTTGTCTTTCCAAAGGGCATTGTTCCAGATGTTGTGTCCTTTGTTCAGTTGCAATTTTGCAAACCTTCTGCCGTGTTTTAATTAGAGAAAAAAAAAAGCCATACTTGTTCCGTCTTTTTTCTAATTATACTCTCATAAATGCTAACATTTAACATGCTAACTGGCCTGTAGAGTCTGAGGCTACGTCCACACGTACCCGGGTATTTTTGAAAACGCAGATTTTTCTATGCGTTTGCACCTTTCGTCCACACGTAAACTGCGTTTTCGGTCACTGAAAAAGGAGAGTTTTAAAAACTCCGGCCAGGGTGGATATTTTTGAAAACGTTTTTGCATTTACGTGTGGACGAGAAAAGCGGAGAAAACGCAGAAAACGCAGCGTCAAAGGTGTGCGCCTTTTTTGACGTCACACTGTGCGCCACGTTATTGTTTCGGTGAAATGAATTTCTACAATACTGTTACTGTACTCTCTGCAGTGTTTAAATGCTTACATATACACACACAGTTACTGTCCCTCCACACATACGACTCGGTTCTGCTTCTATGCCCCATCCTTGTTTACTATTTCCCACCGAGGCTTCTAGACTTCTGATTGGCCAACATTTCTACACGGCTAAGAATATATCGCCACCTGTTGCTTTGGCATGTTCCTAGCAGCGTTTTCCTTCATTTCTGTGTTTACGTGTGGACGGGATTATTTTTGTCAACCAAAACGGAAAATCTCAAAAATACACGTGTACGTGTGGACGTAGCCTGAGATGTGGCTTCTGGGTTTTGCTCGTCTGAGATTATTACTTACTCCTTGGAAATGTGGTAGCACACACACCTGAATGCTCCAGGCCTGCAAACAGCCAAAATATCTGGTTATGTAGAGGTGCACACATGTGCTTATAATCAGTTTAGCGGGACCCGAGTGCTACTTGCCATCTTAATTCCTATGGAAACAGCAACAGTTAATGTTTCACACCTTGCTTCTGCACGCTTGCTTAGTTTTTGTTAAAGAAGTAACGATTTGTCAGATGACTCCTTTATGTGAACGCATATAGAGGCTGAAGCAGAGATACCGGATTAAGAAAGACTTATATGTGACTGGGGTTTTAGGTTTTATCACACCAGCGAACACAAAGAAAGCCTGGCAATGTCTAATGTCCTTTGCAGCAATCCTCTGCAGTCTAATAGAACAGCTTTGTGATTACATTGTTGAATTAAAGTGAGTTTGTATGAATCACAGTGCTTATTTTTTTTTTTGTTTCTTTGCTCACACCTTTGAGGGTCAGCTCACATTTCTACCAGTTGTGGTATCACAAATCAGAGCTGTGTTTCCCAGCACCCTCTTATCTCACAGTCTGTCAGCTCTGGCTGCATGTTGGCTGTTTCTGCCTTCCCATTTCCACATGTGAGTCTGCTGCAAAAGCCTGCTGAGCCCCTCCCCTGCCACCACGCTTAGTGTTGGAAGAGTGGAGATCTAAGTCTCCTAGCCCCGGGTTTTTTTAATTAGGTTCTGATGATGGGACTTTTGCTGGTTTGCCAAGCTGGCTGCTGTGGCTTCTGATGTCTCTTGGTTCCCCTTTGGTCAAGTAGATGATTGGATTTTCATCAGAGTGGTCAAATAGCAGATGGATAAACCTCTCTTGGTCCAACTCCAAAGATTGTTTAACCTCCAGTGCAGTAGGAAAGCAAAGGTTTGTTTGGGTTAGGGCATCTTTCTGTATTCTGCTGCCATGCAAATTCCTTGTCAAACTAAATTTGAGGGTCTAAATTTAAAATTTATGTAGTCCATTATGTTGAGAATATTTGGAAAAACCTTGTGAAAGAATTTCAGAAATCATCCATTTCAAAATTCATGCGTCAAAAACAAAGCTGTTTCCCACATTGGAAATGGAATGCATGTTGGACTTGTATGCCTGCTATGGCTTCCAGATTCAAATACAAATGCTGGTGTCACTAAATAAAGTAAAGCAAGTTTTGTCTGATTCCTCTTTCCTCACTCTAATCCTCTTTGTGAAAGCCCAGCATGGTTTCATACTGATATTTATATCCAGCAAGCTTTAGGGGGAAATGGGATGAAGAGTCAAAGGCTTGCTGTTTATAGTTCTCTCAGCTCAATTAATTAAATACAGAGAGTTCAGCTTGGCCCTCAGACACCACATAGGAAATTATTTAATTTTACTTTCTGAGGCACTGTGTGTAATATGTTGTACTGCTTTTTGGCATAATCCTTTAGGTGATATTAATATCTCCCTGTGTGCACGCTTGATTTCAATCAGCATCTGCTCTCAATGAGCACATATTCCTCAGTGGACCCGACTAACCCATTTGAATAGTTGTACATTTGACATCTAGACCTAATTATAGAATATGCACTATTGCATGTGGACAAGCACCATCCAGAATATTGTCAGTCCTTGCCAAACTAAACATAGCACCAATTATTTTAGGTATATTTGATGCACTTGCGTGTTTAGGTGTCTTTATCCTCTGAGCCCAGTATGTAAATTTGACATTTGCTTCTCAAAATAATGTCTCCCAAATTGATTTTGGGAGTAGGCAGGTAAAATGTGGAGCAATCTTATTCTCATCTTATCCCAGTTGGTCTTGTTAACAGCCTTCGTTCTCAGTTGTTGGAAGATAAATATATTTACATGGGACAGACATATATACGTATGATAACGTTTCTGAGCTGACCTTCTGGACTGAACAGGTGCTTCCTGTAAAATAACTGAGAGGTTCATTGAGATCACTTGTGGTAGCGGTTGCAGCAGGTTACTGTATACACAGTATTATGATTTGCCACTGGTGCTTTCATTCTGATCAAGTATTTCTCTTTAGATCGTATAGGTAAAGCGTTTATGCAATCTTAACACTATCCTTTGCTTTTTTTTGGTGGAACATCCCTTAGATGTTTAAGTGTAGTCAATATCCACCTCTGGCTGCTTGTGGGATTCACTTAATATTCTCAGTTGAGGAGTTTTCTTTCAACTCTCAATATTGATAATTGTAACATGAGTGAATCACCCCCTGAAAAGTTAGAACAGTTTGGAAAGTAAGCCAACAAATAAATACTGGGAAGATATACCTTGAACTACATTCATGGTGAGGCTGCCCTTGCTTAAATGATGCTGTGAGTATTATTTCAGACAATCATCTGTAGGGTTGGGTTTTGATAGCCTGTTCAATTTTCAGTTCAGCTTAACAGTAGCAACTCCATCAGAGATTTCCTGTGGATGCTAATGAGTCACATTGGAAAGAAAGAATTTTAGATGATTCCTCCTACATATTTTCAGTTCATTAATATTTATGACATGCTTTAATTACACAGCTCTTCTTAAGTCATGCCACAGCATCTCAGTGGTCTTCTCTCATGGTTAAGGTCTGGACTCTGACTTAGCCACTGAAAACCATGTATTTTCTTTATTTTCAACCATTCTGATTTGCTTTGGTCCATGCACCCTCTCCTAAGTTTCAGAAAGCATGGATTGTTTTGAACGTACCAGTAACTGAAGAATCACTAACCATGTTTCTACACACTGACTGCAGGAATATTTCCTCATTGGCAGGAATACACAGTAGGAATGAAATGTCTTTACATATTCAAAAGTTCCTTTATGTTCAAGTGAAGTGTTCAAGAATTTTCTCTATTCTCTTCTTGAAATAAACGCCTCCTTTTCAAATGTAAATACTTGCTAATTTTCTTATTAAGCAAACTGAGAAATTTTAGGCTTTTCCCCATTGGTCATATAAAAGAATCAGATTTAAAACATTTATTTAACTTCAGGAACTTGTGAGCCATTTGTTACAGCTTTTTTTTTTGGTAGTTTCAGACAATACAAGGAGATAGATTACAGATCAAAGCTTCTTCCTGTTGTAACAAACTGAAGCCAAAACTAGAAATATGCTGTGCCATTCTGTGACTGGGGTGTGGAAACATGGTATCAAAGTCATGTCTGCTATCAGGTCCAAATGCAAACACCTTTGAACTAGGGCTGGGTGATACGAGGACTCTAATATCGTGATATTTTTTGGCTATATTGCGATACTGGATATATCGTGATATGTTTTAATAACCTCCAAAAACAGATGTTATATTTAACCAGTGCCTAAAATTCCTCTGGTGTACTCATTCAAATCGACAATTCCATATTTATATTACAAAAAATCGGAATGAATTGAAATGTTTTATTTGAACCATTTTTTAACCATCCGTTGCACACAGAGATTTTTCACAAATGACAATACTGTCACAGTAAGCTTCTTTCTGGGGTCAACACTAAACCTTTAACAAACATCACAGCAACAAAAAAGTACATCAAGTAATAATTCATGAGAGAAAATAAATAAACAACTGAAATTAAAAAGGTGCTTCTAACCAATGTTCCCTCTAAGTTTTCATGTGTCTGAGAAAACACACAAACTCCCTGACCGGTCCCTTGGACCACTGTGAGCAACAGCAGATGTGTGCACTGTTGTCACGCCAGCATCGAATCCATCTAAGTTACATGGTTTATTAAAATAATCAAATTACAGCATTTACATCTATGTTAGACTACTTTTAATTAACTGCTTTAGGGTACTTACAATGAAAATTAAAAAAAAATCTTGTTCATGACCTGTTTAGTATGTTAACACTATTGGAAGTAAAAATAACTTGAACTCCAATTTTGAAAACACAACTTTCTTTTTTTTTTCTTTTTTTTTTTTTTTTTTTTTATAAAGCTCTGACTTGTATTATGAGTATGAGTCTGTAGTCTGGGAGAGAGTCCTGTAACTCTCTGTCTGCAAAATACAGTATATAATGACTAGAGATGGACCGATCCGATATTACGTATCGGTATCGGTCCGATACTGACCTAAATTACTGGATCGGATATCGGAGAAAAATAGAAAATGTAATCCGATCCATTAAATATCACGAAAGCACCTCACAAAACTTGCAACACGCCGTAACTCGCCTCAGAACGTTAGCACGTCGGAGCAGTATGCATCACGTGATAGAGCGGCTGTGGCATGCGGGACCTGTCGGTGGTCTGGATAGCATTTGGAGCTTCGCTAGCAACCCGGCATTTCATCTCTGACAAAGTTATCCCCGAGAGAAGTAAAGCAAGTGTGTAAGTCCATCACTGAATGTTTGTAAAGCATTCCTGCGTTAAGCTTAACAAACGATATATGGAGCGACAGCCTCTTCTTGCTGCTACTTCAATCATGAAACTGATCAATGATTAGCTGATCGGCTTTTCTGTCGCGAGTCCGTCTCTCTTGTTTTTTTTTTTTAAATAAACATTTCAAATTATTTACAGAACAATCAGGATCAAATTTGATGCCACACAAATTATTTGTGTCACTCCAAAAAATAATTTCTGTCCGCTATGAGATAACAGAAAACAACAGTCTGATACATAGCCGGACTGGCCATCGGGCATGATGGTTTTTCGTTTTTATGGGTCGATGTTTTTTTGTTGTTGTTTTTTTCCCCGTAACGGTGTAAACAGTGAAAGGTGGCGGATTGGACAGATGCTGGCAGATGTGTAAAAATAACTCAACTGTTTGGTGGTGGCTATGGTGGAGCTTTCACACATTCAGTAAAATTAGCAAGTGGTGGAGGCCAGCAGGTGGATGAGGGAAAGGGGAGGTGGAGGAGGAGAGATCCGAGGCGGCCGCCGGTGCGAGTGTCAGGTGAACTGAACTTCAGGTAAGAAGTTATGACCTGCAGTCTATCTGGGTCAGATATAAACCAAGTTTAGATATAGTTTATTTTCGTTGTGCTAACCTTTTAACGTCAGTTACAATAACTCGTACTGCGTACTAGCTAGCTTGACGGAGTTTCTATACTGCTGGGTGGGTGCTATGATGTTACTGATAGTGAACTTTATTTTATTCATAAGGTTAGTTAGTAGAGTTGCCAACCGTCCCGTAAAAGACGGAATCCTCTTGTATTCAGAGTTAATATTACACGTTTCATATTGAGCTGAAAATAAACGCGATTTGTCCCGTTCTTCAGCTAGAGTGAAAAAAAAAGACACAAAGCTGGAGTTATTCTGTCTCTTTACGCTGTCAGCTGCCTCTTCTTCTCTCTTCTCTACCCCTCCCTCTCCTGCTGCTACTTCAATTACAAAACAGATCAATGATCAGCTGATCGGCGTTTCTGCCGCAAGTCCCGTCTCTCTTGCTTATTTATAACCCACTTTGCGCCAGAAAGAGGAAACTAGCGGAGGTCGTGTTAAACAACAGAAGCACCCTTAAACTTGATAAGCTGTTGTTAGAATTGATTTAATATCACTTTCTAGTATCAGCTGATGTTTGCTGGAGCCACAGCTGTAAAAGCTGCTGGTCTTGATATCAGTTGGATATGTGGTGAGAGGGAAACACGAAGATGAAACCTTACTGAATCATCAGAGCTGAACAGGTGATGGAGAAACAGGTTTACCTTTTAGGTGACATGAATGAGTTCAAGGGAAGTTATGAACTCTTTCTGAGAGACATATAACACCAGGATCCTTTTCTAAGCAGCTGACAGCTGGTAACTGTGCAGGGGCGGGTCTAGCAAAGTTTTGCCAGGGCACAAAGAAATACTTTTCTTTCTTATTCTCATTTAAAATTTCTAGCTTTTAACAAATAATTATCCGAATCTTACAACTAGGGCTGGGCCATATTATACCGTTTACGGTAATGCCGGTACAATGTTAGGCAACGATAAGAAAATGAAATATCGCGATAGAATATGGGTAAAACGTGCATGTGCACATGGCCGAAAAAGCATGTTGTTAACGGAGAATGAGAAGGGAGAAAGCGGATCGTTCAGTGAAACGGATGAACCAGAATTGGTTTGTAAAAATGGTGCCACTTCAGTGATCTGGAACTGGTTTGGTGTTTGTCCGTCAGATACCCACCAAAGCACTTTTTTATGTAGAACATGCAAGCAGGCCGTCGTTGTTGCCGTATTTATCGGACTAAGGTGCTTGTAAATCTGGGTGTAGTCTGGGTCCTAAACTCCGTCAACTTCAGGTCCCAAAGTCAAACGAACACTGCAGCATCACTGAGAGTTAAAAACTGTCTAAATTCTTTCATCTTTAATAAAATGATCAGCATTGCTGCTTTACCAGGTTTAACTATGAAGTTTAACATCCAGGCATCCATGAAAACAGAATTTATTACATTTAACGGAGTAAGAAGTTAGCGGAAGTTAGCTCGCTAGTTTCGCTAGTTACCTAAACATGATGTAACATGTTCTGACTGAGAGATTTCTGAAAAAATTCAAACATACAGCTCTGCTATCACTTCCAACATAAATGAAGACAGGGAACTAAACAGCAGTGACGTTAGTAAGGTTACTGAAGTTGGGCGAGCTGGTATATAATGATGTGCTACGTGATCGCTAGCGACACACAGTGTTGCCAACTTAACGACTTTGTCGCTATATTTAGCGAGTTTTCAGACCCCCTTAGCGACTTTTTTTCTAAAAAGCGACTAGCGACAAATCTGGCGACTTTTTCTGGTGTTATTGGAGACTTATTTATGACGACTTTTTGACGTGAAAGCGCGTATCGTTTTTACTCTCAACAAGCAGCGGGTGCTGCCGTGGGCACCTCGCCCGTTCCAAAGCGCTCACGGGTGGAGGATAGTCCTCCCCCAGCTGCTATCAGGGCAGGAGATGTTCACACCTATGCGTCCAAACTGAAAATGAATCGCGCATGAGCAAAGCCGCTGCTCCCGCACTGACTGTAACGCAGTCAGTTCTTCTTTTACTTATGCTGTTTTGTGGATCACAAGGTTTAAAACTACTTATAAAATCCCGCGATGCATCGTGTGTATTTGATATATTGCCCACCCCTCCTTGGAACTTCACATAGCTGGCTGCATCCTTGATTGTTCTGGACATTTTTTCCCATAGTGTGCTTAACTTAGAGCTTCACACTGTGCAGTTTCCTGTAATCCCTGAAAGGGAAAACTTTTGAAATAGTCTTGTTTGCACAAAGAACAGTGTTGGACAATGGAGAAAATGAGGTAAGTGTGGAAACTCTGCATGGAAAAAGAAGGCAAAGAGGGAGTGTTAGAAACAGTGAACGTCAGACTAGCATTCACTCAAA
The DNA here is from genome assembly GCF_051167445.1 of Perissodus microlepis. Taxonomy (NCBI): domain Eukaryota; kingdom Metazoa; phylum Chordata; class Actinopteri; order Cichliformes; family Cichlidae; genus Perissodus; species Perissodus microlepis. The sequence continues at coordinate 13,721,277 of NC_140482.1, read as the reverse complement.
GGAGAGAACTCCCGGACTTGAGAGGAGTTCTCGGAAGTGACATAATTTTCGCGGAAAATGTAGTTTTTTTAACCTTCAGAGCCTCATCAGCCTATACTGGTGTTTTTAAAAGTTATGTTTGACGTTAAGACTTTCTGAATAGTTTCTGGAATGCTTAGAACTCAAATTGCACTGCTGGAAATAGTTTATTTTGATGCACATGCTGTTTTGCAAATTTGCATTTTAATATTTATTTTCGTTTTTCCTGCAGTATATAAAAATTGGTGTATTTCAAAAATAAAACTATGAAGACACTCAAAATAAATTTCCTGTGGTGGGAAACTATTTTGTGCAACTTTTTTGTATTTATAGTTTTGAGGGATAAACCTCTTAAATTTCTCTAACTAGAAATATATGTTAAAAAACAAAACAAAACAATTTTCAATTTTTATGTAGTTTATAGCACTTTTTTTCAATTTATGTAATTACCATGCACTTAATGCATACATATTATTAAAATTTGGGCTATAATGATTGTATTGATGTATAGCAACTTGAAATGCTCCCAAAAATGGCACTACAACATGTAAAAATATAATATAAGCTCTGGCAGACTTGGTTCTATGGTAGGTCTTAAAGGGTTAATGCAAACACGACTTGTTAAACCGAAAGCAATCAGACACTGGGAGAAGAGTTGCATTGTAAGTTTTCAAATATGACTTTAGTTTGTCAGAAATCTCATTTCAGAACAATTTACTGTAATTTTTTTTCTCCAGTTTTTCTCCTGTTCCATCTGCTAACATGGAGGGAGGTGGCTGAGGTTTTATCAGCTACCAGGAAGCTGTCTTGATTTCAAACTGACATGAAGGGTTAGACCAATGCAAGTTACCCAGCTACACAAATGTAAAAACTAATTTTATAGCATGGTGGGCAGCACTGTTGCCTCATAGCAAGAAGGCCCTGGGCCCACCATCTGGCTGGGTCCTTTCTGTGTGGAGTTTGGATGTTCTTCACATGTCTGCATGGGTTCTCTGGCTGTCTCATAGTCTAAAGACTATGGAGGTTAGGTTAATTAGTGATTCTAAATTGAATACTAGTGTGAATTGTTGTCTGTCTCTCTGCACCAGTCTCTAACCAATCTTTTGCAAATCTATGCAACAGATTTGTGACCTGTCCACACTCTACAAACTATTGTTTAAGCTCAACAAAAAAAAAATTAACACAACATTTTCCATTAATCTTTTTGAGTTATGTTGAAATTATATTAAACCAACAAACTAGAGTTAGGGGACTTAACTTTTCCTCCATAATCAAAGGTGATTTTAATTACCACTTAAAAACATGTTTTTAAGTTGTTTACTCATAAAAATTATGTTTCTCCAATTACATTTTCCACATTATTTAAAATGATTTTTAAGTGTTATGTAATTAATAATCAATTACAAAAGCAATTTTTTTCAAGTTAATCGTTTAAAATATTAAGTTGCTGATTTTCTTCATTATTATCATCATTTTAGCTTTTTCTTATTTTTTTATTGTAATAGCTTTTAAAAAATGAATTCATTCAACAATTTTTTAGCAAATAACTTTTTTATTTTTTAACTGTAGGCATTCAACACTTTATATTTACGTGAAAATAAATCAGAAACTTAAATTTATACCATCGCAGCCAAGTTAAACAATATGCCTTTATGTATTTAAGACCACAGAAACAAATGTGTTCAACTGGTAAAAAAAAAAAAAAACAACACTTAGAAAACATTTTGTTGCAGTAATACTTCCAAGCAAGTGTTCAGTAAATGTCAACTTTCAATGCCTACCAAACTTTACAAGATCTTGCATCTTTCTTTTACACAATGCAGCAAACACCTTTAAGGTCAATGTTACACCTACAGGATTCAAAACAGTTAACAATTTTTGAAACAGAGTCAGCATTTTTAACATAATGCTGGTTCCATCAAGGTCAAGGAACAGCTTCTGAACAACTTCAAAAGTGTATTTCAGATCCTTGCATTAGCTCAGATTGAGAGCATATATTATTCCCATGAGTAACACACAGCACCTTGGGAAATCCTGGCCCTCCAGGATTTTTGTTCCCACCACAATGGTTGCTACTTATGGTCAGATCCAGGGGTGTACCGGTCACCGATGATGGCAGTTTTCATCACCTGCCTTTCAAGGTTGGCGTTGGCCCTAAATTCTTTGGTGTCCTTGTAAAGCAAATAATAGGAATAATAGGTTAGTGGATTATGCATTAGACTTTTATACTTACTGAATCTTAATGAATTCAGATGATCAGTGGAATACACACACACACCTACACACACACACACACACACCTACACACACACACACACACACACCTACACACACACACGATGCTGAATTACTTACACCAAACTCCATGAAAAGGTCCTCTTCCGTCTCTCCAAGGTATGTGATAAGGCAGCAGATGGCTACTTCTCTAAGTATTTCAATTCTATTGTGAAAACCAGAAAAAGATATGAGTATAAACTACATGGGTTACTGCCAACAAAGTGCATTTCAAAGCTACCCAAAGTCTAAATAGTTGTCCTACCTCAAGAAGCATGTCGTTGATCTGCCTGATTCTCACTCCTTTAGGTCCTCCTCTGAAAAAATTACATCCATCAGTTGCAATGGTCAAGTGTAGCCATTCAAGGCTTACAGTGGTTGAACTCTTGAACGTCTCCTTTATCTGTAGACCACACAAACAGAAGAATTCAATCTTGCAGACTATATTGCATTAATTAATGCTCTAATACATTAGTTAAAGATGATAGATGTGATCTAAGGCTACCCCAAGTTTTGGAGGGAACAAAAACAATCTTAGTGAAGACAAGAGAGACATTCCCCACCATAATCATGGCGTAATCTGTAATGTTTTAGCAACCCTGTTTTTGTAGAGGTTTCAAATTTACACATTGTTCACTCCCAGCCCATTTTGTAAAAATATGTCCCAACTTAACAACGCACTAATGATCCTAGATTATCACACTATACTAATATACTAATGTAAAGTCTTAATGTTAAGTAGATTCACATAGCCAATGCAGAATGATGCTATCGGAATGACATTAACAATATTTCACACAACAAAGATAAACAAAGATAGCTACAGCTCTTAAGATCAAGAACAATACTTACTTTAAGCTGTATCACAATAGTAACCAAAATCATTTACAATGTGATATTATGTATAGGTCATGCAAGTTTTATGAAGACATAAAATAGGTGAGCCAGACAGAAAAAAGGAGCCTCTATGGTTACCCCTCTGACAAAACTATTCACAGCTTAAAGGCTTCTAATTTTGTTAAAAAGAAAAACAAAATCAGCCTATGATCGAAATTAGATTGCATTGTGTAGCAAAACTTGCTTTTCCTAGCCACAGCAGCACTCTCTAGCTGAAGACCTTTGTCAAATGAAACTTTATAAGTCTTATCCTCTCCTGTGCTAAAGTTTAGAATGGCTAGCATTACCTACATGTGGTAGTGCAAAAAATGTCCTTAACTGTATGAGCATAATATCATACACAAATCCACTACAAGTGACTAGCACAAATGCTTTGCTTTGTTTGAACTGTTATTTGTAAATGAAGTGTTACTTACCTTGAAATGTCTTTTACATAAGCTTGCAAGTCCACCATGCCATATTCACAATATGTGAATTTGCCTGGGCTAGTTAAGTGGGCAGGGGAGGGAACTTGAAATCAGAAGTTACAGTGGAGAAAAAATAAGTTACCTATTCAATTTCTTTAAGTAATTACAAGTTGAATTTTATTTTGAACCCACTAACATTGGGATTTAATTTTAAATTACATATAAAACTAATTGAATGTAATTACCAACATTATTAATTCAACACAACCCCAAAAAATAAAGTTTGCAACTTAAAAGGTCTATCTTAATCAGTAAATTAGAATGTTTATCTTGCAGCCATGGATTTAATCAAGTGGTGGTAAAAGGCCTGATGAATTACTTTTTAGAGTGCAGGGTGTATCCAACCTCTTGCCCTATAGCAGCTGGGATAGGCTCCAGCCCCATGCGACCCTGAAATGGATAAGTAGAAGAAAATGGATTGATGGATGGACGTGTGGATAAGATAAGATAAGATAAGATAAGAGACACCACCAAAATGATTTTGGTGCATAGTTCATCAGGTGCATCACAAGTTGCCTTTCTATTTTAACTCTAGTGTGGCTGAGCCATTAAACAGCTCTCTGAAGTTTGTATGATTCAGCCAGGATGCCGGCCACCAGGGGGCGACAGAGATATTTTGGTTTCACTTTCTGGTCAAGTGTCATGTTGTCTAACCAAACACCAAGCAAACGATCGATCAAAGTCAGACACTGTGGTACACGACCAAAATAAAAACACCACCATAAAGATGTGTTCTCTGGGCACGTGGACTACAAAACCCCATGCGTCTGAAACATTGAAAAATGAGTATCAATATTTGGAGTATATCTAAGCAAGTGTGCACACTCAATTCTTCTCTTTTATTTATGGCACCAGACATGGTTTATTTGCTGTTTGACTGTGCTCTCATATTGGCACCGAGGTAGGGGAAAAAAACAATTCTTCCCCTTGAGCACCCAAGAAAACACTAGGAGAGGCAAAACACATTTGAGGTTTGTTTGGTATAATCATTTCTTGGAGCGTGTTTATTCTCAGGCATTCAGGGCACTTTTTTTTTCATTATTTTTGTTGTCAAGACAGGCAGCGCAGGCTTATCTTCCCAGAAAAGCCCATGAATATGTTCTTTATAGATTTGAATACTGTATGTTGCACTCCATTACACCGTGACTTTAGAGTGCATGCATGCTTTACAACATGAATGCATGGCTTGTTTAGAGCTTTAGCTCTAAAGATGCTTTTATCTGCTTGGATTACTTCAGGAATGTGTGTGTTATCTAGCTGCCTTGAGAAAAATAATAATGTAATATGGCTAGGCTAATATGCACCGTGGTGAGATAAGCAGTACGTCCTCTCTTGATGTATCTTTTAAAAATGTGGTTGATTACATTGTCATAGTGGGTTTTTTTTTTGTTTTTGTTTTTTTTACAGTTAATCAACTGCAGGCTTTGGAATTTACTTTGAGTGGACATAACTATCCAGTATATCCATATAACATTGCATTTGATTGCATACGCTGATATGCTAAGAATCTTCATCGAATCATCCATTCTCTGCTTTTAATTTGTTCTAGTTTTTATAGACCAGAAATGTGAAAAGTAATCACGTATTTAGTGATTCTTCTTCAGTTAGCACAGATTTGATCCTATTTTATATTGAAAATTCACAGAAAAAAAAGCAAAGAAGTAAACGATAATGAGGATTGTAATGGCACCTGAAAGCAACAAAACAAACATATTGTAATAATGTGGAAGAAAAGTCATCAGCTAGAAGTAGAATACGTTCAGCTACTTTGTATGATTTATACAGGAGAACAAAACAGTTTAGTTTTTCTTCATGTGGCCATGCAGTCATTAGATGTTTGTCTACTCACCAGCTCTGTGGATAATCTTGATATTTGGATCATTTGTCATTCATTCAGCTGTCATCATTACACTCTGCCCTTAGGAAATGGCAGTATTGGGTGTCTTATATACACCTGGTGACCTTTCCATCAATGAAAAATTAGAACCTAAGTCATTTAATATAGCTGGCTTTACACTGACTTAAAGCTACTCTCTCAGCCGCTGATAGCTGGGAGAGTAGCTGTCACTCACTTTCCATCATGTTTCCGTCATGTCACAAAACTCTACTGATAAAAGATGTGTTCACCTGTTATTGTAGAGAGGAAACAGGAAGCCATCATATGTGTGTTGCTGCTGACAGTCCTATTCACATCAGTATAAACAGCCTTTGTGTAATGAACCAGTGGATGGTAGTCCTGCTTTGTGGTTTGACTTTGCAGCTCTGCCTCCCCACAGCCTGTGAGATTTGTTTGATGTGCTATGATGCCAAACAATGCTACAATAATCCTGCAGGTTCAAAGTCAACCACACAGCTGTTTCCATATGTAACATACATAGGAGAGTTTTATGACAGTAAGATGCTGTTTTCAGTTTTGTCATTTTGGTAAATACTGTTGATTACAAGTAGACTAGGCCTTGTCTTTGAATGTCAGCAATTCAAATGATCAGACACTTCCAACTGCTGTTAGTCATTTGTCTCACTGATAGGACTTATGTGACATTTAGCCTTGGTTGGTAGCTTACTTTGTTAGCATGCATGTCACAGTAGATGGCTAAACTGTTCCTTACATTTTACAGGTAATATGACAATCTTGTTTTTATATAAAAGCTTTGTTTGTCAAATCTGGCACTTGATGTTTTTCATGTGCCATTTTAAATTCATAATCTTGTTGTAGTAGTTGTAGTATTAGTATTATCAATGTTAGATAAGAACTATCTAAACTTAAATATTCTTATCTGGAAATGAATAATAACAATAAATGTATAATGTTGATTGGTATTCATTATGTCATGTGTCAGGCCTGCAATGGACTAGTGACCTATTCAGAGTATGCCCCGCATTTTGCATTATGGCAGCTGGGATGGTCCCCAGCCCCACCATAAGCATTTAACCCTTTCATGCATAGTGGTCACTACAGTGGACAGTTATTCAAAGGTTGTTTTCTTGTATTTGTGTCAGTGTTGATGGTATGCTTGCACATAAACCACTACATTGGACACTGATGTATCACTGGCTGACCACCCACTAGTCAGCCAGTGGTCCATCTAAGTGGACATGTAAAAAACTCTTTGAAAAGTTCATGTTTAAAAAAATGAAGTTCAAAAATCTTTTTTTCATGCCTAAAGATGAATAAGAAAAAAAATCCTGATTAAGGTTGCATGAAAGGGTTCAGCAAATGGATGGGCTGTCATGAACTCTTGCATTGATGATGACTTTAATTACTATGGAAATGGACAAAGCTTCAAAGCATTTTGGTAAGCCTTAGTTATTGTACTGTACATAGCCGTGGAATATAGTGTAACAGGGCAGAGGTCAGGAATAACAGGTAATGTTGCTTCTATTTTTTGGCTAGGTAGGCTGATAAAACAAGGCATCCATGGCTATGCTAGCTGTTCTAGAAGACTTTGAGCTAAATGATAATGGTAAATCTAATCTTGACAATTGCTTAACATCGATAAAACAAAATAATATAAAAAAAAAATACCATGTCCTTTCCTTTGTACACATTTTTGGCCTTATAGATAACAGCAAACAAATAGAAGAAAACAGAAAACTGCAAGAAAATAGTTCAGTGATTGAGAGCAAAATCATATTACTACAAAAATTATTCCAGCTTTAGTAGTTGAGTAGCTGTTGAGGGCAGTGAAGTTCCAGTGCCATTGGCACTGCCATCTTGGTTGCTAACTGTGAAACTGCATGGTCTTTGTTAATGGATGTTAAACAGCAACAGATTGTTTGCCAGAGATCATAATGTAGATAATTCTCCTTCACTGAAGTGGCCAAAATTCACCAAATGAACATATTTTTGTATCCAGACTGACCTGAAGCCTGAAACTGAACCCATCATTGGGGTGGCTGTAGCTCAGGAGGTAGAGCAGGTTATCTACAGCTTATCTGAAGGTTGGTTGTTCAAGTCTGCATGCCAAAGTATGCTTGGGCAAGATACATAATCCCAAGTTGCTTCCCAATGTGCTAGTCAGAGTAGGCATGTGTGTGGATGTTTGATAGGAAGAAGGTGTTTGTTTGAATGTTTTATAAAATGCTTTAAGAGTAGAATGTGTAAGAACCAGTCCATTTAGCATCGATCCACATTTTGCGTTGGCTTAACTTTTCAGACCTGACCTGGAAGATATGCCCATCTTTATACTGGTGATTTACTGATATTGTATTATGTATTTTTATTTTCCAATAAGCATAAAAACAAACTACAGCTAAAGTTGATGCTAATGGCAATAGTTTTCAGGACTACAGACTGCTTGGCATCTGCTTGGCAGCAAGTGGTTGCTGGATGCAAGATTAGGTTTTGCAATTTAGGAGAAGCTGTTGAATTTAACTCACAGAGCTAAAAGAATAACTACAATAAGAAACTTGCCACATAAAAGAGTTTTCTGTACAGATTTCTATATTATTAATAATAGAAATTATGTCATGTTGATCATCTGTACAATTAAAGGAAGAATCTCCACAAGAGCTGCCTGGCAAAAAAATGGCCTCCTTGTGTTTTATGGAGCTGAGCAGGAATAAATAATCTTGTTGGACATTGCATGTTACACTGAGATAAGCGAGACAGGTGAAATAATGTCACAATCTATATCGTTGCATACAGTATCATTTTCGAAGTGTAGCAGACTGCCATAAAGGCCTGGTGAATTATACCTTTTATCTTTTCTTTTGTAGTGCTGAGACACTGCTCATCTATCTAAACAGTAAACAAACGTTGGACCATGCATCAAAGCACTGAACACCCCCAAAGAGAAGGACAAGATAACGAGGGAGGGAGGTCTTTTAGCAGTAGCATTATGTAAGCTCACTGGTGTAGTGTGGCATTGTTTCATGATTCAGACTGGCATGCTTATTTGCATTAATGGTTAAATCTTGTTTATAATTTTTTTCTCTGCAAATGTTTTAATTGCCAGATTTTTTTTTGATAGAAACAACAAATTGCATCTTCTTTTTTGTGGCATCAGTGAGCACAGCATTAACCAGTTCTCAGTACTTTCTGGTTAGTAATCCTCTTGCCTGCTGATCACTTTTTTCAGAGAATCAGTTGAATGAAGTACTTAGGAGGTCATTAATATACCTGGTGTGCATATGGGGAACATTGCATTGATTTGCTGAGGATCAAAAGAGCAGGAAGTTTCATTATTTAAAAACGGGACTTTAAGTTGTTGTTTTAATAAGAAAGAATGTGAATAACCTTTAAATGTAACCATTTACATCAAGAAAATAAGGCACAGACAAAGTGTTATTTTAAATCATCTTAAAATAATATGTTGGTCTTATCAGGCAAAGCTGTGAGCAGACCCCTTTTGTTGGACTTGGTTAGTGTTTCTTTGATGACACTGTGCATTCTGTGTAATCCCATGCCATGTTCACACTAGAATGGTCCCCATGATCTAGAGTTATTGCTCCCTTCAATCACTGCATCTGTGGCAGTAGGCCCGCCATTTCCTCTGCATTCATCACCATTACGAAAGCAATCAGCGGTGGAGGAGGCCAGCCAGGCTATAGGAAGCATGCAGTGTAGATGGCAGGACCAGATTCATGCCACCCCCTACCCCCAACCCACCGAAGCCACTACCACTTTATCGAGCACTGTGATCTATTGCAGGAGAAAGCTGGAGCAGTCTTCAAATAAAAGCAATAACTGTGTGGCTGTGGAGAAGGAAATCAGGAGGAAGAAGTGTCCTAGCAAGCCAGGCACCACACCTCTCCCAACTCAGCCGTGTATATGAACATACGTTTCTCATCTCTCCACCTACCCCACCCCTAAACCCGACACCCCTTCTGTTGCTTCCTTCTCACTCAAGTTTATTATGAGCTGCTCGCCTTATTGCCTGTTCACACCTCATCTGTCTGGCTGGCTGAAAAGGCCTCCCAGGAAGAGATTAGCAATCCAATAACTCGTGGAGCATCCACCTCAGCAGCAGGTGCGCCCCAGAGTGAATGCTGATGAGAACAGCCAGGACTCTAAAATAGAACAGGCCAGGCAGTATTTGCGAACAGCAAATACTGCTGTCACTCAGAAGCATTAACCTGTTGGTGAGCCTAACTTGTTGTTAAGTTATAGCAATTTTTACATCATTAGGAGATACTGCGCTCAACTAGAGGTTTCCAGATTTGCCGCGTTTTATTTTATGCGTATTGGTTGTTTCTGTTTTGCAAAAGAAGAAGAAAGGGGCAGAGTTCAGAGGCACAAGAGACACAGGATTAACAGAAGATGAAGTCAACTGACTTGATAACAACTTGTTATTCTGCTGTAATCCATGCTAATGGATTTCAGGTCTTTCTATCCCACAAGAACTCTGTACCAAGAGTTATGAACACATTTGTCTTCCTCCAAATTGCTCAGCGATTAAGCACCTGAATGGAGGCTCAGTACTGTGAAAGAAAAGTGAGGTTACTTCTTCCTGAGTGATGATTTTATTTTTAAACACAGACAAAATTCATTATTTGACTTATACTCCACAAATCTCAAGAAACAAACACTTTGCGCTTTGCAAAGTTTAATATCCAAGAGTTACGGGACTAACCCATGCCCTCTAGAGGCCTGAGTGTGCACATGGCCAACAACACAGATTGACTTCTTTTCTTACTTATTCAGTTGCATCAAGTCAGCAAAATAGAGCTGTTATTTTAGTGGTGAGTGTGAAGCTAGTGTTGCTGTGGCTCATTTCTTTACTGATTTTCCTTACATGTTCACTAAGCTAAACACAGCTAAATAGATGTGAAATTATAAGTTTGTTACTGGTAGTTTTCCTAAGCATTGTTACTGACATTGTTTCATACAATACTATTGTTTCATTAATTTCATTAATTAACCTCATGCCACTGTAGTGACTAGCTTTGTTTGACAGTATATAGAACAAACCTGACAACATTAACTCACAGAAAACATCAGTTAATGAAATATTTATTTCCAAGTGCTTCAAAGTCAGCTAAACACATCAAATATTTGAGGGTTTTATTCCAAAGGTGGCAAGCACCTTCTCCAAAAACGGCAGAAAACCTTTGTGGTTATTGTAATAAACATTACAGTCTATTCTCAATCTCAGTCAGATCTCTCCAGAGATGTTTAGTGATGTTCAAGTCTCGGCTCTGACTAGGCTACAATTCACAGAGTGGTCCCAAAGCCACTCCTTAGTTGTCTTTGTTGTGCTAATAATTGTGGTCCTGTTGGAAGGGGAACCTTTGCCCCAGTTTGGGGTTCAGGTCACTCTGGAGTGATAGATGCCTGGCATTCAGACCAGAGTGTTCGATCTTCATTTCATCAGACCACACAATGTAGTTTCTCGTGGTCTGAGAGTCCTTCAGGTGTGATTTGGTAAACTCCAGGTGGGCAGTCATGTGCCTTTTACCATACAGACCTGGTTGGTGGAGTGCTGCAGAAATGGTTGTTCTTTTTGACGATTGTCCTCTCTTCACAGAGCAATGGTAGATATCTGTCAGAGTGACCATTGGGTTTTTTGGTCAACTCCCTACCCCGACACACAGGTTGGTTGCATGGCCAGTTCTAGATGCCTTCCATTTATACATGATGGAGGCCACTGTGCATACTGGGATCTTAAATACTGCTTCTATACCCTTCACCACATCTGTGCCTCGATACAATCCTCACCCTCAAGGTGAGGGTTTGCAGACAACATTGTGATCTGTAGTGAAAGTAAGTAGCAGCTGGAAGAGAAGTGGAGATATCCTCTGGAGAGAAGATGAACGAAGGTATCTAGAAACAATACAGAATGCGTGTGTGTGAGAAAGAGACAGATAAAAACATGAAGAGGCATGGAGGCGAGATAGTGGAGGCAGAGTTTAAATACCTGGGGCTATCTGAAGCAACGCACAGTGCACAAGAGCGGTGATGAAAAGAATGCAGACAGGGTGGAGTGGGTGGAGACTAGTGTTGGGTGATTTGTGACAGAAAGATATCAGCAAGAGTCAAAGGAATGTTTTACAAGATAATATTGAGATCTGGTGTGATGAATGGCTTGGGGACAATAGCACTAACAAACTGTAAGGAAGTGGAGTTAGAGATGCCAAAGTTGACAATGCTAAGTTGTAAAATAGTGCTGAGAAAAAGTATTTACCCCCTAAACCTAATTGTGCCACCATCAAGAGCTACAGTCAAGAATTTGCAATAGCTGACAATCAAACTTTGACTAAGCCACTCCACAAGCTTCATTTTATGTGTCTTAGTCATTCTGGAGGTAGACTTGCTTGTGTGTTTTGGATCATTGTCATGCATAACCCAAGTGTGCTTGAGCTTCAGGGTATGAGCTAATTGCTGGGCATTCTTCTCCTCGGCAAAGTGGTACACTACCAGCACCATGTTTGACTGTTATGTTCTTTTTATTAAAGGTTATGTTAGTTTTTTACTACATGTGATGGGATCCAAATCTGCCAAAAAGTTAAACTTTTGTCTCGTTACTTCACAGAATGTTTTAAGTCTTGGAAATTGTGAAGATGTGTTTTGGAAAAAATAAGAAAAGTCTTAATGTTCTTTTTGGTTAACAGTGGTTTTTGCCTTGACGATGATGTGTTTAATCACAGGTGATTAATTCAATTTCAAAAGGGGAGGCAATTCTTTTTTCACATATGGCCATCTATGGACAGCTAGGTTTGAATGGCTCTTGTCCCTGAATAAATAAAATGACCATTTAAAAACTGCATTTCATACAGAAGCAGAAATTATTTTCCTCTAAAGGGTGGATGGGCTCTCCCTTATACGTGAACATCTTTTTTAGTAACATGTTTTCATATAATATAAATGTTCTTGTATATTGTCTGTTTGAAGTATAGCATGCGATGTTCATAATTCATTATATGAGGTGCCGCACAGTTAAGCACCATGATCCATTATTGAAGAATGTGAATGATGGTTTCAAGTGCCTTTACATTTTGAACTGTAGGCAATTCTTAAGTTTAACTTAATATCTGAGTGTTTTTTACTTTTAGACAAGGTAAAAAATTAGACTAGTCGCCAAATTAGTCTCCAGTAACATGCGTACTTGAGACATGTGTTTATTTTTAGGTGGTACACTTCCAGCTGCTAGTCCTTCTTCTGCATTAGTAGGCTGGTTGTACTCCATTGGGTCCCCAGTGTTATATTTTGTCATGTTGCCAAGTCTTTGTCTTTGTGTTAGATTGCCCCGTGTATGCATGTCATTTTTCTTCTTGTGCTGTTTCCTTAGTTTTACACTCTTTGTCCCTTTGTCTTTGACAAAAGTGACAGTGTATATACTGAGTAGAGTTGTTAAAAAAATCTCAGTTTGTAATTGATCCTAAAAATTACTATTGGGTTTAATATTAATTTGCAGTTAATATTAATACTAATAGTAAAGTCTTTCCCTCCTCCCCTAGACACACAGACAGACACTCACAGCCCCTCCTATCGCTAGCGGCAACAAACTCCATAGAGACTGACATCCTGGTCTTTAAGGAAATTTGTGAGGTCAGTAAAGCTCGCATTTCAACAACACTGAAGTATTAAACAGTTACCATAAATGTTAACCTGGCTGCTGCACACATTAACAATTAGCCATCTGTTGAGTTATTTTTAAGGTAGCATGTAGTAGCTATATGGCTAATAATAAAACAATAATGTTGAAGCTAGACAGCAAACATCATCAGTCCTGCAAGCCTCTAATGTTATAACAGGCGCTGTTATTTTAACAGGATATTTGTGTGTGAAGTGTTTTATTGCTCTTGTTGTAAGTTCCTGATTGAAGCTGAGAAGTAAAGTCTACCAGCACCTAGACAGAAACAGCACCAATCTACATTAAAAACTCAATTTAATCGACAATAAAAATATGGTGCCAAGTCAACAGAAGCATAGGAAATAAACAGGCCTGTAGCAGAACACATTTTTATGAGTCAGCACAACACCAAAGATGCCTTTGTAATTTGTTCATGCTTTTCCCTCATCGTATTGAAACTGGTGTTGAGTATTTATGGTGTTTCTGGGTATCAGTATTGCATTTGAACTTTTCTGATCACCCCCCGTGTCTAATTAAAAGCCTCTGTAGCTAGTGTGTTGTCAGGGTGTCTGTAGCCTGCCTGTTATCCCATGTCACGTTTGCCCCCCTGCAGCTCTAGTCTACTTTGTGTTTTTTTTTTTTTGATAAATTTTGTAAATCAACTTCTGCTTGCAAACCAGAAAAAAGTTCTGTGTTAATATCTCACTGCAATAGCAAAGTTCTTCAGGAAGTCATTTTATTGTCATCAGTTTAATTTTATCTTGTAGTGTTGGCCTTTTATATACCTTCATACTTGCTTTATCTAAGTTCATTGTGTATGGGTTATTTTATCTCAGCCACTCTCTGGCTCAGCAGTTATACTAGCACCTGCGGTTTTATGGAGCTGTTTACTACTATTTTTACTGTGCCGTTTTGTTGTTCATTGTTAAAGCCCATAGGTGTAATGTAGAGACACTTATGGTACATTCTTCACTCTGACTTTAAAAATTACACGTGTTGAACTGTGAGCTGCACCCTATGGTATGAAAAGAAGGTCCGTTTTAAGAAGAAAGACTTAGCAATTCTTAAAAATCTAGGGTAGGGTCACTAAATAAGATGAAATGAGTGTCGCTTAAATGATGTCTAGCAACATTAAGCAACGAGAAAGTATTTTTTATGCAATGTGGATAAAAAAAGTTACATTTCCACTAAAGTGTCTTCTGTGATGCTGCCTCGGCTTACCCAGCTTTTCTCTTACTTTATTATTCTTGCTTCTGATATCAATCCTCCAACAAAAGACTGCACAAACACCAAGTCAGCATAAAACAAACTGTGGGTGAGTATTTTCTTTTCATGGGGAGCACAAAAGAGCTTAAACATCCTATAGTGTCACTGCAAGTCATCTCCGTTGTCCATAAATCCCTTCAGGCTTTTCTGCTATGTGGCGTGGAGTGAATTTTTGCGCTCCGCTTGTGTTATCTGTAGTTTGTGTTTTGCTCAATTTCACGGGGGCTTGTGTTTTCGTGATAAAGAGCCAGTTCCTCAAGGCCAACTAAATGTGAGAGGCCACTGTAGTGTCGTTATAATGTGTGAATCACAGCACAGACGAGGTCTTTTGGCAACTTCTGGCAGTCACTGATGGATAATCTGTAGAGAGAAAAAGGCTGCCTTTCTGTTTTTTTTGCAATGTGGTTACAAGGGTCAGCAGGGATTATTTTTAGGAGTATCAAAATGCCCCCGAAAAAGATTAGCAATAGCACACACACACGTTGATGCCTTCTGAAGTCGTGTCCTTATCTTTTTCACAGTTTTTCAACCTGACGATTGATTCTCAGAAAGTGGCAGGCTGAGATCGTTCTCAGGTGCTGCAAGAATCATTCAAATATCTATTTTTGATAAGTGTGAGCAGAGGAAACATCTGAGAGGCAGAGAGACACACAGTGAGAGCTAAAAGGAGAGACGGTGATAAAAGGCTTGTCTTTGCTATGCTGTTGGATGCTTGCCGTCTTCAGTAAGAGAAAGGGCATAATCGGGCTGCTGAATGGGAGGCACAGGTGCAACAAAGGATCTCTACTAATTGAGTAAAACACAGAAGCCCACAAGGGCCGGACCAGGTTGTGTGATACCAGTCAGTGTTACTGTAGATGAGGTCTACAGCTAACGAAGAGAATCCTCCCCTTCGCCGTTTCCCTTGTAATTGCGGTTAGTCTAATCTGTACCCCGACCTCATCCTGTCTGTGAGGGGGGAAAAAAATCTGGAGCTTTGAGCAGTCATCTGGCATGAGTCTGCGCTGCTGGCTTTGCATTCAGCAGCCCACAAGAGGAGGAACAAATGAAAACTGAATTACTATGCTGGGAGATTAATGGAGTAAAATGAAGAAAAGACGGATTGCATCATACAGGGATGCCGGCGTTACAGGTGTCTGGAGAGCAACGAAGGATGCCAGGCTTTCAGACTTTGGCACCCAGAGTTGCCTTGTGTTCCAGCAAATGATAGGCCCGTGTCATAATAAAATAGGCTGCTGAAAACCAGCGTGATATTAATTGCGACAGGCATGCCCGTCTCCTTCATCTGCTACCAGTGAAAGCATGTCTACCTAACAAGGAGAATCCGTCCTACAAGAGGTTTTTTTTTTTTCACCTCTGTGATTATAGCAGAATTGAATATCTGTTAAAGCTAGTAAAGACAGGACCTCATTGTGCTCGTCTGTTTTTGAGCAGGGGACTTTTCACAGAGGGAGGAGAGGAATTAGCTGCTGGTTCATGCTCCCTCTTTTTCATGTATGGGCACAGTTTTGCTTTAATTTACTGTAGATTAACAGCTGTAATGTTGTGAAATTGCCATTTTCTGTATAACCCCTCTTGTGTATCATTTGGTTGCCCTCTAGTTTATTATTAATGAGGACATCTTGGCTGTCTGCATTTGGGCGAGTGCAAAGAGAGTTTTGTCTTGCAGTCTCATAATACAGAATTGAGCTTTATGTTATTTTGCTCACCTTTGATCTGCTGTATTTTTTTCATTCCAATCGATACAGATCAGGAACCTTCTTCAAAAGCACCAAGTCATGTTTTAAAATGTCTGGGTACATAGTGGAAATTAACTTTTTTTCAACCAACTACACATGAAAAACAGTCCTTTTGCTGTTTATTTTGCTGTATTTTTATATTTGTATGACAGCTGCCCGATTCTGCCAACAATAAGGAACTCTCTGATATGCATTTGTAGAACTGTAACTCTAGAACAGCCTAAAAATTACATTACTCTGTTAAATTAAAACACCATCATCTAATATTTAATGACTTTTCCTGAAATGAGTTTATTCATCACATAGTGGATTTTGGGGTGTGTTGAATAAAAGGAAAATAGTGTGTGATAGAAAACATGGAGAATGAAACATGTTTTGTGATTTGTGATACTGCAAACTTTGGTCTTGATCCAATACCATTTAAATACAGGGCCATACCGACACTTTTAACTTAAATGCAGCTCACAGTATGAAGGGGAGAGAAGTGTGTCATGACTTATGAGATTAATCATCAGTCAGTTTGGAAATTCTTCGCACGCTTTAATGACCACTAAATCACTGTGATTTTTACTTTCCACAATAATTAATGAATGAAATGAAATTAATGAAATAAACCTGGAATGGAATTGTACCTGTCTCACTTTGGACCAATCTGACTTTGGATCAATGTCTTTTGGTTACATTTGGTTTTAGATTTTTCATAGAGCATGTTGAGTTATATTTTTCATTTCCCAAAAATAAATAATTTAACGCAATTCAGTGGGCTACATACTGAACTTAGAGAATAGAAACAAAGTGTCCTATCATGCTAGTATCAATTTAATACCAATACCAGTGTTGGTGTCAGCACAATTGATATTAGATCTATCAGCCCACAGAGAGTCAAGAGTGTGGAGTACTAAGTCGAGCAATAAACAGTGAATTGTTGAGCCGAGCAGCTGAATCGGATGGGTTTAAGGCCCATCCGATGTGTTTCTTATTATCTTGTAGCTGTGACATCAACTTTAAAATGTAGTCAATGAGTTGGTCAAACGTAACTAATACCACATATTAGCCAAAATTCATTTTTAACTCTTCTGCCATATTCTTCTTTTACAATAATTAAATTATCTAGATGTGTATTATCTAGGCATTGTTTATTGTACCCTTCAGTTATCAGTGAATTTTAATGTAATAATATATAATAATTCTAATAATACTTATTTTGTTACATATGACTTATAATTAGGAAAAATTGATTGAAATTATCTGTGGTTGTTGCAGGATAGGGTTAAAATGACTCTTGTGGTTGTAGTGTTAAATATTCATGTGATGTATAACATATATATATCTAAGGAAAATGGAAAATGGTGCTGTTGTATACTGGGATTTCCTGTGAAAACTCAAGCTCACAGCATGGTAGCTCACTTAGTGCCACACGACCTTGTACTCAATGAATTCTGAATTGAAACATCGGGGAATGTGCAACGGCAACTTTTAGGTATAACAAGCTTTTCAAATCTTTTGAGGCAAAGTCAGCAAATTGTTTAGGCACTTATATTTGATCAAATTTGACAGGTGACTCTATACAAGTAGTTACTATATCCAGTAAAACTAAAGGTAGTTTTAGAAATTAAAGTAGACACTGATAACAGTTAACAATACTGCCGCAAAACAGTTGCCTTGAAGCATTTCAGAATGATTGCTGATTGAAAAGACTTGACCACAGCTTTGTAGCTGTGTACTTTACTAGAGACATGTCAAAAATTGTGGAATAGGTGGTAATGTGGGCTGCCTTTGTTTCCTATGATTCAGTTCATGAGGAACTTGGGTGTATTTTCCTTCGCTTTAAATTGGACTTTTCAGCCAGTCAGCATACCATCTGTGCATAGCATCATAGCTGTGGAGTTATTTGATGTTGACTTTTTTGGACGGCTGCATGCAAGTGCCTCAGTATTATTTGAATTCCCAGAATCCCTCTGAGTCAGAGCAACATGGGACTGTAAATCCCTCATTAGGCTCTGACTAGTGGCGTTTTTCACACAGGCAGCCACCGGCTCAAGACTTCACCGTGTGAGTTGTGTAGATGCAGATGTGGGCATGCCTTGGGAAATCGGCATGAGAGACACAGTGCAGGGTTTCTGCAGGTTCAATACAGAAACTTTCATTTATATAACTTTTACTTCCTCTGGGTGGAACCGGTTTTGGAACAGAGGTTGTTTTTCTGTCTTGTTGGCTTGAGCTAATTTAATAGGAGTGAGTTTAGACTAGAGTGGCAGAAAAAGGAGAAACTAGAGTTGTAACAAGACAAAATAAGAGCATCATTGTGACAATGAATTCAGCTCAGTAATTCTTTTACTGTTCTGTGTTTGTCTTTATTAAAGGCAAAAAACTGAAATCAAATCTGATTGAGCTAACAGCCCTAATGTATACATCACAAGTTTGCTATGAGCTGTGCTTATCACGGCTCCCAATAATGAATGAATGCTTACAGAAGCTTTTCTCTGCTGAGCCGTCCTCTCTTTATGCTTTTGGATTATAGATTGGGCTCTTAATAATCAATGACAGTGTAGTTGTCAGAAAAGATTAGCAGCATAATCTCCAGTGTGTGCCTGTGTAATACTCTACACTGTAACTTTCAGAAGCAGCAGAAAAGCCACAGCTTAGTGCAGCTGCATCTAATGTTTGCCACCATATTGGTTTCCATTGAACGGCATTGTTACGTTGGTTTCTAACCCCTTGGTGTGAGAATTGCTTTCTTTGAGGGATGTTATTTGAGGTAATCTTTGAAGTGACATTTTTGGAGGAGGTTGACATTTTGATCAAACTGATAAAAAAAGAAAAAAAAACACCTGAGTTCACAAATAAGGCTGAAAGAAAACATTTCATAGGCAGACAGGTGACTCATAGCAGTAAAAGCAAAATAAACAAACATCTTATGAACTCCTCACAGCCTTTTGTACTGTGATGCAGTGCCTACCCACCATCTCCGTACAAGTTTTGGGAGGCAGTAGGTCACCATCTGTTGTAATCACACAAGAGCAATGCCATACCCATTTGTGTTTTCCTCTGTTTAGTCAGGTGTGAGACACTGGCGTGCAGAAGCCATTATTCTCTCAGTGCCTGGCTAATTTCCCAGGCCTTTTGGCTGATAGAGGTGAGCCGACAACAGCCCCGGTGGATGACGAGCTGCGCTTGTGGGCAACAAGTGTGACACAGTAATTATGAGAAATGAATGGCAGTCAAGCCTGGACGTGAATCTTCCGATACATGCTGTGTGACATCACAGTTATATTTAGTAAATCGAGGGGGGAATTGCTCTTTTTATGTGAAAAGCTGTCTGAGGGGGATTGCTGCTGGATTGGCAGTCAGGAATTAAAGTCTGAGGTTCATAGAAAGAGTCTTGGTGGGTTTAGTTTGGAGGAACTCAGGTTGAAAATACATTTTGACTCAGTTGCGCTCTCTTTAAATTCATCAAAACAGCACTTGAGGATTTAGAAATAGAATTTCTTCAGTTTCTTCAGTTCAAAATGAAGACTTTGTGGTTAGACGAACTGAGCGGCTGTAACTGAGAGGTATAGTTGTTGAATCTGCTGGAGTTTGTACATATTAGTATCCATTGCCAAGCAGGCTACTGACCACTTAAAAACCAGAAAATTTCACATGGGCCACCCAATCTTAAATCTTCACTGTAATAAAAATACAACGGAAAGTCATATATTGACGTGAAATTTGTATTTGTGACAAAGTGGATTGAATTCATTTACCATTTGTCACTTCCATATATTGTTAATTTGTCTTGTGTTATCTTATAGTCAATCATAATGCTTTAATGTAGACACTGCAAATGTAACCTTGGCTCTACATACTATCCCAGGTCTGTTACATTCACTACATCTGTGCAAATGTTCTTAAAGCCAAATGTCACTTAATCATTAGTTGATTTGAATCTTTCATTTTTTTATGTAGTTTGGTTATATTTACCATTGTGTGTTCCTTTGTGCAAGTCCTATATGTGAAACAGGTATGTGGGAGGGGCCGCCCCAGTACTTCCTGTTTATATAGGGTATGATGTCACTGATCGAGTCAGTTGGGTGTAACCAAATGAAGGGGTGTTTCGTTTGTGTAAAATTGTTTATTTCCATTTAAAATAACCTCATGAGTCGGATTGTGTGAAGAGATTAACTTTTCAAACTGTTTAGTTGGGTAAATGAGTTTGTTAAGTGGAAGAATGATTTTATTCCTGTTTCTTTGTCTGAATTTTATTCCTGTTTTATTTGGTCTAACCTGTTTTCTCAGTGGTAGGGATTAATGAGGTTCAGCTGTGGGTGGAATTCTGTATAAAGCAGGTGGGTTCTTATGTTTGAGTGAAAGAATTGTTGACTGGCCACACCAGAAAATAAAGGACATATAAAAGAAGCTTTGAACAGTCTGCTGATGCTGTCTTCCTATCACTTTCCTCGCTGCTTACGTTATACTACCCCACAGTATTCAAAAAAATCAAACAAAGGGTGTTGGCTATAAATTGCTAATGCTACCCAGTCATATGTTTGACCCACTGCTACAGGGAGACGAGTATCAATAAAAGAGCAGGAAATTTAGTGTAATGACTAACATCATAAACTACCCACATTTATTTAAATATATAAATATGCAACTGTACATATTTGTGACTAATTTCAAACTGAATTTCTGCAGCCCACCTGCAGAACCTTTGCTGCCCACCAGGGGGCATTGGCCCACACTTTGGGAATCACTGGTCTGTTGGTTCTCTGCTTGGTTTTCTACTTAATTAATGGTCTACAAAATGCCAGATAATAGTTTTTGTTGACATTAAAAAATCCCAAATACTCCTAAATTTTCCGTTAATCAATTTTTAGTTATCATCTAAACACTACTCCATAATTTAATGGAAATAACAGGCACAACTGTGTAGTGTCTTTGTTACATCAAACTGTAAAGCAGTCAAGGCCTACTGTTACATTATGGTTGATCTGACTGGTTATCTGGTTTAACAGTGAACAGTAGTTAGTAGCGTCACAAACTGGCATCACAACAAACATAGGAAGCATTTCAGTACATGGTTGCAATAAGAGTGAAACACTTGCTGCATTATATTGGTAGCGATCCTTTGAAATTTGTTGAGCTGAATGTGCAATAGTATCAGCGTTTAAAGGTTAAACCATTTGGTTTTCTCTGACAAGCACTTATGTATGATATTCCATTGCTCCTAATAAGAAAAACAGTTAGCATGGATCCACCTGCTGAGACACATCACGTCTTCATGAAGTCAGCATGAGATTTTAGTCTGATCGAGGTGAGTTTATGCAGCAAAATGGGAGTTTGTGAAAACCCAGTCATACAGAAAGCTTCATTTGTTGCCTGTCTGAATGTTGCGGGTTCAGGTTAAGTGGCCATGCTGGCTCGGGCTCAGAGGAATAGCTTGTTTGTTTTTCTCTGTTTTATAAGAGCAGTTGAGTTCAAATCCTGTTGTGTCACAGGCTTTTCATACAGAGTATGCTTGGAATAAAGCTTCTCCGTTGCAGTGGAAATACAAACTTGAATTGAACTAATGTAAATTTCTGTAGCATGTACAGATTGTCCAGTGTTGTCAAAAATACGAATTTTCTAATAGATAATAACTCTTTGAAACTGATTCAACACTAAAGCTGCTCGAGTAGAAGAAAAATTATATTTACAGATCTGTTTATTTGGGTCCTAAGAGGTTTTGGGTCGTCTAGACCAAAATACTAAATTTTGCTCTAAGGGCCTGATATCCACTTAAGAGGACATCATACTGCCACTGTTCTATCGAAATTTAAAAAGAAAGTCCTTATATGTGGGTCTCATTTTTGTCAAAAACAAAAATCAGGTAAAAAATAAAAATCAGGTAATTCTTTGTTTTTACATCCATCGAGTCCCAATCAGCCCAAATAGCAAAGAGAAATTAAAAATGCATGCCATGAAAGAGTTCGGGTCTTAGGAGGTTAAATACAATTAAAATGACACAAATAACTAACTAAATTAATAAATAAACTGGAGGATGTTTGGGTTGTTACTAGGGGGTGTATTTGACCATAAAGCCCATCTCGCAAGGGTAGCATTGCAAAGTCTGCCAGGTGAGGCTTGCATGTCACAGGTCTGCCACAGCTGTGCACAGACATTTGAGAACAATCTTTGAAGAACAGCTGAATAGGCCCAGTGAATACCTAATACAGTTTTTGCTTGAAATGCTCTTAAACCAGTAACTTGCAAAAAATAGGGTGTCACACTGCACATCTTAATGGTATTAAATCCATATTTGGAAATTTAATAAAATTGAACCTCCTTACAACTCTTGTCCTAATTAGAAATAAAAAAAACTGTGAAGACAAGAGTGGAAAATTATTAAAAGAACAGTTACGAGTAAGTGGAAATTACAAATGACTCTCTTCTTCTTACTCCTCTTTGAAAAGTGAATGTCAAGGGAACTTTGTTAGCAAAGGTTAACATGGTCATTAGAATTCAGCCCGCAGTGCCTCTAAATTATTCCCAAAGTGATGTCATTCATTTATGGATCTGCCCATATTTAGGGTGAAGGTGATGGCAAGATTTCCATTGTAGAATGTCATTTCGAACAATGCCGTGTCTCATAAGAGGCACTGAACTCAGAGCTTTTGTATTTGACTTGCAGGTAGTGAAACATGGAAACAACAACACTTGTCAGCCTGATGCTCATCTCAGGAAAATGCAAAGGCATTTTGTGGCGTCTACGTCTCTCCCACTGATTAATGGCTAGAGGTGGAGGACCCATGTTGTGGCTTTGATGAGGCAATTTGTACAGTTCTGCAAGAAAACAATGGCAGTTCATTTTATTGCAATGTGTCTCCAGGGATACATCAGCATGTCGGCTACTCCATACGATGAAGAACTTAGCCCAGTAATAAATCAAAAGATGCCAGGGTGCCAGGGAGTGGCTGTTCTACAGCTCACTCTTTAATGGCCCATGAGCTGTTTGTAGTTCTGTTTGGATGCAGAATCTGAAGGCACCATGTTAAGGATTCAGTTTTGACTACAAATTCAGGGACTGTTAACAGAGTAGTTTTTCATACCTCTCTCTGGGCGTGCACAAAACAAGCAGTTTATCATTTAGCCATTGTGTTCTAAACATCACATTTTCACATTGACAAAACAGTGGCAAAGCCTGGGAGTTACAATTACAGCGACGCCGGCAAACAACTTGATGCTCATCAATAACAGAAAGTTATCAATAAACCACAGTTATGTGGATCCCAGCCTTCATTATGTAGCATAAGCCTTTTGTTAGCATGAGGACAACATTTACTTCCTCTCTCATATTTAACTGTTTATTTATTGGGAGGATTGTAGAATTCTGCCTCAGTACTGGCCGTCCTTTGCATGACTAAGGTCATTATTGATTTTAATTTCTGATAAGCTCCTTTAGATTATTTTGAAGGTACTAGTTTAATGTTCCACTCACTTCATGTAAATTATCACCCTGTTGTAACAATATTTGATGCACTTACAGAACAGTCAGGCTCTTTTTGTGCTGTTTTTCATTTGAGCCATGTCCAGCCAACCAGCCTAAACCTATGTAGCACCTCAAATAGCCAACAAAGTTAGCCAGAGTAAAATAAAGCTACACTGACATCACTGTAAGTGGAGTCATCTTATATGCCTATGACTGTCATTGAGTCCAGTAACCAATAATAAGCTGACAATAAACTGGTGCATCCCAGCTCCTAATAAATAAGTCACCTAATGTCATGAATATACTGTTTATACATCCAGACATCGAACTTAACAACACTTGTGTAACTTAACAATGCCTTCTATTTTATTATGGTTAAGACTGCACAGTTTTTAGAGATAAAAAGATATCATAATCCTTTGATTACAGCACATTAATTTAAAAAATTGATTTTTTTGCTAAAAACTCAAAAAGTCATTTTTTTGTCAGTTTATATCAGTCTTTGGAGCCTCTTAATGTGAACGTTGTGAAGTGTCTTAGAATTATATGAAGTGTCTGTCTTTACCTGTCTTTAGCTGGTTTACCTTGTTTTTATGAATTTAATTTAGTTGACTTTAGTTAAATTCATAGCAGCTACTTGACGAATGAGATCAAGATACAATACAAATCTAATAGTTGCAACTAAACAGAAACATTGTTAGAAACATTGTGACTACAGAATTAATTTCTAGGGTACATCATAGAGAGTTTCAGGTGTTTGGAGTAGAAAAACTAAAAGCTTAATGCAGATTTGAGAAATTTGCAGTGAAAGCCTGTCATTAGTATCGACTATGATATGTGCAGAGTACAGGTCTAGCATGTAAGTGTTTTACAATGACTGTTTCCCATTAAAGAACTTGAAGATTAAAAATAACGTATTCAGATCATGTTTCTCAGACAAAAATACCACCCAACCGTTTCATATAGGATGCAGTGATGAGCACTCTGTAGATTACCAGTAATAAATCCCAGAGCAGAATGATAGACAGTGCCCATGGGTGTAAGAGTAGAGGCAGAGTCATGCCTATAAATCACATCAGCCTAATCTGAAACAGAGGGAAAATGGCTTTTAATGTCTTTTCCCTGCAAAGTAGAATGAAGTTGTTTTTAATACAGTATAAAAACAACAAACAAATACATTTTTAAACTGTTTTAAGATGATGGCCTTTGATATTTGGTTAGAAGTATTCATACTCTGTAACTCTTGATATTCATTCATGGTAGTGCGGAATTGTGATGTGTGTGATTATTGCTGCCATCTACTATGCTTCTAGGCAAAAATCACGTTTCAATCGGCCTTTTTCATAGAAGACATTTCACATTGTGACATATCACAACGAAACACATAAAAGTGCTTCTTTAATTTGCATGTTGAAGGACATATCTTGGTAAAAAAAAAACAAGTTCTGAGAATCCTCACACTGGTACTTGAATAATGCCTTATCAGTACAGTACAATAAACTCTTTTTGTCTGAATTTGGCATTGTGGATAAATAACGCAGGTATCATCAGCATAGCAATGGAAATATATGCAGTGCTTTCTTTTATCTATCTATCTATCTATCTATCTATCTATCTATCTATCTATCTATCTATCTATCTATCTATCTATCTGTTTTTTTATTTGTGTAATAATATTAATTCTCTCCATTACATGAGCATGTCGGAGTCTATCAGATAAGATTCAAACCATTTCAGCATGACTGCTTTGATAGATGTGGTGTGTTCTGGTGTTGGTCTAAATTTTGCGATCAGTATGATCAAATGCTGCATTGAGGTGCACAAGCATAGAAACAAGTCCACTGTCGGAGGTCGTATGAAGGTCGTATGAAGTAACCTAGTGTTGTTTCAGTACTATGGTGCACTCTAAATCCTGACTGAAACTACTCTTTTAAGAATTTCTGGGAAAAAGCAAGGTTGGAGATTGGTCTATAACTAGTTAAGACAGATGGATCAAGTAAAGGTCTATGATATATAATGGGCTACTTACAGCAAACTGTGGTACATATCATATTCATAAATACAGATTGATCTAGGTCTGCAATTATCAACTATCTATAGTAATCAAGTATGCAATCAATTATTCCATCTTTTAATTTAGTAATCTGAACAGAAATTTTATTAATGAGCAAGTATAAATATTCAAAAGAGAAAAAACACAGGTCTTTCAAAATAAACTGTTCATTGGTTTCCACTTTAGAAATTGCAGTGTTTTAATAATTGAACTGCAGACAGCATCTGTCAAAAAAACCCTGAACCCTTTAATTGTAGTTTTCTGTCTTCTAGATGAGGTAGACTTCATGTGTGTTTATGCTGCTGAAAACAAGATGTTATTATGGTCTATATGTCTATAATAAATGTTTATAATAATTCAGCCCCAGTCAGTAACTCAGAGTTTTACTGGCCCCTGTTAATTTTTATTGGCAGTAAAGACTTTTATATTTACATTTTAAAAAATAACACAGTTTTATTCAAATTGTATTCACTTTCACTTTAAATCTGAAAAACAATGTGACGAAAGCCTTAAAATATGGTCTAGTACACCCCATGTCTCACCCCTAGTTGCTGCAGGTATCACTGCGATAGAAAGTGGGACGGCTACTGTTAGCCTTCAGCAAAAGCTGCCTAAACATCCTATCAGACTAAGTTTGTCTGCATATTTGAATGTAAATTTTGTAGCTTCACTGTAGATTTTTGCTGTATAAAACAAAGACACATTTTGTAAATAAAAACACAGTCACAAGGACGTTGAGTGTCCCGTTTATCATGTCAGACCACCACACAGCCGGTCCAGCTGCTGGTCCCATAGTTCTGGTGGATTATGCAATGCCACATCCAGAAGGAGTGCCGCTGCACACCATTTCTGCAAAGAGTGTAGCGCAGGTGGTGTTTCAGGTCATCTCCCAAAAAGATACTGACCGACCAGGGCACATCGTTTGTGTCTCCCACACTGAAAGAGCTGTATGAATTCTTCTTCATCCTGGCATTGTTACCGCTGGTGCAGGGTCCGCTCTTCGGCAAAGGTGTCTCCATTTGGTTCTGTCCAAGGCATCCTCAGGTGATGTGTTGACAGTCTTAATGTCCTCCTTAATTTTGTCCATCCACCGTTTCTTCAGTCTGCCCCGAGGGCGGCAACCTTCTGGGTCGATCATCACCACCTGTATGAATTATTGGGGATTAAATCTGTAAGATTGCAAGTTAGACCCTCTGTTGTTTGCAGTGCATGAATTACCCCAGGCCTCCAAGGCATTTTCTCCCTTTGAGTTACTGTTTGGCAGAAAGCTGATAGGAGTGTTGGACCTAATTAAAGAAAACTAGGAGGAAGGTCCAAGCCCAGCTAAAAATGAAAATCAGTATGTTCTGGACCTGAGAGCAAAGCTACACACTTTGGAAAGGTTGTCACGCGCCTGTACAACAGAGGAGCAGTTTTCACTGGGAGGCAAAGTGGTTGTATTACTACTTTTTTCTTCCTTAAAGTTACTTGCCAAGCGGCAAGGACCCTTTGTGGCCACACAGTGAGTGGGGGACGTTGATTATTAAGGGGTACGATTGGACAGGGCAGGAGCCACACAAATATATCACCTCAACCTCCTCAAAGCTTTGAGAGAGGCTGAAACTACTTATCTGGTGAGCATGGTTAAGGAGAGAGATAAGTTAGAATAGAATAGAATAATCCTTTAATTGTCCCACAAGGGGAAATTTGGTTGTAACAGCAGCAAGAAAAACACATATACAAACAGTACACAGGACACAGAACAGAAACATACATCTTTTTTACATATTTATATCAAGGACAATAGTTACCAAAAACAGACTACTGTACAGTTATTAAAATACTGGGGTCGGCAGTGCCAAATTCCAGCATTCCCACCTCCTTCCTTTGTGATGGCCATCTTACACAGGAACAGAGAGTGGATGTTGCTGCATTGCAAAAGCGTTTTGCAGATGTGTTCTACCCCCTGCCCCACGTCGACGAGAAACACACATTTTGTAAATAAAAAGACGGTCACCAGCACACTGAGTGTCACGGGTCGTTACTGGGGTCACATGGATATTTGGGGATATTCTTTGCAACAGTTCACACTAAAAACAAGATGTGAGCAAGATACACGCATTTCAGTCAATATGTCCATCTGGTGTCTCTACCCAGAACTAGCTGTCTGTCAACATTGCACAGAAACTGAGGAGAGAATTACTTGACAGGCTAACTAATAGTAAAGAATTTAGTAGATAGGAACAGTTTATTTTGACTGTGCAAGAGGAAAAGAACAATGTTTTTATGTACAATTTGATGGAGTTGTATTGATTTTCCCCCACTTTCTCCAGAGGGGTGGATGAAAACAGAAATCTTGTAGTGAAACCCAGAGCCATTAAAGAGTTTGCAACACATGAACAGCAGGAGGTTTGTGTAATTTCAGCAGCTCTCTGTGGAGATTACACTTTACAAAGAAAGCCAGAGGGAAAAAATAGGGTAAAATGAAGTATGGATTGAAACATTTAATAGAATAGAAGTCTATTCTGTTCTAGGATGTCAGCATGGCCATGGGAAATTTAGGTTTTTTCCTTTTCTAGACATTTTATAATTAATTGGAAAGAATATTCTGTACCTGAATCAATTGTAAAAATAATAGTTTGTTCCAGGCCCTGTTATTGGTATTGATTTGTTTTTCTTAAATTGATTGATTCAATGTCAGTGTCCACATTTTTACCATTTCCAAATTTCCACATCACATCAAGTATGGCCTAGTGTTATATTGACTGTTTAACGTGCATCAATATATTTTTAAATCAAAAAGAGGATAAGACCATTTTTTTATTACAATATAAATTGATGTTGCCCCATTTCCTTCATTAGAGTCATTTCAGTGGCATCTCCTCTTTCTCTCTACACAGTCTAACTGATGCAGCAATGCCCCCACACTCTCCCTGCATCTGTGGCCCCACCTTATTGAGCATCACTCCAAAAATAAGTCATATTTTAAATTTTGAAGGTATACAGTCATGTAAAAAAATGTTTGAAAAATTGAAAAATTAAGTACACCCTTCCTGCTTCCACAGGGCTTAAGAGGGAGAGTAGCAGCCAGGTGCTGCTAATCAAATACACCTGATTAACTAATCGTCAGCAAGTGTGACCGTCCCTATAATACCAGACGTTTTGGCAGTTTGCGGATCTGAAGCATTCAAGTGTGCGTGAAGACAATGCCCAGGAGGAAAGACATCAGTAGTGATGTTTGAGAAGCAATTGTTGCTTCCCAGGTGGTGGGGAAGAACAGACGATCATTACCAAACAAAAACAATTATAATTTTACAGTGAGAAACATCTTTCACAAGACTAAAACATTCAGTTACAGTTCCCAAACTTCCCATGAGTGGATGTGCCGGCAAATTCACCACAGTATAGGTACAACAGCTCTGCAGCATTCAGCTCAGAGTGGAAAAGGTCCCCTTGATTGTCTTTGTAGAGTTTTCTTTTTGTGGTCTGTTTGGCACTCCAAAAATCACCAGTAGTTCTGAAATGCTCTTATCTCATTGGATGTGTGAGAAGAGAAGTCACAAAAGAAGCCTCAAAGTGCTGCACATAGAGAATTTATAGCAACATTGTGATTTCAGAAAGTAGCATTCACAGTTTCACAATTTAATGAGCATAAATTTGCCTTGAAAGGAAACTTCAAGATCATGTCTCCTTGTAATGTGCCTGTTGTGTCCATAATGGTCATTCCGCCTTAATGCTGTCTACCTCCATGGTAGGAATTCAGGAAAACTTGCTGGTCAGAACAGGATATAGTGGCAAGGTTTTTTTGTGTGTTTTTTTTTGTTGTTTTTTTTTTACAAAAAAGATATTGTGTTTTTATTTGTGGCAGATGTTGCCCTGTCTGTTTTTTCAATTACATGGATATGTAATCGTAACTATGTTGAATGGGTGTACAGTGAATTAGTATTCGGACTAATTTGTACATCATTTCACATCAGTAGGCTTATTTTGTTGAATGTGTTATAGTTTCTGACTGAGAAAAAATAGGAAATACATTGCAGTTTTCTCCCATTTTGATACATGTTCAACTTGATGTGAGTATGAAATGAACAGTTTGTTTATTCATCTTGACAGAAAGGCTACAAGCTGTGTTCTGTTTTTTTCTTGCTAATGAATGTCTGACCTCTGGGAATGTTCTCACAGATGCAGGGTGATTACCGTGGAGGATCAAGTCCAGTATTAGAATATTTTCTTCTCAAGTTTCAAAGCCAAGCAAATTATGAGCCACTAAGTTCATGTTTTTGTAAATTAGAAGTGCTACTTTACTAACTGAACATATGCAAATTTTCCTCCCCTTTTTGTTTTCAGTTAGCTTCACTAATATAGGTGAGGCACATTATTTATAAACAATCATCCTTTTAATGCAGATAGGTGTGATATGTTGCCAACACAATCAGCACATCACCCTCCCTGAAAAACTAGCTCTATGTATAGTTGTTTGATGCATGCTCAATCATCCAGGTAAGGAAATCCCAAAAAAGTTGATTGTGTTCATCAGGAGGTAGCGTTTTCAGTTTCATATTCTGCTTCCATTCTTGTCATTTTTTAAGTGGTCTTGAGCAAAAATTCTCCAGGCTTGCTTAATGACATTCAAAGTTTTTTCTTGTTTAGTCCAGACCTTGCACCTGAGCACTTTCAGAGGAATGTCCTTTTGTTGTTTGAACCACTTAACACTGACCAAACGCAAGGAATAAAACAGGCTTGTATCTCAACAAATCAGACAACAATCAAATTTGTGCCTTCAGGCACTTTGTTGCTAGCTGCCTGTTACAAAAATATGTAATTTCATCTAATTTCTTTAGCCAAATCTACAAGAAACACGATGAAGATAAAAATAAAAACAGCTTCACTGGTATTTTTGCAAAAGAAGCATAATTCCCAAAGAACTTTGCATATCTCGGCATGGTGTGATGAAACTGGACAAGTGTCGACTACAAGTGCCATGGCTAAAAATATCTACAGCAGATGAAGAGTGTCTGAAAGTCAAGGCAGTAAAAAAAAAAAAGGAGAAAATCCGGAAAAGACCCGACACGGTACCTGAGAGATGCATCTGGCCCTCCAGTTCACCAAAGCCTCATCAGGAACGGTCTCAATGGAAGGGTGGCTGTCAGGAAGCCACATTTAAGGAAGGCAAACATGGAGAAAAGGCAGTTCTTAATGGTCTGCATTCAGCCAGAACAACTGCATCTGTCTGTTCACACAAAAGTATGATAGCTTTGGTATAACAGTATCATGCTTACTTTAGCATTATACCTTTTGGTTAGGGATGGGTTCTTGTTGAGAACCGGTTCCCACTGTTTCAATTCCTTGGAATTGTTTGCCATTTTCGCAAACGATTCCCTTATTGATTCCAGTCGCCCCGAATGACATCACCACGTTGCGGAGCGTCATTTTGGCCTCAAACGCTCAAAAGTTTGGTTATACTTTACGAGAACGGATGACAACAGGGCAACTTGCAATACTTGCAAAGTAGATATTTCATTTAAGGGAGGAAACACTACGAATATGCAAAAGCATTTGCTCACAAAACACGCGATGACCTTAAATGAATGTCGTGTTTTTAATTCCGTTCCAGATTCGTGAATCTCAACCCAGCAGCAGCGGTAACGTTTGCACGTCCTCTCCCGTTAATAAATAATCAACTAACAGTGCATATTATGTCTGCCATATCACAAAACCTGCCATTACTGTGCGCTGCATTTAGGTGACCATGATGAGACAGACAGAGTCTGGTTGGCTCAGATGCTGGCAGTTCTCGCTGCAGTCTACCGGTAGCGTCTCCTTTCAGGCCAGGATAGATGAATGTCACCGAGCAGTGACTAAGTTTGTGGTCAAAGGCTTGCACCCGTTTGCCACAGCAGATGCCCCGATTTTCGGTAAGTGAATGTGTTTAATTGTAGGCAGGGACATTACTGGATATTCTTGCGTAATTGCTACAGAATAATTTGTGATAGACTTTGTTATTGCTACAGAAGAATATTTATTTTATTGTTTTACATTTACAATTTTTTTTCCTGGGGACCCTGTGACACCCCATTGAAGAGCCGTAGGCTGTGGATCTCTTTAAGATCTTACTGTTGGGTTTGTAAGGCCATGTTACTCCTAAATTTCTATCGTGTTCAAAGAGAAGCTATAAAACAAAGTTCTAATCTAATCGACCTTAGTGTTCTCCTTTTTTAAAAAGAATCGATAAGAGATTCGATAAAGAATCGAATCGTTAAACAGAATCGAAAATGGAATCGGAATCGTGAAAATCTTATCAATACCCATTCCTAGTTTTGGTAGAAAATTACAACCGTATTTCTAAAAAAACTGCAATTACATGTTGCCTATCTATCAGTCGTGCCTCACTGGTGTCTACCATTAGGTGTTAAAAAAGAAACTGTAGTTGTGAACAAATGTTCAGACATATTCATATTAGGACTGGGCGATATATATCGAGTTTTTAATTATATCAATATATTTTTATACGAGATATGATATGTGACAATATCGTTTATATTGATATAGTCTATGCTACGTTATAATTATACTTGTGGAGCTGCAAGTTTGCCTCTCTTTCGTCCACTTTTGTCTCTAAGCAACGTTACTCTGCCTCGCCTCTCTCCTTCACTGAACACAACTCCCCCTCCCCCATCGCTTCACCTGCAGGCAACGACAAGATGGACACGGCAGCTATCAAAGAGGAGCTGGTCGGTAAAAAGAAAACATTTGGAGATTGCTATTTTAGTGCTGATAGCATTACTCTCGTTAAAATGACGTTAACGCCATAACTGAATTAACACGGCAAGTCTCCGTTAACGAGTTAACAGCCCGTGCGTGGCTGCCTGAAATCCTTTCATTTTCTCAAAAATCCACAGTGCGCCTTATGAATTCTTGTTGTGCTTACTGACCGTGAACCGATTTTATGTGGTACACAGCGCTCAGCAATCTGTCAAAAATGTTTTAGTACGACTTTGGTAAGCTACGAAGCTGCACTGCTTGATTGATTATCGGAGCATTACGGCTACCGTAGTCAGGAGCCTCGCGGAGTGATACGTACTTTCTTTAACGTAATATTACCGTACTGTGTGTGTATAAGGACCACAAATGGCACCTGTTAAGAGACATGGTTACGAAGCAGATTTTCACGCAGTAGAACTTGGGAACAGAGCAGCTGCGAAATCTGTCTGTCTTTGTTATTATGCTCAGCGTCTTTTAGTTTACATTTTGACTGCACAATTATGAGCTTTTTGTTATGCACAAAAACAACATTGTTTTATTTTATTCATGGAGCATTATTATTTAATAAATGCTGATAATTTATTTCTGAGTAATTTCTTCATGTACATCTACGCTGTATGTTAATAAAAGTGCCTGTGTGAGATCTGGGACACAGCTTTGACTAAGAACTCTCCTTTTGTTCTTACTTTATGGCTTTAAAAAAATATCAAGATATATATTGTATATCGCCATCCAGCTAAAGAATATCGAGATATGAATTCATATGTTTCTCCCTTTTCCAAATCAGCCTGGAAAATAAGGCACATGGATGAACAGAGAGGGGAGTGATGGCGGAGAGCCCGATGACCATGTGCAATGCCCAGCAGTTTGCTTTCACTCAGATGTTTTGCTCCCTCTCCGAGTCATTCAGTTATTATTCCCAGTCAGACTGTTCCTCCACAGTAGGTGGACACATGCTGGCTTTAAAAACCTAAAAAAACAGCATTGTACTCCTTTTAGTCTAGAATACAAACACAAAAAGAAAGACAAAAAGAAAATTCAGAAACATTTTTTCTTATCTTAGAATGTTGAACTGCAACTGTGAAGCGAGTGAAGACTTGAAAAACAGAAGATCGCATTAGTGAGAGCTGAATATTGAGGAGACAATATAGAGAAATAGAGACCATATGTAGGAAAATATATTTCGTTTTGCACACCGCTCGTCATTCTCAGTCACTCTGTGCATAAATGAATACAGATAGCTATGTGAAATCATTACAGCTAAGAAATAGCTTGGCACAAGATGTTGCTGCTAATCAGTCTCCTCAGCTGTAGTGCAACCCTGCATGCAAAACCACCTCATACACACACACAGACACACACATATGACTCTGTCTGGCCTGAACAATCGCTTTGCCTGATATTTTTTTCACAATCTCTTTTCTCTAGTCATTCATCATCCACACAGTTTTAGTGGAAATATATGCTCTCCAGCTTATTACAGAATGCACACACAATAAAGTTTTGCATATTGACAACATTGGCTCTGTAATGTTCTTCCCTGACATGTTTAAATCATTACATCACTTATTTCTGAAATTAGCAGAGTTGTAATTGAGGTATTTTTCCAGTCTGCCAGAATCTAATCAGTGTTGTCAAGTCAAGCTATCCCATCAATAAAAGTGGAGAGTGAAAAAAAGAAAAGAGAAGCTGTCACTCCATCAAAATGAAAAATCATTTGCGGCTCGTGAGTATATAAGGAAGGATAATAAAGGTGACAGAGAACACCCAGGAGAATTTCCTCAGGATAACACTATATTTTCTGTGTAAGAAATTGTAATGCTGCCACTAAATGAAGCATATGTATGCATGAAAAGGGCTGTATAAATGAATAAAAGAACCATCTTATAAATGCACAAATAAACAGCCTTTCAAATTTGCATTAATGCCTGTCGAAACAAAAACAAAAACTCTAAAACAGTGCAGATAAAAAATAGATAAATGACAAAAATGTCAGCAGCAGGCCTCTGCTCTGAGTACTTTCCTATCAACAGCTGATTTCAGGCTTATGTAAAACAGTGTAAAACAATGCTTAACTCGTAAGCTGTCTCCATCTTGTCAGCTGCCTCATTGTTTCCGTCCTTAATTCGAAACCTAAAGTGCTGGTGCGCAACAGACCTTAAACTTGCTCTGTAAAGAAACACCTGATTTTCACTTTTGCCTGTCTTGTCACTTACTTTGTCCTGTCAGCACTCGAGTTGAGCTCACATCACCGTCAAGTGTAATAACCCGCAGAAAAACCTGCTGTTCGTGGTGCTTGGAGGAGAAAAAGTCCTTTCCAGGTGTCATTTCTGAAAAGTGCAGCACAGCTGGAATCGTGCTTCTGTTTTGTCCTTGAGAGGTAATTTGCCGAGCCAAAAAAAGAAGAAACCCAGAGTGCCCCTTTGCACTCGGTAAGTAAAAGTAATTTTGAAAAAGTAATTGAAGAAGTCACACTGAGTGCACAAAGGTGCTCTTTGAAGTCAAGGTCCACAACAAATGCAAACAGGAAATAAAATCTCAGAGTACTCAATGTCCTGCATGTGAAAAACCTTTAATATGGCCTGTACATTTGCACATAATTTTCAGAATCCATGCTTTCCCTTTAGAGCAATACCAGAGTAACGGTACAGGAAATTGATGGTTTTCTATGTACCTCATTTTTCAGGTCACAGTTTTTCAGTGCAGCAACAAAACAAAACAAGTGTGTGAAAAAACATTTTCTCATTTATTTTGAAAATTGAAAAGCACTAGACACCATCCCCCAAACCCCCTCCTATATCTCCTGAGCCATTCCTTTTAAACCAGTGGTTCTTAACCTGGGTTCGATCGAACCCTAGGGGTTCGGTGAGTCGGATTTTAGGGGTTCAGCAGAGCCTCCGCCGTCACATGCATGGCTCATTTTGTGCACCAGTAAAAAACATATCTATGTCTTGAATTTGAAAAAAAAATCACATTTTATTTTTCACTAAAGAGGGGTTCACTGAATGCGCATATGAAACTGGTGGGGTTCGGTACCTCCAACAAGTTTAAGAACCACTGTTTTAAACGAAGGCAAAGGAACTTTTAGAACAAAATGAAAAATAAGAATATAAAACAATATAGAAAATTATAAATGCAAACATTAATAGAACTATTTTAAACTCACTCACTGATTGGCCAATGAGAGTTGGCTGTCCAGGCTCTCATCTCCCAGCCATTGATCACAGTGTATTACTACATTTGTTAATGTTTATAATGATATCATTTTTTACCTCGACATCTATACCATGGCCTTTACATGACCTATGGAAGGTTTTGCCTTCAAAACACCATCAGTCCATCCATCCACCATTGCTGGTGCTTATGTGGCTTCGGTTCTGACCAGAGAAGCCCAGACTTCTGTCACCCCAGCCACCTTCTTCAGGTCTTCTAGTGGTGGGATGTATAATCTCGCCAGCAAGTCCTGGGTCTGCCCTTGGGCTTCTTCCCGATAGAACATGCCTGGAATCACAGCATCGCATCACCTACGAGACGCCCAGTAACTATTCTGTTCAGATGCCTGAACCACCTCTCGAATGACTGAGTTCCTCACCCCATCTCTAAGAGAGAGTCCTGCCACTTTTTGAAGGAAACTCATTTGTGCTGCTTGTATTTATGCTTGTATTTTTTTTTTGACCTCCTTGCAGGGGGTCCTGCAAGGAGGTCAAAAAAAGCTGAACGCATTCTGTACTGTACAGGAGGCATGGAACGGAGGAGATTGATTGACAATGATCTACATCCAATCAGGCTTTCATGTGTTCATATTTGGTTTCCAGTTGGTGAAAGTTACAGACTACAGGTCAGCTCAGACTCTTGAGTCTTCTGCTGTAGTAAATGCAGAGGTTTAGTTGTTTTCCATAAAAAAAAAGTAACATTTTGATTCGATATGGCCACAGAACAATTTTCAAATTTCTTTACCTGAGTCAGTTTGATGAGCTTTGCCAAACCCAAGTTGCTTTCCAATAGATGAATGTGTGTGTGGATGTTAGATAGAAAGTCCTTGTATAGAAAAAGTGCCTGTATGAATGGGTAAATGAGGCAAGTTACATAAAGTTTGAGTGCTCAGATAGAGTAGAAAAACTGTATATAAGCTATGTCCATTTCTGGAAGTGTTTTTCCATGACAGAATAATACCTGTTTTTAATGCAGTGCCTCCTGAAGGCCTGAAGATCACAGACATCCAGTATAGCTTTGTCCTTTGCACCCAGAGATTTCTCCAGATTCTTTGAATTTCTTGATAATATTATGTATTGTAGATAATGAGACATTAAAAGTGTTAAAATTTTAGGGTGAGAAACATTGAAATCAGCTCTACTTTCATTAAACCGTGTCTGTAAGATGGATGTTGTTGCCCTGGTCCCAACCTGTTTTAGATGAGCTAAAGATTTAATGGAAAAAAATGTCTCCCTTCAAACATTTGGTATGTTTTCCATATTCTACTGGGATTAAAGTATGGGTTTATGAAATCTGCAAATCAATTAATATTGTTTTTATTTTTTATTTTACACACACTAACATTTATGTAACTGGGTTTATAATGTATACTGTATAATTATATAAGTGTTTTAAAGAAAGTGCTGGTGTGCGTGCAGATATACAGTACATAGAGACACACACATACCCAGCAACTCAAACAGTACAACTCAAACAGTGTGTGGGAAACACTTGAAAAATGGTCCAATTATTTGAAAAGATTATGCACTGGTTTGAGTTCATACGTTTTTGTGTTTGTGGCACTCTTACGATATTCTGAATCCTATAGCTGCCAATGTCAGCAACCCCAACTCTTAAAAAGCAGTGATTTTTAGTTTTTGAGCTTGTTTCCTTTTTATTTTTCTTCTGCGTATCCTGATGCTTTATTAGTATGGTATAGCTGAGACATACCGACAAGAATGTCAAATGGAAATTCATGCACTTAGGCCTCATTATACACACTGGTTTCCTTTGGCTTTCAGCTGCTATAGCAGTGAAACCAGGTATTAAATTGCACCCAGGGACTAAAGTAAGAACTTTACTTCAGTAATTCAGCGATAGTTTCCTCACTTTGCTCCCTCTTCCTGTTCATCCAATCAATAGGACATCTGACCATACACCTTGTGAAAATAGCTTTTGAGTTAGAAAGGTGTTTCCCCTCGAGGATGTGTATTGAAAGAAAAACATTGTAGGTGATTTGTGATTATTAAACATCAGAGTGGCAGCAGATGAGGAAGAGATGGGCAGATAGAATGACACACTTTCATTCACTCACACCCGTTATTAGCTGCTCTTTAGCTGTAAGCAGAGACAGACAAATGAGAGAGGGAGAGGGAAAACATTGACACTTGAGTGCGCTTGGGTTTTCCCACATGCCTGCTTTGC
Organism: Perissodus microlepis; assembly: GCF_051167445.1. Classification (NCBI taxonomy): domain Eukaryota; kingdom Metazoa; phylum Chordata; class Actinopteri; order Cichliformes; family Cichlidae; genus Perissodus; species Perissodus microlepis. Next base: position 13,683,460 of record NC_140482.1, on the reverse strand, counting down.
TTAAGATAAATTATTTATTAAAGAGATAATGTTTGGTGTGTGTTCAGGTGTGTATTTTTGCCCTCTGTCTGTACTGTACCAGCCACCACCTCACCTGGTCCACTCCCTTGTCAGTCTCATGCACACATGCTCAGTTTTCCTTTCAGAGGTACACCAACCACCTGGAGATGGGAGAAATGCCTGGGTGGCATTTTGACATGCTGTTTGCAGCTGACAGCTTCAGGATAATCACTTCAAGACTCCCGTGAAATTTCCTAATAAGCCTTTCATTGATTGTCAGTCCGGCTTTACCTGGGTGAGGTACGACTCCCCACCCCCACCCTCCTCTTCTCATACCATCTTCTTTTTCCCCTGCTCATTTCGCTTGCTGATTTGACAGCTGTTGTTCTTAATTTTCTCCCCGGCTATTTCCAGAGGATCCATCTGGTGCTGTTGAGAGTGAGGGGCTGATGGGAGCAGTGCTCACACAGACATCTAATACTCGAAAACAAAAAAACACACCTGGGCAAGAGTGGTTTTGTTTGTCGGTGCTTGGGGAGGCTTACATATACTGTCCACGTGGATACATTGTGTGTGTAGAAGCAGAAAAAGGAAGTATTAATAACAATGATAAGCAGCTGAAAAATAACCAGCATGTAAACAACAATTGCGTCAGTTTGCAAGTGGGGAACAAATAGAGCTTTTTGCAGTGTGCTCTCTCCTCTGTAATTTACCTGGAAGCTGCAGGTTTAATAAGACCTCACCCTTCATGGATGCAATGGGCTGAAAGCAGCTGAAAGTGGATTTGATAGTAGGTGCACCAAAAGTAGCCAATTATCTTTGAAAGACAGGGCTCTCTGCAAATATTGAGGCCTGTTTCTCTTTGTCTCTAGATGTGGAAAGGGAAGATAGGTGGGGCAATTATTGTCAGTGATTTTTCTATTTGGAAAAAAAACTTCCTCCTCCATCATATTTTTTCTTGATGTTGTGCAATTGGCGGCTTTTTTCCTGCTTCCAAGTAGAGATTACTGCTGCTCAGAATAACTGTTTTTTTTATTGTTTTGTGTGTGTCTTTGTGTCTTGTGTTTTTTTCTTCTTCACATGGGAGCTGAGACAGCCATAATCCTGTTGATCTTGGATCCCTCCTAATCCTGTAACAGCAAAGTTGGGCATTGTGGTGTCTAACGCCGTATGATACGATTGGTAGCTTTATGTAATGCTACTGACTGTCATTGTTCATCTCAACGCTGCTTCAGATTCAGAAAATGCCTTTACTGTAAAGAGGTAGTTCTTTATGAATCTGTTGTATCTGTTAAGGCCCTTTTCAATGTGGTGTTATTAGGACTGGGTAGACAGAGAACAGAAGGCAAAAGAGCATTTTCAAATGAGCCGTGGGGAATGAGTCAGCCCGACTTCACTCGCTTGTCTTTATTCTGCTTCCCACTCTGCCTCTCACTTTCTCACTCCGTGTTGTGCGTTCTTACTCGCTGTCTCTCATGAGTTTTACTCTTGCTCTTATACAACCTTTCAAATCTATGCTCGTCTCTCTGTCCTTCCTTTTTTTTTTTGTCATACTGTCTCTTCCCTTTCCGTTTCTTATGCTTTTCTTTGTCTCCCTCCTACCTGCCGTCTTTCCTTTGAGCCCTGCACCAGTTGCAGCTGTGTGATGGCAAAAGCATGTGACAGTACCCTGCCACGACCAACACTCATCCGTGCCAGTTAATGACACTTACAGGCATCCCACGATGCACATCACCATGGTTGCCAGGCTGAGTGCCGGCTGAATCAGCGGTAAAAAGTCGCACTTTGGCAGCGCTCCCGGTGCAGTGTACAGTAGAGGTGACATCAGCGACTCTGGATGACACTGCTCTGGCAGACTCTGCCACCTACGCTCTGTCACTATCATCGATTTTCACAGTGGCTTTTGTGAGAGGAAGAGGGAGGGAAGCGGAGGAATGGGAAACGTGGAGAAGATAAACTGGTTATATTTGGAAGTCAAAGTTTTCTTGAATGAAGGGGATGGATGTTTGAGAAGAAACACTGTTTTATTGTCTCGCTCCATAAAAGAGGATCCCATATCACTTTTCCCTTTTTCCTCTTGCTTTTTCACTCACAGCCCAAAATATTTATCTGTACTCATTTTTCAGGTTTTAAGGCAGCAATTTGTGTAGAAGGCGTATAAAAAGATCCAAGCACAAACAGCATTAAGTTATAAAATCTGCCCTTATTTGAGTCAGTAGCCTCATACTGAAGGATAGAACAAGTGTGAAATGATGATGCCCTCAGACAAAAACAATGTATTTAAGCCATCTTCAGTGATTTATTATCTATATTATTATTTCTTGTAATGCTAAGTAAACTAATGTAAAACTCTCCACTGAGGTGCTTGATTACTATAACCACATCACTACTGATATGACTACAGTGGCTGAACCTTGTTTTCCATCATCTGTACATTTAATCAGCGCGCTTCGGTCATTTCGTTTACTATTGCCGCAGACAAAGTGCCTCCTCAGGTATCAGTGTGATTTCTAGCAAGTGTTCGTTCAGTTTCTTTGAGCAAATTACTACCACTTAAGCCAAGGCGATATACAGGCTTCTCCTCAGTGTATTACAACCACACTAATGCCACAGCATTTAAAGCAGACTCTCATTTATTGTCAGGTCAAAGCTTGAGCTATCGCGAGTGTGGGGAAAAGCAATTTAGGCTCGCCTGAGTATGTTAGTTGCTCACAATTTTAGTTTTTACACTCATTTGAAGCCATTGATTCCTCTGAACTCGTAATGGCTTTGCAGCAAGACAAGTGGTAACTGTGGAGTACAAGTGAATAAATCCTTTTCATGTGGAGTGTAAAGTGCAAACTGTTCCCACCGCTTAGAGGGTTCCTAAGGCAACCACTGGTTGGCTCCTTTTGTTTGGTAAGGTGTGAGTCATGGTCAGCCTCCTGTTTCAGCATTGCTTACAAATTACATTCAGGATTAAATTACTATTTTGTAACTGACAGATTTTAGAAAATATTTTCTATTTATTAACAAATAGGAGACCTGTGAAATCATGATGCTTGTGCTATGTGAATTCAATAATATCTCTGCATCTTCACATTAAGTGCAAATGACTGTGGAAAACCAGACATACATTTATCAGGCGTTTGGTTTACGGGTATAGCATCTCAGTTTTCTGGAACATGGATTTTAAAAGTTTATATTGAGGTGACATATGAGTGATTTCAGACAAGTGATAATAATATCAATTATTAAATCTTTCTTCATGACTGCCATGATCCCTCATAGCAGGATGATCACTCTGGAATTATCCACACAGTTTTTGTTGGCAACTTCACATCAAATAATTATGAAATAGATGTTATGTTGTGTTATTTTATGTTATATTATTTTGTTTCTGAAGACATTTCAGCTCAATTTCTTGTCATGCTACCAAAAATCCTAAACATGGATTACCCATTAAAAATAGTTATCATAATTATCATCCATATGTCAGAGTAGTATATGGATATGGATATATGGATAATAAATTTGTTAAGCACTGTAAACACACAGTTTGACCAAACTCAGACAAAAAAAATGAACAAAAGGATGACAAAACCCCCAAAATAAAACACTACACGCCAAAATCTCATTCCTTCTATGAAACATGGTGGCGGGAGCATCATGGTGTGGGGCTGCTTTGAAACCTCAAGGTCTCGATGGCTTGCAGGCCAATATAGTTTATGCAATTGGATGTCATCTAAAATGAAAAAGCCCTTCTTGTTCTGAATGTATCTGTACTTCTCTGACAGTGACGGTAAGGTATACACTATAACATCTGGCTCTGTACCTGTAAATATTTGGAATGTTAGAATTTCAAGTCATTTGGTGGCATCTGCCAAAACACGCAGAACTCTTACTATACCAAATGTGTGATTGCTTCTCTCTTAATAAACTTTAGTTATATCCTTTCTCTAATGTTAGTGTTAAGTCCAGGCTGTTAGTCATTACATCAAATGATTACTTTGGTAATTTGTGTCACTGTGCCAGATAAGACATTTAAACAGCATTTATATAATTATATAATCACTTTGGACTGTTTGTTACACAAATTGTTGATGGATGGGAGCAGGTGAAAAGATTGTTTGTTCTCTTTTTTAAACTTTTGCAAACCTGGTTTGATACAACAATTATTGGCTTTTTACCTGCAAATGATTTGATTGCGATTACAGTACAGCTGGGTTCAGTGTTTCAGTTACAGGGCTGTACGTATGGTACACAGAGCGTAGAGGAGACTGTACCTCCACGGTAGCAGCAGTTTCTTCACTGTTGTGTTATCGAAGCTGTGTTTTATATTACATTTTGCTTGCACACCTGCTCTTTAATGAATTTCACAGTCTGCATTCTTCTATTTTTAGTGAGTGCAAGTGAAACACTTGGACTGTGAAGCTCTGCACCACCATGTCACCTTTGCTTTTTCTATTATTAGCCTCATGTGTGCTTTAGTGTGAAAATACTGACTTTAAGAAAAAAGATACTTGTTAGTGAAGGTTTCCTTCAGATATGAACCCAAAACTGTGATTACTGGAACTTGCCTGACATTTCGTTATCTTGGCTAGAGGTCATCAGGCCATCAGGCATGTGAAAATGTGGGACTAGAGGCAACAAACCAAAAGAGTCTATCCAGAACTTTTACTGTTTTTCTGGGGATTGTTAACAGAAAGAGATGTCCTGATCATCTTTTGATCTTATGCAGGCCTTCTTGTACATACTGAACCTTCCGTTTGCCTTTGAAACTGCAAATTGTGGAGGCCTAACAAAGCGTTGAGCGTCTTTCTTGGAATTAGTCGGTTCTTCATTTGTGTCGTTTCTTAGCGTGCCAATTGCGCTGGCACTGAGCAACATCTCATTTAGAACTCTTTGTCCTTGTAAAGCATTAACCTCCACCAGTTTGCCCTGCAGCTACGAGGGATCCAATCAACTCGCATGCTTTGTCAACTCCCAATGTCTCCTTCATCTGAGACTGTGACACAAAGAAATTAACACGCTGCATATTCATCACCATTACTTGCGAGGAGACTGTGAATTTAATTGAATATACAATAGCACAAGGGAGTGAAGCAGGCCTCGGCTCATTGCTTTGTTAAAGCATGGCCCAGTCAATGGATCTCTTCATGGGAAGATAACAAATGCTGGGCTGCAGAGATGTCACATGCAAATTCCTCAACGGGAGCTCCGAGTCCAGCCATTCTTCTGAAGTGAAATTCTGCTTCGAGATCTGCGGAGCGATGATAAACAAGGAACTCGGAGGACGTAGTGTAAATAACAAGATTAAATCATGGGCCAAGCTGTGATTGAAACGCTGCCCTCTGGCCCTGACCGTTTTAATAAATAAACATAAAATGAGAGTGCCTTTACAGAGCTGGATGTTTAATACTGCAGGATCACTGTTCTTCACACTTAGATACTACACTGCTGGTGCTTCAGTAGAGTGATTGCAACAGCTAACTGTTAGCAGTGAGGAATGAGCCCTTAATGCCAGCTAAAAGCTGTACTGACTGAAAGAAAAAGCCCACTACGATTAACTGCAGGGCTAAGTGGAGGGAGGTGGTGGCTGCTTGGCTGAGAAAAGACTTTGGTCCTTCTTGGACTCGAGCCCTTCGTGAAGCATTGGAGCGTGAGGATAAAAGAGGCCAGAGACTGGCCGGATAAGGCAGCAGAGTGCGGACCAAGGCTTCAGAACTCTGACAGCTACCCAGCAGAAAGGAGGAGGAGGATGATTGGAGAATGAAAGGAGGAGGAGCAGAGGTGCCTCAGAGAGATCAAAGGTGCGCTCATCAAGGGGTTGTCTCTTCTTTACTTTGACAGGGGCAAAGAGGTGTGAAGGGGGGAGTGGGGGGCCGAGACGCCATAGAGCTGTAATAAACCCGGAGAGCACCAAGTACTCCCATCTGTGGCTCAGTCTCTCTATACTTCTGTCAGCATATTTATTAATTATAATATTATATAATTTACATTCTATACACCCTTCCTGAAGGCTATATATATTTATATTTATGCATGTGCAGTTCAATAAAGCCTAGGCTGAAAACCTATGGATTATGTTCTATAGAATAGTTTGATAATAGAGCGCAGTCAGCTTTTTACAGTTATATCAGTTAGTGTGTCAAACTTGAGTTATATAGCAGAATTCTACATGTCTGTGCAGTTCAAAGTGTTTTACAGCTGAGTGACCACCAGGTAATGAGTTTTAATTTTTATATAAATATCCACAAATCTAGATTGAAAAGACGAACAGATAAAATAGCAGTCTAAACAAAGGTAGCTTTGAAGTTTGCATTTGAAGGAGATGTTTTATGGCTTTCCTTTTGTCACATATACACTCTTAAATTGTGGACATTCACATTAAACGTGGTTAAGGTTTCAGGCCAGTGTATCTGCAAGTAATCCCTCTGAGCCCTTTTTCTTTTTCTTCTCTGTTGTTGACTCTGAAAAAGAGGGCATATCCCTGACATGGTCATTCCAGATACAGATACATCTGTAAGCACAAAAGCCCAATCCACCTGCTGTCCTGGTAAACCTTCTGACTGGCTGCCCCTCATCAACCTTGTGTTTGTAAAGCAGCCAGTCAGAAGATATTTGGCTTTAAGGGAGAGGCAATGGAGCTAATATGGCTCATTTCAAGGTGAACTAGAAGGCTGTAGTAGAGTTCAAGAATAAAAATGAATCTGGGAATAAGCATGATATGTCCCCATTACTGACAGCAATACTTGCAGCTGCTGCTGAGTGTACGTGTGTACAGCAATTAATCTGAATTGAAGGTGTGCCATCTCTTTACTTTTCCTTTCACTAGTTTGTGTAATTTATTTATTAATTGATTTTTAGGGGTTTGCTGAAACTTGAGGGAGCAGCTAATTGCACAATACTAGAATTATTATAATTTATACTGATTAGTTTGATGTGGGATTCATACTTTGTCTGCACAGTCATGTGTCAGATGCAGTGTGGTCCACTAATGGTGTTTAGATAAAAACTTATGCATCTCGCAGCAGTACCCAGGCTTCAAACTGACAGGCTGGCCCCTCAATAAAACCAGAAGAACACTCAACCCATTGCACAGTGGGATTGGGGTAACTTGCTAACTTGTGGTTCCTGCTGAAAGGCAACTAATGTAGCGTTGTAACAGGGAAGCTGGCATACTTCCATTTTCCATGTTCAAGAATGCCTTGGAGAGTGCCTCGCTCATTAAACATGGTCATTATGAACTGAGAGGTTACAAAGGCGATCTGGGGCGAAATGACCCATTTCTTTCTCCCAAGTGCAGCTTGTCTGCACTGCAACATTGAAGGCAGAGGGAGGAGGAGGAAGAGAGTCAGGCTGACAAATGTGAAATTGTCTTGATTTCCTATGCATCAACAGTTTTGAAAAATAGGCAGACTAAAGAGGGCCATCTCTAACATCCACTGGTAAAACCATCTATAAGATGTGAGCACAAAGTGTTTTATGAATACTGTAGATGGATGTTGAGCATGTCTTCATCTGTGTTCTCTGTTGTGTAACTCTGTTCCATAACTTCACATTTTTCATTTATTTTGCTCAGACCGTTTCTCAAACTTTGTTTTGAAAGTTTGCTTTTGACTGTCATTAGCTGACATTTGATGGCTGCTGAGGGTTTCTAGAGAGACCTAAATCTTTGTGTTCAAGGACTTAATTGACGGGATCTCAGATTCTAATGGGACTCTTAATTACAGCTTTGATAATGCCATGAGCTTTAAAAAGGTCAACCAATTAAGCATATAATTAAGCAAATACTGGGTTTAAAACAAGTATACTGTGTGTTGTCTGCTCCAAGAGCATAATTAGAGTAATTAAGATCTAGGCCATTTCCAATTAGATCCATGTCATTTCCATTAAAACTGAAAGTCACAAACATTTCTAATCATTCATCGTATGAAGCTCTTAAAGTAACAGCCACAGTCATAATGAAGGTGGATTCTAACAGACACTTGTTATCAAATTCATCAGGAACTCTATCGCCAGTTTGATTGCCTGAATGAACTTGTCATGGTCCTACGTCTGCGACCTAGTGTGTTGTGTTTTTGGTTTAAGTTTTTTTCTGTGAGTTGTGGTTTTCTGTTTGTGTTATATTTATAGTTCCTGGGTTTGGGGTTTCTGTTCTGTTTCTGTGCCTCCTCTGTGTTCTTGGGAAAAGTCATTGTGTTTAGCTTATGTGTCTTGAGTTCAGCCTGAGTGTTTCCTGTTTTACTTTGATAGTCTTGGTCCTTTGTCAGTATAATCTGCTTTACTTCCTGTGTCTCGTTATGTCAGAGTTTTCCCAGACTTGTCTCCCTCCTGTTGTGCGTTTCCCCCTCATTACCTGGTATGTATTTATTAGGGGTGCAACGATACACAAAATTCACGGTTCGGTTCGATACTTTGGTGTCACGGTTTGAAATTTTTTCGATACAAAAAAATGTTCATGCTTTTTTAATTTGTCATTTATTAAAATTATAAATATATATTTTAACTCAAACGTACAGTTTTTAAATTTAATGTTGCTGAAACAACAAAGGGATAAAATAATAAATCTATCTGACTGAGAAATCACTCATCTTTGGAAAAGAGAGTTTATTACAGAGAAATGGCTCTTTCCAAAATAAAAGCTATACTATACGCTTCTTCTGGGCTATATTCTCAGCAGCATATTAAACATATCAGGTCCCCATAAGGAGAATCATGTGCTAACGGCTGTCTAAATGAGTCGGGTAAAGTTTGTAGCATGCGTGCTTGTTGTTTTTGTCTGCTTCCACTTGTCTTTGCACTAGGATGATGTCGGCGTAAATGTGCAGTCATATTAATTTTGTTCCCACTAGTGCTGTCAGCATTAATCTGAAATGACGTTAACGCCACAACACGGCAAATCTCCGTTAACGAGCTACCGCGGATCGCCCCGTGCGTGGGGCTGGACGGCGTCAACACGTTAACGAGCAAACTGCGCTAATGCAGTAGTTCCCACCATGTAATTGACTATGTGCACGTTAGCATATGCTACTTCCGGTGCGGAAACTCCTGTGGGGAGCTTTGTTCCGGTGTCCTATTCGCGCCCGGTTTACGGTCCAAAACAAGTTAAGCAAATGAATGAATCAAGCGACGATTTACATTTCCATAGATGTCTTGGGCATTTACCCAATATATCTGTAAATGATGTTCATCGACTTGTCAATATTTTTTCCCCGCGCCTCAGAGCAAAAGAGAAAATGGATTCAAATGTTATATTTCTCAGCTGTCCCTCGTTTATCGCTGGTGTTATGTTCTAAAAATAACCAGCGATAGGTGAAATCAAGTAGCCAATTTTATTTTTTGACGGTGCAAAACGTTTCGTGGACATCGTGGACATACAGTACTGCACTTCAGAGTCACACTGCTAACGATCGATGCAGTGATTCTGTACTGTACAGGAGAGACGTCACGGAGGAGATCGTCTGCAGCGATCAGGACGCAGGACACAATGTGACGTAAAAAAAATAAGCATGCAAACTTGCACTAAAAAATCTGCGAAACAGCCAGGTGAAAGGTGAACCGCGTTATTAGCGAGGGACCACTGTAATTTTTAAGGTAAGTCACAACATACCCTTCGTACATACTAATGTATAGAAACCCTTACCAGCAATCATTAATTTTTGTGTGGCTTTTTTCACGGTTTGTTAACATGCTGTGTAGGTGTGTACTTGACTAGCTGATATCGACATAATGGGGGAAACATCTGGTTTGACTATTCTTCACCTGTACTTTGAATGATGAACATTTGCCTGTTTAAATCATAAGACCAGTCACTATACAGAGATGTGCTTCTGAATGTGGACGATGTGTCTTCTGCTGCAGTAATGCAGTTCTGCTTGTGTTGAGTGATGTAAACAACTGATCATCTAAACTCTTTAAACGTCAAAATTGATCATTAGATTTTTTTTTATGACACAACAGTGGTGAGTGTTCCCACCTTCTCCTCTTTGTAACTTAACGCGATCTTTCCGTTTTCGAGTTTTGGACATGATTTTGGAGTATATCTTCGCAGTAGCGATTGACCGCAAAGTAAAGCTACCGGAAATGTACAACCCCACATCCGGTCTCAAACCAGGAAGTTAGCATTTTCTCGTGCACAGGGTCAATTGAGTATTGCGTGGCACATCCGACATACTGTTTTACTTTTGTCCATGACGCGCTTACCTTCAGGGTCATACTTCACATGAAGACCAAAATAGTTCCAAAGGCCAGATCTGAATGAGGGTGGGGGAGGTTCAATTTGCCATGTTGCAACGAGCTTAGCTTCTGTCTTGCTAGCTTGCGCTGCGCTCAGTGGATCTGCGCTCGACAGTGCAGCCTAGGCGCAGTAGTCGAACGCAGATCCACTGAGCTCTCAACACAGACAGCATCGTCAGAAGAAAAGTTGATAAAATAAATTAAAAATTTTGTATTGTTCGATACATATGCGTACCGAACTGAAAGCACTGTATCGAACGGTTCAATATCGATACGAGTATCATTGCACCCCTAGTATTTATAGTGCGTGTTGTCCCTTACTCTTCGTCAGTCTGCCTGCTTGTCTAGTTTCTAGTTTTAGGTCCATGCTATTTCATGCTTAGTTTTTCCCAGTATAGGTTTTAGTTAGTTTTCCCTGTTCTACCTGTTTGTAGTTGTGTACCAGCCAAAATAAAGGCTCGCCTTCTGTCATTATCCATTCTGGTCTCCGTTTGCCTGCATTTGGCTCCACCCCTCACTCTCTCCACACGATTTGCCTTTGCGAAACCCGACAGAACTCTTATCAGGTCCAGTCACAACTGTGTCCTGACGTGTGGTATTTATCTGAGAGATATTTCAATTTTTCAGTATTCACTGTGGCAAAGGTTTTGATTATGTGTTGAAGCATAACTGCAGAAACAACATTACAGTAATCATTGATCTGTTGTGTAATACATCATAAAATATTTTTAAATATAATACTCAAACATTAAAGAGCTGTGAATAGGTTAAATAGTCTTTTAAGATTGTGTATTAATTTTGTAGTCTTGTGGTGTCATATACTCTGATGCGTTCATCGGAGTGTGAATGCGTGTGAATGCAGGTTAGTTTGCACTTGTGTATAGAAGTGCTTGTACGAGTGGGTGTGAATGGGTGAATGAGGCATGTTGTATAGAGCGCTTTGAGTACTCCAGGAGAGTAGAAAAGCGCTATATAAGAATCAGTCCATTTACCATTTACACTACAAGACTACAAAATTAATACATATATATATATATATATAATTATTATTAATAACAAAATGCGTGTGCCTTTCTTTATTGGGTTTTGTCTCTTTGTCAAATTACTTAAACTACAAATGCAAGTGTGTGGAATCTGTAACCATGTAACCATGAAATTATACACAGCAAACAGTTGCATAATTATGGATGTTAATACCTTAATGGCACTGTTGTATGGTGGCCTTGAGGGGTAAAATTAGTGCAACTTAAGTAAATACCAGAAATTAGAAAAACCCTGCAAAAGCAAAAGCTGAATAACACAAAGGAAGCAGAAAAAAATGCTGCGAAAGCTAAAAATGAATCACAAAAGAGAGACAGTTACCTAACGGAACAGCTGTTGAAGTGATAAGCACACACCTAACTTTGCACCTTTTTCTCTCTCACAACACTGACGAACCCTCTTCTTTTACTGTAAGCTTGTTGCCGTGGAATCCTTCTGCAGCTGGTCCGTCATGTTAATGTGTCCCCAGAAACACCTTTGTTATCTTCTGTCTCATTTTAGTTTTTCTACTTCTCTTGTGTTTTGTTTATTTTTTTTCTTTTGTGTGCGGAGCTGTCTGGTTGTCATGACACCTATTTTAAAGTCTTTTACGCCTGTAGTTTCGGTTGTTTGGCCGGGACTAAGAATACTTGCAGCGATTGAGTCCACATGCTGTCTAGTCACTCTCAGAAGTCTGATATGATCATAGGTAAGAAAGGAGACATTTATGTAAAGCTGACAGGTGCTTATATGAAGGATAGAGCTTTAGTTTGACACAAAACTATATATGATCTGGATATGTGTCAGACTTTCAATTTCAGAATGAATTCATTGAGCAGAGGACTAAAGTGTACCTTGAATTTCCTGTCTCTTGGCACAGGTAACAGTAGTAAGCAGTAAGGGTTGAGCAGAAGCTATCAAATATAAGTCCTTCCATTGAAGTCCATTTGTGCTTGAACAACTGTGTTTTTATAGATTTAACTAAGGCTACGTCCACACGTACCCGGGTATTTTTGAAAACGCAGATTTTTCTATGCATTTGCACCTTTTGTCCACACGTAAACGGCGTTTTCGGTCACTGAAAACGAAGATTTATAAAAACGCCTGCCAGGGTGGATATTTTCGAAAACTCTATTTTTGCATTTACATGTGCACGTGAAAAACGGAGAAAACGCAGCGTCAAAGGTGTGCGCCTTTTTTGACGTCACACTGTGCGCCACATTATTGTTTCGGTGAAATGAATTTCTACAATACTGTTACTGTTAATTGTACTCTCTGCAGTGTTTAAATGCTTACATATACACACACAGTTACTGTCCCTCCACACATATGACTCGGTTCTGCTTCTATGCCCCAACTTTGTTTACTATTTCCCACCGAGGCTTCTAGACTTCTGATTGGCCAGCATTTCTACACGGATGGGAATATAGCGCCACCTGCTGCTTTGGCATATTCCTAGCAGCGTTTTCCTTCGTTTCTGACTTTTACGTGTGGACGGGATTTTTTTTAAAAACGAAAACGGAAAATCTCTGTTTTCAAAAATACCCGTGTACGTGTGGACGTAGCCTGAGAAATGGCGCCAAATGATGCTGCTAGTAACAACGTGCATGAAGATACAATTTCAAGTTAGTTCTTTGCTAAGTTGTCTCTTATGTGTAGACATGATATTGGTTCATCCCTTGATTTAAGGGGTTTTTTCATGATAACTGACCAGATTGTGATGTCATTCAGTGGACTGTTTGCATAATTTTACTCTCTGTGTTTTTTTAGGATCTTAATGCTTTCATCTTGTCAGACCATACACAGGCACTCTGTATTATAAGCACCTGTTTCATGGCTAGCAGCACCAATTATTAATTAGGATTGTCAATAGGATGAGAAGACAAATGATAGTGATTACAGATGTGTCTACTGGCCATTAGATCATTAGCAGAGAGAAACTGATTCCCTAATGAAAACATTACTCTGTTTTTCTGTATTTTGTGGGAATCATCTCTCTGAAGCCATTTCACTCTTTTTGTTAATTTCCTTTTGAAGGGCAGCAGTTTATAGCTGTGAATCATGTCTGCTGTAATCACCATGTCTCCATTAAGACAAACTGAAATTTGATTGGCAGCTCATTCTGAAAGGTCAGAGAAACCCTGAAGTACTGGCGGATTTGTGGATTCAGCTAAAGCTTTTATCTCAAGAAAAGTCGACCATAATGAGTTTGACTTTGGCAACCTCAACTTATGATATCCAGATATAATTTATGTTTAAAATATATATTACATGTCTTCCAGGGCGGGGATGAGAGATGGAAAGACCAATTGAAACACGCTTACAGGAATAATCTGAGCTTAGATCATTGGAAAACAATCAAAAGCAGTGACCCAGGGCTTATTACAACTAACAGGAAATGTGGTGCTGAATACAGCAGGTTTTAATTGGCATTAATTCCTCTGTTGTTTCTTTCTTCCTTGGTTGCTGAGTTTTTAAACAGTTGGGCATTCGTGTCCAACAGTGCTAGGCACTGCTTTTCATATATGTCCTTGTCACTTTTGAGGCTAATTACTGTTGACTTCACCATAGTGCATATTTTCACATGCATATTTGCTTGACATATTTTACCCTAAAAATGTGCAAAGAGCTAATTCTAAATGACAGAGAAAGTTAAAGAATACATGAATTGTAGCACAAGTGGAAACAGTCTAGTAGTCTGGCATGATCAGTATAGTACTTTACTTAGAAACCACAGCCTATGAAAAACAGATGTAGTCACTATTTTGACCACAGCCATTTCTTTTTTTATTAATTGATTTACGAGTTAGAAGTGACTACATTTGGATAACAGTTTTAGTGAATGAGAGCAGTCATGGTTGTCAAGCTGCACAATCCCCTGAATGGGGAACGTAACAAGCTTTTTAATGCTATTTGGCTGGGCATTTAGCTGACTTTGATGCCCTTTCATGGGTTTTGGAGCCAGCCTCAAGTTAGGTTTAAGTTAGTGTAACTTTGTCTTCCCATTGTCTTCATTTTTCAGCCCAAGTTGCAACTTGGTTAAAACTTAAATATTGGTGCTATGTTAGTGAATGTTTCTCTTAAATCTCTTAAAGACCCTTGAGTATCATCTATCCCGATAGCTAACTTTTGGTTCCTAGAATTTCTAAAAGTAGAATGGGAGGTCATTTCCTAGTTTGGAGACAGACACTGACGCACTTTTAAAATTAGGATTGAAGTTTTCCTTTTTGACAAAGGTTGTAGTTAGAGGTGAATTGGGTGACCCAGAACTATTTCTTATGCCTGAAGTATGCTTCAGTGGGAAATTTTTTTGATGTCACCAGAAAACTCCTTTTAACCCATCCATGTAACATGACCTGCACCACTGGAGGGGTCTCTGCTTACGTCGTAGGTTACAACATAGATTTTAAACACAAGTATAAATCAAACTTTTGTTGTTCTGCTATAGGCTAAGGCTCCCCATGATGCACTGCATATTTTTTCTTCACTCTCCTTATACATTTATTTAACACTACTGCCTCAGACAACAGTCGGCTTGGAACTACGTAACCATATATTTCATCTTTCTTACTGCAATATACCAAAGCTTTTTTTCTTTAAATACAACTGTTGCTTGTGGACATTTCAACTCATCCTTCCTCTATCCTTGGAAGTAAGTGAAGTTATGCCAGGAACCCTCAACTAGACTGTCACTGACTCCAGCTGGTGGTTCTTGTTCTGCTTTGCAGTCTCTGTTAACTTAGCATAGCAACAGTTCTAGTTAGAGTAGCTCTTAACTTACAGCAGCCCTTCAGAGCTGAACAAGCACTATGGCCAGCTGTATTCCATGATGATGAAGTAAAGTCCACAGTGGACTCTATTCAATTCAATTCAATTCAATTTTATTTATATAGCGCCAAATCACAACAAAAGTCGCCTCAAGGTGCTTCATAGATACAGAGAAAAACCCAACAATCATATGACCCCCTATGAGCAAGCACTTTGGCGACAGTGGGAAGGAAAAACTCCCTTTTACCAGGAAGAAACCTCCGGCAGAACCAGGCTCAGGGAGGGGCGGCCATCTGCTGCGACCGGTTGGGGTGAGAGAAGGAAGACAGGATAAAAGACATGCTGTGGAAGAGAGACAGAGGTTAATAACAGATATGATTCAATGCAGAGAGGTCTATTAATACATAGTGAGTGAGAAAGGTGACTGGAAAGGAAAAACTCAATGCATCATGGGAATCCCCCAGCAGCCTACGTCTATTGCAGCATAACTAAGGGAGGATTCAGGGTCACCTGGTCCAGCCCTAACTATATGCTTTAGCAAAAAGGAAAGTTTTAAGCCTAATCTTAAAAGTAGAGATAGTTTCTGTCTCCCGAATCCAAACTGGAAGCTGGTTCCACAGAAGAGGGGCCTGAAAACTGAAGGCTCTGCCTCCCATTCTACTTTTAAATACTCTAGGAACAACAAGTAGGCCTGCAGAGCGAGAGCGAAGTGCTCTAATAGGGTGATATGGTACTACAAGGTCATTAAGATAAGATGGGGCCTGATTATTTAAGACCTTGTATGTGAGGAGCAGGATTTTGAATTCAATTCTGGACTTAACAGGAAGCCAATGAAGGGAAGCCAAAACAGGAGAAATATGCTCTCTCCTTCTAGTCCCTGTCAGTACTCTTGCTGCAGCATTTTGGATTAGCTGAAGGCTTTTCAGCGAGTTTTTTGGACATCCTGATAATAATGAATTACAGTAGTCCAGCCTGGAAGTAATAAATGCATGAACTAGTTTTTCAGCGTCACTCTGAGACAGGATATTTCTAATTTTAGAGATGTTGCGCAAATGGAAGAAAGCAGTCTTACATATTTGTTTAATATGTGCGTTGAAGGACATGTCCTGGTCAAAAATGACTCCAAGGTTCCTCACAGCGTTACTGGAGGCCAAGGTAATGCCATCCAGAGTATGAATCTGGTTAGATACCATATTTCTAAGATTTTCAGGGCCGAGTACAATAACCTCAGTTTTATCTGAATTAAGAAGCAGAAAGTTAGCGGCCATCCAGGTCTTTATGTCCTTAAGACATGCAGTTTAACTAATTGGTGTGTGTTATCTGGCTTCATGGACAGATAGAGCTGGGTGTCATCTGCATAGCAGTGAAAATGTATGCTATGTCTTCTAATGATGCTGCCTAAGGGAAGCATGTATAATGTAAACAGAATTGGTCCTAGCACTGAACCCTGTGGAACTCCATAATTAACCTCAGTGTGTGAAGAGGACTCTCCATTTACATGCACAAATTGGAGTCTATTAGATAGATATGATACAAACCACTGCAGTGCAGTACCTGTAATACCTACAGCATGTTCTAATCGCTCTAATAGGATATTATGGTCAACAGTATCGAACGCTGCACTGAGGTCTAGCAGGACAAGCACAGAGATGAGTCCACTGTCAGAGGCCATAAGAAGATCATTTGTAACCTTCACTAAAGCTGTTTCTGTGCTGTGATGAGCTCTGAAACCTGACTGAAACTCTTCAAATAAACCATTCCTCTGCAGATGATCTGTTAGCTGTTTGACAACTACTCTTTCAAAGATTTTTGATATGAAAGGAAGGTTGGAGATTGGCCTATAATTAGCTAAGACTGCTGGGTCTAGAGATGGCTTTTTGAGTAAAGGTTTAACCACAGCCAGCTTGAAGGCCTGTGGTACATAGCCGACCATTAGAGATAGGTTGATCATATTTAAGATCGAAGAATTAATCAATGGCAGGACTTCTTTGAGCAGTTTTGTAGGAATGGGGTCTAAAAGACACGTTGATGGTTTGGAGGAAGTAATTATTGAAGTTAACTCAGAAATATCAATTGGAGAAAAAGAGTCTAACTTAGCATCAATGGTACTAAGAGTAGCTGTAGATAATATTACATCTGTGGGATGATTACTGGTAATTTTTTCTCTAATGATAAAAATTTTATTTGTGAAGAAGTTCATGAAGTCATTACTAGTTAACGTTAAAGGGATGGTTGGCTCAACAGAGCTCTGACTGTTTGTCAGCCTGGCTACAGTGCTGAAGAGAAGCCTGGGGTTGTTCTTATTTTCTTCAATCAGTGATGAATAGTAAGATGTTCTGGCTTTGCGGAGGGCTTTCTTATAAAGCAGCAAACTATTTCTCCAGGCTAAATGATGATCCTCTAAATTTGTGACACGCCATTTCCTCTCCAGATTACGAGTCATCTGCTTTAGGGTACGTGTTTGAGAATTATACCACGGAGTCAGGTACTTCTGATTAGAGACCTTAGTTTTCACTGGAGCTACAGTATCCAGAGTCGTACGTAGTGAGGAGGTGAAATTATTAACAAGATAATCGACCTCTGTTGGGGTAGCGTTCAGATAGCTGCTCTGCTCTGTGTTGGTACAGGGCATTGAAGATGATAACAGTGGGTGGATTATATTCTTAAACTTAGTTACAGCGCTTTCAGAAAGACATCTACTTTGATAAAATCTACTCTCCACCACTGTGTAATCAATTATTGTAAATGTAAATGTTATCAGGAAATGATCAGACAGGAGAGGGTTTTCAGGAAACACTGTTAAATGTTCAGTTTCTATGCCATATGTTAAAACAAGATCTAGAGTGTGATTAAAGTGGTGGGTGGGTTCTTTTACATTTTGAGAGAAGCCAATTGAGTCTAATAACAGACTAAATGCCATGTTGAGGCTGTCATTTTTAGCATCTACATGGATGTTAAAATCACCCACAATAATTATTTTATTTGAGCTCAGAACTAAATTAGATATAAAGTCTGAGAAATCAGACAGAAACTCTGTGTAAGGCCCAGGTGGACGATAGATGATAACAAGTAAGACTGGTTTCTGAGTTTCACAGCTGGGGTGGACAATGTTAAGCATCAGGCTTTCAAATGAATTAAAAGTCTGTCTTGGTCTTTCATTAATTAATAGGCTGGTGTGAAAAATTGCTGCCACACCGCCCCCTCGGCCTGTGCTTCGAGGTTTCTGGTAGTTAGAATGACTCGGGGGTGTTGATTCATTCAAACTAACATAATCATCCTGCTGCAACCAGGTTTCTGTAAGGCAGAGTAAATCAATTTGTTGATCAATTATTAAGTCATGTACTAACAGAGACTTGGAGGAGAGAGACCTAATATTTAATAATCCACATTTCACTGTTTTACTCTTTGGTTCAGATGTGGATATTGTACTGTTCTTTCTTTGTAATTGTTTATGTTTAAGTTGTTTGTTGCTGGTTTTTAGTTTGTTTTTTGTCTTTTTGGAAGCTGACACAGTCTCTATGGAGATGGGTTTTTGGGGGGGTAGCAGGAGGAGAGAAGCTGCAGAGAGGCGTGTAAGACTGCAACTCTGCTTCCTGGTCCCAACTCATATTTTGGGGGGTTTAATAAATTTGTCCATATTTCTAGAAATGAGAGCTGCTCCATCCAAAGTGGGATGGATGCCGTCTCTCCTAACAAGACCAGGTTTCCTCCAGAAGGTTTGCCAATTATCTATGAAGCCCACATCGTTTCTGGGACACCACTCAGACAGCCAGCAATTTAAGGAGAACATGCGGCTAAACATGTCACTCCTGGTCTGATTGGGGAGGGGACCAGAGAAAACTACAGAGTCCGACATTGTTTTAGCAAAGTTGCACATCGATTCAATATTGATTTTAGTGACCTCCGATTGGCGTAACCGGGTGTCATTACTGCCGACGTGAATTATGATTTTACTGAATTTACGTTTACCCTTAGCCAGCAGTTTTAAATTTCCTTCAATGTCGCCTGCTCTGGCCCCTGGAAGACAATTGACTATGGTTGCCGGTGTCTCTAGCTTCACATGTCTGAGAACAGAATCACCAATTACCAGAGTTTGACCCCCGGCGGGTGTGTCACCGAGTGGGGAAAAACGGTTAGACACATGAACGGGTTGGTGGTGTACCTGGGGCTTCTGTTTAGGACTATGCTTCCTCCTCACCGTGACCCAGCCGCCCTCTTTCCCCAGCTGCTTGGGGTCTGCCGGGGAACAGCTAGCGGGGCCTACGCTATCTTCGGCTGCACCAGCTACAGGGGCCTGGCTAGCTACGGGTGAATGAAGGGTGCGAAGCCAAGTCTCCAATTCAGTAATCCTGGCCTCCAGAGCTGCAAATATGCTACATTTGTTACAGATATCATTACTGCTAAAGGAGGCCGAGGAGTAACTAAACATCTGACACAATGAGCAAGAAAGTGCAGGAGGGACAGGTGAAGTAGCCATGGTGCTAACGAGTCGGCTACGAGCTAAGCTAAGCTAGCGAAACAGTACAGAGACAGTGAGTGAATACTTTGGCTATAAATTAGGTAGTGAGTACACAGAAAGTGTGCTTCGGATGAAGCACGTGAAGATTATACTATGAAAGAAGAATGTATTTAAAAGTTGTTAATTAAATTGCTAAGCAAATAAGCTACTCAGAAACACCACTGTGTTTGAGCAGGAACAGGAAGTGATACTCTACCGCAGAGCGAGCGAATCTACAGAGTGGAGAAAAGGTATGATTGGTCAGCTGGTTAATAGGGAAGCAGAAGATGGTGTTTTATTGGCCACAGAAACAATCATGATTACACAACAAAGAATCTAACACGAAAATCCTATTTCAGAGGACATTTTCATTGGGCCCTTATTCTGACAATTTCTTTGCTGAGCTTTCAACACAAACAACATGCAGAGTATATTCAGGTAGGGTCGGGGCATTCTCATCAGTCACATGACCTTAGAAATGATTCCTACAACAGAAAACCACAGCTGAGTTGTTCTCCCAAAGGGGGAGAGAGATATAAACTGAAATGGTTGTTGGCAGCACAAACTAAAGGTGCATTTGCTTTCCCTTTATTATTCCTCGTTGTTGAATAATTAAGACCCACTGTTATTTCTCAGCCACCCACTGTAATGATAGCAATAATTCATATTATGCTGATTAGCACAGTGACGGGGGGTGGTAATGCATTCCAAATGGCCCGGTTTTTTTTTTCTTCCCAGGCATCAGAAAAATTATGTTAATGGAAAGCAGAAGAATGATTTCACAATGAGGCAAATGTATTAGAAAGAAGTGTGAAATAGCTTCCATAGTAAGGCACAGCTCCAGCAGTAGAGCATATATAAAAGGCGATAATAAGTGCATTATTATTATTGAAAGGTACAAGGTGACTGCTAATCAGCTGACCCACTGGAACTACTGCAAGCATGTTACGTGCGTGTTTGTTCACACTGTGAGAGACGGTTTTTTGTGCATAAGCGGCTTGTTAATGGAGGTATGCGATTACTTCAGAGCTGAACTGACAGCTCGGTGTATCTAAGCTCCTATCGGGTGACTGACTCAACGCGACGGCTGAGACAACCCACTCAGCTTTGAGGGCAGGAAGTTCTTCCCAATTACTTCTACTGCTTCCTGCCTGTTAGCAGTGGTAGTGACAGGCCTCCATCCTGACTTTGACGTGGCACTTCCTTGGATGTTGCGCTAAACAACAGTGGCACGTTTAAGCTTGATAAGCTGTTGTTAGAATTTATTTAATATTACTTTCTAGTATCAGCTGATGTTTGCTGGAGCCACAGCTGTAAAAGGTGCTGGTCATGGTATCGGTTTGGATATGTGGTGAGAGGGAAACATGAAACCAGGATGTCATGGTCCTGGGTCGTGCGACCCAGTGTTTTGAGTTTTAGTCTATTTTAATGTTTATTGTTTGTTTAGGTTCATTATGTTATTCTAGCTCATTTGTAATTATATTACCCTTGTGTTAAGTCTCCCTTGCCCTTCATGTGTTTATGTCTGTGTGTCTTATGTTGCCAAGTTCATGTTGTCGTTTCTGTCATCTTCCCCTGTACTTAGTCTCCCTGGTTCGTGCGTCTACCTGTCATGAGTCATGTCTGCGTGGTTATGTTTAGTTCATGTCATGTCTAATCTCCATGTTTCCTGTTTTACTTTGAAAGTCTGTCTTCAATGTCAGTGTATTTAGTTTCACTTCTCCTGTCCTGTCCTTAGGTTCATGTGTGTCAGCTGTGATCCCATGTGTGGCCACTTCCCCTGATCATCCCTCATGTGTATTTAGTCTCTGTGTTTCATGCAGTCTGTGTCACGTCGTCTGTGTTCCCACCTCCATGTTTTCACGGTCAGTCTTTGCAGTTATCACCATAGTCTCTGAGTCTTCTTAGTTTGTCACAGTACTCGTTTTCCCAGTTTAGTTATAGTCTAGTTTAGTTGCGCTATCCCTGCTGTGTTTGTACACTTTGTCTTCAGCCATAATAAAGGCTCGCTTTCTGTTAAGTTCACTCCCGTCTACTCACTTGTGTACGCACCTGGGTCCATCACACACACCACCACATGGCCTGTCTCCGCAGACCGTGACACAGGAGATGTCCTTACTGAATCATCAGAGCTGAACAGGTGATGGAGAAACAAGTTTACATTTTAGGTGACATGAAATCAAAATCAAATCAAATCACTTTTATTGTCGCATCACATGTGCAGGTACACAAAAAAAAACCCCAAAAAACATGTGCAGGTACACTGGTACATGCAAGTGAAATTCTTGTGTGCAAGCTCCACAAGCAACAGACGTGTGCAAAAATACAATAACATAAGAACAAGTAAAATATAAGAATGGGTAAATCTGAGAATTATATGAATAATATATGTACAATATAAGAGTGTATGCGCATTACTGAATGTGTATACTAAATATGTATATCTACGTGTGTGTGTGTGTGTGTATCTATCTATCTATCTATCTATATTTTTTTTAATTAAATGGAATAAACAATAAAATAAAATATACAGAGGTTGGCAGATGGAAATGTGTAAAACAAGTGGCATTTATATACAGTATGGAGTGCATAGTGTTGAAGTTCTGGTAAGTGAAGGTGAGGTGTCTATGAAGTGTTCAGTGTGTAGTTCTGTAGTGAAAAATGGAAATATCTCAGAGACCACCAGAGAGCTGAAATCATGAGTTGATAATTAACTAAAACTGAACCGGAAGGGATTTTAATTTGATTTGAAGTTTGATTTTGGCATGCTGTTTTAATAACAACAAATAAATACATTTGAGGACATCACCTTATGTTCCTGGGCTGCTTCATGGGGAAATGTTGACAATTCTATGGATGTAAATATTGACACGATAAAAGATGGACATAGAAATTCATCCATTAGCTTGTTAAGTCCCAAAAGCACATGCTGTGTTTTCCTGGAAATCCCACAATGTGTTTGGTAGAATATTGCCATCAACGCATTTTACAGCTGTCAGTCCTGCACTGAGTCATGAGTATACAACATACATGGTTTATTTTCACCATGTAGTACCTGCCTACTAAAATGGGAGTGATGAATGTGGTGAAGGAGTGATTTCAGACACAAACTTAGTTGTCTTTTTACCACAACAGGAGGACATCCAAGCAGGTCATACTGATGTCCTGTGACTGAAATATTTCCTTTTCACATAATTTTTAAATTAGGCTACTTGGTGCTGCACACCGGGTAAAAGAAAACATGAAAGTGTTGCAAAATTTGCCATGTGCAGGCTCAGCATGTGCCACTGAGGCTTATTAATCAATTGAAAACCTTAATTTGATACGAGAGAATTCCATTTGACCTTTTCCGGGCGTGAGTGGGTCTTGAATGATAAGTTCTCATGAAAGAGCATATGCCGATAAATCCCTCCACCTTCTCCTCCTGTTTGTTGCCACAGTTAGGGGAGATAGTGGCGGTGGCTGCAGCATACTGATCAGGCATTGGCTGATTACACTTAAAACTCACGTCAAGATCTATTTGAGTTCAGCTGAGACTTTATGCAGTTTACATGAAGGAAAGCGTTTGTGTGTGCACAGTTTAGAGAAGTGCAAGCTGATTCTTTGTTTTATTTTCTGACAGAATGGGTTCAGCTTTTAAGTAAATTAAAATTCATTTATTCAAGTTAAAGAGATTCTTTTTAGAGATTCCTGGTGATGTTTCAGCCTCAATAAAACACATTATTTAAAATGTTAAGACTTAAGTCTGAAAGCCACTCATACTCCATGCGATCTAATCTGCCATTGTCCTCTCCTGTATACTTTATTTCTTCAAGTCTCATTACATCGTCTGACCTGCCTCTTTCTCTCTCTTTTTTGTTTTTTCATTTTAACAGGGATGTTATGAAGAGACGGGGCCCAAATTACATTGGATGAGAGCCAGCTGTGGCAGGTACCGTGTGCTACACTGACCTCAGCTTCCTGTCCATTTGTCAAATTGCTGCTCACTCATGGGTGTAGCCTGTTTCTGGTTTTAAAAGGGTTTTCATAATAGGCAGACACAGTGGTAGTGTATTTCAGAGCTTTTTGCTGGAAGAAAGCCAAAGGGGGTTGAGAATTGAAGTCTTGAATAAAACCTATTGTTGCTTCTGAGGTTCACCGGGCCAATCTTGTTGTTTGATGAAGCAGAGGCTTTATCACCCCTGCATGCATTTAAGTCTCTTGTGTTCTCTTTGTCTTCAAAGAGAATGACTAAATTAATAATTGAAGAGAAAACACGGTGTGTGGTGCCTCCCAGTATATCAATTTCTTTCTCAAGACATTCTTGTCTCCCGGTACTGTGGGGCCAGAAATATTAACGCACTGCATATTATAGTGATGCATATATGGATAAAAGTACAAAATGTCAAAATGTTACAAAACAAGTAAAAATGTATTTTGTTACTATTTGTAGGTAGAAGTTTACATTACTTTCTACTCATCAAGTGCATGAATTACACAGTGATTTTGGGCTTTTTCTTTGATTTCTTTGAACTGTTCTTTTTCATTGGTCAAATAGCATACATCTTTAATGAATTAAAAAAAATAATTTGGTGCACAAGTTTGAATTTATTTAGGATTTTCTCTAATACATGCAGGGTAAAAAGACTTCAAACAGCTCAGATATATGCTACACCCTTCTACAATGTCCTTTAACTTGACAAGGCCAAGGCTTCTTAACTTCTCATAAGTGATTATAACTGTCTACATCTGGTAGCTTCTCTCTGTCAAATAAAAAAAATCCAAACATTTGTTTGACAACACTTATTGGATTGACAAATACTCAGTACAATGTATCAATGTATGCACAGGGGCGACCGTGGCTCAGGGGGTTGGGAAGCGTATCTGTAACCGGAAGGTCGCCGGTTCGATCCCCGGGCTCTCTGTCCTGGTCGTTGTGTCCTTGGGCAAGACACTTTACCCTACCGCCTACTGGTGTTGGCCAGAGGGGCCGATGGCGCGATATGGCAGCCTCGCTTCTGTCAGTCTGCCCCAGGGCAGCTGTGGCTACAACCATAGCTTGCCTCCACCAGTGTGTGAATGTGAGAGTGAATGAATAGTGGCATTGTAAAGCGCTTTGGGTGCCTTGAAAAGCGCTATATAAATCCAATCCATTATTATTATTACAATGTGAAATCCCAAGCAACTCAGCGAAGGTCTGAAAAGGAGACCTTCCCTACTTGCGAAGGTCTCTTGGAACCATTTCTTAAAAAAAAAAAACCCTGCAGATAATCAGTTCAAACAACTGCATGTAAGGACAAATTTTTGGATGTGATGTGTAACCACTTTGCAAAGGTCTGGAAGAAGACCCAAATTGTCTTCCTCAGATGAGAGGAAATTGGTGTGGATCTTCAGGAATAGAACAGGAACCACCACTGAAAGTGAGGCTTTTAAACCTAAAACTACTGTACCACTGTCAAACGTGGTGGTAGTAACATCATGCATTGGGGCTGTTTTGCTACCTGTGCTACTGATACATTGCACAAGGTGGATGAACACTGAAGACGGAAGACTACCTCCAAATTTTTCAACTGCACCTCAAATCAAAAGCTAGATAGTTGCATGAACCAACAGGGCAGTGATTCTAAAGCACACAACAAAACTAGTTTTGGAATGGATAAAACATGCCAACATTAAGCTTCTGGAGTGACCTTCCCAAATCCCCAAACTCAACCTTGTTGAAAATTTGTGGTCTATGCTTAAAAACCAGGTCTATGCCAAAGAAATCAGCCAACTCAAACCTTCTTCTTTTTTCAGTTTCTCACTTTGCGGATTGTTATAGTGTTTCTCATTTTCATTTACCAACCCTTTACTTTGAATACTTTCCTGTACTTCCATACTTTTCTTATCTTCTTTCCTCTGTTCAGAGGATGCAGCAAACACTTTCTTGGCAGTTTCTCTCAGTACTACAGGTTTACTTCCCTAGCTATCTGGTAATTCTTTCCCACCACCCACAGGTACGAACCTCCCTGAACTCTGTGCCACATTCTTCTCTTTTCAACTTCCACCATTTAATAGTAGCACAATTTTCACCGGCACCCTGTTGGCCAACAGGACCGGAGGTGGTCGTTGTAAATCCAGGCCCAGAAATCACATTCTTTATGATCTGCATGACTGATGTAGCTGAGATTTTGCACCAGCTGCCCTTCCTGATGCAATCCTCCCCATTTTACTGGGTCTGGGACTGGCACTAGGACTACAGTGGTTTGTGGGCCAAAACAGGGCTAGGTTAAACCTGCCACTTTAAATGACCTCTACCAATGCTGCCAAGAAGAGTCGTTAAATATCCAGGCAGAATTATGCCAGATTCTTTTGGATAGCTACTACACGTGCAAAACTCCAACTAGTAAGGGACCTGTATGCATAGTTTTTAATCTGTGTGGATTTGAGAAATCCAAAAATAATTTGAACTTTTCCACCCAAACTATGTAGAAACATCCCAAAGAGTCACCACAACAGCCTCTAACTTTAAAAAAATGCTAAATAAAATCATGGATAGAAATCAGCCAAAGGTATAAAGGGTGATATTTACCTGTTTTATTCATGTTGTGTCGCACAAATCTTTGGCTGTATAAATATTTTGCCATTGTCACATCCAAAATCCAAAATCCAAAAGTCCATTGAAGTCATTGAATCTACAGTAATATAGTTCTAGCAAATTATAATAATGGATTTATTTGCCCTTCTTTAAACACATCCCAGACTCATACAGGCATCCCTCCAAGAGAGGGGCCTGCTATCAAAGCTAAATTTCGAGGAGCAGGTTTAAATCCTGAAAAGTAATTTGATTTGATGAGATCTCAGCCATCCTAGGTGATAACACTATCCTAAACCCATTTTTTTTGGAGAAGGCCAAAATAGATGTTTTTTTTGTTTTGTTTTGTTTTGTTTTTAGAAAAAATATTAATATTTATTGATTGGTTTCAGAATTATTCTCCTCTAAATTCAATTCAATTCAATTCAATTCAATTTTATTTATATAGCGCCAAATCACAACAAAAGTCGCCTCAAATGCACAGTAAATTTAGTAAATTTAGGGAAATCACAAAATTTCCCCATGAAAGGTAGTAAGGTGGAGTATATCGGAAAAACACATCTAAGCCCACAGTTTGTAACTGTAAATTTTAACTGTACTGTATTCACATTTACAATACTACTACTGCAGTAATAATGCGTGAATGTCATAGAATATCATGGCACATCTGAACATCAGGTTTGTTCTATACCTTTATTTTGCAATTTGTCTGGTGACAATACAAAGGTCTGGATCAAGGCTCTTGCTTTGAGTTCTTACTACTGGGCTGTGCACTGCTGATGTGATACACACAATGGGGAGTGAAAAGTGAAAGAATGAGGAAAGTCTTGTAATAAGAAAAGCAGAATGCTTCTGAGTGCACTGAAGTGATGGGAAATATATGTTCCCATCTGTTAAGTACTCAACAGATGTAAGTAGTAGTGCTAAATTAATGGAGGCAGTTGAGTTAGAAACATCTTAAAGAGGTGATACTTCCTCCGATGTTCATTTTGTTATTAGCCATCTTAACCATCACACTTTGTCTAATAATTTTCATTAAGTTTAAATGGTTATGGTATAATTAGTCATAACATAAGGACTTTAGTAAGTGATGTAATTACTTTTAATGTGGCCTCCTTGAAAAATCAGTGTGCAGCCCTCTTGCCATCACTGTTTCTGCCTTGTGTCTTTTTAAAAGAAAAATAGGTTTGAGATTGAAAGCTTCTTCAGAGAGAGTGAGTGCAGTAACAAAAAGAAAAGACTGGGAGGAAATATAGATGCTAGTATATAAATGGTGTCACTTTAGAGACAATGTGAGGTTTATCTGAAGTTCACTTTCCTACAGTTTGGAGCTATGTGAAATGGGGAGCTTTTACCCATCTTCAGCCATAATTGTGATGAACTAGTCCATACTGTTACTCACACTGGGTGAAATCAAGGCTACCTTTGACCAAATAAAATAACTGTTGTCAAATATACAGCTAGAATTATTCCAGATGCTTGTTGATGGAAACCAAAACTGTCTGATTGAAGTGTAAAATACTAAGGAACATTTAGCCAAATATTAGTGGGAGTATATATATATACTTTTGAATCTGTATGTATAGTTTTGACTTTGTATGAATGAAATTAAATCCAAAATAAAATCAAACTTGTGCACCTAATATTTGCTTTTCAAAATCATTAAAGATGTATGGTGTGCAATCATTTGACCCTACAACAATTCAAAAAAATATTAAAATCCCAAACTTACCGTGTCATTGGATGAGTGTCTGAAAACCTCAACTATAAGCCAAGGAATGAACCAGTTTGTGCCTACACATAATAGACAGCTTAGCATAGAAGCTATTTAAATGGCATCTTTAGGCAATTTGTTAGTAGCACCTTGTGGCAAAAAATCAAAACAAATTTGTTGGTATTCATTTAAACACAGAAGACATAAAATAGTATTTTTGCACCAACAGGGTGATTCCCAAAGAGCTATTAGCCAAAGACTTGGCTTATCTCAGCATGGTGTGCAGTGTGTCATTAAAAAATCAGAGGGAACTAGTCAAATGGAGGACAAAGGAAAAAGATGCAGACCTAAATTATTTACAGCAAATAAACAAGTATCTGAAAAATAAAATGTAGTGATACCAAACACACTGTCTATACAGTAAAAGAGTAGCTGGATAAGAACATACACTATTGGAGACAGAGAGCAGAAGAAAAGTAAACCAAGATCCAAAGAAGAACTTTAGAAAATCCTTAAAGACGCCTGAAGAATTATTCCTGAAGGCTCCCTAAAGAAGTTGTAATGAACCTTACCTAAGAAATTTCAGGTACTGAAGAATAAAGGGTCATACCACATAGGGACTTTTATAGAGCTAATAGGCGTGAGCTTATTATACTTTTATAATCTTTTTTTTCTTCTGTACTGTATTTTTTTGTTTGCACATTTCAAGAAATTGACGCACCCATTTCCCATTTTCTTGAGAAAATATAAATGGGATGACTCGGGACTTTTGCACAGAAGTCCTGTGCATGTAAGCATTCATTGTAGTCTTTAACTGAGATGAGTGAGCTGATGGTGTAAAATCCAAATAATTAAAAAATCTGAATAATAGGTCATAGCCTGCGACAGATTGGTAAACCTTCCAGGGTGTTACCCTTCCTCTGGCCCAATGTTAGCTGGGATAGGCTCCAGAGGATGGATGCATAGATGGATGGATAAATGGTCTTCCCAAGTCCAGTTAGTTTCTGGTTATCAAGACCCAAAAGAGGGCCTGTCTGAAACTAATTAGGTCAGTATGAGTCCTGCTGTTGTTGGTGTCTCAGCTTTGATCATGTGAAATCTCAAAACCATTGTGAATGGTGAAGTGGGTACATTATCATAACTTGACTGAGAGGTTTTCACAACCTTCACAGACTTTACTGTCTACATATAAAACATAATTATAGCAAAGCAGAGGTCTTCACATTTCCAGTCATTTCTGAGGAAGCAAGACCCTGATCTCGATCCAAAACCCAAGAGATCACAGGCCAGGCAAAAAGTATATTTGTGTGACAATTTTGGATGGATTACCAATACTGAAGTCTAAAAATGTTACTTCATGTATGAAAAAACTTTGCAGGCTGCAGGTTTTTAACATGTCAGAAATATTCTGATTCTGACATGTTAAAAACCTGCAACCTGCAAAGTCCACTGTGTATTTTTAGACTTCAGCACTGGTAATGCATCCAAAATTGTAACACAAATATACTTTTTGACTGCCCTGTAAAGGATTTAGTGAAATTATTTGAATAAACCTTTTCCAGTTAAAAAAGAAAGCTACATTTTTGCTGGCGACTAGCACCCATGTACTTCCTTTTTCTATCTCAGCAACAGTACAGCCCTTCTTTTAATTAACAGTCAGTCTGACGAGACTGCGTACTGTAAAACAGAACAGACAGGTTGCTGACATAGGATTCAAGTGATTGCTTCAGTTTTTCAAGTCCACTGGGGCTTTTATATCAAAGGCAGCAGTTACTCAACTCTTGCAATTTCAATTTTTAACTAAATTCAACTTCATTTCAATAAAAATGGGCACAAATTAAAATATTAGATCAAATAAAACCAGTGTGTTTCATGGCCGTCTTCCCGGCTTTCTTCAGAGTTATTGATACAATAGTTCAATAAAAGCCAGATTTTAGAAAGCTGCTGTGCTGACTTCTAGAACTATAGAGCTAAGAATGAAAGGTCTATAGAGCCTTCAAAATGTGGAAAATCATTTTAACTACTCACTTCATCTGGGACTCAAGAGACCTAGTGGAATTTGTACTCAGCTCAGGTACTGTAGGGTTGACCACAGGTTTTTGCATCAGCTATGCTGGGTTTGGTCTGACAGTGCTGAGATCACCCCGGGTCTCATTTTTGATAATTTGCATTGGTTCGGAGTAGTTTAAATGAAGTCTAACATTTTATTTTATTTATTTTATTTTCTTTAGCTGTGACAGTTTTGCTGTGCAGTGATGTTACCAATGATGGTGAGACAGACACATATTTTTGTGTGCTTCGATTTTCTTTCTTTCTTTTTTTCGTTACAGCTTACAAAAGACAAAAAAAAATTTTCATAATATGTTTAGACTTTTTTAAATGTGCGTACATTTGGAAATGCCATGGCACTACAACAGAGCACTGTCAGGTCGCCAAAGAAGCACATGAAATGAAAAAAAAAGTTATGATTGATGGATGGAATTCAAAATAAACGTACTCTTTTACCATGGATCCTTTCCCATAATGCAATTCAGCAGCACATTAAATATACAGCCACTTCTTTTAAAGAACCCCCTCCCCTTAGTCTGTAATGCAGCCTAAAAAACTCCCTACATATTTCTAACTGACATAAATCTAATACCAGCTGAGTTTAAAAAGGTCCTCCGCAGCCAAAGGAGACATTATACAGCTGTTTTCACAGGCTCAGTAGGCTCATGCCAAAGTGAATTTCAGGATGTGAGATTTCACTATTAACCCCTGCCACAGTAGCTACAAATTCCACAACGCGCTTGTGGCCAGTGGATAACATTTGGCAAAATTTTGTTTAAATAAGACATCGCTATCAGCCGTCATCCTGTATGTTTTTCTTCACACTATGCTACTGTCTGCAATATCCTGCAGAGACTTTAAACAGTTAGCATACATATGCCAGATGCTCCATGGAAGTTAAAGTTCAAATCCCCTGCATATGTGCACTTCCCTTAGCGCCGCAGGCAGGGACTGTGTGAAAAGGTCAACTCTCACACTGAGTAAAAGAAAGAAATGGCCGGCTTTCATTTCCCCTCACCCTTCTGTTTTTAGACGTTGATGCAATTCAATGGCTGCTGCTTACTCCTACTCATCTAATCACCACCAAATTAATAAATTAGTCGTATTTCTAACCAGCCTATATTTTACAATTTTCATCCTTGAAGATTATTTTTACGTTACGGCACGTTTAATTGTAGCAGTTTTTCAGCTGGACACATTTTGTTTCTTGCTGCATTATGATATTCCAAGCTCTAATTACACTGAAATGTCATTTTCTAAACCCATCAGTGAGGACAGCTCCAAGAAGAAACTCTACTCAGTAATAGTAACCTAATTGAAATACAGGAGATTAGAGAAACACATCTGGCTGTGGTGGATGTTGGATATTTTTTTTTTCCAGTGCCTTGTTTTTATGGCTACAAGGGAAAAAAATGGCCTTCAAAGCTGCTCTAATCTCATACTTCAGAGGGCTGGAGAGAGTTTTTTTGGGCAGCAGACTGTATATCAGGAATGTAAAATCTGAATGCACGGGCTCGTTGTGAAATATTTAGTGAAAGGGACTGAATGTGATGATGGGCCATGGGGTGGAAGAGACTATATCTGAGAGGGCTCTTTGAGCTTCTTCCCTTTTTTGCAGATTAGGACTGTGGGAGTTACAGTGGATTTGGTATGAATCTGAACAGCAAAATTAAGTAAAATTAAGTCTACTTTAGAGCACTAGTCCATAACTCTCTTATCTAAACTGAATTTGTTTAGATAAGAAAGCTCTTGGGATCTATATCTCATACACATTAGCAGTGTTAGCGAAGCAGTTCTCTGTAAACGATTCAAAGACTAGAGAATGTATGTAGTTGATGTGTTAATGAAGGTCACATGCACAAAGTGTTAATAAGGGTTTAATCTCTTATTTAGGTTTGTACCGATCTCCTAAATAGTATTTCTAATTTAATCATAATGTTCGATATCAAGTTATCATGAATTTCAGTAATAAATGGATTCATTGCTCATCCAGTCCAAGTGCTACACTACCACCTCAGTGACAGGTTAATTGAACAGTACATGCCGAAGATCCAGCTGCTCCAGGCACTATTTGCATAGCTTCATCATAATTTATCAAAGACACCTCAGCAGGCGCTTTATCACATCTCAAGACCAATTTCTCCATCCTTTTCGCTATGAATACATTAAGTCCCCAGCTCATACATCTTTCCAAGCTGTCCTTATGCAGAGCAGTCGTCCCCTGAATTAAGTGTGAACGCAGGGCACAGTTTGTCACGCACAGTATCATGTCAGCCAACCACACTGAAATATCAGCCTGCACCTGGCCAATGGCAGTGAATTATTTAACTGTGCAGTGAGATCGGTATGCTTAATAAAGTCGTGAAGCAGCGCATGGCATTATCAAGTGCAGAGGTTGCTAGTCATTAGATGATTTTCACAATCAGTCGTCAATCAGTTAAATTATTGTTGGTCATTAGGAATGTAAACTTGAACTCGCTGCCCTTAGAAGAAAATCTATTTTCAGCTTAGTGGCAGGTGGAGGGCTGATGAGTAAGAAAGGGTGTGTGTGCATGTGTGTGTGTGTATGTCGCGCCATGGTGCCTAGTAATTAAATACCTAGATTTTAAATTTCAGTGATCAAATCCATTTAGCAGAGAAATGGAAGAAAACTGGGTGTGTTGAAATTCTACCCCTATGTAAATAAATTATGGATACAATATAATAGTAGTAGCCACTCACACCGTGCACATTCTTTTTCAAGACACACAAGCCCCAAGCACTTCTTTGACAGGGTGACATTAAATCACAATTAGTATCACACTAGTCAAAATTACTAGACAACAACACAGTTAGGGGACACTGTGCTGTTATTTACTATCGGAAAGAGTTTTTGAAGCAAGGTTAAGAAAAGAGGTGACAATCAGTGACTAGCAGTATAGCTTCGGCTGAAAGGCAGCACTACAAATGTTTGCTTTGAGAGTGCTGATAGAGATGTATGGAGAAGGTCAGGAAAGGTTGCACTGTGTCTTTGTGGATCTGGAGAAAGCATGAGCGGGTACCAAGAGAAGAACGTTTCTAGTGTATGAGGAAGTTAGGAGTGGCAGAGAAGTATGTGAGGGTGGTACAGGATATGTATGAGGATGGGGAAATCATGTTGAGGTGTGTAATCAGAGCGAGAGATGGATTCAAGGTGAAGGTGAGATCACATCAGGGATCAGCTCTGAGCCCATTCTCGTGCACAGTGGTGTTGGTTGACAGACGACGTCAGCCAGGATTATCGGTGGACTGTGATGTTCACAGATGACACTGTGATCTGTAATGAGCAAATGGAGGAGAGCCTGGAGAGGTGGAGGTATGCTATGGAGAGAAGAGCAATGAAAATCAGTAGAAGGAAGACAGAATACATGTGTATGAATAAGAGGAAGACAGTTGGAAAGTGAAGATTCAAGGTGTAGCGATAGCGACAATGAAAAGAGAGGTGAAGAAGAGAATGCGGTGAAGTTGGAGTGGGTGAAGACAAGTATCAGGGGTAATTTGTGACAGAAAGATAAATAGTACAGTGAAAGGGAAGGTTAACAATATGGTAATGAGACCTGCTGTGATGTGTGGGTTGGAAACGGTGGGTTGGAAACAAAAAGACAAGAGCTAGCACCGCTGAAGATGCTAAAATTTCTGTTTGCCAGTGGCCAGGATGGACAAGACTAGATATAAGTGCATGAGAGAGACAGCTAAAGAGCTAAGCTAAGCAGTAACTAAAGGATGCTGAATATGTATCTACTAGGCAGGAGAAAAAGAGGAAGACCACAGATAAGGTTCATGGAGGGATAGAGTTAGATGTAGGCAAATGATCTGGTGTGGTAAGCTCTAAAGCAGCAGCTGAAAGAAAAAGAAAAGTAAGAAGAAGAAGTGTATCAGCAGGTGTGGGTGCTTGTTTCCTAGTTAGATTACTATGTAGCAAACACTATAAAATGATGAGTGAGTGAATGAATGGACTGTTTAAACACAACCACAGATAGACAGAGGCAATGCATACAGCAGGCCTGGCCAAAGTAGAGGGGAAGTCCCATGTGACATAGAGTGTACAGACTGTAATTAATGAATTGAATGTCAGTGTGAATAGTAAATTGTCCAATTACAGATTGGATTTTATAGCACATAGCAGATTTTTGTGGTTGCATCAAAATGAGTTGTACTTAAACGGCTTGCTGTCCACCTATCTATGTGTAACACACATAGATAGGTGGACTTTGCAACAATAAAACCATTAAGTTTTTATTGAAAGGTTGACTTGCCTACTGACGTGTGTTGTTTGGCACTATTCTGTTCCAAGAGGTCTAGTTGTGATTGTGGCGTGGGAACCACAATAAAGCCTCTTAAAGTGTCTTCAGATCAATGAAGTGAGTCTTTTATAAGCTTTCTAAACATCACAGTGGGAAAGGGCAATCTCAGAAGATTATACTTGTCAGATTAAATGAAAGTGTAGTGGGGTTTCAAATGGAGAGCAGCAAGAGGCTCCTGATTGGAACAATAACGCCTCATGGCTGTGAGAAAACAAGCCAGAGGTGCGTGAATTCATCTGACGGTTTAAAATTGGCCATGTGTGAGACTGTGTGTGTGTGTCTGTGTGTGTGTGGAGGGGGGTGGGGGTGTTCAGGTAAGTCCTGTGTAGGAAACAGTGAATTATTCAAGACCCTCTTGTTTGTTTTTGCTGACACGTGAATCACAGCGGCCTCATTGCACTACCTTACCTGCTCCTGGTCTCTCAGCTGACATGTAAAATTTCAAATCATATGTGTGACCTGTCAGGTGAGAGTCATGGAGTCGAAGTAATACAAGATGGGATGGTAAAGTCATCATAAAGTAAAAAAAATAATAACAATAATTTGTCTGATTTCCCCTTTAAAGTTGTGTTCTTGTGCAACACTTTTAGATCATTCCCTGAAAACCCTGATCTGACCAGCATGTGGAACTAAAATGTGACTTTTGTGACTCTTGCATATGCGTTTCTGGGAGTTCCTTTCTTTATGTGCAGAATATAGAGAGGACTGTATTTAAATCAAGTATGCAAAGTGATTATATGTAATTTATCGCTATTTGTGCCAATATGTAATGCTTTATTTATTTATTTATCGAATGCTTTATAATTTTGTTTTATTATTTGGACTTGATACACAGCAAATCCAGCATGTCCAAATTAACACTGTCGGATTTGATTTCAACACTATTAAAGTGTCTATATGGGTCCACACCAGAGAGTGTTAATTTAACTCTTTTTGGAGAGTTGGTACGTTAACTCTGATTTAGTGTTAAACACCAAATCTGTCTGGAGTTGATAATTTAACACTTGGTGTTAAGAGTTTATATATTAACTCTCAAAGAGTATTTTAGTTTAACTATGTAAGAGTTATCTTCTAATTAATTCTAAAAAGCAGGAATTTTCCTGTTCTGAACTTCTAGAAATTTCTTTTGGAAATAAACATTTACTAAAAAGACGCAATGGTTTTTGAAAAACATTTATTCTGAACTGTGCACCACAATTTCAAAACATTTTCTGAAAGATGTAACAGTGTACATGTCTGTGAAGGTTCTCAGTCATCCAGGTCATCGTAGTCAAAGGAGCTTGCAAAGAAAAGCGTCTGGACTTCTTTAAGTTTACTTGAAGACGTTTCACCTCTCATCCGAGAAGCTTCTTCAGTTCTAAGGTCAAATGGTGGAGAGTCCCAGATATAAACCTAGTGGGAGTATCCCCCCACAGAGGGACAAAAGGACCCCCCGATGATCTTCTAATCGCCTGAGCCAAGGTGTGAAACTGGGTGTGGGTCCCAATCAGCCAGAGTTTCGGGTGTGTTCATTGTGAAACCTGGCCCCACCTTATCATGCGAATTCCTGAGGTCAGATGGCCCAGGATGTGAGTGGGCGTTAAGGCGTCTGGGAAGGGATCTCAAAACTGGATTATAGATGGCAGAGAGTTGGTGTCGTATCTATAATCATCTATACCATCTATAATCCAGTTTTGAGATCCCTTCCCAGACGCCTTAACGCCCACTCACATCCTGGGCCATCTGACCTCAGGAATTCGCATGATAAGGTGGGGCCAGGTTTCACAATGAACACACCCGAAACTCTGGCTGATTGGGACCCACACCCAGTTTCACACCTTGGCTCAGGCGATTAGAAGATCATCAGGGGGTCCTTTTGTCCCTCTGTGGGGGGATACTCCCACTAGGTTTATATCTGGGACTCTCCACCATTTGACCTTAGAACTGAAGAAGCTTCTCGGATGAGAGGTGAAACGTCTTCAAGTAAACTTAAAGAAGTCCAGACGCTTTTCTTTGCAAGCTCCTTTGACTAACAGTGTACATGTTCTCACTTTCATTAGAATGTTGTTTATCAAAAGGTCTGACATAGGTGAGCTGGCAAATGCAAATAACAGCATTCTCATCACTTATTTCTTCAATACAATATGCATGTCCTTCATTCATCACTTTGTGGAACTTCAACGCACTTCTGCTCTCCCCCATATTCCATCTTCACAAGCATATCCTATGTGGAGATTGAATAAAAATTAGTTGACACTAATTAATGGCACAAATAATCCAGTAATCAATTGCACCACAGTAAAAAAAAAAAAAAAAAAAGGAATCCCCTTTGAGCCATTACTTGTGTAAAGTATTTTCCCAAAAGACAAGGACACAGGCAACAGGTAATACTGAACTAAATGTAAAACCTCAACCTTTTTCATTTTTACCTAAACCGTGTGCACAAAACTCTGGAGGGATCTAAATGCTAACGTAGAACCCAGTCAGGACATCTGCTACTGCTGTTTGCTCGGTTTTTTATGGGAGATCGTTTTAAGGCTTCAAGTAGCACCATTATACCAACATTTCACATTCTAGACACTGTTTTAGGTGTATTTGACCAAAAGTTTGACTGAAAATTCACATGCAAGCTTTTTTTCAAGGCTGTGGTATTTGCCCGCAAACAATACCTTTCAGCTAGCTAAAACAGAATATTATGCTATCAGCGAGCAACATGGCTAATGCCTTTCACACAGCTTTGTCTCAACTCCAAAGAGCCACAGAAGTAAAAGCTAATAATAATAATTGAAACAATCTTTGAAAACATGACTTACCAAGCATGGCAAACAACTCAAATATGTAGAGCAAAATGTTCTGAAACGGCTTCACTTCAGCTTCGATTGGAGCCTATGGTGCTGGGGGCGGAGTCTGTGAATTTACTCTATTGGTGTCATAGCCCCTGTAGGAGTTCAGAGTTAAGAGGTCAAGAGTTAATGTTTCCATTGTAACACCTCCAGATTTGACATAGAAACACTCATTTTTAACACTCGATTTTAACTACTATCATTTTACACCTCAGAGTTACATTAAAAGAATGTGACTCTACTTAGAGTAAAATTAACTCTACTTTTGCAAGAAGACTACTAACACCAAAACATTTAACACTTTTGAATTTGCTGTGTATGATGGCAGTTATTGCTTGGAGGAGCTATTGCAGAGATTCAAGAGAGTGTGCTACAATCCACTCATGCTGACATTTTTGGAGTGTCAGATGAAGATGTGATAAAAAACGTACAGATTACCAAGCCACCTAATTCTAAATTTGCTCAACGAACTTAGAGATGACCTTGAACCTCCAACCAAAAGAAGTCATACTAGCAGCAACAAAAATTTTGCTGCTCTTCAGTTTATGGTATTGGCTCTTAGGCTGTGTACTGGGGTTCAAAGTGAAAAGGCTGAATGACAGAGGAATGAAGATATTGACTTCGGACCTGATCTTAAAAATAATTGGGTCTTGAATGAATGTCAATTAATAGCGGCCCAGTTATTTTTGAACTGGTTTGATAGGTTGTTTGTTTTTTTGTTCAGAGGAATGCATTCACAATCCATTCAATCCTTAAAAAAATGTTCTTAATAACATTTCAATTAAACATTTCTAAATTAAACAAACTGGTACCATTTCAGGACTATGAACAGCACACATGGTTTTCACCATCTAGTGAGCTTTAATCTAACGCATGAGTGTTAGCCCTACACAAATTCAGCATGCACTTTGATAATACACACACAGATGAACACACACACACACACACACACACACACACACACACACACACACACACACACACACACACACACACAATCTGCTAATTCAGTTTTTTCTTAAACAGTCAGTTAACACCACCAGTAGTGAAGTATAAGTATAATCTTTTGCAAATCAGGCATTTCTGGCTTGTTTTATCCTTTGAGGTGATGTAAGTTGTCTTAATACAAGAATGCTATGGAACACAATGTAACAACATTGTTGCACGGCTTATAGTCCTGCATTAGAGCCTGTCAGTTACTAACGCCTGTTTCCATTATAGCAACTCTGTGTGCCAGACAGTTTGGTCAGACAGTATGTATGACCATGTATGACCTGTATTTATATGCTTTTCTGATTACAATTAACAAGCTGCACCTATTCAGTTAGTAAATTACCCGCAGCTGAATATCATCTCTAACTTTGCGACCTTGCTCTAAATTGCGCAGCTCTTGGCAGATTGGGCCCTTATATTGAAATGAAGTGGCTGCACCTGCGTTTAGAAAAAAAGCTCAACTTCATAAATTAACCATGAAACTAACCACATTACTATCAGCGCTATTTCAGGATTGTGCTCACATGCTATTTTGCCCTGTATAATAAATCTGGCCTTGTGTGGGCAGTCAGTTCACCATTAAACTTTTTCATTTAAATCAATGAATGTATTTCATTGTAGCCACTTTGTAATATTTTATTCCCACTATTTGAACATGTTTAAGCACTAATTTGCTTTTTTGTGCACTTTTTTATTATCACATACTATGAATTAGGCCCCAAATGCAGACTCCAAGGCAGACTGAGTTAACATAAGGAAATAGTAGGTCAAAGCACTGAAAGTACAACAATTTAACATGTTTAGATGAAGCTCACAAACATAACAAAATATTTCATAGTAAAAGAAAAAGTAGGACACATTTTCTTAACAGCATAATGAAATAAAAACTGGCCCCATCGTAAATCTTTTTATTCTAATTCTGTCAGATCTACCTGTTTAGGTGCTTATGGATTACAAAAATCTTATCAGCCAATCGGCAGACGGCAGCAATTCAGTGCATTTAGGCATGGTAAAGATGACATCCTGAAGTGCAAACTGAGCGAAATGTGGATGAAAGGGAATTGAAGTGATTGACATTTGACTGGCTGGTCTGAGTATTACTGTAGTATGGATGAGGCATGTTTGGATGGGCTGATGAATTTTGATTTCTCCTGCAACATTCAGATTGTATGGTCAGAATTTGGCATAAACACCAAGAAAGGATTGCTCTGTCCTC
Organism: Perissodus microlepis; assembly: GCF_051167445.1. Classification (NCBI taxonomy): domain Eukaryota; kingdom Metazoa; phylum Chordata; class Actinopteri; order Cichliformes; family Cichlidae; genus Perissodus; species Perissodus microlepis. The sequence goes on along the minus strand of NC_140482.1, from coordinate 13,644,284 downwards.
CCTTGTATTAATGCCTCAGGCTGCTGCTGGTGGTACAATGGTTTAAATTTCAGTAGCACAGCCCGAGTAATGCAATGACCATGTTCATCAAACTATGACTGCAGTGTACTGAAAGTGTGTTGTGATGGCTGTTTAAGAAGTTAAAATCAACTCAAACTGGTTTCTCAAACAAACATCTCAATCTAGTAGAGCACCTTTGGGATTTGGTGGAGTAGGAGATGTGCAGCTGACAAGTCTGGAGCGGCTGTGTGATGCTAGCATGTCAATATGGACTAAAATCTCAAGAAAGTTTCTAATATCTTGTTGAATCTGTGTCAGTTCTGAATGCAAAAAGCGCTACAGCCTAGTACTAATAGGGTGTGCCTAAAAGTGAGCTTAAATAAACCTGAAAACTTCCGCTTGGAGGATAAAAGCCCTGCCAGCAGTATTAGAGATTCCTTCTAATTATTGCCTTTATTATATTTCATGATATAGGCCACTTGTGGATTATTGCTCTGTTCATCTTTTTTTTTTTTTATAAAATGTAGGAAACCAAGCTAACACTAGCCCTGATTCATGGGTCCAGTGGGACTCAGGGAGTAAAGCAGTGAGTGTGAAAATCACAGCTGAGACAAAGCTGTGGCCTCCAAGCTCGAAAATAATAGCCTGTGTGGGTGTTGAAATTGAAATGATATTACAAACTATTTTTACTGGCCACCTACACAGATGCTGCACCAATCAAATTACAGCACTGACATTGTTGGACTGTGTCATAAATTTATGTCAGCTGGGGGGAAACTAATATGTGGCTCGTGTCAGTGCGGAAAAATAAATAATACAGTTCTTCATTTCAGTAAGCGCTCTTTAGACACCTTAGATCCAGCACAGAGCACAAGACTGAAGGATACATTTTTTTTGTTCCACATTCCTATTAATTATCGTATGCTACTTGTATATAAAGAAGAAGATTGTATTTTCCTTTCTCTGGCTGCAGTTGTGTGCATACTGACGTGGCTTTGCTTTCCTTCAGGCTGCTTTGAACACTTTGTTGATCTACACTTATCTCACTCTGAGCCGGTTAAACAGATCTAAAGCAGGCCTTAGAAATATCAATGAGATCGATCTATGAGTCTGCACTTACCCCACCTCTGTGATGGCGGTGTGTACCTCAGCTTCCAGGCTCTATAACTCCAGCGTTTAACCTTTTACCACAAAGCCATGGCTATGTCTAAAGGCTGGATGCACCTTACGATTTCCCCTGGCAGTCCAACTATGGTCACCTCTAGTTTGCAGGGTTAATATCTGTAAGAGGAGAAGAAATTGTACCAGCAGTGCCGGCTGAACCTGGCTTAGTGCTATGAAGAGCAGTTCATTTTATGTGGATCATTTTGGTTTTTCAACATGTGATAATGCACGCCTTCAGTGCCAGTCAGAGAATTTCTTGACAAATTACAGTTTCATCTTAAGTGAAGGTCGCAAGCTGTTTTTCTTTTTAAATCAGTTGACTGACACCCCACCCCCGAGTTTTGTTTCAGTTTGCTGCTAATTTAAAGTTTTTGTCCGACACGTCCTTGTGAGCAGACCGTAAACAGTCAGTCACAAGGCCGAGCTGCTTTAACTGCTTCTGCTTTGCCAGAGCGTTGCAGTTCTGCTCTCACTTTAGCAGGCACAAAAGCAGGTGTTTGTTTTTACCCTCGTCCACAGAGGCTTAAAGGTGTCACAATGCTTCTTTTTCTGCTCCGCCTCCCTCCCACACACCTCTTTAACAAATTGTTTTAACTTTCTGACAACTCGTCAAGCACGCCCAATTCATATAGTTCACTGGGTAAGTGGAGGTGATAAAGAGGTCCTATTAATTAAACCTTTCAAGGAAAAGTCCCAGAAACAAAGTGCTGCTCTCCTAATATTTGAATAATTATTGCAGTATTCTTTAAAAAAAATCAAAAACTTATAGTAAACAGTATTGCTGCTGGTAAAAGTTTTAGCTAGCAAGCTTAGCATCAATTTTAGCTAAAATTCTGCTAAAGTTAGGATCGAAGAAATGAATCACTCTTCTTCTACTATGATAAAAAAAAAAACACTGACTTATTTGCAACAAGGTTTTTATAATGACAAACCTGGAAAAGTCATAGAAAGCCCTAACTATAGAGACTGTGAGTGCTAAAGCAGCTAATTACTAGCAGCATTAAATTTACTGGTATTCTGAGTCTGTGTCTGTGTGTAAGAGAGACACTTACTGTAGTGGGAAATGTGATAAAGGACAGTTTGCTGTGAACTGGCAGGTGTTCAGATGTTCATGTAACTGTATAATATAGTAACAAAACTCCCTTGTTGGTGCCAGTCGATGGTGAGTGGGATGGTCTTATTGACAGGCATCCAACTGGTGGGTGTCCTTCCAGTTTTCTCTGAAGCTACAGCTTTTTGAAGTTGATGAAGTTTCTTATAGTACTTAATTTTTGCAGTTATATAAAAAAAGATCTCAAAAGATCTCAGCTAGCAGTAACATTAAAAAGTGGCTACTAGCCTAGAGTTTTAAATCGGTTGTAAAGAGTCATTTATGTTTGGTAAGTCTAGCATAAATGCTGATTTTTAGTCCAAGAAACAATGGTTTCTATAGCACTTTGGTTTTTTTTTTTTTTTTTATGACTGTTTCATTCATTGGTTTAAAATATTTTAAAGGCTTTGTCTGTAAGCCTGTTGAAGACTTTAAAAAAAGCCTGTGAGTGGTTTACTAGAGGAGAACCTGGTGTTTGAGGTTGACTGTTGATGGCAAGGTATCAAGATGAAAGCACTTGAAAATGAAAATGTTTTCCAAAGAGACCAAGAGGCGCTGCTACCTTCCTTGTATAGCCAATGCATTTTTCACTCTTCACTCCTTTTCTATGGTAAATCTCTTTTGCTCACCCTGCTTTTGACCATTTACCCCCTGCCTCTCTCTTACACTTGCTACACTTTCCATTTCCTGGAGGTGTTTTACACACACACACGCACGCACATACCATTCTTTGAACAGAGATGTTTGATGTTAGAAATGAGCTGCCGAGCGCGGGCAGCGATGCTTTCTCCTTACCCAAATCCTTAAGTCTTTTGTGTATTCAATGAGCGATTGCATACACTTAACCATGCATGACTTTGATAAAGCTAAACTCTGTGTAGACAAATAGGCCCTCCCTCCGTGCGCTGACAGCACACTTCATAAGGGGGCTTTTATGTGCTATGTTGCCATTCCTCCAGTGTGGAGGAATGGACTTTGGCACAATAGTGTCTTGATGCCGCATAACATTAAGGCGAGGTTCAAAAGGCAGACCTTTCGATGCCCATATATCACGTCTACCTTTATGAACTTGGTCATTTTTCATTTTTTCTGCCTTTATTGTGAGATGAATTGAATGAGAGGAAGTAAATGGAAGCAGCAGAATAGGGCACTAAAAAGTTCTGTGAAATTTAGTTAAAATAAGAAAAGGAAAAAGTACAAGTATACTCTAGATTGAGTGTGTTCATCTTCTTGTCCACACTTTTCCTACTGTGTCCATCTGTTAGTTTCAGTTTCACTGAAGTGTCTCGGCAAACATGTTGACATACACTTTTACATTTCGGAAAACAATTTTGTTTTGCTGCTTCCACTGAAGTGAAAAAGACAACTTGAACTTTCAAAGTTGTGCCCAAAACTATTTCTCTGGACGTAAGCACTCTGCCACACATGCTTACTCTCTACTCCAATCCGTGGGAGTGCAGGCTTTGTAGCCGTCTCTGGTGGTTCAAAGTGGGTTGCATAGCATACTAAGTACTTTGTGTCGGTGGTATGTTATGTAAAGTAATTCTAGGTCTAATTTCAGTTTAAAGGGGAACTGCTGTGGCACAGTGGTGGGCTGCAGTAGACTGCGTGCTCACTTTCAGTTGAAGTGACACTTTTCTTGGACTAATTTAAATTCAATCAGCAAATAGAAAAAGGAAAAAGGAAACTTGCTGCAGACTACACTGAAAATTCAAATGATCCATTTCAGTGCAAAAAGTCAAATAGTAGTTAAATTGAAACAGTCTGTTAGATTTTGTACTTTTACAAATAACTATCTTTATAAAGGGATAATACAAATGATGTAGTATGACATTTCTCCAATTAAAAGATGAAAATGTAAATACCAGTTTGACAGAATACGACTGTCTCCCCCTGCCTTGGACTGCAGTCACGCATTGAGACATGCTTTGGGCCTGTTTTCTGCTAAGTGCACACTGTATTGTAGGGCCAAGGACAGGGCTATGTACCATAACTTCTTGCATGAGAACTTTTCTTCCCTCAGCTAGAACACTTAAGATGGGTCGTGGATGGAAACAAGGGAATGGCTAAATTTTCCTGGAGTGGCATACCCAGTCTCCAGACCTCAATTCTCCTGTGGAGGGAATTGAAGCTTCGAGTTGCCAAGTGGCAGCTAAGAAACCTCAGGGATTTACAGAGTTTATGAAAGAAGAGTGGACCAAAATCCCTCCTGAGGTGTGTGCAAACCTGGTGACAAACTAGAACAAATGTCTTCCCGCTTGTGCTTGCCAACAATGGTTTCTCCACAAAGAACTAAGTCACGTTTTCCTTGTGTATCAAATACTTATTTCAGTTGATGACATGCAAATCAAAATGTTTTACTTTCATGTAATATTTTGTCCAGATTGTGTCTCTCTTTATTTCATTGAAATTACCAGAAAAATGAGAGACTATTCTGAATGAAATGCAAGATATTTGAGTTGATTAGCTAAATTATATAATTCTGGTTGTTGAAGCTTAGCTGAGATAACAGGCTGATTAGTGAGTAGCAGTATGGTTTCATGTTGAGAAAGAGCACTACAGATGCAATGTTTGTGTTGAGAGTGTTGACACAGAAATATAGAGGAGTCTGAAGGAGTCAGAATGTGGCTTTGTGGATGCAGCATGTGATTGGGTACAAAGTGTGGATCTGTGGTACGTCCGGAGTGGTAGAGAAGTACGTGAGGGTGGTTCAGGACATGTATGAAGACAGTGATGAGATGTGTGGTAGGAGTGACAGATGGATCCAAGGTGGCAGTGGGATTACATCAGCGATTAGCTCAGAGCCCCTTCTTGTATACAGTGGTGATGGAAAGTTTAACCGATGAGGTCAGAAAGGAGTATATGTGGACTGTGATGTTCACAGATGACCTTGTGGTCTGTAGTGAGAGCAGGGAGCTTATGGAGCAGAGCTTACAGGGGTGGAGGTACGCACTGGCGAGAAGAGGAATGAAAGTCAGTGAGAGGGAGAGAGGTGTAATGTGAAGGTACATACATTTAAATGTCTGGGGTCAACCATACAGAGCAACACACAGTGTAAATAAGAGCTGAAGAAGAGAGCACAGCCAGGGTGGTGTGGGTGAAGATGAGAGTCAGGGGTGACACAGCAAGAGTTAAAGAGAAGATGTAGAAAACGGTAGTGAGACCTACTCTTATTTCCTCTTTCTCTACTGTCTGACTAATTTAGATGTAAACAGATAGAGATGAGACTTCAAAGATAGATGACTTTATCATCTAAACATGCACTGTATGATCTTCTGGTCAGTTATTACTGACTAATTTGCATTTCTCCTTGATCAGGTCTCAGAAACAAGCTCCAATTCAACTTTGTGAATGTGAACATCATTGGTGCATTCTGCTACTTAAACAAAGCAGTACAAAAGAGTACTTTGTTTAAGTAGCAATGATTTAATACAGAGCTACAGACTAGATGATGCAGAGATTATATTTATGATCTCGTTACAGATGCCCAGTAACATTATACCAATAGAAATAAAGGGTCGTTGAAGCATTTAAAATTTGGTATCTGGAAAAATGCAAACAGCACAACATTGATGACTTGGGTCTATCACAACTTTGCATCAGTGGAGCGATCACATAAACGATTCCAACACTTTCAGTCTCATACAGGGATGGAGTTAATTTAATATGCACTTGATTTGCGCATCCTTTTTACAGGCTGATTGTGGATATAGCGGCTTTTCCGCTGCTGTTTTTGGAAGCGGTTTTATTCCAAGTAAAATTAAGTCACACAGCATCGTTTTCTGTTAATCTGTAGCTGTGATGTCTTTATTATTATGGTTTATTCATCTGACCATTGTCAAAAGACACAAATGTAATGTCCAAAAGTACAATATGGGGTGTAGTGTGTTATTACTGTTATACCCACATCACTGAATGAAAATAATATTAGATAAGGTAATGTAATTATACATAATATGTATTAGGCTAAATACTTACGATTTATAAACAGAAGTGGACTCTGTGGAGTTGTATTTTAGAGAAGCGTTTATTTCTGCGTGTGAGTGGCCACAGAAGACATGAGTTCAAGGACTCAGCAAGGGCTCAAGCCCCTGGAGCTCCCTCTTCCCCACCCACTCAGCCACCCACAGAGACAATGATGGCTCCTCCTCCCACCTTCTCACTCCCACCTACCTCCTTTTCCTGTCCTCCATTTTGACACTGAGCAATGAGGCCCACACTGACCTTGCAGCCACTTGCAAATATACACCTGAAATATGCTGCTGAGCTCACCGCTACAGGAAAAGAAACATCTGCAGCTGTGCAGCTGACGGACCAGCACTGGCACAAACACGTCCTGGCAGACACATTCAGTTATGCACACACACACACTCACACACACACACACGTTTTCATATCATAGTGAGGACATCTAATTGACATAATGCTTTCCCTAGCCACTTACCCTAACCCTAACTATCAGAAATTAATGCCTAACCATAAGCTAATTGTAACCCTGGCAATAAAACCACATTTTGAGCCTCAAAAATGCCTTCAAACTCATGGGCATGGGCATTTGGTCCCCACAAGTATAGTGGCATGCCAAGTTTCTGTCCTCACAAAGATGTCTAAACATGTACACACACACACTTACAAAGAGTGCATTTGCAGTGGGAAGCTGTTTCTAGGTGCCCCGTCTTCCCACGGGGCCTTCCTATCATCATAAGGGCCAGCAGTCAACATAACCTGTAGGCAGCTCTGCCATTTATTTTTCCTCTTCTCTTCTTCTCCACCTACTACACCTTTGGCATAATAAGTACTTGCAGCAGTGACATCATGGCACTGTGTGACCCTCTCAGTCATCAGCGCTTATAACCCCGACCCATTTCCTAGGCATGACCAATTTATAACCTGCCCGCCTCACTGCTGCCTCCCAGCTGTCTGTGATGCCGCACTGCCGCTCGCACCAGTGTTTGTTTATGAACCCCTGGTTTTCCAGTGAAGGGCATTATGAGAGGAATTACACAGCCAAACAGCTTGGCTCGGACCCCAATCTCATTCCTCACAGCTTGTCCGGGAGGATAGCGGCAGACTCAAACAGGGAGCAAGAGATTATTAAGGTGCTGGACTGTTTGATCACTCTGTAAAGTTAGCATATATGCTCTCACCAGGAAGAGAAGTTTTGTCATTCAAGGGGCACCTGAAAATGCGCAGTGCAGTCGGGGCTCCCTTGCGAAAGTGGCTGCAATTGAAGTGGAAATGACAAAAGGGACTCTGGAGCCCAAGCTGCCAGGAAGGACTGAGAGCCCAGAGAGAAATAAGAAGAGCCACTCTGTAGAGGAGGAGGAGGGATGGTGATGCAGAGTTTTTCTCACCTTGGGGTACTCATTCACCTTGCCTGAGCAGCATGTGGTAGGCATAATAGGCATAGGCATAACAGAATATTTATGTTGTAATCTTAGTTGTTTATACCGATTATGTCCATATTTAAACCAATGAATGAAACAGACCAAGGCACATTTAGCTTTATGTTTTTATATTTAAAGAATCCATCCATCCATCTGCTTCCGCTTATCCTTTTCAGGGTCGCGGGGGGTGCTGGAGCCGTTCCCAGCTGTCATAGTGCGAGATGCGGGGTACACCCTGGACAGGTCGCCAGTCTGTCGCAGGGCTAACACACAAGGACAGACAACCATTCACACTCACATTCACTCGCACATTCACACCTAGTGGCAATTTGGATTATCCAATTAACCTATCCCGACAAGCTAAAGAATCCTTAGAAAATAACCTTAACTAAAAGGCTGCTTGGTACTCTTAGAGTTTATATAACCTTAGTCTTTTCAAACATGTTTCAGAACCCAGAGGCTGAGTGAAAAGTACATGGTGCTCAAGGCTGGAGAAAAATTTTGTGAACTTTGTGAAAAGTTGACATTTTAGAAGAACACTGTTTTCACCTGACAGGGTACACAAAGGAGAGTGGCCTTGTACATGCTGGCAGATTTTCCTTTAGGAGCGTTTCCAGTTTAGCAGCTTTTGCACATGCATACATGCACACACACACACACACACATGCACACACTATTATAATTTGAAAAACAATACAACACTCAGCACCACGGTGCTAATGTTGGTAATTTATGCATATTTGAAGTGAGATTTGCTACAATCGTCAACCTCCAAGACCTTTTTTACATATTTATATTATTTCAAAGGATGTGCGTGGCTAACTATTAGGGCAGCGAAAACAACAAAATCCCCACATTTGTTTTGGGCTGCATCCAAAAGCAGCAGCTGGGCCGATTCTGGTGATAGTGAAACAACAAGCAGCCTCAAAACTTTTTCGGTGTTGTCGTACAAACTTTTGTGTTATGTTGAATACTCTGCCATTCAGCCCCGATATAAATATAAACCAGGAGAAAGAGTGATGTTGTATGCACATTCAGAGATTAGAGAGATCAGAGAGACTGACTTGTTAAAGGTGGTATATGTGGGTGGCTTGCGGTGTGTGCTGGCATGATTACTTGCAGCAGGTGGGTGTGTGGAGTACAGTAACAGTACATAGTCAATTTGAGGACATGTCCAACACTTTTCAATTCTTCTTGCTGTAATACAGTCATTCTTCTAACCTATTGCTAAAGGATGCTTCATGTGGGTTTATGAGCTTTGTGTTTCCTGTGGAACGTTGCCATGGGACCCTCCGCTGACAGCAAGCTCAAGGACAAACCTCAGTATTAAAGCACAGAGGAGAGTGCTGTAGTTTCACTGTATCTCTGTCTCTCTTCTTTTCCTCTCCCTTTTCTTCTCCCTCTTTTTTTGGTTTTTTTTTTGGTTTCATATTGCTCAGAGTTCAATTCATGATATTAAAGGAATGACTCACCAGGTCTGGCTTTGCCAGGAAATAAAGACAAGCCTCATATTTTTTCCTGAGGGTGATCAATGCATGCGTGTTTGACCTTCAGCTTCCAAGTGCCCACCTCCATATTATATCATGCAGTCCATAATGCCTCTATCCACTTGTTAAGTAATGATGTAGAAACCCTTTTTATCGTCCAAGGGTGTAACGTATTGGCTTGAGGCTTCCATACAGAGCTTGTTTTCTTGTTTTCAGCTGTCATTCCACAACTATACATTTTCTTTTTTAGAAATACTCGAGCTAGGCCTCAGGATCTCATCTCAGTTTTTTCATAGAAGTTATACAACTATGTGCTATTTTGGAATTAATTCATGATTCTTTGAGGGGATACAACAAAAAGATGCTGTACTCTTCATTGTGATATTGTTTTCCAGTCAAAATATAAGGTCAGTGCTGTAGTCTGTGCTAAAAAAGGATTGCAAGTGCTACAGCGGTTATGATAAATGCTCCAAGTAGAGCTGCATGAGGAACTGTGTTGGTTTAGATATTCTGTTGTGTTAACTGAGATGCTATTATACATTGTTGCATAACCTGCATGAGACAATAATATAACGTGCAGAACATATTCACAGACAAACAGTAACAGTCAAAAGTTTGGACACGCTGTAGAAGTGCTGTACAGTAGATGTGGGCGTTGTTGGGATAGTGGGCCAGTGGTGCGTCATTGATAACAGTAATGCTCAAAACACACATACAGTATGCCAGGGGTAAATGCAGCAGGAGCAGAAGAAATCTTTCTGTTTAAAAGTCCATTATGATTTGCATGTGCTAAAAGACGTCAAGTTCCATATTTAGATGTAAGTACGGAAGATTGCAATATATTTATTTATTTTCTTATGAGGCTGCATGTGCATATTTCACTTCCATTACAGAATATCTCCTGAGACATTATGTGTACGCAGTTTATGTCTACATGAGGTCAGCATGTTTTGATTGTAGAAGCCAGCGTGTTTCTATATCTGAATGGCTTTGATTAGTGCTGATTAATAAGTCATGTAAAATGGCCAGACATGATAATAAAACAATTCATTTACTCCCTCTTCCACTTTGCACATCCTCCGATTCGCTCCTCTGCCCTTCTTTTTGCACTTTGATGAAGAAATTGCAATGACACACCATTTCATGAGAAAATAAATTGGTTTCAAACAAGAGTCCGCTTCATTCCAGGCCGACTTAATGCCATGCTGACCCTGATAACACTTATGAAATATACACGGCAGAGAGGGAAGATGAATAGATGGTGAGCTAAACCTCGGCTGTGCATATGTGATCCAGGTCTGGGCAGCAGCTGTCTAGGAGGCCTGCGGATACTGCCTGTACTGGTCTGGACATGGAATGTTTGCAGAGTAACTGTGTAAAAGGTGTGATAGAAGACAGACAAAGCAGGGGAAAAAAACATTTCATTTTGGAGCCATGAACATATCAAGCCTGGCTAAGACAAGCCATTAAATACATAAGGATGATTAACACCAACTCAGTTATTATGTTTCCACAGCAGAACACTAAAAATTCTCTAACACATCTTTGAATTCAAACAGCCTTAAGCAGTGTAAACATGTTTACATCTGTGTCAACAAACCTGCCCAAAGGCTTTTGATTATGATATTTGAACAAAAATAACTGGAATGAATTCAAATTACTGATCATAGAATCTTCTGATGTAAGTGGTTACAAAAAAATCTCTAAATATCATCCCATTTAAAATGTAATTAAAAATTTAATATGGAGTTGCCATAAAATATTCAGTAATAGTTCATGCGTTGTATCATTCCTGCTGTAGGCATTCCATCTAAGAGAGTTATTGTGCATGAAATGAGAGGAGGAGTAAAACAAGGCTCGCTGAGTAGAACGGAAAACGATCTGCCATACAGCGTAATGACCTGCCTTTCACTGCCTGTGTAATTTAACGCTGGCTCTGCAGGACACACTTCGTGGATGTGTAACGTACAGTGCTCTACACGTGGGGTCATGTAAGCCTTTAACGAGATAGGCAATGATGAGGATTTGAAAATTAATGAAACTTCCTCCAAGGAAAAACTTTCTGTTGTCTGTCACAACATTCAGTGTATTAGATGAGTATCCATCTAAATTTATAACCATCTATGAATTTATAACAAGTAGGTGGTGGCAAATATTTACTTTGATTAATTCTCTCTTCTGGACAGCATGGGTTTGACCATTGTATTTCTTTAAGTAGAAAAAGAACCTGTTCTTTTCTTGTTACACATTCAGTAACAAAAACAAAAACAAAAAACAAAACAAAAAATTTTTATTGGTAAAAATGAAAAAAATGCCATACTTCTTTCTGGTGTACTCCACCACCAGTAAGGATACGTACTACTAGAGTTCACAACACTGAACAATGCTTTAGGAGGAATTTCAAAAGGTCAATAAAACTCATGTTTCAATAACATTGACATATTAAAGTTATAAATGTTTACCTGATGACCTATTAAGATGACCTCAAGGTGTCACAAAATAGTCTACTCCTAGTACTAGTGCCAAGCCTGGAAACTGGAAGAGTTATATGAGGAAGAGCAGCTGGCATAAAGTCTTTCCTAAATCAAACATCAGCTGTGGTAACCTCTGTGCAGAGGGAGCAAGAGAAAGCATCTTTGTCTGGTACCCACATCAGCCATCTGTTAAGTTATCATTAAGTAAGGCATTAGCGCTTATGCCTAATAATAAAACAATAATGTTAATGTTGGAGCTATGCAGCAAACATAATCAGTCCTGCCCATCTGGGATATAATAATAGATGATGTTAATTTAACAGGATATTACAATTATTTGTGTCTAAAAACTGTTCTGTTTCACTTAAGGATTGTTTGAGAAAGTCTGTCAGTAGCTAGACAGTCTACAGTGACAAAAATATGTCGAGAGGTTACCACAAACACAACACTACACCTTGACTTTTTGCACTACCAAAGAAAATCTTAAAATATTTGTTATTTAATAACAGGGCCGCAATAACCACAAACTTGGTCACATCATAGATTACTCTGCAGAGAACCAGACAAGGATTTTTTAACTCAGTGCAGGAATGTGACAAAATAAAAACTAATAAAGTAACACTAGATGATAATTCACAACACAAAATCAGTTTCTGTGCAGACCATTTAATATTGTACCTAAAATACCCACAAAACTCATTTCAGGAATTTTCAGTGCAATCAACAAATTCTTCAAAATCTCAAACGAGACAATAAGCTGGAATAAAGCAACCATACTTTGTGATGATGCATGGGACTCTACAGCTCAGCACCCTGCCCTCCCACTTCATACTCACAACATTAAATATCTTAAATATCTAGGTATTTCTGTTTACCCCAGGCTGTCAGAACTTTACGACTACATTGGATCGTTTCCCAGTAGCATTAATTGGCTGAAACAGTCAAAATCAAAATCCTTCCTCAAACTGTCAGTCAAACTTTTAAATTACCAGTTTGACTGACAGCAGCCAGAGATATATGGTTGAAATCACTCATTTCATTAAAGACAAAATTCTATTGAAAAAATAAGAAAGGCGAAGTTGCTAAAAAAAGAAAACAAAGAGTTAGTGATTTTCTGACTGCCTGGTTGAAAGCAAATACAGGGAGTGCAGAATTATTAGGCAAATGAGTATTTTGTCCACATCATCCTCTTCATGCATGTTGTCTTACTCCAAGCTGTATAGGCTCGAAAGCCTACTACCAATTAAGCATATTAGGTGATGTGCATCTCTGTAATGAGAAGGGGTGTGGTCTAATGACATCAACACCCTATATCAGGTGTGCATAATTATTAGGCAACTTCCTTTCCTTTGGCAAAATGGGTCAAAAGAAGGACTTGACAGGCTCAGAAAAGTCAAAAATAGTGAGATATCTTGCAGAGGGATGCAGCAGTCTCAAAATTGCAAAGCTTCTGAAGCGTGATCATCGAACAATCAAGCGTTTCATTCAAAATAGTCAACAGGGTCGCAAGAAGCGTGTGGAAAAACCAAGGCGCCAAATAACTGCCCATGAACTGAGAAAAGTCAAGCGTGCAGCTGCCAAGATGCCACTTGCCACCAGTTTGGCCATATTTCAGAGCTGCAACATCACTGGAGTGCCCAAAAGCACAAGGTGTGCAATACTCAGAGACATGGCCAAGGTAAGAAAGGCTGAAAGACGACCACCACTGAACAAGACACACAAGGTGAAACGTCAAGACTGGGCCAAGAAATATCTCAAGACTGGTTTTTCTAAGGTTTTATGGACTGATGAAATGAGAGTGAGTCTTGATGGGCCAGATGGATGGGCCCGTGGCTGGATTGGTAAAGGGCAGAGAGCTCCAGTCCGACTCAGACGCCAGCAAGGTGGAGGTGGAGTACTGGTTTGGGCTGGTATCATCAAAGATGAGCTTGTGGGGCCTTTTCGGGTTGAGGATGGAGTCAAGCTCAACTCCCAGTCCTACTGCCAGTTTCTGGAAGACACCTTCTTCAAGCAGTGGTACAGGAAGAAGTCTGCATCCTTCAGGAAAAACATGATTTTCATGCAGGACAATGCTCCATCACACGCGTCCAAGTACTCCACAGCGTGGCTGGCAAGAAAGGGTATAAAAGAAGAAAAACTAATGACATGGCCACCTTGTTCACCTGATCTGAACCCCATTGAGAACCTGTGGTCCATCATCAAATGTGAGATTTACAAGGAGGGAAAACAGTACACCTCTCTGAACAGTGTCTGGGAGGCTGTGGTTGCTGCTGCACGCAATGTTGATGGTGAACAGATCAAAACACTGACAGAATCCATGGATGGCAGGCTTTTGAGTGTCCTTGCAAAGAAAGGTGGCTATATTGGTCGCTGATTTGTTTTTGTTTTGTTTTTGAATGTCAGAAATGTATATTTGTGAATGTGGAGATGTTATATTGGTTTCACTGGTAAAAATAAATAATTGAAATGGGTATATATTTCTTTTTTGTTAAGTTGCCTAATAATTATGCACAGTAATAGTCACCTGCACACACAGATATCCCCCTAAAATAGCTAAAACTAAAAACAAACTAAAAACTACTTCCAAAAACATTCAGCTTTGATATTAATGAGTTTTTTGGGTTCATTGAGAACATGGTTGTTGTTCAATAATAAAATTATTCCTCAAAAATACAACTTGCCTAATAATTCTGCACTCCCTGTAGAACTATCACCGTATAAATGCATAAACATTTAGCACAGACCAGAATTCGTGTTATACAATAAACCTGTTCACTGTACCATATCCATCATTTGTATGAGTATGAATGTGTGTGCGCTTGCGTAGAAAAAACATTAAAAAGTGTTTGTAAGAATGGGTGAATGAGCCAAATAAATAATTGGGTGATTGAGTAAAAAAGCTGATGTGCAACACAAACACACCAATTACTAATTTTGATCAAATTTCCAAATATTTTCTTTATAAATTAAAAATATATTTCATTTATCATTTATACACATAACAGTTATATTCATATATATTATTTTCAGCCATCTTGAAAACAGTGGTGTCACTGATGTTGTTAGGTTAGATTAGATTAAATTTATTAGTCTATTAATCCCTCATTTGGGTTCCTCCAGGAAATTCAGTTTCCAGTAGCACAGCACCGACAGAAGTTGCATGTTACAGATACAATAAAGGGGAATGAGAGTAAGGATATTAGCATAAATATAGCATATATACACAAATACACATGTATAAATACAGAATATATAATAGGGATAAAAAGGAATACCAGTGGATTGCATAGTGAGTCTATTTCACAGTGATTATTGCACAGTCGAATATAAGGAAAAAATACTGCAAATATTGCACAGTGAAAAAAAGCACTACAGCTCAGTTGTTCCCGCCCTCCTTTGTCCTCCTGTTTCCCCTCCCTCTCCCCTCCAGTGAGGAGTTAAACAGTGTGATAGCGTGTGGGACAAATGAGTTTTTAAGTCTGTTGGTTCTTGACTTTGGGAGAAGCAACCTATCGCTGAATAGGCTCCTCTGATTATTTACGACTGTGTGCAGAGGATGCCCAGCATTGTCCATAATGTCCAGCAGTTTCTTTAGTGTCCTTTTCTCTGCCACTGTCACCAGAATGTCCAGCTTCATGCCGACCACAGAGCCAGCCTCCCTGATTAATTTTTCCAGCCTGGATAAGTCCTTCTTTGCAGTTGTTGTTTGTCTTTTTCTAATCTTTATTTCAAAAAAGCCTCTGAAATTTTTGTGTTTACAATTGTTTTGTCCTTATAGAAAATGGTGTCAAATATTGTTTTCCTGGGTATGAGTATCAAGCTTGAAATTTTAATACTGTGACAACCCTAGTGGGATTTATAGTCTTGTCTCAAACTTATGAGAGAAATGTAATATTTGTTAAGTGGTTTGACAGATATATACAACAGTTTCTAATATTTTACAGTCAGTTTGTGTGATCTCTCTCCTAATGGATAAATTTGAGTATCATCTGCATAGTAGATAGCTCATAATATTAGCTAAAGCAGTGCTAATATTTGAAGTTTTTGTGTCTTGTCTTTTTTTTTAACTTCTATTGCAAGGCCAAACGCCCAAAGCATGGGGTTTGGCCTTGTTAGTCAAGTGCTGGAACAAGAACTCTAGGTCATGCTCACAAGCTTTAAATATTCTGCTAATTTCTAAGATAGAGGAAAAAATGTAGAATCCATCGGTAGTGCAAATTGCTTCAACCTGAAAAAGAACTCAAGTGTGTTGAAGTTCAATAGTGGCTCACTAATTGGTGAGACACATACACTGGTACACTGATAGGAACAGTTGGATGCTTAACAATGCAACACCCACACACCCACACCTACAAACCACCTCTCACTTGTTCTATGTGCATTCGCACGAGTTTCATGTCAGCAGTGAAAATGTACTTGGGTCTGTACCAGAGATGAATTCTTGAATTCTACATCATGTATGCAAATACCCACATGTTGAAATTACACAGACAAAGCAAAGAGAAATGTGTGTGTTAATGCCTTTTGTTTGAGTAATACGGTGAATCACAAAATGAGCTCAGGAGTGCAGTCATCCCTCTTAGTGATGCTCGGTTTTGTTTTCTCTCTTTATGCACAGGTAAACAGGCAACACTGACATGCACGCAGGGAATAAAGATGCTGCTGCTCTGCAACACGAGATCACAAAGCCCCTCAGTGGGGAGTCGCAGGGGACTTTTTGGTTTACAAAACAAATTTTTTATTGTCTGAGGTCACAGACTTGTGTTTTTTTTCTCCCTCTGCTCTCAGTCCCTTGTGACACCGGCAGAAACAAATCCAGTTGTTGTTTCGCTTTACTTCATAGCTTCTTCATGTGATATTTCCTTCTTCTATCATCCAATTCTTCTACAACCTTGTTTCCTTTATGATTCAATTGACAGTTTAAAATACAAGTTTTGTTTAGCACTCATGCTTATCATACGTCTCCGAGGACTCAGCGACTGCTGCTGCATCTGGAAACATTTTAACTGGTTCTCTATTGTCATTTTGTGTCAGGACACCAGCATCAGGGATATTATAATTACAATCCATCGTGTGTCCTCAGAATCCTGTTCACTCTGTACTGCTCCCTGCTGTTTGAAAAACAGGAGGATGTGGAAATTGTGTCGAGCTACAAGTACAATTTACTGTTATTTTGTTAAAGTGGAAACTGTTATTTGTGCATTTCGTGCTTGTTTTAAAGTTTGACAGCACACAGGGGTGCTACTGACATTTCTCATTTAAGTATAAGTGCCAAAACTTTTGAGGCAAAGCAATACCAGAATCACAAGAATTCAAACTTAACCTGCTGAACACTGGCAGCCGGAAATAACAACATATACAAATGTCAGAAATCCTTCACAGACTCTCTTTCCATTCCTTTAACTTTGGCTCTCCAGCACACACACACACACACACACACACACACACAGCTCTTTGATTTGTCTGTGCATTGTGCTTGTTTGAGGCTTTGTCACCTCAGTGTGACGTGCTGTACCTCTCAGCTTCTCACGTATTCTCTTTGATATCAGTATGTCAATGTTAGTCCAACCTGCAACACAGCAGCATGTTCAAAGACAAGTCAAACATCCTGTGCAGCTCTTTGGCAGCTAATGCGCAGAACATGAGCCAAGCATCATTTCAGTGTTTTGTGTAATGTGTTCAACTTGGGGAGAGACATACTTGTGGTCAAGTTTGTGAAAAACTTGGTCAGTTAGTTCTTCTTTGTGTAATTATTAATAACATATATATATTCTGATTAAACAGGTCTGTCACTACACTACAGCTTCCAAAACTAGACTGGGAGGCAGAGCCTTCAACTATCATGCTCTTCTGATGTGGAAGCAACTCCCAGTTTACTTCAGGAGACAGATATCCTCTACTTTTGAGTGGTAGCTACTCTCAGGTGCCCCATTACTCAGAAAAGATCACCAGAGCAGGTAGTGCTACATGTTTGGGGTAGAAGTAGAGCAGATCTTCTACTAATCGCAAGGTTGTTTGATCCCTGGTTGCTCTAGTATCCATGCCATACTAGTATCCTTGGGAAAGATACTAAGTTGCTTGCCGATGCTTTTATTAGAGTGGGAATGTATGCAAATGATGCATATAGAAGCACTTGAGCACAGAAAAAAAATACCTGTATGAATGTGTGGATGAGGAGCGTTGTATAAAGGGCTTTGAGTGCTGACATAGAGTAGAAAACTGCCATATTAGAAGCAGTCCGTCTACTGTGTTTGATATGGTGGATGAAACCGCAAAGGGATTTCTGTCTCCTCCCAGAACTAAACAAAGCATCATTCACTTGTTTGGCAAATGTGTAAACCCCATACATTTAAATGCACCATTGCCTTTCTGTGTGTTCTAGTCCATAGGATTCACTTTGTCCTCTTCTCTTTCTGCTCCATCCTTGACCATGACAGTTTACATGGAACAATGTCTTCTCATCATAAATCATTGAATTTTTCCACACAGTTGAACATCTTTAACATTTTATTTGTTGATTAAGCCTATTATGGCCGATAAATGTGTATTTTTGAGTATACAAGCTTTAGATTCGCTGTCTGTGGCTGGCAAGTGATCCATATTGCCTCAGCAAGTAGGTTAAAACAGTTAAGACTGTGGTGGCGTGGTGCATAAGCTGTGCTCAACCATTTGGCTGACGTTTCTGATGCTCAATGTAAAAATCAAACTCGGTGATTACAGGAAGGATGACAGTTTTAAGAGACATGAATATTGATATTGTTGGGTTGAAATTTTAATGTATTGTTATAAATAGGAATAAGAAAATGACAAAAACTTGTGTCCTTCTCTTTTTTTTCTTTTTACACTTTTATTGATAGATCAGTTTCTATAAC
The DNA here is from genome assembly GCF_051167445.1 of Perissodus microlepis. Classification (NCBI taxonomy): domain Eukaryota; kingdom Metazoa; phylum Chordata; class Actinopteri; order Cichliformes; family Cichlidae; genus Perissodus; species Perissodus microlepis. The sequence continues at coordinate 13,625,810 of NC_140482.1, read as the reverse complement.
TCATGACAGCACACATTCAAACTGACAGTGATCACTGCACAGGCCTGTGGCTTTGACGAGTCTAAGCTCCTGTGTTAAGTAAACAAATCCAACTTGTAAAAAATAAAATAAAATCCTTAATAATTGAATCTGGTTGTAGTCATCGTATTTCTGCGATACAGAGGTCATGGCGTTTGGTCCACTTACTTTTAAATTCGGGTAGATTCTAGTTTCAGTGTGAAAAATGTATGTGTCTGAGCACCAGGCAAAGATCTTTCTGCTCTGAAGTTGACCTGCAGTCAACCTGAAGCAATTTCACTGGTATTAGATTTAGTGAAGAGTTTTAGTGCAGTGGTGTCCAGCTAGTTTCCTAGGCCTTCAGTGCTACAATAAATTTCAGTGGGAAACAATGCGCTGGAGATATTGAAGAGGTACCAGCTAAGAACCAGGATGAAAGCCAACTCCTATTTAAATGGAAAGAGAAATACATATACTTTATTAGATCCTACAAATGTCAGTGCTGCAGAGAAGCTGTGCTGATTGTGGATGAACCCCATCTCTCACTAGCTGCCCGAGCATTCTTCTTCTACACAAAGCTATCATGAAGCAACATAGTTCGCAGGACAAAGTCTGCTGGGTATTTGCGGTTTAAACACTAGCTAGCTTTACTGCTGGAAAATATCAGAAATAATTGGCCATTAGTGTATCTGTTGTAAAAGAGCATAATGAAACATTTTTTTTCAGACAACACTGTTGTTTGTCTGCATACGAGTGTACATGTCTCCATATCTGTGTTTGTGTGTATGTTTGAGGAAGTAGCATTAGAGAGTGACGTGCACAGTGATTACTACACAGTGGGTTACTGACATTAGGCATTAGGCTCTCCTGTGGTGGAGGCTGTGAAATTGGGCTCATTATGGTGTCTCAGTTCAGATCCAAGCCCGACTGGCTTGCCTTTGCATGGCTCCTGGTTATCGTCAGCTGAAGCAGACGGAGAATCAGCAGAACAAATCTCATTAAGGGAAAGGCGAACTTAGAATAGGAGCTAAGATCAAACTGTGAGCGGTAAATATTGACAAAGTAAGGCAGCATGCCAAACAAAGTGACGCCAATCACATTTGTTTGTGACCAGCAGTTTGTCTCTGTTCAGTTGCATTTAAATTGTACTTACAGGTCCATACTGTTCAGTAAAAAGGGTTTCTTAAGATAAAAATATGTAAACTTTTAAATCAGAATGAACTAAGTTACAAACAGTCAAGATGTAGATGGTGAAATTGTGGCAAAGAAATGAGATCTCTCAGAACTTGCAACTTTGATGTCTGTGATCACAAGATTTGACAAGACCTGTACAGAAACCAAGGTGACAGCTAACAAAAAGCACATCCTCAGTGACATCGACTGCAACATTAACTAATCCTGGAACATTTGGAGTCATGCTTCTTGGAAGTTTGCACAATGACAACTGAAAGTGGAATAACACTGCTGATAATATTCCTCATCAGACAAGGAGTTAAGAGAAGCTAATTCATATGGACAAATATGAATTTGTATATCTTTAAATATATAAAAGCACCCACACATACACACAAACACAATCACACACATGTGGATATATCCAATTAAACGTAAACTAATATTAATTCAAAAACATTTTTTTCCAAATCAGGTGACTAGCATAATAAACAACAAATCAGTTACTATTGCTTCCGCTTAAGGGCTAAAATAATGATGCAGCATCCTTTTTTTCATATTTTTTTATTTACCTTCTGCTCTATGTGATTTTGTAAAAGTCATTTGGAAGCAGTTTAATACGATCTGATATGATTATCTACCGTATCAGGATGCTCAGTCTGTCTGTCTTTATTTGCCATATTCAGTGAACCACTTATTGCAGCTATCTGTCAAAACATAAACATTGTTTGAATCCAATCCCAAATCATAAACTATAAGATGCAGATGATTTATTACTTTACCTGCAGCCAGGATCTATTGTAGTCTCTGCCTGCAGCCACCAACCTTATAAACACATTTACCACCACCTCAGATTGCACTATTAATTGGTTAAAGTTTATTGTTTTTCCTGTGTCTCATCATCCTTTTCTCTTCTGTTCTCTGCATGCTGGCAATATGAGATATCCTCGTCCTCATCTCCTAGAGTCAATCAATCTTAATTTCAGTTGACTTCTCAAAACTATAGAGTAACCTGAAGACTTTCAGCATTGAATAAATAAATCTACCAATATTTGCCATAGGAAGAATTCATACAGTTAAAATGACTGTATTATCTATAATTGACTCTCTTTTCCACAATAACTAGCCTTCGCATTCCTGTTTCAGATTTTTAGACTCTATTTAGAATTATTAGACTATTATTTTGAAGTTCTATTTGAAAAACAAAACACCTCATATCAAATGAAGAACTTTAAAGAAAGCTCAAAGCACCACTTCTAGGCTGGACTACATTAATTCATTATCAGACAGTTGTTATAAACACCGGAAAAGCCTTTAGTTGATCCAGAATCCTGCAGCAAGATTACTGACAGGGACTAGAAAGAGAAGGCATGTTGACTTTTCTTCATTGATTCTCTGTTAAATTCAAACTTGAATTTAAAATCCTTTTCCTCACATACAAGGTCTTGATTAATCACGCCCCATTGTATCTTAAAAATCTGTTAGAAAAAACATCTTAAAAAAACAGTAATATTCCAGCAGCTGGGGCGCCAAAATAATACCGTAAAATAACAGAAAATAACTTACTCATAAAAATACGGTTATTTCCAGTAATGAAAATACAATTTGTTGCCCTAATGTTACATGGGATTTTGCCTTTTTCAAGTGTTTTTAAACATTAAATTAGGAACATTTTAATGTGATTAAACAATGAAATTACCTATAAACAAGGTCAATGAATGTGGCAATATGAATAATAATACTTAAATGTACAGAAATATACAGTTAACAGTTGGTTTAAATAATAATGGATTGCATTCATATAGCGCTCTTTGAGACCCCCAAAGCACTCTACAATTCTACTTTATAATTCCCCTCTGGCCATCACCAGTAGGTGGTAGGTGAAGTGTCTTGACCAAGGACACAACGACCGAGAGTGTCTGAGCTGGGGCTCGAACCGGCAACCTTCTGATTACAAGACGAACTGCCAACTTTTGAGCCACGATCGCCCTAAATAGCAATAATAATAATTATTATTATTTGATGTAAAAAAAAGTTTATAAGAATCATTTTAGATATTTTTCCATAGCATTACATTTGAATTTAACAGTTCAGTCTTTCAAATAACGGACAAATATTTGTGAAATCATGATACATTTGTGAATGTATTTTAACAATCTAAATATGCATATGTACAGACAAATACATTTAAAAAACAAGAAAACTATGTTTTATTACATTACAGTGATTTTACATTAATTTACATTTGAAATGTGAAATCACAGTCTACTGATGTAAATTTAATGATATTCTAGAAGAACAGTACAAAACTGTAAAATACACAGTAAAATACTTTTATATTAGGATTTTTTTTTACAGTGTAGTACCACCTCAACAGAGCACTTTGCTCTCAGACTACAGGCTTACTGAAGGCAGAACCTTCATCTTTCAGGCTCCTTTTATGTGGAACCACCTCAAGCTGCAGTAACAGAAGAGGGAGATATTGTATTTCAAGCCAACATAACGTTTCTGACTATTAAAGACTCTGGAATGTACTTAGTTATATAAATATGAAGAAATCCTTGTAGAAATATGAGTGGTATTGAGTGACTGCAGAGAGTTTAACTGCTTTATGTCCCACTTCATCACTGCTGCAGTAGCAGCAATAAAGCAGAATTCACAGCTCTCACTAAGTGGACAGTCAAAAGTGAGCTCTGACCTCATGTCTCACATGGCTCAGCTGTTACTTCCAGCAGATCGTCTGATTTCAGTGAAAATGTCCTTCTGTAGGCTATTGGACTATATTTCCTTATATATATATATATTTTTTTTTGCTTTTATCAGCAGACACAGTAAAAGTATTTAAAAATACAGGTGTGCCATTTGACTGGGTATACCTGCCTCCATCCATCCATTCTCTTCCGCTTATCCAATGAAGGGTCGCGTGGCGGGGTTGGAGCCAGGACAGGACAGGTTGCCAGTCTGTCTAACATATAGAGACAGACAACCATTTGCACTCACATTCACACCTATGGCCAATGTAGAATCACCAATTAACCAAACCCCAGTACCTACCATACTTCCTTCGTTAACACAAATACCAAATCACATGGCAGCAACTCAGCACATTTAGGCATGTGGATATGGTCAAGACAACCTGGTAAGTCTCAAACTAAACATCAGAACTGAGCAGAAAGATGATTTAAGTGACTTGGAACGTGGTATCTTTGTGGGTGCCAGATGGGCAGATCTGAGTATTTCATAAACTGCTGATCTACTGTGATTTTTCCTGGGAGAATAGCCAGACTGCTTAAAACCCATACAAAGGCAACAGTAACTCAAATAACCACTCATTATAACCATGGCATGCAGAGAGCATCTCTGAATTCCCAACACAAACAGGAGATGGGCTCCTGTAGCAGAAGACCACAGGAGTGCCAACCAAGTCAGCTAAGAACAGGAAACCAAGTCTACAATTTGGACCAGCTCACAAACATTGGGCAACAAAACACTGTAAAAACATTGTTCAGTCTAATGAGTCTTGATTTATGTTGGGACATTCAGATGGTAGGGTCAGAATATTACATAACAGCATTAAATCAAGCATTAAATTCCACAGCTTGTATGATCACAGTGTACCCATCTTCTGATGGCTGCTTCCAACAGGATAAAGCTCAAATCATAAAAATGGTTGTTGCGCATGTCTCTGTACTAGGATGGCCTACACAGTCATCTCATCTCTAGCCATAGAGCAGATTTGGGATATCATTTAATGAGCCAGGTGTTCCTAATAAAGTTATGTTCTCATTTCACCATGTTTGACTTTTTTTTTATAGTCAGGTTTTTGTGAAATGAAGAAAATATCATAAGAATCAATGGCTGGAGAAAGGAAAGCCATACACATGTTTATTGATATAATATCCCACATTAGAAACAAATGTCCCACATTAGAAACCATAATTACCAGTGCGGCCGCATCATCATCATCATCATCATCATCATCATCATCATCATCATCATCATCCTTTTTTTAGCAGCGGAAATATTCAGTTCCAGCTCTTTCTGTGGCCTCTGTGCAGGCAGGTGTGCGCTCACGTTTGCATACTTGAGTGCTCTTGTGTGCTAAGCTGCTTTATTATAAACATATTTGGATTAAAAAGGAAGACATATGCACATGGCTCCTGTTCAATGAATGCTATTCTTGCATGTCCTTTGGAATCAGGAAAAGGTGCTTGAATAAATGGAACAGCGTGAACACGGTACTTTACTTTGATTAACAATAGCTGACATCTTTTATGAATGAACGACTTCACACCGCTGGACATGTTATCTTGAATGTATACCACCTCTATCTATAAATAACATTCAGATGACAATGGTGATAGGAAGAATGGGCAACGCAATGCAGGCATTGTGCACTTTGTCACTGTGTGAAGACTCCTCTGCCTGCAGTCGGTGATAAGGCAAACATATTTATGTCTGCACACATTTCCCTGCAAAAATTGTGCGTATTTGTTATCTACAATACGAGGGAGTTAAAGTACATATATGCATTTTAAAACAAATGCATTTTCAATACATATGGATTCTTTCTGCAAATGCACAAAAAATCAGTCTTTATCAGCTTGCTTGTTTTTTCTTTAATGTTTTCTTATTCAAACTCCACAACTCTTGAATCAAAGAGAGATTCACACAGGACTGATCTGCTACTTTTTATTATTTTTATTTTTCCCACTGCAACTACAGTTCAGGCTTAAGTGAATTGAATGGGAAGACCTGAAAATAAACAGCACTTCAGGGCCTCAGGACCCATCACAGGATATACACTAAACTAGGAGTAAGGAGTGGGGCTCAAAGGTAAACACTGACTACCATGTGAAATATCACTTTTCTAGTCTGTGTAGTCACTCAAAGTCCTTCAACTACAAGCATTTTTATTTATCTAATGTATGCACATTCACTGACCAATGGATGCGTGTGGTTTAGTATCTTGCCCAGGGTCACTTTAATATCCAGAGTTAGGCTCTCTGAATGAGCCAGAGATTAAACCTTTGTAACATTCTAGTATTTCACAAAGCTTCATAAAATATAGTAAAGGTATTGTACAAAACAGCTGATTCTGGGGGTCCAGAGGGAGGCCCGGATTGTTTTATGCATGTAAAGAATAACAGATCACCATAACATTAACAGGCCAAAATCAGTCTTATACCTCTAAAATGGACATGGTTCACTTTTGCAAAGTTTTTTTTTAATGAGGAATGTGTAATTTGAATCAAGTATTCCTTTTTGTTTTTTTAAATATACAAAGTTTATTACAGTATATTTACAGAGTTTATTTGTTTTTAAGACCCTTTTGCATGTTGCATAAGTGATCTAAGGGTAAGTAATGAACACCTTTGATGCAATAATTCTTGTAAATGACTTGCAAATAGCAAGTCATTTGCAAGCCACAATTTACAAAAAGAAAAACACGCAATTAAAAATCACATTATAATTTAGGACACAGAGTGCTGTGCAAAGTCATTGAATGAGTGTTATCGTAGGAGACACAAATCCCCTGCAGCTTGTGTCAGGAAGTGCATGTGGTTTAAAAACTTGCCAAAGCAAATATGCAGATCCGCCTACTTTGGTGACCCCTTGGGACTAAAACAGCAGCTGAAAGTAACTTTTAATCTCAGATGATATGATACGGCTTTAGTGCAGATATGAATGGAAATACACTCCAGAGCTTTAAAGTCAATATTTGGTATGACTACCTTTATTCTTCAACACAGCCTGCACTCTCTTAAGCCTTTAGCTTTTAGCAGTAGTTCTCCAGGTTTCTTGATGGACAATCCAAAGCTCTTCTTTGGACTCTGGCTGCCTTTTATTCTGTTCTTTGTCAAGATAATCTCACACACCTTAAGTAATGTTGATCAGGTACAAGGACTGGACTGAAAATGAGTGAAAAATCAGCAAAAGACAAAGAAAAACTTTAAAAGACCTTCAGAAATCCTGAGAATTGCTAGCTCAAGACCAATAAAAAAAGACAAGAGATTGATTTGGAAGAAAAATATAAAAAAGATGAGGGATGGCTCAAAATTTTTCCACAGTACTATATAATAGCGCTCCATATTGCACGGCGGTGATGTGTACCATCAGAAAGACTCATGGGTGCTGAATTTCAGATATGTTAGCACAACTATTTAGAACAGGGTTACAACAATGATAATTCTTACTTAAGAATAATTAGTAATTATTTGTAATTAATGAAATATCAGAAAACATTTTTTTTAAATGTCAAAAAGAAACAAAAAAAAAAAGAAACAAAGTATTGAATCCTCATATTTAGAAGGCAGAACCAGAAGATGTTTGGAATTATTGGCACCCGCAGTGATTCCAACTCTGATTTAAATACATGAATAAAAATAAGACACAATTTGCATCAATCTCCTTGTGAAACTTAATAAATCTGTGATTCATCTTTGTTGCTGTACAGCTGATCAAAGTTGAATTCAGGGAAAATTGTTGGTTACGACAAACACAAATCATCAAGCTCTCTCAGTTTGTATAATAGCCTTGTTCTGTATCTGCACAAAGTCAGTGACGTGTCACACCAAAAGCAGCACCTTTTCAGATGCTCAGTTTGGTCAGTAAACATTAAGTCCCACTGAATGGACACTGTTAGACCTCCACCTTTTCTAGAGCACTTCTGGAGTTCCCATTAACATCAGTGCCTGGCAGTTGTGTATTGGGTTTATTGGATTCATTATGCAGCTGCAGTGCAGAGTCTGGGACAAATGTCCAAATTAGAATTTATCCCAGCAGCTTCTGTACATTATGAACTCTTAACAGCAGTCACGCAGCGTGCTCCTGCTTGAGGGGAAAAGCACTTTCAAGAGTTCAAAGGTCAGAACGATCTTTAAACTCCATTTAAGGATTCCAGTGGTTTTGCCACAGTGAGAAACAGCTATTCCATGTCTGTCATTTTGTGGTACTTTGAGCTCAGCTTTGCATTTTGCAAAAACACTGAAAAGCAAATCAGATGCTCTAATGTGGTGATTAGCCAGTGCCGCTGAACACAGTACTCAGTTTGACCTGAATTTGGGTCCTGGTGAGTACTCCTGTGGGGAAATAAATGACTCCTCAGCTTTTTTCACTGATTTGTTACAGTCTGATGACCAAGGCAGAAAATAAGCTCATTGCTCAATCACAAACAATGCACAGGCAAAGCAAGGGTATCCTTTTAGTTAATATAAAATGATGAAGAACTTTTACACATGGCAGCCAATATATCAACTTTTTCAAGTTCTGTGATTGTGGCCATTTTTGCTTATCCCCCCCCCCCCCATGAAAAGTATCTAAAAATGTTTTTTACGAGGTGTCTAAGTCACTACTCTCTTTCTGTTTGACCTCATACCATCAGTAAAACTTTTTATGTCAAATACCCCAATGGTTTTCAAGGGCAGTTCTACAGTGAGGTAAATTGTCGGTCCAAACAACAATAACTAACTTCCCGCTGTTTTCACAACACCAGCATTCACTGCCTTTTTCACATAGCATATACGTATATTTATATTAGTCGAATACTGTAAGTTACTATACATGCCTTACCCTCTCCACCAGCCTCTCCTCGCTTCACAGTGTGAAAACCTTTTCAGTTTGTTTTGATTGTTGCCTCCACATTCATGTTTAAGTGCCTGTGTGAAGGTGTAACATGCAAGACATCCCAGACGGCAGCTAGAGTTGTTTTTTTGTGTGTTTTTTCCTTTCGAATATCATACCTAGAGGTCTCCAGTTCAACCTTTGGTGATGAGTCTTTGATGAAAAATAGAGGAGTTAGCAGTCAATGATACATCCTGCCTGCAGTTCTGAGGAAAACTCTGTCAGCTCATGAATACTTCAAACTAAATCATCCCTATAGACATTTTAAAGAACAGCATTTGTAGAGCTGTCATTTCAGTGACAGCTTTATTACTGTTGTTTTTAAAGGAACTACATTTTCATGTTTGTATACTTAATTTTGTTCAATACATTATAGTAATGCTGTTTACATTTTGTGTACTTCCACCCATTTATCACCTATATGAGTATTTTTTTCTAGTTTATTCCATACTCGCTGTCTGCATGTATTTATATGGCCTGCTCTCGCCTTTGTATTCTATTTCTTCGCTCTGTCTTTTTACTGTTTGTGGCTCCATTGACCCCGTTCCAGGGGGATCATTAAAGTTTCATCTTATCTTACATCTAAAAGCCAAGAAGGATAGAAGAAAAAAGCCATCAGAACTGAGAAATGATGGTGGATATCAGAAGTGTTAATCACAGTTGACATCTCGTCCTGTTGTTCCTGTGTGCACCATCTGACACGGCAGGCAAGCTTAAGCAAGTCTCCATTTATATTGAAAACTTGATGGAACAGTGAAATCAGGGCACAGTGATGGAAATTCTGGCCTCTATGTGAGAGATGTCTTCTTCTGTCTATTTTAGTTGACCTATCAGTTAGGTAGAAGTTTTAAGGAGTTGACCCTTTATTTCTCTGTCCTTAAACCTAAAGTACAGAACAGAGAAAAAAATCTGACCTTAGCCATCAGTAAAACTCTGCCTTCATGTTTTATTTCATATGCATTAATAGCTTTCGAGACCTGAAAACATCTGGTAAACTACTATGTTTTTCTTGTCCAAATACTTCTCACTCACCATTTGATCCTAGACAAAAAGGTTTGATCTTTTTTTCTTATCAAACAAAAACGTGCAGAATGCTTATTTATAAAGTTTTACTTCAAAGAATGCCCAATTTCCTCTTCTCCCTTGGTACATTTAAATATAGTACTTACAATGTCAGGTCACAGGACATTTTAGCACAAGCTGCACCTCTTAATAACGCTAAACTTAGCCAAACTAGGTTAAAAAAAACTTTGCTTTATACAAATAAAATGAACTGAATGAAAAATAGAAACTACATTCTCTCTTTTTTAATCAGAATATTTTAAAGGTTATATTTGCAATATACCTGCAGTATGTATTTGTGTTTTGTTTTATGTCTGTCTAGTCTCAGATTGTGTGTTTTCTGTTCACAAAGCAATCACCATCTCAATGAGGTTTCATTTTTAAATAAAGAATTTTAAAATGTAATAATAATTTGCCAAAGGCCAATAAACTGAATGCCATTTCAGCCCCTTTTAACATGCACTCTTTTTCATTTCCCTATTAAAATATGAACTGAATATGACTATTTTAATAGAACAATATCGTGTCTCTGCACCTTCAGTTGCTCACCTCACTAAAAGATATGACTGTTTTGGAGAATGTCCTAAACAGTGAAAACATAAGGGGGAAAAAACTGCTAATGGTGATGGAGAGGAAGCCTCTAAGACATTAAAATGGGATCCAAACACAGACTCACAGTTTATAAACTATATTTTGATCATTATGTGATATAATTAAAAAGTGGTGGTTGTGTCCCCATAGACCATAATTACCCAAATATTAAGGTAACTATCAAAAAAAATAGTCAGCTGACTAACCTGCATTAGGTTCCATTCATTGTAGGGTCAAATCTCACACATAAAGTGGCCGATGTCTGAATCACTAACAAACTGGGGAAGCAGCATGTTTCACACTGCCCCTGCCAGTCTAATAGCAGCAGTAGCTCCTCCAAGTTTCATGAAATTAGGTGGTATTATCAATATTAGTTTAGTTTAATCATTTTTAAGACTTGATTGACTAATAGCATATGTTTGGGGTTTTTTTTTTCAAGAGATTTAAGAGATCCTTCATCTGATGTTTCATTTAGGACCTTTAATTTTACACGTTACCAACAAGTTTAATAAAATTCAGCTTGAAAGTTTTTATGTTATCCTGCTTGAGTCAGATAAAATGGAAAGATGACATTGAAATCTTACTAATGTCTCGGTTCTGACTTTCCCTGAACTGAAGCATTATGAGTTCTTCCTTTAAACATATGGCTTGTTTTGATCTTTTAAACATCATACATTTTTTCTTATCACATTCACAATTTCTGCTGTGTTGCTAGGCAACTTCTACCTAATTAAGAGCGGGTTTAAAAGGCGCAGCCATGAGTTTGAGTTTGGGCAAGTTTTTAAACTAAGAAAGAGACATTTTATTGACTGTTGTCAGTTTGTAGTGAAAATAAGGCACTCTCGTTAAATTGTCTTTAGTCCTGTTATTCTTTGTAAACATAAACTTATTTTTGCTTGTGTTTTTTGGTTTTTTTGTCTTTAAGACTTAAAGGTCTGTATCTGAGGCTTAGCTGTTGCTGCCTTGACCAACAGTAAAATAATACAACATACGTACGACATTAAACAGCAAACATCGCATTTTCTCTCCCACGCTGCTCTGTACAAATCACATAGATTTGTTTAATATAAACATTTCATCTTTAGTTAAGAGTGGAAAATCCTGACAAACAGGTAACAGTAAATGTAAAGATACATAATGAACTGAACAATGCTTTAATGCCGATTAATAACATCAAATGCAAACACTGCTTCTTATGGAAATAACAGCAGTGAACATTTTCAGTTAAAACATTACTTAGACAGCTCTGAGAAACTGGGAACCACAGAGAAACAAAATTATGCAGTTTTCATCAATGTGACATGCAGAGGTCTTAAGCACCACTGGGTGATCTGTGTCAGTCTTTTTCCTAATTGATATATTAATATTTCACAGGTGAACCACATCCTGTACCATGGGGCCTGTACTATGAAGCAGCATCAACTTACCCTGTGTCCTGTTATCTGTCTACACTATACTTAATAAGAGCAATCAAACTGAGTGGTGTCACAACGTTCTTTATCAACTCGGTAAGTCCTATTTTTTTTTTCCATGTATCCGTTAAGGGTTCCCTCGCTAGGCCCAGAACTGCATGATGCCCAGCATCTAGACTAAGGATGAAAATTGTGGTCCAGCTGACAGGAGCCACTCAACCAAGAGCATTTGAGGAGACGCTTGCAGATGTGAATACTGCTCTATGCAACATCCCCACTGCCAGTTTCACTCACTGAAACCAATGAGCTCATATATGCTACTGCAACAGAGGAAAAACCCCATGGGGAAGAATGCTGGAGGCTAACTCAGGTGCAGAAATACGTCATAAGAAACAGGTCCTAAATGGAAAAGAGGTACAATGAGATGTCCATAACTGAGGCTCAAGAAACTGCTAAGCAAAGACTCAGAGCTCTGGCTACTGGGCTAAAGAGAAATATCAGAGAGGCAGAAGCCAAGGCAATAAATAATGTGTTCTCTAAAGAACCATCCATGGTTTACAAGTGAATAAAAGCACAAGGAGATAGCTGAAACTGGGCAAAGCTGGAAAAACATCTGGGAGAGTGAGATGAAGAGCATGAACCAGTCAACATCACAAAGGCAGACATCTAACCAGTCTCTGGAATGAAGAGATGAACAGCACCATCACCCAACATGACCTACATCTATACTGTACCTGTTTGGTATTTCTATTTTTGTCTTTTTTGGATTTAACGTGAACTGGTGTTTGCTCTAATCATAATTTAGCTGAGGGGACCTCCCCAAGGCATTAATAAAGTTTGATTCTATTCTTCTATTCTATTCCTAAAGGAATAACAATTGTAATCATGATGGATCTTTCCAACCGCAATTACCTCTCTCACCACAACATGGAAACTCCTCTTAGACATTACATCAACCACCTGAGCAGGAGCATAAGACAATACAACATCAGAGGTCTGTGTAACAAGAGTGCAGTCCTAGGAACAGTTAAGATACTGTGCAGAACCCTCAGAGTCCACGGCCTCTAATCGAGGTCGAGTTTAAGGAGCACACATGCCACCTCCAGGGAGTGGGACTTTTTTGTATACATATGAGCAGTACAAATCCAAGTTTTAAAAATCCCCACCACAACAGTGGATGAATTGTACAATTTAAAAAGTATATTTTAAAAAGTATTTAAAAAGTATTGAAATATTGAAAAGTAGTATTAAAAAAGTATTGTATAATACTAATCCATTTATTTAATTGTTAAGACAGTAGCGTTATTCTTGTGACTGCAAAACTCTTGTTCACAGTGGAGGAGATTAAAGAACAGGAAAACAGAATTTGAACTGAGGAGGCTCTGGTCACCAAGGACATGGCTTTGCTGTTGTAGAATTACTATATGAAAGAAATGCGCCCTGCGACAGACTGGCGACCGGCTGCGACCGACAGCTGGGATAGGCAGAAGAGAATGGATGGATGGATGGATGGATGTCACTCATGGTCAGCTATATGTCCTCTTACTATCCACAAACTGGGATCTTTGATAGACTGTAACACTAATTTCCAGAGAAGTGTTTGATCAGTAATCAGTGGTTTCTTAGATCTTGAATGGATATCTCAAACATAATCTACCCTGGAGCAGAAAAAAAGCTACATTGATGTTGTTTCTGTGAACGGCCATAGTGATCAGTTACAGCAGTGGTGGTGGGTAACACTGTGTTCAGATATTTAACGTCGCAAGGCACTGTAATTGTATCTACATTTCCCATATCTGTGTGGCTAATGTAGGCTTTCGACATATAATTACGACACTATTGCATGTATACAAATGTTGATTGCTGGAGTGTGTGATTGTGATGACCTGACTCTGTCCAGATACCGATTGAGGCTGAATTAAAAGACCTCATCATCCATTGTCTCAGGGGTACCTTTCGATGCGTAGCCCGGGTCATCAAAATGTCCCTGTCTGTAAATTTCTCAATCCTTAGTATCAGCACTACAAGTCTTAATGAAACACCTGCTATCATGACATAATAATACCATCTGGGTATTATAGAAACAGTGAGAATTGGAGATGAAAAACAACAGATGATATTTAGGAAATTGAGAATACAGTGTAAAGAGAGACATATGAATGAGAAGCTTTGTAATTAAACAAGAGACTACAAATAAGCCCTCAGCATGCACAGCAGAAAATCTTTATTCATGTTCATTCCCATTCCTGCCAATATCTTTAGCCTTGGATATATGTGTGTATTTCTCAAACAGTGTGTGTGCTGGATTTATATCCACAGTCGCTCCCTCCACTGTGAGACCTGATCCTCTCCTTACAAGAAGCTATTGGACTGGTTGTACTGAGAGATATTGAGTGTCTGCTGCTCTTCTCACTTACTCATCAGAATGAACTGTGATTTCACTTCTATGTGACTGTGTAAAATGCAGAGGTATCTATGTCTTGCATTATCTAATCCTAAATGTTTCTTATAAGCTCCTATATAAATAATTAAAAAATGCAGTGTCTTGTTACAGTTATATATCTTTTTCTTGTCTGTTTGTCGTGCCCGCATGGCAGTAGGAAGATACATCACTGCAAGCTGCTTTCTCATATGTATCAGCAGATACATGGCTCATAAAATTCACAACACAGGGGATGATACAAATGTGCACTGTAGCTGTGTTGACTTTAAACAGATAGCAGATCCTTCACTCGTGGCTGTAAAAGCTGACAGTGAACTACATCTTCCTGCACTGAAGTATGAGTGATGTGAGTGACGAAAGTTCTCGCACTGCTGTCACGTGTCCAGTTTTCTGTTTCATAATGAATGTCATGGTTACAGGTGTGTATATATGCTTGTTTGTTCCCCGTCTCCCGCGTGGAGCCCGGGGGCTTGCTAGTAGAGATAAAACCAAAACAGGTTAACTGATAAAAAATGCCTCCAAAGGCATCAACAGCACAGATATAGTGGAAACTATCCACAGAGCAAAAAACTATTTCTGCTGTTGCGTTGTGGTAATTTGACATTTTAAATACTTTTTAAATCAGACAAAATTCAATCTTCACAATTCCGAGTTGTTTTTTTTTTTTTTTAATGAATTGAACTGAACTGAATAAAAGAAAAAAAAACAAGCTGCGTGAAAGCACTTGGGTGACAGTGGGGAGGAAAAACGTAATTTTGTCAATGTGTTTCATTTTCTTTTAGGGTTTTTTCTTTTTCTTTGCTTCCCCACTTTTGCTTGTTTCTCTGCTATTGGCTCCTGTCCTGTCTTATTTTGGTCCTGAGGATTTTCTAATTCAGTAATGCTGGCCTCTGTTTCTTGTTTTTTTCTTGTCTCTTGCAGAGACTGCAAAGTCTGCCGCAGTACGATCTTTTCTACGTCTGTTTCTCTGTGATGTTTGCGTTCTCCTATTTTTGCTTCTCTACAATTTCCAGGTAGGAAGCTTTGGTCTTTTCCAGCTCTTGTTTCAAGTTCTGTGTCTTCAAATCCTTTTTTCACGCAGGGCCTCAGTGGCGCAGAGTTTGGCTTTGAGCTCTGCGATCTCACAGCGGATTCTCTCTTCTTGTTCTTTGCGTTTTGCAGCTTCCTCTTCCTGATGTTTTTGAATTTTGAGAAGCTGTTCGATCTCCTCATGCTGCTTCTTAGTTGTTTTCAGCTCTGTGGAGTCTGTGTGTGGAGCTTCTGCTGTTTGTGTTGAGGTCTCCAGACTCAGCTCTGCAGTGGTGTTAGCTGTCTTGCTGTATTCAACAGAAGCTTCAGTCACCTCAGGGGTGAAGTTCTCCTCAGTGTTAGACTCGGGTCTGCTCCTGCGAGCCTCTCCCAGCTGTTCTTGAAGCTCTTGAATGGCTTTTTGTACATTTTCTCTGCAGTACTGTTTGAAAGTTTCAAGTTTAACACTTCCCAGTTGGGATATTTGGTTATTGTGTAGTATCAAACTGGAAGTCTGGACTGGGTACGTTTTCATGGGCATCCACTCTGGACAAAAATGAGACTAGTCATTAAAAATTAGAAATGACTTAAAACATTTATTTACAACATCATGGATTTGTGTATTTCTGACACCGACTTCATTGGCGTGTCTAGTTTTTGTTCTTTTTTTGTCTGTCTGGTTTCTCTGTTTCTCTGTCCTCATTCTGTCTTGCTAGTCTTGTCTCCCGTTCCCTGTATTCAGTCAGTCTGAGTCTGTGTGTTTTCCATGTTTTCCTGTGACTGGCCTCTGTTTGTTTCCTGCTTTATTCTGATAGTCATTTGTCCTGTGTGCGTCATGTTCAGTTTTGTTTTGCCTGTCTCATCAGTTGCATAATGTCCAGAGAGGGTGGTTAAATTCCCTCAGAAGAATGATGGTCTGTGATCTTTTAAAGGAATCTTATTTATGTTTTCGACTCCATATTTTTTCTTAGGCTCTATTAGAGTACCTGTGCACAATTCATAGTTCAAATTAACCCCAACTTCTTATACTGGGCCTTGGTGCAGCTTAGTTCATCCACTATCTAACACAAAATAGTAATGACCCCTTAAAGGGACGGAACTTCCCTCCGTTTTAGGTAATTCAAGTGGTCTAAAGATGGGGCATTATAAATGAAAACTGATGTAAGCTGATGTTTTCTGATATACCTCCAATTTTCAGTGAATGAATTTTTGCAGACGTATTTTGACTGTGAAAGACTGCAAAAATGTGCCTTTGCAATAATGAACTATTCCTTTGATTTTTTTCAGAAGTAGGCCTTTGTTTGTTTTATTTTAGTCTGGTCTAACTACATCTACAATATGAATTAAAATACCAGCTCTTCTTTTCATCAAGAGTCAGTCAAGCTTAAGTAACCAGCAGAAAGGTCTTCTTCACAACCATTATGATTCTCGCCATCTAATAGGTCACCCCTTGATTAAATGTAATTACAATGAGCAATGTTTCAAATAGCAATTAATTAGCCTAATTAAACCAATGGAAAGATGATCGCTACGCTCTTAAAACTGACTATGGGTGCTTTAATTGGTGATTTAATGCACGCTGCAATGCAGGCCTGGTCACTGAATGGTAAAAATTACATTTCCACATTATTGCGTATTGACTGCTGTAATTCTGGTCAGAGTACAGTGCGGAGAAACAGTCTACTCTAAAATTTGTCGCACTGTAACGTATTTCATAACCTTTTTTCATGTCAGCCTCAGCTAATTTAGTTTGTCTATGTACTTGTACAGTATATACTGAGTCTGTATAATCCCATATAACATTTTCTATGCTATAATGTATGTTGTATTACATAGTCCATAATTTCCGATTATGCACTGTGCCCCTGGCAGTAGACAACTGTTCGAGTTTTGCATGTTAAGGCAAAAATAACTAATAATAATAATAACCATTATTGCCAGTCATTGTCCAAAGCCTGCAGCCAGAAATATTCAGGGGGTACGCCTAACTCAAACCTCTCATAAATGTGTGCGTGTGTGTGTTTGTGTGTGTGTGTATGTACTATAGTGCAGTCTGGCATTAGTCACATCATTGTGATCCTCTTAGGGTAAAGTTTGAGATTTTTGTACAGTACAGTACAAATTTCAATACTGATTTCAAATTAGTTTTGCAAAAGAATGTGCAAAATGTGATATCTAGATATCTTTAGATATGAAACCAGAGGGAGACAGGGAGATTTTGTTTTTTAATGTGTAATTTTGTTTGCTTCCCCAAATCCCACCCAACAGTTTATTGCAAAAAAAGGCCAAGCACAAAAAAAACAATCTGAGAGAATGGCTGGTTGTGGTTGTACCCATTTAGTTTACCATGGTTCTGCTGTTATATTCCAGCAGCTTTTAGACATGCTCCTTTCAAGGACAGACAGAAAGCAGTATTAGAAGAGAGAGGCGGTGAACAACTCTGTTGTCTGTATTGTAGCCACAACAGTCTATCCAACCATAGCAAATGAAAAAGTATACTTAGAAATCAATGAGAGGGTAACAACACAGTCAATTACAACTTAATTGACACATCCTAACAACTACACACTAAACTACTCATTTTCAGAGCATTGGGTGGGTGTAGAGTTTGTTGTTATTGTTTGTTGTTTTTTGAGTGAAAGGTGAAAAAGGACCTTCATTTAAAAGGATGTATGACCGTGAGCTCAGGAGGGAAGGGTAAACAAGCCTTTGTGCTCGCCGTTTGTGAACTTTGTTACTTTTGGCATCATCATCATGTGTTGTTCTGTCAGAATAAGATAAAAGTCCTGCAGAGAATACACCGACCCTACCAACGTTACACATACACAGAAAGCAGCCTTGAAAGAAATGTAGATTAAAATGGTTTACTTTGTCAAAATAAGTGTTACTTTGATAAATAGCACTTACAGATTAATCATATTTTCATTGTCATTGCGAAATGAACATGCATGAAATACACACCATAAAAGAGTTCCTGAAACATATTCAATAGGAAAAATCCTTTCATTTGAAAGCAGGGCACATCATATGAACATTTGACCACTTATATTTAGCCCTGTTTGGTAAGACTTACACAAATGCACAAAGGCAGCAAAGGTGTGGCAATGTGAGGGAAAAAAGTAAACCCAAGTGAACTACTGCTGATACAGATGACGTAGGTGGAATCAAAGCATTTGCAAAAAGCCAACAAGAGTCCTTGCTTACACATTAATAAAGCTGAAAACTGTATAAAAACAGCTCTTTCAAGTGTTCTCATCCAGTTGTTTTAAACAACCAACGTGTGCTTGTAAGGTTGATATGAGTTGCTATGGACAAACTAAATGAAAAGTTGTCTATATGTAGCATAGTTAGTATATAAAATATCACGAATGGCCATCTATGTCCACTGTGAATCACCATTTTTTAAAAAGAGGGGGTGGCTTACGACACCAGGCTTCTGCCACCTACATTGCAATTTTGACCTCAATACGTCAACATGATAGGGGAGGCCTCATTCAAGGTGTCACAATGGTTTTACCCGAAACCTCTGGCGATATTAATCCAGGTCTTTTTTCACACCTTGGCTCATGTGTTTAAGTGCATAATTAATACTCTTACGGAACAATCCCACTGGGGTTTAAATACCTGGCACTCTTAGAACTGAAGAAGCATCTTGGATAAGAGGTGAAACTTCTTCACAAAACTTAAAGAAGCCCAGCAGCTTTCTGTCAAAGCTCCTTAAAAATTTAGAGGTTCTTTGTTTTGTCATTGAGCAGTTTTATTTTGATCAGTGTTAAGAGGGTAGGTTTCACTTTGCTGTATTCAATTCATGTTGTGACTTTACTGCTCTAAACGTTAATGTTGCTACACTAGAAACAAATTTGTAAGTTTTTCCATTTGGGTGTTTCAAATAGATGATAATGCTTCAGAAAGGACTCATCTTAACCAAACCCTAATAACCAAACCTTATAATCTGGTGAATCTGGTGAAGGTTTGACTATATGGAAAAGTAGAACTACGGAAAAGAAAAGAGCAGCAGGTATAAGCTCAAATGTCAATAAATGTAGACAGATGAGAGAACTTCCTTAGTGGCTAAAATGTCCAATTTCAGGACTTCACTCTTGTAAGGCCTTCTTAGCTGATATCCTTGACTTGAATCAGGCTCATGTTGCCATCTGCTTCAGAGATGTTTTTGTCATTCATTCAGTGAGACAGCCAGCATGAGACTGAGCAGGAGTCTGATAAAGAAACTGAGAACCATGCAGACATCACTCCCCATGTCGGTCAAAATCTGAAGAGCCAACCTTATTGCACAAAGGAATGGGGTAATGAGAAATACTGTGAGAAGAGGACCTGGTTTCAACTGTCAGGCTGCCCTGCAGCTGAATGTCCATGAACCAGAGGTTGTTTTTGGTAGAGACTAAACCGTAGGGATTTCTACAAGGAGCTGACTGATCCTGCTTTGATGGAAGCTGTTTTACATGTGGTCTAGGACAGACGGGAGAAGATACTAGAGGACTAAAAAAAAGGGGAAGGGAAAGTAAGAGAGAAAAGCAAGTTGAGGAGAGATAGTAAATTGAAGGCATGCACTTCCCTGAAACTGTACTTTTGTTGGCGAATTGCACATATTCGCACACATGCACAGCCATCGTTTTGTGGTGGGGTGGAACGGGAGTGGTGGTGGAGCCAGAAATTGATCCTTCCCAGAAGAAGCCAAGCAATCCAGCAGGTAATCTTACAGATAGATCTGCTGTCTGATAACCATCAAAAACAGTAAGACCACTGCTGGATAACTTCCTGTCGTCACTGATACACTGCAACACAAAGATGCAGCACAGAGTGAAATAAAATTCACTGTGTGCTGTGGCTTCACTTCGTGATGTGGGAGACTGTCCCTCATTAAAACAATCACTAAATCTATAACCATCAGCTGGAGGGTTGAGAAACAAGGAGTCACTGAAATGACAATGAGAATAAATCCGAATAAGAAATATGATATCACATCAGTGTGTTTATTTTCGAAATCGACACAATCTAATCTATAAAGTCTTTTTCAGTGAATTAACGTTCTGATCTGTAAATATCATTAATTTTCCATTAAATATGCACTTGTGACTTTAGAGGAATGTCTCTTTAATAAACTTGCATTAATAATGGATGTTGTATTTTAATGGCACAAATCCCCAGCAGTGTTGGAAGAAAGGGCATCTGGCATAAAAAAAAACGATCTATCCACGTGTATGTAGTAGGAAGTGTATGTAGTGTGTTCCTTGTTTTGTTTTGCTTAATAATTTCATTCTTACTAACTTAGTATCATTTGTGTAATTTATTTTAAAGCATCCTGACAGATACCGAGGTTTTGCGGATAATAATTATCCAATTATTTTGGAGTGAAGAAAATGAAAGATTTTCTTACATCTTACTTACTTTCTAAACATTATTACTTTAATCGGAACAGTTTTGAAAACATCAGTGTTCTCATGTAGATATATGATATATATTGTACGATCTACTGTACAATATAAAGCACCTTGAGGCGACTGCTGTTGTGATTTGGCGCTATATAAATAAAATTGAATTAAATTGAAAATTGAATATTTATTTATATATTTATACAAAGCAAATTCATTATTGTCAAATTTCATAGTGATAGAAATTCTAGAATTTTTGTTTGCATTTAATTAAATAAGATTTATGTCTTATAATTGTGTGAAGCTCTTAAATGATTTTACGCAAACTAGTGGTAGTTCCCTAAAACTAGGAAAATAAGCTGTTTTGGTCTGACAGTGGCAGTTTTTATGAAACAGAACTAGCCAATTCTGTGTTTTTCTTTTTGATTGTTGCAGACTTTTTACGGGTCTTCTTTGGAGTTTTAATGTTGCTGAGTGCACTTGGTGTGTTTACAGTGTTTCAGGGTCGATCAATACAAAACCTACTTGGTTACTCCAGCTTAACCTGCAGGAGATTGTGCTTGCAGTGTGCTTTGCTGCTACACAGGAGATAAATTCATGAAATGCAGGAATAAAATCAGCTATCATAGATGATGACCTCAAAAGGCGGTGCTTTGATTATTGAGCATGGAGGCATTTGTGTTAGCCCTTTAAATCGCAAACGATTAAAGAAAGGTGTTGTACTGCTGCAGAACCTTGTTGATGTGACACAATCAGTTAAACTGCTCTACTTACTTGGTCTGTTGAGTAATGGAAACGGCAGAAGTCTTGATTGCAAACTGAGGTTTCCTGGTGTGTCTGAGTCCATTTCATAGGAACTCTGGGAGATGAAATTAGGTTAGTGCATGATTGCTCAGTTCAAAACCACCTTTATAAAACGAATAAAATGCATCTGCATAATTCTGTCCTCATGTGCACAGTAAGGCAGCACCCTAACATTGGAAGCCGCAAAGCTTCAGTCAAACATTCCAGTGTTTGGTCAGCAGATGCAAGAAACCTAAATCTGAGGTCGTCAAAGATGGACAAGCGCTTATTGATTGAGTTGTTGCCAAAGTCTTTGCCAGGTGGCAATGTTGTTCTGGGGGAGTCTGCCAGGCGACTTCTCTTGAAAGAAGTGGCAAGTAAAGAGGCCCACCGAGAGGGCTTCATTCAGAAGCGCTCACGTATGTACTGTCAGTACATATGGCCCAAATGTTGATGACCCCTCATTCTTCAACACTTTTTACTGCACTGCCTGAACACCTAGACTGCTCACTTGTTCTTGGGGGCAACCTCAACTTTGGACTAAATGAAGTACAGCTGGAATTCAGTGCAATAGGCGATCCACAAATATAGTTAAACACTGGACTTTGCGACGCATGGTGTTTTCTTCACCCTAACCATAGGGAATATACTTTCTTCTCACATGTCCATCAGTCTTTCTCACGTCTGGATTATTTCCTAGTCAGCAGCTCACTGTTGAGTGACATTTCAGACACTGAGATACAGCCTATAGCTGTCAGCGATCATGCTCCTGTGGCTTTAACTGTAGTAAATAAGGAGGTCATTCCTTATTTTATCAAGTTTTATCAAGTAAAAACTGGAGATTTAAAACATTATTGCTTAAAGATGAAAATTTTATTAAATATTTTTCAAAAGAATAGACTTTATATTTAGACTGTAATGACCTGCCTGGAACATCAGCATCTGCTCAGAGATTCAGGAATTAGAGGGAACCATTAAATCCTTAGAAGAAGTCTACATGACCACGCTGGATCAGCAAATGCTGAGCAAAAGCAAAACTAGAATTACATGAAATTATTGATAAAAGGAAATCAATTCTTAGTAGTACAAAGACTTTTTGAACCTAGTAACAAATCAGGTAGATTTCTACCTAACCAGTTAAGGATTAATAAAGAAAAAACAACTATATGTTCTGTTAAAGTCTTTACTGGAAATACAGTATATGATCCTGATAGAATAAACAACTCTTTCAGGGACTCTTACAATACTTTATATTCACCTCAGATAAACCCAAAGACAAAATTGATCAATTCTTTGATAACTTAACCCTTCTCAAATTATCAGACAGTCAAGCAAGCAAGCACTGGATTTACTGTTGACATCAGTTGAACTCCAGTAAGCCCTAAAAAATATGCCCAATTAAAAGGTTTCAGGCCCAGATGGATTTCCAGTAGATTTCTGTCAGTCAGCTTTGACCACAACTTCTGCTCCCAGATATGTTTAAAAACCTTTAAAATAACTAGAAACCCCAATCTACAATTAATACAAAAACAAAATCCTGCATAGAGTGTACTATACAGGTCAAGAGATGATCAGGATGGGTTTCCCTTTGCTCTTCTAGGAATGGGGGCCGCGGTTGTCCCTGTGATGGTCCTCCTGGCGCTCTCATGCTCTGGGAGGCCTCTGCATGTCTGGGGCCCGGGTCTTATCCATGCTTGCTTCAGGTCCTGGGGAGTGGATCACCACACCCACTATTAGACACATATGTGTACACACAAGTGTCCACACAGGTGTAATGCCGTAATGCTCCACTTGTGAAAGTAAATCTGTTTGACGTTTTGCCTTCAAACAACAATTCTGATTGCTACACAGCTGAACAGAACAGGAAAAAAAAGTCTTTTTATTTAAGTAACTGTAATACACCATATCATGTTTATTTTAAGTTATTTTTAGTGTAACAGTGGTAGGAATGCCATGTACTATGAGTTCACTGGAAATATAAAATCCTGCTCCATAAGTTATTTCAGTGACATTTCTCAAATCCTCCTCACCACGCAGAGTTTGTCCAAACGATAAAGAGCTATATTATCCTTCAATTCAGTTCAATTCAATTCAATTCAGTTCAATTCAATTCAATTCAATTCAATTCAATTCAATTCAATTTTATTTATACAGTGCCAAATTACAACAAGAGTCGCCTCAAGGCGCTTTATATTGTAAGGTAGACCCTACAATAACACATAAAGAGAAAAAACTCAACAATCATATGACCCCCTATCAGCAAGCACTTTGGCGACAGTGGGAAGGAAAAACTCCCTTTTTAACAGGAAGAAATTTCTGGCAGAACCAGGCTCAGGGAGGGGTGGGGCCATCTGCTGCGACCGGTTGGGGAGAGAGAAGGAAGACGGGAAAAAAGACAATCCTTCAACAACAAAGAGTAGGACAAACTGAAATAGTTTGTAACACTTCTCTGTGACCACAGTCAAGGCACAAAGGACACAAAGAGATTTTTTGGTGCATGTTTATTTACAGTGATAGCTTTTCAGCTGCCCTCACATACACAGCCAGCACAGCTCCAGCTTTGTTGCACAGCTGCAGCCCCGTCTCTGTCCTCCTCTCCTCACCAGGTCTCAGCACGCTACTGAAAAAGGGGAGGCACAGTTGTATAACCATCATCAGCTGTGTCCACCAGCCTTCCCGTGGCACTGCCCCTCAACCCGCTGCACCACCCTTTCCCTGCAGCTGAGCCAGAGACCACACCCCACCACATAGCTATATTGCATAAATGAGAGGCATTGATTATTTAATAATAATTAGAAGGAAAATGCATAAATTCAATTTTATGACTTCATATGTTTAGGTTTTTGCATTTATATGTTTAAGGTGATGTAAAGTTAGGCCAAAGTACTTTAATTTGAACTGAAATATATATGTACTAAATTGTTAACAAAAATGTATTGTCAAACTATCACAACAAACTGCTTTTTAACTGCTTAAAAATTAGGATTCTTGAGAAGCCCTAGTGCACAGAATGTGTTTTCAAGAAGAAAAAGTGTTCTATCAAAAAAAAAACTGTTCTATCAGAGCAGTTATCCTGTTCTATTGTTCACATTGCTTTTTTTCACCATACTGACTGGAATCCACCAAAAACAAATTGAGCATTTTCAGACACATGGCCTGCACTGCCCTCTGAACACCCAACCTGTCAGAGCTTTGCAAAAGAGCAGCTAAACTCCAGTCACAGACCACACTGATCAAACACTGGTCTAAACTTTAGAGCCTTAAAAAATAGCCTGAGATAGAGCTAAGTTAGTGTATAAATGAAGAGAGAGGGATGGGTATTTGTCTGTGTTACAGAGACATATGACATTTGATAATTATATTCCTGGTAAATATTTCTGCTATGAAAACTACTTCCATAGGAATCAATAAGATAAGTAGCAGCCAGGTGCTGTTAATGAAATGCACTTGATTAATTGATCATCAGCAAATGTTACCACCTCTACAAAACCAGAATTTTAGGCAATTTGCACATGTGGAACAATCAGGTGTTTGTTAAGGCAGTACCATAATCTCTGTAACCATTGCGAAGCAAACACATCCCGATGAATGGGGGAGGCTGAAGCTCAGATAGTAGAGCAGGTCATCTGCTAATTGCAAGGTTGGTGGTTCGATCCCTCCAGTCTGCATGCTAAATATCCTTGCAGGATACTAACCCCCATTCTAACATGAATGTGTGTGAATGTTAGATAAATAGACAGCACTTACATAGAAAGAGCATAAATGAATGGGTGAATAAGGCAAGTTGTATAAAGTGCTTTGAGTGCTCAGATAGAGGAAAAAAAAAAAGTGCTATCTAAGAACCAGTCCATTTACCAATCCTCAGAGACTTTGGAAAAAAACCCCAGCTGTATCTCAGATTCTACAGTTCAAGTTCAAGACAGGAGAGTTAGAAGGCTTGTTTGGTTGAGTTGCCAGCAGGAAGTTGCTTCTCTAAACACGGAGGAGGCTCAGGTTAACCAAGTTCCCACAAAAAATGGGTGTTTGTGTTCCAATGTTGTACCTCCACCAACGCTGTGGTGGGACCTTAAGAGACCCATGCATAAATTAATGACCACAATCTTCAATTAACTCAGACCTTCCCAAAGTGTGGGGCCCGCACCCTATGGGGGGCGCAGAGCCATTGCAGGGGGGGGCGCGGTATGAAAAGGAAAAAAAAACGCTTGGACACTGCTTGCATAATGGAAAGGTTTTTGACGGGGCTCCCACACAAATGCAAAGCAGGAGATGAAGCATCGCTGAATATGCTTCCAAACCAGCTTCATTCTAAGCCAAAGACTAGAAAATATGGTGAAGCATATCTGAAAAAAGGCGCATACATTTGACGTTACGTGACCAACTCTGTATTCATCGTCCACACCTAAACGCAAAAAAGGAGTTTTAAAAAATCTCCGTTATCGGTGATTCGAAACGCCGTTTACATGTGGACGAAAGGTCCAAACACATAGAAACAGCTGCGTTTTCAAAAATACCCGTGTAGGTGTGGACGTAGCGTAAAAGAGTTAGTAGTTTATTTTCTTTCTTACTACCTGTCATTTATTGCAGATTACTTGTATTTAGTTAATTGTTTACTAAATGTTTGAGGTGTGAAATGTTCATTCACATAAGTGCTTGCTATCTAACATTCACACACACGTTCATACTCCGATGGATGTATCGGAGAGCAACATGTGGGATATTTGGCACACAGACTGGAGCAGACTGGTATCGAACCAACCTTCCGGTTAGTAGGTGACCTGCTCTACCACCTGAGCTACAGCCACTCCACATTGTAAAGAGAAGTGGGCAAAACTCCCTTTACAGCAATGAGAATGTTTGATAAAGTCATGCTGAAAATGATTACTTCAGCTTATTGCCATTAAATGTGATTTCCAATAACATCTTTGAGATAAAAGCTGATTAAAAAATGTGTGACATGTTGTCGAGGTGCAGATCTGCAGGTTGACAAATAAATGTAAATGAATGAATTCATTCATCATAACATGAACAGTCCTCAAATGAGGACATGATGTGTATGCATATTAACACAAGTTTAATATTAAATTCAGAAATGTAGAATGCAAGATAATACATATTTGACAGCAATCTTTGAGCTTGCTTCGTTATACTTAATTTTGTTTAATGTTTTTAGATGAATAAAGACATTTCCGCCAGTTGTTTATAAAATATCACCAGAACCCAGAAAAATGTGTCCAGCAGTATAATTTGCTGTGAGCACTTTGTGTCTGAAATAACAGTTTATTTGTTTTAGAGATGCTGCTTATAATATACGTTGTCAGGGTAAATTCATTTTGTAAATGATTAAGATATTAATCATTTGCAGCTGTGACATCAGGTCACAATATAATCTGAAATCTGCCTTCTATTCATTTAAATTATTCAAACTTTGGGAAATATTAACAACATAGAGTGGCAATAGAAGATCCCACCACCCAGGCTTTAGTGGAGGCTATTGAAAACCTCTAAAGCCTCCAACAGACTACGTTAACTCTCCCAATTGCTTAACTTTAAATGTAGCCTCTTTACGTCTCCTTAATCCTAATTAGAGAAATTCTTTAAAGGGGTGTTAAGTCATCTAATGGGTGTTTTATTTACAAGGCTTGAAACTTGAAGCCACAGAGGGTGGCAGAATAGTCTTTGAGTCACTGGTATTGATCAACAATCCCATTAAAGCCGCTGTAGATATTTTATGGCTTCTACCGATTTCTTTTTCACTGTCCTCCCTTTACCTTTACTGCCCTCCCTCTGTGTAACAAAGGCTAATCTGTCAAAGTCTGGCCCAGAGGTGGAAGCGTTTGAAAAGCTCTCATTAAAGTGGCATTCAAAGATCCAGACACGCAGCTGGAGGTACAGTGAGCCAGTATCCATACCAGTTAACCCTGTTTACCTCTTCACAAAAGAACCTAATCTTTCAGCAGGCCTCTTGCTGGTATCATTTACAATCAGTGTCCTCTTTTCTTTCAGAAGTGCACAGATGCTTTCAAAATTATATCCATCCCTCCCTGCTCACTGCCCCAAAATGTCACTGGGTTCATTTTAACATCATGGCTCTTCATTCATATTGTTAAAATAAATAAAGAAAGAAATCCACAAATAAGTACACGCTCCACACAGCCATTCACACTCAAAACACTGTACATAATCCCTCTGATCTCATAGCATTTCCTTCGGGCTGCTCTGACACAAACAAAAGCACAGGTTAATATAATTTTCTGAATACACCTTCAGCCAGCACCGATGCGTTATGAGGTTAGAAGTTTAGAGGGCTGCACAGTGTGAGTGTGCACATCTCTGTATGCTGATATATGTGAGGTTTTTAAAGCCAAATTGTGTCTGACAGGTTGACAGAACAATGGAAAGTAGCCTGTGTACTTCTGTCAGGATTTATGTCAAACTCCAGTAAAAGTATCCACACTCTGCCCTCTGTTGCTCATCATGCTCTTCTTTCTCTCACACACACACACACACATACACATAAGCCCAAATAAATAAAATTAACTCAAAGACATGCTTTCACCCTTGTGAAGCTGAATTTAGCAGCTGTGACAGGTGAAATCATTTATTTACTGGGGGGCATACTGAACAGCATGGCCTCTCACCAGATCTCTTGTTGGCTAGAGATGGCAGCCTCACCTCGGAGAGCCTGTGACAGCTGTGGGCAGCTGGTCAAAAGGTTATTGTGCCTTCTGCATACACACACAGAGGGAGGCACACAACATCATAGTGGTTCGAGCACCTGCTGTTTTTTTGTTGTTGTTCAATTCAGTTCAGTTTTATTTATAGAGCGCCAATTCACAATAACAGTTGCCTTATGGTAAATACCCTGCAATATTAGAAAGAACGCCAAACCATAATACCCTGTATAAGAAAGCACTTGGTGACAATGGGGAGAAAAAAAGTCCCTTTTAACCCTTTAAGACCTACCATAGAACCAAGTCCGCCAGACCTTATATTATATTTTTACATGCTGTAGTGCCATTTTTGGGAGCATTTCAAGTTGCTATACATTAATACAACCATTATAACCCAAATTTTAATAATATGTATGCATTAAGTGTATAGTAACTACATAAATTGCAAAAAAGTGCAATAAACTACAAAAAAATTGAAAATCGTTTTTGTTTTTTTAACATATATTTCTAGTTAGAGAAATTTAAGAGGCTTATCCCTCAAAACTGTAAATACAAAGAAGTTGCACAAAATAGTTTCCCACCACAGGATCTTTATTTTGAGTGTCTTCATAGTTTTATTTTTGAAATACACCAATTTTTATATACTGCAGGAAAAACGAAAATAAATATTGTAATGGAAATTTGCAAAAAAAACAGCATGTGCATCAAAATAAACAATTTCCAGCAGTGTAATTTGAGTTCTAAGCATCCCAGAAATGATACAGAAAGTCATAAAGTCAAAGATAACTTTTAAAAACACCAGTATAGGCTTATGAGGCCCTGAAGTTGAAAAAAAAAACTACTACGAAAATGACGTCACTTCCGGTTTCGGGCAGCTAATGAGATGATGATGAGATAGCCTTTATTTGTCAGTTGCAGGTATTTTGCCCACAACCGAGATGACAGACCCTGCCGACTGTACATACAATACACAAACATCACATTGGGGAGACAGGTCAGGCTAGGTAGCGAGGAAAAAAAACATCGAAATGTGTAACACAGAAGGATAATACAGGAATGCACAGATATCAACACACCATAGCACAAAAAACACAGGCAACAACATGGGAAAGAGTTCCAGTGTGTACATCTGATCTGGGACCGCTGCAATCTTTCGACTGCGCCTCCACTGACCCGATGTCCACATCAGAGGGGAGGTAAGCGTTGGAGGTAGCGTTGGATCCGGGGTAGGGAAGGTGATGCGTCAGTGAGTGCTTATCAGTATCAGTATATGTATGTGTGTCCATAGTTCAGCTGAGACAGTGTCCTTCGCCCTGCCAGGCTAAGTAAACAGTCTTCCAGCCAACCCAGGTGGCCTTGCATGGAATGGGAAGGAACAGACTCAACACAGTCGTTATTAGGGAGTTTTTGTTCCGGCCTTGAGCTCTGGCCTTGAGCCCACAGCTGGCGCCGAAGGGGTAGCCGGATTATGATGGTAATTTTTCTTTGCGACAACTCATGAGAATTTCAAAGCTGTTCTTTAACACTCCAACACTGGTCTCTCAATCTCCTGTTGGAGAACCGCGAGCTTCCCGATGATGGTATCAAACTTGCTGGTGTTTTCATTCTTTTGCCCAAACAGCCAATTCTGAGAACTCACAACTGCAGTGAGCTGTTCCGCGATGCAATCCAACTAATGGCAGACATGCGATAGTTCACGCTGACGTCTATTCCAATGTAGGAAGTGTTACGAACAGCTGATCGGATCGGCAAAGCCTGTTTCTGGAATATTATGTTTTTGTTGCTGCAAGCGCTTTTTATGCAATTTTTGCAAAGCTATATGTGGAAGGAAACTGTGACCTAGGACAAGCTGATGGCATAAGATGTAAGTACAACTCCTCCGGTTTCATATGCAAAAAAAATTATTGCGCTAGCTTACGTGGTTCCAGTTCTACAGGGATTTAAAAATAGTTATGCAAAACAGAGCGTGCCTGCTCTGACCGGCTTTAAAGGGTTAAGAGGATGAAATCTTTTTGGAGTTTTTTGGGCTCAGTAACATGTTTTGGATCCTATTGAATAAAAAACGAAGTCTGTTTTATAATTTTTGATTATAACAAATTGGAGTTCATTACCGTATTTTTCAGACCATAAGGCACACCGGATTATAAGGCGCATTAAGCGAAACATAACAGTCAGTTAGTCAGTCAAACTTTACTCAACTCATTCTTCTTGCTTCCTCCATTTCCGTACCATTGATTCATTAATGTTGAATTCTCT
The DNA here is from genome assembly GCF_051167445.1 of Perissodus microlepis. Lineage (NCBI taxonomy): Eukaryota > Metazoa > Chordata > Actinopteri > Cichliformes > Cichlidae > Perissodus > Perissodus microlepis. Next base: position 13,595,401 of record NC_140482.1, on the reverse strand, counting down.
CACAGCTGCTCTATTCCCATGTTGTTGCAGTATATTAATGACTAACCTCGTATTGTGGATGGATTATCTCAGTTGTTCTCCTGACTGAAGTTTGGTCCGTTTACAGCATCCTGCCATGCAATTGCATTTGTTCCTAACCATCGGGAACCCTCATGTTAACTTTTATCAAGTGGGAAAAAAAGTTAGCGTTCATCCTGCAGCTTCACTGTTTATGTTATGCCAACATAGCTGTGTCGCTAGCGATTTTGTAGCACAGTATTATATACCAGCTAGCCAAACTTCAGTAACCCTACAAACGTCACTGCTGTTTAGTTTTCTGTCTTCATTTATGTTGGAAGTGATAGCAGAGCTGTACGTTTTAATTTTCTCAGAAGTCTCAGTCAGAACATGCTATATCATGATTAGGTGGAAACCAGCGAGCTAACTTCCTGCTAACTTCTAACGCTGTTAAATTTAATAAATTCTCTTTCCATGGATGCCTGGATGTTAAACTCAATTGGTAAAGCAGCAACGCTGATCATATTATTAAAGATGGAAGAATTTAGACAGTTTTTAACTCTCAGTGATGCCACAGTGTTCGTTTTACTTTGGGACCTGAAGTGGACGGAGTTTTGGAGCCAGATTACTCCGCGAGGCTTCTGACTATGGTAGCAATCCAACCAGCAGTGCGGCTTCATACTTACCAAAGTCGTACTAAAACATTTTTGACAGATTTTTGAGCGTCGTGTACCACATAAAATTGGTTCGAGATAAGTAAGCACAACCAGAATTCATACATAAGGCGCACCAGATTATAAAGTGCACTGTCTATTTTTGAGAAAACTGAAGGATTTTAAGTGTGCCTTATAGTGCGGAAAATACGGTATTTATATATCTTTTAGCTTCATAGTGGGCTCGTTTGTGAAAAAGGCTGTTTAAAGGTCTGTTATGTTTTCTTCTTTTGGCACGATAAGTAAAAATATATTTACTACCAACACTGAATTCTTCAACTTCATGTCTTCAAGTCTGTTCAAAAAATCTAAATACCACATATGTGTGTAAGGAGTAATCTTAGAAATTAAGTTTCTAATCATTCAGAATCTGAGTGTACATCACAGACCTGTAGCAATGGCACAATTGACCTAAATTTTACTAACTTAAACAAGAATTCATACAGACTAACTATGTAGGCCACAGTAAGTCCAGTGTTTTGAACTTTCACTCAAATTTTTCTACATTTTTTGGAGAAAGAACATTTTATTTCAGAAAACATATAGATGAGAATATTCTTTTAGGCTGGTACTGGTGAACTAGGCAAACTATTATCTGTACTCAATGTAATATAATCTATTAAAAGGAAAAGGAAAAAACACCCCTTTATGGTAATGTAAAATATTTAATGTGAGCCTGCAAATGTTGTCTGAGCAACATTACTATGGAAAAGCCTGTTCAGTTTTGTGTCATGCATAAGGGGGAAGAAAGCACCAAATCGACACATCCAATGCACTATACCAAAAAAAAAAAAAAAAACAGTTGGTATCACCTACATTTAAGAAGACACTCAATTAAAGTTTCAGGAAGTCATATTCATATTTTAAACTTGGCAGCTTTATAGACTTTATAATTGTAAACCAGCAGAAGCAAGGTACTTAGTAGGTGCAGAGTTAATGTAAGCACTGCAACAGTGTAGTCAGATACCTGTATGTTTAATTAACATTTAATTTTCAGCTTGTAGTTGCAGGTGTCAACATTAATTAGACTGCCCTTTCCAGCTGTGGCCTTCACAGCCAATATAAGCGGATTATTATATTTAAGCTCAAGTGAATCATTTTGAGTTGTAGGTGAGTGCAGTTTATTTTAAATGTTATTTTATTCCATAGGGGATTTTTCTTTACCAAGCTCTTTATCAGGAACACCATGCTAATAATAATAATAATGGATTGCATTTACAATTCCACTATTCAGTCACTCTTACATTCATACGCTGGTGGAGGCAAGCTACAGTTGTAGCCACAGCTGCCCTGGGGCAGACTGACAGAAGCGAGGCTGCAGTATCGTGCCATCGGCCCCTCTGGCCATCACCAGTAGGTGAAGTGTCTTGCCCAAGGAGACACACAGGTGCACACACAGGTAAACATGGGTATCAAGAAGCATTTAAACCCCACCCACCACCCTTGAAATTGGATTTGTTTGGTACTTATTCCCAATGAAACTTTTAAATGACTGTTTGGTCATTTCCTGCAAAGAAGGATGTCTTTGGAAACTCCTTACACACATGATTATTGAAAAGTAACAATATCTAATAGACAAATAACAGGAAAGTTAGTTAATGTAAAGTGTAAAATAGTGGCCTTGGCCCATTTTTTTTTTTTTTTTTTGAGTTGGACAGGGTTTTGTGTTGGTGCCATTACATTTAAAATGAGTCCGTTTAAACATTTAAATATTGGTTTATAAGATTTGCAAATCATTGCTTTCTGTTTTTATTTGCAATTTACACGCAGTAGAAATTTTGTGGAGTTGGGTTTATAGGTGTACTTGGAGACAGCCACAGATCTATGGAAGAAATATAGTGTCATCAGAATTCAAGTATTTTTAGACATTGAATTTATAACACTGAATTTTTATCCTCCAAATTTCCCTGCAAAAAATTCCCCTGCAAAAATTCACCTGCAAAAAATTCACCTGCAAAAATTCGCCTGCAAACAATTCACCTGCAAAAATTCAACTGCAAAAGTGGTGAACTTGAATGACCCAAGCCAGAGCAATCAGCACTAGATCGAGTCGAGCGGCTCTCAGCCAATTAAATTACGCTGTTTGATCACATGACACCGTTAGCCAGCAGTGTGTCTCCTAAAAGAGAGCTGTTTAAAGGTGAGTGATTAAGTTTTTCTCCTAAATAGAGATCATTACAGAACGCCTAGTCCTACTTAAAATCCCATTTATTTTTATTTTATTTTATTTTATCATCTACTCGAACTAAGGAAAACGTTTGACTAACTCAAAGACAATTTCCACGCCTCCCCTGCCTGTCTGCAGAGACAGTTTTGAATTTAGGAGCAGCAAGATGGAAGCGGCAAACCCTGGCGATTCTCCGGTAAGTATATTGTTTTTTATCTTCAAGTTTGTCTTTTGAAACGTTAATTTTATTTAAATCCGTTGCTCACGTATAAAGTACACAGACGGGGTCTTTGCTCAACTCGTCTGAGGCGTGTCTCACTAAGCGCTACATGCTAGCATCCTGCTAACCGAGCTACCCTTTACATGCTGTGCTTTAGAAAATAGGATACTCGTTAAAAAAAATACTCCGCAGATATTGATAGATAGACGAACACTGCAAATATAATGTTGGAAACGAGAACGGCCTTTGGTGAAGGGGTAAAATACACCATGAATAAAGCCATAGAGTGAATGGCTGCCATGGTTGCAGAACGGCCTGATTTAATGACAAGAAAGGGGAAGAGTGAGGTGAAGTGAACCAAAGCCACAAAACACGGTCAGACAAGGCGGCAAAAGGGCAGTGATCTGTCCGTCAGTATGAAGTTGGTGTGTGCTTTGGTGAACAAAAACTCCAGACCGGTAGCAGGAAGATGGGAGACTCGTGTTTCACTGGAATAGTGGTGAATTAAAACATCCTTTGTTGGAGACATTTAGGTGTAAATGCATCCATACAGGCAAGACAGAGGCAGACCAGACAGTGAAGAAAACAAGGCAAACATTAGAAATATTAAAACGGAAATATAGGATTAATATAACATACAATTAGGGAAAATGTAAGGAACACAATGTAAATGATATTGTAAAGTCATTAAAACAGCATACTCTGATTAAAAGAAACATGTAATTGGGTAGGATAATAATAATAATAATATTAAAAAACATGTACAAGATGGGTATGTATACTTGTACCCAGAATTTAACAACTATAAAGTTGTAGCATGCCAGACCATCTTGATTGAATGTAACTTCGCTCCACACAAGTTTTATGGTAGACATATTCATATTGGTATCTAATAAATGATTAATCCTTAGATTTTATCGAACGTTAATTTATAAATTGTTTCTGTCTTTGTGTTTGTTTCAGATTATGCAAGATGAAATTATTCAGTCAGCAAGACACTTGCTGCAGTTGCTGACATCATCCAACTGAACTGCTGCTGTGATGAATCAGAATACAAGGTACTTTAGCAAGACTTATGAGTTAATGCTACATTTAACTAAATTGTTATATATTTTGTGTCCAATATTGTCTCCATATGATTTTGTTTGTTGCAACATCTTGCAGAGAACAGAGTCAAGGTACCAGCTTGGTCAACCCTGAAAGACCATCCGTTCATCAAGAAATGACCAGGTGGAAAAAGTCATAAACTAAACACTCTGCATGAGCATGGAATTTAGGATGCAACTTTATATCTTACCTGCTCTACACTCAGGGCTTGAATTACAACAACAGTCAATCACATAAAAAAAAAAATACTTTTGGTAGTTCTGTGTCTCTGTCTCTCTCCTCCAAACCCAGATGGCTGCTGGTACTGAACCGGGTTCTGGTTCTGCTGGAGGTTTCTTCTTGTTAAAGGGGAGTTTTTCCTCTGCACTGTCACTTCATGCTGCTCAGTGTGAGGGATTGTTGAGGTTGAGTCCATATGTCCTGCGAACAACTGCTGGGCAATGACACCATGCAATCATCTGGGATTCCTTAGATAGAAAACCTGTGAACTGCACTTGTCCTTGGTCTTCACAGCTCACCTTTTTACTGTTTATTGAGTCAAAATGCTCCAGTGACATGGATTCTACATTGTAACTGATGTGATGTTCTATAAAGTGGTTTTAATAAAAAAAAAAAGGCAAAAATTAGTTTGTTTCTTTATTCAATTTTTGAACAGTGATACTCACTCAGTAAATGCAAATTATTTACACAGCAGTGTACTACAGGCATAAATCTAGACCCCTAGATAAAACATTATGGCATTATAGCAGTGACAACTCCTCCACAGTAGCAGGTGGGATTTTTCTTCTTTGAGGACGGCTCCTTTTACCTGTCACTACAGATGGTCTGTTTGTTTTGATCAAGAGCCTTTTTTGGGGCAGCTGAAGTCTATCTTATGGCCAACCTCTGGCTGTATCTTGGTCATATTACCCAGCAAAACCCAGTATGCAGGTTCATCTGTAACAGTCCTTGTGCCACAGATCAACACTGTTGCTTCTACATTAAACAAAAGAGCAGTGACGTGGGTGCAGTGGGCGGCTTCAACCTTCCCTGTGATGCTCACAGTGATCCATGGCTGCAATGGTGGTTCATTCAGTCTTTGAGAGTGCAGGACCTGAAACACACACAGACAAAGTTAATTTAAAGACAAGAACTATGAGCCAAGGCCGACATAAATGTGTTTTATCTACTTAATCATTAATGTAACAAAGTGTTTAGAAAGTAAGCACATGTAATTTTTCATTTCTTGATGTGTCCATCTATAGAACGCTGCATGTTATAGTGTAAATCTGCCTGTTCTCTGTCAGAAACCTGCCTGCAGAAAATGAACCTAAAGTATGTAATGCAAGGATGTCATCACTTTAGAGATGGAGAAAGCATAAAGTGACAATTATGAATCACTTAATATGATGAGGAGATTCTGCAGGTCATTAATCAATGTATAAAATTAAAATAAAATGTATTTTTAGTGACAAGATACAAATATGGAAGCAAGATGTATAATCGCTCAGTTTGGGGAAACTGTGGGTAGCCTGCAAGGGCCTCAACTTCTCCATTCCCACAATGTGCAACAAATGGGCACAGCTGATCTTCAACAGTGGAACATCGGCCAGTTACTTCCAACTTTAACGCAGCTTGTAGTCTTGGAGAGCAGCACACCAAAACTGCATGCACAACTTCTGCTAACAGTGGAAACGGATTAAGAAATCCATGCAAACAGATTCATAAACCGAAAGAATATTATTTTACAGGATTAATGATCATATCAGCCGCTGGCTGATCACAAACCCTGAGGGTGTATACGAGAAGTAGAAGAAGCAGAGGGAATATCCCGTTTAAGTTTAGATAGTATTTGTAAAGATATTGACCATATCCTTTTCTGAAAGTGTGGATATAATGGATGGGGTAAGGTACTGACATGCTACAACTTTATAGTTGTTAAATTCTGGGTACAAGTATACATACCCATCTTGTACATGTTTTTTAATATTATTATTATTATTATCCTACCCAATTACATGTTTCTTTTAATCAGAGTATGCTGTTTTAATGACTTTACAATATCATTTACATTGTGTTCCTTACATTTTCCCTAATTGTATGTTATATTAATCCTATATTTCCGTTTTAATATTTCTAATGTTTGCCTTGTTTTCTTCACTGTCTGGTCTGCCTCTGTCTTGCCTGTATGGATGCATTTACACCTAAATGTCTCCAACAAAGGATGTTTTAATTCACCACTATTCCAGTGAAACACGAGTCTCCCATCTTCCTGCTACCGGTCTGGAGTTTTTGTTCACCAAAGCACACACCAACTTCATACTGACGGACAGATCACTGCCCTTTTGCCGCCTTGTCTGACCGTGTTTTGTGGCTTTGGTTCACTTCACCTCACTCTTCCCCTTTCTTGTCATTAAATCAGGCCGTTCTGCAACCATGGCAGCCATTCACTCTATGGCTTTATTCATGGTGTATTTTACCCCTTCACCAAAGGCCGTTCTCGTTTCCAACATTATATTTGCAGTGTTCGTCTATCTATCAATATCTGCGGAGTATTTTTTTTAACGAGTATCCTATTTTCTAAAGCACAGCATGTAAAGGGTAGCTCGGTTAGCAGGATGCTAGCATGTAGCGCTTAGTGAGACACGCCTCAGACGAGTTGAGCAAAGACCCCGTCTGTGTACTTTATACGTGAGCAACGGATTTAAATAAAATTAACGTTTCAAAAGACAAACTTGAAGATAAAAAACAATATACTTACCGGAGAATCGCCAGGGTTTGCCGCTTCCATCTTGCTGCTCCTAAATTCAAAACTGCCTCTGCAGACAGGCAGGGGAGGCGTGGAAATTGTCTTTGAGTTAGTCAAACGTTTTCCTTAGTTCGAGTAAATGATAAAATAAAATAAAAATAAATGGGATTTTAAGTAGGACTAGGCGTTCTGTAATGATCTCTATTTAGGAGAAAAACTTAATCACTCACCTTTAAACAGCTCTCTTTTAGGAGACACACTGCTGGCTAATGGTGTCATGTGATCAAACAGCGTAATTTAATTGGCTGAGAGCCGCTCGACTCGATCTAGTGCTGATTGCTCTGGCTTGGGTCATTCAAGTTCACCACTTTTGCAGTTGAATTTTTGCAGGCGAATTTTTGCAGGTGAATTTTTTGCAGGCGAATTTTTGCAGATGAATTTTTTGCAGGGAAATTTGGAGGATAAAAATTCAGTGTTATAAATTCAATGTCTAAAAATACTTGAATTCTGATGACACTATATTTCTTCCATACAGATCTAACTAGTAAACTTGTCTCACTAAGAAATTAACCAAAATGCCTTGTACAAATTACAGTCTAAAATACCAATATTAGGTAGCGTACAGATACTCTGTTTTATGTGTCTGTTATATGTACATGTTACAGTATCAATTTTGGCATTTAAGTTTTTATTGATTTTGCAAGTTTTTTGAAAACATATACTTAAACCTGTATAAGAGGGGGAAAAAATACACAAAAAACACAAGAAAACTGCTGGTGTGCACCCCTCCTTTAAAAGTCTAAGAAAAGGAAAGAGAAACTAACTAACAGTGAGTTCCAAGAGAAGAAACACAGAAACGAGCAAATTAAATTGAGAGTAAAGTAACATTTGGACCGGTGGTCACAGTTAATAATCCTTCAGATTATGATATTATGGTCATGATTTCCTGTTTGCTTCAGATAGCTCCAAGAGTAGTCCCAATGTTTATCTTTTTCTTCTGCATCATTTTTAAGTTTATTCAGCATGGACTCATAGGAAGCAGTCTCTGCCATTACTCTGATCCAGTCTTTCAGCTCAGGACGTACTATGGTCTTCCAGTGCCAAAGGATAATCCTCGATGCAATTACCAGTCCAACCATAACAACCGTAAAAATATTATTATGAATTCTTGGAATATGAGACTGGTCTCCTAACAAACGCAATTCAGGAGTTAAGGGCACTTCTAATCCTGACCAACCTTTTAAAACTGTGACGACTTTTAATAGTATCAATTTAGAAGTTTAGTAGTATCAGTATAAATTTTTATTAAACGTTTTACATAAATACCCGTCTATTACAGCTCAGAGATTAACAGAATGAATGTAATGAATATGAATGCAGACAAAATAGAAAAATATGTATGTTTTTCTGTGTGTGAAAGAAAAATAAAACAATAATTTTCTTTATCATCTTTTTTTATTTTACTCATGATAGGAAAAGAAGTTTGTTATAATTGCACACTATCAGCAGTAATATAATGAGCATTACTATCTCTATTTTGCTCTCTCTCTACTTATATATGATGATATATTATGATAAAATATTATGATGATATGCCACATCATTTATCTTCTCTGTTGTACTAATATATATAGCAAAGTAGTCTTAATGACCTTATAGTACCATATCACCCCATCAGAGCACTTCGCTCTCACACTGCAGGCTTACTTGTTGTTCCTAGAGTATTTAAAAGTAGAATGGGAGCCAGAGCCTTCAGTTTTCAGGCCCCCCTTATGTGGAACCAGCTTCCAGTTTGGATTGAGAAGACAGACACTATCTCTACTTTTAAGATTAGGTTTAAAACTTGCCTTTTTGCTAAAGCATATAGTTAGGGCTGGATCAGGTAACGCTGAATCCTCACTTAGTTATGCTGCAATAGACGTAGGCTGCCGGGGGATTCCCATGATGCATTGAGTATTTCTTCTTCAGTCACCTTTCTCACTCACTATGTGTTAATAGACCTCTCTGCACTGAATCATACTTGTTATTAATCTCTGTCTCTCTTCCACAGCATGTCTTTATCCTGTCTTCCTTCTCTCACCCCAACCGGTCACAGCAGATGGCCCCGCCCCTCCCTGAGCCTGGTTCTGCTGGAGGTTTCTTCCTGTTAAAAGGGAGTTTTTCCTTCCCACTGTCGCCAAAGTGCTTGCTCATAGGGGCTCATATGATTTTTGTTTTTTTCTCTGTATGTATTATTGTAGGGTCTACCTTATAATACAAAGCGCCTTGAGGCAACTGTTGTTGTGATTTGGTGCTATATAAATAAAATTGAATTGAATTGAATAGTACTAAAATCACTGTGTTTTCCATCCATTTTCTTCTCCTTACCAAATTCAGGGTCACTAGGAGTTCGGGCCTATCACAGCAGTCACAGGGCAAGAGGCAGGGTACGCCCTGGACAGGTCAGTGATCTGTCGCAGGGTTAAGAGCGGTCTCTACGAAGCAACTGTTGGATTTATACACTGTTGGAAGATAATTTAGACTTCATCTCTGGAGAGAGTACCCGTGTATGTGCGCGTGTGTGTGCACGTGGTGTTCTTAGTGCCCCTCAGTAGGAGTAGTGTTATTTAGCGGAAGGAGTGCTGAAGTTGCATGTCCTCAGCCTGTGCTGCCATCAGCAGTGGCACGGACGTTTTTGTGTGCAACCGTGTGTGTGTGTGTGCGTGTGGTAGACAGGCTGCGAGACAAGGTAATTACCACAGGACCCTTCATCTGGCTTCCACTCACCCCTCAAGTTCAACAGAGCAACAAAGAGGAGCTCTGTCAGCTGAACTTGCAGTGGAGATGTGTGAGTAGGCACCAGTGTGTGCACAAAAGCTTAAAAAAATGAAGCCCATAGCCTTTTTTTACATGAAGAGAAACAGGAAGGCATCTGTGCATAGGCACAAGTTCAATAAAAACAAAAGAAAAGATAAAAACAACCCCACTAGTATATTTGTCTGCATTTATCAGCCTTGTGTGTGTGTGTGTGTGTGTGTGTGTTCTCCCCCGGCATCACTGGAGTGTTACCTAGGCAGGTGCGGTTGTCTGCACCCTGCTGTATAATGGGATGTGTTCAGTCTGTTCCATGCTGTACTTGTCTGCTAGGTCTGAGATGGTGTTCCTGATAATTCTCAGCCCCCCTGATAGAGGCTGTGATTCTGCAGCTGGGTGAAACACAGTGAAAGACAGCAGTGGACAGCAGCATTGCATTCATGTTCTTATCTATGTCCACATTAGCGTTTCCCACATGTTTAAATAGGTAAGTTAGTTAATATGAAGAAGAAATGTGGTTGTTCTGACACCTAGACATTAATTAGCTGCATGAAATTAAACATGGCAGCTTTTCAACCAAAAACTGGAGTCTTTTTGTCTGTGTGATGATTTGTGTCAGTAGTATTTGATGCCCATAAAGTCCCTCTGGTAAACAAATGGACTTTTAATGTTAGAGCCACACTACTGAGGCAAACACACGTTTTAGTGTGGTAATGTGTCTATATTCAACATTTAGTGTGGTTGGTTTAATTAAACATTCTTATTATAGAATATAATAATAATATAATAATTAGTTATTGATCGAAAACCATTAAACTTTTTTATTTGATGCATATGTATTCCAATAAACCATGGGTGCCTGGCTGCTTCTTTCATTTCTCTGTGGTTCAAAAACCATTTCTCCCCCCGCTACACACTCTGCAGATCTGCTGCAAGCTCTCAGAAAACAAAGAGTTACAGTCAAGAACAAATTACAGTCAAGGTGGAGTTGGAGTCTATTCAGTTGGGAGACAGGAGGCTTTCAAAGGAGGGTGAGGGTTATTGAGGACTGTCACAATAATGACATTCAGCCTGCCAGTTGGAAAGTAGAAGACAGGAAGGCTACCAGTATTTAAACTAGAAGTTGGAGCAAGGGAGTTGTTCCATAGAATGAATTCTCCCTGATGAATAAACAAATAAAATTGATTAGCACTGGTCTGCTTAAGGTTATATAAAGATTCACTCAGTGAAGCAGTGGGCAGCCACCAACACAGCACCTGGGGAGCAGTGTGTAGAGACGATACCTTGCTCAGGGGTACCTCAGGGTAGAACTTCAGTGGATTAGAACCCTAAACCTTCCAGTCATGGGGTGAACACTCTACCTACTGAGCTGTCTCTATGGATGAGATGCAAAAAAGAGCCGGCAGGTACTCAAAATAAACCTTAGACTCAAATGTCGGAACAGTTTTTTCCCACAGCATGGCATGTAATAAATACTCACAAAGAAAATGGCGGCCGTTACAACTTATAGCCAAAAAGATATAGTTTCATGCATCTGTCAAAATACTTGCCTCAGGTCTCTCCTCCTTCTGCCTCACCTTTCCCTCAACCACCACTTGCTAATGTTACTGAATCTGTGGAAGCGCCGCCATAGCCACCACCAAACAATTGAGTTATTTTTACACATTTGCCAGCACCTGGCCAATCCACCATCTTTCATTGTTTATACCGTAACGGGGGAAAAAGAGTCCAGCTATGGCTGCATATGTCTTTAGTAGTAATTTCTTTTTGTAGAGGGCTAGCAAAACAAATGTTTTCGCGGGCATTGCCGTATTGGAATCCCGACTTCTCTGACGAGGCTAACCAAAACTCCGTTTACTCAAGTGTGACATTATTCCCAGGTCCGTGCTCCAATTTCCGAGGTAAGCAAACGCAACACGCGAAGTAACGAAAAATTACCCAATCTAAATCCCAGTAACAATTAACGTGTTCCTGATTTTGGCATAATAACTAGTTACCGTGCTCGTTACCACAATAATAACGTAGTTACTGTTTTGCGTTACTTAATAACGTTAGTCCCTACACTGGTCATGATTAATTGAAAGTTTGCAGCAGCTCTGCAGGAACAAGAAACTACATGCATTCATACAAAGTCATATTGGCTTTGTTACCAAAATATTTCCTCTCCTACCCTTTACACCATCAAGAAATACTTACTAAATTATGATCCTCAATTCATTTGAAAGGAAAAGACATTTTTCCCTGCTCTGCAAAGCACTTAAAAACTCATCTAGAAAAATGTCTCAGTCCACAGACCTTCCTATCATTAGTTTCAGTTTAGTGAAAATCTGGTCAGTATCGAAAATACTCATAGATATGCTCATAGAAAAACAAAAAAAGCGCTAAAGGATGCTTCCACTTCACTTTGGCTGATTTAATGCTTACCTCTAATCACCATTCATTATAGAAGAGATGTAGCAGAAAAGATTGTGAACTTAAAAGAAAAGTAATTTCATCACCTAAGTGCTAAATTACCCATTTGTGTGCACAATGGAATATTATTTAAATTAATATGTGCACTGCCCATCGTGTGCTCAAGTGGCACTTTTTTAAATTGATAGGTGCTCATTTTTGGAGTGAATGCTTCATCTGAGTAATGTAATTCATATACCGAATCTTTGATCTTTTTGCACTCAAAGCTGCCATGTGGTCAGAGGAGCATGGTAGAACAAATGTGATCAATGGTACAATGGTAATTTTAGTGGTGATTTCAGTTATAAATGCAATACTGTGCACAAGTCTTAGTTCCCCCAATTTCTTTTGCCATATTGAAATGGCAACTCAATTTATTGAAATGTGCACAAATACAGGGCTGCCATGATTAGTCGACTAGTCACGATTACGTCGACTATCAAAATCGTCGACGACTAATTTAATAGTCGACACGTCGTTTGAAGCTTTGTAAGATCCCAAAAGATGTGGGAATAAGTAGTAGGATTTAAGAGTGTAATAACGGACTGAAACAGAAGATGGCAGCACTGCATGTACAAGAACTTCAGCTGCCGTTAAACCCCGAAGAAGCAGCAGCAGTGTCCAGTATCGTAGCTGTGTCCAAATTCAGGGGCCGCATCCTCCTATGCCCGCATTTGTAAGGCCGATTACGTTACAGTGTCACGACGAAGACTGTCCAAATTCGAAGACTCCGTCAAATGCGCCCTTCATTTCCCCAGATTTGAAGGATGGGTCCGGTGTATACTTTGTGGCTCAACCTATCCCAGAATTCAAAGTGCGGCCCTGCTCAGTTTCCAACAATGGCGGCAGCTAGTTTTAATATTACTCTTATTATTCTTTCTGGGTCATAAAATAAACGTTTAACATATTTTCAGACAAGACTGTAGCTGTGTAAACCTCAAATATCTGCTCAGTTTATCAAGACACCACATATTTTCAAAAGTGCTCCGACATTTTCGGAGACGTCTGTTACCCACCAGTTCTAGCTAGCCGGGGTTCAAGGCTCACTAGAGCCGGTGAGAACACCGGACTCCCGGCAAATCATTTTCAAACCCACCGCCGTCTTTCGCTACTCAGGTTAAACATGATATATAAGTCACTTAGATAACTTAAAAATGTTATTTTTCAGTATTTTCTTTGTTCCTGAGTAAATCGGTTTGGCTGAGATTAAAGTTATAGTTTTTACACAGCTGAATAAACGTCAAGCAGACAACTGATTATCAGAAGTGTGAGATGCTCAAAAATATACTCCGGTGTCCTGTTATAATTTAGATAGCAAGAAGCAGACGGCTGAGTTTATTAAACTCCACCGAAACAATCTGCAGATTTCATAAAAATTTAATAAACTATCATCTTGTCTTTATTTTTAGTTAGCACATACCTTAAACACTTAAAGCTATAAGCTAATGATAGTTATATAAGAGCAGATGCATGCTGGTGCAATAAGCTGTACGTTTTACGTACAATGGATGCATGATCTGATTAGTCGACTAATCGCAAAAATAATCGGTGACTAGTCGACTATCAAAATAATCGTTTGTGGCAGCCCTACACAAATATGATATATGAGACAAAAACAGAGTCTAATGAGCTTGAAAATAAATATTTCGTATGACCACATTTATTTTTCTTTATTTTAACTCAGTGGTTCCCAAACTTTTTTTGCTAGGCCCCCCTTTGTTTTACAAGAAAAATGTTCGCGACCCCCCCCTCCCGCACGCACGCACAAACACATCCTCCAACCACACACACCCATATTTTGCTCCATTGCGGTTTATTTCACACCTCAAACTTTTAGTAAACAATTAAGCAAATACAGGTACTCTAACTCGTAACTCTTTTACGCTATGTTCACACCTACACGGGTATTTTTAAAAAAGCAGGTGTTTCTATGTGTTTGGACCTTTTGTCCACACATAAACAGATTTTTTACAACTCCTTTTTTGCGTTTACGTGTGGACGAGGAATAGAGCTCGTCACGCAACGTCAAAGGTATATGCCTTTTTTCACGTCATGCTGTGCGCCACGTTATTGTTTACATGAGATGAATTGCAGAATGGCAGTTACTGTCCCTCCATTTAGAAAGGCAGAGGCGTCACGGTGTAATTATTTTACGTGTAGTTGTTTTTTTCCTGTGTAATAATATTCAACATTGCTATCAATACATTTTTCAAAAAATGCCTCTCTGTGCAAAATGGGTTCAAAAACATAAACAACTGTAGGATAATGTTTGTCCGTGATTTGAACCGGGGGAACAAATCGTGGCAGGATCAGCCTGATATTATTTGTATCCCACTGTAACTTTACTGTATAAAGAGCTAACATCTCCAAAATGTCAGGAGTAGTTAGTCATTACAACAAGTGTTTGTGAACTAAAAATCAAGAATGTGGAATACTGTTTGTCCGTGATTTGGAGAGCCCAGCGCTGCTCCCGAGGAAGGGAAAACCAATTATGCAGGGCAGACCTACCTCGGCACTTGTGCAGGTGAAACCAAAGGGAAGATATGCTTCACCATATTTTCTAGTCTTTGGCTTAGAATGAAGTTGGTTTGGAAACATATTCAGCGATGCTTCATCTCCTGCTTTGCGTTTGTGTGGGAGCCCCGTGCTAGCAGTGTCGAAGCATTTTTTATTTTTTTTCCCTTTCATACCCCCCTGCAATGGCTCTGCGCGCCCCCTAGGGGGCAGGCCCCACACTTTGGGAGGCTCTGATTTTAACTTAAGGCTGAATGCTAGCTTTCTTTCCTTCTTCACAATAATTCTACAGGCTTCCTGAAAGAAAGAAGATGCTCTTCTTTGGATGCTGGCTGCCTTTTATTCCATTCTCTGTGTCCCATCATTAAGAACGGCTTCTTGACAGCAATCCTTCCATCGAGACCATTTCTGATGAGGCTTTAGCAAACAGTGAATGAATCAACAGAAGGGCCAAATCCATGTCTCAAGTGCTGTGTCAGGTCTTTGCTGGAAGTATTCCTATTACTCTTGCTTGCGTTCTGATATTATTCTTCTAGTGTATATATTTTTTTCTTGATCTGCTTCTCCTTTGGATTTCCATTCTCCTGGTTCCTCAAGTATTTTTTAGGGCACACTGCACAGCATGTTGACATATACCAGTTTTTGGCTAATAGCTCTTTGGGAATCTTGTTGGTGCAAAAGTACTCATTTATGTCTGTCATGCTGTGTTATCTTATAATTTTACACAGTAGTATGGATTTGGTGCTTTTAATAGAAGTTTCCATTCCAAGATACTGTACTTACACAATATTATATTAACAATATTATATAATATTAAGTCTGATTAATTGCCTGGCTGATGGATGTAACTGAGGGAAAATAAAATTATAGCCAATCACTCCAACAGACCCTGCAGAACTGGATCAATAGCAGAGAATTTACAAGTTCATCAGAGACTCACCACTGCTGCTTCTGCTTGTAGACACTCACAGGTTTAAGGTCATTGTTTGAATGAAAGGGGGAGGGAGATTGCATAGAAAGAAGAGGTGTTTAAACGACAGCCAAAGAAATGGCTATGTGAGGATGATGATGCCAGGTGTGTCTTTACGTCCACCGCTTGTTGCGGTAGTATCGATTCCTTCTTTCACAGAGGTTTCTCTTCATCTGTTGGATTGATGAATTACATTGACCTTACCAAGGCATTGCGGAAGTTGTCTTATTTATTGTATTTTTTTACCGACTAATACTTTCTTATGTTGCTCGAGGTGATAAAGTATACACTTTATTGCTCATCGAACATGGTGTCAGTGGTGTGATGTGTGGTCAACAGCTCTGCGGCACTTTCACATCAATAAACAAAGATTTAAATATAACTTGCCCCTGAATCTGGTACTTCCACTTCACTGCAGATGCCAGGTGCCTGTAGGTGGAAAATTGTGCTTGCACTGTGGGTATAGAGATGTGAGGCAGGCCACTGCTGAAGTGCAGAGATTATATGCACCCGGATAAAGGCCTTGCCACTGGGCTCTCTAGTGACTACAGCTGAAATATTCCATCAATACTATAAAAGTCTGTCATCTTCAGGAGATCTCTGAAGGTTATTCCCATCATCTTCACCTTTGCTCCCCTGCAGCATGGTGATACATGGTGAAAAAGTATTTGCCCCCTTTCTGATGTCATGCTTACATGTTTGAGATCATCAGCCCATGAGCAGCATGGCCCAGTGGTTTGTACTTATAGCAAGAGGGCCCTAGATTCACAGTCACCATCTCTCTGGTCCTTTTTGATAGATTTTTCCCCCTCCATTAATTAAATCATCATTTAAAGGCTGAGTTTTAAAAGCTAATTTTAAAATTCCTTTGTAGTGAAACATATAAGTATGAAAAATATGCAAAAAAACCCCCAAAACAAAAACACTAAAGAATCAGGAAGGGGGCAAATACTTTTTTCGCAGCACTGTGTCTAGCCTTGTCCTTGCTAGTCAAGCATTTGTCCTCACCAGCTGGTGTCGTAATGTTTAATTTTTGTTGCTGAGTATGCCTCAGTGGTATTACCATAATTCCAACATCCTCCCTCCGCATCGTCCCAGATCTTCAATAATGTATAACCGCAATGTCACCCAGTCGGACAGTAAAATGTATTACCTGCATGAATCAAGTTGTCATTTACAATTTATGAGAGAGCTTAGCATTCAGAGCACAGGTCTGGCTGGTGTGGGGAGCACAGTGAATCTATTTGGAGTAAAAGCCTCTTCCAATACCCAGCACTGCAAAATAATAATAAAAAAAAAACAACTCACCTTGTCTTCTGTAGTAGCTATTTTTTTCTCAACACTGTCATGATTAAGATGCAGCTGTGTTTTGGAACCAGACTCCATGTTTTTTCTCGCCTTGTCATCCAGCAGAAACGTCACTTTAGCAAATAAGTCCCCAAGATGGGTGGGAGTCAGAGTTCACCGCGCACCACAAAAGATTATCTGCTACATTTCAGGCAGTTTGGGAAACTAACATAAATAAGTGTGAGTGATCATTAGAACGTCCTCTGAGGCAGACATTAATTCTCCGGGTAACTTAAAACAAATGCTGAGAATTTTCTGCAAACACTGCTTGTCTATAAACTGATATGCCCCAGCACAGTTTGGGCTCAAGTCAGCACTGAAGTGGAGCATCAGGCTTCTGAACAGCAGCCAAATCTGTTGGCCGCTATTGATATCCCATTTCCTCTGGCACTCCTAAGCTACTTTGCATTCTGAGGCTTTCCACTAAGCCCACAATGTCCAGCCTGTGGACTGTAATACTGACTATATGTCTGGTTGTGCTGCTCCTCAACAATCATTGACTCCTTTATTATCCAGGAAACAAAAGCGGAGCTGGTGCCACACTGGGAGTCTTCCAGCCCTGACATTTTAATTGCGTCTCTTTCATATTAGGTGGGATGCAAACCAATTTGGCCATTGCTGTTAAATTCTTCCCACATTAATTCCTCTTTTGAATGTTTGAAGCTGACATAATGGATTTTAGACTTGGCAGAAGATTGGAGGAAAAGAGGATCAAACATTAAACAGAAGATAGCTTTTCTTTTTTTGTGACTGACAATTATAAACCTCCTGTTGAGCTTATCACATAGTGAACAGCAGGAGCGTGAGATAAGGTGTTGAGTTATGTGCTGTGGACAGCCCATTTCAGCATCAGTGAGAGAAATGTGTATGTGCATTTGAGATCTTTTAAATTTGCAGATTAAAGCCACGATTATAACGTCTGCCCAAGTCCCTGAAATTTACTGCACAAACAGAATAGCACAGCCACTTGAGGATGGCTCCAAAAGTGAGTCAATCCCTATAGACTCCCATGTTAAAATGCTGACTTTACAGCATTAGAAGCATGTTTACAGCTCCTGTAGCAAAATATATACAAACCTATGAGGGGCATAGGTTTGTGCGTGTGCTGTTTAGTGTCTTTTGGAGCATTTTTGATGGAATTTTCTGAGAAATGAATGTATGACACAGACCTTCCAAGAAATTCCTACTTCTGTTTTGGGTAATGAAAGCACTAATTAACTCACTAACCAGTTAGCAGATATGCGTATCTGTTCGTTGCACCCCTAAACCTGCATCTTGTCCAAACCCATTGAGTGACATCGCCATGACTACATTCATCTTTTATACACAGTCTGTGGTTTTAATATCCACTTCATACTTATTCACTCATCCATCTGGCTTGCTCCTTCTTGCTATGTCTTTTTCTATCATGACATGAACAGGAGACACATTCACACATTCAGCAGGAATAATATTAAATCATTAAATATTAAAAAGCAGTACCACCATAATGCAAAACCAGCCTGCACTGCTTAAACCAGCCTTCGTTTAAGCAATGCAGAGTAGCAATTGTGTTTTCCACTTCATTGTTCATTTGCGTTGAGCTATATTTATAGGTCATGTCTCGCTTTCAAATGGTATTTCCACATCGTAATGCTACGATGTAAAGAAGTAAATGTTTTGACAGCATTGCTTAAATCAGCAGTCATGAAAGCAGCCAGTGGTAGAAGCTGCTTGCTGTTTTTCCCTCTGTCAGTCATTAAATTTGTAATATGGGAGCAGGCAGCAGGAGTGTAAGATGTCAGCCCAGCGCTGGGAATATGATTTATTTACCTTCAGATGTGTCTGCCCTCTGAGCTCATCTCTTACATATGCGTACCTCCAATGCAATGAAGACACACATTACAGTCTATTAAACCACTCGTGTGCTGCCTTTGTTTTTCTGTCTTCCTGCAAAGTCACCCCAACCCCCTTCTTTCCCGTAAGCAAGGTCACTCTACGCGGCACTAATGATTGCAATCAATTACCTGGTGCAACATTGAACGAGACTGAAACTCCCACATCTACATAGCCTTCAAGCTTTTTTGCTCCAGCGTATAGAGGTCACTTGATTAGAAAGACAACAGAGCTGATGATTCATGCTTTTCAAAAATTATTTTTAACCACCCTACACCCTGACAGAAACACCATATATTATTATATATATTAATAAAATCCCATTCTTGTCTAGATTTTTATTCTTAAGAATGTATTTGTTTGAAATTAATTCTTTATTAATTTGTTTGTCTTATGCTAGGATAAGCCATTTCAGTTCCCTTCATTTTCAAGCCAACTTTCTGTTGATTGGCTTCTCCAACAAACAGAAGCTCGCCCTCTATACTAATCCATACTAATCCAAGAGTAGAAAGAAGCCAGAGTTTTAGGCTCATAACTTGTACATATGCTGATATTAGGTTCATAAAAGTCAAAAGCATTACCTGGGATTTCACATCCAAGGTCATCCAATCACTCCCACTAATTGGACGGTCGATGGTGTGATCCCTGACTGTTGCCATAGTATCCTTGGGCAACATATGAATGTTTGTTAGAAATCACTTAAGCATAGAAATAATGGTGAGTCCAAAGTGCTTGAGTAGAAAAGAGGTATTTTAGAGCCCGTTAAGATACATCTCTGGATCCTTTTTTAGCACTCGTTACTTATCTCAGTGAAAGTCCTATTATGGTCAATTGCACAAGTGTCTCTGTGATGGGAACAAGATTTGCTCCAATGTGAACCTTCAAGCTGAAGTTAATTTTTGTTTTTTTTTCTGTATTATTGTAGGTTCTTTACCTTCCAATATAAAGCAACTTTAGGAAACTGTTGTTGTGAATTAAACGGAATTGAATTCTACTTTGATAATCCCTTCACAGTCAATACACTGAACAGTTAAAACAAAAAGCTACTCACATGATGCAGAGGCTTGAAAACTCTGACTCAACTGATAATTGTTCAGTTGGAGACGCCAGCAATGATCCTTCACATGAAATTTGGGTCAGTTTGAAAGAGTTATTGACGTTTGAAGTGCAAGTTAGTGAAATCTCAGAGTGCACATTGTGTATGGGCAGAATAAGAGTTTCAGTAGTCATGATAAAAGTTGTCTGAACATGCCAGGATTTTTTGATCACACGTCATATATGTTATAAAAGAAAACTGGATTTACACATTCTTGTATACAACCCTAATTACCCCAAAATTGGGATGGTGTGTAAAATGCTAATAAATGAAACTATGCTAATCTCATTCAAAACCATATTTGGCACATAGAAAAAATATTTTTTTGTTCTGCTGTGAATAAAATAAAATGTTTAAACTGAGACATTTTACTATTTAAAGGAAAATATTAGCTTATTTTAAACTGATGGCATCAAAACATCTCAAAAATGTTCCAGATTGTCTCATTCTTGCCTGATTTTTCTTGTCAGACTGGTGAACCTCCAATTACTCACCACATACGTGTTCAACTTTTGTTCCCCCATGTCCCAGATTTTTGCTGAATACGAGCTTAAAGTTTCTATGAAATAGTAAAATGTTGCACTTTAAAGATTTTCTATGTTTTCTATGTTCTATTGTGGATAAAATAAGGGTTCATGACATTCATTGCTTTCTGTTTTTATTTACATTTACATTGCGTCATAACTTTTTTGAGAGTGGGCTTGTACAACAAGTATATATGCTTACTTTTCACAATTGCAGATGAAAAAAACATGATGGCATCCTCACAGCTAGAAGATCTAGGTAGGTGATCGAATTTACGTCGTACTTACACGATGCAAATGCCATGAACAGTTGTATAATGTAGCTTGTAGCTATAGAGGAGCCTTCAAAACTATCACAGTAATGACATAAAGGTCATCTTGACTTTGGCTGCTGACATCAGATATTTTTATCTGAAATTCTGTAGTGACACGTAGGGGCTGGAACTTGAGCTTTTTTTAGACTTAGTGCCTTTAAGTACTACGTGGGAGTTGTAGGATCCAGCTGTTTGACTCTTTACTGAAAGTTGGATTCATTACCTGGTTCTCGTTTTGAGCTGGGTTTACATATGAGTTTGTGATATAGTAGTATCAGTTTTTTGTGAGTTCTCCATGAAGAAAAGAGCTGCCAGTTGTCTCTGAAGAATTAATCATGTCAATGGTGCCAGGTCAAACTTAGAAGAACCTTTGAGTTAAACTTTAATCACTATCAATATTTCAAGTTTTTCCACTTAATAGTGCATTAGAAGCTTCAGAGAGTGAGTAGAAATAGCTGGTGGAAAACATAAAAATGGCCTACCCCTTTTATTCCACTGTGAAAGACACACACACACACACACACATATATATATATTTCACATCTTCAGAATTCTCATTGAATGGCTGCATAGATGCAGATTAGGAAGGTGAACAGAAATCAGTTTTTGCCTTTTCAACCCATATAACAGTGTTTTCTTTTTATTTCAATTAACCCAACTCTTTACAAATTCACAAATTCTTTTTCACTAATCATGGTCACAAATCCCAAGTCTGTTTTTATTAAGATCAGTAGATTTGGTTTCACAGACTGTCACTGGGGCTGTGACCCAGTGTCTTGTGTTTTTGTAATTAAGATTCCTTAAATATTGTCATTCATTGTCTTAGTTCTCTTGATGGTTTTCTGTTTATGTTATATTCATAGTTCTTGCCGTTGCTTTCTGTCACCTTGCCTTTCTTTTTTTCATGTTTTCCATCTAGTCAGTCGCGCCTCAGTGTCTGTCTTGTATTTCCTGTTTTACTTTGATGGTCTTGTGTCTTCTGTGAGCGTATCTAGTTTTGCGTTCTTCCTTTCTCCTCTTGTCAGATTTGGTTCAGCTGTGTCCCCCTTTGGTTACTCCCTTCCTCGTTACCATCTGGCTATATAGTGAGTGTTTTCCTTTGTTCCCTGTTGGATCGTCTGTGTATCCTCCCCGGTGTATTTCCCCCGTGTCTCCAGGTTTTCAGGTTTCTTGTTCCAAGTTTTCAGGTTTCATGTAGTGTTTAGTCTTCCCAGTTTAGGTTTTGTTAGCTTTGTGTAGTCGTTCTTTGCTTCTGTTTATTGTTCAGTTCCACCATAATAAAGGCTCGCTTTCTGTTCAACATCCATCTTTGTCTTCGGTGTCTGCATTTGGGTCCTCATTCTCATCTCCGCACGGTCTGCCAGCTCAGGCCGTGACACAGACCAAACTTCACTGTGAATGTTACCTAGGAGTATGCTTTGCTAGGCTACATAGATAATAGTCTTCCCTGCCTTGCTCATTTGTCACCCCTGATTTGCAGCAACTATGGAGGACCAGAGATAAAGAAAAGGCAGTTTCACCAACATTGAAATAGAAAATGAATACAGCTGCTTAGTCAGCACAAGAATAAATTGACTGCCAAGTAGTCCAGGTTGATAATAAATGAGAAGCAGTCCAGTAAAATAAATAACTGAGCCCATAAGTAAGTAAACCACCTCAGTTCATTTGTTTTTGCTTGTTTTGTAGCAGTGGAACCCATCAGTATCAGCCAATCACTAATGGCGGCTAAGTTCAAATAGATGTGTCCTACAGAAGTATTGCACTATTGTACTGCTAAGTTCTCCAATCACATTACTAATCACTAATCAAAAAAGTTTTTTTCATATATAGGTCTGTTAAAGCTGAAGGTAATGCCTTATTTTTTTATATCAAAACTTTACAATTCAACTTAGACTCAGTCAAATTCAAAAAGAGACAAAACCTTCACCCTTCAGAATGTTGAGAAAGAGAATTTCGGGTATTTCTGGTTGAAATATTAACTTATTGTAACACATTTTACAGCACATCAGATTTGATAAGATAATTTGTGCCAGCAAAGTTAATGTACTTTCTTTAAATTTCTATATTGTGAATTAATTAGATGTTGGATCACTGTTGTAAAGTACTGTACTGTCTTATCTGCCACACATAGCGAGCAGCGAACAAGGCAGGAGAGACTTGTGTGAGGGAGCTAAATTGACTTCACGGCGCGTGGGGGGTAAAACACTTTAGCACTTAACACTGGCATACATCAGACTGACTGCAAATCTCCCCACCTATTTCCTTCCAATTTCTCTTTCTCTCACTCTTTGTCTCTGTCTCTTTCTGGCCTGTCAACGTGCTGTCATGACAACCAGTTCATATTAGCAGATCATTAGCACTGGGGTTTTTCATTTGGGTTTTTTTTGTACAATACTTATCTTGATGCATCCTTGATTATGAAGGTTGTTAATGAAACCTGCACTCAGCTGAGTCTGAAGAAGTCACTTAAATGGGTGATTAAATATTTCTCCCAAATGAAGAGATTCAACTTTCTGGGATACATTTATTGCCGTGTATTTATTAGTCAGTCATTAGGAACATTAGTACTTCAATGCATGAAAAGTTGTTATGGAAGAAACAGTGCTGCTATAAGGACCTATGAATCCTTAACTAACTGTAATGTACCTGTTACCAGTTCTAGCTGTTGGCACCAAAGGCACATTGCCAAACGCATTCACACTTGCTTAGTATGAGGTTGAGATGAAAAAATATAATTTGCAAGCCTGATGGAGATATCACATACCATCACCATCAAACAGTACAGTGTGAGCTGTTTGCCTGAACTAGCATGCAGTTTTCATTATATTACAGTACATCTGTAGTAGCGTAGTAAGTATTTAATTTCAGCAATTCTGAAGCCAATACAAAACAATCGTGTACGATACATCACAATACCTGTGTTACTAATGAAGATAAAATAAAGTATGAAATTGGGGGCTCGGTGTTAATGCACATTGTATGGATTGCATTACT
Organism: Perissodus microlepis; assembly: GCF_051167445.1. Lineage (NCBI taxonomy): Eukaryota > Metazoa > Chordata > Actinopteri > Cichliformes > Cichlidae > Perissodus > Perissodus microlepis. The sequence continues at coordinate 13,571,591 of NC_140482.1, read as the reverse complement.
ATATGTCAGTTTAATGAGTTAAATCTCTGATTTACTGTCCTCCACTGTAGATTTATAATTTTCCACCACTAATTTTGTTACATCTGCTCTCTTATTCTCTCATTCATTGGTTAAGCTTTACTGCAAGTTTTTAGCAAATCATTCAGGGCAACTTCATGTCCTTAGCAATTGTCATAGTGTTTCTCTTGTAATACATGTGTCACTGAGTATCACAAGAAGAAACAACACTATATATATATATATATATATATATATATATATATATATATATATACTATACACTGCAATATGAGCATTTTTCATAGCTCCAACTCTCAAAAAGAACTTTTGCTGCAGGGTTACAAAAAGGCATGTCTTTAATATTGGCAAGTTCATCTTCAATAGTGGTTTATCAGTTTTCAGCAGATTTGACGTGTAACGCAGCACGAAAAATTGGCTCTTATATTTCCCTTATGATCGAATACTGAAACAGAGCAGTGGAGTGATCTTATCTTGGATCCAGTTCACCAGTGCAGAATTTAAGATTTCTCCCACTGTTTGTCACACACACCAAAAGCAAATGTGACATTCAGTTATGGTATGCACAACCTCATATTATGGACAATTTTGGGTCATTAATTTTATGATTTTGAAGGATAATGTCCTTCCAATCAAAAAGAATTGCAATCAGTGATTCCTCTTTGAACTTCATTATGCAGAATGATAAGTCCTTTGGGTTTGGCACAAGAGAGTTTTCAGGTTCTAATCTGCAATGAGTTTTAAATCCTGCATACAGGATCACGTATCGCAACACTACAATTTATTATTCAAACAGAATATTTTTCTTAGCATGCCTCGAGGAGATCTTTAACCTATGTGATAAAATACAGTTGAATTTCTTTTGTGGTGGTAAGGGAGACCATACCAACTATATTCTCTGGCATAACCATTATCACTCACTGTGGTAGTGGTTATGTCATTTAATCAAAAAAAGGTAAAAAATGAATTTTGTTTAAATCAATGTTGTATCCATGAACTCCCATAGAGTCATACATTTGTGCAAATGATTAGGTATCCATGGTAACATATTTTCCTCGATATTTCCTAATAGAGTATTTTCAGGGAGATTTCTTAGTGTAAAATTATATTTAAAGAATGACTGCTTTGGACTGATTCAAGGAATAAAAGCAGAATGATCTCTGAATAAACAAACAATAAATGAAAAGGATTTTGATGGAATAAGAAGTTGGAAGGCTGAGAAAATTAAAAGAGAGAATAGAAAGATGATTGAGCTTTTTGCCAAAGCTTCATTAAGTGGTCATTACTCATAAAATAAGCACCCATGTGCTCTCATCAATATTTAAAAAAGCAAACAAACTTGTATGTGCTGATGCCTTATACTCTATGCTTTCATGATTACGTTTTCAACATTTTTTACTAATAAAAGTCAGTGTTACTAGAACTATAGGACAACAGCCTTCCATTTGCCATTTCTATTTCCCAAGTAAATGAAATTGCAAGTCCAAAATAATTCTTTTGGCCAATTTTCAGAATGCTTTTCTTTCTCAAAACACAATACATTCATTTTCCCTTGCCTCTAAAGTAGAGGTTTAGAGGAAATTACAGTATGTCTCTAACTATTTAGGATATATAATCGGTTGAGTTTCCAAAATGCTTTGGTTTGTCCCTGTACTCCACTAATAAAAACTACAAAGCCCAAATTCAATTTTATTTTATTTATACAGCACCAAATCACAACAACAGTCACCTCAAGGCGCTTCATATTGTAAGGTAAACCCTACAATAATACATACAGAGAAAAAACCAACAATCATATGATCCCCTATGAACAAGCACTTTGGCGACAGTGGGAAGGAAAAACTCCCTTTTAACAGGAAGAAACCTCCGGCAGAACCAGGCTCAGGGAGGGGCGGGGCCATCTGCTACGACCAGTTGGGGTGAGAGAAGGAAGACAGGATAAAGACATGCTGTGGAAGAGAGCCAGAGATTAATAACAAGTATGATTCAGTGCAGAGAGGTCTATTAACACATGCTGAGTGAGAAAGGTGACTGAAGAAGAAATACTCAATGCATCATGGGAATCCCCCGGCAGCCTACACCTATTGCAGCATAACTAAGGGAGGATTCAGCGTCACCTGATCCAGCCCTAACTATATGCTTTAGCAAAAAGGAAAGTTTTAAACCTAATCTTAAAAGTAGAGATAGTGTCTGTCTCCTGAATTCAAACTAGAAGCTGGTTCCACAGAAGAGAGGCCTGAAAACTGAAGGCTCTGCTTCCCATTCTACTTTTAAACACTCTAGGAACAACAAGTAATCCTACAGTGTGAGCGCGAAGTGCTCTGATGGGGTGATATGGTACTATGAGGTCATTAAGATAAGATGGGGCCTGATTATTTAAGACCTTGTCTTATTTAAGAATTTGTCTCCCTATTTATCTCTGCACTGCGTCCAGCTCCTGTTTCCTATGGATTACTCTCTTTAAAACCTGTTCATGCTGGATTTTTCTATTATATAAAAAGCGCTCTGTTCAACTTGAATTACATTTTGGTGAAGATCATAGAAGTGATCTTGTGGTCCCATGTCATCATTGGTCAGTTCAGGTTGTTTCACTGAATCTTTTTGCTCACAAGGCTCAAGACATTTCAATGATGCTTGTTGCTAGCAACAGGAGATGCAGTAGTCCTCCGTATTCATTATTGCATCTGTTTTGTGATATGTACTAGAACCCATGGCAACAAAACAGATCCAGAGCATAATGTTACAACCACCACTCTGGTCAGCTGGGACATTTTTCTTAGCTCTGAAGGCCTCACCTTTGCTCCTCCAAATATTCTTGCTCTTGTCGTTGTGGCCAGATAGCTTAATCTTTGTATCATGTGAACATAAAATGTTTCTCCAAAAGGCATTTGGCTTTTTCATGTTGGCGGCTGCAAATTTCAGTCAAGCTTGAAGGTTTTGGAGCAGGGGCTACTTTCTTGCTCGGCACACTCACAGTCCATGATTATGTCAGACTTGTGTCACTGTGAACAGTGAAGCTGGTGTTCCAGCAGTATCCAGCTCATGGAAGGCTTGAGCCTTGGTGGTTCCTGGGTTGTTTTTAACCAATTTCTTCTCATCAGAAGTTGACCATTTGGTTTTTCTTTCAGACCTCGGCAAAGTTGTGACAAATCAAGATAACTTGTACTTAATGTAGAGTTGTTTGAAGTGATGACTGCAGTTGTTTAGAAATAGTTCCAAGCTACACTATATTGCTAAAAGTATTTGCTTGTCTGCCTTCACATCCATATGAACTTGAGTGACATCCCAGCTATAACACCTTCAACTCTTCTGGGAAGGTTTTCCACAAGGTTTAGGAATGTGTTTCTGGGAATTTTGGGCCAATCTTCCAAAAGTGCATCTGTGAGGTCAGAAAGATATTGAATGAGAAAGCCTGGCATGCAGTCTCCACTCTAATTCATGCCATTGGTGTTCTTTTTCTAGTCAAGTTCTCGCACACCAAACTCATTCATCCATGTTTTTATGGATCTTGCTTTGTGCACTGGTGGGCTATCATGTTGTAGCTAGTGGGGTGAGTTGCTTTACACCACAGCATCCAATGCTTTGCATTGTGCTTTGTGATGCAAGGCTTGGATGCAATTGGTCGGCCATGGAAACCCATTCCATGAAGCTTTTCACACACTGTACTTGAGCTAATCTGAAAAAAACAAAACATTGTAGAACCTTCAGCACCACATAAAAAGACTTAAATAACTGCATGTATATATTTAAGCCTGTATGTATATTCAAAGAAATTATTAAAAGTCTAAAATGACCATAATGAGTGTAAGTAAGCTTTTAACCACAACTGTATGCATGACTGTTGGATTGGACTGCAATAGTTTTAAGTAGGTGTATTTGATTAACATCAGCACCTGAGAGTATATAATTCATGTGAGCAGGATAAACAGAAGTACAAAACAAAGTAATCCACATGTCCAAATAAAGTTTTTATGTTTTGTGACTGCTACTATTATCATCCAGCATTCTTTGTCTGGTAATAAGTTGGTTGTATCAGTAAACTGCGTGAGCTGTTTTTGCCATTCAATATTACCTCTTGCTAGCCACAAATTAACACTGACACTGGTGTTAATGATCATCACAGTTAATAACTGTTATCCCAAGCATCCAATACTGCTTTAGAAGGGTAAGATAATTTGGGAAAGAGTGTATTCAGATGCTAATGTAATTTTATGCCGCATAGCATCATGAAACGATACAGCCATCATTCAGTTTACTCTGAGGGGAAGTTAAGTGTCAGGATTTCATGAGATGACTCGCTAAAGTGGGATATCTGTTATTGTGAGCATAAAGTCGTTCTGGAGGATTATGAAACCGACAGAGCTTCCTCAAGGTGAAAAGAAACCGACGTGGATGGGAGAGGGAGGAGAGGGAAGAAGGGTGAGCGAGGTCGTGGCAAGGGGATGAATATGATGATGTAGTGACTTTGTCTGAGTGAGAGGGAGGAGGCTGTGGAACTTGAGTGGCTTTAGGTAGACCGATTGCAGTAGAAGCTCCCAATTAGGTGGAGTTGAACTCTGATGTGATAAATATTGCACCGCACCAAAAATAATGATATGCAGAGAAGGTAAAGGTTCATGGTTGATGTGAGGAAAGAAACAAGATGGTGTGGGAAAAGTGAAACCAGACCAAAAAAATAATAAAAAGGCGAGAGCGGGAGGCAGTGAGACATATAAAGATGGATCAAGCGCCCACTGAAGTAGAGGAAAGAGTGATTGAGTGGATGGAGAGTGAGGAGGTGTGGAAAAGCAGTCATGATGAGATGGATTCAACTGGACCGTGAGATTGATGGCTCTGCTTAAGAAAGAGAGAAAAGAGATAGGGGGAGGGTGGAGAGGGAATAAGAGAAAAGTCCTGATGAAAAGAACCATCAGGCCCCACAACACATTCCAAAATCTTGGCTTGATAAAAGAATAAGCTGCTCTTATCGTAGGACTTCCATCTTAAAACAGAGCGCAAGAAGCATCTCTAATAGGATCTGTAGCACTTTCTCTGGTTCATCATGAGTTATGCACAACACAAAAATGTGTTTCCTCAGAATAAAAACAGAAGAAGGCTGTTTCGATATCGTAAGAGATTACACCTGGATCAAATAAGTCTGTTTGTGAAGGATTAGGTTTTTATCTGGTTTTCTTTGAATGAATTCTGGCATCCAAATAAATATTCCATGTTATATTCATCCTTATAGCCCATGTCAGCGTGCCCAATTACAGCGTGTATTCTTAAAAGAGTTCCACAACATCCAACTAACGAAGCTCATTACAGGGCAAAATCAAGCTGCTAAGTTGGTGGTGACATTAAGGTGTGGAAAGGGTAGCTGGGGAGGGAATGGTGAATACAACCACGGGAATGAGGTTACATTTTTACCGTGAGCTCATTACACCTTCTCTGCCTTAATATCACCATCTCCTCCTGCTCCGCCGTGACTGCTCTGATTTGTCAGTCTGTGTCTAGTTCACTGGGATGAGAGGGAGATAAACTGTTTGCAAACAGAAGATGGTCAGAGTCGAGGCAAAGTAGGGTAGTGTTTTGTGGGATATTCACTTTCTTCAGCTCACGGCGCCTCTCGTCAGAGGCAGCGATGGAATGATGTGCTGTGGCACGTTTCTGCTTGCACAGTCGCTGAGTTGATGTTATAGGCTATAATGAATAGAGAATAAAAAATTGCTGCTAAATAAGTCACACATCTGGCCTTTTCAAAAATGTAAGACACAGGATGCTAGATGTCTCACCTTGTCTCACTCCTGCTGTTTCATTATGTGGTTCTGATTTATGTCTGTTTTTCTCATCTTTTTTTAGATGCTGTCAGAAAGAGTTGAAAGTCGTCCTGTGAGCTGCGATGGGACACAGTAAGGGCATGGACATGATGAGAAATCTCTGCCATTCTGCTTTTCAATCACAATAGTAGCACTAGACTACAGAGAAGTCTTGAAATTAATGTCAGCTGCGTTGCAGAGGCAGCCTCCCGCTGCGCTGCAAGCTCTAACAACCCATGGAGGCGTGGCTTCAACATTTCCAACCCTGTTGCCACTGGTAATACCAGCCAAGTGAACAGAGATGCCTTCTAAGGTTTCCTGCTTATACTTGCTGACAGTGGTTTGCTGGGCCAGCGCTTTGTGGTACCTGAGTGTTTCCCGCCCCTCTACTTCCTACGTGGGCCAGGTGAACATCCCAATACGCAATACACTCAAGGTGAACAAGAACTCCACATTCAGCAACATCCGCACACGCTCTGTCAACCCACACGACTTCGGCTACCTCATCAACGAGGACAAGAAGTGTGAGTCGGAGCCCCCGTTCCTTGTCATCCTCATCAGCACCACTCACAAGGAATTCGATGCCCGTCAAGCCATCAGAGAGACATGGGGGGATGAGAGCACGTTTCAGGATGTGCGCATGGTCACGCTCTTCCTGTTAGGCCGAAGCACTGATGTCGTCCTCAACCAGATGGTGGAGCAGGAGAGTCAGATCTTTCATGACATTATAGTGGAGGATTTTATTGACTCATACCACAACCTGACACTCAAGACTCTTATGGGCATGCGCTGGGTGGCCACCTTCTGCTCTAAAGCTCAATATGTCCTCAAGACAGACAGTGACATCTTTGTCAACATGGAGAACCTCATCTTTAGCCTCCTGAAGCCTACCACAAAGCCCCGAAGGAGGTACTTCACTGGTTATGTCATCAACGGTGGGCCAATCAGAGACATGCGCAGCAAGTGGTACATGCCCAGGGATCTGTACCCAGAGAGCAAGTACCCCCCGTTCTGCTCTGGCACCGGCTACGTTTTTTCAGCAGACGTGGCTGAACTCATCTACAAAACCTCCTTACACACCAGGCTGCTGCACTTGGAGGACGTGTACGTTGGTGTGTGCCTCCGGAAGTTAGGAATTCACCCTTTCCAGAACAGTGGCTTCAACCACTGGAAGATGGCCTACAGCCTCTGTCGCTACCGCAGGGTGGTCACCGTCCACCAGATCTCCCCTGAGGAGATGCACCGCATCTGGAACGACATGACCAGCAAGAAACACCTGAAATGTTAGCAGGACTGTTGGCACCAGTACAGAGTCAGCGTGGCGTTGAATCCCCTCTTACCACTTGTTTCTCTGTTACTGGTTGTATTGGCTAACACTGAATATCGACAATGAAGCTGTCAGTTCTTTAACCATGAAGCTCTACAGTGCGAGGCCAAAGCAAACCCCTCTGTATTATCCTGCCTGCTGTCACTCCAAGTTGTTTGAGTGCTCATACATTAGGCACAAACTTGGGAAAATGCTTTCCAGAAATTTGCGAAACAATCAGGTGGTTGGCTATGATTGCCAGAGTGATTTTTATAAGACATTACAAATCAGGAAGCTGAGGGGTTTGTGTTAAACTCCTCATTTACACGAGACTCAAACTGTCCCAAAATTGCCAACTGCAGATGGAATAAATGCTGACATGCTTGTCTGGACCCGGAAGCTCTCTTCTTGGGTTCATCGCAGGCTCTAATTATGAATGTTCCTCTTGTATTTTCAGCTGTTGTGCACTTCTGAATAAGGTGTTAACGTTTGGATGTACTGTCTGGCACTGCAGCACCCACGTCATTGTGAGGACCTCGATGAGTTTACAGTGTGATGACTCATTTAGATCATATTGCTCTCCCTCTAGCAAAGCAGATTAGGGGAATTAATGATCAGAGTGTGTAGTGCTCTTTACAGAATTAGACATATTTTCTTACAAGAGACCAACAGATCTTATTGTACAATGAGGAAAGATAAAGAAACTATACAGAGAGAAGATATGGGCTGCTTGCATTCCCAAGTGAATGTAACTTCTGTTGATGTGTAATGTGCAGTTATTTGTCTCTGACAGTACTGGCAGGAGGCTGCAGATCATTCTATTTTCTATTACTTGAACATGAAGGAGAGCAGATGTACTATAGGAGCAGCAGAAGTGTATACTGAGAACAAATATTGCATTTTTGATTGCTTTCTTCTTTTCCATTACTTGAGATTAAATAAAGGCTTTTATAAGACTCCATGTTGCATTTATTAAGGCAAATAATATGAAAGTTTATATTCTTCAGATTTATACACATAACCCGGTAGTTAATATGCCTGTGAGCTTGTAAGGGACCTTATTTGGTCTCTGAAGGAAAACACTGTGGAAGCTGCAGAAGTGAAAGCCTTTCATTAGTTGTGCAGCAGCTGTGCTCCAGTCGAAGCAGATCCCAGCTCCCAACGCTTCGCTGATGGGCGCAAGCTGAAATCTCGGCATGGTTCTGGAAACGACCTGCTGTTCTTTTCCATGCAGGTGAGTAGGCAGGCAGACCATTGCAACTTGTAATTAAATAAGATGTGTAATTAGCAACTGACTGGTTTTTTTTTTGTTTGTTTGTTTGTTTTGTCTGAATCAGAGGAATTACTGCGGTAGATTTATATGTCCAAATGAACTGACCCGAAAACACTTTCTTAGTTTTCACTTTCTCTCATTTATTCACACTGGGGAACTTAAACGTTTTTATCTTGGGGTGTGTGATCAAGTAAGCACGATAAAAGTCACATATGCAGGTGAAACCACGCACTGTAAATTCAGTTTAATTGTAAATTCTGTTTTGTTAAAGACAGTGAAAGAAAAAAAAATTCAGGTGAAAAGACAAATGTTTATTGGTTTTCCTGGCATGTTTTACTTTGCCTTTTTGCACAGTCTGTATCCATAGACTCATATAAAAATGTATATGACTATTCATTGATTTTAGACTCTGCATTATAAAGGCTTAAAGTGCAAACTCACTGACTAAATGTGAAGGAAAGTTTAATGGAGTTTATGCAACTCCCTCCCTCTCAATGAATCTTGGCTGTTAGATAACATGGGGGGAGGTGACCTCCTTCCTCTGAAGAAATATACAAATACACACAAACAGTAGCTTTGACTCCAAAGATATTGAAAATTTACGCATATGAAAAACAATCTTTCAATTATGAGGCTGTGGGCTGTCAAAGAGACCAGAAAGGATGAGGTTCAGGGGAAAAGAAAATGTAGCATGAGGTGAACCAGCAGAATCCTGGGCAAATGTCTCAGTAAAGTGGGAAATTGGGGTTCAGCAAGGGTTGAAAATTAAAAGTTGCTTTAAAATTGGTAACTGTCAGCAAGTGGTCACAGATCAGATCCCTGTTTTTGAAGCAACCATTTAAAAGGCAACAAGGCAGTGCACAGTAATTTTGGTTGTGCCATGGTCTCAAACCAATATTCCCTATTTTGACTGTAGCATAAATTACATACTGTCCTTCAGACCAGTGTTTCCCAACATTTTGGAGCCACGGCACATATTTCACATTAGAAAAATCACACAGCACACCACTCACAAAAAGCATATTGATCATTTTTCCCCCACGCACCAGGCGCAGCGGAATTGGCTCCATTTGTCCCCAGTATACCTTTTTTGCTTTCTTCTGACCACTACTCATGCTAGGGACTTCATCTGGGTTAGAGTTTTTTCCAGGACCCGGGTCAGATTGACTATTTTTTCATTTCAAATATTTATTTATTGCTATTAAGCGCTGCGTTGTCTCACTATTATGTCATTTCTTCTTAGCCTTCTTCTGTTTTTCTGGCAGTTGGCACCTATGTAATTAGAGCAGGTAGTTGTAGTGCCCTCTTGTGCAAGAGAATGTAATTGTTCTCCCCGTCACTCACGCCAGTCGCTTACAGTACTAATCAGGTGGAACCAGATAATCTTCCATGGCTCACCTGATCCTTTTTCACGGCACACACGCCGCAGCACAGTGGTTGGGAAACACTGGTTTAGACAATATGTAATTTATGCTACAATAAATACTGTAAAGTAATAATACTGTAAAGTTACATCTTACATAATCACATATGTCAAAATCAGTTTTTCACTGATGTTAAAACATTAAAGAAACGATATTAAAAATCAGTGCAGGAGGGCGAGCTGCTATCAGTCGTATCGCAACGTCTGACGTAAATCAACATATCTTTACATTGTTTGGAGAGAGTGAGTGAGACATGATCCTGATACACTTTGCTTAATAGGTACTATGTGGGAAACGCTACAGACAAGTCACCAAGTGATTCTGACTCCAGAGTTCAACTATTAGCAAACCAAAGCTACCAATTATGTTTTATGACTTTATGCCAATGCTATAAGATTAAAACAGTAGGTTTATAGTACATTTTATGTTTTATTAATTTCACCTATCAATGAGGATTGCATCCACCAACACCCATATGAGAACCTGCTCGTGAAGGTGAAAGCGAAGGAACCGAACCAGCTTTCAATTTCACACAGTCGTGGCTTTGAAAGCCCGTCCAGATCTCCAACCTATATGCAATCTTCTTATCCAGATGTAACAGTGTCCTGTTTCACAAAAGAGCTAGCATGAAAAAACAAAAAGCACAAACGTACCACTCAGTATAAGTCGGTACTGCAGAGAGAGCATAGACAGAGGGCAGAGACGTCCTCCTGTTGGTGGATGATGTATGTGGAAAAAAAATCTTTTCAAGAGTTTTGCTTTAAATGTATATGTATTTGAATTTGAGCTTTTATGTTTCACAAAACATATAAAATCACAAATTAGCTTTAAAAATAGTCGTTTCCAGATATTTTGAAGGAAAGCACAGGTCAGAAGTTTGGAGATCAGTCTAACCTTGACACAAAAACAATCCTGGAGAGCGAGTTTACACAATTTTGTGTCCTGTTTTTTTTTTCTGTGCAGTGCAACAGTTGCTAGCAGGAGATTGCTTAGCAAAGGCAGTTGAAAACAAACAGTCAGCATTTCCCTCCTGCTACACCAAAAACCTTTCTCTGTATTTTTGCAAAAGTTTTTAACTCAACGGCAAAACATGAAGTGCTGAGCTGTCACGACAGAAGGCATCGTCAATCCTTTGACTTCTCCGTCTCTCTCCCTCACTTATTTGATTTCATTCTCATTATGAAAGACATGATATGGGCAGTGTTACCAGCTCTCAGGCTTCTGGCCTATGACACATGACTCACACCCAAAATAAATCTCACACCAGATAATGGGAAGAATCAAAGCCACTGCTTTATTTCAATTTCTTTCTTAGTCTTACCATCAGCTTTGGTGTATCTGCTGGTATGCAAACACTGGATAACTGAAAACAGTGTTTGATTTGCCTGAGGCGCACAACCTCTCAGTGAGAGACGATTAATGAGTTTCTCTGCTGAGCCTTGTCCCCATTTGACCAAACATTAACAGGAACTGAACCTGTTTTTGTTGTTTCCAGCTGTTTGAGTTTATTAAATCCCTGAAGCTTGTTAGGATCCATAGAGTATGTCTCCAAAGCAAGCAAATTGCAAACATCTTTACATATATTTACACTTTCACCTCAAAACTTTGTAAAGTAAAAAAAAAAACACTGACTCCACATGAAAGCTGGCAACCCTGGTATAAGGTAGAAATTAGAAGGACTTGGGAACCTTTCATTACACCTACAGTAACATGAAGATTCATGCCTATAGTGATTGTTGTAAGTGCATCATTTTGCCTAGAGTTGAAACATGTTGGATTCTAAAAAAATGAGCTATGGCTATGGTCTCTTTAATCAAAAGCAAGATGAAAATGTCCAAAAATATACATTTGGGGTAGCCAAAGGGACATATTCATTCTGAACTATGTGAAATCCATGTTAGCTTTTGATTTAGGCCACAAAATGCTGAAACTTCAACCCAGTGGGTCATGGCTCCTCTCTGGGATTAGAAGGTTATTTGAACAGTCACAGTGATTGTGGTATCTGGTGGATGTAATTGCACTTGTGTTTTGTGACGTGTGGACATATTTATTTGACTGTTTAAAGCGTTAATGTTAAGAGACACTGGAGACCTTCATGAGTTACATGCAGCCTATTGTCCTCCAACATGGAATTATTAGGTTACAAGTTAATTATTTCATATTATAGAGAAGTAAAGCCTTAATTATACTGCTTGCATGGGTGAAAAGCTATGCTTTGTGCATGTCTGAAGCTGACATTTCTCTTATTTGTCTGGGCAGCCTGCACGCTCAGATCAATTCGTAATCTCACTAACAACATCAAGGCCGTGGTAAGACGCGTGGGGGTACTCTTTGATTCTGGATTCAGTCTTCACATCAGTAAACTCTCCTCTTTTCGCCATCTAAAAATACCAAGATTTAACCAGATTTGTGTTGCTTCTCAATTCTCTGTCTCATCACGACTGGATTACAACACAGGACTTTTATTAGTCAGAAATTACTCAGCGGGCTTCAACTAATTGTTGGAGCAGGGAATCACATTACAGCATCAGTACACTGCTTACAAATTTGTTTTAGGACTGATTTTATGGATTACATTTAAGGCTTTTTGTGGCCAGACTCCAAACTATATTTCAGAGGTGCTCTGCCCTGTCAGCCAGTCACAGCCTGACAAACGGGAACTGCTGTCTGTTCATGGGCCCTTACAGTTATTATATTTGACATTACTATTATTAATTTTTTTACTGTATGTTTTTGTTTGTTTGCTTTTCCCATTTGCATAACCCTAATTTAAAAATTAACATCATTAAGGTATTATTAATAACCCATAGAGAGAGGCTCCTTTTTTAGCTCCTATTCCAAGATTGGTTCTGGCACAAGACGAAGCCAGTGAAAACTGAGTACAAATGTGAGGAATGCAGCAACAGCAATACAAGACAGTAAAGGACCATGCTGATTGCATGTGCTTCACACAATACAGTTTTTCAATTCAGTTCAATTCAATTTTATTTAAATAGCGCCAAATCACAACAAAAGTCGCCTCAAGGCGCTTTATATTGTACAGTAGATACAGAGAAAAGCCCAACAATCATATGACCCCCTATGAGCAAGCACTTTGGCGACAGTGGGAAGGAAAAACTCCCTTTTAACAGGAAGAAACCTCCGGCAGAACCAGGCTCAGGGAGGGGCGGGGCCATTTGGGTTGGGAGATGGAAAACAGGATAAAAGACATGCTGTGGAAGAGAGACAGAGATTAATAACAGATATGATTCAATGCAGAGAGGTCTATTAACACATAGTGAGTGAGAAAGGTGACTGGAAAGGAAAAACTCAATGCATCATGGGAATCCCCGGCAGCCTACGTCTATTGCAGCATAACTAAGGGAGGATTCAGGGTCACCTGATCCAGCCCTAACTATATGCTTTACCAAAAAGGAAAGTTTTAAGCCTAATCTTGAAAGTAGATATAGTGTCTGTCTCCCGAATCCAAACTAGAAGCTGGTTCCACAGAAGAGGGGCCTGAAAACTGAAGGCTCTCACTCCCATTCTACTTTTAAATACTCTAGGAAGAACAAGTAAGCCTGCAGTGCGAGAGCGAAGTGCTCTAATGGGGTGATATGGTACTACAAGGTCATTAAGATAAGATGGGGCCTGATTATTTAAGACCTTGTATGTGAGGAGCAGGAGTTTAAATTCAACAGGGAGCCAATGAAGGGAAGCCAATACAGGAGAAATATGCTCTCTCTTTCTAGTCCCTGTCAGTACTCTTGCTGCAGCATTTTGGATTAGCTGAAGGCTTTTCAGCGAGTTTTTTGGACTTCCTGATAATAATGAATTACAGTAGTCCAGCCTGGAAGTAATAAATGCATGAACTAGTTTTTCAGCGTCACTCTGAGACAGGATATTTCTAACTTTAGAGATGTTGCGCAAATGGAAGAAAACACTCTTACATATTTGTTTAATATGTGCATTGAAGGACATATCCTGGTCAAAAATGACTCAAAGGTTCCTCACAGCGTTACTTGAGGCCAAGGTAATGCCATCCAGAGTAAGAATCTGGTTAGATACCATGTTTCTAAGATTTTCAGGGCCAAGTACAATAACCTCAGTTTTATCTGAATTAAGAAGCAGAAAGTTAGCGGCCATCCAGGTCTTTATGTCTTTAAGACATTCCTGCAGTTTAACTAAATGGTGTGTGTTATCTGGCTTCATGGACAGATAGAGCTGGGTGTCATCTGCATAGCAGTGAAAATGTATGCTATGTCTTCTAATGATACTGCCTATGGGAAGCATGTATAATATAAACAGAATTGGTCCTAGCACTGAACCAAAGTTTTGTTGGTATAGAAGATTTATGTGGCAAGTGAGCCAGTTGCCCACTGGTTGTCAAGCCTGAACCCTTTAGTTGAATGATGTCACCATCTTAGGTCATTAAAACCAGCCATTATGACAGAAGGACACTCTACATTGAATAGCTGTTTGCCACTTAAAAGGTAAGCCAACCCTGTGGAACAGCCATTGATAGAAAAGGATAAACATAGGAACAGAGATGTCACCCACTTGTTTGTAAAGTCATGCTTCGGAGCCTTGAGATTAACTTTTGTCCCAATCATGGTGTCTTGAAACTGGATGTGATGAGAGGAACTATGAAACCTCATTCAATCGTCAATTACAAGTCCGTACCCAATAAGCCAAGTATGAAAAATGTCCACTTGTATAGGACCAGAAGTCGTTTTTCAAATACATATATTGTCCCCTAGTGGCCATGAAAAAAAAATCCAGGTTTGAAGGACGTACACCATAGTTGATAATAGTCACATAATAGTCACACCCAGCTTTATCATCCGTCTGCACATGAATCAGTACAAAATAAAGTTTATGTTGTATTTGATAAGAATGCATGTCAGTGACTGAGCCTGTAAATTCATCAGGAAGTGTTTACTGAGGTCACAGACTGGGCCTTACTTTGGTACTGGCTTCACTTGCCAGACCTGGAGCTTTACTGTACGTTCAGTGCCTGTGCCACATGTAGCATAGTCTGAACGTTAAAGGATGATGTAACAACCAAGTTTTTTCTTCCGCATCTTCTGCAATTTGATGTTTTGTCCTTTGTCTGTAGTCATTAATTTTATTTGCTCCTTCATGCACTATTAACCCAAAGGATAGACATTCTAATAATGCCTATATGTTGCTGATGATGCCTCTACAGGCCCAGACTTTTCAGCCGTGATAAGGTAATGATCTTAAAAAAGAAATCATAAATAAGACTTTTTAAATTTTTCCTTTCAGTTATGATAATCAAGCAGTTAAACAACAATTTTCCCATTTTCCATTTGCCTGACCAAAAAATAAATATATAAAAAGCTGAAATATTGATCTGTTCATTCATTTTCTTTGCGTGCAGCTTCAGCACAGAGCATTTTTGCAGTGTGTGTGTGCGTCAGTAACACACACACAGTCGGTGTCAGTGAGTGAGGATAAATCAGCATCAGGCAGCATCACTGTAATTAGATGCCTACAGGTGTGGGTGACTATTGGGTTTGTGAACTCCTTGTTTCAGGCATTCTCATCATCATCTGAGGGAAGTGCAGCGCTCCTGTGGGATTCAGTGCCAGAGAAATGAAAAATGTCTTCTGTTCTGCACTTGCAAAGTCAAACATGAAAATGTGGGAAGCACTAGTGGTGTGGCTCTTTCCTCAGACAGTTTCACTGGTGATCCTTGTGGGAGCTTGTAGGCAGAAAACACCAATGCTGTTATAATTTCTTCATAATAAAAGTATTCCCGGTTGGTGTCTTTGCATCAAATGCTTCTTTTGATCACTTTCTAGAACAGTTTTCCAAACTAAAACATAATTGGAGCAGTTTTCTTATGCTTGATTAGCTTATGATGCCTTTTGGAAAAATGTGAGTTCATCCTCCAGCAGCCGCAGCGTGTTATCACTTAGTGACTTTATTTTCTTCTAAAATGTACACACACATTATGCCCAATAGTACATGTTAAATAATTGTTATTCACAGCTTCTTATCCTCGGTGCTGTGTTGTGCATTTCTCTGATCACCCCCTATGGTATATGCAGTTTGATCTAATATGCTGAGTAATATAAAGGCTGCTCTGTAATTGGCCAAACAACCCAGTGTTAGAGAATTTAAAAGGCTAAAGCTTGGGGAAAATGAAAAGCCAGTGATTATTCTAGGGCTTGTGGTAAATGAAGCTCATAACGAGCAAGGCAGAGTGCTAGACAACTGGGAACGCTCAGCGTTCCAAACAAAGCATTGGAATTCAGCCCTCTAGAGCCTGGAGGAGAAATGAAGCACTGTTAGGGCACAGAGTAGACATTGGTTTGGCATTGTGCTCTACATTATGCAAAAACTGGAGAACATTTCTTAATGCAGCGTAATCCGTAGCTCATGAAGAAGCTGCTTCTTTTATATATATATATTCTATATAATGGATGCATTTATGAATTTTCTGTCACCCTAAAGCCTTTCAGCTGATGTGACCGCATCATGACCTGCCCTTCGAGACACACAGGATGTGCGTTTACGAGAAAATAGCCTTGGAAAAATGGGCAGTGAGCAATCTGCCACCTGCGCACTCACAATTCCACCAAGGTAAAAGGAAAAGGGCTCGCTGAGAGCTGCTGGGGAGACACTGTGCAGCCCACTGGGGGGTTAACAATTTTGGTGTATTTTAATTGTCAAATTTAAAAACTTTGTGTTTGGCTGAATGTCAGTTGCAGAGAAAAAGGAATTCTGTATGGCAGCATAGGATTGCTAGTCTGTAGCATGACTTTGGAAACAATAAGAGGAAGCGAGTGAAGACAGAGGCCAGGATTAAATGATGAAGAAAAGCAATTGTAAATGGACTGCCACTTATATAACACTTTTATACTCAATTTGAGCAAGTGCTTTTATTGAACACACACACGCAGTGATAGGTAGGGGGTAATTTGGGGCTCAGTATCTTGCCCAGAGATAAGTTGAGAAGCTGGGGATCAATCCACTGACCTTCCATTTGCTAGGCAACCTGTTCTACCACCTGAGCCAAAGCTGCCTAAAAAGGCAAATGTATAAAGTACATTGGAAAGACAGAAGTGGTAAAGGCAAAAGTAAGACTTATACTGAGCTGTATGTGAGACTGGATACTAAGGAGAGAGAAAAGGAATTGTATTGATTGGCTGGGCAGAGAGATCGAGCAGGAAAGGATGTGGAGTGGGTTAGAGTGATTAAAGACAAAGATGGAAAAGTACTAATGAGTAAAGAGTTTGGTGAGAAATGGAAAGAGTACTTTGATGAGCTGGTGAATGTAGAAAATGAGAGACAAAGGAGGAGGGATGGTTCATATATCAGGAAGTGCAGAGGATTAGAAAGGAGTGAGGGCAGCTGTGAGGATGAAGAGTAGAAAGTAGTGTCCAGATGTGGAGGTGTCTAGGAGAGAGGGCAGTGGAATTTTTTAACACAGTCTTGGGAGAGTGAGAGGATAGCCGAGGAATGGAGAAGTGTGCTGGTGCTGATCTTCAAGAACAAGAAGGATGTGCAGAGCTGTAGCATCAACAGAGGGATCAAAGATATGAGAATGAGCTGCTAAAGCTAAGTTAACCCTTTAAAGCCAAGTGTGCCATATTTGATCACATGACTTTTTGAGACGTTTACATCATCAGTGTAATTTTACCCATCGAACCAGACTAAATGTTTACTCTTTGGTTTGGGGAAATGCTTTTCACGCAGCAAAATAAAACTTTTGTGCAATTCTGACAAAATTCTGAATTTCACTCAGGATTCTAAACTGTTCTGTAACGTTCAAAAATATTCTTTTTTTTTATTCATTCATGCTGGTGGGTATTGACTTTGACTGGGTATTAAACTGTTATTCACTTAGAAATGGGTGAAAAATTCAATTAAAAATGAAAATCCATTTTCTGACTATGCCTGTGTCTGCCTATCAAACAGAACTGAGGTTCCATGAAGCCACAACAAAACAGGATATTACAAATAGATACATCATACAGCTGAGACATTCATCTAAGCTGAAGGTCACATCACTGAAGGAGATTATTAATTAATTATGCTATTTTTTATTACATTTGCATGTGGACAGAGATATTATTCTAAAAAAATTCCTATGTACATGTAGAGACAGCCCTAACGCAGACAAAGAACACCTAATTGAACTAAAGGGAATAAAATGGTTAAGAAAAGTGGAATTTATATAGAAAGGAGTATTAACCAGGAACATGAAAATCAGATCTTCCAAACCGGTTAAGAAAAATTGCACTACTTGTTGCTGTACATCAGGCTAGAACTCTACCAATCCACCATAAAAGGGCTTCTATAGCACTGTTATATTCCCCAGGAGTGGTTGACCAACAAAGAACAGTCTAAGAGCGTGGCATGTAATACTGTGCAGGGTCTCCAGTGTATAATGTAAACAACTGAACTCATCGATAACAATGAGAACAATGAGCAACAGCAGTGTGCATACCAGGGCTGCAAGGACAAGGCTGCTGCTCTCCAAAAGCAACACTGGCCACAGTTTCCTAAAGAAACCAGAAGACAGTTTGAATGATGTCTTATGGATGAATGAGACCAATATAGAGCTTTTTTGAAGAGAAAAGAAAATATGCATTTCCCATACAAGGACGGCTTACCATTATTTATGGAACAATTTATCCTGAATTAACACAGTGATTTCTAAGAGAAAATATCAGGAAACATGTCTATGAATAGAACCAAAGTAAAAAATGGCTCATGCAGCACGACCCAGTCTTGCTGTCTTTGATTTTTCAGGCAGAACTCAAAAGAGAATTCGATTAGCAAAGCCGAATTCAATCATCTGACTTACTGCACACTCTTGTGGTCACAGTCTAGTGGGAACATTACTGGAAACCATGATCAGCAACTATGTAATTGCAGGAATAAATAAAAAGAAGCCCAAGTTGTGGTCTAACATGAGCTTCTGAAAAGTTGTGGAAATCACTATGGCAGGAAAAATAACAAAGAAACGAGTGATATGAAAAACAAAGCTGGCAAAACAGTTAGTTAAACATCAAATATTTTACAGCATAAATATCAGCAAGAAAAAATAAAACAAAGGACAGAAAAGACAAAATAAAATTACCAAAGCAGAATACAGTAAATTAACAGTGTAGTGTTCTGTTGCAGAGTGTAGCAACTCTGATTAAACACCAAGCTAAACCTCTGTCAATGAATACACGAGTCCGAGTAGAGTTGACTTTTTACTCAGTCTTCATTTGACAAGCGGTGAAAACTGTAGTTGAAAAGAAATACAGAATAGAAAAAATTATCGTTTACATAAATATTGCATCACGAAATAACTCAAAATGTGACCTTACACCTTCGTGTTAGCTTTAGCAACAGTAATGATCATCAAAACTGCCTTTTTTAACATGTACAAATCAACCTCCATGAATCACAAATAAAATATAATTTTTAACAAATACCACTATTTATGCCTTTTTAACACCTTCATCATGAAATATATACACTTACGGCATTGCCTGAACAATGTTCCCAAGCGGATGGCTGTGGATAAGCCTCAGAGCGAGACCGCATGTCACTCTCCCTCTTAGAGAACCAGGAAGAGGACTTAAACAGGAAATGAAACAATACAGGTAACCCACCAGGAAGTGAGGTTATTAGCAAGTTCACCTTCAAAATTAAAGCTTCTTAACATTTTTAACTCTTTTTACTGTTCTTTTTAACTTAAATACATACAAAAGAATTATTTTAAAGCAAACATTAAAGATAAATGACATAAATGGCTTTGAGGCATCACACTCCCCGCCTGGCCTATGTGAGGCCACTATGAACTTGAATGAGTCCAAACAACAGTCCTTAAATCAGTCCTTAGGCAGAAGAAGAACTACTTCTGCAATTGGCCTAAGGAAGGTTCTTGTGTCACCTTGGTCGGTCGTTTTTACTTCAACCTTTCTCACATGTCCATCCTTCCCAGGAAAGGTTGCTGTGACTATGGCCATGGGCCAGTAGTTGCGGATGGTCTGCTTGTCCCTGAGGAGGACCAGATCCCCAACTTGAAGGTTTCTGCGTGTCACTGTCCATTTTTGTCTTTGTTGTAAGGATGGTAAGTATTCTTTGCTCCAACGGGCCCAAAACTGGTTCGCGAGCGCTTGAACCTGCCTCCATTGTTTTGTGAAGAGGTCCTTATCTGTGAAATCTCCTGGAGGAGGTGGAACTCCTGATTTCTGTGTGAGGAGCATGGCTGGCGAAAGAATGAAAGGTTGGTTTGGGTCTGTAGACACAGGTAGGAGTGGACGTGCATTGATGATAGCTGTAATTTCTGCCATTAGTGTTGACAGCACTTCGTGGGTTAGGCGACTCTTTTGCTGCAAGAGCATTGAATCAAGGATTCTCCTGGCAACACCAATCATCCGTTCCCACGAGCCTCCCATGTGGGAAGCATGTGGAGGTCTGAAGTTCCAGCTACATCCTTGCTTGCTGAGGTACCCCTGTACAGTATTATCCATCTCCAACTCCTTGCCAGCTCCAATGAAGTTGGTCCCACAATCAGACTGAAGTTCCTTTGCAGGGCCTCTGAGAGCGAAGAACCGCCTGAGAGCATTTATACAGCTAGATGTGTCCATAGACTCAATCAGCTCAATGTGGATGGCCCTTGAACTCAAACAACTAAACATCATGGCCCACCGTTTGCTCTCCGCCTGTCCTCCTCTGGTGCGTCTGGTTACAACAGACCAAGGTCCAAAGACGTCAAGCCCAACGTATGTGAAGGGAGGGAAAACCTTGAGACGTTCCGGCGGTAAGTCAGCCATACGTTGTTCTTCCGGTCTCCCACGCAGCTTCCGGCAGATTACGCATTTGTGTAGGACTGAATTGATTAGTCGCTTACCACCCAAAATCCACAGTCCAGCTGCCCTTACTGCACCTTCTGTGAGATGTCGACCCTGATGTCTCACCTGCTCATGGTGATGTCGTACGAGCAGTAAGGAAACGTAGCTGTTCTTGGGTAGGATTACTGGGTTCTTTTCTTCACACGTTAGTTGAGAATGTTTCAGTCTGCCTCCAACACAGATGAGACTACTCTCCAAAGTTGGACTGAGTTTATGCAACGGGCTGTTTGTGGGCACCACTTTGTTTGCTTGGAGGGCTGACAGTTCTTTGGCAAAGGCTGGCCTTTGTGCTGCTTGCAGAATGACATGTTTCGCTTGAGCTATTTCATCCACAGTACGAGGTAAGCGGCATGTGTGCCATCCTGTACACCTGCTGTTTTGGTTTGAATGTTTGTGAGATCTTGCCACATGGATAAGGAAAGCCACAGCTCGCAGTAGAGAGGTAAAGGTGGAGAAACGGCGAAAGCGATCAGGGGTAAGTACAGGTTCCTTCAGATGAGTAGTGTAGGTGCGTACCTGTGGTCGAATCTCTGAGTCATTTCCCGGGTCGATGAGCTCAAACGTCTCACTGGTTTGTGTTGTTTCTGCAGATAACTGATGCAGGAATGAAGGTCCGGTAAACCAAGAACTCTGTGCCAGATGGGATGCAGGCAGAGATCTAGATGCATGGTCCGCAGGGTTTTCTTCCGTCCACACATAATGCCATTGTTCTGGTCTGGTAGATTGTCGGATACGTTGGACTCTGTTATGGACATATGTGTAGAAGCGTTTTGTCGTATTACAAATGTACCCGAGTACCACCTTACTGTCCGTGTAGAACCTGACAGCATCCAGTTTCAGATCCAGCTCCTCTCGGATGAGATCCGCCATTTCTACTGCAAGGACAGCAGCGCAGAGTTCGAGCCTCGGGATTGTTGGTTCAGACTGGGGTGCTAATTTGGCTTTGCCCATAACAAATCCTACTTCCACTTTTCCATCCTCCTGGATGGCTCTCAAGTAAGCGATTGCCCCAATGGCCATAGTTGAGGCATCTGAGAATACAAACAACTCTGTGTGCACAGCTTTGGTGAGCGAGGTTGATGTGTATGCACGTGGCACATGAAGCTCCTTTAGGACTTGAAGAGAATCTCTCCAGGTTTCCCATTTCTTCAGCTTGTCTTCTGGGAGAGGTGCATCCCAGTCAGTCAGTTTCGAACTAAGTTCCCTAAGAAGAGCTCGTCCCTGGATTGTGACAGGTGCCAGCATACCCATCGGATCAAAAACACTATTGACGGTAGAGAGGACTCCACGTCGGGTGAAAGGTTTGATAATAGTTGATGCAGAGAATGTGAATGTGTCTTTTCTGATCTCCCAAAGCAAACTCAGGCTGCGCTGCATGGGTGCTGTCTCTCCGTTCAAATCCAGATCCTTGATGAGCGGGACACAATCTTCTGGCGGGAAAGCTCCAGTGACTGTTGGACTGTTCGACACAGACCAAGTTCGACACAAACTTAAAAATATAATTTTTAACAAATACCACTATTTATGCCTTTTTAACACCTTCATCATGAAATATATACACTTACGGCGTTGCCTGAACAATGTTCCCAAGCGGATGGCTGTGGATAAGCCTCAGAGCGAGACCGCATGTCACTCTCCCTCTTAGAGAACCAGGAAGAGGACTTAAACAGGAAATGAAACAATACAGGTAACCCACCAGGAAGTGAGGTTATTAGCAAGTTCACCTTCAAAATTAAAGCTTCTTAACATTTTTAACTCTTTTTACTGTTCTTTTTAACTTAAATACATACAAAAGAATTATTTTAAAGCAAACATTAAAGATAAATGACATAAATGGCTTTGAGGCATCACAAATAGGATGTTCTACTGCCATTTAAAGCAAGCAGGAATAACACAGAATCAGGCCGAAACACTAAAAACCAAAGTGACTGGTATGTGACCACATGGCAACTACTGATTGCGAGAGAAAAATGTATGTTGCAAGTGGTTCCAGCAAAGTAAAAGGTGCACCTATGGTGGACTGCAGCAATTTGCCAGCAACCTAAGCAACCACTATTGGGTTTTAGCTGCAACACCCTTTTTTTGTGAGCAAATTCACCAATAGATGGCAGTTAGTAACAATCATTTGCAACAGGAAAAGCCAATTGGGAACCTATTGCCAACTAGTCTTTAGGTCTGTCTGACTGAGATGTAGGAGTTCTCGATAATGACACAATATTCCATCCGTTTGAAATGTAGAATTATCAGCTGACTCCTGTCATGAGAGTGCCACAGTATGATTGGACAAAAATGTTTAAATTTGTATTTTTTTTTTTTTTGGGGGGGGGGGGGGGGGGTTACGTTGCACAAAGCTCCTCCTAAGTTGGTTCTATAACATGACTGTGACAATGTAACATCTGCTCTAAAGAAATAGGAAATTGGAGATAATGAGAAAAAATGTGCATCCACATAAAATGTGTCCCTGGCCTGCATGTAGACATTTATTTTCATGGAACATTAGCTGTTGCATACGAAGGAAGCAAGGCAGGAAAATTCCCTTCTTTGCCAACTTCAAAAATCAAACCTTGATGCAGTTCATCTATGAAAAGCACATAAGCTATTACTCTTTGTTCTATATGCCAAGTTTTAAAAATTTGATAAATATGCATCAAACCAAAGTCGATTTTGGCCGCCACCGAGACTGAACATTCAGATCTGTTTTGAAATAACTTTACTCTGCAAAACAAATCAATGGCAGAAGAACAGAATGAGCTCCAGACTTCCCATTGTGTTTACGTTTGCATCACTCCATTAATGATGGATTTGTCACTGTGTGTTTTAAAGGCAGCCACATTCGCCAAGCTATTCATGCATGTCCATAAGCAAAAAAGTTAACCCCTGCTGCAGAGCGACTCAGATGTGTAAAACAAGCCTAAATATTGATATGTGGCATTAATATTGATATGTTTCAGGAGCAACTGTCCTTGTCGATGACAGCATCTCGGCAGCATGAATTATTTTCTGTCACCCACAGCAGATAGATGGAATTTAAATAGGAGGCCTGCATCAGGACGTGAGGCGGGGCACCGCAAGCATTTGACAGAGATAAGTGTGACAGCCGGGCTGAATTTGAATTGCGTGAGCTATAAATTAACTCTTAATGCCCTGGGATGGAAGCTGATCTCATGGAACTGATAGAAGCACAGAGCTCAGCCTCACCTTCTCCTGAAAGCAGCAGTCTCATATTTATGACCAGCTGCACGCTTCAGAGGAATAGGAGCATATTTGCATGAGTACATGAGTGTGCAGTCTCATAAATAGCTGATGGGCTAGAAATATGAAGATCATTTGATTCAGAGAGCAGGCAAAGGAACAAGGTGTCCAAGACTTCTTGAGAATTTGATATGAGTGTTTGTTATAATTTAGTAAACTTGAAACAGATATGACACTTACTTTTACATGAGCTACACAGTATGCAGAGGATTTATGAATCTGTCTATGTGACGTGTACAAAGGGAATTATTACTCTGCTTCACGCATAAACAGCAGCTCTTACTGTCAGGGTGCTGAGTCGTTGATCCAGGATTTTGAGCTTATTTTTTATTCATGAGTCCTTTTGCTACACTTGGAAGATGTTTAAGTTCAAGTTTTTACAGTTAGTAATTAGATTAGTCCTTTTTATGTTACTGGGTTTATTTGTAATTCGCGGTTTATGCTCTCTTGTCTTTTAGTTCCTTTTGTGCCTTTGTCTTCGTCTATGTGTCCCTCCCTCTCTCGCCCTCTCTATCTCCTCAGCCTGCCTTCATCCATCTCTGTTTCTTCCCCGACCTTAGTGTCAAGCCTGTGTGTCTTAGTATGCATCTCAGTGTGTTCCTTGTTTTATTTTGACAGTCTCGTTACTGTGTTCGGCGCGTTCAATTTCCCTTCCCCCTGTGTCGTCACGTCTGATTTCTTCCTGCTGTGTTCCACACGTGTTTCCATTCCCTCATCACCCTTCTGTGTATATATTGTGTCTGCTTTCCCTTTGTCCCTCGTCAGGCCGTCTGTTTATCTCGTGTCAAGTTTCACATTCTCACGTTCAGGTTTTTTCCATGTTCAAGGTTTTATGTTCTTGCCTATGGACTACCATAGGCAAGAACAAAATACCATCTTGTCTGTGAGCAAGAGGAGGGAGAAAAAGGAGAGTGGAAACGTACGAGCTGTCACCGAGCAGAAACGGGAGCTGGAAGCATGTAAATATAATAATAACCACTGCAGCCAAAAAGGGTGCCTGACGAGCCCAGTTGTAAGTAAGCTATTAAGACTCGACTCTACACTGTGTTTGTGTTTTTCTCCGAAACAATAAGTTCCGTTGGAGCAGCCTTTTAACACCTCTCTCTGTCTCTCGCTAGCAAAGTTGACCCAGACAACAAAGTAAAGCTAGTTTTCAGCTACGAGCCCGACACGGAACCCGACTTATTAGCCAGAGGTCCCTTTACTACGGTTCGGAGCCGCGGACCTGTTTTATATAAGTGTGGAATAGTTTTCTATACGAGATCGCTGCAAAAAGTGCAGCCTTGCCTAATGTCCACCCTACTGTTACTCATTTTATATTAAGATTTAAAAATCTAGTTGCTATTGGTGTGGCGAGTAGCCTTCAGTAATAGCAATAAATCACACAGCAATAGTACATTCATTAGTTGTAAAAAAGCATGATAATATATTGAGTAATCCAAAGTATTCAGAATACGTTACTCTCATTGAGTAACGTAATGGAATACGTTACAAAATACATTTTGGGGCATGTATTCTGTAATCTGTAGTGGAATACATTTTAAAAGTAACCTTCCCAACACTGGCCATAAATAAAAGGCTCCCTCTTGGTTAAGATATAGTTTTGCTTCCATGTAAATTGCCATCTTGTCCCACATTATTGTTCCACCTAATCATGTTTTGTGTATGGGGTCAGAGACTAGCCACATAGATAGTACACCTTAGAAGTCACTTTTAATTTGAAGATCACTAATAGCTCGTTCAAACTCTATATGATGATTTAACATTGATACATGTATATTTTCAAAATCTTTCTCATTATGTCTTTCTGCTCCTTCATTCTCACCTCATCATCATCTTCTTCCTCTTCACCTCAAAGTCTCATCTTCTGAACTTAGGTCATGGCTGCAGCACAGAAAAAAGTGCGTAAACATGCTTTTTTTATTGTTAGTACTGTTGCAATTACTTATTCTCAGTAGATTAGACATAAACAGGCAGACAACAATAGCTGGATATAAGCTAACATTATGCCAGGTGGTGTTAGCCTAAAAATCACACTTTCCTCTTATAAACAGTTTAAATACATTTTCACACCATGAAATGTGAGAGTTTATTCACCAAGTCCTCATATCAGACTCCTTTTCCAAATATTTAAAGAGGTCGCCTGAGCAACAACCATGGACAGGGCTAAGAGCCAGGCTTTTAAATGAACTAAAACTCAGTCCAGGTCTTTGGTTAACTGACAAGCTAGAGTGAAAGATTGCTGTCACACCTCCTCTTTGGCCTGTGTTGAGGATTTTGAAAGTTAATATGACTCGGGGCATGTTGAGTCATTTACATTACATTGTTACATTCATCCTACTCTAACCATGTTTCACTAATAAAAAGAGAGAATGAGACCTAATGTTTAATAGTCCACACCTGATTTACCCTGCACCCCTGCAGTCCATTCCTGTAAAACACTACAGACTAGCTGAAAAAGAAAAGAATCAAGGGTGTTGAAATGGCTCAGTAAAAGTCCAGACCCAATTAAAATGCTGTGACAGGACCTTTAAGTGCTGTGCACAAAGAAATGCTGGCATATCTCATAGAACTGAAACAATGAGAAACAGATAAAGTCATACAGAAAATTATTAATTTAGATTATGGCTGCTGAAGCTGACAAGTGACTGAATTATGGGGTTTACTGAAGAAATTCCCCTGGAGTGTTTGAGAGCCTGCTGGTGAATCACTTGCATAGTCAGTCTCAGTGTATTCTTTCATGTTGTCCTTTTAAATCGTGAATGCTAACTGACTGTTGCATGGTTGAGTACACTGAGACTTGGGAGTTCCATTACTGAAATTGTGATCCACCATCTTTGCAACATTTCAAAGGGGAACATATATATTAGTCACACAACTTATTTAAAAAAAACAAAAGCAGTAAATGCACCCCTTTCATATTTATTCCAAACTCTAGAGAAACAGTTTGGCCACTTAAAATTCTTCTTCCGGCTAATGTGATAGGAGGATACTAAATCCTTGTTGTCTTAATTAGAGCTTAGTGAAATGACGCTGCCGAGGCCTGAAGGTGTTTTCCACAATACTTTGGGGAAAATGGTTAATTAGTTATTGCATGTACTCAAAGAACTGAATCAGCCTCTCTTTAAACAGTTTCCACTTGGAATTCCAAACCTCATCACATGAGGGTGCTCTTTTATTAAGACTGTAATTTCTTAGTGTGTTTGTCAATACTTTTATACGGGCGACTGTGGCTCAGAGGGTTGGGAAGTGCATCTGTAAGAGAGCGGAAGGTCGCCAGTTCGATCCCCGGGTTCTCTGTCCTCGTCGCTGTGTCCTTGGCCAAGACCCCTTACCTACCGCCAGTAGGCGGTAGGGTAAAGGGTACCGCCAGTAGGCGGTAGGGTAAAGGGTACCGCCAGTAGGCGGTAGAGCCACCCCTCTGGCCAGTAGGCTTTGGCCAGAGGGGCTGATGGCACAATATGGCAGCCTTGCTTCTGTCAGTCTGCCCCAGGGCAGCTGTGGCTACAACTGTAGCTTGCCTCCACCAGTGTAAGAATAGTGGCATTGTAAAGCACTTTGGGTGCCTTGAAAAGCGCTATATAAATCCAATCCATTATTATTATTACTTTTATGATTTATTTGTTACTGTATGTCAAAGTCATAAAATATAGTTGTGAAAATAAATGAAGCTATCTTTAAGTTTTGTTTTATTGTTTAATTTGCAAAATCTAAAGCCAAAATACAGAAGTGTGTGTGTGTGAAAACTAAGTGCACACCAAACACAACCCTACAACCAGTAGTGTGTAGGGTCGTGTTTAACAGCAATAACTTCAAGTCATGTTTTCTGTGTCACTATTATAGAGGAACTTTGGCCGACTTTCTTTACAGCTTTGTGTCAGGTCATTAAGGCTTGTTGACATTTTGTTTTGCACAGCTCTCTTAAGGTCTCACCACAGCACTTAAGCCGGTTTGATGTTGGGACTTTGAATGAGCAGCTACCTTTTCTTTTTGAGTCGCTGTGTTGTAGATTTCCTGTTGCAGAACCTAATTTGCTTGTACTTGCACTCATGGGAAGGAGTGGATGTCCTAGTTGCAGTTAGAGTGATTGTTCTTGTGGATATTTTCCACATGAAGGCCGGTTGTTTTTCTGTCTGTTTTCATGCCAGGGTAAGCTTATCAGGTTTGGTCACTTTTCTCACAGGGTCTATGTAACTATTATACGATTCTCGCAGAATAGATTTTTTCTGTCAATAACCGCTGTGGTAATGACCCAAATCATCATCTGACATGTGATTAAGCTCCATTAAAACCAGTTCCCACCTTGCACGTCAGTGAACAAACCACTGGCAACAAACCAAGAGAGATGATAATGAAAAAAGTGCAACAGCACACAGAAAACTGTATCAAATCAAGACAGATGACTGAAAAAGACCAGAGGTTCACAACAATAAAAGAAGCTATGCTTTCTCTTTATAACTACATGTCAGCTTTTTGTATCTTTTTCTATTTATTTATTTTTGTCTACACATTGTGGCCCAGTTTCTCTGTTTCCCACAGCCTCTTCCATCTCTCTCTGTCTCTGAAAATCTAAGCCAGGCTTAAGCCTCCATCTACTCTATCTGCATTTCACATTTGCCTCCTCTCTGATTCCATGCTTACTCCAAGGCCTGGGAAATCCTCAGCAGATGCCTGAGAGAGTGTTCGGCTGGTTCCACGCTGTTGACAGACAACACAGCTTCGAATGTGAAAACAAGGCTATTTCAAGCTGGCTTTGCAGTGATAGAATGTATGAATTTATAGACAGAGTGTAGAGGGTAGAAGAAACTCAGATGTTCTCTCTGCACTTGTTTGACATTTTTCTCCGAACTTGTCAACACGAAATGCTTTGTAAGAACAGCATGGAGAAAAATGCAAACATTTTGTGCCTGTCACTCTGAGGGCTTTCATCCTAAGATACTGCACATGGATGTGCATCACAAATATGTTTCCATTTATCAGAATTTCACAGCTGGCATCTTACATTAAATAGCTGGCAAATATGGAAGGCTGAAAACAACCACAAGTCCACTGAATATTCATGATACTGCTAATTTAATTATTTAGAGAAAATAGGACTCTGTTAGCTGAAAATAATGGGCACAATGGGTATGTCTGCACCTCACAAATTACATCTGTTCCAAGTGTTTGGTGCTTGTTCAGGGTTGAGGAAGCTTTGTATTTTTACTGAAGTGCAAAGAAAGTAAAGGTGTGAAAGAATCAAAGCTCTAAAATTAGCTTTTGTCTTTTTATTAACCATAATTACAAGGTTTCCCTGACCATAATCATTAACCTTAGGAGCCTAACCTTGTTCCTTTAATTCCACTCTTTTGAATCTTTTTTTAGTAGATCCTTTGTTTCCAGTACATTTGTCATTATGCAGCCACATTGCTCCCCAATGTAACCTGCTCAGTGTGTGTAATTTACCATAAATTACATTTTTACATTTTCACATCTGCCCTTTCTGCAAAGTTCACACTAATGTGTGTTATATCTTTAAAGAAAGCATTGTCAAGTGAAAGAATGAACTGCTTAGTTAGAAATATACTGCAAGATAATATATATAATAAGTTCAAGTTATTCATGTTCAGTTATTTACAAATCAGCACCTATTATCCATTACCTCTTCCTAATGTCTGTGAAATCAAAGTAAACTGTCATCCTATCCTCATTTGATTTAAAGCGTTAAAGAATGCTCAAAAAGAACAAAGAAAACAAAATGAATATGAATGAATATACAAAACATTCAGCACTATTCCCTTAAACATAAAAACTGCCCAGTGTGTAACCTGTCTTAGCAGAGATTCGAACTCTGCTTCTTGTAATGTAAGGTAAAGATCCTGCCATATCTCAGAGAAACCCCCAATAATTTGACACTCTGTCAGACTGGAAGGAAAATACTCCCTTTTAACATATTTATACTTTCTATTGTTAGTATGGAAACATGCAATGCACTAAGAATACCTGGTTGGTGCTGTCATACTGTTAAAATGTTGAGCGTGGAAAACTGCACTTCTCAACTTAGGTGGTGGGCATCTTGGCTAAGTAATGAAAGGTTACTAGGCAGTAAGTGGAAGGTAGTAGCATTGGTAGAAGCATCAAGGCATGTATTAATTTTTCATCTTCCATAGGGAAGAATTTCTTAGTGTATGGTGAGAGGCTCAACAGGTGTTTGATAAAGTGTACATGGCTGAAACTGGCATTCTTCCCAAGTGCTGTGGTCACTTTAAGACTGCGCTCTAAATTTACATTCCATATAGTTTATTCAAGATTCAAAGATTCAAAGTGTTTATTGTCATGTGTCACACAAGAAAAAGGCATTTCTCTGTGCAATGAAATTTTTTCTTTGCTGTCCACCTACAGATGCCGGTTAATATATACAATAGAAACAGAACATATAAATACAAATAGTACAAATAAATAAATGAAGACAAAAAGGGAGACAAAATATGGAGATTTGAAACAGGGATGTGTGCAAAAGAGCTATAGCTTAATATGTAGGATGATCTGATGTGTGTGTATATATATATATATATATATATATATATATATATATATATATATCTGTGAAAAATAGGTCAGCTTATGCAGATGTTGTACATGGAAATCCAAATGGGACACTGAGTGCATGCAGCAGTTTGATACATCAGTCTATATCAGCTATTTGAAATTAGATTTAGATTGAGAGCAATAAAATTGCTTGTATAGGTTTAGGAAAAGAACAATCCCGTGCCGACTGCTCTCTTAGGTAGTGCTTCCTTGACGAAGCTGATTGGCAACAGGTAAGTGTGATTACTCCAGGTGTGGCTGGCTCCAAGGCGGGAAGACTCTCCAGGCCTGGTGTGGCAGCAAAGCGCGAACACCTCAGCACACACACACACACACACACACCCCAACAGGGAAACGGGGACAATCCTGAGAATCTGATAGAATATTCATTAAACCCAAGAGAACATATGAGCCCATGACAAATATGTGAATGAGCACATTAGCCGTTTAGCATTGAGCTGTGCTCCAGTATGTCGGCAATATCTTTGCCGGCTGGCGATGTTGTGCCTGACGACGATGGCGTCTCAGATTTGGCCGGGGAAGATGCACTCTGAGCCTTCTTCATTATGAGATCCTGGAAGCACTGATCAATGTAATCTTGGAGAGCCTCTAAACTCTCCCCGTTGTTCTCCAGGGTGTTGGAGATGATGTAGACAAATATTGTTAGTTATAAGACAATTGATAAGTGTATTTGGTAATACTGAAGCTTAAAGGAATTTGTTCAATTCTAAACTACCATTCGCTTTAATTTTCCGCCAAAATCTCCGGCGTCTGACGTCAGTTACAACATGAGTCTTTTACCTTGTCCATCCTCAACGGTGTCATTTTTCTGTTGAGTTTGGACTTTTTCAGTCATGCTGCTTTATTTGAAGCTTTTAGTAATTAGATAATGTTGGAGCCCATTTTGATACTAGGTCCAAAATGTCAGCACTAGTGATTTAATTTCCACTTGATGTGATTTAGTTTTTCCATTAATCCATTTTTTTTCTTTTCTCAGCCCGATGCTGTGTCACTCTCACTCTGCCTGACCTCCTGTAATCATCTCATCTCCATTGTCAATTTCTCTCTACTATCCCTGGACCGATAAGCTTGCTCTGCTTGCAGTTCTTCCCATTTATCACACAAATTTCAATAAATGAAAACAGCTATATGGGGGAAAAACCCTGAATAGATGAGAAATCTTGTGCAGTGTGCAGTGTCAAGGCTAGCTTTAGGGAAAATTCAATCAAACCTCAAGTGTCTGGGAGATTAATAGCTGTCATTATTCATTCTCAACTCAAGGTGCTACGTGCATGCGGTTCATGTGAGTGCATGAAATGTGATAGAAATAGATTATATTTCCTGTGCAGAGCCTGAGCTGCTGATAATAATTTTTAAAAGACAATAAAAGCCCAAAATCTGTTCTGTAAACTGCTTTAAATGAACCTGGGGAGAAAAACTCTTTTTAAATAACCCAGCAGGCTTGGGTCAGGCACAAGTTGAGCTTCTTCCTCACTGCTTTCTCTTCCAGTTTACCTAACACAGGCTTTTCTCCTCCGTGTCCTAGAACATAACTGACAACGAAATTAAATGGCGGTGGGCTAGTGTCAGCAGCGAATTATGGAGAATGTGACAGCTCTGTGTTGATGGCAGATAATCGCACGGCATAATAATCTCTGCCAAGAGAATTGCTCCCGGCTTCTTTATGGTCATAGTAACTGAATCCTTGTCTGGCGCTGTAGGTAAGTCAGATAACACGGGCACCGTTTTGTAGCTCGTGGGCACTTGCTCTTGCAAACGCATAAACTCACTATCATCCGTCTTGCTTTCGTAAAACACAGGAAGCCCACATGTGACTTATGCCACTGTCAGCTCAGCAGCGCCTCCAGGAACAATATCAACTCCAACACCCACACTCCACATGCACACCCACACCCACACACACAGAATGAGTGTACATTTACCCAGTCATGACAAATCAGCCTTTCCACTGGCTGCCCCACCTTAGGGGGTTGTAACAACAGTGTCAGCTCAGATGAGGAAAGAGGCATCTCTCCCACACAGAACCACTGATTCTTGTGAGCGCTTTTACTTTCATGTTATTGGTCTGCTTTATTTCATTACACTCTAGAGTTTTATCGGGGAGACTGTAGCTGAATGAAGTTTCCCCAGAAATGACTTTAATCTGGCTTGTTTTCATCTCACAGTTGATCTGTTTTCTTTTGACTCAATGGGCAAGGCAGCTGTGCCGAGCGAGCAGTTTGATGCAGTTTAATCACACAATTTGTGACGTTAAATTTGAATGTTTTGACATGTTTTTCACCTCCACCCCCGCGCATGTTCATCGTGAATTACATTCACTTTACAGCATTTTCCTCCTTTTGTTGGGATTCAGCTGGCTGACTAAACACAGGAAAAGACCAGCGTCTGTCAGTGATAATTACTTATGCAAATAAGCCCAGCACAGTAATTGCAACTTACCAACACACATAAACACACACTGTGTGGCTACAGTGGCGTTCATCCTTGAAAACAAAGCTATCATAATTATTTAAACTGTCATTTACACAATGAAAAGACCGTTTAAGACCACAGATCAATTTTTCACATAAGTCATGAATAAATGAAAAGTAGTTATGGTCCAGCTGGTTCACCTGCAGCAAGCAGAAAGGCATTTTAACATGTGGAGGTTTGAGGTGGAGTTTGTTGCTCCACCACAGTCTCATGAAATACCACCTTGCTGTTGCAATGCATGGGGGGAAAGCCAAAACTCTCATTTCACTTGTCACTGGGAAATACAGACTGCAGACTGGCTGCAGTGAGTTTTACAGAAAGGCAAGCAGAGAGAATTACAGCGCCCACCATCAGCATTAATTGGATTGATGATATTGCGGCATATGTTTAAAGTCAAGATCATTTTAAATAGTTTATATTCTGTATAATGGCCAGCATCATTTTCCTATGAACTCATAGTGGGTCATCTGATTGTTTGGGGTTCGCTAGTTTCTCTCTATTACTGAAGGGTTGATACTTTACAATATAAAACACCTGGAGGCTTAATATTATTTCAGAATTATATTTATTGGTACTATTTGATCATCCGAGTTCTTCCCAAATGATCTAATGATCTAAAACATAACTGAATATCAATAGTAAGAGAGTTTTTAAAGGGATTGCAGTAGCACTCTGATTATAAGGAAACATTAATTTACATATTTGGTGAGTCTCAAATATGTTTAAAGTGAATATATCAGTAATATGTTCACTCACATTTTTTTTCTTACCAGATTCTACAATATTTATTTGCTGACTGCAGAGTTATTGAACTTTTTTATGGTTGTGGCCAGGTACTGGAAACACGTTACCTCAGGATAGGGAAAAAAAACAAAACTTATTTACCAAACCTAAATCTAGGCAGGGCTTCCAGTGCTTAAACTCAAGTGTAAAAAGTTCTTTATTTATAAACAATTATACATTTTATGGAGACAGTATTATAATCATTTCTATAATTTTTACTTTATAATAATTTAAGCAGTCAGAGTTGCTTCTTTCTGGACCTTTTCTCTAACTTGATCTTAGTTTGAGCTTGAAGGTTTCTTTCTCTTGCTTTCTTCAAAGTTACCTGCAAAAAACAGGCAGGGAAGAACTTCTTTCAGCATAATCAGTGATGTTGCTATTCTCCTCTTTTTTTAAAGGTAGGAAGAGTTGATTTTCTGTAGCTCCTGCTCCAAGCTCAGGGCCTTCAAATAATTTGTTTTCCCATAAAAGTCCTCACTGTTGCAGTGCTTGGCTTTAAAATTCTAAATTTCACAATGGAATCTCTGTTGGTGTCCCTGCACCCCTTTGTTTAGCAGGCTTCTACTCTCAGTGTCTTTGAGCTTTCAGGAACTGCTCAGTCTGTTCCTGCTGTTTCCTGGACTGCAGTCTGAGTAGGAAGCCTCAGTGGTTTAGGTTGAAGAATCTACAAGCAGCTCTGCAGTTGGGTGGATGCTCTGTTCATGCAGATTCCAGATGGTCCAGTTTTTAAGTGAACGTAACAATGATTAGCAGTGTTCTATTCTATTCAATCGTCAGTCAGTTCAGATTTGAGAATGTCCTCTTTTTTTAAAGTTCTCTATTTGTTCCGCAGTGTTTTAACACATAAAACTGATCCAACTGAGTCTAATAGTCTAAAGTTCTGTTATTTGCAATTGCCAGTCTGGCAAGAGACAGGTGCTGTCTGTGCTGGGAGTCATAGAGTTAGTATCTGAGAACAGCGATCTCCTCCCTCACATGTCATAATGCCATAATTAACCAAGAATTGGACTCAAGAGGCAGGAATCAGAAGATGACTGCAGTTTTTAGAATTTTATTGCATGGGTAAAAGGTGTAATTTATGAGTAGGTAAGTAATACTGGCGAGACGAAAGAAGCGGTTAGCAATGGCCAAGGTGAGGTTAAGGTGATCTTGCAGATTTGGTAATTAAATTCTGAAACCTTACTTGTTTCTTAAGCAGGTCATTCGGAAGGGCAACTGGTAGTCAGATGGGTTTCAAGAAAGGTGGAGAGTGGGAAGCCAGGTAAGCATTTATACTTACAGGTGGAACAACCAGCAGGAAAACTCAGTTAAATAGAACTGAATGTGTTAACTGACCTATTGAAAGGCGTTCTGGCTTCAGACAGGTCAGACTACGGAGGTGACAATAATCTGGGAGAGAGCAGTAAGCTGACAAACCAATCAAAATGCAAAACATAGGAAAACAAGTAAGGAGAGCTGGCACACAGCTCCACCTTTGAGTAGAGAAAGAGGGAGTGAGCTTGTGCATTCACCCACTTTCTCTTTTCAAGGAGGAGCAACCCTGAGGCCTGCCAGGACCATGACAACATGAAGGTCTGCCTCACCTGATCTGAAATTCAGATTGACCTGATGATGCCAAGTCCCTGTGTTGAGTTTCTTCTTCTTCTTCTGGAGTTTAAGTTTAGGTTTTCTTGCATCAGGTATGACCACTAACTTTGTAGATTCATAATGCTTGACTGAGTGTTTGAACTTCTTTTAATGACTTGCTTTCCTTATGTGTCATGGCAGTACAGAAGTGCTTCGCAGAGATTTTACTTCTGTTTCTGGTAAAAAAGAAAAAAAATGAATAAATATCATTAAAAACTAAAAAACCATCAACAAAAAAGTCCAAACAAGCCTAAGGAACATAAGGATGGATGAACTGTTTGTCTCATCTTACCTGTAGCTGCAAACTTACTGGGCAGTATTTCCTCAGTATTTGTTCTGAAACAGCTTGATTTGGCTTCTTGAAGCCTGGCAAAATAAAGCTACCCTTGATTAAAATCTCAAGGCTTTCCTTTCAGGGTAAGATGTAAGCAGGTGCTACAAAAGTAATCCAACCAACCTCTTATGTGGAAATTCCGAGTAAGCATGCTTACTCAGAATTTCTTCTCCATGGAGAAGGGATTTCTGCTGAGTTCATGTTTTGTTATCAAAGTCTGTGAAACAGACGTCTCAGTTTAGTCATACTTGCAAATCAGTCCTGCACTCAACGGCATGTCACAACTGCATACTGCAACAAGGCTGATCTCACAGGTTGTTCAGCCCAGTGTCACTGCAAGGTCAATTATTTCCTCATTTACTGAAAAGCTATTTGCTAATCTCACTACTGGGCCTCTTCTGAGGCCATATCTGATCGAGAATTTGCTCTCAGACAGCATACTCTTTAGACCAAGGATCATTAATGTTATCTTGGGTTATTTCAAAGGGAATGAACAGGATCTCTTGCGAAGGTGAGCTGAAAGGAGAAATCAACTGGGTTGGAGGTGCAGTTAATCACATGAGGTTGTGGGAAGGTGGTTGCTATGGAGCACCAGCCAAATCAACAATGGCAGTCCACACTCTGTTTTTAGTCATGGGGATATTTTCCTAGCACTGGGGTCAGCACAGCCAAAATCCCCAAGGCCTCATAACCCGTTCCTTCTGGTTTGATGATAAAGTCTGACAAACTGACTATCAGTTTGCTTTCTAATGAGTCAGAAGATCAGAAGCAAGACTTGATACAAGCAGAACATGTGCTCTAATATTGAGCAACAGAGAACAGAACATGACTCTAGTTCAGGATGAAAATCAAACGTGTCCTGAATATTTACATCCTACTGGACTTTCTTCCCCAGTTTCATGCTGAGATTGTTTCAACTGACTCGCATATTTAAACAGACAGCTGAAAATGATTTAAGCAGGCAAAGCATGGCAAGATTTTCTTCTCTGCACTAAAGTGAGTACAAATAGCAGGAAAACCATTATAGAAAACAATCTCCTTGGTTCTAATAACATTTTCTCTGTTATTTAGTGTGACACGGGTCTATGCTTAATGCAAGCTGAGCCACAACTTGCCAGCAGAAACTTAAATTAGCACTTGAATGCCTCTGAAATTCACCTCAGCTCAGCTGCTGTGCTTGGAACTTAACAATTCCCACTGGTAATGATTTGTGGCTTGCTTTGATAATTGTGATTTTTATCAGGTGTATTCAGAAAGAATGTGACTGCCAAGATAAGGAAGAAATTGAATTGAGTTTTAATAGAAGCGTAGCGTATTCATTCATGACTACAATATGCACACTCATGGATGCTCTCACTCACAAATCACAGATGAACATGTGCTTTTCTTTGATGTTGGCATGCTGCTGGTCTATGCTGGTGACAGTCCCCTATATATATATATATATATATATATATATATATAAGAAAAAAAACACCCATCTCGCCCCTGCGGGCGGTTTATCCTTCAAGCTCGGGTCCTCTACCAGAGGCCTGGGAGCTTGAGGGTCCTGCGCAGTATCTTAGCTGTTCCTAGGACTGCGCTCTTCTGGACAGAGATCTCCGATGTTGTTCCCGGGATCTGCTGGAGCCACTCGCCTAGCTTGGGAGTCACCGCACCTAGTGCTCCGATTACCACGGGGACCACCGTCACCTTCACCCTCCACATCCTCTCGAGCTCTTCTCTGAGCCCTTGGTATTTCTCCAGCTTCTCGTGTTCCTTCTTCCTGATATTGCTGTCATTCGGAACCGCTGCATCGATCACTACGGCCGTCTTCTTCTGTGTGTCTACCACCACTATGTCCGGTTGGTTACCCACCACCATTTTGTCCGTCTGTATCTGGAAGTCCCACAGGATCTTAGCTCGGTCATTCTCCATCACCCTTGGGGGCATCTCCCATTTTGACCTCAGGACTTCCAGGTTATACTCGGCACAGATGTTCCTGTACACTATGCTGGCCACTTGGTTATGGCGTTCCATGTATGCCTTGCCTGCTAGCATCTTGCACCCTGCTGTTATGTGCTGGATTGTCTCTGGAGTATCTTTACACAGCCTGCACCTGGGGTCTTGCCTGGTGTGATAGACCCCAGCCTCTATGGATCTTGTACTCAGAGCTTGTTCTTGTGCTGCCATGATTAGTGCCTCTGTGCTGTCTTTCAGTCCAGCTTTGTCCAGCCACTGGTAGGATTTCTGGATATCAGCCACCTCCTCTATCTGCCGGTGGTACATACCGTGCAGGGCCCTGTCCTTCCATGATGGTTCCTCGTCTCCCTCCTCTTTCTTGGGTTTCTGCTGCCTGAGGTATTCACTGAGCACTCGGTCAGTTGGGGCCATCTTCCCAATGTATTCTTGGATGTTCGTTGTCTCATCCTGGACTGTGGTGCTGACACTCACCAGTCCCCGGCCCCCTTCCTTCCGCTTAACGTACAGCCTCAGGGTGCTGGACTTGGGGTGAAACCCTCCATGCATGGTAAGGAGCTTTCTTGTCTTTATGTCAGTGGCTTCTATCTCCTCCTTTGGCCAGCCTATTACCCCAGCAGGGTACCTGATCACGGGCAGGGCGTAGGTGTTGATGGCCCGGATCTTGTTCTTACCGTTCAGCTGACTCCTCAGGACTTGCCTGACCCTCTGCAGGTACTTGGTGGTTGCAGCTTTCCTAGCGGCCTCTTCATGGTTCCCATTCGCCTGCGGGATCCCCAGGTACTTGTAACTGTCCTCTATGTCTGCAATGTTGCCTTCTGGTAGTTCAATCCCCTCAGTTCTGACTACCTTCCCTCTCTTCGTTACCATTCGACTACACTTCTCCAGTCCGAACGACATTCCAATGTCATTGCTGTATAGCCTCGTAGTGTGGATCAGTGAATCGATGTCTCGTTCACTCTTGGCATACAGCTTGATGTCATCCATGTACAGGAGGTGGCTGACAACTGCTCCGTTCCGTAGTCGGTATCCGTAGCCAGTCTTGTTAATGATCTCACTGAGGGGGTTCAGGCCTATGCAGAACAGCAGTGGGGACAGAGCATCTCCTTGGTAGATCCCGCACTTGATGGTGACTTGTGCTATGGGCTTGGAGTTGGCCTCTAGTGTTGTACGCCACATCCCCATTGAGTTCCTGATGAAGGCTCTTAGGGTCCTGTTGATCTTGTACAATTCTAAGCATTCCAGGATCCAGCTGTGGGGCATTGAGTCATAGGCCTTCTTGTAATCAATCCAGGCAGTGCACAGGTTGGTCAGTCTGGTCTTGCAGTCTCGGCTGACTGTTCTATCTACCAGTAGCTGGTGTTTTGTACCTCCTCAAGCGGCTGGCCAAGGCTGTGAGTCTGTGCTTGGCAGTTTCCAAGGCCTCAGGTATGGACAGTTTGCTGTATTTCTTATGCACCTTCTTTGCCACACCTTTCTGCAACTCCGTTAGTTGGCTAACCTCCCTCCGTGCTGCTTTGATCTTGCTCTCTAGCCTCCTTCTCCATGGAGGGTACTGCCCCTTGTGGCTGTTCAACTTGTAGCCAAGCATCTCACTGATCACTGCTGCCGTATTGTAGATCAGTTTGTTAGTGTCGGTAATCGTGGTTGTAGGTATCGTCCGTAGTGCTGCATTAACATCATCTAGCAGACCTTCTGAGGGTACTTCACGTAATCTTGGTAACCGGCTACGGGGGATCCAGGTTTCAAGCTTGGCCATGATCCTATTTCTCAGGTCAGTTCCTCTCGCACTCAACGATCCTTCTACTATCGCACTTGGGGCTATGTACCCAATCTCGGGTGGGGGTGATGATATCTCCCCCCTGACCTGGCGTCCTGACTCCTCCTTGCCGTAGCATTTATGTTGTACCTCGTCAATCTCTAGCTGTGATAGCAGTCCCTTCTTTCGAATGTTGGAACACTGAGCTACTAGTTGTTTCGCCGTCATTGGGGATGTTGGGTATCGAAGAATCCATAGGTCCCTCATCCTATTCATGTAGCCCCTTCCGCCAGGGTTACTTGTGTAGTAGCATTCCAACAACGCCCTGTTTTCGTCTCTTGCCCACCGATGCCTTCTTGTTCCAGTAGCCCACTTGAAATACAGAGCAGCCAGGGGCAGCTTGGCTCCTCCTAATAAGACACGTCTGAAAACACAATTTGTAAAGTTTTATTTGCTGCACCTTTTTTTTCCTGTATCTTTATTGTTATACATATATAAAATTAGGCTCTTATAGTTGTGTGATTCATTCAGAAGGATAGATATTACCATTTCACTTTAAGTGAGGTGTTGGCATGCTATTTGTTTCAGTGCTCAATTATAAAAACAGGAAATAAAATATTAACAATCACGAATGTCTTTCAGCAATATTTTTAACTTGTTTTGCCTCTATTATAATTTAGATTGATATTTTACTCTCCTCCTTTGTCATTTTTCAGGTCTCTATGAAAGATGCACAGACTGTTAATCTTGCTAGATACAAATAACTGTATGCATAATTGTAAGAATTAGGATAAAGAGAAGCTTAAATGTTTATAAATATTCTAGTTTTTGTTTTTTACTTAAAAAAGTGAAATTAAAAGGTAAGATCTTTGTGTGTTCAAATGCACTGATGACATCATATCATCTGTAGCAACAGAATTATTGTAAAAATGTAAAGAAATAAATATTAGGTATTGAGAGCTTGAAAATGAAGGCAACAGGACTACTTTAAGTTTGTGAAGACTTATGAGCTAAGGTGTGGGTTAAGGGCAAGACCTTGGCCATCATGCAAACTATTGAGGTCACCAAGTATACTACTTGAGGTGGTCTTGTCGTGGCACTGGAACTTGCACGGTAGACATTTTATAGTGAAGTCTCTCCTCACTGATGTCCAACAGGACATAGACGGGAAGGCGCGAAAGGAAGCGGAAAGGAAATGGTCTTTGGACAAAGTGTGACGTTCTCATTGTTAGTCTCCTTAAAGTTCTGCAAAGGATACATCTGTACATCCTCGATTATTGTGCATCCAGCAAGCCTTGTCTGTCCTTGTCCTCTTAATGCATTTTAGGAATTAAGACATCACTTGTATAACATACTGAGATTGATTTCCAGGTCACCGGCAGGATTAGAGAGGACAGAGGAGACAAAGAGGCATAAATTAGAGAAATAAGAAACATGTTGTGTGTGCCATTGCTCTCTCCCCTTAAGGCCCACCCTTTGTCTCCTGCGGAGACAGTGTGCTGGAGACTCTGCTCAGCAGTCACAAAGTGTAAAAAAGATGGTAAGAAGATTTGGTCAGTGGGTCAGTTGTCTGGTGCTGAAAGCTTCTGGTGAGTGGTTGTGTTCTCCTGTTTAGCTTTAGAAAGTCATTTTGCTGCCATGATTTTGCTCTTGTAGGAAAAGCTGTTTCTCCCTATTTTAACCGCTTTGTTTTCCTGAATCAGTCTTCCTTGATTATTTTTCTAGCTTTATGACATCCCCCTGTGACCCTGAATTGAATAACAAAATAGATAACGTTACTTCCCTGGATCATTTTATGGTAGTGCAAGTTGATCAGATTTTAGAAAACCAGCAGCTAATGCTTAAATTTGGAGTGGCTGTAGCCCAGGAGGTAGTGCAGGTTCTATTAATCGGAAGGTTGGTGGTTCAGTCGCTGGCTGCTCCAGTCTGCATGGCAAAGTATACTTGGGCAAGATACTGTCAGTGCGCTACAATGTAGCTTGCCATCACCAGTGTGTGAATGTGTGTGTGAATAGAAGAATGACTGAATGTAGTGTAAAGCGCTTTGGGGTCCTTAGGGACTAAGTAAAGCGCTATACAAATACAGGCCATTTACAATTTACCATACTGAACTTTAAGTTGCTCCCGAGTGTGACTGTTAGAAAGCATTTGAGCACAGAAAAAAGTGCTTGTGTAAATGAGGCTTGTAGTATAGAGTAGAAAGGCGCTATAAGAACCAGTCCATTTACATTTCACAGCTATATTTGTTTGGACATAAGGACCATTAGACAGCAACCCTCTGCAGTAAATTAACATGTATAACAAGTATATAGATGTAGATGTAGCGAAGGTGACCAAACACTAGAATTCATCAGTGCAATCTAATTCAATGTAAAATAAATAATCGAATCAATAAATACAAATAAAAGTTTAAGAGCTCTGTTTTGTGCTTTCCACAAAACTAAATACACAATAAAATATCTGAGTTCTGAGTGTAGTAATTTTAATAAGATGTATGTTTTATGCTGATATTGGCAGCTCTCCCAGTTCCTCCGTAGCTTCAGTGAAATACATAATGAGTTTATGCCCATGACATTTCTAAGGAAATAAAAGCTCTTTTTATGATTGCACATATAATAGATAGTATGAGTAAAGTTCTACCTTTCACTGGGTTTCGCACTGACATAAACGATAATTTCTGTTTTCTGTTGCACTTGTACGTTAAACTACAGGAGACGCATGCTAATGATTTCCAGAACAGGGCTTTCAATGTTCATAATTTATTGTGCATTAAAAAATGGATGTTGTAAATGTGAATCTCCTGCTGTGTTGCTGGTGGCAAACAGCAGGAGATTCACATATGCCAACTGTGAATCCCTTTATCCCACAAACTGTGATGCACTGATTGACTTTCTCTGCAATTTGAGCTAAAGTAGCTCGTCTGTTGGACTGGACCACACGGGCCAGCCTTCACTCCTCACCTGCATCAGTGAGGGTTGGCCACCCATGAGCCCATTGCTGGTTCACCATCATTTCTTCCATGGACCACTTTTGCTAGATACACCACAGAAGAGCCGCAGTTTTTGTTATGTGCAGGCTGTGTGCAGGCAGGAGTGGTAGTAGGAGGACCCAATGTGCAGACACTCGGAGGCAGAACGTGAACTCAAAAAAGCTTTAATGCTGAACTCAAAGGGCAACAAAACTAGGAATATAAAATGCACTTACACAGACAGAACACACAGCTAGATAGGGGTAGATCACAACACCAACAAGCTGAAACACAAGGCTTAAATACATAGAGGGAGCAATCAGGGAATGAGTAACAGGAGGGAAACACAGCTGGGGCAAATCAGGCCTAACGAAACAGGGGAAGCAAAACCAGATACATTAACATCAGACATGGACCTTCAAAATAAAACAGGAAACAACACAGACTGAACTAAAGACACAGACTCACACGCAGGCACTGCAACAGAGGGAACCGAGACGTAAACCATAAGACAGAACACAGACAAAGAAACCAAAGACTAGAAATGATAAATAATATAATAAACTCAAACCTCTGGGTCAAAGACCCAGGCATCCTAACAGTTTTGGAGACGCTATGACCCAGTTGTGTAGCCATTTCAATTTGGCCCTTGTCA
This sequence comes from Perissodus microlepis, assembly GCF_051167445.1. NCBI lineage: Eukaryota > Metazoa > Chordata > Actinopteri > Cichliformes > Cichlidae > Perissodus > Perissodus microlepis. Next base: position 13,528,514 of record NC_140482.1, on the reverse strand, counting down.
GACTTACTCAAATCAATTCATCCACTTGCCCATTTGTTCTTGTTAGCAGAGACGGGTCTTCCAGCAGAATCTGCATGAATATTGAAGATACTTATTATCTAGACGGAGGAATAATCACACGTGGAGCATCGGCTTTTACCGGAACATTCACACCAAAAGGTGACTTTGTTTATTGAACTCTCGCGTGTACTCCGCAGCATAACAGGAAGCATCCTTTCAAAATAAAATCACAACAGATGACAATGAGGGCATACCTATTAACTAGCTCAACACCCCCACTTGCACTCACGTTGTCAGCTTTACATGCATTCCAAAAGAAACAGTTTTTCTTTACTATTTGTTTACACTCCAAACATATATTTCTCAAACTTCAATAACTTCACCTTTGTTGCTGGCTTTGTCATAACATCGGCCACCATCAGACCTGTCGAACAATATTCCAATATCAAATTTCCAGCATTAACTGTTGATCTTACAAAATGATACTTGATATCGATATGCTTACACCTCTGTCTGTTAACAGGATTCTTTGCCAATGCGATAGTCCCTTGATTGTCCTCAAAAATCTTTGGTGGTCCCGTTTGATGCTCATACATGCTTTGCAACAGTTGTGTCAAGTACAAACATTCTTGTGTTGTTGCTGCCAAAGCTATGTACTCTGCTTCACAAGTTGACAAGGCAACAGTTGGCTGCTTCTTTGTTCGCCATGACACCAAAGTACCTTCTTCATTCAGGCTTATGCAGTAACCTGTAGTACTCCTCCTGTCAGTCACATCTGCAGCCCAGTCTGAGTCACTGTGACCTTGTACTCTCAAATCTTTGTCACTTTTCCTGTAGCACAATGTCTTGTCTTTTGATTGTTTCAAATACCTTAGAACATGTTTCACAGTAGTCCAATGTTCCACAGCTGGTTCTTTGAAGTGCTGTGACAGCTTACTTACAACAAAACTCAAATCTGGTCGTGTGCAAGAGGTCAAGTAAATAAGGCCACCTACTGCCTCTCTGTACATTCTGACATTGTTCATTTTCTCAGCATCATCATTGTAGTTTTGTTCACAAGGAGTTGATCTTGGTTTACAGTCTTGCATTTGAAATCTTTCCAGTATGTTTTCTACATATCTCTCTTGTGACATTTTTACACAGTCTTTGGTTTGCTCAAAATCAATACCAAGAAAATGTTTGAGTTTCCCCATATCTTTCATTTTGAACCTTGCAGTTAGCATTCCCTTCACAGTTTTCAAAACCCTTTCATCACTGGCTGCAATAACAATATCATCAACCCATATGATCATGATCACTTTGTCTTTTCTTGTTTTTCTTGTGTAAACACAATGATCTACAGGACTCTGCATGAAACCGTTCTCTATCCAATAGTCATGTAATGTCCTGTTCCAGTTTCGGCCTGACTGTTTAAGCCCATAAAGTGACTTTTCCAGCTTATAGACCAGTTTCTCATCTGTTTTCCCTTTTACTTCATAGCCTTCTGGCTGCTCAACATAAACTTCAAAATCTATTGGTGCATGCAAGTATGCAGTTTTTACATCCATCTGATGCAAAATCAGGTTTTCTTGTATCGCACACTGCATCAATACTCTTATGCTAGTCAGGTTAGCAGTCGGAGAAAAAGTTTCATTATAGTCTATCCCAAAACACTGGTTGTAACCTTTAGCTACGTACCGTGCTTTATATTTTTCTGATCCATCACCACTGTTTTTCTTCACATATACCCATCTACCCCCCACTGCTTTCTTTCCCTCAGGTAAGCTTGTTAGGGTAAAGGTGTTGTTCTCTTTTAAGGATTGCATGTCCTCATCCATAGCTGCTTTCCACTCTTTAGAGTTGGGTGACTTTACAGCTTCACTGAATGTCACGGGTGAGTTACTTATCAGTCTGTAACAGTAGTCTATGTTAGTCAGCACTTGATCATCAATGTCTTCTCCTGACTCATATTCATTTAGATAATCTGGTTTCTTTCTTGTTCTAGAAGGATACCTTCTGGAGTTTTCAGTCTCATCACTAAGTGGCATCTGACTGTTCACTTCTGGTTGGTTGTCAGTACCTGGTTCCTGTGAACTGGTACTGGGGCTTTCCCTGTTCATGTTTGGTCTCTCCCTCACCTGTATGTCCTCATCCTCAGATGTCGCATCAGTTTGTGTTTGCTTTTCTTCATTGTGTTTGGTTACAAACTTAACCAGCCTAAACTTTTGCACTTTAGCGCTGTCTGGGAAATAAACCTTGTATGCTGGACTGTTCTTGTCGTAGCCTACAAAAATCCCTTTTGTACACCTAGAATCCAGCTTACCCTTGTCTTGCTTGTAAGCATAACACTCACACCCAAACTTTCGCATTCTGGATAGATTAGGCTTCCGCCCAGTCAGCAAAAAGTAAGGTGTCTGTCCTGTCCGGTTGTTAAAGCACCTGTTTCTCACAATAGCCGCTGTTTGAACTGCATACGTCCATAATTCCTTTGGTACGGCACTCTCAATAAGCATGCACCTTCCCAATCAAAAAGTGTTCTCCAGCCACGTTCTGCTGTACCATTCTGGTGAGGGGAATATGGGGCTGAAGTTTCATGTCTTATTCCATGTTTGTTTAACAATCCCTGGTAACTCTTTGCCATGAACTCTGTGCCATGAACTCTGTGCCGTTGTCTGACCTGATACACTTTACCTTCCCGTGTGGGGCTGTATCAGCCAAAAAGATTTCAGTTGCTTGCATTGTTTCACTTTTGTTTTTGAGAAAATATACAAATACTGCACCGGAAAAGTCATCGGTAAACAATAATGCAAATCTGTGTCCATCTCGTGATTCTGGATCTATCGGCCCTGCTAGATCCGTTTGTACCAGCTCAAGAGGTTTCTCGGCTCTTCTGTCAGGGTTTCTATTCCTAATCTGGACAAATTTTCCCTGGATACACACCTCACAGTTCAAACTTTGGTTGTTTTTTTTCCCCTTGATTTTCATACCTTCAACCACATTTTGTAACTTCAGAATTACAGTTTCAAGGTAATAAAGTCTGTTGTGCTCATGGATGTAGAACTTTGTACCGTCTCTGTGTTGAAGGACGCTCCTTCCTTTCTTAAAGATGATAGTAGCTCCATTCACGGTGGCCGCTCTCACAGAGAAGATATTCTGTGGAAATGAGGGAATGTATAGAGCGTCTGGTTGTAACCTTTAGCTACGTTGTCGTCTCCTGCAAGTCGACTCTCGATGGGTGTTGCTTCTACAGTGACCGCACCACTCTTTGTTGCGGCATGCTCTGACATTGTGTCCCTGCTGGCCACACTTAAAACAGACTATGTCTGACATGTCTCTCCTGTGGTCACTAGCAGCTGCTGCGGGTCTCGTGCTAGGTTGCACTCTCGCCTTCATGATGTTATCCTCGTTCCACTAAGCGCATTTTCTCAGTGTCCTCATAACTGCGGAGTTTTGTTTTAAATTCCGCAAACTTGATTTCTGATTCACTTTGCGTAATGTGAACAGAAAAAGGTTTAAATGCTTCTGGTAAACCTTTTAACACCATCGCTACAAGCAGACCATCACTAAGTGTCTCTCCAGCATTTCTCAGGGCTGTAATAAATGTCTCTGCGTATGATGTACTCCGTGACGCTCTCACTGCTTGCTTTCTTCAGAGAAGTCAGTTCAGTATAAAGGCTGATAATTCTTGGTTTACCTTTTCCCGCATAATAGTCTCTTAAAATTTTCAGTGCCTCGCGTCCATCATCGGCAGCTTCTCTCATCACGAGCGATAAACTCTTATCATCCAGGAACTGTATTAACTCTGCATAGGCCTGGGCATTCTTATCTTCGTCGTCCTCATCTTCGTCATCACTTTTCAATATTGTGTCTTTTAGACCTTGTAATCTAAGATGTCCCAAAAATTTTGTCTCCCACAGTTTATAATTCTTCTCATCTCCGTCAAAAACCAACCTTGCCCATCGGCCACTGGGTTCACCAGCAAGCTTACTCATGGTGCTAACTTAGCATGCTAGTCCTCACCGAACACGCTGTACTTTTCTGGTGGTAAACTTTCCCCTGGCGTAGCTTCAATATTTTCCTGGGCCCATAACCTCTTAGCAGAGACGGGTCTTCCAGCAGAATCTGCATGAATATTGAAGATACTTATTATCTAGACGGAGGAATAATCACACGTGGAGCATCGGCTTTTACCGAAACATCACACCAAAAGGTGACTTTGTTTATTGAACTCTGTGTATACTCCGCAGCATAACAGGAAGCATCCTTTCAAAATAAAATCACAACAGATGACAATGAGGGCATACCTATTAACTAGCTCAACAGTTCTACTTTTAACACACCAACTGAGAGATAAGAGATAATCAGTGTTATTCACTTGGTGCATTCTCGGTAAGTAAATTTCCAAGTAAAGTTAAGAAAATTATGTTAGTCAGGAAAGCTATCGGAATTTTTGTGGGGCCTCAGAATGAGAGTGACTGACAGTAATTTTGTCTTCCATTTGTGAACAGTTGTACTATAACAGCTGTCATTTTCTCAACCAGCTGCTTGCTGATGTTCTTGCAGCCCATTCCAGCCTTTTGAAAGTCAGCAATCTTTTCCCTGGCATCCTTAGACAGCTCTTTGGTCTTTCTGTGGTGGTGAGGTTAATGATGTAGACATGTTAGGAGTGCAATTAAATACCCTTCAACAAAGTGGTGCAATTAACTGTGAAAGTTGGCTTGGTAACTGTTTATGCGTAAGTTGCTAGATTGTATGCTTATGCCAAATTCTTGCTAGTTAGTAATGGATCAAATAATGATTTTCCATACTAAAATGGACATTGATGTGTTATTGGTCCAGAATGTTTTTGTTTGCTTGATAGATTTCTATTAAATAAACATAGAAATTGGAAACTGATATTCATTATAAACAAAGTGTAAATCAACATCAACTTTAAACATGAACTATACTAAATATGTAACAAAAAAAAAAAAAACGTTTTGGAGCCCAGCCAACTCAGTTTTTTAAATCTCCAGGCCTTTTTTTGGGCATTGGCACTTCTCCACACCTGCCTCTCTGCTCCGTGCGTCATCAATTTTTACCTGTGACTGGACCAAATTTTCATGCCTTTTGATGTGTTGTGCTTCTCACACTCTTATTAATGGCTAACAAATTTAGGTCATTACATCCTGTCTGCTCTATTTCAGGCCCTTCGCCGTCCCTGTAGCCACAGTCACTCTGTTATTGCTGCTGTAATAATGATTATGATAATGAAAAGCTTTAACAGTAATGACTGCCATCATTAAAAGATTAAATTAGCCACATGTAATAGTGTAACTCCTTTTCACTTCCCCTTGGGTTAATGATACATTTTCAAGTAAGAATTTATTTTACAGTGACAGCTGTAATTTCACTTTTATGGCTCTCCCAGTGCTTGATCAAGACAGAGGGGAAAAAAAAGGTGTGTAACCTAAGCAGTTTTTAATATGATCCTGTCCCATTACAGTTTTTTCAAGACACAAAGTGCAGAGTCACTGTACAACTCTTCAGAAAACTAAAGTAATCACCAAATAAATGTCATGTAGCTCAGTTTTCACCAGCTGCCTTTTGCCTTTTAAAGTTCAGGCTTGTATGTTTAAAATTGATTTAATAATTCAAGTGAAGATGATACTTTAACAGATCTGTTGAAAGCATAACAAACTTTTAGTGAGAGTGAGTGTTTGAGTGAAGACACCCCGTGAGCTCATAATGAGAATATAACCTCCAACTGCGACCTCAGAGCCGGCATCTTTATGCTCTCTCTAACCTGAAGCCAAGTCTAATTTAACTTCTTTCTTTTTCCCCTGACTTGTGAACACATTTAAATTCTGACTAAAGACATCACTGCCTTAAGGCCCTATTGACAAGGTGAAAAACAAGGGTCTCCTCCATCTTATTTACTGCTCCTGCGAGCCAACCAATTTGCTAGCTATCCTCTCAGTGAGCTGTAATGGCTTCTTGGCTGTCAGCGCTTTAAATCCTTCAGAGACCCACAGTCTGGCAGTAGATGAGGCCAAGGTAGGAGGACAGTAAAACAAACTGTCCTTATCAGGGGTGTAGTCTTTCCACAGTCACAGCGATGTTCCGCCACTTTTTTTTTCACCCGGAGAGGAAATAAAAATATTTAGTTAGCTCAAAGTTAAAAACAAAATGAGTAATCAAAGCTGTTGTCATGATGTCTAGAGCCAGATTCAGATTCGTGGGCTGCACCAGTGCAAAACCCTCTTTTGACATCAAAAAGCTATTGATTAGGTTTATCACAGAGGCCTGGTGTCAGTTTTATGACTGAAAGCCACCAGGCAAATTAATTTGATGTATTGCAAAAATGCACCCATGGGGATGAAAAGTTAATTTATATACAAAGATGCAATCAGTTCATTTCATCAATTACCTGCCAAGAGCAATACAAACTGGAGGCTTGGAAAGGACCACAACCCATGAGAGGGATATGCAGTGTGAGGGAGCAGCTGTATGAAAATAATACAGTGTAAGCGCAGGTTTTACGCATGATTCTTTCTAGAAACAGAACGGCAGTTAAGATAAATCAGAGGAAGCTGAAGAAAATTCATCGTGGTTTCCTATAATGGTGAAGTCTTCTGTTAGAAATTGCTGGGAACTGTTTCAGATTCAGATGGAGTGCACAATTTATCCAGAGGCTAGCTGCGTCATTACAAACGACTCGATCTTAAACCTGAAATCTAACAGCTGGCGCGTGTGTGTGTAGAAAAAGACCAAACATTATTTACAGTGAGCTCCTGAGCCATTCCCGAAGATACTGTCTCTGCATGAATCTACTTTTTTTTAATTTGTTTGCTTTTTAAAGGAGTAAAAACTTGTCTTGTTAAATCTAAAAAGTCTTTAATTAATTAATTAATTATTTCGGTTCATTCCTTTTTGTGGTATGAATGGTATGAATCAGATAGTCTAAGATGCTGATTACCTTGGGGAGATCATTTGTTATGAACCAGGATTATGTGCCTGTTGTTTTGTTGGTGCTTGGGACATGGATATTCAAAGTTATCACAGAGTTTCCGAGCGTCAAGAACTGGAGTTAGAAGTATCATCAAAAAAATTCAAAGAGAGTCACACAGTACAGAACAAGCCTGGAAAAGCTAGGAAGCAAAACATTGAAAAAGAAAACTAAAGAGAGATGTGCCTAAAGACCCCAGGACAACTGCCAAGATACTAATGAATGACTTAGCCAACTGAGCAATTGTGGTCTCAAAGCAAATAACTGTGAGGTTCAAGAAAATCTCGACTTTTGCAGAAGAGACATCCTCAGCTCAGACTGAAGTAAGCTAAGAACAACTGGAGAAAGATTATTCAAACTGGAATGAGGTGCTTTGGTCAAATGAAACAAAACTAAAGCTATTTGTTCATAAAAATGTTGTTTATGTTTGGAGAAACAAGGGACAGGTGTATAACCGAAAGAACCCTTTCCCCACGTTGAAACATGGTGGTGGGAGAATTATGCCCTGGGGTTCTTTCAGTACATCTGGACTCGGTAAAAGGAATCACGTAGTTTGAAGGACATGTTAAGGTTTTGAAAGTAAACCTTAAGAAGTTGGGAGCAAAACTGGGTCTCGGTCATCACTTTGTCTTCCAACAAGACAACCCAAAACATGCATTGCTTCTGATGAAGAACTACCTCCAGACGACCAAAGTGAATGTTACTGAGTGTAATGTGCAAAGCCCTGACTTTGATCCCATTGAAAATATAAAGAGTAAAGACCAAAGTCCATACCAGAAGACCATCAAATCTAGAGGAGCTTGCCAAAGAAGAATGGGCTGAGATTGCTCATGAGATGTGTGATATTAATCTCTGGCTCTCTTCCACAGCATGTCCTTTATCCTGTCTTCCTTCTCTCACCCCAACCGGTCACAGCAGATGGTCCCGCCCCTCCCTGAGCCTGGTTCTGCTGGAGATTTCTTCCTGTTAAAAGGGAGTTTCTCCTTCCCACTGTCACCAAAGTGCTTGCTCATAGGGGCTCATATGATTGTTGGGTTTTTCTCTGTATGCATGGTAGGGTTTACCTTCCAATATAAAGTGCCTTGAGATGACTGTTGTTGTGATTTGACGCCGTATAAATAAAATTGAATTGAGTTTATACTTATTAAAAAGTACAACAAACAACTTAAACTGTTATCCAGCCAAAGTATACACAAATGGCTATTAGCATCAGGGAGGCTAATAATTTTAACCCTGGTAGTTTTTGTTTTTTGTAAAATTATTTTGTTTCTCTGCAAAATGATGCTCTTCTGACAAAGATCTGCAATCCTCAAACCTTCCTTTATATTACCATCCATGCCTGACCAACTGCTGTAGGTATAATGTGTAGGGGACCCAACTTGTCCATATACTGTATGTAAGCACCTTAAACTTAACTGCTTCCTGCTTGTCAGTGCGCCCCAGGGCAGCTGTGGCTACAACGTAGCTTGCCATTGCCAGTGTGTGAATGTGTGTGTGAATGGGTGAATGACTGAATGTAGTGTAAAGCGCTTTGGGGTCCTTAGGGACTGAGTAAAGCGCTATACAAATGCAGGCCATTTTGTTTTAAAAGGATCTGTTGTATCTGCATAGTTTGTTCTTTTTTAAAAGCCCATAAATCAAGACATACATATGCAATTTTGGTTTATTTCCATCAAACCAGCCTTAACCACATGATTGGGATCATATGTTTGTTGGGTTTTTCTCTGTATGTATCATTGTAGGATCTACCCTACAATATGAAGCACCTTGAGGCGACTGTTATTGTGTTTTGGTGCTGTATAAATAAAACTAAATAGAATTGAATTAACCCAAATTGTGAAAAAAAATTGCTTGTCAATGGAAATGTTCCAAAAATAAACAAGCCCTTTACACCCTCACCAATATCGCAATATCAAACCACAAAATCACAAAATATAACTGTGTAGCTGTGTTGTTATGTTATTTGAAACTGAAACTAACACAAAGAAAAAGCTGTGACACCAGTCATCATGTTCTTACATTTGCTTTTCTACAGGTATTTGACTCATACAAAACAAACCCAAGTGCAGATGATTTAAAAACCTGTTTGAAATCCAAACACTCACAGTGTGTGGATGAACATGTGTGTATCATCAAGTCATGGTAGATGCATCACACTAAAAAGTCAATATTAGTCTCTGAAGGTGGTTATAGGTTTCACTTGGACATCCACACAACTTTATCTGCATATAATGGTGCTTAAGCTGTTTTATTTTATAAATCAGACACTTGTCATGTTAATAAGGGCTAATTAATGCTGAGACAGAAAATGTCAGGGGTGAGGGCTGCTGAGCTAATCGTCATTGGTTTCATGCTGCTTCATGGCAAGACAAGAGAACATTTTGCTTACATTACTCACATTTTACAGGAAAGACAGCAAAGGGGATCTCTGAAAGGCAATAAATAAATAAAATTTTTATTAAAAGGTCGGTGTTAAGTAAATGGACTGGTTCTTATATAGTGCTTTTCTACTCTTCTGAGCACTCAAAGCGCTTTACACAACTTGTGCATTCACCCATTTGCACAAGCACATTTTTCTAAGTGCTAAGTAACATTCACACACACTCATACTCCGATGGATGCATTGGAGAGCAATTTGGGGTTAGTATCTTGCCCAAGGATATTTGGCACGCAGACTAGGGGAAGCCAGGAATCGAACCACCAACCTTCCGATCAGTAGATGACCTGCTCTACCGCCTGAGCTAAGATAAACAGACCGAACTCTGGATGCTGTGCAGATGATTTAAAAACCTGTTTTAAAACCAAACACTCACAGTGTGTGGATGAACATGTGTGTCATGGTAGATGCATCACACTGCAAAGTCAATATTAGTCTCTGCAGGTGGTTTACAGATTTCACTTGGACATCCGCACAATGGCTAAGCTTTTTTAATCTATAATATCAGACACTTGTCATGTTAATAAGGGCTAATTAATGCTGAGACAGAAGATGTCAGGGGTGAGGGCTGCTGAGCTACTCATCATCAGCTTCATGCTGCTTCATGGTAAGACAAGAGAATGTTTTACTTACATTCAGTTTCATGCTGCAAGGACAACAAAGTCTTTGAAAGACGGTCGCCTTAATAAGTATCGCCTTAATTTTTATGCATGCAAATTAACATATATTATCTGTTGTACTTTGATAGTTACAATAGTGAAATTGCTAAACAGTAAATACTGCTTCATCACTTTTATTTCCTTTTCCAAAAAAGAAGGTTCACCAAGAACATTATGTTATACAGAATCAGTTTTATTCATCTTAATGTGTGGCACCAGCAGATCCAGTTTTTTTTCATAATGTCTTCAGTACACACCAAAAGAATAAGTCAGCAGACTTGTGATCTCAAGATTTTAACTGTTGTGATCATATTCATTCTCTACTGTCTATGCAGGAGTAAAATACCAATTAAAAGAAAAGAACTGGCCTATTTTCATTAGCAGGAAGTTAAGATAATTATGTTTTCTTTGCTCTTTATTTTCTAGATCTTAGACTTTGTGGTTTCTTTTAACTGCACCAGTCCAACTCCTGTCGCCCTATTCGATGAGCTTGACAAAGATTTGTTCTCTAAAAAACGGATTCGTCCTGTCAAAAGCTTTTCAAATCCACTTAACATAACCATCAGTATCACCGTGGTGGGAATTTTAGGAGTGGTAAGTCTACACAGTTCACACACTAGATATTAAAAGTCATCATTTTGGTAATCTTAATGTTTATGATTCTAATATACTAATTCATATGTCTCGTCTTTAGGATGAAAAAGCCCAAACCCTGTCTTATGTCTTATGTCCTAGTATGTTTTGAAAAGATCTCACAAAATCACTAAATTATACTTATTCAAGAACATTGTACATGTATGTACATGTATTCAAATTGTATCTATTTAAATGGCTCTAGCCTATTGTTCTAACTATGTGCTCTCTGTATGTTGACAATAGAAACCACGTATAGATTCTAAGTTATAAGGCTTTTAAAAAAAAATTCAACCAGTAAATCATAAAGTTGACTTTGTAGACTATGGGACTCCGTTTGTAAACTGAAACATGCTGAAATTAACAGCAACATTTTCCCGCCCTATAGTAAACTTTGCCAGACCTAAGACAAATTTTAATGGGTTGCTAACATGACCCTGCTCTACACAAAATGTATAGTAGTAGATGTTGTATTTCCCTCTATTTCAGCAGTTAAACTGGCATTTGCAGGCTGTATAACAGTTTTACTTTTCTTCTGCTTAATGTAGGAGTGGGATATTGAGGGACTGAACTGGGATGAGAAGGATTGTGGAGCTGAACGAGTCTCTGTCCCTCGGGAAAAACTTTATGTCCCAGATGTTCAAATAGCAGAGTTGTAAGTTTTCCACATTTTGATTGGCTACAAGCTGGACAGTTTTGAAGTTATAGTGGAGGGGAGGTCATTGAACAGACTGTTAATTGACATGGGTAACCCTGATCACGACTTACTGGAGAGACGGCAATATGTAATTTCAGCCCTGCTCTCTTAAAAGACTTGTCATTTCATATTTTTGCTACTAAAAGTTTTTTTTTTTTAATAAATTGCTATTATTAATTATTAAAAATGTTTTGTTATTCTTTTCTATTCTATTCCAGCCTGGATGAAGTCAGCTCCACCAAAACTCCTTATGTCTACTCGTACAACACAGGTCATGAGTATGATGATAAGCCCATCAGAGTGGTCAGTTCTTGCCAATTAGGAATCTATACTTTCCCCTTTGATATCCAGAACTGCTCGTTGACGTTTGGAGCAGATATACACTTTGGTAAGGCTTTCTGAAACTTAAAAAAATAAAAATAAATCATTAAAAGTGTGAACTTCACACTCGACAAATTTGAAATCCATATCTGAGCACAAAGCTGTTTGCTAATAATTCCAAATAAAACTATGCTCTTAAATATCAACCTAGCTACTGATATTAGGATGATTCAAGGCACCACTTCCAAACAGGTCCTGAATGAGTCCAGAGACGTGATGGTGACCAATGGAGAGTGGGAGCTCACGATATCAGTATAGCTGACTCCACCCTGGAATTAGTTGTGGGAAGCTACTCAGAGATCACGTACTATGTAAGCATTTTTTTTTTACATACTTTTATTTAATTATGTATTTTTGTACTGTTAAAGCTGCTCACAACAGTGCTTTTTCATGCATTGAAAAACTTCCTTTGTGTTAGTTCTTAATCACCGAGGAATGACAAACTTATGGACAGCTTCGGGCTTCCCTATAGTAACACTTTCTGGTGGTGCAGCACTGCCCTTTTGGAAATACTTCAGTTTCACTGCATTCTTAAATTAGGTTTATACAATCTCAAATGAACAAGACTGCATGGCATCTTCATTATCATCCTGTCATTATTTATTATACAAAAAATAAGCCAAAATATGTAAGCAGTGTGTGAAAAATTTGTTTTCAGTAGTTTGTAGAACCACCTTTAGCCACTAATCTGTGTGAATATATCAATGTCTCACATCACTGTGGAGGAGAAAACCTTTAAAATCTCAAAGGTTTGTACCTGCGTCTCGTCCCAAGATCGCGCTAAGACGGAGACCGGTTCTCTATGTGGTGGACCTGCTGATCCCCAGCTGTTTCCTCATCACAGTGGACCTCTTCAGCTTCATGCTGCCCCCATAGAGTGTGGACAGATCCTCCTTCAAGACGACCCTCACCCTGGGCTACACTGTTTTGCTGCTCATCACGAACGACCTGCTGCCTATCACTGGGGAGACAACACCCCTCATCAGTGAGTGATACTGAAAATAACTTAGTGTATTATGATGTGTATATTTCTTTTTTTGACAAAAGATCCTCAAGAAGTTTGAGCGATGATTACTTTCAGGGACACTACATATGAAAAGCAATACATTGTCTTGTAACTATGTAGGGGAATCAAATATGCCAGCTCTATGACCTAAATGTGTACTTGCTAAGAGGCTCCACCCCCTAAAAAAACACTTTATTTTTTGCGTCTCTTTATTTTTCCTGTGGTCTAGTTCTCGTACCGGAAACGCACAAGCAGGAGATAAAGTGTCCATGGGTGCAACCCAAATATTTCCTAAACAAGATCATAACTAAGACTGAGAACCAGAATATGCGTGCACATGTACACATGTTCTGAACACTGCCTGTTTTTGTTGCTGTTTCCTGCAGATGTTTTCTTCTCCATCAGTCTGGCGCTGATGGTGGCCAGCCTGTTGGAGACACTGTTCATCACAAACATTCAATTCAAGTCTAGCGAGTACAGTGCAGTGCCTCACTGGCTCAGCATCCTTGTGTTGCGTTATCTTGCTGTTCTCGTTTGTATCCCTCCAAAGGAAAGGAGCAACCGAGTCACAGTCTCCCTCAATCCATCTCACAAAGGTATGCTATTATTTTTTCGTAACAGTAGTAAGTAGTAATTCACTGCAGAGTGTCATATTAAACGAGTATAATGAATGAGGAATGTTTCACTTTCATAAAAACATATTATCTGTGCGTATTATTAGAAAATCAGATTTTTTGATCTGATTTTTCTGTTAGATGAGGTCTGAAAGGTCATGCTTAACTTATCAATTTATCATAGCACTTCACTGGCTGTTTATTTTTGACAGCACTATCAATGAACACCAGTGCCACAAACCTCTCGGACAATCAGAGCATCTACAGTGTTACACTTCCAGTAAAACCAGCTCCAGCTTCCGAGCCGGTTCTGGATGAACTGAGGAGATTAAGCACAGATCTCACAGCCATCCGACTTCAGATGGACCAATGCTTTCAAGGGACCAAAGCTGCACAGTAGTGGGAGATGATTGGAACAGTGATCGATCGTCTGCTGTTTGGCTTGCACATCGTCTTTATCGTCACGAGCTTCATTACAATAATGAGCATCTGGATATGAAATAATTTGTTTGCAACATAATTAGGTGACAGAAAGATGAAAAAACAACATAACTGGCGTACTGTCATGGTAATTGGCATGGATCACAAATAAACACAGTGCTATGGAAATGTATTTGACCCCTTCCAGATTTTTTATTTTTTGTGTGAACTGGCCCCTCCCTCCCATGCCCACCCACACCACACTATTCAGTTCAATTCAGTTTTATTTATACAGCGCCAAATCACAACAACAGTCGCCTCAAGGTAGACCCTACAATAATACATACAGAGGAAAAAAACCAACAATCATATGACCCCTATGAGAAAGCACTTTGGCGACAGTGGGAAGGAAAAACTCCCTTTTAACAGGAAGAAACCGCCAACAGAAACAGGCTCAGGGAGGGGCGGGGCCATCTGCTGCATCCGGCTGGGTTGAGAGATAGAAGATAGGACAAAAGACATGCTGTGGAAGAGAGCCAGAGATTAATAACAAGTATGACCCCCACACCTACCTGAGCTTCATCAGTACCAGCTTCCTCCTTTTGCCAGTGCTTTAGCTTTGTTTATCAAGTATCATAGGCTGTGTTGGAGTTGCAGTCAATACTGTTTTTGGTCTTGGTTGCTATTAGTTTTGTTTTCCTGGATTACGTTAGGGGAGATGCCGGAATTATGTGGCTGGGTCATGGTTTTCTTCATATTTTGTTTGTTTTAGCTGGGGCTCCCATCTCTTTTTGTTTCTGTCTGTCCTTTTGTGAGTTACTACATTCCCTTTATTGAAAGCTTGATGAATGGCAGCAGCGTTGTGTCATCCCATATTTCGAGCACCTTTGAGCCACAGATTCAGGGACCGTAGCAGCATGTGTAAAAATCACTGCACATTTAAATATTAACATTTTCTTACATACATTAAGTGTATTATTAAGATGAGGAATTGTTATGTACATTTCAGATCAGAGCTGCTTCAATTGCTTATTCTTAATTCTTGCTTTTCGGTGTGAATATTTACTAGGATCATACAAACCACACAGAGGACCTTGCTTATCACTCTCACACCCAACCGAGACACATCTCTCAGCCTCCCGCGGCTGTTTTCATCAATTGGAATTGCACTGACATTACATGGCACAAAGTCAAACAGTGTCCTCTCTCTGGATGAATTGGCAGGAGAAGCTGCTAGATTAGATTGCATCGGAGGAATGCTAATTTTGCAGGAGTCTGGGTCTGGGGATGTCATGATTAAAGACTCAATTTCCCAGAGGTCAGTGTGGTGTGATCACATATTACCGCTAACTGATGGAGTGTCTCTGATGGTATGCCTGTCACAAGTGGCAGCATCAGCACCGGTGGAGGAGAGAGCAGGGTGGTTCTGTGGTGTTCAATATTCCTCTCACAGCTTGGAATTATATTCAGTCACAGATTTCTTAAGTAGCTGTGTTATTCTATCCATCTGCATATTTATTTCTTTTTATTTATTTTGCCATAGTTTACCTAAAGTTCTAGAAGAGGCTCTCTGCTTATCTCAGCATTGAAATACTGACTTTCAGCTTATCTTCTTATACCATGAAGCCCTGTCGTGCATTATCCTTACATGTGTCTCAGTGGAATGCATTTCAGAGCAGCAGGCTTTAATGCATTCATGCTGTGCATTGTTACTGAGTAATAGTGACGACACTAATGCAAACGTATCGCGTTGGGACAAATTACAGACAGCTAGAAACAGAAATTTCAATTTCAATATTTTAGTCTATTAAATACAAATGTTCCAAGCATATCTTCCTACAGTACCGACTGGGCAGCATGTGACTTTATTAGTTTCAGCTGGGTGCTGAGACTGAAACTCACTTTATATGTAATCCATCATACTGACCATTTTCCTGCCCTTGTTTCTTGTCAGTTATTTTGTAATTATTATTTTGTAATACAGCTGAAAGCAGAAGCTATTTGCTTTCATTTAGTGGTGCAGTTTATGAAGCTTATGCATTCATGGTAAAAAGAAAACAGAGTGTCATGCTTATTTAACAAAAACTAAGTACAGCCTTAATGCTTCACTAGGAATTAAGGGGGTATTTATTAATTTAATGCAATATTGAGTTTTTTAAAATGTTTGTTGTTATTGTCAATATTGCCATTTTGCAACACTCTTAAACAGATTTATATTTGAGTAAAGGACCACAGATATCTGACTGAAAAGAGCATGTATTAAAGCAGACATACTGGCAGAATTTGATCTCATTTTCATGATAGGTTTTTGTAATTATTGTCCCATAAAACTGATTCCATAACTGCATTATTAAATATTTCACAAATATAAAACACGTTAATGGGTTGAAAACAATGTGTTATCAATCTATTAAAGAAACTATTTCATTGAGGAGCACTACAACTGGAAATAAAACTGCATCTTATAAAACAATTATATGGAAGTCTAAATATGGATCTAAAGGCACCAGGTGATTAGCTTAACTTAGCAATGACAATTTTGGGTAAAACCCCCCCAAAACAACAAGAAGATAAATATAAAAATTAAATTGTAAGCTTTACAGATGCTGGTAGTCTAATTCATCTTTGGAAAGAGCTTCTGTGGTAACACTATATTGCCTATAAAACTAAATCCTCTGCATTTTTTTTACTCAAGTATAAAAGTATTACTGGATTAATATACCAAAATAGCATTTTTAATGTGCCCATTGGTGATGTAGCATATTTTTAGTTGCATCGGTCCTCTTAATTGGTTTAGGGGAATTTAAAACAAATAATCTGATGTTGTCTTTTGTTTGAAAATTTAATTTGCAAAATTACAAGTCAGTAATAAATATATAATAACTATGGTGAAAATTGAACAAGTAAAAGAAAAAAATACAATTTCAAAATGATAACACAGAAGTAAACAAGTCTATGCTGTTATCAATGTCTTCAGTTGCTCACCATCACTGGTTGAATATAAAACCAGCTTACAAGCCATTTTCCATTAAAAACTGTATTGCAATGGTCAGCTGTGGACTTTTTTCAGTTTTTCTGATGTATAAAAAGAATATTTGGCTGCTAAGAGTGAAGGTGTAGGCAATGAGACAAAGCCAGTATCAACGAGATTAAAAAACGGAGTAAATAAAAGAAAGACACTGATTGGCTAGCTTAAAATACCACCATACAAGATGTGTGAATCACATACAGTATTTGCCTCCTTACTGATTTCTTAGTTTTCTGCATATTTGTCACCTTTAAATGTTTCAGATCATTAAAGACATTTTATAATTAGACAAAGAAAAATCAAGTAAAGCAGTTTTTCAATGATGATTTAATTTAGGGGGAAAAAGGTTATCCAATCCTACCCGTTGTGGAACTGCAATAACTGGCAATGTGTCTTTGGAGGATGGACTTCCTGGTGTATTTCAGGTCATTTCAGGATCATTGTCCTGCTGCATAACCCAAGTGCACTTGACTAAAGACTTCCAAAAGCTTCAGCTTCTGTCTCATCAGTCCAAAGGATGGCAAATGTGAGATGAGTCTTTTTGCTTTTTTTTCACCTTGGAACTCTCCCAATGGATGACCTTTTTGGTCAGTCTCTTTTTTGTTTTTGAATCATGAACACTGAGCTTAACAAGCTCAAGCATTGGGGCAAGTTCCTCCTGGATGATTCTGACCTCCTTAGAGTAATTTTGGTAGGCCAGTCACTTCTGGGCAGGGTCACTCCTGTTCCAGGTTTTCTCCATGTGTGTATATTGGCTCTCACCTTGATTTGCTGGATTCACAAAGGTAACCCTTTCCTCAGCTTCATCTTTAGATTGTGTCATTTTTAAGATTTTTAGGCGAACTTGACTTTACCAAACAGGTTCTTTTCAAGTCCTGTTGAATATCTTGTTTCAACAGACCTGGCCTGGGTGGGGTTCATGATAATGAACTCAGTTGTACAAAAAAATGAGGTTAATCTCATTTAGGCCCAGTTGGGTTTGAATTGCCTTTTTTTCTCTTAATAAATAAAATGATTTAAAAACTGAATTTTGTATTTACTCTGATTACACTGATTAGTCTGACCTTTGTCTAATAATAACATTTGTTTAAATTGGAAAAAAACCAAACTGTGACAAATAAGAAATCCGGGCAAATACTTTTTTACCTCTTAAAAGACTCCTTTCACAAAAATAAATACTGTAGAAGTAAACAGCTAAGTCAACCACTTCTTAGGTCTTTTCTACATACTTTATTATTTAAAGTATGGCATCAAGTCCTCACTTCTCTTGACATTACAGCAGTAACAATGTTTCCCTGAGCGGTTAGCTGATCGGTGCTCCTGTTGTAACCAGCTTGTAATAGGCTCCCTTCAGGGCCATGAGCTGGTCGTGTGCTCCTTTCTCAATCACAATGCCTCTGGACATGACGGCAATGATGTCAGAGTTCTGGATGGTAGAGAGGCGATGGGCAATGACGATGCAGGTCCGTCCCTGTCTGGCTTTGTCCAGGGCTTCTTGCACAGTCTGTCACGGGACACATGAATTAGTGCTCACAAAGACACACACACATACATAGTCAGGAGCCATGATCTCACGTAGCAGACACACAAGCCTCACAATTATAGCAATTTCACAATCATGGGTTGATTACTATCATTAGAATGTTCCAGAGGATCAGTACACTGCAGAGGCCTCTGCTCCTCAGCACACTGCAGAGGCCTCTGCTCCTCAGCGTGGTTCAGCTATTTGAGCTGTAAAAGCTACAGCACAGGCCAAACTGACTGTATTCATCTTAAAAAGGCTCTACTGGAGGGTTGGTATGAACTGTAAGCTGTTGGTGATAATAATAGGGATGATGAATGGTAGTGATGTTAATGATAATAATAATTAAGTGCCTGCTCTCTTTGCTCTGTGTGCCCGGAGAATATCAAGCAGCTGCACTACGCTGTGATGTTGAGTTTGTGGACTCAGCAAATGGAAGCTGTTCAGAGTTCAGCGAAGCATACCATCTCGCTCTCGGTGTCCAGGGCGGAGGTAGCCTCGTCAAGGAGCAGGATCTTAGGGTCACGTATGATTGCCCTGGCGATGGCAATGCGCTGCTTCTGGCCACGAGATAACTGAGACCCCTGAGAGCCCACGTTGGTGTCGTATTTCTGAAGCACGGGGAGAGAACAAAATTTGCGTCTATAGGCAATTTTTCAATACAACACCAAAATAAGTAGACACTGAAAACGACATAAACAAACAATGAGAGTCAGCAGAAAACATCAGTAGTTAGTGATGCTTTTTTTTTTATTCTCCAAACATAGCTCAGCTGTTATGTCATGTACGTAACACTTGATTGCAAACTTCCATCTTGCATAAAAATGATTTTTGTGCAATCGCAGAAACAGCTATCTACTGCTGATAACACAATATGAGCTCTTTCCAAGAGTTCTATTAGTGAAAGATCCCCGAACCCAGAGTGCTGTTAAAGCTGAGTGTATGTGGAACTCAGCCAGGAAGCCAAATTTTCCATTTCAACAACTAACAAAAACACTGATGAGTAGTCAGGCTTTTGTAGCATTGTAGCCACCATTTCTACCTGTACCTGTTTCAATAGAATCACTGTGGGAACAGCATTATTCTGTCAACCTTCCTGTCAAATTAAACACTAAAGGAGAAATCTCGCGTGTGTCCTCATTAACCTCCTAAGACCCGAACTCTTCCACGGCATGCGTTTTTAATTATTCTTTGATATTTGGGCTGATTGGGACCTGATGAATGTAAAAACAAACAATTACCAGATTTTTTTTTACCTAATTTTTGTTTCTAAGAAAAATGAGAGCCACAAATGAGGACATTCGTTTAAAATTTCGATAGAACAGTAGCAGTATAATGTCCTCGTAAGTGGATATCAGGCCCTTGTAGAGCAAAATTGAGTATTTTGGTCTAAATAACCCAAAATGTGATGTCCACATATGTGGACGCCAGGTCCTAGGAGGTTATAACTGGGATTTGTGAGGGTGTGTGGGCATTTAGCAAAGCAATTGTCATTGTTAACTTGAAGATGTGTCAGTTGTTCCTAGAGTATTTAAAAGTAGAATGGGAGGCAGAGCCTTCAGTTTTCAGGCCCCTCTTCTGTGGAACCAGCTTCCAGTTTGGATTCGGGAGACAGAAACTATCTCTACTTTTAAGATTAGGCTTAAAACTTTCCTTTTTGCTAAAGCATATAGTTAGGGCTGGACCAGGTGACCCTGAATCCTCCCTTAGTTATGCTGCAATAGACGTAGGCTGCCGGGGGATTCCCATGATGCATTGAGTTTTTCCTTTCCAGTCACCTTTCTCACTCACTATGTATTAATAGACCTCTCTGCATTGAATCATATCTGTTATTAACCTCTGTCTCTCTTCCACAGCATGTCTTTTATCCTGTCTTCCTTCTCTCACCCCAACCGGTCGCAGCAGATGGCCGCCCCTCCCTGAGCCTGGTTCTGCCGGAGGTTTCTTCCTGTTAAAAGGGAGTTTTTCCTTCCCACTGTCGCCAAAGTGCTTGCTCATAGGGGGTCATATGATTGTTGGGTTTTTCTCTGTATCTATGAAGCGCCTTGAGGCGACTTTTGTTGTGATTTGGCGCTATATAAATAAAATTGAATTGAATTGAATTGAATTGAATTGAATTAAGTCCAGAAACGTAAAGGACATTGGCATTACATTGGAACATCCCAGACTTGACTATTAACAGCTTCCTGTTAAATTGAGAGTGGAACTTACAATACTTCTCCTCACATACAAAATCTTGAGTAATCAGGCTCCATAGTACCTTATTATCCTAACAGAGCACTTGTGGTTCCTTTCATGCCTCTCCACTGTGGGACCAGCTCCCAGTCTGGATTTGGAAGACAGGCACTACTTTTACGATTAGGCTACTGTAGTTTGGGCTGGATCAGGTAACTCTGAACCATCCCTTAGTTATCGTGCAATGACCTTAGACTGCCGGGGGGCTTTCCTCATCTCTTTTCACTCTCTGTGTGTCTATATGCTACTTTATTAAATTATTGGCAATTATAGTTTGCTTTCTGCCCTGTATCTCTGTGCTCTCTTCTCTTTAACATCAACCTCAAGCAGTTATGGTGGATGGCCACATCTCCCTGAACCTGATTCTGCTGGAGGGTTTTTCACTTCACTGTCACCAAGTGCTTGCTCACAGGGAGTCATTTGATTGTTGGGATTCTTTCTACTATTATTTACCTTATAATATAAATGACACGACTATTGTTGTGAATTGGCACTATATAAATAAAGCTGAATTGAACTGTGATTTACATATTTGCTTAAGAAATGAAAGATTGTTGGTTCAGTTCAAGCTGGAAAGGCGTCTGTTATAAACATCCAAAATCAAAGTTGATGTTATCAAATGTGCTGATTATCTGTAACAAGGGAGCAGCTGCATGTTGCGTTTTTAATACTAATTGTTTACTTTATTGTTGTCGGTAAATCCCACAAAATACCCAGAGTCCTTAATCGCCAGAAACAATTAAGTTAGGTGGCTGTGTTCATAATGTCTGGGGTTTTTTTATGTTGCCTTATAATAAAACATCTCCCTCTGCTGGTCCTGCAGCTTAATGCAACTTACTGTACCTTTTGCATGCGTGTCCATTTCACATGGTGTGCTGACGTGTCTATTACTCACTTTGCCTTGATACTGGGTTGGATTCTGAGCTCATGAACAACTGTTTGTTTTCAGAGATAAGGTGGTCCACACAGGACAATCACTACAAACATATGATTTATACCTGTCTCTGTTTGCCTTTCTATAAAAGTCAGCGATTAATGGTGAAGCTTCTTCGGCTAGTCTTGGAAGAATGGGGTATAAATGACACATTAATGGCTTACAGAATAAATTATTGAACCTAAGCCTTATAATGTGAAAACTAATGGATTTTACAAGGAACTTTGACATTTGGCATCTAAAGAGTAGGCAAAAGTTAGGGATGCATAATGGTAAAATTCAGGGCTGAGAAGGTATTTAAAACAATCATTTAGATAAGTAATAGCTGATGACTGACTGACTGTAATCAAACCCAAGCTGCCCATTGTTCATCTCTACTAAAAGCACAAGTGAATGTCCATATTAATGTGGACTAATCACATTTCAACATGCCTAATCAACATGTTAGAACAAGTATTATAATGAAGAAGAAAGTAGGACGACACTGTAACCTGTGCACTTGATCGTCACTCAGTGCATAGAGTCCTTTTTCCCTGTTGTTTACCTTTCCTGATTGACTACATGTTGCCAGCCTGTTTACTGCTCAAACAGTAAACTTTATTTAATTTTGTCTCTTTTTGAATCCCAGCCACAAGCATCATATACAAACTATTTATCGTACCTCAGGAAGGGCCATAACAAAGTCATGAAGCTGGGCCTTCTTTGCAGCAGAGATGACCTCATTCATGCTGATTTCTCGCAAGTTGTCGCCATACTTAATGTTCTCTGCGATGCTGCAGTCAAACAGGATGGGCTCCTGGGACACGATGCCAATCTTGGAACGCAGGAAAGACACGTTGACGCGAGTGGTGTCATGGCCATCAATCAGCTGCAGGAAGTAATTGATTTTTCCATTAGTACAAAGCAATGTAATAATCAAAAGACTAGAAATACAATCCAGTTAATGAGCCATCAGACTACTATCTGAACTGTAATTTCTCTCATAACTATGCAGAGGTGATCGTGTCCTTTTTAAATCTCAGACAGAGAATCAGGACTATGTGTTTCCAAACCACTTCCAGCTCAATTAGGGCCATTTGAATCCTGGCATGAATATCTTCATGGCATAAAATCAAAACGATCATCCTGGGTAGAGTGCTCCATTTTATAAAATACAGCACAGAGTCAGCAAGAATGTCTGACTGAAAGATGAAGTGACATGAAATACTTCCACCACCGTGCTCACTGAATGTCCAGCAATTATTCTTTGACTGAGACAAATTACAAGTTTCACTTTCATAGTGACATCAAAGTATAAATGAGCCTCATGAGAAAAAAAGATGAAAGCAGAGACTATATACACAGTGTGACTCATTCATTCCAAAATGAGATATCTGACATTTCCAAAAAGGTCAGCAACTGCTGTGACAGTATAATATTGGCAGTTTTAAGTCAGAACTCTCCATTTTGTGCAGAGTCAGATTTTTTTAAGGCTACAGTACGTGTGTAAAGCTGCACGTTTTTTTTTAATCTTGTATTGAACATACAGTTCTTTTCAAATGATGAGCAGTACTTGTACGCATGGAAAACTGAATTTCAATTTCAATTAAATTAAATTGTTCCATTTTGTAGATTGTTGGTTACTTTAACTAGATAAAGTTACACTTTAAAACTTAAGTACATGGTTTTATATCAAATGAAAATTTAAAAAGTAACTTGTAACAGCATATATTTTTTAAGTTAAAGTAGCATAGAGTGGACTAGTGTCACTTTTTAAAGGATTGCTACTCTACAATGAAACTACATATGGTAATAATTCATCAAAAAAAAAGAGTTGTGGTAAAATGCAAAGCAAAACAACAAAAAGAAAAATGCTGCAAAAACACTGTAATACTGTAACCTTTACAACAGAAAGTCAAATGAAAATTCTATACTTTAGCATATGGTTTATTATACTTTAGTAAATAATTTTCTGCATCCTTAAAAAGACAGGAGCTAATTCAGTTCATGAAAAAGAAGCAGGTAAAGCAGACTTTCACTAAAGGTAGCTAGCTTAGCAGATCTCAGTAGATGCAAATTTTAAGAGAATTTCTACCTTAGTGCTTTCTATCTATCTTTCACTAGCATTTTTCTGCCGCAAACATTTACACTTCGATGAACGCATCAGAGAGCAACTTGGGGTTCAGTATCTTGCCCAGTCAAGCAGACTGGAGCAGCCAGGTATCAAACCACCATCCTTCCAATTAGTAGATGACCTACTCTACATGCTGAGCTACAGCCACCTCAATAATAAAATAAAAGCTCTAAGATACTATTGGTATCTCCATTTTTTACAATATGAGCCATTCATAACATACTCATTTGGTTTACATATTGAGCCTGTTGCGTATTAAGCCTGTTGTATTTTGTCTCTCTTACCACTTTGCCGTGGTTGGGATCATAAAACCTCTCCAGCAGCTGTACACTAGTGCTCTTCCCACAGCCACTGCTGCCCACAAAGGCCAGTGTCTGGCCAGGTTTCACTGAAACATTCAGCCCATTCAGGACTTGGATGTCTGGCCTAGAGGGGTAGGTGAACTTGCAGTCAATGAAGTCAATGTTCCCTTGGAAGTTATCCTGAAAACAAAGCAGAGTGAGGGTCAGAGAGGATAAAAACACATAAAAAAAAGACATTCACCCACATTTCTTACACCCTCAAAGTGCATGGTACTTCACACATAACTTATGCACCACCTTACCCATTTTTCTCCCTTGTCATTGTAGACACTGATCTGAGGCACGCGGTCTAGTAGCTGGAAAAAACGTGCTGCTGAGATCTTGGCTTTGGCATAGTCAGGTGTGTAAGAGGAGGCTCTGCCGAGGGCTGTGCCACTGGTGACAATGGCTGAAATTACCCTGTAAGAGATAACAAAAGCACAAATAGACCCCAGCAACAATGAAAACCCACTGTACTGCACCATGATGTGGGAACGTGGAAATACCACCTACACACATATGCACACGATACACATTGGTCAAGTGTGGTCAGACTTTTTCACTCATCGTGGGCAGTAACATTAAGGTAACTTTGGACTTAAATTAACCCTTTGAATTGTTCTTCCTCCAAGATGCATTTTTCATGACTTTAACGAAACAATCTTTTTTGCTGTTTTTTTTAACAACTCAATTGTTGTCCACAATTATATACAAGTTTGAAATTATACATACAGGCTCAAATTTATACTTACACTCCCACTAATTGTAGGCTAAATGTACCTTAGCAAGTTTCACTTTGACCAAATGCTTTTGGGAGCCATCAACAAGTTTATGCACAATTTACAAGAAGAAAAATCTACAAAGTTGTCTCAAGTATGTGTTTTGGGGGACCTTTAAAAAAAGATGTCCTTATTACAAATAATTTTTAACTCTTTACTGAAGTTATCTTTTTAAGATGATGCAGACTAGTATTAGACATACACATCATATACATTGACTTGACTCTCACCTGAACACCAAACTGAAATGGAGCCCCTCGTTTTGCACCAAATAACCTCCAAACCTGTAGGAGCCTGAGTTTGTCAAGAAAATTATGCACTGGGAAAAACCATAGCAAGCTCCATATACATTCGCCTTCTTCAGGGCTGCTTGATATGGCGCGTCCAGCTGGGCCTCATACATCTCCACAAAGGTCTTCTCCTTCCCCAAGCCAGCGATGGTGCGAATGTTGTTCAGAGCTTCACCAGAAATCTGCGCATAAAGGACTAGAGTAAAGTCTAAAGCAAGCCTAGTTGTTGTGTGCTTTAATGTGCAAAGGAGAAAAGGATGTAGATAACGTAGCTGCTCTTTCTTATCTATGTCCTGTTTTTTGCAGCTACAGTTATCTAGTTTCCGCCCTTAGGTATTATTAAATTTACATCTAATCCACTTTACTTAAATGGGTTGGGCTTACTGCATTAGGATAATTCACATAGCATAAAGAAAGTTTGTAGTCCACTTTTTACTGTGAACTTTTCAGCCCACTGTATTCTCCTAAAATTTTATCAGTAGCATCCTGACTGCATTTTGAACATGGCTGGCCTCTACACCATTGGAGCCTGATAGTATTAACTGAATACTTCACTCCCCAAATTACAGGAACAAAAAAATTATTAAATTGAACCCTGGACCCCGATAAATGTTCAGCTGCAGGTTTTTGCAGGGATGAAACCTGCAGCCTAAAACTGTAGTTAGGGACTGTAATGATGCATTTTACTTGTCATTCTATATCTGAATAATGCACTTGTACTATTTTCAGACTGGAGGATGACGTAAACTGATATGAAATGCAAGTAAAATAGGAATCATATCTGACCTGTCCAGCCGCTTCCATGGCCTCCTTGTCCTGTTTGGCGAAACCTGTGAGCATTGAAGCCTGGAAGCCACTTGACAGAGCAATGAACGGCAGGAAGCAAAGGATCAGCAGTGTGAGCTTCCAGCTGAAGTAGAAGGAAATGATAAGTGCAACGCCAATGTTTGCCAGAGAGTTGACGATCATGCCGATCTGTGAGCCCGTAGCCTTGGAGGAAGAGAGCAATGATGTCACTTGACTCAGACTTCTGGTGATTGTCCACATGGACTGAACAAAATTTTTATACATATAAGATTCTATAAATAACAAACAAGCTATTACAAAATTATTTTCAGTTGTTTATTCTCAAACTTGCTAGAATTAAGAAACGTGCAATTTAGGCTAAAATTGTGATTTAAAAAGAAAAGACATAAACTACATAAATGATAGAAATTACATTCTAAGCTGAATATGACCTTTTAGAATTTATTGAAACGTGTAAAAAGAAACAGAAAGCTCAGCAGCTTAAGCAAGAGTTCCAGTGATACCAGTGATATCAAGGAATGGCTAGCTGATAGCCAAGGTTAGGCTAAACTAAAGCTAAAACTATAAATAATCTTATCAGAAACAATGGGTGACATCACAGCATATCCATTTTTTATACTGTCTTTAGTTTCAGCATCCAAGTAGCTGATTTAATTATAAGCATAACTTTATAGCCCAATATACATGAACATGTACTTTATTTTTTTGTTTTGTTTTTTTCATTAAAGCTATAACTCACTCCTTGCACTTGTGAGGCATCAGTGGCCAAACGTGTGGTCAGAGCTCCTGGACTGTTCCTGTGATCATCAAACCATCCAACCTCTTGGCCCAGCATGGCTTGGAAGCCAAGCCGACGTAACCTGCGGGTCAGCAGTTCTCCAGACTTAGAGAAGGCGTAACCCTGGAGACACAGGCACACCCAAAATATTAAATCCAAAACACTTCCACAGTGATTTCATACCGAATGTGATCTACTGAATGAGTAACCTAAAAAAAAAAAGGTTTCCCACTCATAAATTGAGTATTAAGAACCGCCTTTGCTTTGCAGGATGTAAGGAAATGTTTTCCTTCAGCAGAAGGCATTTATTTACCAAAATAAACAGGTCTCTTATGACCTTCCTTCAACCTTGACCACCAGCAGGTGTTAAGGCTGCAAAGAAGCACTAAAGAAATCAGTATTGCAAGCAAACTACTCTACCTGCAGCAACTGGGTGAAGAAAGAGACAATGCCAACCACAACAAAGAACAGGCAGATGCTGTTGATCTCCTTCCTCTGAGCCACAGGATCTTGTACTGAGAAAGTCTAAAACACATATAGGCATTTAAAAAGTGCTTTCAAATAAATGAAGAATTTCATTGACTTATTTGATTTTATTTTATTTCAGCTCACAGTGTCACTGTACTTAAAAGAATCTGATGATGGTTTAACAGGACCTCAAGGGTGGGATAGCACGAAACATTTACACTGGAAAATATTTAGTGGGTATTAAAATTCATTTTAATAAGTCAGCAAACTAACGGCAAACCAAACTGACAGGGTTAGAGTTTTTAAAGCTGTCATGTGATTAAACTCAGAGTCATAGAATAAAGGGCTGTTTGAATATTGGGGTTTGAGTGATTAGTAAGACTAGGAAAATGCTATATAAAAGCCATTCCATTATACTAGCCAGCTAACATATCATTTACACAGATAATGTATTGGTCACTGCTGCTAATTAGAATGAAATTTGCAAAATGAATATCACAGTTCACTGTCAAACTATCAATTTAAACCAGTCGTTTGTCAAAGTCTTCTGATTTGAAGTAAGAGCTTGAGTCTCATGTACAGTTTTACATGACTTTATAGCCATATTTCATGTGCATATGTCAGTGTCATAAAAAAGATAAGAGACACACAAATCTAAGAGTGCTTAACACACTAACTCACACATGTCCAGCTGTCATTTACACTAGAGTAAAAATAGGACGGTATTATCCTTGTGACCGGGAATCAGGGCTGGACTGGGACAAAAAAATCAGCCTGGGCATTTTGACTAGTGACCAGCCCACCATGGCATTGTAGGAAAAGCCATAAAGCCTTTACAAAAAACTTAAACCTACACCATCCTCCCTATTCCGGTATTCTAAACAGTACTTAGCAAAAATATAAAACAACCTAATTTATAATTACATATACCTAACTAATAGGGTTGCCAACTCCCAGCAAAAAAAGAAAAGAAAAAAAATAGGGAACCACTCACCCACCCTCTGCCTCAAGACGATTAATTGACAAAACCGATTTTAATTTAATGCACGTATTAAAAAAATGCACAGAAATCTATAATTTTTCTCCAGTAATTAAATAGATTCAACATCTTTCTTCAACAGAATTGCAGACTGCACAGATGGTACCTTAACAAAGGAAAGAATACTATAACTTACTAGGGTATATACTAGACGTAATATTTACTGAATACAATAATGGATTTCTATACATTTTACATCAGATGAAAACTTTGGTTGTAAGATTCAGATAATTATTTGTTAAAAGCTAGACATTTTAAATGAGAATAAGAAAGAAAAGTATTTCTTTGTGCCCCCCTTTCCCTGTTAATGCCCTACCTGGCCCCCCTGGCAAAACTTTGCTAGACCCGCCCCTGCACAGTTACCAGCTGTCAGCTACTTAGAAAAGGATCCTGGTGTTATTTGTCTCTCAGAAACAGTTCATAGCTTCCCTTCAACTCATTCATGTCACCTAAAGGGTAAACCTGTTTCTCCATCACCTGTTCAGCTCTGATGATTCAATAAGGACATCTCCTGGCTTCATCTTCACGTTTCCCTCTCACCAGATATACAAACTGATATCATGACCAGCAGCTTTTATGGCTGTGGCTCCAGCAAACATCAGCTGATACTAGAAATTAATATTAAATAAATTCTAACAACAGCTTATCAAGCTTAAACGTGCTGCTGTTGTTTAGCGCGACCTCCATCGGTTTCCTCTTTCTGGCGCAGAGAGAAAAGCCGATCAGCTGATCATTGATCAGTTTCATGATTGAATTAGCAACTTTCTAGCTGAAGTCGTATGTGACAAATCGCGTTCCTTTTCAACTCAACTTTAAAATTAGACTCTGGGCTGTAATTGGTCCAGCCCAGAGTCGATCATGACCAACTGGCCAATCCACCACCGTTCATTTATACCGTTAAAAAAGGACAAGAAGTAAAACCCCATCGGCCCATAAAAACGAAAAATCACGAGCGGCCCACCAGGCAAATGCCCGGTATGCCCGATGGCCAGTCTAGCCCTGCCCGGAATAAACAGTGGTTTCCTGGGGACTTCTGGGTATTTTACAGGAAAAGAGAAACACATTATATAGGAAGGAATTTTAAGTATATTATAGGATATAAAAAAAGGGCAACTGAATAATTAAAAAACCATCATTCACATCAACATAATGAATATTAAATAACAATTTTTAAAAATTGTTATTTAACAATTAAAATTTAAAAAAAATGTTGTTTATTCTATTGTACCTAACGTTAATTATTTGTATGTAAATATAGTTACATTGTTTTGTTTTTTTTAATGCACTGAAGTCTATGCACTTAGTTGCAGGTCATATTATTTCGTGCATGGGAGCATACATTGCTCTATATATCTTTCAGCAATGGTGATTCCTTTCCAGCAGCACTAGTGCACCTCCAAACCATAAGAGAT
Organism: Perissodus microlepis; assembly: GCF_051167445.1. Lineage (NCBI taxonomy): Eukaryota > Metazoa > Chordata > Actinopteri > Cichliformes > Cichlidae > Perissodus > Perissodus microlepis. The sequence continues at coordinate 13,498,954 of NC_140482.1, read as the reverse complement.
GAAGGACACAGTTTGGCAATAATAGATTTAACTGAATTACATCTAACTGCTAGCTTGGTGATTGTGCAACCATTTTACCACTTCTGTTCTGTTCTTCCTGTGGAAAATGTCAGTACTAGAAATTCACAATATTATTGAGTGAATTATATGAGGTTGACATAAATGCTTTCCTGACCTAAACTGTATGCTGAACAATATGAAGGGAACACTGCATTTTCAGCTTCTGGTGCGACTATATGTTGACTGCTGCTTTTGCCCCTCGTTTGATTTGTACATCTGGTTTGGTCCAAAACTTAATGCCTACATTCTACAAGCTTTTAGATTCAGATTCAAAACATGAGACTTGAACCTCACCGCCAGGATTTGACTGAACAGCAGAGAGTAGACGGGGTTGACCCCTCCATTTATTGCAGCCCCAATGGATCCAAAAAGCATATATGGCCACTCAGGTGTGTTGTACTTTAGGATCCTGGCAGCTGAAGCAGGTTCCACAAGTTCATCGTCCTCTTCTAGGAATGCATTCTGAGCATAAATATATAAAGTTATATTACGCAGGAGCATTATAATAATATAATGTTTAAGCATGGATTAAAAAAACTACAAATACAAACAAGTAGTTTTATACTCCACTGGTTTGTAACTTTTGTTGGCTGTTTGTTGGCAAACTTTTCATACATAAAAGAAACACAAACCCACTCACACCCACACATACACACCTTGTCGTTATCTGGTCGAGATATAGAAATGTCTCCAGTTGGAACGGAGGCTTCTGGGATCAGGTTTGACAACTGGGACCTGGACCGCCTGTGGATGGAGGCTCTGCAAAAGGGTAATTAAGAAAATTAAGGTGCCAGTTTATGCACTGACAAAAGTCAATTTCAGCTACAAAATGACTACTATAATAATCCTATTTAGATGCACAGTCAGGCCCAAGAAAATGGATAAAAACTCAACCAAGAAAATGAGCAAATGTGATGAAGAGAAGGAGTGATTGGGCATGAGTTTGTGTAATACCTCAAACTGTCACGGTAACTGCCTGCTCTAGATAGCTTTAGTCTCTCAGGCTCGTCTTCATGGTCGGCCACTAAGAAATAAGAAATTCAATAGAAGGAGATGGTCACATTCACTAGATTCTTGTAATTTCTACATGCATAAGTCTTTCAAAACATTTAGATTGAAGCAGAGTGGATTTCGTCATTCCCAAAGGGCTGGACCTACTTTGCCGAGCCTTTTCATTCAGAGCCTTGTCTCCTTGGCTCTGCAGGGTGACAAGAGTGAAATAGACACCCTTCCTCTCCAGAAGTTCATTGTGTTTTCCCCTCTCTACGGCCCGGCCATGCTCAAAGCCCACAATCACATCAGCATTCTTTATGGTGGACAGACGATGAGCAATGGAGATAGTTGTGCGGCCCATTCGTACCTGTAAGGAAGTTTAAAATACTTAAAGACTTACTTATATTTGATCATTTCTTCTTCATTCCCAAAACAGAGGCTGAAAATTTTAGTTTTGTCAGTATTTGGCCCTTGTAGTGACGGTGGCAGCCATTTTTTTAAGAAGTCTTACAAATTTTGAACCTTTTGTCATTAAATATCTAATTTAGTTGTAGATGAGCCAGACATACTTTATCCAAAGCTTCTTGAACTACAGCTTCACTCTCGTTATCAAGAGCTGAGGTGGCCATGTCCAGCAGCAGGATACGAGGGTTCCTGACCAGCGCTCGTGCTATAGCAATCCTCTGTTTCTGCCCGCCGCTCATCTGACCTCCACCCTCCCCGACCAAGGTGTCAAATTTCTATCAAGGAATGAAAAAAGTTGTCAGCCAGTGCTTAAACGTTGTGATCACCTATAAATCTTAAAAGCCTATTGCTCATCTGCACCTGTGGCAGGTCCATGATGAAGTTGTACGCGTTGGCCTCCTTTGCAGCAGTGATGATGTCCTTGTCAGAGACACCAGGGCGACCGTAGCGTATGTTCTCTGCAATGGTCGTGGCAAACAGCACAGGCTCCTGCTCCACTATACCGATCAGAGAACGCAGCCACTGGATGTTCAGCCCTCTGATGTCATGACCATCCAGGGTCACCTGAGATGGAGGCCACAGAGAGCAGGTGCTTGTGCTAAAATTGATGGATGATGCTATTACAGCACTTTGCTGCTATAATGTATTTCCTTGTTTCTTTCTGTCTTTGCAACAATCCTAGTTTCAAATCATAGGGTTGTTAGTCTTATGGATGCCCTTCATCGGGCAATGACAGGCTATTTTCTACTCAAGAAGCTTAAAGAAATAAGACAGTGTGGGGTGTATGGGCCTGTAATTCCAGTAAAAGTAAAAAATGAGGCTGTTAGGATCCATTTGCTGAATGATGAAATGGATTATCGTGTACTTCCATCAGCCTTAGGGGATGGTTATTTTAAAAATAGCTAGAATAAAGCTTCAAAGGATGGAGGTGTGTATCCAGGTAATCACCACACTCTGATGAAAGAGTCTGATGAATGATGAACGTGACCATTTGGAGCTTCACACCTACCATCCCCTCTTTAGGGTCATAAAAACGCTGGATGAGTTGAATGGCGGTGCTCTTCCCAGCTCCGCTTGACCCCACAAAGGCTGTGGTCTCCCCCGACTTCACTACAACATTGAGCTGGTCCAGGATCTTAGCAAAGACAGGACACTTTGTCACAAGATCCTGAAACCAGAACCATCTCAACTATGCATATGTGTGTAGATGTCTGTAAGTACCTTTACTTCAGGTCTGGATGGGTAGTGGAAGGTGACATTGTGAAATTCAATGTCCCCTTTGACCCTGTCGAGCTTATATCCAGCTTCAGATAAGCAGTCAATCTCTGGCTCCTGGTATCATTTTAAAAGGTGCAATGTTAAAAAAAGGTCAATGGTTTTCTGTGGAAAGGCTTAAAAGATATCAAGTCAAGTCTTCTCACTCTGTCTATAGTCTCAAAGATTATAGTAGCAGCTCCACGACCTGACGCAAAAGCCTCCAGACACGGAGAGGCTTGCCCCAAATTCATGGCTGCTATCAGAACCCCAAAGAACACCTGAAATAACATATAAAAGTCAGTATATTATACTCTTCAGTGTAACAAATCTGGATTTTATCAAGAGTGATGAAAGGTTATTTTAAAGTGCCACTTTGTTGTTTTATCTTGCACTAATAAACACGTGTAAAGCAAAATAAATAGGGCAGAAAAGTCAAAAAGTTAAAAATTTAGATAAGCAGGATTTACCCGTTATTATAGGCTGCGATTCATATTTTGGCATAATATATGTGATACCTGCAGCAGTGTTCCTGGTGTGTATTCTTTAGTGTCCACAACCAGTGAGGAGCCATACCAGAAGGCCAGACCATAACAAAGGAAGATAACCAGCCACATAAAGCCAGTGAAAAACCCCACAATCAAACCCTTTCTAATGCCCCAGCGCTGAGCGGAGACCAGGTTCCTGTCGTACCTTTAGAAGAAAAGAAGAGTTCATTTGAGCTACCCTTAGAAGTACAAAGAAAATAGCAAACATGCTGTACCTTTCTTGTATACCTCACCTTTGCACTTCCTTTTTCTCTCCTCCAAAAGCAGCCACAGTTCTGATAGAGGACAGGACCTCATCAGCTACAGACCCAGCTTTAGCATAGGCCTGCAGCTCCATCCCAGTTAGCTTAGCCACAAACTAGTTACAACAAAGTGATGCCAAGTTAATGGAGAGGAGAAGTGAAGCTGAAATGTAAAGTTAAATCAAGTCTTGACAAGTCAAGAGAGGTTTGTTCAACAAGACAGGAGAAATGAATTTGACGATTTACCCCCTGAGGTCAAAGTAATCAACCCCAACAAGGATAGTCAAAAAGCTGTTTTGTCATAAAATCAAGCTGGAATCTTAATATCAAACAAGTCTCACCAGAGCCATAAGACCTGCTCCGACACCAATCAGCGGACTTGCTGCGATGATGACAAGTGTTAACTTCCATCCTTTGACAAAGCCAACGCAAAAACCACACACAAAGGTGGTGAAACGCTGCACAAATATGGAAACTTGATCCCCAATGGCATCATTGATCTTGTTTATGTCACTAGAATAGAGATATAACAATTGTAATACAGATAAACCATAGTAGTCCATATCATCACGTTCTACTCACTCTGACATGCGAGTGTTGAGCTCCCCGACAGAGGTGCAGTCGAACCAGCCGATCTCCATCCTCATCACTTTGCTGAAGTACAATTTCCTGATGAGCTGAATCTGCTTGGCAGCAGCAGTCACCCACAGGGAGATCTGTCAGTTGTTGAAGAGAGGTTATGTTCACTTTTGTTAATTAGCAAATATAAAAGCAAGCAGGGCAGCAGGGTGTCATCAGGACCTGCACTCTTCCTCCTGACCTCGTTTTTGATTTATAAAAAGACAAATTACACCTGTGAAACAGCTAAAGGGGCACTTAACGCATGAAAGGGCACTCATTGCTTATGAGGTAGGTTAACACTAAGCATTTGAAGAGATATGCACATTCCACATAGTCTTCTGATGCTCAGGAGGAGCATTGCTGAGAAAATAATCCAGATGGTTATTTTGCAATGTTGTGCAAAATTTCTTTTTATTTTTTACTAGCCAACAGAGTCATGTGATATTTCCTGAGCAGAAACCAAGGGCATATTTGGGATTTAAAAAGGACTGGAATATTTACATTTGCTCTCATTTGGTTGGTGTGTCAGAAGTGTTACCCTGTCAGCAGTGACATTTATAAAAAATAAATAAATAAATAAAGTAAGGAAATAAAGAAGGCATTAGTAGAACAGTGACTAACGATTTTCAAGCCATCTTATTTCTTAATTGCTGGAGGAAATCAAAGATGACCTGGAATCTTTTACTAGAAGAAGCTGCTCAAGTCCTGCACCAGACCTATTTGAAATCCTTCACTTTTTATCCTGTGCAGCTTTTCAAAAGGTAGAATGAGGCTTTTAGTAAACTCTCAATTTACCCAGGGTTTTTAGGTTCTATCATCACTTACAGCGATCTTCAGATTCAGGTTAGCCTGATCATGATAAATAACCTAGAAACCATAGACTGTTGCTCAAATTTCAGTGCTATGTAGCCTCCCAATACAACTTCTCTTTAGGTCATGCCATTTTTTATTTACTTTTCTTCCAGGAATGCACATTTCCCTAGTATTGTTCCAAATGTCCTTTTGGCAGTTAGGTTAGACATCCCCCCACTAACACCTACACTTCTAAAACAGAAAATGCCACAGGTCCAGGTTGTTACTTGCGGTGAACTGGACATAAAATAGCAGTAATAGAATAGCCTCTTACTGTCATTGTACATGTACAATGAAAAAGCATAAGAATAAAGAAACAGCAGCACAGAGCAAGGAGAGATAGTGGAAAGCCACGTTAATAGATTAGACCTAGGCTCATCAGGTTTTCCTGATTATGACTCTAGGGCAGGGGTGTCCAACTCCAGGCCTCAAGGGCTCTTGTCCTGCAGGTTTTGGATGTGTCCAGCACAGCTGATTTAAATGGCTAAATGACCTCCTCAACATGTCTTGAAGTTCTCCAGAGGCCTGGTAATGAATTAATCATTTGATTCAAGTGTGTTGACCCAGAGTGATATCTAAAACCTGCAGGACACCGGCCCTGGAGGCCTGGATTTCCCCACCCCTGCTTTGGAAGATTGCATTGTTCGCTTTCAACTTACATCTTCACTTCTTTGGGACCATTCTAAATGGTTAGAATGATCACAATCTGTGTTGCAAATTACAATCAATCATTACCTGTGTGTTGTGGTAAAAAAAAAACAAACAAAACCTGGAAATTAAAAGAACAATACAAATAAATAACTACTGTGGCATCTATAAAAAAAAGTGTTTTACTTTTTTTCAGCTTTTTGTAAAATAGTAAAATACAGGGATCATAATTTAGCATTAAAAATATCAATTTCATTAAAAGAAAAATTTTTCGAGCTGATGATGGATGTGCTGATCTGAGTCACAGTGCAGTTGATGGGTGTTTTTAATGAGTAAAGGATGACTTATAACACAAGTTTGTTTATATTAAAATATTCCGTGACTAACCTGAAGGTATCCTAGCAAGAACACAGCTGCTCCAATCCCAGCGTAATAGAAGGCAAACATCATCATTTCATATTCAATATCAAGAAGCCTGTAAGTTAAGTCACACATATTATTCAAAAGTCACACATGAGGACTACAAAACACATAGAGATTACAATACAGAAGCCACAGCTTGAACTATATTTCATTTTGACAAATGAAATATTTTATTTCTCACAACCCACTTACCCACATGTTCTGTTCTCCAGCGGTATGAACATCTCGAGAGTTGAATTGAGAAGGCCGATATCTGACTGGTTTATGGGCGCTGACAGGTTGTACGCTGCAGTGTAGTTCTTTTTCCACTGGATGGTGTTGTTCACGCACTCCTTGCGGTCGTCACTCAGTTCTTGTAGCTCAATGTCGTACTCGATGAAGGCGTCAGTGAGCAGGCCGAACACCAGCAGCATGAGAGGCTGGGCTGAGCCATGCAGCAATGCGCACAAGCAACCCACCACCATCATCAGTATGTCTTTGCACGTGGCAAAGCGGAACTGGGCAGGTGCATCAACACAAAGCACACACTAGATTAGGTGGATCCAAATTGATAAAGGAGGGCACGTTGCAAACAGTGTAAGGCATTTTTACCAGCTCAAAGAAGCCGACTCTAATGGCTGGTTGCTCATCATTTTTCTGAGCTCTATTTGACATAAAAGTCCAATGAGTTGATTATTTACTCAAATGTGACAAAGTATTCAGAGCCTGCTCTTTGCTACTTACTTTTCATCCTTCTTGGAATGTGTAATTGTTCTGGAAAACAGGACAGTGAGTAATTAGACAAACAGATACTTGAGAAACACATTCATGCAGGGCTTATGACGAATTCATGAGTCTAATGTATTTATCAAGAAATGAACAAGTCATATCTTTATACCTAATGGGTCATCAATTGATGATTGCTTATCAACTCTCTCTATATTTATTGTACAATCTACTGTACAATATAAAGCGCCTTGAGGCGACTGTTGTTGTGATTTGGCGCTGTATAAATAAAATTGAATTGAATTGAATATTTAAGCTTAACATTTAAAGCAAATTTGAAATTAAATGATCTATTAAATATTCAGGAAGATCAAGACTTCATAAGAAGTGTCATTTAAGGAAAAATCAGATGATTAGATTATTATGTAAAACAGAGTACTTTTCTATCCCTTCAAACTTGTATTAACAAGATTGCGATATACCAAACTTTCAAGTGATTGAGTTGAATCTAAAGACAGTGATGTGTTGAGCAAAAAGAACAGAAACTACTGACACAGTCTTTTTAAAATGCATTAAATTATTAGTTGATCCAGAAAAAAATAATAAGACTGATAATGATTATGACATTTTACTTAGAAAATTCAGATATTCTAAAATTTCTCATGATCAATAAATAAAACATTAAACTTACATATATGAGCCAGTTGGTTCTGTAAGACAACAGATACATTATTTATATCTGTCATTGAAACTAATTTTTATAAAATGAAGTTTAACATAATTTTCATTGTTGATTATATCTCAGTTTTCTTAATAAGTTCTCTACATTAAAAAATAGCACGTTACCTTCATCTGAAACCTCATAGCTGTGGTTTTCCTGTCCTAGTTGTTTTATGCTTTGCAGTTTCACAGATCCCGTTGGCATGTTGAGTCATCTAGGAAAAGAAAAGGAAAACAAAATTGAAATCCCACTAGTACCAGAGTGCTTTTTTTGTTTGTTTTTTGCACAGAGAATATCTTACAAATCTGTTATCCTATTTATCCTTGATTGAGGTGTATCATAAATCCAAGTCAGATTAAATTGGCAGTCCAGTATCCTAACATGAAGCTGTTTAATCCCTGGTGATTGTCACAGCTTGCCACTTGCGAAGAAGCTGAAACACTGAATACCTTGGCAGCTCTTTGCGTGCTGTTATTGAACAGATTATGCATTTGTTGGAACAGGGGGTTGGATTGTTTTGTTAGAAGGTAAGTGACCTGAAACGGCCAGTGACCTGAAACGGTCAATGACCTTGCAAAAGCAAACCTTTTACTTGTAAAGGCCAACCACCGTTTATCCTAGTCTAATGTCAAGCTGAATATTAGAATCCATAGCTTTTTAAACTGTGTACAGCTGTAGTAGGTTATGGTTCTATCTCCATAAACTATCATAATCCTCTACCAATTATAATCATACTGTAATAAGTAGAAAATTATGGTAGGCCAATTTTAGCATTTTAATAAATGCAATACATATAAATACATATTAATGTGAGCCACCCCTCATTTCTTTATATGTTGCTTTCATGGAGCCAGACAACACTAAGAAAATGCTATGGGGCAGTTGTTGTATTTGAATATAAGAAACTTGTATATCCAACATGACTGTCAAAGGAAAATTGTGTATATGTGATCAGCTACATGAAATGTATTCTTTTATTTATCACTAAGCAAATGTCTACGTGACTTTTGACATGAAACTCTTGTGTGATAAACAACTAACAGCTTCCTGTATGACTTGGTATTTTGTATCTTTTCTAACGTCCCCAATACAAAGAACATTTAATTTTGTTGCTGTATAGATACCTCGTATTGATCCTGCCAAGCCATGTTTCTCCAGAGTGATCGCTGCTGTGATTTAGGTGCTGTACTGTTGTGATTTGTCAGATTGTTTAGCGGGGTTAACTTACGTATTTCATTGCCTATTTCTAAAAAAAGTCAAAGATAGTTTTGAGGGAAATCTTAATTATAAATAATATCATATGGTCCAATACAAAATTAACACTATGCATAGATGTGCATGTCTGTGGAGATTTTTCTGCTCAGAGCTTATAAAGACTTGTGTGAAACACAGGTTCATGCCACAGCACTGAATCTGCCCAAAATTTTGAAAGTTTTGAATGATTGGTCACTGCACGTAATAAACTAACTCCCTGCCCTACTGCCATTCCCTCATGTCTAAAATGTCCTGTCCCTCCCTCACTTCCAAGGAAGCCTCTAAATCCTACTTCACCTGGGCCCAGGGTGCCTGTAGCTTATTCAGATCCCATACTGATTAGTAACAGGAAAAGACCTGGGGCCTGGATCTCCTCCATACCTGCTTCATGCCCTGGGGGACGGGGCTATGGCTCCCCACACTCCCTAGCAGATCGTTACATGGAGAAACCTTTGGAATACAAGCATGCTGATCCACACAGGTGTGCACACAGGTGTACACACGGGTGTTCACAGACGCGGACTACACCTTTCTTGGCTGCTGCCTCAAAGCACATTGTGCGCTGTCTTTCTTGCGTGCTGCACAATATCGTTTAATATTTAGTATCTACTGTTATCTACTGCTAGCTAGTTTATTGTGATGGTGCTGTATTTATTATGTTGCTCTTTTTTTGTTTGCTTTCTCTTCTGTTTTTTTTTTCTCCATACAGGTGATCCACACAGCAAATTCTGGTCTTTGGAATAAACTCTCTGGGAGTTCAGATTAACTACATTTGAGTGTACATGCGTGACCATCGAATGAACTCTAGTGCAGAGTTAGAGTAACTCTTTTCCGGGAGTTTATTTTTTAACTTTTTATAGGAGTTAAAACTAAACTCTCATGGAGTAAAATTTCTACTACCATATAGAGTAAAATTTAACTCATAACTCATTACTCATTACCAGTGTTGGTCAAGTTACTTGAAAAAAGTAATCAGTAACTAATTACTGATTACTTCCCCAAAAAAGTTTTCCCATTACGTCGTTGCGCACTCGGAGCTTGTTTAGGGGGTTTTTTCGGCGTAAAAAGAAGTTTTCTTCCCACGCACAATGGACACTAATGTTTTTGTCACTTTTTATGGAATCAAACTCAAAGTAAGGTCAGTACTTCCACGCTTTAAACGCTGCATGCTTGTACTCTCTCCCGCACGCGATATATGATCCATTGTTGATCTGCACACAGCTGTTGTCACGAACGTCGCACTCGCTTACATCACTGTCAAGAGACATTCTCGCAAAAAAATCACAGTTTTAGTAACACAGTAACGCAGCGTTCCTACGGGAGAGTAACGGTAATCTAATTACCGTTTTTGCAATAGTAATCCCTTACTTTACTCGTTACTTGAAAAAAGTAATCAGATTACAGTAACGCGTTACTGCCCATCTCTGCTCATTACTCATCAAATGAAAAAAGTTTTAGGTGCAAATTACTACAAAAACACAATACTGATTATTATGAATGTATGAATTTTATTTATCAAAAATAACATATTCAAATATGAATGCTGCATGGATTAACATACATTCTGTGTAACAGTACTGTAATAGCATAACATCCACCATTATTGGCAGCTAAACAGTTGAGGTCAGATAGGCCTAACACTGGGTGAAAAGAAAAAAAAAACAGAATTAAAGGAAAAAAATGACTACAGAATAAGCACTTCTTGTAATGCAGTGTTAACGTGAGGAAGACTCTGTAAAGTCTCCATCAAGCCAACAAATTAAGTAATGCAACTCTCTCACAGAACATAAAATTGTGAATCACACCCATATGACATTTGGGCATCAAAACATTTGAAATGTCTTACTTTCTCCCTTTCTAGGACCAGTATCTTCTTAGAAATGGTTTAATTTACCTGAAAAGCAGGACACTGATCATGGAAACACGTTTCATAGTTAACATACATAACAAAAACAGCTATATATTTGTAGAGAGAGAGCAAGTCTTATTACACACTACAGTTGCAGAGCAAACTACATGAAATGCTACTTTAGTTGCCATTACTTTTTCAAGTAATGGCAACTAAAGAGTCAAGTATAAGTCAATTAAGTACTGTATCTACATTTCTTTCATGTATGCTGTCCAATAGAGGCTGAACCATTTGAAGTCCGGCATCACTTGTGTCACTGCTCTGACTGCTGGTGGTTGAGACAGACAATGTATCTGTTAGACTTGGAGAGGAGGGCTCTTCCACATGTTGCTTCAGGACAGTCAAATCTGAGGGTGACAAATAAAAATATTAGAATATAAGGTATATACAATCAAAAACACAACACAACAAAGATACCATTTATGCACACAGGGCCAGTAAATTGCACGCTTTGATTAAATTATACTTTCTCCCAGGAGAACAGATGGTTATTTTGTATTTTATTATGGTAATATACAATTTACATACCACAAGGTGTGAGTGTCACATAGTGTGTTAGGTCTGAGCAGTCACGCAGCTTCTTGGATGATTGTGTTGTCTGAAATGCATGTGATAAATCCAACTTACTGTTGAGCCATTAAAACAGCATTTTGTGATTGTTACCACAGGATATTAGACAAATTAAAAATGTTTATTTAAGAGTAACTGTACAAATCAAATCCTTCAAAATCTATCAGAGCATATATTTACTTACCTTCACCTGTATAGATGACAAAACACACCTCTTTGACTGCTGCAAGTTCAGGAAAGACATCCTCATCCACCTCTATCCCCTGCTCATCTGTGACTTTCAGTGCTGCATTTTCTGGTATGAGAAACTTCTGCTGCACTGAAGTAAAATCATCACTCAGTTACTAACAACATTATCATTTCCTCTTTAATGACTTAGTACAAACCATAACTTACCTGCTCTCACAAAATCTGTGAAGCTGACTTCTTCCAATTTTGCATATTTCTTTGTCTCTCTGTGTTTTACTTTTATCAACATCTTGGCCACCTATGGAAAAAAATACCTTTACTACTATGAAACACAACACAAGAAGAAGAGGTTGTTTATGGTAACTTTATGTAAACTGTGTATAACTTAATCAATAAACACTTTCTTACATTGAGTTAGCCTGTCCACACTAAATATTGCTTAAAATCTATTTAGCTAGGCTAGGTTTAGCAGACAATGTGACCGCATGTTTGCTGTGTCCTTGTCTTTACAGTTCTGGAGACAGGGTTGTGTGCATATCTCAGTGTGCAGCAGGACTAACTAACTGATGTTAATGGTACCTCAACACCTCATCAGTGCAGGCTGCACCTCTCTTTGGTTAAATACGGCCATTACCATGAGTCTAAACAGAATATTACTGTAGTTAGCCAACGTTAAATTAAACGTTAGTGTTAAAATTAAGAAATAGAAATAAACATTTTCATTGACAACGTGAAATGTGTATCTTAAAATACAGTAAGATAAGTTAGTTAGCTAACTTTTGACTAGCATTAGCCTAGCTGCTATCTCCAAATCACCATAACATACAGAAAACACATGTAGTGCTAGTTAGTTAACTTTATATTTTACTTGTGCATCCATGTAACTGAATATATATATAAATAACATCACTACCCTCACAGAAAATTCCAAAGTAAATAAAGTATTTTTACCTCCTACATGTCGGAGTCCAAGAAAGAAACACAGATAGGCGCGGTAACAGTCGACAGACAAACAACACCAGCAATGTGTTGAATTAGACTCCTTAGCACCCAGTGAATGAACACCTAAATATTACACCGCTTTAGATTACTCCCCAACACTGACTGTAGTATAAGGTGAAAAATAAACTCCCGGAATGTAACTCCTGTGCACTTTTATGCCTAACTCCAGAATATTTAACTCCAGAAATTTGCTGTGCAGGTGTTTTGTTTGTTTTTCTTTCTTTCTTCCCCCCTTTCTCACCATCTCTTCTTCCCTCTGGTTTTCTTTCTCTCCCTCTCTTTCTTTCATTCTTTCTCCCTGTCCTATCCCCCAGTCATGTCTGTCCCGTTTGTAGCAACCGAAAATAAAATAAATACATAATTATAATAAAGGTCAATCAAATGGACCAATATGGCAAGGCCATGATGATCCACTTGGTAAAATAAATCCGCTTGGCATCTTTCTTGGCCTTAAGACAACAATTCTGATGGCTAAAGATCCAAACAGGACAAAAAAAAAAAAAGTAACAGGAAAAGACCTAAGAAGGTACATAACACTTGCAACACTTTTAATTTAGTTGTCAGGTAAATCATTGTTAATTAATGATTTTATTATCATACATTAACTTAATTTTATGTTTTTAATGGAGACTTGGCTAGATAAAGATACAATTACAATCATTCTTACTGAATCAGTCACTCCTGACTTCAGTTTTGTTCACGAGAGAGAGGGAAAGAAAGGAGGGCCCATTGACCAATCTAGTCAATAATTCCATCCAGTGTAAACATATGTACTACGGAGAATATACTTCCTTTCAATATGTTGCAATCAGGGTTACTATATTCAGTTTTTCTAAATTTTATAAGCCACCTAAATACAATGCAATATTCTTTGATGAATTTGCTGAATTATTGTCCATAATTTGCACTTAATCTGATTATCTGGTAATCACTGGTGATTATAACATCCATGTTGACATTTCCCATGTGTAATATTCTGGTTAATTATAAGTTGATCCAACATGTTACAGTGCCAACGCACAGGACGTACACTGGATGTAATATTAAAACCAGGGGTTTTAATATTTCTAAGATCACAGGAAGTGATGTGGCTCTCTCTGACCATAACTGTGTGTTATTTCATGTAAATGCTCCAGTGCACAAAGACGCAAAAATCGAGGTAATCAGTGAGTGATATATTAATGAAATGACAAGGGAATTATTCTCCCACACTATCTCCTCTTTGCCTCCACTTTGTGGACTTTGTCCACTTAACAGTTAACAAGCTTGTAGATGAGTTCAGTTTCAAAATTACAGATGTTTTGGAGTGCATTCATCCAACAACAGTAAAGACTCAAGTGAGTTTCTCCATGGAGAAACAAATCTTGATATCCGCTATCAAGACATTCGACCTTGTCCTTCTGGGTGTCTTGTGGGAGGTGCTTCAGGAGTATGTGGTGTCTGGCCTATTGCTACAGGCCATTCAATCCTTATAAAATCATTGCAAGAGCTTGGTCCCCATAGCTGGCAATAATTCGGACTTGTTTCCAGTGGGTGCTGGACACTGCCAGGGCTGCCCTTTGTCACCTATTCTGTTCATAATTTTTATGGACAGAATTTCTAGGCATAGCCAACTGGCTAAAGGCTTCCATTTGGGTGGTCTCAGAATCTCATCTCTGCTTCTTGCAGATAATGTGGTTCTGTTGGCCTCATCAGGTGACCGCCTCCAGCTCACACTGGAGCAGTTCACAGACAAGTGTGAAGCGGCGGGAATGAAATATAGCATTTCCAATTCTGATCCCACGGTCCTCAGCTGGAAAAGGGTGGCGTGCCCACTCCGGGTCAGGGACGAGTTCCTGCCCCAAGTGGAGTAGTTTAAGCATCTCGGCCACCTTCTCCCCTCACTCGGGTACTTGTTCGCGAGTGAGGGGAAAAGGGAGCGGGAGTTCAACAGATGGATTGGTGCTGCGGCTGCAGTGATGTGGACGTTCTACCAATCCGTCATGGTGAAGTGAGGGCTGAGTGTAAAAGCGAAGCTCTCAATTTACTGGTCGATCTGCGTCCCTACCCTCACTTATGGTCACAAGCTTTGGGTAGTGACCGAAAGAACAAGATTTTGGATACAAGCGGCAGAAATGAGCTTTCTCCGAAGGGTGGCTGTCCTCTCCGTTAGAGATAGGGTGAGGGCTTAGGCCATGCGGGAAGGGCTTAGAGTAGGATGGATGGATGGATAAAAACAGATGAGGGTCCAAAGTACAATGCCCACCTTCACTTGCTAGAATGCTGAAATTAACAGATCAAGCCTGAAATCTTGGTGATATTTTGGAATCTAAGCTAAATTTTAAAAGTCATATCAAAGCAATAAACAAATCATCCTTTTTATCACCTAAAGAATATATCTAGAATAAGGGTACTGATGGCTCAACATGATTTAGAGAATTTTGTTCATGCATTTGTTTTCAGTAGGCTTGACTACTATAATGGAGTTTTTGCAAGTCTCTCTTAAAAATCATTAAGACAACTGCAACTAATTCAGAACACAGCTGCATGTGTCCTTACAAAGACCAATAAAAGGGAACACATTACTTCAGTTCACAGATCTCTACACTGACTCCCTGTGCTCCAAACATCTCATTTTAAAAGGTTGCTGCCAGTGTATTTGTCACACTGCCGCCAGGTGCTGAATGGTTCTGGTCCAGAACTAAACTCTACTAATTTGGTCAAATAATATCAAACTACCAGAAAACCTGAACTCTGATCAAAATCTGCTCAAAAGTCCTTTAAATTAGGTCTTGAAACTTTTTTATGTGTTATCACTTTTAAATAATATGTACAGTTTTTTTTCTCTCTTTTGAATATATTTTCATGCATATGTACACTGACAGTGGTGGCGATGATGATGATGGCAGAGCTGATGATGGTTGTGGTGGTGATTGTGGTGGAAATGATAATAGTTATGATGACTGTATTTGCCATTGACCTCTGTTTGTGTCGTATATAACTCACTGTTTTTATATATAACTCACTTTTTTTTCGTTTCCTGTTCTCATGCTGTCCTACCATGGAAGCACAGCATGAGTGGAGGTCTCTTTTTTTCCTCTTGTACCCTCCCGTTGTTGTGTACATTTCAGTGTTCTTTTCTGTAACGCTACCGATCTCCGACTTGTAACCCCATGTGATGTCTGTGTTATGTGTGTAAGGTCGGGGGGGGGGGTCCCATTTCACTGCAGGGCAACCTGCTTGTGACAAATAAAGCTGATTCTGATTCTGATTCTGACTGTGTGTTCTGTTGATGGTTTCTCGCTATCTGTTGTTTAATGTTCTTTGTTTTTAATGTAATGCCTTTTAATGTTTATATAAAGCACCTTGAGTTGTCTTGTGCATGAAAATGTGCTATATAAATAAATCTGCCTTGCACCTCCCCCCTCATACTGGTCACCAGCTTTGTCACACACTGCTGTGGAATGGCATCCCATTCCTCAACCAGCATTTGTTACAAGTCTGCCAGTGTGGTTGTGTTGGTCCCTCTGGCACAAACAGCAACCCAAGGTGATCTCACATGTGTTCATTGTGGTTAAGGACAGGACTGGAGGAAAGCCTCTTCCTCCCAAATTCTGGAGATAGTCTGATAAATCTCTCTGATAAACCCACTCTCTGGGGGCAAAAATTGTTAGGGGACGGAGTTTGGTCCCAGACTGTGGAGATTTGGCCACTGGTTGCAGCTTTGTTTTTCAATGGAGGGAGAAGCCACCCCACACCATCACAGTGCTTCCACCAAATCCTGTTACCCTGTTGAGTAATTATATGCTTTTTGATAAAGCATAGTTAGGGCTGAATCAGGCGACCTTAAATAATTCCTTAGATACATTGCAATACCTCTAATCTGCTGGGGCATTCCCATGATGCATTGTTTCTTTTTCAGTCACATTTGGTTAAGAGTTCAAAACAAGTATACAAGTAGCTGAGGTTGATTGGTTTGGAGACAAAGTTAAAGAGGCCAGGCTGAAATGGTTTTGACATGTATGGAAGACAAATATTGGATATACTGGACAACTGATGTTAAAAATGGAGTTGCTGGGCAGAAGGAAAAGAGGAAGACCACAGAGCAGGTTCATGAATGTAGTGAAGAAAGATATGCAGAAGATCTGTGAGACAGAGAAAGATGCTAGGGATAAGGAGAGCTAGGGGCAAACTCTCTGCGTTAGCAAGCGCTAAAGTGAGAAGGAAGAAGAAGAAGAAAATGAATGCCTTTAAACTTAATGTGGCAGGGTGTGGTCTGCTGTTCAGCTGCAGAGGAGGGGTGCTGCAGTGGGTTTGGGGGCAGTGCCAGGGATGCTGGCAGGGCAGGTGGGCTCAATCATCCAATCATGCTTTCCCTGTTTTAGTAGCCAGCTGGGACCACAGAAGACGAGAGACCTGAGCCAGAGTCGCAACGGCTGAAAAGGCTGCAAGTTTGTTCACTGAAAAGGAAAATAAAATGTTCACTTGCCCTGCAACACTGACGTGTGTGTGCCGGGCCAGACACGCAGTGTCACACTTATAAAAGAATTAAGTTGTTCCAACTTATATTTATATTTACTTACATTCTTATTTATGAGGACCTTACTATCAGTACTTTTCTCTGAGATTAAATTGAATAAAGGGATAAACACAGGTTGCTGAGTCTGGTAGTTCCAAAAAGTCCAACTTCTAATCAAAAACTAATGAACAGTCAAGGCATTGCTGTGCAAGTGTAGATAGTAAATTTAAGACATGTTTATAGATGCTGTTGAAGTAAAAAGTTAAAATATGAGTTAGAGAACTCATATTTTAACTATGTGGAACACGCAAAATTCTTCTTTTTTGTGTATAAATTTCCCTCTTCAGTCATGAATGATGGACAACTCTAGTGATTTATATTATTTATATAATAACGGCTGGCAATTGGATATGCATGGTTGCACATTTGAGGGTTTGATGGTTGTGAACTTTCGGTCATTCACCGCAGCTTTCAAGTGCATTCAGGAAACCACAAACAACAAAATAATGTGCATGTCTGGGAGAAGCCTTTCAGATTAAGAGGTCATGGTAACATAGCGATACCAATTTCAAGCACAGTGTTTTAAAATCTCCACTGCATGGCAATTACTTCATTCAGGCTGGCAATACCACAAAAAATGGTAAATGTACCAAGTGCAATATCACTAAATAAATAATTTAAAGAATGGGTACATTTAATAGCTCTTGTTTGATGTGTTTTTGACATGTGTCATGGAAAATGTATTATCTTCGTGCACATAAATGATGTGTAAAGTCAACCTAAAGGGAACTGTGGTTCTTTCTGCAGGCTTAGAAATGTTGCAATGATTAACAAAATCCCCAGAAACTTTAAGTTGCTTGACTTGGTGAGATTTATTTAGAGCTGGGAAATGTGCATTAACAGCTTAGTGTACCTAGCAAGTAGTCCTGTTTTATTATATTCTGTTAAAAATTTGTCGTATAGCATTTACATATCCGTGAGTTTAAAACTTTAAAAGTGGAAATCTTCTAGGAGTATCTGAAAGCAGCCTCTGCAGAACAGCAAATGAGTCATTAAACAGCACTTCTGCCACCTTGTGGTACAAATGTATGACCCTGATCCTTGTCAGGCGAATATAATTTTGAGGCAAAAACATGGAGTTTTCAGAAGAGATGCAGGAAAAATTAAACCAGTGCAGACCAGCATTTTTTTAGGGGTCAAGAAAGAAAAGTTGTATACAAGTCTTTAAGATCTACAACCAGTAGCGGTTTTTGATACGGGCGACACGGGCGGTTGCCCGGGGCGGCATCGTGGTGGGGGGCGGCATCACGGGCATCGGCAAAAAAAAAAAATTTAAAAAAAATATACTCGTACTCATGCTGCCCCGACGTCATGCCAGCGCATATTGGGATAGGCATAGGCACCGATCGGCTTACTATCGCCCATTTGCTGGGAGTAAGGGCACTCCGTTTGCGAGGTGCGCCTGCTGCTTGTGGCACAGGGAGGAGAGGGCGGGGCGGCGGGTGATTCTCTGGCTGGCTGGAGCTCGCAAAATAAAAGAAAAGAAAAACAAAACAACAAACATGAAAACACCAGACATTATGATACAGATTTATAATTTGCACCGATGTTTTTTTCGAAATTCTGTACGCGAAAAGTGAGCGTGAGAACCCTCGGTGCGCTTCCTCGCTGCTGAAGTCAAAGTAAACTTTATTGTCATCTCCGCTACATACAGTCCAGTATATCAATATATATAAGAACAGTAAGAAAATAAATATACACTTTATGACTAGGGTTAAATGGATCGCGAGCCGTGGGGTTTTTTTTTATTTACAACGTGCTGGAGAGAGGGGAGGGGGGTCCAGGGTTCCGGGGTTTGTGAGGGGAAAGACGGGAATCAGACGCACTCCAAAGGCTCTCTCTTCACTCCCCACAATGGGGACACACAAATCCACTCACTCGTCCACACGGAAACAGGCAGGCAGGGAAAGGTCCGGGGTAGATCTGCACACAGAGACTGGGGTTACGACGAACAGACGGAAACAACTTTACAGAGTTTAACTCACTAATGGCTAAGAGACTGACGCTGATAGCTCAACGATCCAGCGACGAGTGATACAGTGCTGCCGTCTTAAATCGGCCTTGCGATCATCCCGATAGGCAGCAGGTGCGTGGGCCAGGGGCGGGGGCCCATAATGAGCACCGCCCCGGCAGGTGAGAGAGAGAGAGAGAGAGAGAGAACATGTTGCCTAATACAGGATCAGCTGGTGAGGCACAGGGACCATGACAAACAGAGCAGGAGGGAGAGAGAGAGAAAGAGAGCCAGGGACAACAACGTCACATTAGAAAGGTATAGTAATCATCCACAACTATTTTCAGTTGCGGATGATAAAGGATTCAGAAAGTTTATTCATGCAGGTCCATATGACAGGGAATATGCATCTTCTTTTTGTTTTCATATTTTAATTTATATTTAATTGTGTTGTGGTTTGCAGTGTTTTGTGTTGTTTCACTTTAAATTTGTAAAAAGAAAAAGCTGAAAATGTAAATAGTTAAAAGTTGAACTGTGAATAGTTGGTTTTTGTATTATATGATTTATTTATTACATTTTATGTGGAGTGAATAAATAAAAGTATATTTACGGTGGCCCCTAGAGACAAAGCACGTACAAACTCCAAAACACGTAAAAACTCAGAAGCACATAAAAACTCAAAACAACAGACAACACAAAAGACAACAGAAGTGCTCCAGGATGCTAGGCGCAGTGTTGAGCTTTTGTTACCTAGTGGTTACACAAGCCAGCAAGTACCAACGACCGGATTTGGTGTGTGGTAGTAACAGGTAAATGAACTTTTTTTTTTATTATTTGAATATATATGAATGCTTGTGTATAAATACACAAACAATACACATATGCTTTCGTGCTTTCAATTGTGTAATTTAAGTGATCTAGGTAGCTCTGTTTTGGAAGTTCAGTTCATGCTAGAAATGTGTTTTGGAGTTTGTACGTGTTTTGTCTCTAAGGGCCACCACATATATTTATTAGGGGTGCAACGATACACAAAATTCACGGTTCGGTTCGGTTCGATACTTTGGTGTCACGGTTTGATATTTTTTCGATACAAAAAAATGTTCATGCCTTTTTAATTTGTCATTTATTAAAATTATAAATATATATTTTAACTCAAAAGTACAGTTTTTAAATTTAATGTTGCTGAAACAAAAAAGTAATAAAAAAAATAAATATATCTCAGGGCTCGCAAAATTTCAAAATCCCTGGTAGCCCTTCGGGCAGGGACTCTTCAGTTTTTGGTAGCACAAAATAAATTTAAGTAGCCCGAATAAAAAAGAGAGCAATTTTTTGATCGATGTTTTGTTTTCTGTTTTGTTTCCTTTACAATATTATACATTAAAGTATAATATTGTAAAGGAAACAAAACATTGATCAAAAAATTGTTGAAAAACAAATTACAACATTGTATAAAAATTACAATCATCAACTCAAATACTTCGTTCTAATTGAACAGAAATTTCTATGAACTTGTAAGAACTGTGTAGGACATGAATCAGTCTGTGTCAGATCCTGAATTTGAAATTTCCACTGAAGTCACGGGTAAGAGGCAAGTGGAACCAAGATCTAAGCCATTTGCTTTTTGAAGTTTGCAAAGACTGCTAAATTTTGCCAGTGGTAGTTCACTCTTTGCAACATAGTACGCTGTTCTAAACAGATTTTCAGGTTTATTTTTAGTATGTTATTTGCAATTGGTGTTTGTTCTGGGAAAGATATTGCAGACTGAGCAATAATGCATTTCTTGCATTTCTCATGGGTTCTAATGGGGGCCTTTCTTAAAATGACTGGTCCCAGTAACAAAGGCGCAGAAATCGAGGGAAAACCAACAACACACCCGGCAGAACATTATGTTATTTTACACGGGTGCACATAAGTGGTCCGCATGTGCGCATTCGCTGTCAAAATAAAAGACGCGCACCAGATAAGAAGTTGCAACGCGCGTTTGCGTCCATATAAAAGGCACTGTTTTTGTCCGCTAGAGTGGGATTTTCACGGCACATTCCGCACCACATCTCTGTGCGTTCATCATTTGTTTGAAGCCAGCTCACCTCCTGCAACCACTTTTCCGAGAACACGCGCTTCTTTTGTGGTTCGGACTCCTTCTGACATTTCTTTGGAGGTGGAGGAACACCAAAGTAATTGCTTAAAGGAGCTTCTTCGACATCTTTAAGAGTTCTAAACAAATGTCTGTCCTCCTCCAGAAAATCCTATGTACGCAAACACGCGTTGCAACTTCTTATCTTGTGCGCCTTTTTTTATTTTGACAGCGAATGCGCACCTGCGGACCACTTATGTGCACCCCTGGTTATATAGCTTGTCATATTGCAGCCACAGAAATTCTTTTGTCCATGAAACCATAAATCTGCACTTTCTTTTTGCCTTATAGTCTGATTTGTCATAACTTTTCCGTTTTGTGGTAAGCTTTTCTTTGGCTGTCACTTCTTCACCCTGACCTGTCTTATTTGGCTCAGCAGAACTAAAATATATATCCTGCTGCTTTTACACACGCACTCACATAACGCTCAGCGATTCTCTGCGCAATCAACCTCTCACATGTTTAAGCTTGCTGCGGGAGATTTCACTTGTCATGTTTGCATAGCAAGCTAACGATTGATAAGACGATGTCAGAGGAATTGGTGCGCAAATTATCATCACTCACCAATCAGTGCTGTCGCTCTCTATACACAGTTCACGCGATTGCAAAGTGAAAGCAAAAAACAAGCGCAAATTCAAACGCGATTTCAATATGTCACATATTGACAGTGGCTTACCGATGCCAATGACATAATTACCCAGCTACATTTACGAAAGAATACAAAAGCATTGACATATATTTTTCCTTCCTACAATAGCCCGACGGGCAGGGCAGAGATAGATTTTGGTAGCCCGACTGGAAAAATCGCTAGCCCCGGGACGTCGGGCTAGCGATTTTGCGAGCCCTGTATCTGATTGAGGAATCACTCATCTTTGGAAAAGAGAGTTTATTACAGAGAAATGGCTCTTTCCAAAATAAAAGCTATACTATACGCTTCTTCTGGGCTATATTCTCAGCAGCATATTAAACATATCAGGTCCCCATAAGGAGAATCCTGTGCTAACGGCTGTCTAAATGACTCGGGTAAAGTTTGTAGCATGCGTGCTTGTTGTTTTTGTCTGCTTCCACTTGTCTTTGCACTAGGATGATGTCGGAGTAAATGTGCAGTCATATTCGTTGTGTTCCCACTAGTGCTGTCAGCGTTAATCTCGTTGAAATGACGTTAACGCCACAACACGGCAAATCTCCGTTAACGAGCTACCGCAGATCGCCCTGTGCGTGGGTCTGGACGGCCAATACGTTAACGAGCTAACTGCGCTAACACACTAGTTCCCACCCATGTAATTGAGCATTGCGTGGCACATCCAACATACTGTTTTACTTTAGTCCATGACGCGCTTACCTTCAGGGTCATATGTCACATGAAAACCAAAATAGTTCCAAACGCCACGTCTGAATGAGGGTGGGGGAGGTTCAATT
Source organism: Perissodus microlepis (assembly GCF_051167445.1). NCBI lineage: Eukaryota > Metazoa > Chordata > Actinopteri > Cichliformes > Cichlidae > Perissodus > Perissodus microlepis. Next base: position 13,476,436 of record NC_140482.1, on the reverse strand, counting down.
TGCCATGTTGCAAGGAGAGCTTAACTTCTGTCTCGCTAGCTTGCCCTGCGCTCAGTGAATCTGCGTTCGACTACTCCGCCTAGGCTGCACTGTCGAGCGCAGATCCACTGAGCGCTCAACACAGACAGCATCGTCAGAAGGAAAGTTGATAAAATAAATTAAACATTTTGTATTGTTCGATACATATGCGTACCGAACCGAAAGCACTGTATCGAACGGTTCAATATCGATACAAGTATCGTTGCACCCCTAATATTTATATATAAATAAAACCACTTTTTTTACATTAGTAATTCCTTTTTTGCATAATTTTACATTATTGTTAATAATAAATTAATTAAAGCAACAAAACAACCTGAAGAGCCGGTTCGGAGCCGAAATAGCCGGCTCTCTTTAGTGAGCCGAACCGAAAGAGCCGGTTCTCTAAAAAGAGCCGGAAATTCAGTATGGTTTCGATAACAGTTTTATGTTAATGTACAATCCTTAATATGTTTTATGTGTGTGTCTGTGTGTGTGTGTATGTGGGAGGGGGGCGCCAGAGGGAGTATTCGCCCAGGGCGCCAAACAGGCTAGGACCGCCACTGCCTATCAAGTAATTCTAGGGGGGATTTGTTGTGCGTTTTTGGAGAAAGACGGAGGTTTGTTTTTTTTTTCCTGTTGACTCATCTAAGGTTTGGGGATAGATGGGAGTCGCGAGAGTTTTTTGCGACTCGGACTTTCATTCTCATTTTCCTTGTTCGGATTAAACAAATGCAAATAAATTGAAATAAAGTTTTCCAACGAGGCATGCAACCTGTACGTCTCGCCATACTGAACGTTACAAAAGCACAAGTTTAACTAAGCACTTTTACTCTGGTTTAACACATTTTCACACACACAACTACACACACACAGACGAGCACGGGCCCAGACACAGGCGCGCGCACTGACCCACCACCAGATGGCGTTTTTTAAGCATAAAAAGTAAAAACTTTTTAATGGTTTAAAAATAAAGAATGCTATTTGATATAAAAACTTTATTTTTTAATAATAAAATAATTTCTTTTTTGGGGAAAAATTAATGAGCTATGAACTAGCATATTTTGATGAATATCATAATTTTATGAATATCATAATTTTATTAATATCATATGTTTTATGAATATCATATTTTTATTACTTCCTTTATTACTTCCTGAGCTCATGAATAATCTATTGGGGCCACAAATCACTCAGTTTGACATAAGGGGCCTAATATCCCTCCTTTTGTTCCTCTGTCCAAATTATGCACAAACAGTATCCCTTATTCTTGTCCTTCAGCTACAGAAATGTGTTTTATAATTGTAAAATAGACAATTGATTTCAGCGATGTACTCAGAAAGGTGCATATTTGTTTCCAGCAGACATAACTTTTGGCGATGTGCAACAATCACAGCAAATAGTGTTTTTATAGGACATCTGGAAACGTACACAGGACCGTTTACGTGTTGACAACGTGGTATATTGAGCGTTATCCAGTGTTATTATCCTCTTATTATGGAAACCGTCGTTGGTTTGTTGAAATAATCCCGTCAGATACCACGTGAGAACAGACGAGACTAAATTAATAGGCGGGGTCAACTGGATCGGCTCTCCCTGTCCAGTGCGCGCTCCCGATGCAAGGGTAACAAACTCTGTTGGGGATACGTACCTTGTCACAAACTGTCTGTGAAATCTTCTTCGGATCAGGTAAGAAATCCCGTGAACTGACAGCACATTACTGGCATAAGTCAGTAGCTGAGTAGATGAATAGTGTTACATTTTCAGTACGTTTGGTGGACGCTTTAATATTTGTTTCAAAAGGGTTAAGAAACTTCGAGTTAATGTACTTTGAACTCGGTTCCATATGACCCCAGCTTTGTTCTGCTGTCACATTGAGAAAAGAAGCGTCCAAGTCCCATCTTCCAGGTTAGCTGGATTCCACGTCAACTATTTCAACCAGTCAACAAATAAACTCCAAAAGTTTGTAGTCGTAAATTGGTCACATCTGTGAACATTTAGATGCGGACTTTAAATGAAGTGCGTTTGGCTGCAAGTTTAATTAACTTTAGAGGACCTAACATCGTCACTGAGTTTGTTTGTTTGTTTTTTATTTAAAATAATGAACAATGTTGACCGTGGACTCTTCTTTCAAACTGAGCAGGTAGAGGGCAAAAAAAAAGTCTCTGTAAAGAGCGGTTAAAGAAATCAGCTCCCACAAATGCAAACTAACAGGAAAAGGCATAATCATAGGAATGTCTGAGCCTTACGCTTCCTGTATAGAGGAGAGGAAGGCACTGAGTTGATATGCTCAGTGCCTGATAGTGCATTATGTGAGGGAGGCTCCTTGGGAACTGGGAACACAACAGTTGCCTCTAGGCGCTTTATATTGTAAGATAAAGACACTACAATTATACGCTACACCGTACAATTACGAGTTTAATCAATGAAATGCATTTATTTTTTAACCACGTAATGTTTTATGATGTATTGTCACAGACATTCATTCTGTAAACTGGTAACTGTGGCTGCAGATGGCCGCCCCTCCCAGAGTCTGGTTTTGTTGGAGGTTTCTTCCTGTTAAAAGAGAGTTTTTTTCTTCCCACTGCCAACAAGTATTTGCCTTTACTGTACAATGTAAAGCACCTTGGGGCAGCTCTTGTTGGAGCTATACTAAAAAATTGAATTGAACTGAATTGAATAGTTGTATGCTGAAATAAACAGCATTTACTTACCAGCATTTACAAACAAATGATTAATAATTAAAATGATGAATCTGCAGATGCAACATCTAGAACAAGACAGTGAAATACGTAAACAAAACTTATCACTCAACATGAAAACCAGTTAGCCTGGAACACTGGGAATTCTTTAAATAAGTTTAGTTTAGCTTAATTTAATGAGGGGACACAGACTTGTAGCATAAACCATTTTGAATCCATGTCACCTACTTTGGTTCAGCTCAAAGTAATAAGCTTTAATAAGCTGAATACGTTTAATCATGATTATTAATATCATGTTATTAAGTACAACCAAGCCTAACTTTACAGTAGTCTTTTTTTGCCCTCTGTTAATAGCAAAAGTTCATTTAGATGTCAGTTATAATTAGCACATTTATTTTAGCTTTTCTCCCAATTTGAACTGTATGAGGTTCATACAGGGTGTACACCTGCACAGGCCTTGTTTGCAATGACTGACCTTAAGAACACCAACACATGCACTGGAAGAACACCCAGCTCAAATTAGTCTGTCAGAGGACTGTTCCTGATCATTTGCTCAGATACAAAATGACCTCCAGCAGGCCACTGCTTAACAGTGAATCCTGTTGCTCAGCACATGGATGCCTTCACTGTTAACTTTGGCCATGAGACTTGGGCTTGGGACTGTCGACGAAAAGAACACTGGGTTCTGTTATTAAGAAAAAAGAAAGCCAAATCAAACATGCAGAGGTACCTTAAAGTTGGCCTTACACAACAGTGTTGTCACATGGCTTACTCTGTTCACTTTGTTAAAACAGCCAGTAACGAGTAAACATACGTTCCTTTGTCCTTCCAGTCATGTACCTGTACCTTCTGGGCCTGGTGGTTCTCTACTACCTGTACCGTTGGATCAGAGAGCTCCCCAGGGTCTCTGACAAAAACAGCAAGTATGTGTACATCACAGGCTGCGACAGTGGCTTTGGGAATCTTCTGGCCCGGCATCTTGACAAGCAGGGCTTTCGAGTGATTGCCTCTTGTTTCACTGAGAAAGGAGAAGAGGATCTAAAGAAGTCCTGCTCCAGCAACCTGATCACAACTCATCTGGATGTTAGTTCTCAGGAAAGCATTGACAAAGTTGCGGCAATGATCAAGGATATGGTTGGGGCACGTGGTAAGTTTTATTTGGTGGAAATACCTGCACTTTAAATAGCTGTTTCCCCACAGAGTTTGAGTGCCGTTTATGTTTGTGACCTCTGACTTTCAATAGCACCATTAAGACCAAGTAAGTCTATAGGATGTTCTTTTTCTTTATGCCAACTGGTAAAAAATAAATAAATGGTTGAAAATCACAGAGGTCTCACCAACTGTACATTTCCTGGTAGGACTGTGCCATATCATGTCTTCTGCAATAATACCTGTATACATTTTTAAGTGATATAAAAATGTAATAGCCTGATATCACTCTAATAGCAATGCCACATGTTAACTTTCCTTAATATGTGCACGCATGACGGAAGCCCAGGCACATGTGTCAGCAACAATTTGAATACCTAAAAGAGAGCTGCTTCAACAACCTCCAATAAAGTACTTTGCAAAATATGCAAAAAACTGTTCTTGCTTGAAGGTGGAAGCAACAAATATGTTTCAGCACTCGAGGCAGAAACAGACTATACCAAGTACAACCAGGCTATGAAGGAGGAGATGCCAGCAGCTATGTGTGACCCAAATGTAAATAAAGGACTCCACTGAGCATCACTGAAACTCTGCTAGTAACACTCCATATGACAGGAAGCGCAAATGGTGGATTATGTGGGTACATAGGACTAAACAACTAGTTAAAAAGCTTGTTCCAAGATCCAACATCCCAGTTAGAAATTTTTTATTTAATTCCTAATTTTGTGCACATCCATTTGTGCAACATCTCTAAAGTTAGAGATCTCCTGTCTCGGAGTGTTGCTGAAAAACTAGTTCATGCATTTATTACTTCTAGGATGGACTACTGTAATTCATTATTATCAAGATGTCCTAAAAACTCCCTGAAAAGCCTCCAGTTAATCCAAAATGCTGCAGCAAGAGCACTCACAGGGACTAGAAATAGAGAGCATATTCCTCCTATATTCGCGTCTCTTCATTGGCTCCCTGTTAAATTTAGAACGAATTTAAAATCCTGCTGCTCAGATACAAGATTTCATTTAAGGTTTTTTCTCCAGTTTCATGACTATTTACATTGTAGATTCTCACTGAAGGCATCAAAACTCTGAATGAACACGTGGAATTATGTAGTAAAGACAAAAGTGTGAAATAACTCAAAACATGTTTTAGTTGTTTGATTCTTCAAAATATCCACCCTTTGCTTTGATTACTCCTTTGCACACTCTTGGCATTCTCTCAATGAGCTTCATGAGGTCGTCACCTGAAATGGTTTTCCAACAAGCTTGAAGGATTTCCCAGAGATGCTGAGCACTCATTGTTCCTTTTGTCTTCACTCTGCAGTCCATCTCATCCCACAGGATGCTGTGGTAGCCATGCTGATTCAGTGTGCTTTCAATTTTGAATAAATCCCCAACAGTGTCAACAGTAAAGCATCACACCTACTCCTCCATGCTTTACAGTGAGAACTATGCATGTGTCTGCTACTGGAACTCTGTGTGGCATTTATTTGGGCTCTAATCTGAGGTGCTGTTAACTTGTGACTTCTGAGGCTGGTGACTCGGATGAATTTTTCCTCAGCAGCAGAGGTGACACTTGGTCTTCCTTTCCTGGGGCGGTCCTCATGTGAGCCAGTTTCATCGTAGCCATGATGGTTTTTGCGACTGCACTTGGGGACACATTCAAAGTTTTTGCAATATTCTGTACTGACTGACCTTCAGTCCTTAAAGTAATGATGTACTTTCATTTCTTTTTAATTAGCTGATTAGTTCTTGCCATAAAATGAATTCTAACGGTTGTCAAATAGGGCTGTCAGCAGTGTACCAACCTGACCAACACAACTGATGGTCCCAACCCCATTAAGAAAGCAAGAAATTTCACAAATGAACCCTGACAACGCACACCTGTGAAGTGAAAACAATTTGAGGTGACTACATCATGAAGCTCATTGAGAAAAGGCCAACGGTTTACTGTGATGTCAACCCTGAAAGTAGTAAAGGGTGGCTACTTTCAGGAATCTACAATATAAGACATATATAGAGTTATTTATTAATTTTCTCTTTGCTACATAATTCCATATATCTTGCTTCATATATTTGATGTCTTCAATATGTATCTACAATGAGAAATGGGGAAGGGATGGTAACAGGGTGCTGTGGGAATGCTACTATGAACTCCAGAGGATGTGGAAGGTGAAGGTAACAACGGTCCCAGTGGTAATCGGAGCACTTGGTGCAGTGACTCCCAAGCTAGGTGAGTGGCTCCAGCAGGTCCCAGGAATAAAATCCCAGATCTCTGTCCAGAAGAGCACAGTCCTAAGATACTGCGCAGTACTCTCTGGGGTTCCTTTAGGGTCCAAATGTCCAAAGAAAAACATTTAAAGACCTCCAGAAAACCTGCAGAACTATTGCTCAACTATTAAAAAGAATGTCTGGCTCCTTGGAAGCATAATATGGTCATCCCAGGCAGCCAGTCAGAAGAAAGCTAATGATAGGAGGGTCTTATAGGAGGAGGAGACTGAGTTTGCTTTTACAGACATACAGATAAGAACCAGTATGAGATAAGCAGGGTTTATTCTAAACTCTGTCATGCAGCCCGACTCTAGTAGAGTTTAGGGATAAAAATATGGACCTGGACTTGAGCAGAATAATTTCGCTTTGAGTTATTTTTCCCATTTGAATATCGATCAACTACTGTTGCTAGTGCACATAAAACATTACTGGTCAAGAACAGATGAATTTCAGTAGACTGTATGTGTTCTTTTTCATTATTTTAGGCCTGTGGGCTGTAGTGAACAATGCCGGCATCTCCATTCCCAGTGCCCCATGTGACTGGCTGACCCTCAATGACTACAAACCCATGCTGGATGTGAACCTGAATGGGGTGATTGGTGTGACCCTAAGCGTCCTACCGCTCATAAAAAAGGCAAGGGGAAGGGTGGTGAACGTTGCCAGTGTGTTTGGAAGGATCAGTCCTGTTGGGGGCCCATATACTGTCTCAAAGTACGGTGTTGAAGCATTCAATGACAGCCTCAGGTAAGGAGAACTCATAAAATATTGGTATGATAATACAAAGATTTCCCGGGTTGATGAAGTGTCCTTCTTAGGTTAAATATGGCACATTTTGGTGTGAAAGTCCTCTGCATTGAGCCAGGCTTCTTCAAGACAAATGTGACCAACAGTGCTATCCTGAGCAAAAACATTAAAATGATCTGGGATAAACTTCCACAGGAAGTCCGAGATGATTATGGAACGGCATACCTACAGAAAGGTATATGTGGATTACCACTTCTTCCATTTATTTTGGTTCCCAACTGATTATTTGTTCTTATTTCATTTATTTGCCCCTTTTAGCATTAACAACCTTAACTGACAAAGTTGCCAAAATGAGTGATGCAGACTTGATGAAAGTGGTTAGCTGCATGGAACATGCCGTGGCTGCGGTCCATCCTCGCACTCGCTACTCCCCGGGCTGGGACGCCAAGTTCTTCTGGCTGCCACTATCCTACATGCCAACCTGCATCAGTGATTACATCCTGAAGCTGGAAGCTATTCCCATCGCCAAGCAGATAGAATAACTTTGCATGTAATAAAGGCATTCTCTCTGTATGTACATCTCATGCGTCAGTAAATTTAACTGATTTCAGAAAGGCTTTGTCTTTCAATCTGTTCTCATTACTTATCACATTACTTTCTCAGAAAGGAACCTTTGCACCTTATTCACAAAGGCATTTTCAAGGCCATCTTATCTACAGCTAGTCTGAACAGATGGAAAGACCTGTGTCCATGACATTATTGATAGGCATGTGGGAAAGATTAAGAAAGACCAATAAAAAAAAAAAAAAAAAAACACAAAAAAAAAAAAAAAACGAGTCCAGTTCACACTTGGTTTCAAAGTACACAGTGAGCAGGAGCATGTTGTTGCTATACTTCAAATAGCAGAAATGCCTTGTTTTGCAGTACCAAAACAAGACTGCAGTGTCACCTGCAGGATTTTAACTTCTTAAGTTACAAAGCAAAATGTTTATAGTTATTGGTAGAGTTAGCTGCACAGATAAAAATAGAACTGTATGTCCAAAAGATATAGAAAAGGTAAAATCTTGTTTTTTTAGGATGCAGTGCTAATCTTACCTTGGAGGGAGTCACTGACCTGGTGGACACGAGGTTGTAAGGTTCATTCTGTTCATTTTGCTTCATGACTCCTATCTAGACGAGGAGTCAAACTGTTTAAATACATAGTATTTTTTTGTCTCCAGTGGCACTAACAATCTTTCCTATATGAAACCTTTATATATATTAAGCCTTTATATTCTGTCATTGTTCCTGTAAGCAGTAATGCCATTAGTGCTTTCTAATAAAACCAGATTTAGAGCCAAAACTCTGTATTTAGGTAGTACCTTCACACTTTTGTTTATTATTATATTCATATAGTCCCTGCTGGCTTCTGACAGCAGTTTGAGATCTAGAGTGGTCATTTGTATAACGCTTCTGTGAAAAGCTTGAAACACTGAAATAAACAACGTTAAAATGAAATTATTTCTGAACCATCACGTTTCAATATTTAGTTTTAGTCTTTGTCAAACTGGCTGCATCTGTCAACACTGTTATGTCTGCATGACAGTCAACTGTCTTTAGAAAGGATTTGATTTCGTACAAACTTTTTTTTTTTTTTTTTTTTACCCCCGATTCAAGCGTTAAATAGGTTATTGTGGCTAAAACCTATTTTTTTTTTTTTAGGTTCAATAAAACTCTGCTGTACATGTTTTTGGAAAGCATGTAAATTGGCGCATGTTGACTTAATTTGTACATATAAATGTACAATTTCAGATCGTCTTGACTACTTTGACCAAGTAAACAACTGCAGAATGACAGAATCGTTCAACTGTTTTATTTCAGCATGTGACAAGCTGCAGCACAGTTGATAGCTTAACATAGCAGCTCCAGAATGCCATCTTCTGGTCAAAGTAGACAAGGACAGCCATTTCTTTAACTCCTTTACCCGCAACAAGATTTTCCACTACAAGTATAACCATTGAGAAAATATGTAGTTAACGATGAGTTTTATGTAAAGACTGTTTTATTCCATCTTTCACTGGAAACATTAAATAGAACTTTTTCAGGATGACAAGACAGGTACATTTGTATTTTGACATGTTTTACAAACCAAGTGCTCCTAACCACAGGGCCTCTCTGCTTCTACTCTTCTCTCTTCCCTTCAGTTAGGTTGTCTGTCTGGATGTTTATGAGTGCTCCTCAGCCAGTTTCTCAGCTTTCTGAACCACCTCCTCAATTGGACCGACCATGTAGAAGGCTTGCTCGGGCAGAGCATCATACTCACCTGAAATGAAATGAGAACAAAAAAAATCAATTAAATTATAAACAGAGCTGAGGAAGTTGAGGATCACAAGCCATAAAATTTTTTTTTTTTTTTTTAAAAAATGGACAATTCAAACTTGCCACCAAGGATGCTCTTGAAGCCCTTGATGGTTTCCTTGAGGGGCACCAGCTTGCCCAAGTGGCCAGTGAAGACCTCGGCCACTTGGAATGGCTGAGACAGGAAACGCTGGATCTTACGGGCACGAGCCACAGTGAGTTTATCCTCCTCAGACAACTCATCCATACCCAGGATGGCAATGATATCCTGTAGTGATTTGTAGTCCTACAGAAGAAGAAAGTAGCCTAGTTTGTTTGAAGCACTTACAGTTGTCATGTTAATTCTGATGGTACCAATAAAGCTGCAAACCTGAAGGATTTTCTGCACGCCACGAGCAACATCGTAGTGCTCGGCTCCGACAATGTTGGGGTCCATGATACGGGAAGTTGAGTCCAGGGGGTCGACAGCAGGGTAGATGCCCAGCTCAGCGATGGCACGGGACAACACGGTGGTGGCATCCAAGTGAGCGAAGGTGGTGGCGGGGGCAGGGTCAGTCAAATCATCAGCAGGCACGTAAATGGCCTGGAAACACAGGACTTGTTAGCATTTTTGGAAGTCCTAGGTTACCCTTTAGGTTGCCAAGCAACATATAAAACCAGGATTTATTCCTTACTGTCAGTAAGATAGTTTCCAGCTTATGTCAAAGTAAATAGATTTTTGATTTCTAAAATGCAGACTCAGCACTCCTCAAACCTCACCTGCACAGATGTGATTGAACCCTTCTTGGTGGTGGTGATTCTCTCCTGCATGGTACCCATGTCAGTGGCCAGAGTGGGCTGGTAACCCACAGCAGAGGGAATACGACCCAGCAGAGCAGACACCTGAGAGAGAGAAGGTGAAGTCATCAAGATTGCAGTTTGACAGAATCAGTGTATTTGAAGGAGGAAGAGGGGGAAAACAAAATAACTTTTGAAATGAGAATCTTTACATTGAATGTGTGGTGTAGCTAGAGCAGTTGTAAATCTTTATTTTTAAGGAAAGCTTTGGTTTAAATCAAGTTGCACAGACCTCAGAGCCAGCCTGTGTGAAGCGGAAGATGTTGTCAATGAAGAGCAGCACATCCTGACCCTCCTGGTCACGGAAATATTCAGCCACAGTCAATCCAGTCAGAGCAACTCTGGCACGGGCACCGGGGGGCTCGTTCATCTGTCCGTACACCAGCGCCACCTAGCATGGACAAGAGTTTGGTTAAATCAGACATTTTGAATGTGCTGTAATAAAAATGCATCTTTTTAAAGTTGCTTTCCACAGTCCTCACCTTGGAGGTGGTATCCTTCAGGTTGATCACACCAGACTCAATCATTTCATGGTACAAGTCATTTCCCTCACGGGTACGCTCTCCCACACCAGCAAACACAGAGTAACCACCATGGGCCTTGGCCACATTGTTGATCAGCTCCATGATCAATACAGTCTTGCCTACACCGGCACCACCGAACAGACCTGTCAAGTCAAGAAAACCAAGTTAGTTTATCACGCATCAAAGTCAAGACTGAGAAAACGTGCATGTTTGGGCTCATACCGATCTTTCCTCCCTTGGCATAGGGAGCCAGCAGGTCCACAACCTTAATGCCAGTAACCAGAATCTCCTGTTCCACACTCATGTCAGTGAATTCAGGAGCCTCTGCATGGATAGGTGCAGTCCTGGGAAGAAGGGAAAAAAAAGTAGATTAATGTAATCACTGAACACACCAGTTAACATTTAAAGCACAGCATCTATATGTCCTATTATAACAGGTTTTATTATTGCTTCAGACTGTGCATGTTTAAACCTCATACAAAAAACTGCAGGATATTTTCAAAGTGTACTTACTGTTTGGTGGAGATGGGACCCCTCTCATCAATAGGCTCCCCGATGACATTCATAATCCTGCCCAGGGTCTCGGGACCCACTGGAATTCTGATGGGGGCACCAGTGTCCAGAACCTTCTGTCCACGGACCAGACCCTCGGTACCATCCATAGCAATGGTACGCACTGTGTTCTCCCCTAAAAACAGAAAGTGATTTTGATGTGTCTGTTTAACCTAAGAAAGAGTTGCTAGTGGTATTGTAGGTAGGTAGGTAGGTGAAGAGTATAATCCAGCTGGCTCACCGAGATGCTGTGCCACCTCCAGGACTAGCCTGGATTCACGGCCTGCCACCTCCAGGGCATTGAGAATGGGAGGGAGACCCTCATCGAACTGGACATCGACAACGGCACCAATGACAGCCACAATGCGTCCGTTGGCGGTGCTGGCAGCGGCGGCAGGTGCGACATAGTCTCTACCTGGAACATGAACCACTGAGTGTCATACAGATGTGCTGCAGCTGTGACCTTGTTATGCTTTATGGCCGGAAGAAGCACCGAAAAGGGCTTCTATACTTGTGTGTGTCCGGCCGGTACATCTCAATGTCAAGTGGCTTAGGCTAATCTGCGAATAAGTTTTTAAACTGGAAAGTGAAACAGCAGTACTAAGCAGAATTCAGTAAAATTTCAGTTTATTTTATCAAGTGCAAATAAGCGAGTTCTCCCACTAAATAGCGTCAGCGCCAACAGTGACAGATGAATGGATAGCGATTCCGAGCTAGCATTGCTTATGCTGCATACTTGGCCACAAACTCAGTGACACAACTTTGTTTTTCCCTTTATAGTTTTGTTATTTTGGCACTGCATTACCTCCACACGTATCACAAAAGTGAACTGTGTTACCGACTGTCTAACACTGCTAATCTGCAACTACTAATGCTAACAGCAGTCTTCGACCGCCTCATGTCATTACAGAGGTCATTTCTAATAACACAAGAATAATACAGTCTGCTCATTTCACAATGCGAAGTAGCCATGAAAAGATCTGTTTGCACACATGTGTACCCATTTAATGTTTTGGAAACACTCCGGCTGATTTAAAATGTACATTTTAATATTAAGGCCTGCTAAGCCACCGGCAGGCAAGCCAGCGTGTTGCTAGCACCAGCTAAGTTTAGCATGGTCCCTGCCCTCTTCTGACAGCCACGTAAATGCGTCTGTTCTTTAAACAATCTTCTTTCCAGAAACAACGAGCATGCAGGACTCACGTGAAAGGACAGCTGGAGATCCAACAAGAGCCTTCAAGGGCTGGACTCCAGGCTTCAGAGCCTGCAAAGCCCCGGTGCAGCAGCGTCCCACAGCTCCTAACATTGTCAAAATGGCTGAAGGTGGAAAGAGACAGAGGAACTTCAGGCTTTATAACGTATGACCGCTTAGACGAACTGCGCCTGCGCACAACGTAAAACACGCCACAACGAGCATGCGTAGTAGTTAAGCACATGCAGTTGACATTGTGCCCTCGATAGAGCTGGCTTATTTGAACCAAATGACCGCCCAAACGAAATTTTATAATCCCAGTTATAATTCTTTGTTTTAGTTAATGTAGATGGTTTGGACATCTCAGTGGGGTAGCCAAATTAAATAAAAACCCTGATGAAACTCTAAATAACTAGTGTTATCCATGTAACCTATTTTTATTATAGGTCACTGACAGTGCCCTCATTAAAATGAGAAATAGTTGCCTCAGTTTGCCTCAAGACACTTCTACCGTGTTTACATTATAGCAACAGCCAGTAGACTTTACAGAATAGCCCTTTATTTTTATTGTACATGTAAATCGAAATTACCTTGCTAATGTTAAAGTTTCACAGCATAAATTGGAGAGTACTGTGCAATAATAGTAATAATAGTAGTAACAGTAATAGGGTTAGGGTTAATTCAACAATAATTGAATTGTGATTTTAGTTTTACTTAGATTTAGTTTGTTCCTGTCAAACCACTTTTTTAAATTTTGCACATTTATTGCCATTATCAATAAAATATTGACGACAATTTTGTTGTCCAGAACTGCTTTTAACAATGCAATTTAAAATATCCCATATTCCCTTTATATTGTTCAATATTTTACTATAATACTCCTTTTTTACATACATTATTGATCATTTGTTTTCCATTTTGATGGTGTGACTAAACTGTTCATCAGTGAAGTAGCAGCAGTTGTTGCTGAAAGTCATGTCCTTAAGAAACAGAAAATAAACAGCAAAGACTTGACTTGCATCCTGAAAAATGCATCTGACCTTTCATTTAATCAATCCGCTGTTTCTGAAATGATCAGTGGATGTCACAAAGCCATTTAGCATGACCATGATATACACTGCCAATGCCGTAAAAGCATACCTGGGTAGAAAAACGCACAGATGACTGCACACAGTGAGTGTCTACAGCCATCTGAGGCTCGGTCCTGTTTTGCGGCCATATTTCAGACAGTGGTTTTGAAAATCTTCTCAACTGATGGAATTATAAAAAGCAACATCTAATGGGGCCGAGTACAATAATTGAATCTGTAATGTGCCCTATAAATGCTAGAAATATGGTGTTTAACAAGATACTTACTATGGATGGCATTACATTGTCCTCCAGTAACACTTTGAGGAATCTTGGAATCTTGTTTTTGACCAGGATGCGTCTCTCAATTTTTAGATTTAAAAAAATGTAGGACTTGCATTTGCACAGTATCTCTAAAATCACTAACATCCTGACTCAGAGTGATGCTGAAAAGCTAGTTCATGCATCTATTAATTCTAGGGCAGACTGTTGTAATGCATTATTATTAGGCTCTCCAAAAAACTCTCTGAAAAGTTTATCCAGAATGGTGCAGTGAGATTACTGACAGAGTCTAGTAAGAGAGATTCTATTTCTCCAACATTGGCCCCCTGTTACATACAGAATCTCATTTAAATTTCTTCTCTATGAATACAGGATCTTAAATAATCAGCACCCATCGGATCTTAAAGACCTCATATTACTGTATCAGCCCATTATAGTGTTTAACCCTCCCTCAGACTGCAGGATTACTTGTTGTTAGAGTATAAAGTAGATTGGGAAGCAGAACCCCTCTTCTGTGGAACTAGCTCCCAACTTGGATTTGGGAGAAAAACACCCTCTCACCCTTTTAAGATTAGGCTTAAAACTTTCCTTTTTAGCAAAGCTTATAGTGAGGGCTGGATCGGATGACCTTGAATCCTTCTATAATAGGCCTAGGATGCTAGGGGCTTCCCATGATGCACCTTTTTCCACTCATTATCTGTTTATACACATATTTATTTCTGTCTCTCTGTAATTTGGCACTGTATAAATATAATTGAATTGTGTTTAATTTGATTCAGTTTGATTAAATTGTGATCCACCATGCCAAACTTGTCAGAGGATGAAACAAAGGTAGCGTTTCATCTGTGTTCGAATTGTACAATCTCTGTTTGTGCCTTATACAATTCAGACTGTTTGTTCACCCATGTTTCAATGAATTGCTACATTTAATTCCCATTTTGCTAACAAAATATAAAGACATAACAGATGGCTCAAGGCGTCTGCACAGGTCTATCAGTTTCTTAATCAATCAAAACAGAGAGAGAGAGAGAGAGAGAGAGAGAGATATTTCATATAGAAAGAGATTTCAAGAGAAATATTTTGAGTTAGTCTGCAGGATGAAACTGGGAAATTGTGAATTGTAATTCCACTAGATTTACAGTAGAGGGAGCTGCCGTACCAAAAGATATAGAATATGTGACTCATGTTCTTTGCTAGTGTATGCACTGTTGTTTGGGGTTTTTAGTGTATGAATATGTATAGAAAAGTCTGTTGTCTTTGTTTTATTACACTTTGCCTTTTCAGCAGCACATAGTTAACACTTTAACAAGCAGGAATGTCTGTGTGCTAATCTTATGCTCTGTATAGAACCATTCTAATCTTAAGTATGCTTTGTAATCAGATGTGATGTCTGATTTTGACTTTTGGCAAAACTGCAGGTGAGTCCAGTCAGCATGAAATAATCAAGTTTAGTGTTTGCTGATGCACTCGTGGTATTCTATTAGTTTTTTAAACAATTTTTTAAACACCTATAATTTGGGTTATTGCTTTAAGTGAAAAATTGGCATCCCTCCCCATGCCTGTAGATGACTATCTGACAACCAGCAGGCTCAGATAGAGCTCTACTAGTCTGAATTTGCCTGCAAAAACAGCACATGAGTTAAGCATCCTTTGCATGCCCCAAAGTAATGTCTGATGACTGATGACTGAGATTAGTTGCTAGGCTTTGTGGTTTGTGTTGCTGGATTGTTACAGGTAGAAGCTCGTTGAAAAAAACTATTTTAACATTTCTGCTGAAAAAGCTCCAATGTAGTTGGTGGAATAATACTGACGTCAGTTAGCAGCCTTTACTTAGTGTTAGACAGACTTTGAGTTTCTGTTACTGTAGCCACAGTGATCTGCTATATGAGTTCACAAGAGTGTGATACAAGAATCAACATGTTTATTCAAACAGTCAAATGCAGCAGAGGTCGATGTGGTTACCATTCAAGCACATAAGCTTAATGTGCAAATGTTAATCATTACGGAGTTATCTGTAGAATCTACTCTCTGTTTGAATCGACAAAAAGTAACCTTTGACCTTCTATGGGCAAACTGTATTTCCTATTTTTGATCATGAGATGATGGGAGCAGTTAGAATGCTCACAGTGGAAGTCGTGCTTGCATATGCAATTGACACCCCTTTCTCAACGAGAAGTTTGGGCTTGGGTGAGCCTGAGTGCTGAAGATATCTACCTATTCGGAACCATGGTAACAAGGTTCTGGCTGATCGGAGCTGGCTTGGCCATGACTTATCGAAGAATTAAGAAAGCGGAACCGGCTTATTTTGTCAGTCGTTTTCAAATGTCTTGAACTTTAACATTTAACATGCTAGCTGAGAGTCTGAGATCTAGGTTTTGGATTTTTGCAGTTTCTGCAAACATTGCATGGTCTGACCTTGTGGTGAATTTGCTGGAACATTCACTCCTGGAAAGACTGTGCGATTATGTTAGCATCCAGACTTCTGCTTTTATGGAAGTGCTCACACTTACTGATGATCAGTTAATCAGTTTCATTTGATTACCAGGACCTGGCTGCTGCTTTATCTCTCAGTTCCTGTAAAGGCATATTTAGGTCGATGTAGAACTGCAAAGAGTTCTGTGAAAACCTTTTACATGGCAACCAAAAGCCTGAGCTATTGACTCCACTGTGGTATAGCCCTCAGCTCTCCTTTACACCACACTGATGCGAGGGCTTGTTGGGACACATATGCGTGTTTTGTTGCTCCAAACAATCTTAAAAATACGTGATATGCATTGATGCGACAATCAAGAGCTTCGCATGTCATGCATCTGTGGTGCTGTAACTATCTGTTTAAAGATCATGCATTATCTTGTAAAAGCAGTGATTAAACTAAAGTCACCGGAAAGATGTCTGGAGGGGTTATGGAATTTCAAAGAGCTAAGTGGTTTCTTCCATAGTGTCATAAAAGAACGATCTGCCATACACTTCTTCCAATGAAGCTATTTGCTCATTAAAATTCAATTCTGTGTCACTGCATAAAAATACCATGCCCTGCTCTTTATTGATGCCCTTTAGTGGTGTCTGCATGTGCTCAGAGCATCACAGTACACTTTCAGATAGGATCATCTTTATTAATTTATTATCATGCTCTCAATGAATGTCAGTTAATTGTTGTGAAATTTAGAGTCATGGTGGGTGTTGCATTTAGAAAACCATCAACAAATAAAAGTTCATAGATGGAAAATGCAACCTGTTTTTAATAATACAAAAAAGTGAGAAAACAGAGCTCAAAAAAGTGTCATGAGAGTTTTGTGGATTTGCAGCTGTTTGTTTAGTTTTTCAGAAGGTTTTCTAAATTTTTTGGCCCTTCTTTTTTATTAGACGTATCATATTGAAATTCAGCGCTATGCTGCATCCTAGTTTTACCATATGGTGTGTGTTATGGAACAAAAAAAAGAGTCTATGCAACAGACGTTCCCTTGATTCATGTGAAATATCCAAAGCAGAAGCAGAAACGACAAAAGTAACTTCAAGAGTTTCTTGCTTTGCTTTATCAGCACTTGAAACTTGAAAGAAAGGGAGCCGAATAAGATTTAATAAGCGTTATCTTTGAAAGAGAGCATTTTTTTGTGACCGCTTACCTTTACCTAAATTCAGTAACAAAGGAGGCAATAACAACACCAAGTGTTTTTTTTTTTCTTTTCTTTTTCTTCTACTCAGGTGGTGCGAAGACTAAACCAGCAAAACCTTCGTGTACAGAAATTTTTTTATGGTTTACAGAAAACATTGTGATGCTGAGTAGAATATCAATCAATCAATCAATCAATCAATTTGATTGATTGATTGATAAACAACACCAGAATGCAATTATTTACAGATTTTTTAAACATTTTTAAATAGCAAGATCGACAGCGCACAGTGTGCTTTGAGGTAGGAGCCAAAAAGGGTGTAGTTTGTGTGTGTGAGCACCCGTGTGCACACCTGTGAGCATGGGCGCGCTTGTATTTAAAAGGTTCCTTCATGTAATGATCTGCTAGAGGGAGTGGGGGGCCATAACCCCGTCCTCCAGGGCATGAAGCAGGTATGGAGGAGAGCAAAACTCCAGACATCCAGAGACCCTCAGAACACAAGAGACCTAGGAAGACCAACAGAGGGGCAGCCGCGCCACTATCCCAGAAAGAGCTGAGGAGAGCCCCAGATGAGGGGTCACTCAGCAGCCGCGGAGCAGAAGCCAGGGGGGGTTGCAGTGATGTGCCCATGAGCTCCGCTGGCAGCCAGCTGTGCCAGAGTGACCGAGCCCCAGGCCGAGAGGCCGAGGGCACCCCACCCCCGAAGTGGCCCAAGCGAGCCCCAGCCACCAGGAGTGAGCTGGTGTGTACCTGGACGCCCATCCCCGGACACAAAGAACCACCAACGCACCGATGTCTGAGGGCATCTGCCGCTGGCAGGGGAAGTGGTGGGAGGAGATAGGCCTCCATACCTTGGAGGGCCTGAGATGTCCCTAGAGAGGTGACTTCTAATACCCAACCGGACATATTGACACAAACAAACAGGCACACACAGATACAAACATCCATTCCCACCCTCATGCTCTCATATGCAATTACTCAACACTCACCCAACGTGGAGACAGACATAAAGAGACACTGTACACACAGTCACATTCCCCAAGCGTACTCTAAGCCCCAGGTCTAGGTACCCTTGCCCCTGGAGGGGGAAACTGCACCCAGACCCAGGTAGTGTTACCCTTTTCCCTGGGGTGGAGAAAAGCAGACTGCCCTGACTCGGCAGCAGCAGGGAGGCCCCACTTTCCAGACCCCAATCAGACGGCCAACTCCTCCTCCTAGCCCCCCCGCTCCAACAGGCAGCAGAGAACGCGGGTGTGTGAAGACTCCAAACCTCCCTCCGCCCGCTCATATGTAGTGTTGATGCATGTGTGTTCTAAGGTGCATTTAAAACCCAGGAGAGCATGGAGCTACCTTCCAGAGAGCAGCAGGTAAGCGCATAGCCCCTCTTGATAGCCCTCAGTGTCTACGTGTATTTAAAATTGAGAGGTGGGCAACGACACCAGGGGTGAGGTTGTACACCCTGATGGTCTTTTGGATTCCGTGTAGCGTGCCCACCCCCAAGATCCTATATGTTTGTGTTATGAGAGTGTGAGTAATGTGAATGTCTAAATTGTGAGATAAAATTGAGGCACAGGCAGCCAGAAGGGGACAGAGGGGGGGATGCCTCCCCTGCACCCTGGTGACACACCTTTACCCTAAGGCCCTGCATGTGTGGGTGATTGTGGTGGAGGCAGCTGGAGATGGGGAGGGAAGGAAGGGAGGGGCAGGTGACCCCTCCCTGGGGCCAGCTCCCCCGCTGACCCCAGTAGGCACCCCCATACTCTGCAACCCGCCAGGGAAAGGGGGCCCAGGCCCATCCGGACCGGGGCCCAGTTCAGCAGCGCCGCCCAGCCCCACAGAGCCCAGTACAGCCCACCCGACCCCACCACAGAGAAAACTGCACCCACCCCGTCATCCACTCATCTTCCAGACTACACAAGACAATAGACGCCCAGGCTGAGATCTTCCTCCCCTTCTCCTATATCTCCCCCTCCTGCAGAGTGAGTTCCTGAAGAGAGGAGACCTCCTGCAAGATATAACAGCCTCCCCCACCAGTTGAAGAGCCCCCCAGGTGGCTTGATGCACTGGTGGCACCCTGCCCCAGGGCTGGGCCCCCATACACCCACCCGCCCACAACCCCGGCGACACACCAACCAGGACCCAAGCCCCCAAGGCCCAGCCAGGGCCCCAGCCCAGAGACGGAGCACCCCCAGAACCTCACGCCCGTAGCAGCCAGGCTACCAGGTCAGTAACCCACGTCCGTCAGCACAGACCCTCCCCTAGCCCCGCTGCACGCAGCCACGAGGAAACCGTCACCTAAGAGCCAACAGAGCCCTTAATAGGCCATGACCGCAACCCCGGGTTGAGCCCTCCAAGGAAGATGCTCCTGGGAAATCCCCTGACGCCCCAAGCCTGTCCCTACCCCGACACCAATCACAACAGCGAAGGTGGGACCAAACTATGACCCCCCCACTCCCACTAGGTGATGGAGCTGATCAAAGGAGCCCAGAGCAATTGATCTGATGTGGTGGCAGAGGCTGTATCAAGACTAATGTAATCTAATAGATAATTTTTATATTGGTTAGAATTAAGATTATTTTTATTTTTCCAGTTCACGAGGACTGTTTTCTTGGCTATGCATAGGGCAGTGAAAACCATATGGGCTATATTCTTTTCTGTAGTGACATTATCTAAGCTGCCCAACAAACACACTAAAGGGGAAGTTGGAATGTTACATTTCAGACACTTCCATAAGTCTTCACATATCTCGCCCTAAAACTTCTGAACTGGTGGACAGAACCAAAGAGCGTGGATATAATTGTCCGGTGAATTGGTTTGGCAGTGTGAGCAGTTGTTGGTAGACGTAAAGCCCATCTTAAACAGCCGATGACCTGTATAGTGTACTCTATGTAGTATTTTGTATTGAATTAATTGAAGACTGGGATTTCTAATTAAATGAAAGGTTTTTAAGCATATCTGAGACCAGAAGTTTCGGTCTAAGTTAACTGATAAATCCGCTTCCCATTTTGCAATAGGAAGTGATATTGATTCATCTGTTTTAGAAAGCATTCTGTATATTTTGGAAAGTAATTTTGGGGTTTTAAGAGTAAGAAATTGTGCCACACTTAGTGGTGTTTGTAGTTCAACTTGACCCGGTTTAAATTTCTTTTTTACTATGGATTTAATTTGTTGATATTCTAAAAATCTTTTCTTGTTGATCCCATATTGTGTAACTAGTCTGTCAAATGAAATAAATTCTGTTCCTTCTAATATATGTTCTAAGTATTTGATTCCTTTACCACTCCAATCTGGAAAGTTTATCATATTATTGTTTTGTAATATGTCAGGGTTGTTCCAGATAGGTGTACGTTTGCATGGGATTAATGAAGACTCCGTCAATTTTAGAAACTCCCGCCATGCTGTCAGAGAAGAGCTGATGCTGACGCTTTTGAAGCATTCATGTCGGTAACACCATCGCGTGTCCGCTTGTTTATGTTCCACATAAACCTTTCACAATAAAGCTCAAGATCCTGTTGAGACTTTTCAAAATAAACGGAATCACATGAAAGAGCAGATTATTTACGGATGAGAAGTAAAAAAGTACGGAGCCCCGCAGGGGACATTGGAGAAAAAAAAATTAAGATGGACTTTTGCGAGATCTCGCAAAAGTTTTGTGAGATCTCGCAAAACTAACTCGGGACATCGCAAAACTTTTGCGAGATCTCGCAAAACAAACTCGCGATCTCGCAAAACTTTTGAATTCCAACAATGGCGGCAGCTACTTAGTTGTAATATTACTCTTTCTGGGTCACAAAATACACTTTTAAGATATTTTGAGGCGGGAATGTAGTTGTGTAAACGTCAAGACATCACATATTTGCAAAAGTGCTCCGACGTTTTCGGAGATGTATGAAACTTTTGCGAGATCTCGCAAAAGTTTTGCGAGCTCCCAAGTTTGTTTTGCGAGATCCCGAGTTAGTTTTGCGAGATCTCGCAAAACTTTTGCGAGATCTCACAAAAGTCCATCTTAATTTCTTTTTCTCCCATGTCCCCTGCGGGGCTTCGTAAAAAAGAGCCACCAGGTGCTAAAAAATAAACCTTAGACTCAAACGTTAGAACAGGCTTTTCCCCGCAGCACGCTGTGTAATAAATACTCACAAAGAAAACGGCGGCTGTTACAACTTATGTCTAAAAATGTATCGTTTCATGCATCGGTTAAAACACTCGACTCCAGGTACATGACGCGCAGCTGTAAACACTTCCCGCAAGTCGAGCTGCCCGAGAGTCACAGAATTTACAGAAAATGTTATATTTGGTCATATTGCACAGCCCTAGTCTGAAATCTCTAGATTATTGCAAAGTGCTTGTTCTACATCTAGCCAAGGTTCATCTAAGAGGGTATGTTTTAGCCATCCTGAGATAAATTGAAGCCTGTTGGCTAAGAAGTAGTGCTGAAAGTTAGGTAGTTCTAATCCTCCTTTATCCTTGGTCTTTTGTAGTGTTTTTAAGCTTATACGTGGGGGTTTATCTTTCCAAAGGAATTTGGACATATATGAATCTAGAGATCTGAACCAATCTTGTGGCGGTTTAGTTGGGATCATTGAGAATAAATCATTTATTTTTGGTAAGACCATCATTTTTATAGCGGCAACCCTTCCCATGAGTGATATGGGTAGACATTTCCATCTAGCCAGATCGCCTTCTACCTTCTTTAAAAGTGGGATATGGTTTAATTTAGTTAGATCTGCAAGCTTGGGAGAAACATTAATACCTAAATATTTTATATTTCCCGATTGCAGTGGTGTAGAAGAAGATTTATGGAAGGAGCAATTAATCGGAAGGACTGTAGATTTTGACCAGTTAATTGAGTAATCTGATATTCTGGCAAAAGAGTTTATCAATTCAATCACCCCAGAGATATTGGTTTGTGAGTTTTGGAGAAAAAGTAACACATCATCCGCATAAAGGCTGATTTTATGTTCCACGTTCTTGCATTTTATGCCCTCAATTACTGAATTCTGTCTAATTGCTGCTGCTAGTGGTTCAATAAAAATTGCAAACAGTGAAGGGGAAAGTGGGCATCCCTGCCTGGTGCCCCTCAGGAGACAGAAGCTGGAGGATGTTTGGTCATTTGTTTTGACACAAGCTGTTGGGGAATTGTATAATATTTTTTATCCAGTTAATGAAAGAGGATCCAAAACCAAATTTGTGTAAAATTGCAAATAGAAATTTCCAGTTAACTCTGTCAAATGCTTTTTCTGCATCTAAAGAAAATATTGTAGTTTCGATGTTTTTACTGTATGAGTAGTCTATCAAATTAAGTAATCAAAGTAGTATTTGTTGATGAGTGAATACCTTTTATGAAACCAGTTTGGTCAGGATGAATTAAGAGGGCGGTTATTTTCTCTAGTCTCTTTGAGAGAGATTTGCAGATTATTTTAAGGTCTACATTTATAAGGCTATTGGACGATAGCTTGAGGGATATACAGGGTCTTTGCCTGGTTTTAGCAGGAGATTAATGTTTGCAGAATTCATATTTGATGGAAGTCTGCCCTTTTCTTTGATTTCCAACAACGTTCTGTAAAAAACTGGTGCTAGAATCGTCCAGAATTCTTTGTAGAATTCTGCAGGAAAGCCGTCTGGACCCGAAGCCTTATTATTGGGCATACTTATCAGGGCTTCCTGGAGTTCACCTGGCGTCAGTGGTGAATCCATTGCCATTGCTTGAGTGTCTAATAATTTTGGAACAGTTATGTTGTCCAAAAACTGATCAATTTCTTTTTTAGATGGGTTTATTTGTGGTGAATACAACGCTTTATAGAAATCCCTGAAAATGTTGTTTTTTTGTTTTGGGTCATATACTGTGTTCCCAGATGAATCTTGAACAGCACATATAGTTGTTTTTTCTTTCTTTATTTTAACTGGTTTGCTAGAAATTGACCGGATTTATTACCATGTTCACAATTTTGTAAGCGTAGTCTTTGTACTAAGAATTTTTTTTTTAATCAATTATCTCATTTAATTATAGTTTTGTTTTGCGTAATTTGTTCAATGTTTCCTGATCTTGGTGTGACACGTAGGCTTCTTCTAGGGATTTGATGTTTTTTTTCTAATTCCTGAATATTTTTGTTTTTGAGAAAGAAATTATTTTACCTCTCATCACAGCTTTCCCTGCTTCCCATAGAACAGATGCTGAAGTTCCGGGAGTGTCATTATAGTCTAAATATAGAGTCCATTCTTTTTAAAAATATTTAATTAAATCTCCAGTTTTTACTTGGCGTAGTGTTATTCTTGTGCATTAGTTTTAAAGATACAGGAGCATGATCGCTGACAGCTATAGGGTGAATCTCAGTGTCTGAAATGTCACTCAGCAGTGAGCTGCTCACCAAAAAATAATCCAGACGAGAGTAGGAGTGATGAACATGTGAGAAAAAAGTATATTCCTTACTGTTGGGGTGAAGGGAGCGCCATGCATCGCAAAGGCCAAAGTCGCTCATATACTGTTTGATTATATTTGTGGACTGCCAATTACGCTGAGTTCCTGCTGTATTGAGCCTATCCATTTCTTCATTTAGTCCAAGTGTTATTCCAGTTTCTGAGTTATGGGAGTCTGGTTCAAGTTATATGGTTAAAGCCTGGGAATACAAAACTCCTCTGATCCAGTACTGCACAGATATTATAATATATTTCAGGAGCTATGAAACTTTTCTTTGGAACTGAAAAGGATTCATGTGGGTCCAAATTAGACCTACTGGTTCTGAACAATATAAATAAATGAATATTGCAAATTCCATCCAGATGTACTCTCAGAAATATATTACACTAGTATTTACCTGTAGAGACTAAATTGGTCTGTAAATATTCTTATTAGTTTACTTAGTTCGGAGTATTGTAAATGTCAGGAAATCAAGTCAAAGGAAAAACAGATAACTGCTCTGGGTGTTTTCATAGGTGGATTCTGGTAACTTCTTTTGCACGGTGTGTTACCTTAAGAGATTCCCTTCCTGAACTTTTCCAGTTTTTTGGATTATTGTGAAGTTGAGCCCATGAGAACACACTAATTTAAAAACAGCTATACTGATTGCAATAACACTGCATCAAATGACTTTGGTCATTTGAACGGGGCTGCTTGCACTGGTTAACCTACAGAAAATGACCATGGAGTGATTGTTCCCTTGGCTTGATGGAGACTTCCAGCTTTATTTTCTTTTACTCTTACTATTCCTTTTAGCCACAAATAGGTTCTAAAAATCCAATATACATTAGCGGTATATTCAGACAGGAAAAACAATGAGCTAAATGTTTACCTCTGTTAATGGTGGGGTCCAAAATCTGAGCCAAAAGGCTGGACTTACAATTATCAGGTAAACACAAATATGAATAAATATTAAAATGCTCAAAGTGTAGCCTAAATAAATACTACTGGCTTAGATGGAAGGCTAATAACATATACAGCAGGGGGTCAATGGGACATTTTTAGATGAGCTTCTGTCATCCATCTATAAACTGTAATGTGTTCACAGTGGCTCCAAGAGGCAAAATAGTTACCTGAAATAACTAACCTGAAAAAAGGGCTTTACCTTCAATGGTCCAGTCATATTGACAGTTAGATAATAGAGTAACACCAGTGGAGAGGCTACAGCTCAGGAGGTAGAGCAGGTCAACTACCAATCAGAAGGGTGGTGGTTTAAGCTCTGGGTACTCGAATCTGGATGACCAAGTATCCTTGGGCAAGGATGTAACACAAAAAAGCACTTAGGTGTATAAAAAGTGCTTGGATGAGTGAGGCATCTTGTATATTGAAAAACTAGATAGATTGACCATTTTCTCACCAGACATATTATAATATCGTTATCTTTATGTCCTAAATTGCCCTACTGCCACAAAACACACTGAAAACATGGATAAATACTCACTTGGAACCCAACCAGCAATTACAAAAAAATGAGCTTAGAGGGAAAGGTTACTGGTTGCTCGGTCATGTCTTTCTAGAATGTCTGTAACTGCCTCTCTACCCCACCCACACTCTCACCCAAAGGGAGCGATCATCAGAAAAAGGGCCGGACTTCTCTTCATTTAATGCAAGCTTGGGGATGGCTTGAATTTATGGGAGTCCCATGAGAGCCAGAATAAAGGTTTGGGGCTTTTCACTGCTGCTTCAGCTTCTGGTGTGACTATATGCTGCCTGCTGCATCTGGAGACTCTGCAACAACTTCTGCAACAGGCCAATAAACATGACGTACAGGACATGGAATCAAACTTACTCTGACTGAAGAAATTCTTATTTGTCCTATTTTAAACCTTTTCCTGAATTTCACTGCCAGGAGAGCTACAGAGTACAGAGCACACGTTCTTAAGGAGTCAGCAACACTGCAAGGTATGCATGCTTGATGGCTGAGTCTTAAACATTTATGCTTGTTAAAGCTTGTTCTGTGAGTGTGTACAGGGTTTTGTGCGCAGTATTCAAATGCATCTCTTTTTTAATCGTTTTGCCTTTACCCCTGTTAGAGAAGTCATGGTCCTCTGCATGCACTGGCTCCTGCTGCTGTGGGGACTTCAGGGTCTGTTGGCACAGGACTATGAAGAGGGCGATGAAGAACCAGCGGTAACCCCCAAGAAGAAGAACAAAGTATATTCTTCAAACTTCATACCTCAAAATGGCAAATGTAAGTTTTTGGTTTCAAGCATTTCTAAGAAAACCAGAGTCTACTCTAATTTGGAGGAAGTGGTGTGGAATTTGTTCAGGTAAGGAAACAGTACAGCTACATGTGTAAAAAGTAGAACATGATATTCAACGAGGACATCGCTGCAGGATGCAATCCACTTGGATTGATCGTATCTCTGAGGCTTCTCAGAATCATCCATCTCCCTCATGACCATTCAGTGCTCTGTTACCCAAATGTTTTATTCGCTCAGAGTCCTGTTTCCCCAGGCACATTCTCTCTGTGACATATTCCCGTGAAGATTAATGTGATTTATCCTCAGCCTGTATTAGATCTGTGACCTCCTTCCACCAAGGTTAGCACAGCAAGTTGAGTTACTTTTATTTTCTTTTTAAAATGACATGTCACATTCACAAAGTCATCACACTTTTCTGGAAAAGCGATCGGCCTATAACAGTCAATAAATCACCTTTCCCCCCTCTCAAGGACAGTCTGATAAAAATGTCACCCCTAGTAATGAAATTTGTTTGACTGTGATCAGTGGGGTCTTTGCATTTGGCTGGGTATGAAATCATTAAAATGAAAATTTCCAGCCAACAAATACAGGAAAATTCATTGTATCCAGAGGTTTGCTGTGAAGCTTAACAGCTGTCCTCTAACAGTGAAATGCAACATGTGCTTCGTTTGCTAAATACTTGCTTGGTCCTTTACGCTCTGCATTTTAAATGTTAAACATTAGTTGATGTCACTCATTGGTTCGGAGTCTCATTCAACTTAGAATTTTGGCCATCGCTGTCATGCTGTTTGAAAATGCAATTGTGAGGATTGAGGGGAGAATCTGACTGAGAAACTGAGAGATGCTCATGGTCATTAACCTGTCAGTCACATGATATCCATGCTTTATAGCATATCCTACTATCCAGGACACCACCATTACCTACTGTGAAAAACAGTGTTATCACCTTTTTGTCAGTTTTAACAATTACTCTAAGTGTAGATGTATTTTATAATTTAATGCTCAACTGTTGTTATATACATGTATATATAACATAATGTAATATGTTAAACATAATATAATGTAATGCGATTCGATTCTGACCTGAGGCCCTTTGCTACGTGTCGTCTCTGCTCTCTTGTCTTGTTTTCTCCTGCCTCTTCACTAATAGCTTCATTAATATTTAAAAGCTGAGAGATTTCAGTTTAAGGCAGCTGATATTTTTGCTATTGCATGTTTCATAAAGCCTAACTCCTCTCTTTGCAGCGCTTGTTGATGAGGACTGCAGTTTGGAGATAGCTTTTCTTATCGATAGCTCAGAGAGCGCCAAGGACAACCATGCCCAGGAAAAGCGCTTTGCCTTAGACTTGATGGACCGGCTGCAGGGCCTGCGGCTGCAGACTGGACGGGGGTTGAGTTCCCGTGCAGCCCTCCTTCAGTACAGCAGTCACGTCATCATAGAGCAGACTTTCAAACAGTGGCGAGGCACAGAAGACTTTAAGACCCGAATTTCTCCAATTGTGTACATTGGCCACGGCACCTACACCACCTATGCCATCACTAACTTGACCCGCATCTACTCAGAAGAGTCAGATACCAGCAGCGTAAAGGTGTCCATTCTGCTCTTTGATGGCATCTCTCACCCAAGGAATCCAGACATATTTTCAGCTGTGGCTGATGCCAAGAACCAGGGTGTCCGTTTCTTTGCCATAGGAATCACGCCTGAAGCCAACGAGCTGGCTAATAAAGCACAGCTGCAGCTAATTGCTAACTCTCCAGCTTCCCGCTACCTTCACAACCTGCAGGACAGAAACGTTGTGGAAAAAGTTATTAAAGAAATTGTGAGTAAAAACAACATTTAGTTTTTGCTTGTTTTGGATTGTATGCTACACTATAGCAAACAAAGTAGATTCCAGACTGGCTTATTAGCTTTTTATGGTACACCGCAATAAAAAAAAAAATTTGCCCCCTTCTTGATTTTTTAGTCTTTGGCATTTGTCACACTTACATGTTTCAGATAATCAAACAAATTTTAATATTAAAAAAGATAACCAGAGTAAACACAAAATGATGATTTAAGTTATTAAGCTGTAATGCTGCCCAAGCCTTCCTATGAGACAAGCCTTTATGTGTTTTTCTGACTTGGACTTTTCCCATGGATACCATTTTTGTCCAGGCTCTTTCTTCCTGACCTTAACTGAGGAAAGTGAAGCTTGCATTTCTTTAGATGTTGTTGTTTAAGGAGCTTGGAAAGAAAAGCGTCTGGACTTATTTAAGTTTCTTGAAGACGTTTCACCTCTCATCCGAGAAGCTTCATGAGTTCGTAGAGCAATTGGTGGAGAGTCCCAGATTTTAAGCCCTATGGGAGTGTCCCCCAAGAGGGTCATGCACCCCACTGATCGTCTACCTAGTCACACGAGCCAAGGTGTGAAAATGGGTGTGGGTCAGTGGGTTCACCCGAAACCTTGGCTTGGATTGTGACCCACACCATTTTCACACCTTGGCTTGTGTGATTAGGTAGAGGATCAATAGGGGGTCCATGACCCTCCTTAGACTTCGATGACCTTGATGACTGAGAACCTTCACAGACATTTAGATGTTGTTCTGGGTTCCTTTGTGACCTGTTGTATTAGTTATTGAGGCACTTTTGGACCACTGTTTCTAGTTTTCTCCATTTGTGGATAATGGCTCTTCATGTGGGTCAGTAGAGTCCAAAGTTTTTCCAGACTCTGTTCTTGACATTGTTTTTCAACAGTTTTTTTTTTTTGTTGTTTTTTTTTTTAAAGAAAGAGTCATGATGTGTTAGTTTCTGAGATCATTTAGCATAGTTCATTTTGTCAAACAGGTTCTTTTTAAGTGATTTCAGGATTTATCGAGTATGGCATTAATCAAGCCTGGGCATGCCTAGTGAAAATGAACTAAGCTTTGGATTCCCCCCCCTTAAATAATCATTAAAGAACCACATTTTGCTTTTTCTCATACTAAAATGTGTTTAACCTGATGCAACATTTCATTTTTTGCTTTTTGGGGGTTTGACAAATACGCACTAACGCTAAGAAATCATGCAGGGTGCAATTAATTTTTCATGGCACAAAAATATAAATTGCCCAATTATAGTTTTCTAAATACATTTTCATTTAAGCACCATGGAAGAAAAGCCTACGCTCATGCATGTTCAGACTTACACGTTATCATTCTGAACTGGCTAGAAACCATATACCTACGGCTCTTACACTGCTTGTGAAATTGCATGTATGTTTGATATTTGCCTGTTTCCAGAGGGGAAAAGAATTATGACAGATAAAATCTTCAAAAAGCCATTACACAGACAGATGCTTTCCAAATCAAATGTCTTTAGTATCTCAAGGCACTGAATAAGCACTTCCACTGCTGCTGCCATTGTTACCACCCACTGCTTTGATTTCTTGCCTTATTGCATCCCCTATGTACACCTGCTACCGGCTGCCATGGTAATAGATCTGCTGTCATTAGCAATAAAACTCGGTAGAGAAACGTGATGAAACTAAGAAACATTTTATGTTGACTTAAGTTAGGTAAGTTAACTTTTATAAGTATTTCTGCCAAGACAATTGGAGCATGTGTTGCTCTGAAACATTCTCCAGACATGCTTCCAGGCTACTGGCAGCAACATGTGCTTCACATTATAACTCTTTGTGGGAAAATTGGGTGCAGTAAATACAGCAACACAGCAAACCCATGCAAGCATGCTTCATCATTCAACAAGCCCCTCAAATGCCACTCAGGCTTCAAACTTAAGCTTTACTGTTGACACAGGTGGTACACATGACAAAGGAAAATCTTTATGGAAAACTTGCACCAAGGTTCCCAGAACACTGGATCTGACAGACTGAATTCTCATGGCATGCAACAGCCCAGCAGCATCTACACTCACGACTTTCATCTCATTGCCTTGTACAGTCAGCATCTGTATGTCATAATCATGTAGTCCTGTCCCAGCTGAGAACTTGTCTTTTATCTTTAGTTCTCATTGAACAGCAACACTCAGGTCCTCTAATAACAGATGTGTCTTTAGATGTGTCTTTTGAAGCCAGAATACTGAGAATATTGTCTTACCTTCAATTTTGAGCTACTCTGTTGAATTGTATATATGTAAAAAAAAAAAAAAAAAAAAAAAAAGGTTACAACATCTTGATATTGTTCTGTTTCTTCCATCACAGACAGCTGTGGCTGATGAAGGGGTAAGTCTTGAGCCTCGTGTTTTTCCAGACATATTTTGTTATATATGCCCCTGTATGGTCCATCTCATTCTTCTTCTCTTGTTTTTTGAAGTGCCCCCTGCAGAGCAAATGTGCATGTGAGAAGGGTGAGAGGGGACCCAGTGGACCTGCTGTGAGTATGCCAACGTCTATGGAGCAGAAAAGTGTCCAATATTCAAAAATTACTAAATAAAGTATGTAATATGTAATTAGATAAATAAAATTGGGTAACATTGCTTTTTTTCTTATGTAACAACACAAGGACAAGAACTGCATTTTACATATAAATAAAAGATAAATATTGAATTTAATTTTACAGAGTTGCTCAAAACCAGGTGTGACCTCTATAAAAACAAGGATCTTGAATGTTCACTAGTCTGTAGCATTCAGATATTTGTTAACACAAAGCAGGAGACTCATCATCAGTAACCTTAAAAAAGCAATCATTGTTCTGCATCAATCTGGAAAGAGTTATATGGCCATTTTCAAATAACTTGTAGTCCATCATTGTACAGTGAGCAAGATTATTGAGAGCAGAAAATATTCACAAATTCCCAAATTTCACCCAAATGTTAAATATTGCAGTGCTCAAAGAAATTACTAAAAAAAAAGCCCAAGAGCTACTTTTCAGACTTTACAGACCTCAGTTAGCATGTTTAATTTTAAAGTTGTTGCCAGTACAGTTAAAAAATTGACTGAGCTATTAAAATTACATATACTGGCTCATATATATATATGTGTATATATATATATATATATATATATATATATATATATATATATATACACACACACACACACACACATATATATATATATATATATATATACACACATATATATATATATATATACACACACACACACACATATATATATATATATATATATATATATATATATATATATATACATGTGTTTGGATGGATGCCCTTTAGTAAGTCAAATCTGAACCAGATGCTTCCTGTATCATTCTGATGCATATTTGACCAAACTTGTTTTCATAGTTCATTTACATTGGTTGGTTTCCTGATAGAGACCCTGTTTTTAATCATAGTTTCAATAAGGCTGAGGTCAGAGCTTTGGGATGCCCACTCCAAAAAGTTAATAGTTTGCTTTATCTTGCTTGTGTTATCTATTCAAAAATCAGTTTTGATGTGGGTTTGGGAACATTGTCATGTTGGAACACCCAAATATGTCCACGTTTTAACTGTTTACCTGATGATTTTAGATGAAGTTAAAGAGTTTGGAGTTGGTCCTCTTCATTATTTACTTTTTGTAATGTACCAGTATCGCTGGCAACAGAAAAGCCCCAGAGGCTAGAGGCTACTAGACAGTTGGTACAGTGTTCTAAGTTTTGAGCCTCACTCACCGAAAGCCTCCAAACATACCAGGGTTGGGGTTGTCACTCACTATAGAGCTCTGTTTAACAGAAGCAAATAACTGCAGCATTTGAATTCTAAATATCTTCCTCAGAGAAATGCAATTTAGAAGAAGTTAAACAGCTCGAGTACACTGCTAAACAGCCTTTCTTCAGTTACATTTTTAGCTTTAGTCATTAGAAAATTGTATTTTCTGCTTTTCCAGATCAAAAAATAAAAAATTGGAATGACATTTAAGAAACGCCACTATGTAAGAATTTCTGTAGTATAAAGTTATGAAATTATATTTAATAAAAATGAGCTAAACTGTAATGATTGCTCCTAAATAATGTTATAAAAATCACCTCATTTATCAATTTTCAATTGTTATCATTTATTTTACAGTCATAATCCATACTTTTCTACTGTGCTGAAAAGACAGTGACCCCAAAACTGGCTTTCTTGATAACAAGCACAGCACAGATAACAACTCAGTATCTATGCCAAAAGACTACTTGCACATTTTTGGAGGGAGTTTAGTAAATCTTATGGTTTCAAACAACCCTGAAGCAGTTAGAGTACAATCCTCTAGCGACTTTTTCAGAAATGATCTAAATGTACATGAGAAATCTGTAGAATCACATCTGTTAAAGCAACCCGTGAACTTCGGATTGTGTGAGGACACATCTCAGCAGATACAATGTCACAATGAAAGACCTCCTTTGCCTGCCAAAGCCATGTCGTGACAAGAGGATATCTTTTATTGTGGCGAGAAGGTCAGCTTCAATTAGACACAGCAGTTTTTCTTTGATGTATTTTCACAGGATGAGAACAGCGTAATTACCCTCTCAAACCTAATGCTCCAAAACCAAAGCTGTGTCTATCTGCACACACTGACGGAAACACTGTATGAAGACAGACACACACAAGAAGGCGTATACTTACAATGCAAGAACATGCATAGTTCACAACACAAAAACAGCAAAAACAACCAGACGGTTGTCCGGCTACGGACTTACACTCGCATGCAGACCACGTCTCTTTTGTCTCATCTGCTCCCAGACTCAGCAGCTGTGATGAACTGGAAACATGTTTCTGTTAAACAAAAAGAGCTGTTATACTGTGCATTGCAGAACAGCAATAGGAAGAAGGAAGGCTATTTTATTGGCCTTCGCTTCCACTGACAGCTGTTCAACATGCTGAAGGGTCTCCTGCAAGAGATGGCATGGGCCAGACTTAAAGGTGTATTGCTAGGTAGTTACAGTAAAATATAGTTATTCACTATCTGTACTGGGAATAAAGTTAATTAAATAAGATTTTACATATTTATTTTATACAAAGTATTAACAAACAGAAATGTTACTCTGTCGATGATTATGTATCTTTAACCTTGCTACAATGTTTTTCTCTACAGGGCAAGAAGGGTCGTCCTGGAGAGGATGGAAGCCCTGGCCCAAAAGGACAAAAGGTGCAGACTATTTATTTTACACAGTTAAAGCACATGCAAACAACGTGGGCTGCCTTTCCTTTTTAAACTAAAATTCCCTTTTTCACAGGGTGAGAGTGGGCTCGGTGGACTTCCAGGTCGAATTGGAGCAGAGGTGAGCTTAAATCAAGTTGGTAAGGTCAAGGCTAAGTCAAGACTGACAAATTCAGTGTGAAAGCCTTAACATCGCTCTTCCATAAATCATTGTTGTAGAATGAGAAGTATGAAGTATTTTTTTGTTAACTGTATGGCAGCGCTTTTCTCTTTGTCTTTCTCCTCCTGACGTGATGTTTTGTACACACAGGGAAAACCAGGATACAAAGGGGAGAAGGTAATGTATAGATTCTAGTCTCTCTTTATGTCTCTCTCTCTGTCTTCATGGTTATGCAAACTTCCCCATGCTTGTGGGAAACTACAGAATTATATCCTCCGTACATGATATAATACAGTAATACTGGAAATGTGATGCAGTTCAGTTTTGTTTCAGTTTTACAACTTTGTTCAACTATCTTTGATGTCAATCTTGTGTTTACATATTTCCCAGTGTACAATAATAAAGTTATCCTTGGGAATTACACTCTGTGTCATAAATGTGTCATAGAAAAAACATGGGATAAAAGTCCTAAATTATGCATAATGATGCTATACTAAAGAACTCACCTAACACTTTTTATTCTATCACAGGGAGAGAGGGGGGAGTGTGGCACACCTGGAATTAAGGGAGACAGAGTATGTTGCAATTTGAATGCTGTGAAACAAATCTTATATGTGTTCAAATATTACAAAGTTGCTAAAGCATTGCTTGTGAATATGAAGCTTAACAGATATCATTTATTACAGGGTCC
This sequence comes from Perissodus microlepis, assembly GCF_051167445.1. Taxonomy (NCBI): domain Eukaryota; kingdom Metazoa; phylum Chordata; class Actinopteri; order Cichliformes; family Cichlidae; genus Perissodus; species Perissodus microlepis. The sequence continues at coordinate 13,442,586 of NC_140482.1, read as the reverse complement.
TGAAGGACCAGTTGGACCAAGAGGAAATCGTGGACTTCAGGTAAATTTTAATTTTATTTCTCTTGGTACCAAATGAACTGTCAAAACATCCAACAATGCACTTAAGAATGATAAAAAAGAGGACAAATTTGTATCATTAAATTGTATAATTTTTTTTTAATAGTGACTGTTAGTGGTAGGTACACATCAACAGGTGTAGCCTATCCATACAGCCTTAGAATGTTGTTGTTAAGGTCAGTAGGACATCAGGACAGTATTTTTATTTCAAAGATGTCGGTCTATGTTATCCATAATTAATTTACATTAACTTAATGTACTACTTCAGTCTACTACTTACTTATATATAAGTGTGTCACTCACACACTCATTTAACTTTTAGGGCTTATCCGGCCCACCTGGTGATACTGGACCTGAAGGTGTGATGGGCAAAAAAGTAAGTACTCCTCTGTCTCAATGAAGCCAATTGCAGTGGTTGACATGTTTGAAGCTTCCATCTAAAATACTGATAGTATGTAGTGTAGTGTAGCCTCGGTTCACATAATGGGTAGAGATTTGTTTGCTTTTACTTTCTTTTCATCTTTTTTACCCACTACCTGTTTGCAATATTATTGGCAATTTTTTGCCAACATCATCAGTTTTAAACAATTTAATTTAATTTAATTTATATTTCACCAAATCTCAACAACATTTATGCAAAGTGCTTTATATTGTAAGGTAAAGACCCTACAATAATACTGAGAAAACTACCCCTATGAGCAATCATTTGGCAAAAGTGGGAAGGAAAAACTCCCTTTTAACAGGAAGAAACCTCCGGCAGAGCCAGGCTCAGGGAAGGGGAGCCATCTGCCGTGTCCAGCTGGAAGTGGGGAGAAGGGGGCAGGACAAAAGACATATTGTTGAAGAGAGCCAGACTTTAATAATAACTAATTATTAAATACAAAGTGGTGTATCAACATATAGAGGGTTAAAAGAGGTGAGTAAAGGTGAGTAAAGTAAAACAATCATTACATCAGAGAAAGCCTCCAGCAGTCTAGGACTATTGCACCGTAACTAAAGGAGGATCTGATCCAGCCCTGACTATAAGCTTTATCAAAAGCGTAGATGAGAGTACTTGAATTAAGAAGTTTGAATGGGTGGGTAAGTTGTATAAAATGCTTTGAGTTCTCAGACAGAGTAGAAAAGCGCTATGTAAGAATCAGTCCATTTACCATTTACCTCACCTTATCCAGCCCTAACTAAGCTTGATTACAAAGGAAATTTTTAAGCCTTATTCTAAAGGTAAACAGGCTGTCTCATGGGAGTTTGGCCCACAGAAGAGAGATGCTAGACTTAACAGGGAGCCAGTGAAGGGAAACCAATATAGGAGAAATAGGCTCTCTCTTTCCAGTCCCTGTAAGTACTTTTACTGCAGCATTTAGGATCAACTGAGGGCTTTTCAATGAATTGTTAGGATATTCTGATAGTCCAGCCTACATTCAATGTATTAACTTGTTTTTCAGGTGATTGGCTATTCAGAGTAAGTATCTGGTTAGTGTTGATGCAACCCCACTTTGGTTAATACATCTCCAAATGGATACAGTAGATTTAAGTCATTTTAAGGTGGCTGGATTTAAAGTCACACAATTCATGTGAAATAATGGGTTAATGTGTTTTATTTATTGCTTTTCTTTAAAAAAAAAATTTTCTTGTTACTCACAAAAAATGTGTTGATTTTCTTACTCTTCCAGGTGTGCAATAAGTTAACCACTAACTGACAGGTTTAGCCAGAAGGCAATAATTAATGTGAAGACAGAAAATTGACTAAAAGAAAAACAGTTTATAAGTAAGAGCAGAAAACCAATGTTAGAAAAACATGGCACAGGGAAATTAAAAATTATGTTAAAAAAATGGGGAAATTACTTAAGAAAAAGAAATGAAATAAAATCGTTAGATGTCCCAATGAAAACACTGATGAGAGTAAAAATTCTCCAAAAAGCACCAGCATCACTGGTTGAGTTGAAGCTTAAGTCACCTGTGTAGGTACACCTATACCCATGCAGGTGTACCTGTCAATTAAAGCAACCATAGATACACCTACAATATCATTTTAAGCCTGTATCCAAATACTTAATTAAAGCAGTAGTACAGTTGAAGCCAAAATAGTTTTTGTGCCATGCTCTAAATAAGGGGCAGCACAGTGGTTAGCACTGTTGCCTCACAGCAAAAAGGTCCTGAGTTCAATCCACTATCAGTCTTTCTGTGTGGAGTTTGCATGTTCTTCCTGTGTTTGCGTGGGTACTCTGGCTTCCTCCCACAGTCCAAAGGCATGTAGTTTGTGGGGATAGGTTAATTGAAAAATCTAAATTGCCTGTAGTTCTGAATGGCTCTCTGCGACAGACTGGCGACCTGTCCAGGGTGTACCCTGCCTCTTGCCCTATGACAGCTGGGAAAGGCTCCAGGGACCCTGAGAAGGATAAGCAGAAGCGAACGGATGGATGGACTCTAAATAAGGTTTTTAATGTTGGACATTTTAACTGGTGAGTCTATCAGGACTCACTCACTTTCAGAGCCACCTTAAGTGGCTTTAGAGGAACTTTATTTTTGAGCAATCAAGCCAGTCCCTACTTTTGTTTGATTGTTGTGTAGAGAATAAAGCATTTTTTACATTTAAGATAGATGCATCTGATTGTGGCAGCCTTTTCACTCCACCTTCCACTGTGGCCCCTGTGGAAGGGCTATAAGTTCATTTGATTTTCAACAAGGCTGCACTACATGTCTTTAGAACTTGTTCCGAGAGTACAAAAGTGAACTAAAGGAGACATAAATCAGACATTCCTTTATATGTGATGGAATTCTCTCTGAGCCAGAGACTGGCCTTTCCCCTTCTCCAGCCCAAAATCATTCATCAAAGGTGACCCAAAATCTTAAAAACCAGATGTATATCTAAAGGATACACTTTTTTTTTTAAGCTGGACACATAAAGTCCTCTGAAGTCTGCTTTGGGTTAAGTCTTACATAGCTGTATCAAAGGAGCCTCCAATAATTCTGGTACCTGTGGAGTAGTAGTGGTGAAACATGAAACGCTTTGCTGCATATGGAAGAATGTGACATAAATAAAGTGTTTGATCTTCAGATGCAAAATATCACACGCACAACATTGACATTTAAAATGCAATTTGATTAACTTCATCCAGCGCCGGCATAAATAACATCACAAATGTCAAGTAGCTCTACTAACTGATAACACTGATTCAATGACTATACATTTGAACGCTTTTATTGTGAGTTATGATCCGTCCCTGCTGGAACATTGGAAAGCCCTCTGAAGTAGCTCATCTGTTATTATCTTGTCAGCTTATTTGTCTGTTTCCACTTTTTAAGCCCCCAGTCCCGTGTTATACCTGCCAATTCTGCCATAAGCACACACTCCCCCACCAAGTGTTCCCTCCTTAATTATTTTGGAAGAATGTTCATGTTGATAATCTGGCTGTCATCCTATATCACCTGAATGGCAGACTAATGTCTGGCATTAAACATTGTCCCAACTTGCTTGAAAGGGCAACAGAAGAAAAAAAATCTACTGGTATGCGCCTGCTAACATTTCTACAGCCTCTTCACGCCTTTTGCTGGCCCTCCTGTTGCACAGCAAAGCTGTGATTTATGACCTCTGCGTGAATAATTGCATTCTTTAACAATAAAGCTAAAGGAATGAAGGAACCCCGTAGTACTAAATCCCCTTTAAAAACAGCTGAGAAGGAGAGGAAGCAGATCATGTATGTTTATGTGGGTGTGGGAAAGAAAGTCAGTCATTTCGGATTTTTTTTGCTAGTTTTTGCTGTTGTTTACAACTGTACGCGCAACTGTTTATGCGCCTTTGTATCCACAAGTCTGTCCCTGCTTGTCTTTTTATAGGGGGAAAGGGGACTTCCTGGGCCACCTGGAATCCAAGGGGAACAAGGGATTGGCCTTCCGGGACCCAAGGTAAAGTCTGCTACCCTATTCTTTTGGAAAATTAAGTTACAAAGGCATAATAATCCACCTGACTCTCACCCTGTATGAGCACTCCTCTCACTTTCTTGCAGGGTGATATTGGTTTCCAGGGGCAACCAGGGCCTCCAGGTCCTCTAGGAATTGGTGAGCCTGGACCACCGGTGAGATAAACTAGCAACTCACACTTCACATTAGCATTGTAGATGATGGCAATGTAATGTCAAAATGCCAAATGTACAATGTAATGGGTATGGAGTAATGATGTCTAGGGGGTACTTAAACTTCTGGATACATACATAAATAAATAAATAAAATGCGAGAAGATAGCATTTTTTGCTCTTGGTACCTTCTTCCAAGCAGCTGAAATAGTGAATGGTGAAACAACCTGAGTAACTATGGCAACTAGCTTGCTAAACTGGAAGAGCTCTGTTTTTGGACAAGGCAAAGGAGGCAGAAACAAGAGTAAACCTTGAAAGGTGTGAAAATTTGTCCAGTGGACATTAAATAAAGACCATTATGAGCATGTTTAGGAAGAAAAATACCTCTTAGACACATACAGTTTTGCTTCAGCAGTGTATTAAATAGTTTAAAAAGTGACCTATTTCTGTATAAATGTGAATGATAGAATCATTTGACATGTAAAGAAGCGAAAGAAGAAAATATGGACAGCCATGCAGAGACATTATATTTTACCTGGAGAGACAATCTAACTTACATTAATTGTACCATTGAGATCAGTGTGACTAAAACTCAAAGCAAAGTGCTTGACAGCTGGGATATGCCTCTCTTTTTCCCTTGCAATGTTTTGCACCCTGCATAAGCATTGCAACTTTAGAACAATAATTGCTGAGGGAATAATGTATCTTTTGTGCAATACGTTGACCATTTTCTTATAGATTTTGTTACTCACTGTGTTTGTGGACAAATGTCTTCAGCCATACAGAATGCGGGCATGTGGTCAGGCGCTGATATGAGGAATACTTGATCTGGTAATATCAATCTGTCATGTTAATTTAATTACGGGAACCCAAAATCGTGATTGAGATTCAAATGTTATTAATTTTGCGGCCCTAGCTTTGTGTTTTTATGATACCTTAAAAAAACAACAACTGCTTGGAGAATTTCTCTCTATAGAAAACTAAGGCTAACATTGTGAGCTGGTTTTAAAAGTCTTATATTTCAGGGCTTTCAATATGTATGTATGTATATATATATATATATATATATATATATATATATATATATATATATATATATTTTTTTTTTTTTTTTTTTTTTAAATTTTTTTTTTACCATCAACAGTTTTTATTAAATGTAACAAATACTCAGGAGGGCTAGCTACACATAATATCTAATTCAAGTTTTAAACTTCTGTTGCAGGTAAATGATGGCTCATGCCGAGAAATATTTGGTCATTGTCATCTTGTGTTTGGACTGTCTTAAAATGGATTATGAAATATTTTTGTTTATAACTTGTTTGGTATTTTCTAAAAAGTCTATTTTGACCAACATAATATTTTTTGGATAAATGTAACCAAATTAATGTACTGTCTAAATCTAACCAAAGTACAACTTAAAAGTAATTTAAAAAATGAAAATATGAAAGAATAACAATAAAAATCAGAATTTTGACATTTGGAAACACATGGAACACCAACCTCAGTCTCCTGTCTCTTGTCTCTCAGACATCCAATAAAACCTAAAATATATGTGAACCTTGCTGCTCTATAAACTACTACACCTGACTTTTAAAAAAGCTTTCTGGCAAAAGTCCCTGAAGGCAAACCTTTCCCTCTGTGAACCCCCCTCACTGTTTAAGGATCTTTTGCTAATACCTTGGCCAGATGGAAACATTTGGCGGGGGTTAGATCCAGTTTGTCACCACACCTTAGACAAGAGACAAGTAAAGAAGCAACAGAAGGAAATGTTGACATCCAAGCAGGGACATTACATTTTATCTTCAGAGACAACCTAGTTTGCATGTGAGACATCTTTTCAGTTTCCTTTGTTTTACTCAGGGACCTCAAGGACCACAGGGAGTCCAAGGAGAGAGAGGGCTGATAGGAGAAGGTCTGCCTGGACCAAAGGTGAGTTAGCGTTCATGCTTTTTAAGTCTGACCTTTTTTGTGTAAAAAAAACAGCCAGGGAAACTCTTTTAACCCCTTTGACCCTGTTTAAGGCATTCATACCTTTCATATCTACAAACTGACCTACACAAAGATCCATCTGGGCTCCAGATTCCAGAATGTAATGACAGGAAATTGATGATGTGTAGGATTACAAGACATGATAACTCAACACAAAAGTTCCATAAATTAACAGTGTGGTATGGCTCTCATTACCTCGTGCTGTGATCAGTTGATCGTATCCAGCACAGGACATGAGAACATCTCCACATAAAGCAGAAGTTTCAGAGATGGTTCAAGAAAAAAGCCAGGGCATCATGTCAGTGACTCACTGAGAGAGGAACTAAAGAGTCTTTTCGTATGTCTGTGTTTTCTCAAGGCCATCAGGCACACACATTCATATATGCACACTCAGTGTCTTTTAAGCACATGTGGATATATACTTTCTCTCATGTTGTTTTCGTTTTCCAAAGCAATTTCCACATGAGAGATATCTTTGACATTTTTGGGCCCAAAAAATATTTCATTCAGTATTTGAGTGTGAGAAATGTACTCCTTATACTGTGCAGAAGACATACACAGCATGTTTTTGTGATGCTTTAATGTTTCCTGTTGTTATTCTTAATTTTCCCGTCCTTTTTCAGATTGCACAGCGTGTTTTTGTTTATGGGCTTCTGATTGGCCAACATTTCTGTATGTTTAAATTTATGCCTCCACCTGTTCTTTTGGCATGATTTTGAGTGACGTGTTTTTTTGTGTTTTCATGCAGACAGAGACATTTTTGAAATGAAAGTGGAAAATTTAAGACAATTTGAAACATCCAGCAGAGTTATTTTATTCTTTTTAATGTTGAAAAATATTAAAATATTTATCAGACTCAGCCCTTAGATCATTTTAATTATCTCCCACAAAAGTTGTATTGATTCCCCAAGCAATTAAAAACAACATAGCTCAACATCAGTGTAATTGCAAAAATGTATTATTACTGTTGGAAGCGTTCCTTTGTAAAATGTTTGTGGTTTCTTTCAAATTACAGGTGTCAGATCTGTGCATTTGTCAAGCAGCTCTGTTGTTTTGATAAATGCACACAGCTAAATTAAATGTAGTTACTGTAAAAACTTTGTGGCTTTGTTATAAGACTAACAGAGCAGTTTTGTATCACAGGAAGTGGAATTCAGGTGAATTTTTAAACTTTAGACTGCTTCAGACTACTATTTGATTTATCACTTGGCAACTTGCCTTGATCCATGCCCCCCCCACACACACACACACACACACACACACAGGAGAAGGTGGATCCCGCACTGCTGAAGATTGGCCTCAAGGGTGCTTTTTCCCCACTTTTTTTAATGGCGTTCTTGTTCCAAAGCAGCATTCTTCACATGACAAGCCTCGACAGGCTCCAGATTCACAGGAGCTCTGCAGCTTTTTCCACATCATTAGCACCTCAGCTTGTGAGGGATCATAGAGTTACGACAGTAAATCTTTACCTCTTGAGGCTAACATGCAAGAGCGGCATGTTAACCAGTGTACTCCTCTATGCGACATTGTTTCTGTTGTCCTTGGATGTCCTTGGAAGACGCAGAAATATTTCCTTAAGGGAAATCGGATTTTTCTGCAGTCTATAAAGTGCAGGACATTATGCAGCATTTTTTTTTTCATTTTACTGACTGTCATCCTGTATTATCTTTCTAATCCCTCAGTGAATTTCTCCTCCTGCTTTTTCTCTTTGTGTAATACTTATATCTCCTCTAGGCACGTTTTGAAATACATGAAATACCACAATATTCCTATATAGTATATAGTACGGCTACTTCTGCTTTCCGTAGAAGAAACAGAAACTGTGTGCAAGTTTGGATCTTTCAGGCCACTTCTGGTGAGCAAGTTACACTCTTCTATCAGTAACTGACATAAATCAAACTGAACATTTATAATAACAATAAGCATTTGGTTTTTGCTAAACCATCACAAGAAGCCATGAAGATTTTTAAGATTAGGCTTAAAACTTTCCTTTTTGCTAAAGCATATAGTTAGGGCTGGACCAGGTGACCCTGAATCCTCCCTTAGTTATGCTGCAATAGACGTAGGCTGCCGGGGGATTCCCAAGATGCATTGAGTTTTTCCTTTCCAGTCACCTTTCTCACTCACTATGTATTAATAGACCTCTCTGCATTGAATCATATCTGTTATTAACCTCTGTCTCTCTTCCACAGCATGTCTTTATCCTGTCTTCCTTCTCTCACCCCAACCGGTCGCAGCAGATGGCCGCCCCTCCCTGAGCCTGGTTCTGCCGGAGGTTTCTTCCTGTTAAAAGGGAGTTTTTCCTTCCCACTGTCGCCAAAGTGCTTGCTCAAAGGGGGTCATATGATTGTTGGGTTTTTCTCTGTATCTATGAAGCGCCTTGAGGCGACTTTTGTTGTGATTTGGCGCTATATAAATAAAATTGAATTGAATTGAAATTGAATTGAATGAAGCTAACTGAGAAACAGCTCGTAATGCACATTACTCCAATGGCAGCTTTTCAGTTACAAAGCCATCATTCTTTGTAACTGAAAGAATGATGGCTTTTCAACTTTTTAATTCTAGTCAGATTAAAAAGTTGAAATAATTCATTGTGAATGAAAAGCATGCTGTAGTGGTTAACACATTTGCTTTACATATAAGACATCCCCAGTCTGACACTGAGGAGACATAAATCCAGCCTTGGGTGGGTGAGTGGGAGGGGTTATAAACCACTGTATTCTTAGTGCAGGGCCCAGGCCTGTATGTTGTGTCAGGAAGGGCATCTGGTACAGAAACTGTGCCAAATCAAGTATGTGGATCCATCTGCTGTGGTGAAACCTCGGGGAATGAGGAAGCAGCTGAAAGATGATTCATTGGTTACACTAAAACTCCTTTTTGGCTTCAAAGTCGTGTAATGTTTTACACCGTGTGAGTTCTTTTGGAAAATAACATCTGTATTTTGACTAATATCTTATTATTCTAACTTTTATACTTATTTTTCTGCTCCTATTTTGGCATTATTTTCATACATCTTACTAATATTTCAAGAGTCAATTTGCAGTAACTTTTTTGTCCATCTTGGCAGGGAGAGCGAGGCTTGGAGGGGCCACGGGGACCCAGAGGACAGCCGGGTGCTGGAATCAAAGGAGACAAGGTGGAGTTTAAAGAGGCCTTAACTAAGGCGCCTGCTGAAAAGCCTTCACACAGCCATGAAGAGAAAGCCGGAGTCCTGTTGTGAAGAAGGCCATAAGTTGGCAGAGCCACGGATGAATGCATTCAGTGCAGTGTTATGTAGGAGGTCACAGTCCACAGATGATGAATCAAGGTCAAAGCATGGATAGTGTAGGAGGAGCGCAGTTTCACTGCTTGTGCTGATGAATGTGGAAAAGTTAGCCTGCAGTCAGGTACAGTCAGACATAGACATAAAGGTAAAGGTTTGTCTTTCAGGATGTGTTTGTAGAGCTTCACAGCCATCTGGCAGCATTTTAGCTCACAGACTTACAGACAAAGAAAGGCTGAGTTGATTTTTAGCTATGTAATCCTTTCTGCTACATGAAAAATCATTTCCCCCCAAAAAAAACTTTTTCGTTGTGATTTACACCGATGTTGCTGACAGTTTTACCGTGGGCTTTGTAGTGAAGTTTATTGGAGGTAATCACAAAGTTTTCATGCAGTAATGACAAACACCGCCTGCAGGGTTCTCTGCATTACCATCATATATTTGTGATGTGATTATAGCATGTGACAGATAAAAGGAAGTGAGGCAAAAGGAGCAGATGTCATCATGTGTGGCCTATATTATTAATTCATTAAAATACAGCGCTATAGAATTGTATACAGATGGGTGTTTTCCACATATAATAAATTACATTTCAGTGTGAGGCACTGTCAACCTATTAACATTTACATGTTGTTATCTGAACTTGTAGGGGGATTTTGGGCCACCAGGTCTTCCAGGGCTTGTCGGTCTCCCAGGACTAGGCATACAGGGTGAGAAGGCAAGTGTTGGACTCATAATATGATTCCCACAGTGGCTCTAATACATTAATTTTTTCATGTTTTTATAATCACAGTGGGCTTATATTGATTTTTTTTATATATTTTTTTTAATTGTTACTGTCACCATCCATGTTTTGACTTGTTAATGTAAGGTAATAGTGATGAACTGACAATTATCAATAACATAATGAGGCAAATGTATTGTTTAAGTAAGATACCCTATGCAATACGACAGAAGTTTGTAGTTTATCAATGATTCTCAATCCAAGCGAAGCCCTTTTTTAGTGCTAAGGAGCGTGCAAACATGCTGAACTACGTTGGAGTTTCCAAGTAAGAAATGCATTCCTGCCTGTGCACTACTGGCTCTGTTGTGCTGGCTCCGGGTCCAATGTGTAACTGATGCTACCAACATTAACAGGACGCTTACAGTACAGCCTCTTATTGCGTGTTTGTCTGGGTTTCCGGTGTTCTGACAAAACGTCCTACTTTGTCAAAACATCTTACCGTAGCGTAAACTTATAGTCATGTCAATCAATCTGTGATACCTTATCAGAATATACTACCTTACGTGGTTTATGCCTCCATCGTACATATCTATAGGTAGGACGTTTTGATGGCCAAATCACACTTATCAAAATGTGCTTCCTGCTTGGATTTATACAGTAAATAAAATGACCAATGTCAAGGTTCTTAGAAATTAAACAACGTTATCACTCAATTAACAAGTATGTAGTGCAATATTACTTTCTTCGACATAACAACGGAGCGCAGTGTCCACTAACTGCAGGAGGACTAAAATTAATTGACAAGGTTTACACTGTATGCCAGTTTACAGAAGTTTAGAAGTACTAAACCAAGACTTGAAATATGACTTCAATTGAGACTCCAAATTGGAGTATTTTTGCACAAAAAACAAAACGCATGTTAGCTTGAAAAGTTAACAAATTGACAACAGCTTAAGGAAAACAAGTATCAACTGTAATAAACTGTCAGTAACAACAAGTAGGAGAGCTTGATAGGTAGGGTGTTTTGTCAGAACACCGGCAATGCGCAGAATTACCAAAATTAGAGAGGGGATAACCTAACATATGAAACAGGAAAAAACTGCTGTGTAATCCATTTATTCCACCAAAGTAACTGTATTCTAATTATCACCTATTTAAGCGGTAACTGTAACAGAATACAGTTACTCATATTTTGTATTTTAAATACGTAACGCCTGTTCATGTATTCTGTAACTCCCCAATACTGACCACAGTAAACAATAATTCTGCCAAGATCTTCATTGTAGCACGTTCGTTGAGAACAGGTCAATCTGACATTAGCATTTAGCTTAAATCATGCCCGTGCCAAAATAGAACACCTTCAAGCTGCTAGCATCAGTATTTGTTTTTTGCAGACCTACTAATAAATAAATAAAGAAGCATCTGCTTTGAGCTACTTTTTCCCTATTCTTTGATAACAAATGACAGAAATTATGATTACATGAGATCAGGTGTTGCTTTTTTAATACAAGCTTTTGATCAACAATCATAATTTAACCAACATGATGCAGAAGTGCATAAAAATTCATGCTCTGACACAATAACAACAGCTAGTGGAGACTAGGGGAAACTGTTGGCTGCTGACAGCTTAGCCAAAGAGTTTTTCACTGTCATCAAAACATCAGCTACAGGGAGTGCAGAATTATTAGGCAAATGAGTATTTTGTCCACATCATCCTCTTCATGCATGTTGTCTTACTCCAAGCTGTATAGGCTCGAAAGCCTACTACCAATTAAGCATATTAGGTGATGTGCATCTCTGTAATGAGAAGGGGTGTGGTCTAATGACATCAACACCCTATATCAGGTGTGCATAATTATTAGGCAACGTCCTTTCCTTTGGCAAAATGGGTCAAAAGAAGGACTTGACAGGCTCAGAAAAGTCAAAAATAGTGAGATATCTTGCAGAGGGATGCAGCAATCTCAAAATTGCAAAGCTTCTGAAGCGTGATCATCGAACAATCAAGCGTTTCATTCAAAATAGTCAACAGGGTCGCAAGAAGCGTGTGGAAAAACCAAGGTGCAAAATAACTGCCTATGAACTGAGAAAAGTCAAGCGTGCAGCTGCCAAGATGCCACTTGCCACCAGTTTGGCCATATTTCAGAGCTGCAACATCACTGGAGTGCCCAAAAGCACAAGGTGTGCAATACTCAGAGACATGGCCAAGGTAAGAAAGGCTGAAAGACGACCACCACTGAACAAGACACACAAGCTGAAACGTCAAGACTGGGCCAAGAAATATCTCAAGACTGATTATTCTAAGGTTTTATGGACTGATGAAATGAGAGTGAGTCTTGATGGGCCAGATGGATGGGCCCGTGGCTGGATTGGTAAAGGGCAGAGAGCTCCAGTCCGACTCAGACGCCAGCAAGGTGGAGGTGGAGTACTGGTTTGGGCTGGTATCATCAAAGATGAGCTTGTGGGGCCTTTTCGGGTTGAGGATGGAGTCAAGCTCAACTCCCAGTCCTACTGCCAGTTTCTGGAAGACACCTTCTTCAAGCAGTGGTACAGGAAGAAGTCTGCATCCTTCAAGAAAAACATGATTTTCATGCAGGACAATGCTCCATCACACGCGTCCAAGTACTCCACAGCGTGGCTGGCAAGAAAGGGTATGAAAGAAGAAAAACTAATGACATGGCCACCTTGTTCACCTGATCTGAACCCCATTGAGAACCTGTGGTCCATCATCAAATGTGAGATTTACAAGGAGGGAAAACAGTACACCTCTCTGAACAGTGTCTGGGAGGCTGTGGTTGCTGCTGCACGCAATGTTGATGGTGAACAGATCAAAACACTGACAGAATCCATGGATGGCAGGCTTTTGAGTGTCCTTGCAAAGAAAGGTGGCTATATTGGTCGCTGATTTGTTTTTGTTTTGTTTTTGAATGTCAGAAATGTATATTTGTGAATGTGGAGATGTTATATTGGTTTCACTGGTAAAAATAAATAATTGAAATGGGTATATATTTGTTTTTTGTTAAGTTGCCTAATAATTATGCACTGTAATAGTCACCTGCACACACAGATATCCCCCTAAAATAGCTAAAACTAAAAACAAACTAAAAACTACTTCTAAAAACATTCAGCTTTGATATTAATGAGTTTTTTGGGTTCATTGAGAACATGGTTGTTCTTCAATAATAAAATTATTCCTCAAAAATACAACTTGCCTAATAATTCTGCACTCCCTGTAATTGCTATCAGAACAGGTCTGGTTCTAGTTCACCATTCACTCACTTGTGGAAGAGAGGGAGACAGGTGTGCTCTCACACTGGGCTTTCTGTACAGCTGAATTTATTTAAAGAAAAGGCTTCATAATAGGACTGAAAAAGTCTCCATTAATCACCTGATTATAGAAATTAATAAACCAGCCTACTGGAAGAAGAAAAACTTTTCATGCTAAACTGTTTTTAATTTTAATATGTGTTTAAACCAGAAACATATATTGCACTGAACCAATGAAATCATTTAAATTTTGTGTTAGAAGAAAAGTTCGCCTCCTTCTGATGTCCCAGAAAAAAATTCTAATTACTCTGCCTTCAGCAAAAACACTCCCTGTTTACAGATTCCATTCAGGCTTCTTTTAATTACTGCATTTATTCATACCTGCAGGGCATAGAGGGTCCAAGGGGGCCACCGGGAAGCAGAGGTCCACCAGGAGAAGGCATGCCTGGGCCCAAGGTTTGTACATATGCTCAAAATCTTAGTGGTAATAACAAGGGGTCAGGATTTCTATGTGGAGGCCACAGAGTTTATAGTTGGAACTGGATCATATGACCCTGAAACGTCACATAGTTAAGTGGTATAATGCTTAGCAATGATGACTTAAACTGCAGGATCTGGCAAGTTGATTAATGATTTGATAGCCAAGCAAGCAAGGCTGATGCTTTTAGTCACATTTATCTCTATTGTACGTGTTCTGCTCTCAGCACTGAAGACAGAAATTAAAGGTTAACCTGCAATTGGAGCGATATATCCACACAGATTATCAAGTGTACAACTGGGTGAGGATATTAAATCAAAGTAAATTGAATGCTAAACTGACCAGGTACTCAGTCCGTCCTGTATTTTAAGCTGTTATGTAAACTTTCATTGCAAGTCTTCCTGGTGTCTCAGCATAAACGCTGGTGTGACCAGGCCTGTACAAAATAATGCCAGCAAGTATATTTTCTTAAAAAATACGTGACTCTCTGGTAATAGTCCGCTTAGCAAATATTAACAATACTGGTGTAAGTGTTTTAGTAATTACGACAAGATGTGAAGATGTTATTGCCTAACACAGGGAGACCAAGGGTTTCCAGGTGAAATTGGTGCTCCAGGGGAGAGAGGGGCTGGAGACCCTGGAGCTAAGGTGAGTTGAAACCATTTGGTAAAAACCCACATCAGCAGCCGTTATCAGTATACATTATTTAAAGTATTAAACATTCCCTCCATAAACTCATACAGAGCCACCAATCTGTCCTCAGGGTGAACCAGGATCATCAGGAATGCCAGGTTTGCCTGGGCTTCCAGGGGAGGATGGAGCCCCTGGACAGAAGGTAGTTTGAAGATGTTTTAACCTGAGCAAACGCAAAATGCAGTTTTTAAATGATCATTTTATTTATTAAGGGAAAAAGCTATCCAAATCTATCTCGCTGTACATGGTAATTAAATTTTCTGTTGTATCAAAAAATCCCTTAAGTAAAACCTGTCTGATCAAGTGAAGTAGGCTAAAAGGTCTCAAGAACCAATGCAGCATCCCATGATATATAGAAATTTTCTAAAGATAGTTGACATCTATCAGTTTGGGAAGGATTATATATCCATTTCTAAGGCTTTAGGACTCAATCAAACCACATTGAGCTCCATTATGAACAATGGTAGTATGATTGTCTGGGGCTTTGCTGTTTTAGGACCTGGACAACTTGCCTTAATTGATGAAACCATGAATTCTGCTATCTGTGAGAAAATCCTGAAGAGAATGTCCAGCCATCAGTTCATATCCTGAAGCTCAAGCCCACTTGGCTTACTCTGAATCACTCAAAAACAACCAAATGAAGGTTTTGGGTTTTTGAAAAGACTCCAATTAAAAAGTTTGTGCAAAGAGTGAGCCAAGATTCTTCTGCATTGACATGAAAGACTCTGAAGAACTGCAATTCAGCAACTGCCAGTTGCTGAATTGCAGTTCTTACTAACAAGGGTGTTACAACCAGGTTAGCAATATCTATTATTACATTTTGTTTGATGATGTAAAACATGTAAGTATGACAAATAGGCAAAACATTAAAAAAAACAAAACAAAAAAAAAAACAGGATGGGGCCAAATACTTGGATGCATGTGTGTCTTTAGGGCGAGCCCGGAGCTATTGGCCTAAGAGGGCCAGATGGCGCTCCTGGAATTGGTATCCAAGGTGAAAAGGTAAAAAAGTAATATTCCATATTTCATTTTCCTGCAAGTCAGTAAGTAAGTCAGACCAGTGAGTATATTCCTGATGTGACCTTCAAGGGTGACCAAGGCCAAAGAGGAATCAGAGGCTTGACTGGGCCGCCAGGCATTGCTGGACCCTCAGGACCAAAGGTGAGCAATCATTAGGCCATCATTAACATTTACCTGGAAAGAGATAATGAGAAAATATCCTCTGTACGTTTTTGGTCTTAACCAGTTTGCATACAATAAACTTTGTCAGGGAGAACCAGGAGCGCAAGGCAGGCTGGGTTTGCCTGGTCCTCCAGGACGCTTCATCACTGGACCCAAGGTAAAAGATTCAGTTTTACTGAGCCATCAGTGTAAGACTGTGGAGATTCGTCATGTTTTCTTCACATTTTCACAAAATATGTGGTAGTTATTTTAGGTTGTTCCAAGACTCTTTGTAGAAAGAAACATTGATTCTCCTGATGCACGTAAACTTGTTATTGGCATTATTGTTATTGTACTACATACATACTTATTGTAGGATCTCTGCTGTGATTTGGCACTATATAAATAAAACTGAATTGAATTGAATTAGTATGTTTTGTTCGTAGCATTAACCCATTATTAAACAATATTATCAGTGGTAGAAGTCTTTAATTTGCTTCTAAGTAACAACAGCACAGTCCTAAAATGTTCTACATTTTATATTGTATATACAGTGTCTATTAAAGTTAACCTTTTTATATTAGATGTACAACATCCATGTTGCACATCTATGTACAACCTTCTGTACTAAGGGCAGCTTTGTTACTAAAAATGTGTTGTAGGGTGATCCTGGTCCAAATGGCCCTCCTGGTCCAGTTGGGGAGACTGGCTATGGACTTCCTGGTCCTAAGGTAAAACTGATATTATTATTCTCTGGTTGAAAAAGAAATACACATATAAATATGTATTGCATTTCTATTGGGTGCCTGCCTGTAGAAACAAGCATGAGTCAGATTTTCAAACAAACACATTTAAACATGTGCTGAGTGTGTCCAAATCTGGAAAAGAATCAATAATCAAACAAGTAACGAGAGGCAGATCAGGAAACACATGTTTGTGCTTTCATCATCAAGGCCATTTACAGTCCATCTAGAAAGAAAAGAGAATATGTCAAAAATTAGGATGGGAAGCACAGCTGTACATCCTGTCATGCTTTCCATACGCTAACATTTGCTGAAAATCTCAGCTAATAAAATGCTACAACCTGTTTTTATGTTTTGCTCAATACTTAACCCTCTCAAGCTCAAATTAAGTTTTTGTTGCTAATGCACAAAAGAATACCTGCAGTGGTACTTCTAAGTAAAAAAAACCTCATAAAATATGTATGTGGGGTAATCAGGTTGTTAGCTTTTACTTGTTGCAAATCTGCAACACCTGCCTTGAGAGGGTTAATATAAGGGACCAAGCAAAGGAGCATATGTGTCCATTTATGTGCATATTCCACTTTAGTTTGTTTTGCAAGTCTATAAATCTCTTTGTATCCTTTGTATGAATGAATTATTGATTCCTATGCATCTGCCTCCTGTAGGGTGACCGAGGAGATCGAGGCCCTCCAGGCCCATTTGGTCCCAAAGGAGATGGCTATCCTGGCCCCATGGTGAGGAGCTGATTTAGACAATGACATATGTCTCCTCATAAATCTGTACAGCCATACCTTTCATCTGCATACTATATCTAGTCCTCCATCCATCTAGCATTTGCCTCTCTTGTACTGCCGCTCAGTTCCAACCCTCTATCAATCAGCGAGACATTTATTACCCAACTTTACAGTAGGTGGCCCTTACACATATCCTGAGTATGTTTCCTTTAACTTAAACCAGAGGGAGATGAAATTAACATGATTTGCATTAAGGGCAGTAAGAATAAAGGTGGTGCCTTAAAAACATAAGAAAAAAAATCACTTACTATATTTTATTTTCTCATTGAGGGTTGGATATGAAGATTGATACCAAATGTTTGGTCTGTAAACCAGATGCTTAGCTTAGCTTAGCATAAAGTCCGGGAACAATGAGAAGCCGCTAACCTGGTGCTGTCCAGAGGTAACAAAATCCCCCTGTGGTGCTAACTGTTCCAATCTTTACACATTAAATCCTGTTTTATTGCATTATTTTATAAAAGCCAGACATTTTCTTATTCAATTTCAAGTATTATACTCTGCTTGTTTCAGAGTACAATATTAACTTACTCTTCTTTCTGGAAATCCATACTTAAGTTAGCTTTTTGCTTTTTCAGGGTCCTCCTGGGCTGCCTGGACTTCCAGGAGAACCTGGGCCAGAGGGAGTGGGCGTTCCTGGACCGAAGGTGAGAATGTGGATCCATAAGATGGAATTTTCTAGCGTGCATTTCTTGTGTCAGTGTAAAGTTGGGTCTTTGTTTAAAAAAAGTTGAGAATTATAGTAAGGTTACAGTAGGTTTCCACACTTTCCAGCAGACTTTGTGGTTTGTACAAAGGTCCCAGTATAGTGATGTGTTGGTAATTTGCAGGTCTACATAGTCATTTTAAAAATATGTCTACACACTAAAGCTATATGAAATCAATTCAGTTCCATTTTCAAATCAATTTTATTTATATAGCACCAAATTACAACAACAGTTCATGTGCTTAAAATTGTAAGGTAATGATGAAACAGTACTGCAGAAAAACCCCAACATTAAGACAATACCCTATCAGCACACACTTGGCAACACTGGGAAGGAAAAACATAGGAACTATGCTAAAGGACCAGCAACAGCACAAACATGAATAACAGAAGCCCACATTAACAGTTGTTGCTGTTTATGACGCTTCCCGCAGGTTCAGTATACAATTATAACATGTAGACATGCGGTCTGCAAAGCTCCTGGATCTGTCAAACAGTATTGTGATGATAGAAAATTCAATCAAAAATGTCCCATGTTTCAAAAATCTTGTAGGATGTAAACCTTATATGACACAGATGGTTCTTTCTGTGAGGTCAGAATTTAAATATTGAGCCAAAGCCATTGTCAAGTCCTGGTAAGATGAATTTCCAAGTTGTGTTTGAATCCGCACTGAAGATAAGTGAGATTATCTCACCATTGAAAGATTTGGTCTTTTGTTTAGGGAAGCTAATTAAGGGAAACACGATTTTAGTCAGTGCACGAGTTTGTTTGACAGATTGTAAATTGCTGTGCTGTCAGTGTTCATCTATCTTTGCTGTGCATCCATCTTTGCAGGGCGATATTGGATTTCGAGGGTTGCCTGGTTTACCAGGACCTCCAGGTGAAGGCCTCCCAGGACCTCTGGTAAATTTAAAACCTTTACATTTTTCAAATCTTTAACCTCTTCTGTTTTAAGCAACTCACTTTTACCTGTTTTGTAATCAGAAATATTATTATATTATTCATTTTTATTTGGTTTTTTATTTGGTTTATGGGAACATGAGTCGAGGACAACATTCTAAGGTGTTTACTTGAGAGGAGCCTTTTTCAAATTTCTCCTAAGTACTGCCAGATGGTTGTGACTGAGTTACATTCTCTGAAGAATAACAGGTTGAAAAAAAAACAGTGCATTATCTTCTGTGCAAACATGCCCACAACTGGGCTGCTTGTTCATTTTTTGGTGGCATTTATTGTGATTTTTCCAACAGCACTGTGACACATGGGTGCAGGGTGTGAATCTCCACAGACATATGTGTCTGATGAGAAACACTTGGCCTAACAGGCCTTACTAAAAGAACACCCGGCACCCCGCACGTCCTCACATATCATATCCAGATTCCCCACAGGCTTCAGGCCACTGTCTGTGCAGGTCCGAGCTCTGTCAAAGTCATGCAGCAGTAGGCAGGTTTTAATTGAAGACGCAAATAATAGGAAAAAATGGGAAAGCAGAGCACACTGACACTTGTCAGCTCTTGTCCATGCTGAGAAAATGGTGATGTGAAACATTCACAACAACACTGGTAACCTTGAAGTTGCTGCTCTTTATTACAAGAATACAAAGTGTGTTTCATACTCTTATAGATAAAGTACATTTTTTGTTGGGTTGAGTTATTATTTGCACATGTGATATATATAGCTGCTATTGCCTTTTCTCACATTATGAAGTCAACCCAAACAGGAAACGTATTACAGTCAAAATTTTTTGTGGGTCATGACATCAGATAATTTCTTGGATTAAGCTGTTTTCACAGATGCACTGCAGCCCAGAAATCGAGTTGTCATAGCAGCATACAGACAACAAAGCATTCAAAGTAGAGGAGTGTACAGATGTCACACATGCATGTGCAAGGTTGAGTTGTGGATGTTTTCTAATCAAAATCAGTAATCTTATTTTACTTATTTTCTTTTTTTTAAGCCATTCAAGAAAAATTGAGGATATTTTGCCAACTTTAAGCTTTAATACTGAACACACAGACAAGAGAAAACACATTACTGAATTCACTTTGGAGTTTGATGATAACTGGTAGCTGCAAGTGACTTGAATTTGCTGTAGTCATGACTAGTTGACATTCAGTCATGACTACAGCAAAAGTCTTAAGTAATAGAGTATTGTTCCTGGCTTTTTTAATAGCATTCCACCTGACAGGTGTCTCCCTGCCTACACCTCCCCACAGGTGGAGCCTGTATAATTATGTGAACAGCAGGTCAGCAGGTCTGCTGCCTTGACCCCAGTAACTGTGCCATTTGTATGGCTGCAACAAATATTTCTTTCATAAATTACAAATCTGCTTTTTTGTCACATTGTAGCTATTTTGTAACTGACCTTGAGCTGTAGTTATACAAGCAACATGTTTTGACTTGCAGGGTAACCCTGGGAGACCTGGTCCACCTGGGCCAACAGGTCCTCAAGGGCAAGGAGTTCAAGGGCCAAAGGTAGGCTGCGATTTATTGTCCTTGATAGACATTCACATATCTATAAAATATCAAGACATCCAGGGCTCTGTGTACTACCTAAATCTGTAAGTATCTATCACAAGCTGTAACACAACTGCCTTGTGTGTTTGATTCAGGGTGAACAGGGGGCCCAGGGTGTGGTAGGACCAAGAGGAATACCTGGAGAAGGCTTTCCTGGAGCTAAAGTGTGTTGCCCGGGACTGAATGTGGGGTTGTGAGCATTTATAATTCTTTGAGTGCTGATGTTTTGCAATGTGGTGTGCAACAGGGTGATCGAGGTTTGACAGGGGAGAGGGGGCTGAAGGGGATCAAAGGAGATGTAGGAGACCCTGGAACCCCAGGGCAACCTGTGAGTGACGCTAATGATTCCTTCATGTCTCAGTTTGTTGTGTTCTGTTTTGTGATGGCTGGGGAGAGGGCTCCAACCCCTGAACCTGCTCCTATGCTGCTTGTTATCGCTGCTGACATTTGTCTGCCACATGAAACTGGAAGATTTGCAGAAACACTGACACTTTGTGAATAAACGTTTTTTAATATTTTTGATCCTAGGGCCGAGTCGGTGCCAAAGGTGAAGCTGGCCTCACTGTGAGTGGCATGTGTTCATATCTGTATCGTTTTACTTTTTGTGATTATCCATATGCTTATATTGTGTATTCATTGCAGAGAGAAGACGTCATTCGATTGATCAAAGAGATCTGTGGTAAAATATATTTTGATAGCATAAATATTGTAGTAGATTTAATTTCTCAATGAAAGCCACTGTGTCATCTGATCTGTAAAGTGCTGGATCCAGTTCCACAGACTGGAACTCATCAATGTGACATTTCTGCCATGATCTCATATGTTGATGTGATGTGATTCTAGGATGTGGGATCAAGTGTAAGGAGAGGCCTATGGAGCTGGTGTTTGTCATTGACAGCTCAGAGAGTGTGGGGCCTGAGAACTTTGAAATCATCAAGGACTTTGTGAATGCATTAGTGGACCGGGTAACAGTGGGCCGAAACGCCACCAGGATTGGCCTGGTCCTGTACAGCCTGGAGGTGAGAACTGTATTCAACTTGGCCCGCTATGTCACCAAACAGGATGTCAAGAATGCAATCAGAAACATCCCATATATGGGAGAGGGCACCTACACTGGTACAGCTATCCGCAAGGCTACGCAGGAGGTCTTCCATAGTTCACGTTTGGGAGTAAGCAAAGTGGCCATCGTGATTACTGATGGGCAAACCGACAAGCGAGAGCCAGTGAAGCTGGATATAGCTGTGCGAGAAGCACACGCTGCCAATATTGAGATGTTTGCCCTGGGGATCGTTAACACCTCAGACCCAACGCAGGCCGAATTCCTGAAAGAACTGAATCTAATCGCATCTGATCCAGACATGGAGCACATGTTCCTCATTGATGACTTCAACACCCTGCCAGGTAAGAGGCATTTTCTTCTTACACTTAATATGAGTCTTTGTTAATGAGTTGAGTTGCTTGCTGATTGTATTCTGATTATATTCCTATAGAACAGGAATGATGTCTGTAAAAAGCAACATAAATGTGATTTTCAGTGATTTATTACAGCTAACTGTAATAAAGCATTCTTCAGCAGCATCCTTCACAAAATGTGAAGAATTGACTGAAGTATTGTGATAATATCCCTAAGGAACTGAGACAAGAATTCTAAAATTTAAATAAAATAATATCCTCTGGCAAATTAGTTGTATTCATTCAGCACAGCCAAAATAGCATGAAAAAAAACCCGTGATGGCACAAAATGTCCCCAGGATTACCTTAGGGATGTCGTATTGTGAGTTGCCTAGTGATTCCCGCCTCTAGTGAACCAATTTTTTAAAAATAGATTTTTCCATTTTTATATGGATCCATTTATATTTTAAGAGTGAAGTGCTTGTGTGACTTGAAATCTACAATTTTGTGTTATATTATTAAAAAATCATATCTTACCTTATATCTTATACAAGCTATTTTAGACACCTATTTAGCTCACGTTTATGTGCCCTATAGTTACATTTACTTTTTTTTTTTTTTTAACAATGCACCAAGTCTAACTACAGATATGCAAGTCACATATACTCATTATTATTTAATCTAGGCAGAATAACGTCATAGTGGTTTCAAATCTCATTACTGTTCTAATCTTCCACTGTTAGTTGGTTAGTTTGTGGTTAGCCCTACTGTCTATGGCAATCCATAATTTAGCATTCTATGTTGATGTGAGTGACAATTTGAAGAAATAATGGATTATGCAGAAACAATGTATCTCATTGCTACAACTGTCACACTTTCAGCAAAATGTATCTTCAACAACACTTCTGAAGAGCTTAACCTAAACCAGCCAGCTACTGTACTTTTGCACACTTAGCCAGTTCGGTTTCACTGTAGCTTTGCACGTTACTGGAGCAAAAGTAGGCATCATTATAATGAATGTAGTGTGTTCACGACCCGGAATCTGCTAATTAGCAGAAGGCAAAGCTTTATAAAGGCATGGGCGATAGGAATGTTTATTTTTCAAGTTTTATCTGTTACTGGCACTAAATGAAGTATATTAGTATTCCACCTCTGCATATGACCTGTATGTTTGTTTGTGTACCAAATTAATGCAAAGCCTCTCTAATAGTTTTTGAGAAATTTAACAGAAAATAATTCCTAAATAGTTCCTAACTTCTGTGTCTTTGTGTCACAGCCCTCGAATCCAAGCTTGTCAGCCAGTTCTGTGAAGATGAGAATGGAGCCCTAATATATAACAGAATAACTAATGGCTACAACGGCTATGGAAACAATGGTTATAATGGGAACAAAAATTTAATCAATGGAAAGTATGCTACTGGTGGCTATGGGTACAGGCCTGTGACCCAACCAGAAGTAGAGAATGGACGTCAGACTGGTATCAACACTGGTACCAGCACACACAGCCATGGAGGAATGATAGAGACCACCCAGCATGAGATTAAAGGATCCAACAGAGTACATGTATGAAAACAAAAATACATCTTTATATGTACATTACACACATTTATTATTCTAACAACTGGTTTCTCTTTTTTCCTCAATAGGAAGGAGGGGTGCAGCGTGGGGACACATTTACCCACAGCACCTCAGACAAACATCTCTCTCCATCCAGGGAACACTCTTCATCGTCATCATCATCTTCATCCACAAGCATAAGTACAACATCCTCCGGTGTTTCTGTACAGTATGTACCTGTACCAAGGCCAGTTCTTCCCAAAGGTATATGAAGTCCAATACTCTGGTCTACTTTTCTACCTTTCTTATGAGCAAAATTATTTTTATTACAGAGATCCAAAATAAATAAATTCCCTCACTGCAAAGACATACCATGAGCAAAAATTCAGTTAGGACCTCAATATTTAAAAGACAATACACATACTATGTGTATCTGCCCTCACATACATATGAACTCGATTGATGTCCCATCCATAAACAATAGGGTTTAATATGACATTCAATTCAGTTTTATTTATACAACGCCAAATCACAACAACAGTCGCCTCAAGGTAGACCCTACAATAATACATGCAGAGAAAAACCCAACAATCATATGATCCCCTATGAGCAAGTGCTTTGGCGACACTGGGAAGGAAAAACTCCCTTTTAACAGGAAGAAGCCTCCAGCAGAAACAGGCTCAGGGAGGGGCGGCCAGCTGCCACGACCGACTGGGGTGAGAGAAGGAAGACAGGATAAAAGACATTGACCAAACCTTTGCAGCTGTTTCAACTCTTCTGGAAAAGTCCAATAAAGTGCAACTCTCAGTGTGACTGTGGCCCAAGGTGTTACAATCAATGCAGTATATTTACAAGGTTAAATAGAGCTAAAGGTTAGCAATAAGTTAGCTAGCTAGTTAACATGTTAAAATGATATGTCACGCTATAACTAAACTATTTTTTTTCTAAATGTACAATATCCTTAATTAAGGACACGAGAGGAGGATAATACTTTATTTATCACATGATAGGAAAATTCTTTATCTTTTAAGAACTTTGGACTAATGGCAGCTTTCAGAGTTACTTAAAATAGGCCAATGGACCTAAAATGATACGCCACCTCATGGCCACAGTATTTTTTTGTGACATGAATATTTTTTGTAACAACCTGCAAACAGATGTTAATGTCAACAACTGAAATGAATAATGGCACAGAAAATTAGTTATGATATCAGATAATTACTGAAATCCAAACCTCTGCCTTCAGTGTGGGGGTGGTACATTTCAGTATATGACACTAGGTGTCAGCCAAATAATAATCCGTTCATGTTTAAATGTTTTCTGTGTTTTGCACCCTGTTATATTTTTGTCTGTATAGTGCTGATAAGTGATAGTGACACTGGGGCATTAAGCGAATAGTCAGCAATCTCAGTTTTGAGATGGCTGCAAATGTGGTGTGATGACACCTGATGGAGTAGATGAAGCTCCTTTGGAGTTCCAGTCCAGTGTGCTTTGAGTACAGGCAGCAGAAAGGGAGCAGCTTTCGTTGATGTGGCCTTTCTGCTGTGTGCGCAGCAAGGTGAAGAACAGGGAAGCCAATTATTTTTGATGCAGTGTGGCTGATTTTGTGGAATCTGCTCTTCTCTGACAGCATGGTGAAGAAACGGAGCAGAAAGGGCCACTCTGAGGTTAGATTAGGTGGAAACGAGTTCTCTCATTCATATGACATCTTCTCCTGCAGAGACTGTCCCCTTGGACCCCCGCTGTGGCTTGGTTCTGGACCAAGGCACGTGCAGGGACTACAGCATCCGCTGGTACTATGACAAACAAGCAAACGCATGCGCCCAGTTCTGGTATGGAGGCTGCAATGGCAACAAAAATCGATTTGACACAGAGGACGAGTGCAAGAGGACATGTGTGGAAGTCAGATCAACTGGTATGCTCTCATGATTTATGTCAGCCATATTTTTGTCTTTTATGTCTTTCACACCTTGCTGCTTTATTTGCCTGTTTCATGACTGAAATATTGAGGCTTCGACACTCTGCTTCGATCCAAATGTTTGGGAGTATTGACTTTCTCATATATTTTTTTTCCAGGTGGCTGAGTGAGGGCATCCGTCACACATCTGCCTACATTTCGAGGAGGGGCAGCTATGACCAGCCATTTTTCACAGGGTTATGTGAAGTTTTAGCATAATTCTCAGGCATATACATGTACACTGATGTTCTGTATCATCTCCACATTTTTGCCTCCTCCTCCAGGATCTCTTGTAATTACAGTGAAAAAAAGGAATGTAGCATGGATAGATAGGGCAGGAGATCATCCGTCTTCTCTCAGGAATACAGATGAGGGCTGGCTCGTAGCGTGTTAGGAGTTCCAGAGGACTTGACATACCCACAGATCATTTTTTTCATACAAAGCCTGAGTGCTGCAAACGTGTTGAAAAGATGGACTATAACTAATAACTCCAGTGCTTCATGACTTGCCATATAGATTTAATTTCCTTACTCAATCACTCTGAGGTCTATCAGTGCATATTCACAAAAAACTAAAAACACACAGTAGAGATGAAGCTTCTCATCCCTTGTATCGATCAAATATAGTTTTTTTTCTTTTCATATATATGATTCCTAACTTTATGGAATCTTTTTGAGCATTTGAATGTCTTTTTTCTTAGATTTACTGAATGAAAAATGTTTACACTGTTTCACTTCACAAGCTGTAACAATAATGGAAATACATGCATACATGTATACTCACACACACTGCCCTCTACTGGGCAACAAGTATTAATGTCATAACTGACGTCTGCTGTATGAGCAGAAAACCTACTGTTGAACACCCCATCTTTGTTGCTAGGCTATACTGACTGCATTCATACATACTGTACTAAGTGCTACATGGTCATCATTTAATATCAAACATTTTTGATAAATCATTTCTAAAGTAATATGTGTAAAATGCACCAACGTTATTGTATAAACATGATTTGGAGTATGGGGGTATTTTTTCTAAAATAAAGCTGACTTTTATTCTTTTCCAATGTCTATATTTTATTTAAGCCTTCCTAAAAATCCCAAAATTGATCATATAAAAAGTGTCCTAACATCGGCATTTGTAGTATTTATTAATATTATTAGGAGAAACATTTTGACTGAGGATGTTTAAAGTTTGGAACATGTTTCATGTTATCAGTGTGTCGATTCAACGGTTCATCAAGGCTCATAATAAAACCAAATTGCTTTTAGCGTAGCAGTTCATGGTTCTTGATGGTTAATGGTTCAGATATGAACATTAACATAGGCTTTCATAGACTGAATATAAAAGATGGAATGCTCTGTGACTACTTTCATGATGACTTCATGAGCTCCATCAATTATGTTAAGTCACATTAAATACAACATGAAATTATTTTTGTAAATAGTGGTCAGCATTGGTCAGAAAGGAGAGTAAATCAGGTAATGTACCAAGAGTGGGTGATGTCCATTGGTTTCACAGTCAAATCATCTCCACAGTTGGGATGCCCCATTTGAAAAGGGTAAAACTTTGTTTGTGATCACTGCTGGCTTTATTATTACCGCAGCCCTGTAACCATTTATATTTGTGTTGAAAAACACCAGAATCTGGGCAATGTTTATCTGACGATACGCGATCATAGGGAAAAAACCTCTGCATTGGCGCTGGTACAGAATATAAATAGCTTCCTGTTTAAACTTCTTCTAAGTGATTGCTAAGGGTTTTTCATCTTTCTGTTGCAACATTCTCCTCTCTGTAATCGGTTATATATTGAAATGCCAGTACATGTCTTCAACCCGGGCATGCTTTGTGTGCCAGGTTACAAAGGCTGGGTGGTGGGTGACCGACCGAAACAACTCCATCTTTTATAAAACAAGTAAGCACCCAACGAGAATAAGGGGCCAGTCAGAGTAAAATATAATTTAATTTTGATCCACTTTCCCCAACAGTAATTTTTATACAGTCCCTTAATACCCTGGACAAATGGCTACTTAAATGTGATTTCAATATGGTGTAAGTGTGCATAATTAACCTCCTGTGGCTTTAGGGAAGTGGCAGAGTCAGCTCTATCCTTCTCCTTAAATTACATTAGACACTCCTCGACAAGTGGCATAGTGTGATCTATCTTTAGCGCTGCCCACGGGAGAAATGTTACCTAACTCTACACACTCCTCACTTTAACAGGCAACAGGAATAAGACTCATATTGATTCAGACGCACCAGTAATTACCTTTTTTAATTGGCATTTTAACATCTTGTAGTAACTTCTGCGGTGTGACCATCCATCCATTCAAGACCAAGGAAATCAAATAAATGTTTTCATTTTAAAATCATCTTGGTGAATGGAAGAGTGTTTTAAAAGGTTCAATAGCGGAGTGCCACACACACATGCTGACACATACCAACAGCCAACAAGGAAAGTGCTGAATAATGCTGATTGGTGGAAAGAAGTTCTTCTAGAGACAATTTTTGCTGTCATCATGCAAAATTCACTCATATCAATAGACTCCTGCTCATGTGAGTAATTTACAAGAACTTGCCACATTAGCTTATTATTATCCTGAATTTTTTGTGTTCTCTGTAAAGTGCACAAACGCACGTTACAAATGACCCATTTGTGGTGGACTATCAGTCTGCTGTAATCCATTAGCATTTGATTTCCATGAATTGATTTTGAATTTCATTTCTTTTCATTTCTCGTCAATATTTTTCTGTTTGACTTCGAGCTCAGATATTAGCATAAATATAAATGTTAATATTGTCAGTTAAAGTGAATTGTTGATGCTATCTCCATCCATCCATCTTCTTCTGCTTATCCAGGGCCGGGTCGCGGGGACAGCAGCCTAAGTAGAGAAGCCCAGACCTCCCTCTCCCCAGCTACCTCCTCCAGGTTGTCTGGGGGAACACCAAGAGGTATATAATCTCTCCAGCATGTCCTGGTTCTGCCCCAGGGTCTCTTCCCGGTGGGACATAACACCTCATCCAGGAGGTGTCCAGGAGGCATCCTCGTCAGATGCCCAAACCACCTCAACTGGCTCCTTTTGATGTGGAGGAGTAGTGACTCTACTCTGAGCCCCTCCCAGATGGCTGAACTTCCCAGCCACTCTTCAGAGGAAGCCCATTTGTGCTGCTTGCCAGGCATAGCCCGAAAAAGGGACATGGGCAGGGGTGCGCATAAGTGGTCCGCAGGTGCGCATGCGCTGTCAAAATAAAAAACGCGCACCAGATAAGAAGTTGCAATGTCAGAAGGAGTCCTAACCGCAAAAGAAGCGCTTCTGACATTTCTTTGGAGGTGGAGGAACACCAAAGTAATTGCTTAAAGGAGCTTGCTTCTTCGACATCTTTAAGTGTTCTAAACAAATGTCTGTCCTCCTCCAGAAAATTTAATGTACGCAAACATGCGCTGCAACTTCTTATCTGGTGTGCGTCTTTTATTTTGAAAGCGCATGCGCACCTGCAGACCACTTATGTGCACCCCTGGACATGGGCCCATCTTCC
This sequence comes from Perissodus microlepis, assembly GCF_051167445.1. NCBI lineage: Eukaryota > Metazoa > Chordata > Actinopteri > Cichliformes > Cichlidae > Perissodus > Perissodus microlepis. Next base: position 13,413,690 of record NC_140482.1, on the reverse strand, counting down.
TGCAGGCCCACCGCAGGAGGCACCGTAGGGGTCGGGTGCATTGTGAGTGATGGCCAGGAGTGGAGGCCCTGGCGGTCCGATCCCCGGCTACCAAGACTTGATGCAATACTATAATGTTAAAATACATCAAACAGAAAAACCTACTCACAGTTAAACACAGGTGGTGTTCATTTAGAACGAAGACCACCTGAAAGTTCTTGTGTGAGTACTTTCTATTTGTTTGCACTCTTCACTATCTCATTTCATAAGCCTAAAAAAAACACTGATAATTTGTTGGTTTCTGAGTTCAGCTTTGATGATGGATTATTTTTTTGGCTTTTCTTTTATTATCATAGGTTTACTTATTTAGGCTACTTTTTTACTATGATAAAACAAGAACTTAAGAAGGATGGTATCATAACGTTGGGGGACTCTTTTGGTCCTAGGTTCAGATGTGCCACAATTTAAAACTGACTTTATATTATCTGCAAAATCTGATATCAATAATATAATGCGAAGCAATGGAAATTGGAGTATGTTTCAGTACAAAAGCACATCAGTGGCTATAATTATCTGAAAATGTAAATGCAAAAAAACTCAATAAGCCAGTGAACAATATGTCCAACTTCAAGAGGGTGCACTTATTTTGAATATGACAGCGATTGCTGTAAATATCTCCTAAGACTCCAGCTTAAGAAAAGCTATTTGTAGGATGTGACCACATTGTCTCCACTGTTACCTACCCTGTGACACTCTGGGAGCTGAATCATGGTGGCATATCCCCAGCCAGTTGCTTCTTTCAGTCTATGGCAGCAGCTGCTCAACCCTGGCCTGTGGTGCACTGTGATTTGGCCCAGTTAAATTCCATAGAAGCTGAACCATTCAGGGGGCCAGAGGGAACTATATTTAGAGTGGGACAGGATTAAATTGCAGGGTCTTCACACAGGGAACCTTTTCTTTGCTCTGCCTTTTCCAGCCAGCACTGACTGCCAAGAGGACCTGTGGCCACTGTCTCTTTCCTCTCTCCACCAACTCCTTTGTTCTCCTACTGTTTACCTCCTGACACCATGGACCCCAACGCCATCAAGGAGGAGCTGCGCCTGTTTCAGAGCACCCTGCTCCAGGACGGCCTGAAAGAGCTTTTGAATGAGAACAAGTTTGTGGACTGTCACCTGAAGGTAGGCGATCGTAGCTTTCCCTGCCATCGGCTGATCATGGCTGCCTGCAGCCCTTACTTCAGGGAAATTTTCTTTACTGAAGATGGGAAGGAGGTGGAGAACACCAAAGAGGTGGTCCTTGAGGATGTTAACCCTTCCATCCTGGACATGATTATTCAGTACCTCTACTCAGCTGAAATTGATCTCACCGATGACAACGTTCAGGATATAATTGCTGTGGCAAACAGGTTCCAGATCCCTTCTGTCTTCACAGTGTGTGTCAACTACCTTCAGAAGAAGCTGTCCTTGGGTAACTGCTTGGCCATCTTTAGGATGGGCCTGGTGCTCAGCTGTCCCAGGCTCGCCATTGCAGCACGCAACTACATTGCTGACCGCTTTGAACTCCTTTATAAGGAAGAGGAATTCCTAAAACTCGCAGCCCATGAACTGTTTGCCATTATTGGTGGAGACTCGTTGAATGTTGAGAGAGAGGAACTGGTTTTCGAAGCCGTCATGGCCTGGGTCCGCCATGACAGGGAGAAACGCCTCAAGGTCCTGAAGGATGCTTTCAACTGTATCCGGTTCCGCCTCCTGCCTGAGAAATACTTCAAAGAGAGAGTGGAGACTGAAGAGATTATCAAAGCTGACCCAGAGCTTCAGAAGATGATTCAGGTCATCAGGGATGCTTTCAAGGGCAAACTGCCAGAGAAACCCAAGAAGAATGAGGGAGCGGAGGGGGCCAGCAAGGAAGGAGGTGAAGAGGAGGACAGTCCATTCCCTGGATTCCTGAATGATAATCGCAGACAAGGCATGTATGCTCGTGACTTCATCCTGATGATCAATGACACGGCAGCAGTGGGATATGACGTCAGTGAGAACGAGTGCTTCCTGGCAGCCATGTCCGAGCAGGTGCCACGTAACCACGTTAGCCTGGTGACAAAGAAGAACCAGCTATACATCATTGGAGGACTCTTTGTCGACGAGGAAAACAAGGATGTTCCTCTGCAATGTTATGCATATTTGGTGAGGAGGTTTTCTTTTCATTTGACATTATCTTTTCTCTGTAGTAGGCGATCTCCTATTTGGTAAGGAAAAATGTATATTTCCTGACTGGTCACGAGTTGTTGCAGGAGGTCGCTGGCTGCTGCTGGGTGAAATCACTCAAAAAGACGGTATTGCACCAAAGCTAGCTAATTACTAAGCGGTAGAGAAACTTGAAAAAGTGTCACATGAACCAGAAACTGAGGATATTCCCTATTTGAAGTAAAATGTGTTCCTCATCCTGAAACTAAGACACTTTGAAAACAGTCTCATTTTTTGCAAGGAGCAAGAAGCTTAAAGGCAGGGAAAAAGTCTGTTTTTTTTAATTAAATGTGTATATCAACAGTACAGAAATACAGTATAAATCTGATTCAGTATCACTGGGTTATATTGTGTTACATAGTTAGCTTTAGATGTTATGGTGGTTGTGAAACTTTTAAAAGTTAAATGATAGCTGGTCTAGCACTAGTTTTCAAGTGTAGTGGATAAAAGAAACAGTAGTATCAGTTAACCTAAACCATCTTGTGGGATTTTATTTTAATTTCTTATTCAAACTATAAATAAACTAGAAGGAAAATATAAGTGAAAGTTATTTTTTTAGCATGTGATAACAAAAAGGCTGCAACATAGTTCTGATCTGAATTCTCTTTCCAATAAAAGATGAATTACATTCCCCAAGTTATCCATCACGTCTAAGCAATATACACAATTAAGAATGTGATAGAGGCCTTGAACTACTGTATCTTACAGCATAATCAATATGCGGATATCATGGAGCATAACAAGCAGATTCATGAGGTGAAAAAGACAAAGAGCTAATGGGTGCTAAAAGTATGCTTTCTCCACTCTTGTGAGTTATAGTTTTGTTTTTTTTCCTCCTCCACAGTTGGATCCGTTCAGCTCAGACTGGATCGCGCTGCCCCCAATGCCTTCTCCAAGATGTCTCTTTAACATCGGAGAGAGCGAGAACCTGCTGTTTGCTGTGGCTGGAAAAGACCTCCAGTCCAATGAATCATTGGATAGTGTGATGTGCTATGATACTGAGTCAGTGGTATTTCTTTGTTTTGATCCCTACTTCCCCCATTTCTCATTAAACATCTCACATTTGATCATTTTTAGGTGATAATTAACCAAGGAGATTTAATTGCATTTCTTTGTTTTAACTAAGGATTTTCTGGTATTGAATTTAATTAATTAATTATGGTAAATCTGAAGTTGTTGATCGGCTCTGGCTGTTTTTATTTTTATTTTATTTTTTTTAAATTCTTGCATTCATTTGTGGGCCATTTAAGTTATTGACATTACTCATATATATAACTTTTTAAAAAAAAATCCCAAAGAAATTAGAAGCAATGAATTCAAGGGAAGAGAATAACACTTAATGTGTTCAGTTGCTTACAATTGTCACATTCTTCAGGAAGATGAGGTGGAGCGAGACCAAAAAGCTTCCCCTGAAGATCCACGGCCATGCAGTTGTCTCCCACAAAGGGCTGGTCTATAGCATTGGAGGAAAGACGGATGACAAGTGAGTAAAGGACCTTTTGTATGTTTGTATGTTTCTTGTTCTTATACTTTAGAGTGGAAACTTTAATCTGAATGCTCACTGTAAAGAATTCCGACCCAACACACTGTGTTTCCATTCGGTTTGAGCTTTTTATCAAGCACACTTTTCCCCGCTCGGCACACATGGCAGCCAACTTCCAGTCAGCTGCACACCCCTCCCCCTCTGGTCTCCAACATCACTGAAAAAGGGAAATCCTTGTCAGCACAATGACATCCACCTGTCCCTCCAACCGCCCTGGCACCACCCCTCCCCTGTAGCTGGGCCAGGGATCACACCTCCACCACACTCACTGATTATCCTAGTCTTAGGATAAAGATTAGTATGGGTTTTGTATTCTGTCGTGATATTTAAGACAAGGGTGTTTATTGTGAATGCTTTAAGTCAATCAGAATCAGAATCAGAAGACTTTATTTATCCCCAAGGAGCAATTAACAAACAACAGAGCAGCATAACGTTGAAGATAAGGACAATAAGAACAGGCAATAAGACTGAAATAATAAATACACAGAATATACAATATATACAGTTTTAAAATTACACGGTTTTGAAATTAAAGTGACTGAAAGGTGAATAAATAACTGTAAGTGACTAAAAGTGAATAAAGTGTCAGTAGTATAAGAAGAGTGTAGTTTATGTTTATGGGTGTGGGAAATGGTCTTACCGGCTGGAGTTAAAAAGCAGAGTGGCTTTGGGGACAAAGGTGGCTCTCCTCCTCTCAGTCCTGCAGGAAATGCAGTGGAGGCGTCGCCCAGAGGGGAGCCGTTGAAATGCCGGGTGAAGAATGTGAGATGGGTGTCCCCACAGAGATAGTTGAACAAATGTGAGTGTAATCTAATATATGCTGCAATCATGGAAAATACCAGCCCTGTGCATCTCTTGTTACAGCCAGCATATGCTATTTTTCCTCTCTCTCTATGCCTGAGATAGAAGCCAGAGTTGGGAAGGGACACACTTTTTACAACAAAATGAACCTTAGGCTTTAAAATTGTAATAAGACATGCAGTCAGCTCTTGATTTCAGCTGTCAGTAAAACAGGCTGCTAATTATCAAATGTAAACAGGTGTGCTCGACCTGGCTTAATTTAGCTAGGACTATCACCAGAATGTCTCAATCAAGAGGAAAATAAGAGCAAGAGGTAAGGGTAAATGGCACTTTTCTACAGCATACTACATTAGCCCATTCACTCCAGCACTTTTCTCTACACCCAACAGCTTGTCGTAACTAAAGTTACAGTTTTAAGTTACAACTTTAAACTTTAAATTCAGATCTTTGAATAAAGATCGGTTAGTTTTGTAACCGCATAAGAATACTTTTTGGTCTAGCTGCTCCGTTTGCCCATTTAACAACATTTAACTGTTTCCAAAACTGACACAGCAAATGTTTAATTAGGAGGAAAATGGAATCACTGTTCAGACTTTCAGTCTTTTGATTAAGTAACAATGAATGTCAACCTAACATTGACTGCAATTAGTAAAGGGTTGTGAACCTTTACTAATTTTGTCCCTATGTCTTTAAGCGCTCCTCCTCAGGACACCTTCGTTTGTTATATAGATTACGTAACTGCTTTTTGTGTCATTTCTCTTTTCTTTTCTTGTAGAATTTCTTCTTTTTTCCTTCTTGAGTTTTTTTTTTTTAGTCCATTTACTCACTCCTGTTCTGCTCTTTATCCATGTGAAGCTTTTCTTTCTTCAAATGTGTTCCTGTTGATTGGTGTTTAGAGGCTGTGCCCTTTCAAATAGAGAAATTTAGAATTTTTTTTAATGAAGGCTTCATGTTGAAACACACTGCGAGTCCATTAGTCCAATTAGTAAAAAAATAATAATAATAATGAAGACATGAGGTTACATTTTTATAATCAATCATTTAAACATTGGCTTTAAGATTAAATTTCTTTGTCGGTAAACAAACATGTATCTTTCCTTATTTAAAAGCAATTGATTTAAATTATCATCATTTTCATTTTAGAGCTGTGTATTTGTACAAAAATGATGCTTAAAGCACCCATTAATTGCATCTATTTGTGTAGGTGACATCACCAAAAATGAACAAAAAAGTTTGACAGCTTTTGATGCTGAAAGTCCCACAGCTGTATTCTTTCCTTCATCTTCACAGCAAAGCCCTTAACAAGATGTTTGTGTATAACCACAAACAGTCAGAGTGGAGGGAGCAGGCAGCTATGAAGACACCCAGAGCCATGTTTGGAGCAGTTGTCCACAATGGCAAGATCATAGTGGTTGGTGGAGTCAACGAGGAAGGCCTCACTGCCTCGTGTGAAGCCTATGACTTTGCAACGAACAAGTATGTATATTTTTGCAACTTTCCTTTTAAATGAGAACACTCACTGGTCACTTTATTAGGTACACCTATTCAGCAGTTTGTTAATGCATATATCTAATGAGCCAATCACATGGCAGCAACTCAGTGTATCATGTAGGCCTGGTCAAGGAAGTCTGCTCAAGTTCAAACTGAGCATCAGAATGGGTAAGAAGGGTCATTTAAGGGAGCAAGTCATGGTCTAAGGATTTTAGAAACGACTGAAATTTTCTACTGAAGTTTTCCCACACTATCATCTCTAGGGTTTCCCGGGAATGTTCTGAAAAAGTATCCAGTAAGCAGCAGCCCTCTTGATCATGTTAGAGGTCAGAGATAGACAGACTCCTCAAGTCACCAGTCACAAGGTCTTACTCCAGTGGACAGGGCTGGACTCGGACAAAAAAATCAGCCCTGGCATTTTTGGTCCAGGCGGCCAACCATCATTTCCTTATTATTTTTTTTTTTTTTTAAGAATATGTATATCTGTCAGGCATACACATATTATGCATTTTTTATGTTTTTGTTTGATTATAGATATTGAAACAGGTTCTCATCAGGTACAGTTGTTTTTGGGTTATTTCTTAGTTGCTACATTTTAGACATAAGCAGTGGCTCATGATGAAAGTAGCCATTTGCTCCCTTCCTAATTATGTCCCTCCATCTATCTTCTTATCATGTGAGTTTCATCTTCCTCCATCTCTTCCTCACTTCTACACAGCTGGTTCAGCAGCAGCCTCCTGTAACTGTGAGGCCTGGTTACTAGTTGCTGTTCACGGTGCAGCAGCGCCAACAACAAATATGTTGTTAATTTGACCGATTTTGCTGCATCTATTTTTAAGTTTCTTTTTATTATTTTCTTTTAGCTTTTCAGCTCCACCTTTTACTCACTTCTTCTACACTAAACTTCTTCCACAAGCTGCACCAGTGAATAGAGAAGGGAGGAGAGGGGAGGGGCTGATCGCATTTAAGAGATTTAATTGGGCAATACAGTGTCAGTAATAAAAATGAACCAATGGGCCCCCCTCAGTGCTTGCACAGCAGCGGCCTTTCAATCCATTGGCCCAAAATGACATGACCAGTCCAGCCCTGCCAGTAGAGCACCTTTGGGATGTGGTAGAACAGGATGTTTTATTACATGTCACATTTAAAATCATCCCACATCCCCCAAGATGGCTAGAACGATCACAGCGCTCACTGGTTCTTCATGCTCATTGAGTCAAACCTTTCTCTAATAATTTTAGCTAGCTGGCTTCTCAATGCGATTTATCTGCCCTAGCTAGTGCAGTATCTGGATAGGATTAAAAGGAGCATCAATACTAATAAAACATTTATAGATTTATCTTAGTGTGGTTTATTTATTTGCAGCAGCAACCTCTATCAGGTTGATTTAGATTTGCTTTGGCGCTGTAGTTGCTATAGCTAGCTGTAGCCTGTTGGCTCAGATTAAGAGTATTTAAGCTAGCTAGTTTAAACTCTGACATTAAAATTTCTGCAATTAAGTGCAAAATATAAATACATTTAAGTTACAGGACTGGTTAATTTACTTGTTTATAACCAACAGAATTTTTTTGTTTAAAAAAAAATGTTGCACTCATTTGGCTTTGATAAACTACAGTTCAGTTATCTGCCAAAAGAAAAGAGAAATACTGAAACTGAAAAAAATGACTGCGGTACAAACTACAACAACAGGAATAGCTTAGACTTATTTCCTACCTTCTCCTAATGTTGTGTCTCCTCAGGTGGGAGCCCTTCACAGAGTTTCCTCAGGAGAGAAGCTCTGTCAACCTAGTGAGCAATGGTGGCTCGCTTTACGCTGTGGGTGGCTTTGCTATGGTTCAGATGGAGAACAAGGAGGTGACTCCCACAGAGGTCACTGATGTCTGGCAGTAAGTCTTATTAAGTTAAGGGACCCAGATTTACAGGCTTTTATTTTTTATATTGCTACTTTGCTCGTTTGGGAAAAATGACCCAATTCTCGCTCTTGTTAGGTATGAGGAAGACAAGAAGCAGTGGAGCGGCATGCTGAGGGAGATGCGCTATGCTGCTGGATCCTCCTGTGTTTCTATGCGCCTCAATGCTGCAAAGATGCCTAAACTGTAGACAGAAGCAGTGTCTTTTCTTTCTTACACATCCCCACCATCAACACCTTCTGTCACCCTCTCCTCCTTAGGCGAGCTACCCCCTGGCCACCTAATCCTCTCTACTCAGATTTCTGTGCGTCGAGTTGATCTTTGACATTCATTTTTTTCTGAACTAAGATGATTTTTATCTCTACAATAACACACTTGCTTCTGGACTGCGCCATCCCAACAGTGAATAGAAGTCATAATTTAGAGTGATTTCTATTCACTTTTCTAGCTTCCCTTTTGTAAAATAAACATTTGTAAACTTCAGCTTCTTTTACTGCTTTTAAGTGCGTGCGTGAGGGACATTACAGAGAACATCAGCATGTCCAGGGCAGCCAAGGGAAAAAAGACATATATTTGTAGATGCAGATGCATTATGCTTTGAGGTAATGTCAGGTGTAGACTTGACACTCAGCGTAATAACCTTTAAACACAGGACAAATATTAAGCATGACTGCAGACAACACTGCACGCTCTAGCGATAGCAGCAGTCAAACATAATGTGAAAATTGTAGGCGTGTTTTTGCAGCTTACCCCGACAATGAGTGAAATATATTCACACTGAAAAATAACAGCGTGCATGTTTTTATGTTTACATTATAAAGACTGACACAAAAGAAAGAGGAAATTGCACAAGGTTTAAATCAATATTTCGGTGCGGTCTGTAGCTGATGACTACATGAGGTGGGAAGATGTGTTAAGGCGGCTGCAATCATTAATGCTTGAAGTGAATCATTAACAAAGACAAGCAACCTATTTATAAGTACTGAACTACAACGCCATGAAAAAGTACCCCCCTCCCACTACCTGATTTCTCTCCTTTTTTAAATTTTTGCTTGTTTTTCAGACTTACATGTTTGAGATCACACACACAACCTGAGTAAATGCAAAATGCAGTTTTTAAATAGACATTTTATTTATTAAAAAGAAAACAGGTAGCCAGACCTACCTAATCATATGCGAAAAAGTAATTGCTGGTTTGGTACTACCTTTAGCAACGAAAACTGCACCCAAGTATTTGTAATGACTGCCAATGAGTCTTTCACGTTGCTGTAGAGGAATTTTGGATGGATGGACAGATGGAACGTGTCCAGGTCCTGTCGTGAGGCAGCGAAGGAGCTGCATAGGTCAAATGTACTTGGTTTTAAATCTTGTCTATTTCTAGCAGCACTTGTGAGCTCTTTGAGATGACTAGGAACAAAATGCTTTAATTGCCTCAGGATAGAAGTGCAGAAAACTCAGTTGTTGCGCTTTTGGAAATTGTCCTTATTCACACTTTGCTGCTCCTTTCTCCTGTTTTTATCCTCAGGTAAGTAGTGGTAGCAACATCAGGAAGAAGGAACACAAGAAGCCAAGTAGTCAAAAAAAATAAAAACACATGTTAGAAAAGTAAAATAGTCTCAGAACCACTGTAAAATATAATATTAGTTTTTTGCTGGACATTACATTTGCTGGACAGAACTAATTATATTACTAGTTACTGATATCTGACTTCTAGAAAATGCTGCATTTTACTATGTGAGCAGCAGTTTGTTGATTACAGATGTGCACAACTGAAGCACAGTTCACAACATATAAGTTTTAGTGTGACACTTTTGATTGAAACTTACGGTCGAATTTGTAGAAAGTTAAAGTAAAATGGTAACACACTATTATAATTAAGTGTTCATTTCCTGCTTCTAAACCTTCTTGTTCCTTTAATCAGAAACCGTGTGCTAAATTTAGCTCGGTGGTGCCGTATTCACATGCTCGTTTCAAGAAATAATAAAGACCTCATTAGAAAGTCTTGAGTTCATTCTTGTAAATGAACACTGGACTGTTTCCTGTGTTGCTAGATCCCCGACATTCCATTCCCTCACCTCACCACCTGAAACCTAAGCTACATAGACAAATTGACCCTTGAGCTTTATCAGCTAAAGCGTGATACCAGGAAGTATGCACTTCACATAGCTGAAGCTGAAGCACACAACACAGGACTTCAAGTAAAAATATTCTGGACTTTCCCACTTGTGGTGTGTAACAGTGAAAGGAAAGAATAAAAGAGGGTGTGACTGTGGGATGGAAGTGAAAATAGAGATGAGATGCTAAAGGACTGAAGTGCATACTGGTGAGGATACTGGCAGTAGAAGTGAGTAAAAACCTTTTGTATAATCGAATGTTACCTTTATGCTGAGATGTAACACTGAAATAATAATTTACAGTTTGTAGTTTTTTTCAAAATGTAATCATTTTAATGAGTGAAAGTTCCTGCCTCATGAAAACCAAGTGTTTATGATGTGTAAGTGACACCTCACACATCCCCTGACATCCATAATGAGAACAGATCGTACTGACAGCATTACAGGATGCCATAGGCACTGTCATATACTGAGAGGCTTTCAGAAATCAGACTGTTGACAAAGAATGATTTTGCTTGCTTCTTTCCCACCGAGTTTCCTTGATTGTTTGTTTCTTTGCTTGTCCTGCTCTCGCCTTCCTTCCATGAGCAGTAATTGCTGCTTGCTGTGATCTGACAGCTGGGGGGAAATGAAATGATTTGCGTGTTGCCTATTGTATTGCTCAGAAAACATATATGTCATGAATACAGTACACAAGAATAGAGGTGTTGTTAAAGAAAAGGCATTTGTTCAGCACATCTGTGCCAATTATATTTAATATATTAATATTTCTGTTTGTTTTTATGTTAAGGCCTGCACTACTCATGTTGTGTTCATTCCCATGTTCCTCACGGTGTGATTTCCAAATTTTAGTGATCAGAAATAGCAGCTATACCAAAAACATCCCTAACATTAAATGTGAATATTTGAAGTCTGTTTGAAAACTCTAACCAGCCCTTCTTGTAATATTAATAATTTTTGAATAATTAAAAATGAATTAATTTATAGGACTGCTAATTTTGCTACATTGTGTCTCCCCAATTCCTTTTAAATCACTTCAGTTACATTTTCATAAATGCAGGGGACATTCTATTTTGGGGGGATTTTTTTAGTTTTCAGTGTGGTTATTAAAATCATTTCTCATTCTCAATAGGACCGAACTATGGCCATCAACCATTCCAACAATTCCAACTGTACCGATTTGGATGAACTGATGAAACGCTACTACCTGCCTGTGGCTTATAGTCTCATCTTCATTGTGGGCTTGGTTGGAAATGTAACATCTATCAGCATTTACTTGACAAAGCTGCGTCCCTGGAAGAGCAGCAGCATCATCTTGGTCAACCTGGCGGTGACTGATCTCCTCTACGTCCTCAGCCTGCCGTTCCTGGTCTACTACTACAGCAGATGGGATAAGTGGCCTCTCTGCGGATTCATGTGCCGTGTCGTGCGCGTTGGGTTTCATTTGAACCTTTATGGGAGCATCCTCTTTCTAACATGTCTGGCAGTTTTTCGTTATATAGTGGTGATTAAACCACTGAGTGCAGCACAGGTACAGCAGAAGCGCTGGGGTATAATTGCCTGCTCAGCTGTTTGGATCATCTCTGCCGCTGAAATAACACCCATGTTGAGCATGATATCAGTGAATGATAACAAGAAGTGCATAGACTTTGCAAGTACCGAACCCGTCGCTACTGTGCAGTTGTACGGCTGGCTACTTACTGCGTTTGGATTTCTACTTCCCCTTGTGGTGGTGTTTATGTGTTACACTGGGATAGCAAAACAGCTGGCAAACGGACCACACACAACAAGTCTCTGTCGGATGCGAGCACGGCGTGTGACTGTACTGATCCTGGTGGTGTTTGTTGTATGTTTTATGCCATATCACGTCCTGCGTGTGTTGCGGATAGAATCAAGATATCATAACACGACTTGTCCGGCAGAGAACATCGTGCATGCAGCGTATATCATCTCCAGGCCTCTGGCTGGATTTAACACTTTTTTCAACCTGGTGCTCTACACTCTTTCAGGTGATACATTTAGGAGGGCCTTTCTCAACGCTTTCCACTGGGAACGCTGCCTGACGAAAACAAGGTCACTGGTCCACCTGGCCGTCATTAGCAAGGCAAGCAGGGACAAGTCTGCTACATGACTGACAACACCTAACTTTCTTTCTTCAGTAGCTCTGTGACTCGTACTGTAGGCATGCTTTAACAATATGCACTCATTGTGTCGTCTTTACCGTAGGTTCGTCTTGGGAAAGTGTGCAGCAACCCAGAAGTGAAAATAATAAGGGCTCAACGTATTAATGACTCAATAGTTAAAACCTTTGTCTACAGTTTTTCTTTCTCTGACTGGAAGTCCCCTGAGCATATTTACCTGACTTACAATGGATTCCTTTGTTTGAAGCCCCAAAAATATTTACTGTGTAGCTATGGACCTTGGAAGAGAGTTTGTATTTCTAAACTCTTTTGTTTGTGATTCAGATTTCCTAACAGAATGCCTGAGCCTTTGACATGCTAATTTTATTCAGATTCTTTCAGCTAGTAAGACAACCCCCTATGAGCAATCAGGTTGAAAAATAAAGCCACAAGATACAATGAGGGCCGCTTCTAGGACAGAACATTGAGATACTAGGAGACTTGCTCACATTGTTTTCCATTAGTGTCTATTTTTAGATTTCATAAGGCAAGCACTGCCTGCCTTGCTCTCCCCAACGAGATGCCACAATGGTGCCTGAATATAGAGAACTGCTAGATCTCACCTTAAAGTTTCAGAGTATATCAAAAATTGATGGGCAACATGATAGATAGATATGTGCAACTTTTACAGGCATTATTGCTGTTACAGCTATTTTATACATTTTAAAACATCTACTATAACAACACGTTAAAATTCAAAAAGGAGTTGTAGCTAGCTGAGTCATTTTAGCCTATCATTGTCTGGTTAAATAATCTTAAAATATTATGCTGTCAAACATATCATATTGCATTAAGCATATTTTATTTTATTGAGTTACACTTATACTGGAATGCTGAATCAGATTTTTTCCCCATAAGCACCAAAGGCTTTGGCTCATTTGACTAAATTTGATAAAGGAACGAACCTATTTAAAGTTGGATGGATTACCATTTTGTTAAACCTGTGATTCACAACATGCTACTTTGCTGTCTTTTAATGTGCTTCAAATAACAATTTTTATATCCAAATCTGGTGAAAGTAACAGGAAATCTAAATTTCATGTACAGTGCTTGATGTGGCTGTTGAAGGTCTCAGTATGAATAGTGTGAGCAATAATGCTTTTTGACAAGATAAGCAACATTTAAATAAAAACAATAACCAAAATAAATAAATGTATTCAGTGTGTGAACTTTTTCTAACAGGAGTCATCAAATATAATTTAGAATCAGCAAATTGACTCTTGTTTTAATTCACCTCCACCATCTACCTCTAGCACTTTTTTCTTTGAGGTTTCTCTTTGCGTCACATTGGAAATGGTCAGAAATGTTTTAATTGCTGGCCCTAAAAACACTGCATTAGTCATCCTGCTTTGTTGCATTTCCCCAACAGTGCTATAAAACTATTATATAGCCCGACAACACCTCCTCCAGTCATGATCTGTGAAAGACTCTGGGATATGTGAGCACTTAGCAGAGTTCTCCGTGCAGATGCGTTCACCTTTCCCATGTGCTAACAAGACAGGCTGCGCAATTTTCTCATTTCTCAAGCCTAGATGCTCTACGAGCAAGAGCCAAGGACTTGGGACCTTCAAAGAGGCCGATATTACTAAGTCAAACCAAAGCACAAAATTTGTGAGAACACACAAACAATCACCCAGAAGTCCTGGAACAAAGTCATACTGTCAACCCAAAGACATCCTCAACAGAAGCTTTTACATAATTTGTCTATTGCTGCTTCTTCCTGGATACAGCGTGTTGTTCTGCTGTTGTTCCCTTTCCTGATTTATATCTGAGATTACATTTACAAAGAAAGCCTAAAATTCGTGATATTATTTGTTGTAAATGTTAAGGAAGCCATCAGTCCTCTGGTTTTGTATGGGGAAAAAAAAACCTGCATCACTAACATGTTTTTTGTTTTGTTTTGCTCTCATACAAGCTGTGCAAGTAGAATTGAGGCTACAGCTGGGAATAAAGAGGCTATTTTTGTCTATAGCATTTCCTTTTCTGCCTCCTGACTGATCTTCTCCTCATCCTCATTTGCCTTCTCATAGACAAAACACCTGCATGGAGCAGTTTCCCACATAGCAGACAGGTCTGGCCCGGATCTAGGATCAAGCCGGCACTGCTGGCTGACTTCTGGCACGATAAGACGTATGTCATCCAGATATGGACCAGGCCTGGCATAGATGGCACTGTCTATGTCATGGCATGCCATATCTGTCTTGATTTTGGTTTGGGTTATGTGGCCCAGGCTCATAGAAAACAGGTCTTCCTTGGAACCGGCATCAAGCTGGCACCTCTGACTGACTGATGTCATGGCGGGGTGTAAGTCAACCAGATGTGGGCCAGGTCTGGCAATGATGGCACTATTTATGTTCCTATTTTAGTTAGAAAACCCAAATGCCATGTTGCAATACTATACTGCTATGGTAGCCAACGTTTCAAATGCAGGTTTGTGAGTGTACACTTTATCCAAAACTTAGTGACGGTTTACTCATCTTTGCCAGTGGGTGGCTGTAGCTCATGTCACCTACTGATTGGAGGGTTAGTGGTTAGACCACTGGCTCCTCCAGTCTGCATGTCAAGAGTGTGAATGTGTATGAATGTAGTTAGGAAGCACTCAGTTTAGAGAAAGTGTGTGATTGGGTGAATGTGGCATGTTGTATAGAGCACTTTGAGTAATATGGGAGAGTAGAAAAGCGTTATCTAAGAATCAGTCCATTCACTGTCTCAACAGAGTTTCGTCATGTTACTTTTGCACTATTATGTTCTGGCACGTTGTTATTACATGGCTTGATTAAGGTACACATTAGGCTGACATCTGGGGCCAGAGCTGAAACTGTTCTGGGCCAGCACAAGGTCAGCAGTGTGTCTGCAACTGACCCGTGGCTGCACACAACTTACATATTGCCCACATACTGCAAAGAATGACGGCCCTTTGGTGGCCCAGATCTGGCTTTGCCAGAGGTAATCCACACATGGGCCAGCACAGGACCACCAGTGTGTCTGCAAATGGCCTTGTGCTGGCCTATGTGTGGGCCACATCTGGCAAAGCCAGATCTGGGCCACCAAAGGGCCGTCATTCTTTGCGGTATGTGGCCATGTGTAAGCAAATTGTGTGGGCCAGATCCGGGCCATACCAATTTTGCTATGTGGGCTACTGCAGTGTAAATGGAACTTCAGCAGAGCAACATGTTTGTCAAATTAGGGAGGAAAATGTGTTCAGCAAGCTGCTGGGTTTTTGTTACTTTGTGCTAAGCCGGAGTCATGGTCAATTGAACTTTAAATGATCAATCTGGAAGCAAAGAGCCCCATAATCAATGGCCTAATGGTGGAAATACCAATGTTCTGTCTCTGTGATGTAAGAGTTCTGAAATTGGCTCTGACAGCCTGTCTGTCAGGCCAACAGCTCTCCTCCTCTCCTTGAGAAAAAGCTTCATCAGTGTGCGTCACTGTATCTGTGCGTGCATGGTGGTGGAAGAAGGCGGCACACCGAGGGAAGATTTCAGATTTTTATGGTGAGAACATGCTGTGAAAAAAAGGAGCAAGGCAAGAACACTTGCATGTACACATGCATAACAGAGAGTCCATCAGGTACAAATTAACATCACTGGCTGCTGCATATTTTTATTGAACACATTTCCTGCGAGAAATTGCTTCGACTGTTTCTCTTATATTGCAGCTTAATCAGTCGGAAAGAAGAAAACACACTGCAGACTATTGCCAGGTTTGTGCTTTGATATTCCTACGAAGCCAAACACCACAGATTAACTACAAGATTTCACTGTTCAACACAGCGCAAGATCACACACATGACACTGAGGATCCTTCACCACAAGGCAGTCACCAGTTTGAAATTTACTAAAATGGGCCTCCTTAATGAACACTTGTTTTTCACTTAGGTCTTCTAACGATGGTTTAAGAAACATTTTTGCTGCTTTGAGAACACTCAGAGCACTTGCTAATAAATAAATCAATCAATTTCACAACTGCAGTGCCAAAAATAGCCATAAGAAAAAAATGTAAATACAAAATGTCGCCATGAGAAATACATCCATCATAAATATTAAGACACCATTCGGCAGTCTGACAAAGCGCTATGAGGCTGGGAGGGCAGGAGGTTTTGGCAGATTCACAGCAGAGGCGAGATGGAGGAAGACAGAGGGAGGGGAGTAAAGCACAATGAATCAACCAGCCGTCAGTCACCGATGAAGTGTTTGCAGTTCCCGTGTTCTCCTCACCACCGCACAACCTGGCTGCCATAGTCCTCTGTGGTGGCTACCTCCTCTAGCACCTTCACCTTCACCTCCACCTCTTCCTCTTCCACCTCCTCTGCTCCTCCTCCTCCTATTCCCAGTCTCCAGAGTTCAGCCAAATAGGTCCTGTGCAGCCGCTGTCTCTGCTGCCTCTCCTGCCGTCTCCTGAGCCGCTCCTCCTGGTGTTGCCTCTGGCGGTTATACTGGTATCGCCGCAGGAACAGCTCCTTGGCATACTCGTAAAGCTCCATGTCGAGGGCGTTGAGCCCTTCGATGCGCCACCGCACCTTCTCGCTGATTCCCACGCTAGCAGCTCGCGTGCTGTTGATCTGCGTGAAGGGCCGGATGAAACGCAGGCCAAACGTCCGTTCAAACAGATACTGCGTCTTGCGCTGAAACTCCGTCAGGCCAAAGAAGGCCATGTTGCGTAGGTTGGACTTGGCGCTTGCGAGTAGCACGCGGCCTCTCTCCAGCTCGCTCATGGATGACATGTTGTAGCATCCCACCAGGCTCAGGTCTGCCAGCATGCGGACTTGCCGGTTGTTAGCAAGGTTCGAAGGGCAGTTCATGAAGTCAGGAAGGGGCACCCCTGTCCAGTCTTCACCGCTGTAACAGGCAGGAAGCTCATCCTGAGTGGGAGGGCGGCCATCACACATGTGGAGGGCAGTTTTCCAGGTAGCCCCACGCTGCACGTGCTTCCACTCACTGAGGTAGCGTGACACAGGGTCACGTAGCATAGTGATGTAGTAGAAATTCCTGCAGAGACAGATTAAGAGACACGTTAGACGAGGTGCTTGGCATACACATCGCACTAGCTTAAAAATTAATTCCAAGGTAAAAACCCAACAATATTGGACATATG
The DNA here is from genome assembly GCF_051167445.1 of Perissodus microlepis. Lineage (NCBI taxonomy): Eukaryota > Metazoa > Chordata > Actinopteri > Cichliformes > Cichlidae > Perissodus > Perissodus microlepis. The sequence goes on along the minus strand of NC_140482.1, from coordinate 13,396,335 downwards.
ACAGGAGGAGGTACCCAACAGCATTCAGAACCAGGCTCCTTTTTTCCAAGAGGTAGATAAAAAATCTGAACCCACACTCATTTCTGTATAAACATAAAGTTCACTAAGTGAACGTGGAGCAAACATGTTTAAAAAGGTCCAGCTTTTACTTTGAAGGTCTCAAAGGTCTCCATTTCCAGTCGGCATCAACAAGTGTTAGCAAACGAGTTGGTGTCTTTCACGCAAACTACAGGCAAAAATGACCGTGTATGTGTGGGCGTAGCCTAACTGGCACAAAAAAAGAAGAGTAAAAGTAAGCCAATATTTACATTAGCATAGCTGAAAAATAATAATGAAGGCTTACCAGCAAAAAATTCATAAATCATAAACATGACTTCCCCTAATACCACAAATCAGGCTTTTTGTTTGTTGTTTTAATGCCATGCTAAACTAAACACCTGCTGCCTGTAACTCAATATTTGCATACTGACATAATTTCACTTACAAAGGCAAAAATTCATATTTCAGCTGATCCGCTCACAGTTTATGATGTTTTTTCAACCACTACATAGATATATTTTTTTATCATTCTCTTTTAAAACCTCAAACTTCAACTGAGTTACAACAGCACGTGGTATTGAGTACAGGCAGTACTCAGAGAAAGATACTAAGGTTGAAGAAACGTGTCAGTGAGTCACATTTTCAACACAGAGAAGGAAGATGAAACTATACATCAAATTTCTCATATCCTGCCACAGTTAAAAAAGAAATATGAGCGGAAAAAAGATAACACAGCGTTGGAAGTATATGGAGTGCACTGAAAGTCTGATTAGGGTTTAAATGAAAAACATCACTGAGTATGTCTGAGGGTGTTAGAGAATAATGACATTGAAAGAAACACAAACCAAGCACGCATAGCATTTAATATCCTGCAAATGTGGAATTATTTTTGTTTTTGTCACACCAATTTGCTCCTTCCTGCCTCTAGTAATGAGTTTTTTCATCTCCAGCACCTTTCCTGTCTCTGATCTGCCTCTAACAGCGTTTCAAAAATTGCTCTAACCTAGCTGCACGGAAGCCTTTCAGCGAACAAACACAGCTTTCTGCTCTTATCTATTGATTTCAGTGATGACCAGCATAACAACAAGGTGACTGAGGGAGTCATCGGCAGGAGAAATTCAGCCATTTTCAAAAAGTTTTTTTATTCCTTCTTCTAAACGAAAACAGCATAGATAAAGGAGAAATTGAAAACGTTCGTCTTGTGTGCACAGATCACCATGACCTTACCATGTCATGCAGAAGCCTGACATAAGGCCTAAATAAAATGAAAAGCGGAACATTTTCTTTCTTTCATTCCGCACAGCTGAATTTAACTTTCTGGGAGGTTTCAGCTCCAAGGACACTTACCAGCAATGCTGCACTGGAAAATTCTCTTTTAAACCTATTTGCAGGAATGGTTTCAGCACATAACGCAAAAAGAAATTTCCTCATCTACTGGTCTTATGACTTGTTGATGTACCTTTCTTGAACCAACTGTTACCCTGCAGGTGTAATAATCCCTTATGGTTTGTGTGTTTCTTTTTATAGTGTAGTATATGAGTGTTCATGTGTGCGACTGCGTGATTAGCTGAAGGTGGGTTTAGTATGCTGGTGCTAATAAAAAATGGCCTGCATTTGTATAGCGCTTTTCTAGTCCATAGGACCCCAAAGCACTTTACACTACATTCAGTCATTCACCCATTCACACACTGGCGATAGCAAGCTACATTGTAGCCACAGCTGCCCTGGGGCGCACTGACAGAGGCGAGGCTGCCGGACACAGGCGCCACCGGGCCCTCTGACCACCACCAGTAGGCAAACATGGGGTTAGTATCTTGCCCAAGGATATTTGGCATGCAGCCAGGAGGCAGCCTGGGATCGAACCACCGACCTTCTGATTAGTGGCTGACCTGCTCTGCCACCTGAGCTACAGCCACTCAAACACTTGCAGAAGTGTTTGACTGTAGCATTAAATACTTCTTTGGGTGATGCAACACAACATTAAAACCAGATGCCAAATATCGTTTAGGTTCCTCGAATGCTGTGAAAACAGTTTTGAATCGTCGAGGTATGAACAAAGGGCCTCTGGATTCAATTCAATTCAATTTTATTTATACAGCGCCAAATCACAACAACAGTTGCCTCAAGGTGCTTTATATTGTAAGGTAGACCCTACAGTAATACATACAGAGAAAAACCCAACAATCATATGACCCCTTATGAGCGAGCACTTTGGTAACAGTGGGAAGGAAAAACTCCCTTTTAACAGGAAGAAACCTCCGGCAGAACCAGTCTCCAACTACAAGATGGAGACATCTTGTAGTTTATCTCGCCAGAAAGGTGGTAGTGAATTCTTTTGATTGGAATAATCTGACGTCTGAATCTCTTGCCAATGTAACATCCACATGAGTCCCAGGACGTGGTATTAGCAGAACGCTGGACTGTTGGATCTAATGTATACCGGATGTAAAAAGAGCATCTGTACAGCTGTAATAGCTTAAACTTCAATGCTAAACTGAATAAAATGTGATTAATTGAGAGAGCATTTGTGCTACAGAGTAAAGACTGCACAGCCAAACAGCCCTAAAAGGTCAGCAATTTAGCAATTATTGCCAGACAGCAATATCAATCAGTTGTGATATATACTTAAGTGAGTGGTGTAATGATATCACAGCAGAACACCCGCAGACAGACACACCCTCCAGAGATAATAGCCATGCACAGTGCAAGCTAAGTGAATTACTCTGCCGTCTTTACCGAGTTGAACAGACAGCAGTAGATGGATGGGCACACAAGAGCGCCTCACAAAAACAGCCTTTGTTGTACTTCCTGGAAAACAGCTCAGCCTTTTCCTCCTCCTGCGCCTATCATCTATCTGTACAGCTAACCACAAGACAGATCAATAAATGTCCATGCAAAGCAGCCTTTGTGTGTTTGTGCTTTCATCATGACCTATTGACAAAGAGCAGTAAATGTCAAAGCTCTCTGCTTACTCGTGTCAGGGACAGAGGCGGGGGTCATGCAAAGAAGGTCAAGAATGATTCCTCACTGGGTGTGTAGTTGGAGTCTTCTCATGCAGCAAACATAAACTCTCACTTTGATCGAGCATTTTATGGCATTTATGAAAGCAGAAAATAACCATGACCTCAACCATAGGAAGTGTTCTTTTGAATCTGAAGTGGCTAAAGTGCTTTCAGTAGAAACATTTCACTCTAAAACGGAAGGTCTTGTTAAAGAGCATTTGTTGAAAGCTGAAGTAAAGTAAATTTGTTTTGGCTACTTGGGAATATTAACTCATTTGTTAGAATAAATGTTTCCCTGCATTCATGAGCTAACGTTTTCTGTCCACTAGTTGTGACAGGGCAGAGAGCGAACAGGACAGAGGACCAGCATAATTAGCTAAAAAGGGCGAAAACAATAGCAGAGGTTCGGAGGCCTGCGGAGTGAAGGGATCATTTTCTTTTCACATAAAAGAAAATGTGAAATGAACTACGGAGTAGCCCCTCCGCAAATCACTACCTGAGGGGTTTGTGTCTCCCAGGAATCCCAGGGGCTATATTGTCTGGGGGCTTTTGCCCCCTGGTAGGGTCTCTCATGGTAAATTGGTTGTGGGTGAGGGACCAGACAGAGAGCGATTCAGAAGACCCCTATCAGAAGACCATCAAGGGAACAATTCATCCTGCCAGGGATAGGGTTACTGGGGCCCGGCCAGGCACAGCCCGAAAAAGGGACATGGGCCCCCCACCTGCAGGAGGCACCATAGGGGTCGGGTGCATTGTGAGCTCCTGGTGGGCCGATCCCTGGCTACCAAGACTAGCAATTCACACAGTCATTTAAGGATGGTATTAATTTGGTCATTTTACCATTGTGATACCATATACAGGGTGGGCCATTTATATGGATACACCGTAATAACATGGGAATGGTTGGTGATATTAAAGTCCTGTTCGTGGCACATTAGTATATGTGAGGGGGCAAACTCCTCAAGATGGGTGGGGACCATGGTGGCCATTTAGAAGTCGGCCATCTTGGATACAACTTTTGTTTTTTCAATAGGAAGAGGGCCATGTGACACATCAAACTTATTGGTAATGTCACAAGAAAAACAATGGTGTGCTTGGTTTCAACATAACTTTATTCTTTCATGAGTTATTTATAAGTTTCTCTTTGTTCACAGCCATTGACATGTCGAAGAGGTTAACACGTGAGGAGCGGATCGAAATTGTGTTGATATCTGGTGAACGCAGTAACCGGGTCATTGCAGCAGATTTCAATGCAAGACACCCTACGAGACCACCCATCTCCCATGCTACAGTTAGCAAACTGCTTGCTAAGTTTCGTGAAACTGGTTCAGTGTTGGATTTGCCAAAATGTGGACGCAAGAAAACTGTCACTAATGAAGAAACATCAGTGGCTGTCCTAGCTTCATTCAGCAAGCGCCCACAGCGTAGCACTCGCCGCATGTCACTGGAGAGTGGCATTAGTCGAACATCCCTTCGGTGGATATTAGCTACTCACAAATGGCACCCTTACAAACTCCAGCTACTGCAGCATCTCAACGAGGATGACCCAGATCGGCGCACAGAATTTGTAGGATGGGCAAAACAAAAATTGGAACAGGACCCTCAGTTCACGCAGAAGATTTTGTTCAGAGATGAGGCAAACTTTGATGTGAATGGTGAAGTTAACAAACAAAACCACCGCTATTGGTCTGACACTTACCCACATTGGATGGATCCCTCCAAGACTGTTGGACCAACAAAAGTGATGGTTTGGTGTGGTATATGGGGTACAACGATAGTGGGTCCATTCTTCATCAATGGAAAACTCAAGGCCACTGGATATTTGAAATTGCTACATGATGATGTGTTTCCCACTTTATTCACTGAAGCTGGCACGTTCCCTGAGTTTTTCCAGCAAGATGGTGCACCACCACCTTATGGGTGCCAGGTCCGAGCATTCCTAGATGAACAGTTGCCTGGAAAGTGGATTGGTCGTCGTGGGCCAGTTGAATGGCCCCCAAGGTCTCCCGATCTGACCCCCTTAGACTTTTATCTTTGGGGTCATCTGAAGGCAATAGTCTATGGTGTGAAAATACGAGATGTGCATCACCTGAAACTACGGATACTGGATGCCTGTGCTGGCATTTCTCCTGCGGTGTTGCTATCAGTGTGTGAAGAGTGGGAGAAGAGGGTTGCATTGACAATCCAACACAATGGGCAGCACATTGAACACATTTTATAAGTGATCAGAAACTTGTAAATAACTCATGAAAGAATAAAGTTACGTTGAAACCAAGCACACCATTGTTTTTCTTGTGACATTACCAATAAGTTTGATGTGTCACATGGCCCTCTTCCTATTGAAAAAACAAAAGTTGTATCCAAGATGGCCGACTTCTAAATGGCCACCATGGTCCCCACCCATCTTGAGGAGTTTGCCCCCTCACTAATATGAATGTGCCACGAACAGGACTTTAATATTACCAACCATTCCCATGTTATTACGGTGTATCCATATAAATGGCCCACCCTGTACTGCTGTATTGCTTCCTCCTCCCCACTTTTGCCAAAGTGCTTGCTCATAGGGGGTCGTATGATTGTTGGGTTTTCTCTGCATGTATTATTGTGGGTCTACCTTACAATATAAAGCACCTTGAGGCAACTGTTGTTGTGATTTGGCGCTGTATAAATAAAACTGTATTGAATTGAACTATAAACCCTTTTTTATGGTTTTTAATAAAGCTTCAATGACTGTTCTAGTGGCTATTTGATTGATGCCTGAGATTACAGGCTCTATGTTTGTAGATACCCCCTAACATTTAGCATTAGGTGCACCAATTACTTAACATTAACATTAGCTAAACTTGACATAGTCTTGCCAATGATTATTTTTTCCAAGCAATTGACATTCTATAATCTGCAATACAGAGCTGAGAAACTCTAGCTTTCCAAACTTTTCCTGTGATGCTCATTGCTTTTGCATGTTAGTTCTATCCAGCATGATCTCTTCTTTATCATCCATTTATATCAGATATTGTCTGCCTTCAGTCCTAGTTAATTCCACATGTGTCAAATCTTTCAGGCCTGAACATTTTCAATGTTTTCAGGTTCTCGATCGATCGAGCCAAAGCCTGATGCTCATTCAAACCTCAGAGAAGTTTGAACAAAGCTACCTGAAGCTACGGTCAAATAATAGCTCAGTCATTGCCAACACACAACAGTGGGTGTGAGATCATGCATGTTGGTCCTGAAGGCAAAATTAAATCGGCTTGTCGTATTTTGCTGGCGATCAATCTGACACCTTGTCAATGTCCTCGTTGCTGCCTGTCACCTTACCCCACACAGCAAACCTGCAAACACTATTGATCGCCCTCTTTCCATCTCTCTTCCTGATTGTCTCTCTCTTACTCTGTAAATCATCATCAAAAAGCTACAGAGGAAACTCACAGCAAAAGATCGATATGTGCCTTGTTAATTCACTCACTACCATCAAGGACGCCATCAGACTCATGATAAAAGCCTTGATGGAAGCTTTTTATGCCACAGAAAAACCAGCCAATAGAGAAGCTGTGTGGATCCACAGCAATGTTGTTTATTTTCTCTTTTAAAACCTGAAAATGGATTATGTTGTATTTGAGACCCTCGTATTTGCCATGGCTCAGCTTTGTACTGTTCCAATACACGCTGTGAATGAAGTATCGCTTTCTGAGGTATTTCTATCAGCCAAGATGGGAGAAGAAGTGACTCTTAAAACAAGCACAGGGCAGGACAATTTAGCTCCTGAAGCCCGGGGGTTGATAACTTACGCAGTTGGAGCAGATCAATTTTAAAGGTGTTTCTTTGCCCCCAAGGGCTCTAACATGGAATTACAAATTGCCTCAGCCACCGCCATCCTTAGTCACACGCGCTTGCTGTCTCCACATTTCAGTTTCATCTTTCCAGAAGTCATTTTTAAATGCTAAAATTGACTGATTTGCCAACAATTTGAGTGAATAGAGAAGAAACAACTAGTTATTAGTGTTTATAGTAACTTGTGGTTACTAGTCAGTAAGTAATTTAAGTAAGTAAGTTCATTATTGCATTATCTACTTCCTTTCTTTTCATGCTACAAGTTGGAAATAAACTCCTCTTTGTGCATTTACTTTTTCTATGTGGATGACATAGCAGCTGTATGAATCAGTGCACATTATTTCCATCCACCACCCTGTCCCTGACGTATGGTATCAGTTACTAGCTATCACAGACTGGTATGATAGCACAATCCAGCTACATAGAAGATCACCCAGCTGTCTATCCAAGTTTAGGATTTATTAATACAAATATATTAATGTAAATTTGTATTTGTAGTTCAGTCAGAATAACATCAAATAGAGGTTGTGGAAAATATTTTTCTTTCATTAATTCATCAAATAATGAAAATCTTATCAAAACAAACCTAAACAACCCCAATGAAGAAGATAATCTGAGTGTTAAACTGTATAAATAAATTCCCCAGTCCCACCCATGGAAAAAAATCCTTAGATTTTTTTTATGAGGCCAGAATAAGCCTGTATATAAATGTCTACAGCAGCTAACGCTGCATTTAGCTATCATTCTTTCTCAAATTGCCTCTTGGTGCATGGAAGGCTACAGAAGAGCAAAAGGAAAAAGTTAGAAGAGTTTGGAAAAAAAAACCCACTACAGACAGTGGATATCTGCAAATCTAGGAACAAGTTAGACAACTAGAAGAGGAATGTCAGAGGGCAGAGGTAAAGGGCACGTTATCAGGATGATCGAGTGAAGCTGCTCAGATGAACTGAGACCACAGAAATCTCATCTCATCAGGCTCTGGACCAAGAGGTCAAGCGGGATCCATTTTCACTCTTCTGTACTAATTTAATCTTTGTGTCCCAATTACAAGCAAAATGATCCCTGTCCCCATCTGCAGCACAGCGGGTTCACCGTCCACCAAGCACAGCACACACAGAAACTACAACACAGTACTTTCTCTTTGAGTAGTAAATGGTCTCTCAGAAGTGCACTCTCCCCTCCGAAACATTACCCAGTTGTGGAGAGTATCTGCAGGTACCACTGCTTGATAACTGATACAGAACATAGATTTAGAGGGAGAGCTTGAGGAGAGAAGAGATGGGCAAGGGCTGCACCGTGATCTTCATTGGTCAGAGATATCAAAAGCTATTTTCAGCAATGAAAAAAAGCCTCAGGGATGGTGGTGTGGAGACAAGGGGACGGAGAAAGACGCGGTGTCCAGGCAAGCCGGGTGTGAAGGTGTGGTTTTGCTAAAAACTGGGTGATAGACTACCTGAAGAGCTGAAGGCCACTTATATTTGAATTGAGTAATCAACAGTTCAATATAAATTTATATTTGCAACAGAAATCTCCATTTATGAAAAAAATAAAAATGTCTGCCTTTCAGATGTAATTCTCCATAAGGTTCTTTTTTTTTTTCCTTTTTTAGACACAACCATGTCAAGAATAGCACCGGGGACATCAGCACACTTACCTGGCATGTGCAGATTTAGTCATTACAGTGTCTTAGCCTCAACCTTACTTTGACATCTTAATCTTTGCAGCTTTGTCAGGTGTCAGCTTTTCCTCTCGGTCCATGTACATAGAGTAGGGATAAAAGGAAGACTGCACTTGAAAAGGATACTAAAATGAAGTAATAAGGACTAAATCTGAAGTGTAGTCCCTAAACAATTTAGCAGTTTCATGTTGGCTCGTCTGTCTTATACCAAAAGATCTAACCGATTTTAATCCTTTTTAACAAAAACTTCCTGCTTTTGATTTTTTTTTTCCCTTGTTTGAACAAAATCTAAACACACACCAAAACACAGCCAGTCCCCACCCATCCCCACCCCCCTCCCCCACAATAAAGTCTGTCTTCGACTGCCCCTAATCCCCCGAAGGAGTATGAAGATTACCAAGATCCTCTGAAATATCTCTTATTTCTCACTAAAATACAGGACACTGCTCACTGCCTTAAAGAGTGCAGTGAAAGCTTTGATTTTTTTCAGAATTCGGGCAATTTTACTTTTTTTCCTTCGACTATAACACTATTTCTTTACAGCACTTTTTAGGAGAAGGATTTAAACCAGACATTTACACACAAAAGTAATGTCTATATAAAAGATACTTGTTTGTGTAACTCTCTGTGTCTCTCTTATTATGGTTAGATATCAATCAACAACCAGACTACTAAACAAGCAGTTGGTGACAGTGGGAAGGAAAAACTCCCTTTTTACAGGAAGAAAGCTCTGGCAGAACCAGGCTCAGGGAGGGAAGATTGGCACTTATGTCAAAAAAAATTTTCCAGTTGAAAATGGAGAAGCAAGAATTACTTCTCTGAGATAAGGTGCTGTCTGAGAAGTGACACCTGTCATTCAGGAGAATACTGCTGCAGTTACCCACACCCTAAGCACTGGTGTAAATGCTACATAGCTGTAGTAACTTTCCTCAAGCAAAGCAATCAATGTTACATGTATACTGGGGCCATAAGGTTGCAGTTTTTCAAGGCAGTTATACATGATTTTCATCAGATGTCAAATGCATCAGTGATCTGTTAAAGACTTAAAACAATAAATAAAAATAAATCATACATAAAGTATAAATAATAAAGCATAATAAGTAATCAGAGTAAATATCAATAGGTCAACAGTTTGGTAAAAAGAAAAAAGAAAAGAAAATAATAAAAAAAATATATATATTGTAAATGTGACCTGAATCATAAAGCATGTGATTGAGGTCACCTTTACAATGATACTGGCATAACATCCTAGCTAGGGGATAAATCACCCTCTGACAAGTCATTCAAAATGTGATATTTTGAATGCAGACAGACGTCACTAAGAATCTGGTGAGGATATGTTGTGTCATGAGTGTGAAAAGACATACGCTAACACATACCTCGGATTGAGCGCATCAAGCGTCTACACCTCATCATCAAACACTTGGTGTCATATACCTCGTCTGCCGCCACCAAAGGCTAGTCAGAGCTGTATAAGGATAGGAAGAATTTGCAAAGGAAAAAAAAACCCTCAATGCTAAACCTGTGGAGATTTTATCCCTTGTCAGCCTACATCACAATATCAGGCTGCCGCATAGGATCTCCCAAAAGGCCTGTACGTTTACCCTTTCCTAAAAATAAAACTCTGGTGTCAGGTACTGTACATCTACTTTTCCACCCACAGTAAGTGACAAATTAGAAGTTGTGAAATGTCTCCTATACAGAGGTGTGCAAAAATCTACACTCTACATTTCAGACTGGTATCTTTCTGTTCTTTCAAGGATACAGTGTAACATTTAGGCAGATTATAGTTTCGTATGAGATAATGCCACTTATCTCGTAAGTGGCTAACTTAAAATCTCTTAATTTTTTAAAATTAGTCACACAGAATTACAAAAAAAAAAGACAACAAAAAAGATAGTAGACATAATAGTCTTAGGGGCATCAACCTTTACACGAATATCAGAAACATACATCAGATGTCTATGGCGTTATTTTTGTGCCACTATTCTGAGCGCACGTAAAAAGAATTTGAGCGCACGTAAAAAAAAAATTCCAGGTGCAAGTGTTGCATTTTGAGGAGAAATTTATTTTGAATGAAGAAAAGCTAAATTTGCGTGAACAAAAATCATTGCTGCGTGCAAAAAATGTATTTCAGTGTTTGCTATTATCCATACACACACACAATAGCAGCCCCGCTCGCTCAGTTTTTGCATTTGTGCTCGCTCGCAATGTGTTGCTTGCGCTCTCAACATTTCTGCCCGTGCGCGCTCAACTCTTTCTGTACACTGTTATATTTGTGCCACAAAACCAGCCAGTCACAGACTTGGATGCAAAAAAATCTGATTGGCTGTTTTGGTCTCCAATCAGCTCAAAATGACGAAATGCAATATCCCAGAATCCATTTCGTCCAAAACTCAAACGAGGCAGTGGCGGAGGAACACAGAGTTTGAAATATTACTCTTTCTGGGTCACAAAATAAACTTTTAAGATATTTTCATGCGAGAATGGTGCTGTGTAAACTTCAAATATCTGCTCAATTTATCAAGACATCACATATTTGCAAAAGTGCTCTAACTTTTTCGGAGATGCCTGTTACCCACCAGCTGACTGGGTGGTCATTTGGGTTAAACATAATATATATGGCTGAACTGACAGAATAGTGGCACAAAAATAACGCCATAGACGTTTATTGTCTAAAATTAAATCATAGAATTGTCAGGCCTGAACTTTCCAGGGTTGGCTTGCCTAGACTACCCACTAATGTTTAAAAAACACTAAATCAACAGTATCCTTTACTTTCATTGTTTGTCTCTTCAGTCGCTTGTCGGGTATGCTGCCTGCCAACTTTGCATTCCTAACAGTTATCTCCCCCATTGTTTTAAATTGTACTATAACAGTAGCACAAACTAGCATTGTCACACCAGCCAGTGCTAGCTTTTTTTTGGCTTCAGATTAATAACCCTAAGTTAATAAATGGTAAATGTAATAAGTTAAGCAGATAACATGCACAGGAATATTTCTCATAAAAACTAGCCACTATAAGCTACTGTCATACCAGAAGATGTAAACTGTATGTATGAAATTAAACGCAGAAGTAGATTTTACTGACTATGAACTGGTGTAATTAACGTTGTTGTCTTTAAAAAGTTACAAATTGTCATTTAAAGGAATCCCACACCCACTGAGTGTTTTTATGATTTCTGGCTCCTGGAGTTCTCATTTTCTTTTATTTTTGCATTTGTCACACCGATTTTTAACAGCTGTGTTGTTGTCAGCAGCCTGAAATGACCTCATACGAAAGCATAGACACTGAATTACAGTCAAAGGCAAGGTTGACAGTAAAAAGACAGCATTATGCCCACAGACATTTAAGGTCTCCCCCTTCAGAATGAAAGGATACCTCAATAATACACACCCCTCTCTGAAATCTCCACATAAGGCTCTTTGACTCATTGCCACTGTGAGGGAAGATTAATGTCAAGAGACGTTTTTCTCCCAATAGACTATTATTTCCATAAATAATAAAGTATTTCAGAATTTTGATCAAACTTTCTTACCTTTTTTCCTTCTTGGTTACTAAACCATGTCAGCTTCCTGTTTCTTGTCTTTCCATATTTTAAAGCCTTTAAAGCCATTATGGCCATCAGTAATAGGGTGCCATTGCCAGATTAATAGCTAAGACCACATTATATGTGTAAGGAATCCTAATTAAAACCCTGGCTCATCTGTGTTCTGGCCATTCTTTGTTTAAATCTGAAATAATGAGGTCAGTAGTAAGGTTACACTCTCTGACTGCTCAGTGTGAGGCCAGCAGTCGAGGACGAGCAAGACTGCCCGGCAATTCAAGCAGGGCTGACATGTGGCCTTACAGCAATTTCATACCCCGCTGCGATCTGAATGCTATAGCCCCGTGCTGTGAGCACAGCCCTGAAGGAGGCTTTGGCAGTGGTGTGCCTATCAAAAACTACTTGAAGTGGCCATGTAAGTTTTACGTGTTAAGAGGGAAATTACGAGACATAAGGATAGCTGGGTATGCTGCTTAGATTAAGTCAGGGGTGGATGGGGGAAAAAAAACGGGAAATGGCAATCACAGTTCTCATTATATTCTACTTTTGTGACAGGAGTGTTTGTGTTGTGTGTTATCAAATTCACTGTCACCAGCTTGCTGCTGGTCTTACAAGCAAGAAAAACTGTTTGCATGATGCATCCCTATAGCTGAACACTGAACCTGTGTTTTATGCCAACTCACCTAAAAATGAGGAGTTGATTAGTGATCAGTCTCTAATTTTAGTTGTTTTTTTACTCACTCACTGAAAAATCTTTCAATATGTCAACAACCTACAATGACAGCAGCATAAAGAGAATAAAATGATAATTACAGATATGAAACATTTCCACCTATTACAGTGCAGGTATGGTCAAGTTTCTCTAATACCCTGCTGTAGTTTATGTATTTGCTTGTGTTATTAGTTTCCACACTGGCAGCGTGTGTAGGAGAGAGGTGACTTCAAGGTGACTATGAAGTGCTGCTCAAAAGCAGACAGATGGTGCTTCTGTATCCAGAACATACCAGCAGGACCAACAACACACAGCAAATGTGCAAAATATTCCCAAAGTACATTAATAAGAAGAATCCAGGTAGAGAAGATATTTCATCACTGAATTGTGTGACCATGAAAAGAGACCGATTTCAACACAGCCAAGGTGTAGATTGTGAACATTCCCTGAAATATTCTCCACATTCAGGGTACAGCAAGGAATTTTTAGACACACTTCACCTCATTTCAAAATCCCCTGAGACCAAAATATGTTTCATTATGCAGTCAGCTAGAGAAAGCTGGGAAGCTTCAGTGGACATATACATTCTTGCCTAGTAACCAGTCGCTTTGCATGACATGACCTGATAAAAAAAAACTGTAGTTAAGTTTTAAATGCATTGGTTTTTACCTTAGGGGTCACATTCATACAGTTGCCACATTCCATTTTGTTTTTTATTAATATGAAAGTTTTCCCACCGTAGTCAAAAGCAGTTCTATAATCAAAATGATTAAAAACAATGATTATTAAAGGAACTCACCTGCTGGAGCCTCCCTTGTGTTTACACTGGGACAAAATCATAGAAATATTTCACAGGCGGTGGAAAGATTATGCAAACCTTCAGTCTATGAAATGTTGATGGACTGAAAAAGACAATCGACCTTGGTAGCAACTGGAGGAGTCCTCTCAGCAGCTTCACTGATGTCTTATTTATAATGGCAGTCTATAAGGAAACTGCTTTCTGTGTGATTTTTAAGAAAAACATTTTTAACCAGAATAATGCCCAATGGACGAAATGGGAAAATGGGAAACACCATCGGTTCACATAGAGAGAGATGGAAGTCAAATGAGCATCATCATCCAAGCTGCCTCATCCAAGTTAGCTTATCCATGCCTTATCTTATTTTCTCCATATCCAAGAACCTAAACCAGCAAACTGAAGAAGATCCGCCTAGTGTTCACTACATTAATTGGCTAAAAAACCACGGTGTCTCTCAAGTCATCAGGTGGAGATCTTTTAAATCTTCCTCGAATCAGATCCAAGCATGATGAAGGTGTTTTCAGTTACTGTCTTCCTGTACTTTGGAACAAGCTTCCTGTTGACCTGAGATCAATTACATCTGTGCACACATTCAAAAACAGACTAAAAACCTTTTTTCCCCGCACAGACTTACACTTAACAGCTGTGTTTTCTCTCCATGTTTTATTTTTGCCATTCTCACAGTCTAAGGCCATTGTAAACCTACACAGGTTCTTTAGTTTTTATCTTATGTGTTAAGCACATTGAGTTTATATATAATGAAATGTGCCATAGAAATATAATTGCCGTTGTCAAGGGTGACACACCTGGAGGCAAAATGAGGTCCTAAGTCAACTGATGGTCATCCTGGAAGGAAGGACAAGTACCCACAATGCCCTCTCCTAAGCCTAGTTCTATAAAGTTCACTCTGTTTGTAAGACCAAGAAGTGTTATATCAAAACAATCTGCAAGAGTGGAAGCTGCCCTACTGGATACTGAAAGACAAAGGAGCAGATCCGGAGCAGAAACTCTTTTCCACCAGAGATCGCTACAACTACTCACAGATCTTGTGGTGAATCTTGTAGCGGTCCCTGCACACAGAGCTAAAGGAGACTGCAGTGGGCAGCACATAAATGCAAAAGGCTAAAATATACAGACACAGCAGCAGAGGCAGAACAACGCAGCTGGTGTACTCAAGTGTTCCCTATAGAGGTGGGATGCAGCAGATTTGTGTGTGGCCACGTCAACAACCAGACTCCTGGAGAACATGGGGGTTCAAAGATGGGCTTTTCAACTTACTGTACCATCAAGTCACTGTTACACCCTGCTGAGTGAAGAAGCAGCAGTACCTTTGGAAGAAGAGGAAAAAATTCTTAACGAGGCCACAACATATCCAACGTGAGGGGTAAAATCAGAGGAGGGCGCGCCCAGGATGCCAAGTATTAATGTAATGCTCTCTTGAAGTTTCGTAGGCTTATTAAGGAGAAACCCATGAAGGACAGTGCCCTTCTGATGACCCTGGTGAATTTTTTACCCCTCCCACCTTTACAACACTGATTATTCTTAGGGATGTAAACATCAAGTCTTATAAGCTTAACCAGAGCTATTTCCATATGGCTGCCAATTTGCACGACTTGCTTCTACAAGGACTTTGCTTAAGTCTAAATTTAATTAAAGCCATTAAATGCTGGAAAATTTAATTCAATGAAATTTAAAGGCGCAACACAGGAAAGAGGCAACAAACTAGATACAAAACCTTATTTGCGAGTCTGTGGGGACTGACTCGCAAATAAGGTGACTTCTCTCACCCCAACCGGTCGCAGCAGATGGCCGCCCCTCCCTGAGCCTGGTTCTGCCGGAGGTTTCTTCCTGTTAAAAGGGAGTTTTTCCTTCCCACTGTCGCCAAAGTGCTTGCTCATAGGGGGTCATATGATTGTTGGGTTTTCTCTGTATCTATGAAGCGCCTTGAGGCGACTTTTGTTGTGATTTGGCGCTATATAAATAAAATTGAATTGAATTGAATTGAATTGACTAGCCTGAAGCAGCTGTTAGAAGAATGGCAGTTCCTGGATTTTCTACATTGGCCCTTCCTTTTTCCTTTTAAGCCTTTTTCTAACATCCTTTTAAAGCTTTCATTGACAAACTTTGATAACAGAGCAAGCTGATGCTTTATGACTTTGAATTACATGTCTTCACTTAATGTGACAACAACTCAAGAAAAGAGTTATGACCACTCAAGCGGCATCGGTATTGAAGAACAAGCTGATGTGGGTTAATCTACATTTGCAATAGCAGGAGTTAAACAATGGAAGCAGGATATGCCCGCTCATCTGGGATGTGATGAGATCAGCTCCAGATAAATGATACTTATGCACGGACCCTCCAACTATACACGGCAGGTGCACAAGCCAAAAAGGTACAAAAGCACAAGCTTAACCTTGATGAAAAAAATCAAGCTAATAAAGGTCTCTGAAACATATAAAGTAGCAGAAAATGATAAAATATAAACTTTTTACCCATGTTATGTGTTTTTGTCTGTCTCTGTCTGCAAACTACATCACATCCTGCTTAATGTAGCCTTGAGATAAAAGTGGGCTTCATCTATTCCCAGGATGTTTGATCACTGACTGTCTGCACTCTCGTCGCTATCTGTGACTTTAATATCAACATGCTTTGACTAAGTTGGATTTTCTTTTGCAGTCAGACGAGGGAAAACGTTTTGAGTGCTTTGCTACTTATGATTATGCCCTAACTTCGGTATAGTATAAAGCAGCGAGGATTATAGATATTTGGGAAAACAGCTCTAACACTGTTTAACCTCTCTTTAGAACACAGGGATCAAGGCTGAAATACAAATAAATCTAGCGAGGCAGGATGATCTTACAGAACGGATCAGAGTAGCATTACATATCGTATTAAGATGAGTCGTAACACGTCTCTATAAAAACGCAAACACACACATGGACTCAGTTCTATTTCTCCTGCTGCCTTCGCTGTGTGCGTCACAGTCCATCGTGAATGATCTGCATCGCCTGAAGTGACAAGACAAGAGCCTTTCAGTTCTGATAAAGCTGCATGAAACCTGGTGGCAATACAGATGACTCTGCGATTCAGCAGCTTTAATCTAAAACGACAGAAAGCCTTCCCTTAATTGTTCCTTTCCTTCCACGGCACTCTGCGCTGCGTAATGGTTCCTCAATATTTCTTCCTAAAGGTGGTGGACAGAAAATCAAGCAAGCATTATGCTGCGGGAAATGAAAACTTCAGGTGACAGATTTGTGGCTGTTAAGTGAGTTATGACTCACAGCTCTTCCAACACATTCACGGGTATAAGCTGAGTTGTGACTCATGGTGCATTTGGCTCCGATTTGATACCTTCTTCTAGAACATACACACAGCAAATTGCAGCAGCACACTGAATGCCATTAGACAGCAGACGCTGATTCGATCCTTATTAAGATGCCAGATTTCTAAAAGCCACTCAGGAGCAGCAGTGACCTCTGACCTTGCTGTGGAATGGCAGAATGAGTGGTTCTCTGCATGGATCAATGTCACATTACCAGTGAGCTCGTCCCCCGAGGTACTTTGGTGTCCTATATCAGCGATTGTCTGGTGCATGTGAGCCACAGAATAATTGACACCCACAAGTGTTCATTTTACAGTCATTATCTCCATGAGTGGAAGCATGATCTCCCATCTACCACTTCCTGTTTTCTTTTACTCACAACACAATATAAAATGACTATTTTAAATAGAAAGGGCTGCATAAACCAGATTTGTTTCCATCTTTAAACATGAAGTCACCTCGCCAGCCAGCTGAATGTCAACGCTAATGAGTGCTGATTTTTCTCTAGCTATTATATTGAGTTGACAAGTGTTGACTGAAGTGTTGTTGATTCACTCATAGCGCTGATTTGGCTCTGAGGTGACTCCTCAAAACTATTCCAAAGCCTTAAATTAAGTCTGATGGCTGCCACTGAGAGCAGTTAATGGATTTGGAGGATTCTTGAAGGCACTCCTCGTCCTCGTCTAGCCCCTTTAACACTCACAGTAACATATGGAGATTTGCTCTCTCAACCAATTGCAGAGCAAATTGGCTTCAACACGCAGCCGGAACACCTCAGAGGACTGTGCCCTTCTTAAGTGATTTACTACCTTAAGCTTAGCTGTGCTGCTCCTGTAATTACAGCAAATTGAAACAAACCTGCGGATGAGGAAGCGGCTTGTCTGCTCAGCTGTTTGCAAGTGTGCTGGAGTGGACATGCAAAGCGGTGCTCATGTTGACACTGCAGCTTTATCAGCCCTATACCCTGCATTACATGCCAATAAGGAGAATTGGTGTCATGACCTACAATGTTGATTTGGCACTTCAAGATAAGCAAAGCAGATCTACAGTGGGAGAAAATAATTATTTGATCCCCTTCTGAATTTCTAAGTTTGCAACTTACAAAAAATAAAAATAAAAATAATACTTTTTATTTATAGGTGCCTTTAAAGACCCTCAAGGCCACATTACATTAGTATCAATCAATTACAGATCATTACATGTTCAAAAACAAAAAAAACAGTCAATCGGTTAATCAATACTCCTGATCGCAGCTTGTTATGTGTATTAAGCACACCTGCCACAGAATCAATTTCTTCCATTCCAACCTCCCCACCAGAGAAAACGGAGCTCTCTGGCATCAAATTGATCTGCCATGTTTGGATTAGATTTAACATATTGATGATTGGTGATTTAACATATCACCTTACCATCTATCTCATTGTGATACCATATACTATCACTTCCTGTTAAAAGGGAGTTTTTCCTTCCCACTATCGCCAGAGTACTTACTCATAGGGGGTCATATGATTGTTGGGTTTTTCTTTGTATGTATAATTGTAGGGTCTACTTTACAGCACCTTGAAGCAACTGTTGATTTAATATGGCCCTGTATAAATAAAATTTGAATTGAATTCTTTTTCTGCTAAGGGTGCAGAATGACTTCAACAGATTGATGGACCAATGGGCATGGCCAAGTAAAATCTTTGACAAGAACCTTCCTCCTTCAGCTGAGCTGAAGCTTCAAGCTGCCAAACAGCAGCCAAAAAACTAAAAGACTTTTTGAAGTTGTATAAAAAACTTCCTGAAATGTCTGCTAACCTGGTGATCAACTACAAGACACATCTTACCGCTGTCCTTGGCAACAAGGATTTCTTCACCAAGTGCTAAGTCATGTTTTGCTTTGGAATCAAACACTTATTTTATTGAATGATATGCAATGATATCAATTTTATGTGTTTTTTTTCTGCATTTCTGCCTCTCTCCATAAACATGAAGAGAGTGTATTTCTTTGTAAGTGAGCAAACTTACAAATTCAACAAGGAATCTAATAATTATTTGTCCCAATGCATATCTTAGCCTATTAACTATAAAATTACAAACACATTTAAAAACACACAAAAGAATACAGTGATTTGAAAATAACTGTGGACATTGAAAGAGTATTACAAACAGAAATCTTTCTCTAATGGAAATCACTGCATGGGCTCTGGAACACATCTGAAAAGCATTTTCTCTCAATGTAATTCACCCCTGACTCGTGCAAAATTCCCCGGGCTAAAACTAATTCAAGATGAACTGAGGCAAAGTGGAAAACTGTCTAGTGGACTAATCAGAATTTGAAATTCTTTTCAAATCTCATGAATGCCCCCGGAGCTAAAGGACGATTGTCTACGTGCAATCACTGCACTCAGTTCAAAAGCCAGAATTTGTTTTATTGGGGAGGTGCACCTAACTGCCTGCCACACCATTTCCAAGGAAGCCCATTGTCTTGATTATTTAGGTAGAGGGTTAAATATGATGTATTTCCATTTGAGAGGGTTGCACAGATTTCAAGACTGTAGCTCACACGTTCACTCAGTTCAGTATTTAGCAAAAAATGTGCCAAAAAATGTGTAGGAAAAATATGCAAGGTGAATACATAAAGGATCGTCAGGTTTTGACGATAAATTGCTTAAAACATGAACAAACTGAAAGGCCCACCTTATTAACACTTGCTTGTTGAGTCACTCACTCATTAGTTTAGCCTGATTAGTCACTTATCCATTTGCCCTTTTGTTTACCTACTTAATGAATGATTGAATACAGTTGACTGATTGGCTTTTTAATGCATGCACTCATTCTTTTGTTCTCTATGGCTAACTTGAATAGAGGAATAAGCAGACTTTATTTCTATTTCATTGTTTGGCTTATTAACACAATGAATAAGTGATTCAAGAGTGATAGTGTGCCTCACTTACTTATGTGTAGCACATACAGTGGGTTGACATACAAGTAAGAGGTAGCTGGTTGAGTGAATTTGTCTGTTTAAGAATCAGTTAAAACATGAATGAATGAATGAATGAATGAAATAACCATAACCGTGACCATATCAGCTGAGCAAACGGATCCACTGATGAAAAAATAAGTTAATCAAATCACGTTCACAAACACGAGATCACACCTGTCCAGCAGGTCACCCCTCACCTTTTGCTCTTTGGGGTGTTCTTCTTGTCCCTCTTGTTCATCACTACAGGCACGCAGCTCTTGAGCTCGGTCCAGTCTGCATGCAACCCGCAGCTCCAGCCCGTGGAGAACCGCGAGAAGAGCCACGATTCGGCTTTCCCGGGCCGGTGACAGGTGCATTTCCTCTGGCCGGCCAAGCAGTCGCAGGGCTGCTCCAGCTGGATGTTTTTGACCAGGTGCCGCCCAAACGTGGTCCCGCCGGTCTTCTGTATGTGCAGGAACACCATCACATCGTCCCCGCGGATGTTGAAGTCGACGCGCCGGTCCAGGTCACGTTCCGTGAAGTTGAATCTGGATGTGATTTTGGAGGGGAGATCCTCGTCCGCCTCCGGCTCCGTGTAAACCAGCTCCAGCCCCGCAGAGTAGCGCTGGAAGAGCCCTTTCTCGTCACTTCTGAAGTAGCAGGTGTTGCTGTCCGCCGGGCACACATACTGATAGCCGATCATGAGGAAGAGCACCGCCGCAATGGGGATGAAGATGAGTCTATTGAACTTCTCCTCCATGGTGGAAAACTCCTAAATCACGCCGTCGGCACAAACGGTAGCGTGACGTCCGAGGGGGTCCTTTTCCTCCCCCCGTCTCATCCTGCACTTTGAGCTCAGGGTGATCGCCCGGAGTCTAAGTCCCGACGGCAGGTGAGAACTCTTCCTGCAGGGAAGCTTTGACCGGCCTCGTCCTGCACCAGGACAGCTCCACTTCTCAAACTTAAGGCTGTCACTTTGAGTCCAGCTGCTTCCTCAGAGGTTCAAACATATTTCAGCTTAAATGTGTCAAAGTGCTGGCATAACTCTCGTGCAGTAACAGCTCCCAAGCACTCAGAGCGGAACCACGCATCCCCGCTCGCGGTCCTGCCAACTGCTGATCGGTATCTTAGCCAAGAGTAGAGCCAGGAGCAAGAGACAGACAATTAAGAGATAAACTTCCGCTCAAGACTTTCAAAATACATTGCTTTACCATATTAAACTAACATGAAACAATTGAGGTAAGGTCCAATTAGACTACATTGCTTGACTATATGCAGATAAAAAATAAAAGAAATATCAAGGCAATATATTTTGCATATTCTTTATTAATAATTTCCTGTATAATGTTGTTGGTGTTTCTTTCAGCTTGTTTGAACTCTGAATATTGCTTTTCTAAATCAATCAATAAATAAAACTTTTCACTGTATCATTTTGGTTTGAGGGTTATTCACACTGTCCCAGCAACAGTCCATCAAAACTACACTCAAACTACAAATTACTCATTACTCAGTCCAGACAGACTAGCTAACACATTTTAGACCTTGGGCCTGTTATAAGCTGTTGATCAGCCCAGATCATCCATCCCTATTCTTCAATAACCCAGTTCGCCTTGCCTGTTATAGGTACTGATGTACTTAAATCACACAGGGAGTGCCAATGAGTGAAATCACATGGAGTTCATGCTTTTATCTTGAAGTACAAATAGTACAATTTCCTGTTTTATTGTCGCTGCCTTGTTTCAACATCTGCGCCAGTCATCTGTCCCGGCTGCCGTGTCGGTGACGCAACCGCATCTCTAATCACACACACACATACACACACATATACACACACACACACACACACACACACGCGCTATTTGAGTGCCCTGGAAACAACTGCTGGCGGAAAGTCACAAGAATTAAATTAAAAATGGAATTATATTGAGACTTGATGATGTAAGCACGCAGGATAATAATTGTATTTTTCCCATTTGTTATAACGGACAAATGTCCGTCCAGATTACACGGTGACAAAATTAAATAGTAGCTGTATGTTTATTCCACATGGTTTGGTTTTTAGTATTTTTAATAATTCTATTATGTTCATGAAAGGCTTGAGATTTGCTCTGTTGAGCCTCAATAAAGACACGTGTTACAGGTGGGCCTTTATTTTGCAGTGTGCAGTGTGACTTTGAAAATATGAACTGAGTTCCATGCAGGCAACAGTCCTCAGGCCAGTCATTTCAGCACCATGGACAGATTCCAGCAGTCAATAATTGGCAACGTGTCTGAGGGGAAACACACGGTCTGACACAGGTCTCCCTGGATATCAACTGAGCTGAACACATGATTCCAATAAAAGTTTTACAGTTACACAGCGCTGTATGCACACTACATGCTCTAACTAAGTCAAGCCCTCCATAATGGATTTCCTTTAAGCCTGCACTGATCAGAAGCCTTTGTTATTTTTCCCCAAGATGAAATCCATCAAAGGATTTAACCAGGGCTTACTGTGGTATATATTCTATTCAATCCTCTTTCAGCACTGAGTGCCCTCTGCCCTCTTGCTCTGGCACTGACTTAATCTGTATGGGTGCTAAGTCTGCGGTTCCCCTGTCTTTGTCTCTGAGAAGAGTCAACATCCCTCACCCTAGGAGAAGGTAGGGGGCATGAAAGGAATCTGTTATGGAAAGTGTCAGAACAAGAAATATCTCATTTTCTAAAGGTCACGCAGGAGTGAACTGCTGGACCTAAGGTTTGCTTCCGTCTCAGTGATGGTAACGTTGTGTGTCAGCCTGCTCTTTAATAGCGAGGCCTCTTTCACACATGATGCAGCAGGATTCATTTTGTAAAAAGAAACATTTTCTACCAATGGATTAAAAAGTCCTGATTAGAAAGGGCCTCCATTAATATTTTGTGCAGTGAGGCAAGACTTGTGTTGTTCTGCCTGTGCATGTGGGATATTTACGAGGTCCCTGACGCTCACTACACAAGCCTTATGAGAAATAACCCTTGGGAAGTGCTGATTCAGCTGATTGCAGCAAAGTACGGAGCTCCCAGTAATGGAACTAAAGCTTCCTGGAAATTATGATGGGATTGGGATTTCTGTTTATCTGTCTTCGTCTTTTTCATTTTCAGCGTGGCCTTGTTGTTTGCCCGCATGCGTGTGAGCATTTTATGTTTATTAGAATTAGTATTGATTTGAATACTGAGAATAATATACGAGAATACTCTTGCAGCGGGACCTCTGGTGAGCTGAGAGTTTTTGGGGCATTTGTAGTAAATGAGCAGCTTGAGATGCTATTAAGGAAAGCAAATGGAATGTAAAACTGCTGCACAAGAAAAATTGAGAAAATGTAAAGGGAAAAAAAGCACTGTGGGGTTTTAAAGAGGTGTGTTCAGCTGCTGGTTCATTGTGTAGAGTATGAAAAATGTTTCCAAACTCAACAGCCTTATACCATGAGGGCATAGTTGCCTCTTGCTGCAAGTTCTCAGGGCTATAGAATGGGAAAAAATGAGAATAAGAAAGTCAGGAGAATTATAAGGATGACTCATGTTAACAATGCATAAAACTATTTACTATTACACTGGGTGCAAATATAAAATCAAAGTCGCTAAACTCAATTGGAGTGCACTAACATTCTGTTGGGCTTTGGGGCAAGCACCTGTTGTTTGGTTCCCACTGGCCCCGTACATGTCAGATTCATCATATCCCCCATGCAGACATCTATGAACAGTTTAGCACAACTGAACTGAAAAGAGCTGACGGAGAATTAAATTGGAAATTCTGACGATTAACAAAATGTCAAAATACGTGACATTATGATAATCTCCTCTTTTGTGGTTCAGGAACAGTTTTTCTTTGTTGTTCAAGCTGGAAGTTTTTCTTTTCATTCTTGGACACTGGTTACTTTTTGACTCATTTCCAGTCCTTACTAGCTGACCATTTCAGAGGACTGTTTTCTTGTTTGTTTTTTTGTTTAAGATCCCAAACTCAAGGGATGAACCACTGTCCATAACAGACAACTCAGGAAAGGCACAGTTTTAAATTCTTTCTTCGAACATCTTGTCACAAGCATCCTGTTAAAAAAAACACATAAATTGCTCCCATTTATTTAGTAGAATGGTTCTTATCAAAGAGAAATAGGATGAAAAATATGTCACATTATGCAAGAAATGAACTGAAAATCAGTTGCAATAGGTATTATAAAGTTAAGGAAACAAATTTGAAACTTTTGGTTCATCATCAATATATATGATAATTCATACATATTGATGTTCAGGAGAGAAGGACAACAGTGTCTGCAGACAGCTGTACAACACTGTGAAGGCTCTGTCGTGGTTTGGATCTACATATCAGCCAGTGTCAAAACTGATGGAGTCATGAACACAAAAAAGTAGCATTAGATTTTGATCCAATAACCATGTGGAAAGTGATCATGATGATGAAGTGATAATTCCATACACACTGCCTGCTCAGTAAAAGCATACACACAATGGAACACTAGCCAGCGTGGACTGGCCTCCCCAGAGACTGGACCAAAGTGTTATTCAAGAACTGTGGGATCATTTTGACAGAGAATGGGATGAAAGCCAGCCAACAGCCCGAGTGCTTTGGAATGACCCTTAATAAGTTTTACTTACGGAAATGACAAGATAGCATCCCTAAGAGAGTTCAGGTTGTGTTGAAGAATAAAGTTGGTCATATGAAATGTTAATTTTATGTTTGAACATTTTTCAGTTGTTGCACCTATTTCCCATTTCATAATATAAATAAAATATGGGTGACTCAAATTATTTATGCAGTACTGTAATGGAGAATAATTACCAGATTTTGGAAAACATAACTAGTCATGGTTAATATTCTTCTTAGTTTAAAAATATGAGCTGGTGTACATGTGGCTTTCTGGGGCCAGTTTAACTAAAATATGACAAATCTATTCATATCACCTTTTTTTAATCTACAGGTTGTGGTTATAGGGGGAAAAGCATCAAGCATGTCACCTGGAAAAACATACTAATTACCCACCTGTTACCTGTACTGGATACCCAGATCTGTTCTGTAAAAATACATTCCTACAACCGGTTCATTTTCAATAGCATGTCAGGCTGAATTAATTTTATTCCAGATTATATTTGTTCCTGACATGTCACAAATGCCTCAGCGATCAGAATATACTTGTCATTTATTTTCTTATTTTCCTGCTGTTGCTCCTTTTCAGGCAGCCATTCATATACAAGGTGGCGCCCCGTCATGGTAATACAAAATATAGAGAGAAGTTTCTAATGTGGCTTATCTATTTTAATTCAAGAGATGATCATTTCACCAAGCAGTATGAATCATGGTAAAAATGAAAAGTTAAAAGAAAGAAAAGACATCTTACTACGTGAAATAACTAATTCCTTCACCATCACACTAATCAAACTAATTGCATGTTTGTCGTTGTTGTTATTTTTTAAAAATAAAAAATCTCTTATCAAAACCAAAAATACAATTTAGTTGTAAAGAACATAGGTTAGGATGCTGCTCACTAAGCAGCTGCTGATTACAAGCCTATGGTCTACTGACTTATCCCACTTCTTCCATGAGTTGTTACAGATGCTAAGAACACAGAAAAAAAGTAACAACATATTTCAAACCAACTGAAGATGTTTGTCCTTTTAAAAAACCCTGGCACTAAACAGGTTTTATGACAAAAAAAAAAAAAACAAACATCCAAAACTCATCTCAATTTAAAAGTTTTTAAATTGAAGAGTACTTGGATCAGTTAGACCTTCCTTCTATTGGGACAACTCAAAATAAATTTTTAACTAAACCAATCACTAAGGAAGAACTGGATAAGGCAATAAGGAGATTGAAATCTAATAAAAGTCCAGGGAGTGATGGGTATCCCAATGAGTGGTATAAGACTTTTAAAGAGGTTTTGGCTCCTATTTTGATAGATTCCTTTAACTGGACATTAAAACACGCTAAAACTCCACCCTCTTGGAAAGAGGCCATTATATCAGTCTTACCAAAAGAAGGTAAAAACAAGGAAAACTGTGACTCTTATCGCCCAATCTCTATTTTAAATGTGGATTATAAATTATTTACATCCATAATCACAAGACGCTTAGAGCTGTTTCTCCCAGATCTGGTGGATGAAGACCAGACAGGGTTCATTAAGGGGCGACAGACACAAGATAATATACGACGCACATTGCATATAATTAATGAAGTTAATAAAGAGAAAATCCCAACAGCCTTAGTGAGCTTAGATGCTGAAAAGGCCTTCGATAGAGTCTCTTGGATATTTCTTTTTGCTGTTTTGAAAAGAATGGGCTTTAACAGTATCTTCATC
This sequence comes from Perissodus microlepis, assembly GCF_051167445.1. Lineage (NCBI taxonomy): Eukaryota > Metazoa > Chordata > Actinopteri > Cichliformes > Cichlidae > Perissodus > Perissodus microlepis. The sequence goes on along the minus strand of NC_140482.1, from coordinate 13,370,134 downwards.
GAGTGTATACAATCCTTGTACCACAGGCCATTGGCTAGAGTTAAAATAAATGGGGACCTGACAGACAGTTTTGAGCTCTTCAGAGGAACCAGGCAGGGTTGCTGCCTGAGTCCAGCCCTTTTTGCTCTGTATATCGAGCCTTTGGCTCAGTACAGGGAGTGCAGAATTATTAGGCAAATGAGTATTTTGTCCACATCATCCTCTTCATGCATGTTGTCTTACTCCAAGCTGTATAGGCTCGAAAGCCTACTACCAATTAAGCATATTAGGTGATGTGCATCTCTGTAATGAGAAGGGGTGTGGTCTAATGACATCAACACCCTAAATCAGGTGTGCATAATTATTAGGCAACGTCCTTTCCTTTGGCAAAATGGGTCAAAAGAAGGACTTGACAGGCTCAGAAAAGTCAAAAATAGTGAGATATCTTGCAGAGGGATGCAGCAGTCTCAAAATTGCAAAGCTTCTGAAGCGTGATCATCGAACAATCAAGCGTTTCATTCAAAATAGTCAACAGGGTCGCAAGAAGCGTGTGGAAAAACCAAGGCGCAAAATAACTGCCCATGAACTGAGAAAAGTCAAGCGTGCAGCTGCCAAGATGCCACTTGCCACCAGTTTGGCCATATTTCAGAGCTGCAACATCACTGGAGTGCCCAAAAGCACAAGGTGTGCAATACTCAGAGACATGGCCAAGGTAAGAAAGGCTGAAAGACGACCACCACTGAACAAGACACACAAGCTGAAACGTCAAGACTGGGCCAAGAAATATCTCAAGACTGATTTTTCTAAGGTTTTATGGACTGATGAAATGAGAGTGAGTCTTGATGGGCCAGATGGATGGGCCCGTGGCTGGATTGGTAAAGGGCAGAGAGCTCCAGTCCGACTCAGACGCCAGCAAGGTGGAGGTGGAGTACTGGTTTGGGCTGGTATCATCAAAGATGAGCTTGTGGGGCCTTTTCGGGTTGAGGATGGAGTCAAGCTCAACTCCCAGTCCTACTGCCAGTTTCTGGAAGACACCTTCTTCAAGCAGTGGTACAGGAAGAAGTCTGCATCCTTCAAGAAAAACATGATTTTCATGCAGGACAATGCTCCATCACACGCGTCCAAGTACTCCACAGCGTGGCTGGCAAGAAAGGGTATAAAAGAAGAAAAACTAATGACATGGCCACCTTGTTCACCTGATCTGAACCCCATTGAGAACCTGTGGTCCATCATCAAATGTGAGATTTACAAGGAGGGAAAACAGTACACCTCTCTGAACAGTGTCTGGGAGGCTGTGGTTGCTGCTGCACGCAATGTTGATGGTGAACAGATCAAAACACTGACAGAATCCATGGATGGCAGGCTTTTGAGTGTCCTTGCAAAGAAAGGTGGCTATATTGGTCGCTGATTTGTTTTTGTTTTGTTTTTGAATGTCAGAAATGTATATTTGTGAATGTGGAGATGTTATATTGGTTTCACTGGTAAAAATAAATAATTGAAATGGGTATATATTTGTTTTTTGTTAAGTTGCCTAATAATTATGCACAGTAATAGTCACCTGCACACACAGATATCCCCCTAAAATAGCTAAAACTAAAAACAAACTACCAACTACTTCCAAAAACATTCAGCTTTGATATTAATGAGTTTTTTGGGTTCATTGAGAACATGGTTGTTGTTCAATAATAAAATTATTCCTCAAAAATACAGCTTGCCTAATAATTCTGCACTCCCTGTATATACGGCAAAGTGCAGACTTAAAAGGGGTTTTAGTTTCTAAAATTGAACAACGAATAGGTCTCTTTGCTGATGATATAATTATATACCTACAGGATCCTGACACGACCTTTCCTCGGTTGATTAAAGCATTAAAATATTTTGGCAAAAATTCAGGATATAAATTAAATATCGTAAAGACTCAAGTACTCTGTCTGAATTATTTCCCCAAAGAATCAATTCAAAACGAATATAAACTAAAATGGGACTCAAATAAGATCAAATATTTAGGTGTCTATCTAACTAGCGAAATAAGTACACTATATGAGGCAAATTATGTAAAGATTAGTAATACAATCCAAAAAGATTTGATTAAATGGGCTCCGCTTGTCATGGACCTTAGCTCAAGAATAGAGGTAATAAAAATGAATGTGCTTCCTCGACTACTGTATCTATTCACTTCATTGCCAGTCCATATACCAGATGCACAATTTGGTAGATGGGATAAATTAGTTAGTAGATTTATTTGGAAAGGGACAAAGCCAAGAATAAGATTTAAAATACTCCAATTAAGAAAAGAAAAAGGAGGACTTGCCCTCCCAAATTTCAAGGAATATTTCTATGCAGCCCAGCTGAGATATATTGTTTACTGGTGTTCACCGGATTACACCGCAAAATGGAAACATATGGAGATAAATTATTGCTTATCATGTTATCCACAAGCAAGATTGGGAGAAGAAACTATCCAGTCTACGAACACAAATCTCATTACTGAATTCACTATTAAACTCTGGTGGATTATAATGAAGAAATATAGAATTATAGAAGACTGTAAATTACTGATTTGGCCTGCATATTCTCGAAAATTCCAAAGTGGACAATGGGATAGTACATTTTTAAGATGGGTCAATAAAGGAATTACAGCAATGTGCACATTAATAGACGGGACAACATTCAAATCCTTCAAGAATCTACAGAGACAATTTGGACTGGATAAATCAGATTTATTTAGGTATTTTCAATTAAGACATTTTTACAATACAGAAATTAGGAAGAAGTTCTTGAGAGAAGGAAGCCATATAATAGAAATAATAACAGGTGCATATAAAAATCCTCCATCAAGAATTTTATCGAAATTATATAATGGCCTGCAAAATTTGAATAGGAATGAAACATTATATATCAAACAAAAGTAGGAATCTGAATTACATCTTGAGTTGTCAGAGGATGACTGGCGATCCGTATGTCTCACACAGCATAATTCCACCAGCTCTAGACGATGGAGAGAATATGGCTGGAAAAATGTGATTAGGTTCTTTATTACTCCTTATATCAAAAGCAAGCAGCTGAAAACACCCCAACAATGCTGGAGATTATGTGGAGACTGGGACGCCAATCATTCTCATGTGTTTTGGAAGTGTAAAAATATCAAACCTTACTGGGAAAGCATTGCGGTAACAATGAAGAAAGTGCTGGGGTATGACGTGCTGTGTGAGGCACGAGTAATGTATTTTGGAATATGGGAAAATGTAAGAAAGGAGGACCATTACTTGTTTAAAATTATGTTGTTGTCAAGCAAAAAGGTAATAACAAAAAACTGGCTGAAAAGTGACCCTTTAAAATTGGAAGAATGGACTGATGTAATCGAGGACATATATATAATGGAGAAAATGACCTACACTTTGAGACTGAAATCTGACAAACACCGAAAACAGTGGACAAAATGGATAGCCTATAAGACTCACTCAGCCCCATAAGGCAGGGACCTCTCCTCGTTGGGTTTTTTGTTTTTGTTTTTTTTCCCCTCTTCCACAGATTAGGTGTCCTTTTTTTTTTAGTTTGTTTCTTTTGTGTTCTTTTTTCATATTTTTGTTTGCATGTACTATAAAATTGGAAAAAGTACAAAATAAAAAGTAAAAAAAAAAAAAAGTTTTCAGTCAAGCAGTTCAGTAACTTTGGGCTTTTCGTTCTGCTCATTAAGTCATTTATAAGCAGTTTAGCAATGTGGTGAGGTCACTGCATAGCATTATATGTTTTAAGGAAAAAACCCTACAATAACAGAGAGAGAACATAGACAGTCCCCTATGAGCAAGCATTTAGTAACAGAGGACAAACTCTCTTTTAACTGGAATAGACCTGTAATATAACCAGGCTCAGGGAGGGGCAGAGTTTGTCCATTTCTGAACTCAAACAGGGGTAGGTTTCACAGTAGTGGAGCCTGAAAGTGAAGGCTCTGCCCCCTCTCTGCACTCTGAGAAAAAAGTGGTACTGTGAGGTCTTTAAGATATGATGGGGCTTGATCATTCACTGGGAACCAGTTAAACCTTTAACTCTGTTTAATGCATGAGTTAAAGGCTCCAAGGCTCCTCACAGTAGGCCAAGAAAATGCCATCTAGTACACATATTGTATTAGATAGCGTGTCTTAGATTTGCTTTTGTTAGAATTTTTTGAAACAGAATGTTTTGGATATCAAGAAGGGACTGAAACTAAGAAAACTTAGTTTTCTATATGCCCTATAAACAGTAAGGTGTTATAAATTAGCTGATTATAGCTATAATGGGAGGTATTGTAGCTTTAAAAGTTTAAAAGTACCAAACAACCTTGTCAAATGGCACCTTTTCCAAATCAACTCCTAGTAATTAAACAATATAATGGTAACGTGCTTTGAAAGAAGCAGTGAGCAGCAGCTGAGGCATATTATTAGTTTTTCAGTCATCTGAACATAAGCCAAACTAATGGACAAATTAAGATATTGACATCCCTGAACAAACAGATTCTGTAAGTTGTCCTTCATGCTTCTTTGCTCTTTCCTATCTGAAATGCAGAAAGTGGTTTACAGGGAAGCTGCAATCCCTTTTTGACTTTCATCTGATAACTGAGCGTATTAAACCACAGCATCTTGGCTGTCAGTAACATCTTCGTTCTGCACTGTTGCCAAGAGTTTACTATCTTCATTTGTAAAATTAAACATTTTAATTGTTCATGCTACTTGATGCCAAACAGCATCTTTGGTTTCAGTAAATTTATAGCTGGCCGTTTGCCTTGGCTGCATGTGGTGTAGGCGACCGAAGATGTGTCAACTCTCCACCGCAGGATTCCACCAGCAGGCCTGCAGACCTGTGGTGCAGCGACAGCACCACACCAACCTGTGCCAGGCTCCCACCACAAGGCGCTAAATCAAAAGGGACACTCTCTCTACTTGGTGTTGCATGAAAAGGTAGCTGTTGGCCCATGCTGTGCACCTTGGCAGCCTGACAGAGAAGAGCCCAGATTGGTTTACTACCCATAGCATGACGAGAACATAGGAGAGGAGGCCTGTGATACAATCTGCATTTTCTAGCATGTGATTGAAGCATTTGGGACAGTTGATGGTGATGTTGCCTTCCACGGTCTAATCAGCCTTCCTGTCCTTACTATCAGCACTGATGGATGCTTATCATCTCCTCAAACAGTGCCTGCATGTCACTTCCCGTAGCAGTTGATTCAAGTCACTGAATGAATGTCATAGGGAAAATTGCTGTAATTTCACTCGTCAAGCTTTAATATACCCCAATATTAAGGTCATCTTTTCTTGCTACACTGATTAATTTAGATAGTTTCATGCGATTTCATTCCAAAGAAGCACCATGTTTGTGACTCTTTGGATTTGATGTGCAGTTTCTTACATTTTTAAATCTTTGTTTCTGTTCTTTCCAGGTTTCTGCTCCAAACATTTGTGCCAATTTGATACCTTGAGAAATACAGAGTCAATTTTTTTTCTCTTTGAATTTCCAGCCCAAAATATGCACTTTTTTGTTGTCCTGCACAGAAACCCAATTTGCATTTCTTACTTCAGATCACAGTGCAAAGGGAGCATGGGCTAAGGGACAGATTCAAAATACTAGTCTTATTAAAACTGCACTGGTAACACTAGTAGACTTTCGCAACAAGGTCAACATAATAACACTGTGGCGTGACTGAGACACGGTGGAACCACAGATTCGGTGTTAGAGCCATTTTATTTATTCTGGTTGCAGTTCTCGGCTGTCAGCCGCACATCACACAACAAAAAACTAACACACAACAGCCCAATTCCCCTTATGTAGGTTGGCGGGCAGATGCCGCGCAGGTGCGTGGGCCCTCCCTGCATGGCACCACAGACCACACCCCATCACAAACACATATGATTTTAATAAGGAGAAATCTTTTTAAAAATAGAATAAACAGGCATTACTGTAAAATGCTATATTGTGTGTTTCTAGGCTAAAAGCTCTATTTATACAACAAGTTGCACTAACGTTGCCCAAGGACACGTTGGAGGAGACGGGCGTTGACCCGCAGACCTTTCATCTACGAGCTGTACCTCCTGAAGTCTAAGTAAGTCTGGTCCTAAGTCTTAATTAGAAATCACCATTTTAAAAAAAACATAGGTCATAGATCACTGGTCAGGCACTGCTGAAATTTTAAATAAGGTGAATTTGACAGTCTGGGAAAACAGAAGTGGCAAAGAAAACAGCAGCCCATATCATGAAGAGAAATAGAGGCAGAATGTGAGGAACCTATCGAGGTTCCATAAATATTTCATTATCAGTTGTAGTCAAGGGGGACGTAGCGAAACAAAAGGGAATTAAGTAAGTAAAACTAGAAGGGTGGGGTGCTCAGAAAGACAGAAAGTCAGAGATGGGGTTTCCTTAACCTCCTAAGACCCGAACTCTTCCACGGCATGCATTTTTAATTTCTCTTTGATATTTGAGCATATTGGGACCCGATGAATGTAAAAACAAAGAATGAGATTTTTTTTTTTTTTACCTGATTTTTGTTTCTAAGAAAACTGAGAGCCACATATGAGGACATTCGTTTAAAGTTTAGATGGAACAGTAGTTGTATAATGTCCTCGTAAGTGGATATCAGGCACTTGTAGAGCAAAATTGAATATTTTGGTCTAAGTAACCCAAAATGTGATGTCCACATACGTGGATGCCAGGTCCTAGGAGATATACCAAAATCTACGGGAGATTTCTGAAATATTAGAAATGATTGTTGTCCCTCAAAACGCCAACTGGCAGTTAAAACAGGAAACATAGCCATCTTAATCATATTAATCAAGTCTGTGCACAAGATCTTGGAAAGCATTGTATGAAAGTGTGAAAAGTGAGTATTGTAAATAAAAATATTTCCCTTTTATTTAGATAGGCACTTATTTTGAAGCATTATCTAAATTAAACTGGACACAAGGACTGCACGTTGTTAGGATGCCTGGGTCGTTGACCCAGGGTTTTTGAGTTTATTATATTATTTATCATTTCTAGTCTTTGGTTTCTTTGTTAGAGTTCTTTCTTATGGTTTATGTCTCTGTGTAATCCTTAGTTGCTGTCTCCCCTGTCTGCTATATCTCCATGTCCAGTCAGTGTCTGTGTCTGCCCTGGTCCCACGTCTCTGTTCCCTCTGTTGTAGTGCCTGCATGTGAGTCTGTGTCTGTAAGTTCAGTCTGTGTTATGTTTCCTGTTTTATTTTGAAGGTCCTCGTCTTATGTTAATGTATCTGGTTTTGCTTCCCCAGTTTTGTTAAGCCTGATGTGCCCCAGCTGTGTTTCCCTCCTGTTGCCCATTCCCTGATTGCTCCCTCTATGTATTTAAGCCCTGTGTTTCAGTTTGTCGGTGTCGTGATCTACCGTTTACTATGCTGTGTGTTCTGTCTGTTTGCCTGAGTTTGTTTTTTTGGAGTCTCAGTTTTGTTACCTTTTTTGAGTTCAGCATTAAAGCTGTTTTGAGTTCACGTCTGTCTCCGGAGTCTGCACTTTGGGTCCTTTTCCTGCCTGCACACAGCCGTTCCATAACACACGTATAGAATCGCTAATCAAATCTGACTGAAAGGGTTTAGAATAAGGGTTTTAAAGAGCATATTTTCTAACCAGCTTAGTGTAGTAGAATATTTCCACAGATTTCAGAGATTGAGAATTTGTTCACTGTCATTTCTCTCTCTCTGTCTCTTTTACAATACGGCAGACCAAAAGCATTTTAAACATTTTATTTTAAGTCCTTCACAAATCCAATTTCAGCATACTAAACCATCTTCAGAGAAGCGTAAATGTATGTTGAAAAAAATCACAGTAGTTGTATTGTTAAAATAGCCAATTTAACCTTTGAAAGTCCGCCCTTGGTACACTTATAAGGAAAAAAGATGCACATTATGTGGGGGTCTAAAAAAGCTACTCTAGGAAATTTCATGCATTTAATGTAATTTTATTTATTTAATTGTTTGACCATCATATATACTATTTCCCTGTTGTTTTATAATTATTGTGCATCAGTCTGTGTCCTACATGCTGTCTTGTTAAGCTAAGAATTACCATGCAGAATGATGAAAAATGATGCTAAAGAATCATGAAAATTTAATTTAATTTCCTGCATTCTGATGAATTTTTAAGTCCCAATTTTTTTAAATCTACTGCATTAGTTTATATATAATGAAAATTTCTTTATGTTTGTAAGCTAACACTTCAAAATTTATTTTTTCATTTTCCAGAACTTTCTGCACATTCATCACATGTCATATGCGTCCTCTTTGATGTACATTCAAACTATTATGGAAATAAGGTCAGCTGACCTTTCCTGAATACTACTTCTACAGTTATATGGCATACACAACTGCTTCCTGTAATTTGTTATTGATACTGAATCATGATCTGGTAGTCAGGATCGATCTATGGAAGTCATGAGCAGTGTTGGTCAAGTTACTTGAAAAAAGTAATCAGTAACTAATTCCTTCCCCAAAAAAGTAATCCCGTTACTTTACTGATTACTTATTTTCAAAAGTAATTACTTAGTTACTTTTTAAAAAACGATTTACAACCTGAATAGGTGATAAAGCGATAGATCTTTCAGCCCAATTCTACTTTTACTACATAATCCATCATACAAAATGTAATCAATGGAAAAGTCTCCTTTTAAAACTTGTTTTATTAGTTTTAATCTTTTAACTTTAGGCATCAAGCAAAAATTTAATTATATGCAACATTCTCTGACTGGAAGAAATTTGTTTAATATTTAAACCTATTTTCTGCACATTCCAGCACATAAATTATTTTTTTTTGTTTTGTGTTTACACTCACTCTTTCAAATAGATGCAAGTAAAACACAGCAGAAAATAAATAAAGTCAAAGACTAGCGGTCCTTTTGCTCTATTTTCACCTGTAAAGCAGGAGTGAGGTAGGCGGAGGTTTACCCTGGTGCAGGTGTGCCGCAGCGGTCAGTTGAAGAATCTGCGAGTTTCTCTGTGAATTTCCCATTACATCATAGCGCACTCGGTGCTTGCTTTGAAGTTTAGGGGTTTTTTTCGCTGTAAAAAGAAGTTTTCTTCCCACGCACAACGGACACTAATGTTTTTGTCACTTTTTATGGAATCAAACTTAAAGTAAGGTCAGTACTTCCACACTTTAAACGCTGCATGCTCATACTCTCCCGCACTCGATATATTATCCATTGTTGATCTGAACACAGCTGTTGTGGGGATCACACTTTTTTGTATCTACAAATAGAAAACAGATTCTGGAAATACTTTTGTTCCAGTCCACAGTTGAGTGGTTTCAGCAAAAGAGTATGAAATTGGCCTATTTTTGGCTTTGATTCATGAAACGCAGGTTTTCACAGATCTAAATGTGGCTTACAGGCTGTACTACAATGTCTACCACCTTTTCACAAGTGCAAACATGCAGCTCAGGTCCCCTTAACTTTATCATTAACCTTTATATCAGAGCAACATAAAAATGGTTTAGGATCTTCAGTAATCTTATAATGAAAGCTTCACATAATAGCCGTGGTATATATATTCATAGATTTCAAATATTTTAACTTTGTGACCGTTTTCCTAAAAATGACTTTGTTCGGTAAGGTCTATTAAAACCTGATAGAGTGTGGTGTTCTCATGAAACCTGGGGGGAAAAAAAAATCAGTGTATCTTTTGTTGGCAGTCACTTATTGGCCCTGACACATTTTAAAGGAAAGTACATAAAATTTCAAACACCTTCATGCTCCACAGGGAGATTAATTCAAAGAGATTTGTTACTCATATTCACTCAATACCTGCTGATTCAAAAGAAGGCTTTAATGCAGACACTCCAAAGGACAGAGAGTACTGCACTGTAGTAAATTTTAAAATAATCAGATTTAGAAGAATGGAACAACAAGATGTTAAAATGATTTTTTTTTTTCTAAAGAATGGGGGTAAATGTTCTTTTTATATATGTATATGAAAGGTCTGTCTGTGGGTATCAGAGCAGCCAATCAAGAGCTTAGGATGGTGGTATAATGAAAACCTTTAAGTCTCAGGCCAGGGTTTATTGTGACCTCTATTGATCTATCAGATTCCAATTCAGAAGACCAGGAAACTGGAGCGGACAGTCAGTTCCTACATGCGTGGGATGGACTCCTGTGTCGCTTCAGCAGTATCAGCTTGCATGAACATGGTGCTTTAGAACTGCCTATCTCCAGCCTCACTGAAAAGTGCACCAAATTTAAGTTAAACATGACCAATAACTGAGTCTCAAGATGCAGCAATATGCTGCTCCCACATTGACCACAGGAAGGAAACTGACTCCATCACAGGCCATGCAGCAAGCAAAATCTTCTCTCTGGCATGGAGATATAGTTGGGCAGATTCAGCAAGGAAGGGCAGGACTTTGATTGACTAACTAAGGACTTTGGTTGGCACAAAGACTAGTTGACAAGTCGATCCAGAGAGGAAAGCTGATAATTGACAGGTTTTCTTGCCAAGGCGAGACGAGAAAGACACAAAGAGATTCTTACAATCCAAGGAGGCCCAGCAGACCAAATGGGAAAACCTGGAACACGGTTCACCTGGACGGATCTCTGGGAAATGGAAGAAAGTATCAGCTTTATAATCAGAGCTATCCATGACTTCCTACACTTCAAAACATACATAGAGAAGAGAAAGTCCTAGGTGTATATATATATGCCTGATGCCATTAGCCATTTCGGGGGCCAAACTCTGCTTCAGGTCCCAAAGTCAAACAAACACAGGGTGTAACACCAGTTTTATTTCTTTCTGCAGCACTGGCACCAACCGTTCTGGAATTCTGTAGCTGTTTTGACGAACGGGTGCATCTTCCTTCACCCGGATATTGTGCTGAACCAGTGATGTGAAGCCTGGTGTTTCTCGAAATAGCTGTGGGTCCACGAGTGGTTCTATATCAGCCTGCTCAGTAGGAGACAAATGAGAAAGGTCAACTGAAGCACAAACTTGAATGTTAGTTGAAAAGAACTTCTCAGTCACCTCCTCATCCCTAACTGAACGCACCAGTAACTGATAGACCGGCTCTTGTCGGCTGTGGAATTCCTTCAACAAGTTCACGTGAAATATCTGATGTTTTTTAACTCTTTCTGGCATATTCAGTTCATAAGTGACTTTACTCACTTGTCTGACGATCTCGTATGGTCCCTGCCATTTTGTCAGCAGCTTGTTATCACTGGTGGGAAGCAATAACAGTACTTTTTGACCTGGAAGGAAGACCCTATCCCTGGCCTTCTGATCGTACCAAGTCTTTTGATGTTTTTGTGCAGCGTTCATGTTGTCTTGCACCAATGATGCCATTTTCTCCAACCCCTCTCTCATGTTGATAACGTAGGCTGCGATGTTTTCACCCTCTGCTTTGGGGTCCTCCCAGCAGTCCTTAAGCAGATCCAGGGGGCCTCTCACTTGGCAACCGTACAAAAGTTCAAAAGGCGAGAAGCCAGTGGAAACCTGCGGGACCTCCCTGTAGGCGAACAGAAGGTATGGCAGCCACTGATCCCAGTCAGCACCTGTGTCAGAGACAAACTTATGCAGCATACTTTTGAGAGTCTGGTTGTATCTCTCCACTAGCCCGTCCGTTTGGGGGTGATACGGGGTGGTCTTAAGTCCCTTTATCTCTAACAGCTTATAAACCTGCTGCAACAACTTGGATAGAAAGTTCGTTCCACAATCTGTCAGAATTTCTCTTGGTATGCCTACCCCAGAGAAAAGCTGAAGAAGACAATTAGCAATGTGATGGGCTTTAATTGATCTGAGTGGGAAGGCCTCAGGAAACCGTGTTGCATAGTCACATATGACTAATATGTAGCGATGACCTGTGGAACTCCTCTCTAAAGGGCCCACGATATCCATGCCTAGCCTCTCAAATGGTGTTTCAATAATTGGCAGTGGTTGCAACTGGGCTCGCGCTACTCCCTTGCCTGAGGTCAACTGACATTTTTCACAGGAACGGCAAAACTCAGAAACCTGGACATACATCCCTGGCCAAACAAAACGGCTGCTGATCCTATTCAGCGTTTTGTGAAAAGCCATATGACCTGCCCTTTGTTTCTGAACTGTTGTGGGAGTGCTACAGCTTCGCACTTCCCCTTTCTCTGGTGCAAAATGCCTCCTTTAATCAAGTAAACAGTGTCTTCAAGACAGCTTACCTGACCTTGACTAGCCCCCTCTACCTCTGTTACCTTCTCAAACCAGGGTTTTAGAGTAGGGTTGCTTCTTTGGAGTGCACCTAAATTTGAGGGAACATCAAACTCAAGCTGGTTATTTGGCTTAGGAAACAATGCTGTACCTTTTTCCCCTGAGCCTTTGAACTTTTCTCTTCTTTTCTGAGCCCTAGACTTCCTAATCTTCCCTGACTCTGTTTCCAGAGACTCCTCAAAAAAGGGTAGCTCTTGCATCATTTCCTTTGCACTTTGTGCTCTTGTGACTACATGACAGGGTTTAAATGGTTCAACTGTCATATCTAGAGGAAGTGAGCTTCCAGATTCATCACCTAAGCCTTGAATGTCTTTCTCAGCACTCACTTGAGAGTCATAATCTGACTGATGTATTAGATCAAAAAGAGTGGGGATGTCATTACCAAGTATCACTGAATATGGCAAACTGGGAACCACAGCTACCACTAACAAATAGGTTTAACCTCCCACTGTCAGGTAAACCTCAGCAGTGGGGTACCTGTGTTCATCTCCATGCACACAACTTATTGTAGCCCCAACCCCACTTAGCTTTTCTCCTGAAATTATGCTAGAATGTACAAGAGTTTGGAAGCACCCAGAGTCAAGCAAAGCTTCCTCTTTACGCCCATTAATTAAAACAGGGACAGTACAAGCTTTCTTTCCTACCGGCTCTGTGGCTGGTCTTGGAACTGCACACAAAAGGGCAGGGCAAAATTGTTGTGTATAGCCAAAGTTATGACAGTGATAACATTTAATATCCTGAACTCACATTGTGAGGTCTATGGGAAGGGAGCTGCCTAGAACTAGAAAGATTTCTAGCCTGAACTTGACCAGAACCCTGTTCACCCCCAATGGACTTACTTGGTTGGGCGTAGTGGGTCTCCCGGCTGAAGTAGGTGCTCTTGCTGCCTTTTCTGGCTGAAGTGAAAACCTCTGCGAGGCTAGCTGCTTCCTTTGCCGTCTTCGTGTCATGCTTACGTATCCAAATCTCCAGCTCTGGGTTAACCATTCTCAAAAACTGCGCTAGAATTATCTGCTCAGATATTTCTTCTACAGTTGATTTTTCAGGTTTAATCCATCTTGAAAACAGGTCTTTCAATCTTACATAAAGTTCACGTGGCGTCTCACCTGGTTCAACTTTCAGAGATCTGAAGCGGCGTCTGTAGGTGTCAGCAGTGATCTCATATTTTGCCAGAATTGCCTCTTTCACTTTATCATAATTCTCAGTCTGTTAAATCCATAAGAATGTAGGCCGTGCGGGCTTTACCTGTCAATAGGGGAACCAGATGAATAGCCCACTCATCTCTGGGCCATCGACACACGTTTGCCATTCTTTCAAACGTAGTCAGAAAATGTTCAATGTCATCTTCTGTTGACAGAGGAAAAAGTTTTGGTTCAATTAAAGACCTAGACCCACTGGCCACTGGAATATCTTCACCATTGAATCCATGTTCTTGTTCTTCAGATGTTGTAGGGGACGCTGGCGCCTCTGGTGGACCAGGCTTATCAATTACAGCGTTAACTTGTAGCTGGATTTGCTGAAATTGATGCTGCATGCCTTTCCACCTTTGCTCCTGACGTGACAAATCCTTCACTTTTGCTCTCTGGCTGCTTGAGACCGCATAAGAGATTTCACCAACCCTGTCAACTCCTCCAATATGTCCTCAGGGCTCGTTGCTGCCATGGCCTCTAGCTCAGATGAAGCTTCAACTCCTTCATCAGGCTGCTCCTCTTGGCCTGGCTTTCTTCCACCTCTTGTCATCATCTTCTCACTGTGGCATAAGTGACACACTTCTGACACCATTTGTAACAGGGTGGCCCTTAGCGGCTGGAAACACAGTGAGATGGACCAAGGCAAGTGTAGTGGAACAAAAGTATTTATTTGCTATACAGCTCTCCTTACAACAAATTAACTCATCAAGCTTCTTCACAGCACAAATCCCCCCTCTCCAATGACAACCGGCAGCCTTAAATATGTTCAGCTGTCACAGACTTACCCATTCTTCCACTCTCAGGTAAATTCTTAAATCCCAACCTTCCACCACAGTATACAATATATCAATTAGAATAAATAAATACATAAATACATTTAACATTTTCATATTAATAAATATTTCACACTTTAATTTTACACCAAACCCAATATTATAAAAACCCAGAAGCCCCAAGCACAAAAAGATTCAACACACTCTCTTTACCAATGGTCTCTCCCGGAACCTTTAAATGGTGTCTGGACCCCTGGGAAACATTTGCCCAAACACCTTGAAGAGGACACAGGCAAGAAAGGTGAGTAATCATTATCTTACAAACACTTATTTGCACCACTTTTATTCCTAGATGTCACACACACATTTGCATTAGTTTTCCTTACCGGTAAACCTTAATCACAATCTCAATCACCATTCTTCTCTCCTGACAGACAACCACCACATTCCTTGATGAGGAGCAACTGTGCAGGATCTGAAACAAGGCTACCAACTGATTTTAAAATTCCCAATAAATAGTCAATAAATATTTAAACTTCTTGTGTGCAAATCCATGCTTAAAGTGCAATGCTAAATAAAGTGCTTGATAAGGTGCTTTTAATAAAGTGAAAGGTGTGCTCTAAAGTGCTATACAGATAATATAATATAAATAAATGTAGTAAGGGAGACCTCTTCCTTACACTGGGTCATCACTGAGAGTTACAAATTGTCTAAATTATTTCATCTTTAATAAAGTGATCAGTGTGGTTGTTCTACAATTAAATTTAACATCCAGGCATCCATGAATTATGATTTATGAAGTTTAACTGAGTTAGTAATTAGCAGGAAGTTAGCTTGCCTGTTTCACCTAAAGTTGATATACCATGTTCTGACTGAGGGATTACTGAAAAATTAAAAAGTACATCTCTGCTGTCACTTCAGACAAAAATAAAGACAGAAAACTAAACACAAGTGACGTTTGTAGGATTACTGAAGTTGGGCTAGCTGGTATATGATGTTGTGCTATGTAATGAATAGCTACACAGCTATGGTTAGCATAACATAAACACATTAGCACAGTGAAGCTGGAGGAAGCTTTTTTCTACTGAATAAAAGTTAACGTGAGGGTTCCCAATGGTTAAGGACAAATGCAATTCCATGGCAGGATGCTGTAAACGGACCAAACTTCAGTCAGGAGAACATCTGAGATAATCCATCCACAATATGAGGTTAGTCATTAATATACTGCTGCATGGGCTGGGCTGTAGTTACATTGTAACGTTTTAAAAGTTGAGCTTTAAAACGTGCTGCTGATGAATAGTAATAAAAACCTAGATAGACAGACAGTGATCACTGATTTTTTTTGGGGGGGGGCTTGTCAGATTAAATAGAGCAAGATACAAAGCATTAAAAGCATGTTAAAAACACAAGAGCCTTAATAAACGTAGAGTAGTTTGGATCTGGAAGGAGGGTTCATACGTCATCACTTAACAACCAGATAGCAGAGGGGGACAACAGGTGGTGCTACTGAGAGCCCCCAGGAGGTGTCGCAGGCATAAAATCAACACTAAGGACAGAGGTTAGTCACCTGATAACCCCAATAAAGCAGTTTACCCCTCTCTTGTTCAAAACACCAGGCAGGAATCGATGCTGGTTATTCAAGGATTGTACCATCAAGTCCTGTGCTACCTCACCTGTCATCATACCACCAGCTGCAGGTTGAGCCACGTAATTTTGATACATCATTAGTCACCCACCCCCCCACTCCTTGTTTTTTTCTTTCAGGTAAATATTGAATAAGGAATAAATAAATATTCTGTTGTTCTTGAGAAACACTTTCAAACAAGAGCAAGACAGTCTTCAAAGTGGAACCCAGAAGTATATTTTGATTATTGATGTGTGTGAAGTGTAGTTTTGATCAAGGCAAAATAAAAGAAATTATATGGAACATTTGATAGACAGTTGTTTTGTTGTTTTCGTCTTCCTGCCTTTGTCAGTATGTACCCTACATCTCTACGAAAGCTCATGTCTCATGGAGTGGTCATGCAATAGTTGATCAAAAAGTTTAATTAGGTCAGCGTGCTCTGGCATGTGTGTGTGCACATATTTGTTGATACAGGGACTTCAGAGCCACTTTTTCTTGCTTTGAAATTCACCAGTTATTGTTCTGCAGCCACAATGTTTTGACAGTAGTTTATGGCTTTCATCTTTTTAAATATGTGAACATTTTATGCTGTAAATCTGAAAAACTGCAATTTCAGAGTGTAATAAGATACATTTTTAAATTTAATATATCATGTTCCAAATCATTCGCAGATACAAGTGGCAGAAAAGACTTTTCTCCAAAGGGTGGCTGGCATCTCCCATAGTGAAAGAGTGAGGGTTTATGCCATCTGGGAGGGGCTCTGAGTAGAGCTGCTGCTCCTCCGCATCGAAAGGAGGCAGTTGAAGTTGTTTGCGCATCTGACAAGGATGCCTCCTGGGTGGTCTTTCCAGGCATGTCCCACTGAGAGGAAACCCCAGGGCAGACCCAGGTCACGCTGGAGAGACTATATCTTAAGGCTGGCTTGGAAGCACAATGGTGTTCCCCCAGACAAGCTGGAAGAGGTGGCTAGGAAGAGGGAGGTCTATGAATAAAATTGAATTGAATTGATAAGTGGAAGGATAAGCAAAAGAGAATGGATGGATGGTTGAATTGAACTGAAGACAGCAATGGCATTGCCTCTTCATCTTGAGGCTCCTACACAGGGCTTCAGAAACCAATTAATGACTTCACAGTAGATACGTCCATCTTTTAATTTCTAATGTGCACCTTTGGCCCAATTCACTAGTTTCAAGAGTAACTGAATACAATATAAAACAATATAATGTTTATTTTCGAAATGATGGTTG
This sequence comes from Perissodus microlepis, assembly GCF_051167445.1. Taxonomy (NCBI): domain Eukaryota; kingdom Metazoa; phylum Chordata; class Actinopteri; order Cichliformes; family Cichlidae; genus Perissodus; species Perissodus microlepis. The sequence goes on along the minus strand of NC_140482.1, from coordinate 13,353,119 downwards.
TCATTAGCCGTTTGAATCCACTGAACAGATACGTTGGGGCACCCTTGAGCAAGGTACCGTCTCTTCACACTGCTCCCTGGGTGCTGGATTGGTAGCTGCCCAGTGCTTCACTGAGTGAATGTGTTAAATGCAGAGGACTAAGAAATTTCCCACGTGTGGGAGTACAAGGGGTTTAAAATAAAAACATTAAAATTAGTGCCCAGGAGCAGGGTATGCTGTAAAGGTAACTTGAAAAGTATACTGCCAAAAGTATTTACTAACCCATAAATAAAATCAGGTGTTTCAATCACTTCCATGGCCACAGGTATAAAAACTCCAGCATGTAAGCATGCAGAAAGCTTCTACAAACATTCATAAAAGAATGGGTCACTCTCAGTAGCTCAGTGAAATCCAGTGTGGTACAGCGGGCCAATTGTGAAATGTCCTTAATTTCCAATTAATCCACAGTAACTGTCAGTGATACTATAACTAAGTGGAAGTAATTGCGAACAATAGCAATTCAGCCACAGATAGTACCCAATGTAAAATCACAGAGGAGGGGTGAATGCTAAGCTGCATATAGTTCACAGAGGTCACCAATTTTCTGCAGAACAAATCACATACCTACAAACATCATGTGGCCTTCAGATCAGCTCAAGAGGAGTGTTTAGAGAACTTCATGGAAAGGGTTTCCATGACCAAGCAGCTGTTTTAAGTCACCAAGCACAATGCAAAGTGTTGGATGCAGTAGTGTAACTGCCACTGGACTCACAGTCCATCTGGTAATCCAATGGATGAGTCTGGGCTTGGTAATCACCAGGAGGACGGTATTTGTATGCCTGCATTGTGCCAAATGTAAAGTTTGTTGAAGGGGGGACTATGGTGTGGAAATGATTTTCAGAAGTTGAGCTCAGCCCCTTAATTCCAGTAAAAAGGACTCATAATACTTCAGCATACAAAGACAATTTGGACAATTTTATGCTCCCAACTTTGTGGGAAAGGTTTGGGGATGGCCCCTTCCTGTTCCGACATGACTGCCCACCAGTGTACAAAGCAAGGTCCATAAAGACATGGATGACGAATTTGGAGTGGAAGAACTTGACTGGCCTACACAGAGCAGTGATGTCTACCTGACAGAACGCCTTAGAGATGAATTAGAGCAGAATCTGTGAGCCAGGCTTTCTCATCCAACTTCAGTGTCTGACTTCAGAAGTGCGCTTCAGGAAGAGTGGTCAAAAATTCCTATAAACACACTGCTAAACCTCATGGAAAGCCTTGCCAGAAAAGTTGAAGCTGTTATAGACACAGCAAGTGGGCCTATGGATTAAGATTGGAATCTCACTCAAGTTCATATATGTGGGAAGGCAGATGAGCGAATACCTTTGGCAATATAGTGTATAGTACGAGCATTCAGTGTCCCTCAGTCAGATCCCGAACTCTGCACTCCCTTTCAAAAAGCTAAGATGGTGACAGCAAAACCCACTTACAAACTAACTGGTCATCACACACACACACACACACACACACACACACACACACATGAGTGGTATTTTTTCTGATCTTAAGCAAAAAAAAAAAAAAAGAAGAAGAAGAAGAAGAAGAAGAAGAAGAAGAAGAGGGATTTTTAAAAAAAGAGATGAGTTTGTTTAGATTTCTTTGAAATTCTGTAACTTGCCAAAGTAAACACTGTTTTCTCACATTTTATACTGTTACTTATATTCATAAAAATATTCATACTTTAGTACAAAAATATCAATTACCTTATAATTTATTACTTTATTTTTTATTAACTAACTAATAAAAAATCATGGCACCGTTTTCTTTACAAGTTTTATTTTAGTTGAGATTAATTAGGCATTTTATTCCTTCTAAGGGAGAATTTGCATTCCAACAAAAGATCATATTAGCATAAAAATTCTGATGAGGTTCAGGCTGATTATGGAAGTTAACAGTCTATCTAGCTGGTCTGTGTGTCTGTGCCAAGTTAACTGTGCCTTTGAGCTGAGTCAGTGACTGTCTGGGCCATGAGCCCGAAAACTGTGGCAGTCAACAGCTTACTACTTTACAGCCAATTTACAGGATCATTGTTCAAGACTGCAGGGTGCATGAATTCACTCATCACACATTCCAGGCACACATCCACTGGAAACTGTCCAGATCTTCAGGCATGTTTATGCTTCTTTTTCCATATTGCATCCATGCCAGTACCTGTTCTTTGTTATATTAACCATTAGGAAGGGATAATTAATGTTTGGCCAAATCTACTCTGTGTGCTCCTACCAGTGTGTCATTGAATTCTTGTCACAACATTTGCAGGTTCTCAATCCTTTACCAAGAATGAACATAAAAAAGAAAAAAGGAAAAGATGTGTGCTGCAGTCTTTGGTTGAGGTGTGAATTGGAATAAGTCATTATCTACAGAAAACACCTTCCCCGAGATGCAGCAAGAAGGGGCTTCAAACGGATACTTTATTGTCACAATCCAGACACAAAATAGGAGAGAGGCGTGCAGGGAAAATCTCCGGGAGGCCGGTTATGACAAGCTGCTTAGGTAACTGCATTAGACAACCAAACATCAAAGCTTTAAATTTTCAAGGAGCCCTGAGATGGCAAGTAATGTACAAATGGATGATTTCTCCATGAGTAAACACACACTAAATAGAACCACGTGGCACAGTGAGGAGAAAAAACTGCATGCAAGAGAGCATTTGGCAGATTGAACCACTTGGTTCAATATGACGGGAGGTGATGAGATTAATAAAAGAAGAATAGATTTCCAAGACAAAGCTGTGTTATAACACTGCTTGATTGTAACATTTGTCGCCATTTCTAAGAAAATTGTTAAATATTGTGAAGCTGTGGTGAAGCATAAAACTAACAAGAACGATTTGCCATATCAGACATGAATGGGGAAAAATGAGCCTGTGGAAAAGTTCCCAAGATGTATGTGTGTGATGTTTCCATGATGAATGGCTAACCTTGTTTCCTAAACGCTGCTCCTGTGCAGCAGCTTCATCACTATGCAGCTCTATCTTCATACATCTAACTCCGAGCCTGATTTATTGGAGGGTAGGGCACAGTCGCCAGACCTTGCATCAAACACCGAGGCGTTTTGTGCACAAGTACAAATGCTTACATAGACTGCACCAGGAAAGATATATTTGTAAGATAGATGAGGACTGCGCATTTGAATTTCAAAACATTCAAACGGTTGTTTCATGGAATTACAAATCTCCACAGCATGCAGCAGTTGTGCTTTAAATGAATTTGATTTCACACAAACGATGATTGATTAGTTCAATCTTAGTATGCCATGCCAAAGACTGACCTTTCCTTACCTGTTAAATATTCATGCTGTCTTGTTGTCCCTTCAGGATAAACCCGCATCAATAAGATATTTAGTGCAGTATTAATGGAAGGGAGATTTTCAACATTATTCATGAGTCTTTAAAAATGGCTATGATCCACAGTTAAGATGTGTATTACAGCCATCTGGTTAAGATCCAGAATCCCAGAAAGCACGAGTCACCCACGCATAAAGCTAAGTGTGTCCTATCCTGTGGCCGACTGTTTAAATTGCACCATGCATGCAAGGATTTCTTCTAAGGATAACCACAGCCCTAATGTACAATCTAAGAAGATTGTTCTGTAAGCTTTACAAGAGCATATTTGATAAAAAAAAAAAAAAAAGAGATGAAACCATTTCAGACAAAGCTTAACGTGAGCCCTAGAATGGGTGCAAGAGGTGCAAGACCAGAGGCCGGGTTATTCTCTTATCTTTGTGGCCAAAGCTCTTTGGCAAAGCAGCCCTCCTGGCATTTAAAACACATGTCTGCGATAACATCATTGGTTCTTTTCTCCCTCCCTCTGGTCTCCAGAGAGAATCTCTGAGCATCTCTAAATGTCACGTTAAGTGCTTCTCTTGTCCCGCACTGACACGAAAACGAGGTGCTCTCTGAATACAAAGAAGGCCCATACTGGATGGCTGCCATAGCTCAAAGGGAGCGACAGTTATCTGCTTTCCTCTTTCCTGCTCTCTCCCTCATTTGTTCAAACTGTCAGAAGTAACATTTAGTTTCTAATAGGGCTACCCAAAGGACGACTGAGTCTTCCACTTTTGGTCCTAACTAAATTTGAGTGCTAGATTTCTTTCGTATAGCAAAAGTCATGGCTGCTCGGAAGAGCAGGATTAAAATTCTAGTCAGTGTAACTCAAATTAAAACAGTCCTCGCCATCGTACAGATATATATCTAAAAACAGCATGAGCACAAGCTGTCTACTAATTGCTCTGTAACTTAATACTAAGAGGAAGATATAATTAGATCCCCCCGGGAAGATATCAAGAGGACAATGTTGAGGAAGCGATGACTCTTTAACTGCTAATGTTATAACACGATGTTATTTTAGCTCTCTGAAGCTGCACCTGAGCAACTTTGAGACAGAAACACAATGTCTCCCATTTACCTTCTTGTTAATAGCAGCTTTCATTTTGCTGCTTTTCTCATCATTCATGACTCACAATGGCAAACCTGAGGACAAGGTGGAAAAACACACCTTGAAAATCAGCAATCAAAAGTGTGTTGTCCTCAAAAAGACTCGCACAGCTGTTCTTTTTGAAGTGTGTATTCAGCAAGTATGCAGAGAACTCTAATTTTCCACATTTGTATATTGCATCCTTATCCTCATATACATTTCTGTATAATAAAGTGTATTAAAGTGTATTACAAACAAAAAACTGAAACATCACATGGAGAAAAATGTGATCTTTGAATAAATCACTAGTTGACCTAAATTAAGGCTATCTTTTCAGACGGTCCTACCTGTTTAAATTTTCACAGGTGGTAATACAAATCAGAGCAAAAAATCAAGGGAAGGCCACAAAAAATAAATAAAAATATTAGCTCAGTTGAAGATTACTGCTACCTTCATAATTCTTAAATGGAAGAAGTTTGAAATAACAAGATGTAGCTCTACCTGAGCTCCACAGCAGAGCGACTAGACAGAGACAGATATACGAGGCACAAAAGACATAATTGTCCACTTGGAGTTTTTGAAAAATTACCTATAAAATTGTGAGAAACAAGATTCTGTGGTCTGGCTAAACCCAGGTTGCCTCAGTCCTCTGAATGACTTCTGGAGGAAAGCGCCCACCACTCGTTGCCTGTGCAATAATGAAATAATAATGATGAGGGCTCAAGGCTCAAGCAGTGTATACTGTGTTACAATAAATTCTGAGTTTTGTTGTACAATCATGAGCACATTCATCATACATTACACTCTCCATATATATTCGATCTCCATTACCTGTGCTCCCTTCCAAAGATTCCCTGCTGCTGTGGCTGATTTGCCCTATAGAGTCCAGGCCTTATCGCTCAGTGGGAGGATAAGAAAAAAAAGCAGTGCAAACCTCGTCATTTGTCTGCTATATATAATTCTTTAGTGCTGGGGGCTTTTATGACCCCAGCAACATTCATAGGGGACAATAAAAGGAAACGGTGGGATGCTTCTCTCTCTCTCCTCCCCACCGTGGCACTCTTTCATCTCCCCTTCCTACAAGGCTGATTCACCACTGGTGACCCCTGCGGCTGCCTCGTTGAAAATAGACAACAAAGTGTCTGAGATGAAAACTGGTGGGCAGTTGCAGGCTAGATTGCCACTCAGCTTCAAGTTGCCTGGGCAGTGGCAAGATCTCTCTCCCTGAGCTTAGCTGACACATCCATTTGTCTAGCTTGCACTGTATAAGGGAGCAGGCTGGTACTTTCATGCACCCACAGCTGTGAGTATAAAACACAAGACAATGTTTAAGCTGCAAAATGCATCTATCCTGTAGAGTCACATTTAATCGATTAGGCAGTTTAAACTGTAAACTTGTTTTAAATTTGTAATGTTTAATGTAAACTAACTATGCATCATAATACAGGTCTGGTTAAGGGTGGAGTTGAGGTTAGGGTTGGACACATATGGAAGGGAAAGCAGAACCTGTGACTCAATGCCAAAGTTTTGAAATCAACTGCAAGCTAGCTCTGCCCATGGTTCCAGCCCTTAGGCTATGCATAGCCAGTTTCTTGTTTTACATTGTCTGAAAAGGAAAAAAGCTCCTCTGTACCTTTTCATGAAAATGAATGTCATTGCATTCAGTATTGGCAGGACCGTGTTGCTCTATAGCGCAGGCCAAAAAGGAACTAACAGTGTTTTTCCATTGATTGTTCTGCAGATTTCATTCAAACAAGGTCTCCTCTGGTATGTATTGCCTCCTGGATACAGTCACATGCATATGTTTCACTAGAGACCACATGTTTGTCAGTTATATGTTACAAAACCTATCATCATTATGATCATTTAAATGTAATCATTACGTAGTGTGGCACTACTGAGACTATTCTCCACTAAAAACCAGTATTCTTATTGCACTTGGCTGTTGCTGAATTAATAAAGAACCTCAAACTGCTTAGTTTGTGGTATTTCACTTGAAAAGTGCTTTATTTAGGAATTTACTTCCTATGGGGACAATAGTTACTTGAACAAATAAAGATCTTGAAGTGAGACACAGGGTAACATCAAAAGGCCAGACAATAAGCCAATAATCCAGAGCTCATAAAAGCAATACTGTACATTAGTTTTAGCTTTTGGGCTATAGAGAAATTCCTATTTTTCAGGGGTAAATTCAGTTTTTCTTAGACTGTGACTGTAGCTCAGGAGGTAGCATAGGTAAGCTACTAATTGGAAGGTTGGTTTGATCCCTGGTTGCTCCAGCCTGCATATATGCTTGGGTATTGGGCAAGCATAGAAAACAAGTGCTTGTATGAATGGCTGAATGAAGCAAATAGTATTGCGCTTTGAGTGCTCAGAGGAGTAGAAAAGGCTATATAAAAACCAGTCCATTTACCGTATACTGTCCCTGCCTCCTGTAGACTCATCTGCTGCAGTTTGATTGACTAAAAGGCACGTGAGTATTAATGTTTGACAAGTACTTTTATCAACTCAGGTCAGGTTTTTATTTCTCCTAATTTCTGCTTTATTCAATGAAAATATAAACTTGTGTATTATTTGTTTTCTCAGTCACATTAGATAATATTTTTGCTTTAGCTTCTTAATGTGAAATCTGTCGTGTTTGTTTAGTGTAATACGTCTTTAAAATTATACCATAAGCAGTTAGATGGGTTTCCTATAAATTTTTCTTTGTTTCTGCCACCAGGCTGGAATCCGTGGTTGAAATTTGGTTTCACAATTTGGACACCTTTCCGGCTCAAAATCTCTGCAACTGCCTGCCGGTGATCTGTCTGATATGACAGCCTATGACGGCTGGGACAGCTTCAGCTACTGTGTATTAGCTAAAGCACGTTAATGTGACCTCACGTTAATACAGAGTGAGTATCTGTTTTAGACCCTTAGCATATGTCACTCCCTGGCTCTGCTGTCCTGTCTGTACTTTTTATTTTTGAATGTAATTGCCAGGTTTAATGATCAGTGAAGACCTCAAATGGAGACTCATAAGCAGACAGGGACTGAATAAGAATAGACCTTTTATTGAAGGTGTAACTGAAACCCAAAAGCAAAATAGCAAAGTCCATGAATAAACATAGGAAACTCTAGGGATAATTCCAGGAGCTCAGAAACAACAGTATGATGCAACAAAGACCTGAAACAAAACGAGGGTATAAATACACACAACACCTTGGAAACTACACGCAGCTAAACTAAATCTGAGACTGAGACATGGGGAAGGAAACTCAAAACACAAGAACACATGTCTATCAAAATACCAAACGAAGTAAGTAAACAGGAGGCAGGGTCAACAGAAAGAATGATACCAAAAACACAAAAGTGCTGGGTCAAAAAACCAAGACTGTCACAATATGAGCATAATACTCAAACTTTAGGTATGTTCTTTGTGTATGTAGCACGTATGTAAACAGACAATATGACACTTCCTGGCATCTCATGGATAACCCTTTTAACACACCTTTTGCTTTGTTTAGTGCAGAAACCTGTGACTCAAGAGCCACATGAGGCCTTGGGTGAACATCCATTTGGTGCTCATTGTCAGTGTTGGGGAGTAACGGAATACATGTACCGCCGTTACGTATTTAAAATACAAAATATGAGTAACTGTATTCTGTTACACTTACCATTTAAAATGGTGGTATTCAGAATACAGTTACTTTGCTGAAATGAAGGGATTACACGGCGGTATTTTCCTGTTTCATATGTTCAGGTATGCCCTTCTCTATTTTTGGTTTCCACTTTTCACTAGTTTTCGGCTACGAGCCCGACACGAACCCGACTTATTAGCCAGAGGTCCCTTTACTACGGTTCGGAGCCGCGGATCTGTTTTATATACGTGTGAATCAGTTTTCTATACGAGATCGCTGCAAAAAGTGCAGCCTTACCTAATGTCCACCCTACTGTTACTCATTTATATTAAGATTTAAAAATCTAGTTGCTATTGGTATGGCGAGTAGCCTTCAGTAATAGTAATAAATCACACAGCAATAGTACATTCATTAGTTGTAAAAAAGCATGATAATATATTGAGTAATCCAAAGTATTCAGAATACGTTACTCTCTTTGAGTAACTTAACAGAATACGTTACAAAATACATTTTGGGGCATGTATTCTGTAATCTGTAGTGGAATACATTTTAAAAGTAACCTTCCCAACACTGATCATTGTGTGTAAATTTCACTCAAATCTGACCAATACCCCAGGATGAGGTGTCACAGCTGGGTCTGTCTGTGAACCAGTATCTGTAATTCTGGTTCAAGATATATTATTTGATTTGTTGTTTTTCATAGTTTGGGTTCTCTATATTATTTTCTGCTTGTGTTGTATTTATCATTTGTAGTCTTTCGTTTTCTGTCACTGTGCCTTTCCTGTGCTCCACGTTAGTCTTGTCTCTGGTTCCCTAGTCGGTCATGTCTTCATGTCACAGTGTAAAGTCTGTGTCTTTGTGAATGTCTCATGTTTCCTGTTTTATTTTGATAGTCACTCGCCTAGTGTTCAGTGTGTTTACTTTTGCTTCCTCCCTGTCTCATTGTGTCTGATTAGTTTTAGCTGTGTATCCCTCCTGTTTCCCATCCTCTCGTTATCCTTTGTGTAGTTAGTCCTCTGTCTTTGATTGTCTTCCCTTGTTGCCTCCCATGTTCCCAGTTTCCTGCTTCCAAGTTTAGGTTTTGTTAATTTAGTCTTTGTCACTTTCTGCTTTTGTTTCTAGTTTTCTACAGCCCCAAATAAAGGCTGGCTTTTATTAATCTCCTCACTCCATCTCCATTTTCTGCATTTGGGTCCACACTCTCTCCACTCCAAAGCAGACGTGACATGAGGAGTGATTCTTGTGAATTGTGGATGAACAGACAGCTGACAGATGTCTCGCCCTGCCATAACCTCATCAGTCCTCCAAAACTACACTTGCATAAATATGAATGTTAACATTCCAGTTTCTATTCATTATTGCTGTCAGTATTTGAGTCAAAATTAAATAAAAAATGGTCCATTGTTGTTTTGTTTGTTTGTTTCTTTACATGTTTTAAGGCTATTGTACTATGAGATCTTTTATGTATTTTTAAAAAACAGGGTAATTTCATTCATTTGCTCAGTGGGAGGCTGTAGCTCAGGAGGTAGAGCAGGTCATCCACTAATCGGAAGGCTGCTGGTTTACTAGTGCATGAATGTTAGATAGAAAGCACTTAAACACAGAAAAAGGTGGTTGAATGACATTTTGTATGAAGCACTTTGAAGTGCTAAGGTAGAGAAGAAAAGCGCTATATAAGAACTGCCTATTTACTGTTGCAAACAGGTAGAACACAAATCTCTCTCTTTCAAAGTAGGCCTAAACATGTTAACAGATATTGTCTTTCTCCACTTTTCACTCATTTTGTTATGTTGGGTTTTTCATGGTATAGCTCATCAATTTGATCCCTCTGTAGTTGAGCTCACTGGCACATCACTCTTGTTCTTGGAAATCAGAGCCAGTACACTTCCCGATTCTTCAGGCATCCTCTTACTCGCCAAGATTATGTAAAAAAAAAAAAAAAAAAAGTCCACCACCATCTCTTCTAGACATTTCCATACTTCTACAAGTATGTCATCCTTATCATAGCTGCCCTCACATCATTCTTACTAATCCTTTGCACTTCCCGCTTCAATAACTGTCCTCAATCCATTCTCCTCTTCCTCATTTTCTACATTCATCAGCTCCTCAGAATACTCCTTCCATCTTCTCAACACACTCTTCACTTGTTAGTACATTTCCATCACTATTCTTAGTCACCTTAACCTGTTGCACATCCATTCCAGCTCAATGTCTCTGCCCAGCCAGTCGATCCTTTTCTCCTTCCTTAGTGTCCAGCCTCTCATATGGCTCACTCCCTTTCTTTTGCCTTTCCCACCTCTCTCTTTGCCGTATGCTTAGCCTCCCAGTACTCCTGTCTACATTCTTCCTCTCCTTGACTATTCAGCTTTTTCTTTGCTAACCTCGTCCTTTGAGTACTTTCCTGTTCAAGAATAAAAGTCTAAGTATTTAGACAGTTTCTCTGCCTTTCTGATTTATGAATTCCATACAATCACACCTGAATACAGACAGAAAAACACACAGAAGGTGCCCTTTTATCGTCCAATTATTCTGAATATCAAGATGCTTATCTGAGAGCAGAGATACAGTAAGCATAAGTGCATGCAGTGTTTCGGTATGCAGAGTGGTCTAAATCCATCTGGTCCTCTGCAGCAGAAGATAAGAATCTCCTTCATGAATAAAGATGTTTGGGCATCCTCTCCTTTCTGTGTTCAATGTGCACTTGTTACAGGAACCATTATTTATAGTCCCACTAAGGCCTGCAGTGGTGAGAGTGAGTCTCATGGGGGAATTGGAAGTGGAGCCACTGCTACCTATAGTAGGAAAGATATACCACCTCACCCCCACAGAACTTCATGCAGGAAATGAACTCATAAATCAAGCAGTAAATTGAGTGTAGGGCTGCGCTTACTCATCTCAAGAGGTCTGCTCCTCTTCCTCCACACACCCCTGCTCCTTTTTTACTGCATGACTAATGCAACACCACAACTTCTCTGCCGCTGCATGTGTGTCTCTCTCTCACACACACTCTGATAAACTCTCATCAAAAAGTGTGGATTTTATTTTCAAGTAAACATTGTAACTCTGGCCTGGAGGCTACAGTGAATGTGGGAGCATCTGAAATGGTGAGGGGGGAAACAGAAAAGTGAGATTAGCTGGGATTTGGGTCCACGAGCAAGCATCAGCATCTTGTCCTACAGCTGAACTCTGACACCTCATTGTGATGCTACTGGTGAGAGCTTGGTGTCTTTACCCGGGCAAAGCCTGCAAGGAAACTCTCTCCTGCTCGCCTCAGGCTATCCTGACAGTCACAGGCCCTGTCCGGAGGAATTAAAATCTCTATTTATCAGGACTCGACTGAAGCTGTCCGGGGACTGACTGGGGAAATGGCACACAGCACACAGGCAGCCTATTCCAACAGTGGGACTCAGATGGAGAGTTCAACATGCTGCGATGTGTCCGTGAAGATTGCTTCTTGACAGCACACTCATTACAACTTCATACTTTGTTTCACTCTTTAAGTAAACTGTGCCACTGCCAGCACCAACCTGAATATGAAGCATTCTTTAATCTTATGTCTAAAAAAAACATAGAAAGAATGACTGGCGTTTTTTTCTTGAACACAAGCAGTGCAACCTGCATGCGCAAGGACGTGTGTGTGTGCGGGTCCGACCTGCTGAGTTGTTCTTCCTTATTAATGCTCAGACTGTGTCGCCTCCTCTAGCTGCTCTCCATCACAGCAGCAGTGGGCAACATTTACTCTGACAAAGAGGGAAGGAGGGAGGAACCTTCACAGCTGCTCCACAATAGAGCCAAAGCGCCTGCGTAAGCACAGATCAGTTCTCTACTGACCTCTGCTGGCGAGACGATGCGGTAAATAGTGTGACTCCTACAGTAATCGAAAGATGTTAGAGGTTCAGTTTATTAAAGAATAAGTTTTGATAATACACTTTAAAATTCCATATAGCTAGAGCATTTTTTACTCAGCATCAAATTTTTTATTCAGCATCTCTGCTCTCTCCCATAATACAGCAGGTAGAAACAATAAAAAGTACAGATTCTACCAAACATCACAATATTACAACTCAAATCCAAAAAGCTGGTCTGCTGTGTAAAAATCTAAATAAAAACAGGATTCAGTTATTTGCAAACACAGTACAACACAGAAAACAGGTGTTTAAACTGAGAAAATGTAGCATTTAAAAAAAAAGAAGAGAAAGAAGGCCATACTGAATTTGATGGAAGCAACATGTCTTAAATAAAAGTTGCGACACAGACATGTTTACCATTAAAGTCTTCCCTGAAAAAACATGTTGTTTGGATAGGAGTCTATTTCAAGAATGGCTGTGTGGCAGGCAAAGTCTGGACCCAAATACAGGAGTCGTGAGACAAGACTTAAACTTAGGAAGCAGCTTTAATACCGAAGAGTCTCCTTATACCTTGTATATACCTATAACCCTATAACACAAAAACACGAGTAAAGAAGGAGGCAGGAATTAACTAACCAAGGAAGGAACACAGAGCCGCAGGGAACACATTTTTGAGGATGACTCAGACAATAAATACACTGCAGACAATGAGGGTAAAATAAAACAGGTGGGAAACAGTAGAAACAAATCAGGGATAATGAGTCAGAGAAGGTCAAACTGAACATAATGCAAAAACAAAATAACATTCAGATTAACACAGAGACATTTAAACTTGGCACAGACAAAAAGGTCAACAAACATGAAGACATGATTGACTGAGGAGACGTGGCACAGAAAGACCAGACAGATGATGACTGGGAACTAACAAAACTATACATAACAAATGCTATGCAAATGAAAGGTAGGTGTGTGGGTGTGTGTGTGTGTGGGGGGGGGGGGGGGGATTATCAAACCAATAACACAAGTCTATAAATGTTTAGAACATAAATCCCTTAAAAACAAAGACAAATCATTAACTCACAAAACCAAAAGACCCAGGGACCGTGGTATATGTTGCTGTATAACCTGTCAGCTGTAAATACCTCACATGTGATGGAGAAATAACAACATTAACGCATCTACGAAGTCTAGATAAAAAACAACGATCACGAGAAGTTCAAATCCGCTTGAACGTGTGTTTTTATTTTTGTTCCTTCTTCTTCTATGGAACTGAAAAGAAAGGACGAAATAATGTAATAAAGAAGCAAACAAAAAAGGCAAAATGAAACAACCACAAGGTGGAGTCTTTCTGCAAGCCTGGCATGCTGTAGGTTAGAGGATCGGAAAGTTTTCAAAATCTTCACATGCATCTATACATGGTGCTTTTGCGTCCCTGTAGATATGCTGGTGCCTCACAATTTCTTCTAACGTGTTCTCTTTTTGTGTTTTTAAATGTGTTTAAAGTTATTTCCTTCCGCTGAAGTGGGAAGATTCTACACCCCTATTCAGCCCCAAATTGAACAGCTGCTCCCTTCCCCCATTTCTTACTGCGTGATGCGTCAAACTCACGCCGGCTAACACCGGAAATGATGTGTTTACTTCGCCAAAGTACAGGTTCGTAGTAATTCTTGAAAAGCTTTGGTATCAAAGCTCGAAATAGACTTTTCAGAGTGACAGATGTGTTTCTACTCGGATCAGTGAACTAGCGTTTCCGCAGTAAAATAAGACATGAACCTGAATTGAATATCGCTATAAATTAAAAATGTAATTCATAAAAATAAAAGAAAATGACGGCTCAGTCAGAAAAAAAAGCTGAGGTTAAACATATAGCATATGGCTAATGTTTGGGAACATTGTACTACTGCGTTTCTGTAAAATGAAATAAAAAGATTTAAATTTAGCTTAAACTTTGCTGCATTGGCATTTTATTTTAAAAGCAAACGAGGAAGTGTCGTATTTATTACGTCTGTCTTGACTGTTGTCTTTTCGGAGCAGGCATTTAGGAATGTGGAGACCAGCAGCTACGTCACCCTCAAATCGCCTGGGATCTCGTCGAAAATAAACTTTTTTAAAGGCCACGAATTAAAATAACAATCTTCCAGGTAAGTTATTTTTCATGTGGTTGTCCAATGTCAAACTTAAGATTAAATATTCACAGTTGTTAGTGATGTGTAATAAGGTTTAATATTGACTTAAGAAAAATGTCCGTTACCCAGACAGGCAGGCATGAAGAGATTTCAGAGTTCTTTTTTTTTTAGCTAGCGGCTTGACTTTTCGGAAAAGCTATTGTGGTCTCTCTTTTTTTCTAAACCGTAACTTGAAGTGTTAAGAAGGACAAGCTCAAGCATGTCTGCTGTTGTTTGACTTGAGATCAAGCAGGGGGATAAAACAAAAGCCTGCCCGAACTTGAAATGACTGTTTAGAGACGTGATGCCGACAGATTAACGGTATTTGCTGTTAGCATGGAAAACGTTTTCCTGATCCTCCCTCGTGCTCCTCCGCAGGTACGTTAGCTCGCCTTTTATTCTGTTTCACACCGTTTAGATGGAGGTGAGTGAGGAGACTTTGTTGTACAGAATAAGCTGATATGCAGGTTACAGCGCACTGTGAACTGTGTGGACACGTTTTGTTGGTCGCCGTTTTGATAACGTTTCTCTCCAGGGACGCTCGCCGCTGTCTCCAAGGTAACGGGGCGGACGCCTAATCTTGCTTGTCGCTTTGTGCTGCTTTAGCAACGGGGGCGGAACCGGAGAGGAGTATCGGCTCTTTGATCTGTTTCTTCGAGTAAAGGCAAAACCAGTCGAAGATGGTAAGGGTGATTGGCTGTGTGAGGACAGCAGCAGCAACATAGGTAGAAGGAGGCTGAGCGGGAAGTGGTGGAATCTGTGCTCTGCTGTTACCTCGCTGAAGCAGATGCTTCTTCATGTCTGTCTTTCTTTCTCTCTCCTAGTGATTGTATTTGATGCTAATGTGAAGCCATCCCTTTCTCTTCTCTTTTTTTCAGCCATTTCACGAGGGGGTCTACTACCCATACACCAGTGACACCCAGGGGACCCACTCGTCAGCCGGGATCCCCTCTCTTCTGAATTCTCCTCTCAGCCAGAACATTGTAAACGGCCACACAGCATCATCTGCACCAGGCATGACTCCGTCCAGCACCACCTCCACCTTTCTCCCTTTCAAGTTCCGCTCACGCAGAGAAAGCGTGGACTGGCGGCGGATCAATGCAGTGGATGTAGACTTAGTAGTGAGCCAGCTGGATGTGGATGCCCTTCAGGAGCACATCAGCATGGTGACCTTCTGCAGCTTGGAGGGGGAGCGATGCCAGCGGTGCCAGACCCCCGTGGACCCAGCTCTGCTGAAGCTCTTGCGCCTTGCTCAGCTCACGGTGGAGTGGCTCCTCCACTGCCAGGACTTTCTCTCCCTCAATCTGCGTGCGGCGGAGGAGAGACTGTCGGCCATCGCCAGGGAGCGTGAGCAGCTGCTGGTTCAGCAGAAGAAGCAGGAGGAGAAGGTGAAGGCGCTGACTGCAGAGCTCAAGCAGCGTAAGAAGGTTATTCGCACCCAGCAGTCGCTGCTCGCCCCACGAATCATCAGCAGCCACAAGGTACCGTTGACAGGCTAAACGCTTTCTCTTTGAGGGCTATTGGAGCTGTTTGAATTTAATATATGTGTGGCAGCAGACATCCACCCCCACCCTCTTTTTTCCTCTCCGAAGGCCCAAGTCTGTCATTGTTCCTGAAACCTATTCACATCTTTGGCTTTGTGCATTTCACAACAGGGTTTCAAGGGAAAAAAGGAAAGCTTTTAGCATGGCCCAAGGAAATTTGCAGCTCTGAAAGCAGTTGTTATGTCCTAACCACAGTCAAGTTCTAATAATCTTTGTTTTCATGCAGGAAAAATCAGATTTAAAGCTGCTGAGCAGATGGTGTCATTTAGTGGCAATTAGTGTATTTTTTTTTATCTTAAAAGGAAAGCAAACCCATCTGCCATCTCATCGCATGTCTGTGAATGCTGTCCCTGTAGGTTATTTATCACACAAATAAAAAAAATCTTCCTGTCCCCTTCAGGTGAACAACTAGCTCTGACCTGGCTAGGCTGTTCCCAAGGCAACAGATATAGTGTGTCATGAGAGCATGTGGTTGCTAGGTGTGCGCTAGAAGCTCAGCTAACAGAGCTGGTTCAATTATTGATAGCGAGGCCATGTGCGTGTGTCCTTTGAGGACCTTTGCTACTTTGGTGCCATATTTCTACAACATGAACCCACACTGCTGTTTTTGAAGACTAATTTAATTTGACTCCTAATTTCCAGAGTTACTCCTAACCAGTAATTTGAATGAGCCCCTCCAAGTCACATGACTGCATTTGAGTTTTTGCTAACATATGTTTTGACAACATATCTGTAGCAATATTTAGTCCCAGGAACAATCAGAGGCAGTGTTAAATGTAGCGTGTGTGTGTGTGTGAGAGCTGGTGTGTGGCGATGTCTGCCGCAGGGAAACATGATCATCACTCATGCTATGTGTCTGTTTGGAAACATGAGCCTAAACTCAGGATGCTGCCATTTGGAGCATGTTTATGTTGCTGGGCTCTGTCTGAAACAAACACATGCTGCATTCATGAACACACAGACAGGTGGTTTGCTCCACTACATTTGTGAAATCTTAGGAATTAGTATCATTTTGTAAGATCGGTTATCACAGATTCCTCAGTTACAATTTATGCAAAATGAATCACCTCACATAAAGATGGATATTTTTAAATATTAAGGGTACTGATAATACTCTTACTGATACAGTTCTTTAACTGCTACCTTATTTGTTACTTTTGTAACTTCTTTAAGGAGAAAAAAAAAACAAAGTGTCCGCTAGTGTCTGCTTGGGTCCCATTGGACATTCCACCTGTCTGTTTTTTTTGTTTATTTTTTGACTGAGCAGATTAGTCCGCGGATAATTGACATTACAATACACCAACTATATATGCACCTTGACTACAAAGCTGTCAGGTCTCCAGCTGTTGGTGCCTGTAAGCGTGTGTTATGCAGTCTTAATACACTGCAGCATAAAAGAGAGCACTGTCCACCACAGTGTGGTAAAATAATAGTAGCATTGGTGTGTTTATGATGAGATATTAAAGATTTTTATTATAAATTTTGAGTTATTACGTAGTGATTTATTTCTGCAGCCAATTTAATTAATGCATTTTTGTGTTCTTTCTTGCTTTTAGTGCCTGCATTGTGAGAAATCGTTCCTCAATGCCTCCTTTCTGCAGAATCACATGCAGCGGAGGCACCCTGATGAGTACGAGAGCAGTAAGTGAAGTTAGGATTGATCTGAAGAACGACATGGAGAAAAATTATGAAGCATGTTGATAACATGCTTACATGCAGTTACAGTGGCCTGCAAAAGTATTCGGCCCCCTTGGACTTTTCCACATTTTGTCACATCATACATGATTCCAAACATTTTTTACAAATAAATAACTGCAAAGTGGGGTGTGCATAATTATTCAGCCCCCTGAGTCAATACTTTGTAGAACCACCTTTTGCTGCAATTACAGCTGCCAGTCTTTTAGGGTATGTCTCTACCAGCTTTGCACATCTAGAGACTGAAATCCTTGCCCATTCTTCTTTGCAAAACAGCTCCAGCTCAGTCAGATTAGATGGACAGCGTTTGTGAACAGCAGTTTTCAGATCTTGCCACAGATTCTCGATTGGATTTAGATCTGGACTTTGACTGGGCCATTCTAACACATGGATATGTTTTGTTTTAAACCATTCCATTGTTGCCCTGGCTTTATGTTTAGGGTCGTTGTTCTGCTGGAAGGTGAACCTCCGCCCCAGTCTCAAGTCCTTTGCAGACTCCAAGAGGTTTTCTTCCAAGATTGCCCTGTATTTGGCTCCATCCATCTTCCCATCAACTCTGACCAGCTTCCCTGTCCCTGCTGAAGAGAAGCACCCCCAGAGCATGATGCTGCCACCACCATATTTGACAGTGGGGATGGTGTGTTCAGAGTGATGTGCAGTGTTAGTTTTCTGCCACACATAGCGTTTTGCATTTTGGCCAAAAAGTTCCATTTTGGTCTCATCTGACCAGAGCACCTTCTTCCACATATTTGCTGTGTCCCCCACATGGCTTGTGGCAAACTGCAAACGGGACTTCTTATGGTTTTCTGTTAACAATGGCTTTCTTCTTGCCACTCTTCCATAAAGGCCAACTTCGTGCAGAGCACGACTAATAGTTGTCCTATGGACAGATTCCCCCACCTGAGCTGTAGATCTCTGCAGCTCGTCCAGAGTCACCATGGGCCTCTTGGCTGCATTTCTGATCAGCACTCTTGTTCGGCCTGTGAGTTTAGGTGGACAGCCTTGTCTTGGTAGGTTTACAGTTGTGCCATACTCCTTCCATTTCTGACTGATCGCTTGAACAGTGCTCCGTGGGATGTTCAAGGCTTGGGAAATCTTTTTGTAGCCTAAGCCTGCTTTAAATTTCTCAATAACTTCATCCCTGACCTGTCTGGTGTGTTCTTTGGACTTCATGGTGTTGTTGCTCCCAATATTCTCTTAGACAACCTCTGAGGCCGTCACAGAGCAGCTGTATTTGTACTGACATTAGATTACACACAGGTGCACTCTATTTAGTCATTGGCACTCATCAGGCAATGTCTATGGACAACTGACTGCGCTCAGACCAGCGGGGGCTGAATAATTACGCACAACCCACTTTGCAGTTATTTATTTGTAAAAAATGTTTGGAATCATGTATGATTTTTGTTCCACTTCTCACGTGTACACCACTTTGTATTGGTCTTTCACGTGGAATTCCAATAACATTGATTCATGTTTGTGGAAGTAATGTGACAAAATGTGGAAAAGTTCAAGGGGGCCGAATACTTTTGCAAGCCACTGTATGTCACTGTCACTTGTCTTTTCAGAGCTGAACTCCCACAGTGAGCAGAAATCTGAGATTAATAGTCTCAAATTGGAGATCAGCAGTCTGAAGGAACAGATTGTTCAGCAACAGCAGGTGTTAGAAGCCAAAATAGCTCAGGTAGGATCACAAAGCAACATCTGAACTTTAATCAGAAAACATTAATCAAATAAAACTGAAAGCTGTGATTTGTAAATTATCTTTGGCCTGGGTTACAATAAAACAATAAAAATAATACAATATTTACTATTTGGAAAACTCTTAATAAAAAGAAGAAAAAGGTGCTTTTTACAGGTGTAAGATGTGCAATGTTGTTATGCCAAAAGGGTTCTCAGCTTTGTGAGATACTCATGGAAAAAAGTGTCTTGAAGCCTTTACATGATGTTTTAAGATCTCAGTGTACTTTTTAGCATCAATGGTGCCTTGGCTAAAGTGAAGGTAACCCTTTTCTGGGGCACTGACACAATCTTACAGCATGATAGAGCTTGACTTCAATTCAATTCATTTTTATTTATATAGCGCCAAATCACAACAACAGTCGACTCAAGGTGCTTTAGATTGTACACTATATCCTATAATAATAGATAATAGACTTTTGGATTAGCTTGTAGCACTGTGGCCCTCCTGTGGTCCAGAAAAGCACATGACATCCTTTTTCTTCCTAATCAACAACAACAACTGAAATGATGACACTACTGATCCCAATACCCCTGTTACACTGTATTACTGCATTGCCAGAAAATAAATTCAAGTCAGAATCACTTCAGAAATAGCTCTTTTTTTTAAACGGCAATTTTCCATACTGTCTATATTCCTAGCTTATCCACTGATCTCACTTTGTAACACTGTCATCACAAAATGCTGCTATTTTATTGTAAGATATGGATCACAGTGCGAAAGCTGTTTTTGAGAGCTTTGTGGTCACTAATGAAGCTCATGTTAACGGTTGTGATTCTAGGAAAAAGAACAACAATCGATGCACAAAGACCTGTTGAGAGAATTGGACCGTTTTAAGGCTGAGGAGATGGCGCGCATGGACAGAAAGATAGAAGACAGCAGGGACGGCATGCGCAGAGAGATGGAATTTCTTTACAACCGAAATATTCAGGCTCTCAATGTATGAAATCAGTATTTTTTGGTATACCACTGATTTGATCTTCAGGGTGTCTTTTAATCATTCCTATAATCTTTCTTATCTGTTTCCATTCATAGGAAGTAAATCAGAATCAGACAGCCAAGCATGAAAGGTCAGTCAGCCCTGTGCACTCACAGCCAGAGAGAGATGTGGACATGTACAAAGAGACGCAGATCCAAGCCATCCAAAAGATGGAACACCAGCTGAAGAAACAGGTCAGTCTTGAGATTGTTGCAAAACCCAAAGCGATTTTATTTTTAATGCCACTTAAATTGCTAAAAATGACTCTTATAGGATAAGAAGTGGGAATCCAGACTGCAAGAAATGAAGGTTCAACACGAGTCTGAAAAGAATCAGGTATGCTTTAATGTTCATCCTGATTAAAGCATATGCAGTATTAAACAAGCTTCTTTTGAAATGAACCAGCCGGAAAATTCATCCTCTTCCCGTTGTCTTTCAGCTGCTGAATGAGCTGAGCAAAATGCAGTCTTCTTTATCGGAGTACCAGGAGCAAAGCCAGAGGCAGCAGCAGGAGATGAGGAAGAGGCTGCAGGAAAAGGAGCAAACCATCAAGGCTCAGAGGGAGCAGGTTAGCTCACACAATCACAGTGGCACAGTAATCGCCTCACTGCACAATTATATTGAGAGAGGAAGTAAGGCGAGGGTCCGGTGCTTGTTAAGGATATCCTGTATTTGCTACATGGGCTTGTATCGACATGAGATGGTGTACATTTGGCTGGAAGCTACTTGTGCTTTTCCTGGAGTAGTTCAGTTTTTAGATTATAAACCAGGAAAACCTTGAAGATACTGGATCATGTGAGTGTAAGTGACATTTGTTTTCTCCCCCAGATAAAGACCATTTCCTCAAATCCACCTACAAAAGTAGCTGAAGTACCAGGTATGGATTCCTTTTAATAATACCACAGTCACAGCTGTAGGTGGCATTCTCCTGTAGCTTGTGTGTGCTTGCATTAGCAATGTGCAACCACTCCACTGCCTTTCTACATCACATCTGTTTTTGCTGGAACAGCCACCTGTGTTTGAAGCATAGAATTGTCTATTCAGTAATAGATGCCTGTATTTAGAGTGGTGCTAGGGTTCTAAGCTGTGCGCGTACGTAATCGCGCACGGCTGGCACGGTCTCGGTGCACAGAAAATCTGCATTGCGCACAAAAAACAAAACAAAAATCTGACCTGAATTTAAATTAAAATAAATACGTTAACAATTCATTCTGTTTTGCAGTGTGAGTCAGTCAGTGACTGGCTGCTCCAGCCAATAATGCGATTCACATTCGTATATACGCAGCTAATCAACGTTGTTGACAGGCTATGACAGCGTCCTTATGTGCCGACACCGGTGTTTTAGCTAGCAAAGCAGCGTGGATGATGTGGAGTGAAGCCACGTTAATGACAATGTGTACAACCACTGGAGATGTGAGCAGGACAGACGGAACAATTGATGGAAAAAGTGTGGACTTTATACCAGTTTTTAAATTGTGTTGATAGGCCACGTAAAACCAGAGTTATGATAAAAATATATGCAATGTTTGGTTTTTTTTCCTGAATACTATCGTTGTTTATATTTACTGCAGGAAGAAATGGTAAAAACTGTTTTATAAGGAAAGCACTCTCCGCCTGTGAGCAAAAGCAAAACCAAAAAAAAAACCCCACCCTTTCCTATTGGTGGAAAAATGTACCATGTCAACCAATCAAAAAATGATATGGCAACATGGAAGTTTTAGGAGTGACGGCGGTGTTTTGAGATGTGAGATGTGACAAAATGTGGGAAAGTTCAAGGGGACCGAATACTTTTGCAAGCCACTGTATACTGTAATTTGCAGACAAACAGTTACAGGACTCTCTCCCAGAACACAGACTCATAATACAAGTCAGAGCTTTATAAAAAAAAAAAAAAAGAAAGAAAGAAAGTTGTGTTTTCAAAATTGGAATTCAAGTTATTTTTACTTCCAATAGTGTTAACATACTACACAGGTCATGAACAAGATTTTTTTTTAATTTTCATTGTAAGTGGACTAAAGCACTTAATTAAAAGTAGTCTAACATAAATGTAAATGCTGTAATTTGATTATTTTAATAAACCATGTAACTTGAATGGATTCGATGCTGGTGTGACCACAGTGCACACGTCTGCTGTTGCTCACAGTGGTCCAAGGGACCGCTCAGGGAGCTTGTGTGTTTTCTCAGATACATGAAAAATTAGGGAACATTGGTGCTAGGCCTTTATATAGGTTTACAGTAAATCACCTTTTGGTCAGCAGTATGTAGATTATAAATCATTTTACTGGCATCACAAAAAAAATAAGTAAATAAACCAGCAATAAATTAAACTACACGTCCAAAATAATAAATAATCAACTCTTATGCTGTGTTAGAAAAAACAGACAAAGGGCTATAAGGAGTCATTGTGTCCTAATATGCCAACTGTGCTGCTCTTACAGAAATGATGACACTTTTCTGTGGTTTGTTTGCATTCATTTTCTGTCAGACAATTTCAATTTGGACTTATTCTTCCAGACATTGTGGCACAAGTTAATCTGTCTGTGGTAAAAACGCATCAGACTTGAGTAACACTCGATCATCACTTCATCTTGTCAGTTGTACAGAGGACCTGTTCAGCACAGAACCACCATGAGCAGAAATGAAGCGGTCTAATTTTTAAAATCAAACTTTCATATATATTACTCTGAAACACCAAAAGCTAAAGTAGTTATTTATGCATCTCATCTGCATGATGGTATCTGGAAAAGTTTGTATCGCATATGAAATTACATTGATATAGTGGAAGCAGTGGTATAACTCTGACTATAACTATAGTCTATATATAGTTTATACTGTAATGCTATAACAAGGAAATAACATTTCTGATCTTAATGCCACACTTTTCATCTTTGTTTCTGTTTTTCAGTCACTGTCAGTCCTCCGGCTTTGGAGCCTAAACAAAGAAGAGTTGTAGTCGGTAAGTTAATAGAAGCGGGCCATCAGAAGCAACATTTGTCACTCCCAGTGAGGCTGTGCATGTGCTTTTGTGCACAAAAGATTTAGCGTTTTGTGTTGTTTTTCTACTGCTCATACTCAGTATTCATTTTATCTGACCTTCTGACTTACCTGGACCTCATGCTGTCCAATTAGAGGAGCCAGTCTCTGTTCTTAAGCTGGATCCTATTCAGGAGGTGTCAGAAGAGGAGAAAGGTAAAATACACTAAAGACATTAAAACCAGCAGATCCAGCTGATTGCATGCTGCTGCATGGATAAATCAGTCTCCTCTGAGTGACCGTTTTCCATGAGTGCATTCGGACTGAGATCATCTTATTCTGTACTGACACAAAGGACGTTAAGATGACCTTAGTACACTAAAGCATTTTGGAAAGCCAACTCTTGGCCTGTGTATATTCTGTGATGCTGTCATCATCATGTCCATTCATCATCTTGTTGCCTTGTTGTTGACAAATAAACTTAGAGACATTCTCCTCCTCTGCAGTCACATCTACCCAACTCCACCTGTGGTTTGGAGCTTCCTGTGAAAACTGCCAAATGCATGCTCATTGTATTCTCTTATTTCCCCTTTGCTGTCTGTAATTGGACCATGAATGTCCTGAACAGCTCGACTGACTCACTGAGATGTCCTTTACAGACTCGAGCAGCCAGTCAGACAGAAAGGTGGTGGAGAAGAAGCCTGAGCCGGCTCCAGAGAAGAAGCCAAGGGTGAACACGAGCGCTTTGAAAAGGAACTCCAACATAAAGAGAGAGATACAAGCAGAGCTTGAACAGGCTCTGATCAAGAAGCTGGAGAACTTGGGGGTCAAGCCTGTATGTTGCACATTCCTAATCAGCAATACAAGGAAGAATATGTACCATTATGCTAATCTGTAATGCTAATGTTATTCCCTCTACCTCTTCTAAAAGGATCAGAGTGGTCTAAAGAACAAGGAGCTCACTGCGATTCTGTCCAAGCTGGATTCAAAGCGGGAGAGTGTTGCAAAGTCGATGTCTGGCTACTGGAACCACCGGGAAGAGATAAAGAGCATTGTGGAGCAGAAGCTGGGTGCTCAAAGCACCAGCAATCCTGCTGCATACTCTCAGCCTAGATCCAGACACCCTGTTCAAGGTGCTTTCCAGTTCTTAATCATCCAAAAGCCTCTTAGTGCATGAGATCATCTTCTTAACCAACAAGAAATAATACACTGTGCTTTTGTCAATTATATTGCTGTTTGAGCTGCTGTTAGATTTGCTGCTCCTTTTACAATCAGAATTTTTCATCGCATGTGGGTAAAGTTGAATTTTATTTTATTTCATTTGACAATGACTGCATGTGCTTTCCACAAGGTAGGTGTAATCTGTTATAGCTTGTTTGCTGCCACATAAGCTGATTTAAGTTCTGACACACTGTCAGTGACTGAGCTGCTAATTGTGTTTACTTGACTCGTTTTTCTCTTCATTCAGTGTTGCAGATCCGCCCTCGCTCCAGCAGCCTGCCCTCCAGAGCCAGCCAGGGGGCGTCTGCTTCTGCAATCAGACAGCCTAAGACCCCTCAGCCAGCACCAAGGACCAAGGCCACCGCCCAACTCAAGACCTCTACACCCAACTCCAAGACAGCCTTAAAGAGCTTTGCTATCAAGTATGACAAAAAGTTCATTTATCAGTCTTTGTAAAAGAATAGTTTGTCCATAAATGTCCACTCAGTATTTACATGGTTTAATCATAGCTGTGATAAATGTTCTAAAGTCATCTTTGATGAGCCATTGAAAAAAAACTCACACAGGTTTGAACCATTTAAATATAGCACGCTGTTACTTATATTACTGGTCTGTTCATCATCAGTTCAGTGGAGCAAAGTTAAGGTTTAAAACTTTTGCCATTTACTGAAAAAAATCAAAGTGTTTAAGTATGTCTCAGTGCTTGGTTGTGAACATGGTTATAGGCATAAATGAACCCGTGGTAAAGCAAGGCTGCAGGGAATTTTATATTTTTAATATTTGTTTAGAATACGACTATATGTAGTGAGCTTTGCTGAGTTCTGCTTTTCTTTTCTGTTTGCATTTGCACCTCCAGTAGGAATGTTAACGTGATAAAATAGCAGATGGTTACCATAGCAGCAAGACATCCGCAACAAAAAGGTAGAGGTCGCCATAATCAGAGTTGTGTGTTTGTGTGTGTCCTGGTTTTCATGGTAACAGTGTGCTGTTAAGCCCCAGTGCCTGCAGCCAGGTAATGGGTAGGTTGGACTTTAGTATAGAGTGCTATCCGTTTGCTGTGAGGCTAGTATGCTATGCTAGCACACATGAAGCAGCTGGGCTGGGTCAGTACAGGCTGTGACACACAGGTGCTGAGGTCTTTTGTAACCTTACTTCAGTATTTTTTGTCTCCTTTTCTTCTCTGTGTAGAATCATAATAATAGTTTAGTATCACGACCAACACTTTGGAAAATACAAATGTTCTATTTCAGTTCCATTTGGTTGTTTCTGGAAATTCCCACTTTTTTCTCTTTTTTTTCTTTCTTGATTTTTTTTGTAATAACATTTTTGAAATGATTGGGCACAAAACAGGTGTTGTACTGTCAGGATGTGGCAGGTAAACCTGTATAAGACTCAGTGCTGGATACACATACAAACAGTGAAAGAGTGTAGGATGTTCACTTTTGTCAGATGGGGTGGGGCTTGTATATCACGGCTGATGTGGTCTGATCATCCAACACCCCCAGCAAGGAACACATCTCTGACCGGGGTATTTTTTGTAAGGAAAGTGCTTCCAAGTGCAGTGTGACACATCAACAATTTTGTAATCATTTTCCAGGAAATTGCAAAGTCTGAAATACCATTAAGAACACTGTATCATTGTCAGCCTCATGCTGACTTGTCATAGACTGCTTAAGTTGTATCATTTTGAACATCAACTAGGAACTACGGCTTTTTTCAGGGGTCTCAAACTTGCGGCCCATATTTTGACATGAATAAATATAAAGCAGTTTGGCCCTTGAAGTACACTTTTATTTTGTTAAATACAAACAAAATGGTAGCTGAAGTGCTGCCACGTGTCCGGCCAGAAAGAGAGGAGTAGTGTGTTTATTTGGTAGTTCAGTGAAAGGCTTCAGTTAGTTAAGAGTGAGAGAAATAAATTGCGATCACGTTTGCAGTTTTGACCTGTTATACAATGTTTGAAACAAAACACTACATTTTTGGAAATATTTGTGGGTGTTTTTTTGTTTGATGTTTGGGGGGGGCAGGGGGGGGTGTTGTACTACTTGAACACTAAAGTGGCCCTCCAATGAAGTGACAGTGCCAGCATTGGCCCACAGCTCATTTAAGTTTGAGACCCCTGGCTTTATTATCATTGAAGTTCTTAAAAAGTTAACACTTTGACTTCTCGGTTATTTGAAACAGAAACTAAATGCAACACTGTTCTGATCACTGTCAACTTAGTTATGTGCAGCAAAAAAACTGTTATTTGTGTCATTCTTAAGGACTCCTCCCTTCAGTTCAGAGGAGGAATCGGAGGATGATGTCACAGAAGAGGATGAGGAACAGCCCCTAAAACACCAGCAGGGGAAATCACCACAACCCAGATTTAACCAAGCAACCCAAATCCAAACTAGAGCTGACAAAGCCAGTCCTGTCCAGGACAGGCAGGCTATTGTCAGGCAGTCGCCTATCTCCAGCATCCAGTACTCCAAACTCTTAGTGGGTGGTGTAACCAAGACTGCGGTCACAAAACTAAAGAGCGATGAAGAGGAAGATGATTGGTCAGAAGTCAGTGAGCAGCAGGAGACTGACCTCCAGAATTACAAAGACCAGAACGGCAATGTGGAGAAGAAAAACCACGGGAAAGGTTAGTTAGGTTTGATGTTTTGAAGGATCTGTGTAAAATGACATTATACAACATACATGTTCACCCTTAGGCCCCCTCCTCCATTTAGAGATGCTCTTTCCATTTTCATGTTGCAATGCTGTGGTTATAGCCGTTCCTCAACTCCCTGTGAATGGTACTATCTGGATTTTGATCAGTGGTTGTTGATTAAAGACCATTCACAGAATGTGGTTTATGCTATTATAGTTTGCCTGTTATGTAAGATTCCAAGGTATTGTTCCAATGCCTTAAAGTGTAAATTGTGTGTTATGTCTTTTTTACAGAAAACAAAATCAGTGACCTGGCGAGAAAAATGGAGAAGCAGTTTGCTGAGAGAGCAGTCAAGAAACCACCAGGTGGCGTTAGCATCTTACCAGAGAGGGCGGATGAGGTTCAGGAACTCAGTGTAAGATGATGTGATCTCAGTGGATTGCTTTGATTTGATACTGCATAAATAAAAATGTAAGCTGTCATCGCAAAATTAAAAATGATCCATAATGCTGAAACCATAATGTACTTGCTGGCAGTACACAGATCTAGAGGAGAGCAGCGAGTGGATGGTCTCCTCCTTAGAGGACCGACGGGATGTGTCAAAACCAGCCCAGGATTCAGGACCAATGAGGAAAAGCCTGGAATCACGAAGCACCAGTGTCTGGGGAACCTCCACAGAGAAGGGTCCTAAATCAGGTCAGTGCCACTTTAATGCAGATGAATGTTTTACTGCCTCTCGTGGTCTTCATAGGAGGACATGTTGACATTTGGAGTATGAAGTTTCTGTCTCATGCTGTCTGTGTGTTGTCGTGTGGCTCTCAGGTCTAACTGAAGCTGGAACAGGAAGCACGCTAAAGAGCAGCCTGTGCTCCCTGAGTGACATCAGTGACTCTGAGGACATCAGCTGATCACACAAAGAAACCTCAGCCACCTCCTCTGACAACTACAATCAATCATAAAAAGCCATATTATAAAAGCTGTAAATAGAGGAAAGCAATATTTCACAAAGGTAGCTAGGATTCAGAGGTTGGCATAGAAAAGGTGGCCATCTAATCAATACCATAGACCTCGAAACTCTCTTCTTGCCTTAGTCTTTTTTACTGTTTATCTTTTAATAGATTGTCTTCTGTTTTTCTTATTTCGTTTTTTACTCATATACAATCCAAACTTTAAATGAGATACTGATTTTGGTACTGTATGTAGAGTGGGTACGATTTTGTATATCCCATTTTATAATGTATGTGACTTTGTAAATAAAATATTTATACAAGCAATCATAGATTTTTCTTATGAAATGATTTCAAGCAAGTAGTTTTTTGCATGCTTCCAAGTTTTGCTTTAATGGAAGTATTCTTAATGTCAATAAACACAATGAAATATGTCCAATGAATGAAATAAAACAATGAGCTGTACAATAGGAAGCCTTAACATGTCACAGGAAACAATTTTTTGAGATGCCTATTCTGTGGATTTTGAACATAAAACTTCATGTGACAACATTTCAGCATTAATTCAACTGCTAAATATACAGAATGTGCAAAATATGAGATATCTGCAAACCAGTTTCAATGCAGTCTTGTCTAAAACAGCCTAATAATTAACTGACATCATTATGTTACAGTCTATATTTTTAATTCAATAAGATAAAAACTAGAATATACTTTAAATGCTTGAAATTGTTAAAAATGGCAGGATTTGTGGAAAATTTTGGGTCAATTTTTGCTGTAATTTTGGGGGTAAACAATATTATTTAGCTATAATAATATTATTTCATTTATTTTATATAGCACCAGTTCACAGTCTTCAAGGCAAGCTATCTGAGCCTGGCGTCAGATGAAAGTTAAAGTAGACCCAATATGCCTTTCCTTATATTCAATCAAAGATTTACTTTCAAGAAATGTGAAAATTAGAGAGAGAACATGCAAAACTGCATTAAAAGACTCCAAGAATTAAACACGTAAGGAGCATAAAACAAACTCAGTAGATTCCCTTGAAACTGATCTTATGAGATAAACTGAGTTCTTGTCAGGGGCGATTCTAGAATCAGAGCTTTGGGGGTGCTGAGCACCCAGAGAGCTGCCCAGCCAGGCAAGATAAACCTGTCTCTGTCAGTCCCTGCATCCTTAAATGTTGTCCCGAGTTCTCTCTGACTGTCACTTTGGTGCATTTAAACCCCTGTTCCTCCCTGTCCTCATTGTCTGTTGTCTTCATCTCCGTTATTAGTCATCATAATTTTACCATCTCTGTGCAAGTCTGCAAATTTCTTTATTAAATCATAAGATTCTTAAATTCATCAAGTCTCTCTGTGCCTGGGTCCTCGTCACAAAACATGACATCACTGTTTTGTACATTTTAACACAATTTAATTCCCACATTTGTGAAAGAAAAACAAAACACTTTTTTGAAAAGTCTGTAACAAAATCATCAAATCTGATAAAGGTTATTTAAATGCTGCAAAAGAAGAATGGATTGGAATAAAAAAATACATATCCTAACCTTAATTACTGGGGGAGAATAATGAATGATGCTCATAGTGAGTAAAAAGTAAACTGAGTGCATTTTTGGACAGAGATTTACTTTTAATGTGTATGTATAATATAATACAGATAAATAAAAAACACTCCCAAAACAGAATAAATTATTACAAATAAATTATTACAAAATGTTAATAAAAAACTATAGAAATGGAGGCAACTTTGCCTGTGGTAGAATGTATACAATGTATGAAAAAATCTTTACTGCAGATACTAATTTTACTAATTTAATAATACTAATTTTATGTTGTAAGATTTATGAGTTTCATGCTTTCATAGTGGTCCTTAGGAGAGCTTGACATTTTTATCAGGTGGTACACACTGTAAAAAGTTTGAGAAACACTGATAAGTGTATGTGTGCTTTTGGAAAACATTTAAAGCTGCTGTACAGAATCTTTGAAACAAGCTTAAAACATTTTTAGAATATAAACAGAGCACTCTGCTTCTCTTTACAGCTCCTCACTCCACCAGGGCTGTTTGGCTCTTTCTGATAGTGTGCAAATGTGATGTACGTACTGCGGCAGTCATACAGACAACTGGACGCTCCAAATGTTGGCCTACCTATTACTGGCTGAGGTTTTAGTAGAGTTGTGGCTGAACCACATAAAAATATATCATTAATTTTAATCTCCCCAATCAATGATAATGTTATGTTGGAATGTTGTTAAAGAGGGTCAAAAATGTTTCAACACAGTTTGTTTTGCAGATTCTGTATAGCAGCTTTAATATAGGGAGGACACAACTTCCAGATTGTGTGAGTAAAATCAGGTTTTTTCTCTTTGTCAGTTTAACAGTTTCTGTTGTGCCTGTCACTGTTCCCTGTCTGTTTTCTTACCTGGTTCTTCCTGACCTTGTACTTTCTCCTCACATTCCCCTCTTTCCTCTCTCCCTCTTTGGACTGACAATCATACACAAATAGATTGTATTCAATTAGATGAAAAATTAAATTAATATAAAAAAATACTATTAAGATCACTAACAAAAAGTCCTCTCTCAGTGTACTTTCAACCATAAGGCAAATAACCAAACCACATGAACATCTAATAAAAGATATAAATATTGAAACACTGATCCAACATTATTTTTGATTGACGGATCATTTGATTTTACACTTTTACCCGAATGTGGCTCCTTTATGAACCTGGCTGTCTCTGTACACACACACACACACATACACCAGGAGTTATAAGGTTAATGGGCATTCAGTCAGTTAGCTAGTTAGTTAGTTAGCTAGTATCCATTTCAAACAGGACAGTGGTAACAACAGCAGGCTACGGAGAATTTAAAGTTTTAGATTTTAAATAGTCTGCATACATTTCAATGTTAGCAACAGGACTGCGAAATGTCGCTGAATTTACTACAGAGCAGGACGGATTGTAGGGTAGCAAACATCGTTGGAAAACACGTTTTCAACACTGCAGGTTACCTGGTGTAATGTTTTTCAGCTAAAAAGAAACATGGTCTGACTCCTACCAACTATATAAAGAGTAACTGAAGGTTAAATGCAGCTAATGTGTCCTGTTTTAAGCCAGGCACTTACACCTAAGCTCAGCTGCGTCTCAGCCACCATCGCTCTGCTAGAGCCAGAGCAGGGGAGAGTTGGAACAAACCATTTGGGGGGGGGGGGGGTTATCTATACTTTTGTTGTTAAAATGTTACGTCTCAAACAAGTACAGTACTGTATGCTTTTTATATTTTTAGTAGTGTGTCACACAAACAGCAAATATTGCCAAAAAAGTAAGAAATCTTTGGGGGTGCTTTGATTCATATTGGGCACCCCCAAAAATGGGCTAAAATCGCCCCTGGTTCTTGTCATACACACTGAAAGTTTACATTTCAGCTTTTTGTAATGATCTTGTTCTTTTTTTCAACAACATTTTGAGGTTATCTGCTGATCTGTAGGATTGCAACATCTACCAAGTATACAGAAAACATTGTCTTTTTATTCGTTTATTTAATCTTGAGCACCATCTTCTGGCATCTCAGCAGAAGTACAGGCTCAGTACTACAGTAAGGACTTTTTAAGAAATATGAGAAATTGATCACTGTATGTGGCACTCGTTCTCAATGAAGAGCATTACCGATTAAATGCACTTTCGTTGATTTCCAATTAAAGTATGTCATTTTTATTTATAAAATGCTTTGTATTTAGCGAGTGATGAATAAAGTGCTTATCATTAAGGACAGAAGAAAAATACAAAAATAAATAAATGAATAATAAGAAATAATTCAAAACGGATTTTAAGAAGTGACTTAAAAATAGACAATGGCAGCAAATTCCACAACTTAGGCGCTGTCACAGCAAAAGCTCTGTCTCTCTGAGCTTACGCTGTGTCCTGGCACATCTAAGAGCAGATGATTGGCTTACCTGAGCGACCAGGAGGGTGAGTGCAAATGGTACAATGTAATGTACAATGTGCGACGTAGGTACAGAATACTTTGTACCTACATTGTTTTCAACAGACTGGAAATAATTTTTTAAAATCTCTTTATTAAAGTAAGATTTTTGTGTATGTTTCATGTGTATCGGGTGATCAATCAATGCAAAAGAAAAACAAGTAACATATTGAAAGGCAAGATATCTGAAGACGTGTAGAGGTGACAAAATAATTGTGTTGTGGATATAGTGATGCTCTTTCTCTCTTTTTTTCATAAGCATGCATTATATGCCTGCTTTAACAACACATACAGTCAAAAAGTAATGTCATGAATGAAAGTGTCAGAAAAAAGTAGAAGCTTTCTCATTTAAGCAAAAACTGGGGATAAAATAAACATTTAAAAAACTACTAAAGCTACTAAAGTTAGCTATTAACTGTCTTGTGGAGAGTTAGTAGCAAAATTGATCCCACCTTTATCATGATCAGCTCAAGCTGGAAGATGCTCTCCTGATTGCAGATTCATACAGCAACAGCCAGAACCTGTAGAGCCGTATGGTCAAATTCACAAACTAGCCCTGCAGCAGATCACTGATGTGCTGTCTGAGCCTCCTGTCTGGAGTGGCGACAGCTGAGGGTTTCCAGCTTTTTCCTCTAAAATTAAAAGCTTTAGTCGGAATGTTGGAACAGCTTGGGAAAGAGGGGAGACTAGAACTGGAGTGTGGGTTGCATGTCACCAGACTGCTGTCCAAACTGCCATTCTTCGAGCGCAGTTTAAGTGGTTCATCAATCCTCTTCAGTCACCAATGCCGACCTTACCAGATTTTGCAGAGTGGCTCGAGTACAAAGTCTGTATTCAAGATCATGATGTGTATTTCCATCATCCTCAACAATGTGTCCATCAAGGGAAGGATGCAAAGCTGATACCAAGCAGAGAGCAGCAACAGCAACTACCACCATGTTATTGGGCTATGGCTCTCCTGCTAAGAAATCAGAGACATTAGAATGGTGTTGGGATGGTCAGTTTTTCTTCTCAATAGCCTCCACCACAGACCCTGGGAAACAGTTCTGGGTCAGTGATTCCAGAGAGAATTCACTGCCACTGAACTCTCCAAACACTCACATCCAGTTGATGCACTGAAGACCTATTGTGACCTGCAAGGTATTCCCCGTCAACCATTGTTGCTGAATGGCTCTGAACCCATCTCCTGACTCTAGTAGAGTCTGTACATCTGGGTCGGCAAGGAGGGCCAGCTGCACTCATGACACGACTCGGTTTGACTCTGCAGGGTCCGGCCAAAGTTCTCCTACATCAGGCCTCCACTCCTCAGTGTCTATTAATGAGCACGCTGACTCCCTGTGCTAAACTTCTCAGTAATGTGGGCAAACCCTGGCAGATGAATGCTCTCCTGTGACAGAATGAAAGGGCTATTCTTAGGTGTTCAACCTATGTGTTCAAAACAGGATACTATGACTGTCAAGATGCTAGAGGAGAAGACTATCTGAATGGTAGTGGATGGCACTGGTACAGCACATGTGCGTCAAAGTCTTGTGTGCAAGCTTCACAAACAACAGATGTGTGCATATATATATATATATATATATATATATATATATATATATACATACATATATATGTGTGTGTGTGTGTGTGTGTGTGTGTGTGTGACTTTGGCGACAGTGGGAAGGAAAAACTCCCTTTTAACAGGAAGAAACCTCCAGCAGAGGTTCAGGGAGGGGCAGGGCCATCTGCTGCGACCGGTTGGAGTGAGAGAAGGAAGACAGGATAAAGACATGCTGTGGAAGAGCGACAGAGATTAATAGCAGGTACAATTCAATGCAGAGAAGTCTATTAACACATAGTGAGTGAGAAAGGTGACTGGAAAGGAAATACTCAATGCATCATGGGAATCCCCCGGCAGCCTACGTCTATTGCAGCATAACTAAGGGAGGATCCAGGGTCACCTGGTCCAGCCCTAACTATATTCTTTACCAAAAAGGAAAGTTTTAAGAAAGTTCCACATAAGAGGGGCCTGAAAACTGAAGGCTCTGCCTCCCATTCTACTTTTAAATACTCTAGAAACAACAAGTAGGCCTGCAGTGTGAGAGTGAAGTGCTCTAATGGGGTGATATGGTACTACAAGGTCATTAAGATAAGATGGGGCCTGATTATTTAAGACCTTGTATGTGAGGAGCAGGATTTTGAATTCAACAGGGAGCCAATGAAGGGAAGCCAAAACAGGAGAAATATGCTCTCTCTTTCTGGTCCCTGCCAGTAGTCTTGCTGCAGCATTTTGGATTAGCTGAAGGCTTTTCAGGGAGTTTTTAGGAATTTCTGATAATAATGAATTACAGTAGTCCAGCCTGGAGGTAATAAATGCATGAACTAGTTTTTCAGTGTCACTCTGAGACAGGATATTTCTAATTTTAGAGAATTTGCACAAGTTGTTGTCTTGGTCAAAAATGACTCCAAGGTTCCTCACAGTATTACTGGAGGCCAAGGTAATGCCATCCAGAGTAAGAATCTGGTTAGATACCATATTTCTAAGATTTTCAGGGCCGAGTAACATAACCTCAGTTTTATCTGAATTAAGGAGCAGAAAGTTAGCGGCCATCCAGGTCTTTATGTCTTTAAGACATTCCTGCAGTTTAATTAATTGGTGTGTGTTATCTGGCTTCATAGATAGATAGAGCTGGGTGTCATCTGCATAGCAGTGAAAATGTATGCTATGTCTTCTAATGATACTGCCTAAGGGAAACATGTATAATGTAAACAGAATTGGTCCTAGCACTGAACCCTGTGGAACGCCATAGTTGACCTTTGACCTTGCATTTTTGACTCATGCAAAAATTGGAGTCTATTAGATAGATATGATACAAACCACTGCAGCACAGTACCTGTAATACCTACAGCATGTTCTAATCGCTCTAATAGGATATTATGGTCAACAGTATCGAATGCTGCACTGAGGTCTAGCAGGACAAGCACAGAGATGAGTCCACTGTCAGAGGCCATAAGAAGATCATTTGTAACCTTCACTAAAGCTGTTTCTGTGCTGTGATGAACTCTGAAACCTGACTGAAACTCTTCAGATAAGCCATTCCTCTGCAGATGATCTGTTAACTGTTTGACAACTACTCTTTCAAGGATTTCTGATATGAAAGGACGGTTGGAGATTGGCCTATAATTAGCTAAGACAGCTGGGTCTAGAGATGGCTTTTTGAGTAAAGGTTTAACTACTGCCAGCTTGAAGGCCTGTGGTACATAGCCAATTATTAGAGATAGGTTGATCATATTTATGAATGAAGCATTAATGAATGGCAGGACTTCTTTGAGCAGTTTTGTAGGAATGGGGTCTAAAAGACACGTTGATTATTTGGAGGAAGTAATTAATTAAGTAATAATTTCTCTAATGATTAAAATTTTATTTGTGAAGAAGTTCATGAAATCATTACTAGTTAATGTTAAAGGGATGGTTGGCTCAACAGTACTCTGACTTTTTGTCAGCCTGGCTACAGTGCTGAAGAGAAACCTAGGGTTGCTCTTATTTTCTTCAATCAGTGATGAATAGTAAGATGTTCTAGCTTTACAGAGGGCTTTCTTATAATATACCTTACCTTATATTGTAAGGTAAAGACCCTACAATAGTATACAGAAATCCCAACATCCCCTATGACCAAGCACTTTGGCAACAGTGGAAAGAAAAAACTCCCTTTCTGCTGGAGGTAGAAACCTCCGGCAGATTCTCACAACCCTCTGGCAAAACCAGGCTCAGGGAGGGGCTCAAATTATTTTTCCACAACACAAACCAGGCATGAACATGAAGAACTCAAAAAGAAGTTTTAAAATGCTTATCAACCACTTGATCAAAATTACAAAAATGTTCAGTTTGTATGGTAAATAAGAGTAACAGGTTGGACATGTTATGCTTTAACACATCAGTTAGCCATTCTGAAATATCAAGAAAAAGATGAAGATGAATTGGTCCCCTCATTAAGTCCCCAATGAGGGGACCCATTCAGAGGGATTTACATAAGAGTCACTGGTGGCACAGGCAATTCAGGGACACAACTTTATTGCAGAGATTTTAAGCATTAAAAAACTTGCAAACAGAAAAATTGGTGCAGAATATTATAAGTAAGGAAATGCACCAGTAATACATTAAAGGCCAATTGTTAAACATTTTATAACTTATATTAGCAACTGAACTTGTACAAAGATGATTGGAGACATGGAATTTTGAGGAGGTTGGCCAATTTTTATACAAAATACACCTCTTCCATCTTGTGGACTCAAATGTAATTTACAACACCAACCAGTAAGAGCAATGTCTCCTTTATGCTACAGCTTCATATTGTATGGGTAATCATACGTTTTCTGTTCTCTTCACTCTTGGTTCCCTCTTGCTCAGACGAAGCTGTCTCTGCCCAAGGTTTGATCTGTCTTATTTGTTGCTCTGGTTGTTCGGCCATCCATGCCTTTGTTATACAGTGGGGGCACTAATGTCACTCTGGAGGATGGGGGCGGCATCATGTATGTACGTCTGGTACGGGCAGTGGTGTAGGAAACTGGTCTCTGTGGCCTTTGGGTGGAACTGATGCTAGAAAAACAGGAGACACAAGGTGAGGTAATCCAAGCTGTTATTGGTTGCTAGTTCTGGCTTGCTATACAGGCAGCCACGAATAGAGAAAGGTTATCACTTTACAACCTTTAGGGACTTATTTATTTTACTCACCATGATGGTAGGATTTCTTTCCCAGACAAATAGGCCAGCACTGCCCCTGCACAAATAAGAAGAAGGGATCCTCCCCAGCCAACAAAAATTGCCGCTCCAAGTTCAAACCTGAAGTGAATGCAGATGTGTTTCATTGCATGCATTTTTAAAGTTAACATCTATTTTTAAAAATCAGCTACTATAATATGAATACCACTTGAAAATTACTCACTTCTGTGACCTGAAATTTGGATTCTTAAATTCAGTTATGACTCTGTTAGCCCACCACGAGTAGGTGATCATGCCGCAGCCCCCTACCAGAAAAGAGGCTGTATTTTAAAACCTCTTTTTGGCTATTTTGAAAACTGATCAACCAACATATATGTACTGAAGGATTGTTTACCTGAAGCCAGGTAGGTGATAGCACCAGAAAATGTCACCCTTGAATTGACAATCTCTGTCCCGCCTATTTTAGTACATTTCATCCCTATGAGTGTGAGGACGCCACCGAAGAAGCCTGTGATGACAGCACAGACCGCCAGTGCTCTGCAGGCGTGCAAGAACACTGAAAGAAAACAAATACAGTTTATGTTAACATAACAGTTGTGCATTTTATTAAGATAACCTAAAGAAATTTGTATGATTTCTCTGCTTCAAATTGTATCTTCAACATAGAAAAACATAGCAATGAGCTAAAGGAACAGCTGAGTAGAAATTAAAAAGAGAGACTGTAAAGTTTTGAATATCTCAGCGTATCCTACCAGGCAGGGCCAGCATGGAGGGGTAGT
This sequence comes from Perissodus microlepis, assembly GCF_051167445.1. Classification (NCBI taxonomy): domain Eukaryota; kingdom Metazoa; phylum Chordata; class Actinopteri; order Cichliformes; family Cichlidae; genus Perissodus; species Perissodus microlepis. The sequence continues at coordinate 13,315,832 of NC_140482.1, read as the reverse complement.
ATTTGCAGTCAGACACCCCTGTGGTGTCTGAGATGCAGTCCATCCACAGGTTGGAGTAGTAGTTGGAGGTGGTCAGCACTACGGTGCCCACCTCTGAGAAAGTCCAGTACTCTGTGGGAAGAGTTGAAGAGACCAGAATCCAGCCACATAAGCAGGACACGAAGCAGCCAATCTCCACGTACATCACCACCGTCCTGTACTTCATGGTGAATTCTGGTCCAAAATTCGTAACAGTTGAAAAAGTAAGGTCTCACTGCAGGAAATGTGAATGGGCCTCCCCCTTTGTGTCATTGCTGATGTGTAAGTGTCAGGCTAGCAGTGTGGATGCTTTGAGCTCATCTTATCTTTTAGATAGTTTTGTCCAGTAAGCACCTTCGATGTTGCCACCAGGAACAGCATTACGCCTGCCATTGGTTTTAACCTTTTCATCAGGGTGTGCCTCTACTTTGTTTAGGTTCCCAGCTCAGATGTCAAATGTGTAAAAGTCATGTTTTTCATGACTAAACATTAAATGTTTGTGTGATTTTTTTTTTTGATTTTTTTTTTTTTTTTGGGGGGGGGGGGGGTATTTCATAATTTTCAAGTGTCATGGTGATCCCAGATTTCAGAATTGTTAAACGTATTTGTTTTTCATTGTTTCATATCTGTTATTGTGTAATAACAGAAGACAGCATGGTTTCTGGATCATGTTCATATGGGGCTTATTTGCAATGGTAGACCTTTAACCTGTGTTTGTGGATGAAGTTGTTTCTGAGTACATAAAAGAATTCCCAAACAGATTCAGGCATGTTTTTGATGCAGTTTGAGGGCCCAAAGTTCACAGGCATGCTATATCGATGTTTGGCCTTGTCCCTTATGCAGAGTTCTGCAGATTCTCACAATGTTTTGAAGATATTTTGTCATGTAGATGATGCAGTCTTTTGCAACTTCAAATTGGGGAAAATAATAAAAACAAATCCTCCAAAATTTATAGAGATAGTTTTCTGCATTTTGGTGAACCATTGCCTAACTTTATGTCTGAGTGTTTCATGTTGTGCTGTTGTAAATAAAAGATGCATTTATGCGATTTGCCGTCATTGCATTCTGCATTCGGCCATAACTGTCTTATCCAAGCTGTCTTGTCATTTCTGTAAATAGTCTTTTGGAATAGATCTCCAAGCTTCGTCAAGGACATTCCAACGCTCTTTGAATGTTGGCTGCCTTTTGTTTCATTCACTGACAAGATCATCCTACATTGCTTCAGTAATGTTGAGATGCTTTTGCATGATGCTTCTGAATCTAAGCTTTTCCTTGCTCATAATGTTATGAGTTCCTCAAAACATCTCTCTATCTTCCTCTTTCAGTCTGATGGAGGGAGAGGATCAAGAATTTTCCTCACACTTTAAATGTTTTTTTCCCCCCATTGATTCTAGTAGTGGTAACAAAGCACAGTAGTTTATATGGTTTACATTTAAGTAAACCAACCTTTTTGGATAGTTAACTATGTGTGGAGTTACACAGTGAATTATACAGCCAGTTAGAGTGAGAATTCACGAGAGGGATTTAAAAACCACATTACCTCAGTTTCGATGGATCTGCTTGTCTATGTAAAAACAACTCGACCACATTGTTTATGTATAAACAGTAAGCAGCCATGCCTGACACACCTGCATGAGGGAGAGTTGATGACACACGGGGAAAAACACACACAACAAACCAGTAAGTGGGTGTTCCGAGAAGCTTCTGAAATTGCGTCTTTTATCCTGTCTTCCTTCTCTCACCCCAAACGGTCACGGCGGACCTCCCTGAGCCTGGTTCTGCTGGAGCTTTCTTCTTGTTAAAAGGGAGTTTTTCCTTCCCACTGTTGCCAAAGTGCTTGCTCATAGGGGGTCATCCTATGGGTCTACCTTACAATATGAAGCACCTTGAGATGACTGTTGTTGTGATTTGGCGCTGTATAAATTGAATTGAATTGAATTGAATTGAATAGCAGCTCAGGCTTTCTACATGCAAATAAATGATACTCACAGCTGACCACATGGAAAGTAGATGCTGTTTATCAGATCCCATTTATACTTCTCTGGTTTCCCCCAATGTGTCTGCACTCCAATCCAAAAAATGCAATCACTATGCCAGCCAAACCAATGAAGAAACTGCTCAGCAGAAGCTCCCTGACGGTGTGCTGAGACAAAGTCCAGAATGGTCAGGCCACCATATCTTAAAGACCTCATTATAACATATTATCCCAAAATAGCACACCAGGGTCAGAGTGCGGGCTTACTTTTCGTTCTTTCTCCTTTGGTCGCCTCATTTTCTTCTTTCTTAAAGGGCCATTCCAGCATATTGTGTTTACTCAGGGTACTCATAAGTATTAGATTAAACAAAAGGCTATGACATTTAAAGCAACAGACACAGAAATATCAGAAGTTTTTTCTTTCACAGGTTTTCAGCTAAATACATGGAAACAAATTAAGTGTTTTTGCCATAGACTGCCTAATAACAAAGTGCCTAAAGATACCATTTAAAATGGGCTTTTTGCAAAGTTGTCCCTTGTGTGTAGACACAGCACTGTTTCATTTCTTGAGTTTGCAGCCTTTTTTATGCTCGAATGCCTGTGATTTTTGCTTGGGTTTCTATATAGCAGTTGTAGTGTCTGGATATTCTAACACTAAACACTTTGTTTTCAAGATTTTCCACAAGGTGCAATGCTCAATTGACAGAGATAGAAGTATTGTATTGTACTGAATCTTTATTTTGAACATGTTAAAATAGTATGACAACAACAAAAGAGGGAAAAAGACAAACAAAGCAAAACAAAAGGAAAACAAAGCAATAATAATTCTAACTTACATGTTCAAAAAGGAGAAGGAAGAAGCATAAGCTTATTTAATCCCACCACATATCCACTATTTATTAACTAACAGTCTGCACTTTTTATTTTCTGTCCATCAGAAGTCTCTAGCTATAGATAAATAGAACAATTAATGTGATTTCATTTCCTCTAATGTGAAGCAGCCTACCTCCAGTGGGCCATAGCAAGTGTGCAACCCACCAAAATCCAGCCTAGTATGCTAAGCAGCAGCCCCAGGATCTGACCCGGTCTCCTCCACATCCCTTTCATTTGGTAAATATATGCAATACACCAGCAATGATAAGATATTAAAAGACACAAGTCTTTTGCTTTAGCTCAAGTCTTCTTCGAGTCTTTTTGTTTACAGTCAGCTAGACCTGATTAGACTGGTGGGGTTTTATTTGCTGTCTCAAATGTTGCCTAAAGTCTTCCATCTTTTTTAGAAATTGATGTGTGGAAACAACAACCTTACAAATCTGAGAGAAAAAAATCCAATAAAACATTTGTCAGACACTTTAATTAATACAAAACAGAAAACTGAATGCAATTTATACCACATATTAAAATCTTGAAGCATCTGACTGCTTGGTCATCACATGCTCTGAAGTTTTTTTATACCTAATAATTCATATTTGTTCAAATATAAGAGTTTTTGACATATGGTGCAATCTCACTCCCTAAAGTGCCTGACATGGAGGTTTGTGCCCTGCTTCTATGGCTGTTCCTGCCACTCCTCACTTCTGACAGACTTGATAGGCTAGACCTTGAAGAGAGGCCAGACTGTGACCCAGATCCTGATCTTGATCCTAAATCTGTCTTCAGCTCAAACCTTTCAGACCTTTCTGACTGGGTGGAACGCCCTGACTTGGTCGTGCGTCTGGATCTTGAGACAATGCTAGATAAATCTGAGCCCTCAGACCTTGATAATAGCTCAGAAATAGAGGACAGTTTGGTCTTGGATGTGATCTCCGACACTGTGGACAGAGATGTGGTGGACTTGTTTTGCAATGGGTCTGGCAATCCCTTGACAATCACCCTAAGGAAGGAGATGCACATTATTGTCAAACATGACAGTTACATGTTCCACTAAGCAAAACGTAGTAAAAAAAAAAAAAATCACACAGTGCTGTAGTATTAGTTGATAGGTTAGCCAAACTGTTGATGTTTTTCCCATTTTCCAAACATAACTGCTCCTCCAAATTTCCTGCCATATGCTGTTGGTTTGTTGATTGATTTTTCATTCCACCATTTTGTTCTGATCTAAAATATCTCAACAAATACTCAAATAAGAATCATTAAGTTTGTGGCAGACGTCATTAGCCAGAAGCTTAAGTCCTAAACAATCAAATGCTCCTCAAATTTCCGTGCTCCTCATCCATTAGATATCAGCTGCCTCCCCTGCTGGCCATCACAATCTCTTTTGTCAAGTTGTTTTTCCCTTCTTTCAAGTCATGCACATTTACTTTCGATTATTCATCCTGGCTCTTCATGGCAGTTCTACTACTTTTGGTCATTTAGGCTTCGGCCTCAGAGGTTTTGGCATACCTGCTCATTATTTTCAATGGCATGTCCTTTTTCTGTCTTCATTATTCTTCTATTTTCAGTGCTCTAAACATTTAGCACAACTATTCAGGTTTTGGGGGTACCAGCATTGGTAATAATTAGTGGGAGTAGTCCTTCTGAGTTTCTGATGTTTCCTGTCCTCCACAGGAATGATTCAAGCATGGTTCTTATAAGGTCAAATTGGCAATACTGTATTATCTGCCATTTTAGCAGCATCTCCTTGGCCTCTATACAGTAACTCTTTCCATTAACATCTTGGAAAAGTCCTGCATTTAGAATTGGTAATAGCTCTATCTCTAATGTTTCATTTCAAAGATCTTCACTAAATAGGTTGGTAGGTGCTGCTCTATCAGCCTTACAAGCCTTTCTTTCCACCCTCAGTCGTGTAGCGCCAAACACATCAAAGTTGCCTAGGAGGCTTAATGTTGTAAGGTAAGTCCTTATCATTCGAAACAGCTTTCCTTCCACTCATCTCCAAATCGTTTGCACATCTTCTGCCTTACTTTTCTAAGTCACCAAGTCTAAATTCATGTCAAGTCGGCATATAGCTGGTGGTGGTATAAAAGTCTTACTCTTACTCCCACTCCTAACTCTGAGCCTCATTATGTTCTGTGTGCTCTTTACTGGCCTACAGCAGCACAAGCCTTAATGCAGCGTCTTCTCTCCACTGTTCCTTGCAACTCTCAGCCTTTTGTAGCCTTTTTTCTCTCTGTGGGCCATCAGCGGCCCCGAGCATTATTGTAGGCTCTTCTCTCCTGTGCTGCAACTTTCAGCCTTTGTAGCCTTTCTATTCTGTCAACTATCAGAAGCCCTGTGCCAACGCTGTTCTTACCGCTTGCATTGTCAGTCTTTGCAGGTTCTCTGTTCTGTCGGCTATCTGCAGCCCAGGGCCTTAACCCAAGCTCAACCTCCCTCTGGCCTTTGATATCCCTCAGTTTTCCCTTCCAATCAAATGGCAAACATGGCCTGCCATTGGAGGGCCACTGCTAGGCCCAGAACTCATGCTGGTATTTTGGGTGGTCTGTTGTTGTTCTTCTTCTCTGTGCTTATGCTTCCTATGCCTTGCCATGTCATGCATTACTCCTTACATGCATAGGTTTCCTTTCCCACGGGCCAGAACTCTGCTGCAGTAAGATCTTTTTTTCTTTTGGGATCCTGCTCTATCCCCTTTCACAGCTGGGGTTCTGTTCTGCCAAGACGGACCATTGTAGTCTAATCATGTAATACCCCTATCTAATTTCTGTTCATCAATAAATTACGTTCATTCTGTCAAATAATCTCTCTTTATTGAAATAAGCTTCTGCATAAGTTCTTTAAGGACAATCTATGGTCTCTCATCTGTCTGCTCCCAGGTTCTGCTGGCTAAATTAAAGCTTTATCACTCCAACTTTACCATGTTGTCAAGGTGTTTGTCATCACTGGCCTAGTCCAGTAACACTCTCCTGGCTTTCTCCAGGCCAATCAGCACTCATGCTGTGTAGTTTAAATCTCATTTTCATTCTCCCTTTCTGTTCCGCCAAGACGGGCCATTGGAGACAAACCGCCAAATTTGTCATTTGTCGTGTTCAATCTTTCAAATGATCTCTCCTTATTGAACTACCCTTACCAAATACCAGATTTTACAAAGAGGGGCGGGTCTAGGGATGGGTATCGAAACCCGGGTCTTGTTGAGAACCGGTTCCCACTGATTCAATTCCTTGTAATTGTTTGGCATTTTTGCAAACGATTCCCTTATCGATTTCAGTCACCCCGCATGACTTGGCAGGAAACACGGCGCCTAAGCGGCTCAAACACTCAAAAGTTTGGTTATACTTTACGAGAATGGATGACAACAGGGCAACTTGCAATACTTGCAAAGTAGATATTTCATTTAAGGGAGGAAACACTACGAAGATGCAAAAGCATTTGCTCACAAAACAAGCGATGACCTTAAATGAATGTCATGTTTTTAATTCCGCTCCAGACTCGTGAATCTCAACCCAGCAGCAGCGGTAACGTTTGCACGTCCTCTCCCGTTAATGCGGCAGGTAAATAATCAACTAACAGTTATGTTAGATAACTGTTAGTTGATTATTACAAAACCTGCCATTACTGTGCGCTGCATTTAGGTGACCATGATGAGAGAGACAGACAGAGTCTGGCTGGCTCAGATGCTGGCAGTTCTCGCTGCAGTCTACCGGTAGCTTCTCCTTTCAGGCCAGGATAGACGAATGTCACCGAGCAGTGACTAAGTTTGTGGTCAACGGCTTGCACCCATTTGCCACAGCAGATGCCCCCGATTTTCGGAAAGTGAATGTGTTTAATTGTAGGCAGGGACATTACTGGATATTCTTGTGTAATTGCTACAGAATAATTCATGTTATACTTTGTTATTGCTACAGAAGAATATTTATTTTATTATTTTACATTTACAATTTTTTTTCCTGGGGATCCTGTGACACCCCATCGAAGAGCCGTAGGCTGTGGATCTCTAAAGATCTCACTGTTGGGTTTGTAAGGCCATGTTACTCCTAAATTTCTATCTTGTTCAAAGAGAAGATATATAACACAGTTCTAAGCTAATCGACCTTAGTGTTCTCCTTTTTTAAAAAGAATAGATAAGAGAATCGATAAAGAATCGAACCGTTAAACAGAATCGAATATGGAATCGGAATCGTGAAAATCTTATCAATTCCCATCCCTAGACGGGTCTGACTGTGTAACAAGTTGTTTGCCATTAAGTGTGTGGATTCATAACACAAATGATCCTCAATTTTGACAAAGTTGCAAAATAGCAGGTAATGTTAACAGAGGTTAGCATGGAAAGCCGTTTTCCCATAGACTTATACAGGACTTCTTTTTGCAACCACCATTTTTGCAGCCATTTAGTGGCCTTCAGATAGAAAGCATTGGCCTCATTTTTCCCCACCTGGAAGCTACATTTATCTTCTATACTGTCCAAGCACTTACTTTTTCTCTCCACCACAGAGCGGTGTGCACACTGACCATAGATAGAAGGCACCACCAGTGATGTGAAAGGCTGAACCCACCCAGCCAAGAAATATTGGGGTGCCAAGGTTAAACCTGTTGGTTGCAAACCAGAGAGATGCTGAGATCATAATTTAAAAATTTCAGTTTTATTCAATGTAGGGTAACATTTATTCTGTGTAACCATGGTTACTTACTGGAGTCCAGTGGGACCAGGGTCAATATGTATTGCATAGACATACTGTGCATAGACACCATACCCAGATGTGGACAGCACTCCTGAATGCAAATCAAGTAAAAAAAAAAAAAAAAAAAAGAGTCAAAAGTTACGTTGGCTGCTATGCATATTGCATATGCAACATGTGTTTGTATGCATAAGATATATAATACATTTTGGGGTCAGCTTGAAAGAAAGGCAGATGTGAAATGTAATCTAAGAGTCATAGCTGCAAAATTATAAGACCATTTGTTAGTTTTCAACCAATAACTCATTAATTGACCTTTAAGACCTTGGTCGATTTGGGCCATGTTTTAATGGATTGTTTGATGATGACCCCACTCTACATCCCTACAACGTTTCATCAGAATTCATTCAGAATTGTTCAAGTTATCATATTTACAGACAGAAGGAATCTCATGCATCCTACCAAAATCATAACTGCCTGGCAGAGGTAAAAACTTGAATATTCTGGCAATTATTTTATGGTTCAGTGGTAAACGCTTCAAAAAGGATATTAAGTTACTGTGCTGAATGTCAACAGTAAGTTGCCTTTATCCAGTCTTGACACAGATTAACCAGCAAAATCCATGAGCAGACAATGAATAGAACTTAAGTACACAACGAAATGAAATACAAGCCATCCGTTCTAAAAGAGTGATAATATGGTATTCACACCCAATGATTTTATAGTAATTAAAGTTAGACATTTACCACTGATGATGTGGCAACATCCACCAATGTAGATCTTCTTGTATTTTGATTGCACTTTTCCTCCAATGTAGGTGCACTCCATACCCAGCAGACTAAGTACAAACCCCAGCATGCCTACAGAAAGAGCCGACATCAACAGGGCTCTCACTATTTGGACATAGTCTAGAGTGACAATAAAGGACAGACAAAGGTTTATATAAACATTCTTGATTTGCAAATGAGAATAAATACAGCTTGAATACTGAATATGTTGACATACCTTCCACAGACCAGAGTACAGGGAAATCCTTACAGTTGGTGACAGCAGTTGAGTCTGTAAAACAAGATCTCCACAGACTAGTCCAGTGCCAGGCTACCTTGATGACAGCCGAACCTCCCATGCCCCCAACGGAGGCAATCTTCCAGCCCTCCATTGCCATAGTGCAGGCCACAAAGATCCAACCCAGTACCGTCATCAGGAACCCCCAGATCTGAACCACTCGAATTTTCATTGTATGGATTGTTGTTGTTTCCTTTCTAGATTTCTGACCCAGAAGCTTTTGTTTATTTAAGCTTGAATCCTTTTTCACCCAACTGCAAACCACCAGTTTGTTGAGTTTCTTTTTTAATTTTTAAGATGGTAGTTGGTGATTCAAGCAGTCCTCGGTCTCCAAACTCAAACAAATGCTCTTCTCAGAGAGAAGTGAATATCATGTTTAAAAAAAAGAGTGTGTGTGGTGTTGTTTTCCCAGATATTTCTTTTTGCATGTCTGTGTGGGATAAAGCAGTAATGCAGGTGCTCATGGACCTGAGACTGCTTACCTTAGCATGTATCTCAAATTACCGGAGACATCATATCCACTGTTTTCAGACAGCTTAAAAGAAGAAGGATCTATTTATAGCATGAGGCGTTTTCTTTTCTAATTCATAATTAATACTGAGATTTGTTTTTATATCAGGCCTTTTAAGTTCCCTCCATAATATAGCTAAAAAGCATGGAATTTAAAAACATCACAAAACCTTAAAATAATGAACAGGAATGATTACCTAATTAAAAGAGAGATTTTAGAATATTTCTTTACTTCTTCTGCATCTTCCACAACTGCTGGGGTCAAAAGGTACAATTTAAGGAAGGGTTGCCAGACTAAGGATGTAAAGGTCTAGCTTGATATTTTTTTCAATAATATGTCATAATTCGGTACCACAGTCGGTGACCAATATACCAAAAGCTGCACTCATCCACCCTCACTCTTTCCACACTCTATACTGTGCTATGTGATACAGGCAGAAATGCTGCAAAATTAAATCTTAGCAAACAACTATTTTAAACTGATCCCCATTTAGATTCACAAAATGGTAACAAAGGTTCCCAATTTTGTTTGACTCTGGCTAAAAACCAAGTACAAATGGATTTATGTCTAGCAGAATTTTTCTCTTTGTTTTTTGACATGTCATGTTTTAATATTTCTCCATTGCCAGCCATAATGAGACAGTGTGCCTTTACTCTCTGTGCATTTAGTACATACCAATGTCTGGCATCTATATTTTATTATAAGTGCTTAACTAGTTACCATTTCGATGTTTTGCACATATAATTCCGCTTTCCAACTATAGTGTGTTAGACTGAGATGCTATGAGTTACAGCACAAGCTGAGTTCCGGACCTCTTAATTTCCAGATTTTCCAATTCTTAACTTCATGCAATTACCTCATAATGGGAACTCTAGAATGATGATGTGCTTCTTTACCAAGTTGTGGATGTGTAGGGGTAATGTAAATATACAATATTGATGTGCTTTTACGAAGCTTCTCGGTTGCAGACATTTAAAAGAAAAATATTTCTCATTGAGATTGGATTCAGCCTCATTTCTATAAAGGACATGAGAGTTTATGGGATGACGTGTCTTGAGACAACTGTTAATGTGATATGCAACTATATAAATAACATTGAAATGAAACTGAATTAAATTTATGCAACAGACAGGGAGTTATTTTTGCCAATTTGCCTTAAATTCAGATTCATGAAATTCTTCCTCATATATGTGGGGAAACCACAGACACATGGCCTGTCCCATATGGAAAAGATATATATAAATCTTATAAAGTCTTGTGTGAAACTTGTATGAAAAACATACAAGAGTGAAAACAGATATATATAAAAATTATATAAATGACACTTGTATGCTTTGGATACTTACTAAAACAATATATGAAAGTGACCACTTTCATGAGTAAATCATATAAGCCTTATATGATTCACTATATGAAGTAGGCCACATCTGATGCAAGTCTTTTATAAGTTTTTTCTATTTCTTTTCCATATGGGGTCCCACATAAATGGTATTAATAAAGGAGAGTTGATGGAACAGGAATGAAACACTAAAGAAACTAGGGACTGAATATACTAAAGGAGAAAAATATATAACAACAATATAAACACTAAAAAAAAAAAAAAACAAGAATCACTTCGAATCAACCTCAAAAACACACTGAGTCACACAAGCCACTACCACAACACTTCCATCCGTCTGTTTTCTTCCACTTACCTAATTCTGGGTTGGTTGGCTGCTGGAGCCTGTGCCAGCTGTTATAGGGAGAGGCGCAGATCTCCAGTCTATCTCAGATAGTCCCTACCAATAAGTCAAAAAATTGATAAACTGTCCCTTAAACTGATGCTATTCTGGCCTGCTGATTTTTGAAATAATAAAATCAGACTTTATGTATAAAAATTATAACAAGCAACGTATGAGATCACATTGCTTGATATTTAAACTAAAAGAGTGACCTTCACAAGTCTTCTTGAAATATGTAATAAAGCTGCTTGAAGCATTCTTCTCAATTTTGCCTCCGGCATTTAAGCTGCTAGTTATTAGTAATTTTGCCAGGACCTCACTGTGCGGCGGGCTGCATAATTACAGCATAGCGTCTTTGTGCTGCTCTAATTAGACTTAAATCTGAGGTAATGAGAGTTCCTGGGAGTGATGAATGTTCTTTTAGTTCAGATGAAAGAGCTCTTTTTTTTTTGTTCCAAAGTTCACCCAGCTTATATTAAAGTTATTGTTAGTGTGTTAGAGAAATATACTGATATTTTGGAGGCTGGGCAGTCTTAATATCTTTATGAAAGATGGTTTAAATTAGCTTTAAATTAGATTCACAGCCATCAACCCTAAAGAGGCCCCTCCCCTTGTAGGTACTTAATAGGCCTAACGCCTGAGCCTTCAACTTTTACAATTCACTAGCCAAACTCTCTCAAATGTCCTCTTTTCTTTATATGGGCTTTCAGACATATACAGAAATATATGTTACTTTGTTTCTTAAAACCTGCAGGATATTTAGACTGTACAGAAAAAATGAAAAAAATAACTTAAAAAAAGAAAAACATACCAAACTATATTAATTCTGCCAGTCCACTGGTTTATAATCCACATAAAATTAGCATTGTGTGTTTTAGATGTTTCTGACAAAAGCTAGTATACTAAAGCAGACATTAACATTAACACTGAGATCACAGCTACCCTATACTGTTTGCTGCTGTTTATTGAAATGGTGCAAAACTAACAATTCAAGTAGAACCTCCCAATATAAATCTATATCCATGTGCTGACCTTCCAAATACTAGATTCCTTCCTATCAGTTTTTTTCTGATATCTGGCATTAACAAGGCCTTTTTTTCCCCAGAGAACTGCTCCTCACTGTATCTTTTCTCTTTTTCAGACCATTCACTGTAAATCCTAGAAATGGTTTTGTTGGTAAATCCCAGTACACGAGAAATTCTTGAAATACTCAGACTGCTGTTGGTGCTAGACATGCCAAACAACAATGCCATGTTCAAAGCCACCTAAAACACAATTTTTCCCCATTCTGATGTTTGAGCATTAGGTTGCTCCCATATGATTGGTTGACTTAACAAGCATATTGTGTACCTTATAAAGTGGGTGAAAAGTCTAAATCTTTGAAAGGTAGCACTGTTCCTCAGCTTAGTGTCAAAAAGCTACTGGCATGCTCACAAACTCTTTTTGGTTTTGTGTTGGTTTAAATATGTAAAATTAAATATGTATTTAATTTATATGAAGGATGAAAATGGAGCAACATTAGAAGATTAGTCTAGAAATGTTTGAAAGAAAGTTGATGTTAGAATTCATTAAGTTTGTCATTGGATGAAATTTATTTTTAAATGAGCTATTCAGTTACTTCTTTTCAAGTTCTGAAGACTACCATAACTTAGACGACTGAATGATTCTCAGTCACAGACAGTTTCTTTTGAAATGTGTAGTTGTAATGATTTTAGTTTAGACAAAAGCCATTGCAAGCTGTTGATATTTGTCAACTTTTTTTTTTTAAGAATTTCAAGAGAGTTCAAGCTAAAATGTATTTATCATTTTAACACAGGAGACATACAACCACACAAAGCCACCCTTCTGCTGAGCCCTGGACACCTGACTCTTTTTTCGCAGATGCAAAGCAGTGGAAAGCACATGACATCTACGCTCTGTCAGCTGGTTCAAGTATCTACCCTCTGGGCCAAGAGGTTTTGCGTAACATAGCCCAGGGTTCCTATATTCCTAGGTGGAGATGGATGGCTGATAAGAGGGGAAACCTCCGGTTGGGCGTCCACATCTACATAAGCATCTCCGGGGTCAGATGTGACCTAGTTAGCCTTGGAGGTCAAACTAGTCTAGACTAGGAAAATTAGAAAGGCACTTCTTCCACCTATTATTTGGGTGTAGAGATGGTAAATCATACAAAAATAAAACTACTATAAGTTATGCAGGCTTTTAGGAAAAAGTACCAAAATGCTCATTTTTAACAAGAAGACATTTGTATCGTTGTGAGCTGGAGCAGTTAATTCATTTACTTAATTTATGGATCAGTCATAGTATGCCAATGGTTAGTTTTAAAACATTTAAGAAAATGTAAGAAAACAAAAGGTTTCACTATCAATTTTTGACATGTTTTAACAATCCATAAGATGGTGAAAAAGCCAGTTTGTTAAAGGTGATTAAAGACTTTGAATGTCATGTTATGTCAAATTAAATGTCCTACTCTCAATGCTTATGTTTCATAAATGAGTTTATGACAGAAATGAGGCAGCCATATTTAAATCTGAACACTAAATCAAATATGTAAACTATATCCCAGATTAGCTCACTTTTTATCTTCCTACAGATGCAGATTAGTTCATTTTGGAGGATGCTGTCCTTGGTTTTAAATGATGAAATGTTGTCAAATTCTCAAATCAACTCGTGTAACAAGAGTCCAGTTTCACACATATGCATTTCTTCCAAACTGCCTCAATGGCTCCTGTGTTTCCTTGTTTGGCCTCTGGGCTGGCTTACTGGTCTTGTTGCATGTTGTTGGAAAAGATGCAGCTCCACTGTAGGAGTATTCAGCTCTGCAAAAGTCAAAACAGGAAATTTACATAGTAAAGGCTACAAAGCTCTGTTTCAAGCAAAACATTTTTTTTCTTACACCTTTCAACTTTCTTGTTACATTTAAGAAGTTCTACAACCATATTGAGTTTTTCATGCATTTCAAAAGAGTTCAAGGATAACCAAAGGGACTTAATCTTACAAAATTCACATCAAAGCACTTTTAACTACAAACCACACGAACATCACATCTTTAGACTTGTAACAGATGTCTTCCTTCTCTCACCCCAACCGGTCGCAGCAGATGGCCCCGCCCCTCCCTGAGCCTGGTTCTGCTGGATGTTTCTTCCTGTTAAAAAGGAGTTTTTCCTTCCCACTGTTGCCAAAGTGCTTGCTCATAGGGGGTCATATGATTTATGTTTTTTTTCTCTGTATGTATTATTGTAAGGTCTACCTTACAATATAAAACGCCTTGAGGTGAATGTTGTTGTGATTTGGTGCCGTACAAATAAAACTGAATTGAATTGAATTGTGTAGCCCAGGGGAAAATCTATAGGATTTCATCAAAGTGGTTAAGATATTTTTTCTCAAAGCTACAAATTCAGCTCCATTATGGAATAAATTATTTTAAAAATTGGTTGATCAGAGAAGTCATTAGGATTCCTCCACTGGGAACCATGAATTTAATGGAAATTTGGAAAATTTTAAACCGATCTTTGAAACCAAACTTGCCATTCTTAGAGGCCTCTAGGTTGTCTGATTAAAACATGCACAGACAAAGTTTCACGTGGTACCAGTAGCACATTTTTTTGGTTTATAATCACTACGATTATAAACTGACTGCCAATCAATACTAGGTGCCATTGCTGCTATTCACCGTATTCATACAGTGAGAACATTCTAATCAGCCTGATTGTTACCAAAAAGGGGGGGTGGGGTGGGGGGGAAGAACTAGGATGTTTAAAAGAAAAAGGAACGAAAGAAAAAAAGTCTGTTTTTCTTTGCCCATCTCATGCAACACTTCTCAATAGCTCCCCTCAGTCAAGGTGACTTTAACTTCTAAAAGGTCCTTCTTATGCAACTGTAACAAAGGAAACATTCAGCTGGAGTAGCTAATCAACATAACGTACAATCATACAACTTACGTTGTAGGTTCAGCAATTATGCGGCAAGTTGCTGAGAGATTACTGGATGTTTTTGACTGGATTTGCCTGTCTATTGCAGTTAAAGTAATTACTTAAATTGCCCAATTGAGTTAGTAAATCAATCATGCAGTTTAGAGTGCATCCACATCAGATCCACTATGACCTTGCTGTTCATGTGGAATCACATTGTTCGCATTCTGTATATCTGCAAAACCAAGCCACTTGCCTGATATTGAAGCCTTCAGACAGGCTGAGGCAGAAGATAAGTCCTCCTAAGATGCACAACACAGATCCAGCCCAGCCAATGAAGAGAGCGGCTCCCAGCTCAAACCTGCAGGGAAAAAAGAAAAGAAAATGAAAAAACCAAGATATTTCTGACTGGACTTCCTTTCATCTGATTGTGTCTTTGATCCATGTGAAAGGAATCCTTTTACTTCTGGGCAACAAATAGGGGGTCAAAGAAGTCAGCTGTGATCCTGCGAGCATATATGGAGCATGCCGTCATGCAGCAGAGGCCTGTGGAAAGAAATAAGCAGATTACTACTTCAAATTAAAAGGAACTAAGGTAATGTTCTTAGCTCAAGAAGAATTCAATCCACACATTATTCTCCATTAAATCCAGACATACATAGAATGGGATGGTTTTTACCACTAAGAATAAAGTGGAAGCCTGACAGGACAGTCAACCGAGCTTTGGTGGTCTTTGAGCCTCCTATTTTTGTGCACTTCATTCCTACCAAGGCAAGAATGGCACCAAAGAAACCCAGACACACAGCAGCGATCATCAAACCCCGACACACCTGGATGTACGCTTAAAAAATGAAACAGAGAAGAGAGTTATACATTAGTTGGTTCCCTACTTTTTTGTTGCCCATGAATCGTAACAATAAACAGACTTACAAATGTGAAAAAAAAAAGAATTGTTTTGTTCATATTGAACAGTTTGATGTATTCTTGTGTGAGGGAAATTTGAGATGAAGTTGCAAATAAATCACTTGGAATAAATTGGATTTCTGCACTGATTTTCATAATAAAGTTGATCTACGATTAACACTGCAACTGACCAATCACATTAATGTGATGTCATAACTTTGCAATGCGAGAACCAAAATTATGAATGCCTGTGTAATCTTTTCTTTTGTCATCTTATACAATGTAAAAAAAAAAAATCTTAATTACAACTGTTTTGCCTTTTTAAAAAAAGATCTCTTCCAGGGTTACACATGGTTTGCAAGTTGTCCACTATTAATAAGAGTCTTGAATGTCCTCTATTTGAAGACAGTTTGTCCTGTTTTTAACAGATAAAAAGGAAGGAATGCTTTTAAATGCTTTCCAGCTTGGTTCATTTGCTTACTTTTTGCAGAGTGGTCTGTGAGTGAATGGTTAGTTTGTTAACAAATATTGTTTGTGCTTATAGATTAGTTTAAAGGTTACGTCTATACTTAAGACTTGTATCAAGGTTGGAGCACATGCAGAAATAATAATGCTAATAATGGGCATAAATGCATGAGTGTTGCAAATGACTCGTATGTGAAAAGTGTCTCAGATTGTGGCAAAAACTAAGAAAATGATCAAAAATAAAATGTAAGTAAAACTAATTATTGCTAGCTTAATGTTTCATCAGGTAGAGAAAAATGCAATCATGATGTTTGATTGATGTGTAAATATCGACTTCTCACTTACAAGTTGACTGCACTTTAAATGTTATCATTTAGTGTTGTGTTAACATCTTGTTCTTGTAGAAAAAAAAACATCTTTTTGTACATTTAAGTTGTAAAGTGTTTTAGTTACTTTGGGCTTTTTAAATGTATAGATGGTAAAAGATCTCTCCAACCCCTAGGAAAGAATTGCTGCTTTAAAACAACAGTCTAAAGGACACTAAGACGGCCAGAAGTATTGCTTTCTTAACTTTGAAAAACTGATATAAAGTATCAAGTGACCTCTCTGTGACTGTATGGCTTTCTCAGATTGTGTTGATTGGACATATAAGGAGGGCTTAATAAGTTTAGCTCAGCTTCTCTAGTAGCTTTAAATGTAGTGGCCATTTGTGGCCTCAAGGCTGAGGTAGAAAAGGAAATATCAAGTTTCAAATACATTCTTTTTTCACAAATGAGGTCATTTATCTAAGAAGTACATCTGTCAGATGTGTGCTCACAGATTTGTGGTTATTTATTTAACTGTGTCTGTTTACTGATGTAAGAAATGTCGTCCCCTGTGACTGCAACACAACATTATATTATGAACTCACCATCCAAAGCCAGCATTGAAGGAAAGTCCTTGCAATTTGACACACCAGTGGAATCTGTCACACATGTTTTCCACAAGTTGGACCAGAAGGTAGCTGTGGTAATGACCGTACCGTCCACAGAAGATACCTTCCAGTAGTCTGTCGGCAGAGTAGATGACACCAAGATCCACCCAGAGATGGTCAGGAAAAAAGCAGTGATCTCTGTTGCCATGTTGCCCATTTTCCCTCTGACTTAAAGGTCTGGATTGGGACAAGTACAAGTTCTGTCTCTCAAAAAGTGGGAGTGTCGGTCTAGGACAGGTGCACCAGTGCTGGCAGTTCTGCAGAATTTAGTTTCTGCTTCTCCTGCTCAGCCTCTGACCAAGCATCACTCAAAGACACACCATTCTCCGATCCACATTCTGTAGTTTTATAGGGTATGGGGGCTGGGACTGACACACAAGTCATCACTCCACACGGTATGAAGAGAGGTTGCATGAGGATCTCCAGGAGAAGGAAGTCTTTAATTGGAAGGATCTGAAAAGGCAAGATGAGGAACACAGATAGAAGGGATGATGATGTGTGGTTTCAACAGTATGCCTCAGTTTTTCAACAACATGAACAAATAAGGGTGTAGAACATCAAAGAAACCCATTGGCACAGCTCTTTGGACTTAGAGTTTAAGAAATAAAGTCAGAAAATTACAGAAAGTACTGGCAGGGGGAAAAAATCTGTTGAAATGCTGCAAATAAGCAGAAAACAGTTTAAAAACTGTAACTTTTAAGAATTCTATTACTTAATGTAATGCAAACAATGAGAAACATCTTTTCTGTCATGCAATAGGTTATTTTTAGTGACTTACTTTATAGTAATATGATTGGACATGGTTGATATCTTTGTCATTAAAATGAGTGTAAAATTAATTAAAATACAGTTAAAAGTCTTAAATGTACGCCCTGTTTTTTCAGAAGTTACAATTTTCAAAACAACCCAGTGGGCAGAATTAGATACATTGAAAAGTTGGTTATAGCCCCCTGGGCTGTGATTGACATCCCTGTTTAGCAGCATTAGAGCACCATCAAGTGGCAGAAAGAACAAGCACAGTTCCTCCTTTGAAAGAAATATTAGACTGTAGGGTTGATATTAATAATAGTAACCCTGGGTCTCTCTCTCTCTCTCTCTCTCATGCACATGCACACTCTTTCTACCTCATTGCCATGTGACAATGACAGGCTGCTGTGGGCTCAAGTGTTATAACAGCAGAATAAAACCTATGCTGAAGAAGTTAAGGAAATGTTAAGAAATGCTAACAAGTATTTCAAAGTTCTGGTCAAAGTTTTGATAACCCAGTGTAATTTTTAGGATAAATATTTGTTATTTAATCAGGACAGCTAATCAAATTATGACTCTTTTATATGTGCGAATGTCACTGATGATGACAACAGAACAGCAGTACAAATAGGCACTGAGCCCTAGTGCTGTCTGTTTAAACTGTGGTGGTTGTTGCTCTGTAATTTTTTTCCTGCCCAGCAATGATACACCTATTACATTTATTGATATCAGTTACATTTGTCATTGGTATGATGGTTTAAGGACAGAACAGAATAGTTCAAACTGAAGCGAAATGCTTCCTTGGTCTCGCTCTGCACTGTCTATAGTGTGAAATGAAATATGGATGTATGATAGTACAGCAGGGTATGTTTGTCACAACTTAAATGTTCCCTTATATTTAATTGTCAATAAAACTCTCAATGTTTTGCTGGTAACATATTAGTCTTAAACTATGTAACTTTGATTTACAAAGTAACAATGGCTTAAACAAAGGGTATGGTCAAACAGAGGATGACATGAAGTGAAATTATGTTGATAGGAAAATAAACAATAATTTCTTTATTTTTTTTTATAATTATAATAATCATTCATTGAGTCATTTTTGTATCGGGCTGTGAACATCAAAACTATGGTGATTGTATAATTTGTATATATATTTATATGTTTGCAATCTTTTTCTCAATGAGTTTCCCAATACCTTTTTTAAGCTATTTTAAACTTTGCAGAAAAATTGCCTAGGGCACTGTGGGTGTCAGTACCTATAAACATATATAAAATTGTATCGTATCAAATGGAATGTAACAGTTTACAATAGAATTGTATAGTATAAACTGAAATGTAATTATAAAGAATGAGATGTAGAATGGAATGGTATAACATAGTGTGGAATGTCATACTATAAAATGGTATGCCATAATATGGAATGATATAATGTAGAATGGAATGTCATAGTGCTGTATGAACTGGTACAGTATCAAATAGAATGCATTAGTATAAAATGGAATGGTAATCCCATTTTCACCTTTCACATCTTTTCTCATCTCCTTCTGCACACAGCATCATGTATGGTCTGCGTTCAGTGTTGCAATTTACCACATAAACATACAGAACAGTCACATACACAGTAGGGCTGCCACGATTAGTCGACTAGTCACGATTACGTCGACTATTAAAATCGTCGATGACTGATTTAAAAGTCGACGCATCGTTTGAAGCTTTGTAAGATCCCAAAAGACGCAGGAATGAGTAGTAGGATTTAAGAGTGTAATAACGGACTGAAACAGAAGATGGCAGCACTGCATGTACAAGGATGCCAGCTGCCGTTAAACCCCGAAGAAGAAGAAGTAGCTTTGTCCCAGAATTCATAGCGCAGCCCAGCTCAGTTTCCAACAATGGCGGCAGCTAGTTAGTTTTAATATTACTCTTATTATTCTTTCTGGGTCACAAAATAAACGTTTAACATATTTTCAGGCGAGAATGTAGCTGTGTAAACCTCAAATATCTGCTCAGTTTATCAAGACACCACATATTTTCAAAAGTGCTCTGACGTTTTCGGAGACGTCTGTTACCCACTAGCTCGATAGCTAGCCGGGGTTCAAGGGTCACTAGAGCCGTGAGAACACTGGACTCCCGGCAAATCGTTTTCAAACCCACCGCCATCTTTCGCTACTCAGGTTAAACATATATGAGTCACTTAGATAACTTAAAAATGTTATTGTTTGGCTTTTTTCAGTGTTTTATTTATTCCTGAGTAAATCGGTTTGGCTGAGATTAAAGTTATAGTTTTTACACAGCTGAATAAACATCAAGCAGACAGCTGATTATCAGAAGTGTGAGATGCTCGAGAATTTACTCCGGTGTCCAAGGAGTTTATTAAACTTCACCGAAACAATCTGCAAATTTCATTAAAATTTAATAAACTATCATCTTGTCTTTATTTTTAGTTAGCACCTTAAACACTTAAAGCTGTAAGCTAATGATAGTTATATAAGAGCAGATGCTGCTGGTGCAATAAGCTGTACGTTTTACGTCCAATGGATGATGATCTGATTAGTCGACTAATCGCAAAAATAATCGGTGACTAGTCGACTATCAAAATAATCGTTTGTGGCAGCCCTAATACACAGCCATACCAAATACACACACACACACCAATATAAAGCACAGTCACATACACAACCGTAAAAGATAGACAGATACACATACATGGAATGTATGGGGAGTTGTTTCCACATTTAAATTACTAATCAGTTAAATGACTTACAGGCAGTCTTTCTACAGGAGACTCATATGTCCAAAACATCTGTACACACACTCACTTCTCCACAGTTCCCTCACATGTTCTCAGGCGTTACAACTCGAAACAAAGAGGTATTAATTAATAGCTGAGTAGAGTCAGCTGTACAAAAAGCGTGGCACCTAAGGCAATAGAGATGGCAGGACACACCCACACATATTAAATGGAATGCCATAGTGTCGAATGGAATGGTATGGCATAGTAAGAAATAAAGATTTATTTAGATGCAGAAAATTAGAGGTTATCCGGGTCTTTACGTCTTTAAGACATTCCTGCAGTTCAACCCTCAGGTGTGCGTGGTATGATTGCCAGTTTTACCTACTTTTGATCTTACCTTTATATTTCATTTTAAAAACTATTCACCTTGCCTTGTTTGGTATTATTCTTTTCAGTACACACAAAATGGAAAAGGTGGAATGTCATATTTTAGAATAGAAGTGTATAATAGGCAATGGAATGTCATTCTAAATAATGGAATGCCATAGTATAAAATGGAGTGTCATAGTATAAATGGAATGCCGTAGAATGGAATGTTAATGTATGAAATGGAATGTCATACAAGTCATATTATAGAATGGAAAGTCAAAGTATAGAATAGAATGGCATAGTACAGAATATAACGATTTTAGAATGGAATGGCATTGTGTAAAATGGAATAGCATAGTTTAGAATGGAATGTCATACAGAATGGAATAGTATATTATAGAATGGAAGGGTATATTATAGAAAGTCACATCAATGTTGCCTCTACGCCAGGGCACACTATCTAACCATTGATTTTCATCACCCCGGAACCGAAATCACTTCCCAGAATTGGGGGATGCATCAGGCGGAAGCTAACTGCAGCCTTGAGTCAATGTCTATATTTAATTTCAGCCTCCACTGTGGCCTGGGGTATTTCCAGGAATGCCTGGGATCATCCACTCCGATCTGATACAGCATCACCGTCAGTGCTGAGGAGAGTAGCGGCAGTGCCAAAGAGGTTCCAGAGCAAGCAACCAGCTACTCTAGCACCTGTGTCTGGTGCTTGGTCTGATGCTGCAGCTTTTTTAACTGTGCTCAATGCACCACCACGTGTTCTTGGTGCATCCCCAGCTCAATCAGCAGCTGGGCTGGGGCTGTCCGGGTTTCGACACCACTGTAACAAGTACCTGATGCACACACATTCACCATTGTGGTCAGTGTAAGTGTTCCTTTAGTCCAACAACAATTTACACTCTTGTCCTTTCTGACTTTTCAGTTGCCATGCCTCCAGCTCAGTTCTTTCCCTCATCCATTCTCAGCGGGCTACTAAAGCAGGGAGAGCATGATTAGAAAACCAGTCCCAGCTGCCCTCCCAGGCTCCCTAGTACTGGCCCCAAACCTACACCCCTCTTCTGCAGAAGAAGTGCAGAGATGCAGATCACACCCCTGCCACAATGTAATCAAGATCCTCTTAATTCATGTAGGATACAATAACATATAGTCGAGAAACTACAGAGTCTAAGTAGAATCCTCTGTGTCCACAGCACTGAACTGAGAAGTGTGATGAAGGGCAAAGGGTATCAAAAGAGTGAGTCTGAGTAACATGAATGTTAAAAATTTACATGCATGGATATAACATGTTAAACCATCAATTCTATGTACAACACCAGGTGATATTAATTATATTCCTAATCTTGTATTTTTTTAGGGAATGAAAAAAAATTGTGTGTGTGTGTATATCTATATATATATATATATATATATATAGGTAGATAGAAATAACTCATCTTTGGAAAAGAGAGTTTATTACACAGAAATGGCTCTTTCCAAAATAAAAGCTATACTATACGCTTCTTCTGGGCTATATTCTCAGCAGCATATTAAACATCTCAGGTCCCCATAAGGAGAATCATGTGCTAACGGCTGTCTAAATGACTCGGGTAAAGTTTGTAGCATGCGTGCTTGTTGTTTTTGTCTGCTTCCACTTGTCTTTGCACTACGATGATGTCGGCGTAAATGTGCAGTCATATTCATTGTGTTCCCACTAGTGCTGTCAGCGTTAATCTCGTTAAAATGACATTAATGCCATAACGCGGCAAATCTCCGTTAACGAGTTACCGCGGATCGCCCCGTGCGTGGGGCTGGACGGCATCAACACGTTAACAAGCTAACTGCGCTAATGCACTAGTTCCCACCAATTGAGCATTGCGTGGCACATCCGACATACTGTTTTACTTTTGTCCATGACGCGCTTACCATCAGGGTCATACTTCACATGAAAACCAAGATAGTTCCAGACGCCAGATCTGAATGAGGTTGGGGGGGGATTCAGTTTCGGATAGCGTTGAGGCAGTAGCCATGTTGCAACGAGCTTAGCTTCTGTCTTGCTAGCTTGCGCTGCGCTCAGTGGATCTGCGCTCGACAGTGCAGCCTAGGCGGAGTAGTCGAACGCAGATACACTGAGCGCTCAACACAAAATTTTGTATTGTTCGATACATATGCGTACCGAACCGAAAGCACTGTATCGAACGGTTCAATATCGATACGAGTATCGTTGCACCCCTAATATATCTATCTATCCATCTATCCATCCATCCATCCATCTATTAGGGGTGCAACGATACTTGTATCGATATTGAACTGTTCGATACAGTGCTTTCGGTTCGGTACGCATATGTATCGAACAATACAAAATTTTTAATTTATTTGATTAACTTTTCTTCTGACGATGCTGTCTGTGTTGAGAGCTCAGTGGATCTGAATTCGACTACTCCGCCTAGACTGCACTGTCGAGCGCAGATCCACTGAGCGCAGCGCAAGCCAGCAAGACAGAAGCTAAGCTCGTTGCAACATGGCAAATTTAACCTCCCCCACCCTCATTCAGATCTGGCCTTTGGAACTATTTTGGTCTTCATGTGAAGTATGACCCTGAAGGTAAGCGCGTCATGGACAAAAGTAAAACGGTATGTCGGATGTGCCACGCAATGCTCAATTACATGGGTGGGAACTACTGCGTTAGCGCAGTTTGCTCGTTAACGTGTTGACGCCGTCCAGCCCCACGCACGGGGCGATCCGCGGTAGCTCGTTAACGGAGATTTGCCGTGTTGTGGCGTTGAGGTCATTTCAGATTCACACTGACAGCACTAGTGGGAACAAAATGAATATGACTGCACATTTACGCTGACATCACCCTAGTGCAAAGATAAGTGGAAGCAGACAAAAACAATAAGCACGCATGCTATAAACTTTACCCGAGTCATTTAGACAGCCGCAGGGCTGGACTGGGCTGGGACAAAAAATTGGCCCGGGCATTTTGACTAGAGACCGGCCCCCCAGGTATTATAGGAAAAGCCATAAAGCCTTTGAATGAAAACAGACGCTGTTGTGAAAGTGATGTACACTGTCTTGTTGGTATATGTATGATTTCTATACATTTTACGTCAGATAAAAACTTTGGTTGTAATCTTCAGATAATTATTTAATAAAAGCGAGACATTTTAAATGAGAATAAGAACGTATTTCTTTGTGCCCCCCTTTCCCTGTTAATGCCCTACCTGGCCCCCTGGCAAAACTTTGCTAGATCCGCCCCTGCACAGTTACCAGCTGTCAGCGTAAAAAAGGATCCTGGTGTTATTTGTCTCTCAAAAACAGTTCATAACTTCCCTTTAACTCATTCATGTCACCTAAAAGGTAAACCTGTTTGTCCATCACCTGTTCAGCTCTGATGATTCAGTAAGGACATCTCCTGGTTTCATCTTCATGTTTCCCTCTCACCCCGTATCCAAACCGATATCATGACCAGCAGCTTAACAGCTGTGGCTCCAGCAAACATCAGCTGATACTTGAAATTAATATTAAATAAATTCTAACAACAGCTGATCAAGCTTAAATGTGCAGCTGTTGTTTAACGCGACATCCGCTGGTTTCCTCTTTCTGGCGCAAAGTGGGTGATAAATAAACAAGAGAGAAAAGCTGATCAGCTGATCATTGATCAGTTTCATGATCATGTTCATTGAAGTAGAAACAGGAGAGGGAGGGGAAAGAATGAGAGAAGAAAAAACAGCTGACAGCGTAAAGACAGAATAAATCCAGCTTTGTGTCTTTTTCCACTCTAGCTGAAGTACGGGATAAACTGTGCTCCTTTTCAGCTCAATGCGAAAGGCGTAATATTTTCTCTGAATGCGGGACAATTCCGTCTTGTTACGGGACGGTTGGCAACTCTACTAACTAACCTTATGAATAAAATAAAGTTCACTATCAGTAACATCATAGCACCCACCCAGCTGTATAGAAACTCCGTCATGCTAGCTAGTACGCAGTATGAGTTATTGTAACTGACTGTAAAAAGTCAGCACAACGAAAATAAACTCCACCTAAACTTGGTTTATATCTGACCCAGATAGACTTCAGGTCATAACTTCTTACCTGAAGTTCAGTTCACCTGACACTCGGACCGGCGGCCGCCTCGGGTCTCTCCTTCTCCTGCCTCCCCTTTCTCTCATCCACCTGCTGTAATCCACCACTTGCTAATGTTACTGAATCTGTGGAAGCTCCGCGATAGCCACCACCAAACAACTGAGTTATTTTTACACACCGGCCAGCATCTGACCAATCCACCACCTTTCATTGTTTATACCATTACCAGAAAAAAATAAAAAAATCATCGGCCCATAAAAACCAAAAATCACCATTGGCCCACCGGGCAAATGCCCGGTATGCCCAATGGCCAGTCCAGCTATGCGTGTATGGTTGCACCCCTAATAGATATAGATATAGATATATATACAGGGTGGGCCATTTATATGGATACACCGTAATAACATGGGAATGGTTGGTGATATTAAAGTCCTGTTTGTGGCACATTAGTATATGTGAGGGGGCAAACTCCTCAAGATGGGTGGTGACCATGGTGGCCATTTAGAAGTCGGCCATCTTGGATACAACTTTTGTTTTTTCAATAGGAAGAGGGCCATGTGACACATCAAACTTATTGGTAATGTCACAAGAAAAACAATGGTGTGCTTGGTTTAAACGTAGCGTTATTCTTTCATGAGTTATTTACAAGTTTCTCTTTGTTCACAGCCATTGACATGTCGAAGAGGTTAACACGTGATCGAAATTGTGTTGATATCTGGTGAACGCAGTAACCGGGTCATTGCAGCAGATTTCAATGCAAGACACCCTATGAGACCACCCATCTCCCATGCTACAGTTAGCAAACTGCTTGCTAAGTTTTGTGAAGCTGGTTCAGTGTTGGATTTGCCAAAATGTGGACGCAAGAAAACTGTCACTAATGAAGAAACATCAGTGGCTGTCCTAGCTTCATTCAGCAAGAGCCCACAGCGTAGCACTCGCCGCATGTCACTGGAGAGTGGCATTAGTCAAACATCCCTTCGGCGGATATCAGCTACTCACAAATGGCACCCTTACAAACTCCAGCTACTGCAGCATCTCAGCGAGGATGACCCAGATCGGCGCACAGAATTTGTAGGATGGGCAAAACAAAAATTGGAACAGGACCCTCAGTTCACGCAGAAGATTTTGTTCAGTGATGAGGCAAACTTTGATGTGAATGGTGAAGTTAACAAACAAAACCACCGCTATTGGTCTGACACTAACCCACATTGGATGGATCCCTCCAAGACTATTGGAACAAAAAAAGTGATGGTTTGGTGTGGTATATGGGGTACAACGATAGTGGGTCCATTCTTCATCAATGGAAAACTCAAGGCCACTGGATATTTGAAATTGCTACATGATGATGTGTTTCCCTCTTTATGCACTGAAGCTGGCACATTCCCTGAGTTTTTCCAGCAAGATGGTGCACCACCACATTATGGGTGCCAGTAGGGCTGCCACGATTAGTCGACTAGTCACGATTACGTCGACTATCAAAATCGTCGACGACTGATTTAATAGTCGACGCGTCGTTTGAAGCTTTGTAAGATCACAAAAGACGCAGGAATAAGTAGTAGGATTTAAGAGTGTAATAACGGACTGAAACAGAAGATGGCAGCACTGCATGTACAAGGATGCCAGCTGCCGTTAAACCCCGAAGAAGAAGAAGAAGTAGCTTTGTCCCAGAATTCATAGCGCAGCCCAGCTCAGTTTCCAACAATGGCGGCAGCTAGTTAGTTTTAATATTACTCTTATTATTCTTTCTGGGTCACAAAATAAACGTTTAACATATTTTCAGGCGAGAATGTAGCTGTGTAAACCTCAAATATCTGCTCAGTTTATCAAGGCACCACATATTTTCAAAAGCGCTCCGACGTTTTCGGAGACGTCTGTTATCCACTAGCTCGATAGCTAGCCGGGGGCAAGGCTCACTAGAGCCCGTGAGAACACCGGACTCCCGGCAAATCGTTTTCAAACCCACCGCCGTCTTTCACTACTCAGGTTAAACATGATATATAAGTCACTTAGATAACTTAAAAATGTTATTGTTTGGCTTTTTTTTTCAGTATTTTATTTGTTCCTGAGTAAATCGGTTTGGCTGAGATTAAAGTTACAGTTTTTACACAGCTGAATAAACATCAAGCAGACAGCTGATTATCAGAAATGTGAGATGCTCGAGAATATACTCCAGTGTCCTGTTATATTTTAGATAGCAAGGAGCAGACGGCTGAGTTTATTAAACTCCACTGAAACAATCTGCAAATTTGATTTAAATTTAATAAACTATCATCTTGTCTTTATTTTTAGTTAGCACATAACTTAAACACTTAAAGCTGTAAGCTAATGATAGTTATGTAAGAGCAGATGCTGCTGGTGCAATAAGCTGTACGTTTTACGTCCAATGGATGCATGATCTGATTAGTCGACTAATCGCAAAAATAATCGGTGACTAGTCGACTATCAAAATAATCGTTTGTGGCAGCCCTAGGTGCCAGGTCCGAGCATTCCTAGATGAACAGTTTCCTGGAAAGTGGATTGGTCATCGTGGGCCAGATGAATGGCCCCCAAGGTCTCCCGATCTGACCCCCTCAGACTTTTATCTTTGGGGTCATCTGAAGGCAATTGTCTATGGTGTGAAGATACAAGATTTGCAGCACCTGAAACTACGGATACTGGATGCCTGTGCTGGCATTTCTCCTACAGTGTTGCTATCAGTGTGTGAAGAGTGGGAGAAGAGGGTTGCATTGACAATCCAACACACTGGGCAGCACATTGAACACATTTTATAAGTGGTCAGAAACTTGAAATGAAAGAATAAAGTTACGTTGAAACCAAGCACACCATTGTTTTTCTTGTGACATTACCAATAAGTTTGATTTGTCACATGGCCCTCTTCCTATTGAAAAAACAAAAGTTGTATCCAAGATGGCCGACTTCTAAATGGCCACCATGGTCACCACCCATCTTGAGGAGTTTGCCCCCTCACATATACTAATGTGCCACAAACAGGACTTTAATATCACCAACCACTCCCATGTTATTATGGTGTATCCATATAAATGGCCCACCCTGTAGATATAGATATAGGCCTGTTTAATTACAGAGGATTTCCAAGAAAAGATTAGATCTAATCTGTGCATGCAAAAGTCTGGCACTGTTTCTGGGCATATTGTTACTCGAAAGACACCTTTGTTGTGCTGTTCTCACATGACTTTGGTGCAGCTTCTGGGTATCATAAAATGAGCATGTGTTCCAACAGCAAGCATTCCAAGAAGACTAAACCCAGGTGTTTCACTATCAGTAAACCACAGGGGGAAAGTGCTTCAAGTGCCGTAATGAAATCCCCTCAGTGATGCTTTTCCATAGCTGCTGTTGCTGGGCAATCCCAGAGTGGATCCTTATCCTGTATATCTGTCAAAGAAAGGGATGCAGGTGGAACTCATGGTTATGCGTGCACCTACTGATAACATCCAATCATGATTATCAATTCAATTGTAGCACCTCTAGTTGGGACCAGTGACACCTCAGCAGAGATCCTGAACATCCTAAGCTGAAGAGGAGAAACAGGGAGACCAGACAACCACAGAGAACCAGACAGACATGGGGAAACAGAGAGGGAGCACAAAAAGAACTAACAGATCTATTCCTAGGCATGAAATACCAAAACACAAAAGCACAAAAGGAACAAAACATCAAACGATTATAAGAAGACTAAAGAGCATAACATAAATAATTTCTCAAAACAAATCATGAACACACAAAAACTACAAAACAGTGTCTATACCTCCAGCCCCCTTTCTCCAGAGACAAAGTCACAACTTATCCTATATTTAACTGTCACTCGTGATATTCCTATCCCCAGTTCTCCTCCGAGAAAGGCCTTGTCCTCCCCCAGGCGCCTGCATGTGTCACTCTAACTTACGATGCCTCACTATGTGTAGAATAACGTATGGCACAAAATTTGTATGCAAAATAGTAGTAATGACACAAAGGAAAAACTTTCATAAATATCAGATTACACATGGAAATATGAAATAGCATTTGTTGTTCACCTGCTAAACTAAGTACACATGTATGAGAAACTGTTGTTAAGATATAGAAACCATTCGGTGTGAGTTAGCCCTTATCATTAAATCTTTCAGCCAATGCTTTCAATAATTTCAATAATAAGAACCCTTAGCCCCAGTATTGTTAGGGATTAGACTCAAAGACTGGGATAAAACCAGAAGTAGCCACGTGTCTCCACACAGCCACAATACAATCTACATTGTCCAATAGAGTAATAGAGCTCTGTTTTCTACGTATGCAGTGTACTGTAACCTTTACTGTTGTAGGGTAATCGGCCCTAATTTTCTAGGTGCTCCAAGCATGTTTGAGGCTTAGTAAAATCCCTCAATGACGTGTGGTGACCCCAAAATCCTAAAAACCGGATACCAAAAAAGTTGGGACACTAAACAAATTGTGAATAAAAACTGAATGCAACGATGTGGAGATGGCAAATGTCAATATTTTATTCAGAATAGAACATAAATCACGGAACAAAAGTTGAAACTGAGAAAATTTTTCATTTTAAGGGAAAAATATGGTGATTCAAAATGTCATGGTGTCAACAAATCCCAAAAAAGTTGGGACAAGGTCATTTTAACCACTGTGTGGCATCTCCCCTTCTTCTTACAACACTCAACAGACGTCTGGGGACGGAGAAGACCAGTTTCTCAAGTTTAGAAATAGGAATGCTCTCCCATTCTTGTCTAATACAGGCCTCTAACTGTTCAATCGTCTTGGGCCTTCTTTGTCGCACCTTCCTCTTTATGATGCGCCAAATGTTCTCTGTAGGTGAAAGATCTGGACTGCAGACTGGCCATTTCAGTACCCGGATCCTTCTCCTACGCAGCCATGATGTTGTGATTGATGGAGAATGTGGTCTGGCATTATCTTGTTGAAAAATGCAGGGTCTTCCCTGAAAGAGATGACGTCTGGATCGGAGCATATGTTGTTCTAGAACCTGAATATATTTTTCTGCATTGATGGTGCCTTTCCAGACATGCAAGCTGCCCATGCCACACGCACTCATGCAACCTCATACCATCAGAGATGCAGGCTTCTGAACTGAGCGTTGATAACAACTTGGGTTGTCCTTGTCCTCTTTGGTCCGGATGACATGGCGTCCCACATTTCCAAAAAGAACTTTGAATCGTGACTCGTCTGACCACAGAACAGTCTTCCATTTTGCCACACACCATTTTAAATGATCCCTGGCCCAGTGAAAATGCCTGAGCTTGTGGATCTTGCTTAGAAATGGCTTCTTCTTTGCACTGTAGAGTTTCAGCTGGCAACGGCGGATGGCACGGTGGATTGTGTTCACTGACAATGGTTTCTGGAAGTATTCCTGAGCCCATTCTGTGATTTCCTTTACAGTAGCATTCCTGTTTGTGGTGCAGTGTCGTTTAAGGGCCCAGAGATCACAGGCATCCAATATGGGTTTACGCCCTTGACCCTTACGCACAGAGATTGTTCCAGATTCTCTGAATCTTCGGATGATGTTATGCACAGCTGATGATGATAACTGCAAAGTCTTTGCAATTTTTCGCTGGGTAACACCTTTCTGATATTGCTCCACTATCTTTCTGCGCAACATTGTGGGAATTGGTGATCCTCTACCCATCTTGGCTTCTGAGAGACACTGCCACTCTGAGAAGCTCTTTTTATACCCAATCATGTTGTCAATTAACCTAATTAGTAGGGGTGCAACGATACACAAAATTCACAGTTCGGTTCGATACTTTGGTGTCACGGTTCGATATTTTTTCGATACAAAAAAAATGTTCATGCCTTTTTAATTTGTCATTTATCTCTTCGAGGCAGTCCGAAAGTCTTTTTCCATGGCCTCTCTGAACTCCTCCCACACCCGAGTTTTTGCTTCAGCCACTGCCCGAGCCGCATTCCGCTTGGCCTGTCGATACCTGTCGGCTGCCTCCGGAGTCCCACAGGCTAACCAAGCCCGATAGGACTCCTTCTTCAGCCTGGTGGCTCCCTTCACCTCTGGTGTCCACCATTTGGTTCGAGGATTACCACCACGGCAGGCACCAACCACCTTGCGGCCGCAGCTCAATGCAGCAGCTTCGGCAATGGAAACGCTGAACATGGTCCATTCGGACTCAATGTCCCCAGTCTCCCTCGGAATGCTGTTGAAGCTCTGCCGGAGGTGTGCGTTGAAGATCTCGCGGACTGGGGCCTCTGCTAGACGTTCCCAGCACACCCTCACTACGCGTTTAGGTGCACCGGGTCTGTCCAGCGTCCTCCCCGCCACCTGATCCAACTCACCACCAGGTGGTGATCAGTTGACAGCTCAGCCCCTCTCTTTACCCGAGTGTCCAGAACATATGGTCGCAGGTCTGGTGATACGATTACAAAATCGATCATCGACCTGCGGCCTAGAGCGTCCTGGTGCCACGTGCACTTATGAACACTCTTATGTTCGAACAAGGTGTTCGTTATGGCCAAACTGTGATTTGCACAGAAGTCCAATAACAAAACACCGCTCGGGTTCAGATCAGGGAGGCCATTCCTCCCAATCACGCCCCTCCAGGTCTTGCTGTCGTTACCCACGTGAGCATTGAAGTCTCCCAGCAGGACAACAGAGTCTCCAGGTGTTACGGTTTGGAGGAGGACTCAAGCGCAGGACTCCGGTTCTGATGCTCACAAGAAGGGTTTATTTACAATTCACCAGGTGTATATAGCGATTCACGGAGAGGCAGTCGGTTTTCTTTAACACAAATTTTGTTCCCCACACTAAACAACAGCCTTCATTTTTCCTCCATGTGTTCTCCTCTCTCTGCTGTTGTCTGCTCTCTCCACCACTTTGCAGCAGTCTAGTGGCAGTTCTCCTTCAGCTTTGTCCTGTTTTTTCCAGTCTCTTCCATTGCAATTTAACTCTAATTGTGGCAAATGTCAAACTCAGACAGTCTTCTCAAGGTCCATTCAAACACAGTGATGTTGCTGTGGAACCTCCCAGCTTATGATTGGGAGAGCATGCATCCATGAAGGCATTTGTATATGCTGCTGGGCCCTTCAAGGTTGAAAACAATGCTGCTGTCTGCCGTTGCTTTGGAGCTTGGATGAGAAGCACATGGAGGTGAAGCTGTAAAATAATTCAGCCAAAACTCGGCCTAGATGTGATTCTAATGATGTTAACCTATTATTTCGCTCCGACTGCTGCACTCGTGGAGGCTGATCCAGGTCCATTTACTCACCCGCAGCAGACACACTGAGACATTTATTTAATATCATTCTTACACTGCTTAAACAACATCTCCCCCTTTTCAGTCCTCCTTTCTTAAGAACAGAAAGTGAGACTTTAGTTGTTGTAGGCTGAGAAACACAACCCCTCTTTTTATTCTTGTTGTTATTATTACGTATTCCCTCTCTTTTATTTTATTTGTTTTGTGTCCACTAGGGGCAGCTAGTGACCTCAGTATCACTCCCTGGCCTCCAGTTGGAGACAATTCCCCTTCTGCCCCCTTGTCTGGGTAGTCTTTTTTTCACGTCACACTCTAATCACACCCTTCCACACTCCTCTCACTCTTTCACACTGTTTGTAATAGTTTTACTTAAAACAATCCCAATCACTCTCCTTTGGGTTGTTATTGGATAATTTTGAGTGAACCCCTATTTGGGAAAACCATTCTCTCTTTTTTCTCGTCATCTCACATCATGGATTTCATCCCACATTAAGCCCAGAAAGTCCTTCATAAACTATCACAAAGGTCTGCAACCTGCTCACCTCCTCTAAGCCAGCCAGAAAACTCTCATGATTTATATATAGGTTGACTACAGCTTACCCATCTGAAAATTGCTGCCCTTCTAGTTTGTCAAGGGTGTCCGCAGCTCTATTTGGGGTGATCAGCCACTCAGGAGCCGTTGTCCAGCGAGACCAGGCGGGATACCCTGCTCGCAGTGCCACTATTGTCGTGGAAGTTTAATTAACAAAGTCGGCAAACACAATGAGCTGTACCAGCCCTCTTTATTTCTTTATGCACATGAGAGAGAGCATCCAACAGGGCACCGCTGTGTGATCTCTAAAGGAAAAGACACAGCTTTCTCTTAAATACAGGGCCAAACTGGAGTCCAAATGAGTGGCTCAACTCCATTCTTCAGGTGTCTTCTATAATCCAATCATATGGCTAACAGCACCATTTACGGTTTTCTATTCATCATTTCCCAATCACCCAGAATCACTGGGCTGGGCTTGAAATCAATGATTGTTCAAAACCTTCAGAATAAAGAGTTAGCATTCTCTTTCTGTGTTTAACATAAGCTCAAAAACTTATTTTACTCCCTTAATCTATCGTGTACAACAGGAGTGGGCAATTATTTTCCCAAGGTCCACATGATAAATTGGGACTGTTGTGGAGGGCCACACCAATAAGCTGAACTCAATTCTGATCAATATTAGTTTTTATGTTTTTATGAATTGCTACTGGCAAAAGTAGATGTTACACTTATGTACTGAAAATATGAAATAGCCATAATAAAAATGCTAATATTTTATCACTTTTCAGGTAACATTCCCAAAAACTCAATCTCCATCACTTTGCTGCTGGAAGTTCCCACAATGCAGGATATTTGTATTCTACTCTAATTACTTCTGTGAATAAATAACATCCTGTTGTAGTACCTTTCAGTCATTTCACTGGATCTGTAATATCAAACTCTTTCCTTATTGCATTTTTACAGATGAGAAACTGAGAATTCCTGCAAGCATCATATATAATACCTCTCTCTTCAAGAGCCAAGGGGGAAAAAAGTCAGCACTGATCGCTTTGTTCTTCAATCAGAGCTCGAAATTTCCCAAAATGTCCCTGATTGGTGTTGTTACAGTTCATACAGAAAAGGGCACATTCTCAAATGCTTCTTTTTTCTTAGGGTATGCCAGCGAGGCAGAGTTCACCAAACACTCTGTTAAAATCCCCACAAAATCCCCCAAAAAAGTTGATAACAGAGCTGGTCTTGACCCAGCCAATCTTAAAAAGTAAAATGTCTGTGATGCTTTTGGAGCTTTGGCTCATACTTCCACCCTCACTCTGTATCAGTTACGTTCTTGTATTTCTTGGCATGTTTAGTCTTGTAGTGGCGATTTAAACTGTAATCCTTAAACACAGCAATCTGCTGTCTTCAAACTAATCACACTGCTTTAACTCTGACTTAAGTAAATAAATACTTATTAAAAACTCGACATTCTTCATCAGTCTTTCTTTTTAAATAACATATATTATAATAATATCATAGGGTTTTTACCTTACAATATTAAGCAACCCAAGGCGACTGTTGTGAATTGGCACTGTATAAAAATTTAAACAAAACAACTCAAAACATCCATTCCAACACATTTACAGTGAAGTAGCATTTGCTTGCACACACGTTTATGGTGAAAGGGGAGGAACTGCATGATGTTTAGTTATTTACCATATGCTACAGCAACCAAAGCTTTCACTGTAACAAATTAATTATTACATCATAGTTGCATTTTTATCAGAAAGTACTAAAATAAGCAGCATGAATTCTGACAATTGTTGTGTAACACATTTGACAACCAGTGTAACTTTATTTTCAGTTTAAACATACTCTTAGTCATTGAAATGGACTGGTTCCAATAAAGGTTTGTACGGGTTTGTTGTAAACAGAACAACTGCTTTGTGTTTAAACACTTTCCTAATTTTTCTTCTGTCTTTGAAGTACTAAATGCTAACTAGGCTAGTTGTTAGCTTCAACTTCTAGCATTACAAGTAGTACATTTAGCATTAG
Organism: Perissodus microlepis; assembly: GCF_051167445.1. Taxonomy (NCBI): domain Eukaryota; kingdom Metazoa; phylum Chordata; class Actinopteri; order Cichliformes; family Cichlidae; genus Perissodus; species Perissodus microlepis. Next base: position 13,281,028 of record NC_140482.1, on the reverse strand, counting down.
CATAATTTACAAAAAAAACCCTTAGTATTAAGAACAGCAAGTAAAAAAACAATACGGATAAATAACTCACACTTCTCACTTGGGCCCCTCCCCAGCTATTTGCTTATAGTTCAGCACTTTGGACACTAAGTGGATTCCACTTAGACTCTAATTAGCTAGTTTCTTGACTAAATGTTATAAATAACTTAAATCCCATGATAGTTTTTTATGAAAAGTAACTGGGATGAGTTAAGTAGGTACATAGTGTATTGCACTGAATGCAGCAAATAGCTAGCAGGAGCATGCAACTCATTTTTCAACACTAACTCAACAGAGGTGCTTCTTTTTTTTCTTTTTTTTTTTATCAGGGTAAAATAATAATCTGATTTAAAAAAACAAAACCAACCACATACTTTTCTTTGCTTGAATATGAGTAAGTAAAAAGTTCTTAATGGGTTTACATAAACTAATGTCAAAGGATAAATGATCTCTTTTATTAGTAGGTTACCCTTTCTTACCAATAAAACCTCATGTCTTCTGGCACCTTCAGTTAATGAATAATTACATCTGATAGGCAGCTTAAGGTATACTATTATATTACTATCAAGTTAGGTTTACTGACAGCTCTTCTCTTCTCACAGGTTTTTTACATGAATTGGGCTTACGATTGGCAGGCAAGCACCCAGAGCCCTTTACTACAAGGTGAGTTCAACATACCCAAGGTGCCTTTCCATTATCAGTATTTAGTAACCCTTTTATTACCCTTAAAATTGATCACCAGGATAAGCTGTCATATGAAGCTGACTATAAACTTGCTAAGTTACCCAGGATTTCCGCTGTGCATTCACATGAATGGCATAGCAGCATCTAACAATCACAAACATGAATAAGTCTGCTATCACAAAAGAAGATAAGACTATAATATTAGAAAAAAGGATGAAACGTTTAAATATAGAGAGTGACAGAAGAGAGATGGATACATTTAATTACAGGCTATCTTAAGGTGTGTCATGCTGCGAGATGTAGACCCTGCAGAGAGAGAGCCTCTAGTGAAAAAACCTCAATGATCAGAGAATCCCTACATTAATAAGCTTCAATGCCAATTTATTAAAAACAAAAACAAAACAATATCCCATAACACCTCTGTGCTAACAGCACACAATTGTATCATACTGCAAAAAAGAAAAAAAAAGAAAACATTAAAGTGATTAAGCTAGATGTCTCCTGAATAAAAAGGCTAGATCTAATTTTTCATGGAAAAACAGTGTACCATTATAGCTGTCACTTTATAGTGTTAATATGCAGTGAAAGCTCTTGTCCAAAGTACACCTGTTATGACTCATTATTGGTATCTTTTCTTTATCTAATTAGCCAATCACATGGCAGCAGCTCATTAGTGCATTAAAGCTTTTAGGCATGTAGACATGGTCAGGCTGACCTGCTTACTGCAAACTGGCGGGATGGGGAAATTAGGTGATTTTAGTGACTTTAAAGATGGCATGCTTGCTGGTGCTAGGTTGACTGGTTTTATTATTTAAGAAACTGCTGATTTGTTGGGTTTTCCCCACAGAACCATCCCCTTGGTTTATAGTGTAATGTATATGTTGTAAGCGGCAGTTGTCTGGTCACCCTGACCCAAGTCAATAAAGCATGCTGAAGAATTGTGAAAATAATGCACCTTTGCCTTGTTGAGCACCAGAGATGAGCAGTAACGCGTTACTTGTAACGCGTTACTGTAATCCGATTACTTTTTTCAAGTACCGAGTAAAGTAAGGGATTACTATTGCAAAAACGGTAATTAGATTACCGTTACTTTCCCGTAGGAACGCTGCGTTACTGCGTTACTAAAACCGTGATTTTTTTGCAAGAATGTCTCATGACAATGACATAAGCGAGTGCAACATTTGTGACAACAGCTGTGTGCAGATCAACAATGGATAATATATCGAGTGCAGGAGAGAGTATGAGCGTGCAGCGTTTAAAGTGTGGAAGTACTGACCTTATTTTGAGTTTGATTCCATAAAAAGTGACAAAAACATTAGCATCCGTTGTGCGTGGGAAGAAAACTTCTTTTTACAGCGAAAAAAAACCCTAAGCTTCCAAGCAAGAACCGAGTGCGCTATGACGTAATGGGAAATTCACAGAGAAACTCGCGGATTCTTCCACTGACCGCTGCGGCACACCTGCACCAGGGTAAACCTCCGCCTACCCTGCTCCGTTTTACAGGTGAAAATAGAGCAACAGGACCGCTAGTCTGTGACTTTATTTATTTTCTGCTGTGTTTTACTTGCATCTATTTGAAAGAGTGAGTGTAAACACACACAAAAAAATATTTTGTGCTGGAATGTGCAGAAAATAGGTTTAAATGTTAAACTAATTGATTCAAGTCAGAGAATGGTGCATATAATTAAATTTTTGCTTGATGCATAAAGTTAAAAGATTAAAACTAATAAAACAAGTTTTAAAAAGGGACTTTTCCATTTGATTACATTTTGTGATGGATTATGCAGAAAAAGTAGAATAAGCCTGACAGATCTATCGCTTTATTACCTATTCAGGTTGTAAATCGTGTTTTTAAAAAGTAACTAAGTAACTAAGTAATTAATTACTTTTGAAAATAAGTAATCAGTAAAGTAACGGGATTACTTTTTTTGGGTAAGTAATCAGTAATTAGTTACTGATTACTTTTTTCAAGTAACTTGACCAACACTGTTGAGCACTGAAGAAATGAAAATAACCTGAAAATACAACATGTGAGAAATGAAGCAGACCTGCCACACAACTTAGGATAGCAAGCGAAAGTAGTTTGGATGAATGTTATTGGGTTGAGCTCAGCTGCCTGTAATAATCTCCTGCTGGCTTCTCTTCTTTTGGCCTTTCTCCCAGTCAGCGCTAGCTAAACGTCAACCGTAGTATAAAGTAACATGTGAGGTTAGGAGCTATGAACATGCAGCTTTGTTATCATTAGACTGAGACTGTCAGGACATTCATTTACCCTGGTTATATTTGACTGAATTTCAGTGAATAAGGGGAAATTAGTGACAGAAGGAAAGGAGGTAGGTGTTTTAGTCCCTGCTCTCTGTTTCTATCTCTGGTCTTTTATGTCAAAGCAGGAAACACCTGTTGAATGTCAGACAGCCTCTCTCATCAACAGCCTGCTCTTTATTTATAGGATATTCTCTTTGTGTCTACCTCACATCAGTGTGTTTGCCTCTGGGATCATAAAGTCACAGCAAGCAAGCAAACAAATGCCACCTCCTTTGCCATGGAAACTTTTAAGTAGAAAACTCTCAGGTTGGGTCCCACAGGACAGACACAATTTCGTTTATGATACATTGTTATCATGACTTAAATACAGTCAAGTGAGACCTCACAGCTACAAGGCAAGCCCTATGAGGAACGTATTTTGCTGACTAATGAGGATAAGCTCAAAGCATCTGACACACAGGAAGTTTATATGGACACGTTTGAGCTCTTTTACAGCATAAAGAAAATTTGATATTCACCAGTAAAGTCAATTTCCTTATCTTTGACGGCAATTGTACCTTAAAACGTAATGCGGTACAAATATTGCTTTATTACTGCTTTATTCTTTTATTAAAGAAGTCCAGACGCGTTTCTTTGCAAGCTCATTTGACTACGATGACCTGGATGACTGAGAACCTTCACAGACACATTGCTTTATTACGTAATATCAGTAAGTTAAGGTGAAACTTCTGCGTCTGAAAACTGAAGGTGTCAAGGACTCTTCCATATTAGAAAGAGAACTATCTGCAGTATCTTTAATACTACTTTTTCCTCATCAATGACCAAAAAAAAGAAGAAAAATCATAGGCAAACTGGACTCTGTGACATTCTAAACATGTTACGTGAATGCACCGCAGCCACACAGTCAGTGCGCGTGCACGACTGTTTTAACCAATTGGGTGTGACGGGGCGGAGCGATTAAAGACATTTCTATTCTATTTTTTCTTTTTTTAGGACCGCTTCTAAGGAGAAGGCCCATGTGTCTTACAGAATATGTAACGGACCTTGAGGTTGCTGACCTCCGCGTAACATATGTCTGCTCCAAAGCCACGGCACATAGCCACGAGGAGCAGTTTTTTAAAAGGGGAAAGAGCTGAAGGGAACCTGCGGTGTGAGCGTGGGCTACGATGGAAAAAGTCAGCAAAGATGCCAAGACGAACCCGGCTGCCACCGCGAACTTTTTGTCCAAGATATTTTTCTGGTAAGTTAATAAAACGTCCTGCGGGCTGACGTTGAAACTTGAAAACACGTATAAAGGATGTGGAGAAATGTATATGTTTTCTAAATGTTGTTTTTAAAGTAAGTGGAGCCATAAAACAGCTTAAACCGAAAGTTGCTGAAAACCAGAAGTCGGGTGCTTGGCTAAAACGCGGTTGACTGGTTTTCGTTACAGAATTTAAACTTTAGGCAAGTCTTTAATGTCAGAAGCATATCCTGTATATTTATTCAAAGCTTTATCGTTGAGTTATTTTGAATACAGCCGCTTCAAATGGCAATTGTTTACTCGGGTTTGTATCAAACACAGAGGATGTTTGTTTGTGTGGACGATCAAGCTGTTTTTTGCTTTTTTGTACACGACGGTTTCCTTTACCACTCACGTCAAGCTCACGGAGTTTGATTTCTCAATTCCCAGCAAGTTATAACCTCGCGAACAGAAGCAGGACCTCCTGAGTAGAACGTAGCCGTTGTTAATACACCTGTGCTCTTTAATTTTTACAGGTAATTGGACGTGTTTACCTTGCACTAGCCCAGTGGCAACGCGCTGTTACCTCTCTTCCAAAGAATCTCCCTTGAGTTCTTACACCAGGGGCGAGTCTAAGTTAAAACCTTTAGGGGGGCTCAGTTTCCAAGGATAATGCCATGCATATAATAAATTGGCTTTAATATTTATGTAAAATGGTGCAACCATTCAGTCCTTTTCACCTTTGGAAACCTAAATTCAATCTGATAAATATTAAAATGTTGCCTTCAAACTCAATCTATTTAGACATTTAAATATAGTACTGTCACAGTGGTAGTGACTGAGGCAAAGGCTCAGTCATGCTGACCACAATTTTCCAAAGTTAAAGAACAGTTTGTAGAAAAGCAGATAAGAGGAGAAGCATGCACAGCTTTTTTAAGCTAAGTCTCTTAACCATATAAAGTCAGTCCACTGTGCTTTAGACAATTTCTTTTATTTGTTTTTAATGGGTGCTATGATGACATTTAGGGACGCTTGAGCATCCCTTAAAAGGGTCTAAGCTTGTCAGAGTTGTGGTAATCTTTTTTTAAAAAGGAAAAAAAAGTCCAACACAATCTACAGACTGACTGTGTAAATCATTGGTAAACACCTCCTATAGCCATTGGTAAACAGTGGTCCCAATTTTGGGCCCGATAGTTCTGCAGCATCATGTGAGTGTCTGCTTTTTGGCATCCGCAAAAATGCGTGCAATTGTTCCAGTTTGGGCCTGGCACGGCTTCAGTGAAAAACACTGTGTGTGCAAAGAGACATTTCTGCGTGCAAAATAAACTACAAAGGAGTCAAGAGAGAAAAGGAAATCCATTAAAATGTGACTACAAAACACACAAAGAAATGAAATGGACACGAAGTGAGGTAAACAAGCAACAAAGACCTGCATTTTGGATCCTTGCTTTTATGTAAGTGCTGTTGGTTTTTTTTTTTTTTTATTTGTTTGAACCTGTATATCTATTAATCCATCTGTGCCTCCAGCACATCATATTATGAAGTCCTGCTTTACCACACATTTCTCACGTCATTTTAAGTTTTTTTTTTCATTGCTGCAAGGATATTACATGTTTTTTTGCACGGCTCTAACACCATGTAGAGTTGATGATCAGCTAAATTAAACCATAAACTGCGGTCTCTCCTCTTTCTTTCGACATCTGCTTCCACTTCCCTCTGACTCTTGGATTTATTTTTCCCTCAGGTGGCTGAATCCTTTGTTCCGGGCGGGGTACAAACGTAGGCTGGAGGAAGATGATATGTACCAAGTGCTTGCAGAGGACCGGTCGGAGAAACTGGGACAGGACCTGCAGAGGTAGAGAAGCTTTACATCTATGTACTAAGACACTATCACATCTGGTGGCTTTGTTAGCTCATTCACATGTGTCTGACTATGTTGGTGTTGAGTTTGAAGGCTTCTTTCTAACATGGATGAACTGAGGGGCTACACCAAGGTCCGGTATAAGGGATTGAAGCACCAGCCTTTCCAATTAATAGGTGACCTACTCTACCACCTGAGATACAGCCACCCCAGTATACCTAGGAGTTGGGTCATTTACCCATTTCTAAATGTTAAGTGATACCACTCACTACCCTCTCCTTCAAGGTACTTGTTATGGGAAATACTTATAACTGACAAATCACTTTTCGGGCTGTTTTTTTGTTTTTGTTTTTAACTATATAAATAATATTTTCTCTCTGTACTGTTTGAGAAGCTGTGGCTCAGGGGGTAAAGTAGGTTATCTGCTATTTTGAAGGTTGATGGTTCAATCCCCTCTGCCATTTTGAAGTATCCCTGGACAAGATTTGAACCCCAAGTTGTCCCCTCACATCAGAGTGTTGAGTTTACATATGAAAGTTAGACAAAGTGCTCTACGCATAGAATAAAAGCGCTGTTTGAAAGAATGAGGGTTGCAGTAGGAAAATAGTCGAGTGATCAGCAAGAGTAGAAATGGACTTTATACATGCTTGTCACCTGTACTGTCTCCAATAGAGAATCTTGTAAGATATAACATTAAATGACAATTTTTATAACATTTTTTAAAAAATAGTGGTGGCATGAGGAAATATAGGGCAGCTGTTTTGGATCACACTTTACGGTGAGATGGTCCATTCAGTTCTATGTTGCTCTGTGTTTAAGTCACCACATGACAGAAGTTTGGAGGAAATTACACTACACTAAATGTGTTTAACTATGATTTCACTTCAGCTCACCGGTGACTCTGTTTGATCTGAAGTACCACCAGTACAATCAAATTATATGAATAAAACATTTTTTGTATTTTATTATATTTATCCTGGACTTGTATTCATTTATTTTTTCATTATAATTCAGTCAATTTTGGTTTTATTAGTTGTGTTACCCCCCCCCCCCACTCCAACCCTTGTCTGCAAAGCCTAGGGGTCATGAGGTGTGTAACATGCTGAGGGTGATGACACAAGTTATATATAAGCTGAGACTATAAGCTACAGACAATAAATTGTGTGTCAAAGATTTAGATGTTGGATTGGTGTTTGCTATGGGTGAGGTTGGACCAGCCTTAATCAGTGTCTGAAACATCAGCCTTGTTGGAATCAAAGTTGAAATAGTTGTTTCTTGTATTTGCTTTGTGATACTTAGAATTAATGTCTAATAGAAAAGTTATTTAACCCTTATGTAATACTGTAGTACTGATTGTCCACAAAGATGAAGCAGGCACAAAACTGCTAGACACACTCTTTATTATCAAGTAGGTGTGTACATGATAGTGGGGAAAACGCGGCTCTGGAGCTGCACAGAGTATAAAGGAGGTGAGATTTTGTTTATTCAGCATCACTGCTGGTGTTGATTCTGTTCATGCTGTGGGGTTCCTTTTGCAAAAGTTTGTTCAGTAAATCTCAAGACAGTTTGACAGTCTCAGTGTTCAGTTTATTTTTCCACCACATGTTAGTCCAAGTGTACACGGCACAATGGTTAGCACTGTTGTCTCACAGCAAGAGTGTCCTGGGTTTGAATCCACAGGCCAGTTGCACCCTTTCTGTATAGTTTGCAGGTTCTCCCCTGTGGCTTCCTCTCACAGTTGTTACTGGTTACTGTGTTTGTGAATGTGAGCGTGAACAGTCGTGTCTCTAAGCCCTGCAACAGACTGTCAACCTGTTCACTCTGACTTTTAGCCATAGTGCCGAATTTGATGGATGGATGTAAAACCAAACTCTTTTTTTTTTCCCCCCCCTCGTGGCATTTTCACAAGCACTATCACTTTAAGCCATCTATATACTATTTAGTTGTGACTTTGTGTTGCTGCCATGTTTTAACAAAACAAGATTTAATGTGTTTAGGTTACTTCTGTATATGCTGAAAGCCAACAATCCAGAAAGAAATTTCCATGTAAAGCAGTTTTGTATATTTTCTGCTTCATCTTTGTGGTTTTTATTTTGTGACCTCTGGGAAATCGTAAATAATGGTGATTCAGAATTCAACCCTGTCAAGTGAAATATTTCCTCCATGATCAGGAGCCCTTGTGATGTTTAACAGTCAAGGACTAAAAGTACAGTAGATGAGTAATACTATAAATTAGACCTTTCTTATTTATCTGATGAAGCTAGAAAAGCTGTGCCTTGTGATTATCAGTCAGTAAAACTGAGCTTCACCAACTATAAATTCCAAGTGAACTGATTGTAGAAAGGCTGTGATGGTGTCTTTCAAGTGAAATTTCTTGTAATGTAGAATCTGTATTTCTTGTACTGTCCTCTGAGCAGGTTGTTCAGTAATATTATTGCAGTTTGCTATCTGCTGTCTAATTTCAAGTGGAACTTGAAACGATCAATATCTGAGTAGGAAATCCTGCGTTTAGGACATCAAAGACTCTTAGTCCAGAGTCAAGATTTGCTGCTTTCTGTCTGCAGTATTGAAATGTGCAGAGACAAAATAAAGACTATAAACTTCCCTGAGAAAGGGAAGGAGAGCTGTGAGTTTTTATTCAGGGATGTAGATATAATTTGTATAATTTCAACAGTTTTCTTTATTTTTGCTGATCTATGGATGAACAGTCTGGTTTCATCCGGCTCGATATAAGTGCTGTTGGATCACAACAGACTTGGCGAATGGACAAAAGACTGAACTTTCCAACTAACAATCAAAAGCCTTGTGGTGCACTCTAACATCCACCTTTATGACTGCAACGGCATGGCTCGCTGATGTATTAAGTGCTTAAAGACTTCTGTAATCAAATGTTTTAATAAATGGAGCCTATAAAAGCTGAAATTGTGTCTTGTTTAAGGGTGTCATTGTTGTTAAGTTGGAACCGCATATTCCCATAAGATGTAGTAAGGAATGCTGCAAAGCAACCATAAAAAGCCTTAAGAGGAATGTTAAACACCTATAGGTTTGTTCTTGTAAAGACTTTGGAATTTAAATGATCCAAACAATTGTTGGACCTTTGGCTTTGGTGTAAACATTAGATGTTGTTCAGGTCCATTTTCCTTGTTTTACCCTTTTTGCACCTGTTCAGTGTTTAAGGTGAATTAACCTCTTGATTGGATTTTATGATGACATGATACTGGTCATTCACACTTCTGGCTCTGCTGGCAACCAACACGTAGTAGCTGTGTCCAAACCTCGTTTTGACTGGATAAAAAGTGCCAGAGTAAAACTGTTTTCACGTAAATATTATTTGTGCTAGTCACACCAAAACAATATGAAAGTTTGGAGGTTAAAGAAAAACTAATGTCTGAGACTGATGTTTGAATTTTAACAGGAGGCGATGTAAGGTAAAGCCTATAAAACATCCACAGCAAACTCGTAGAAATGGCTTAATTCTTAACCTGTTTTGTATCTTACCACAGCAGTACAGTCAAGTGACAGGGAGACCTCATTATGTCATCTTTAATTGCTGCTTTGAATTCCAGGATTTATAAGACAAAAGTGGAAAACAACATGAATATGATCTTTCCATGACAGAATCTGGGATCTTGAGGTCCAGAGGGCTACCAAAGAGCTGCGGACCCCTCGACTCACCGGTGTCATTGTTAAGTGTTACTGGAAAGCATATGCAGTCCTGGGGATCTTTACACTAATTGAGGTCAGTGGTGTGTTCATTACAATTAAAAATGAAAAGAACTAAACTTAAAGCAGTGGAGATGTTGATCAGAATTGTTAATCAATGCTGTATTTACTGTGTATTGACAGTCACTGTTCTTCATCTGTTCTTCATTTCAGGAGACCATTAAAGTCGTCCAGCCAATCTTATTGGGGAAGATTATTGAATACTTTGAGAGTTATGACCCAAATAACACAAGAGCTTTTCATGAGACCTTGGGCTATGCAGCTGGATTGTCTCTCTGCACCATTGGCCTGGCATTGATGCATCACCTCTACTTTTACTATGTGCAGAGGGTAGGCATGAAGATCAGAGTGGCCATGTGTCACATGATTTATAAGAAGGTGAGCAGGAGTCCATGACCTTGATAAAGGAAAAACCCTTTCTTTTCTAGTTGTTACTGAACTCTATTTAGATTGCATGCGAGGACTGTTAAAGGCCGTACCTGCATTCTTGTGCTTGTATCACCTTGCCAAGTTCTGTCATGTAATACTTTAAGAACTCTGTGGATAGATGTGTGTTTGAGGTGGAGGAATGTTGCTTCACGGATGATCTCTGTTTAAGGCTCTGCATCTGAGCAGTTCAGCCATGGGGAAGACCACCACAGGCCAGATCGTCAACCTGCTCTCCAATGATGTCAACAAGTTTGATGAAGTATGTGAAATTTACATTTTTTAGCAAATAAAAAGCAAAGACTTGAGACTAGTTGCTAAGTAATAATATTTGCTTTAACCCTTGGATGCAACAATATTTTAACTATAGCTAAACCTCATTTCCAGTGGCACCTTCTAGCACTTAAGCTTCATTTAACTACAGAGACATGTAAGCAGAATGCAACTTTACTGCTATGCAACTACTAATTTTAAAGATGCAGTTGTGTTGAATTTATTTAGGATTTTCTTTAATCCACTCAGGGTTAAATGCATGCATAAAGACTCAAACATACACACCCACTAATTCATCTTTTTTATGTGTGTCACATCAGACTGTTCTGACTCTACTCACTCAGACAAACTCTGGCAAATCTTTCCTAGCGTGAGGTTCAGGCTTAATTACACTCTTGGTACCAAATCCAGTTTCCCTCATTGGAATGTTGAGTTTCCTTTTAATCAGTGTGGGCAGAGACTGCTGTGAAAATGCCAGCTTCTTGGGGGTATTTTGTTCCTTGGCAGCTGGATGTTAATTACACCATGTCATGCTTTCACTGATCTTCATAAAGTCTTTTGAAAGTAGCCATTCCTAAATGGCGGAATTCCCATGCTTCCTTAAAAGATGTATTGCTGTTAAAGTAATGCAACTTATTCCAGATATTTTGCTCTGAATAGGTGACGATCTTTCTGCACTTCCTGTGGGTGGGACCGCTCCAGGCAGCTGCAGTCGTTGGGCTGCTGTGGAACGAGATCGGTCCTTCATGCTTGGGAGGCATAGGGGTCCTCTTGATTCTGATGCCTGTCCAAAGCATGTTCGGAAGACTTTTCTCCAAGTTCAGGTAAACCCACAAATGCTCATTCAGTCTTAGATCGCTGAAACTGAGCTGAACTCTGATTTAGCATAACAGAAATGTGTATCTTTGTGGAACTGTAGCAAGGAACTATTGTTTTAGTCTAAAACTCCTATGATTGGTCTGATTTTATTTCAGTATTTTTGGCTAAATTCCCCCCAAAAGAAAAAGGTCTTTTACAGACTTGGTGATGAAAAACATTTTAAGGAATAATTCTGATGGAACTGATGAACATTGATGTTGCATATTAGATGTTTGGATAGGTTTGTTCAATCGTGAGTTTTCTATTTTGTTTACAGAAGTAAGACTGCTGCTCTGACGGACAGCAGAATCCGCACAATGAATGAAGTGGTGTCTGGAATGAGGATCATTAAGATGTACGCTTGGGAGAAGCCCTTCGCTGCTCTGGTCTCTGAGGTCAGAAGGTAAAAAGATGATGATGATGATGATGATGATGATTATTATTATTAATTCTGAGTATCAAGAAATGCAAACTTAACTTTGCTCTTTTTTCCAGAACATTATGCAATTAATTTTAAAATGTGCAGATCTGGTTCTGGAGCACATCCTGACCTTCATCAACTGTGATAGTTGATGAAGGGTGTTACTCAAAGCTCTGACTTTGAAAATGAACCAAGAAGAAAATGCTTATCTTACCAAACCACTGGCTTAATTAGACACATGTGTCTGGGGCGGGAGTAAGAATGTAAATAAAGGAAAAAGAGGCAGTTTTCTGAGAGAACGTTGTAGTGTAGGGTAACAGGGGAGAAACCAGTCCAGCTTTTTCCAGTTTGGATACAATACTGATAGCTGGTACTGGTGCTGATTATTGCTGCTTTATTGCTAATCTGCATTCCTCAGTAAGAGAAGGAGCGTGAACATCATTCTTTTACTCTGGATGGCATTACCTTGGCCTCCACTAACACTGTGAGGAACCTTGGAGTCACTTTTGACCAGGATATGTCCTTCAACTCGCATATTAAACAAATATGTAGGACTACTTTCTTTCATTTGTGCAACATTTAAAAAATGTTGCACAAATCTCTTATTTTCTTTTCTAAATGTACCTGTATATTGTTCACATGTTGAAACAAATTACCAATCAATCAATCAATCAATCAAACATCTCTAAAATTAGAAGCATCCTGTCTTAGAGTGACGCTGAAAAACTAGTTCATTACTTCTAGGCTGGACAACAGTTTGGAGTCTGGGTGTTTACTATCTATGACAACACTGCATATAGATGCATTTTTCTGTTTTATCGCTAACATTTGAATGTTAGAAAGTAATTTATGTTTTTTTTTTTTGTGAAGGGCTAAGGAATAAGTAACATTGGTCACATTTCATTGTTGGTGTTCTGTGTCTAGAAAGGAGATCTCCAAGATCATGAAGAGCTCCTACCTGCGAGGTCTCAACATGGCTTCATTTTTCTGCGCCAGCAAGCTCATTCTCTCTGTCACATTCGCCATCTATGTCCTCCTGGGAAATACCATCTCAGCCAGCCGTGTATTCGTGACGGTGTCTCTCTACAGTGCGGTGCGACTTACGGTGACGCTCTTCTTCCCTAGTGCTATTGAAAAGCTGTTTGAGAGCCGTGTCAGCGTCCGCAGGATTCAGGTACACTGCATTGGTGCTATTTTCCGACTTCACTGAAAGACTTCACTAAAAATCAGTCGAGTCAGCAGACCTTGTAACAGTAAGGTCTGTTGACTTGTTGGAGACGTGCCCAGTACAGTTTCAGTGCAGGTTTAGAATCAGAATACTTTATTGATCCCTAGGGGAAATTATTTTTTGTTACAGTGCTCCATTATAAACAAACATTAACAAAGACAGACAATACACTAACTAAGAATAGCACAATATATACAGGCATATATATACATAAAAGTCACTTATTAATAAATAGCTGAAAAAGAACATGTGCAAGAAGGGTGTAGCTGTTGCAGTAAACAGTGTGTTAAGTGGATGAGGTGTACAGGGAGATGGCCACAGGCAGGAATGATTTCCTGTGTCATTCAGTGGTGCTTTTTGGTAATCTCAGTCTCTCACTGAACGTGCTTGTGTGTTTAAAGTCATTGTCTCTCGCCATGCAGCTTTTGAACAGTTAAAGCCAGCAGAATGTAGCAGTGCTTCTGAAAGTCTGGTTCTGCTTTCAATGAACAGACTCATAAAAGCAGATAAAGGCTTTAGTATTTGCTCATTACATTACTCCCTTCATGTTCAGTCCGGGGCTGCTGTTCTCACACAGCATCATCTCAATGGTTCATCTGTGTAAAACAAAGTTCTTCCTCATTTGAAATTTTCTGCCCCTAAACTTGAGTTCAGATTTAAATGGAATTTTCATTGGCATCACTGTCAGTTGTATAATATTACAAATAATTTACCAGATCACTGTAGTAAAAGGCTGCTCTTTAAACATGTGGCACCTTGGTGCTGTTGTGTAACACTGCATTGGGAAATGATCATGGGAGCGATTTGACTGTCATGGCTGTGTTAGAACTCGGCACTATTGCACTTCTCTCTTTCTGTGGTAAAGGAGTTCTTGACACTGGATGAGATCAGGAAAAACACAGTTGCTCTGCCACAGGATGAGAAGGATGCTGCTGTGGAGATTCAGGATCTGACTTGCTACTGGGACAAGGTTGGATACATGTCACTTGCTGCTCTAACCAATCAGAAGACCTCAATTTAACTGAGTGCACACTTGCCCTTTGGCTACACTTTGTTTTGTTCATAGTAACTTTAAACAGCAGACTTTTAAAATGTTTTTTCTGATGTAAGATTTTTATTCTCTTTGCAGAGTTTGGATGCTCCATCTCTGCAGAGCATCTCACTCACACTCAGCTTGAATCAGCTGTTGGCTGTAATTGGACCGGTGGGAGCTGGAAAGGTAAGACATCTACTCGTGTTGCTGTGTAATCTATTTTCTTTGTCATACTCATGCCATACGTGCTGTTATATAAAGCACTTTGAGTACTCAAAGTAGAAAAACGCTATTTAAAAACCAGTCCGTTTACCGCATCTGTGCTTCTACCTTCTACCATCACTATCAGTCATCCCTGCTGAGCTCCATCCTGGGCGAACTTCCAGCTGAAAAAGGGGTGCTGAGAGTCAAAGGACAGTTGACCTACGCAGCCCAGCAGCCGTGGGTCTTCCCTGGAACAATTCGCAGCAACATCCTTTTTGGAAAAGAGCTGAACCCCCAGAAGTACGAGAGAGTCATCAGAGCCTGTGCTCTAAAGAGGGTGAGAGATTTGCATTTGCAGTTCACAAAGTACTCAATCATTGTTATGTGCATGATTGAGCCTTTAGAAACAGAGAAAAGGGTGATAAATAACTCCAAAGTTGCACTAGATCTTGTTTTGTTGTTTTGTTTTTTTCAGTGAAATCAGGTCCCGAAGCAACTACACTTTCCTCTGTTTGAGGAGTCTAATACTAATTCAATGTGAAAACACGTTTGATGACTTGCATCACCTGTGTCAGCGTGTGTCACGCCCTTTCTCTTGCACCGACTCTGTTCCTGTGTGGTGCTGCTAGTACGTTCCCTCTTCATTGTCAGGAGCAGAGATGGGCAGTAACGTGTTACTGTAATCAGATGACCTTTTTCAAGTAACAAGTAATGTAACGGATTACTATTGCAAAAACGGTAATTAGATTACCGTTGTTTAAATGTTAAACAAATTTCTTCCAGTCAGAGAATGTTGCATATAATTAAATTTTTTGCTTGATGCATAAAGTTAAAAGATTAAAACTAATAAAACAAGTTTTAAAAAGAGACTTTTCCATTTTATTACATTTTGTATGATGGATTATGCAGAAAAAGTAGAATTGGGCTGAAAGATCTATCGCTTTATCACCTATTCAGGTTGAAAATCGTGTTTTTAAAAATTAACTAAGTACCTAAGTAATTAATTACTTTTGAAAATAAGTAATCGGTAAAGTAACGGGATTACCTTTTTGGGGAAGTAATCAGTAATTAGTTACTGAGTACTTTTTTCAAGTAACTTGACCAACACTGGTCAGGGGTATGAAAATACTTTGGTGTCATGTTTGTTGGAATAGGAGGATTTGTGTTTCAGGATTAGTGAAACTTCACCCAGTCTGTTGATCACGAAGGTCTCAATAAATGAGATGGGACCTGTGTTTGTTTGACTCTGTGATGCTGCAGAATAATGAGACAGGAAATGTTTTCTAAGCTTTATTAGACAGATGACTTCCTGTGCAGCAGCGTTTTTCTTAATGTTCCTTAAAAGAAACCAGCTGCTGTCACCTTTATGTGAGTCTTAACAGGCTGCTTTTTGGCTGTATAACAATATGGTTTCAGGGTTTACTGGGGTTGAAAAGCAAGATTTAGCTGCAGGTTGATCACATAAATTCACTCGATCTGCTGTGTTATAACAACTTCCTTGGCAGAGGTAATATTTTTGGTAGTGTTTACGGACAGAGTGACGCACATGCTAACACATAGTTCAAAGTTTTTAGTGAATACTGAGTGGGGTCATCTTTTTCATCTGCAGGCTATATCCTCACAGTTAAACTGGGCTTGATTGGAGTCAGTTTGGCAATAGCACTCTGATGGCAGAATGTTGTCGTCTCTCTGCAGTCAGTCAGAAAATTTGCCTACTGTTAAGTGAGCTGGGACTTCTTGTTCCTAGTAATCCTAGAGTATTTTCCTTCCATCCAGGATCTTCTCATTATCCAGATAAAATATTGATGTTTGGTGTCAGTGTATCACCAAACCCAAGGTCACCAATCTGCTGAGAAAGATGGCAACATTGATTTTTGGATGAGTGAGTGTGTAGACTGTAGACAGTCTAGAAACAAGCTGACTTGGTTCTGTTCATAAAGCTACTGAAAATAATGAGCCATAGATGGCAGCACTACTTTTTCTTACTATATGCTAATTGTAAGTGAATGGTACCGAGTGACTCGACTGCAGAGGTCTGAGTGCAGAGAGGATAGAGAGTCCAACTTTTCTCCTGTTGTATTCGTCTCGTTTGCTGTGTGGCATTTCTCATCTTTGTTTTTATGATCACTTATTGCTTACTTTTATGTAGTTTTACAACAAGATTTGCATGTCTGCACTTTTGCAAATGTCTGATATAACGGCTGCACTGCAGTGAGCCCTTGTTAATCTGCCAGCAGTAGAGGTTTCACATGCTGTGCTCAGTAGATGAGTTACTTGTGAGTCATGTTACTGTGCACAATAAACAAAGTAAAACAAAAAAAAATTCTGCTCTGACAAGAGCATCTTATCTAATCTGTGACTTGTAAAGGGCTAGAAATGATTTGCTAGTCTCATGAATAGCTTTGTCATCAAGATGCTCAGTCACTCAATGTTCTGACTTAGTCATTGTGAAAGGTTAGGTATTTTACATTAGCAGGTTACTGTTTAAACTGTTTTCTTCTCATTTATACACTTAAAAGGCTCAACACTTGTACATTTGTATAAAACAAACGGGGCTAGTGTCGCTGTGTCATTCATCTTTGCACAAAGGTTGGGTGGCATTTTTATCATGGAGTCAGCATATTATTGAATATCAAAAGGAATATTAATAATAATATTAAGGGGGTTTTTTTGTTTTTCAAATTGAAGTTGTGCCTTTGTGCTGGTAATTGTTGTACTCTGCAGCAACAACAAAGCCTGTTTATATGGGTGTAGCACACCAGTATGTGTTGGTGACTACTCGTCCAGTTAAAATATGACAATTTTCTCTTGATTTTCATAATAAGACAGGGCTGTCTTATTATGAAACTCCAGGCTTCAAGGGCCGGTGTCCTGCAGGTTTTAGATTTCACCCTGGGTCTACACACCTGAATCGAACAACTAGTTCATTACCAGGCCTCTGGAGAACTTCAAGACATGTTGAGGAGGTCATTTAGCCATTGAAATTCGCTGTGTTGGATCAAGTAAACATCTAAAACCTGCAGGACACCGGCCCTCGAGGCCTGGAGTTGGACACCCCTGCAATAATACATGCTCTTCTTCCCATGGTACTGTATGGTGCAGTAATAAGACTCTGCTGCCCATACATCCAGGATCTGGAGCTACTCCCAGATGGAGACCAGACACTGATTGGGGACAGAGGAGCTACACTCAGCGGAGGACAGAAAGCGCGTGTCAACCTGGCCAGGTAGTGTGACAGAGAACCAGACTGCTTTATTGTGTTCACCCAGATATTCATGACTGCTGTTAGTTTGCACATTAGTTTTTGTTTTGCTAGTAGCAGTAAATGATACACATGAAATGTCAGCATAGATTTCCCTTTAGGCAGAAAAACTTTAAAGGAACAGGAATGGACAGGTTTTAAAGGAAGGTGCAGCAGACTGTTTCCTGGCAACACCTAAGATGGTATTGACACAGTAAATGCATGCACGAATGGATCGCGTTCTTTTAGTCGTCTTGAATTAAAGCACTCCATGAGCCAGAAGTAATGATAATCAAAAAACAACAGAAGACCTTCTCACTCTTAGATGACGGTAAAAAGACCTCTCATTGTTGCTATGAAGCCTGATGCTGCAGCTACTGTAAAAAAGGGATTCATGCTTTTGGTTTCAGGGCTGTGTATCAGGATGCAGACATCTATATTCTGGATGACCCACTCAGTGCTGTGGATGCAGAGGTGGGGCGGCACCTCTTTGAACAGTGAGTGACTCAGTTAAAATCATTTCAGCATTTATGACTCAATCAGTCTGCAAAGAATGTGTGGTTGTTTTTGATGCACACATTTACAATAATGTGCAAAAGTCTTGCACAAGACTGGACAAGACTTGATATTTAGCTTCCATGGAGCCAGACTAAAGAGTAGTTCTGCAGGCTTTCTGGACGTTTTCTAAGTTTTCTTTGAGTGTTCTTTTGTGTCTACACATGATTATTTGGCAAAGAACAAAAAACTTCAGGCAACCCTTTCTTTAAGAAGTGGCTTTGAATGGCTATATTGTTTAATCAAAATTCTGCAAAACAGGTTTCTGTCCTTGCTATTCATCCTTCTTCTGTTAGCAGTCACATCACAGGTCAGGGGTGGGGTTAAGCCCCTTACTGGAAGAATACATCAAAGCTGGAAATCGTTCAGTGTCACCTCCCAGCAGGAGAAAGTTTCTATTGTTGTGCATGATGTAACACATCTGATGTAACACAACTGACAAAAGCTTTGCATGTGTTGGGCTAAGCCAGGAAGGGGTGCGGGACTACCAGTGTCTTGCAGACAATTGAACTTGACCCCAAACTTCCTGTTACACTCTTCCTCTTAGATAACATACAAACTTTTTAACTGTACTAAAGAAGAAGAAAATCCTTTGACAGTGTTTGACGTTTTTATGTGAAACTGAAAGAAACTGGAATGAGAGGAAATGTTTTTCTTGTATCAGATGCATCTGTGGCTTGCTGAAGAACAAGCTTCGCATCCTGGTCACCCATCAGCTTCAGTACCTGAAGGCAGCTGACCAGATTGTTGTCCTGAAAGAGGTTGGTGCAGATGAAATCATCCCTGTGTACCAAACTTGTATCTGAGCACTGTGTTTACCTTCAGCTATTACATTTCAGCGCAAAAGACATGCTGTGGAAGAGAGCCAGAGATTAATAACAAGTGTGATTCGGTGCAGAGAGGTCTATTAACACATAGTGAGTGAGAAAGGTGACTAAAGAGAAACACTTAATGCATCATGGGAATCCTTAAGCAACCTATGTCTATTGCAGCATAACTAAGGGAGGATTCAGCGTCACCTGATCCAGCCCTAACTATATGCTTTAGCAAAAAAGAAAGTTTTAAGCCTAATCTTAAAAGTAGAGATGGTGTCTGTCTCCTGAATCCAAACTGGAAGCTGGTTCCACAGAAGAGAGGCCTGAAAACTGAAGGCTTTCCCTCCCATTCTACTTTTAAATACTCTAGGAACAACAAGTAAGCCTGCAGTGTGAGAGCGAAGTGCTCTAATGGGGTGATACTACAAGGTCATTAAGCTAAGATGGGGCCTTGTATGTGAGGAGCAGGATTTTGAATTCAATTCTGGATAAAAGATTATTTCAGATTAATAAAAGGATTCATCTGAAATAATCACTATACTGCAAACACTGTGGATCAGCCTTGAATAGTCTTATAGAAGATTGCTCTGAACTTTTGTTTCTGAGTGTTCTCTGGCACCACCTTCAGGTCAGTTATCAGCTTTGCACACTAGATATTAGATCAGGGGTGTCAAACTAATTTTAGTTCAGGGGCCACATGGAGAAAAGTCTATTCTTAAGCGGGCCGGACTGGTAAAATCATTGTGTATACATAACTTAAAAACAACAACTTCAGATTGTTTTCTTTGTTTTAATACGATCAACATAAAAATAAAGCTAGAGCCTGTGGACAGTATGTTCAAAATAGTACAGGCACAACATAGCTATTAATCATAAAACATCTCAAGTTATTTGAAAATTCTGAGGACAAAGAACACACAAACACACAGTGCCTCAGTGATTCACAGAACTGATTCACAGATCACAGAACTACATCAGGGTGTCACTTCGCAGGCAGCAATGTAGATAAAAATAATGAAATCCTGTTCCCCAAACAAGTACAAGAACCACAGAATAGGTTGATTATATTTGATTTATATATTTAATTAGAAACAGTCTCACATCAACATAAAAATATATAAACATAAAGCTGGAGCCTGGGGACAGTGTGTCCAAAAGCACAACATGGCTATTAATTACAAAACACCTCAAGTTATTTGAAAATTCTGAGGAGAAAGAACACAGTGATTCACACAGATCACAGAACTACATCAGGGTGTCTCATGCAGCACTTTCAGTGGGGTTGCATAGTTTATTTGACTTCTGATACCTGGCATCTTTTAGCTTTCACCAGCTCATCAATATCAGGCTTCACATCCTGAGCGGCAGCTAACTTTAGGATGTGATTCAAGTGCCTGTGCGTGAGCCTTGAGCGCAGTTTTTTTTTTTTTTATTTATGCTCATTACAGAGAAAACTTGCTCACAAAGATACATGGTTCCGAACATGCACAACAGTTTTGCAGCGAGGGCTGTCAAGTTGGAGTAACCTGGCAAGAGATTCTGATAGAATGTGTTCAAGCCAGCTGCGGCAAATTTGCCCTTCAAATCCGAGTCACACTGCAAGTCTATTATTTCAAGTTGGATCCTGACGGGCAGATCAAAGGGATTCACGGTGAACGGCGAGCAAAAAACTTTGAAGTCTTTCTCCAGTTCACCAAAAATCTGAAATCGTTGCTCAAACTCTAGTAACAGTCCTGTTATTTTATCTTTAAACCGCTTCATATCTGCCACACTTTGGATCGTGCACACATTTTTCAGACAGGGGAAGTGAGCTGCATCACCACCAGCGAGCTGCGTCTCCCACAATAACAGCTTCAACTTGAAAGAACGTATGCTGTCATAATACTGCGTGACAACTTTGTTGCGTCCTTGCAGCTGTTTGTTCAAGTTATTCAGGTGCTCTGTAATATCCACCATAAATGCAAGGTCCTGCATCCATTCTGCGGAATGAAATTCTAACACTGGTTTGCCCTTTTCTTCCATAAACTGTTCAATTTCTTCTCGTAAATCAAAGAAACGCCTCAGCACAGCACCTCGGCTCAACCATCTTACCTCAGTGTGGTATGGCAGGCCATAGATGTGGTCTTTCTCTCTGAGAAGACTGTCAAACTGACGGTGATTGAGGCTTCTGGATCGGATGAAATTAACAGTTTGGATGACCACCTTCATGACGTTATCCATTTTCAGTGACTTGTAACACAAAGCCTCCTGGTGCAAAATACAGTGAAAAGTCCAAAAATCACGTCCTCCATTTGCAGATTGCACTTCATCTCTGAACTTTTTTACAATGCCTGCTTTCTTCCCGATCATTGAGGGCGCACCATCTGTAGCCAGGCTGACAGCGCGGGACCAGTCCACTCCGACCCTGTCCAGCGCGCCGACGGGTGCGGTGAAAATATCAGCTGCGGTCGTTGTATCTGTCATCGGTACCAACTCCACGAACTCCTCGGTGACGGTCAATGTGTCATCAACTCCGTGGATGAAAATTGCCAGTTGTGCAACATGTGTAATGTCCGTGCCTTCATCAATTGCAACTGAAAACACAATAAATGACTTTACTTTTTGCTTCAACTGGCTGTCCAAATCCGCTGAAAGATCAGAAATCCTGTCAGCAACTGTGTTTCTCGTCAGGCTGATATTTGCAAAGGCCTGGCGCTTTTCAGGGCACACAATCTCCGATGCCTTCATCATACATGTTTTTACAAATTCACCCTCACTAAATGGTTTTGAAGCTAGTGCAATTTCGTTAGCAATGAGGTAGCTAGCTTTCACTGCAGCATCACTGATGTCTCGGCTGTGAGTAAACACAGACTGCTGTTTCTTCAGACCCGCCAACAGTTCATTCACCTTCTCTCTTCTCCGCTGTCCTTGCAAGTTGTCGGCATGAAGACTCACATAGTGGCGACAGAGGTTATATTCTTTCAGCACTGCAACATGCTGGGAACACACCGAACATCCAGCTTTCCCATTCACTTCCGTGAATAAATAGGAGGATGACCATTTTTCTTGGAACACTCTGCACTCTGCATCCACTTTTCTCTTTTTTGACAGAGACATATTGGGGCAATGAGGGTGCCAAAGCAGATCAGGTTTAAATTTCGCGGGCAAAACAAAGTAGCTCACAATTGCTATTGCGCCATCCAATGGACACAATTGGAACAGCAGTTTCTTTATTGAAAAATTGCTGCTCATTTTTATACTTTACAAAATCATCTCACGGGCTGGATTAAACCCGTTTGTGGGCCTGATCCGGCCCGCGGGCCGTACGTTTGACACCCCTGTATTAGATCATAGACTGAAGGGGCTGCAGGGATTTATCTTTGTCTCTTCAGGAGATGTTTTCTGAAATTCAGCCACACTACTACCATTTGTAGAAAAGCACAAACAAGACTGAGTGCTGCCAAAGCAAGCTGACTGTCAACAGACTATTTGGGTGACTCGCAGGACTTTGGAAATGTACTGCGGTTAACATCTTCAAACACTACAAAGTGTGTGTTTCACATGAGGAGGTGGTGCTGCCATAGGTCTGTAAAACACAGCTGTACAATTTCCTAACACTATGTGTGTGTTTGTCAGGGTCACATGGTGGCAAAGGGAACTTACACGGCGCTTCAGCAGTCTGGATTGGACTTCACCTCCCTTCTCAAGAAGGAGGAGGAAGAGGAGCAACAGCAGCCTCATCATGACACCCCCACCAGAACTCGAACTCTGTCTCAAAATTCAGTACTGTCCCAGACTTCCTCTGTCCAGTCCATCAAAGATGAAGACCAGTTACCGGTTAGTGCATAATTATCAGTAAAAACAGCCTAGTTTTTAAAAAATCAGGGTTGTTTATAGGAAATGGGTCGTTTCTGCCCATCCCTAGTTTAATATCAAGCGTGCTTTTCTTTCTTTTCCCCCTCCCCCAATGGTCTTTAACATACAGAGCGTGCTGAACTGACACAACTTGAGCTTAGTTTGCTTTAGTCCGTTTTCATTTTGACAAGTTAAACACAGGGAACTTGACGGCCAGTGATCATGATACTTGTCTGTATGCTGATGACTTCCTCGCAGGGGGAGAAAGTTCAGACATTTGCAGAGGAGACTCGAGCTCAGGGAACCATTGGAATACGCATCTATGCCAAGTATCTGACAGCTGGGGCCAACATTGTGGTTCTGCTGGCTGTCGTGCTGCTTAACATCATGGCTCAGGTACACAAAGACTCACCTGCACTTGTAATTCGCCTTCCACATGTTAGCTCAGTGAGAATAAGTGTTGAATGCATTTCACATGTGTAATATAAAGCAGTAAAAATTATTTTTTTGGCTTTTATATCTTCTAGGTAGCATACATCATGCAAGACTGGTGGCTAGCTTACTGGTAAGTATCTTCAATCTGCCGTTTTCCTCATAGACTGCAGCTTTTACATGTCTGTTTATACTCATGTCTGACTGTTTAGGGCTGATGAGCAAGAAAAACTAATGGCCAGCAGTAACATGACTAACATCACAGCAAATGGACTAAATGTCACCAAAGAGCTGGACACGGATTTTTACCTGGGAATTTATGGAGGTAAAGGCGTTCTCTTATTTACACTGCGCTGCATTTTGTCTGATTTTACTCCACTGGTGTTTTATGGTGTGTTATTTTTCCAGGTTTGACTGCAGTCACCATAATCTTTGGCTTTGGCAGGAATTTGGTGCTGTTCAATGTGCTAGTGAGGTGTTCACAGTCTCTGCACAACCGCATGTTTAGCGCTATACTCCAAACACCCGTGCGCTTCTTTGACATCAATCCGATTGGTAAGCAAAACTTTGCAAATTTTTAGTGTTGTGCGTTCTAAAGCCAGAGTCGGTAAATTGTAGAATTTTGTAGTTCAAAAACTTCTAAATGGAATTCTGTAGTGCTCGTGTGGGCCAACCACTCACCGGAGGGGAGATGGTCAGGGGCAGTCTGAGAAATCTGGCTTTAGGAACTTGGAATGGCACCTCTCTGTTGGGGAAGGAGCCTGAGCTAATGCTTAAGGTTGAGAAATATGAGCTAGGTGTAGTCACGCTCACATGAACTCATAGCTTTTGCTCTGGTGTCTAGAGAGGGCTGGACATTGTACCAGTCCTGGGTTGCCCTCAGTGAGAGGTGACAGGCAGGTTGGGTATACAGGTATCCCCAATTTGGCAACTGTGCTTTGGGATGGATGAGTGGGGTTGTTTCCCTGTGCATTTGAGTCAAGAAACAGGTCCTGACTGTCATTTTATGCTTATGTGTAAAATCACATTTGACACATGAGCACAATACCCAACCCTCTTCAAGTCCCTGGGTAGGAGGCTTGATCTGCTTAAATGATGTCCTCAATCCTGCTGATACACCTTTTGTAGTGGAAGCAGAGTCTGGAGCTAACCCATCCATCACTGTGGCTGAGGCCACTGAAGTCAAAAAAACAAACAAACAAAAAAGCTGGCCAGGCCCCAGGGTTAGATGAGGTTCCTCTTCCTTACACATAGGGTCAGGAACTCAGTCATACCTTGGTGTGACCCAGATAACCCAGATAAAGGGGGTAAAGATGGATGGATGAATTTTGTGGTTACTTTTACTCCATTTGCCATCTTTGTGGGGGCACAGTATACAGGCAAGGAAAGTTAAACTAAACGTTAATCTTACTCTAGCTGGTTTCAAAGTGTGGTGATAATTGTCTCTTGTCTGACCTCAGGAAGAGTATTGAACAGATTTTCAAAGGACATTGGGCTGCTGGACTCCAACATGCCAGTGACGTTTGCAGATTTCGTTCAGGTGAGGGTAGATTTCTCAGCAAAGACACAGCAGCATTTTTCTTTTCTAAACCACTGACAAAGCTGCAATGAAGATCATAACAAGTGACAGTTTATGGTGGAGCTGTAGCCTCCACGCTCTTTTCGATAAACACAGCAGGTCCAGAGCAAAGGTAGGGAAGTATTTTCCTGAAGTAACAGCAGCACTCACTACTGTAATGATAATAAAACTTTCAAGCCAATAAAAGTCATTTAAAGTCCAATAAAAAAAACAGTAACAAGTCTTAATAGAATCAAATCAACAGTTCAAAAACCTAAGAAGAAAAGCGATCTTACCATGTGATCATCTGTTGCTGGGTAGTTTTCCAAAGTGAAAGCTAAATTCTATGAAGAAAATGCCATAACTAGGCAATTTAAACTTTGCTGCAGACTCACAGCAGCTGTCCCATCACTATGAAATCAATGTAGTACCTGAAATACTTCACTCAGGACCAGGCTTTATAACTCATTAGCCCTTAGCTCTTAACTTTGAAGCTAATCATTACACTGATTACACGCTGCTGGACAAAATATTACGAATTTCTTTGTTGTCACATGTTCCTTGAGCTTGCCTCAGTCACTCAGTGCTCAGTGATGCCACTGGTGAGTAAAGCGAAAGTGTAAGCGCTGTGACACTGCCCTTTGCTGAGGTTGGTAACATTTACCTGCTGATGTCCATCTGAGATAACGCTCCTATTTGTAACAGAGGGTCAAAGATCTCTTTGAAGAATAAAATGAGTAAAACTGACAGTGCTGTTACTAAAGTGAAAGGCTGAAGTACAATGCACAAGTTAATGAAAATACTTTTTCATTCTGTAAAACATTCAATTTTTTTTCTAAAGACACTCAAAAAGAAAAAGGCACAAGAACAAACCACTTTAATGTTGATGTGTTTTTCTGTTATCTGTTGTGAGCAGATCTTCCTCCAGATACTTGGGGTCATTGCTGTTGCAGCGTCAGTGATTCCCTGGATCCTTATCCCTGTTGTCCCCCTCCTTCTCATCTTTCTTTATTTGCGTCGCTACTTTCTGCGGACCTCCAGAAATGTTAAACGGCTCGAGTCCACCAGTGAGTGTCCTACAGTACAACAGTGTGTGAAGAAGGAGATACACGTGCTGCTACTGTTGTTTCTTTTTCATTTTAAAACCTGCATATTTAATATCTTTAAAGCTTGAAGCTCTTTAACCTATTGGTAACTTCTGACTCATCTGTGTCCTCAGCTCGGAGTCCAGTCTTCTCCCACTTGTCCTCATCTCTTCAGGGCCTTTGGACAATCCGAGCATTTGGAGAAGAGGAGCGCTTCCAGAAAGTCTTTGATGCCCATCAGGACCTGCACTCAGGTTCTCTTCAGGCTTGGCACATAGAAGCTCATATTATGATCAGAGAACTTAAAAATTGTATGTTTTTGAACTGTCAGTGATGGATTGTTTCCCTGTGCAGAGGCCTGGTTCCTGTTCCTGACCACCTCTCGCTGGTTTGCTGTCCGCCTTGATGGCATCTGCTCCATCTTTGTTACCATCACTACTTTTGGCTGTCTGCTGCTCAGAGACAGTGAGAGAACTAATTTTACTGTTGATTTAGTGTTGCTGTTCGCGATCGCTTACCAGCAGGGGGCAGCAGTGTGCCGGTTATCCACTATATTGCCAAAAGTATAGGCTTACCCATCCAAATTGATGAACGATCAAGCTTCTCCATCTGGCAAGCCGATGGTCCAGTCTGAGAACGGTATTTATCTGACTGTTTCCAGGGAAAGAAACTCTTAGTGCAGCATACCAAGACATTTTGGACAATTTCATTCAGGAAGGGGCCATCAAGGCGATGGCCCCTTCCTGTTCTAGCATGACTGTGTACAGTACACAAAGCAACGTCCATGAAGACATGTGTGAGTGAGTTTGGGATGAATTCGAGTGGAGATGACGAGCTAGGCCTTCTCATCCAACATAAGTGTCTGACCTCACAAATGCACTTCTGGAAGAATGATCAAAAATCCCAAAAACCCACAAAACACACTGCTAAACCTTGTGGAAGAGTTGAAGCTGCATAATTTTAAACCCTCTAAATTAAATGGATGGGATGTCACTCAAGTTCATATGCTTGCGAAGGCAGTTAAGTGAATACTTTTGGCAATACAGTGTATGTGAAGTCCAGCAGATGCTGAGTGATTGCTGCCGTTTAACTTTTAAAAGTGTTAGTAAAATGGTTGTTTTCCTGCTCCTGTCAGAGCTTGATGCGGGTGCTGTTGGTTTGGCTCTGAGCTACTCTGTCACACTAATGGGCATGTTCCAGTGGGGTGTCAGACAGAGTGCAGAGGTGGAGAACATGGTAAGATACTCACTGTCTCTTTTATTTCCAGAGCTTGTATCATTTCTTTCCATACTGAGCTTTTGCTATTCCCATATAAATCTCACTAATTTCCAGAAATAGTCCAAAGATTGTATTTAGTCTGTCATTTGAACATCAAAAGTCTTCTTTGCCCTTTTGTTTTATATTTATGGTTGTTGGGCTTGTTGACATGGAGGTGAATCTGAGACCACTTTCCTGATGTTGTATGATTTCTGCCTGGTGTGCTACGCATCTTAAACTTGTGTTGTCAGCAGACTTAAATGATCAAAAATTTTTAGGAGTTCAAGGAGGTCAGCATACCTACAGTCAGAAGTAAATTATTTATTTATTTGGGTGATGCAGTGGTTAGAACTGTTGTCTCACAGCAAGAAGAAGGTCCTGGGTTTAATTCCACCATCAGGCCGGGGTCTTTCTGTGAGGAGTTTGTATGTTCTCCCCATGTTTGTGTGGTTTCTCTCCGGGTACTCCAGTTTCCTCCGAAAGTCCACAGACATGAAGTTAGTGGTGAATCTAAAATGCCCGTAGGTGTGAATGTGAGTGCGAATGGTTATCTGTGTCTTTGTTGGCAACCAGTCCGGGGTGTACCCTGCCTCCCGACCTGTGGTAGCTGGGATAGGCTCCAGTCCCCCTGTGACTCTGAATTTGATAAGCAGAAGAGGACAAATGGACATTATTATTTTGCAAGAGTCCAAAGGGTTAAGCTTTGGGATTCTGCTCTTTCACATGAATAGCATGAATAGGCCACTAGTTGTACTGGTCGTCTCAAAGAGTTTCTCTGGCATCTGTCCATAATAAATAATACCTGCATTCTCCTTGATACCAAGTAGACACACGAAATGATTCTATAACATCCGTCTGATTCACGTGGCAGTTCTCCTTCATTGAGAAAAGCAGCTCATGGAGAAAAAGTAGCTTAGGAAAATAATCCTGCAGAAGCCCAGAAACAGTGGCAGACTGAAGCATCCTGAACACTGAGTTATGAGTTGCAGACTTGCTGATTGGATGTGGAGGATGTGGTGGGCACTATCTTAAATTTTTGGTGTAATTCTAGATATTAATCCATTCTTTCAGATTTACCTGATTGTTTATTTCTTAAATTGAACTTGTACGCAAATAGTTTTATTACATGTTGTGTTCTTGACTACACCACACAGACTGATCCTGATTTAATGTGCATTCCTGCGTTTCTGTCCTCAGATGACATCAGTGGAAAGAGTAGTAGAGTACACTAAACTGGAGAGTGAAGCACCCTGGGAAACCCAGAAACGTCCTCCTCCTGATTGGCCAAGTAAAGGCCTGGTGACCTTTGACCAGGTCAACTTCTCCTACAGTGCTGACGGACCTCAGGTGCTGCACAACCTGAAAGCCATGTTTAGACCCCAAGAGAAGGTCAGACATCAAGGTTTATTTGTTTTGTTTCTAAGAACCTGAAGCCATTTGTGTGATACGCTGTCAAACCAAAGCTTATGTTCTGTGTCCTGTGGGTCAGGTTGGTATTGTGGGTAGAACAGGAGCCGGGAAAAGCTCTCTGGTCTCGGCTCTGTTCCGCCTGGCAGAGCCCCAGGGGAAGATCTACATCGACGGTATTGTGACCTCTGAGATCGGCCTCCATGACCTGCGCCAGAAGATGTCCATCATTCCTCAGGTACAACATCATAGCTGACCTCTTAGCAGAACACAACACTAGCATCTGGCTACTCTTGTTGCCTTGTTTCGTAGCTCGTCTACTATGACTTTGTTACTTTGACATGAGAAATATTTGGCTAATAAGTGACATTACTTATTACTAGTTGGGCACATCCTTAAAGCAAAGAAAGGATCAGCAGCCCCAGTCTGCTCTGACACTCTAGAGTCACTTCTGTTTGCTCTGTGAGAAAAGCACAAGTGTTAGCACTTTGTTGCAACTGCTTTGATTTGGTGCTTATAAATAAAATTGAATTATTTGCTCAAACAATTATACGAGTGTAGTTTTAACACTGCATCTTTTGGGGTTTTTTTTTGTTGTTTGTTTGTTTGTTTTCACCAGCTTACCAGTAATGAGTTAAAATCAGCTGTCCAGCAAACATTTTCTCCTCAACTCTCTCAGCATTTCATTTCCCACAAAGCTCTTTGCTGTGATCAGTCAGAACTTTTGCAAACTGTAGGATGCATTCAAAACCAGAGGAGGGCAGCTGGTTACAGTGTCCCATGTGTGGTATTTAGGTTTTTTTTAAACTTTTACCTGCCACAGCAGGACACTCACTCAGATATGTCGAAATAAGTCACTGTGCTGTTCTGTTTACAAATAGTCCACAAAATCTAATCATTTTGGTGTCCTCTGGGTTCTCCAACTCTCCCCCACCCCTTTAGGACCCGGTACTGTTTACGGGTTCCATGAGAAAGAACCTGGATCCATTTAACCAACACACAGATGAAGAACTGTGGAGTGCTCTGGAAGAGGTCAGTAACTCTCACAATCGGCAGAATCAGTAGTGTGTGAGTTTTAATTCTTGTATGATGAAGCAGAATACTTGCCAAACTATTTTATTATCTTACCATAGCAACAGAAATATTGTGAAATATGTCAGGTTGGCTTATCAGAGCATACCGTACTAGCATCAAACTGTCCCATTCAGGATGACTGAGGGTGGAGGAGCTGCTGTCTCTATTGCATGAGGATATTCTCTTACATAGGCAATTATGTAATTATGTCCTGGAGCCAGGAGCGGACAATCAGAGATCCCAGTGTGGTGGTGAATGACCTCAAGGATTTTGACCTCAAAATCAGCCTTGAAAAGAGCTGCCAGGAACCTGCACCATGTAATGGACTATCTGGGGCTCTATATAGATCCTATTCTTAATTGTGTCACTTTCAGAGCAGAGGATCATCAGCATCCTTCACACATTGTCTCTCCCTCTTTCAGCTGAGAAAAGCTGTGCAGTTCCAACTCTCTGCATCCTTGCACTCTTTAATTTCTGTGGTGCATTTACAACCGCTTATAATGAGGGATTGTCAGCTTTGGGTCACATCTCTACATCTGCTGCTGTCACAGTGTAACAATAACACCGCACTGTGTATCACAGTTCTCCACCTGCAGAGGAACCCAGCAGCTCTTATTGCACAAATACCTCTGAGGGTGATGTTACCCAGAGTAGCCCTTATGACCTATGATGGGAAGGCAGTGAATGGCACAAATGTGCTAAAGCTGTGCTCTTAGCATCACGGGACATCTCTGTGGGTAACACTGTAGTCAAAACGGATGACTATGCAGTAATTATATTATGTTATAGTTTATATTAATCTTTGTTAGGATATTTAGATACTAACTGGTCTTATTATTCATGATTTTTATATGTAAGAAGAAGAACTTCAAATTTAATGCAGAGAAGCTAATATGTGAGGAATGGAGTCTCTCTTTTATACTGATTGCAGCATTCTGGATCAACTGAAGGCTTTTAGGCTTTTACAACAATGCAGCCTAGAATAAATAAATACACCAACTAGCTTTCCAGCTTTACTTTGAGACAGGTTGCTTCTAATTTTACAGGTACTGCACAAATTAATAGAAAGAAAAGAAAGACAGTCCTTAATGTAGATGCTAAGGAACATACCCTGATCAAACATGAGTCCTTGTGTTACTGGAGGTTGAGTCAATGTCAGGTTAGACACACTATTTGTTTTTGAAACAGAGAACAATAAACTTGGTTTTGTTTGAATTTAGAAGATGGACATGAGGTCATTCAGGCCCATCTTCAAGACATGTCTGTATCATTTGTCTTGATTGATAAATAAAGCTGGGTGTCATCTGCGTATCATATCATAGCAGTGCTTCTAATAATGTCTAAGGGAAGCATGTATGATTGGTCCCAGTACAGAACCCTGTGGAACTAACTGTAAAAAGACGACAGAGCAGGAATTATTTATAGAGGACACACACAGTGTAGTTAAAGCTGCTTTATTTTATTTTTTTTATTCCTGCAGGTGCAGCTAAAGTCTGTGGTGGAAGAGCTCCCTGGAAAGTTGGAGACTGCCCTGGCTGAGTCGGGCTCCAACTTCAGTGTGGGCCAGAGGCAACTGGTGTGTCTGGCACGAGCTGTCCTGAGGAAGAACTGCATCCTCATCATTGATGAGGCCACAGCCAATGTGGACCCGAGGTACTGCAAGATGACGTTTGCCTACTGTGTATGAACAACATCTAGTTAGACAGAAGAATATCTTGTGTACTGCAGCATGATGGGATACAGAAACTACTCAGCTGATGACACTTACTTTGACACGTGAATCATGCATCGGTGGTTGTTTGCTGATAGTAAATTTTATCTAAAGGTCACACTAACAGAAGCGTTTATTTCTGTGGCTGCAGGACCGATGAGCTGATCCAGAAAACCATACGAGATAAGTTCAGGGAATGCACTGTGCTCACCATCGCTCATCGCCTCAACACCATCGTAGACAGCGACCGTATACTGGTGAGTCCTGAACCGTTAACACTGATGCCACTTAATTAGGTAAAACCTCTAATTAGGTAGTAGTTAAACAACTAATGCAAAGGTAAAAAGTAGAATGGCTTTTTGCTGAGAGCTGGATCCAAATAATCTGTCAATGCCAGGCCTTAGAAATGCATTAATGCATTCTGTATTTGACAAGATTGGTGTCCAAACATACAAACTGTAACACAAGTGTGACTGTCACCTTTGGAGCAGCTTCTGCTTTCCCTGTATGTGGATGGAGTGTTGGGCTTTCTGGGTTTAGCAGCTTTTCTTTCATAGCCTGAAACATGCCAGATTCAAGTCAAGAGGCTGTTAGTTTTACTTTGAAACTCATACTGTGCTCTTACTTTTGTGCAATAATCAGAACTATTTGTTTCCAGGTTCTAGATGCGGGGAAGATCCATGCGTATGATGAGCCGTACACCCTGCTGCAGGATCCCACTAACATTTTTTATAAAATGGTGCAGCAGACAGGCAAACAGGAGGCAGCAGCTCTTCTAGAGGCAGCTAAAAAGGTCAGTTTGACTCAAGTTCTTCACACTTAACGAAAACAATCTCTTTTTGTAAACTGACATTTGTAAACTATGCGTTCCAGGCTTACGACAGCAGGAGCCGCCCCGGCCTGTCAAACGGACACGCAGTAACAGCAGACGGGAACTTGGTTATCTTTGAGACCGCTCTGTAAGCTCAGGGAGACACTGAATTGCTGCTGCTCCTCCAGAAGATTTCAGAAGGTGCCTGGGCTGTAAAGCCCCTCCAGTCTCTGGTGAAAGCGCTGATCCGCTGCTGGTGGCGTAAGATGGGGTGGACGTGACCTGCACAGCATTGATTTGCTGGGCCTGATCTGGCCACACAGTGCAGCTGTTTCCTCAGACTGACTGCCCAGAAATCAGGGCTATGAGAACTGTTGATGTAGAGCACTACCTATTTATCTCTCACGTGTTAAATTGCTGCTCAGCATTCTGATGCCTTGCACAAATAGCTTTTAAATGGCTACATA
Source organism: Perissodus microlepis (assembly GCF_051167445.1). Classification (NCBI taxonomy): domain Eukaryota; kingdom Metazoa; phylum Chordata; class Actinopteri; order Cichliformes; family Cichlidae; genus Perissodus; species Perissodus microlepis. The sequence continues at coordinate 13,248,565 of NC_140482.1, read as the reverse complement.
ATCCTTAAAATCCCAAGTGCTTTAATTTACTGATGGAAGTAAATCACTTGTAAATCAAAGTGATATTATTGTTCAGGATTAGTAACGACCAAATTCTTACTCTGCAGAGATCTCTCTGTATTTTTTTCACATTTATCTCTTTAACTACATGTTTTAAAGACTTGAAAAAAAGCTTCACAAGATTTTAGTGTTAAATATTTTGTGCCTTGTGTTGTTTAAATGCTGACTGAAGCATTTCCAGGGAGGAAAGTGAAATAGCAGTGTGAGCTGTCTGTTGAATGTTTAAGTTATTTCGACTTTGTACGCTTGTTTTGTCAAATATTACATAAAAGGCCCACACATCTCACATGGTAACATTTGTCTTGGTGTATTGTGTAGTTTTTGCTTTTTGGCAAATATTGCTACTAAGATATAATACTGAAATCAAATCTTTGGTCAAGTCAAGAAGACAAGGACTGTTACAAATTACATGAAAATTCGTGTACAAAAAGTATAACGGTTTGGGAATTCAAGGTCAAATTCTGAAGCTTACAGATCTTACAGAGTAGCTTGTTCACATGTGACAATGTAACCATAATTTATGATTTCAACATAACTTAAAAACAGACACAGATCAAATAAGATCACAAAGCATAAAAACATCAAACGCCTCAGTCGTTGCACACAGTTGGAGGCAGGAGGAGCTCGCGGTGCTCAGAGGTTGCTGCAAGAGTTCAGCTGATTCCAATGTTTCACTCCACGTCACAGTTTAACTTCTGTCTGTTTGGGTGTGAGAGAGACTTGTTGGAAGTAGACCTCGCCTGGTTTAAAGTTGCAGCAGCCACAGAAAAGTCTAAATTATTTTGCTCAGGCTGCTGTCATAAGCTGGAAAGCATGAAAACGGTGTGGATGCAGATTTTTCAGCCATGTTTAAGGGGACTTTTTTTCACCTCACCTTCCTGCTGACTCCAGCAAAGCCGCTGCCTCAGCCTGGCCCATCTCTTGCACCATCTTGTAGAGAGCACCCTCCTTGTTTTGCAGCAGAGTGAAAGGACAGTCCAGCTCCTGGATGGTGCCACTGTCCAGCACCTTAGGCCAAGAAAATGCGGTGGTGTAACAGTTAACACAGGAAAATTTTTTGCGTATCTGTGTACTCTAACAGTATGAATTTATTAAAAAGCTACAGTCGGAATAGCTGAGTCACCAGTATACGGTTGCTGTCTATGATGGTGTTGAGGCGATGAGCGATGGTGAGCACAGTGCAGTCTCTGAACTTTTCCCGAATGGTTTTCTGGATCAGCTCATCTGTCCTGCAGTAACAACAAGAAAGACACTTGGAGAATCATGTGGGAAAAGTGTGTTGAGAAAGCTACTGGATGTCTAGGATCTCTCTGTACTGGTAATGTATCTGGAGGACCTTGGGTCAACGTTGGCCGTGGCTTCGTCGATGATGAGAATGCGGTTCTTCCTCAGGACTGCTCTGGCCAGGCACAGCAGCTGCCTCTGGCCCACGCTGAAGTTGGAGCCTGACTCAGCCAGGACAGCCTCCAGCTTCCCAGGCAGCTCCTCCACCACAGACTTCATCTGTACCTGCAGTGAACATGGAGAGGAGAAACCTGTAGCTGGTCTGTGGGCAGTAACGACAAATCTGGGTGTGCTGATTAAATACTAGCCTCTTCCAGAGCTTTCCACAGGTCTTCATCAGTGTGCTGGTTGAAAAGGTCCAAGTTCTTCCTCACACTGTCAGTAAAGAGAGCTGGGTCCTGGGGGAGCACAGGGGAGAGAAGTCAGGGAGAAAAATCAGTAGACTCTGCTACGTCATTAATTCTATGTACCAAAGCTGGATATGGATTTGGAAACACAAGACACGCAGTATCGTATGACTTTGAAAATCTGTGTTTTGAGTTTAATTTCCTGAAAATAAATGATATAGCAGTTTTAATTAATAGAAGAATAACAGAAATGGATAGCATTATTGTAACAGTGAGATTGTAACTACGTATTTCTTCAGGCAGTTGAAGTGTCATCTGATGTTGTACCTGAGGAATGATGGACATCTTCTGGCGCAGGTCATGTAGGCCAATCTCAGAGGTCACAACACCGTCGATGTAGATCTTTCCCTGGGGCTCTGCCAGGCGAAACAGAGCCGAGACCAGAGAGCTTTTCCCCGCTCCTGTTCTACCCACAATACCAACCTGACGCAGAGGACACACAAAACATCAACAGCTGATCATCACTCAGACCCAACCAGCTGTTCTCCACAAACAGATGTGTCACCTTCTCTTTGGGTTGAAACGTGGCATTGATGTCTTTGAGGACCGGTGGTCCATCCTTGCTGTAGAAGAAGTTCACTCGATCAAAGGTTATCATTCCTTGGCTCGGCCAATCAGGGGGAGGACGCTGCTGAGTTTCTAAGGGTGCTTCACTCTTTAGCTCAGTGTACTCCACCACCCTCTCCACTGATGTCATCTGAAAAGCCAAGAGGTCTTTTTCAATTATGCTTTTTGTAGCCTATGTTAACGTTCATTCATAGGCATCAGGATGTTTTTATATTTTTTAAACCTCAAAACCGAAAATTCCAACTTTTCTACAAAGGACTTTATAATTTGTACAGCATACTTTACTGTAAGTGCAGAAGTCAAGTGTCCAAAGTTTTTGTACAAATGAGGTATGATCAAAATTTGAGAGGATTAAGGGAAATGGAAACATTGCTCCATGTAACTCTCCATTAAGTACATTTCTCTTCACCCACCAACACTTTTTTCATCAACATCATGCATTCAAAAAAACTGGAAATACAAAATGTCATCACTCAGTTCTTACCATGTTCTCCACCTCTGCACTTTGTCTCACTGTCCACTGGAAGTTTCCTATCAGTGTTACAGCATAGGTCAGCACAAGGCCCACCTCTCCAGCCTCCAGGCCTAATGGATCCAAAACATGATCAGAAATCAGAGGCTACTTCAGGACTTTCTTCTGCATTAACTCAGTGTGTGTGGTTAGGGTATTTAGCAAACTAAATACAGTTAAATTAAACATTTAATTGTGTTTAGTTTGGCCCACTAAGGGGTTGGTTGGCTTAAAAGTTGTGGAACTGTTTGGTTTTTCTTTCTTTTCTTATAGTTTAAATAAAGGTTTTAATAAACGTCCATTTATGGCAAATCTTATTAATCTACATTATATATTCTTGACCTGTTGCACAGATTCAATTCAATTCACATCAATTTGATTTATATAGCACCAAATCACAGCAACAATTGCCTCAAAGCACTTTATATTGTAAGGTAAAGACCCTGCAATAATACAGAGGAAAACCCCAACGATCATGTGACCCCCAACGAGCAAATGCTTTGGCGACAGTGAGAAGGAAAAACTCTGTTTTTATAGGAAGAAACCTCTGGCAAAACCAGGTCAGGAAGAGGCAGCCATCTGCCATGATTGACTGTGGGTGCAGGGAGTAAGACGGGACAAAGACACACCCTGGAACAGAGCCAGAGATGAACAATAACTAATGAATAAATGCTGAGTGGTGTATACGCACATAAAGAGTGAAGAAAAAGACTCATCATGGGAAGCCCCCAGCAGCCTAGAGCTATTGCAACATGACTAAGGGAAAATTCAGTGTCAACTCATCCATCCCTAAATATATGCTTTATAAAAAAGTCTTAAAAGTAGAGTTTGTCTCCTGAATCCAAACTTGGAGCCTGTTCCACAAAAGAGGGGCCTGAATACTGAAGGCTCGGCCCCCCATTCTACTTTTAAATACTCTAGGAACCACAAACAAGCTTGCAGTCTGAGAGCGAAGTGCTCTAATGGGTTGATAGGGTACTATTAGGTCTTTAAGATGAGATGGGGCCTGATTATTCCAGACCTTGTATGTTAAATTTGATTCTGGATTTAACAAGGAGGCAATGAAGAGAAACCAGTGTCGGTGAAATGTGCTCTCTTTGTCTGGTCCCTGTCAGTATCTTTGCTGCAGCATTGCGGATCATCTCAAGGCTTTTTAGGACATTTTTAGGACATCCTGATAATAAGGAATTATAGTCCAGCCTAGAAGTAAGTTTTTCAGCATCACTTAAACGGGATGTTTTTAATTTGAACCAGATTCCGCAAATGGAAGTCCTACATATTTGTTTACCATATATGCACTGAATGATATACCCTGGTCAAAAATGACTCCCAAGATTCCTCACAGTGTTACTGGAGGGTTAGGGTTAGATTTTTATAGGTGAGTACAATAACCTCAGTTTTATCTGAATTTAGAAGCAGAAAAGTAGACGTTATCCAAGTCTTTATGTCTTCAAGACATTCCTGTATTTTAACAAATTGGTGTGTGTTATCTGGCTTATTAGATATATAAAGCTGGGTGTCATCTGCATAGCAGTGAAAATGTATGCTATGTCTTCTGATGATACTGCCTAAGGGAAGCATGTATAATATAAACAGAATTGGTCCTGGCACTGAACCCTGTGGAACTCCATAACTAACCTTAGTGTGTGAAGAGTACTCTCCATTTACATGAACAAATTAGAGTCTGATAGACTGATATTCAAAACATTGTACAGTACCTTTAATACCTACAGCATACATAATCGCTGTAATAAAATAAATCAAGGAGTTTTTCCTTCCCACCGTCGCCAAGTGCTTGCTCTAAGAGGGTCCTCTGATGGTTGGGGTTTTCTTTGTATTGTTACAGACTCTTTACCTTACAATATAAGGCACCTGTTGTGAGACAGTTTGTCTGCATGGTGCTTTGGTTCCTCACCATGTCTGAGTAAGACGCAGCCGAATGCTGTGAGAGTGATGAATATGGAGCAAATGCTGTCAAGGCGTAGTGCAAACCAGCGGGAGGTCATCAGGAACAAAAACCACGCCTCTGCAACGAGACGAAAAAATGCATTTCATTATAAAGAAGATGACCAGGTTAATCTTTTGAGCAGGTTCACTTTACAAGACATTTCATGAGACCCAAATATCTCACACATGTAATTTATTATAAAGCGATTTGTACAATATAAAGCACCTTGAGGTGACTGTTGTCATATAAATAAAACTGAATTAAAGTCTTCCAGATGTGAGTGAAGTTGGCCCCCCCACCTTCTTCAAATCCAACAAAAGTGGTATCAAACGTTTGTGCTACGTTTGTGCTGGTTTGTGCTGCTAAAATTTTCGTTTGTGCTACTATCATTTTAAAGATATTAATAAAAATTTCTAGAGGTCATCAGAGGTCAACCAGCCCCCCCACATTAATTAAATCAAACAAAATGGGTGTCAGTCAACTGTGCTACGTTTGTGCTGGTTTGTGCTGCTAAAATTTTCGTTTGTGCTGCTTCTGTTTTAAAGATATTAATGAAAATGTAAAGGTCAAAAGGTCAACCAGCCCCCCCACATTACCCAAATCAAACAAAATTGATGTCAAACGTTTGTGCTATGTTTGTGCTGGTTTGTGCTGCAAAAATGTTTGTTTGTGCTGCTAACATTTTAAAATTTTTAATAAAATAACGTCTTGATGCGTGCTTAATCATCCAGGTAAGTAAATCCCAAAAGGTTGATTCTGTTCATCTGGACATTTTCAGTTGGAGAAACGTTTCGTCACTCATCCAAGTGACTTCTTCAGTCTCAGCTGACTGCAGGTTTCCCCAACCTTATAAACAGTACATTTGCATAGTGAAGGAAACTAGCGCCACTGAATGAACAATGTGCTGGGGGGTTAGTTCCATGATTGTTAGTATGCAAATTCTTATGACCATTGATCAATGACAACTAATCAAAGCCTACTGATCAATGGCCATGAGTACCATTCGCAGAAAGTGGGGAATGGCTACAATCACAGCATTGTAAGATGGCAAAAGATGTACCCTTGGGCCCCCCTTCTCGATTCAGAGATGGTCAGCATCCTGACAGCCCAATGGACGAAGCTGTCTCTCAGTCTGCTGGTTCTGGCCCGGAGGCTCTTCAGTATCCTTCCTGATGGCAGCAAACTGAAGATGCTGTTGAAGGGATGAGTGGAGTCACCTGTAATGGAGAGGACCTTCCAGATGAGGCAGGTGCAGTAGATCTCCTGGGGAGGGAGGCAAGAGAGGTCCCCACAATGCTCTCGGCTGCTCTCACTACCCGTTGTCATTTTTTCCTGCAGAACCCAATGCAGGAGTCATACCACACAGTGATGCAGCTGGTGAGGATACTCTCAACTGTGCCTCTGTAAAAGGTGCTCATAATGGGGGTTGAATCTCTTGTGCTTCTCAGTTTGCAGAGGAAGTAGAGTCGCTGTTGGTCTTCTCCACATTCAGGGACAGGTTGTTGTTGCTGTACCACTCTGCCAGATGGTTAACTTCACCCCTGTAGTAGATCTCGTCGTGGGTCAGCAGAGTGAAGAGAAGGGGGCTCAACACACATCCTTGGGGAGCCCCCGTATTCCGTGTTCTTGGGCTGGAGGTGTTGCTGTCGACCCGTACTGTCTGCTGTCTTCCTGTCAAGAAGTCTAGCAGCCCGTTATACAGCAAGGTGCTGATCCCCAGCAGATCCAGTTTGTGAATGAGTTGCTGGGGAATGATGGTGTTGAATGCTGAACTGAAGTCTATGAACAGCACTCTGACATATGAGTCTCTAGTGTTCAGATATGTGAGGGCTGAGTGAGGGCCAGTTGAAATTCCATCATCGGTTGAGCGTTTTGACCGGTATGCGAACTGAAATGGATCCAGGTTGGGGGAAAGCGATAATTTGATTTGATGCATGACTAACCGTTCAAAGCACTTAACTTAATAATGATGGAGGTGAGTTTGACAGGACGGTAGTCCTTAAAGCAGGAGATAGATGACTTCTTGGGTACAGTAATGATGGTGGAGGCTTTGAGGCATGTGGGAACGACGGCCTGACCCTAGTGATGTGTTAAAGATGTCTGTGAAGACATTTGTGAGTTCCACAGCATAGTCCGTCAGTGCTTGTCCAAGGATGTTATCAGGACCTGGAGCTTTGCGTGTACTGATTTTGGCAAGGGATCTCCACACACTGTCTGGGGATTGTGTCACCACGGTCTGTAGAGTGGGCTTGTAGTCTGTGATGGTTTGTATTCCTTGCCCCTGCCTCCAAGTATTTCTGCTGTCGCTGAAGCTTTGCTGTAGCTGATGCCACGTGACAGGTTTGCCCTTGCTGTTCTTAGACTCACCTAATTCCCGGCTCTGAAGGCTTGCATTTTTCAACCTTAGGAGCATTTAAACCTGACCTGTGAGCCATGGTTTCTGATTGGCCCGGACAGTGATAGTCCTGGTCTCTGTGACATCATCGATGCATTTTGGGATGTAGGCAGTGACAGTTTCTGTATATTCCTGAAAGTCTGTGGTGTTGTTGTGTGTGGCAGCCTGTGGTGGAAAAGCAGTGCCTCTGAGGATCCTTCTGGCCACACCTGTACCTGCTTACGAACTGGTTTGGTGACTTTGACCAGGGGCCTGCGGGAACCCATGGCACACCTAGATTTCTGCCTGTACTGATCCTTATGCAAAATAGGTGGAATTAAGACACAGTTCCAAAAGCAAACACAACTGATCAGTGCTGAGAGTGGTCCTGTTGCTGAGGTTGGGATGATCCTGTAATCTCTTATGAACGACCTCTAACGCTTCTATGACTGGGATGCAAGTGAAGACAGATGTAACATCTCTCTCTCACTGTACATGTACTGTTCATAAAATTAGGGAAACATAACCTGCACAAACAAAATAATTTGCAGGACAAATGTTTGACATCAATTTTGTTCGATTTGAAGAAGGTAGGGGGGGCAACTTCACTCACATGTGTTTATAAGGTTGGGGAAACCTGCAGTCAGCTGAGACTGAAGAAGTCACTTGGATGAGTGACGAAACGTTTCTCCAACTGAAAATGTCCAGATGAACAGAATCAACCTTTTGGAATTTACTTACCTGGATGATTAAGCACGCATCAAGACGTTATTTTATTAAAAATTTTAAAATGTTAGCAGCACAAACAAACATTTTTGCAGCACAAACCAGCACAAACATTTGACATCAATTTTGTTTGATTCCATTAATATGGGGTGGCTGGTTGACCTCTAGAAATTTTTGTTAATATCTTTAAAATAATAGCGGCACAAACAAAAATTTCTGCAGCACAAACCAGCACAAACGTAGCACAAACGTTTGATACCACTTTTGTTGGATTTGAAGAAGGTGGGGGGGCCAACTTCACTTACATGTCTTCCAGGCTTCTTCGCTATCATTATTCCACTATCATTACTGATTTACAACATTTTTAACTTTTTTTCAGCTGGAGACGCATAGCTTATCTCCCCAAGGCCTCTTAGGAGAGATAATTGAACAAATGATAACTTTGAATTGACCTGTGATAAGCTTTCTTTTTTTTCCTTTTTTTTTTTTTACAAATTTTATTTTCAGTCACAGCAGCATGTTAATAACAAAACATTGAACATACAGTAGTTTTCTGTTCAGTATTTAGAATACCCCAAAAGATAACAGAAATAGAGAAGGAAAACAAACAAACAAACCAAAGAAACCCCTACAAAACAACAAAAAACAAACAACAACAACCAAATATAAAAATAAAATGTATAAGGGACATTCAGTGTACAGTTAACTATGATAGTGATATAGAGATATGGCATCCGGTCATGATAAGGTGGTCATTTTAAATGTTTCCATGTACATCAGGAATGGCTGCCATGCCTTAAGAAATTTGGTGGTTGAACCTGCCAGTGTATATCTCATCTTTTCTAAATGTAAAAACCTCATGAGCTCTGCAAGCCACTGTTCATGTGTGGGAGGAGCTTCCTGCTTCCATCTTAAAAGTATAAGGCACCTTGCGATAAGTGAAGCAAAGGCAATAGAATTCGAATAGTATTTTGGCAAAGTGATGTCTTGAGGTATCACCCCAAAGATAGCCGTTAGGGCAGAAGGATCATATTTAACGTTATACATCTCTGACAGAGTGTTAAATATAGACACCCAATAGTTATGAAGATTGGGGCATGTCCAAAAGGTATGAAGGAGCGAACCGGTTTCTGCTCCTTCAGAAACAGGTTCTTCCACAGGTCAGGTCAGAGGGTCAGCTCCTGGATAGAACTTGGCTAACTTTTCCTTGGAGATATGTAATCGGTGTAGGACCTTGAATTGAAGGAGCCCATGCCTGGCACATATCGAAGAAGAGTGTACCCTCCGGAGAAAAGATTGCCAGAGTTTATCTGTTATAGTCATCCCAAGGTCTTTCTCCCACTGTGCTTTAAGGATGGAGAGAGAAGAAGATTGAAGATCTAATAATATAGCATAGATTTCTTTAATGGCCCCTCTCTTATGAACGTTTATATTAATAATTTTATCCAAAGAAGTTTCCTCAGGTAGTTCCGGAAATGAAGGAAATCGACTCTTTACAAAGTGGCGAATTTGTAGATAGCGGAAAAAATGTTGCCGAGGAACATTAAACTGCTTCAGGAGCTGCGTGAATGAGGCAAAAATCCCATCTACAAAAAGGTCTTTGATATTTCTGAGGCCATTACTTTCCCATATTTTAAAGGCAGAATCCATCATGGAGGGTGGGAACATATGACTTGAGTAGATAGGTTCTTTAATTGACATCAAGTGTAACCCCAACCTTTTCCTACATTGTTGTATGACTCGCTCAGAATCTGGGTGCAAAGGGTTACGTTTATAGGTGTATAGTTCTAATGGGAGAGCTGAACTCAACAAAGCTGATAGGCAAATTTTGCCACAATTGGATGACTCAATTTGGAGCCAAGCTGGAGTCTCTGCAGTAAAATTACTCATCCAGTACAGCATATTTCGAATATTTGCTGCCCAATAATAAGACTGAAAGTTTGGCAAGGCTAATCCACCCATTGGCCTAGTCCTCTGCATGAAATCTTTACGAATTCGTGGACTTTTGCCATTCCAAATAAATGCAGAGATATGCTTATTCAGTGTTATAAAATACTTATTGGGTAAGTAGCATGGGATACATTGAAATAAATAAAGGAACTTGGGTAGTATGTTCATTTTGATAGAATTGATGCGGCCAATTAATGACAGTGGTAAATTGTTCCATCTCTGAAGATCTGTCTCAGTATTCTTAAGCAGCGGGACAAAGTTTCTTTCATAAAGACCTTTGTATGAGTGGGTAACCTTAACCCCCAGATAGGTCACATACCCTGATTTAACGTTAAATTGAAAATCTGAAAATGAAATCTTCCTGGCTATAGAGTTGACACAGAGAAGTTCACTTTTATGTAGGTTCAACTTGTAACCTCAAATATTACCAAAACATTAAAAAATGGCAAGAGCACGGGGAAGAGAGCATAAAGGCTCTGACATATACAGCAGGAGGTCGTCAGCATATAAGGATATTTTGTGCTCCTGGTCACCTCTGAAGATGCCCTTAATGCAACTGTCAGCTCGCAGTTTAATCGCCAATGGTTCAATTGATAATGCAAAAAGAAGAGGGGATAAGGGACAACCTTGTCTCGTACCACGGAGAAGTGGGAAATAAGAAGAGAATAACGAATTTGTTCTAACACGTGCCATAGGTGAGGAGTAAAGTAACTGAATCCATGAAATGAAATTAGGGCCAAATCCAAATTTATGTAGAGTATAAAACAGATAATCCCACTCCACCCGGTCAAATGCCTTCTGAGCATCGAGTAATAAGGCAATTTCAGGGGTTGTAGTTGACTTTGTGTGTAATATGTTTAAAAACCTGCGCAGGTTGAAAAAACCATGCCTACCCTTCACGAAACCTGTCTGATCTGGAGAAATTAACAATGGTAGATATTGCTCTAGCCTGAGAGAAAGTGTTTTTGACAGTATTTTTAAATCTACATTTAAGAGTGATATAGGACGATATGATGAACACTCTAATGGATCCTTATTTGGCTTCAATAGGAGTGAGATGGTTGCTTGTCGAAGCGTTAGGGGAAGACATTTTGAAACCAATGACTCAATGAACATGTCTCGTAATAAAGGTGATAAACTGTCTTTAAAGATCTTGAAAAATTCAACCGGATACCCATCCGGACCCGGGGATTTGCCATTCTGCATTGAGCTAATCGCCAATTTAATTTCTTCCACTGTAATTTGCTCCTCCAATTGGTCTCTGAATGCCGAGGTTAAAGTCGGAACTGTCATTCCTCAAACAGTTCAGGCGTGTTTAAAGATGTGATAAGCTTTCTTAAGAGGGAAAATGCCTTTACAAATATGCTCCCAGAAGGTATTCATTGACAGACTGAGAGCAAATTATCCAGAATTCCAGTTCTACTTGGAACTATGAGGAGTAGTTTTCTTTATCGCTTGAAATTCCTTGAAAATCAGCTAGAAAATCTCAGTTTTAACCATCCATAAAGAGTTCATAAAGAGTAAACCTGAATGCAGGTCCTGATGGGCATCAAATGCCTTCTTTAACCTCTCCTCAGCCTTGAGGGCTCTGATGGTGGAAAGACCTTGAAGAGACAAGGACAGGTGGGAGAAGACTGGACTCCGCGCTGTAGGAAAAGCAAAGATTAGCTGTGAGAAACTGTTAAACAGCCAGCGTCATTGAACCTACAGTTTAAAATGATGAGTTTATGATAGGATCGTAATAAAAATAAGCGCACCTGTTGACTCGAGACGTTTGACATCACGTGAGGCACGGAGGTAAAAGCTTCTCAAGTACAGAAAGATTATTAGGAGAGGAACCACAGGGATGAGGATGAGAGGGATGACTGAGGCTGCCACCGCGATAACGCCAGCATTCTGTAAAAACAACTAAAACAACATTGCATAATCAGAAATACTCAAATTACTGAAGGATCCTTTTAAGTGAATTCGAAGTATAGTGTGTATATAGCACGTATAGTAGTCTTCACTTGATAGAAGTCCACAAAAGTGATAGGTAGCATGGAGTCCATTTGGCTAACATCTTTGGAAAACCTGTTGAGTATTCGACCTGAAACAAGGGAAAAGGAACAGAAACATTATATAAAGAGAAGACTATAAATCATTCAATCAGTAAAAGCAAAGATATGTCAGCCCTGCACCCAGCACCATTATCATGTTAAGGATGTAGGCAAATGTAATTTTTGTCCTTTTTCTTAGTGTGTACTGTATGCTCTAGTGGGATAATGCTAGCAAGACGCTAACATTGAAGCTACCTGGACAATCCAAAAATCAGTGGGTGATATCACTACGTCCATCTTTATGCTGTCTATGTTCTGAACATGAAGCTTTACACCATACAAATCAATGCTTTCACCATTCATTGAAACGTTGCCTTATGACAAGCACCTCGGTGAAAGTGGGGAGGAAAATCCCCATTCCTCCCTGAGCCTGGTTTTACCAGGAATCTCTTCCTGTTAAAAGAGAGTTTTTCCCTCCCAAAGCACCTTTATGTGGCTGTTCTAACTTGGAGTGCCAAGTATGAATAAAACTGGATTGAACTGAACTTAATAGACCTTTTTTAAGAGGTTTAAGGCCAATGTCATCTTGGAGAACTCAGACAACACTGGAATATGTCAGGGATGTGTTTTGTCTCCACTTCTCTTCCTGGTAGAAATAGACTGGGTTATTTTGTAAAACTATAGCCAAAACTCCCAATCGGTCAAAGGCATAAGGCAGGATATACCCCTGATGTAATTCAACGCTTTTTCTTAAATTTAAAATAAATTCTGTGTAGGCCTCACCTATGGGGTTGACATCAAAGAAGCTAACCGGGGTGTGGAGCACAGCACTAAACATGCTGTTGTGCAGAGTCTGAGCTGATCTCACCAGCCCGTGAAATATCACCAAACTCCTGGCAAAACCAAAGATCACAGCTGCTGCTGTCAAACCTAAAAGTAAACACAGCAGGACTATATTAGATATTAGACCTGAAGACTCTAACAAGAACTATAGGTATTACTATAACTATAGGCTTACCTGAATAAATACCGAGGTAAAAAGTGAGATCAAACTTTCGAAATGAACTAGTAACATCCATTCCACTGTCCACGCTAACAGCAGTGGCTGTGCTGTTAGAAAACTCCTCCCCTGCCCTGTCAGATGACAAGACAATTCAATCAGGTACACAGGAAATGATAACTGATCCAATTTCATTTAAAAAAAACTGTCAAATGAACAGTATAAAGTTAAGCTATTGCCTATTGCATACTGTATTTGCCGTTAAAAATATCCACATTGGTAAAGTTCTTACCAATATACCAGCCACCAGTCCTGCAGGATATACGCAACCTGTTGAAACGGACCTCTCTTTAGATCAATTTTTGAAACACTCTTGAGCATGAGGAAACCAAGTTGCATGAAATGTGTGGGAGGGTGGGAAGGTTAAGTCAGGTTAGAGCAGGGGTGGGCAATCTCAGTCCACGAGGGCCGGTGTCCCTGCAGGTTTTAGATGTGTCCTCGAACCAACACAGCTGATTTAAAGGGCTAAATTAGCTCCTCAACATGTCCTGAAGTTCTCCCGAGGCCTGATAACAAACTAATCATGTGATTCAGGTGTGTTGACCCAAGGTGAGATCTAAAACCTGCAGGGACACCGGCCCTTGTGGACTGAGATTGCCCACCCCTGGGTTAGAGTCACTGTGACATTTCCACATGATTGTACAGTGAGGGATTTAATACTGATAACAGTTAATACAGACAGGTAACACCTGGAGACAGAAAGAGTGCAAGAAGGGTGTTGAAGGGTCGGGGCTTACCTCAGCTATTATGCTGAGCAGTATTATGACCATTAACACCAAAGTGTTACAGCCTGCTGTGAAGTACTTAAGGTAAACATGGCCGCTAACATTTCCTTCAGCTCGAGTTTCTTCTGTAATAGTTTGAGCAACTTCAACCTGCAAAACAATAAAATAAGTTTAGTGATAATAGACTTGCAGGTCTATTTTAACCCAAACTATTCATTTCTACTTCTGTCCATCCTTGTAATTCAGTGACTACAAAATGCTGCCATTTATGTGGGGACTCTTAATCTAATCTTTTGGAAATATACCTACATGAAGCTGATCAGTGCAGCTGCTGTCTGGTAGCAGGAGGCTGCTGGAAGAACAGTCTGACCCATGTGAGCAAATCGTCCACTGGCTGTGTAAAGACAATTTCTCTGGGTCAACCGAACATGACCCAACTGAATGTGCCTCCGCATCACTTCTCAGCAGGGACACAATATCCAGGCCAGAGGTCTGCAGCTCACTGTAGGTTCCCTGGACCATGACATGACCCTGGAGAAACAAATAATGAAAATAAGCAACAATGTGTTTGTCAGTACTTAATAACAAAAAAGTCAAAAAGGCTCATCTGAAGGAACGCTTTCCTTCGGAGCAAATCATTTCTATGAATTTGGAAAACCACCATTAAAAATCATTTGTGAAGCTCCTTCTACAAAATGCAGAACCTGTGAGTAAAGGAGAACACATTAAAAGGGGGATCAAGGAGATTTAATTGGAACTGTACACAAAGCCACGTTGCCTGTTTATCCCTGACACTTTTCAGCTCGTCACCTAAGCTAACCTAACCACCTCCCAACATCACTCTACATAATGCTGGTGTCACGATCTGAGGAGGCAGACCGTGCGGTGGTGTGTGTGGTGGACCCAGGTGCGAACACACGAGAGTAGACTGGAGTAAACTTAACTGAAAGCGAGCCTTTATTGTGGCTGGTGACAAGGAGTGCAGACAAGGCAGAAACGCAGTGACAAACTAAACTATGACTAAACTGGGAAAGTATAACTAGGAAAAACTATGAAGACACAGGAAACCGTAACTATGAATACTAAGACTGGCTGTGACAACATGGAGGATGGGAACACAGACGACGCAACACAGACTACATGAAACACAGAGACTAAATACACATGAGGGATGATCAGGGGAAGTGGCCACACATGGGAGCACAGCTGACACACATGAACCTAACGACAGGAGAGGTGAAACTAAATACACTGACATTGAATACAGACTTTCAGAGTAAAACAGGAAACATGGAGATTAGACATGACATGAACTAAACATAACCACGCAGACATGACGCATGAACCAGGGAGACTTAGTACAGGGGGAGACAACAAGACTAAACAGCAACCTAGAAATTAACTAGGTGAACTAAGCTAAGGCACAAATAAATACAAAAGATACATAAAACTCAAACACTGGGTCACTCGACCCAGGACCATGACAGCTGGATCTCTTTCCTCCAGCTGAAACTTTTTTTGACAAACTGAATTAGATTTTTCATCTGAATGAATATGTTTCCTTAACTTCTGTAACTGAGTAGTTTTGTATTAACACATCTGGTCCAGAGACTTTGTGTTGTAAGTTTAAAAAAAAATTAATAACAATTTGGAAACGGAAATCTCACCTGAGGACTGGAAATCAACGTGTGCTGGAGCTCACTCTCAGAGATTACACACCTCAGAGTAACAAACTATAACTGGTGAATGCAAACATGTTTATCCCCTGCCTACTTAAACCAGCATAAAGGGGGACAAACCTCCTTGAGGACCAGGATCTGGTCAGCCGTCCTCAGATGCTGGAGCTGGTGTGTGATGAGGATACGACACTTGTTCTTCAGCAGGCCACAGATACACCTGATTTTGATAAATAAGAGGGGGTTTCTGCATGTTTGTGACTGTTGCTTTGAAATAGTTCCATATAAATAAAACTGAACTGAATGGAATTAAAACAGTTCACATGAACTTCAATCATGCAGTGTGTACTGTCGAGCATAAGCACGATTCTCGACACCATTATTAATCAGGGTATACAGATAATTAGCACCGAACTCTTTATTACTCACTGATCAAAAAGATGTTTTCCAACTTCTGCATCCACAGCACTTAAAGGGTCATCCAGGAGGTAGATGTCTGCATCCTGATATACAGCCCTGAAAACAAGGACACACAGTGGGGGAATCTTATTCGTCAGGAAAAAGACTGAACTTTCACATAAACTATAGCAAATGTAACACCACAAGTGTGTGCATGCAGGGTAAAAATACATGCACCCCAACATCTAGCTACTTGTTGCCTCTAGTTTAGGTTCCTTAGAAACTCAGACTAACATTTGAATGCGTCAGGGTGATACAATACATGTAAGTTTTCTTCTAGGTAGCGTTCTTACTACATGATGTCCATGTACCTTGCCAGGTTGACACGAGCTTTCTGTCCCCCACTGAGTGTGGCCCCTCTGTCCCCGAGCAGTGTCAGATCTCCATCTGGGAACAGCTGCAGGTCCTGAAATTGAAACAATGGAGGCGTAACTTGCCTACAATCATCAAGGGCATGAATGTCATGATAATTTTGAGTTTTTAATGATTTATTTGAACTGTTCTTTTTCCAGAATGAAACGATTGTACAGAAAAAAGGCCCTGCTCCAAAGTCAACACCTTCAAGCTTGAGTGAAATTTGCTGTTCCCCACATGGACAAACAAATAGCTTCTGATAAAATGTTTTATGGTCAGACAAGAGAAAGACTGAGCTGTTAGACCACAATATATTTAGAGGAACAAAGGTGAGGCTTTCAAAGGCAGCTCTCCCAGGATGGCCAGCTCCATACCAGGAAACTAACCAATTTAAACAAACTGCCAAGAAGAGTGGTCAAAATATCTAGACAGAATCCACCAGAAGATCATTGATGGCCTCCAAAAGTGTCTGTTTGAAGAGCAACTTGCAAAGTGATATTGAACTAAATACAGCTAAATGAACAAATATATACTCACCAATAAATTGGTGAGTATATATTTGAGGTTGTTTGTATATTTTTGATCCATAGATTAGAAAAAATCCCAAATAAAGGCTTAAACTTGTTTTAAAGTTATTGAAGATGTGTGCTGTACAATCATTCCACTATAGAAAAAGAACAGTTAAATAACCATGACATTCATGCCTGGGATGAGTGCATGCAAACTTCTGACCACAGCTGTACTTCAAATGAGACATAAAAGAAAAGCACAACTAATACTGCTTTACTTTCAAGAAAAGATGTGATGTCCCAAAGTCAAATTTCAGAATTTGCTCCTAAACTATAGCAAACAATGCAATTAATCAATATGATTATAATTTACTTTTGAAGGCTGCTGGCTTTTATCAAGGTCATCTGATCATATTGGAGCTAATCAGCATTTTCTATAGGTAGGAACCCACCTTGTAAGATTTTACACCAGAGGGTAAAGAGCGGTTCGCCTTGAGCTGCTGGCCTAACATGAACTGGTTAACTCGCAGCATTATATCTCACCTTCGTCAGAGCACAGGCTCTGAGGACCCTCTCATACTTTTTAGGATTCAGTTGTTTCCCGAACAGGATGTTGCTGCGGATGGTTCCAGGGAACACCCAGGGTTGCTGGGCTGCATAGCTTATTTGAC
The DNA here is from genome assembly GCF_051167445.1 of Perissodus microlepis. Taxonomy (NCBI): domain Eukaryota; kingdom Metazoa; phylum Chordata; class Actinopteri; order Cichliformes; family Cichlidae; genus Perissodus; species Perissodus microlepis. The sequence continues at coordinate 13,231,245 of NC_140482.1, read as the reverse complement.
CTATGACCTTTAATGTGCCTGTGTCATAAGGCAGCTCTCCCAGGATGGCACTGAGCAGAGATGACTGAAGAAAACACAGATGTTATGAACATGTGACCCTGAAAACACAATTTTGATACTCAATGTTCTGACCTAAAGGCTAAATGGTAAGTCAGTTGCGGACCTTTCCGGCCCCCACTGGTCCGATCACAGTGAGAAGCTGGTGTGACTCTGCTGTGATGGAAACATTGTGCAGAGATGGTGCATCCAAACTCTAAAAAAAAGAAGAAGAATGTATTAATTAATGCACAAATTTTGAATTTAAAATTATGCAAGATGACTCATTATCAATATGAGTTTTAAACTTTAACATTTACCTTATCCCAGTAGCAGGTCAGTGCCTTAATTTCAATAGCGTTCTCCATTTTTCCCTCCAAAGGCAGTGCGAGATTTTTTCTTTCAAGCTCTTCCAGGACGAGAAAATTCTTGAAAGATATTTAATGGACACACATGCTTTGAAACATAAACTAAATTAGCACAGTTCTCTTGCTTTACCTATCTACAAATTTAGAAACAACTACATTTAAGATTAAAAAGAGTTCTGATGTCACCACCAATCTTTTATCCATTTTTTTGCAGGACAGTTACAATATCTGCAATCAATCTGGACATCACTTTAGGATCTAGCTGATAGATGGATTCTCCATGATGGAAAACATCATGAATTTCAATTCTGTTTTAGTTCAACAGCACCAAACAAGCATCACAACAACAGTTGCCTCAACATGCTTTATATTGTAACCTAAAGAGACAATACAACAATGCAGAGAAAGTCCCAACAATCAGATTACTCAGATGAGCAAGCACATGGTGAGAGTGGGAAGGAAAAAATCCATTTTAACAGGAAGAAACCTCCATCAGAACCAGGCTCAGGGAAGACCGTAACGTTAAGTCAACACGATTTTTGTTATGTAAAGTTCTCTGAACTTTTTAGACAATAGAAAAGTAGTAAATCGGTCATTATGGCACTAATGACAGATATCAGCTACGGTTTTGTTACTTGTATTCCAATTTATGACAGAACAGAATTACCTTAATCCTGCGAATGCTCACAATAGCCTCTGACAATTTCTCAATGGCCAGAGGAAAGAACAGGGTCACTGTGAGCTTAATTGTACCATACAGGGATGCAGTGACAAACACACTGCTGGCAGTGATGGTGTTGCCCAGGAGGGCGTAGACAGTGAATGTGACAAACACTGTGATCTTGCTGCTGGCAAAGAATGAAGCCATGTTGAGTCCTCGCAGGTAGGAGCTTTTTAATATCTGATGAATTTCTTTCCTAGGAGTAAAGAAGAACATAGGGAGGCTTAATATGTAAAATCAGAAGACTTTATTTAGAGTGTCACACCACTGTCAAAAAAAAGAATGCTCAAATGACTACAACTGAAATACTTACGTCTAAATAATTATTTTCTTCATCAGACCATGAAGAGTGCAAAGACATACTAACATACAAGACCTTGAACTATCAGTCCTCATCTTATCTTAAATATCACCCCAATAGAGCACTGTGCTCTCAGACTGCAGGCTTACTTGTGGTTCCTTGGTTATTGTAGTAGATAGAGCGACTTCAGCTTTCAGGGCCCTTTTCTGTTGAACCAGCTCCCAGTTTACATTTCAAGATTAGCATTAAAGTTTTCCTTTTTGATCAAGTTTATAGTTATGGCTGGATCAGGTGACCCTGGCCCTGAAACCTACCTAATTTATGCTTGTGTTTCTTCTTCACTAACCTCTTTTCACCCTCTGTTTATACACCACTCTAGAGTTAATCATGAGTTATTATTAATCTCTGGTTCTCTTCCACACCATGTCTTTATCCTGTCTTCCTCCCCTAACCCCCAACCAATTGCGCCAGATGGCTGCCCCTCCCTGAACCTGGTTCTCCCAGAGGTTCCTTCCTGTGTTTTTCCTTCCCACAGTTTTCATGTCTTTATCACATATTTTCTGTGTATTTTTTGTATTTTGTGGTCTTATATTTATTTGCCTACAACGATTGAGTTAACAAGGTTTATCACGTATAATATGTGATTCTTAATATATTTACAGTGATCCTTCTTGTTTTGTTTTTTTTTCTCTCACACAGGTGGTTGTCATTGTCTTTTTAAGTGAGTATTTAAGCTTCCCAGTTTGAATGTTAGACCCTCGTGAAGTTTCTCTAGTCGATACACGTAGGTCAAGTTTATCCTCGCTGTGCTTCGACAAATTTTATTAAACTTTTTTTTATCTGGCAGTACAGTGGTTCTGAGTTTTCTGCTTTTTTGCCAGGAAGTGGTACAGTAGGCAACGTAAAATCACCGAACAGGGTCACTGGATGATAAATGGACTGATTCTTATATAACCCTTTTCTACTCTCCCAAAACTGAAAAATAATGTACATTTCAAATTATACAAAAAGGTATTTTTCAGGGAACACAAAATGGGTTAACAATTTAAAGCTGTTGTGCAGCAATGGAGGTTGATCAGGCCTTGAAAGCTGGTGCTACTAATTCTTACAGGTGTTCCAGCTTTTCTGGATTACTTACAACCCCCTCTGCCAGCATGAAAGCAGTGTTGGAACACACTGTGGTACCATACCCTCGTGAGCATCAGCTGAACAGCACTGTACTGCAAAAAGTAGTTTGTGGTGAGAAAAAGGTTTCTGAGAGTTAACAGCTTCCATGATCGGTGGCTAACAGGACAACAGCTTTAAGCACAGCTTAATAATGGTCATAGTAAGTCTCAGTTTCAACTGTGAAGAGAAGACTTCGAGCTGCAGGTTTGACAGGACAAGCTGCAGGAAGAAAGCCATCGCTAAGACGTCAGAATAAGACAAAGAGGCTTGCCTGGGCCATGAGACATCGCCACTGCACTACTGAAGACTGGAAGAAGGTATTATAGAGCAATGAATCAAAATTTGAAATCATCGGTTCATCACGCAGGATCTTTGTACGCCTTCAAGTAGGCGAAAGGATGGCTCTACAGTGTGTGGCATCAACTGTCAAACATGGAGGAGGAAGTGTGATGGTCTGGGGCTGTTTTGCTGGATTCCAGCTCTGTGACTTGTATAGAGTGAGAGGCACCCTGAACCAAAACGGCTAACACAGCATTCTGCAGCGCCATGCAATACCCTCTAGTTGGTCAGGGTTTCATCCTATTGCAACATAATGACCCAAAACAAAAGTCCGAGCTATGCCAGAACTACCTCAGGAACAAAGAACAAGATGGTAAGCTTGAAAACATGGAGTGGTCTCCAGTCTCCAGACTTAAACCCCATCGAGCTGGTTTGGGATGAACTGGACAGAAGAGTGAAAGCAGAGCAACCTAAAAGTGCCACACATTTATGGGAACCTCTGCAACAGATATGGGAAGAACTTTCTGAAGAATATTTTATCTCTGTTGTAGAAAGAATGCCACGGGTGTGTTCAGCTGCCAAAGGTGGAATTATAGAATACATTTTGGTCTATAAATTGATTCCATGATAATTGTTTTACTTGAATTGCTTATTTGTACTATGCTTTCACTTCAGAGTGCAATGCAACATTAAACTGCATAACTTTCAATTAAAAAATGGAAAAAATTGGGGTGTTCTAAAACCTTTGACCGGTAGTGTACGTGTATCGAGTCTGTCAGTACTTGCCTGACTACATTGTGCCAAGTGTAAAATTTGGTGGAGCGGTGAGATCTGGAGTTGTTTTTTAGGAGTTGGGCTCATCTTAGTTCCAGTGAAACTAACTCTTGATGCATAACAAGACATTTTGGACAATTTCATGCTCCCAACCTTGTGGGAACAATTTGAGGACGACCTCTTCCTGTTCCAACATCATTTTGCAACAGTGCAGAAAACAACATCCAAATAAACATGCATCAATGAGTCTAATGTGAAATAACTTGATTGGCTTGCACAGAGTCCTGACTTAAACCTGACAGAACATCTTTGGGAATAATTAGAGCGGAGGCTGTGAGCCAGACTTTCTCATCCAATATCAGTGTCTGACCTCACTTCTGGAAAAATGGTTAAAAATTCCCATAAATATACTCCTAAATCATAATAAACCTTATGGATTAACAATGGGATGTCACTCAATTTCATATGCGTGTGAAGGCAAACGAGCAAGAACTTTTGGCAATATATCTTGGTGTTGCATGTATTTCATGCAACACCAAGATCATGTGTTAGTTTGCTCCCTTGACCAAAGGCTCAGTCCAGCATAGCGTCAACAAATCGTTTGGTAATGATGGAATGCTAATACTGGTAATACTGGTAATACATTTAGCTTGACTCAGCAGAAAATGACAGTTAATTATAGATTTGACCTTACTTTAGAACATTAGCAAAACAGCTTTAAAAAAAATTGTTTGTCGAAAGCTTTGGTACGGCCTCTAAGGATATTCAGTGCGGGGCCTCTCACAAGAATGTAATGATTGAGCATCTGCAGAGGCCCCGAAGCCTGAGGCCTTGCACTTGACAAATTCCATAGGGTTAATGGATCTAAATGAATGGAAAGAACGGAACGTTCTTTGTTTTGTGTTTTGATAAAGATGAAGGGTTTTGTCTCTTCTCTACAAATCATTAAAAAACAACTTAAAATCCATTTAAAATATAAAAATAGACAAACCATTTCACCGTAAATCAACACTGTGTTAGAATTAAAATGTACACATTACTTCATATTTACTACATATTTAGTAGTTTTGTAACTGTGGATATCTTAAGAAGTCTTTATTATCAAAGACTCATTGAGACTTGAAGGTTGACTGTAAAAACATTTTTCTTCCTGAAACTGTAACCCTGAATTAATCATGACTACAATGCAACCCAAGTTTTCACACAGAAAAATAATGTTGAGCTGTTGTATAATCCACACCAAAAGTTCAAGCTTCACCGACTTCCTCACTCTCTGTCTGTACATGGCCAATATTAAAATACTGGCTCCTGTAAAGCAAACCTCATTATACCATATCACCCCAATAGAGACTTCTGACTTACATGTGGTAAGTATTTAAAATCAGAATGATTTTTCAATGCTAGTCACTAGTTGTGACAAATTTCCTCTGTGGAATTTCCTCTGTGGTTATTCTAAGTACATTTAAGCTGAAGATGGATGGAAAGTTTTGAAGGCTACAATGGATTACTGCTTGATGTCACAAGGACTGATTTTGAGTGGGTTTCTTTCAAAGAATCTCAGAAGGTGTTGATGGGAACAATAAGTGACAGTTAACATATAAAGTGCAGAGCAAACATAAAGGATTATCATTAACCAGACATCAATGCTGAGAAAGTTGAGGATTAATGAATTAATACAAATCTAAGCTGTTCTTTAAGAGCAGTACATCAAAGCAATAAGGAATTTTCCTTGTTGTTAATTCTGATTAATTCTTCTTGTAGCTAATCCATATGTACTCCCATGGGCCCTAAGAGGTTACCTGAAAAAACTGTGATTGCAGTGATTTAAAGAAATTGATGAGCTCTGCAGAGATAAGAAAATCCAATACAGATCACTGCTATTAATGAAATCTCTTTACATTTTCCCAGACATGCCTAACTTTTTATGCTCAAGCTCTTTGTTCTTGTTGATGAGGAGATTCATAAGCACGCATAAAACATTAGGCACACCAAAGGATGTTTTCAACTGTATACTCTAACTAAAAAAATGTAGGAAAAATCATGCTGGATATCAATGCTGACTACACTATGGACTGTGTAATGTGTAAGGAATGAAAGGATGTCAGATTGTTTCATCGAAATGAAAATTATCAACCTATAGAGCTGAAAAACACATATTTTGTTGAAATATCACTGCAGCAGCTCAAAATGGTACTTAGCAGTTTGTATTATTCCCATAAGTTTAACTGACTTGATGCTATAATCTCATCAAAAAGTGTTCCTTTGATTTTTACATGTATAGGACCAGTTCTCCGCTGTTCCAGAAGAGCACAGTGGTTCAACATGGATCTCTGCCTCCAGACAAACCACACATTATGTGAACCCTACATTTCTCATTCGTTTGGCAAATGAGAAAAGTTCCTGGGCTGATGGAGCAAGCCTGATCTGTGGTATGATCTTTCTTTATGCCCCTGAAGTTTATCGGTCCTGTTCACTATTTTAAAAGACAGCTAAAGACATGTCTGAGTTTTTATATTTTCAGTTCATTTCATTTCCACGTGTGTCGAAGCATTAATCATATTGGTCGTTCCAAATCATAAAACTGCAGGATGACGAGTCAGTTTATTAAAATATTTATTTTGACAGTTTTTGAATCACTGTTTATACTCATTATTATTATGGGAGCACATTATAAGAAGAAGAAATTCCTCTAAAAAATTAGCTGATTCTTCATAAAACCTGTAGTTCTTACCTTCTGACTTCAGTCACCAGAGCTGAGAACGGTTTCTCCCAGGCATACATCTTGATTATCCTGATAACAGACACCACTTCATTCATGATACGGATTCTGTTGTCAGTAAGGACTGCTGTCTTGCTCCTGCAAATATAAGCACCATTTACACTGTGTCCATTAGAGGCTAAAAAAAACATCTAATCAAAATTGTATAAAAACAGGCAGACAATGCGCATAATAAAAGAACGTTATCATCAGAAACAATAATGTCCTGCTTCTGTATTCTTCGTCCATACCTGAAGATGCCAAAGAGTTTTCCAAACCAGGTTTGTATCGGCATCATGAGTGCGATGGCTGCTACACCTGCCAGGCACGAGGCACCGATCTCATACCAAAGGAAAACAATGATCACCACTGCTTGGAGAGGTCCCACCCACAGGTAGTGCAGATTAAGTGTAACCTATAGAGAGCATGATTGTTGACGTGCAGAAAACATGCTGGACAACTTGTCCAAACCTTACAATTTTTTACAAATCTGTGTGAAGATCTTGATGTTAAGGGCACAACTTGGTTTAAAAATGTCATCAAATACAATTAAATAATCTCATCATGTGTTTGAGTACATGATTCTCTTACCTCATCAAAACGATTAACATCATTTGAAAGGAGGTTCACTATTTGCCCAGTGGTTGTTTGTCCCATGGATTTAGCACTGAGTCTGAGAGCCTGATGAGAGGAATTTTACTTAACTGCTCAAAAAAAAAATTTCACAACACCGACAAGTATAGATGGAACCATCGGAACATATTTCTGACAGAGATAAGCTGATAACTCTTCATTTGTACAGATTTTTCACTGACCTTCCTGTAGATCATGTGACACATAGCCACTCTAATCCTCATGCCTGTTCTTTGGACATGATAGTAGTAGAGTTGTTGGAGGATAGTCAGTCCAAGCGTGGAGATGGACATCGCAGCAGCGTAAACATACGCCATGCCAAGACTTCTCTGATCATCGGGGTCACCATTCTCAAAGAAAAGGATTATCTTCCCCAGAAGAAGTGGCTGGATCACTTTGATTGTCTCCTTTATGACAAAGACAATGAATGCAAGCTTACATTCATCCTTTCCCAGACTTTAGGAAATGGGTTCAAATGGCTTTTTTGTTACAAGAAAGGTCTCTGAGTACATTAGCATGCTTATTATTTCATTACAAATAACTCATCTGACACCTCCACATGACCAGTCGACGTACCAGGAAAAAAACAAATATCCCAGCCATTGCATAGGACCTTCCATAGCACTTTATAATGACTCTGGTGAGTTTTGGCTTCAGGAGTTCCTTTGTAGCATGTCTAACTTCACGGTCCCAAAATCTGCAAGATAAACATGGAGACTATTAGATTAGGCTAACCTATGAGGTAACTGTGAAAGGTACAACTTCTCTGGTACAAACAGAATTACACACTATAAGTTGAAGTTAAGCAAACAATATTTTATGTCAATCTAGACACAACATTGATCTTTAGACCAATCTAGAACAACAAATGGCAATGTAACTATTTAGGATATAGTCGCACCAACATTTTAAAAAATTCATTAGCAAATAAACCTTCCAAATGAGAACCATACGGCCGCACAGTGGCAACATACTCATTTGTTACAAGACGTATCAGGTTAATGGAATGGCAAACATCAATTCAATGATCCACCAGTGCCACTGCCACTTACATCTTCATCAAACGAATGGCACAGAGAGCTGGTTAGCATCTCTGACTGAGAGAGCTGGGAACATTTACACGTGTGGCAAAAAAGAAGCTACTTCTTCAACAATTTTATAACAATTACCATTAAAAACTATTAAAACTAAGTTAAAAATAAAAACAAAATTTAAGTGTGGACTTCCTACCATCACCAACTGCTTGCTCAAAAGGGGTCACTGACTTGTTAAGGTTTTCTCTGTAGTATTATAGGGTCTTACCTTACAATACAAGGTGCTTTAAGTTGGCTGTTGTTGTGATAAAATGGAACTGAATTATTTAAAAGTAATGAGCTTTATTACAGCTCTTTCTGTTGAACATTTAGTGTTATTTTTAGAGACAGGATGCCTGTTGGGAGCATCGGGATGTTTCAGGGAGGCCTAAGGTTGGGTTTGGCCTGCTGTGAAAGGAGTTAATACATCAAACAGGAATAAGTAGATCGACCTGTCAGAATAACACATCAGGTGTGACTCACACTACGGCAGCACTCCCTGGCAATTCAAAGAAACACACAGCTACTGAACAAGCATGCAGTCTCTCCTGGCAAAGCACCAACATCTACCTGCTTGTCTACAGATCATATTTGTACAATTCACCAGGGGAAATAATAATAATAATAATAATAATAATAATAATAATACATTTTATTTAAAAATAGCGCCTTTCAAAGCACCCAAGGACACTGTACAACAGATAAAAACACAGAACTGGAAATATACACAATAATAAGAATAACAGATAAAAGTTAAGAGCATACAGAGGTTTAAACATAAGCAATTTTAAACAGATGAGTTTTGAGGGTGGACTTAAAAAGAGGGAATGAACTAATATTTCTGAGGTCAGGGGGTAAGGAATTCCAAAGTCGAGGGGCAGAGCAACTAAAAGCCCTGCCCCCCATTGTAATCAGACGAGCGGAAGGAACAGAGAGAGAAAGAGAAGATGAAGATCTGAGGCACCGGGATGGGAAGTTAATCTGTACTAAATCGGAGAGGTATGGTGGAGAGAGAGAGAATGAATAGCCTTAAATGTATAGAGGATTATTTTAAAATGGATGCAAAATTTAACCGGGAGCCAGTGAAGCTGCTTCAGGATTGGGGAGATATGGTGGGTAGAGGAAGTCCTAGTAATAATACGGGCAGCAGAGTTCTGGACACGTTGGAGCTTGTTAATAGATTTTTGTGTAAGGCCAAATAATAGTGAGTTACAGTAGTCAATTCGAGAGATAACAAGATTATGGACGAGAATGGCAGTGGCATGAGGAGTGAGGAAAGGGCGGAGGCGATTGATATTACGGAGTTGGAAATATGCTGCACATGTGACATTATTGATATGCGAATTAAAGGATAATGTGCTATCAAGAATGACACCCAAGCTTTTCACAGAGGGAGAGATAGGGACCAGCGAATTATTGATGGTGAGAGAGAAATTGTTAATTCTGGATAGCAATCGTTTAGTGCCGACCAGGAGAAGTTCTGATTTATTGCTGTTGAGTTTAAGAAAGTTGGAGGAGAACCAGGAATTGAGTTCAGCTAAGCAGAGGGTAAGGGAGGGTGGAGGAAGAGTAGAATCGGGTTTGGTAGAGAGGTAAAGCTGGGTGTCATCGGCATAGCAGTGGAACTGAATATTATATTTACGAAAAATATGTCCGAGTGGAAGAAGGTAAATGATGAAAAGAAGGGGCCCGAGGACAGATCCCTGGGGCACCCCAGTAGATAGAGGAGAAGGCTGAGAAGTGAAGGATTTTAATTGAATGAACTGAGTGCGGTCAGACAGGTATGATTTAAACCAGGCTGATGGAGTATGAGAGAGACCAATAGAAGCTAATCTGCTAAGAAGAATGGGATGAGAGATGGTGTCAAATGCTGCACTCAGATCAAGGAGAATAAGGATGGAGAGGAGACCAGAATCAGCTGCCATAAGAAGGTCGTTTGTTATTTTTATAAGAGCAGTTTCGGTGCTATGCAGAGGACGGAAGCCAGACTGGAACTGTTCGTAAAGGTTATTATCAGTTAGGTGTAGATGGACTTGTGAAGCAACTATTTTTTCAAGAATTTTTGAGAGGAATGGTAGATTGGAGATAGGACGGAAATTATTAAAGTTGTTGGGATCTAGACCTGTTTTTTTCAGGATTGGGGTAATAGCGGCAACTTTGAAGGAAGCAGGAACAGTTCCAGTGGTGAGTGAAGAGTGAATAATAGCAGATATGAGGGGAAGGAGAGGGGGTAAACAGGCTTTGACAAGGACAGTGGGGATAGGATCAAGCTGGCAGGTAGAAGGCTTTGATTTGTGGATGAGATCAGCAATATCAGTTAAAGACGGAAGTTGAAAAACAGAGAGGAAGTGAGAAGGGGGTGGAGTTAAGACAGAGGAGCTACATTGAGCATTAGGGTCCAAGTCTAAGTGTATTTTATGAATTTTTTCAGTGAAGAATAGCATTAGAGCATCGCAGAAGTTAGATGAATAGAGATGAGCGGGCAGAGAATCAGGTGGCCTGTTAAAGGAGTTGAATAATGAGAATAGGGTCTTGGTGGAGTTCTCACTTGAACAGACAATGGTAGAATAATAGGCAGATTTGGTTTGACTGACACATTCCTGATAAAACAGAACATGGTTATTAAACATATCCTTATGAATAGTAAGGCCAGTTTTCTTATAAAGACGTTCAAGCCGTCGGCCTTTAGCTTTCAATAGTCGGAGTTCAGGTGTGTACCAGGGTGCAGAGCGAGAAAAGAGTACAGTTCTGGTTTTTTGTGGAGCAAGAGAATTCAAAATACTACTGAGGCTATGATTATAATAAAATACTAGATCCTCTTGAATAGCCAAATTGTTAAGAGACAAGCAGCTAGAGAGCGCAGAAGAAAGGATATCAAGATTTATATTCTTGATATTCCGGAAAGAAATAATACGGGGATTGTTAATTACAGAGAAAGTCATGTGAACATTAAAGGAGAGAAGTAGATGATCCGAAATTAGCAGCTCGTCAGCTGTGCAGATGGAGGGGGTAAGTCCAGAACAACAGACTAGGTCCAAAGTATGGCCCTTAGTGTGGGTAGGGAAGAAGAAATGAACCCCTGAAGAGGTGAATACAAACAGAAATATCATCAATAGATGGCAGACTCCAGAAAAATAATTTGGGGTATTATTGTACTGTGGTAGACTGGCCAGAAATGACTTTTTTTGCATCATAAATAGATAACAACGCTTCTTCTTCTGGGCTGATTAAAAGACCAGTAGAAGAATTTTTTAATGTTATTCAAGGCAATATTGGACTAAATCACGTGTCGTGAAATGGGTTATTTGGGTAGTATGCATAAACACATTACTCATTGACTCAAAAATAAATCTCTTCCCAAACTGGTCATAGAAAATTGTAAGGACCTATGTCTGAGCCATCATCTTCTCAGTCTCTCAGATTTGACTTTTGTTAGTGATCCAATAACGCAGCACAGCAGTGTAGTACCTCTGTAGCTCCTCTCCCAGGGCTTCAGACTGATCCTCTTTAAGGATGCTATACATATCATTTTCCTCAAGTCTTCGCTTTTGGCCAAGCTGCAGCAAAGGGGTTAACCAGCTGAAATAGAAAGACAGAAAGTATCCATGACGCTTCACCTGTTCCTCATTTTTCCATATTTCAGCCTTATTCCAAAAGAAGGATTCGATTAATTTTCCACCTCAGAATTCTACACACGATACCCCACGATAAAAAGGAAAAAAAACGTTTGCTCGGCTTTTTGTACTTATGATATTTTACTGATGTCTGGGTTTAAAAAAAATCAGCTTTACAGATGAACTTGGCTTAACTCACACACATGCACACAAACAATGGCACATAGTCTTTATGTAATGAAGTAATGATGTATATATGTCAAACAGATTAGCATGCCCGTCAAAGTCCACCTTCCCTAGACACACACACTCACACACACACCACCCCATATCCACCACGTTTTTCAAAAAAATACTAACAATAAAAAAACACGCGACTTTAACTTTAAGAGAATAAAAAAACAGTATAATGGGACAGTTCGTCTTAATTTAACTCTGTGTTTTTCTGGCAGTAAAAGCACCTGTTAATAAGCACCTGTTTGCATAGCCTGGTGTCTCAGTGTATGACATTCAGTCAATGTCAGGTTAGCAGAGGGGAAAAGCAGACGTATCAGAAACAACATAGCAAAGTTTTCTGCTTCTCCCAGTTTAATAATTCTCTGGTCATGTGTTGTGAAGCCTCCCTTGGTATCTAGAAAGAAGTGCACTTTGAACATTCTGAAGGTGAGTTATTACTCAATGTGTCTGTGAAGGTTCTCAGTCATCCAGGTCATCGTAGTCAAAGGAGCTTGCAAAGAAAAGCGTCTGGACTTCTTTAAGTTTACTTGAAGACGTTTCACCTCTCATCCGAGAAGCTTCTTCAGTTCTAAGGTCAAATGGTGGAGAGTCCCAGATATAAACCTAGTGGGAGTATCCCCCCACAGAGGGACAAAAGGACACCCTGATGATCTTCTAATCGCCTGAGCCAAGGTGTGAAACTGGGTGTGGGTCCCAATCAGCCAGAGTCTCGGGTGTGTTCATTGTGAAACCTGGCCCCACCTTATCATGCGAATTCCTGAGGTCAGATGGCCCAGGATGTGAGTGGGCGTTAAGGCGTCTGGGAAGGGATCTCAAAACTGGATTATAGATGGCAGAGAGTTGGTGTCGTAAACCCCCGCCTCTGTTCAAAGATGGTCGCTCACAGTGGACATAGATGGCTTCTTTCACTCCTCTTTCAAACCATCTGTCCTCTCTGTCCAAAATGTGAACATTGGCATCCTCGAAAGAGTGTCCTTTATCCTTAAGATGCAGATGGACTGCTGAGTCTTGTCCTGTGGAGGTGGCTCTTCTGTGTTGTGCCATGCGCTTGTGAAGTGGCTGTTTGGTCTCTCCAATGTAGAGGTCTGGGCATTCCTTGCTGCACTGTACAGCATACACCACATTGTTAAGTCTGTGTTTTGGCGTTTTGTCTTTCGGGTGAACCAGTTTTTGTCTGAGCGTGTTGCTGGGTCTGAAATGCACCGGGATGTCATGCTTGGAGAAAACTCTCCTAAGTTTTTCTGATACACCGGCTACATAGGGGATGACAATGTTGTTGCGTCTGTCCTTCTTATCCTCCCTCGTTGGTGTCTGGTCTTCTTTTCTGTGCCTCTTTGCTGACTTTAAGAACGCCCATTTAGGATAGCCGCACGTTTTGAGTGCAGTTACTCAATGCTCTCAATATAGACATCAAAAGGCCAACCACATATCTATGTAGTATTTGTTTGTGTGGTACTCATACTATTTATTAAGCCAGTTTAACCATGAGGGCTACATTAAAGCCTACAATTGATTTTCCCATTCATGAGTTATGGTTGAAAAACTCAGACAAGTCCAGAGCTACCTGACTCAACTCTGCTGTTCAAAATCTACTCCACAAATAAATGCACAGAAATGATACACACTGTCTCCCAGCGAAAAGCTGCACATACTTTCTGTGGATTTAGTATTTTTTATGACCTAATAAAATAACCCAGGAGTTGTTTTTTGTTTTGTTTTGTTTTTTCAGTGTATGGAAGTGATTCTACCCACTTTGAATTAAAGTAATCAGTCTCAGTTTCCACTATTATGGTCTGAAGCATGTAAACACCGGCTTTTGAATAAATTCTGAAGTATTTCTTCAAATGCTTGCCTCATGTGGTCCATGGGGCACGGCATTGCTGGGATGGGCTAATCCTATTGATTTTTCAATGCGTGATCAAGTTATGAGAAACTATTTTTTTCAATTAAAAATGCATCCTGGCACAGATTAAATCCCCTTGTAAACGGGTTCATAGTTCTAGTTAACTCAGAAAAACCGCAATTAAAACGATATACAAACATGTATGCATGAAATCAGCGGAGTTTGTTGTTCTTAACTGACTACCTCACCGCTCGGTCAGAGTTAGATCACGCCGTGAAATCACACTTACCACAAAAAAACTCTTGAAAAAAAGCTGGCAGTTGCCAGCGGGTTGTGCCTGCCGCCCGTGCTTGTCACCTCCATGGTCATACTGGGGATAGCTCAGCCGGGCGCATTTCTGCACGCTGTACGCCCCACTTCATTCGGTCTGTGTAGTAAGTGAAAGTTATGTAAAGCTCAACCAATAACATCGCTGCGACTGTTCAGGCTGGAATTTAGCCGTTTAAGTTATTTAAGATCGCTTCACGTAACTCCACCTACACGACCATCAGTGCAAATTGAAAAGGAAAGTTAAACTTTATTATTATTATTAATATTATTATTACTACAGGACTAGAGGATGTCGTGTTTGGAACTTGAAAAGTAAGGGAGTCATGTGATCTTTTCAGTCTAGCTCTATCTGTGCAGCATTATTAAAATATGTCTGCTTTCCTAACACCTCAGGGTTTACCCAGCCTCTCGCCCTGTGACCACTGGTACAGGATCCAGCACAGCCGAGACCCGGAAGAAAAGAGACGGACGCATGGACGTTTTGCTTTCACACACAGAAACTTCCGAACGCCATTTATTTTGGTCATGCTTATACACGAATCTTTTCTGGCTAGAATTTTGTGTTTTTGTTGTTTCCTTTATCTTTTCTGAGTTCTCTCTTTGTTACGAGAAAATATTGTTTGGTTTCTTTGAGTACCCCATGCACAGGGCAAACGAATTTTATTTGATTAATTTATTGATATTATTGGCTAAATTTCATGTACATAAGTCGAAATTTTCTAACGCAAAACCATCCTTTCGGTGCTTTTTAAATGAAACCAAACAATATGTTAAAACCATACAACATTCTCAAGATCAAAAAGCTGTCAAAACCATAAACTTATGTTCCCTGTTCAATATCATCTGATTCTTTAATAGACTGTGTCTATTTTGTTTTTTTATACGAACCCCCTGACATTGTGTTTGCTACTTTGTATTTGTATGTCTGTATTTTGTGCTTTGTCAATAATATTAAAAAAAAAAAAAAAAAAAAAGAAACTTCCGAACGGAGTCCGCGAACCAAAGAGCGTCACTACAAAACAAGTGAGAACGTCCACTCCGCTTATTGGCCGGTTGGGTGTCAGGGGCGGGAGCAACAAAAGAAGGCGCTGTGCTCTGGACTGCGTGAATTCTGCATCCCAGAATGCAAAGTACACCTGACTACGGGAAGACGTTAAGGTCAAACTTGTAGTAAACCGAGTCAGATCGGGATTACGTTGTCAACATGAACGAATCAGAGCTGTTAAAGTAAGGTCCGGGTTCCAAAATCGGCCGACAACGACTCCAATCCGGACTGCTGAACTGCTTTGGAAAATGTGAAGGAGGGCATAAATGATGGACTTTTAACTGTATATTAATACGTTTTGCATCTTTTTCAACTAACAAGGATCTGTTCCCTGGCAATTCATCCTGCACCAAAGTATTTTAGTAATAGATAAACAACTGAAGGACAGAAAAGTTCCTGTTTTTCCAATACTCTGAATTTATTTTACACCCCCCCCCCCCCCAAAAAAACAAAAAACAAAAAACAACCAAACAAACAAAACAAAACAAAACAAAAAAACAAAAAAAAATATTGTGGGTCCATAGTAAAACCAAAAATTAAATAGATAAATAAAATATCCTTCAATTACCAAAAAGCTTTCAGTTTTATAATTATAGGATAATCTGGATTTTATTCATTTATATTTACATTTATTTCTCACAGTTTAATTCAAAAAAGGCAACAGATCTATTTCTCTCCTACATCTACACTTTTCTTTGGAAATTACTTTTCTAACCCAAAGTGGAGGCCAGGGTGTCGAAGTCTCTGCGTGTGAGCTGCAGTAATAGCAGAAATTCAGTTTGAAATTACTCACTCACTCAAGTACATACAGTTACATAGGACACAGGACGGTAAAGTTTAAATAAAGAGCAACCTGCTACTTGAATATTTTACACAAGCACAAATAAACGACTTCATATTCATTTAATGCTTAATGATAGTGAAACTGCTGCCATTCAGATGCTTTATTGTTTGTGTTGCATGGTGGATCAAAATCTGACTTTCTGTGTTCGTAATTCCTTTCTTAAAAAGTAAAATTATTTTTAATGTACCAAGATAATACTCTATTACAAGTAAGAGTCTAGCATTCACCCTCCTTAACTATAAGTATACAAGCATAATCAGCATAGTTTCAAAAAGTAGTCATTACTGACTACCTCCAGGGCAAATGTCACCTTCATCTCAAACAGCTACCTCTCTGCAAACATCAGTGTCTTCCTGCGGATGCAGGAGCTGCTCAGAAGGTACGGGGCTGTTATTGTAGCAAAAAGATTTGTGTGTATTTCGATACCTGTGTGCGTATTTCTGTGTGACTACATGAGCTCACAAAAAAGGGAAAACAACCATTTTTTAAAAGACCTCCAGTGGCATTCAGTCAATCCACAGGCTTTCACCAATCACAAGTTAATTGAAAAAAGTAATCAGTAACTAATTACTGATGCAGGTGCAGGTGTGCCGCAGCGGTCAGTGGAAGAATCCGCAAGTTTCTCTGTGAATTTCCCATTCCGTGGCAGCGTACTCGGTGCTTGCTCGGAAGTTTAGGGGGTTTTTTTCCGCTGTAAAAAGAAGTTTTCTTCCCACGCAGTGAGTGAACAGCGGACGCTAATGTTTTTGTCACTTTTTCCAGAATCAAACTCAAAGTAAGGTCAGTACTTCTACGCATTAAACGCTGCACGCTCATACTCTCTGCCGCATGCGTTTTGTTGATCTGCACACAGCTGTTGTCACGAACGTCGCACTCGCTTACGTCATTGTCATGAGACACTTTCGCAAAAAAAAAATAGCGGTTTTAGTAACACAGTAAAGCAGAGTGCTTACGGTAAAGTAACAGTAATCTAATTACCTTTTTTGCAATAGTAATCCCTTACTTTACTCGTTACTTGAAAAAGTAATCGGATTACAGTAAGGCGTTACTTGTAACGTGTTACTGCCCATCTCTGGTCACATGATGCTATTCAATGTATTTGTCCTATAGAGAAAATTCTTCAATGCATAATTTATGATTTACATATCTTTCATGTTTTTATATCACATGTAACTTTTTTCTGAAGGAGTATATTTATTTTTGATATAACTGGAGTATTGGAGTATATTTTGATAACATTCTCTTTAGCATCTTAACAAATTAGAATCGTAGCGTTTCTGAAAACAAGATGATTTATATGGATGGAACCTATGGTTTAAGAAAGATGCACTTCCCTTAAATTATATTAAATTATTTTAATATTAGATTTGTAAAGCCTAAAGTTGTATGGCTCAAAACTGTTACAAAACTATAGCAGCAGATAAACAGCACACATAAGCTGTAGAAACAAAGAAAAGGAACGCCAGGTGATCCGTTTGTAAGGAATTCAGTCCCACAGTGAATGAATCTACAGGAATATCAGCATTATCTCCACTGAGGTGACATTACAGTATTTATTCTACACAAGTATTGAAAGAATGAAAAACAGGCTTCAGGCTGCTGCGTCCACATCCTCAGGAGCAAGCATTCCAATATCTGTCAGGACTGGACACCAGAAAAAGAAGACTCAATATCCATGAAAGGATGGATATTTAATTTGGGTTAAAATATCTTCAGGATGAAAAGGAAATGAAAATACAGACATGTTTATGTAACCCAGATGGAGACAGCGGAAACACACATCTTGCTTTACTCAAACACAACTACAGAAAGTTTCCTGGCAAAACTCAATGACTGGTTGTTGCTCTCTGGAATTGTTGCATGCAGCATGTAACATTAAATATAAAGCACAGCTGTTTGTCTCTTTGTCAGCATTAAACCATACCTCAGCCTTCAAACAAGGGAAAGAGGTAGAGTAAAGATCCAAAGACATTTTCAGTCACATTGCTGCACAGGTCCTGATGAATTCAGTTCAGTTTTATGTATAACAGTCACCTCAAGCCACTTTATATTCTAAGGCAACGATCCTACAATAGTAGAGACATAACAGAAGGCACACTGTGAAGGAGAGCAAGAGATTAATAACTAATTAAAGGCAAAGTGGTATACAGATGTGATGAAGAAGATACACTCAGTGTCAACATAGTAAACCAGGCATGGGACTGGTTAAGCAATAATTCAATTAGCTCAGGATAAAAATGGATTCAGAAGGCTGCGCTTGTGAGTTTGAGGTACAGCGTGTTCTTTTGTTTTTAGTTTTTTATTATAATTGATTAATAATTTAAAAGAATCCTTGAACACAAATTTGCTCTTGCTATCAAGTCTAACAAGGACATCTAAGAACTTTTGGAGAAGTACTTTTAACTGATTTCAGTGCAACATCTGCAACATTGTTTCAACTTTTATTTTAGAACAATTTTTCACTGTGACTATATATCAACAAAACCTAGACACCTGATGGTTATTCACCATCAAAACATTTGCTGAGCAGTTTCTCATAATGTCATCATCTGTTTTATAAGGTGTTGATTCAATGTACATTGATTTCGACATTTCCAGGCTCAAGTGTTTCTGCTGTCACTATCTTAGCTGCAAAACACAAAAAATGGATGGGTCTGACTGTGCATACTGGGCCTACAGAGAGGAGGTTCAGCATCTGAAGGGATTGTGTGACAACAACAACCTACATCTGAACACAACCAAGACCAAGGAGATGGTAATCAACTTCAGGAGAACAAAGTGATCTGAGTACTCCACCCTCTACATTGATGGAGAGGAGGTAGAAAGAGTAGAAAGCTTTAAGTTCCTCAGGGTCCACATCTTGGCCAACCTTACCTGGTCCACAAACATTTCCCACCAGGTAGAAAAAGAACAACCAAGGATGTACTTTCTTAGGAAGCCCAAATACACTAAAGACTGCTAATTAACTTCTACCGCTCTGCTTATCTTATATTGGCTAACGAGTTGACAGAAAACTCATTGGGTAATGAGAGTGCAGTTTCATTCATTATTTTCATTGAATTTAACCCTAAATAAATGAAAGGAAAAACAAACAAACAAACAAAAAAATCAGCAGGTAGACATTTACAGATGTCAAGACAGAAAGCTGTTTTCCCATTTTCTATAGGACAGTACGTCTGTGAAGGTTCTCAGTCATCCAGGTCATCGTAGTCCAAGGAGCTTGCAAAGAAAAGCGTCTGGACTTCTTTAAGTTGCTTGAAGACGTTTCACCTCTCATCCGAGAAGCTTCTTCAGTTCTAAGGTCAAATGGCGGTGAGTCCCAGATTTAAACCCAGTGGGAGTATCCCCCCAAAGAGGGACAAAAGGACCCCCTGATGATCCTCTAATCACCTGAGCCAAGGTGTGAAAATGGGTGTGGGTCCCAATCAACCAGGGTTTCGGGTGAGCTCATTGTGAAACCTGGCCCCACCTTATCATGCGATTTCCTGAGGTCAGATGGCCCGGGGTGTGAGTGGGCATTTGAGTTCCCTCCCCAGACGCCTTACGCTAAATGCAAACTGCAGTGCAAAACGTGTTAGTTTGTGTTGCTCTCAGTTCAAGCCCTTTAAAGTTAAGAGCCATAGTGATTTACAGCAGTGGTCAGGAATTTACAGAATACTGAGGTCAGTGTTATCTTCCAACAGCAGTGGTTCCAAGATTTTTAATCTTATGACCCTTTAGTACTCTCTACCAAATGTCTACTGAAAACCATCTGTCATTCTGTGCATGTGGCCTTTAATTAATGTTTTTCAGATTATTTTAATAGATATTTTGTTATGCCCAGAAAGGTGTTGACTTTAATTCAAAAGCCAAAGACAGTCTATGTTCTACACCTCACATTTTTTTTAACAGTAACAAAAAAAAAAAAAAAAAAAATGGGTCAAGTTGAATTTTTGTGAAAAAAATGGTTGACACAATGACTTCAGCAAACTTTTCTCATTCAAACCTAACATTAGGTTCACAGTTTACAAAAGCACTGGTTAAGAAAAACATACCCAAAAACAAACTGATAGAAACAATACAAAACCACCCCATAAATTTCAATTTTCAAAACAGTACACAGGAGTATTTGGAGCCACACATTTCCAGACAGCAGTCTTTTAACATTTAAGGTAAGGAATCAATGAGACACAAGTCTCACACAGTTAAAGTAATTTACAAAGAGTGTAAAACAAGGCAAGCAAAGCAAAAGAATAATATCCCCCCCAAAAAAATCAATGAAGGTTTAGCAGAGGAGACTTTTATAACAGTGATGTATACGGTTGTAGCTAAATCATTACTACATTATGACATCTCTCCTTGGTGTGGTCAGAGATGCAACCAGACACATATTTGGCCACAGAAATAGCTAGCAGGTGTACATAACAAGAATTAAATGTTCTGTAGTTGATACACAGGAACGCAGAGAATTTTTCACCCCAGCACAGTCAGTGATTTGTGCACCAGAAGCTTTGCTAGAAAAATAATAATGAACAGCCACGATTACAAGTATTTGCAGAACTCTAGCAAACTGTTTCTTACACCATCACATTGTTCATAACCAAATTGCACAATGTTCATTATAGCTATGGATGCATGGGCATCCAACCAATGAACAGCAATAAATCTAATCACATCAAATCTAGGCTTAAAGATAAGATAATGTCCAAAACAAAGTCAGGGTTCAAAAACATTTTTTAAAGAAAAAAAATAACCACCAGGTTTGGGAAACTGCAGGTATGTGCCAATGTAACCAAACACTGTGTATGGATATGTTACATCTGTTTTTCTCACTGAATAATGGATAGGAGTTTTCATGTATGACTTATTTGGGTTCTTTTCATGTATAATTGTTAACAGGAATGTATTTTATTCCAATGATAATGTAGCTAGTTACTTTAGGAAAGCTCAGCATACTATAGAATGGAAGCTCTCTCTATTAGGAATACATCTAACAGAACAACAGAGTCCGGTTAAACTGAACTTGTGTGGTTTAAAACTGCTTTGTACCTTCTCTATACTAACTGAAGACTCCAAAGCTGAAAAAGAAACACTGAAATTGCAAAAATCATCAATGTTCCTGGCAAACAAATTGGCAACCACTGATCATTTTCAAACATCATTTGTTCATGGATTTGGTTTATTATGAAACAACACCTACTCAGGCAGGTGGCTCAGGAGTTAGAGCATGTCATCACTAGACAGGCGGTTCAATCCCTAAAAAAGTGCTTGTATGAATGTGTGTGTGAATGGTGTTTAAAGTACTTTGAGTAATCAAGTAAAAAAGCACTATATGAGAACCAGTCCATTTACCCATCTCCAGTCTTTATGCTACACAAACTACCATCTAGCTTCAGCTCCTTAGTTAATGAAGAGTCACAAGAGGTTTGCTGTTAGAATTATGAACAGCATTAATGGAGGAAAATTCACTGGTTACTTCAAAGGAGATAATTCATGTTAGAGCCAGTATCTAGATATAAATTTAGGCATTTACTCCCAGAATTTACATAGACTGTTGTAAGTATACCTAAACTCTTTCACCACAGCAGGGCCATTGTGGCTACTACATTATTACTGCTGCTAAATGGAAACCTGACACCAACATAGTGAACCTTGAACTATAGAGTAGCAGAAGACAACACTGTCAACTAAGCACAATAAAGAGTCAGTTGGAGTAGAGCCCCACCATCATCCCATCCTATAGTCAAGACTACTAAAAAGACATAAGCTCTGGATGATCCACCACACAGTCTGCTCCAGCCCCAGTTTTCAGCCCTGGACTCCTGGACATTTAAGATTCAGCTATTCTCTGGTTTGCATAGGCAGCAACCTGCTCAGTCAACCTTTCTGACCTGCTCCTTGTTCCCTCAATATCCCAACCCCTTTAAATTCTGCAATAAATATTAATCTTTCTATATAACTCTAGTTTCCTATCTGTTTGTGTTGTCAGCTAATCCTCTCAGCTATGGGTCATCGGATAGGAGAGTGGTTATTAAAATATGTAACCAATAAGCACTGCAAGGCAACCAAGTGTAGCACGATTGTAGAGCTCAGCATTTCAAAAAAAGGGGTAAATATAACCCCTGAAAGGTTTGTGTTATAAATGATCCTTATCATTTGTAATGATCATTGTTGTGTTTTTTCATTTAGGTGTAAGCCATGGATCAGAGACGGCAGTGATTTCTTTTAGTAGTTACACATTTATTTAAAAATACCAAGGGAGTCCAATTTAAACCCACGGTGGTTCTACTGTTCTAGGATCCAAGTGTACAAGTTAGCAACGTCCTGTTTACAAAAGTGGTAGAAGGCTTCCAGTTCTTAGGCACAACAGTCACGCTTCATTGGCCACAGACTTTCAGGACCTCTGTGCTGCCTGGAGGGGAAAAACGTTATTTTAATTCTAATTAACTTAAAAACAGAGTCCAAAGTTCTCTCTCCACCCTATCCACTTTTTTCAGCTCACCTGTCTAGCTGACTCCAGTAGAGATGCTGACTCAGCCTGGCCCGTCTGTTGCACCATCCTGTAGAGAGCACCTTCTTTGTTTTGCAGCAGGGTAAAGGGGTGGTCGAACTCCTGGATGGTCCCACTCTCCAGAACCTTAAAAATAGACAAATGTCCTCTTCACCAATAACGGTAAACTTACAGTCCTTTAAAAGCTAGCATGTGAAAAATATATAAAGACTGACACGCTACACAGCAATAATAATGAACTCAAATTAGTTTGAAAATGGTGCTACATCTCAAAAACTACTTTGGAAAATATATCTATAAATTGGGACAATCCTGATTGTAATCTTTACCAATATCAGTTATTTCATGGGCCCAGAACTTTAAATCCATTCACTGTGACTGATTCGTCTGTTATCCAGACATGTAACAGTCCTCTGCAGTCCTTTTTTTAACTGACAACCTGCTAAGGATGAGCCAAACAGGAACCTGGCCAGTGCATGATCGCTTTCACGATCATTAGGCATGGGTACTGATTGACAAAATGCATTTCCCACCCCTATGAAAACTGATTAACACACTGTCAGACTGAAAATGGACAGCTAAAGTTAAAATTTAAAGATCCTCAAGGTGTTCCTGAGAGATAATATGATTATAAAACATGGTTGATTGAAATTAAATTAAACTGCACTGAGACAGAAGAGATGACTCACGAGTATGCGGTCACTGTCTATAATGGTGTTGAGGCGATGCGCGATAGTGATCACTGTGCATTCTTCGAACTTGTCTCGTATGGTTTTCTGGATCAGCTCGTCTGTCCTGTACTCACAGCAACAACCAAAACACAGTAGAAACATATGGGAGAGGTGTGCTGAAAAAACTAGTGGATGTGTAATGACATTTCTGTGTATGCTTTATATGTGCTGGCAATGTGTTTGGAGGACCTCGGGTCCACGTTAGCTGTGGCTTCATCGATGATGAGGATGGGGTTCTTCCTCAGGATGGCTCTGGCTAGACACACCAGCTGCCTCTGACCCACACTGAAGTTGGAGCCCGACTCAGCCAAGACAGCCTCCAACTTTCCAGGGAGCTCCTCCACCACAGACTTCAGCTGTACCTTTGTTTATACGGAGCAACCATCAAGAGCTTTCTTTGGTTTATTCTTTAAAACAAGGTCCTTGATTAGAGTTTCTAAAAACAATCAAATGACATATACAGTGCATCCAAAAAGTATTGACAGTACTTCACTTGCTTCACAGCCTTATTCCAAAATAGATTAATTTCATTTCTCATAAAGTGAAATAAAAACACTGGCGGCCGCAAGTGCTATACCCCAGAATCCTAGCAGATGCACCTATGGTAAAAATCCTAGGTGTCTTCCTAGGAAACATGACCTCTGACCTTGATCTTGAGGTTGAGGTCACAGAGATTCAAATTCGTGGTTCAAACTATAATATGAATTTGAAAATCCTACGTCGCCTAGTTCTTGAATTTTTGCATTCGCAAACTTGGGTAAGACCGGCAAGGTGATGACAACACTCCCTCAGGCTTTTACGGTTGAGGCATAAAAAGTTAGCTTGAAATTCTCGCAAATTTAGAAAGTAGAAAACAAAAATACAACATGTATTTTTCAATGTACATAAGTATTCACAACCTTTGCTCAATACTTTGTTGAACCTTTGGCAGCAATTAGAGCCTCAAGTCTTTTCAAGTATGATGCTACGACCTTGGCGCACATATTTTTGTGCATTCTTCTATGCAGAAACTCTCAAGCTCCATCATGTTGAATGGGGAATGTTGGTACACAGCCATTTTCACATTTCTCATGTAGCTCAGTGGGGTGGCTCTGGTATCGGCCAGATGATGAGCAGTGCCTGGTTTCCTCCAGACACAAATCTTGGCATTCAGGCCAGACAGTTCAATCTTTGTTTCATCAGACCAGAGAATTTTGTTTATCATGGTCTGGAGCTCAATTTTGAGTATCATGGCAAAGCCTGTGAATACTTATGTACCTTATATTTTCGTTTTTTTATTTTATTTTTTATTTATTTGTCTCCCTTAGAGATGGCGTGAGGAGTTCAGCCATCCAGGAGGGGCTCAGAGTAGAGCCACTGCTCCTCCACATCAAAAGGAGCCAGTTGAGGTGGTTCGGGCATCTGACATGGATGCCTCCTGGGCACCTCCTGGGTGAGGTGTTCCGGGCATGTCCACCGGGAGGAGGCCCCAGGGCAGACCCAGGACACGCTGGAGAGATTATATCTCTTGGCAGGCCTGGAAATGCCTTGGTCTTTCCCCAGGTAACCTGGAAGAGATGGCTGGGGAGAGGGAGGTCTGGGCTTCTCTGCTTTGGCTGCTGCCCTGTGACCTGGCCCCAGAGAAACGGAAGAGGGAGGGAGGCAGGGAGGGAGGCAGGATGGATGGATGGATATTTTTAATAAATTTGCATGAATTTCAAACTTTCATCACTTTCTTAATATGGGTCCAAGGGGTGAAAATGAATTTAATGCAATTTAGAATTAATCTGAAACATGACAAAACCTGGAAGAAGTGAAGTGCTGTGAATAATTTGGTGCACTGCAATATTTGCAATGCAATATGTATTATTAAAAATAAAATCACTCAAAAGAAATCCAGCTTAAGTGCATATACTGTACCTACACAGTATACTTTCTGTCTAGCCAAAGAATTTATAACACAAAAATGCCAGTTGGATCTATAAAGACATAGTTAATTCATCCATATATTTTTCAAAGCATAGTTGAATCCCAGATATTTATTAGTACAAGGGTATATGTATATGATATATGTTATATGTATATAGATTTACAATCATTTAAGTAAATTTCTGCAACAAAGAGACTGGAGGGGAGGGCATGCTGTGAAACAATTGGAAGCTGTAACTAAAGTCCTGGATGTGATTACTAGCCTCTTCCAGAGCTTTCCACAGGTCTTCATCTCTATGCTGGTTAAAAGGGTCCAGGTTTGTCCTCACAGTGCCAGTAAACAGAACTGGGTCCTGGAAAACAAAGAAGAGAGAAGTGAGGCAGAATCACAGATATACTTGATTTGAGCATAAATACAAGGTGTATTAATCAGTTTCATACTACACATTTTACATGTAAAATACAAAGAATTTTCATTTTTAATTAAATTAAATTTGCTTTCATTTTGTTTTTCTTGTTTTTAATTCCTCAGAAAATAAGCCTTGAAGCCCCATATTCTTTTACCACTGCTTGGCTTACAAACGAACAGATCCTTAGAGTCAAGGGTCACAGAGGAGTTTGTTTTATAACTTCAGCACTTTGCTACAAAGCTCTACATGCAGGTCCACACAAGTGTTACATTATAAAATCCTGCCAACAGGTGATGGTAACACGATAAGATACACGGCAGTGCATGGGCAGAAGCAAAGAAGAATGTGGGTACTAAACACAAGTGCAAAATTATGTAGGCCTACGATTTAAGGTCTCTCTCATCAGGCAGGTGTTCTGTGCAGCCACAATACATTTTCCTCATAAATTCCAGCTATGAAATGAAATATCAAAAAACAGAATAGGCAGAATAGGTGTCATCTGATGTTGTACCTGAGGAATGATGGACATCTTCTGGCGCAGGTCATGGAGGCCGATCTCAGAGGTCACAACACCGTCGATGTAGATCTTCCCCTGGGGCTCTGCCAGGCGGAACAGAGCTGAGACCAGAGAGCTTTTCCCCGCTCCTGTTCTACCCACAATACCAACCTGACCCAGAGGACACACAGAACATCAACAGCTGATCATCACCCAGACCCACCCACTATCTGTCTGCAAACAAATGTGTCACCTTCTCTTTGGCATGAAACGTGGCACTAATCTCTTTGAGGACCGGCGGTCCGTCTGTGTTGTAGAAGAAGTTCACTCGATCAAAGGTTATCATTCCTTGGCTCAGCCAATCAGAGGGAGGATGCTGCTGAGTTTCCCAGGGCCCTTCATTTTTTAGCTCAGTGTACTCCACCACCCTCTCCACTGATGTCATCTGAAAAAATCACGAGCTCCCTTCAGCAGGTCATAACAGCATGTCATGTGAATATCTGATAACAGAAGAAAAAAGCCTTAAATTTAAATGTCACTCTGTTTTTACCATGTTCTCCACCTCGGCACTTTGTCTCACTGTCCACTGGAAGTTTCCCATCAGTGTCACAGCATAGGTAAGAACCAGGCCTACCTCTCCAGCCACCAGCCCTAATAAATTTAAGAAGAAAAAAAAAAGACTACGTGAGTTTGTTCTTCTAAACCTATTTAACAAAATGTTGAATTGGCCAGTGTGCTGCCAGTTTAGCTTTTGTAGCTTTAGCTTGGACACAAGTATTGCAGTCAGTAACACATTTCCATCTTTACATAATTTTTAGTCAAATCGTTTTGTAACTGCAAAAGTACAAGATCATTGTGCAAAGAAAGTGACACTAGTAAGAGACATGAAAGCAAAAGACATATATTCACTGAGATGGTTCTACCCTCATAATATTAGGAGTGATCTTGATTCTTACTTGAGCTTTACAGCGAGACGAGTAAAGAAAAACACTTTTACCCAGTGGATCATTTATTCTGTTTTAGTTAAACCACAAAAGAGAAACTAAAACTTCATGCAGATACCAGATCTCTCACAAATTACATGCATCATTTGCAAGGTCTCCAATCATCAGGAGTCTAAGGAGCTTGGAAAGAAAAGCGTCTGGACTTCTTTAAATTTCCTTGAAGATGTTTCACCTCTCATCCAAGAAGCTTCTTCAGTT
The DNA here is from genome assembly GCF_051167445.1 of Perissodus microlepis. Classification (NCBI taxonomy): domain Eukaryota; kingdom Metazoa; phylum Chordata; class Actinopteri; order Cichliformes; family Cichlidae; genus Perissodus; species Perissodus microlepis. The sequence goes on along the minus strand of NC_140482.1, from coordinate 13,203,985 downwards.
CTAAGAGTAATTGGTGGAGAGTCCCAGATTTATCTGAGTGTTCCCCCAAGAGGGACATGGACCCCCTGATGATCCTCTACCTAATCACACGAGCCAAGGTGTGAAAACGGGTGTGGGTCACAATCAACCAAGGTTTTGGGTGAACCCACTGTTAAGCCTAGCCCGACCCTAATCAGGAGCTTTAATTAACTAATTAATTTTAAAAAAGCAAAGCCAGTAACGTAACACCGTAAATAAGACAGGACTGAGACCTTGGTAAAAATCATGCGATGCCACACGATCGCTCTGAATCAAGATAGGAACAGAATTAATCAGTATTTGAGATTATTGATGGAGAGTTAAATGAATGGATTGTTCTTAATTCTTTACCATCTCTGAGTAATATCAAGCCAAATGCTGTGAGGGTAATAAATATGGAGCAAATGCTGTCGAGGCGTAGTGCAAACCAGCGGGAGGTCATCAGGAACAAAAACCAGGCCTCTGAAACAAAAGAGCAGAAAAAAACCTTGAGACTGAGTTATGCTGAGATTTGAACTTGAGTCAATAATACTCTAACAGCATTTTACAGCTCAGGGGTACAAAACTGCAAAGGCAGACTTATTTTTTGTATCTGGATTATTACAGGGCAAGTAATAGACCTGGTTTGTCGTTCAATTTCTTATTTGTCTTCTCTTTGCTTCGTTGAGCAGATACGTCATACATTGAAACCCTGACTGCAGTGGCCTGGGTTCCAGTCTTCACCATTTTGCTGTATGTCTTTCAAAAATGCACCATAGTAAAGTTGTCTCACAGAATTTTTGGACTTAACACTGAAAACTAATCAGTCACTTTACAAATTCCAGTCAGCCTGGAAAGTGTAAATGTTTATTCTTAAAGAGTAAACCTGAGTGCAGGTCCTGATGGGCATCAAAGTCTTTCTTTAACTTCTCTTCTGATCTGGAAGCTCTGATTGTAGAAAGACCATTAAGGGAAGAGGACAGGTGTGAGAGAACTGGACTCCGAGCTGTAGAAAGGGCAAAATGAAAAGACAAGAACTACTTTTGCCGGCCCTTTCAGATAATTTTTCCCCCCAAACAAATTATATAAATAATAAATCAACATACTTGTTGACTCAAGGCGTTTGATATCACGTGAGGTACGAAGGTACAAGCTCCTCAAATACAGAAAGATTAACAGGAGAGGCACAACAGGGATGAGGATGAGAGGAATAACTGAGGCTGCCACCGCGATAACGCCAACATTCTGTAAAAATAACTTAAAAAAAACATCATATAATGAAAAATAATGAAAATACTGAAAGATCTTGTTAAGTCAAAATAAAGAAAACATGGACAAAAGTAATGAGTGCTACACCTTCTAATCATTTAAGTAATAGTGGCAACAGTCAGTTCATGAAATTTCTTCCCTCCTAGATATTCACATTCAGCTTTAAGTGGAGCCATTTAGCAACCACAGCAACTCAAGCATGAAGTGGCAGAGTTACAGAGTGCCACTCTGCTGAGGCACATAGCGCGTTTAAAAAACTACCAGTGCTCAAAAAGCATACAAAAACTCTATGCTGGAAGTCCCAAAAACGTGATTATGTTCATCTGGACGTAGCGTTTTCAGTGGGAGAAACCTCTGGCAGAACCAGGCTCAGGGAGGGGCGGGGCCATCTGCCGTGACCGGTTGGGGTGGGAGAAGGAAAACAGGATAAAAGACATGCTGTGGAAGAGAGCCAGAGATACCTCCCCAACCTTATAAACAGCACATTTGCACAATGACTGAAACCAGCCCAATGAATGAACAATGGGCTGTGGAGTCAGTTCCTTGATTGTTAATATGCAAATTGCCATGACCATTGATCAACAATTACTGATCAAAGCCCACTGATCATTGATCAAGGGCATGGGTAAAATTCACAGAGAGTTGGGGAATGGCTGCAATCACAGCATTGTAAGATGGTGAAAGATGTACCCTTAGGCCTCCTCCTCGATTCAGAGATGGTCTTTCCCTTTTCACATAAATGGCCTCCTTGACTCCACGCTCAAACCAGCGTTCCTCCCTATCCAGGATGTGTACATCCTGTAAGAATGTTTAGCTGATTTTAGAGTTTAGAAATCTGTTAACATAGAATGTAGAATTATTGTAGAGACACTGACATTGCCCTCAATGTAATAAAGGCCTGATTGTGTCATGAACTTAGGAGTAGAGTATAGGAGACCCTCCCTAGTTGAACTGTGAAAGTAAAACAGAGAGGAGTTAATGCTGAGTGGAAATTCCCCAGAGAATGTTTGGGTGGGGGTCTCAACATTTGTAACTGGATAACTGTGGTCTGGAAGGGAGATGGGTTTTATGACCTCTAGGGAGTCACCTACACCCACAGTGTTTTAACTGTCACGCACACACATCCACACGCACACTCACTCATGTGCACTCACATAGGCATTCACGTGCTTGTGCACATAGACACAGACACAGAGTTTGCAGCACACCGTGGGGGGTTTTATGATGGGGACGCCTCTATAAAGCTGGCTGTAACTAACAAAGGGGTGAAGATTTTGCAGAGGGACACACCGGCCTCGTCTTCCCTTCTAGAAGTGCATGCTTAAATGAAGATGAATAAAGATGAATAAAGGTTTTGTGAAATAACTACTGAGTTCCGGTGCCGTCTCTGGAAGTTTCGACGAATAAAAGAACTGGGGTGAAACTGATTACGCAACAATCCTCATAAGCTTGGGGAAACCTGCAGTCAGTCCAGACTGAAGAAGTCACTTGGATGAGTGATGAAACGTTTCTCCCACAAAATGCTATGTCAAGATGAACAGAATCAATTTTTTTGGGATTTCCTTACCTGGATGATTGAGCATGTATGCTGGAAGGTTCATAGCATGGGTTTCTGTGGACAAGCAGCTCCTCTAAATGTAACATGGTGTAGGTGGCACAGTATTTTTGTCTATATATGTATATAATTTATGGTAGTCTTTACTTGATAGAAGTCCACAAAGGTGATAGGTAGCACGGAGTCCATTTGGCTGACGTCTTTGGAAAACCTGTTGAGTATTCTTCCTACAATGCAGACACAGTTTTAATTAACAGGACTATGTTGTCAAAGGGCAGAAAGTCAACTTGAAAATGTTCTGTGTTCTAAGTGGATGTGAGGCCTGCAGTTCAGACTTTAGGAGTTTCTGGCTAATGTGTGTGATTGCTTATTGAAAATGGTTTAAAAATTAAATTAAAAATTAAATTAAACCAAATCTGTGAGCAGATTGTGAAAAAATGACAGCTTTAAAGTTATGTCCTAGATGTTTATGCATTCTATTACAGAGATCTCAACTAAAGTAAGCAGGCTAACATGTTAATACCAGCCTTAAAAGCTTTCAATGTCTCCGCCGGTGTTATTGGATAGTTAGCAAGATTTAATTCTGCTGTTTGTCTTTTAAACATTGGGGATTGATACCTACGGATTTTCTAGTGAAACACTGCCCCAATTGGTGACAGTTTTGATTTATTTTTGAATTAGAGTCTTACATTTTACACCTTTAAACAATGGACCATGGTTCAGGGGGTTGGGAAGCTCATCTTGTAACCGGAAGGTTGCCGGTTCGATCCGAAGCTCTGTTTGTCTTGGTCGTTGTGTCCTTGGGTAAGACACTTCACCTAACGCCTACTGGTGATGGCCAGAGGGGCCGATAGCGCGATGTGGCAGCCTTGCTTCTGTCAGTCTGCCCCAGGGCAGGTGTGGCTACAACTGTAGCTTGCCCCCACCAATGTGTGAATGTGGGAGTGAATGAATAGTGGAATTGTAAAGCGCTTTGAGGGTCTAGAAAAGCGCTATATAAATGCAATCCATTATTAACAAACACTAGGCAGATAAATATGTGACTGTTTCCTCTTAAAAATAAAAATAAATCCTGTGTAGACCTCACCTATGGGGTTGATATCAAAGAAGCTAACAGGAGTGTGGAGCACAGCACTAAACATGCTGTTGTGCAGAGTCTGAGCTGATCTCACCAGCCCATGAAATATCACTAAACTCCTGGCAAAACCAAAGACCACAGCTGCTGCTGTCAAACCTAAAAGTAAACACAGCAGGACTATATTAAAAAAATAGTTTGGTATTTGATTTACAGCAGTATATTCTACCAAGTAATATAACATAATGGACACTAAACACACATGGTAGTCAACAATAGTATGTGAAGATTTAAGTAAGAACTACAGGACTGAAAGGCTTACCTGAATAAATGCTGAGGTAAAAAGAGAGATTAAACTCTTGGTATGAACTAGTAACATTCATTCCACTTTTAAGGCTAACAGCAGTGACTCTGCTGTTTGTGCCGTTTGTAAAATCATCTCTTGCCCTGTCAGGTGAGAAGACAATTAAACAAAGTGTGAAACATAAGAACACTTAAACAGTCTAATAAAATGTTCTGTAATTAAATGAATAGAAAAGTAAGCTACTGGCTCTACAGAACTGGACTAAAGTCCTGATCTACCACTAATTTCTTTATACTTTGCTAGGAAATGGGACACATGTGTAGTGAGTTATTGAAAACATACATAGAAATACAGAACAGAAGGAAAAAATAGATTTCTTTTTTTTGCCTTCTCACTGTCCCCAAAGCGCTTGCTGTTTTATCAAATCTCTTTGTAGGGCCTTTACATTATAATATATCTAAAAATGTTTTAGCTCCTTGGAAGCAAATTATAAAGAAATGAGGTGTATCTCAAGACTTGCACAGTATTACACAGTACTAAAAGTGTGTTGAGTTCTCACCAGTACACCAACCACCAGTCCTGAAGGATATATGCCACCTATTGAAAAAAAAAAAAACAATAAAAAAAAGGTTCAACTTGGTTTTGTTTCTTATGTTCACAATAAATAAAAACATAAAAAAATCTCCATTCACTTGCTAATGGTACCATTAGAGATCTGTGACTTACCTCAGCTAGAATACTGAGAAATACTATAACCATTAAAACCAGAAGGCTACAGCCTGCTGTGAAGTATGTAAAATAAATGTGACTGCTGACATTTCCTTCAGCTCGTGTCTCCTCAGCAATAGTTTGAATAGCTTCAACCTGCAAAACAAGAAATTATCCAGGCACATCTTTATACTTGAACATAGTTTTATTGTTTGTAATCTCAGAACAAAGCTGACACTTCATGATAGTGCATCTAAAAAAATATTAATGAGAAATATATATATCATGAAAACCTGACCTCAACTCAACAGAACACCTTTAGGATGAATTACAGCGAGGACCATGAGCTAGTCCTTCTTGTCCAGTGTCAGTGTCTGACCTGATAAATGTGTTTCTGGATGAATGGTCAAATGAGCAAATACTTTTGACAGTATAGTTTTTCCTTATATATTTGTAACGTGAAATTTGACTGAAAGGAACCATAGAGTAGGAAAAGGTGAGAATTCTTTCAAAGCTGTTGAAAGGATTGTGAAGAATAGCTGATTTAAGAAATTGGGAGACCTCACATGGAGTGGAAATGGACACATACAGATGAGCTGAAAGCTGCCATCAAAGCAATCTTAGCTTCAGTAACAACTTTATAGTGGCTGCATGCTGATTACCTACACACCACATTACATTGATGCAGTAATTCAGTGTTAAGTGTATAAGTCAGTGTATATGTACCATCCATTACCATATCATGTACCATGAATGAAGACCACACAGCACCATATCAGCTCAATAAAGCACTTCACTCTCAGACTGCAGGCTTACTTGTTATTGCTACAATATTTGGAAGGCAGAGCCTTCAGCTTTCAGGCCGCTCTCTGTAGAACCAGCTTGTTATCAGGCCTTTGCCAAACTTGATGGCATGCTGAAGAGGTAATCAAACCATTTGATTCAGCTGTGTTGGAGTAGGGATGCATCTAAAAGCTGCAGGACAGTAACTCTCGAGGACTGGGATTGGGCACCCCTGACTTAGAGTAAGTGAACTTCTCCAATAGCTACCTGAAGTTAGCATATCTTTTCTAGCCAAATGGCTATCAGGTAATATCTACAAATGTCACATATTAGAAGAAGTAATAAATTGACTTGTTTATATACCATGGTACCGTATAGAAACTTTAAAGAAAAAGAGAAAGGACAATGCATGGGGAGTCTGTGGAAATTAATTACATTTTTTAAAAACAGATTTTGTAAAAATAGCAATGTTCAGTCTCTTTAGTAAATATACATACAGGAAGATGGTCAGTGTAGGTGCTTTCTGGTGGAAGGGGGCAGTTGAGGAAACGGTGTGAACTGTGAGAATCATTTGTCCACCGACTTTGTAAAGACAGTTTTTCTGGGTCAGCAAACTGAGACAATTGCTCCTGCTCCTCATCACGTCTCAGCAGGGACACCATATCGAGGCCAGAGGACTGCAGCTCACTGTAGGTTCCCTGGACCATGATTTGACCCTAAAGATGCAACAAAGGAAATCAGTTACTGGACATCAAATCTAAGCTGTGTTCAAGTCCCAGCAGAAAACTGGGACATCTGGGCTTCCACTGTCCACTGTTCCATTGCCAAGGTTTGTCTGACCTGATGTCAGCTGAGAGCAGAAATGTCCAGGATTAGCAATTAAGATAACAATAATGTTAGCCTGCTGTTTTCAGGGAATGGTAAGATTAACATCAAAGTTTTATTTCACATTAAATGGATTAGTTAACATATACCCACTTGAGAGGATGGTCCACAGTCCTGTACAACCATGGTGTTGTGAGTGAAAGTGATGTTATGTTATGTTTATGCACAGAATGATTTTTGAAAGAGAAGATGATCAGAGTTCTTAAACTGAACTTAAAAAGTTGTGCATAAATGATCACAATGCATTTAGGTGTGGATGCACAGATTTGTAAAATGCTTCGAATTTGTTTTGATTTTAGAAATTTTTGAAATGTAACCATTTCTACATATAGAGGATTATGACTAACACTGATACAAGCGACAGCATTAAAACCACAGACAGATAAGATGAGTAAGCTCTTCTGAGAAACCTTGGATCCTGGCATTCACGGTCCTATATACACATATCACCATCTAAACAACAGGTTCTCAACAAGTGTAAATCAATCTAATGGACTAGAGCTGCCCAGTTTACAGCTAAACCAGCCCCAAACATGTCTTTTAAAAGCCAAAGCCCCAGCAGGCAACCCACAGGACCGATAATGTACATGAAACCACAAAACTGTCACAATCCTGGGTCTTCTGGCCCAATGTTTTGAGTATATATATATATATATATGTTTATGTTTAAGTATATTAGGTTCTCTAAGTTCAATTCTATTGTGCATAGGTTGCCGTTACAGTTCACTGTTTATTAGATTCCCCTTGTGTCTTCACCCCTGTTTTTTAAGTCTCCCTCACCCTTCATGTGTTTCATATCTGCGTTTCTTATGCTGTCAAGCTTGTGTTGTCACGTCTGTGTCTCGTTATGTTTCCCATTTTATTTTGAAGAGGTCTGGTGTCCCATGTTCTTCGTGTGCAGTTTTATTCTTCCCCTGTGACATGTTCATTTGTGTCAGCTGTGTCCCTATGTGTTTCCACTTCCCCTGATCATCTCCAGTTTGTGGTCGTCTGCTATGTTCATGTCATGTTTCCAGGTTTTTCTAGGAATCCATGCCAGGTCTCCATGTTCAAGGTTTGTCAGGTCATGTTTTAATCTTAGTTCACCCAGTTTAGGTTATTGTTTAGTTTCGTCTTTGCCTTTTGTCTTGTACCATTTTGCCAGCCTTAATAAACGGCTCATTTTTGCTACGCTCAAGTTTTGTCGGTCTGCACTCCACACAGTCAGCTTTGTAGCCGTGACATAAACAGCCCAGGTTCATTACGGAATGGGTGAGAGCTGTTTTTGTGGTTTTAATGTCGCAGCTGATTGGGTTATTGTGACCATGTCAGGCCAAGTCTGACCAACTAGGCAGGATTCTGCTGTGGGAATGCTTTATTTATTGCAATGGCATGGATAAGAAGCAGGAGGCAAGCTTCCTTCAAGCAATTTCTTTTACAAGGATACAAACCTCCTTGAGGACCAGGACCTGGTCAACTTCCCTCAGATGTTGCAGCTGATGTGTGACCAGGATACGACACTTGTTCTTCAGAAAGCCACAGATACACCTGATCATAAGCACAGACAGGTGTACACATTTCATAAATAAGAAGTGGAACTTTTCTCCTTTTAAAAATCTCATATAGGTCCATACTGCACGACACAACGCAGCTGTGTAATGCGAGCTCAGTCCTCCAGATCCAGATTCATTGTTTGTGTTCATTTAAAGTGATTACAATATTGGAACTATGATACATATATAGCTGACTTGTGTAGCATTTGAGTAAAAGAACATTTAAAAGGTCAAATGAGATGTGTGGCAGAAAATATATTTCTACAGGGGGGGAAAAGATAGTCTGTGGCTGTAATAGAGCAGAAAAGGATCTGTGTGCATCAGAGAGAGGTAACGCGTTACTGTAATCCGATTACTTTTTTTCAAGTAACAAGTAAAGTAAGGGATTATTATTGCAAAAAAGGTAATTAGATTACTGTTACTTTCCCATAAGTACGCTGCGTTACTGCATTACTAAAACCGTGATTTTTTTTTTTTTGCGAGAATGTCTCATGACAATGACGTAAGCGAGTGCAACGTTTGTGGCAACAGCTGTGTGCAGATCAAAAATGATAATATAATGTGTGTGGAAGAGAGTATGAGCGTGCAGCGTTTAAAGCGTGGAAGTACTGACCTCATTTTGAGTTTGATTCCGTAAAAAGTGACAAAAACATTAGCGTCTGCTGCTCACTGCGTGGGAAGAAAACTTCTTTTTTACAGCGAAAAAAACCCCTAAACTTCCGAACATGCACCAAATACGCTGCCACGGGAATGTGAAACTCCCAGATTCTTCCACTGATTGCTACGACACACCTGCACCAGGGCAAACCTCCGCCTGCCCCACTCCTGCTATACAGGTGAAAATAGAGCAACAGGACCACTGAGTCTTTGATTTTATTTATTTTCTGCTGTATTTTACTTGCATCTATTTGAAAAAACCTATTTTATTTTATGTGCTGGAATATACAGAAAATAGGTTTAAATGTTAAACAAATTTCTTCCAGTCAGAGAATGTTGCATATAATTTAATGTTTGCTTAAAACATTAAAACTAATAAAACAAGTTTTAAAAAGAGACTTTTTCATTTGATTACATTTTATATGATGGATTATGCAGAAAAAGTAGAATTTGGCTGAAAGATCTATTGCTTTATTACCTATTTAGGGTGCAAAATGTTTTAAAAAGTAACTAACTAATTACTTTTGAAAATAAGTAATGAGCAAAGTAATGGGATCACCCAACTGAGAGGCTTTAAAAGGGCCGCTAACAGTTAAATAATTCTTTTTGGAACTGCCAATCATGCAAAGCAACTCTACTGGGGTCCTGAAATAAAAATCATGGCTCGATGTGAGCATAATAATCCCACTTCTAAGTTTATCAGAGATAGTATTGTTGGGTCTTTACTTTACAGTATAAAGTGCCATGAAATGGCCGGTGTTGAAATGAAAACTCAAATTCTGTCACCTAAATCTAACCTTACGATTAATAATTCCCTTAGTTTCTATAAAACAGAGATAAGTAGCATGTAGAATATACTATACATCAGCGGTCCCCAACCTTTTTTGCGCCACGGACCGGTTTATGCCCGACAATATTTTCACGGACCGGCCTTTAAGGTGTCGCGGATAAATACAACAAAATAAAACTAGTACCGGTACCGAAAAAAAGAAGATTTATTCATAACACACGTGAAAAGACCAAGGAAAACCAAGTAAACGATAAAAACTATAACAAAATAACACTGAAAACTGATAAAAACCCTGAAAACTATACATTTCACACCTGAGCCTCAACTCTCGTGGGCCGGTACCAAACGACTCATGGACCCGTACCGGTCCGAGGCCCGGGGGTTGGGGACCGCTGCTATACATAATGTATATGGATACATATGGGTATCTCTTCGGGACACAGAGAATTGTGAGCAGTCATTACTTGTCGAAAAGATGTTTTCCAACTTCTGCATCCACAGCACTTAAAGGGTCATCCAGGAGGTAGATGTCTGCATCCTCATACACAGCCCTGTAAAAATAAGTGCTTTGATTATGCCATATGAAGTAGAACAACTATAACAACAGCAGTGTGCATACGTGGAGGGTTAAAAAAAATTGCCCGAACATGTAACTTTTTACTGCCTCTACCAAATTCAAATCTGTTGAGGATTATACTAAAAATGGAACCTCTCTCCTGTGCATAACAATGACGTAACTGCTGGGACTGTCCTCGTACCTCGCCAGGTTTACACGAGCTTTCTGTCCCCCACTGAGTGTGGCTCCTCTGTCTCCAATCAGTGTCAGGTCTCCATCTGGGAACATCTCCAGGTCCTGCACAAAATGTAGGTGTAACACAAATAAATGTGAATGCCAAAAGTAGAGGAACATTTTTGTCATTTAATAAATATTGGCAGTTTGGTTTTGTTCTTCAGAATATTAGCAAAATAGGCTATCCTGTACTATAAGCAAAGATGCAGATTCCAGGACAAGTATTAATGATCGAAACGCAGACTAGGCATTAAAAACAAAAGAGGAAAGGAAAAGCCTGAGAATAACTAGCAAAGAAACTATGAATACAAAACATAAAATCAGAATGAAAACACAGAAAATTGCAGAGAGTGTGAGTCCAAAGCAGAAAACGCTGGGTACAAAACCCAGAATCATGCCTAGAAGAAGCCTGATTTGTGGACCTGCATCTGCTTCTCTGTAAAGTTCAGGTCCATGAAATCCAAAAGCTTCTCAGTAGTAGTCCAGGCTTTAGAAGCTTTTCAGTCATAGTCATAGTCAAATAGTATTTCTACATTGTCATGAACACAACATTCAGCTTTGATTGAACACATTAGCTCACCTTCTTCAGAGCACAGGCTCTAAGGACCCGCTCATATTTCTTGGGGTTAAGTTCTCTCCCAAAAAGGATGTTGCTGCGAATGGTTCCAGGGAACACCCACGGTTGCTGGGATGCGTAGGTTAGCTGACCTTTGACCTTCAGTGTGCCTGTGTCATGAGGAAGCTCTCCCAGGATTGCACTCAGCAGGGATGACTGAGGAAAACATGGATGTCATGCATGTAAGCTGGGTAAATTGCATTTTTTTGTTTTTGTCAGTGACAAATACATGCAGACCCCTGCAATGGTTTGGCACTTTGTTTCCGAGTTGCTATGGTGCAATGGCCCAGACAAATTCTGGACCTCAACACAATTGAAACACCTTGGCAGAACCATAAAAGAGCTGTGTATAAACATATGCCTCTAAACCTGAATAACGACTGATAAAGTCATAAAGATCAGATTATGTCTAGCTACTTTTGCTAAAGGTGAATCTACAAGGTACTGAATCATGGGCCACATATTTCATAGGACTCTATGCAGTAACATCAAAAAAAACAAAAACAAAAAAAACAAGGCAAAAAACCTCCACTCTTTTACAAATCAAATCAAGTAAACTGCTAAAAGAAAGAATTAAAGGATTTTTTTAAATAAATGTTGATATTGATGTGATCAGTCAAATAGCAGAGGGGGTTGTTAGTCGATACCTGGACCCTACAGAGATTGCACAGGTAGTCCATCTCCCACATGGTAAAACGGTAAATGAGATTCCAGGAGACAAGCAAGTGTTCTAGGAAAACTGGGCAAGGCTGTAGAAGGCCCTTAACCCATCATCAGGACTGGGATCTGCTCCGTTTTACAAAGACAAACTGGATGAGCACTGCCAAAACCCTACAAAATGACAATAATGGCGCCAGAGAGCCCAGTGCCCTCTGGTAAGCCCTGTGCTCACCACCCAGCACCATGGAACCCAACTAACGTTTGCCATAGAATACCAGAATTGGTAGGTCCTCCACTTGCGCGCTGTGCTTTTCAAAGATGAAAGCAGGCTTATCCTGAGCACATGTGACAGAACTGAAAGGGTCTGGAGAAGTCGTGGAAAAACGTATGTTGTGTAACATCATTCAGCATGACTGGGTTGGTGGTGAGTCACTGGCATATTGATAGAGGGATGCACAAACCTCTACAGGCTAGGCAACGGCACCCTGACTTTCATTAGATATTGTGATAAAGTCCTTGAACTTTATCAGACCATATGCTTGTGGGTCCTGGATTCTTCCTGGTGCACAGCAATGTCCAACCTCATGTGGTGAGAGTATGCAGGCAGTTCTTGAAGGATGAAGGAACTAATACCACTGACTGGCCCCCACAGTCACCTGACCTAAATCAATAGAACACCTCTGGGACATTATGTTTCAGTTCATCCAATGTTGCCAGGTTGCACCACCTAACATATTACTCAGTGCACATCAGTAATGATGATTTTTTTTTTCCCCATTGAGATCTGATATGTTATTAAAGTGATTATTTTTTGAGCAGTGTATAAGAATCCGGTAATAAACCGTTAGGTTAAAGACTCCTATAATCTTAGGGTGGATGCTAAGATAGATTACACAAGTTTACTGACCTTTCCGGCCCCCACTGGTCCGATTACAGTCAGAAGTTGATGTGACTTTGCTGTGATGGAAACTTTCTGAAGAGATGGTGCATCCAAACTCTAAACAAAGACAAAAATGGCAGCAAGTACTACATCAAACTATAAAGTTTGCAGGAACAGTCATTGTTCTACAACAATATGTTACACTGCTACGAAATATATTTATTTACCTTATCCCAGTAGCAGGTCAGTTTCTCGATCTCAATAGAGTTTCCCCCCTTTTCCGCCAAAGGCAACATAATATTTTTTCTCTCAATCTCTTCCAGAAGGAGAAAATTCTGGGAAAATGATATACATGGTTTTACACCAGCTTTGGAAATTGCTTGACTATCTTGGACATGACTACTGGATTGCCAACTTTTCCTACAGTTTATGACAGAAATTAATTACCTTAATCCTGCGAATGCTCACCACAGTCTCTGACAACTTCTCAATGGCCAGAGGAAAGAACAGGGTCAGGGTGACCTTAATTGTACCATACAGGGACATGGTGACAAACACCTGGCTGGCAGTCATGGTGTTCCCCAAAAGAGTGTAGACCATGAAGGTAACAAAGATTATGAGCTTGCTGCTGGCAAAGAAGGAAGCCATGTTGAGTCCTCGTAAGTAGGAGCTCTTTAATATCCGACTGATTTCTTTCCTACAAACATAAGAGAACATATGTAGATGGATTACATAGTTGAAGCAAAGTTTTAAGTTTAAATTTGGCAGGATGTTGAGCAACATCTGTTTCACTTTGATATGTCTATGACAGTAATTATATATTTAATTTTTAATTTATGAAGGAAAAAGGAAAAAAAAGTCAGAGTGTAGCTTTTTGTGAATTCCCATGTTCTCCCTTTTCCTGCATAAGTTCTGCCTAAGTACTCTTGGTTATCCAATACAGCAGGATCCAAACCTCCGACTGAGTTTAGGGGTCACTCTTGATATGAGTTTCAGCAGGAGGACAACAGTACCAATTAAGAACACCCCATAAAATAAAGTAGTAATATAAACTTTTTCACAAATTGAAGAAAAGACAAGCAAACATAAAATGTAAACATGTTGCAAAAGGAGGATTTATGTAAGAGTTGTAGCATTTGCACCTATGTGAAAAATGTGGAAATCCTAAGTGATTTTCAGAAAAGTTGACCTCTGACCTTGGGGTTAAGGTCAGCGGGATTTGAACTTATCTGAGATTTCTAGTAGGTGCATCGTTGGTCTGAATTTGAAAATCCTATGTCGCCTCACTCTGGAGTTCATTCACAAACTTGGTATTGTCGTCCTCCCTGTGTTTTGACGACAATACCCCGTGAGCCTGTCAGAGCTGAGGGCTAAATCAGTTGATGATGGAGAGGGGTACCAAAAAAAAGGATAATATATGCAATAGTATTCTGCTGGTTCAGAAAATGATTCCTGTCAAAACAATACCAGTTTGTCCGTGATTCTCATCCTTACTTTCTAACTTCAGTCACCAGGGCTGAGAACCGTTTCTCCCAGACATACATCTTGATTATCCTTATGCCAGACACCACTTCATTCATGATACGGATTCTGCTGTCAGTAAGGACTGCTGTTTTGCTTCTGCCAAAAAACAACAACAAAAAACCCCACAACATGTCATTGAGTCCGCTAGTTTTCCTAATGATACGTTATAAATAACATATTAGTGCATGAGAAAATAGACACAGTCATTGAACATTGTTAAACAGGTCCTGTCATGGTCCTGGGTTTGGACTCGGGTTTCAGAGTTTGGAACTTGTTTTAAAATGTTTTTAGATTTATAGGGAACGTTTAGTTCTTAGTTCTAATCTTTTTAGTTCAAGTTTCTATTTCTGTTGGTTGGGTTGTTCTTCATTGTCTGATTTCCTTTGATTCATTCTTGTTGGCTCTTGTTCCCTTATTTCCTCTCCTTGTTTTTAGTTTGTCATATTGAGTGTTTCGGTTATTCATTCGCTGTTTTATTTTGGTTGTCATTTGTTTCTTGGGTCTTGTATTTAGTTTTACTTTCTTTTGTAATCATCTGATTAGTTTCAGCTGTGTCTTGTTTCCCTGGTGTTTCCTGTCTGATTTCTACATTAGCTCCGGTCTTGCAAAATATTTGCATGGCTTCAGTATCAGCTTTAACATTCCCTGGTTATCTAGGTGGACATAAAAAACACTAAAGTTAAAAATGGGAGTCCTACAGAGGAGTTTATGTGTGGGTTTGTATGCATCAAATGTATCTAATGCCAAAGCAACCAGGTTTAGGATTTCTATGACTGCAGTAAAATTCCCTCCATCCATCACTTACTCATCTGACCCAAAGAAAAAATTAACATAGGACAATCCTTAAGGCTACGATGAAGGTCATTACTAATACAGACTGATTATACAGAACCTTAAACACACTTCGATCAGGTAATAGAGCTCATACTCTTTAGAGAGATCATATAAATCTACATTCTTCATGAAATGCAACAACTCAAAAAAAAGTAGTTTTTGTCACAGTGGTGTGATGATCAGCTGTGCACTTAGCATGCTGAGGTTAAAAACTCAAAATGGATACAGTACAAAAGGCTAAAAGCCAAAAAAAAAAAAAGTTACACAGAGAGTATTTTGGGAAATTTGTTGAGAGTTGAGATGTCAGTGGAGGAAATTTTTTGACTCAGTCGTCTGTGCCAATCTTTCTGTAATTGAAACCGAGTTAGGAAGAACTCTGCAGAAGTTCTGTAAAATAATGTGCCCACAGTAAGAAAACAAGAGAAACAGAAGGTTTTCTGTGTATTAACAAACACTTCCTGCTTTATAATTACAGGAGAGTCTGGGCAATGAGCTACCAGAACATTTTGTGTAATTTCAAACATTTCTTACAATTGAATTTGTGCGAACATGTCTTTCATTTACTACAGCAACATTTCTTTAGAAAAGAAAAATCACAGCGCCACTCGTCCAGCCTGCTTAAGATCAAAGTAAGTTGTATGTGGCCCTCAAGGTAAAATGAGTTTGACCTCCTTGGTTCACGAAGTACCAGAGGAGGGCAGCAATGCACCTTTGTGTCTAAAATCCAAGAAGAAGTCTGGCAGTCTGCCTGTTTAACCACCTTTGTGTGTCTCAGTTCGGGTTTTGGAATTTCCTGGATTAGTCTTTTTTGTGTGTGGATATTTTGGAGCTTGTGAACATCGGGCTTCTACTTTAATAAAAAGGTCTGTTTTACATTTGCCCAATTTGCCTATGAGTCCTGCAGTCGGGTCTTGTTTAATGCTGGATGTTGAGAGGTGTATAGATTGAAAGATCCATGTACTTCTCCAGTTATCCTTTACCTGAAGATGCCAAAGAGTTTTCCAAACCAGGTCTGTATCGGCATCATAACTGCAATTGTTGCCACACCTGCCAGGCACGAGGGGCCGATCTCATACCAAAGGAAAACGATGATCACCATTGCTTGCAGAGGTCCCGCCCACAAGTAGTGCAGTCTGAGTGTAATCTGTAGAGGTCATTATAAATGACATTTTGAAAAGTGTGTGACATTTGCAAGTGGCAGTCACAACTTGGATAAAACTGTCAGTCACCATAAAGATCCTGTAATGTAAGCAAACATAGATGCCCAAGATTTGGAGAAATGTGCTAATGGTCAACAAATTTTAGGAATACTTAAGGTGTCTCAATAAAGTGTTGGGTAACTACATGCCGATAGAACAGCTTTAAGATGCTTGTGATTCTCGTGTGACTGCAATCACCCTCACATGTTAATCAGTCGTGTCAGGCTTTAAGCTATCCCAAAAATGATTCCTTTGTGGCATTAACAAAATAGCCGCAGAGACTTGCTTTTAATGCCTGACTGCAGTTAACCAGGGTGGATGAGCGTGTTTCATTTATGGAAGTACAGATGTTTTATTCAGATGCCTGCCTAATATTTTTTGAAAACAACTTCCTGTGAATTAGACAAAAGTAAACTTAATTGTCCTACCCATACAAAAATTGCCTATATACATCCTTATGACATAGCTAGCTATCAGTGGAAGGTTTGCTCTCAGTCAATCTCATTGGTTAGAAGTTATTGTGAGGTCTTGTATTAGCTCAAAATCAGTCATCTTGTGATGCCAGCGTCTGAACAGGGACTCGCCAGACCTTATGCTCTATAGATGGTGTGCTGTAATTCTGGAAGTGGACAGCAATGTTTCGTCATACAATAAATGTGATCTCTCTGGACAACTTTGTATTGATTTGCTTTATATTGACACTTCCAGACCTCTTCCCTGCCCTATATATAACATCAAGCAGAGGGTCAAGAGTTCAGATTTTTCATCTTTATCATTCTCCTGTGGCAAGTTAGTGTAGTTACTTTTAAATAATATCTAAAAAAAAACTGCATTTACCACAAATACCCATCTACTCAAATACCTAATGAAAAAAGGTTTCAAAGGGTACATCCAGGTTAACCCTCTGTCCTTCTGTTGTCTCGGTTACAATTCTCCAAACGTAGTTTCGAGTGGGTTCTTGACCCTTAAAAATTTAGGTCATCTGTTGCCTTACCTCATCAAAATGATTAACATCATTTGAAAGTAGGTTCACTATTTGACCGGTGGTTGTTCGTCCGATGGATTCAGTGCTGAGACCAAGAGCCTGATGAGAGCATTTTTACTTAACAGCTTGAAAAATTTACAAAATTATTCTGAGAGTTGTGAGCTCAAAAAATCTGCATCTCTTGTGCAAATTTTCTGAATCTTCACTGACCTTCCTGTAGATCATGTGACACATAGCCACTCTAATCCTCATGCCTGTTCTTTGGACATGATAGTAGTAGAGATGTTGGAGGATAGTCAGTCCAAACGTGGAGATGGACATCGCAGCAGCGTAAACATACGCCATGCAAAGACTCCTCTGATCATCTGGGTGATAATTCTCAAAGAAAAAGATTATTTTTCCCAGAAGAAGTGGCTGGATCACTTTGATTGCCTCCTTTACGACAAAGACAATAAATACATAATGGAATATGCAAACAAGCTTCACTCTATCCATTACTAGTACTGGATGTGGTAAATTGGTTCAAATATCTGCTAGTAATACAATAATACAGTAAAATTACAATATTCCTTTTTATTTTAACTCATCTGAAATAATATGGCCAGAAAACCGCACAAAATCTCAAATACGACCTGTGCATGAATGATTGTTTTAACACTGGTGCCAATTGTAAATATTCACAACATACCAGAAAAAATTCAAATAGGCCGGCTAATGCATAGGACTTTCCATAGCACTTTATAAGAACCCTGGAGAGCTGCGGCTTCCGTAGTTCCTTTGAAGCCTTTTTTACTTCCTCGTTCCAACATCTGCAAATCAAATGAATTTATTAGTTGAGCCCAGGATTTATAACCACATTTCCAAAAAAGTTGCAATGCTGTGTAAAATATAAACAAAATCAGGATTTAATCATTCTTAAATCTCATCCATATTTTATTCACAATAGAAGGTAGATAACCTGTTACATGTTAAAACAGAGGTGCTTTACTATTTTATGAAAATTATTTGCATTGAAATTTGAGTAAGGTAAGTGGCACTAAAAAGAAACAACTGGAAGACTTTGAGGCTAATTAGGTTAATTGGCAGCAGGTCAGTAACACAATTATCAGACCCTCGAAAGCGCTTGATATTACAAGCAGTGGCAGGTTGACAGAATGGCAATCCACACTATAAAAAAATAAAACATTAACTTGAAACAAACAGACACGTTTCTTAACCAGCACCACTTCTGGTTTTGTCACATTAGCCTTTTGCTGAAGTACCTCTGCAGCTCCTCTCCCAGGGTTTCAGACCGATCCTCCGGAAGGACACTGTACATGTCACTTCTCTCGAGCCTGTGTTTTTGGCCAAGCTGTAACAGGGGGTTTAACCAACTGAAACAGAAAAAAACAAACCATTTCCATCTGGCAGAGAGAAATACAAATCACTGTGGTTTAGAAAAGACATATCTAAGCTGACTGTGAATGTCTGAACTATTTGTGATTAATGAGTTATTTGGAGAAACAGTGTTTCTAGTGATGGACTTGGAGGATCTCTTAAAGCTAATGCTGTTCACACATCAACATTTAAAATTACAATGTAAATTCACAGGTATCCAGCTTCTTGAATTAATAAGCAAGTGATGATGATCAGTGTATGAATAACTAATAAGCACAGGAAAGCAACTGGTGCTGAAAGAAAAAGACAGCTCTTTGAGGCTGGCTGTGGGAATGAATCAATCTGCATACGCTGACTTCACACTGCTAATGACTACACCCACTTCTATATAGTCTATACATAAACCTTTAAAAAAGCAGTGTGTACGACTTACTGACAGCTAGTGGTGAAGTTGCAGATAGCAAACAGCTGCTCTGGCCTCGCCTTCATCTTCCAAGCAAATAGGAATACTTGCTGTGACTGCTAAACATGTTAAATGCCGTCTGTGAAACGAGAGAGGGCCCTGGTTTGGTTCTCCGTAAAGCCTTAAAGAGTTCACTGAAGTCACTTAGTGAGCTCATTGCAATAGTCTCTTCAGTTTTCTCCAATAAAAAGAAATGGCTGATTAAACTAGATGTGCAATAAAGAACGTGTTTTAATTTCTATTTGCATGAAAGCTTTTCAAAAATACTTGAGTGCCTCAGACTTTGTGAGAGCATCAGTTTGCACATCGGAATGCCCGTAGGGGATATATCACGTGATGTCCTATATGTAACTGACCCATATTTGTTATGTACAATATGTACAAGCCCCTATGCGAAGGGGAAGCCTATATTCAGTCACCTATGGAATATGGACAGTTTACATTTGACATTTATAGAACGAGTGACTTACACTCTCCCTGTAGATATAACGGGCCTTTTTTAAAAGCCCACTTTAAAAAGATCAAAAGATCCGCAGGCCCTTTAAGTTCTAACCTATTTGATTTCTCAGTAACTTGTTACCCGAGTCTTCTAGTCGTTACTGAGTACACAAAAATAAAAATAAAAATTCCCTCTTCGCTCCTAAATTCCGATTCATCTCTATGATATACTTTATTCCCATTTCAGACTGAACGCTTTAAGTGCTGTCACTCAGTGCTGAAAATTTGCAGAAACTTTCTTCTTCTTTCTTTTGACTGATATACTAACAACATGCTGAGGAATCCAATATCTTCATTAATGCACTTACCACAAAAAGACCCTTGAAAAAAAGCTGGCAGTGGCCAAAGGATTGCGCCTGCTGTCTGCCTTTGTAGTCTCCATATTAGATGGGTGCTCTGAGGCTGCTGTCTGTACCCATCTGTACACCGTGTTCACTCAGGGATGACTTCAATCACTAAATGTATAGTTGGCTTGCATCATGTAAAGCCAAGACTGCTGAAGCTGTTCTGTGTTTCACTAAACTGTCTCCACCTGTTCCCAGGTGTAAATGCACAACAAGAGGCAGAGTGTTTAACTAAAGTAGAAATGGGCCTAGTGAGCTTTCTGAACCTCCAATGGAAAAAAAATCAATGGAAATAACCGCGTACATGTTTGAAATAAAATAACTGTCATTTAATGTCACGGACAAGTGTTTAAGTCGGCATTTTCAGTGACAATTTCACGTTACAAAACAAATCTGAACGAGTTGCACTTTAACGCACCATTTAAGCAACGCCTATAGTCAGATACAGTTATGAAAGTGCAATATCGAGGGCCCCGGTTTTCACGTGTTTCCACCTACTGATCCTCACGTGCAGTAGCTGGTGTCTGGGGACAGCGCGAGCACCTGGAGTCTGGGCCGTCTTCAAAGTTCAAAAGACAACTTCGTCCAAATGATATCAAACTTCACTGTTTTCACTCCATCTGTCCATTTTATGCCAAAATGTCCATGCAAATAGTGCAGAGAGTCTCACCGGGATGCATAGTGGCATTATACAATAGGACGTCACATCAGGGCTGCTGTTGCCTGCTCCTGAGTTTAGCAGACTACAGAGATTCTGTCCCTATACCAAAGCACTATGTTACTTAAGTTTTGCATCTTCATGAGACACCAGCAATGCACAGAAGAGACAGCTGCTCTAACCAAGTAAAGACCCATCTCTCACTTAGACAGCTAAACTGAAGCCATAACCTCTGCTGTGATGACACAGCATTTTTGGACTGTCAGATCTCATTTAGTAAAAATGAGAGTCAAGATTTAGTTTCTCCTTAAATCAGAGCCAAGAATTAAATACCTTATAACAATATCCAATTTTAGCTCAAAGACACGGAGACAACTTTGCCAAAAGTGTTACAAATGTATGTGATATGATCCACAAGCCTGAACTAAGTGTACACCGTGATTTGTGTGTAACTTTTGAGGGTTAACAAATGAGCGCTCCAGTCCACACACAGACATGCACCTGAACACATTGCGATCATTTGCGCACAACTTTTTAAGTTCATCATTTAAGTTCTCTTTGACAAAGGTTCCTGTGCGCACACGTAACGTCCCTCCTGGTCGCTTACAAAACCTTAAACGGATGCACACGAATCGTTGATACCCACAGATTGCGTTACATGCCCGGGAGAGGTTCTGAGACGACTGTCAGGCGGCTGCTTCGCACAAATCCAAAAATCTAAGCTACGTTCATGGCCCAGTGGAAAACGGAGACATCTGGATTTCTATTGTATTCGTACCTACGGTGGCCCTGAGAGGCCAAACGGACTGCAACTTCAGAAAACACTTGCAAAAAGAAAAATGCTGCAAAAAGGAAAACGCTGCAAAAAGAAAGACGCTGCACTGCAACTTCAAGAAAAACGCTGCACTGCAAAAAGAAAAAAGCTACAAAAAGAAAGACGCTGCACTGCAACTTCAAGAAAAACGCTGCACTGCAAAAAGAAAAACGCTACAAAAAGAAAGATGCTGCACTGCAACTTCAAGAAAAACGCTGCACTGCAAAAAGGAAAAACGCTACAAAAAGAAAAACGCTGCAAAAAGAAAAGCGCTGCAAAAGCACACAAAGCACAACGGAAATAGGAAAAAAGACAACGGAAATGTTCCTGGGGAGACAATAACCCGACGGACCAGTTGCACGAACCAAAACATGTTAACCACTGCGCTAGGACTGGGACACACTTCAAAGAAGTGGAGGAGAGGTAAATGTGTTGTAATCTCATGATTCTAATAATACTACAGATATGTTTGCAGTGTTTGGGAGTAACGAAATACATGTAACACTCACGTATTTAAAATACAAAATACGAGTAACTGTATTCCGTTACAGTTACTGTGTAAATAGGTGGTATTCAGAATACAGTTTTTTTGTTGAAATAAATAGATTACACATCATTATTTTCCTATTTCGTATGTTAGGCTATGCCCTCTGTATTTTTGTTAATTCCACTCTGGTGGAAACCCAAACAAAACAAGCATTAAGAGGCTCTAATGCCTGTGTCTCAGTTTCGCGGCCCATGCCACCTCTACTTGCGGCAGTATAATGACATGACAAAATATTTTCAATAATTATTGTTCAAAAAATTAGTTAATATGAAGGCAATAGGCAGAGTATTACAGGCATAGCGATAAAGGATGTGCCCTCATGTAGTCCGTGCTGCAGGGAGAATGGACGTTAAGTTTCTGTGAGCCAGGGAGTGAGAAAAAGGAAAGTGGAAAAGTATGAGTTCTCACCTAGCAGAAAAGGGAGATGGAAGCATGTAAATATAATAATAACCACTGCAGCCAAAAATAGTGCCTGACGAGTCCAGATGTAAGTACACTGTTTAGACTCGACTGTACAATGTGTTTGTGTTTTCCTCCGAAACAGTAAGTTCGGTTGGAGCAGCCTTTCAACGCCTCTCTCTGCCTCTCGCTAGCAAAGTTGACCAAAACTGTAAAGCTAGTTCCAGGTGCGAGCCAGACACTGAACCCCACGTATTAGCCAAAGGTCCCTTTACAACAGTTCGGAGCTGCAGATATATATATATATATATATATATATATATATATATATATATATATATATTTGACTGTTTTGTAAAATAAATTGCTAAAATCATACAACTCATGTTTTTCAGGTTAAGATGTATTGTCCATTCTGTGGATTCCAGTTTGAGAACTTGACAAAATTTTGCTGTTCCTGTGGAAAAGACATAAGTTTTGTACCAGCTAAAGATGCTTCCACAGAACAAGAACACTCAAGAGGTAATTTTTTTCTGAACTTCCTGCTATTGTAACTCGTTCTATATGGAAAAAAGTTAAAAGGGCAAGATTTGTTCAGGTGTTTGTAATTTACAGATAGTGTCATAAATGAAAAAAAAAAAGGAAAACTATAGACATCAGGTGTCATGTGACTAATAAATCTGCATTTCTGAAAGCAAAGACATTTTTCTGCTGGATGTGACTGTGGGGAAGAGGTAGATTTTTTTGTGCATTATGTTCATATGTTTTTTGAATAATGACTTTTTCATGTTTGCTTTTGAATTATAAACAACGATAGACCAATAAAGAGTCTCTCTGTCTTTCACCCTTTTTTCCTGTTCAGCCAAGACAGTTGTTCAGCAGTTCTTCAAGTACCGTGAAGGTAAAGAGGCAGAAAGGAGGATGTTCTCAAAATCCAAAAAGAAATCAAAGAAAACAGTGAAGGTATAAATACAAAGTTTTTTAAATGTTAATCTGTTGTCTGACAACACTTTTCTAATATGTGACCACTTTTTTTTTCCTAAAATATAATCTAGATTTCTGTTGGGATCATGAACAAAAAGAGGACTGGCATGAGACCCATAAGAGGGAAATCACTACCATTACATGTTGACCCAAGCTGGTCATCTGAGAGGCTGTTGGGTGCTGCCATTAAAAAATTTAAAGCTTTCAACCAAGATATGAAAGATGTAGAATACATCCTGCTCTACCCTGATGGCTCTCAAATAAAAAATATTCCAGGAACTGACACACCCTTTACGATTGAACTCTACAAAGAGGCCGTTGGCAAGCCTTACCAAAGAATTACACTATTTGTCTGCACACTTGAGGACTTTTTGTCAGAATGTGAGTTAAATAGAATTGCCATTAATTCTTTTTTATACTCATATTGTTAAAGATTACTGTGTTGAAGATTTTAACCAAAGTATTTCATACGTTCCCACAGATGTTAGTGTTTCAGAAGTTGAGGAGGATGATGAAGTTATCGTTAGGGTACCACCCGTTACGTCACCCCTCTCTGACACAGTGGTATGTAAATCTCAAGGATTCATTAGTTCGAAATGTTAGTGCTCTCAGTTCCGGCATAATGCATTCAATGTCTGGATATAAGACTAATATCATTCTATCGTTGTGTATATATAGTGGTAAGAATCTGAGCAGCCATAATCAACGAGTTTGGTGTTTGATGATTTTATCTGACAGCTTTGGTCAAGTCCAGAAAGCAGTACACCAGAGCCTATACGTCGGTAAGTTGGCTACCTTCTAGCACATTGATCTGGCCTCTATGGCAGGTATATAAACATCTAATGTTCTTAACACTTTAATGTTAGCATTTGATGGCCACAAAAGCATGTTATGTCTTATAACATTTTCTTTTTATCATTGGATCTATGTTTTATAGGTCAACTTCAATATCCCAAACATCTGATGTGCAAGTACATAATACTCTTTTGTATAACAATGTTGCATATTTAATTGTTAAGTTTCATTTGCATGCCATTACATCTGCAGTTGTTATGGTATTGTGTTGTGTTTGTGTTTATGCTGAAGGTTCAGTGTGGTACAGAATCTCAAATGGCATCCACATCAGGAGAACATACTACAAGTTACAAGTTAGTCTTAAGTTATAAAATTACATGATTTCCCCTAGGGATCAATGAAGTATTATGATTCGATTGTGATTCTAAAATTTAAAAAATATGAAATGATATATCTTGTAAATAATTATAAAGTAATAAGCTCAGTGAAACCGTTTTTTGTTGTTGTTGTTGTTTTTTAATTATAGAGGTTCTCTATCTAATCCATAACTTGAGCAAATTCAGTCACGGTGAAGTACTTCAGACCCAACCCAGCCAAATGTAGAGCCAGAATTACTATTACATAAAATGTATTTTAATCTTCTGTTTTTACTCTCCTTTGACAGTATCTATACCAATATCTATGCACCTGTCGTTATTGACAGCAGTTCTTCAGATGCTGAGGGAGAGGAGTTGCAAAAGGAAAACTGGTAACTTTCATATCTCGAATAAGTACAATAAACCCATAGTGTGTGACTTGCAGTTAACCTATTTATCAAATTTTTTTTTTTTACTAAAAATAGTGCTGGGTACTGCTGCTATTTTTGATCCTAACCTTTTACAGGAGCAAACATAGCTTAACTTTTCCTGTGAAGTTATTCTGCTGATGATTGTATTCAGGAAAAAAAGATTCTTAAAATTATTTGGTTGCTGATGATTGTTCTTCAGATTACTATTTTGCTTTTTAAAATTAATTAACAGAAAAAGGCCAATTGATAAAGCAAGAAAAATTACTTAAAAGATATTAATAAATAATAAATATAAATACCTTGGAGTACACATTGACAATAAACTGGACTGGGCTAAAAACACCACAGCACTTTACAGGAAGGGCCAGAGTCGTCTCTATTTTTTGAGGCGACTGAGGTCCTTCAACATCTGCCAGAAAATGCTCAGGATTTTCTATGAGTCTGTTGTGGCCAGTGCGATCCTCTATGCTGTTGCATGCTGGGGGAGCAGGCTGAGGGTCGCAGATGCCAACAGACTCAATAAACTAATCCGTAAGGCCAGTAATGTTGTGGGGATGGAGCTGGACTCCCTCAAGGTGGTGTCGGAGAGGCGGATGCTGTCCAACATAAAGACAATGTTGGATAACACCTCCCACCCACTCCATGACATGCTGGTCAGTCACAGGAGCTCGTTCAGTGAGAGACTGAGATTACCGAAAAGCACCACTGAACGACACAGGAAATCTTTCCTGCCTGTGGCCATCTCCCTGTACAACGCATCCACTTAACACACTGGTTACTGCTACAAATACACATTTCTTTTCCAGCTATTTATTTATTTATGAGTGACTTATGTATGTATATATATGTATATATTGTACTATTCTTAGTTAGCGTATTGTCTGTCTTGTCTTAATGTTGGTTTATAATGGAGCACTGTAACAAAAAATAATTTCCCCCAGGGATTAATAAAGTATTCTGATTCTGATTCTGATTAAACAAAAAAAATACATAAAGTGTAAATTAAGGTTAAAGGACACTCTTTCGAGGATGCCAATGTTCACATTTTGGACAGAGAGGACAGATGGTTTGAAAGAGGAGTGAAAGAAGCCATTTATGTCCACTGTGAGCGACCATCTTTGAACAGAGGCGGGGGTTTACGACACCAACTCTCTACCATCTATAATCCAGTTTTGAGATCCCTTCCCAGACGCCTTAACGCCCACTCACATCCTGGGCCATCTGACCTCAGGAATTCGCATGATAAGGTGGGGCCAGGTTTCACAATGAACACACCCGAAACTCTGGCTGATTGGGACCCACACCCAGTTTCACACCTTGGCTCAGGCGATTAGAGGATCATCAGGGGGTCCTTTTGTCCCTCTGTGGGGGGATACTCCCACTAGGTTTATATCTGGGACTCTCCACCATTTGACCTTAGAACTGAAGAAGCTTCTCGGATGAGAGGTGAAACGTCTTCAAGTAACTTAAAGAAGTCCAGACGCTTTTCTTTGCAAGCTCCTTTGACTACGATGACCTGGATGACTGAGAACCTTCACAGACATAAAGTGTAAATAGTGTAAATATTTTGTTGCTTTTCACTGACTCATTCTACAGTGATGAACCTGATGGATTGACGGCTGCAGATGTCATCTCAAATCTGGCTCTGAAGATCAACAAAACCTCCTGTAGCAGATTCAACATTAACCGAGCCAATGTCTGGGATGGTGCCTACCGAGGCTTCAGAAGGTCTTCATATAGTCCCAACTCTGGCATGATGGTGAAATTCTCTGATGATGTGGGGCTGGCTGAAGAGGCAATAGACACAGGTGGGCCTACTCGAGAATTTCTCACCCTTTTGATGGAAGCCATAAGGACGAGAACAATATTCGAAGGAAAAGACTATGCCAAATATCTCACATTTCATAGTAAAGGTATCTATTTTTTTCACATTTTTTTCCATGGTCAAAATTACTTTATTATAATGAATTGTCTTTATCTTTAGCTGCAGATAAAAATGAATATTTCTACGTTGGAAGAATGATTGCAGTTTCCATTGTCCATGGTGGTCCAGGGCCATGTTGTTTATCTCCAAACTTCTTTATGTACCTTGTTGGAAAAGAAAAGACATTCGAGGCACAAATTGATGATATACCAGATGAAGAAATCAAGAAGGCTCTACTAGAGGTAAATTTGTGATGTTATGATTATGACAAACGCCAATAAATGCAAATTTTTAGTTTTAGTTATCCACTTAACATAATCTTGGTAACTAACTGATGCCTGAAATGATTACGGATTGTGTAATCCAAGACTGTGTTAAATTGCACATTAATAGACAGCATGCGAAGGATGTCACTTGTGCATGTGTATGTGTGTGTAATATATATTTTTCTCTTTAGATAAAGAATGCAACATCTCTAAGTGAGCTCCGAGTAATCTCAGAAAAACACTCAAGCATGCTCCAGACAGCAGGATGCTGTCGATTCATGAGGACACTGGAGGATAAGAAGAAGGTAGTAGCGGATTACATTCAGTGGTACTTCATCTACCGAAACCATCTTTCCATCCAAAGGTATAGAATTCAGACTATTATGTGCCCATTTTACAAAATCTTTTCAGAAGAATAAATTGTTACTTTTTTTTTTTATTCCCGTGAAATTTAAAGGACGGAAAAAACATATTCTAAATGCAAGACCTTTTTCAGGAGGACTTTTTTTTGTAGCAGGATGAGTGTCTTAGCTAGATAAGAATGTTGTGCAGTTTTGCTTTCTTGCACAAATAACATTAAACATTTTATTAAAAATTAGACTGTTTTCAGAAAGGGTCTAGCAACACTGGATTTTCTAAACGCCCTGGAACAGCATCCTTCACTCTTCTTCTCATTCATGTGCTACACTGAGACCAGGCTGACAGCTGATCTTCTTGAGAACATCTTCCATGTGCAATTTGGTCCACCTGGCAGCTCTAGGCGTCAAGAGGAGACAAGAGTACTAAGCTACTGGCAAGACTATCTGCTTTCTGTAGAAGGTATTAAATTTGGTTGAAAATGTTGAAATGAGTACATTTATGTCAGCAAAGTGTAATGGCACCTTTTTCCTGTTTATTATCATTAGAAATAACTTTTATTCTCTTTACATTTTCAGAGAGAAATGGAAGTCTGTCTCTTGAAGACATCCTTATGTTTGCAACTGGACTGAGAGAAATTCCTCCTGCAGCAATTCAGCCAAAGCCACAACTTCTTTTCCAGACCACTTCACGCTTCCCTGTAGCAGATGTCTGTGCAAATACTATCAAAATCCCAGTGTTACACAGTTATGAGGACTTCCAAGAAGCCATGGATTATGGCATCCAGAACTCTCCTGGGTTTGGGCTTCCCTAAGGTCCAAGTCCTTTTGCTTTTAAGCCACATTTATGGTTTTAGCAAACATTTGAAGTTTGTGATTTTAAAATCTGAAAATTTTGTTTCTAATAATTTATAATAATTTCTGTAAATCACATAAAGTTTAATGCATCGCAAAAAGTTCAATCAGGTTTTGGAATTTCAAAAGCATAGTATCATAGTGGGACAATTGAACAAGTTAGACATATTTCACTGTGTTAAGAAATTGCCAATGTAACAAAATAAAACATTTCTGAAGTATTCTAATGTACTGAGACACACTAGTATAATAACACAGGGAAAAAAATCTGATAAATTCAGTTAAAAGGCTTTATTTAATCAAACACTTCTGTGTTTGATTACAATTTTTTGTAAGATATGCAAGTTGTTCTTGGAGTTAAAAAAAAAAAGAAAAAGAAAAACCCACATAAATACAGGTCCCGCTGAATGCTTTTGTAAACCTTTGTTTGTAAAACAGATCTCCAAATTAATCAACGTGTTTGTTACAACACCTAATTAAAAGGAACAAGTTATTTTGTACAGTATGGTCTTTTGATTTCTTCAGGTAGAAAGCGTACACACTGAAAAGTTGACGGTAGTGAAACTATTTATATAAAAACTATGGTACTATTTTTTTCAATACTCATTAAAGTTGGTTTGTGACAATTAGTGTCAGTGGTAATTGTACCCACATCTAGCAGATGATTTTACATTGACTTCTAAAGTCCAGTCATATTTTTGAGTGTTATATAATTTTCAACTGCAGTAGTCCAGTTGACTGGTCGAGGGAGCTCACTCTGTCTTTCCAAGTTTGTGAAATGAACCTGGAGATTGTCGTCCCCACATAGACTGTACTGAGCAGGTAGAATGTCATCAAACTGGTGCAGGATTTCTTGAGGCACTTGGAATCCACACTCTCTTCCACCATACCTTAGGTCAGTCAGAAAAATGAACAAATTCAGTCACTTCTCCATGTACTATCCTTCAAGGTTACAGCAAAAGCGCAAAGTCAATCTTATAATTAAAAGTCAGTTCTGGAAATTGTGATTTTAAAGAATCTTCATTATGCATATATCTACATTTGTCATTTTTAGCCAAGATGTGATCCAAAGTTAAAATATGATTGTCTAACATTTATTTTTTTTTTTGGAAAAAAATATAAAAATAAAACGTATGTGCATGAAGTCAGAGAACAGAACTAATGGCAAAACACAAGTGGCAGCTTTAATTTCTATTCAGCAAAAAGGTGAAAACAACAAAACACACTATTCAATTGCTAAAGTGTGTGTAATACCTGCTGTGAGTAACAGTTAGGGCAAATTGTTAAACCTAAATGACATACTGCTTACTTAACTCAAGTGGTTAGGTCAAGAAAGAAAAGAGTGCACATAAGGGATGGACTGTTCCTGAACCATTTTATAAATGAACAAAAGGTTTAATAACAGCAAGCTGGACAGGTATCCTGCACATACAATACACTATACTGAGGAAGAAAAATTTTAGTAAAACTATGAAATAAAATACATGGACTAAATACATACCTATGAGGCAGGTGATACATGGCTTCTGGTTTACCAGATGGACAACAAGATTGGCGCATAGGTCGGATGGTGTGAGTGTTCCAGAGATCTCTGTACTCGTCAAGCTCTTTTTGCAAGACATTGAGGAAGACATATCGCAGAAGGCATTTATGTTCATGACTGCCGTTGAAAAGATGCCTCTCCCTCAGGTCACTGAAGAGTTCAATCCAGAACTGAGTTCTAATGGTGGAATGACAAGGCATATAAAATTTAATAACACAAGTAATTCAATGTAATTGTCCTCTTTAAAAAAAAGTCGTAATCTTAAGAATATTGAAATGTGCGCAATTTCGTTCAAAGAAAAGCTTATTCACATGTTCTGAAGTGTTTCATCAATGCACTGCAGGAAAAAAAAAAGCAACTTCACACAAATAACAAAATTTAACAAAATGATTAATCCTTCTGTTATTCCTGCATTTGGCGGTTGAACTTAAGAAAAGTTGTAATATACAGGTCTGTCCATATAAATGTACTATTTTGTTTCTACATGAACACTGAAGCTGTTATCACTTGTTAGATAACACACAGAAATCCAAAAGCTAGTGAAAACATCAGTATTTTTTTTTTTGGCACACAAAGTCGAAGAAATGTCTGAAACGAATGACCTCCTCTAACAAATTTCTGTCATGTTGGATCAATGTTCTTATATTACTCATATTACAGTTCTCAAATTTGAAGAATCCCTTGTTCTTTTATTTATATGACTCCCTACAGGTAAACTATTTGATCTAGATGTTAGTTTGGTACTACGTAGGCACACAAATTTGAATAAATTTTACTCAATTTTAAATACATCAATCTTTACTGATGCCATTGCCTCTAGGATTTATAATAATTTATTAAAATGTTGAATGTCAGTTTGTTTGTTGTTTTTTATAGTTCCTTTTTAGGACTTTTGTGGAATGTCTGAGTAGGATTTTCTTTTTGAGTGTGTTGTTTTAATACAAACAAATGTCACTGGTATACCACACCATTTATTATATTTTTTGAAGCAGTTGTGCATCACATGAGAAAAATGTGTAGGTGACTATGTTTTTCTTTGTTTGTTTGTGACTGTAATTTAATATTTGAGTATAAAACCCCACCCACAAAAAAAAGTATATCGCTGACCACGAAACACCTTCAGAACCATTCAATTTTAGTTTCAGAATATATTTTAAAAGCCATGTACCTTTGCTTTCTGAACGAAGACCACCAACTTTCAATCCGTTGATTTGTAGTTGAGGTACCATACATATGACTGTGGGCTCCTGCAAGTTCATCTCCATGGTCTGATCTTAAAGCACAGTGAATGGCTGCCATTGTGCCATTTTCTGTGCCACAGTCTGTACGAAGGCATGCTGGAAGTTGACCAAACCGTGACAAGCACTCCATATAATATTTTGCAATGATACCTGGGTCATTATTTGAGCTGCCACAGCTGAGCCACATAACTTTCCTTGAAAATCCATCGACACATGCACTAATAGCAACACCAAAGGGCTTCAGCTTATCATAACCATCCACATGCCACACTTGATTTGGTCCTTCTGAAAAATATCCTCTTCGAACAAACCTGCGTTTACAGCGACGCTTAACACCATATGGATCTAGTCTTGAGAGTATGTGCATTACATCATTTCTTTTAACTTTCAGATTATACTTTTGTCGCAGTGTCTGACACATGGATCTGTAACCCAGAAGCTGACCTGAGCCTCTCAGTTCTTGTGTAACAGTGGAAATGACAATGTCAGTGGGAGTAAAGTCAGTCCTTCTAGTCATTCCAGCATCTTTTAGCCTCCTCTTTAATGTTCTCAGACTCATACAAATATTATGCTTGTTTTCAAGAAAATCCAGGATCACTTCATATGTATGGCCCTCAGAGAAATACTTATTGATGATGTCTGTGACTGAGACTGGGCCTAAGGTTGAAGAGAAAACATGAAAAGATAATTACGACCACAGGAATCCACAAATGCACTTAATAAGTGTTTAAAAAAAAAAAATACCACATCTGAAACAAGTCTCAATAAACATGACTCAAGTATTTAATCTTCTTGATGTGTGCTTAAATAAAGGCCAGCAAAAGCTCAAAGAACATGGACCAGGATTCAGGACTTATCACTCTCATTAAGACCTCTATGCTGACAACTCAAAATGAGCAAAATTAGAGAAGTTAGAAGAATTTTGTCACTGTGTACATATGTCCTATTAAGTCATAAACTAGTTTTTAAAATTATGGCAGGCTTAAACCAGAATACAGTTCTTAGTACCTACCAATTCATGCCTTTACGGTTTTTGGAATTCTGATTTATCTTTGCATACAGAGTCTTTAACAATACAAAAACCTTAGAATAAGGAAATGAATATAGTACTTTTGATTTGGCACATGAATAATAATCCCCCCCCCCCCCCCCCCCAAAAAAAAAAAAAAGTTAAACACGCACTACTGAAGCTACTGTGGTGTATATAAGTCATTATGAAGCAATTAAAAGGTGAGCAATAAATACTAGAACTTAGGAAAGTGAAGTGCTTACCATTCTCTATAAAAGGTGCTAAAACTTGAATGTTAGTTCCACAGGACCCACAAAAAACTCCAATTTGCCCCACTAGCTGGATTCCACAATATGGACAATACATTGCCTGATGAAGACACAATGCCAAATGAAAACCTGAACACATTAACTGCAATATTCCTTAATGACTTTGACTTATTAGTATTTGTTCTCGAGTTTAAAAAAGCTTCATTTCTAAGGCTACATTAAACATTAACTTTGTTAGAATTATCTTTGAATGTATATTCCAGATATCTGTAGTATTATTAGAATCATGAGATTACAACACATTTACCTCTCCTCCACTTCTTTGAAGTGTGTCCCAGTCCTAGCGCAGTGGTTAGCATGTTTTGGTTCGTGCAACTGGTCCGTCGGGTTATTGTCTCCCCAGGAACATTTCCGTTGTCTTTTTTCCTATTTCCGTTGTGCTTTGTGTGCTTTTGCAGCGCTTTTCTTTTTGCAGCGTTTTTCTTTTTGTAGCGTTTTTCCTTTTTGCAGTGCAGCGTTTTTCTTGAAGTTGCAGTGCAGCGTCTTTCTTTTTGCAGCGTTTTCCTTTTTGCAGCATTTTTCTTTTTGCAAGTGTTTTCTGAAGTTGCAGTCCGTTTGGCCTCTCAGGGCCACCGTAAAATAAACAGATGGGTTCATCTCTCCACTAGAAAACACAGATATTATTTTATTCTTTAAATAAGCTGCCGCTACATGCTGGATGTTCATCTGCTGGGAAAAGTCAGTCAATGCTCAGTTCGTTTCTGCTCTGCCCGGTTAGATAAACCCTGGAGACGAAACAGCGGAAGCCAGATGTTCCTTTTTTTACTGTGAAAGGAATGCAGCTTAGATTTGTGGTTTTGTGTGAGACTGGCTGGGTCAAAGTTGTGCCAAAACCCCACGTCGGCATGCGACGTGATTTGTGCGTGCCAGGCCATTCGTGCACGCGCATTTATGGTTTTGTAAGAGAGCGAGGGGGCGGTTACACGTCGGTTTAGACATGCGTGTGCACAGGAAGCTTCTTCAAAGAGAAAATGATCCGATTTGTGAAGCCGAACTTAAGACGTTGTGCAGAAATGAGCAGTATTTCTTCAGGGTTGGATGCACAGATTTGATAAATGGTTCTACGTGTGGTCAAGATACATGCAACTGTGAGCCCTCAAAGGTTACACACAAATCACTGTGCACATTTAAAAAGCTTGTTTTGGGCTTGTAGGCATTTAAAACACTTTCTCTCTATGCAAAGATCATCAGGTTTACACTGCAGTGTCAGATAATGTTCTTTAAACTGATTCATATCATATCTAACAGCTGCAGAGGTACAGAAGACGAAATATACATTTGTATTTTTTAAAAGCTTCCTTTGTCTGCTGTTGTTTTTAATGGCCTGGTCCTTCTTGGTTTCCAAAGGGATGCTCTGCCTTCTTTACTTTTGTCTCTAAAAGATGCCCCAAAGGTGTTTCACTTGTTTCAAGTCAGGCAACACACCTCTCCAGGTGATAGTTTTTCTTTTGCCTGTATTAGAAACACTCGTGAGTTTTGCCAACATGTTTTGCTTTGTCGTCATCTCTTTTCTGGAGGATTCTGGTGACTCAGTCATCTCGTTAGCTTCTGGTATACGTTGAGGCATTCATGGTGCCACCTACCAAAGACACCTCCTTCATGCAGCCTCATAAGATAAACTCCTACCCCCACATCTAATATTCTCCAAATATTCATCAAGCGTCTTTTCATGTTTTATTTATTTTGTTTTTTGGATTCCCATCACACACAACATGAGTGATCGTGTCACCAACTCTCACAGAAATTTGCAAATCCACTTTTGGCCCTTGTGCTAACTAAGAAACAGTCTTTAGTGTCATTCCTGCACATCTTAGTTCAGCTCAGTTCTTTTCCATGTGGACACACGGTGGACACAACCCATTAACAAATACTGACAGCGCTTTGGTGTCCGAGCATTTCACAGGCCAGAAGAAAGTCCCCTGCGTTGCAGTATGCATGCGTTTGTTGCATTGTTTCAGCTGTGGAGCAGTTTTCAACTTTGAAATACCGCAGTTACTGAAGACACACATCTCTGTTGTATTCTGTACTCACTCATGCAAAGCCATCAGCAGAGGGCGCTCAGAGCCCATTTATGAAACATACTTCACTTGCTGTCATTCTATCAACAAATTACTGAGCAATCATTCATATTTTCATTTTCAGAAGCCATGTTACTCTCTCAGAAGAATTAAGAAGCTGATGGGAGGATCCATGGGAGGAAGTGGGTGAATACAGCATGTATTCACTTGTCGATCCATCCCTCAGATGCAGTATAAAAGTATAAATGTAAAGGAGCTGCAGCTTCATTGTGGTTATTTGGGATAATTTTATATTTGAATCCAATAAGGTTTTTAATTTGAACAAATATGATGCTAACACTTTCATTCCAACAGTAAATTAAGTCTGGAAAAGTCAGACTTGCATTGTTACTCCAACCTAAATGGTTAAAAAAAAAAAGAGAAATCTATTAACTAGTTTCTCGTTTGAAGCGTTTACCTGAAGCTCTCTGAGCTCTCCACATCACAGCCTGCTTCTATTGGCTGTCCATGTGCACGTCAGCAGTCACTGCTGCATCCTGAGCCCCAGCTGTTGCTGTGTCACATCTTTTTTACACCAGGGGCCGAGGCTTTGGTTGACCTAGTTGCTGAAAAGCCCATAAGGCAAAGTCAAAAGCAAACTACAGATTACACACAGAGAGAACGAAGTGTTTTGTAGCATGAATTGATATTTATTGGTTTGGAGAGGAGTCTGTTTCTTTCTTTCTTTCATGTGGTTTTAATAAGTTGTACGACCAACAATGCTGACTTTGTGATTTCAACCACGGGACATACTGTGTCAGTCAACTTCAGTATTAAAAGTACAGAGAAGCATCACATCAAGTCCACCTTAACCTTTACAACACCAATGTGGACTAAGTGGCACAAATCAGATACTGAATATTTGAAAGTCTTAAAATCCTTTTCCTGTATCCCATATCACATTTAGGTGAGCTCTTCGTTGGACCTACTTTTCTTGTACAACAGCATCATGAATTCATCTGAATCGGTTTCCATTCAGTAAGAGAACGTTTGTATTTTCCAGATTCCAACAGATAGCAGACAGTGAAGGCAGCCATGCTCACTGTCCACTTGAGTCTTTGACTACATCCTCATTCTGTGGTAGACTGAGCAGTTCCTGGATCCTCTGCATGTCTTTATTGGTTTCCTCCACCTGAGAGCTCACATTCAAGTTGGAAATCAGCTCATCCGTCAACTGCAAACGGGCTGTCCTTTTATTGGAAACACCAGCTCTGATTAACCAAGAAGCATCAGGATAAAATGACACTTTGTATTTATTTCTGATAGATCTTACCATTCTGCAAGCTTGTGCTCATACAGTTCCCTGCGCTCTCTCCTGCGCCTCTCTCGGATCGTCTCTCCAGTCAGGGACTGCAAGGCAATGACCAGAGCACCAACCGGAATCCTGTGTAGAAGTCAGTGTGTATAACTGTAACTGTGATGCACACCTTTACACTTTTACACAGAGCAGTTCATCAGATAGTCTATGTTGTATAACATAAAACATATCAGATGCCTGTTCAATGGAAGCATCGACACTGTAATAACTTCCTTAAACAGTTTCTACAGCTGCTGCGGCCCAGCTTCTCCGAACCCTCCACACTTTCCACTCACACCTCTACGACATGAATAAGGAAACCATAATGGTTAAAGATCTGGAGCGTGATGTGCTTTGCAATTAGCTGCCTGCTTTCATGCCGCCCCTTCTGCCCCAGCTACACCTGGCGTAGCCGTGGCTGGAGCCATTTGCCCACATCAAATGCTCCAGGTGGCTGGCCACTGAAGCAGACAGTGAGAGGAAGAGGAGGAGGGAGCCGTGCTAGTGGAGGGCCAACTGGAAGTATGGCTAAGCCATTATGGAGTTGACCACAGGGATGATCCAAACTAGACCCTCCTCTGTTACACCATCAAAGGCAACACACTCAATTTGCAGTTATACAATCTGCATTTAGCTGTGTGCGCTCAGCTGAAAGGATGAGCGAGGCTAAAGTGGGCCAGGGTGTGAAGATGAGACAGAGGATGAAGCACCTCCAAGTCTACATCAGACCACGGTAGAAGGACACAAGAGGCTGGAATAACACCGATGGTATAAAAGGAGAAGGGCAGCTGCTGCCTTGGCCCGTCTCCTTGGTTCAGTACCCAAAACACTGTCCTCTGTGGTACACGAGTCCCTCTGGCACCACGAGCAGATTTGGAAGGGAGTGGGGAAGAGGAGGAGGAGGGGGGAGGTTCAGCTGGGTGACAGAGGGTTGCTGGGAGGGGCGCAGCTGGCTGCCAGAGTGCTCACTGACTTCGAGCACACAGGCATGAATGTAAATACACACACACATACACGAGAAGGCATGCATGCATGTCAAAAAGTAAATACACAGCATCTGATAATAGAAGTCAGCTCAGTACTGAGGACTGAGCATGTTCTATTACATCAGATGGAAAAAAAAGTTTAACATGCACTGTTGGGACTAGAAGTCAAAGAATTCTTGTAGAAGCAGAAGCCAGCCTTACCCCAGCACTGCTCCGATGACCGAGCCCGCTACCAGCCCTCTCAGGCCCAGGTTCAGTCTGAAAAGGCCTACAGTCACAGCTGCTCACATACAGAGTTTCATCATTTCAATGTGCAGGAATTTGTACTGGACATGTTGAAAGAACACTTTTATTGTCAAGCAATAATTAAACATAGATTCTGGGTGTAACTGAACAGACGTGTCACATTTTAATATCATCACATACGGTCCTATTTTAGTGGGCATTTATTATAGAAATAACTGAAAACAATCACAGTTGGAACTACAACCTGCAGGCGCCCTGATCAGATCACGTGACTCACCTCCAGCTGCAACATACTGGCTGACTGCGTCTTTGTCTTGGTACACGGAGAGTCCCGTGCTCACAGAACTACACAGGGAGCGAGAGGAAACGCACACGATGTTGAGTCAGTGAGGCCAAAACAAACTGACCGAGGTATGCTAGCAATGTTAAAGCACTCACATCCAATAAACATCTGCACATTGTTTATGTGACATTCAGCATTCTGTGCATTCTCCTGTTATTAATACTCCAGATCCACAAGCTGATTTGACCCCTTGTAAAAGTAACACTACACACACTTTCCTCACATGCTCCACCTGTTTTTTGTTTTTGTTTACCTGAACAAGGTAACTATCACAGCCACTCTCCAGCTCCATCTCCATCCATATCTTATAAACCCCCGGACAGCTGCATTGTGTGCTGAGCGCTGACAGACAGAACAGGCACAGACAGACTTTTACTTTTATTTGCAGCATTATTCTCAATGCTCCACTTCAGACCACTGAATAATAATTCAATTAAATAAGAAACTATGACATCACAATTAGGGCTGCCACGATTAGTCGACTAGTCACGATTACGTCGACTATCAGAATCGTCAACGACTGATTTAATAGTCGACGCGTCGTTTGAAGCTTTGTAAGATCACAAAAGACGCAGGAATAAGTAGTGGGACTTAAGAGTGTAATAACGGACTAAAACAGAAGATGGCAGCAATGCATGTACAAGGATGCCAGCTGCCGTTAAACCCCGAAGAAGAAGAAGCAGCTCTGTCCCAGAATTCATAGCGCAGCCCTGCTCAGTTTCCAACAATGGCGGCAGCTAGTTAGTTTTAATATTACTCTTATTATTCTTTCTGGGTCACAAAATAAACGTTTAACATATTTTCAGGCGAGAATGTATCCGTGTAAACCTCAAATATCTGCTCAGTTTATCAAGACACCACATATTTTCAAAAGCGCTCCGACGTTTTCGGAGACGTCTGTTACCCACTAGCTCGATAGCTAGCCGGGGGCAAGGCTCACTAGAGCCCGTGAGAACACCGGACTCCCGGCAAATCGTTTTCAAACCCACCGCCGTCTTTCGCTACTCAGGTTAAACATGATATATAAGTCACTTAGATAACTTAAAAATGTTATTGTTTGGCTTTTTGTAGTATTTTATTTGTTCCTGAGTCGATCGGTTTGGCTGAGATTAAAGTTATAGTTTTTACACAGCTGAATAAACATCAAGCAGACAACTGATTATCAGAAGTGTGAGATGCTCAAGAATATACTCCGGTGTCCCGTTATATTTTAGATAGCAAGGAGTTTATTAAACTTCACTGAAACAATCTGCAAATTTCATTAAAATTTAATAAACTATCATCTTGTCTTTATTTTTAGTTAGCACATACCTTAAACACTTAAAGCTATAAGCTAATGATAGTTATATAAGAGCAGATGCATGCTGCAATAAGCTGTAAGTCCAAAGGATCCAATGGATCTGATTAGTCGACTAATCGCAAAAATAATCGGTGACTAGTCGACTATCAAAATAATCGTTTGTGGCAGCCCTAATCACAATATTAAAGCTGAACACAAACATCATTCATGGAACATTTGCACCCAAAACCACAGTAGATATGGTTTTAAAGGCACAGATTTCACTTACCACTGCGTCCACACGATTAGTGTATAATTCTGCCTGGCTGACTTGGATATATCTCTCCCTGGCGTGGCGAGCTGCTGGCAAGCCCCCATAGACAAAGCCTGCAAGTGCACCGAGAGCACCGCTGTTTACAACATTGGTGATCTCCTCTGGGTATTTCTGAGTCACACTAAACAGGGACGAGAATGTTCCTTGTAAGTTTAAAGCCAGTAATGAGTGAACTTGTTACATTAGAAGCCATTAGAGGAAAAAGCCATTAAAACTAAAGGATGCTGCAAGTTTAGTTAAATAATCTTAACTCATCAACTACATGATTCACGATGAATTTGACACCACAGTGTCTACATATACACAAAGACCTTTTCAAAAACACCAAGACACAAACAAGTGAAACAATGTAACAATAAAACTAACTCTCTGTCAAAGAGATCTTTGATGCGCTCCCATCCCGTGCTCGGGAATTCTGGCTTCCCGATGTTTTTCGGGAGGCTGCTGGACGAAGGGATAGCTACAGGAGCAGTACTGGTGAAGGAAGAGGATGATGATGAGGAGGAAGAGGGCATCTGTGCAGGCTGGGCAGCAGCCACATCAGCTGCGTGAACCCTGGGGAGCAGAAAGCAGAAGAAAGGAGGCCTGGCACGCTGGATGAAGCCCTGCAGTTGGCCGGTGCTCAGCGTGCCCTGAGGGGCTGAATCTGCCAGTCGTCTCTGCAGGGCAACGCTTGTCCTGCGCCGCTCTGGATGCATCACGCTTCAGCTGCTGATGTGCTGCAACAGGGAGAAACACATGGTCACGGGCTGAGACGCCACACTCGCCGCCTCAGCTCAAGCTCCATCCTCAAAACCAAGAGCCTCAAGGCGAATGAAGGCCTGGCAGTGCTGCACAGGCTGTTTGACTAAACAGCTGTTGAATTCTACAGTCCTATCAACAGAAACTGGGAAAATAGGCTTTTTTCCTCCCCCAACTGTAAAATGCACTATTGATCTCTCAGAGCACAAAACCTCAGATCTGCTAATCAGGATGTGTCAACTGCTCCGGGGTCAAAGGTAAAAATAAAAGGTCACAGTAACCTTATTCTGCCTGAGATTTTTTAACCAGAGCACAAACAGTAAATATATAAGGAAATGTTCACATTTATTGAACCATCCACAGTAGAAGAAATAAGATTATGAGTCTGAGTCTGTTTGCACCATTGTCTGAAACAATCAAGCTGTATTTGAGAGGAAACAATACTATTTTACAATTTTGTTTATCTAAACAATTTGAATGAACCTAACCCTGTATTTTCACTCCTGCTGTAAGACTGGAGTGGCCACTCAATGACACGAACTCTGATGGCAGCAACTCAATGCATTCAGGCATGTAGACAGGATCCTGACCTGCTAAAGTTTGAACTCAGCATCATAATGGGGAGGAAAGGGTGATGTGAGTGTTTTAGAAACTGCTGATCTACTGGGATTAGAAAGGTAGATTCCTCTGTTGTGTCAATATGGACCAAAGTTGTTTCCAGCACCTTTGTGAGTCAATGTCACGAAGAATTGAGGCAGTTTTAAAGGCAAAGAGGGTCCAACACAGTTCTAGCTGTTTTATCCCCTCAGTAGGGAGAAAAATGGCTTTGGTGATTGATTTGATTTGATTGTGTTGTTTTAACCCAACAAGGTAGAATATTTTTAATAGCATTTAGGCTGTGTTCATCTGAAATGGGTGTTTGTTTATGCAGAACCTTATACAGAGGACTATTTGGATTATTTTATTAATAACAATTAATATATTCTTTTTTTAAAGCCAGTGTGCTGGTGGATAAGTGATGCCACATAAAGCTGTCTCTTCATACAGTGCTCCTGTCAGGTCAAACTTTGCATGTGCTATTGCTCAGACTAACACAGCAGCACCTTATTTATGACAAACAGCACAGTTTTACGTAACAGCTCCCAAAACACGACACCGGTTTTCATTGCGGTCGGTTTTATGCTCCTCGTCTGTTCAAACACTGGTGTGCAACAACCCCTCGTATGGTTAGCATGCTGTTAGCCTCTGACACATCACAGCAGGTGCAAAACAACTTACTTGAATTCCTCTGAAATGAACCGCTTGTTTTTACAAAGACATGCCGTTCCGATTAATGTACGAAAATACAGATATTTGTTTTTCATAATGCCCTTCAGAAGAGCGCTTTACTACAGTTTCCACATAGTCCACCGGCGTCCAAACCTTTCACCCCGGCCAAGACTTACAGCTGAAAGACTTGAAAATAGCGCCGCCTATCGCTGGAGGACTAACACAGTTGCTGTTACCGTTGCTGACACAACCGGGTGGTTTAAGTTATGATGGGTTATTATTATATAGTTATTTAGTTAAGGGGTAAAACCTTAACTAAATACAGTGGACACACGTGAATATTATACATACATACATATGTACAGCAAGAGACAAAAACAAAGACAAAAGCGTGACAAAGACAGTGTTAAAAAGTTTTAACCAGTTTATTGAGATAAAAACAAACACTATGACCAGGCACATCATCTCAGCTTCTTTTTTTCCTCAAATAACCGAATACTACAACATATTCAACATGATCATGTATTAGTTACATCATCTATAATGTCTTGATTTCAAGGCAGCTTTATCAGAAATGGTAAACAAAGTGGTTACTCTGAATATTATTGCTCACTGCTGGCACTTTGTGTAAAAGAAAGTG
Source organism: Perissodus microlepis (assembly GCF_051167445.1). Taxonomy (NCBI): domain Eukaryota; kingdom Metazoa; phylum Chordata; class Actinopteri; order Cichliformes; family Cichlidae; genus Perissodus; species Perissodus microlepis. The sequence goes on along the minus strand of NC_140482.1, from coordinate 13,162,561 downwards.
TCCTTCTATGTATGTTATAAAATCGATGGCGGTGAAATGTAGACTGATATAGCTAATGATTTGCATTCCGGTTATCATGAAACTGAAAAGTCTAGAGTTTTTCCAGTTGCCCAGTAGAGGGCAGTGTAACAAAACTTATCTTTAGCAAAGCTTTGCAATCAACTTCACTGGTGGCAAAGAAGAAACTCTACTACCACATGATCCTCAGACGTTCATCTTACCAGTTTTAGCCACTACTTTAATGTCTGGTAGGTGGACTACACATTATTTTCACTAACTGTACTAAACATAGATTCATTTAATATCAAACTATTTGTTGTTCATTAAATTATTCCAACATGGTAAACCTGGTATCCTTAACTACCACTTAATAATTACACATCTTTTGTAAATATCTGAACACCTGTCATCCATTTCCATTACAGCTTTCAATGACTTAAAGACAGGAGTGCATTATATTTCCATTATGATCCTTTCCTGGAGAATTAAAGTTTTAGTTTCAATAAAAACAACTGTCAGACCAATCTAGGAGCCCATCAGTAGGAGTAATTGCTCTTTTGCTCTCTACATGGACAAGTTACCTGCATGCAACCAAAGCTTGCTCAAAAACCAGATCTACAACTGGAGAACAAAACACAAACCAGAAAGCTTCTAGTACCAAAATTCTTGCCTCTCGCCTACAGAGTCTAAATATTCACATGTAATCTAGTTATAAAAGTTACTCCCAAACTGATATCCACCAACAATCCCTTGGATTTTCCTTTACATCATGATTTCCACTAACCTTGATAATGTCACTATAATATAATCAAAATAACAATCACAGCTATAACTTTTTGACAAATAAAAATAAACTGATGTATAAAATAATGGATTGCCTCTTTAGTGGCTTAAAAACATACGTTATAGTTACGCACTTGTGCTGGTTAGATGGATAACAGGCGCAAAAACAGTCGTCACATCTGGAAGTACTGAACTCATCAAACCAGAGTGATCAGTAAGGACTTTGGCACATAAGCCCCCTAGTGGCACCTGAAGATTCTTGCATTGCATTCTTGTGAAAGATTCTTTCACAAGAATGCATTGATTGAGGGATCCTTAGTGTACTCTTGCAAATGCTGGCTCTTTTAGAGAGACGTGTCAGTCACGTGATCTGATGGAAGAATGTACACCACAGAGAAACAGTGTGCACACTTTTCCCCCTCTTTCAAAAGATACTGATAGAATCTTGTGGGCACAGATTAATTACTGGCAGCATCTACAGTCAGCTGCTTGTACAGCTGTGTAATCTAAGCCCACTAACTGGTGGACATGTGGGTCATTGTGTGGTCCACACTGGTCTCAAACACTGTAATAAACACAAATACATGAAGACAGCGTTAAAGCGTCAGACTTCAGATCGGTAAATAAAAACAGATAAAAACTGAATACTAACAACATGACACAGTGCTGCTTGAAAGGAAACCGTATGCCCTGGTTCAGTTACAGTCAGAATCTTCACAGTCTGGTCCTACACAGTCTGTCTTACAGCTCTGTTTTGCTGGCTCGGTGGACTATCTGGTTGTAGCTGTTCTTTCTTTGGGGTTTGTAGGTGAGAAGCTGGCTGAACTTGGTCAGAAGTCTTTCCCAGTAGCAGGAAACATCTTCCATTCGCAGGTGGTTGAGGATGAATTCCTTCCCCCTGTAGAGAGGTTGGGAAGCAGAAAAGTCACGTAATGCTGGGAGAAGGTTATCGCAGCTACTCCTGCTCAATCATGAAGTTCTGATCTCTCACCTTGTAGCTATTTCCTGCGCGATGGCATCGTTCTCTTTAACAAACTGGAGCAGCTCCCTGAGGACAGAGTGCAGACACATTTATATTTGCAAATTCTTCCTTACTTGGCAAATAGTACTCTTGGGCGTGCATAGAATAGAGATATTTCAAAATAAAACCTGAAATAAAGTAACAAATAAAGTTTGAGAGCTCACTTTAAAATCCCCATCCAGCCTTCTTGTCAAGCTCTCTGGTTTGCTACAAGCTATTAGTTGTTTCACCAGCTTGTTGGCATTTATCCAAACGCTTTGGCTTGAAATATACAGTCAGCGTATCACTATATGTTCAAGGATGCAATTAAAATGTGTAAATTTGCACATTTACCTATATAACAAATTATTATTGTGTGTCATCAGGTTTAAATTGTCAAAGCTGGTTGTAAATACGTTCCTTTGTTCTATAAAAGGAATAAAAAAGGCCTCACATTTTTAAATTGGACAACAGACAGAAGGCTACACACACACACATAAAGACTCTTTTTTTCCTCCATCCACGAACACAAGCTGCCATCTTCCTTTCTAAACCAAAGGGACGTCTTAACAAATACATTTAAACAACAAAACTAACGATGCACACACAGACTTCATCCACATGTCTGAGGACTAGAGATGTCACGATACCACTTTTTTATGTCCGATACCGATATCATAAATTTGGATATCTGCCGATACCGATATGAATCTGATATAGTGTATTTTTAATCAATAAAACTGTTTTTTTAATATCTTGCTGCATTTTGTATAAGTTCATACTGAAGTTTAAAAAAAACAAAAACACTAAAGCTATACCACAGCCACACTATCACGTGATGCATACTGCTTGACGTGCTAAGGTTATGAGCTGAGTTACGTCATGTTGCAAGTTTTGTGAGGTGCTTTCGTGATATTTAATGGATCGGATTACATTTTTTATTTCTCTCCGATATCCGATCCAGTAATTTAGGTCAGTATCGGACCGATACCGATAGTAATATCGGATCGGTCCATCTCTACTGAGGACACAAGCTGACCTACCTGAGATCCGACAGATCCTGCCTGACTGGGATGTAGTGGACCCAGGGCTTGAGCTGAGGGTAAAAGAATTCCTGCCATTCGTCTCCCACGTGAAACACCAAGGAGCCGCACAGGAAGAGATGTTTGAAGCGAAAACTTGCTGCCACACCACGGAAGTTGAACAAATACCTGCAGGAGATTGGAAAGAAGTCATCCGTTAGACTGCATGGCACAACAAAGCTGCTGTAAACTCAGCTATAGGACATGTCTTTATAAATGCTACTTTTGGCTGTTCTCATGCCATGAGGGTGTCGCCACAGCACCTGCAGCTCAATCCTTCTGTTTGCAATGAGCAGCCAATCAGAAGGAAGGTGGTTTAAAGAATTGGAGCTAAAAAGCCTTGTTTCAGACAGAGGATAAAATGAAAGGCAGACCTAAGGCCCAGGATTTCAGGAGGATCATTCTGATTTGTAGATCACACAGAGCTGGGAAAGAGTATAATGGTTCCTCTTTAAATATGAATGAAATACAGGCAATGTCAAGAGAATGAGCTCACTTGTATTTGCAGTGATCTACCAGGGGAATTTCCTTGGCAGGGGGTCTCCCAAGAGTATCCTAAAACGCAGCAAATGCAAAAAAGTCATTTAAAGTCAGTCTGATGGATTCCACTGTAAAAGTGACTAATATGTCCTATAACAATGAAATGATCGTATATAAGCAGGATCAATTTAAAAAGAATCTTACTGATTTCAGATTATTGCAAAAGTCTGTGAGCTCAGTGTGGTGTGGTGTCAGTGTGATTGACCTTCTCAGACTTCCAGGCTTGGTTCTTTGTATATTCTGCATCTACCAGCTCTGGAGCTTCTCTGGACAGAAGGATGAGAGGGTCGCGCTCAGGGCTGGTTCTACCAAAGAAAGAGCACAGTCCAGAAGACATGATTTAGGGTCCTACAGCTAGCTAGACATATGATGTAAATGTATATGAAAAGAAAAAGAATAACAAGAATTTCCATAGAGAGTTACACAAAGTAAACATCTTCACAACACTGACCTGGAACCTCTGAAAAATCCTTTAGACTCTTTCTTCTTCCATGGCCACTGTGCTGCAGATCTAAAACACAACACATTATTAGCAGTAGTACTATTAGAAATGTTGTACTTTAAAATCAACATTTTTTTTATTTAATATAGAAAATTGTGGACATATTCTTTTAATAAGGATATGAAAAAGGACCTAAATTAATTCAAAATATGGAGAACAACAGGAACAGCTCATGATCCGAGCCATACCACATCATTGTCAAACACGGTGGGAACATTGTGATGTCATCAGTATGGCTACCAGTGGAACACTAGTGTTCATTGATGGGACTGCTGACAGAAGCAGCAGGATTCCTCCAAATGCTGGAATATTATTATATTTAAGATTATGGTAATTTGTCCAATTCACTTTGAGCTTCAAAAAATGCAGGACTGTGTATAAAAGTGACCGTAATTTCTAAATTACATTTCTAATTTCTTCAGTGCACATAATTGGACAATGGTCCAAACTGTACGTTCACTAGTCAGCTCCTCTCCTCACTAAAGTGCAAACCTTACTTTTTAAGGTCATCCCTCATCAGATCCCATCTTCCCAGTCCGGTGGGGTAAATGGGCCACACAGCAGGTCCACCTTCCCAAAATGTCCATGCTGGGTACATGATGTCGTTGTAGTCTGAGGTCTACTTAAAAAACAAACATCCACATTTCAAGAACACTTACTGCACTTAATAATAGTAATAATACATCCACGTGTGCCTCAAAAATACTGCCCACATTCTGACCTTACTGAAAGAGAAGACTGGCAGGGTTGGCTGCACCCAGTGGGGGACTTGAGGGTAATCTCTCACATTTACAACCATCTCTAAGTCAGGCAGCTTGTCAATCACCTCCAGTATGAAGTGCTCCACCCCGCTGCACCTGAAAACAGGGAAGTGGCCCACATCATGTCATGGATACAACTACCTGATGTTCAGACAAGTAACAATGACTTGTATCTGATCAATTTCTAAAAATCACACCAGGTCCTGCTTTACCTAGCAGGGAACATGCAGTTTTGCTCCCTGTACAGCTTGTGTCCAATGATCTGGTAGTGGGTTCCCACTCCTCTCTGAACCGTAGCAGCCATGACATCCTGTGAAATCCCCCCTTTAAAGGTCTGCAAGTCATGCTGTAGGACACTGAGACAGACGGCAAAGTTCATATTATGCTTTAACTTACACAATGGGAATGAAGCAGTAAACATGCATGTGATCAGTATGTCAGATACTATACGTAGATCTGACACTTATTTCATAATAAAGAGGTTTCTAACAGAATGATCTTTTGCTTGGATTCAGTTCATATGCAAGAAAGATAAAGTGCACCAACCTTAGGTGGCAGCTACAGTTGACAGGTTCACATGGAGTGTACCCTTTAACAGTATCCGATATCCTTTCTTTAATTTTCTTCCACTGGTTGCCTGAAACATCACATATAAATGGAGATTTTGCTATTTTGTATCACATTTAATAGAGTCAAAATCATTCAGTAGGTCACAAAAGAGCCCAGCATCTAAAAAGAACTGCAGGCCTCACTTGACTCAGTTAAAGTCAGTGTTCTTGATTCAACGGGAAGAAAGCGAGTGGGCAGAAATGACTCGTTGCTGTAATTGATGGAACCATGAATTCTGCTCTCTACCAAAAGATCCTGAGTGAAAATGTCTGGCTGAAGCACACCTATGCAGCAGGACAATGATCCAGTACACACCAGGAAGCAGGAAGTGTTGTTTGCCAGTCTGCCAACAAAGGAAATATTTAGGGAAGAACAGACGTGTTATTTTTAATGTATTGAATCTAACCAGATTCGCAGCTGCCTGTATGCCCTTTTTGTTTTCAGTCCCTTTTACTAATAACAGTTCAGATGTTCATTATTAATTTAAAAAAAATCTACAACACAGATGTGTGTGATATTAAATTTGAAGAAACTTTGAAATATGAGTGGACACCTCGATTGTGCTGTTAAAGTTTGCAGCATATTACAGTCTTAGGCTTTATAAGGGCTTTACAAGGGCTTTATAAGGGGCTGAGAGCTTACTTTTGAGCTTCCCTTTGCTTAAGCCAGAGCATTTGCACAATCCGTTAAAAGAGACAACACACGTCGATGGAGTCTAAAGAACAAGGGAAAACCTACACGCGCGGCTTTTTCGCAGTTTGCAAGTTGCTAATTTACATAGAATCAATGTATTTGTGTAGGTTAGGTTTTTTAGAGCAAGCAGACCATACAGGTTAACAGCACTTCAAGTAACTCCTGCACGAAAAACACTCTGTCATGTAATGGCTCGACTATAAATTATCGTACTGAATGTGAGTGTGAGAGAAAGAGCTAACTCTTACCCATCATTCATACCAACCTAAAAGTTAGCTGCTGGGCTAGTTAGCTAACACCGGTGAATTGATGGTTGCCTATAGCGCCAGAAGTCATCTTAAAGAGCGACGGACAAATAAAAGCTCGCTAGTTCTTTTTTTTTCTTTTCTTTTTTTAACAAATTCAAAAGGCGTAGGTGTTTAAAAATAGATTACCTGAAGCACCGGCCAAACACGCGTGAAAAACTTGCACTACTATTAAAATCCTCCACAACCAAAACCACTCCATTTCCCCTCTATCCTCCAGCTTTGTCTGACGAGGAGAATCTGCGCCGTTGTTATCTGCGGTCCGCTACTTCTGGCTGGGTTACAGTCATTACGGTAATGCTCGCAGTGAAATTCATTTGTTCGTTACCGTAAAGCTTAACACTGAGGGATTGTTGGTCTCAAATCTTCAGATATATATATATATATGAAAGCTATTTACAACATAAGGCATGATTTTCAAATGTACAAACACTGCCACATAGGTAATGACGTTACTGATTTAGTGGTTGATGAAATCATGCGTTTATTTCAAGGGCATGAACAGCATCCTCATGAATTATTATCCTTCAAATGTGCTCAATATAATGAGTTTCTCCATCACAGAGAGAAAAGGAGGAGGAAAGAGACCCTCCTGAGATTTGGGCAGTAAGTGACAGAGAGAGGAAGAGACAGAAGACAGGTGGAGAGGGAGAGCTATCAAAAGAGGGCAATAAAAAGAAGCAGGGGGTCCAGTGAAATATTAGACAGAGTATTTCAGATTTGCTGGAGATATAATAGAGATCAAATCTGTGGATGAATTGCAGATCTCATTCATAGCCAATTTCTTCAAGTTTGGTCTTGAGAGGATCTTGGATTTTTATTTTTTTGCAAACACATCCACAGCTGAACAAAAATGCAACACATGTGGCTCTCTCTTCTATCTGGCCTCTGCCTTAACCTGGTTTTCCTTTGCAGTGCCGAGGAAGGTCTAGAGTTCCCCAATTTTGACGGGAAAGACAGGGTGATGGACATCAATGAGCGCAACTACAAAAAGGCTCTGAAGAGATATGACCTGCTGTGCCTGTTCTACCACGAACCTCTGCCGGCCAACAAGGGTCTTCAGAAGAGGTTCCAGATGACAGAGCTGGTGCTGGAGGTGAGAAACTGGTTGAGGTGGGAAGAGGTGAGACAGTATGTGTCACAGACTGCAGGGCAAGTGGCTCGGTGATGATATTCATTGTGTGTTATAAAATGGAGTTAATTGTGAAAGGAAAGTGAGAAATGTGGAAGTATAATGATGTAATCTACTTTTTTATAGAGTTTTTTTTTTCACGTTTTGATAAGCATTAAACAGAAAGGCTAACTCATGTGGTTCAGGCGTTAATGCTCCATAAAGAATTCTTTCTGATGATGAATTATAACATAAAGTGCCTTCTCTGCCTGAAATATTAGATTTGGGAGAAGCAGTTATTAGGATTGCTGATTCGTTTTGTGTTTATTGACCAGTTGATCAACAGTTGCTTTGTGGTAAAAAATCACATTTCCAGAAGCCTTAGCAGTACTTAGCATTCTAACATACTAAACATATTGCCTATGAGGATGATGGTATTCGTATTTAGGCCAAAGACCAATATAGAGCCTCACGCATTAGCTCTGTAGCTTTAGACCACGTTGGATAGGCAAAAAAATATATCCCAAGGTGAATGTTAATCCCTGTTAACCCTATTCCTGACTCTAAGGGGGTCACTAGCGATCTGCTGGATGTTACTATCATGAACCTTCATAAACAATGAACTGGTTTTAAAAACTCTTTGCAAAATTCATTGCTCCTGAGTTTTTCAGGTTTGCAAATACCTGGAAGCTATGGGAAATGTATCACCACTGATCAAAGAAGACACGAGGAAATGAGAGATGGATCTGTTGTAGCATACCGGATGCTGAGCTATAGCTCAAATCCCTGCAGATTACATTCTGCCATGCAAACTTGTCACAAGTAGTCACTGATACTTTGCGTTCTAGGAGAAATCAGACATGTTGCCCCATGTTTCCTCTGTCTTCTTGAAGTATAGACTCTCTCCTTAGACTGGATCTATGTTTTACCTGTGCACACTCTTAACTAGCAAGCAGTCCTTTTAATCCCATTTTGTGCTCTCCGCTGTGGTTTACATATATCCAGGGATTGTTTCTAGGTCATTTTGTTAATTATAGCTTGTTCCCAATTCTCTTTACTATCTTCCTTTGAACTAGAAATCAGAAGATTTGCTCTCACACTCCTTTCCTTCTCATCTTGGAGGCATTTTTTATTTGTTAGTATTCACCTTTGGCAACATTTTCAGTTTCACATTTCTGTCATGTTTCGTGCACTCTTGGAAAGCAGAAATACACAAAGTAAACCCCCTCCTCAGTGGTTTTCTAAATCTGTTATCCTTCCTCAACAACTGCAAGCTGAAAGGCAAGCAGTCCTGACTCACAGCTTCCTTCTAACAAGAAAACTCCACAGGGGGCTCTCAGTACACAGACATCTTGGTAATGAAAAGATGTATTGACGAAGACGGCTGCAGCTGTGGATGTCGGCTCAAGTACACAGCATAGAAGTCAGAGCTAAATCAAAGCGCTGAGCAGAGGGTGTTCACACCAGTGTTTCTTATCTCAAGGTTTACTTACCAGGTGGTTTTAGTCCACACATGTCCACACTGTACAGTTTTATTTAAAAGTCAAATAAAAAGTCACCAACTATTATTTAATTTACCAGCTATGCTCTTGCGTCTTGCTCCCAGTTGCCAACACTGGTGTTTTACTGCACCTATTTCAGTGTCGAAGCCCCTAAACTGGCCAAAAGCCTCCCACTAAGAGCCGAGAGGAAGTACTCTCTGGCTACAACAATATCCTGAAGGTCACTATGAAACTTGACCCAGATTTGTACTTAATATTGACCTAAACCATAATCTTTTCCTAACCTAAATAACAAGGTTTAAATCCCAATCTGCTGCTGTTAGTATGGCTGAGGGTGTCACATGTGTTTGTTTGTATATGCATAACTCCTTACCAATCACAATTATGACCTCTGTGATTTTAGAAAAGAGACAACATTTAGAACACGATGAAGAGATTTCAGAACATGAGGTATTTTGCCGTTACTGGATAGGACAGTGCAGAAAGTAGACAGGAAGCTGGAGAGAAAGTGAGGGGGATGACATACAGGAAACCGTCTGGGACAGACGAGTAGGCCTGGGTTTGACGAGCTGCTCAACCAGGTGAGCTATAGCAGCACTCTCAAGTCAGAATGTGGCAGGTGAGTTTGAAGATGAGGATGAGACAATCAGCTTCAAAACAATGGTCCATCCTGTATGACTGCCAACTTGGTGCAACAAGGCCCGACACAAAGAGTGAACATTAAATCTCATTTTTAACGTTTCATCCTAGATGCCATTCAGAAAATCATCCTGATTAGGTGATGTTCCTGATCTAGGTTTTTTTTAAAGTGTGTTTTATAGAGTATTTTAATAGAGTCACAATACTGAATGAGTTGTTGTTCTTGAACACAGCTTACAGCTCAAGTCCTGGAGAACAAAGACATCGGTTTTGGAATGGTGGACTCCCAGAAGGATGTCAAAGTGGCCAAGAAACTGGGTATGTACTGCATCTGTGTTGCTCTTGGCTTATCCACTCATATGGGTTTCTTATACCATTTTACTGGTAATGTATTGTTTTGAAAGTGTTGGATCTGTTGTCTAAATAGGACTGGAGGAGGTGGGCAGCTTGTACGTGTTCAAGGACGACCGTGTGATTGAGTTTGACGGGGAGCTCTCAGCAGACACTCTGGTGGAGTTCCTGTTGGATGTGAGCAGTAAAATCTGATGCTTTTCAGACGGCACTTACATTACCCACAAAAACAATCAATCTTCAGCCTCGTTAATTAGTTGAATCCCTAACATATCACAACTGCAACATCAATAAGCTCTTCAACAACACACACATCTTAGTAACCGTCATGTGTACCTCATATAAAAAAATGCACTGTAAACTAAGTTATCAGAAAAGTTAAGGCAGCGACACAACTGCTACAGGTCCCTTTTGATTAGAGTTAAATCTCATATACTTTTGATGATCTAACTGATTTTTCATTCACATTTCCCACAGGCTAAGATAAATTACCATAATATTAAAAGTAATGAGTTAATATAAAACTCCCTTTTACTCAACATTGTTGGAGTTCTTTTTGTAAACATAAGAAGGTTCTGCCTTACTTTTGTTGTGCAAAAGTTTAGTGGAGACAGATTAAAGTTTGCAGAACTCACTAAGAAGCCTGTGCCGTCTACTCAGGCTAAGCAATAGCTTAACAAGCCCCTTCACTCATGGCATCACAGCTTCTATCTATCTAATATGGATCAAATATCTATTACGCACATTTAGGTCGACGCACTAATAATTTTGCCAAATAATAGCATCTTAGTCAAATCTATAAGCTCTGGAATCCTAGAGCTTTTTCTTCTAATATCATAGCATCCACTCAGTAAGCTGTATTATTAAAAGACAAGTGCGAGCTAGAGCTGACTAATAGATTTCCTTTGGTTTTTGCTTTTACTGCTCTTCCTGCAGGCTTTTTTTTACTCTCTTTATTACTGCATGTGCAATATTCTCTACATTAATTCAGTCCTATTGACTATCAGCACATGCACACATTCACATTTAAACAATGCAACTGACGACAGAGAAATGTTACCTTTAAGAGGTGATTACTACCTCAAAATAGTGCAATTTGTTAAAAAACAAGAACTCCAATTTAAAAATATGAAAACTATTTTTAATTAATTTGAGCGTTTGGGTTTACACGGCATATTGCACAAGATATTTATTTTAAAAGAACAGTGAATAGGGCCTTAATTGGGCCCCTGCTTCCTGATACATTTACTTCATTTTTATCTAAACTACACACTTTAAAGTTTTTAGGACTGCATCATGCACAAGTTCAGCATTATTGCTTTGCATTGATTATTGACTGACATGTATATACCTTCCAAGGTAGGTTTAGTAACAGTACCCTGTATTTCAACTCTGTTAGGTGGATTATATTACCATGGCATGAGCCAAGCTAGCTGTTTGCTATCTTCAGTGCTAATGCTAAGCTAATCAAAGCTGCATGTAATTATGAGTCCACATTAAACAAAAGTGCATGAGACTGGAACTGATCCAACTATACCAAACTGATTAAGTTACCTAAATAATGAGTAACATGTTTTCCTTCTGTGTTATACTGCTCCTTAGGTGTTGGAGGACCCAGTAGAGATGATCAATAATGCCATGGAGGTGCGAGCCTTTGAGAGGATGGAGGAAGACATCCGCCTCATTGGTTATTTCAAAGGAGAAGATTCATGTTAGTTTAGCATCAAACTCATATGTCAATATAATAATAACAACAATAATAATAATGGATTGTATTTATATAGCACTTTTCGAGACCCTGGAAGCGCTTTACAATTCTACTATTCATTCACTCTCACATTCATACACTGGTGGAGGCAAGCTACAGTTGTAGCCACAGCTGCCCTGGGGCAGACTGACAGAAGCGAGGCTGCCATATCGCGCCATCGGCCCCTCTGGCCAAATATATCTACATTTAAACAAGAGCAGTTCTAAAGGAATTTAGAAAGACTAGGAGTGTTTGGTTGCACCTATACTTACACTCTTTCAGTGTACCATAAAGTTGTTTTATTGTGCTTCAGAGATGTTAATGGACTATAGAGGTTGATGGAGATATATTTCGTATAGCCTTACTGGCTGCTAAATGAAAACCTGATTCTAGACTTTGCTAGTCTCACTCAGTCTCATGACAGCCTTTAAATAGCTTCTGGCTCCTCGTCTAATAGGTCAAACTGCAATTATAGTTCTTCTCACAAAAAAAGGAGAAAAAGTGAGGCAGGGAAGATACTATCTGGCCAATACGACGGTGGCACAAATTTTCATTATGAAGCCTATTTCTGTCCAGATATAGGTCGGTCCCTGGCGGTGACCTTGTTGGGAAGAGAACTAGGATCGTGTTACAAGTGTATAAAACTGTATTAAGGGAAAGTTGGTTACTGGGATGAAGATACCAGAATCTGATGAGAAATTGAATGAAGACACTGCCTTTCACTTCTTGCCTTTCTCATCACACCATCACTATAGAATGTCACTGCTGAACTTCAGCTTTTGTTCCTGTCAATCTCTCTCAAATTTATTTCCAGCTCTCATTTTTGTTTTTGTTTTTTAGATTTCAAGGCTTTCCAGGAAGCCTCAGAGCGGTTTCAGCCTTACATCAAGTTTTTTGCTACATTTGATAAATCTGTAAGTCTTAACAGAAAATATACTACACTGTACTTTGCTTTACAGTAACATGCACCATAATTACTTAAAACACACTAACCATAATAAATTAGAATATTGACTTAATTAAATGCAACTTAATTTCTGTGTGTAAATAACAAGTAGCTTGTTAGCTTACTTTTGCCATGCTAGCAAAAAGCTAGCATGGCTATATTCAAATGCATCAAAGTCTAGCTGCTAGCAGCTCTGAAATTCACTATTTAGCATGCTACATAGCATGTCACCTGTTGTTTAAAGTATGTAAATTAATGTTAGTGTTTGTTTTTTGTTAAATCTGATCTCTTAGGCTAGCTGTTTCCAGTCTTTATCTTCACATCGCTCCTCAAATATACGTTTCCGATAGCTAATTTAGTTGAAACTCTTGATTAATGAGCTTCACTTCAAACATTAAAAAAAACATGAAAACCATCCCTAAAACATTGAAGTGACATCTTGGCATTTAACTTTTTTTTTTAAGGTAGCCAAACATCTTTCCCTAAAGATGAATGAAGTTAATTTCTATGAGCCATTCATGGAGGAGCCGGCCATCGTGCCTGGAAGACCTCTATCCGAGATAGACATTGTTGAATATGTAACCCAGCACAGAAGGTTAATGTTATTTTTTTCAAGTTTTATTAAAAAAACTTAAAATTTCAAGCATTTCTTTGTGTGAGATTTAATACAAATGTGCTTCTTACAGAGCTACTTTGAGGAAGCTCCGGGCTGAGAATATGTTTGAGACATGGGTGATTGTTTGGTCTTATTAGAGCAGATGAAAGCAGAAATTACATAGTATACAAGCACTTTCTTTAAATGTATTGAAGCCAATGTTGAATTCAAGCTACTAATTACTCTAAATCTTTAAATTCTTCCCATCTGTAGGAAGATGATATGGATGGAATACATATTGTTGCCTTTGCTGAGGAAGAAGATCCAGGTGTGCAGCTGTAATTCAGAGCTTTTTATTGTTTAACATTACACTTATTTATCTTGATTAGAAACTGGAGTTGAGTTCAGATAACTTTGTTGTCTCTTCCTTAGATGGCTATGAGTTCCTGGAAATCCTGAAAGATGTGGCCAGAGACAATACTAACGACCCAGAGCTGAGTATTGTCTGGATCGACCCTGATGACTTCCCTCTGGTTCCGTCTTCCTGTTTAACCAAATAGTTTTTAAAATGATCCCTTATAAACAATTTCTACACAGGAAAATTCTACCATTGTTTAAATGCAGAAAATGTCTGAAGTTAGCTTGGTTTATCTTGTCCTGACAGTTGACCACTTATTGGGAAAAAACCTTTAAGTTGGACCTGTTTAGACCTCAGATTGGTGTGGTCAATGTGACAGATGTAAGTAAAATATCAAACTCTTAGAAAACACCAAAATAAAGACTTTAAAGACATTAAATGTTGTGGTTCTCTGTTTTCCAGGCAGATAGTGTCTGGCTGGACATGTCCAATGATGAGGACCTGCCCACTGCAGAGGAGCTGGAGGACTGGATAGAGGATGTCCTGTCAGGGAGGGTGAACACAGAGGACGACGATGAGTCCGCTGATGAGCCCGAAAACCCTGACAGCTACATCACGGAAGACAGCGATGAAATTCATGACCTAGATGAAGGAGATAATGACGATAACTACAACTGACCCTCAAAGCTTTATATCCGTGCAGATCAGACCTGAACTAGCTTGGAACATCAGAATATGAGATTGTAGACGAATTCAGATGTCTCTCTTTTTTCCTAATGACTTTAAAAATGCTAAATTAAAAAAATTCTAAAACATAGATGGTGTAGATGTTAGATGTTTTTTACTATGGTTGTAAAACCAAAGTAACAAGCTAAGAGATGCTAAGACATCCCATGAAGCTGACAGGAATTATTCAGTGAGGTGATACATTTTTGTGTGTTTCTGACTCATGACACATAGTGATTTGACCCGCATTTTTAAAATACAACAACAACAAAAAATTATTTTTAGCAACTTTAAGGTTTACGTGACCAAGATAGCGATGGCAACTTCTGAGTGTATGCATGTCTGTGAAAATAAATGTCAACCATTAAAGCTCAAACTGTTTCTTGTGACTCACTGTGTTAATATTATTTTATAAATATAAGATTTGCCTCAAACATGCAAACACATGCATATCCTTCAAACTTGTGTCCTTTACCAGAGGCCTGGGAGCTTAAGGGTCCTGGTTTGGTCCAGCTGGTTAGCCATCATTAGTTTGTCTGTATCTGGAAGTCTCACAGGACGCAGTCATTCTTAACCACCCTAGGGGGCGTCTCCCATTTTTACAGATGTTTCTGTATACTATGCTAACCACTTGGTTGCCTGTTAGCATCTTCCACCCTTCTGTATCCTGTCTGAGCTGGATCTTCACACAGCCTGCACCTGGGTCTTGGTGTAGTAAACCCCAGCCTCTATCGATCTTGTGCTTAGAACTTGTTCCTGTGCTGACATGATTATTGCCTCTGTGCTGTTTTTCAGTCCCACTTTGTCCAGACATTGGTACATTTTTTTGATATCAGCCATTTCTTCTCTCTGCTGGTGGTATATGTCCTGCAAGGGCCCATCCTTCCATGATGGTTCTTCTCCTTGCTTCTCTTCTTTTTTGGCTTTGCCTGATGTATTCACTAAGCCCATGACCAGCTGTGACCATCTTCCTGATGTACTCATGGATCTTTGTGTGGTTCTGACACTTCTTCCTTCTGCTTAGCCTACAGTCTTAGGATGTTGGACTTGGGATGAAACCCTTCATGCGTGTCCTGTCCTGATGTCAGTGGCTTCTATTTCCTCCTTTGGGCTAGTTATTATCCCAGCAGGGCATAAGTGTTAATTGCCTGGATCTTGTTCTTCCCATTCAGCTGACTTCACTTACTCTCTGAAGGCATATATATACATATATACACATGACATATAGTGATATACACTGTGCATCAAAAAAATAAATAAAAGTGAACCCTGTGAGTATCTTCATTCCCTTCTCACCCTCATTAAGGAATTCCTTACTGATTCCCAGGACAGATCAGATTGGCACATTTTCTCAGCCAGTAAATGGGTGTTTCACCTTGAATTATTCAAACACTGGTAAATAATTCAGTATTGTTATGCCTCCTAATGGGAGTAGGGACCTGGACGCTGGAAGCTGGGGGAGGTCGGAGGTGAAAGAATCAGGGTGAGACAGGCTCAAACGCGGCACTTTGGAGTCCTGATGAAACTGTAAGTCTAGGCATGAATTAATAATACAAGGCCATGCAAGACTCGTTATTCCCCTGGAGGAGGATGTGATGTAGTGTGTCAACAGGATGTTTGTATCATGATGGGGGATTTGCAGTTAATCCATGCCAGGTGATGAGAAACATTCAAGTGTGTGCACATTTAAAACGTGACCCTGGGGCAACTAGACATGTCATACTCTCTCGTGACGAGAAACAGCTAGTCATAGTATTGGTGTAAGTGTTGGATGCTGTGCGAGTGCTTTATGGTGACAAAGTCGCTGTGAATGTCAGATGTGATGGGGTTTTACGTGAAGACTGACCAAATGAAGGACAAGATGGATTTCTCTCCTTTCTCCCAGGAGAGGAGGAATTACAAAATCACACTGACTAAGGTTCAATAAAAACAGCAAAGAACAAAGAAAAGACAGGAGTAAGATGAATTAAGGTGCAGATTTCTGTTCAAAATCAAAGCTACAAGAAGTAAGAGGGGATTTCCTCTCATGTCTCCATCCACACATAACCAAGCCATTACACAAAAGTGAGAGCGAGAGAAATGAAGGGAAGAAAACATTCCATTTAGATGCAAATGCTCCTCATTTTCCTCTCTACCAATGTCTCTTCCTTCTCACCCAGGTTCTGCAATGGAGCAGGTGGGTACGGGAGGGGGATTAAGCCAAGGACAGATGAGTTCCGACAGGCGGCCTTGCGCCCGGGGCTCACGGAGGGATGAGGTTGTTCGTTTTCAGCACTGGACAGCAACATTGACATTCATTTACCCACAAGGGCCGGCTGCGCCGCTCTGACAGGCTGACGGCAAGCCAATTACCGCTGAGCTCCATAACAACAAAAAGCCACCAAAATATGGCCAAAAAAGCTGATATTTTGCTCAGGCGTGTCACTAAGCACGGCTTGCCGCTTAATTTGCAACGACAGAAGAATGTTAGCGAGCATACAGCCAGGGCAGCGAACGAGTGCATATGGAGATAGCGATGATGTGAACAGAAGACTTGTTAGTTTGTGAGAAATGGAGATAAGAAAGGAAAAAAGACTACAACTGGGAACATTTAAAAATGGATCGCCATGGTGTACAGTTGGACAGCAGGCTGTGATGTGTTTGCTGGAAAAATCTAACAAAAAAAAAAGTTGGAGTGAGTGTGAACTGTGATGGCGTAATCCTGGGTTACCTCGACACTTAAGGTAATCCTGGAAGTAAAAAGAGCAGCCCAGTACTCAGCAGCTTTACAAATGTTCATAAAAATGATTTATTTTTTTCTACAAACGCTAACGCTGTGAGACCGAAACACATCTTACATTGCAACGTCATGTTCATTATCAGAAAACCGCCCATCAGAAACCAATCCATGACAGAGAACTGTAACTTGGCAACAGTGTGACAGATGGTGGAGGAGGGGGTCGGGTTGGGGCTGGTTGTGTGAACTGGAATGGCACACACACAAACACACACACGCTTACATAAATAGATACAGTTTAAAAACAGGAGGCACCATCACATCAGGATCATACAAAGTTTAGTCAGTTGGTACAAAATCTGACCAATGACACGTGTTTTAAATTTAAAAAAAAAAAAAAAAGGATTTGCTGTGGACGTGTCACACAGAAAACAGCACGTATCTGACTTTTTTGCAGGTGTTTTAACATTTTGTTTACAGTGAAATAATTATAGTATAAAATTACCAGTAGTTTTTTTTTTCTTTTTGTCTGAAAACATGCAGTGACAATGCTGTGTTGCATCACCAGAGGGCAGTAGGGGACAACCTTGCTCTCAGGCAAAGCTATACTGCTTGCATGTCTTCTTGAGCGAGCTCAGTGCGACTCTTCTTTTTTTCCCCCTCTCTTTGGTGATTTTACCAGATCAGTTTTATCAGTTTCGACAGTAACAGAGGAACAGACACGTGTCATTTTAACTTCATTTAACTGTATTTTTCTGGCCTGCCGGTGTAAACCCATTCAGCAGGCGAGAGAATCCCTTCTGAGCCTTCCATGAAAGGACTGACCTCGAGGGAATTGTCAGACAACAGGGGTGAGACGAGGCAGTAAAGGAAAACCAGACAGTCCAGTTGGGAAGGAGGTTCCGCCCTGCTGCCGCAGCTCTCACTGCTGATAAAGACTCTGGTGATTTATCATCATACATAATGAAACCCTGTGAGCCCTGAAAGATGAAATCAGACTTTACATGTTGCTGTTTGTTTAAGCCAGTTGTTTAGTTGCTCATCTTGCAAATTAAGCATTAATGTCTGCTTTCACTTCACTACAGAGGAAGAAAATTTAACATTTTCTCTTGAATTTTCAAATTAAAAGCATTGCAGCAGGGGTAAGTTAAAGGTAAAAGGTGCATACTTGCACCACGTGTGCATACATATGTCAAAGCCCAAACAAAACAAAGGAAATGTGGAGTGTTTGCAGACAGTAGTTTAGAAAAAGGAGGGTCAGTGCTGTGAAAATGGACGCAATGGTAACTTAACTCCCACCTCACGCCAGGTGGGAGAGGTGTTACCTGTAACTTCAACCATTATTTGAAAAATGAGGTCTAAAGGAGAATGTACACACAATGAATACATCTGCTTTGTAACCCAAAGTCTGGAGAAATCAGTAGTACTTTTTAATTCCAACATGATGGCTGGGTCTCTCTTTCCCGCTGCCTTCCCCTTCCATCACGTCAGGCAGATGTGGGCGACATGAAAGCCCTGAGAAGGTTACCGAACCGCTGAGGCAGGGCAAATGTTTTTGGGCACGTGTCCATCTCAGTGCATCTCCTATTATCCGGTTCATGCCAAGTTCACCCTGGTGTTCAAACACGGCACGCTTGCGTCGCTCCTGACTGGAGTGGAAATGTTTCAGATTTGTGCTCCGTTGCACCTGGAGAGGAACTGAAAACAACTCAAAGAGTCCCGACTTTGGCTGCTAAAATTAGCGCTCAAGGGCGTGGGCCGCACGCCACAGGATGGACACGGTGGAGTGTGACGTCTCAGCTGTCAGGAAAAAGTGTTGAGGAGACTGTGCCTCTTCCTTTATGTGCAGACTGAGATCATTCCCACCGTCATGTGAATGTGCATTTAATGCTGAAACTGAAGTTGTTTCATTCTTGTATATATAAGTCCATTTACTTTTTTTGGTGTCCAAAAATATTCAAATACTTCCAAGTGTACACAAAACAACAAAACAACACACTTTCCTCCTGTTGCTCTGTCCGTCTCATGGAAATCCAACACAAAAACTGCTCTCTGTGGAGATGTCAACCTTTAAATGCTCCTTGTTCCCATCTTGTTTGAAGGAGTGATTGTTTTGACACAAAATTACATCACACACACACACACACACACACACACACACACACACACACACACACACACACACACACACAGAGCATGTGCACTCAACCGCGTCCAAACTCCAGTGAGCAAAAATCCTGCTGCAACTCTTCTTTTTTCGATTTTATCAACAATAAAAGATCAATATATTCAAACGTGTGCGATAGCTAGATTCATATATAATATATTTTTAAAAAAGTAAAAATTGAAAACTGCAAAACCCAAAATGAAAATATTGGAGAGCAACAGGGTGTGAAATAAAAATAAAACATCTGGAGTCCTACACAGATGTTTCCGACTGTAGCCGCAGGACAAACTTGTGTGATTTGGGATCGATGTACACCTCGGACATCTGGATGTAGGGGATCTTCTTGGATGTCACCACCAGGCTAAAGTCCACACATTTGAGCAGGAAGATGGTGCCATCTTTCAGGCCGCTGGTGACTGACGCCTCGCTGATCAGCGTCCACTGACGGGCTCGCCAGAAGTCCCGGCTGTACTGAACGGTTGGACCTGGAGTCAGGTAGCTCTCAAGGAACGCCTGGAAAAGAAGGAAGTATGAAACCATTATATTATGAAAATGCATTTAAATATTAGTTATTATTAATCTCTGGCCTTCTTCCACAGTGTGTCTTTGTCCTGTCTTTATCAGATGGCCGCCCCTCCCAGAGCTTGGTTCTGCTGGAAGTTTCTTCCTGTTAAAATTGAGTTTTTCCTTCCCACTTTTGCTTGGTCATAGTGTGTCATATGATTGTTGGGGTTTTTCTCCCTGTTTTCCTTGTAGGTTCTTTACCTTATTTGACACTATATAAATATAATTCACTGAAATGACCCCCAAAGAAAGGCCGAATGCCGTGTGTAGAGGTCACAGGACTGACCTTGGGCGTCATGTTGTTGGTGATGCAGAAGGCCAGGTGTTGCTGGATGCTCTCCATGCTGTGGCAGTGCTGTTGCTTGGTGGTCCTCAGGTACTTCTGCAGGGCCCGAGCCATGGATGGGAAGATGGCTTGTGCTGCTTCTCGAGGGTCCATAACGTCCCCAGGTGCTTTTTTCTGCTCTTCCTCCTGCATGCGCTTGATGTGTGTAAACGCTTCCTCTACTGCCACCACCAGCCTGGGAGGGGAAACAGCAAACAACAGCAGTTTCAATAACAGCAGGCTTTTGTGTTTTACTGCTTGAAACGCGTTTTGATCTGACCGACTCACCGTGCTCTGCGTTTGCGGACGCGCCTCTCGTGCTCGGCCTCTTCGTAGTACAGCTCGTTGTGGCTGGTGTCTCTACGGCGGGCGGCAGCTGCGATCATCGCTCTGGACTGAGAATGGGCGATTCCCGCTGCTGCGTTGTTTCCGGGACCTGCCGCGGCAAAATCAGATTGACGGGAAGGGTTAAAAGCATATATGAGAGTGTTCACAGGTGGTAGAGCCCGGTGAAGGAAGAAAGAAATCTTTGGTGATGACACAGAGTGCAATGTGAGAGAACAAGCTGCTGTTAGAGTGAAGGGGGGAGATTATTAATGCACATAAACCTCAGTCCATTTCCTTTTATCACCTGCAACGCTTAAAACCCCAAAAGCTGACAAGAAGAGACGCACAAAGTCTGAATTTTTTATTGTTCCAAGCGATGTCATCAGTGGAAAATCCAAAACACATTCCTTCCCCCATGTACGGGCCCCATTGATATGCAAACACTTCCATTACTCTGCCTTCAGGAGGTACGGGGAGTGCAATTAAATGAGGGTCTCGGGCAACTTCAAAAGTTTACATTTTTAGAATTAGAAATCGGAGGCGGCTGATGAACCCCGCCTGATGTTAATGCAGGTTAAAAGATGGCAGCGCTGGTGAATTATTAATGCGGGGCAGGGATCGAGCATGAACAGAATAATTCATGGACCCCCCCTCCCAACTCTGCTCCTGGTATCACTGCACTGACATGAGGTTTACGGGTGGGAAACGTTACACTAAATGTCAGGGGAAGGAAGGTGCACTTGGAATTTGCCATGTGGCGCTTTCTGTACGGAAGATTTCAAATAACTCTACGAGACACACTTACAATAGAAACACGTGTCGGTTAGAAGTCGAGTGGAAGTAAAAGTAGTCTAGAGGGTCTTCAATAGTTCAAGACTGTATCTCTCAAATGTGAAAATTCATTGGTGTGAACAATAATAATCTGGAGTATGATGGTTTCTCAGGGGCACTGATACTGTAAAAAAACAAAAACAAATACAAACCGAGCCGAGCAGTGGGGTTCATAGTTTAGGAGAAGGAATTTGTGAGATTAAAGCCACAAATTTACAAAAAAAACTTGGGAATTCTCCGACACTGTGAAGTCATAAGGCCACACCACATGATCGTACATCCTGTTTACAGCCAGTTCACAGTTTAAAGCTACATCAATGAAATAATATTAACAGATTGTAGTTGTATCATAAATCTCATGTGGGGTGAGTCCCACCTGTACTATTCACACAGTGTCATTGTGTGTAACTGCTTAGGTACCTGTGGACAAATGAAATGCTGTGTGGACTTTTCAAGTGAAAATGATACTAATCTTGTTAACAGCCGTGCTTAAAAAGAGCTTTTCTTTAAAGTCTGAGCAATGTTAGGCTGCATGTAGATGAAGCAGAACTGTCGCCAACTGTTAAGAAATGGGGAGATAATATCCAGCGCTGGGGCGATGGATATTAGGAAGCATTGCATGTACAGAAATGAGAATATTCCACAGATTCAGGAATGTGTCATACAATCAGACAAGAAAGTGGGACGATGATCCAAAACGCAGATCAGACTTTTAATGCTGTCTGAAAGAGTGGCACCATTACTCATGACTGCAACAGGAAATACCTGTAACAGGGGTGACTGTATTTCACTCCACTTCTTTGATTTGGTAGTTCAGTCACAGAAACTTGAGCTGACTAAACAACACAGTTAAAATGTTGTTCCAGGAATCACAAAGCTCACCCGAAGCCATTTGGACGCAGTCTAATCGAGTATTACGGCTGTTTTGCGCTCAGAGCTTCACCAGTTTTTCATTAAGAAATGATTATCGTCTGTCCCTGAGTCAAAATTATTTATTACAGTAGCAGTGTGGCCACAGAAAGCAAGAAGTAGGAAGTAAAAGCTCAAGACAAGAGAGCGATGAGAGCGACGGAGAGGTCCCCGAGCAGCTGCTGCGGGAGGAAAATGAAGGAGGATGAGGCTCGCGAGAGAAATGAGAATACTGGTGTTGTAATAGCTATTGATTTATCAGCCATCTCCGTCAACGCCTCCCACTAACATTTGAGAGGAGGAGGAAGAAAGGAGGGAAATAAATGGCAGGAAAATAAAACACCAAACCGAGAGGTGGGAGTCGAGTTAGTGCACTTAAGTGAAGCTTGAGTACACTTAAGGGACTGCAATAATTTAATCGAGGGTTTGTGTTGCATTCTGCCAGCTGTTGTAAGGACAACGCTGAACTTTTTCATCAACCTGTGGCATGCAAAGAGAGAATAGGAGTGGGTGGAAGTGGAGTGGGTGGAAGTGGGGTGGGGGAGGTGGGGACTTTTCATTTCAAGTACATTGAAGGAATAGCTTTGTTTAAAGCGAGCACCAGCAGGCTGTGAGGGTACTTTTATTGGTGGCAGCGTTGCATTTACTTACTGTCCAACAGGTAGGCTTTCAGTTTAGCTTTAAAGATGTCTTAACGGGTTAGCGTCAGTGTAAGGAAAAACACAGAGAGATGAGCAAGTTTAAAACACTCCACCTGCTCCAGACACGCCGGAAGGTGCGCCCGGGGCGATATAGATAGCTACACTTTTTTTTGCATGTTGTAACACATCAGCTACAAATCACCTGTGCTTTATACTACGCTGGTCAATTTTCTAATTATGCCAAGACTGCAGATCAATTTTCTTCCTTCCAGGCAGTTATATGTTTTAGCACATTCCAGCACAGCTAAGGAGATTCGACCTGCAGAGACTTGAAATGTCATTTTGAGCGAACGACTGCTACACGAAAACGCAGTTTCTAACAGTTAACTCAAAAACAATGTGGCCTCTGTGTAATGGTGTTAAAGATGTATTTATTCTGCCAGTTAAGTGGTCACATTACATTGAAATGAGGGCAAAATATTGGCAGATATTATATTAAATATAATTAGAGACAGCTATATTTAGTTTAATTGTCATAAACAGACCAGAACCATTTAAGCGAATAAGCCTAATTAACTGGAACAATGTTGCCAATCGTTGGACATTTGCTGGTTTTCTCAGTCTGACTCTTGCTGCTCTGTCATTAAACAAAACAAGTCATATCTCATATGGGAAATTGTGACCAGACAATCAACATGACCCTGAAGACTAGATCACAGTTGAGGCTGATTCTTTTTAAGCAAAACATTAGACAAACTTGCTGTTAAAGTTTTCAAATGAGAAGATTTGGAGACTTTGTCTTTTTTAGCTAAAAATGTTGCGTTTAAATGTTGGACCCAAAAAAAGGCAACGTGTGAATATGAATCCTTGGAGTTTAAAGGCATTATGGCAATTCAAATATCAAATACATGTTGTTTAAAAAGGGTCAGTGGCCAAACTACAAATCTGAATATGAAATAACTAATTCACATCATTTAAACTAACAAGAATTGAGAAAGAGTTTTGATGTCTAATCACTCATTTACCGAATGTCACTGATTCTTAAATGTCAAAATCCTATTTAAATCTATAGATTTCAATTCAATTCAATTTTTTTTGTCAGTTTTATTTATACAGCGCCAAATCACAACATCAGTTGCCTCAAGGCGCTTTATATTGTAAGGTAGATCCTAAAATAACACATACAGAGAAAAACCCAACAATCATATGACCCCCGATGAGTAAGCACTTTGGCGACAGTGAGAAGGAAAAACTCCCTTTTAACAGGAAGAAACCTCCAGCAGAACCAGGCTCAGGGAGGGGCGGGGCCATCTGCTGCGACTAGTTGGGGTGAGAGAAGGAAGACAGGATAAAAGAGATCTGAGCTGTGGGTCAGTCTGAAAACAGGGAAATATTCAGTGTCTGTGAGCATTTTAAAGACTGAACAATAATCAGTTTGTTGAACAGATAGTTGTAATAAGTAAAACACACAGTTTGCCCAAACAGATCAGTATAAGGAAGGAAAAGCAGACCTCTGAGACTCCACCACCCCAGAGCACAAAGAACAACCAAAATCACTGAAGACATGAAGCATCCCACTCACCCTCAGCAGGGGCTGCTGGGAACTCACCATCCACATTGTACACCTTGAGGCCAGCCAGGTGCTTGGCAGCACGGGACTTGGAGGCGGAAAGCAGCGCTGGGTTATGAACCGGAAAGTCACAGTAGTAGTGCTCTATGATGGCCAGAGCTGCCCGCTGAATACTGGAGAGGAAGAAATGGGAAAATCAAAGGGAAGTTTAAGCCATAGGAAATGTTTGAGTTTGGAATTCAGGTAGCTTTGGGCCAGCATGAGAGCTTCAGGTCTGAGAGCAGGACGTGAGGAACATTAGCCACGGGACGTTTTTCACTTGTAACACCAAAGACTAGAAAATAGCCGTAGTAATTCTACAAGCCTTCCTGCTGAATACAAACGCACAGCGAAAAGGCAGAAGGCAAAAAGCAGGAGGAAGCACTAGCCAACAGACATTTCTGGCTTTCTTTGAAAACTTTCTGCGAGTGAAGAAAAACCCTTCTAGTATTTCTTCAGAATAACAGTACCATCAACATAAAACAGGGAGAGAGAGAGACAGAGCGAGGGGACGGAAGTGATATGGAACAAAGGTGGAACAGTGCAGCAACTGAAATGAAAAGATCTGACAGTAATACTTAATGACTAAGTGGAAATTATTCTTAAAGACACACAAAAAAACCACCTTGGAGAACAGAATATCAGCACGTCTAGAAGATAATGCATAGTGTAGAGGTAGATCTGCTGTGCTTGACGAGATTTAAGTGAGGATAAAAACACAGAGAATAGAACCAGTGACAAAAACATTTACAGATCTTCATCACCGGATGACCCACAATCCTCTGGAACTACATTAATGCATTAGTCAGAGCTGAAGACTGTGACAGAAAATCGGGTTTCTGCTTCTCCTCGATGTCTCATTAATGCAATTTATTTTCACTGTTCGTCCTGGCAAACGTAAGATTTGAAAAGGCAGGGTGATTTATAGCCTGGAGGAAAAGACAAATCATGAGGTGGAAAAAAGGAGAGCTAGAGCTAGAAGAGACATGGAGTGCTATTCACATTTATACCTTTATATAATCGTTTACGTCTTCTTTATGTAGCATATACATGGTGAGCAGCAGCAGGTGATAACTGCATGTTCACAAACATCAGACGGGGGGCCACTACGAGCTGCAGGGTGAAGGTTAACCTTACAGGTGTTTAAGAGCCAACCAAGAAAAGGAAGTGATGTTTGAGGTTACAAGAGGCGCAAAGATGACAGAAGGAGCCACGAGCATGAAAGAGAAGCCAGAGACTCAAAGTGAGCTCAAAGTGTATAACCCAGACCCTGATACTTTATACCATGGATCACTAAGCATGCCAGGTCTTGTCTTTTGTAACTCAACACTATAAAATCAGCTGTACACAGGTAAAGTATTTTCACACGATAAAGGTCATAAATCACTGGCTTGATAATAATATAGTTCCTCTGTGGTTCCTCTTTCAAATAAAAAGGTAAATCACGCCAAAACGACACACTTACTCAAGCAGCGACACTACGGCCTTACTTGCGTTACCAATACTTTACAGCAGTCATGCTAATATCAGCTGACTATAAATACCGACTCTCGTGTCACGGTTCAAAAATGTGATCGCTGATTGGAAAAGGTTTGCAGTTTTATATCAAAACATTATAGCTTCACATCAATAGTTTTACAGTTAGCATGTCTCTCTGTGCCTGCGGGGCTTTTCGGTCCAAAGACATGCTCACTAGGTTAACGAGTGATTTTGGTGTAGGTATCAACAAGAGTGTGAATGATTGTGAGTATAACTCTGTCATAGATGTTAATTAGTCTAAATGTTACGTATGATATCTTTTAACTCACAGTTAGTCTCAACAACTGTACCAACTCTGTAGCAACATCATGAGCTCAGTTTCACACCCTGCATTTGGCTGAAAGGAGGACAGCAGATGCTGCTGTTAACTAACACATAACAAGACTTTACAGCTCAACACTGGACTCTTTTCATTCATTGTGTGAGCCGTCCTGTGTCATTCTTCTAACTTAATAAACACAAACAACAACACGTGCTAGTCTGCAGCATGCGCTTCCTATTATCCCAAAGGAGGATGGCAAAATGAATACAGACTCACTGACGAAAGCTCTTATATCCTTTTTCTGACCTTTAACATTCCTGCTTCTAAAGCAAACCTTACATTAAATAATGCGTCATGTGACGTATTACAGAGAGCTGGAAATCACCCAGGCAGCATTAAAAAGTCATTCGTTGTTACCGCTCTGCCATCTGATGACAGTCACATGTCACCAGAGGCAGGCAGAGTTCTAAGAAATACTTTTCAATGACAGAGGATGTCTCCTCATGTCGATCTATAGGATTTGTTACACACTGGAGAAAAGTGAAGAAGACTCTAAACACCACATTCACACTATGTCCTCTAACACGGTGAAGATACAGATCTCGAGACAGTGTTTTTTCTGGACTTTTTTATTTGGGCTGCCTTCATTACCACTAATCTCATTGAGACTTTGAAAAACAAAACAAGTTTAAGTGAGCTAAGATGACAGCTAAAGGTTGTACAACATGCTTGAACAAGGAGGATCTTTAAAATAAACAAGCGTGGTCTTGCCAATTTCCTAATCAAACAAGCTTAATTCTCTAAATTTAGCATAGGATTCATGCAGTTTCAGTCTGATGATTTCTTTGCCCGGCGGCACGGCGTTGCAGTGATCAGCACTGTCGGATAGCAGCAGGGTAGTTAGGGAATGAGATGGATGGACTTATTTGCCAGATCACCGAGAAATAATGGCATCAATATTGACTCTGTGATCATTCTCAGAGATTAGCACCCTGTTGTATCCACTTCAATAACTTGGAAGTGAGATAGCACTTTGTTCTTGATTTCTGTTTGAATGTTTCTGACCCTAAGAAGCAGAGAGTTGCCTAAAAGCCCTCAAGACCAGAAACACAGCAAATTAACACAAAATTCTTTATCTAGTTATACAATCAGGTATTAGGGTCACACACTGTTTACTGATATTTCAAAAAGAAAGTGTACATACGCATTTAGAGAAACTCTGAAGATTTTAGCAGATAATCTCTAATAGGATCTCCAGCTGCAGAAAAACAAATAAATCACAGGGTGTTGATTATTTTAGCACGAGTGGAGTCGGCGCTCATTTTCGCCAAAGAGGCAGCAGAAAGTGTGATAACACCCAGACAGCCCTGTGCTGCATTAAACACTCACACTAGGCAGCACCATTGTTTAGCTGTAACTTACGTAAATAGTGAGTCAGTCCCTGCCTCTTCCCAAGTTCATTCAATTATTAAGCAGAGCAAACATGACACAAAGCAATTCAAACTGAGGAGCTCAACTGGGCCCACAGAGCAAGGAGAATGCAAACTCAGAGAAGGAAATAAAGAACCTTCTCTTAAAACTTTGCAGTTCAATCATAAACCAGATCCTCTGAGAGCGAGGTGATTGATCACTGTTCTGATGCATAGGAATGCTCGGTTAGGGAAGTAAAGTGGGAAGTCCCCCCAACTGTGAATGTGTTTAAACCACTCCTCTCTTAACAACTTGGTAAGGAATGTACTCTGTATTTGACTCGTCCGGTCAAACAACGAAGCAAAAAAAAAAAAAAAAAAAAAACTCCTCTGGCCCTCAGATTGGCATCAAAGGCAGACAGAAACAAGCCATCGGGGCCCGAGGGCCCAGGATAGGGTCCTCATTATGATAAGGCTGAGGATGGATGCCAGAAAAGCAGGAATGTGAGCAGCACCAGCCACCGCCTGTTAATAGAGAACATACACGAGAGGTTGGCTGGGAAAACATAACACCCACTAGTGTGTCTGGGATTCTCTGTATGATACGCTGCTCGTGTTTGAGGCAATGTGTGCACAAATCTGTCATTTGCATGTATATGGTGCAATTATCCATGCACACACACACAGGCGTGCCTCCGTTTGTGTATGGCTGTGCACGTCAGGCTGACCAGATGCCGCGCTGCAGTCTGTAGGGAGCACTAATTAGCTGTGTGTTTACAGTCACAGACGGACAACAGAGCGAGGCTGGGCCTGCTGCCGGCCGTGCAGGGATGAATGGCACAGCTTACAAAGGACGACACCCCCAAGGCAACCGGCAAACACACCGCTCAGACCAATAAACGCTTTAACTTGTCTGACCTGTTCCTGCTGATGCTTAGCAATTTTATTCCTTTTTTCCCACATTTTAGCTTACTGATTACTTTTAAAAAGAAGTCTGAAAAGAGCCAGAAATGTTCAAAAAACATAGTTTAAAAATTTCCATCCTGCTTTTCCAAACAAAAAAAGGATTTTGTGCTAGGACCAATTCTATTTACATTATACATCCTTTCTCAATTCAGGTAAAACATGAGGTTAATGTACACGGTACACGGTTAACGTTAGAAACACAGTGTGGGGGAACATACACTACCAGTCAAAAGTTTGGACACACCTTCTCATTTAATGGTTTTTCTTTACTTTTACTACTTTCTACAATGTAGATACATACTGAAGACATCAAATATATGAAGCAAGATATATGGAATTATGTAGCAAAATTAATAAATAACTCTAAATATGTCTTATATTGTAGATTCCTGAAAGTAGCCACCCTTTGCTACTCCATGTTTGACAGACAGTGATGTGGATGCTGTATCAAAGTTTTCAGTTTTAGTGTAGCCTCATCTGGCCACTGACCCTTTTTAAACACGGCGGCGCTCCCTTAGAAATAGGGTGAGGAGATAGGTCACTTGGGTGCAGCTCAGAGTAGAGCTGCTACTCCTCCACATCAACATGAGCCAGCTAAGGTAGTGTGGGCATCTGATTAGGATGCCTCCTGAGTGAGGCAATTTGGATATGTCCAACTGGATGGAGGCCTCAGGGCAGACTCAGGGCATGCTGGAGATTGTGTCTTTCGGCTGGCCTGGAAATGCCTTGGTGTCCCCCCAGAAGGGCTGGAAGAGGTGGCTGGGGAAAGGGGGTCCTAGGCATTTCTACTTAGACTGCTGTGCCTACGACCCACATCTGGATAAATGGTAGAAGATGTGTGGATGGAGTGTTTCAGTGCAAAGTTCTTCAATTTGTTAGTCAACAATGGCACCAATGCTCCAAAATGGTGCCAATGAACGCCTGGGACAAATAACCCCTTAAACACTTATAGTAATAGGGCTGTGCGATATGACCAAAATCTCATATCCCGATATAAGAATTCTATCGTCCCGATAACGATATAAATCACAAAAATGTAACACTTTCTGTAAATTCTGTGAATCTCGGGCAGCTCGACTTGCGGGAAGTGTTTCCAGCTGCGCGTCATGTAGCTGGAGTCGAGTGTTTTAACCGATGCATGAAACTATAAATTTTTAGACATAAGTTGTAACGGCCGCCGTTTTCTTTGTGTGCATTTATTACACGGCGTGCTGCGGCGAAAAGCCTTTTCTAACGTTTGAGGTTTATTTTTTAGCACCTGGCGGCTCTTTTTTAATTCTCATCCGTAAATAATCTGCTCTTTCACGTGATTCAGTTTATTTTGAAAAGTCTCAACAGGATCTTCAGCTTTATTGTGAAAGGTTTATGTGGAACATAAACAAGCGGACACGCGATGCTGTTACCGTCGTTGTTGCTAACCACAACGCATAAAAACAGGCGCTTGTCCGTCAGTAGTGTGGTTATATAAAATATAAGAGAAAGAGAGAACTTTAAGAAATTTATATAGCCACTACAGTGACCATCAAAACGGTGAAAAAATATTGCCGTAAACAGTTTATTTTGCGACACCACGAAACAAACGATAGACGTTTTTATATCGTCATCCGATATATATCGTTATATCGAACAGCCCTATATAATAATATTAAATCTGAGCAAAATCAGTAATTCCAAAATAAAAGACATGAAGTAGTTTTGGTGGTGGAGTTGACAAGAGGCGTAAATGGGTAAAATAAAACAGCAGATTAACAATTATAACGGGTGCACTGGACGCCTGCATGAATATGATCAGATGTTATTTAGTGGCAATCGGCGAGTTAACCAGATAAACATAATTGAAAATGCTAATGCAAGACTGACTGCACGTTCATGTATGGACTTGCTGCAGTTATTTCTGTCTCAGTGTGCATTTTGGCTGATGAATAAAAACATCTTTAAATATTTTGAGGCTGGATATGCAAATAGAAGTCCATGGGCAAAAATGCAGGAAGACATAAACCTTAAAATATAAGTGCAGATACGGTATACAGATAGTGTTTCACCTATCCGGTCATAAAAAAGCTCCATCCATAAATCCGTCAGGTTTTATTAGATACCCAAAAGCAAAAGGTATGTCAGACTAAGGGCTGTGTATTGATAGCAGAGAGCAACGGGGGAGCTGCTGGGTTTGGCTGAAAATGGTCTCTTCCTGTTTTTACTCAGAGACGATAAAGTCATAAAAAGGTTGGTCTTGTCGGTTCCTTCCTACACACACACACACACACACACACACGCACACACACACACGCACACCTACACACACACACGCGCACACACACACACGCACACCTACGCACACACACACACACACACACGCACACCTACACACACACACACACACACATACCTACACACACACACCTTCTTTCTTTCTTTACCACATTTTACAATTCGTCAACACAACCTTTCCATTAACTATTAGTTCCTTGTTCTCTATTCTCCTTAGATTTGTCCTTGTTCCAGTCTCCCGGGTCTTTCCTATGTACTCCACCCTTTGTCTGCAGCTCTTTTCTGAGGAGTTTCCTCTCTGAAGTCTTCCCCACCCTCTCCTTTCTTTCCTTCTGGCATGGTTTTCTCTCCACATCAGGCACTTTGTCTTTGTGCCTTTTTTATACATTCTACATTTTCTTCAGCTCTACCTTATAATAATCATTTCTACTATCTATGTGTTAATGACTCCTTAATATTCATCTTCTTCTCTTTCTTGACTTTCCTACATGAATTTCTTACTCCCATCTCTGTGCAAGTAAGCAGCTATTAGCCTCTTATTTTCCCACCTCTCTAACTTGAGGTGCCCCAGTTTCTGTCCTTTCCTCTGCCTTCATCTCGCCCACACGGACGTCTTTTGTTTTCCCTAAATTCATCTCCCCTTGATCTCTTCCTCTCTCTCCTGGTTGCTAACACAGTGTCACTAAGTCTTACAAAGTTGTTGACTTTTTAGTTCTCATCAGTTTGAGTCGCCTTGAGGCGACTTTTGTTGTGATTTGGCGCTATATAAATAAAATTGAATTGAATTGAATTGAATTGAATCAGCAACAGCAAACTATTTGAAAGCTCGCTGAGCCACATTTGGATGTAAATATGCTTTTCTTTCCAGTCCGATTGACATGGAAGCTACGATAGCAAAGAGTGTCACATCTCATTTTAACCCTCTGAGAACAAGTAGGCCAGAAAAATGAAACCAAAAGGCAAATGGAACGGCAAAACTGCAGTTCCCCTGATGGCCACTAGAGGCAAGCCTGGCTCCCAAATATGTCAATGTGTGCATTTTATTGGAAAGAACTCCCTCAAAAACCTACCTCAAACACTCCCTCTTGCTCATACTGTTAATGCTTTACCCTTGGACTAACGCCATGAAAAACACAAATTTATTGAAAGACGATGCTAAAAGAAGAGAATGTCTACATTTAATGGAGTCACTCTGTGCTCCTTACCTGAGCTGTCCCAGGTTGTAGTGCCTTGTCTCGCCATCTGTGGAGCGTGTGACGC
Source organism: Perissodus microlepis (assembly GCF_051167445.1). NCBI lineage: Eukaryota > Metazoa > Chordata > Actinopteri > Cichliformes > Cichlidae > Perissodus > Perissodus microlepis. The sequence continues at coordinate 13,130,518 of NC_140482.1, read as the reverse complement.
ACACAGAGTAGCACGGCTGAAGCTGCCGCAGTTCCAGCAGGACGATGGCCAGGTAGTGGATGAAGAGGAGAGCGTCCACAAGCGACACGGCGTACTGCACGATACCCTGGTAGTTCTCGTCCTATCAACAGTTAGGATTTTTGGGAATCGTTTGTGACCAATTTACTCAAAATATGTAAAGTAAACACAAATCTAATAAAATAACTGCATAGTAAATATGTCCCAACACAGTTCCAAGCACAGATTATGCCTAAAATAGTCTTCCAGGCATAAACACATGTGAGACTAGATGTAGAGCATATAAATATTTAGCAGCGTTTCAAAGGACGGCTGAAACGCCGTCCTTTGAAAGTGTGTATTCCTACAGGGATTCTCAATCAGGGACTTACAAGGATTTTAAATTATGGCTCACAGAGTAAACACACAGCACTGGGAAATCAAATATCTGTGTTTTAGCTGTTTGTGGCTTTGTTGAGCTTCTGATGGCATTAAAAATGAATGTGACTGCAGTACTCATGCTACTGAAACCTTTGTTTCTGTGCGTATGTGTGTGTAGTACTCAATGAATTTTCATTCACACGTACAGTTTTCCCCTCTCTTAGCTCACCTGTGAGTCGAGTATCCTGACTCCATAGAAGAGCCAATAGGAGATCACAAAGAGCAGAACCAGTACAGCAAGTAGTGCCCGGAATACATAGACCCTTGGGAGTCCTGCCCGTGCTGGCCTGAAGAAGAGCGCCCAGACAGCCAGCAGCAGTATGAGCAGTTTGAAGGCCACAGAGATGAAGAGGCCCTCGCAGGCCGTCCCGCAGCTCTGCAGCTTGTCTGGCCAGAGGATATGGGGTAGCACCAGAAAGGCCAGTGGCGTGAGAAACACCAGCAGGCCTAAGATTATTGCCAGGGTCCGGGTGAAGTAACGGCGGCAGTCGAGCCCCACACTGTCCTCCAGATCCTTTGTGATGCGAACGATGTCCTCCTGAGAGAGGCTGTGCTCCGAGGTGCCCGTGATGGCTGTGGTGGTCTCACCCCAGTTGTCATCCTGTGAAAATAGGGAGGAAACCAAAAGAGGATTTCAGACAACTGGTCCATCTCAGTTCCCTTATTTCATCATCAATCACATCTTGATCTTCGGTGGACCACAAATTCAATCCCGTCAGCTGTTATAAAGGACATTCCAGTGTCCTATTTCAGTTCATCGCTCGCAGGAGCAGGAACCCCTGAGGGGCTTCTGACAGACAGACACGCCATTTTATTGGAAATAATCACCGTAACAATATAATAGTGTAATAAAAACAAACTTTTATACGCTCCAGAATCACCATCATGTGAACAGCACAGGATATTATAGGACAATATTATTCATCATTTGATGGAAAGATCTTTTACAACTTCTGTACATCACACACTCTGAATCTATTACTACAGTTTCTGGCCTGAAACTCTAAACACACATTTGTTGCAGCAGAAGAACAATTTAAAATACAATTGTCAAAGGTCATTAAAAAAAACAACCTTGCCCTCCAGATTCTTCCCACAGTCCAAAGACTGATTGTAAGCTGGCCGTGGATGTTGGAAAATGGTTAAAGGGTGTCTTGCAGTGAGCGGTCAATAAGATGCATTCCATTTCTAGTAAACATTGGATGGTACTTGCCTTCTGAAGCCATCCCTATTCACATCATTTAGTTAAGGAAAAAAAGGATGGATTGACAGATGGATGGTTTTCCCCTCTGTTTGAGCCACTTCTCTTTAGCTTAACATACACTTGTAGATGGATATCACCTGTTACTGCATTCTAAAATGGTTTTTCACCTTTGACTGAAGCATCAGCTGAAAGGAAAGAGAGACTCTTTCCAAGCACGTGAGAAAGAAGGGACTAAAAATGGGAAGTGGAAAAAGCTAACAGCACAAGCTGCCAACTGGGCTACACGCTGACGTCTGGGCTGGACTGCATCCGCAGATAATGATGGTTAGCGGTGTCAGAGCAGAGCTGCTAGAATAACAAAGATAAGAACTCTTTACGCTGTAGTCATAACAGGCCTCTAACATGACCATGCGAGCCGCTGAGTTCCGCCTCTAAAAGCAAAAAAAGGGTAGATGATGAACTGCCATCAGCTATAAGTAAATTCAGTAACAGATTTACCCACCAATCGGCCAGAAATGCTGCACCTAATGTGCAATATAATGCATATTTCGGGTTCATATCCATAACATGTGCCTGAGACTTGTAGAGATGGGAGAGACACATTATGAACAATTCCACTGAGGAGGTTGAAAGGATGATGATGCTGCACGGGAACAGAAAGTATCCCACTGGCCTCAGGGTGAAAACTGCAATCTGCATACTCAAGTTTTAATACGAGAATTCCACTACAAGCCAAGATGATGAGAGAAAAAGGTAAAAAGGTTTTATCAGGACCTTTCAGACAAATGGGAAAATGGACTGGTTCTTATATAGCGCTTTAAACAACAAGGGCAGCATTATCATAGGATCAGGCTGGTCTAGAACTACCTTAATATCACCAAACAAGCTTGATTTGTATTCTAGCAAAAGGTATTTGTTCATTTGCCTTCACATGCATAGTAACATGAGCGACATCCCATTCTTAATCCACGTCTTAATGGACCTTGTTTTGTGCACGTTGGAACAGAGTTGGGAGCATGAAAGCATGAAATTGTCCAAAATGTCTTGGTATGCTGATGCATTAAGAGGTCCTTTCATTGGAACTAAAGGGGCAAGCCCAACTCCTGAAAAACAACCCCACAGCATCAACAAAGCTTTAAAAATGATGCATGAGGTATATTTTTAGTAGCACCAACACTCACAGGGGACAACCCAGGCACCTGTTTTTACTGGTCTCTCTCTGAAGAGGTTCAACACTGAAAGCAGTCTCAAGATGGTCTGACGTTTGACCCGCTACAATCATAAAAACGGACTCATATGATGCATTCCCATGATGCATTGAGTATTTCTTCTTCAGTCACCTTTCTCACTCACTATGTGTTAACAGACCTCTCTGCACTGAATCATACTTGTTATTAATCTCTGGCTCTCTTCCACAGCAGGTCTTTATCCTGTCTTCCTTCTCTCACCCCAACCGGTCGCAGCAGATGGCCCCGCCCCTCACTGAGCCTGGTTCTGCTGGAGGTTTCTTCCTGTTAAAAGGGAGTTTTTCCTTCCCACTGTCACCAAAGTGCTTGCTCATAGGGGGTTACATGATTGTTGGGTTTTTCTCTGTATGTATTATTGTAGGGTCTACCTTACAATATAAAGTATCTTGAGGCGACTGTTGTTGCGATTTGGCGCTGTATAAATAAATTGAACTGAATATGATAAGCAACTAAATGTAAGACTTACGAACATGTGTAGCCTGGCAGTGGATGTATTTTTATATCTAACAAAGTGGAAAAAGTCCTTTTTCTCCACTGAATTTCAGTTATTCCCCAGAAACCGCAGAATACTACTACTGGAACGACTGTTTACTATAGCAGACACAGATGAACTCTGTACATCAATTTAGCTGATTAAACCTAAGAGTTAAAGGAGATTAACAGACTAAAGCAAAGCACAAAGCAAATGCACAACCGTTAATAAAACAGGCTTTAGTCTACTCAACAGGAGTGCAGATTGTTTGTGGAACAGTTGCAACCACTTCATTAATAATGAAAGAGATGGACTGGAGAGCCCTCAGCTTCTCCACGGAGACTTATGCAACAGGTCTTTAATTCACATGAAGCAATTATCTCCAGCTGAGATCTAAAGTTAGCTAAAGTCATTATTTTGTCTTTGCACTGGCAGATATCAGCAGAGACTGACAACCGGTGTAACTGGACAGGGGCTTTACATCACACGTCATCAGTTTTTCCCCTAAAGTATGGAAAAAATGTGCTATATGAACTTCCCCTGCTTAGTCTACTATTACAGCCAATGTTAAACTGCTGCTGCTCAGATTAAGACAGATGTACAGCAGCACAGAAGATAAGTGAGGGCAGCTTTAATTTTGAAATGTTCCAGTGTCTGAATGAGAAAACCTACAACCACTGACCCGCTGACCCATGCTGAGCCGAGTACAGAGCATCTGATTCTTGTCTGCTCGCTCTCTAAGTCAAGCCAAGCATGCCGTGTGCGTGTTTGTGAGGAAGTGAATCGATAGGCATTAGCTGTAAGGAAGAGTGCCTCTCTAACCACAGCGTACTTCGACAACACCCAGGGGGAAACATGAATCACAGCTTCTCAAGCCTCATGGCTGTTGTACACTCATCGCTCGGTGCCCTTGCCTCAAGCACCTGAATCTCACACCGCATAAATTACTCCATCAAGAACTCTATCATCACATACCCCCAAAACAGAAAAGGAAAAACAGATGTCCACTGACGTGTTTCCACTTTTTTTCTTGGTCTCATAGACAAAAATCATTGAACTGTTAAATCAGCAAAACTTAAAATAAAGCAAACCTGCCGACATTCCCCTCAGTCGGCTCACTGCTCCTAAAGTTTGGAGCTGGATTTTTGCTGGATGCCTATTACCATACCTGGGCTTTCCCTCTGCCAGCGTGACTAAAAATAGACATCAGTGACCCACATTTCATCATGGGATTAACCAATCACCACAGGCTGATCTGGTTCAGTACCGGCAGCCTTGCAGGAGGCCCAGACCCATTCATCATATGAAAATAGGTGAAACAGAGAGGAAAAGTGAGAAGAGAAAGGGAACAAAGACGCAGGAAGAAAAGGGCAGGAGCATGACAGGAATGTTCAACAATAGGAAAGCCAATTAAACGAGGAAAGGGACTGATCCAGAGGGGCAGGCAAAGCCAGGCCAGTTCAAGGGCCAGACGGAGAGACCAACACATCTTCCATTCGTGACTACATACACACATGGCAGCTGAACACTTGTCAGGTCTGCTCTTGTCCTACATCTGCAGTGATTTGTTGGATGCAGACTGGGTGACAAACAATGACGAAAACATCTGAAATGACGTGTCCGCACGGGAATAACTCCAGGCTGCAACTTTACAAATATAACCACACATTCCTGAACTGCCAGTAACAGTTTCTCAACTGTGCAGCCAAAATGAAACAACCTTTAACTTAATGATAAGAAGCACATGGTAGAATTTTGAACCCTGATTGAGAGATTTTAAAATACTCTAGAAAAAGAGAAGATTTTTTTATTTCCAGCCAATCAAAACTAGGTGTTATTTTTTTTTTGTTTATGTGTGACCACTGCCCTTGCTCCATTCATCCAACGTCTACTGTGCCACTCATCAGGATCTGGGAGTTAAGCTGAAGTGTCCAGACCACACTCTTCCCAGTCACCACCTCCAACTATTCCAGCAGGAAACTGAAGTTTTTATAGGCCGGCACAGAAACTGATTCTTTTCAGTGTGTCTTGGTTTTTTTTGTCACAGAACACAGCTCACGGTGATAGGTTAAGATCAGAAAGTAGACGTCTTGTTCTTCATGCTCAGCTCTAATTACCACAACTAATCAGAACAGTGCACTGCAATTAATCTCCCACTTCACTCTTCCCCGGCTTAACCCTGATACTTTAACTCATCAACTTCAGGCAGCAACTCATTCCTAACCCAAAGTCAGCAATCTGCCCTTCGTCAGCCAAGAACCTTTGAATTTGGTACTGAAAAAATCAAAAAAATCACTAACAAAATTGTGACAGAGACGTTACACGTTTACATTCTCTCTGTCACGACAATGAGACAAACCCCCAGAATGAGATCTAATGATAACTCAGTATCAAAAACAGAGGTACTTCAGCAACCTCCAACAAAGCACAAATCTTTCACCCAGCAAACAATGTAGTGAGACATAACAATCAGCTGAGTAGAGACACTATGGAAAGCACGGCAGGTGCAGCAGGTGTAGTTTTTACATTGAAAGCATTTCTTTGAAAAGAGAAATTTATTGGTGAGGCAGCAAACTAAGTGTTGCAACACGATACCGTATCTGCTGAGCTTTAAACACATCCAGAGAGGCTGATCTGAGCTGCACACGAGCCCTTGTTTGGATGCATCGTATTGCATTACTGAACTGCTTTGCTCAAAAGGCCTCTGGGGTGCTTTTGATGTGAAACTGTGTGACAGTTCCAGCTGTTTTTGCCAAAGTAGTGGCCCTGGGTGAGACATCAACCCATTTCTGCTGTATAAGTGGGAGAAACCAACACATTTTGCACCTGCAGAAATTCTTTACAAGTGAAATAACTGCCATAAGCTTTCAACTCAGCCTGCCAGCTCACTAATAACCTAAACCCTGAGCTGCCTTCCCTTTTTCTGCTGCAAGTAGTGGAGTAGTTAAGAAATGATTAGAGTGATAACAGAGCAAAACAGACTCAGAAAGCTCCATGTGTGTTTGACACAGGTGTATATATATATTTATATATATAGTGCATGCCGTGTCAGCCAGGACACTTTTACAAAGCTTTCACTTGAGTATTTTCTGCCTTCTAGGTCCACCAGAGTATAAATAACAGCTATTGTTTCTCACAGTAAATCAAATGTTCACTAAAAGCCTGTTTTCTGTTCAGCTCTAAGTGGGCAGCAAACAAAGCCCCTCACTCAGGGCAGGAACAAGTGCACTCTACTTACTCCTGGGAGGCAAGGTGTGTGTGTCTGTATGTGTGTGTGTAAAATATAGCATCAAGCTGCCCCAAAGAGCTCTTCACAGCAATTTAAAACCTCCTTTGTTTAAAGTGCGGACAGCGTGTGCGGCTGCCAACAACTTGTCTGGACAAGGATGCAAAGCACTTAAAAAAGTTTCTTTGACTAATTCGCGGGATAGAGGAGGGAGTGTTAGACAACAGGAGACTGACAGCTGAGTGGCACATGAAAAAGAGCCAAACTGCTGTATAATTAACAGGGTTATACACAATGTCAGGTAATCATGAGGGGGTAGTTGTAGAGTGGATGCAGAAACATGATTCATAGAGTCCTATCCCCACCTCAAAAGCCACAGCGTCAGTCATTTAGCTTCAGATCAAGATTCAAGTACATGCCAGCCAAAAATAAGGCTTTTAATAGCTACTTTCACCTGCTCGTCTGCATGACCAAGGTTAACAATGGCAACTGTTTTCAACAAAAAAGATCTAAATACCTGCTGTACATTTACCCCTCCATCCTACTCCACATAGCACCAAACAACCAGATAAAGCTAGCCGTTAGCTGATAAACACAATGAAGGATTTGTCAGATAAAAAGTTGGTGAAGACCAGAAACAGATATCAGAAACACGAGTCCAAATGAATGCTAGAACTGCTCTGAAATGCCTACATGTGTTTGTCATACCTGACATGAAGAGGTAACTAAGCTTTCCTTATGCTACCAGTGAAAAACTGAGATAGGAATTTCCTATAATAGGAAAAATAACTAGTCAGGCTTTGCCACGTATTTCTCTAGTTGGAAAAAGTGCCAAATGAATGAACCTCTTGAACAGTCTCAAGTCTCAGATTCATCGAGTCAGCTCGTTTTTACTTTGGTTTTTTCTCACTTTGATCCCTCTTCTTCTTCTTTGTCTCCTCCACTAGCAGAGCTATATTTTCTGTCAGGTAGACTTCAAACAGTTGCTGTGGTTGTTCCAGCATCCACCATTTCTGCTGCCTGAGGAGGAAACCTAGCAGAGCTGCACTCTTTCTGCTTTGGTTTTGCTATTGACCAAAAAAATTCATTCCCTACTTGGTGGCACATAGAACTGCGCAGTGAAAGCAAAGATTATAGAAAGTCAAAATAAATGCCAAGCGTGCTACTGCTCAATGGCCATTAGACTGTACAAATGTTTTAGTGTTCTTTCCACATCAGCTGCATTTACAAGCATACTGTGGTGCAGCTGTGTTCAATGTTACAGCAGACCAACACACCAAATACATGCCTGCTATACCGTGAAGCACACGTTCCACCTGACTGGACGTGTGTCTGGACTCATGCAAATGATTGCATTAGGAAATAAAGCCACGCTGAGCATGAAAAGCAAACACAGCTTGCTAAAAACAACAGAGCTGAGTCGCGGAGAGACCTGTCAGCCTTACCTGGCTTGGTTTAGTTCCTGCTCCACAGCTGGTCACTGGAGTCGAGTTAGTATTAGAACCTTCTTCTAATGTGGTGACAATAACTTCTTTAATTTCCTCCGGAGCCTCACAAACCTCCAGCACCTGCAATACATCCCCTGCCTCCAACACTGCTGGTGTCTGCATCTTGAAATCCTCGCCTACCGAACCTAACCTTGTCCCGTTACTCAGTTACTGCTCTTTCTTCCCCTCATCCATCTCAGACTGCTATTGTGTGTATGTGACCTCCCTGACTCTCGCCCGATCTGCAGCCCAGCCCTTCGCTTTATCCGTCTTTATATAGAAATCTCTCCCATGGTGCCTCAGGAGGTATTGTATGGGACTGTGTGCTCACTTGCCACATAATGTAAGGGGCTTTATTGAGGAAGACAGAGAGTGAGGGACCGCGAGGAGCAGGAGAGAGGAAGAGAAGCTGGGAAGTGGGGGAGAGAGGAGCCATTTGCTTGGGCTGTCTTGACAGCAGCAGGGATGGAGGGGGGATAAAAGGGATTGATGGGTAGAGAAAGAAGGGAAGAGAGGAGCAGAAAGAGGAGTAGACGAGCACAATAAACAAATATCTGAGCCTACTGATGATGGCAAACAAATAGCAACAATTAGATGCCAATGCCATCCACCCAAAGATATGTTTCTCCCACTCCTTCCTCCCTCTTCCCCTCAAGGCGTCCTCTCTCATCATCCTCATTCTCTGCTCATCTCTTGCCTCAGCACCACTCTCCGTCTATTGCTTCTGACCCAGTGAGCACTGTGGTGTCACCGAGCTGCCACTGGCATGTGTGTCAATGTGTGAGAGAGTGCATGTGCGCAAAGTAAAACAAAACGAGTTTATCCAACCGACTGATGGCATGTCTTAAAAATAAAGGTTGGGTTAGATTCTAAATATTTTTGAATGCACAAATAAAAAGATGAACAACTCTTAATAACAAGTGTTTTGTATGTCCTAAAAAATCAGACTCATCTTATTCCTCTTCTCTGTTGTGCAAATGCGAATATTCACCAGGGCAACACATGTGTATTAATACACAGCTGAAAATACCGACAACGCTGTCTCCTGCTTCAGTAACTCTGAATACAGTTACACTTAGCTGCCTCTGAGCTATTAAATAGAATATATATACAGTATATATGAAATTTAAAGATAAAGCTAATGACTAAAGAATGACGTGTGTGTCTCTCAGAATGACGCTTGTGCTGTACTTTGTAAGTAAGTAAATAAAATTTATTTATATAGCACATATCACAGATAAAAATCATAAAGTGCTTTACAATAAGATCAGACATACAAGTTAAAATTAATTAAAAGCCTGTTTGTATAAAAATGTCTTCAGCTGCTTTTTACTTTGGCTCTCTTGCGCAAAAAATGTCACAAACTGCAGTTCCTCAAAAGGCCACTTGAGGCTCGCTCTAAAAGTGAGTGATACTCTATAGACCTCCATGCTAAGACACCCAAGTTTAGAGGAGAAGTGTATGGGCTCAAAATGTGGTCATAAATATTTTGTACTTGTAAAAAAGATTTGTATGGGTAAAAAAAGATTTGTGTGTGCGTAAAAAAGATTTGTATGTGTAAAAAGAATTTGTGTGTGTGTAAAAAAGATTTGTATGTGTAAAAAAGATTTGTGTGTGCGTAAAAGATTTGTGTGTGGACTTAGCCCAAAAAAACCCCTGCAAGTTACAAGTACGAATTTTGACCCTATTTTTCTTCCTTTCATCTGATTGGTCAATGTCATGTCAATCACAAATGTAACAATCCAATCAGAGAACAGATGGGTTTGGCTGTCGGAGGGGCGCTTTTTTGAACTGCAGGTCCTTGAAGGGTAATACAGTTTGAAGCTGGAGGATCTCTATATAAATATCAGATAGCAGCTAGGTCCCCTAACTTTCAGCAGCTGTTGAAAGGATAAAGTTGTGCTATATCAGTGGTTAGAAATACCATTATTACTTTAGGATTAGTTTAACACAAAGTCAGGGCTGACCCGGGACCATTGCTGTGAGTCACAGTGCGCAGCATAAAAGTCCTTTCACATCGGACGCAGGATGTGCTGCTAATGCTAACTGCTAACTAAAAGCAAAGGATCCAGAATTTGTTGCGCTGGCTGCTGGGCTCTGTGGGTTTTTGCAGCAGCTCTACCTGTACTAGATGCACCTGCTCCTTGTCTTTTCTATCTCTGACTTTATGTCCTCTACAAGAGTTTCTGTTTTTTTTTGCTGGTTCTTCAAATGTTCAATAAAAACATGTATGCTAATTCATAACGAAGAAAGCTTTGTAATGAAGACTGTCATTTCCAAAACACTGCCCGCCCCCACCCGGCGGTCCGCAGTGCTGTTGAAAAGGCTGTGGAAGTCCCTATATTAAACACGTAGTCCTGTGACACAAAAATCACCAAACTCGGACGACCACAGACTGTTTTCCTTCGTGGTGATGAAGGAAAACACTGGGTTGGCATGTAAAAGGTCATTTATTCCCTTCAAAGACCTGCAGTTCAAAAAAAGCGCCCCTCCGACAGCCAAACCCATCTGTTCTCTGATTGGATTGTTACATTTGTGATTGACATGACATTGACCAATCAGATGAAAGGAAGAAAAATAGGGTCAAAATTCGTACTTGTAACTTGCAGGGGTTTTTTTGGGCTAAGTCCACACACAAATCTTTTTTACGCACACACAAATCTTTTTTACACATACAAATCTTTTTTACGCACACACAAATCTTTTTTACGCACACACAAATTATTTTTACACATACAAATCTTTTTTACAAGTACAAAATATTTATGACCACATTTTGAGCCCATAGAAGTGCCCATTTATGCAGTGTACTACAACAGATCAGTCACACTAGTATATTTTGTTTTAGGCCTGTTTTCTACTAGTGAACATTAGCATCCCAAATGGAGCCCAGAGACCATTTCTGACTGACTAGAAACAGCCTGTTAGGAGCATACTGCTGAGCCATGGTCTGATGTGACTCAGCTTTAAAAACACTCATACTGCAATGACTTTTTGACAGTGACACACAATGTGTCATCATACTACAGCTTAAAAAAGATAATCGTTAAAATAAAGAATACAAAACTAATCTAAAGCAATAGCAAATCAGGCAAGAACAAGTTTGCATGTTTATTCAAAGTTCACCTCTCTGTGCTATTAAACTTCCTCAAATGGGCAAAGGCAAAAGAACCATGGACCTAAGCATCCTAAAAGAAGAAGAAGAATCCTGCCCACTCACTAAAGGCATAAAAACCACCAAAACACCCCAAAAATCATCTTCCAAATCTACAGCAGAAGAGCACGTCTTTTCCTTTCTCTTTCCCCACCCATGCAGCTCACAACAAGCACAGACGCACACACACAAAGCTCTGGGATAACCATGAAGCTCTCTCACAGGACACGGAGCCAGGTGGCACTCACCAGAGAGTAGGGATCCAAAACACCAGCCCAAGCACTCCGCCTGTTCCAGGAACCTGACATGGTTTAGAGTCTGTGGCAGTGAAGCTACCTGTGCTGTTTTTTGTGTCACTCTGACCGTGCTGAAGCTCGAGCTGGGGGACAGCTGAGATCATAAAGCAGCTGCTTTTAATTGGACCGAATAAACCAGGCTGCAGGGAGGGTGAGCGAAAGGTGAAAGAGCGGGAGGTGGAGGAGCAAGTTGTGGATTCTGACAGAAGGTGATGAAGAAGGGAAGCGTGCAACGTCAAAGAGCTGGCTACATCGAGAGAGATGCATAAGGAACCCTAGAGGAAAGCATTATAAGGTGATTACTGGGCTAAATGTGTGTAAGCTATGAAGGGTGTGCAAAGATGTGAGGTTCTTTCCCCTGACCTGCACATAAACATGTAAAATGATACCTGGCTCCATGTGCTCTCTCCATCAGCTTTGAAAGGAAGGTGCTAATTCTCAAAGAATGCTTTACGGTTTAAACATATCACATTTCTTCTGTTTGACACCTCATACAATGCAGCTCCGCAGCACACTCCTAAGCTGCACAGCTGCCATGCCACACTGACCTCAGCTACTCCAATCCACCACTTACTGCATACTACACACTCCAATATCCAGTCACGTGCAACAATAACAGCAGCATAAACTGACACAATTTCTCACACAAGCAAAACATGATCGCGTCCAGTGTCATTTCACAGCGCACTTCCCATCGACACTGTATGATACCACTCTTCGCCACCTGAAAATTTCAATGCACTTGGATAAAGTTGGACTGTATTTGCCACATTCCCATGAAAACATACAGCCTGAGGCTCTGGCCTCGCTCTTCGAGAGTGTTCAGTTCAGGTATATCGCCCCACCCTGGTGATATAAAGCAGGGCTAAATCAGTTTGATATCTGGATCCAGTATCAGTCTGCGAGGGACTCAGAAAAAGAAAACAAAAAACTAGACTGGTTACCTCTGCCAATCAGGGCTTTCGTACTGTTTAGTGTGTCATTCCTTCTGGGTTAGGGTCTTCAGGGTCAACTTAACCATTTCTTTATTGAAAGCTGACAAAAAGCCTTATAACTTAAAAAAAACTACAGGGTGGGCCATTTATATGGATACACCGTAATAAAATGGAATTGGCTGGTGATATTAAAGTCCTGTTTGTGGCACATTAGTATATGTGAGGGGGCAAACTCCTCAAGATGGGTGGGGACCATGGTGGCCATTTAGAAGTCGGCCATCTTGGATACAACTTTTGTTTTTTCAATAGGAAGAGGGCCATGTGACACATCAAACTTATTGGTAATGTCACAAGAAAAACAATGGTGTGCTTGGTTCCAACGTAACGTTATTCTTTCATGAGTTATTTACAAGTTTCTCTTTGTTCACAGCCATTGACATGTCGAAGAGTTTAACACGTGAGGAGCGGATCGAAATTGTGTTGATATCTGGTGAATGCAGTAACCGGGTCATTGCAGCAGATTTCAATGCAAGACACCCTACGAGACCACCCATCTCCCATGCTAAAGTTAGCAAACTGCTTGCTAAGAAACTGGTTCAGTGTTGGATTTGCCAAAATGTGGACGCAAGAAAACTGTCACTAATGAAGAAACATCAGTGGCTGTCCTAGCTTCATTCAGCAAGAGCCCACAGCGTAGCACTCGTCGCATGTCACTGGAGAGTGGCATTAGTCGAACATCCCTTCGGCGGATATTAGCTACTCACAAATGGCACCCTTATAAACTCCAGCTACTGCAGCATCTCAACGAGGATGACCCAGATCGGCGCACAGAATTTGTAGGATGGGCAAAACAAAAATTGGAACAGGACCCTCAGTTCACGCAGAAGATTTTGTTCAGAGATGAGGCAAACTTTGATGTGAATGGTGAAGTTAACAAACAAAACCACCGCTATTGGTCTGACACTTACCCACATTGGATGGATCCCTCCAAGACTGTTGGACCAACAAAAGTGATGGTTTGGTGTGGTATATGGGGTACAACGATAGTGGGTCCATTCTTCATCAATGGAAACCTCAAGGCCACTGGATATTTGAAATTGCTACATGATGATGTGTTTCCCACTTTATTCACTGAAGCTGGCACGTTCCCTGAGTTTTTCCAGCAAGATGGTGCACCACCACATTATGGGTGCCAGGTCCGAGCATTCCTAGATGAACAGTTTCCTGGAAAGTGAATTGGTCGTCGTGGGCCAGTTGAATGGCCCCCAAGGTCTCCCGATCTGACCCCCTTAGACTTTTATCTTTGGGGTCATCTGAAGGCAATAGTCTATGGTGTGAAGATACGAGACGTGCAGCACCTGAAACTACGGATACTGGATGCCTGTGCTGGCATTTCTCCTGCGGTGTTGCTATCAGTGTGTGAAGAGTGGGAGAAGAGGGTTGCATTGACAATCCAACACAATGGGCAGCACATTGAACACATTTTATAAGTGGTCAGAAACTTGTAAATAACTCATGAAAGAATAACGTTACGTTGGAACCAAGCACACCATTGTTTTTCTTGTGACATTACCAATAAGTTTGATGTGTCACATGGCCCTCTTCCTATTGAAAAAACAAAAGTTGTATCCAAGATGGCCGACTTCTAAATGTCCACCATGGTCCCCACCCATCTTGAGGAGTTTGCCCCCTCACATATACTAATGTGCCACAAACAGGACTTTAATATCACCAACCATTCCCATTTTATTACGGTGTATCCATATAAATGGCCCACCCTGTACAAGTGTGGCGTGTATTGTCAGCTTACAGAAAGTACCATATAAAGACCTCTGACCTCTCCCCGAAGGGCAATTGATTGATCTGAAGTGCAAAGTGATAATAATGCTCTATAGAGTTATTTAAAACTATGTTTCCTATTGCCATTGTTTCCACTGACAACATATAAGAAATGATATATGGAAACTCTATCACGTTACTTTGGACCTCTGACCTCCTCTTCAAGGTCAAATCTTTAAAATTATGCTTAAATTCTACTGCCTTTGTTTGTATTGGTAACATTTAGAAAATGATCCTGGTGTATGGACATTCTAAATATTATATTATGGTTTGTATCCAAATATTACGTCACATGTGACCTCTGACCTTCCCTCTTTCAAGTTGTCCCCAATACCCGTTATATCTTATAAAGAGAATGTGCTGGCTAGTTAGTGATAAATAAACTGCAGCATAATATTATAATAAGCTCAGGTTATTTACAAATCAGTACTTTATTACCCATTACCTACTTGTGCATAATGTCCGTGTAATCACAGTAAACATGTGTTGAATATACGCAAAATACAATAAAGGGTCAGCAGTTTGGCGGCGATCCATGCTTTCCACCACAACAACTCGTGCTTGTTTGTTTGCACCAGTGTGTGACTTCCTCTTATGACCCGCTCTCTCATTGGAAAGCTTTTATGCACTAACAGTGACACCTGTGTCACACCTCCTCCACTCTGTGTACACCCAAGGAAACTGAAAGCAAAGACGGGAGAAAGAACAGTAAAAAACAGCAAAGACTCTCACACTAAGCTCAAATAAAACAAGTGTATATAAACTGAGTGAGTAACATGAACAAAAACACATATCATGCCTCCGCCTGCTTAAAACTCCAGTTATGCTTTCCAAAGCACTTCTATGTAAACCTCCCTTCTTTTATACTTCCTGTGGTGAGGCATCACAGACACAGCCATCGGAAACTTTACCGCTGGATCGCGAGGACATCCCTGCCCGGAGCGATGTAGTGCTCTGTCAGCCAAGACTCTGATTAAGTCTCAGCAGTGAAGTAATGAGCGCAGTGCTGCACTGTGAGACTCTGACATCAGACTGACGCATACAGACGAGGAGTGGGGGGCATATGTGAGACAGCAGACCTGCGCAACGAGCACGCGCACAGGGATTTGTACTGAGCCTTGCTCTCAGTAGAATTGGTTGCCCTGATTACTCAAACTAAAGCCAAACACTCCCCGCCCCGTCAGCAGCGCTACTGCAGGCCACGGCATGAATAAGACATGAAGAGCTAAATACTAAGAACGGCTGTGCTGTGTGGCAAATCCTGTTATCTGTTAAAATAAGACACAGTATGCAGATGAAAAAAACAAACAGCCGCGCATGCATTCTCCTGCAAACAAGTCTCGCCACAGGAAAAGTGCATGTTTGCAGTTGACATCCTTTCCAGTCATCTGGTGAAGCGGCACACGTGATGAGCTCCACTTGTTTCACACGGTTTGGCTAAAACACTAAACGCTCTCACGTAAACAAAGGCTAAATCCTAAATAATGTATTTGACAGTTTGACCTTTAAAAGTAAAACAGAAGAATTCAATACTGACTCCTTCGTATTGCCATTTTATCACCATCTTGATCCACCAAAGTAGTTTTGAAGATGTTTAGGACTGAACCCACTGATAAAGAACACCGTATGCACAGAGAGGCGAGTGTGGATGAAGTAAAGGGCTCTGTCCTCTGACTCCATGCGACATCAGACATTATAAGCTGCCATCATCGACTAAACTGAGCAGTTACTCTCTTTTCTCTCGAGTAGCACACAGCACACAGTCTGCTCGCGATGCGTTTGGACTAGTGGAAATGTAGACTGCATGGAGCCTTGAGGAGGCAGGTCACAAGGCTCCATTGCCTCAGATGAAAGCATTTCTCGCTAGTATTAGTGGTTTTTCTGTTTCAGTAAATGACAGAATCAATTTTAAATCAGTGCCTTACCAATGTTACCATCTTTTTTAAAAACATTCTTACATGACCTCCAACAAATTTGTTTCTGAAAAAACTAAAAATATGGAAAATTTATCGTTGTGCGTGGCCGCACAGACAAGGTCCATTATGTTTTAGTTTTCCAATGATGACATTCCTCATTGCAAACTCTTATAATCTCACGGTCTATAATTAAAAAAAAAACCCCTGAAAAGCAGAGTGTTAATGGATTCTGAATGTAAGCAGTCAATGCAAATTTCTGTTTAGTGTGAATTTCTGCCAGTAGATGATGTGAGATTTTCATCAGTTTATTTCAGGTAATTTCATCACAAACAATGTGACCCGTTCAATCACAAACTCACTGCAGACTGATTGCGGACTAAGTTTTACTTCATCTTGAGACACCAAAGATGTTTTAAAGGTGGCAAATTTCCTCAAGTTGTCCCAGACCTGGTCTTTGTCAAGTTCATTGTACGCTATTGCAGTAATTGCAGTAGTACCACAGTCTCCAACTACTTTTTCCTAGTGTGACTGTAGCACAAGGGGTCACCAGTTTTTCCATCAAGATGCACAGATGCTACATTTAAACCTTCAAATTTTAAAAGGGCTTAAACTGCGATGAAAAGAAATCATAGTCAATTAATAGTCAATTAAAATTCAATCTGATTTGACCTTTTTTTAACAAGTCTACAGCTTATTAGGTTTGTAAAAAGCACATCAACATTATTCACTTACTAACACGTTAGACCTGTGTCTCTCTATCCTGTGCAACTGACATAATTTCATGTCCGACCAAGCCACGAAAAAGCATAACAATGAGTCACCATCACTGCCTATGGGAAAATAACCATCTGCTCTTACTTGCACTTTGCAACTCTGGAATGTGATATTTGCATCATGTTTACTATGGCTGGGGCAAAACACAAAACAGGAGTAGAAGTATTTCCTTCTTTAAAAGCTTTGTTGGATAATTTGCTTTTAAGATGCTAACAAGCAACCGCAGAACAGAAGCGAAGCTGTTTCGTAGCAATCAGAAGAAATCAGGAGAGGCCGCTGCTCCCTCTGACAACATGATTACAGCAGTGTTTATGCACATTATGAAGCAGCTGTGAGTAAATGACTTAACAAGTTATTCATACTGCATTATGTTGCCATGCAGTGAATAAAAACTAAAAGCAAGGACAGGGATTAAACTGAGAAGTGATGCATGCTGTTTAGTAGAGGGATGTATCACTACTACTAATACAACCGAAACTCTGTAAATACATCCAAACAAACTCGTTTCCACCATTTATAACACAGCACGTTCAGAAGAATGCTGATAAAAGTAATGAACCTGAGTTTAAATGTGCCCCACTGCAGGATTTAAAAGGTTTTTGTAATTATTATGCAATTATTAAAGCAATAATGACGTTATTACATCGCAGATGATGTAATAATATTTTTGTCTATCAGCCATTCCAGAAACAATATTTCTGTGCAATAAAGTACTTAACTACAACTATTTCTACTCATCTGTCCTCTTCATTCTGGATCACAAAGACCACACAAAACAAGAAAACAAACCGGCTGTTACTCAGTGTCTTCCACTGTGACTAAGAAGTCGTGTACTGCTCAAGTGCTACCTGGAATTTCATGTCTCGACATGACAGCTTGCAGCCAACCGGCCCAGTTTACACAGAGCTATCTGATCTACCGACCTTTTATCTGAATCCAAGCAACATAGTCAAATGTCTGGCTGGTACGTGAAATTAAACATGAGTCAGTAGACTTTCTGTTAGACACAAACAAACCAAAGGCCAGATGGTTCAGTGTATAGTACCAGATGTTTAGCAAACATTTTAGCTGGTGTAACCTATGATGTTGCCTACCTTATACTTATCTTGTATCAAATAATCCATCACATAATCCATATTTTGAGCTTGCAATCATGGAACTCCCAGTCAGCATGATTTCTGAGGCAACACTTTTGAATTTTGACAGTCAAAAGCTTAGCTTCCAGCTTAGCTGCTGCATGGGCTTGGCCTAGACCATTTCAGAGGGGGCCACTGAAAGCGTCTACCAACCCAGTGCTGGTGGATTTCATGAACTGAGCCAGCGCCTGCCGTTTGCCTTTAATGAAGTAGATTTATCAGAGTTTCGCCATCGAGAGAGGAAGCCTGCTGCATCCATACCCTGTTGCAGATATTTTCAGAAACAGGCTTCCGGAAAGTGACGGCCCAGATCTCGACATAAATGGACTGGCCCTCCTGGCTTTTGCCCTGAAATACCAGATGGCCTGTCCCAGCCCAGGCTGATAAACACAATTATCATTCCAGCTCATTCTGAGTGCGAGTGATAAGTCTCCTGTGCTCCAAATCCTACATATAAATCACAGCAGCAGAGCCCTCCGTCAAACTTATAGCAACACTGTTGAGAGGTCATCTATGGTGAATGTGCTGAACGTGTGGAAACTAAGCTGTGAATCAAAAGTGTGAGAGGTTTGTGAAGAAGCGTGGTAGTGACTGTGCAGTGCCTTGTGTTTGCAGCAGGTCGTACCTGGACTTGCTCCCCCCGTACAGCTGTGTCGCCTAGCAGCGGCTCTGCAGGCGGCGTGTTAATCGTTACAGACTTCTCCGAGCGGCTGTCTTTGCTGCGCGACTTGTGCCGGTCCCGGCTTCGCTCTCTGAAAGAGAAAGTAAAAAGCAAAAATCACGATCAGTGAGCGCATTGTATGGTCTTTGCATTCCAATATAAATCGCCTTGAGGCGGCTGTTGTTGTGATTTGGTGCTATAGAAATTAAACAGAACAACAAGGAATTTGAAGACATTCTGGTTTTTTAGAATTCAAGTGCATGCAGAATGAGCATAAAGCTTAAATATCTGAATCACTGTCCATGAGGTCTTCCAACCATGTCAGCTGCAATATAAGCGCTACAGTAATCCGGTATAGAGCGAGAGCGGCAGGTCTCTCCATCCTCCACCCAGCATCACCACCACCACATGGCGCCGAGCCCACTCTGCAGCCCCTTTAATCCCTTATCCGTCTCCTTTCCCCTAGGCAAACACACATTATGCTCTAATTTTAGTAACACTTCCAGATTAAAATACAGTAAATACAGTACAAATAAACTGCTTTGTTCAGCTTTTATGTGAGCAGTCATATGCTTGAGAACCTTTGCTGGACAATGAATGAGACTGACAAGACCAGAGCCGAGGCAAGGCTGTCGGATCTAACCTAGGTATGAAGATTTAGCAAGATTACTGACTGAATATGCAGGCAAATAAAGAAGAAATTACATGATTTTTCTTGTCTTCCCCTTCTTTTAAAGACAGAAGGCTTGTTCTTGATGCTGTATTCTTTGTCATGCTAAATGTTAATGAGTTTCCTGCAGTCTCTAAGCTTGTTGTTTCCTCGTAATCACTTCTTTTGCAGGAGCAGCACTGGAACAGAAGTGTAACAAATCTAATTTCCACAATGGAGAAGGCTTTTGTGTCCTGCTTTCTATTAAGACACACAAGAACACAAGCAGTCCTTTTGACACCCACATGAACTGATCCTTCTGACCTCTGATGTTTATTTACATCAAATGCGGAGAAACATTAGCATTAATTTAGCAAGTGTATATACTATAAAACCAAAACAATGACCTAAAAGATCCTCAATTGGCCTGCAGAATCAACAGGAACTGCACACTTTGGATTCTACATATTTATTTGTTCTGATATTAATATGAAATATTGATGCGATCAGCTTCAATCTTTGCTGTCACACATTAACCATCACCATCAACCTTACAGTGACCTATGCAAGAAAAACTCAAGTGACCCTTGAACACTACTGTCACACAATAACCATTCATATTCATAAAGTACAGGATATCCTGCCTCTGGTAATGGAGGAAGCCGTATGACTGACAGCAGTGGAACTGTTATGGTCCAGCAAGAGCTGCATTAGATCCAAGTGTTTTCATTAAAGGGTGTAGCCCAGTCTGCCTTCCGCCTCTATTCTTGCCCTTCCTTTTTAAATATGGACTCGCTTTCCTGCAGAAAATCACGAGAGCGACGAACATTTCAAACCTGCACCGAGTGAGAGAAAGCTCATTTTCAATAGCCTGCAGCAATCCAGTTCACAAAGTGACTGACATGTTCTTATCTAATAAATCCAGGAGATTAGGAGGTGAATTTAAGCCTTTAAATATATTACCACTATCATTATTACTTTAAATATTATTACAACTAGTGTCATTGCTGTGGTGATGGTTATTCCAGAGGGAGCGCTCATCAGTCAAACGTCAGCGCTGATTATGCTTATTAATTGGAGAGAAAAGCTGTAGAGGAGGAAGCAGGGAGGAGCAGCAGGGCTCACAAAGCAGTGATCCTATTTCAAGGTCACAGTCAGAATAATAAGGAGGTCTGGGAGACAAGTAAGGAGAAGGTAGCAGCTACAAAAGAAGAGTGGAAAGGAGCAGAAAGTCACATTAAAAGCAAAATAAAACAAAAAAACTATGCTAACTAGTCACGTAAACGGGCTTACCACCTAGAGAAGTAATCAAACATTTCTTCTACTGAAAAAGAAAAGAATCATTTACACAATTATAATAATCACTTTATTTTACTTATTCAGAAAACCTTCACATCCACTCCTAAAACAGACCCCCCCCCCCCCCCCAAATATGTCCCCAGTCACACATGTCTGCCAGTCACCAACCATCTGGCAACTTCTGTTAATGGGGAAAATTCCCCAACCGTTTAGTCTTATTGAAAACACATTTTTAATTCAGATTTGATAAACACATTTTCAAAAAAAGAAATAAGTAAACAGAACAAAAAAAATCAAATTAACAATATATTTTCTTGATATTTAAAATCAAGATTCCACTCCTTTTCCTATGTCTCCATGTCTCCAATTAGCCTTTCTGTGACTCTTCTTGGCCTTGGAGAAAAAGTAATGCAAATTAATAATGCAATGTGATGTAAGGAGCTCTCTGTTTGGTTAGAGAGATGATGATGAAGATGGCTGACCGGGTTTTTCTAGGTTGCTGCTTGTGTCAATAGCTCTGCACTGCTAAGAAGCTTTTAAGAACATTTTGCCTTGACATTAACTGAAGAGAGCCCCGATCTTGAAGTGTGCACTTTGTGGAATCACCTGACCATCTGCTGAAGATAACACGCAGATGTGGCTAAGACTAGCATCGCTGCATGTAGCCATACTCTTTAAGACTCATGTTAGCTTGGGAAAAGATTACATCCCATCAGTACTAGTGGGCTGCCATTTTTAGTAAGCTAATCTGCTCCTTTTAAATGAAGCCTGAATCAGCTAGCACAGTTAAAACAATAGCTATAACCTACAGCCTTTAATAATAATTAATTATGGAAACACTGTCTGTAAACAGTCTCAGGAGTCCACCTGTTACCACATAACCTTCTGATACCTACGATTTAAAATAATTGAAAAAGAGTGATTACAATGATACCGATCAGTCCATCATTCCCTGTATTATTGTTGTCTGAAGCTAGACTATATGTGAGACTACATGCGCAGTTTTATTTTTTACATGACAGCCATCTTTATGAATGCAGTTTGTAAAATCCCACAACACATTTATACACACATATATTCATGTATTTATAATTGCTCTTATTATATATTAAATTGTCAAATAATTAATTGTTTTTTTTAATATCTAATAAGTAAAATACATTAAACATTCATTTGTAACTGATTTGACTAATAAATAAATAAATTTATGACATAAGCAATTATTAATTCATGAATGCTTTATTTCAAATGTGTGTTACTCTATGGTAAATCAGACTGACTTGGAATTCTCAGTTTTCAGTTTACATCTGTCTCTTTACAGTTTCCTTTGAGCTTCACTGCAGTTTGGAGAATAAATGGTGAGTGTTTGCAAATAAGTTGGTGTCTTCCATGCAAATTACAGGAAACTGTGGTTTCTAGTGACCAAAGCAAGGAGCTTTTTGGTGCAACTGATTTTCACCTAATGACAGCCAGCAACCTCCAGAAACCACTCGCCAGCCGGTTGGGATTACATATGTTTCCTAGCAACCAGAAAAATTGAACTTTCGAGTTGTGAAAAACTGAAACCAAATTCCGAGAAATCATTTTAGAGAGCTGATTGACCCGGAGCAACGTCTATAGCTGTGTGTCTGATTAAAACAGAATTATTTGACTATTTGTACATCATTGTTACTCAGTAGCAGAGCGTGTTTTGAGCAATAGAACATTTGTCACCAAATGCAGTGATCTGATTGGTCAGATCTGTTTATTCAGATTCTAGAAATTGGGGGGGGGGGGATCATGTTCAGTTTTAAAAAAAAAAAGCAATAAAAGCAAACTAGCTTTATGCCATTAAATTCAGTTAACCACATCTCACATTCAGCCAGTAAAATCAATCACACTGGTGGAAATAAGAAGCTGTTTTGAAGACATTCATCTGAATATTTCAATTTTGTTTTTCACATTTCTGAAACTCCTGTACAGAGCAACAAAAAACCCTGGCCCTCAACCGATAATGTCAGTTAAACCCCAGAAACTGAACAAAAAGCAATTAAAAATGCAATAAAATATGCAATTTGCAAAGTAACACAGAGGCAAGCAAGCCTGCGGACAGCCCAGGAAGTGGTTTAGCAGACTGGCCTACCAATCTGTGTACCAGCCTCTCCCCTCCAGCACATTTTCTCATTCCCCCTTCAGCAACATCCTGGGATTACTGTACTGTATGGATACCTCCTCCCCCTTTGTCTCTCTTACCACATCCTCTTCCTGCCTCATTAGCATGCAGCTGGCTCACTGATATTCCAAAATTGTGCTGCTATGATTTGATTAATGGGATTTGACTTGCAGCGTGTATCCCTGAAAAGGGTGTGGCTTTTTGGAAAACTGACAATGGATGAGGCAGAGTCCTGCCAGTTTGTCTCTGGAAGCAGTATTTCCCTCCAACACCTGAGGACGAGTGTGTTCTCCACCTCACACAGAGGCTAGTGAAAAAGTACAGCCAACTAGGGTGGCATGCCAAACTGTCTGTGGACCAATTTGTCCTCTCTTTGGCTGGCAGAGTAACCCACACACCTGTGCGGCACAGAGCTTTGTGTCAACACAGCAATCTGAGCCAAAGCACTAGTGTGCAGATCAGCCACCACCAACAGCGACAATGGTGACACAAGTCCAAACCAGCACATCACACACTGAGCTAGCAGTGGTGTGAGCAAACAATCACCACTCTGTCTTACGTGAACTTGGATTTTCATTCAAACTGACACACAAGTCCCAGAAACTTCATTTCCAAAGAACTAATGATGACCAAAATCCCCATGGGAAACAAGGTTTTCCAGCTAATTGTGACCGCAACTGGTCATGGTTTGTGGCTGCCCCTACCCATTCCAGAATCACCGAGCGCTTGTTTATAGGAATCATCTGATTGTAAGAGTTCTCTCTCTCTCTAATACTGCACAGTCTTTATCTTACATGAATCACCTTGAGGCAGTTGTTGTGAACTGATACCATATAAATACTTGATCTGATGTTTTCACAGCAGCTTAAAAGGTCAAGAAAGCCTCGGAAAAACGTTTACGGGCATATCCATAGTCTAAAATTCCCTTTGAACATGTTTTAGTTGGGAAATAAAGCCCAGACTTTGAGGTCAGTTTATTGGGGGTCAAACAACCCAAACAAAACAGTGAGAAAGGATGAACATCGATGCCTTTCTCAATCCTGATTGCAGGTCTGATTCTTTAGCAATCCCTTGTTAATTCCTTATGAGAGGGGGGGAAATATAAGGTATTCAGCATCTGAATCTACACCTATTTATTATCTGTGAGTTTTAACACAGTGTAAAAACAGAGCAAAAGTCTGTCTGCTGAAATCTCTCTTTTTTTTTTAGTTCTCAGCCATAAAAAAAGACAGTACATGGTGCTCAGATCAACATATTGTTGCCTAGACACGCCTGAATTCATTAAGCTTCTTGGTAGCTATATTACTTAACCATAAGCTTACCATTAGATGATTCTGAAGATTGTTGGCCTCCTGTTTAATCGACAAGGTAATGAGTCACAAGAAGCCTCTGCTGTGCTGTCTAAACCTGAGCTGAAGGGGCACTAAGTGAGATAAGTCTTTGTGTTTCTCCGATCCAATCTTAACCTTCCAGTTGAAACAAAAAGTAAACCGCTCTGCTTTAAGAATAATATCATGCAGGAACCTTTGAATGGTATTAAAACTATGACTTAATATTAGTTGAAATGACTCTGTCCTGTGTGAATACTGTGTGCTGCTCTGTAATTGGAGTTACAGCAATCAAAAGAACCAATTTTACACATGAACAGCTGCTAATATGTGATTTGCAAGTCTATAGTCATTTAAATGCTTAAAATTGAATAAGTGAAGGAGCCTAGCTCTGGAGAAGTTCTGAGAGCAAAACTGAAGAAAGTTAAATTAGCTCTGCATCAAAACTCCACGCTCTGAAAGTATGAGAGCAGAAGCTCTTTAGGGCAGAGCTGCAGCAGCTGCAATTATTATATTTGCAGGTAAAAACACAAATTGTTAGGATTTACTTAGAAGCAGCCTATTTTGAGTAGCAATTATTATGGATTGCACCAGTTGGAAAAATGGTGATTCAAGTACTGCAATCTACAAACACGTTCAATTCATCTCAGTTTAGTTTTATTTATATAGCCCCAAATCACAAGTTACATTGCAAGGTAAAGTCCCAACAATAATACAGAGCAAACCCCAACAAACAAGCACTTTGGCGACAGTGGGAAGGAAAAACTCCCTTTTAACAGGAAGAAATCGCGGGCAGAACCAGGCTCAGGGAGGGGCGGGGCCATCTGCTGCAACCGGTTGGGGAGAGAGAAGCAAAGCAAAGCTTTGGATAGCTAAACCTGTGCATGTGCATAATTTGGTTGTTTCACTGCTAATGTCATGCTCTAAATACAGAAATACACAAATTTACTAGAAGCAAGTAAGAAATTGGTGTCTTCAGCATGTTTTTGGCACAAAAACATGGCAACAGCAGATCTGCAGACAGACCTGCTGCTGCAATTATTGGAGGGACAGGGGAATGTATTGTTGACAACACCAATAGAAGATGTCTTGCAACAGGAAGGGGTAAAAAGCCAGCAATGAGGGCAATCGTGGCTCAAGAGTTGGGAGTTCGCCTTGTAATCGGAAGGTTGCCGGTTCGAGCCCCGGCTCAGACAGTCTCGGTCGTTGTGTCCTTGGGCAAGACATTTCACCTGCCGCCTACTGGTGTTGGCCAGAAGGGCCGATGGCGCGATATGGCAGCCTCGCTTCTGTCAGTCTGTCCCAGGGCAGCTGTGGCCCTCCACCAGTGTGTGAATGGGTGGATGACTGGGTGTGTAAAGCGCTTTGGGGTCCCTAGGCGGGACTAGCTATACAAATACAGGCCATTTACCATTTACCAATGAGGGGGGAAAAAACTCCAAAAATCCTGCAACTTCTGTTACTCAGACTCTAAGCAAATCCCATTCTTCTATTATGTCCTAGCAAATTACACACATGTACCCATATATAAGGATATTGTTCTTATCTGTTATTTGTATGGTTGTATGCACACAAGTAGTGAGCCCACTCCCACATGCTTGCATCTGTTCCTGGCATCAGGGTAATTAGACGACAGCGATCCGAAGCAGCTTCACGCATGGCACCCCTTGGTGTAAAAAGATTACCTTCCCGCGAGAACAGCAAGAGGTTTCAAAGGCAACAATTTAGTTTTTTCTATATTAAATTAGAGGCCAGCCGGTGGCTTTGGCACAGTCACGGTAGGACCGGAGGAGCAGGGAGCGGAATGGCGCCTGGCAGGGATGCCCATATGTCTCTTTCCAATTTGCTGTCACTCACTTGAAAGAGTGCAGCAAAGGAAATAGGAGAACACAGGTCTCCACCACTTTCCTAAGCACTGACCTCTCCCCACTGTCTTTGATTCCATGCTAAGTGAGAGCACTTTTGCTCAGTTTAACTTTGAGCTACAAGGACACATTGGTGCCCTGGGGAATGCAGACGACCAGGGAGCGAGTGATATCCCTGCGCTTTCCCATCCTCAAAGAGCAGCGTTGACTACATTTAAAAAATGGGAGGAGAAAAGGGAAGAAGGGTGATCACAGAGAGCGGGGGCAGCTGCTGCCTTCATATCACGATTGGCCACATGGGAGCAAAATGTTTAATGATGAGGAGAATGAAAGGAAAGAGATAAGGAGGGCAGGGCTGAGGGGGGTGCAGTGTGAAGAGGACAGAGGCAGAAAGTTGCAGACAGCATGACAAATCCCTTAAACAGCAACAGGTGGCAGCTAGAGTGGGAAAGGCAGGCACAAGTACTCCAAAAGATATATGGCAAACAAGCTGGAGGGGACTGTCATTGACCTGGGAGGGGCTGTTATGGAACAGGATCCTGTTCTCCAGTTCTCTACTCTCATCTCCTCTCTGAGTCTCAATGTATCCGCTGAGCCAGTCAGTCAGGCCTCTTCAGCACCTGTCTCCTGCTGCCTTCCTGAGGCCTGTCAACCACAGTCATTTGGCTGCTGACAGACTAATGCGCCTCCAGGAGCTGTGGGCTCCACACATGTTTGGCAAGAGGGACAGACACAGATACACAAAAGGTGACACTACGGAGGTGGACAAAGACACAGAACAGGACAGGAAAACAAATGCTGAGAGTCAGAAAGAAAATCACAAAAGGAAAGTACAACAAATCTACTGATTTACTGAGCCCCCAGAGGCTCCAACAGGGACAAAGTAGTAATACCGTCCTCTCCAAGACATCTGTAAAAATCCTTGCTTCTTCTATCCATCTCCTAAAAACTGATTTTGCTGTTAACATCTACTACATCTATATCTACTAACCAACCAGTAGTAATCGTATCACATCCACTATCACTTCAACTTCACATAATAGGCACCAGCTCAGACATGTTTTACTGAAGGAAATCCTGCAGCCCACACCAACACTTCACGTAAAAGCAGAGTCAGGAAAAACCGTAATAACCAACTGGCAGGACTTACCCATGTCTGTGGGATCCCCGGGAGCGCCCCGAGTAGTAGGAATATCCCGAGTAGGTGGACTCTGTATCCATGGTGATGCAGTCCTGCTGAGATAGCCGGGCTCAGGGCAACACAGAGCCTGCTCTACTCAACCGCCAGCAGAACGGAGCAGAACCTGGTGTGCTGTCTTGTCGAGCTAGAGGTGATCGATTAGATCGCTCAGGAGGATGACAGAGGTGTCAGCTGTCAGCAGTCAGGCTTGAAAGCGACCCTGGGGGCGCCCGGTAAGGAAACATTAACCTGCAGAGTGGAAGGAGGGGACAGGGGGAGACAGGAAAATTTAAATTCAAAATGTTAAGTCTCTGGAAAACCTGTCCACATCTGTTGGCGATAGAGACGAAAACCCAAATCAAGCATTCAAGTCACAAGCTTTTTCGCCACATCTATTTTTCCTCTAGTGCATAAATGCTCAGCGTGCCGACGTTTATCTGCAGCTGCATGACAATCACTGCCTCCTAGCTCCAAACCTGCACAGTGACAACACTTCCCATAAAAGGCAGTTCTCAAGAGGTTACACTTCAACTGAGCATTCCAGATAAAAGAAACGCCGCTATCCCGAAGCAATTTGCTCCTATTCCCATTAGACTGGCGACTGTTGTTCTGAGGCAGCCTTAAGTCTGTGACACACAGTAAACAATTTAAGCCCGGCACTGACAAGCTCCGTGATGAATACAGAAAGAGTGCCATAGAGATAAGGCTTATTTTCGAAGGAGACGTCAAAATGAGAATGAGTTGTTGCCAGTTTGGAAGTGAGTCTCAAAGAGCTGTGATAGCACAGGAAATTCACACAAACAGCAGTTTCACCTACATGTCTGTAGATATCTGTAAAATCCTGGCTTGAGAAAAACTGTCAAAAATACTGGTGGCCTCCAGTGCTACCCCTTAGCCTTTTAAGTTAACTCCTACAGGACTTGCTTAATGAGTTACCTCATTTACAAGAAAACCTGACCACCTTGAGGTCGAGGTCACTGAGAACTCTGAGATTTGGAGTCTCATATATGGATCCTGGATTCATATGCAAGACCCCCTTTGTCCTGGTATTTCCTCTGCTTCAATAGCTGGATGCTACAAACACAACTTCGGCTCCTGTTACAATTGTGTCAACCCAGGATTAGACTATTAGGAAGTGAACTCAGGCCCTTGCAGCCTTATAGTATATGCCTCACCAGCTCAACCAAGTGCCCTCAGTGTGGATTTAATAATAAATATAAAGTACAATTATAATTTATCCTGCTTGAACTAGATTGCACAGGCATACCTAATGAAGAAGTCAACAAGTGTGGCTTTAACTAGTAGGAATGCATGGGAAAGGTTGTAGGGTGGTAATGGGTTGTGTGGTGGTAATGGGGATTATCCTGATATAATATAAAAAAAGAAAATGGTCAAACAATAGCAATGGAATTTTTTTTTTTTAAACTGTGAAACTGAAACTGAAAAGTGTCTCATCTGGAAAAGGGTCCAGTAGCGATTAACAGATGGGCTGGTTCTGCTTCTGCAGTGATGCAGGATGCAGACACTGTATTGGTCTGTAATGGTAATCGTGAATGTGAAAGCAAAGTAGTCGATGTACATCCATCATGAGCTTTGTTTAGTGACCAAAAGAATGAGACCATGGATACAAGCAGCAGACATGAGTTTCCTCCAACGGGTGCCTGGGCTATCTCTAAGGCTCTCCCTTAGAGAAAGGATGAGGAGTTCTGCTAGCCACAAGGGTCTCAGAGTAAAGCTGCTACTCCTCCACATTAAAAGGAGCCAGCTGAGAAGGTTTGGATATATGACTAGCATGCCTCCTGGATGCCTTCTTTGTGAGGTATTCCAATCATGTACTACAGGGAAAAGGCCCCAAGTCAGATCCAGGACCTGCTGGAGAGGTGATATTGCTTGGCCCAAGTGTCCCGAGCTGGATGAGGTGGTCGGGGAGAGGGCAGTAAGGTCTCTGCTGACACTGTAAACTGGATTAGTGGTAGAAGATGGATGGATGGATGGATGGGTGGATGGATATACAAACATTGTTCAGGTATATTGATGCCTTTATCCAAAGCCCTCAACAAAACAGTGATTGCATCAATTATAATTCTCAGAATTTCACTGGGTAATCTTCCTCAAGAAGATCACATAGCTCTAAAAATGCTCCAGCACTTTAAAAAAGCAAAATGACAACAAAAACCAATAGATTAAAATCATATACCGGAGCAGGTAGAAGGTTTGAAGGATTCATTACGGGGAATATAAGACGCCTTTTATTGGAATGGTTAGAGTTTGTATTCACAGGTGTGGAGAGTGAGATACATTTGGCTCAGAGTCAGATTAAAAGCACAGTTCTTTTTTTTTTTTGCCTGTCCCGTTTGGATCTTTAGCCATCAGAATTGTTGTCTGAAGGCCAAGAAAGATGCCAAGTGGATTTACTTTACCAAGTGGATCATCATGGCCTTGCCATATTGGTCCATTTGATTGACCTTTATTATAATTATGTATTTATTTTATTTTCGTTTTTTAAAGACGGGACATGACTGGGGGATAGGACAGTGCGAAAGAATGAAAGAAAGAGAGGGAGAGAAAGAAAAATAGAGGGGAGAAGAGATGGTGAGAAAGGGGGGAAGAAAAAAAAAGAAAAGAAAAACAAAACACCTGGATCACCTGTATGGAGATAAAAAACCAGAAGGGAAAACAAACAACAAAGAGCAACATAATAAAAACAACACCATCACAATAAACTAGCTAACAATAGATAACAGTAGATACTTTTGTAATTTCACCTGTTGAGAATGAAAAAAGAAAACAAGCAGAAGAAAACGAGAGCAATAGAATAAACAACATCACGATGATATATGGGAATATAACTGTAAATACTAAATATTATACATTATTGTGCAGCACGTAAGATTGACAGCGCACAGTGTGCTTTGAGGTAGGAGCCAAAAAGGGTGTAGTTTGTGTGTGTGAGCACCCGTGTGCACACCTGTGAGCATGAACGCGCTTGTTTTTAAAATAATAATAATAATTGTGGATTGGATTTATATAGCGCTTTTCAAGGCACCCAAAGCGCTTTACAATGCCACTATTCATTCACTCTCGCATTCATACACTGGTGGAGGCAAGCTACGGTTGTAGCCACAGCTGCCCTGGGGCAGACTGACAGAAGCGAGGCTGCCATATCGCGCCATCGGCCCCTCTGGCCAACACCAGTAGGCGGTAGGGTAAAGTGTCTTGCCCAAGGACACAACGACCAGGACAGAGAGCCCGGGGATCGAACCGGCGACCTTCCGGTTACAGATACGCTTCCCAACCCCCTGAGCCACGGTCGCAAAGGTTCCTTCATGTAATGACCTGCTAGAGGGTTTGGGGAGCCACAGCCCCGTCCACCAGGGCATGAAAGAAGTATGGAGGAGATCAAAACTCCAGACATCCAGAGGCCCTCAGAACACAAGAGACCAAGGAAGACCAACAGAGGGGCAGCCGCGCCACTATCCCGGAAAGAGCTGAGGAGAGCCCCAGATGAGGGGTCACTCAGCAGCCGCGGAGCAGAAGCTAGAGGGGGTTGCAGTGACGTGCCCGTGAGCTCTGCCGGCAGCCAGCTGTGCCAGAGTGACCGAGCCCCAGGCCGAGAGGCCGAGGGCACCCCACCCCCGAAGTGGCCGGAGCAAGCCCCAGGCTCCAGGCCCCGATAAGCAGCCACCAAGGAGTGAGCCGGTGTGTACCTGGACGCCCATCCCCGGACACAAAGAACCACCAGGCTGAGGGCGTCTGCCACTGGTAGGGGAAGTGGTGGGGGATACCTTGGAGGACCTGGGATGTCCCCAGAGAGGTGGCGTCTGATACCCGACCTGACATATGGACACAGACAAACAGGCACACACAGATACAAACATCCTTTCCCACCCTCATGCTCTCATATGCAATTACTCAACACTCACCCAACGTGGAGACAGACATAGAGAAACACTGTACACACAATCACACTCCCCAAGCGTACTCTAAGCCCCGGGTCTAGGTACCCTTGCCCCTGGAGGGGGAAACTGCACCCAGACCCAGGTGGTGTTACCCTTTTCCCTGGGGTGGGGAGAAGCAGACCGCTCCGACTCCGCAGCAGCAGGGAGGCCCCAAATTCCAGACTCCAGTCGGACGGCCAACTTCTCCTCCTAGCCCCCCCGCTCCAACAGGCCGCAGAGAACGGGGGTGTGTGAAGACTCCAAACCTCCCTCCGCCCGCTCATATATAGTGTTGATGCATGTGTGTTCTAAGGTGCCTTTAAAACCCAGGAGGGTTTGAGAGGTGGGCAACGACGCCAGGGGTGAGGTTGTACACCCTGATGGTCTTTTGGATTCCATGTAGCGTGCCCACCCCCAAGATCCTATATGTATGTGTTATGAGAGTGTGAGTAATGTGAATGTCTAAGTTGTGAGATAAAATTGAGGCACAGGCAGCCAGAAGGGGACAGAAGGGGGAGGATGCCTCCCCTGGACCCTGGTGACACATCTTTACCCCAAGGCCCTGCATGTGTGGGTGGTGTGGTGGAGCGGGAAGAGGGAGGCAGCTGGAGATGGGGAGGGAAGGAAGGGAGGGGCAGGTGACCCCTCACTGGGGCCAGCTCCCCCGCTGACCCCAGTAGGCACCCCCATACTCTGCAACCCGCCAGGGAAAGGGGGCCCAGGCCCATCCGGACCGGGGCCCAGTACAGCAGCGCCGCCCGGCCCCACAGAGCCCGGGACAGCCCACCCAACCCCACCTCAGAGAAAACTGCACCCACCCCGTCATCCACTCATCTTCCAGACTATACAAGACAATAGACGCCCAGGCTGAGATCTTCCTCCACCTCTCCTGTATTTCCCCTCCTGCAGAGTGAGTTCCTGAAGAGAGGAGAGCTCCTGCAAGATGTAACAACCTCCCCCACCAGTTGAAGAGCTCCACAGGTGGCTCGATGCACCGGCAGCACCCTGCGCCAGGGCTGGGCCCCCATACACCCACCCACAACACACCAACCAGGACCCAAGCCCCCGAGGCCCAGCCAGAGCCCCAGCCCAGAGACGGAGCGCCCCCAGAACCTCACGCCCGTCCCGGACCCACCCAAGGGCAGCCAGGCTACCAGGTCAGTAACCCACGTCTGTCAGCACAGACCCTCCCCTAGCCCCGCTGCACGCAGCCACGAGGAAACCGTCACCTAAGAGCCAACAGAGCCCTTAATAGGCCATGACCGCTACCCCGGGTTGAGCCCTCCAAGGAAGATACTCCTGGGGAACCCCCCGACGCCCTAAGCCTGTCCCTACCCCCACACCAATCACAACAGCGAAGGTGGGACTAAACTATGACCCTCCACCCCCACTAGGTGATGGAGCTGATCAAAGGAGCCCAGAGCAATTGATCTGATGTGGTGGCAGAGGCTGTATCAAGACTAATGTAATCTAATCTAGATAATTTCTATATTGGTTAGAATTAAGATTATTTTTATTTTTCCAGTTCATGAGGACTGTTTTCTTGGCTATGCATAGGGCAGTGAAAACCATATGGGCTATATTCTTTTCTGTAGTGACATTATCTAAGCTGCCCAACAAACACACTAAAGGGGAAGTTGGAATGTTACATTTCAGACACTTTGATAAGTCTTCACATATCTCGCGCCAAAACTTCTGAACTGGTGGACAGAACCAAAGAGCGTGGATATAATTGTCCGGTGAGTTGGTTTGGCAGTGTGAGCAGTTGTTGGTAGACGTAAAGCCCATCTTGAACATCCGATGACCTGTATAGTGCACTCTATGTAGTATTTTGTATTGAATTAATTGAAGACTGGGATTTCTAATTAGATGAAAGGTTTTTAAGCAAATCTGAGACCAGAAGTTTTGGTCTAAGTTAACTGATAAATCCGCTTCCCATTTTGCAATAGGAAGTGATATTGATTCATCTGTTTTAGAAAGCATTCTGTATATTTTGGAAAGTAATTTGGGGGTTTTAAGAGTAAGAAATTGAACCACACTTGGTGGTGTTTGTAGTTCAGCTTGACCCGGTTTAAATTTCTTTTTTACTATGGATTTAATTTGTTGATATTCTAAAAATCTTTTCTTGTGGAACCCATATTGTGTAACTAGTCTGTCAAATGAAATAAATTCTGTTCCTTCTAATATATGTTCTAAATATTTTATTCCTTTACCACTCCAATCTGGAAAGTTTATCATATTATTGTTTTGTAATATGTCAGGGTTTTCCAGATAGGTGTACGTTTGCATGGGATTAATGAAGACTCCGTCAATTTTAGAAATTCCCACCATGCTGTCAGAGAAGGGCTGATGTTGACGCTTTTGAAGCATTCATGTCGTTGGATGTTTGAGCTGATAAATGGTAGATCTGAAATCTCTAGATTATTGCAAAGTGCTTGTTCTACATCTAGCCAAGGTTCATCTAAGAAGGTATGTTTTAGCCATCCTGAGATAAACTGAAGCCTGTTGGCTAAGAAGTAGTGCTGAAAGTTAGGTAGTTCTAATCCTCCTTTATCCTTGGTCTTTTGTAGTGTTTTTAAGCTTATACATGGGGGTTTATCTTTCCAAAGGAATTTGGACATGTATGAAGCTAGAGATCTGAACCAATCTTGTGGCGGTTTAGTTGGGATCTTTGAGAATAAATAATTTATTTTTGGTAAGACCATCATTTTTATAGCGGCAACCACTATAAAAAGTAATATGGGTAGACATTTCCACCTAGCCAGATCGGCTTCTACCTTCTTTAAAAGTGGGATATGGTTTAATTTAGTTAGATCTGCAAGCTTGGGAGAAACATTAATACCTAAATATTTTTCCGATTGCAGTGGTGTAGAAGAAAAATTATAGAAGGAGCAATTAATCAGAAGGACTGTAGATTTTGACCAGTTAATTGAGTAATCTGATATTCTTGCAAAAGAGTTTATCAATTCAATCACCCCAGAGATACTGGTTTGTGAGTTTTGGAGAAAAGTAACACATCATCCGCATAAAGGCTGATTTTATGTTTCACGATCTTGCATTTTATGCCCTTAATTACTGAATTATGTCTAATTGCTGCTGCTAGTGGTTCAATAAAAATTGCAAACAGTGAAGGGGAAAGCGGGCATCCCTGCCTGGTGCCCCTCAGGAGACAGAAGCTGGAGGATGTTTGGTCATTTGTTTTGACACAAGCTGTTGGGGAATTGTATAATATTTTTAACCAGTTAATGAAAGAGGATCCAAAACCAAATTTGTGTAAAGTTGCAAATAGAAATTTCCAGTTAACTCTGTCAAATGCTTTTTCTGCATCTAAAGAAAATATTGTAGTTTCAAGGTTTTTACTGTATGAGTAGTCTATCAAATTAAGTAATCAAAGTAGTATTTGTTGATGAGTGCCTACCTTTTATGAAACCAGTTTGGTCAGGATGAATTAAGAGGGGGGTTATTTTCTCCAGGGCTCGCAAAATCGCTAGCCCGACGTCCCGGGGCTAGTGATATTTCCAGTCGGGCTACCAAAATCTATCTCAGCCCTGCCCGTCGGGCTATCATAGGAAGTAAAAATATATGACAATGCCTTTGCTTTCTTTCGCAAATGTAGCTGAGTAATTAGCTGAGTCCTCATCAAAGAACAGTGCTCTTTAATGAATGCAGCACATAACTTTACATCGTAGAGGTAACAGGGAGACATATCGAGTTATCAGATAGCCGTCTTAACTATATTCTAACTCTACAATTTCCAGACTGCACTTTCCTCTTATTTCACGACACCACCCTCTAGTGGTGCAATATGGTATAGTCAGACAGGACACAACATCACTCACTAGCTTACTCTTCAAACGTGGCACGTGAAATCTCCCGCAGCAAGCTTAAACGTGCTAGAGGTTGACTGCGCAGAGAATTAAAAAAAAAAATCTCTGGCATGTGTAAAGACAGATGGATTTACGCAGGTATTTTAGTTCTGCTGAGCCAAAAAAGACAGGTCAGGATGAAGAAG
Organism: Perissodus microlepis; assembly: GCF_051167445.1. Classification (NCBI taxonomy): domain Eukaryota; kingdom Metazoa; phylum Chordata; class Actinopteri; order Cichliformes; family Cichlidae; genus Perissodus; species Perissodus microlepis. Next base: position 13,095,310 of record NC_140482.1, on the reverse strand, counting down.
GGACAGGCAAAGAAAGGCCTACCACAAAGCGGAAAAGTTATGATAAATCAGATTACGAGGCAAAAAGAAAGCGCAGTTTTTTGGATTCATGGACAAAAGAATTTCTGTGGCTGGAATATGACAAGGTAAATAACATGATGTTCTGCCGGGTGTGTCGTGAGTTTCCCTCTATTGCTGAGTCGACAAGCGCCTTTGTTACTGGGACCAGTAATTTTAGGAAAGACCCCATCAGAACTCATGAGAAATCTCTGCATCACAAGAAATGCATTGGTGCTCAGTCTGCAGCATCTGTCCCAGAACAAACACCAATTGCAAAAACCATACTAAAAATAAACCAAGCACAACAAGAAGTCCTGAAAAAGCTGTTTAGAACTGCGTACTATGTTGCAAAGAGTGAACTACCACTGGCAAAATTTAGCAGTCTTTGCAAACTTCAGAAAGCAAATGGCCTAGATCTTGGTTCCACTTACCTCAATGACCATGCTTGCAGAGAGTTTATTGGAGCAATAGCACAAACTTCAAGAGACCAGATTGAAAAGGAAATTCAAGAAAGCAGGTTCTTATCCATTCTTGCAGATGGCAGTACAGACACTGGTATAATAGAACAGGAGTTGGTTCACGTCAGGTATGTGAGGGATAATGGTGACATAGCCACATACATGATCAAATGTCAGCCAGTCAAGAGTGCAAATGCTGCAGGTATTTTAGAGGCTATTGATGAAGCAGTGAACACCATGGGTATCAGAGAGGACACATGGAAAAAGAAAGTAGTGTGTGCAAATTTTGATGGTGCTGCAGTGATGATGGGTGAGAAAACAGGAGTAGCTGGGAGACTGAAACAGAGGATACCCCACATCATAACAATCCACTGTGTGGCACACAAACTAGAGCTAGCCGTGCTGGATAGCGTGAAAGGCTGTGAGTACCTGGTGAAATTTGAAGATACACTGAAAACCATCTTTAAGATGTACTACTATTCCCCAAAGAAGCGAAGAGAGCTGACAGAAATAAGTGAACTGCTAAATGAGAGGCTGGCACATTTCAGTGGGCTGAAGAGCACACGGTGGCTTCCAAGCCGGCTGAGATGTCTAAAGGCTGTGGAAAAAAATTACACTCCCACTGTTGTTCATATGGAGAACATGGCAGAAGGAAGTGATGTCAAAGCTGAGGATGCAGCCAAGGCTAAGGGGGTGGTGCAGGAGATGAAGACTGAGAAATTTGTTCGCTTCCTGCATTTCATGTTGGACTACAGTACCATCTTATCCAAGTGCTCTACTGATTTTCAGCATGATAACCTAAACATCACACGAACAAATCAGTTAGTTGAGAGCACAACATCACGCTTACTCAGCCTAAAAACAAAACCAGGAGAATATCAGAAAACCTTGGACACAAAGTTCACAGCGAACCAGGATGGTAGCATTTGCTACTGTGGAACTCAGCTAACAAAAAGTCAGCGACCTGCTAGAAGAGGTGAGGGAACAGACAAAGACACCTTTGGTGCAGAGATCCAGAAGATTATTGACAACACAGTCAAGTACATGGACAACAGATTTAAAAATCTCCATGAAAAGCCTCTCTCTTGTTTCAAGGTTTTTGACCCTTCCACTCTTCCCTACCCCAGAGAAGAACTAGCAAATTATGGGGATGAAGAGGTGGATTATCTTGTCACACATTTTGCCTGTTTGCTAGATGCAGAAGAGAAAGAGAAAATTCCACAAGAATGGATGGATCTAAAAGTGTGGCTTGCAGAACGCCGGGGTCGCAAAGTAGATTGCTTGTACAGAGATCTCCTCTCTGAGAATCCAGAACATCTCTCTCATATCTTGTTGCTGGTGAAATTAATGCTGACACTTAGTCCATCGACAGCCATCTGTGAGAGAGGATTTTCTTGCATGAACCGAGTGAAGACAACACATCGTACCTCTCTACACCCTGAAACACTGAATGACTGCATGCAACTCTCCATTAATGGGGAAACAGTTGAATCTTTTTGCCCTGACAAGTCGATTCGTTTCTGGATGTTTTCTGGAAAAGGTTCAAGACACCTGGATCATAAAACCCCGACAAGAACAAAGAGCAGTGAAATGGAGGGCAATGCACAGGAAGAGAAAGCTGATGAAGGAGATGCTATGCCCTCAACGTCGAGTGGCATTTTCTCATCCGAGACTTCAGTGGAAATTTCAGATTCAGGATCTGACACAGACTAATTCATGTTCTACACAGTTCTAACAAGTTCACAGAAAATTCTGTTTAATTAGAACCAGATATTTGAGTTGATTGTAATGTTTACACAGTTGTTGTAATTTGTGTTTTAACAATTTTTTGATTGATGTTTTGTTTCCTTTACAATATTATACAATAAAAATAATCTTTTTTTTTTATTCGGGCTACTCAAATTTATTTCGGGCTACCAAAAACTAAAGAGTGCCTGCCCGAAGGGCTACCAGGGATTTTAAAATTTTGCGAGCCCTGTTCTCTAGTCTCTTTGAGAGAGCTTTGCAGATTATTTTAAGGTCTACATTTATAAGGGATATTGGACGATAGCTTGAGGGATATACAGGGTCTTTGTCTGGTTTTAGCAGGAGATTAATGTTTGCAGAATTCATATTTGATGGAAGTCACATTTCTGTAGTAAGATGTGAGTCACAGCTTGAGGCGTACTTGTAAATACATTCACATAATAAAGCAGCAGGACACACACACACACACACACACACACACTACTCCGAGGGAGATGAAATACACAGGTAGCTCAGACTAAATCTAATTTCTGCCTGACTCTGCACACTGAGCCTGTCTGCCTACACCTGACATTAAACAGCTATAAACTCTGTGGAGTGGAGAACAAATATATATATTAACTCTTGGCTGATATTAATGTGACACCAGCCTCAAATAACATAACAAGTGATGAGGTGCTTTGGTTATGGTTAGGGCTGGGCCATATTATACCGTTCACGGTAATACCGGTATAATGTTAGGCAACGATAGGAAAATTAAATATCGCGATAGAATATGAGTAAAACGCGCATGCGCAGTGCCTTTGTTTTCATACGCACATGTCCGATTGTTGAGTGAAACAGATGAACCAGAATTGGTTTGTAAAAATGGTGCAACTTCAGTGATGTGGAACTGGTTTGGTGTTTGTCTGTCAGATACACGACAAAGCACATTTTTTTGCAGAACATGCAAGCGGCCGTCGTTATTGTCGTATTTGTCGGACTAAGATGCTCTTAAATCTGGGAGTAATCTGGGTCCTAAACTCCGTATCTTCAGGTCAAACGAACACTGCAGCATCACTGAGAGTTAAAAACTGTCTAAATTCTTTCATCTTTAATAAAACGATCAGCATTGCTGCTTTACTAGGTGTAACTATGAAGTTTAACTTCCAGGCATCCATGAAAACAAAATTTATTACATTTAACGGAGTTAGAAGTTAGCAGGAAGCTAGCGGAAGTTAGCTCGCTAGTTTCGCTAGTTACCTAAGCATGATATAGCATGTTCTGACTGAGAGATTTCTGAAAAAATTTAAACGTACAGCTCTGCTATCACTTCCAACATAAATGAAGACAGGAAACTAAACAGCAGTGACGTTTGTAGGGTTACTGAAGTTGGGCTAGCTGGTATATAATGATGTGCTACGTGATCGCTAGCGACACAGCTATGTTAGCATAACATAAACAGTGAAGCTGGAGGACGAACGCTAACACTTTTCCACTTATAAAAGTTAACGTTAAGGTTCCTGATAGTTAGAGACAAATGCAATCGCATGGCAGGATGCTGTAAACGGACCAAACTTCAGTCAGGAGAACAACTGAGATAATCCATCCACAATACAAGGTTAGTCATTAATATACTGCAACAAAATGGGAATAGAGCAGCTGCCAGAGAATTCAACATTAATGAATCAATGGTACAGAAGTGGAGGAAGCAAGAAGAATGAGTTTAATAAAGTTTGATTTATCTGACTGCTTTGTTTCGCTTAATGTGCCTTATAATCCCATGCACCTTATGGTCCAAAAAATACGTACTGCACACTGCAGTTTAATGTTGCAAAGCACCTCTTTTTAACTTCAGTGGATATTATACATGGTTATGCTCAGGATATGTCAGCCCATTTCTACTGGAAATGCCTTTTGGTTAAACTTTCAGAAAGGAATTTGCATTTGCACTGTTACATTTTTATAAAGCTTTAATGTACATAAAAACCAGCTTCTTGTTTAAGTGAAAATAAATGGAAGGTTGTCTTTTTGCGCTAGTAATGTTGTGTTGTTGTATTTTGTCTCACATCAATTATATCGTCAGTTATATCGTTATCGCAAATTTTCAAATATATATCGTGATAAATATTTTTGGCCATATCGCCCTGCTCTAGTTATGGTGAACCATGAGAAATATTTTTGATTCTGAATAATTGCATCCATCCAGGCTTCCATACCATATCCTATCTGTGTCCTGGAATGGTTTTATTAAACAATAAAGACACTAACTTCAAAATTACTTCCCCTCAATTGAAATATGAGACATGGTCAATATAAAGTCAGTAGAACTCAATCCATCCATATTTTGACAGACACCAAACCAATTATGTGGTTGGAATAAAACAGAAGCCACATCACGTTAGGTTGATGCACGCAGCATAGGAGGAGTTGCTGGCAGCAGCACATGCGCTAACGTTTGAGGTACTGCAGTCACACACACATGTTAGGAGTGCGAGAGGGTTCAAAGAAAAACTGACAACAGAAAATGTTAATGAACTCGAGCAACAGTGTTACCGAAGTTGGTGGGGGACAAACTGTAACACCAAGCATCATCTAAGGCAATGCCATATATATATATATATATATATATATATATCCATTCACTTCCGCTTATCCTTTTCAGGGTCGCTGGAGCCTATCCCAGCTGTCATAGGGTGAGAGATGGGGTACACCCATTCGCACTCACATTCACTCCCAATTTCACACCTATGGGCAATTTGGATTAATCAATTAACCTATCCCCACAAACTGCATATATATATATATATATATTAGGGGTGCAATGATACTCGTATCGATATTGAACCGTTCGATACAGTGCTTTCGGTTCGGTACGTATGTGTATCAAACAATACAAGATTTTTAATTTATTTTATCAACTTTCCTTCTGACGATGCTGTCTGTGTTGAGCGCTCAGTGGATCTACGCTCGACAGTGCAGCCTTGGAACTATTTTGGTTTTCATGTTACGTATGACCCTGAAGGTAAGCGCGTCATGGACTAAAGTAAAACAGTATGTTGGATGTGCCACGCAATGCTCAGTTACATTGGTGGGAACTAGTGTGTTAGCAAAGTTAGCTCGTTAACGTGTTGGCCGTCCAGCCCCACGCACGGGGCAATCCACGGTAGCTCGTTAACGGAGATTTGCCGCGTTCTGGCGTTAACGTCATTTCAACGAGATTAACGCTGACAGCACTAGTGGGAACACAACGAATATGACTGCACATTTACTCCGACAGCATCCTAGTGCAAAGACAAGTGGAAGCAGACAAAAACAACAAGCACGCATGCTACAAACTTTACCCGAGTCATAAATTTTAGACAGCCGTTAGCACATGATTCTCCTTATGGGGACCTGATATGTTTAATATGCTGCTGAGAATATAGCCCAGAAGAAGCGTATAGTATAGCTTTTATTTTGGAAAGAGCCATTTCTCTGTAATAAACTCTCTTTTCCAAAGATGAGTGATTTCTCGATCAGATAGATTTATTATTTTATCCCTTTGTTGTTTCAACAACATTAAATTTAAAAACTGTACTTTTGAGTTAAATATATATTTATAGGGCAGCACGGTGGCACGGTGGTTAGTACTGTTGCCGCACAGCAAGAAGGTCCTGAGTTCAATTCCAACATCAGGCCAGGGTCTTTCTGTGTGGAGTTTGCATGTTCTCCCCGTGTTTGCGTGGGTTCCCTCCGGGTACTCCGGCTTCCTCCCACCGTCCAAAGACATGCAGCTTGTGGGGATAGGTTAATTGGATAATCCAAATTGTCACTAAGTGTGAATGTGCGAATGAATGTGAGTGCGAATGGTTGTCTGTCCCTGTGTGTTGGCCCTGCGACAGACTGGCAACCTGTCCAGGGTGTACCCTGCCTCTCGCCCTATGACAGCTGGGATAGGCTCCAGCGCCCCCCGCGACCCTGAAAAGGATAAGCGGAAGCGAATGGATGGATATATATTTATAATTTTAATAAATGACAAATTAAAAAGGCATGAACAATTTTTTTTTGTATCGAAAAAATACCGAACCGTGACACCAAAGTATCGAACCGAACCGAACCGTGAATTTTGTGTATCGTTGCACCCCTAATATATATATATATATATATATATATATATATGTATATATTTATAGGGGGTTTATGCAAATCATAGCATATATTGATGGATCGATTATCGACTGATATGAGAATTTTTGTGATAAGACTGTTTCCACGTTGACAAGCCCTAGTCTGAAGCTGCAAAAGTTTCTAGATCGAAACCTGCACTGAAACTCTGAGCAGTGGCTTGGAGCGCAAACACAAAGATTTATGGCTGATTTATGGCTCCAGTCGGCTTGAAGGTGATGAGAAACTGAACAAACTGTCTCCCTGTTATTCCACATTCAAAATTCCAGGCAGAGGAGTCACTTAGCCAGGTTTAGTGCACAAACTACACTCCCTATCTAACACTTAATGGGGACCACACACACACACACACACACACATTTCTGGTTCCAAAAATACACTCTAAACATCTAGTGTGACCCATTTCGAAGGAGAATGGTGTCGGCACATCTGTGACTGTGTGAATGCATCCTTGTCTGACTGTCATTGATCCCTAAAAATACTTTGAGGACTGCAAAACTGCATATCTGGATATGCTAATCCTGTAAATCATTTTTAAATGTCTGAATCATCCTCACATGATGACAAATCCTCCCTCAACTGGCTCTCTGCAGTCTTGCCAGCCTGCTGCATTACCCATGCATGCAGTATTCTGTCATGGACTCACATAGAAGAAGTAGGGTTTCCATAAGCCCCAATTTTTGATGTAATTTCTGCCTCCAACAGATCAATACCAGTTCTTTCCAGTATATTTACTGGCCAGACTTAACAGGTTAAAAAAAAATCCCAGAGCTCTTCTCAACAAGCAGGGATTTGAGTATCAAGTAGTACATCAAAGTATCGATCTTAGGTAAAGTTCTAAAATGACAAGTAAACAGAACTTTTGAAAGGAGCAGTTTAACATTTAAAAAAAAAAAACACCCTCTTTCTTGCTGAGTCTAAGATGAGACACTCGTCATGCCTATAGAAGCTAATGCTGGAGTCACCAGCTGAGTAGCTTACTATAAAGACAGTATCAGGAGGAAACAGCTAGCTTGGTGTAGCCCAAACTCAATACAGTTTGCCTAAAAGCACTTTTAAAGCTCAAAATGTTACATCCCATTTGCCTAATCTGTACAAAAAACCCAAAGCGATTCAGGACTTGTGTTAGGAAAAACAGCAAAATGCAGTTTCCACATTATGGCTACTATAGAGACCCAAAAACCAAACTAAATAGCCAAAACATCTGTTTTATTACGTGTAGTTGTCAAAATCTATGTTAAATCTATACAACAGTCATCTCAAGGGGGCCTGTATATTATAAGATAAACCTTATAAGAGCGAGAACTCCAATGAGCCAAAAATCCCCTATTTGCAAACACTTGGCAACAGAGTAGTAAAAGAACTCCCTTCTAACAGGAAAAGATCTCCAACAGTGCCTTGAAGGAATGTAGAAATGTAACTACACGTTGGGTTGACGTAGTCTGCAACTATTACAATACAGGAATAAAAATCATAGCATCAATGTAAGGACTCAATAATGTCTGCAGGTTCCTGGAGGGAGATTGCTGAAACTATCGGAAAGGATATAACTGAATATACAAAGATGTGGAAAAACTTAAGGGATAAATATGTTTGCCCCTGAGGAAAACTGACCACAACAAGGAGTGGGAACCCAGAAAGAAAATTAGTCCCAGCATTATATTGGTCTTTATCATGGCTAGCACCGCATATAAAACACCAGGACACAACCTCATGGTAATTAACACAATGCACCAGCACACGCATAAATGCCTGCAATGACATCAGCCACTTGCTGGTTACATCATAGGCTCAACAAAGATTCCTCAGAGAAGTCTAAATCAGGCCATATAGTCAACCTCTGGCTTTAACCAGCATGGCAGCAACCAAAATGTTAATGTTGAGACTTCAGAAAGCAATGGATGAAGTCACAGTGGCTATATTTGTCTTTTATATACAGTTTATGATCACAGGAACATTTTCTGTAGGAAAAAAGACATTACCCGAGGCTACTAGTGGCTAACACTCAGAGGTGTAAATACTAGGAATTTTTTCAAAATTACTCTAACTACTCTTAATTTCTACCTAAAAGCATTAAAAAAGGTTTTCTCCAAATCAAAAGCAACTATAAAACCAAAAAAACGTTATTCTGGTGGCTCAGCCAACAGCTTGCCAACCTTGGTTAAGTGGTCCAACCTAGTGCTCTCCTGCAGACTACATCTACTGAATGATGTGCGCTAAGTGAGCTGGACATGTCGCAGGTGCATTTCCAATACCTGGTTTAATCCTCTTAACAGTGAGGGCACGCAGCTTCAAGAGGGATTAATTGGGTTAAATGAGAGCGTGGTCCAGGTTCAGTCTGAGTGCAGGCACGGGGAAGGATCAGCCGGGTTAAAAGCTGATCGATTATTTCCTGCTTCAGTGCGTGCAAAAAAAAACAAAAAAAAGGGAAAAAAAACAGCATGTTTTTCCTTGCTCGGACACTTCCCACTGAGCACCTCTCCCTAATAATGTATTGTGAAACGGGATATCCGAGCGCTGTCACATGCGGTTTCTGTCTTTGCCATGCCAGAGAGAATTGGTAAGTGGAACCACTTCAAGTTTGCAAGTCCAAAGCTGAATCCCTTCTCTTAAAGAGGGAGGCAACCCGACAGGTTCTTCACAGTAATCCAACACCCCTGCTGAGCTGCCGGCTTGTCTGTTTGCCCTGGAAAACACCCGCAGCAAGCAGTGGGAAAAGAGTAAGGGCTATATTATATCACTGCAATCAAGCATGAAGGGTATAGACTCTCACAAGGCCCTTTTGTGCGCTTTGTGAAAACATATCGTTCAATTAAATGACTCAAACCCATCAACTAAACTCTGAAAAATAAATGGTAGAAAGATTATATACACTCCAGTCTAATATAACCTAACAGGTACAACAACCTGAGCACATACATAGCATATAAACACCCAGCAGACATTAGTGGGAATGGAAACAAACAACCTTGCGTAAACAGCCCAAGAACATACTTTCATCTGAGAGCAGAGTTCCTCTGTGGCCACGAGACATCTGCTGTCAGCCACCAGCTACACAGTGCTGCGTAGCTGCCCCTTTCCCATCACATCCAATAAAAGCTGGCAGCATGGCAAGATCTGATTATTACCGACTTCAGTGAACACATGTATGTAATTTAACTAAAAGGACTTTGGCATTGTAACATAGCTCAAAGATCATTTTCTTTGTTTATCCTTTAGACAGCAGACAAAGAGTGCTCTTTGTAAACTGAAATTTAGATGAAAATCTAGCTATTGTGTTTATTTTCAGCGTCACGTTGTTATTCTTGGACTGAACCTAGGATAGAGTGGTGGAAAACGGTATTTACCCCCCCATCTTCATTTCTTAGTTTTTAGCATATTTGTCACCTAATTTTAATATGAGACAACAAAAGTTGTCCAAACGTGCGGAGTAACTGAATACGTCGTTCAGGTGCTAAAGCAGCAAAGGAGCCCCAGACCATCACACTTCCACCACCATGTTTGAATGTTGGTCTGATGCTGTTTTTATGAAATGCTGTGTTAGCTTTATGCCAGATATAATGACAAATTTATAACATTACAAAAAGTTCAGCTTTTTTTTCAAATCAATCAAATAACCCTTTCCAAATTTCTCATCCGTTTCTTTATATTGTGGCATGAAGTTGTGCTTTCTGAGAGCTTTTAGTCTTCTTCACTTTGTCAGGTTCTAATTAAGTGATTTCTTGATTCAACAGGTCTGGCAGTAAACAGGCCTGGGTGTGGCTTGTGAAATTGAACTCAGCTTCCCAAAAACTGTGGTTAATATTAATAAGCAAAGCAATTACACAGGACCAGCTAGGCTTGGATAGCTTTTTTTCCTTTAATAAATGAAATCATCATTTATTTACTCTGGTTATATTGATCAAATATTAAAATTAGCTTGATTACGTGAAACATATATGAAAAAAAGAATAAGAGAAATCAAGAAGAGGACAAGTGAGACCACCCAGCTTTTAAGCGAGGGTTCTTCTGACTGGCTATGGTTTGAAAACTGTGATTTCAACAGCACATGGGTGAAGCTGTTGATTCACAACCAGAGCTGCGTGCCAGAGGCGATCATATCAGGGATAGCTGCTCTAACCGACATCGTACAAATCCAAGAGAAGACAAAAAATGTACAAAACAGTCTGAAGCCTGAGCTTTTGTTGCATTGGGATTCACGTTTTATGAACATAACATGGTAAAGGTATGCTGACTAATAAGGGGAAGCATAATAGATTCACTTTAAAAAAAAATGCATAGTATGTATTTTAATGAGAATGTTGTGGTTTGGAAGGCTAAGATAACTTCCAGGGAAAGTACTACAATGAATATGTAATAGTTATAATAGCAGACGTGCAACACGAGCCACAGTGAATATCTTCCAGCCATTGTAAGACGATGCTTATGGACTGATGGACGTTTGTTCGTGGTGCAACAAATCTAAAATCCAGAATGCAAACTATGACTCAAAACATCTGGAATACTGTCTGCATCTTGCTCTGTAGCAGGCATGCCATCGTTAATGTCTGGTTAAATTATGCTAGTCTGCTGAAAGATGTAATATTTAAAGATGTAATTTATTTTTTGTATATGATAAAGTTATCGGTGGTAAAAAGACTGATGATCTTCCAGATGAAGATCATCAGCTGTACTAATAATTTCATAGTGATCTGATCCCTGACTCATGCATTTAGGTGAAATAAATGGAACTCTCTTAGCTTTAATATGTCATAAACTGGTAGGATCATAAAAAAAGAGGAGTAGACTGATTATAGCAATGAAGTAAGTAAACTATACAAACATGTTACGTGTTAATTCTCATACAAATGCCATCACATATCCTGTGCCTTTTCACAAACTAGAGTTCACTTAGAATAGAACTAAGGGTCCCCGAAAAGGTCATTTTCAGTCTGGGTGTCTAGTCCTGAGCAGATCTGACTGACAGCTTCACAGCAACCAGCCTGAAAAAAAAATACGTGATGTTTTAATACATCAAATTGGAAGCACTTAGTAGTTACAGCTGCATCTTGAGGGGATTAACAATTATTTGTGAGACTGACATTTGTGAAGCTGTTTACGGAAACTCCAGGAAGCACACAGCTCACTCACAACCTACCAAATTACTGGTCCCATAGCACACAATGAACTTTTACAGCAACAGACGAAGAGACATGCAGCCTGTACAGAACCTGTTGTTTTCATGCGGGCCGAAGTCACTGAACCAACAAGGTGATTTGCTGCAAGCTGATTTCCTCCTAAACCACGAAGGCATGCTCATTATACGAGTAGGAGCCAAGTTAGAGGCAGAAATGGCACTTTCCAGGGTTGAACAGCAAATTAGGCATTTAATGAAGCAGCCAAGATTATCTATCGTGTTTTCATTCAAAACCTCCTTTCAGGCAGCCTGCTTATCCGTTCTTCCCCTTTACAGAGCAGGAGTGCAAAGCTCTGTGGATCATTCACACCCAGCGCTGATTAATCCTGAAATCCCACAGCCTTTTATGGCAAATATTTGATTCCTGCACTGTTTCAACCCTAATTTTATACTCAGTTACTGTGGAGACACTCACTTTGCTTTAAAACAACAAAATCCAACTGAACCACAAGTTTAAAAGGTCGAATGTTCCCAGCATATTGGTTGAAATGATTAGGGCCAAATCTGTAGTGAACATTTCATCTCTGAGTGATGCAGGTTTGAGGAAATATACTCAGGATGCACAGAAGTATTGACCAAGTATCAGTATTTGATGCGGGTAGAGAGGTATTTACCGATAACAGAGGTTTATGTGTTGCTCCTCATCAATGTTGTGCTTGATAAAGGTCAAAAAAATGATGTGATGACGCGCTGACAGACTTTCTAACAGGTGGATGAACATCTCCATCAGCCCAGACTGTCACAATTTGTGCATCCCTATAAGACGTTATTAAGAGCTAATTATGTATGAGCCCCGTGTTTAATCAGTTCTTCAGCATGTGATGGCCTTAGTGCTAAACTGGGGATTATCACTTAGTTATAAAATAACTGGATAACCTGACTTTTGACATAATCTCTACACAAAGATGTTTTTGTCATTCATTACAATACAAATTAGCGTGCTCAGTTGCTCCCCAACATCAGCACGCAGCTCATTCCTTCTCCCTCGCCGCCCTGCTCCATAGCCACAAGGCCCTCGCAGCACTGCCTCTATTACCACCATGATAAAACATCTCCCTTCGCTGTAATAAGACCCAAGCAGCTCCCAGTTCAAAGTACCGACTTCAGTTCACTTGGAGAGAAGGCAGCTCAATGACGGCTGCAGTCATGAGGCGTGCCGGGACACGAGGGAAGCATGTCGCAGTGGAAGTCTGGCCCCGGTCACAAGCTTGCTGTGTTGTCATCTATGACTGAGCAAATGAGGGCCATTAATTCTGTGGAATTCAATCAACATTCCCAAGTGTCACGAAAGTGAAGCCCAGAGAAAACCACTGAGATGAAAACAGAGCCAGAGAACCAGCAGCAGACACTTACAGACTCCACGAGCATTTCATATTTGGAATCTGAGGATTTCTGACTTCACACTTTTTCAACGTGCACATTTCGCGCTGCTGCAGAGTGGCAGGCTCACTGACACCGACTCCACACCTTATGCTTGATTCACAGCTGGCCTTTACCTGTTGCAGTTTTGTGCCGGTGTTACTAGGCAACCGCAATAAGCTGGTCCTCGGTGGTCAGTCAATAAACTGACTTCTGATGAACGCAATAGCTACAGTCAGATTATCTAGTTGATATGAAGCTCCTGGTTTATAGAATAGGGCTGGGCAATATGCCCTCAAACAAAATCGTGATTAATGGAACATTTTACAGATTGGTGGTATTAGCTTTCGATTCACTTTTGACTGAATTCTATTCAATTCAATTTTATTTATACAACACCAAATCACAACATCAGTTGCCTCAAGGCGCTTTATATTGTAAGGTAGACCCTACAATAATACATACAGAGAAAGGTCCAACAATCATATGACCCCCTATGAGCAAGCACTTCAGCGACAGTGGGAAGGAAAAACTTCCTTTCAACAGGAAGAAACATCCAGCAGAACCAGGCTCAGGGAGGGGCGGGGCCATCTGCCGTGACCAGTTGGGGTGAGAGGAAGAAGACATGATAAAGACATGCTGTGGGAATGAATGAAGTGCCCAATCCTATTTTAAAAGAATTTTTAAAAACTATTTACATCTTGAATTACACAAATTAGCTATTGGCAACTGCTCCCTCCTTTTTAACAGGAAGCAGCCCTTTTAAAAACAATTCTGTTTTCAAAGTGCTTCCCTACATTAATATGCCGATCAAAAAAAAAAGTTTCAATAGGTTATGAAGTAGTAGTGAACTTCTTCGTTTTATCCTGTCAAAGCAAAATAATTCCCATTATGCAGAATGAAAATCAGATGTTCTGCTAATCTTCGGAAACACAAGCCTCACTGATGTGAGACGTTAAATATATCCAGTTTAGGATCCTCTTCAACCCCATTTTGTCTCACACTTTAAAAAAGCTGTTGTAAACGCGAACAGTCACTACAAAAGGCGTTTCTGTTTACACTTCATCTGGTTACCTCTGTATCTGACGTTGCTCCAGGACAATCGTTTAAACTGATCAGTTACCTCTTTGTGATGTCATGGCTTTGTAAGACAAGGGGAAAAAAAGACCACACATATGAGAGGTTTGCCTTCAGGGCTTTCAGTCAGCAAGATAAGCAAGATAAGCTTTTCAAAACATGGTTATCATTGCGAAAGGGACTAATTTGACACAAACCATAAGCTTTCCCCAAAACTCACCGAGTCGTTTAGAGGTTTAAACCTATCTAAGAAATGGAAGGACTCATAAATAACTACAGTATTTTCTTTGGTTTGTTTTCTTCCAGGCGGAATAGTGACAATAAGTCTCAAAATGTCACTATGAATTATTAACTACATTTTAAATATTTTATTATTTCAACCACTGGACATGTGAAAATGCCAGCATACTTTAAAAAAAAATCATTTCACACAGATTCACAATCATTATTGTTGTACTAAAAGCAGTAGAAAAGTAAAAAGAATAAAAAAAATCAGTCCACCTTCACATGAAGGACATAAATTAACATGATTACACAAATCTTATTTTTCTTAGAGAAAGCCCTGTTTCCTCTATGATTCTACTTGAACAGCTCGTGTAACTATTTAAATACTCAGAGTCACTAGAAGCTATTCAGCACATCACATTATACTGCAGCAGTGCATGTAAAGTGGCTGAGCCTCTTGTTTATCAGAACCACCCCAGCAATGTAAGGAATTCTGCAGAGCTCACTGATTTCTAACCAGCTAATGCAATGCCTAGAGTTCGTGGTTATTTTACAGAAGTAATTCTGATGTCAAGCTTAAGAATTAGGTCCAAATATGCTGTATACACAGACGCACTGTCAAGCACACATTTTACATATGACAGACAGACCATTGATAAGCTTTGAGGAAACCAGAGACACTGTTCTAGAGCAGGAAATGAAAAAGAATCCATGTGCACTGTGAATATAAAGTCCTTATGATGATGAGGGTCTTACATAATTTATGGAGAGGAAGCTGTTGTCACAATGTAATGTCGGTCAGGGATCTCACTGCATCACTCAGCTTTTATTTAGACAGATTTCAGAAACTGTGTGAAAACATCAGCCTTTATATGACTGACTGTAATTATATATAAAACTTTTTTATTAAGGCTAACCAAGTGGTTAGTCGTTTAACAAGTACTTCAGCAAGTCTAAGTGCCACAAATCTGTTGTTCTGCTCCGTTTTGTATCATTTATTACAGTTTGCAGTCTTTGGCTCATAGTAATGAGCTTTCTTTTTTTTTTTTTATTACAGCAGCTGATAATTAGATGCTACCCTGTCTAAACTAACATGGCAAAGGATGGCCTGGTGTGTTTCACTGGAAATTAAAGTTTCAGTCAATCACACACTGGCCTGTAGACAGAGCAGGCAGCCACTGATGATGAAAGCAGCTCAACAGAAACCATTACAGGTTATTAATTAGAAGTCACCTAACTTGCACGTGCCACATAAGCACCTGTTTAACTTAATTTAGACTTTTTTTCCCCTCGTGGGGTATTTTAGCAAGTCACACACGAAAGCAAAAGCTACCTAGCCTAAGCCTACACGAGGGAAAGTGATACCATTTAGCTAAACAGAAGTCATGTTTCGGTTTGGTGGAGCTGCTGAGCAAGGTTACCCGCCCAACCTCTACCTGTGACCCGGCACGCAGGCGGACCTATAGTGGCAGGAAACTCCCCGGTTTTACCGTGGCCTCGGACGCCCCCCTCTTGCTCTCCCTAACCTCTGTAGCCCATATTTACGACGAGCTGAATACCCAAAGCGTACTGCAGTGGTCACAGGCGGGCGAACTGGGTGTTTTTTCGGTTTACTGGTTGCTTTTCGAGGCTTGAGGTGTTATTATGTATCCGTCCGCGACAACTCTGCCGCCGCAGGTTACAGTTAACAGCTGAGCTGCGGTGCACCAGCCGGGGTTATGCGGATCCAGCCATCCGTATGAAACATAGTTCACTTTTCTCTCTCTCTCAGTAGCTCTGGGAGTTTGTGTTTGAGAGAGCGACAGTAATAAATATGTATATCTACTCGATCCGAGACGATTAGAAACTCCAAACTGCGGCCAAATATGAACAAATACGGGTAACTTTCCGAGTGTGGATTTGTGCGTGGGTCTGACCGCAGTTTAAGGGTATTGAAATTAAGTTAAAAATATTTCCTTTCATACAGGTAGGAAAAAAGCAAGGGCGTGTTCCCAAGTCTTTCTCTAAAAACACACATTCAGCGGATAACTGCCTTTGTTGTCTGTATGGAAAAACAGGTAGGCACGCTAACACACATTTTTGTAGGCGACAGGAATCAAGACAGGACGTTATAGGCTATAAGACTGAGCTTCACACACTGCTGAGCCCGCACACTAACATCTGCAGAACACACATGGCCGACACAATCTCAGGTGTAATTAAATCATAACTCACCCTTTATCGCTGGGGATATCATTCCCGTGGTTGATAATTTATCCAGAGGTTATAAAATAGTTTGCCACACAGCACACGGCAAGCTACAGTAGGAAGCAGCCCTTGGTAACCGTAGGAATCACCCTGGCAGTCAGGAATTTCACAGGGGGCAGTGCTTCTCGGCGTGAGGGGGTGCAGTGCGGATACATGGCGCTAGGGGGGTGTCTTTGCCCCCAGTTTGCCACTGCAAAGATCACAGAAACACCGAATTAAAGTGAACCTGCTGCATAAGCTGTTTAATAATATATAAGATATGAAGGACCAGAAGAGTCGAAATAAAGCATTCCGTCATTAGATAATGAACTGTGCAATAAAAAATGCCTTAGTAAATTCCTGGATAAGTAATGAAATGTTTCACCCACTGAAAACTGCGGTGTCCAGAGGGACTTAATGTTTTTAGGCAAAAGAAAAAGTGTTGTTAGCTGTTGAAATGGTCAGTAAAGCTGATGAAAACAGAAGGTTCTTGGAATATATGTGAAAATGACAACTTTCACACATATTAGTTACATAACTGATGACAGATCATCCTCCTGAAATTCTTGTTTCCATTTTCTATTATTCTGTTTGGGATTAATTGGAAGTATAAAAACTAAGCATCACTTTACAGTGAATAATGAATCATTTTTAAAATGTGTAGTCATATTGGATTTTACAGCACAATGGATTAAAATCACTATTGTTTAACAAAGTGTCAAACACTTTATTGAGCATAAAGTGTAGAAAAGACTAAATGTAATGGGAACACATTATGTCAAAAACTTAAAAATTATCATTTACTCGTAGTCTTTGTTGCAGACTTTGTGTTGCCTTTTCCCATTTCTTGCTTTGGTCAACCACTGCTGTAGAAAGGAACCGATTTCTGGCTGATCTTGACGAGTGGTTCTTGCTGTTTTTCTCTTTCTCTGGAGTTGTTTCACAGAGTTGCTAAACACTGAGGTTTGTCTCCTTGTCAGGATTATAGTGCTGTGTGATACTGTGAATTTCAATATCCATCCAGTACCAAGTAAATACAGAGCAAGTATTGCCAATGCTGATAATGGTACTTTTACCTTAAAAAATACTTAATCATAAATAGCTAATACAACAAGACACACCTTTTCAGCTGTTCGTCAATAATTGGAGATAGTTCTGCCCACTTCTACAGGATTAAGCCATCACAGGATTAAGCTTGTAGGTAAGCCAAAGTGGTATAAAAGAGATCTAAGGAAATACTCAAATACATCCTTCCAGAGCTGCTGATGAATTCTAAAAAAGAAACCGTTTCTCACAGAGACTTACAGTCCTGGTTGTTGCCAGACACAAAAACAAAAGAGAGACTTATAGCAAAATGGACCCTTAAAGAATATCTCATTCTTCAAAAAAACATATACTTTTCCACAAACAGTTGGACACAGAATGCAGTACTTTGAAAAGTGATTTGAGTGGCACAATGGTGCAGTGGTTAGCTCTGTCAGCTCACAGCATGTGGGTCCTATATTCAAATTCACCGGCCCTGCGGGATCTCTATGGATTCTCTCCAGGTACTCCAGCTTCTCCCCACAGTGCAAACACATGCATGTTAGGTTAACTGCTCATTCTATATTAGCCATAGATGCAAAGGTGGGAATAGCTGTCCATCTCAGTGGGTTAAACATGTGACAGACTGGAATCTTGTCCAGCCACCTCTTGTGCTATGACATCTGGGAGAGTCTCCAGCTATCTTGGAATCCTGCATCGGATAAAAAGAAGAAAATGGATGTCAAGTTGAAAATTGTACAAAGTTTAGACTGAGAAAATGTATTCAGATCTTTTCACCTTTTTAATGATAGAAACAGTTATAATGTGAGAGGAAAATAGAAGAGAGCAGGTGGAAGGCAACAAACGGTCCAGAGCAGATTCAGTCACCAGTCGCTGCATGAACCTTGTGGCGTATGGGTCGTCTCCTTAACCTGGTGAGATAAACAAAACCCTGGTAAGGCAGTCTAAGATGATCTGAGCTTTGTCACATGGAGCATTTTACTGCTGGTAGCACCCATCAAAAGATAGGTACAGTGTGGTCATAAAGCGATCAGCAACAATACCCAGGAAGTCTCTGGCATTTAAACAACACTCAGTAATAAGGGGCCCAAAGTGTGCCAAAAAATTATGCCCCAAACTGTTACATCACCAGCTTCAGTCTGGACCGTTGATATTAGGCAGGTTGCATCTATGCTTTCATGTTCAGCTTTCAGATTTTGACCCTACCGTCCAGATGTTGCAGTAAAAATCGAGATTCATCAGACCAGGCAACATTTCTAAAAATTGTTTACTGTTCCATTTAGAAGAGACTTTTCAAATATTAGCTGACAGGAGGTGCAGCAGCACGGTCTTTTGCTGCTGTAACCCATCTGCTTTGGTTTGACACCTTGTGTGTTCATAGATGCTCTTTTTCACTTTCTTGCTTGGTTGTAACAAGTGCTTATTTGAGCTACTTTTGTCTTCTTTATCAGCATGAAGTAATCTGGCCATTGTCGCATCTCCTGCATCAGTAAGGTATTCTCATCCACTCACGGGAGACTTTATTTTTTTCAGACCAGTCTCTTTAAACCCTAGAGATGATTGTGTGGGAAATCCCAAGTGATTAGTACATTCTGAAATACTCAGACTAGCTTATCTGAAGCCTATAAACATGGCAGACTCAAAGTGACTTAAATCACCTTTCTTCTCCAATCCATTGCTCGATTATACCTTTAGCAGGCTGTCTTGACATGTCTACACACCTAAATGCATTGAGCTGCTATGTGATTTGTTGATTAGCTGTTTGGCTTTTAAAAATAGTTGAAAAGTTGTACTTTAACTGTGAGTGTAGGATTTTAGCTGTTCAGTAGTCCTTGCCTTGGTCTTTGTATGCAGAGATTTCTCTCATTTAAAACAAAACATCTTAAAAATAATAGTGCTGCTTATTGAATACACAAATACTGTGCAAATAATAATGAGAAACTAATTTAGAACATTTGTAAGGAAAATAATTTTAAATGACTTAACTATTTGTACAGTTAGTCCATCCATCCATCCATGGTGGTAGTAATAGAGAGAGAACCTCTACACTGTGACAGTGTTTAGTGACAGTGGGGAGCAAGAACTTACTTTAAACAGGAAGAGACCTGGCAGTTTTTCATAGTGCTGAACTTCTGATCTCTGTTTCTTCATATGCAACAATATTACAAATGAATCGCTTATTTGCGCAATTTGTTTTTTGTTGTTTTTTTGTTGTTGTTTTTTTTACCGGGTACATTTGTTTTTGAATTCATTTTTAATATTTTACTGTATATCTCAACTTTTGTAAGACATGTTAAGCATAGGGCTATATTTGAAAATGCAAATACAATAATAAAACCCTTACAATTTGTTGTTGTTTTGTTTGTTTTGGGGGTTTTCTGTGCTTTTGTAGATTGAATATAATATCCTTCTTTAATCTGGATTTTTAAGTGAAAATTGCAGGCATTTATATCAAAATAGCACGACATTAAGAAAGATTTAAAATTAGATATTTTAATGTAAAACTGCATGAACTAAATGGGCAGAATATGAAAATCTAGCACAGTTCTAAAAAGATATTTTTCCTGTGATTTATTGATATATTAAATGTATTTGTTTATTTACAAAAGCACCAATCTCTTTTCTCCCCTCCCACTTACACAGAGAGGCAATGTTTTTGTCACAGCTCATGATGCTGAAAAAGGTAAACAGTCGTCAATGATGTCAGTCACTCACTCAGAGCAAAAACACAAAGCAGTGGAGCGATAGCAATCTGGCTTGGACACAGTTAGTGAAACAAACACAATGAAGTCAGTGAGGCCTTGGGTAAGCCTCTGAAAAGAGAATGTAAACAAGCACTCCAGATAACTACTCTTCTTTTGATAAAGGCAGACACGAATGTTATGATGCTATAGTCAGTGTCGCCTGAGCATTTGGCTGTTCAGTTTTAGAGATAATCACACTTCTGTGGATTAACAGTTCAGCAGCGGTGGAAGAAGTATTTAGATGATTAACCTTACTAAAAGTAGCAATATAAAGTATTAAAGAAAAATAAGTTATTGTGCATTAAGATATTTCCTGTTAGCTGGTTTTTCTAAGACAAACAATACATCCACTCATCCATGGTGAGAGACCAGATAATGGGTTTCAGAAAAACCCCTGTGATGAAGAAACAATCGAGGGACACGGGTGATGGACCGAGGCTGGAAATTGCGTTAAAGCAATACATGGGTCGGTCTGTGGGCCCACCACTTGCAGGACGGACTTTAGTGGTTCAGTGCCTTCACGTTGTGAGTTTTCAGTGGTGGACAAGAGGACTGCTTCTCTGCACTGTTAGGATGCCTGGGTCGTTGACCCAGGGTTTTTGAGTTTATTATATTATTTATAATTTCTAGTCTTTGGTTTCTTTGAGTTCTGTTTTATGGTTTATGTCTCTGTCTTCTCTAGTTGCTCTGTCTCCCCTGTCAGCTGTATTCCCTTGTCTAGTTCGCGTCTCTGTGTATCCTTAGTTGCTATATCCCCGTGTCCAGTCAGTGTCTGTGTCTGCCCTGGTCCCACGTCTCTGTTCCCTCTGTAGTGCCTGCATGTGAGTCTGTGTCTTTTGTTCAGTCTGTGTTTTGTGTTTCCTGTTTTACTTTGAAGGTCTCTGTCTCATCTCAGTGTGTTCAGTTTACGCTTCCTTGTCTCGTCAGTTCTGATTTGCCCCAGCTGTGTTTCCCTCCTGTTACCCATTCCCTGATTGCTCCCTCTGTGTATTTAAGCCCTGTGTTTCTTTGTGTCTGGGTCGTGATCTACCGTTTACCTAGCTGTGTGTTCTGTCAGTCCTCCGGTTTAAGTTTATTTTGATTTTTTCCAGTTATGTTATATTTTGAGTTTTACATTAAAGCTGTTTTGAGTTCACGACTGTCTCCGGAGTCTGCACCTTGGGTCCTATTCCTGTCTGCACACAGCCACACATAACATGCACCTTCAGATCATTTGCACTTATGTACTGCTCAGTGTACCCAGTCTTCTTGGAATCCATGGATGTGGTGCTTGAAGGTACCCAAGCTGGGCTCCATTGTCCCCTCCGGGGGACTTTTTATGTGGACATCTGTGTTAACCACTGTTTACCCATAACACACACCATATGTGAGAATAGGGGGGTCCACAAGTGCACCTGGCACCAGGCTGCCCTAGGTCGCAGGTCGATCATTAATTTTTTTAATTGTATCATCAGACCTACCGCTATATAGTACATGTGTATGTTTCATTAGATCTGTGGCTACATGTTTGAACAAGAAGGGAGTAGAGCTGTCAACTGATCATCACCTGATAGTGAGCTGAATTTGGTGGTGGGGGAGGATGCTGGATGGACCTGATGTAGTGTAGGGTAATGACGGTGCATTAGCAGCATCTGACAGAGGTCCCAGTCTGTGAGATCTTCAAATCCAACTTCAACAGCATTACAAAGGAGGCTGTAGACACTGAGTCCGTGTAGACCATGTTGCACAGCCCTATTGTCGAAGCTGCAATATAGAGTTGTGGCCCCAAGGTGGTTGGTGTTTGTTATGGTGGTAACTTACCGACCAGATGTCAGAGGTGAAGGCAGCTGGAAAAAAGAGTCTTATCAAGCTTGGCTGGCTTGTGGGATTTTGGAGGCAGCTGACAAATACGAAGATGCCGAGTAAAGCAATGTGGTCCTAGCAGTAGCTAAAGCAAAACCTCAGGTGTTGATTACTCGGTTAGGCCATGGAGCAAGATTTTCAGTCAGCCTTGAGGCAATTCTGGCAAACCATCAGGAGACTCAGGAAGGAAGGAGACCTGGCTTGCTGCTATGCTATATGCAATGGGGATTGATTACCTCAACTGAGGATATAGTCAGGTGGTGCAAAGAATAGTTTGACAATCCCTATTGACACACCTGGAAGCAGAGTGTGGGGGAGAGGGGGAGGAGGAGAGAAAGGTGAGTCCTCTAAGACTCTGGATATTGTAGGGCTGTCTTGGTTGACACACCTCTGCAGCATCTTGTGGAAGTCAGGGACAGAGCCTTGGGATGACCGGAGTGATGGTCCCCCTTTTTAAGAAGGAGGACTGGAGGGTGTGCTGATTCACACTCCTCGGCCACTGTGTGAAGGGTATGCCAGGGTGCTGGAGAGGATTGGATTTGTTAGTCAAACCACTGATTTAAGAAGAGCAATGCAGTTTCTGTCCTGGTACAGCTTGTGTGAAGGTGTGTGGGAGGTAGCCCAACCAGCCAAATTGTGTATTCTGGACTTGAAGAAAGCATTCTTGGAG
The DNA here is from genome assembly GCF_051167445.1 of Perissodus microlepis. Taxonomy (NCBI): domain Eukaryota; kingdom Metazoa; phylum Chordata; class Actinopteri; order Cichliformes; family Cichlidae; genus Perissodus; species Perissodus microlepis. The sequence goes on along the minus strand of NC_140482.1, from coordinate 13,072,558 downwards.
AATCCTGTGGGGGTTCTTTGGGAATGCAGGGTGAGTGGCCAATTGCTATGGGTCATTCGGTTCATGTATAGCCTTAGTGAGAGCTTGGTTCGCATTGCTGGTAGTATAAGGATGTCAACGCAATGGTATACCTGCTGGTCTGTGGCTTTTTGTCAGCCTCAGGGACGATGGTATAGTTTTTGTGCAGTCATTTCCCTCATTGCTGGGTTTCAAAAATGTTGGTTTTGACTTTCAAGAAAGAGATGTTCTTGTGACTCATCAAGTGATGCCACTGACTAGCCAATCATTCAGTCTGTTGACATCATATTTTCAGATCGCCCTGGATCGCTTGGAACCCTGGCCGAGTAGGCGCTAAAAACATACCTGATACAAGGAACCACCACCTAATGGAAAATCCTACGAACTCAGCTGTGCTGAGCCAACTCGACTAGGTAGTAGTGGAAAAGGGCTGAAAGTGTGATACAGTGGTCCTCACTGTAAAGGGTGGATTGCTCACTCCGGGTCAAGCACAAGTTGCTGAAATAAGTGTAAGAGTTTAAGTGTCTTTGGGTCTTGTTCATGGGAAAGTGAAGTGGGAGACTGAAAGACAGACTGGGTGGCGTCTGCAGTGATGGGTCTGTACTGATCTATTATGGTGAAGAGAGAGCTGAGTGTCAAAGCAAAGCGTTCGATTTACCGGTCAATCTACATTCCCACCCTCACCTATGGCCACAAGCTCATTGTAGAGACCATAAGAACAAGACTGCTGAAACAATCAGTGGAAATTTGCTTCCTCTGAAGATTGGCTGGACTCTCCCTAAGAGATAAAGTAAGGAGCTTGATGAGGAGAGACCCAAAGTAGAACACATCTACTTAGACTTTCCCCTGCAGCTTCTATATATAGCAGTCTAACCTTGATAAACAATTTAAATAAAGGCTACAGAACATCAGTGATAAATATATATCCCCACCAATTGATTTCACATTTCTCTGTTGTTGTTGTTGTCTTCTCCATCTATTGTGTCATAAGACAAAGAGGGCTCGAGCCAGTTCATTCAGTCTCCAAACACACAGTGCTCAATCCACAAGGCAACAGATGCCTCCAGCAGTTGCACAGCTGTATATGAATCAATATTTTGTCCTGCTTTGAAATGCAATGCACACACACACACACACACGCAGCACTCTTTTAGATATATCTCATCCCCTCCAGAACACAATGGAGGTCATGACTGGGACACGACCCCGGAGCTTCCCTCTTTTCTCCCCCCTTTGGAGAACCAAATAAACACCAGTCTTGTGTCAAGCCTGGGGGGAGGGAAGACATGGGTGAATGTTAGATTCTCCGTCACTTTATATGAAAGCTAAAAGAAAACATGTGTGATTTTAAAAAATCAGCAGTGAAAATGTTTTCACAGTTTTCACAACTTTTCACAATTTAGCTGCTTTATTTTTGAATAATCCAGTTCACGTGCAGCAGCAGTTTCCAGGCATCGTAGTTTAAGATTCGTGCGCCACCAAGTGGTAATCTGCCACAATTACACTCCCCAAATGACTGACCAGTGTATATCAAGCAGCTGGCAGACATATATATAATAATTTCTATTATTGCAGTAACGAATGCCATAAAATTGAAGAAACGTGCACATTATTTTTGCGATAACGTGTTATTTTGTTTGTAATTCGCCATTATTTTACTCCTCGGTTAAAAGTGAAAAGTTGTGATTTTAACTTAGAATTAATAAGGCGCAACGTTTCAATGTAATTACAGGACACTCAAGTTAACACACGGCCCCTCCGCCCCGACGTGAGTGATAGTGAAAGCACGAGGAGTCCTCATTGGCACGCGCGTCGTGTGACGGCAAGCAGCAGGAGCAGCAGCAGCAGCGCGTGCTGTCACTTTTCACGTTTATTCAAAGCGGGAAGCGCGCGCAGATGGCCCCTATTGAGAAAACGAGGCGCCCACCTCCCCACCCATCCCACCCCCCGAGATCAATTCAATTTGGTGTTGGGAAGATGGATGGATCCCTCCCCAAAGACACGGAGTTTATGAGTTTAGAGGGGCTTTTTTTGGTAAATAGGGGAGAAAAATGAAAGCGCGTAAAAATGAAGACGAAGTGGGAAGAGATGCCGTTTATGAGACCACACGCATGCATGCAGAGAAAGAGAGAAAGAGATGAATGCCAGAGTTTCCAGAGAAACACCGCTTCGCAGTCAGCCAGATGAGATTCCATGTTCGGGGCCTGTTTCATTCAGTGTATGTGACAAATTAACTTTAAGTTCAAGGCTTCCTCTGAGATATATATGTCATAAAAATATTTTTGGCGCATTCACAATTCAAACTTTATTTGTGTATCATCTCTCATGAAGGTTGGTGTATTTCTGATCTGCTTCACAGACTGGGAAACAGATAATCAGACAGAACATGACGTAATTAACATAATAATAACAACAAACAGCCTTAAAACAATTTTTTAAAAAAGATTAAAGATTAAGATTAAACAAGATTAAACGATTCAGTTATATTAAGAATAGCTTGTAAGTACAATATAAGATGCCTGTAAAAGAATTCAAAAACAAAGTTGGATCAAATATTAGAAATATTTAAAAAGTACTAAAAAGTAAAACATAAATACAATAAAATGACCAGTCAGATATCAATAAGTTATAATCATCAAATAAGAAGGTGTGATGCTGAAACATTAAAAGATTTAAGGCCAAATAATTAAACAGAATAAAACTACAGGTCAGATGAGCAGATATAAATAAAATAAAATGAAGTTATTTCAATAAAGATCAACTGAATCAAAAGCCAGACATAAGAGTACAGTTTTAAGACTTACAGACTTACATTTCCAGCTGCTTTCAGGTCCACTGACTGTAGCTGTTCAGGTCATAAAGGGTGAAAATCTTTTTTTCCTGCGCTTTGGAACTGCTCTATACTAGAGGTAGGTCATGAACTTCTTTAAAAACAAGCTTTCCAAACAAGCAATACTTTTTAGATAGGCTATATACACTTACAATACATGCTAGATGTAAACGCATGCATTAGTTTCTTTGAGGCACTCAGAGAGACAAAAGGATGAACATAGCACTATTTTTAAGGTGATGAAGTGTAGATTTACTGGAAAGTCCACATGAGCCCTTAAATGAAGTCACTTTGTTATTTTAGAGGTTGTCAAGAATTCTCTACGATAAAGATAAACAAATAACAATTTAAATGTGTTGCTTTCAGCCCAATGCTTAAAATGATTATATGATCAGCTGTATCAGATTCTAAAATAAGATCAAGTACTGATTGTTAACATCAAAAACAAATGAGCAATGTTATATATATTCATATTATCTATGGTTTAATATTGTTTATATAGTAATGGTTAAATAAACTTTAATACTAATAACATACAATTTTATATATGTAGTGAGAATCAAACGAGACAAAATCGTTAAATTTGATATAAAATAACACAAATAAAGTTGATTAAGACAAAATCCAAAAAGACAAAAAGCTGGATTACCAACAGACAAAATGAGCAGCTACAGGGCACTAAAAACCTAAAACCTAAAACCTAAAAGTTAGGTTGCAGGAATAAAGTTCATTTTATTTTTTTTAACAAGTGTAAGTTTAATATCCATCACAGCAATATCAACTGAAATGATGTTGTCCAAAGGGCCCTACCTTTCTAAATGTACCTAATTCATAGAGATGCGTTGCCAGTTTTTGCCTCCCAGCATGTTGAGCGGCCTTGCAAATAATTCAAGGAGAAGAGCACCACTGAATGCCAAAATTGCCCTTGAACATTAGTTAAAAAAAAAAAAAAAATCAAACACAAATGAAAAAACATGACCAGGTTCTATGTCTCATGTGAATATTTAATATATTTCTGTGTGTTTCATAATGCCAAATCTAATATCTTTTGTGTTTTTGCGCTGCAAAATGAACAGTTGTGTCTATAACTTCTGTTCCTTGAAGGAGAGCCATGAAGTACAACAGAGAACAAAACCTTTTTTTTAGATTAATTTTATTTTCACTGTGGAGTCTGGGATCATATTTTTATACACCGAACAGTGGTGTGGCAGAGTAACTAGAAATTAGTAACTAATATTAGCTACTCTGTTCTGCAACAACCTGAGGGCTTGAGTTCAAAACAGGGCCACAAGGAGCAAAAATGTATTTCACACTAAAATATAATAACAGGATTAAAGTAGAGATCATTCTTCCTTAATGTCTTTAGGATTTGCTAATTAGAAATCTACATCTTGGCTCTGTCCGTGTGCCCTCTGAGACTTAAAAAAGGGACAGCAGGATGTTGAATAAACTCCCCTCCTCACTCACAGTGACTCACATCCAATGAGGCGTCCGCAACAAAGGTCCAACAATTGGATTTAAACGATCTTAACCAAATAGAAACCCAATGAATATCACCATTTTAACTCGCCAGACTGGGCCGTATGCCGGGGCCTAATGCATGCACGCACACCTTATGACAGACCCTGTGGTACAGATGGTCCGAGCGTGAGCCTGAATGAGAGGGGGAACATCCACGGTTGCTGACGCATTGTGGGGGGACGTCTTCTTCAATACAGCACTTAATGAGAACAGACTGACTCTTTCTCCCTCCCCTTCGCCTTCTTCCATCCATTCTATTCCTTCCCTCCTCCTCCTCTCCGATTCTCCACTTCTCCTCTCCTTTGCCCATTTCCATCTGTTTGGAGACAAAGGACCACGAGCCAGCTCGAGCCCCGGGACCCTGCTGGTGAAGTAGGCAGGGATAATACGGTCCATCCCGGGGGCTGCATTTCAACACATGGACCAGGCTTTGTACTTCTGCAGCACGAGCACCCTTCATACTGCACACACACACATACACACACAGGCAGGGATGTGCACACTCCACGCACTCTCCCAAAAGCACACTGCAATGATAGAGGGAAGCAAGAAGGAAAGGTGGGGAAGGGGCGGGTGTGGGTGGGGAAGGAGTTGCAGTATTGATGGGGGAGTTCTCGCCTTGAACATGAACACTTCCATAATACCCGGTGACGTGGAGAATAAAAGCGAGGGAGAAAAAATGAGGCAGCACAAAAAGCCCCAAATGTTGTTCCTTGTACTGTGAACATATGGCTGTTTGTTGTCATACTCTTTCTCCCTGTCCAATTTACACAGAGCTAGTGAGCTCTCAGAATTAAATGTGTGTGTGTGTGCTTCTCCTGGATTTGAGTAGCTCTATACCTGAATGATGATGAGGAGAAGGATGTCCAAATGCTGCTAATGGCCCCTGTATAATCCCCTGCCGTCTGCACACACCTCCTGACATATGGTCACTCCTCGGCCTCTGCCATTACATAAGCCACACGGTGCAAAGAGAGTGGGGGGATGTGGTGAAACGTGGTACTTTCTCTCACTCTCTCTCTCTCTCTCTCACACACACACACACACACACACACACACACACACACACACACACACACACACACACACAGACACAAGCACCGGCCACACTGTCAGCCAGGCTGTTCAGTGCCCTCAGCAGTTTGGGCTTCGCCTGTCACTTTTCTCTCCCCTGCCCCTTCTGGGGGTTTGTAAAGAATAAATTGAAGAGGACTGATGCTATGGAAGCTTTTGGGATGAAGAGCACAAATGGCCTTGTAGTGCTTCGTGGCAATGTACAGATGGACTCCTCCATTCAATAAGCTTGAGCAGAAGTCTGTCTCCACGCCATGCCAGAATCACAGAGCTTGTTTTGTGTTTCTGAAGAGGACAATCTGTTGATGCAACATATTGGTGTTCTTTTCTTTCTTTCTTTCCTTTTTTTTTTAAATGAAAGCGTTGATAGACTCTGAAATACTGGGCCAGTCAGATTTGGATAATGTAAAACAAATAATCTCGTGGAAATCAAAATGAAATGTCGACAGTAATAAGAGCTGAGTGTAGCAGACCGCGTCCTTTCAACATGTGATAGGTGTGGTGTTCTTGTCCTCAGTGACGTGTTTTAACAGTTGTTGTGACTTCAGGTAAAATGGGAAGCAAGTTTAGGCATGAACTCATGAGGTTTAAAAATGTTTAGCAAGAGCCTTAGCAAAAAAGTTTACACACATATCCCAGGGTGTACAGGGAGCAGAGAGTGGGAACGAGTCAACAGGGACGTGGAGTAAAGAATCAGATTTTCTGGTGTTTTTGGTCAGAGGCTGAGCTGAACACAAGTTTAGGCTATATGTTAACACACTCCCACACACACAGCAGCAGTGCCTGTTGCTATCAAACTTGGTACAATGGTGAATAAACCTGCCAAGTGGATCGTATGTACACTTAGTGCATAAAAGGTGCAGCGTCTTGGTTTATGCTAGCCTAACATTAGATTTAGATAAAATTAAAGTTGCTCGAAAAATAAGAAACGGTTCCTTCTAGAGATATTAACTCATTGTTGCCTTTAGCTACTTAAAAGACTTAAACCTGCTATCCAAGGTAAAAGTCTTTTGCTTATCCCACTGTCTCATCACATCTTCCTTCAGTTCCAGCTTACAGCCATACCACTGTGAGCCCTCCTGAACTCAATGTGATTGTTGTATCTCAGATAAACTGTAAATTCATACAAGCAGTTATTTTCTATGGTTAAGTACTTTCTATCTAACACTCACACACATTCATACTCCGATGGACGACCTGTTCGACCAGGTAGAGTAGGTCATCCACTGATTGGGAGGTTGGTGGTCAACTCCTGGCTGCTCCAGTCTGCATGCCAAAGTATCCCTGGGTAAGATACTGAACCCCAAGTTGCTCCAATGTGTTTGTCAGATTATGAAACATGTGTGAATAGGTGCTTGTATGTACATTTGTGTGAATGGGTGAATGTGTCATTTTGTATAGAGCGCTTCAGTAAAGTAGAATAGTGCTGTAAAAAGAACCAGGCCATGTATCATTCCTGTGTGGATTATTAATAACCAACTACCTGATCTAGTCTAAAAAGACCTGTGATTGGCCAGAGTCTCCCATCATTGGCTAGATTCTTATCAAACCTGAAAGCAGAGCCCTGATATGATGCAGGAGCCTAGTTTCCTCTTAGACCAACTTGATAGCATTACTTACATAATGGCGAAGGCTTATTATGGAGTTCTGTTTATTGATACCCAGAATGTGTTGTCAGCCTTAAGGTGTGGGTTGTGAAGAAAGACCCTTCTACTACAGAATCCAGAAAGTACTGAGATTGAACCTAAACCTTTAGTTAGAGGCCTGACAGCCAGACAAAATGCTGAAAGTCCATGCTGGTGGCTTTTTCAAACTCTCAAGATTTCATGTAAATGTTGAGACAAACTGAGAGTGGATAGTGTTTGACCGCAAACAGAAAAGCTACCTGAGTAATGTCTGTTGTCTGTGTCATGTAGCTGGATGGGAAATCTGCAGCAACTTCATGATGCTATCACGTGAATTTGGATCAAATCTCTGAGGAATCTTACTAGCACAAAGAATTAAGACGGTTCTGAAGTCAAGGGTCCAATCCAGTACTAGAAAGGTCTACCAAACAAAGTGACCAGAAGTGTAGAAGTACAAAGAAAAGGCAGCAGTGGAGGGTTTTATTAATTTTACTGACTTTATATTCTCAGAGGCAGGGCCTAAACAGAAGGACCAAAAAATGCACAAACATGAACAAGAGTGACCTGTGTTGTTCCATGTATTTTTGCCACTTTTGCTTCTAGTGAGATATAGACGTGAGTATGCAAAGCTCTGCGCAGCCCCCAAGGACTCCTCACCCACAGTTTAAGCTGAAATCATCAACTACTTTTGTCTTTTTCAGAATATGAGACATGAATGAGTTTTTCTTTTATATTTCAGAAGGTATATATGCTATATATTTAATGACTGACGTGTCAGTCTGATTAGTGAGTTAGCAATGTCGGCCAGCAAACTTTCCGAGTCTGCAGTTGAAGTTAAAGCAAGAATGTCTGGAAGATGACTGACTGAGAAATACCAAATAGAAAAACAAGACCCAGGAGACCCTTGAGCTGAAAAGGAAAGAAAATGTCCTGCTACCTTCAGTGTCTACAAAAAAAAACTTTAAAGGAGAAATGTGACTGCACCTGCCACCGTAGATAGATAGATAGATAGATAGATAGATAGATAGATAGATAGATAGATAGATAGATAGATTTTTTATTCATTCTGTTGCTGATTTGGAATTCTGGCATATCCAGGGTTAAAGGTTCAATTCCCTCTGGGGCTGTGCATGCTTAAAAAAGGTTCTCTCATGATAATCTAATGTGGCTTAGATAAAAGCATTTGCACATCTCTGTTTCTGTAACTCGACTCAGCTACAAGCCTTTTATAGCACAATCGATGGGGATAGGCGTCTATATTTATATCGCAAATGAATATAAATATTTGGATCTCTTTTTTGCTCATACCATTTGGCAATATTACATCTCAGCACTTGCTCTCTCACTCATAAATTTCCATCTCTCCCATCCCTCCTCTCTCGCCGGGTTTCCCACGGGAGGTGCCAGACGGCCAGTAATTTGGTTGTCTTGGCTCGTCTGGAGTAACACCTGCCCCCTCTCTGGGGAGGGAGAGAGCCTTTCAGCCAGGAGCACACATAGGCTACCACTGCCTTTAGCTGCTGACCATTGGGTCTGTGTGCGTGTGTGTGTGTGTGTGTGTGTGTGTGTGTGTGAGAGAGAGAGAGAGAGAGAGAGAGCGCGAGTGTGTGCGTGTGCAGCTGACTGAGTTTCCTTCTATGAATGTGCGCTTATTTTATCATGCACATGTGCAAACACACACATGACTGTGTGTGTGTCTGTGTGTGTGTACAGTAGGCTGAGTTTTCATCTGTATGCTAAACTGGATTTGCACTTGTTTCACCTTTCATTTTGTGTGTGTGTTTGTACATTATGCACATTTTTATGTGAGTAGGCTAGTGTGTGTGTGTGTGTGCTCTCAGACGCCCAGAAAGCATCTGAGAGCTTGCACTACATGCATACTGAATGATTTGCATGTACACTTATGTCACTCCGATCGTGCGTGTACGCGCGTGCGCGTTACGTGGCCTGACGTCATCAGGCCAGTAGGCTTTTCTTCATTAGCATAAGCTGAATATTCTAACGGTGGCTATGTCCTAGTTCTCTGTTACATTCCAAAACCTCAAAACTTTTTTTTTGAGTAAAATAAAATACAAAACGTGCCTTTTCTTTTCAAGTATTACCTTTTTAATTAAAAATAACACCGAAAAATATGAAAAGTTTGTCCATTAGAAACCAGCTGTCACACAATACCTCTACTACAAAAGATCTGCATAAAGCAACAAGTAGCCTACACAACCCTGAAGAGACAAAAAATCTTTGGATAGAGGATATGTTTTTTTCCCTTTCACTATAAAATTACTTATTGACTTTTCCTAATACAAAGCAGAGACAAATAAATAACCCAATTAATCAGAAAATAAAAATAATAGTCAAATCAGCGCACTGAAGATAATATTTTTTTCAAAATAATAATTTTTTGGTTATAGCAAATAAATAAATAAATAAGACAAAGAGGTTGAGCTCTGAATCGTATCCCCTTGGTGGTTTGAATTGTTTGACAATCAGTGTCGATGAAGCAAATGTTTTTTTACTTATTTTTTTTCTTTAGCAGCCCAATTCTAATTCACAGAGAAACCTCTCAAAAAATGGGAAACAAATTCATGGGGCCACTAGACCCCATCTTGAAGTGCTTATCGTTGCCATCGATAGACAGCGGACATGAAAAATAATAACAAACAAAAAACAACAACAACAACAGAAAAAAGCATCGAACATACATCAAACGAATAAATTATACAATGGATTAACAGAAAGTGCCATTTTTGAAGAACACCACCACTTTCCAAGTTCAAATTCACAGCCTAAAATATAGAAGCAACAAACCATTATACATTTATACAAAAAAGACGGCAGCTTATGATATTAACATAAATAAATTAGCCTTAAATATTAACACAATTAAATAAATAATTCCATACACTTTAGGGGAAACAAAAAAGCATGATTAAGGTCACAATTTTATATGTCATAAGTGGCACTTACGCATTGAAATGTTTTTTTCTTCCTTTATGGAAAATCTAAGCTAGATCTAAAGCAGCTATGTTTACGTCCTTTCGTTCCGATCGGGGGGGAAAATACCCCGTGTTTATTTTGTTCAACCTCAAAGTGACACAGTGAGGGGAGCATTCAGAAATCTATTCATGATATTAGATGAGATTAGGCTAATATCATTTTTAGATGTAGATTAAATGTGAAGCAAATTAAAATAACCAGAATCTTCTTGAATTTTTTGCAGCCCACGCGAATTATTATTATTTTTTCTGTCCTCCACTGCATCACTGCAAAGGAAGCATGAATGCCTGCGGGGGCTCTTCCAGACACCCCCCCCCTCCCCTTTTGCTGAATATCGGAAAAAATAATTGTCATTATTGCATCCAACGGCTCAAAACAACTCGGCGCTTGCTGCTTGCAGTGAGCGATCTGGACTGAAAGTTTAGGCTCCCGTAACTTTTTGCACCGCTGCCACTACATCAATCAACACTGGACTCACACTAAAGGGCTCAGCTCACCATATGGCAGAGTGTCAGCATCCGGGGAAGTGATGGTTTAGTTTGGATGGAGATGATGCTGGGCAGATTTTGGGCCTTGAATTGGATGGAAATTTTTTATTACATATCATTAAATGAAATAGAAGTTTCGGTGAGATGAAGGCAACACTGTGTCACAGGTGTTAGACCGATATATATGTGGAGCCGATATCGACATTTTTACATCAATCAATTAAGCAAGTCCACCTTAAAACAACAGTTTGTACCCCTGCAGCAGAAGTTTCGATTGTTTTTTTTTTTAATTCACTGCAAAATTATCTGATTACTTAAAAAATTGACCTTCCTTTTATTCAAAGTAGTGCTTTGTGGTGTTGAAAGCTAAAAAAAAAAAAAATCTCCTGCATCATTCCACCCTGACCGCTAACCTTGCCATAACCAGTTAACTCCCAGCACGCCGAGCGAGTCCAGTCTCCCAACAACTCAACCAGTTTCTCTCACATATATGTGCGCGTAGAGGGCGGAGTGGGGGGGTGGGGTGGGTCACTTTTAGACATCCAGCACATGATTGAGATAGGAGATGTAGCATATAGCCAGTCTGAGGATCTCGATCTTGGAGAGTTTCTTGTCCGGAGGTAATGTCGGGAGTAATTTCCTCAGCTCCGCGAAGGCCACGTTGAACGCCTCCACCCGGATCCTCTCCCTGGTGGCGTGGGCTGAGCGGTACTTGGCCGTGGCCCTCCGTCTTCTCCTCTTCTCCTCCCTGCTCAGGGGCTGGTCGGCTTTGCATTTGGCTCTGTCCTCCATCTCCGCCGGCTCGTCCGAGGCACAACCGGCCGACTTCAACCCATTGAGCATCGTCTCCGGGTCGGACTGAGTCCAGGAGAGGTCCGCCTCAGCCTGATCCGGGCTCAGCATCATTTTTATTCTGCGGTGTTGGCAGTCCTTCTCAAGAACCTGTGCACGGGCAAAATCAGTAATTGAAACATTAAAACATTGTTGTTTTTTTTTGTTTGTTTTTTTTTTTTTTTAATGGTCATTTTAAATTTCACATTTTACAGTCAGAGAGCTACTGTGTCACATGCGCTTGGATGAAATAAAGAACTGGATTGATTTTTGAAATCATCGTTTTTGCTGTTTTCCTGCACTCAGGCACCACTATGAGAAAGCCCACAGCGGGTGCTCCAGTCCCTCCTGTGCCTATTGCATAATAAAATTAAACTCCATAAATAATGAATGGTTCAAAATTCGCGGTTAATTCACGAAAGCTTCAGGCCTTAAAAACAGCCCAACAAATTTGAATTTCCAAGTGTCATGTTTGCAAAATATTGTTTTTTAAACGACGAAACTCTTTAAAAATACTATTTGTTTTTAAATTAAAGAAAAAAAAAAAACTCATTTTTTGCGAATTAACATAATCAGAATTGGCCATCTGTCACAGTGTGATGAACACATCTGCTTGGCTGAGGCCGGAGCGACTTGACAGCATGAAGGCAGGAGATGGTAAAATAATGTTGACATCTGCTGGACACCAAATTATTGGAGCAGTTGCTTTTTTTCTTGATTTTTGTTAATAAAGAAAAATAGATCTACGAATCTAAAAATAATAATAATAAAAATAAACAAATCGGGAAAAATCGTATTTAATTTGTTTTTATTTAAAAGCTTAATTTTCCACAGAAATCTGAGACTCACCTTGACAAAGGGTTGGAGGTTTTGTTCAGTTTTTTTCTTGTTGGGAACTAAAAGGCGCTCTTGAGCGGAGCTTCAACTCCAAATTAACTCATATTCCACCGGCCAAAAAAACCAACAAAAAAAAAGACAACAACAACATCAGATGTTAATGAGACGAACATTCAAAGAAAACAAAGAAAGGAGAAAAATTATTTTCTTTTCTTTCTTTCTTTCGTTTTTTTTTTTTTTTAAAGTAGTTTTTGACTTTTCTCAGCCGCGAACTTGCAACATGGGATCACGCGGGGTCAAACGTCAAGCGTGGAAATGTTTCTGCTGATAAAAAAAACAGCCCATCAAAAGTCTTGAGATGATTAGGTCGGACGAGTTGGAGAAAAAGAAATAATAATAATAATAATAATAATAATGATGATGATGATGACAGTGGCGGTGGTGGTGATGGTGATGATAAGCGTGGATCAGTCAGCCCCCCTGTGTGATCCCAGCGATGGAGAGACAATGGAGGAGATGGGCTGATAGCGGTGAAAGTGCAGCCAGGGCTACTCGTCCGTGAGCCTGTTGGAAGATGGGGATAAAAAGAGGGACAGATAAGCGAGGCTCTCCCTTGTCAGGAATCAGCGGATCGGAAGGCGGTTCGCGGATAATCCCCCCTCTCTCTTCCTTCTTGCGCCGAGTGTCATATGCGAGATAAGATCCAAGCGATCTGGACTAATAAAGGCTCACTTCATGGACGGAGGGGATGGAATATATTTGAGGAATGGTATTGTCTAACGCCGCCCCTCCCTCCCTCCCTCCTCTCTCACCCCTCTCTCTCCTTCTCTCGCTCCTCCTCACACACACACACACACACACACACACACACACACACACACACACACACCTCCTCCCTCTTTCCTCACTCCCCTCAGCCCCCTCAAGCGGTCTCACTCCCGTGGGAGCAGTGGGCAAAGGGAAAGCAGAGATGTGTGCATGATAAAGCGTGGAAAAAAAGGAATACTTGTCCATGTTGTGAGTTTTTGCACGTGCTCACATTTGTAGTGAATATTAATGATTATAAATAAATGTATATATGTATTTTTAAATGCAAATGAAGGGTGGTGGGGGGGGGGGGGTTCAACTTAAATGCATACAAGCCTGTAAAGAAATATTTTCTAGAATGCTTTAGAAATGTTGCTTATTTTGGTTATTTTCTTGGATTTATGAAAATTAGAAACCATTTTTTATAAAGAGGTGAAATAATAAAGCAGCTCCTCTGTTTTTTTATATGGTTTTAATTTGGTGCTGTTGACAGGTTGAGACTTAGATTTCCCTGGCTGACACACCTGAGTGTGTTTCACCCTGTGTTTATCAGTGGTCTGCTGTACTAATGATTATTAAAACAAATAAATAAATAAATATTTGTTTTATTGTCAAAACTAGTTGGTGTGGAGAGAGAAAAGGGTGGAGAAGCTGCATGCCAGTCCGAGGATGTATTAGGATTAGGTTATAAAACAAGAACAAGAATCAAAGCAACTGTTGCCAGTCAAACTTCTTTCCTTTCATTTTTTTTCCTCACAGTGTTTAACACTCATTGAATCTTTTTTTATGTTTAAAACAATTCAAATCCATTTGTTGACATCCTCATTTGATTTGGTAAATAAACAGCGAAATTATAAAAGAGAAAAACAGCACCTCAAAGAATCCTGGCTGCTAATCTACAGCAGGGGAAAATATGCCTTAAATTGCTCTATGCTACTCAATGACTGCCCAAATAAGTGCCCAGAGGTGTTACCAAGAAGGCCCTGATTGATGACACTTGCTTATTAAAGGACTTTGATATTAAAGAATAGCAAAGAAGCATCAGGGAGAACATATTTCCTATTTTCTCAGATATACGACTTACAGTATAGCCTACACATCGCTGACTTTTATCCAAGTTCTGCAGCTCTTTCCTGTCCCTGCAAACAACGAGAAGTGGAAGTGTAGTTTAAGGGCCTCGGAGAAACAAACCTGATATCCAGACACACAATAAAGATGGATGTAACAGCTGAGTCCAGCGGAGGAATGGCTGGTGAAGAATATAAGTGGGGATAAATGCCAACATACTGTCCCGCTTGTCACATATATATCCCAGGATTATGTCATATATAATGTTTTTGGAGTAGAATTGACACAAACATAAACATAACTTTTTCTTTTTCTTATTATATTGACTTTTAGATTTAGGAAAACTTCAAATCAAGCAAACTTGATCTCTTCTCTTCTCTTTTCCCATCATGCCTCCCTGTGCCCGGTGGCACCACCAGCGTCGGGTCAGGAGGGCATGGTTCCAGAGGAGGAGCAGCGGCCAGTAAGTGTGGGGACTAGCTGCGCCTAACGAGGTGATTAAAACGATAAGGGGAAGCACGGATGACTTGCCGTGGCCCGCAGCCACCGACGTGTTTATTGTCTCATGCACACACACACACACACACACACACACACACACACACACACACACACACACACACACACACACACACACAATATGTGAATGAGGGAGAGAAGTACTACCACAGTGCCAGAAGGACCATATCACTGAAAAATCAGCGTGTGTGTGCATGACAGAGAGAGAGAGAGACAGAGAGAGGGAATGCTTGTGTGTGAGATGACGGACAGCTCGCCTTGGGCTCTGGCCGGGTCCGTGGAGTGTGTGTGTGTCACAGAGGGACTCACAGCGGGGCGTATCGGAGACATGTCAAGACCAGGAGACAGAGGCCTCCTGACAGCTGGAGCCCACAGACACACACACACACACACACGGACCACCACCCTAATTACTTCACAGATGGAAGAAGTGGAGATAGTATAAGCTTGGTGGTCTGCATCGTCCGGACCCCTCCTCAGACCATAAGGCCCTTGGCCAAAGACATGAAGGACCCCTCCAAGGCTGTTTTGTTAGTGCCTGCTGCAATTACATCCCACAGCTGATGTAGTGATTCCGGAGACAGACAGGCAAGCTGCAGGGTGGTGGAGTCACCAGAGAACAGTTAATGGATGATGTTTGCTTTAGTCATGGTGGTGCTGGTAAAGAAGCTGAGCTGGTTCCGAGCTGATTTGTGTGCACGTCAAGTCGTGCTTCCGCTTAGGAAAATGAAACTTTGTTGTGACACAACACTGCATGTTAATAACAACCTCACACGTGTCATTTCCAGCAGGTCAGTGGGCGCAGAGATGATGCAAAGAAAGTTTTAGAGACATTGCACACAGACATTGTAGCAATATGAAGATAAAACAATCCAATACGTCATTAGGTTTTGACCATTACACACCCCCATAAAAAATGTAATATGATGAAAATGTAAACAATGAACAGTGTCATCTCATACTTAAAATTTCAACAAATCAAGCGCACACTCATTTTTCCTTAAGTGGCTAAAAAAGCATTATAAAGAACTAATGAAACTTTTTTCAGACTGAGATATTCCCTCGAAACAATCACCTTGTGAACACGAGTTTGGCGTAGGCTGATACTCTCTCTTGCTGTGGTTCCCATAATCATTCAGACCGGCAGACACACGGGAAGGAAGCCGTTCGGTGATTTATGGTTATGATTATTATTTGAGGGGTTCATATCAACCAGCTGAGGCCGAATACTGCTGCTGAGTTTGTGAGGAAATAAGATGCAAATTTGAAACCTAAAAGGATCAAATTGTTTTCCGGGCTTAGTCTAAAAGCCGAAAAGACTTAAAAACAAGCCTTTTTGTGTGTGTGTGTGTATGTGTGTGTGTGTGTGTGTGTGTGTGTGTGTGTGTGTGCGTAGGTGGACGTAGGTGGTGAAGAAGCTGTCAACAAGAAGTTGGGAGGTGATATCACTCTGATGAGATGTCTGTAATGGAGTTATTTCTCTAATCAGTCAGAGCTCTGTAGACCCCTGTGGCTGTCTGAGCTGCTTGTTACAACAAAAAAAAAAAACCCACCTTGAACCTGTGTGACATACTCCCTCCTGTCACCTATCAGACACACTCGCACGCACATACACACAGTTTTGAACATTCCCAGAGAGCAGTGGGATGGAGCTGTGAAATGGGAAGGATTAGTCACTTTGTCAGGAGATGTATGAGGCTTCTCTCAGGTGGACGGTGAGCCACAGGGGGCGTCTGCATGAGGCAGAGGGGAGAGAGGAGAACTAAGAGGCTGAGAGAGAAAAAGAAAAGATGGAGAAGAGCAGACACGCAGGCCAGGAGGTTCCACGAAGGTGAGCGAAATGAAGACAAAGTGGGAGAAAAGACAGTTTGAGAAATACAAAGAACACATTGAGGAAGTTGCTGTGACTGATCATTTGGCCCCAGAAGCCAAAAAGTTGATAGAACTCTAATTCGACCCCTCTCACATTTGCTTCACTTGCATCACTGAGACACACGCTCACGCACTGGGGAACACTCTGGGCAGCGTGTGACCGCCAACTTGTCCATGTGTTGTGTTCTCTCTTTTCTTCCAGGCTAGTGAAATAGGCAGCGGCCTGGTCTTTGGCCTCGTGTGTGTTTGTGTGTGTGTGTGTGTGAGAGAGAGAGTGAACGAAAGTGAGTGTGTGTGGATGGGGAGGGGAAGGGTTTGCCAGTTCAGGCCTGAACAGGAGGTGTGGGATCCAGAAAACTGGAGGTCCCATGTGAGAATGTGGCCGTCGTCAGCGCTGCCGTGGCAGGCCTCGGCACCATCTGTGCTCCCAGCAGGGCGCCCAGCACGTTCTACGCCACCCAGACGCATATGGACACACAAAGGTGCTCGCTTTCTCTCTTATGAATGTGCAGTTACGCGCACACTCACTCATCAGGAGTGGAGAGACACACACTTGGGAACGAATAGTGAGAGGTGCAGGAGGACGGATGATGAGTTTGTTGATTGTGCAGTGAACAGGATGAGAATGTCTTGGTGATGATGCTGATCTAAGTGTGATGACTTCAGAGGCAAAGATTAGTCAGCAAATGACCCAGATGTGCTCTGCTATTCACATAAAACTTTCAGTTTCATTTTAATAAAGATGACAATTAATTTTCTGTGCTTTTTAAAAAACTTTTTTTTTTGACTAATTTAAGCAGAGTCATTATTATACCTGTGTGACAGTTTTGGCTCTGACACACCAAATTCAATAATTACATTGATTCAATTTTATTTACATAGTGCTAAAACAAAACAGCAGTCACCTCAAGGCACTTTATATTGTATGGCAAAGACCTTAAGAAACCCCAACAATCAGCAGCAACTTCCTTTTAACAGGTAGAACCAGGCTCAGGGAGGGGCAACGATCTGCCATGACGAGTTGGGGGTGAGGAGAGGAAGACAGGACAAAAAACTCATTTATCACGTTATTACTGGGTGGCTGTAGCTCAGGAGGTAGAGCAGGTCATCTACTGGGTTGGTGGTTTGATCCCTGGCTGCTCCAGTCTGCATGCCAAATATCCTTGAGGAAGATACTAAATCCAAGTTGCTCTGAATCCAACAGAGTGTGAATGTTAGACAGAAAGCACTTAAGCATAGAAAATAAATGGTTGTTTGAATGGTGGATGAAGCTACTGGAAGTCCTCAAGTAGAGTAGAAAAGCACTATATAAGAACCAGTCCATTTACCATTGCTTTTATTTTTATTGCATGAAAGGACAACAGCACAATACTGAAATACAGCCTCTGTACAGAAACAGCCGTATTATACTGTTAATACAACTTCAGCTCTTTATAAACATCTGCACAGATAGCATGCTAACACAAAGCTAGCCAAGAGTCCAGAATGGTATTAAAGCTGAGTCCAAGCAGCCGAGATCTTGATGAGCAGTCATATTTGTGACAGTGGAACTTCTTTCTTGTAAATGTTTCTATTGTAGAATCACTCTTGGCTGTCTCTGTGTTCTAGTTTTCAACTTTAACATGTGTTATTGGTTTTGTGAAAAACTAAAAGAGAGGTTGTGTGTTCACGGTAGAATAGGGATTTGTGTGCATCTGCGGAACTGTAGATAAGGTTTATATTGTTAAATGTGACAATTTATGAAGTAACACAAAAGGAATGCAAAAGGAATGTAACAAGTAGCGTAACAAATACTTTCTCTGGCGAGAAGTTCTGTAACATGTTGCATTACTTTTAAGAAAAGTAAAGAGTAATGTGTAATACATCACTTTTGTTGAGTAATGACCTCAACAGTGCTGTGTGATAACAATGACGCTACAGTCAGAGACCAGGTACATGGATGGATATACAAATGGCAAAGCTGGTAGTCGGAGCTAGGTTAACATTCATAACTTGCCAGGCACCTGAACTAATGTAATAGTCCACAATTTTTCACGTTTGTGTGTTTTAAAAATGGGTTAAACAAGCACATTTAGAAGGATTTAGAAGTTCATTGGTGTTAGAGTACTTTAACCTAGCCTCTTGCTAGGATGATATTACATGCAAATTATAGAAAAAGGCACCATGAAATGCCCTCATGAGTCATTGCTCTACCATGTATTGCCAGAACAGTTCCTTGGGATTGACTCTGAAAGTTTCTGGAACTCTAATACATGGATAGAAAACCATTCTTGGAAAACTATATTCCCATATTTAGGATTTTGAACATGGTGGTTGGAAAGTGATGTCTGACTCACTGAGCCACAGGTGTTGAGTTGGGTTTGACTGTGAAGGTCCGACTGTGAATATAAATCATTTTCATACCCATGAGGACAGAAATGTGTCATCACAGGAAAAAGGTGATCACTCAGAACAACTTGGTATTGATTTGCATTGACCCTTCCCTCTAAGGGAGCACATGACCTGCAGTGTATGGGTCAAGGGTTCATGTTTTTCCATCAACCATCCGCACCTAAAAGAGGTGTCAGTCTTTGTATCACTCTTCTCAGCAGCAGCGTACACTTTCTTCTGTGTGTGGGAAAATGCATTTGGTCAGCCTCTGCCCTTTTGTTTTTGATCGTCACAACTGTACGTTTTGTAGCTTCATAAAGCCCTGTTTCAGTTTGCTCTGCAGCGCCTGAAGTTTTGTGTTTTTCCGGTGACTTTGTTTATTCGATCATACTGATTTTCTATCTGAGCTCACAGCAATAATCAGCAAGTTCTTAAGCAGCTGTTGTCTCAGCTTAATTTTTTAAGAAATTTGTCTAACTTAACTTAAATCATTAGCTTTGTATTGCCCAAACAGATATGAGAAAAACAAGAGTATATATGGATAATTTTCAGCTTTTTAGTTCAGATTTTAAATCCTGACTATGATCCTTTTTTTTAGCATAATTATTTTTATGCACTATCCATGAATCCATGAGGTGCACTGACTTTTTTTTAAACATATTTCATTCCTTGCTGCAACTTTCATTTCAGAGCAAAACTAGGCTGATACATAATTTAGAATGGCAATAGACTCAAGAAAAAATGTAAAATATTAAATTTAATGTTCTTGTCAAATTAAATGGACTTTATTGGATTTTAGCAAATATATTTACCTTTAAGATTAATCATTTGAATGAATAAACCTTTGTTTTCAAATATTTCATTCGACTTTTACTCAAAATGATCGCTTCCTGTATATCATTTTCTTGAAGGTTGCTCAGAAAATTGTTATTTACGATAGGAATTATATATTGAGTGGATCTGCAGCTTTCTTATGCTTTAAACAAAGAAGTCAATTAGAACATTAAAGCTCTGTTACTTTGAATGGCTTCTCTTTTCTTCTTCTTCTTTAGTGCATTTATTTCTTCTCTTAATCTTGACCGAAAACTTCAGAACTTTTCTGTTATCACCTGCCCATCTGAACCCCATGTTAGAGCCATCCATCCTTTCCTCTCCTTCCTCTTTCTCTCCTCCCACCTTGTTCTGCACATTCTCCACAGCCTCCCATACCTGTTCTTCCTGCCCGCGGACCCTCCTGTCTTGGCCCTCAGCCCTCCTCTGAAGCTGCACCTGTCTCATTTATGGTGTTCGTTAGCTATCTTCAGCCACCCCACACCTCCACTTTCCTCATACCTTGCACCCCAGCCCGATGACCCTTTCTTTCTCTCTCTATCTCTGTCTCTCCCCCTGGCCCCTCATCCTCCCCTGAGCGCACCCTGTCGCTCCATCTAGGGCCTCCAGCTGGCTGATGAGTTCATTAGGCCCAGAGCTCTGCCAAGGAGTATGGCGTTGTTTGGGCCAAACCGGGAGGGCATCAGGGGGCCCCCGGTGGCCATTGGGCACAGGCCTTGGCCATTGGAGTTGGGACAGAAAAGTCCCATAATGTCCCACATGTCAATATGCAGGCTTGGTCCCATTCCTGGAACCTGGAGACTGTTATTTCATACATTAGCAATCTGGTTTGGGGCTTGTTTCTCCCTTAAACTTCAGAGGGAAGAACGCAAGGCGTTGTGGTCTGAAGGGGTCCACATAAACAATGAGGGTAACAGATTTCTAATAATCCCCACAGGTCGCAGTGACATCTGGCCCTGCACTTGAGCGTTGGCTCAATTAATTCGGAAAACACAAAACAAAAAGTGCCAGGGGCAAAGATCTGGGGGACGTCACAGTACACTTTGCATGTGTGTCTATCAGAGTGTGTGTGTGTGTATTGACTGTGGCATTTGATCAAATCAGCGGCAGTTTATGTATGTGTGAATTTTTTTCAAATTAGTCAGAGTATACAGCTCCTACACCGAGACACACATGATTGTAATTTATCCATGTGAAACAACAACAAAAAAAGGTGCGTTGGTCTATTTTTTCCGTTAAAATATCTCCAAAATGCTCCATACTTTATCGTTCCCTCTGCTCTCACCTTTTCCCTTCTCTGTCCTCTGCTTCCTTGCGGCGGGTCAGCTGGGGTTGGAGCCTCCGTGGCTGGGCTCAGGTGTAGCCTCAGCTGGGCAGAAGGGGGGAGGATGGAGCGGAGAGGTGATGTGAGGAAGAGCAGAGGAAGAGGAGAAGAGAGGAGAAGGATTCTGTCCCACGGGGAAGCCGAGAGGGAGTCAGGAAAGAAAAAAAAAAGGAAAACAAACACGTGCGTTCACGCAAGTTAAAAAAAAAAAGAAAGAAAAAAAAGACAACAGCTTTGTCCCTCACCCCTCTTTTCTACACCTCCCCCATCGTCTCTCTTCCCCTCTTTCTCTCTCACTCTTTCTCTCCTGGGAGAGGCCTGGCCGGGCTTGGCCTGCACGCCATCTGCTGCATAATGTAACGGGATGGAACTCCAAATCCTTCATTTCCACTCACTGCCTGTCATCTGTGTGTGTGCACGCGCGTGTGTGTGTCCACTCGTACAGTTGCATAGGCACACTGAAAGGGTGTGAATGTTTGGGTGCGTGTGAGATCTCATTTTACGGATGTTGTGACATTAGCTCGCCCGGCGACGATGTCGAGCGATGGGTTTGATGAAACAAAAGGTGATGCCAAATGTGTGTTTGTGTTTTATTTTTCTAAAAATACTTACTCCACCATTCAACATGCAAGTCTGGTAGTTTTCACAGCGTCCGCCGAGGAAACAGAGTTTCAACTCTCAACAGCTCTTCGTAGCTGGCAGCATTGTGGCATCGCAGAGTTGTTTGTCTTTCTTCATCCATTTTCAGATGTAACAAAAGCTCTAAATGAAATAGTCTTTAAACACGAGCTCCTGGGAAATCGAGCTGAGAGTGGCACCTTGCCAAGGATGTCACAAATTTGCTTTTTGTTTACAAGTTAACACACAAAAGTGCACACACACAGAGTCGTGTTTAAGTGCTCCACCCCTCTCTGCAGTGCTGGTAACCTGGAGGTGCAAAGAGTTGTCCCTCCAGGTCCCCCGTGGGGCCACTATGAATTGGGGGGCCATCTGTTTTCTGGTAATAAGCTTTCTCTTCATTCAGTCTCTCTCTTTCCCTCCCTTCATCCTCTCTGTGTTTGTTTGATTCTACTTTTGTTTTGGAAGGTTTTTTTTTCTGTCTCGCTCTCATTCCCCAGACATGAAAAGACGCAGACAGACAGAGAGATCTGGTGCGAGAGGCAGCGTTGCTTCTGGACATAAACACAAGCTCCACTGCTGTTTAGGGGAATGGAGACATGGCGAAATATCACAGTGTAACCCCTGAACCCTGACCAGCGATCTATGGCTGTTGACACAAAGTAAACGTGACACATCTCTCCTCACATAAACCCCTGCACCCACCACCCCTACCACCCCACTCTCTCCCCTTCCAGCTGCTGGGCAAGTGCTAAAGTCTGCATTAGATGCTATGTTCTTTGTTGCTGTGGTGCTGTATGGAAGCCCCAACAGCTCTAAAAACTAAAGGAAATGCCAGAGAATATTTGAAGTGTCTCTGTAGCCTTTGGAAAAAGAAGTGACACCACACGGATGAAGGACAAAACTCTGTTGTGTGCTGTGCAAAGCAGCAGAAAAATAAACCCAGTGCAAAACTACAAACTACAGTTGCACATGTGGCTCCGGAAGCGTGTCAGTGTGATAAATTCTGTGGTAATGTGCAAAAATTTTAAGTGGAAATAAAGTTGTTTACTACTGGTAAAAAAAAATGTTTTGCTCCAGTAAACAAGGCGATTTTTAAAACCATTTACCCTTTTTAAATTAATTTAAGTTGAACTGAATGACGAGTGGACACTGACACTGACGTGGACCTCTCACTTGTGTTTGTCAAACTGATACCTACAGATTCTATTAAATGTAATGTATTTTGCATTGTAATTATGTAACAAAACGACATGCAAAATTACATGTAACCAAATTAATTTGACCAGATTTATTTATATTTTCCTTTTCTTTGAGTTCAGGCCTTCCCAGAAGTCTGTGCTCAATCTCTGGTGATTGAACTTCTCGCACTTTATTTGTGTGCTACTCAGCGCTAATCTGCAGATGAGACTCCACAAGCCAATGATGTATGCACATCTGTTTTAGGTTGTGACTCACAGTGTAAATAGACGATCCGTTAATTTGTGTGATTTAAATGGGATTGCACAGTACTTATTATTGAACTGAATTCAGAGCTGACACACCAGCAAGCAAGGAAAGCAAACCTTGCTCTCCCATCATCCCCTCTGCTCCCTGATCCGTCGCTGACGACCTGCATGATTGTTTAAGTTTTGGTTCGGAGAAAGATTTGGTATTAGATGGCACCGGATCAATCATAATAGTTGCCATGGCTACGGTGCAGCGTGATAGGGGAGAGGCTGAAAGGGAAAAAAAAATAAAGGAGGACAGTGGACTTGAATTCACGTATATATAAGCACAACCTCGCATTAAAACAACCTTGAGTCTGAATGGAGACATGTCCAAGGGCCTGCTTTAAAGCGGTCGCAGCTCCTTTGGCTTTCATAACTTCCCGTACATGTCGTGTGGAGCAGTGTTAAGGACAAATAACGTGTGTTTGCAGCTGTTTGGCTGCTCCTGCCTGAGTGTACCAGTTCAAACCTAATATTGCACAATACGCGTTTATGTTTCATTGCGGGCTGTGCATGACAACATCAATATGTCATCTGATATTGTTCATTATCCCAGCTGTAGCATTATCCGATTTATGCCTTCCTATGGCAGATTTCAATGCAGCCCCGTGTTATATGATGATTATGAGTGGTCTGGGCCTGGGATGCTGTCTGCATCTCATTGAGGCAGAATGAAGTGGATCAATATACCAGAGGGGGCTGAATCAGGGAGTCCTGCAAATATGAGAGACAGTGTGTGTGTGTGTGTGTGTGTGTGTGTGTGTGTGTGTGTGTGTGTGTGTGGACAGACAGCCTTGGGAGATCAGAGTGCACAACTGCTTGGGTCTCTCACACACACAGCTGTTTTTTGGGGTTTCATGTTTTTGCTGCATGCACAAGAGCAGACTGTGTGTGTGTGTGTATTTTTGTGTGTGTAAAACATTAAGGTGAAGCAACAATGTAATCACACAGTATATCTGCCTCCAGACTGCTTTGTTGCAAACTTCACGAGGCTATATCTCTTCAGCGGCGCAGCAGGTAAGCAGGCAGACAGACAGGCAGGAGTCGGGCTCTCACTTGCTCTCATTTAAGTGCAGATTTACAAGCTGTTTGCGACAGCAGCTTAGGTGCCTTTTCAACATGCCTAGCTGGGAGGAAGCTGCCATGTGAATACATCTGTTGTGTCATCCAAAGTGCAGCAAACAAGCTGTCAGGCATTCTGTGTTATGAAACTGAAAAATCTGAGCCCTCTAATAGCTCAGGTGCTTTGTTGGTTTGTTCTGAGAAATGGATTTGCTCTCGTTGGAGGGATATTTTTATTACGTTTGCACGCACAAAACACACACACACACACGTATATAGTGCTGCTACCTCACAATTACACAATTACACTAATTTAATGCCCCATTCTCCTCTATTAATCCCGTATTCTGTCCACATTTTTATTCTTGCTTTAAATGAAGGGGCTGCCACATGCTTCACTCCAAACAAAAGCAGGGTTAGATTTATTCTTCATTTGAGGCAGTGTGGGTGGTGGTGGAGTATTTGGTGTGGAGGGTGTGGGGTGTGTGTGTGTGTGTGTGTGTGTGTGGTGGTGGTGGTGGTGGGGGGTCATGCATGGGCATAACCCGGCCCCTGAAGGAAGGCCCCCGCTGCCAGCTGCCAGCCATAATTAAACAGCCCTGCCGTGTCTATCACTGATTATGTTTGACCTGGCTAATAAGGCGAGTGTGTGCCACCTACGTGTGGCAGGAGAGCACCGCGGCCTGCGTCACAGCTCCCATTGTCCTCTTTTAGATGAGGTTATTAGTTTGATGTATCGCCGATGCCAAAAAAATGTGTGTGTTGCTCAAACATCAGGTGCTCGGATGCTGCACCATTTGGTGCGTCACATAATAGGGAATATGAAATAACCCCGCGTTTGATGGAAACTAGGGTTTTTTTTTATTTTTGCTTAAAAAAAAATCAAAGAAATTGCAAACAGAAACCAGATCTCATGTTCACAGTGTAACACAGTGTTTGTTAGTCGTGGAGTTTTAAGACACATCAGGTCTTTTTTGGTCAGGAAGAGGAAGCAAAGACTGTATATACAAGATAGATGCAGCCACGGTGACATCACCAACTGGTTTGAATTTTTGACTTGAAAAGTGGTGGATCAGACTGTGGGCATCAGCACACCCTCTGGATTCGTCGCTTGTGGAACATCATCACATTAAATCTGGGACTCCCCACCATTTGACCTTAGAACTGAAGAAGCTTCTCGGATGAGAGGTGAAACATCTTCAAGCAACTTAAAGAAGTCCAGACGCTTTTCTTTGCAAGCTCCTTTGACTACAATGACCTGGATGACTGAGAACCTTCACAGACATACAACATCATCACACAGTCCTTTTTATTTATACCCGCCGTTAAGGTGCAGGAAGCTGCAGTTTTCTCCTAAATGATAGGTGTCCCCACTCAGACTCACCACCACATAGGTGCTGATATAGTAAAAGAAGAAGTCAAAACCACAATCAAATCCTTTTGCACGACTGCCTGAATAGCCACAAAAAGTGTGGTACGCTGTATAATTTGACATCCATCGAACACCATTAGAAATTGAGGATGTGTACTTATGTGTTTAACCACAAGGTAGCCACACCCCTGGTTTTTCATCAATTATACTCTGAACAAGGGCATTAAAATAGATAGTGTGCTGTGTTCAGTAAGACATAAAATTATCAGTTAAGATCACAAACAAATCAGGAAACTGTTTACTGATCAAGTCAGAAGTTGGGTTTTTGTTGTATAGATTTCTAAACATTTTGCAGCTTGAGCGGTCCCTCTCTGCTGGTTGTTAAGAAGGACACAATTTTTGAGGTCCTTTTGCACTAGCTTCCCTTTTCAGAGACAATATTCATTAAATAATCCATTCTGTGAAGCACATGTCTGCTGATGAGTGGGTGTTTGCACAAACGCAACAAAGTAAACCTGGAGGCAGTCGTGCCAAAGCAATGAACGCACAAAGATGGGAAACGTTAGGTTCCAGTTTCCCACTTAAGATGTGCTCTGCATTCAGTAAAAAACTTGTTATTGGATGTTTTTCTTAAACTTCAAATCCATCCCACTAGCTTTGGAACAGATCACATAATTACACTGTGAAATGTTTATTCCTACTTGGGTAAAGATCACTTTCTTCCCAAATGGCAATCCCAGGGAGGGGTATCCTTTAGTAACCGCTTTTGCCTGCATGTACACCAACATTGCAGCAATCAGTATAAATTAATAATAAGTGAATCAAAGTGCTTAATTTAATGGAGGCTATGAAAGATTAATACCTGACATTATCCAAGCTGCTGTGCTGTAAGGGGAACCACCCATGCCTGAGGTAAACCAATCACATTTCTATGAATATGACATTAGACACATTGATGTGATGTGTTCCATCAATGTCAGCCAGTCTTCACTACAGCAAGTCTGGATAGAAAGTCCACTGAGTGTGACTGGTCTATTTCTGTCTCTTTTTCCTCCCTCCCTCTCTCTCTTGGTCTAGAGGCGAAGGATCAGTTCAGGGTGGAGGAGAGCTGGTGTTTGGCCCGAGGGGGCCTTGGACACAGATTCTGTCATTGTTCCACAGCTGCCTCTCTGCCCCTCCCCTCCCTAGCCCTCTCCACTCTGTGGCCATCCTCACCTTAAGGGCGTCCCCTGCTATCCCGCCTCCCTAATGAAGAGTGACATGCGTCCAGAGGATCTGATCTAGTCTGAAACTGGGCCCTTGCCTCCTCTGTTTTGTCTCCTATTATTGACTGTGGTGGCTCATGCTGAGCTACCGTGATGAGAGAGCCATATACCCAAGAGGCATCACTCCCAATTCGGAGGGGAGCTCAAAGGGCAGATGCAATTGTATGGAATCGTGAGGGCCTAATTGTCTTTATTCATGAGCTGTGTGATTGATATTAGTGGGAAATGAGACACTCTAATTGTCCTCTTATATGAGGAATTTCTTAAAGGCCCACACTTTGGATTATCTGTGGTTGTGTGTGTGTGTGTGTGTGTGTGTGTGTGTGTGTGTGTGTGTGTGTGTGTGTGTGTGTGTGTGTGTGTGTGCATGTGTGTGTGTGCGTGTGTGCGTGTGTGTGTGTGTGTGTGTGTGTGTGGGTGCTATGCGTGGGTGTGTGTACACACTACTGGGTGAGATATCAAACTGACAACTCCTGAAGGGCATCTATGCAGTGGTCTCCCAACATATCACTTGAAATGATTCAGGTTGCCTTGTTGTCCTTTCTGACAGTTTCTTGCCTTTTATGACATTCAGAGAATCCAAACACAACATTGCTGGGAAGAAACATGCAGACAACCTCTTAATAGAAATGGCAAGCAACCTTTCTTGTTTATGTTATGTTCAGTGGCTCGTCAGTTAACACTGTAATCATTTACACACTGTAGTGAGTGATCCAATGTTCTATTATAATCAACTTTAAAATTATTAAAAGCACTTCTTTGCTTACTTCCTGACAGCATACTGCAGATCCATAAGTCAAAATGGTGTAAGTGACAGTTATTATGAATAGCACTGATCAGCTTGAAAAGCAATGCACTGCTGGAAAAGCTGTGGACCTGATACTACTGTGAGTGCTGCTTTCATCCACCAACAATTTTGTAATAAATGTACCATTTACTTCAACCAGTCTCACTCATAGCTTGTCATATGCTAACACTTGGTCAGGAACCTTTGATCTACATGGTGACACTGGGTCTCTCCTCAGTGTCATTTTTCAACAGACCTCAGTAGTCCTATAGTGACTCAAATAGATACAATGTGACCACTTGGGTGAAAGTGTAGTGTTGTCACTGTAGCTGGGCAGATAACCATGGTAACCAAGGAAGCCAAAATGTGGAATAGAATAGTATTTATGTAGACCTTTTCTAGGCTTCTACACTACAAGTTGCATTCACTTTACAGAGCTTTTTTGTCCCCCTTTATGCCATTTAAGCACTTATCACACATATTAAAGGATGCATCAAGGGCCACTTGGATGGGTGTCTTTGACAAATCCTTTGACATTTGAACTTTCCATGTGGCTACTAAACCACCAACCATTCAATTCATAGTCACACCCATTCAAGGTAACCAAGGAAATGTCAAAGCAACTTGATGCAGATCAATTAAGTTTGGCTCGTTGACATGGTGAGGGGGTCTATTATAACTCTAATTATGACTTTTCCCTTGATCCTGAAGATGTCTTGGTGTCTAGACCCAATTTAATGCCTAGACCTACACTTAAAAAGACACAAAGTGCCTTATTGTACCCTTAGCAGCTTGTCACTGGGATAGTAACTTTTGAGGATCTTTCACTGTGCCCTTGTTCCCACTTGTGGTTTGTACCTTTTCAATTTTATTTATATAGCAACAGTCACATCAAGATGCTATATACTGTAAGGTGAAGACTACAATAATAGAGAGAAAACTCCAGCAATCAAACAACCCCCTCTGAGCAAGCACTTGGTGACAGTGGGAAGGAAAAACTCCCTTTAAACAGGAAGAAACTTCAGAAACCGCTAATCCAGGGTCAGGGAAGGGCAGCCATCTGCCACGACTGGTTGGTGGTGATGGAAGGAAGACAAGATAAGGCGCATAACTTTTTACAATTTTACAACCTAATTGTAAAATCAATATTACCATTCAAATCTAACAGAAATGGTGTAAATATGAACCTTTTGGCTGCTTAGTGTTTCCAGCTTTTGCATAAAGACAAATGAACCTTAAGTAGACTACCCATGATTGTATAGGGAAGGTTGAAAATCAGAAATAAAATAAATAATGATGCAGAAAGTTCTTCTTGTGACATTAAAATAATAGGGTATGTAAGTGTATCCATCTGTCTACCCAGCTGACCTATCTACATACTGCACCTACCTTTTCCATCCTTCCGTAGCATAATCTAAATCCATGAGGGAAAACACCTTGACGGACTCAGGTGAGCGTAAATTATCGTGTTCGCGTGTGTTATATTGTGGGCCAACATGCATGCATACACCAACCCACAAATAAAGATGAAAATAGGGTGTGAGTGTTTATGCACGTATGCATGAGTAGGGTGTCTGCGTGTGTGTGTGTGTGTGTGTGTGTGTGTGTGTGTGTGTGTGTGTGTGTGTGTGTGTGTGTGTGTGTGTGTGTGTGTGTGTGCACCCACCAGTGTAATGTGATAAGCTCCAGCAAAGCACATACCTGATGCCATTAAATGCAATTTCCCCTGTGTGTCAGCCGAGCCATTTGTCAGCTGCTAACACTGCACGCTTTATTAAAAACCTCATCCGCTTCAATTAACTGCGCTCGCAAAGCAGTTTAACTCCACTCTAATCCTGTCAAGATGTTTAAACAGGCCTTACGTACAGTAGGTACATAATTTCAAAAGATGTCAGTGAGGTTTTTGGGATTTTTTTCTGCCCCTTCACTTGTTACCTAAAGTTGGGGCTTAGCTCAGTGAGGGTGCTGATTTTTTTTTTTCTTTTTTTCCTTTCTTATTGTGAAGCACCTCTCCCCAACAGTGACATAAGTTTACGTAGGCCATCATCCTGCTGCTGACAAATGTGTTTGCATTTTTCTGATAAGCACATTCTGTATGCTATGTTACATACTCTCTACTTATATGCCAAATTTTAAAGCTGTTTCTGCCTGAGTAAACAGGAAAATTAAGCCTGTAACTGTAAAATCAAGCTTTAATTTTTGTGTAATAGCTGGCAGCTGTGGCCCACTATGGCTTGTCTCTTTGCTTAAGTCGGTTGTGACAGAAAGCATGGTTGTGACCAGATTATTTGGGAACTGCAGAAAAAACAAAAAGTATATTTTTTATATGTACAATAGGATTCAAGTTACAATTACAATCACAATCTGTGCCCACTTTGCTCTGATTGGCAAGTTTGTGCTGGGCATTCATTCCTCATCTGTCGCTATCAATGTAAATAGTAGCAATAGGATTTGTTAGCATCTATAACTGTCTCTTCAGATAGAGTAGTCAATCACATCTGGTTTTCCCCCAGCAGTAGAGTTTTGCCCCTTTGAGCCACTTACTGCTAATTTTCCTCAATAAAAAGTTAGTCTGGATTTGCAGCACATTTATAGTCTCATACATGAGAGTTTCAGAGTTTCAGAGCAGCTTAGTAAGAAATATGGAGTAAACATGGACAACACGTTCTCATCCCAAAGCGTACGCCATGTGACAAATCGTTGGTATGTTACACTTTCGGCAACCCAACATGTCTCTATGTTACACGTCAGGAAACATCAGGAAACATGAGAGCTGTTTGGAATGAATCTACACATGTACATATAGTTTTCCTTTCTCATCATTAATCACTTTGAAAAACACTATCTAACACGGGATAAGGTTATGGTTAGGGTTAGGATTAAGGTTGGGGTTAGGGCTGGAATACACAGCTGGAACATGTGTTACTGCCGGAGTGTCATGCTATTTGATTCCATCCACAACCAGGCGCGTATCATAGGGACGCACAAGGTTACCTTTCACATTCTTATGGGACGCCTCGGGACGTGATAAATCGTCGGTATGTTACACCTTGGGAAAGAGAACAGTCTGACATGGAAGTACACAAAAAAAACCACGACTGTACTAAATTTCACTTTCTTAGCTTCTGGAAATATCTGCCAAACTGCAGAAGGATTCTTTAGGTTAGAGACAGATCATAATTATGGCAAATAAATAATGGTTAAAATGAGATTCATATTTCAGTTCAATTTGGTTCTATTCAGTCATCTTATACTGTAAGGTAAAGACCCCAGGGTAAAGGTAAAACACTGGGATTTGAAGTATGAAGTAAAAATCGTTGTCATGTTTAACAGAGAGGTTGGACTTAATAGCTAGAATCATCATACTTAGAGCAGTTTAAAAGGTTTATTGAACACTGGGGGAATGGACCTGAGGAACTGGTTAGTAAGATGTGAGAAAGGAGAGGCAAGCTTATTCCAGGTCAAGGTTGAAATGTAAATATTATTAGAAATTGAGTGAATGAAGTTGCCTTACTTAGGGAGTCTTTGGTTGGCAGGCGTAATTCCAGCGGAGCAAAGTGAATAGTGGCAGAAAGTACAGGCTTGAAGTTCCTTGGGAAAATGGGTTAGTCAGAACAACTGGTGAACACAGTTTCAGAGAATGAGGAGCTGAGGAACAGATGGACTGATTGCATTGACAATGAGGGATTTTCAAAGCGTTCCAAGTGTTCAGTGCAAAAACAGTAAATAGACATAAGAGAGTGGAGAGGCTGGAAAAAGGGTGAAACTGAGGTTTTTGTACTCTTATTTAAAAATCCTAGAAACATGGTGTGTGACGACTTCCTTACTCCAGATACCATTACCACATCCAAAATGTTGCAGTGAGAGTACTGTCAGGGATTTCCTGTTAAAGGGGACTTTTTCCTTAGCACTGTCACCAAGTGCTTGCTTACTGGGGGTCGTCTAATTGTTGGGGTTTTCTCTGTTTTATGGGGTCTCTACCTTACAAGATAAATCTCCTTGAGACAATTGTTGTAATTTTTCTCTGTGTAAATAGGAATGAATTTGAGTGAATTGCTTATATATTTTGCAACTAACGAAGGAAACAAAGTGCAGGCGTTTAGGTGGGTTAGGATCAGATGTCTTGTGGAAGTAGGAAGTAGTAGGCTAGGACTGGAAGGTGAGGAAACATCAGAATTTGAAGACAGCCACTCAGTAAAACTGAAGTGGAGAACTGGAAAACATGCCAAACTTCAAAACCTTTAAAAATGTTGACTTGAAACCTGCTCCTCGTTTTAACCCTGAAGTCAAGTCTTTTTTCACCTTTTTTCACATTAGGGCCTTGAAGGCAACAAAATGAAAATCCCATTGCAAAAAAGAACCTAGTCTGAAGGACTAAAACTGCATCCCCCAAGGATACCACACATGCTCTTCTGCTTTCTTCCACTCTCTTCAGTGCACACAAACACATGCTCACACACGGTCATGCCAGCAGGGAGGTGATGGTTAGCATGGTGCTGTCACCAGGGGATCCTGGGTGGGGTTTGCAGGAAAGGGAGAGGTGTAAATTGGGTGAACGCTGGGTGCAAAGCATTCTGAGTGAAGACTTGGTACTCTTCCTCTTGATGCTTTGTCACTCACACACCCCATGAGATACAGGTGGTGGGTAAGGTGAAGAGAAAGGGGAGAAGGAGGAGGGGCAGCTTGGCTCAGCTGTCTGTTGTATATTATGTTTGTATCAGGACTGTGAGCTCTATTGTGTCTTTCACGGCTGCTCTTTCTTTAACCTGTTTACGGACTTTCTTTGCTGTCCAACACGCTATGAAACACTTGATTGGATTTTGAACACTAGAGCAGAAAAACAAGGCGTGAGCCAGACAGAGGGAATTGGACGCAGTGGAAAAAGATGGGATTGTGATGGCGTTGACCACAAGCAAACAGGTTTATCCCGTAATTTCATATCTATCCACTTGACGTTGATGAAATTTGAAAGTGTAATCAGTGAAACGAAAGCTAAAGACGAGCAGGTGTGACTTGCCTTTGATCATAACGGAGACCAATTGCAATTAGGCCCAAAATGGCTTGACGGCAGCATCGGGGGGCTGTTTGCAGATTATATATTTTTAATCACAGTTGTTAGCATCTGTGATGGATGCCCATTTTGCTCTCACCAGTTTGTGATGGCATACGTCATGTTACCTGTTATCAACGCGTGTAATCTGTCCATGAACTGCATGAAAAGGTGTACATTCTAAGCGCTACATGAAAACCATAAATGACTTTGACATACACCTCCACTTGGGTTTAATAGGAGAAACAGATAATCTCTCAGCAAATGAGAGAAAAGCAGTCCTGTGATTAAATATTAAGGTACAGAACAGAAATGCATTTAAAGCTGCATTAAAATATTTTGGTCACTTGAAATAAAAACTGCACACTCAGTCTTGACTTTCATATCTTTTATATTTGAGTCCTGAAACAGCTTTTTTCGATCTCAAAGTTCTGTCTCATCTTTAATCCTAGCTTCAGACATTTTCAGATAACACATGCTCTTTGGCCAGTTTATTTGTACTTATTCAGTCGTTGGTTAATGCAAATATCAAATAAGCCATTGGTAACAAGTAATAAGTCACATGCCTAAATGCAATGAGTTGTATTTAGGCATGATCAAGATGACTGGCTGTAGCTCAAACCAAGAATCAAAATGAGAAAAAAGGGGGCTTTATGGGACTTTTCACACTTGGTTGTTTGTACTGGATAGGTTGGTCTTAGTATTTCAGAAACTTTAGATCGACTGGGATTTTCCTGCAGAAGCATATTTAAGGTTTACAAACATCGGCCTGAGCAAGAGAAAATGTCCAGCAAGCAGAAGTTCTCTTGTCCAAAAAGCCTCATCAATGCCAGAGGTCAGAGGAGAAGGGCCAGACTAGTTTAAAACCAAGGTTACAGTAGGAATTAAAAAAAATCAGTAGACACAATTAAGGTGTGCAGAAGAGCAACATGTCAAACCTTAATTCAATTTTATTTATATAGCACCAAATCACAACAACAGTCGCCTCAAGGCGCTTTATATTGTACAGTAGATCGTACAATAATAGATACAGAGAAAAACCCAACAATCATATGACCCCCTATGAGCAAGCACTTTGGCAACAGTGGGAAGGAAAAACTCCCTTTTAACAGGAAGAAACCCCCGGCAGAACCAGGCTCAGGGAGGGGCGGGGCCATCTCCTGCGACCGGTTGCGGTGAGGTAGGCAGAGACACTGAGCTGGAAAAGATGTGCAGGATAGACAGAGATGGAAATCTAAGAGAAGAGAGTATGAGCGAGAGTATGATGAGAAGGTGGAAGGAGTACTTTGATGAGTTGATGAATTAATTTAATGACAAAGAAAGGAGGACAGTGAATTAGGGTGGCCAAAGGGTTGGCAAGGAGGAGAGGGCAGCTATGAAGAGGATGCAGAGTGGAAAGGCAGTTGGTCCAGATGATATACCTGTGGTGATATGGAGATGGTTAGGAGAGAGGGCAATGGACCTTTTGACCAGATTGTTTAGCACAATATTGGACGGTGAGAGGAGTCCTGGTACTGATGTGCATAGTTGTAGTAACTACAGAAAGATAAAGTTGATGAGCAATACCATGAAGCTATGGGAAAGAGCTGCCAAAGGCAGAGGCGACAATAAGTGAGCAGCAAGATGGTTTTATGCCAAGAAAGAGCACTACAGATGCAATGTTTGATTTAAGAGTGTTAATAGAGAAGTATAGAGAAGGTCAGAAGGAACTTCACTGTGTCTGTTGGACCGGAAGGGTTAGGGTTGCCGGTTCGAGCCCCGGCTCGGACAGTCTCGGTCGTTGTGTCCTTGGGCAAGACACTTCACCTGCCGCCTACTGGTGATGGCCAGAGGGGCCGATGGCGCGATATGGCAGCCTCGCTTCTGTCAGTCTGCCCCAGGGCAGCTGTGGCTACAACTGTAGCTTGCCTTCACCAGTGTATGAATGTGAGAGTGACTGAATA
The DNA here is from genome assembly GCF_051167445.1 of Perissodus microlepis. Taxonomy (NCBI): domain Eukaryota; kingdom Metazoa; phylum Chordata; class Actinopteri; order Cichliformes; family Cichlidae; genus Perissodus; species Perissodus microlepis. Next base: position 13,037,962 of record NC_140482.1, on the reverse strand, counting down.
GTGGTATTGTAAAGCGCTTTGAGGGTCTCGAAAAGCGCTATATAAATGCAATCCATTATTATTATTATTACCTGTTGTACTGCATGAGTCTGAGTGCCACATAATCATGTAGGGGTGGTGCAGGACATGTAAGAGGACAGTGAGACAGTGATGAGGTGTGCGGTGGGAATGACAGATGGGTTCAAAGTGAGGGTGGGATTACATTAGGGATAAACTCTGAGCCATTTCTTGCAGTGGTGATGGACAAGTTAACAGATCAAGAAGATCTGTGGAAGAGATCCTGGAGAGGTGGCAGTATGCACTGGAAAGAAGTGAAATGAAAGGTACTGGAAGCATGAAAAAAGGTGTGGTGAGGTGCAATGAGTGTCAGGGGTGATTTGTGACAGAAGGCTAGCAGCAAAAGTGAAAGAGAGGATTTAGAAGATGGTAGTGAAACCTGGGGTGATGTATGTTTTGGAAATGCTGACCCTAAGAAAAAAGACTGGAGGCAGAGCTGGAGGTGGCAGGACTGAAGATGTTAAACTTTTCACTGGGAGTGATGACGACAGATTAGAAAGAATACATCAGAGCGACAGTTCAGTTTCATGTTTGGAGACAGAGTTTGAAATGGTTTGGACACAGACACGTGCAGAATATGTGTTGAATATGGAGCTGCCAGGCAGGAGGAAAAGAGGAAAACTGCAGAGAAGATTCATGGATGTAGTGAAGGAGGACATGCAGAAGGCTGGCATTGACTGAGGAGGATGCTAGGGATAGGGTGAGCTGTGGCAACCCCTAAAGGGAGCAGCCATAAGAAGAATGAAACATAAATATTCCGTATTTACAAAGACCAAAGGCTGTATTTGTCAGGTGTGTGTGTGTTTGTGTGTGTGGCCCCTAACTCGACCATGTGCTAACCCCACACAGCTGCAGAGTCCCCTTGAGGGTTTGTCACACAGGCAACAGAGGAAGGGCGGAGAAGGTGGGGTGGGGGGTGGTGTGTGTGTGTGCGTGGCGGTGTGGGGTGGACTGAGCACTCATTTCCATGCCGCACTGTTCTGGCAAAGACATTGTACACCGCTGTGATTGTGCGTCTCTAGTGCTATTGCTCAATCTTTTTAGGCCTGTCAGTTAGTGTTTTCATCAGATAATTCTCTAGGCGCCAAGGTTGGAAAGCTCAATGTGTACTTCACTGTAGCAAATGTGTTTCTTTGTGTGTGGCATTGCATGTATACAGGAGATAGAAGAAGAGACGAGGGGACTGTTTAGAGGGAATTAACAAGAGCATAATCTGATTGTTTTCTTTATGCTAAACATCAAATGGAGTTACAGAGAATACAAATTAATTAAGTCTCTGCTCAGATACCTTAGCTGAATTTTATTCAGCTGTATTATCGTAGCACTTGTTACTCTTGTAAAACAAGCAAGTGTTTTCTGCACACTTATAGCAGACATACGACAGCTCACAATCCAGCCTGAAAACAGTAATGGAGAAACCAAGGAGTCTCAGGTTCCTCAAATATCCCTGTCAATCACACACCGTTTCCTCTGAGTGCGTTTTCTATCTGTCAAGGGTCATAGAGAGTGAGGATGAGCCCCGTCTCTCCCTCCCTACTGCTGCTTCTCCATCTCCATCTCCTCCACCTCCATCCCTCCCTCCCCTCCTTCTCCTTAGAGGTGTATCTCTACCTTGTGCATCACGTCTGGGCATGACCTGTTGCTAGGTAACTCTGGGTCACAGCTGCACACTATGGCAGACCCTTTTTTTATTTATCAGTGAGTTATGTGGGAGACGGGGGCTGTAATTTATTAGTTTGATATTGGCCAGGCTGCGCAAGTTTGGGATTGTAAAAAGAAGAGACGGCCTATAGCTCATCAAAATGCTCATTCTGATCCTGGGCCTCCGTTCGCTGAAGAGATTCACAACAGAGGGGATCACAACATTATAAATTCATCTGCTTTTTACTAAGAAAATCAAGCATCTCCAACAACAAAGCCAATAGTAATGCACTTTCCATGCTGGTAATTGAACAGATGTGGTCAGAGCTTAGAGGACCGAGGAAAAGGAATTCATCTCAGTACAGTATGTGACTGATTCATGTCCAAGGATGAAGTGGCTGCAGACAAATAGCGTTATCCAGCTTTGTAGTACCTGCAGGGTAAATTTATGCAGAGCTTGCATCAGACTGATTAAGTTGATAGAAATAAAAACTAAAAATATGATAAATGTCTGATCTGATTTCAAATACATGGTTTCATTTAGATGTATTTTGGTTTGATATATAGGGAACTCTGCTTCTTTGCTTTCGGTAAAGTTGCCGCCGCTCTCATATCTGTGAGGTGAACGCAAAGCTGGAGCAGCAGCTGGTTAGCTTCGCTTAGCATAAGAGCTGGAAACAGATGGCTTATGTAGTGTAATAAAAGGTTATCAGCCATAAAGAAGATATAAAGATTATATATCAAAAGATCAACATCTATGGCATTAACTGGAAATATTATTAATATAATAGATCGAGCACAATGTAGAGTTTTCATTGACCTAAAGAGAAGCTTTAGAGACAATTAATCATGAAATCCTTGGACACTGGAGCACTATGACATTAGTGGAGTGGTGTTGGAATGGCTCAAGAGTTCTTTGAGAAGCAAACAAAAATTTGTGAAAAGATGTTAATATCAATCAAAAATGCCCGGACACTGTTTTTGGAGTCCCTCAGGGATTAGTATCAGGACCAAATTTGTTTATCCTTTTCATTAGTGATATATATGAAATATCTGATATATCACAGTTTAATTCATTTGTAGATGATACAAATATCTTTTTGTGCTGGAAAAAAATTCACGACAGCTTTTGGAAATTCACACAAGAAATGATTGAGTTGAGAACATGTTTGATGGAACCAAGTTTGAAGAAAAATAAATTTGGCGGAATTGGTACATACAAAACTTCACTTCGACAATTATGTAAACTTGATTAAAAAAAGAGCAATCGGGATCACTTAATCGGGATCCCGATCGGGAAACTTAATGGTCAAACATCAGTTAAAACCTTTTGCATTTCTGTTTATGGCTTAAAAGCTGTGGAACAATGAGCCTACAGCAATGTTCAAGCACTATCCAGATTGGTGTTTCCACTGGTGCGATTGATGTTTCTAATTAGAATTAAAAATGGCGGGAATATTCTAATTAAAGTAAGCTAACCGGCAGCTAGCAGAACTGTTAGCAGTATAAATATTCTTGTTTCACTCTGAGAAAGAAAGCTTGTTCACTTAAATATACCAACATATTTCCATAAAATAGTTATTTTCCATTTTAAACATATTTTCTGTGGGAAAAAAAATGTAATTTTTTGGAATTTTAATGACCCGAGAGAGATTTGTAGGTACCGGCAAAATGCGTAAGGTGAGACATTTCCCTAGGATTATTACTACTCCTTAAAATTGATCAGAATAAGAATTTCTACATTTTGCAGTAAAACGGCTCATATTATTTTATACCATATAAAATAAAATTCTACATTTATTTTCTTTCTTTTTGTAGTTGAAATAAACAGATACATGGAAATAACTCACCCCCTAAACTAAAATATGGCTTGTAAAATTTTAGAACAGACTGCTACCATGTGAAAGTTTGACAGTTTTTGCAACACTTCAGTATGATATTAATTTGTGATGCATCTGCTGCTGTTGACTCAGCCACACATCTCTCTCTTTGCCCTGATGAAAGCTCAGCATTGCATCCCAGGTCTCACCCACAAAGCTTTTGTTAAATTCCTCTCCCTAATGTGCGTGTGATGAATATTTTTCAGATGCTTCCTTCAGGCCATAGCTGATCAAAACAAATGCACCTGCACTTTTTTTCCCTCCTTGCAACTGCAACTCCCCCAGGACTGGTAAAAATTGACTCCCTGGCTTCCTCCACCAGGCAATTACGTGCCATCTGTTCCCATCTTGGTTGTTCCAGCTCGTTTTGTTTCTGCGATTGTTCGTCTAATATCATAGGCCTGAAAGTGTTAGAGAGGATGGCGGGGTGGGGGGGTGGGGGTAAGAGTGGAGGGGGGCACAAAAATGAGGAGTGGCATGAAGAGGAATTAATCGAATCTAACAGTCGAACCAGATCTTCCCCTCTGAAAGGAGATAGTCCCACTAGAATGAGGACAATTACCATATTCATCACCTAATATTGCCTGCTGTATGCAAAGTGGAGAAGAAGAGTGTGATATGACTTTCTTGACCACCTTTCTAATTCCATCTGTGGAAGCTTACAGACTTGTCTTTTAATTGTTTGTTTGCAACAAGTCCATGTTGTACCTGCTTTGCTGTGGCGCTGCCATTTGTGGGAGAGTGCTAATAATAACCCATTAACTTCCCTGTCATATAACCCACTGATAAATCTATATGTGTGGTTGTTATGCTGCCACGCTGAATCACAATATTGTTTTGTTACAGTAACTATTGGGCCCATTACTCTCTGCCACACACACGGGCTGGTAGCGGCGTGTAGATTTAATTGCGGTGATGTTGCAGGCGAGGCGAGCAGCTGGATTGGAGAGTTTTAACAGTGATATCAATAACGGAGCGCCACCTTAGGCCGATATTATTTTCCATCTCTCCTGGCAGAGCGGAAGATAGAAATAATCAGTCACAACACCAGCCAGGCAGCCTGTAGGACCCCGTGTGACATCCAGCAACACTGATGGCTTAGGACCCATCTGTGTCCAGGGGGCAACGCTCAGTGTGTGTGTTTGAGTGTGTCGCTGACGATAATTGGTGAGAAGATGCCGGATCCTATAAGAAGCGGGAATCTGTTACTGTGCTGAAAGGCTCATACAGTAAAAACCATAACTGTGTTAATCAGTGGATATCAAACCTCTTTCGTGCCATCTTAAACAAGTATCCAGTGCTTGCTTTGGCAAACCAACATTTTACGCTACAGTTTTTAGATATCAAATGAAAAGAAAGGAAAAGAAAAGAGACAGCAAAAATAGCTTGACAATAGAATATTTTGAAAAAACGAGTGACAAAAAATGAAGATGGAAATTATCTGCAAGCAGCTGAGGACAAATTCAAGCACAATATCATTCCAGTATCTCCTTAACCTTCTTCTGTAAATTGTTACCTCTGAGAGGTTTCGAGTCTCCTCCCACAGAACCGGTGAGATCATTTGGTTTTTAATAATGGTAATTAGATAAGCAAAATCCCATAATGCAACTGAATATCGACAGGCAGCTGTTGAACATACGTGGTTTGAACCTTGTTGAGGAACAAACCCTGTAGGTTTACTGTTATTTTAAATTCATGTGCGCAGTTTCTTTTCCAAAGTGGCCACCCTGGTTGGAATGGCAGCTTTAAAAAAAAAATAGGAAGGTAAGTGTGAGTCTTTAATTGGTTGCAAAATGTGAGCTTCCTGTGGAGAGATGCTGATAAGATTGACCGACAGACAAATCTGTAAAATGCTATATGATGGGAAATTTTCATAGCTCAAGTTATTTAATATGAAAATATACACAACTAAGAAGTATTTTCCTCTAATTAAATGACTTTATGAAAATGATTTAATCTTTATTTATATAGTAAAGTATCTTTAAGTTGTGTGTGAAACGAAATATAGCTTTGGGGTGAACCCCTGGGAGTTTTGGCTCCTTGTTCAGTTGGTGAGAAAGTAAGTCTTGACACTCAGCCTGAATGATAACCTCTTTCTATAGAATAAAATACATTGCTTTCTTAGAGCTGTTTAATTTGGAATTAAACAGCTCTAAGAAAGAACAAATTGTGTTAACTTGCATGGCAGTCTCCCCTTCGATTCTTTATATTTGCTGACATCTAGTGGTTCAAACTTGAAATGGATGTGTAGAACAAGCGTCAATGGAGAACTTCGCTCTCAGACTGCTGCCAACATGTGATTTCTAGGATATTTAAAAGTAGAATGGGAGGCAGAGCCTTTGGCTTTCAGGCCCCTCTTCTGTGGAGTCAGCTCCCAGTTTGGATTCAGGAGACAGATACGCTCCCTTCTTTTAAGATTAGGCTTAAAACATTCCTTTTTGCTGAAGATTATTGCTATGGCTAGATCAGGTGACCCTTTAGTTGTTTTTCCTTCCCACTGTCGACATTTGCTTGCTCATTTCGGGTCATATGATTGTTGGGTTTTCCTCTGCATCAGGTCCTTAGTTTACAATATTAAGTACCTCGAGGCGACTTTTGTGATTTGGCTTTATTTAAATGAATTGAACTGAAATGTACTGAATTAGTAAATTGCTGTATTTTCATTAAATTAAAAAACTGATGGCTTATAATATACATTGTTTGTGTTTCTAAACCTAGTGAAAGTTTGCTGATATAACACACCGAATAGTTAACAGTTACATTAAAATTATTAGTAGTATTATTAGAGACAGCTATATGCCTATTGTGTATTTCGTTTATCTAGTTTAGGAGCCAGAGTCCAATCAAAGTGAGTTCTAATGTGACATAAAATAATCAAAATTAAAAATCCATCTGTAATTATATAATTGCTGATGGATTTTATTATTCAAATATTTACAAAATAATAAGGAGTAAGTCTGCAAAAAAAACCTTTTTACTTGATTGATTTTTGAATGGGAATTCATTTTTGAAAAGCAGTCATCCTCATGATGTTTGTAGATCTTCATCCTCACCTGCTAAAGTCTGCCTCAGATCAGCAGGTATTTAATGAGAGACATTTGTCATGAGCAGACTGATGATGGCAGATGATTTCTGCAGCATCTTTCTGTGGGAGAATATGTATCATCACAAATGTACCAGCAGGATCAAAATGACAAAAACATAATACACATTACATTTGTTTCAGAATAGTTCTGTGCTCCATCAATCTCATCGTCTTGGGGGTGGGGTGAAGTATTTATGTCTCATGTTGCTGATAGGGCGCTTGAATGCGAATATACTCCGGATTAAGTTTGAAGGTACACCCTCTTAGCTATCGTTTACATATATCATGCATAAACTGTTTTTGCTTTTTCCCCCCTCATACATTTTCCCGCTCCCCAGAATGATCTACATTTTCAAAGAAGTTAAAATTATTATCCCTTACTGTAATTCAATAACACAACAATGCAGCCTGTGAAATATGCAAGGACAAAAAAAGGGAGGGGAGGGGAGAAAGATTGGGGGTGAGGGTGAGTGGGGAGGAGGGAAGGAGTAGAGGCTGCAGGTCAGAGCAGAGTGAGGAGCAGAAGGAGCAGTGCACACCTTGGTTACAGGTAGGACCTCCTTAGCATTGCTACTTTTAAGACAAAAAGGTATACATTGTTCTGTATATTCACCTTTAAAATGCTGGTATGCTATATAAATACCAAAAATGCAAATGATGGCTTTTAGGGACAATTTGCGACTCACAGATTTTCTTTCAACCAACTGCATGCAGTTGGTTGAAAGAAAATCCTGCAGGACATGCAAGTTTCAAAGAGGTGTTTAGCTGTGCTGAGCTTTACACTCCGTAACGCTTTCTGAATAGCTCTCTTGTTTAGTTTGGGTATGCAGTAACGCTCATGACCGTACTGCATAATCTTTTCAATTATGAATGGTATCATTTATTTTACACTCAGTGGAGAGCGTTTGGTAACTTAGCAACTACTGCCTCTCATTCAACATTAAAGTGGGGTAACATGAGAAGTCAGTGTCTTCTCTCCAGATAAGTGACAGGGATTTGTTTCTGAATGTAACCTACAATTTCCTTAACTTTAACCGACAGATTAATTCATAAACTGTGCATCTTTTAACCCATGTGTGCATAAACTGTAGTTTGATTAAACTTGTGTTTATGTGTTCCGTGATTTCCTGCATCTGAGTTCTGTTTAAAATAATGTTTCAATTGACCTAAAAATGTACAACAAATCACTCATGGAAAATCTTAAACAAAAAAACCCATAGTAAATAGATTTTATCCATTCAAAACAGGAGTTCACATCTTTCCTTTGGGGCCTTATTGTGAACCTGCACAGGTAAACTGATACCACCCCTTTCATCCTCGCAAAAGCTTTTTTGTTTGTTCCAAGGGAGCACAGAACTGCCTACCCAGGTCTACACTAACATATACAGTACATGCTCCTACCAACAAATGCCAGCTCCGAATATGATCCCTTTATAAATGGCCATAAAACGCATAGGCTTGCTGAAAGCACTGACCTTCTCTCGCATACTTTGTGTCAGAGTTGAAAGACAGAGTTCAGTTTCAATGCTTTAAGCAGATAAGCGTGGCTGTTTCCATCAAGAGCGACAATGGGGCACCTGTGCTGCTTTCAGAAAAAATATTTGAGGCTAAGATTTCACGATGAGTAACATCAAGAGAAACAACTTGGCAAGCATAAACCAATGTGTTTTGCCTGGACTCCATGTGTAATGAGGATTTAATAATAATTTGAAGTGAGAAAAAGCAGTAGATTATAAAATAAGATATACTTGAGCCAACTGTCGATTAGCACCCTGTTAGAGACATTTATTGTTGTCACCAAACTCTTCCAACAGAGTCAAAGTCTGATTACAACACTGACCTCAGAGAAATGGAACAGTGGTTACCTGAGAGTATTTTGGAGTCTCGTGAGAAACTGGATATTGTGTGGGATAGATAAAGTTGCAATGAAAGAGACTCTGTGTCCCAGTTTTAAAACAGCAACAGATAGGCCATGTGGTTTTTCACAGGGGGGACTGTGGCATTCATTGATAAAACACCACAGACTGTGTTGATGAGACCCAAGAAATCTCAGTGACATACCATACTTAATTTTGCTTCAGATCTACTTAGCTTTTATATTGACCTGCCACTTTTCTGCTGGATGAACATCTTATTTTGAATTGTACCTCCACATGTCTTACATTTTTTAATGCGTTCAAATACTACAAAAGTCTGTGTATTTTCTATTTACATGAATAATCTTTTAATTCTTTACAGAAACATAAAGGAGTAAAAAGTAAAAAGAGGACTACTGAAATCTGTCCGGCACAATGTTAATGAGGTCTCACTCAGAAAGAAGAGCCCTTCCTGGGTTCTCAGCCCTGCTGACACATAGCACTCCAAAACTGAAAGATGTGACTTTCCCACCTCCACTTTCTCAAACCCCACAGGAGTCCATCTTTACTCCCATATCTCTTACTTCACCACCTCCATGGGTAACACAGGCTCTTTCCAATCTGGAGCGAGGAGAACAAGAGCTGTTAAATCTCAGGGAGCAACAGCAGGCCGAAGTAGAGGAGGTGAACCGCGAATTGGACAGCGCTGCAATTGAAGCTCAGCGAGAGGAGCGTCGCCTTCTTGAAAAGGTTGAGCAAGATCACAGAGAAGCCCAACGGCACCTCAGTCAAGTGAAGAGAGAAAATGCTGCGGCGGTGAGAGTTGTGCAGTCACTTGTTGATCAGCAACTCAGAAAAATTGGTCAGCTGAGAGAACAGATACAAAGATGGGGGAGTACAGCTGGAGAATCCAATAAAAATCAACTGCAAAGAGGGGTGGCAGAGATCATCCAGCCATGGGAAATCTCTCTAACACTTAAAAGAGTCAGTTTTTTACCAAGCCCTCAGTCCAAATCTTTAAGCTTAGGGGAAGTTGATGTTCATGAGCAAGGTATGACCTACCACATTGGTGTCTGTAGTGCTCAAGGACAAAAGTGTGCCTTGCACTCAGGAGATATGAAATTTTTGAACCTTTCCCCTCTAGAAATTAGAAAGGAACCTCAACCAAACAGAACTGGCCAAAGGTATAGTCCAGAGGAGAGCATGAAGATAAATAGTGGGAACGTGCGTATTGTCCGGAAACTACGTCTGTCAAGTTCTACAGAGAATGAGGAAGACTTAAAATCACCGAACTCTCCCATATCAAGACGCCGTGGTGTATCCGAGTCTTCCCAAGATGAATTGGAATCCGTGTTTTCAGACACACAAGGGCAAGACCTTTTCCTTGCTGTCCAACCTGTCTCCAGTCAAGGAGAATCTGAAGGTGATGACTCTGACAGCAGACCAAAGGGAACAAAGAGACGCAACACAGTGAAAGGTAAAAGAAAGCAAAAGTCTCTTGTCTTGGTGTCTTGTATGGAGCCATCCTGCCCTCCTGAAGAAACTGATACAGCAACATCTCCAAAGACTAGGCACAAAAGTTCACTCTCCAGGCACAGTCTTGTAGATGTTTCTACAAGGCATCTTTCTCTTTCCCAACAAGGCCTTTCACAGAAATCTTCATTGGACAATGGAAGCCCACCATCCCCAGCCAACAGTGAGGATTTCTGCTACACCTATACTGTGAATACTCCAGTAAATGGATCCCTTAGGCAAGAGCACTGTCGATCAGTATCCACAGCTGACCTCTATGGTAAACTCCGTCCTTTAATTAGTGATGACAAGACTGAGAGCAGTGGAATCAGAAAGGTCAACAGAATGTGTCTTGTCTCTGAAACCTCAACTTTTGAGCAAGGCCAAGGAAACTCCCCAGAATTTGAAGGGAACACAAGCCGTGATGAACGACAGTCCACAGCCACGACTCAAGTTACACAGGGTTTGAGTTCAAATCGTGTGAGCAGATCTCTGTCAATGTCAACCATTGAAGGTGACAAATTCCACAGAGTCAATGAAACACAGCAGGATATGGAAGAGGGAGCTGTGTCTGGTCTGAAGGGGCTGGTGGAAAGAGCTGGTGGTTCAACTGCCTTAGACTCGGCTTATCTAGTCAAACAGTTTGGAAAACAAGGATCAGGCCGTACTGACTTCAACCTGCCAAGTGGTATCCACGCAACTGTCAAAGGGCAGCTATTTGTGGTGGATTGTGGTAATGCCAGAATTCAAGTCACAGATCTCCAGAAGAATGTTGTACAACAGGTGTCTCCTTCAGGACCTGAAAGGTCGTCCCGCATCTGCAACTACTTTGATGTGGCTGTGAACTCAAAGGGCCTCATAGCCCTGACTTGTGCTGCTGAACGAGCTGTGCTGGTGTTCAGTCGTCATGGACGGCTCCTGCAAACGTTTGGAGGCACTGCAATCGGTTCTACCACTGAAGAGTTAGATGCTCCGAGAGGGGTCACTGTTAACCGTCAAGATGAGTTTTTAGTTGCTGACATCAAGCGCGGCACTTTAACTGCCTTAAAGCTGGATCCCAAAACAGGGGCCAGGTTAGAGCGCACAGTGGTGACAGGGTACCACAGACCCTACTTGGTTGCAGCTTGTCTCACCACTGGGCTCATGGCAATATCAGAAAGAGGCAATGAAACTGGGCGTGTTCCATGCATTCGAGTCCTGGAGCCAGGCTGGAACACTATCCGAATACTGGGAGTGTGTTCTGGCCTGGGGCCAGTCCTGACCTGTCCATGGGGCCTCTGTATCGACAGTGATGGGGATGTATTGGTGACAGATTGGGGTAAACAGCACCACCGTGTTCTTATCTACCCATCCAAGGAAGTTGGCTGGCCTCTGGTGACTGACAACCTAAGTAGCCCAAGAGGTCTAGCCCTTCTCCCTGATGGCCACATGGTAGTGTCAGACAGCATGAATCACTGCATCAAGATCTACCAGTACAAATAAATGCAGTGCATGGTAAAGACTGAGATGCAACAAAATAGAGATACACTAAGGGTGAAAAGTTTTAGAACACCCCAATTTTTCCAATTTTTTATTGAAAACTATGCAGTTTTATGTCTCATTGCACTCTGAAATGAAAGCATGTATTTTAAACTTCTGACTGACCAATGTAGCCACATTTGGCAGATATAACAGCTGAACACACACCCGTGGCATTCACTCTACAACAAAGATCAAATATTCTTCAGAAAGTTCTTCCCATATCTGTTGCACAAGTTCCCATAAATGTAGCACTTGTAGGTTGCTTTGCTTTCACTCTTCTGTCCGGCTCGATGGGGTTTAAGTCTGGAGACTGTGCCGGTCACTCCATGTTTTCAAGCTTACCATCTTGTTCTTTTTTTCCTGAGGCAATTATCTTGCTGTAGGATAAAACCCTGACCAACTAGGAGGATAACAGAGGGTATTGCATGGCGCTGCAGAATGCTGTGTTAGCCATTTTGGTTCAGGGTGCCTCTCACACTGTACAAGTCAAATCAAACTTCAAACCATCACACTTCCTCCTCCATGTTTGACAGTTGATGCCACACATTGTAGAGCCATCCTTTCGCCTACTCAAAGGCATAATACCTTCTTCCAGTCTTCAGTAGTCCAGTGGCGATGTCTCATGGCCCAGGCAAGCCTCTTTGTCTTATTCTGACGTCTTAGCGATGGCTTTCTTCCAGACCTTTTCCTGTCAGAGTTTGCCCAAGTTTCAATGCTTTTTGATGGTGAAAGAAACTGTACTCACTGACACCTTAACTTTCTTTGCAATTTCTCTTTAGGAAAGACTTACATTTTTAAGTGTTATGATGGTCTGTCTCTCTTCCATTGTTAATTGCCTCTTTCTTTCTTTCATTTTTGTAGCAACAAACTACTTTCTGCCGTGCAATACTGTTCAGCTGATGCTCACGAGGGTATGGTACCACAACGTGTTCCAATACTGCTTTCATGCAGACGTAAGTTGGAACACCTGTAAGAATTAGTAGCACCAACTTTCAAGGGTTGATCAAGCTCTATTGCTGCAGAACAGCTTTAAATTGTTAACCCGTTTTGTGTTCCCTGAAAAAGGCCTTTTTGAATAGTTCTGAAATGCACATTATTTTTCAGTTTTGGGTAACCTTACCCTTTTTTATCCTCTGGTAGTTCACCACTTACCTTCTCAATCTATTCATTTGACTTGAACAACTTGAATTGCATTAAATAACTGGAAAAATTTGGGTGTTCTTAAACTTTTGACCGGTAGTATATACTAACAATAATTGGTCTAATAATTTGAGGTAGGTTAAACTCTTAGAAGAGTTATAATCTGACATTTTTTGAGATTCTTCTAAAATCTTGTACCTCTTACCAGTTATATTTGACATGATCATGCTTGAAGAGGTTTAAAGATTTAGTGTCATAAGTTAGAGTGGTGTAGAAAATGACTACTTTGATAGAATAAATTTTCAATATTTTCCTTTAATTTCCAATTCCAGAAGATGCAAGCAATATGGCATGCTTGGAAATTGTGAGCACAGTGCAACGGGTACATCTGTACCTCTTGATAATTGAGTGTTTCTGCGTGATATTTGGACTTTTTGTGTATATTCCCATATTGGAAAACATTTAGATGATGAATAATAATCATGACAAAATATAATAAACTCATTGTAATATCTCCTGTATCAAACTCTTTAGTTGGCTTGGGAAGGTCTGAATAACGTTTGTACTGTCAGTTTCTTAGTTAATTTTATTAAACTTTCATTGAAATCTAATTTCCAGCTATTTTGTTGTTTCTGGAGATTTTTTTTTAACCCTACACTTTCAAGGGTGGTTCAATAGCTTTTGGGTATTTCTATAACTGACAAACTGTCCAAAATTGCAGTATTTCCAGAAATCTCTTACAAACACTGTAACACAAATGGAGTCTTTTTTGACCAATGTGCGTGTTAGAAGTGGTAACCAGACAGATCAATAATTACACTTTAATCTGCTCCATAATGAAAGTAAATCTTCTCCTCCTTTACTCTCATCTCAAGGCAGATATAGAAATATAGTTTGGTCTGCACACATTCTCATGCAGAAAGAATAAAAATTAGCAAAGTTGAGTGAAAAGTGATAAATAATTATGTTACAGCCATATTTTGCAACAACAAAACTTTCATCACTCTGGCTATACAAACACACACACAGGAACACAGGATTTCCCAACCTGTCCACCCACACATGCACAGCACAGAATAAAAGTGCAGCTTCAGCTCCTGTGAAGCTACAGCTACAGCACCAGTCCAGAGTGAGACGCCACATCTGAGGACTTCAGCAAGAGAAACATGGAGCTGATCACCAGAACTCTGCTTCTGGGTCTGGCACTTTCCCTCACTAATGCAGCACCTGCGTGAGTGTTAATGAGCTCCATTTATATTTTGAAGTTTTAGTCAAAATAGACAATTTGTGTTGGCAGGATTTTTCCTACTATCCTGGCTTTAAAGGCAACATGATGCACCATGTCTTTTAAAATAATTTGTGAACACTTGCAGTACGAATTCTCTGTGTGTTGATTCTTTGTTGAGGTTAAAAAGGCAAAATGTGAAACAACTCATATTTTGTTTCTGTAAATTCAGGAATAATGGAACATATTAAAATTGATAACCTTTCTCAAAATATCAGTCTGTAACTATTTAGATAGAATAATAGAATAAGTTCTGGATTTTTTTTCTTCTTATCAGTTGGCGATTTAGTGAAAAAGTCAGCTTCATCCATTTGGAACCCTGTTTGTTAGATTACAAAGGTCACCAGATGGATCAATTGAACAAATTTAAGACTACTTAGTCATCATATTATGGCGCTGTTTTGTCAGTGACTCACTTTTTTTCATCTAGAAAAATAACTTTTTGAAATTATCTACAGGCATCAAGACGAGCCAGCACCAGAAGGTAGGATTTTATGTACATAAACTGCACGTTGTTTGTCAGTTACATAACAGCTAGATCTCAATCACAGCAGCATTCTATACTGAGCAATACTCGTATGTGTCTAATGACATGCATTTTGAATATTAAAGTTACATTAACAGTTAAAAGTATGTTACTTTTATCTTGGGAATAAAGATGGAGATGCTGCTCTACCAGACCGGTGTGAAGGAATTGAGTTTGACGCTATCACTCTTGATGAGAGTGGAAAAAACCCCTTCTTCTTCAAAGGTATTGGACATGTTCTTTTTCTTAGAATGTTGGACTAAATCATCCTCTAAAATATTGTGTCTGTGGTGTTTTCTCCTCAGAGGGCCACCTGTGGAATGGTTTCTATGGTCCAGCTAAACCCTCAACAATGTTCTTCAAGGAGCTAGATGAACACCACCACCTCGGCCATGTCGATGCTGCTTTTCGGATGCACAACCCAGAGAACCAAGATGCCCACGATCACATCTTCCTCTTCCTGGTACAATCCTCATATGCTTTCAGCTATCATATGGGTCAAGACATCTTTTACTGATCTCAGATATTGTGTACTATTGTGTACTATTTCCAGGATGACCACGTGTTCAGCTATTACAACCACACTCTGGAGACCGGATATCCAAAAACTATCCAGGAGGATTTTCCTGGAGTCCCCACACATCTAGATGCTGCTGTGGAGTGTCCTCAAGGAGAGTGCATTACCGACTCTGTTCTGTTCTTCAAAGGTATGTTGGCATTTACTGCTGCAAAACTATTCAGTAAGTCGAAATGAATTCTTTGACAGCATTTTGTTGAGTACTGTGATATAATGAGGCTACAATAAATAAAAAAGAACATTGTGATGACTTGTGATCTCCTTCTCAAAGTGGTCATTTCCCTCCATAGGGCAAGATGTGTATGTTTATGATATAGTCACAAAGACAGTGAAGACCAAGACGTGGCCCCACCTGCCTCTCTGCACCTCTGCTTTCCGCTGGGCAGAACACTACTACTGTTTCCATGGACACAACTTCACCAGGTTCAACCCAGTATCAGGAGAAGTTAGCGGCACGTACCCAAAGGATGCCCGCAATTACTTCATGAAGTGCGAAAACTTTGGTGGGTTCATTAAGAAGAGAATCTTAGAGATTCATTTTGGAGGTTTTTTTGTCAGATACATACAATCTTGTGTGTTTCCCGCAGGTCACGGAGGTGATCACAAGGCTCCTAAATGCAGCGAAGTCAAACTAGATGCCATTACTACAGATGACAGAGGCAGAATTTATTTATTTACAGGTAATGTGACATATGTTTCAAAATCTCAGTCAGCTCTCACTTAGTGTGATCTCCCATAACTGAATAAATAGATTATAATTTAATTATTTCTAGATGTGCTTTTAGCTGAGGGAACTTGGGACAGTCCTTGTATTTTGAGTTAATTTAGGATAAGCAATAAAATTTAAAGCAAAAAAAAAAAGATATTTCAGTTATTTTATTGCCATCAAACATCAAACTGTAAGAGTTTAAATACCAAATAAAATAACATTAACAGTCAACTAAATAATGATGTTACCAAGCTAAACTAAGAAGGTGCGTATTAATAACACACTTAAAATAGCATTTAGCTATTTGGCTAAGTAACATATAGCCTTATGTAACTGCTAAAGTAGGATTCTTTTGCAGTTTAGTTGTTGCACAGATCAAACAAACAAATTGTCACTTTTCTTTTTTGTAACTTTACAACTTGCCAGGTGTATTTTTGAACTTTAGTGAGAGTCAGGCTAACCCGGAAAGTTTACAAGGAAACAGCTGAGCTAATAGTATGTTGATCCACACTTTATATGTAGCGTACAGATTTAGGAGTGCTTCATCCAAATGTGATCCTGTAAAAAAATGTCTTTAAGTTTTCTGCCATGATAAAGAACAAGTTCAATTTCTCAGGGCTTAACTACACGCGTGTGGACAACAGGCGTAACGGCCTTCACGCCTTTCCAATAACCAGGGGATGGAAAGAAGTGACAAACGGGGTGGATGCCGTTTTCTCCTACACCAACAAAATGTACCTGATTAAGGTAGACACCATATAACCCCCCCCCCCCCCCCCCCCCCCAATTTCTGTGTTGAAGTTAAAACTAAAATCCACTTATTCTAACAAAACACTTACAGGATGATCAGGTTTACATCTATAAAACTGATGCCCACTACGTCCTGATTGAAGGCTACCCTAAATCCCTCAGGGAGGAATTAGGCATTGAAGGAACCGTGGATGCCGCTTTCCTCTGTCCCAATGAACACACAGTTCATATACTCCAAGGTAAGTTACTGAGTGCTTATGTCTTGGTTTTTGTGGAGAAAATTGGTATTTACATTTGCTTTCTCCAAAAGGACACATGATTCGTGATGTTGACCTCACTGCCACGCCCAGGGTCATCAACCGAGAAATACCTTTGCCCTTGCCTGACATTGATGCTGGTCTCTGTGGTCCAGATGGCATTAAAGTGTTCAAGGGTTCACAGTATTACCTCTATGAAAGTCCCATGATATTGGCTACAAGCAAGATCGCTCCTGTTCCTCGAAACATCACGTCAGGAATGATGGGGTGTGAGGATTAATCAGAAAAAGAAAAATGAGGAAGAAACCTTAATAATAATTTACTGGCAAGTCAGTTTTTGGACGTGAAGACTCCAGCGAAAGCTAAAGTAATAGGGAACAGCTTTATTAGGTGACCAACGCGTTTCGGCTTGTGGCCTTAATCAGGGTCATTCAAGTCAGTTTTTGGAAAAATGATCATGTCTTGCAATGAAGTTTGACTTGCTTGGTGAATAAAGCATTTTTCATGGTGAAATCTTTATTATTAAAGCATCTATATTTTGAATCTGCAAGCTTGGAACTGAAATCAACCAAGTTCAGTTAAAATGAAGTAATGTCAGAGTTTGGCCACAAGAGGACCTGCTGTACAAAGGCATGCATATTCCCATGCATGGCTCTGTCCCAGTGATTTGCTTCTTTAATGAACAAAGTGTGACTTCTTCTTGTTGTTGCACTGATATTACAGGTCCTCTTGCTGACCAAAAGTTTTTTCTTTTCCCATAGCTTTCAGAAATGATACTGGTACTTTAAAACTTATATATATTTCTTTTCTGTCAGCTTCATACAATCAATACGGAATATTCAGGTATCTGAAAAATCCTGTTCAGGACTATTATTTGACTAAAAGGCATCAGGTCAAACAAACAGCTCATGCAGATTGTTTTCAGTCATTGCTTCTGTGCCCAAATGAGACACATCCTCTGATGTCACATCCAAGGGGGCACTTGAGTGCTCTAAATGCCTCTTTTGTAAGTGCATCTGCCTTCCAAGGGGCTCTTCGGTCGGCCCAGATAACATTTCGGTTAGCTTAAGTGCTCCTTTAGTGTGAAAACTAGGAATTAAAAAATGAACTTTTGGCTTAACCCCTCCCTCTTAAATAGCCTATTGATTGCACAAATGCACAAGGGCAGCACAGTAATGCACGTGATGGAGCTTTTATCCATTGTGTTGTTTTTAAAATAATTTTCCTCAGACAATCTCTTTTTCACCTTAACTTTTGAAAAACCAAAGTGCAGACTTTTTGACATAATCCCAAATCAGACCAGTGGGTTGTGCATGATGTTATCTCAATATCAAAAGATAGATAGATAGATAGATAGATAGATAGATAGATAGATAGATAGATAGATAGATAGATAGATAGATAGATAGATAGATAGATAGATAGATAGATAGATAGATAGATAGATAGATATCATATAGAAGTTGGAGTGTAGCAGTGCACTTAAGTGTTTCATTCCATCACATTTCTCCTATAAACTCCTCCATGTTCTCATATGACAAATAAAACTTTTACAAGATCATACCTTTTATTAGCTTCTTGAACGTGTTGTAGGTTTTACAATTATTTTTGAAATTAAAAAATGAAAACAAAGTTAATTTTTAATATGTTAACATCAAAGTCAGGTATTGCATTTCCATCATCCTTTTATTATCAATATGTATATGTAGATATATATAACAGAGTTATAAATCCAGTTCTCTCTCTTTATTGCAAAATATTTAAATTACTGTCTGTAGCCATACTGGACCATGCAGACACGTACGCACCAGCCTGCAAGAGTCCAGAGGTTGGAATAGCATTAGCAGGCATTCAAGGCCTTTTCTCTCCCCGGAGAGGTTTTTGTTCAGCCAAAATCCCTGGGACTTTCAGCCAGCATAAAAGAAGTGCTGGCCTCAGCACAGTTTAATGGGTGAGGCCACTGGGACACACACACACACACACACACACACACACACACACTAGAACATGTGTAAGTGCATATTCGCGCATGCGATCCAGTGTACTTGTTACTGTGATTAAATAATAAACATCTGTTTATGAATTTATTGATTGTCAATGCTTCTGTTAGCTTCTTTTAGACCAGTTTTTGTTCCGCTTTCTAGCACTGCACATTTGCATTTAACTGAAGGAGCTTCCTGAGCTGAAGCAGGACTTTTTGTTTTTCTAATATTTATTTATTCATGGTGTCATGGTGAGTTATGACTTTCAAAAGACAAATGCAAATAAACATATATATTTTCCATTTCCTGTATTTAGAGGGATTGCAGGTCGAGTGAACTATTTTGCCACTTGGCAGAGAGCACAGTTCATACCTGATACATATTTTTACACTTCAACTGAGTTACTTGATTTGTGATAATAGATGTAATTAAAAGAAAACGACTCAATTCGATTTAGACTAGGAATACACTATCTTGGCTATACTTGTGTTAGTGGGTCTATCCTTTCCATTAAGTTGTATGTTGTTTGTTTCACCACATGTCAGGAGCTATGCCTTGTTTGATAGAGGGAGAGCTAGCGTAGCATGGAAAGCTAATAACAAAAGCTCAGTACGTTGTAACTATTTGATATCTGCTATATCAACAGCTCTTCTTTGTAGTTTACAGTAGCTTTGACTCCAAATGAAGCTCCTCAGCCTCAGCAATAGATATCATACAATATCATACATATACAAACTAATAGACTGCTTTTTTTCTATCTCACATTTTGCCTACAGACTGCTAGAACATAATTAGGTTCACACATTTTTGGATAACGACACAACTTTTGTAATTTGGCATCTGTACACCAACACAGTTGATTTTACAGTGATGTGGAAAAGTATTTGCCCCCTTCCTGGTTTCTTAGGATTTTGCATAATTGTCACACTGTCATGTTTTGGGTCATAACATACATTTTATTATTAGTCAAAGAAAACCCGAGTAAATCCAAAATGCAGTTTTTAAATGATGATTTCATTTATTGTAACTGCCCCCATGAATTAACTACATTTTTTTAAAGCTGATTTCAGTTCCACTAGCCACACCCAGGACTCATCACTATTACACCTGTTGAATTAAGAAATCACTTAAATCTGTCAAAGTGAAGGCATCTTCTGTGGCCTGAAATACCACAGAAGTAGGGATGGGAATCGAGAACTGGTTCCCAGTATTCCAATTCCTTAGAATGTTAGTCTGCTTGTCTATCAATCCCAATTATTAGCTCTACTTACACGTATGGTTTGATCTATCAAACCAAGTCATCTATCAAACTTGATGGACACCAACACGTTCTCACTCCCAAAGCGTAACATTTTACGCTAGGTGACAAATAGTCAACATATTACGCTTCTGGGCACCCAACACGTCCCTACATTACGAGATTAGAAAAATGAGGAAACATGAGAACCGTTTGGAATGAATCTACACATGTACGTTCATTTCGATTAAATCGCTTTGGAAAACACTATCTAACGTCATTAGAGTGCTGGTTAAGGTTAGAGATGAGGTTATGGTTAGGTATAAGGTTAGGGTTAGAGCTGGAATACATGGCTGGAACGTGTATTTCATCCATAACCCGGCTTGTAGCATAAGAACGCGGACGGTCACCTTTCGCGTTCCTCAGGAATGCGAGACTTGACAAATCGTCATTATATTACTCCTCGGGAGTGAGAACAGGCTGTGGAGGCAGTGTTATAGTTATGTTATAGCATGGACATCACTAGTACTTTTGATGATGTGTTCTAAAGCTTACATGGCACACTGTCTGTTCAGATTCAAACAAAGTCTGCAAAACTGATGGGAAGGAAAAGTGCAAATATGAAGAGCATGTTTTTCAGTTAAAAAAGACCCAGCTGGACGCAAAAAAGGCTCACAAACAGTGATGGCAGATGCAGTAAAAGGTCTGAAAGAGTATCTCAAGGTATCAAGCACAACATATGGTGATCAGTCCAAGGGTTCCAGAGAATCATTGACTGCACAAGATTTTAATAAAAAAAAAAGTAAAAAAACAAAACAAAATACTCCTTGCACTTAAAATGATCGTTGTTTGTCCAATTGAAAATGGGGGACTATGTAGAATCACTGAGGGTTAGATTCAATGTATCACCAAAAATTTAATTAAAGAATCTTTAAGTGTTCCCTTGGAGCTTGGAAATAACTAGAAGTAGCTGTGCATAGTGTACATCTGCACAAGTAAAGAAGAAACAGATAAAAAGCCCACATTGGCTGAGAGGCAGAATAAAAGACTGATGCAACAAAACCATGAATATGCTAATTAGCACTCTCAGTTCAATTCAATTTTATTCATATAGCACCAATTCACAGCAGTCACCTCACGGCTTTGTAAAGTAAAGACCCTAAAATATTAGAAAAAAATCCCAACAATCATACAACCCCAATGGCCAAGCACTTTTTACCAGGAAGAAACCTCTAGCAGAACCAGGTTAGGCTAAGTTTTAACTACTTTCCATTGAAATCAATTGGCGACATTGCTCCGGACCCCAAAATATTCCAAAACAAGCAACAAATGTAGGTATGGTACAAAATATTTATTGAGTAACAGTTCTGTAAACAT
Organism: Perissodus microlepis; assembly: GCF_051167445.1. Taxonomy (NCBI): domain Eukaryota; kingdom Metazoa; phylum Chordata; class Actinopteri; order Cichliformes; family Cichlidae; genus Perissodus; species Perissodus microlepis. The sequence continues at coordinate 13,016,570 of NC_140482.1, read as the reverse complement.
CTGAGGTAAATCAACATTTACATCAACATGTTCTTCAACAAAAGGTTCAGACAAAAGGCCCTTCTCTTCAAAGACAATCATTTTACAGTGGGAGTAGTCGCAGGGGTTATTCTGTGTGTGCTCCTGCTTGTGTAGATGATAAGTCCATCATATAATCTTCATCATTTCCCATCAGAAAGTCTTTGATTCAAGGTACATCCACTGGTAAAAGCTAGAGCCAACATCTCTTCAACCATTTTCAGGACAGAAAAATATCACTTTAGTTTCATTTCTCGTCCATTCCAAGTCTAATTGTGTTTGTTATTTCCACAAATAAACTAAATATGTTAATATATCCCTCTTTATACGAAACCCTTATGATTTTTGCTTCTCTCTAAATATTTCAATGTCTTCATAACTGTCTAACTGTGCAAAACTTTACCTACATGTCAAAGATACTAAGAACAACTTGGTACAATAAAGTTAAAAAAAAAAACATTTTAGCAATAAAAAAAGATAATACCTTATTTCAAAAAGTCATCTTTTTAAAAGAAACTCTAACATAATGTATTTTCTGTATTATCTCTTTGGTGGATATTTCTTTGGTTTGGTTAAATCAACACATCACAACTGGCAACTTCCTCTCTAAGAATAGATTAAGTGGTTCAGCATCTACAGTGTGCTGAATTTATGGTCACCCAAACTTGATCAGAGACATAAACTCTATCCACAAACAGCATTTATGGGCTTATTTTATTCATTACAAAATGATTTGTTCTTAACTACAAAGTATGTAGTTCCTTTCACTGTATATTGATTCTAATTTATCACCTTGTTTCTTATGTTCATTTATGCACTTTAGGAGTTGAACTCATGACAAGATGGAAATCTTTAACTCTGAACTTTGAAAAGTTCCAAACATGAACCTGAGGGTGACCCCATCAATGGTCTGATGCCATCTAGTTTTACAGAAAATACATTCTTAATCACAAACATAATGACTGCAATAACATCATAGTCAAATAAAACAGAGGTAACACTCTACGAACAGATTCAATGTCACTTGAGGCATGTCCCATCTCCAGCAAATAGCAAATATTTGGCAAGTACTGTGGCATTCTCCTTCACTGTTTTGATATTGATATTGGTATTAGGCCATTAAAAAATACCCTAAGGATGTCAACACTTTTACAGATTGATGAAACCTGAAATGTGACATAGTTAATGTCTGAAAAGGGCTCTGGTTTGTACCATGAACGTGGTAGATGCTTGCAAGGGATATTGTATTTTGGGGAAACAACCACATTTGCTATGTTTTTTAAAATTTATACTAGACAAACGATCCAGCAGATCCAATTGAAGCGCTATTTATCTGTGAATCTGTAAATCCAAAAGATAGGTGGTTGTGCTAATCAATATGCCTGGGAGCAAGGGTAGCTATATATAATATATAAGCTAGCAGTCTAGTCTAGTAGCGGCATTAGCATCTTTGGAACAATAGGTCAGACCCTATTGTTCCAAATTCCTGAGGCAAAGCTCCTAAGGCTCTCTGAGCAACGGAAAAGGGAAGGGAAGCATTAGTGAGTGTCAAATCCACAGTCCAGGATGAAACATAGAGCATCCACGAATACATCAGGAGGATGGACCCCCGAGATAAGCAGCTGCAAGAATGCCTCTGGCAGCTGAAGACAGAGGGCGATAGACGACCAAGCATAGGATGTACCATCGACAGATAGAGGAACTAGATGGCATCAAGATTTCCTACTAGTGGCTAGAAAAGGCCGGCCTAAGGGACAGCACAGAGGCACTGATCATGGCAGCACAAGAACAGGCCCTAAGCACCAGATTCAGAGAGGAAGGAGCCTACCACCGCCAACAGGTCCCAAGTTGCAGCCTGTTCAAAGGTGCCCAGGAGACTATCCACCACATATTAGCAGGATGTAAGATGCAAGCTGGGGCCATTTACACTGAGAGGCACAACCAAGTTGCTTGGATGGCGTACAGGAGCATCTGTGCTGCATATGGACTAGAAGTCCCCAAGTCCTGATGGGAGAACAGAGCCAAAGGTGACTGAGAAAAACAGGTCGAAGGTCATGTGGGACTTTGAGTTCCAGACAAGCAGATGTTGGCCAACCAACCAGGCATAGCGGTGGTTGAAAAGGAGCAGAAGACTGCAATCGTGATAAATGTGGCAATTCCAGCAGATAGAAACATCAGGAAGAAAGCGCTTATGAAAACAGAGAAGTACTGAAGGAACAACTGCAATAGGAAGGGAATGGAAGGAGCTTTAACCCTAAAACTCAAAGAGTGGCTCCAGCAGATTCCAGGCACAACATCAGCAACATTCAGTTTATTCTGGAAATTTAGAACTTAGCTTTATTAAGAATATTAAGTTGACTTTATCCACTACACCATGTCTACGCCATCCAAAAAGTGTAAAATATGAATCTTTTCAAATTGAAATGAATGCACATTATCGAACAATCACTAGATCTATGTTTATGCATTTGGTTTCAGTATATGAGCATTACTTAAAGCACTTTGATATTTGACAGCTGAGCTGTGAAGTATGTGAGGAAAAAAGTGTTTAAATTCAAATGTTAATCACTGACTGTTCTTTGGTAGGCTGCATTTTTTTTTCAAGCGTGTCATTTATAAGCAACTCAAATCTGTTCATAGAGGAACACAAAGTTGCAAAAACACAAAACACAGTTTGCTCCAAACCACTCTCTCTTGCTGTCCTGATGCAAGGCTGACTTTTTTCCCCCCAATGGATAAAATTGGGTAAATTAAAGCTTTAGGGAAGTTACTAATAAGCAACATAACAACCTAGAATGCATAAACCATTATCCATATGTTTTCTTGTGTTTTTAATCTGGCAGGAATTAATAGAAAAACAGGACATAAATGAACATTCCTATGTGGGATGTGTTAAGTACTAACAGCAAAGTAAAAATGAACACTTCTTAGATCATATTGCTTTCTTTTCTCTCAAAAAAATCTAAGAGCTACAGCATAATCTACAGCTCATCTAGAAAATTTACTTAAGAGTCCTCCTAAACAAAACAGCTCCAGGGAACTCAACACTTCTGTGCCACACTGCAAACACAACCAGCAGAAAGAAGGCAGTTTTTATACTCAGTTCAAGCTGCAAAACTTAAACCTGTTCAGTAAGGAACTTTGAAATACTGTCTTATTAGTCGACTCAACTCTTATGCTAAGGGGTTTTGCATAGTGACAAACTTTGGCTCAAAGTCAGTAAAATGTTAAAGCATTTATGGTTTTTGGTTTCTTATGTAAAACTGCAGTTTGATCAGAGACAAACTTTTTAAAAACATAGGTAGTTCTGTATAAAGTCTTGTCGTGCATATCAATGCTGTTAATTATTATGTATTTACATATTTATATATAGTTTACCCTGATGTAACCGCAGAGATATTATTTTGTAAACACGAAACATTATAAATATACCTAAATGCAGACACACACACAGCCTGTAAAGCCTTAGAACTACATCTCTGGGTGGGCCTGCTTTATGGTCACCTGCTATTTCCTAATGCTGGTGAATCCCTCTATTTATTAAAACTACAGGCTGTGTAGAGAGCGTACACAGAGATGGACGAGTTCTACACACTTACGACACTTCAGCTCCACCATCACATCACAAGAAAAATTAAAGCTCAAGAAACAAAAGTGCAAACCTTTCCTCTGATGTCTCACAGGAAAGAAATAAAAGAAAGATGAAAATAAAAAAACTGCACAAAAACTTATTAGTAGGTCCAGTCATCATCATCATCATCACAATAACCTTTCCTTATTTGTATTTTTGCTGGCTGTGTGGATATTTTAAGTGTGCAGTTACATTAAATATCATCTAGATTTCTTATCCTATATTATTCTTTTGTCAAAGAGGAGTGAGAGAATGGCCAGAGAAGCAAAATTAAGAAGCAGCAAAATTGACTTCTGCATTTCTGTCTTTGTTTCAGTAAACTACTAAAACAATGGATTTGATATGATTAGCTTAAATTGGCTGGGGGCTGTTTTAGTGATACTTTTTCAGTGGGCAATATCATGGCTACAAGAAAATTCCTGAAAACTCTAAGCTGGAATGACAACCATGGCCTGACAGGATTTTTGGTCTTGAAAAAATCTATACACAAAAGATATAGTTTCTTGGTCTATTTAATTTAGCCTCTAAACCTAATAATAAAAAAATAAAATAAAAATAATCTGGATGTTTTTATATGTTTGTAAACGGAAAAAAATGGACCCCCATGTGCACAGCCATTACTCTAAACAATTTGAACCTCCTTTGAACTGAAAACTTACACGTTAAGAAACTAATGTGGACATACCCTGATGTTGTCAATATCTATGTAGGGCATCATTTCAGATTCACAATGCTGACTATAAACTAAGCAGCCAACTCCAGTAGGCATCAGGCTCATGCTGAAGTGCATGCTTAGGTGTGGTTTTATGCTGCAGTACATATTAAAATAAAAAAAGCATGTGTAGGCTCTCTCTGTGTATAGAGCATGCATGCATAGTTGGGTAAAAGTGTGAGTGCGTGTGTGTTTTAGCTACACGGCCAGGTCATCGGGGCGAGCTCGTCCACCGCCACTCTTGCTGGCCCGACTTGGCTTGCGGTTGTCTGTCCCCGCAGCAGCAGGAGGCTGATGCATCTCCGCCCTGGTTACCACAGTGAAGTCATTGTGCAGGACCTTAGGTGCTGTGATGACAGCGGTTTCCTCTTTCATTGCCGTCTCCTTTGGCATGAGAGAAGAAAGAGGGGTGTTGCGCGGAAGTGTGGGAAATGCAGATTGCTGCTCCTCTGGTGTTGGGGTCTTTTCCACTTCAGGAGAGGAGGAGGCTGAGGCTAAATTTTTTCCATTCAGATCATGGACTTCCAGCACCATGTTGTTCCAGTTCTGCTCCATCACCACCAGCTGTCCTTGACTTCCAACACCCACTTTCTCACTGCTGCTATAAAAAGAAGCAGCATCCAACAAGAAGTCGTCTGGGTGGAACGCCGTGTTGTCCATCTTCATCCCAGCAGGCACAGGGGTGGTCGCAGCGTTTAAGGAGGTCACAGTAGGGGAAGACTCTGGTGGGCTGTAGGCCCCTCCCTCAGCTGCCCCGTCTCCCATCACACTCACGCTGCCAAATGTCGGCAGACAGTCGAGCACCAAAGGAGAGGTCTGCTCAGGGATCGTCTCTGCGTCTGTGGGCTCATCTTCAGCCAGAATCAGTGACTCACTGTCAGGTGCAAACTCATTGGTGACCCCTCGCTTTACTTTCTTCCAGCCTAGGTGATAGATCTCCAGCAGGTTGAGGACCAAAGAGACACAGGCAACGACCAGCATAAAGATGATGAAGATTGTCTTTTCAGTGGGCCTATGGCAACAGAGGAACAAAAAGAGGTTGTGATTAACAAATCACACCAGTGTATAATAGGAAATGTAACATTAAAAGAAGAAGAAGGAAGAAAATCCAATGTTATTGTTGGATTTCTCATTGTTAAAGTGATAAAGGCTGCAGTGGGAACACTTGGTGATAATCAATTTTGAATAACCCACAAGGGCAAAAATGTTAGTATTTGAACAATATCTTCATAGACTAAAGTAACTAGCTCCTTACTATTCAGTATACTATTTTGTTCATACTGTGTCCTTTTACTTTAGACTCCCTCTGTAAACACAAAATCCTCTTGTGTTAACTGAAATGAACCTTATTATACTCGCTGTACGCTGTACTTCCAACTGGGTCTCTCTCCTAGAGTAGCTTTGCATGATTGTCAGTTCAAAATAATTCAAAATAATCCTTGAGCCTTTTTGCAGGCCCTAGATTCATCCACATATTGAAATAAGGCTTCTCTTTAAGCCCTTTGCCTTGATTCATACTGACTGCCACTTACAAACAAAAGATTTGATTTGACCATGCTAAGGTTATCACTATTATTGACATCATACAACATACAAATGTGATACAAACTGTCTGATAATGAGTGTTAAGAGCATTTTGTTTATTTATAAATAAACTGACTTAACTAGTTTAACCTTTAGCCAAGTTGGCCCCTTAATGTTTTTAACATAGTATTATGTGCTCATGTATAAATGTAATTTAGCTTCTTTAGCCTCATTCTTTTAACACAGAATCGCAAAGCTTTAGTCTTGATATGTAGCTTTAGCCTTACACTTTTTTTAAGTTATGTACCTTATGCCTTACTCTTTGAGTATAATTTTAACTAACATTAGTGTCACCTCTTTAAAACAGTGTGTATATTTCAGTGGCCATGGCCCAGATTGGTAACAAGCCCGTCAGCCTTGTTTAATTATGGGCTGGTTTGTTTTACGCATGTGCAACACACCTAGAGCAAATAGTCAGACTCACAGCTACACACTAGCATGTCATCAGCATAGAAGCCCTTCAATGTGAGTGAAGGAAAGTTTGCCTAAGTAAGCTGTAGGAGGACCGGCGCGAAAAGCTTCTTAAAAACAGACCTAATCAGACACTTAAACCACCCTCATTTAGCTCATTATTTCTACCTCTTCCAGGAAAGGAAAGATGATTCGTAATTTGTTTTGTTTTTTTGCCCCTGTGGTATTAAAATACTATTGGGTATCAAAATTCTAGTAATGTGGCAACCCTGTTGGAGACAGGAATATTAATTGTTGTTTTCTTTCAACTCTTTGAAGCAGTCTATTAGCCACAACACTACAACTGATCAAACTGCAATGCCAGCCAGAATTGCTCTTTTTCATTTAGAAAGAAAAGGTCCCACATCGCAGACAGGTCTGGCCCAGATCTGGTGTCAAGCCGGCACTGCTGGCTGACTTCTGGCATGGTAAGTGGTATGTCATCCAGATATGTGGTATGTCATCCAGATATTTCTATGAGCCTGGGCCATAGGCTCATAGAAACAAAAGGTCCCACATCGCAGACAGGTCTGGCCCGGATCTGGCATCAAGCTAGCACTTCTGACTGACTGGTGTCATGGCAGGATGTATGTCTACCAGATGTGGGCCAGGTCTGGCAATGATGGCACTATTTATGTTCCTATTTTCCTATTTTAGTTAGAAGACCCAAATGCCATGTTTCAATACTATACTGCTATTGTAGCCAAAGTTTCAAATGCAGGTTTGACAGGTTTGTGAGTGTACACTTTCTCCAAAACCTAGTGAGGGTTTACTCATGTTTATCACTACTGATTGGAAGGTTAGTGGTTCGATCCCTGGCTCCTCTAGTCTGCATGTCAAGAGTGTGAATGTGTATGAATGTAGTTAGGAAGCACCCAGTTTAGAGAGAGTGTATGACTGGGTGAATGTGGAGCACTTTGAGTAATCCGGGAGAGTAGTAAAGCATTATCTAAGAATTAGTCCATTCACTGTCTGAACAGAGTTTCGTGATGTTACTTTTACACTATTATGTTCTGGCACATGTTGTTATTACATGGCTTGATTAAGGTACACATTAGGCTGACATCTGGGGCCAGAGCTGAAACTGTTCTGGGCCAGCACAGGGCCAGCAGTGTGTCTACAACTGGCCCATGGCTGCACACAACTTACACATGGCCCACATACCATAAAGAATGACGGCCCTTTGGTATCCCAGATCTGGTTTGCCAGAGGTAATCCACACATGGGCCAGCACAGGACCACCAGTGTGTCTGCAACTGGCCTTGTGCTGGCCCATGTGTGGGCCACCTCTTGCAAACCAGATCTGGGCCACCAAAGGGCCGTCATTCTTTGCGGTATGTGGGCCATGTCTAAGCACATTGTGTGGGCCAGATCTGGGCCATACCAATTTTGCTATGTGGGGTGTTGTTTAGACTATTAGTGTTGTACAAGAACATAGAGAGTGATAGACTTAGTAAATATAACTAAGTGACAGGATGTATGTGTAGAGTATAATGAAGAATTATGAAACAGACACAAAGAAAAAATCTTTGATTGTGATGAAAAACAATAAAACTGAACTTTCTTACCTGGAGATGAAGCAGTCCACAGTATTGGGGCAGGGCCAGCGGCCACATTTATAGAGAGGCCTCAGCTGGAATCCATACAGGAAGTACTGCCCCAGAATGAAGCCCACTTCAAACAGAGTCTTGAATATTATGTTGAAGATGTAGGTCCTCAATAATGCCCCGCGTATCCTGATTTTTCCATGTTCGTCACGAATTGGGGGTTTCTCCTTTTTCCCTCCACCATCACCAACTCCATTGTGATAGAGAGGGTCATGGTCGTCCTGGTGTCGTCCGGCCTTTCTGAGCTCCTCTTCCCTCTCCCTCCTCTTCTCCTCCATGCGAACAATGTGTAGTACATGGCCCAGGTAGATGAGGGTTGGTGTGGAGACAAAGATGATCTGCAGCACCCAGAAACGGATGTGGGAGATGGGAAATGCCTCGTCGTAGCAAACGTTTTCACAACCAGGCTGCTGTGTGTTACAGGTAAAGTCTGATTGCTCGTCACCCCAAACTTCTTCAGCTGCTGCACCCAGCACCAAAATTCGAAAGATGAAGAGGACTGTGAGCCAAACCTGGGTCGGACAAACATGACAGTTAGAAACACAGTAGTTAGTACTTCCTGGATAATGCAGAGGGTAACTAAAGCTTGTGGTTTCTCCACAGTGTCAGTATGGTCTACGTTTTACCAAACTGAAAACCAGAAAATGTCGTCAACAATGTTGGCGTATCAAAAGTTCTATGAAAAGGAAATACAGTGAAAATCATCAAAAGGTAAGCTTAATATGTTTAACAGATCATGTTTTTGTTATCAATAGTCGGTCACCTTTCCAATCACAGTGGAGTGTTCTTGAGCATTCTCCAGCAGTCGCCCTAGAAAACTCCAGTCACCCATGCTTCTCTCAGTTTTCTAGCCTGCAGAGAGACATGAGAGTCTATGGTGAACAACAAAAAGTCAATTAAAGAACAATACCACAGAAAGTCAGTATTTAGGGTTTTATCTTAACTTTTATGGCTGATACTGTTTTACCTTGTGTCTCTATGTCTGATTGTAGGTGTGTGTGTGTGTGTCTGTGTGTCTTATCACAGCAAATCATGTCAATATGTATCTGTCTGTGAAGGTTCTCAGTCATCCAGGTCATCGTAGTCAAAGGAGCTTGCAAAGAAAAGCGTCTGGACTTCTTTAAGTTTACTTGAAGACGTTTCACCTCTCATCCGAGAAGCTTCTTCAGTTCTAAGGTCAAATGGTGGAGAGTCCCAGATATAAACCTAGTGGGAGTTTCCCCCCACAGAGGGACAAAAGGACCCCCTGATGATCTTCTAATCGCCTGAGCCAAGGTGTGAAACTGGGTGTGGGTCCCAATCAGCCAGAGTTTCGGGTGTGTTCATTGTGAAACCTGGCCCCTGTGAAACCTGGTCAATATGTATCAAAATCTCTGAGGAATGTATACAGCATCTTGTTGAATTCACAAAGAATTAAGCCAGTTCTGAAAATCGGTACTAGCAAGTGTCCTAATCAAGTGTTCGGTGAGTGTATTTTCAATGACGTTTATGAGGAATCATTCAATCTCTGTCAGTCTGTTTCCCTTTTTTCTTATGCCAAACATTCACTTTCTCTTCCTGTAATCAGTTTGACACTTCTTTTCCATGAAACATAAAAAACTAGCATTGTTCCATTTTTAGTCTGTGTCAAACACAGACTAGAGAGTCCTAATGAGATCTAACGGCCAGTTCAACTATAAACTCTTTAGCCTAGAAATTTTTGAAAGTATTAATCTAAGCCACAGTTATTCATATATTTAGTTCAATTCCATTAAATTTTATTTATATCTCAACAGTAATTGTCTCAAGGGGCTTTAAGGTAAAGACCTTACAATATAAAGGCTATCATCATCAAAAACAAAATTCTTTGATATTCTGAAATATTGCTTCATATAAACAAGTGCTGTTAATACTTACCAACAAAATAACTGCATGAACATCTCAAGCAGTATCTTGCCTTACAATACCTAGAAATGTCTTCTTTTACCATTTAAACCTTGGTGTTTCACTGTGAAATTTTACAAAAACTTGGCTGCTGCCCAAAAAGCTCTTTTCAACTGAGCACAGAAAGCATAACTACTTTTGAACTTCAATGCTAAAATCAAGAAGAGAAAAGACTTCAAAATAAAATTTCAAACAAGTTGGATTTGAAGTTTTGAAAAAAAAAGACAAATTAAGCTGACTTACTAAAATATTGTTGTGTTGTCAGTGATAAATCCATCGACCAGAAATCAGAACAAAAACTATATCTGGAAGGAAGACACAAAATGCTTTGCGTTAGCTTTTTAGGCTCATCATCATACAGACATCACACAAAAAAGGATACAGGGCTTTTTGATGCTGATGCCAATATGAATCTTTTTTTTAACCAGAAACATTTTAGTGCACAGTAGGTACAAATGATGCCATATACTTATAGTATGGCATCGGAAAGGGTCTTGTTACTCCTCACCTGATGCTAGGATTAGTACCAGTGCTAAGAACTGTCCAAATTTTTTAAACAGTTCAGATATTTTAAATTATCAATCACACAGGTCTATAGAGTGATAACTTCAAAATTAATTCTGTAGCATGATGAAAACCCCAGAAACATAGCATAAGACATAAAGAACTAGCTAAATTGAGTCCGGCAGCGTATGGTATGACCTTTCAGAGCATTCTCATTCCCAATATGTAGCATAACTACAATTTGTCACGTCCCATGGCATCTCAAAGGTAACCTTCCGCATCCCTATGATACGCTCCGGATTGTGGATGGAATCCAAAAGAATGATGCTCGCGGAGGTAACACACATTCCAGCTGTGTATTCCAGCCCTAACCGTAACCTTAACCCTAACCTTAACCATATCAGATAGTGTTTTCCAAAGCAATGCATGATCAGAACGTAAAATTAATTTACATGTGTAGATTCATTCCAAACGGTTCTCGTGCCTCCGAAAGCTTAACATACCGACAACTTATCTCATAGTGTCGGTAAGTTACGTTTTGGGATGAGAATGTGTTGGACCTTCACAGAGTCCAGGTTTCAGCTTCATAGATTCCATGTGGAATTACATGAAAAAGGAGAAAGAGGTTCCACAGAGGACCCGGAACAGTCAAGTACTCTGAACAAAGTGTACTACTAAGAATTGGTAGCTGCAGTTTAAAAGCGTTCATTTATCACTACTTTGATTTAATTTCACTCTTTTTTCTTCATCTGACATTTTGGTGCAATCCAATGCTCACAGTAGCACTGCATGTGTCTGATTGTTTGATGGTTATTCCATGGTATACATTTGCTTTTGGATGTGCCAAATTTGTGTGTACTTGCGTTGGTATGTGTGTGTGTGTGATGCAAGACTGGCTGGTTAGTGGACAATGGCTGGCCATCTGTGAGAAGTGAAGTGAGTGAATAACAGGTTGTCGCTGTTGAATGCTGGACTCATCACATCCCAGGAATGCTGATGGGGGCAAATGTTTGCCTGGGATTCACTGATATGAACGCACACAAACATATACACGCATTCTAAAGTTTCAGCAGTGTTCTGTACTCCTGCATACTGTGTAACTTACTTCCAAAATAAAATGTAAATCCAGGAATTTGTGTCTGATGAGAGGTAGGTCAACTGAGTAAAAAAAAAGGAGAAAGAGAGAGAACGGAAGCTCCATAGACAGAAAGGAAATATCGCAGTCATGATTTAACTGTGTTCTTAAAAAACTGCTTAGAAACACAAATAAATAAATAACAAAGACTTTTCAGATGTCTTACACGTGAAACATATTCTCAAATGACAAATGGCTACTAATTCACCAGTCTAACGGTGGTATGTGTACATGTACATGATGTGTTGACGTGATGAAATACCATCGGCCATGGCAGACAATAGGGAAGCTGCCAGATGGATATTGTTCTGGCTGCTGTGTGCTTTTGATGGATCAGAGGTCTTTGTGCTAAAACAGCCCAAACAGTTAACTCCTGGCCTGCCATTTGCACAACGAAATCCGAAAATATGCACAGTCACAATAAAAGACAATTCTGTTAATTACTCAGTTAATCAACTACCCTAGTGTATATCCAGAAACTTGAGAAGACCGTGCTCAGTGTTTAAGCAATTAGTTTCACATGGTGTGGAATAGTACTGAAGATGATTAAATGCAGTTTGCCAGGAAAGAGAAGATATTTTTGATACATATATTAAAAATGTAAATGTATGTCTAAAAGTGCCATTCCAAAAATGTGGAAAGAGTTTGTAACTGTACACACAAGTGAATAAATGGGCCCAAAGTTGCCTAAGATACTAAAAGTACAAAACATGTTTGTTTTTTTTAAAGTGTGCAAAGATTTATAGAATGGCACACAGCATCTAAAGAGAGTATGGAAATAATCAATTCAGCAGCTGGTTGGCTGGTTAGGAGCAGCAACTTATTTCCTCCATTTACTACAGCAAGTCACACAGTACAATTCCAACAAGCAAAAAAACTACAGGAAGGTTCTTTCTTTCGTGGTAACATTAGACAGTGTGTCTCCTATACAAAAGATAAACAACTAGCAATGGTTGCATTTAAATAGCCATCAAAACTAAAATGTAAGCTTCCCTACAGTTTACCTCAAATTTATTTAAAAACAAACAACAGTCCTACCGCCTGTTTTCCATTAGTTTCTTGTCCATGACTCTTTAAAAAAAACTTTTTTTTTAACTAAAGTATCAAAATCTACCCTAAGACCCCACAAAATGCATTCTTTTTTCCCAAAGATTATTTAAGCCTGGACGATATTGGTTTGGATTTGTGGCTTCCTGTCTGCCGTCTTTCCCACATGGATGTGAACGCATCATGAGAGGTGCTGATAATCCAGCAGGTGGAAAGATGATAATCCCTCTTCCCTCCCACTTCAGCCTCCAGCATCACTCTACGGTGACCCTGCTTACCGTTCGGTACCGCGTTTCTTCTCTTCTTTTTTCTTTTAGTCCCACGGAGGTTCTCGAGGCAACCAAGAGAAGATTGGGCAGATTGATAGAAGGGAGAAGGGAGGGAGAGAGACACAGAGAGAGCAATACACAGAGTAACAGAGAGAGAAAGTTAACAACAAAAAAGGAGGGAAAAAGAAAAGAAGAATACGCGAGGTTAGTCTAGTCTAAAAAAAGGGCGCGTGTGGAACCTGTCCCGCGAAGGCGAAGCACAGCGGCTGCGTCCCGCGTGGCCAAGGCCATCCGCCACTGTCAAACATTGGTGTCCCCGTGCAAGGGGCGCACGAGGGGGGTGGTAAGGGGAAGGCGCGCGTTTGAGTGCGCGCGCGTGTATATGCAACTATCACATTCCTGACCAGACAAAAATTTTCTTTAACAACTTCTGTTAAGGGAAAAATATATATTTGGATTGTTCCTTTTTTTTTTTAATGCAGTATGAGGTAAAACACCCTCTGGGTATTAGCTAATAACTTACTAGCCTTTTTACTGTCATTACAAATAAACATCAATATGGAAGATTACTGATGTCAAAAATGGAGAAATCAGAAAAAATAGACAAAAATTGAAGTGTAAAAGTAAGCTCATATTTCTACAAGTTCTTCATATTGCAACAGTTTTTAGCCCCCAAAAGGAATTACATGTTAAAGTGTTACATTACATACATGACATTTAGTTACAAGTAAATTACATTCAGTTACTCGTTAAGGGTAAACCTCACTTACAAAGATGATATTTTAAATGATTTAAAAGAATAGACACATTAAACACCATCAAGTTTTAATAATAAAAGATACAGGATAACAGAAATTAAACACAACAAAATACAAGTGTAAAGACAAAAACAATATAAATAGAAGCAGAAAACACAGAAACTAAAATCAGTTATCCCAAGCTTAGTACAGACATGAAAATCTTGCAGCAATAGTCAGCCGTGTGGCCAAGCTTAATATGGCCCAGAGCACCAGTGTACAATAAAATGAATTCTATCCACCCAATGACAGCCTTATAATTAAACACTGACATATAGCCCATTTTCACATCTTTTAAACAGAAAAGACTACCTCAGTATTCATGTGAGATTAAGTGATTCATAGTATAAATGTTGACTGCAATAAATGTGAAAAGTAGAGTGATAAATAACATCCACAGTCTTAAGAATGCAGGCAGAGACAAATAAATTATAAATGTCACTGTAGCTTTTTTTAAAACCTTTTTTCACTCCAAAATGTTGCAAAGTTTTTTCTTTTTCTGTAAAAGAAAACAAGTTTTTTGTTGTTGCTTCTTAACAACTACAAAGGATGGGGTGACACCATCTATTCACCTATGTTATCACTTAGTTTTGTGTCACCCAAAGAAAGTCCCTCTGGGTAGGGGAAGGAATTGTTGCAGACCTGTTTGCTCACCAGCAGGGGTCAGCAGAGTACAGTACCTCATTACAGAACAAAAGAATTCATGGGTTTGTCTTTTTCATTCCTTTAAAAACAAACATCATAAATGTCATAAGAATAAACTACATAACCAGTCAAATGAAAAGAAGATTAAATGTTATCTGGAGAAGTTTTACATTCAATTAATTATTATGAAAAATACAACTTTTTGTAAATATTTGTACATCAGTGGCTTTTCATCAGGACCTTTCAATCAGGACAAGGCCCGGGGGTTGGGGACTGCTGCTTTACATTACTGCCTTCTTGTGGTCTGCTTGTTTTGTACTCATAGGAAATTGTAGCTGTCCCCATTTTTTTCTTTCTACAAACAATTTATAGAACATGATTCTGGACATTGAACAGAATAAAAAGTATTTAAAATGACTTCAACATTAAACACATGTAGTTAAATACATATGATGTATTTATATTTTTATTTGTTAAACAGCTTATCTACATACAACCTCGTTTAACATGAAAGTATAGTTTTAAGATGCTAACATCCTCTCCACCCCTTGATTTTCTATAGAGTATCATCAAAAATGTCCAATTTGTGAGTTGTATTTACATTTATGATTCTCACACATGCATTATATCGCTAAAATGACAATGTTTTTATCAGTTTCTTCTCCACCCTCCGTCTTCTAGCTACATTTCAAAATCAGGTTGAAACAAGTGACTTCTGGTTAGTCCTGATCCGCATCTTCTCTCTGCTGCCTAATTTCCTCTCCTTCTGATCACAGAGACCCCTGCAAGAAAAAATAAATAAATTATATATAATATAAAGAAGTGCATATGGAATGCACAGCTTAAAACTCAAAAACAAAAATAATGCAAAGAAGAATTGCGTCAATCAGCTGACTGTCTGATTAATACTATTACCTAGTGACAGCCTTGATGACAAGATATACAAGTTCAGCCATGTTAAGGACCATGCAGATAGATGAGGTAGTGGCCATGAAAACAGTGAAGATGGTTTTCTCAGTTGGACGTGAGATGAAGCAGTCCACCAGGTTAGGACATGGCCATTGATCACATTGCACCAGCCGTGGCATCTGGAAACCATCGTACACCACATACAGAGCATACCTGGAGACACAGATATCGTACCATCAAACCAAAACAGCCATCTGAGACTGACGGAAAAAGGAAGCACTGATCTTACATGAATCCTGCTTCAAACAGCAGCCTGAACACCAGGCTGCAGGCATATGTCCACCAGAGGGCACCAGCTATTGGGAGCCTCCGCTTTTTCAGAGTCTCTAACTCCTCATCTTGGCCCTTTGCGCTGAGAAACCCAGCTCTACCAGGACTCTGTCGCACAGGATGAGATCATTTGAGCACTCAAAGAGCTTCTACTACAAGTCTCATTCACCCAAACACACACATTCATACATGCCTAAGTGCCTTTTTATCTAATATTAACTTACACACACTGATTGATGCATTGGGGGCAAATTAGGTCTCTGTCACAGCTGCCCCAAATGACATCATCGTTTTGTCTGTCATCACGATGACTTTGCCATAATCATAATAAAACAATGCACACACCTGAAGGAGCTTCCTCTTATCTCTGTGGTTACGATAGGCCACATACATGGCAACCAGGAGTGTTGGCGTGGAGACAAAGACAAGCTGAAGACACCAGAGACGGATGTGGGACACAGGAAAGAACTGATCATAGCAGACGTTTTCACAGCCAGGCTGAGGGAAAAACAAACCCACCATAATCATCACAATTATGACAACATCAGTGTATAGATAATAGACCCTGTGCACGAGAAAATGCTAACTTCCTGGTTTGAGATCGGATGTAGGGTTGTACATTTCCGGTAGCTTTACTTTGCGGTCAATCGCTACTGCGAAGATATACTCCAAAATCATGTCCAAAACTCAAAAACGGAAAGATCGCGTTAAGTTACAAAGAGCAGAAGGTGGGAACACTCACCACTGTTGTGTCATAAAAAATCTAATGATCAATTTTGACGTTTAAAGCGTTTAGATCGATCAGTTGTTTACATCACTCAACACAAGCAGAACTGCATTACTGCAGCAGAAGACACATTGTCCACATTCAGAAGCACATCTCTGTATAGTGACTGGTCTTATGATTTAAACAGGCAAATGTTCAGCATTCAAACTACAGGTGAAGAATAGTCAAACCAGATGTTTCCCCCGTTATGTCGATATCAGCTAGTCAAGTACACACCTACACAGCATGTCAACAAACCTTGACAAAAAAGCCACACAAAAAATTAATGATTGCTGGTAAGGGTTTCTATACATTAGTATTTACGAAGGGTATGTTGTGACTTACCTTCACAATTACAGCGGTCACTCGCTATAACGCGGTTCACCTTTCACCTCGCTGTTTCGTGGATTTTTTAGTGCAAGTTTGCATGCTTATTTTTACGTCACATTGTGTCCTGCGTCCTGATCGCTGCAGACGATCTCCTCCGTGACGTCTCTCCTGTACAGTACAGAATCGCTGCATCGATCGCTAGCAGTGTGACTCTGAAGTGCGGTACTGTATGTCCATGATGCCCACGAAACGTTTTGCACCGTCAAAAAATAAAATTGGCTACTTGATTTCACCTATCGCTGGTTATTTTTAGAACATAACACCCGCCACAAACGAGGGACAGCTGAGAAATATAACATTTGAATCCCTTTTCTCTTTTGCTCTGAGGCGCGGGGGGGAAAATATCGCCAAGTCGATGAACATCATTTACAGATATATTGGGTAAATGCCCAAGACATCTATAGAAATGTAAATCGCCGCTTAATTCATTCATTTGCTTAACTTGTTTTGGACCATAAACAAGGCGCGAATAGGACACCGGAAACAAAGCTCCCAACAGGAGTTTCCGCACCGGAAGTAGCATATGCTAACGTGCACATAGTCTTTCTCTTTGCCTGGTCCACTAAAATCAAAGCTCAGCTACTGAGTAAAAAGTAGGTGGAAGCTGCTAATAATTATCACACTCTGTGTCATCTTATACGTCTTGTCCATACGTTTGTACCTGTGGACAGTTTATTGCAGTACAAATGTACAAATTTATGCTAAAAGGCCAAGATCATTCTGCTTTGAGATAGTCTTTGTGTAACTAAACTCACCAGCAACTTTGTTAGTTACACTTCACAAGTACTGGGATGAACCTGTTTTTGCCTTCAGAACTGTCTTAATTCTTCGTGGCAACAATTCAACAAAAGCTCGAAACACTCCTCCGATACTGCGGTCCATGCCATCACTCAGCTGTCATTTAAACTTGTCACAGAGTCTCCGTTTCCTGTTCCTAGCTGACAGGAGTGGCGCCCGACACAATAAAAGCACAATAAAAATATTAAGTGGTGATAGATAGTGACTACTTTTTAGATTATTAATACTTTATGTAGTATAAAACTTTACAGTATAACTTTGAAGTCAGTTCTTAGACAGGAAACCAGTGGAGAGAAGCCATCTGTTAAAACCAGTGAGAAGAGTAGATTCTGTATTCTTCGAGAACTAGGGGTGAGAGAATGATTCTTTGAGCTGCAGAATTCAAGCTCAGACAATAAAACCCAAATCTTATTTTAACAAATAAGTGTCATTATGACTTACATCCCATGTGTGGATCAGATGTAAAAATGGACACGTCCTACCTGCAATGTGTTACAGGTGAAGTCAGACTGCTCGTCCCCCCAGACGCTCTCCGCGGCAACAACCAGCACCATGACCCGGAAAATAAAAAGCACAGAGAGCCAGATTTTACCCAGGCTGGTGGCATGACGGTTCGCCCCGACCAACTGAGTGTACAGAGCGGGCCAAGACATCCTGGGGGAAAGGACAGTGACAAGGGAATGGGAATGCTTGTACTACAGAACAGGGATTCATCAGCATACTCTTTTGCATTTCTTGTCATTACACGGTCGTGTTTATCTGCTACTTTTACAGCCTCTACACGTCTGACACATGGACACCGATTTCAGATTTCAGATTTCAGATTTACAAGGAAGTCAGTGGCAAACGGTGAAAGCAGAGACCGGCGCTGAACAAAAGACGAGTTTGAAAGAGGACGGGATGAAAAGGAATGAAAGTGAGAGGAGGAGGGGAGAAGGTCCACTGCCAGCATTCATGTGAACTGATGAACCTCTCTGCCCACTGTGGACTGTACTGAACCGAGCCCACTCATCTAAAAGCACACTGAAACACACTGTACAAGCACACTGCTGCGGTTCTCACTGAGCTTCACCGTTCACACTCGGTCACTGATTGGTTCATTCATATTTTTTAGATGATGTGTACTTGCACTGAAAGAACCTGGGATATACTTCACATGACATGCTTATTAAGAGGTTTGTTTCTAGCTGGAGATGTTTTGTTGTAAAGTAAAAACAGAAATTCTGATAAAAACCTGAAGCGACTTTTACCAAATTTACCAAACCAAATTAAGATTAACCTTTGTTTTGTCTTTGTTGTCGTTTTCTTACCTTGTGTCTTCAGTGTCAGGATATCTCCATGAAAGTATTCCACATGATCCTTTTCAGTATGAAAGCGCGCACACACACACACACACACACACACACACACACACACACACACAGCCTGTTGTTGCATCAGTCACATTTAAAAGAAAATCTCAGTCTAAGAAACTAAAACACAAACCTGCAGCTCCTGCTTCCTTTGCATGAAATCAAAGATGCGCCTCACAGTGTGAAGTGAGCCAGGATGATGTCTGATAACTTCCTGTGATGACTTTCAAAATAAAACAACAGCGCAGATTGTGCATTTTAGGAGGAAGAGATAACAGAGAGGAGAAATACAGATAATATTTTTAGCAGAAATGTAGCAACAAGAAAAACTCTGGATTGTGACAAGAAGCACTCTGAGAGTTTTGTTATTTGCTCTGTTAAAACCCATTTTAAAAGGCTTGACATAATTTTGAAATTATTTTTATGTGGATATAGCGCATTAATTTCATTACTTAGTAAAATTAGTTTTATTGTTTAGGAATCAATGTCAACTTTAAAACGTTTTTGATCACAACCTTATATTGTTTTCAACAAAAACCTTATTTAGGAACATTGTGCAAGGATATTCATATTGTTACGTATTTAACTGGTCATAGCCTGTTATTGTAATGTACATGAAATAAATGTTGGTAAAAGCAGCTGATTTTTAAGCATGATTTTAAGGATACAAGGCATTTTATTAAATTTTGATCTTATTTGACCTCAAGAAGAGGTCAGAGATCCAAAGAAAGGTGATAGCTAGAATCCCCATATATCACTCCCTATATGTCAATATACATATAATACAAACAATGGCAATAAGAAACATAGTTTTAAATAGCCTTGTCTAGAATTATTATTACTTTGACCTTCAGATCAATCTACTGATCTTGAAGCAGAGGTCAGAGGCCAAATTAATTTTTATTCAGTGCTTTCTGTATGTTGATAATACACACCAAAACTTGTAAGATTCATAGTTTCAAGTTATAAGGTTTTTGTCCATTTTTCACCAGTAACCATTAAGTTGACCTTGAAGTCCTCGATGGATGTAAATCAACTTATAATGGACTGTTCACATGTCCTCACTCTACACCGCTACAAAGTTTTATCAAAATCTATTCAGGAATATAAATTCAAAGTAGTAATGAGATGAAACACCAATTATTGATCACGACTAATAAGGACAGGGCGTCGTGTGCAGGCAGGAGTGGTGAAATGGAGGACCTACAGTACAGACTCCAGAGACAAAACATGAACTCAAAAGTAACAAACTTCAAAATACAAAAACTCAAGCATGCAGACAAAACACACAGCTTGAATGAGGGTGGATCATAACACAGACAGATGAAAACACAGGGCTTAAATACACAGAGGGAACAATCAGGGAATGAGAGACAGGAGGGAAACACAGCTGAGGCAAATCAGGGCTGACGAGACAAAGGAAGCAAAACCAGATAACATGAGACACAGACTTTCAAAGTAAAACAGGAACCACAGACTGAACTTACAGACACAGACTCACAAGCAGGCACTGCAACAGAGGGAACAGAGACATGGGACCAGGGCAGACACAGTCACTGACTGGACACAGAATAGAGGGAGTATGGAAACCAAAACTTAAGAACTACATAATCACACACCAAGAAGAACTTGGGGAAATAGAAATGCAAAACACAAACCAAAACCTTCACAATAATAAACTAAGATGAGAACACAAATAAAAGGTACAAAACTGAAACCACTGGGTCAACGACCCAGGTACCCTAACACAGAGCAGGCAATTACTAAAGAGGGAAAAAAAGATAACCTGGGCAGGAAGTAAAAGAACAAAGGGAATGCAAGAAAGGTTTGCTTCCATTAAAGTTTCATAGAAATTTTCCACTTTTTAATGTTTCACAGGCTGGTTAGTGCTCTTTGGAAAAGAGCTCAGTTTCATGTGCAAGATGAGTGGGACTAGTCATGTTGCCTTTTCTTTGACATACTGGATTTTCCCAACTAAATAAACTTGGTTTGGATGACCATCCACTGCACCTCCTCTGCAGTGTGGAAGTCAGAGAGCAGAAAGAAGCAAAGCTGCGCTGGGGTTTAATGTGTGTGCGCGATCTGTTTGTGGCTGTAAGCTGAAACAGGTAGAGTCAGATGATTTTTCAGGTCCAAACCAGGACTTAGCAACAGTCACCCTGCAGGACAGAGCAGCTCTGTGTGTTGCTGATGGCTGTGACCGATGAGCCTTTCCCACTGTTTGTCAACGTGTGGGAGGATAAAGCACAACTTCCTCAGTTTACAATAAGGACGCTCAGAAATGAAGACTATTGAGGAAGCTCTAACTTGTTCTGCATTCTGTGCTGCAGTTTGAGTGGTACGGATATAAACTGTGAAACAAATATTTTGCAAACAAAAAGGTGGCAGCTTGTTAAAAGTTGACGAATGAAGCAGAAGCGTCCCCGTGCAGAATTGTAGACATCCTGGCTGGAATCTCATGTGCATAACTACACGTAACATGACCCAGCATGATGAGGAGACAAGAGCTGAGACAGAGAGGGCGTTAGTGATTGTAATGGAGTCATTAGGGGAATAACAGCGGCACTTATTCTTGATGCATATCAATGAATGAGTATCAGTGTCAGGGCCCGACTCAAAGAGCCACTGTTTGATCTTTCAGTCAGCACAGGGTGAAAACACAGGGGTGAAAGCTGGCAGATTGGCTGCCCATTCTGATGAGAGGAGGTGGTGATGCAGTGGTGATGGTGGGGGGCTCAAAGACATGCACACACACACAGTGAATGGGTGGAAAGAAAAAGAGAGAGGTAAAATAGAGCTGATTGTTAGAGTAGCTCCTGATCAGCCACAACTGCAGGAGAACAGAGAGAGGCACTGTTAGGATACACACACTGCACAAACACACATACATACATACTGTACAAAGACGCACTGTACAACGCTCACATATATGTTACCCAGAAATCTACACACGCTCACCCTCACACCATGTAATGAGTGAGGGGGAGAGCAGCATGTGACTGAATAGCAGGTTTCACATCTGTAGGTGGACTTGGCTGCCTGATCTCAGATCAGCCACTCTGTGGAAGTCTGTACAAGTGCTGCAGGATGAGCATTTACCCCCTTCAGTAACATCATCTGAAAGGCTACTACAGGTGTTTCAGACAGGGGTGCACTGGCCACCCCCACTCCATACTGAGAGAGCGAATTCAGATTTCAAAATCTTATTTTCTTTCATATGTACCTATTTTCAGTGATATTAACTTTAATAGCAGGAAATTAACAAGGCATATAATTCTTTTCTTTCTCTCTTATATAACTTATATTTGACAACAACATAATAAAACCGCTAATTCTCTTTTTGGTGTGCCACCCCAATATTTTTAATGGCCCTCCATACAGCCGCCCCTGTGAAAGAAAAATCTGGAGCCGTCCCTGACCAGAAGGTGGCAGTAACTTATTCTGCGGTGGACGAAAGCACACGGGAAACGGAAACTACATGCTATCCGCCTCATTTTTGGCTGCAGCCTGGCTGAAATATCCAACACGGAGGCACAAGTCACCTAACTGAAGCAGTAAATTACTTAAAAAGTAGCAATGGCACTTGAATCGCGGATCACACAGGAGGAAATAAAGAAAGAACCAGAGAAGCCAATTGACAGAGAAAAGGTAACCAGCGGATTTTGATTCGCGTGCTGTTTTTGTTATTAGCTCCGAGCTAACCTGAGTTAGCCCTGAAAGCTAACTGGTCAGTTTGATGCAGACTGGCTGATGTTTGCTCAGAACTGTCGCAGTTTTAGGGGTAAAAATAGATAAAGCTGCATTTGCGCTTTGTTTTCAGGATATGCAGCGTTAATGCTCAGAGTCGCCAGTTTGGATACAAAGTGTGCTAGTTAGCTAAAAATCAGTTCGATAGCATCCAGCGGCACTGTTGCATATGATTTATGCAGTTGTTTTCGTTGCATATATCATGTTAACCTGATATAATTTTGCGGCTGATTAGTAACCGTTTGCTTAGTGTTTACGTAGTAAAATAGTAAGAAAAAAAATTAAATTAAGTTAAAAAAGCAAAGCTGTTATTGAATCGTAATTCACAGCTGGCAAAAGCACGAGGCATTTCTTTCCTTTTTTTTTTTAAAGCTAGAATACCTTTTAAGGTCTTTATCGAAATCCTGGCGTTTTGAAATGTGCCTGTAGGCAATTGCAAGAAAAAGCATTTATCACTTAATTTAGCTCAGTTGTCCTGTTAGATTTAGCGTTCAAGAATTTCAGTGATGTCTTACTATGAGTTTACTTTTGTGGCATTTTGAGTAAACAAATAAAATAGCTCTGCAGTTTAAAGTTAGATTTGTAGGCAAAAGTTCAGAAATTAGCAATCAGGGAAACATTGTGAAGTGCGTAAAATAAATCTGTCAGTAAAATGTGAAGGCTCTAATGTAGAGCAGGGCGATATGACCAAAAGTATTTATCACGATATACATTTGAAAATTTGCGATATTAATATAACTGATGATATAATTGACACTAGACAAAGTACTTTACAACTTTATTAGTGCAAAACAAAAAAAACATCAATGTATTTTCACTTAAACAAGCAGCTGTTTTTTTTTTTAAATGTGCATTAAAAGTTATATAAAAATTTAACAATGAAAATGCAAATTCCTTGCTGACAGTTTAACCAAAAGGCATTTCCAGTGGAATCTGGCCGACAGATCCTCAGCATAACCATGTATAATATCTACAAAACTTAAAAAGAGGTTATACACACACAATACAGTAATATTATGTTGAAGCACAGTACATATTACTACGCGCGGCTCCTGCGTATGACAGCCGTAATGCTCCGACAATCCATCAAGCGGTGCGATCCACTTTCGCCCTTGTCATTCTCCGTCGCCGCCACGCTTTTTCCGCCATTTTCGTATGAAAACAAAGGCGCTGCGCATGCATTTTACCCATATTCTATCGCGATATTTCATTTTCTTATCGTTGCCCAACATTATACCGGTATTACCGTGAACGGTATGATATGGCCCAGCCCTACTCTAATGCGTCTCTTACATATCTTTAGAACAGTCTGCTTGCACCAGACAAAATGAAAACGCATTGATCTTATTACTGTGATTGAATGGTGTGTAAACAAGCCTGTGCCTCGATCACCATAGATTCCCTTTGCTTGCTTTCTTGATTGAGATTGGGAAATAGATCTTACATCTTTCAATGCAGAATAATGAGATGGAAGTCAAAGCAAACAAAACTTTCACTTAATTTAATCTTGCAGTAAAATAATTTTGACCATATTTCCATTAACTGGCTTCACTTACTGTGACATTGGTAGTGAGAGTTTATACAGTCTTTCTATCAACTGGAAAGTAAACCCAGATTTTTCCAGTCAGACTACATTATGCTCACATGAAAGGAGCTGCCTTGGCCATGCTAGTGCATTACAACTGTAAAACAATTTGTACCTTGTTCTTTCAGCTGCAATCTCTGGAGTGTTTAGTGCTCTGACAAAGTAAAAAATAAGAATGAGAAGAAAAAGCGTGGCGGCGACGGAGAATGACAAGGGCGAAAGTGGATCGCACCGCTTGATGGATTGTCGGAGCATTACGGCTGTCGTACGCAGGAGCCGCGCGTAGTAATATGTACTGTGCTTCAACATAATATTACTGTATTGTGTGTGTATAACCTCTTTTTAAGTTTTGTAGATATTATACATGGTTATGCTGAGGATCTGTCGGCCAGTTTCCACTGGAAATGCCTTTTGGTTAAACTGTCAGCAAGGAATTTGCATTTGCACTGTTAAATTTTTATATAACTTTAATGCACATAAAAACAGCTGCTTGTTTAAGTGAAAATACATTGATGTTTTGTTTTTTTTGGGGGGGGGGTTGCACTAATGAAGTTGTGGAGTCGTAAAGTATTTTGTCTAATGTCAATTATATCGTCAGTTATATCGTTATCGCAAATTTTCAAATATATATCGTGATAAATATTTTTGGTCATATCGCCCTGCTCTAGTATCAGGTTCTGTTATTTTGTGCAGGGTTTCTTAGTAGTCATTTAAAAAATAACAGAGAATACACACCTGAATTATTTGAAATCAATATTTTTTTATATCTCTTATGAATCAAATGTTTTCATTGTGTTTCTTCCATTGTAAACTGAATTTGTTCAGTAATATTATTATGTTTCTTTGCTGCAGACCTGCCCGCTTCTGCTGCGAGTCTTCACCACCAACAGTGGGAGACACCACAGAGTCGATGAATTTGCTCGAGGAAATGTTCCTTCCAGCGAACTGCAGATATATACTTGGTAAGATCACAGATGTGTCACTGTTTTCTTTTTTTTTGTTTGTTTGTTTGTTTGGTTGGTTGGTTTTTTTGTGAGTGTGGGTGTTTTGGCCGGAGTCGAGGATTTGCCAGTGTTTTAAGCTGAGTTTGTAAAACAACAGAAGCATAGTGTTATGATGCTCTTCGGGGTTGGATAATTTTCTCAAATCAGTGCTCCTGGCCATCTCCCTGTAGCATCGCTGATCAGTGGAGCTGGTCTCTGATTGTGTTTGTGTTTCAGGATGGATGCTACACTAAAAGAGCTGACCAGCTTGGTGAAGGAGGTATATCCAGAGGCCAGGAAAAAGGGCACCTACTTTAGCTTTGCCATTGTCTACCCTGATCCCAGAGGGAAGATGTACAAGTGAGTATCACACCAAAGACTGCGCTCTTTGGATTCACGCAGCTAAAGAATGTGGTGATCTATGTATATTGCGTCTTTAATAACCTCTCTTCTCCCACCTCCCTCAGGTTGAAAGAGATTGGCAGCACTGTGTCTGGCAGAAAAGGTGCAGATGACTCAATGACACTGCAGTCTCAGCGCTTCCAGATTGGAGACTATCTGGATATAGCCATCACACCACCCAACAGAGCACCGCCCCTTGGCACACGCATGAGGCCATTCTGAAAATACACATGCACAAACCTACTCCTTCTGTATTTTGTCTTATTTTCATCATCTTGGATGATTTTGACTCAGTTTTTTTTAGAATGTGATCTGTAATAAAATTGTCCCTTTTTTTTTCCAAAGTCTGAATAGTTTTTTCTGTGTCACTGTGAGGTGATTATTGAACTTGTTAAACTAGCAAAGAAACAGAAGTGAAGCAGGCAGCTCGCCTCTTCCTTGAATGCTGTATTAATTTCCACGATTGGAAATGTAGCCATTTACTGAATTCACATTATTTCGCTACCTTTGTATTTGTAATCTATAATATTAAAATTAACTGAATTGCATTTTAATTAAAAACATGAATAAATGTTACAAATTAAGTGCAAAACAAAATTGAATGCCAAAAAGTTCATATTCAATATTCACAGTACCCACAAATCACCATGTCAAATGAGTCCAAGCTACATGTAAGGCAAGAACTGCTTGATCAAAATGTTCATTGATCTATAGTTAAAGATCAATGAGAAAAACATGGTCGCCAACAATGTTCCCTCTAAACTGCGCGCGTGCACAATTGCGCACTGCTGGCACGGTGTCTGCGCACAGAAAAAAAAATCTAACCTAAATTGAAATTAAAACTTTAACAATTCTGTTTTGCAGTGTTAGTAAGTGACTGGCTGCTCCCGTATGGGATTAGAACGATGCTACCTTATCCCATAGTCCAGCCAATAATGCGATTCACATTCGTATATACGCAGCTAATCAACGTCGTTGACAGGTTGTAACAGCGTCCTTATGTGCCGACACAACCACTGGAGATGTGAGCAGGACAGACGGAACAATTGACGGAAAAAGTGTGGACTTTATACCAGTTTTTAAATTGTGTTGATAGGCCACGTAAAACCAGAGTTGTGATAAAAATATATGCAATGTTTCGTTTTCTTCCTGAATATTATCGTTGTTTATATTTACTGCGGGAAGAAATGCTCGAAAGCACTCTCTGCCTGTGAGCAAAACCAAATACCCCACCTTTCCTATTTGTCGAAAAAAGTACCATGTCGACCAATCAAAAAATTATATGGCAACATGGCATTTAATTGTTTAGGAAGGGGGAAGTTTTAGGAGTGACGGAGGTGTTTTGAGATGTGAGAGATTTGCGACGTTTAGCGCAAGTTTTGTGTAGTTAGTGTGTAGTGTAGTCAATAGTTTTGTTGTGTGAATGCTACAGGTGTTACAGGAGTGACACATCTCCTGCTGTCAGGCCTGCAGGTATCAGGCTGTTGTTCTCCTTTATCTCATAGTGTTTGATGCAAATTTGATGCAGAACACCTGATTGTTCTGTAAATAGTTTGAAATGCTTATTTAAAAAAATGCCTTGGCTGCATTTTTAGGTAAACAGCTGCAAAAACTTTGTTGTTTGCATAGCTCAGTTACTTTTTTGAAGAAGTAACTATATAATTAATTGCCCAACATTGGTAGACAGACAGAGAGTTACAGGACTCTCTCCCAGACCACAGACTCATAATACAAGTCAGAGCTTTATTGAAAAAAAAAATTAAAACAACAGCAGCAAGCTTGATAAGCTGTTGTTAGAATTTATTTAATATTACTTTCTAGTATCAGCTGATGTTTTCTGGAGCCACAGCTGTAAAAGCTGCTGGTCATGATATCGGTTTGGATATGTGGTGAGAGGGAAACATGAAGGTGATACAAATCATACATATATACCAACAAGACAGTGTACATCACTGTCACAACAGCGTTTGTTTTAATTCAAAGGCTTTATGGTTTTTCCTATAATACCTGGTGGTGTAGTTGGCTGATTTTTTTGTCAGTTCAGCCTTATAGACCAAAACAGCCAATCAGATTTTTTTGCATCCAAGTCTGTGATTGGCTGGTTTTGTGGCACAACTATAAGGATGTACAGAAAGAGTTGAACGCGCGGGCAGAAATGTTGAGAGCACAAGCAACACATTGCGAGCGAGCGCAAATGCAAAAACTGAGCGAGAGGGGCTGCTATTGTGTATGTGTATGGATAATAGCAAACACTGAAATACATTTTTTTGCACGCAGCAATGAATTTTGTTCACTCAAATTTAGCTTTTCTTCGCTCAAAATAAATTTCTCCTCAAAATGCAACACTTGCACCTGCAATTTTTTTTACGTGGGCTCAGAATAGTGGCACAAAAAAAACGCCAAGGGACCGCTCAGGGAGTTTGTGTGTTTGCTCAGACACATGAAAAATTAGAGGGAACATTGGTCACCATTCGTTTAATTTTGTATAAACGAATTTAAAAGTGTTCAAATCAAGCTACTCTATTAAAAATAACCAACTATAACTAATCTAAGTACAGATTTCCCCGATCTAGGCTGACTATAATTATTTTGTAACTGTTTTAATTAATTAGTTTACTCTTGTTAATGTCTAACGGCGGTAGTCAGTGTGGGAAAAGTTTTATTTTGATAGCTATAAGAGGAAGTTGTACGCTCTCCGACAGCGCATGCGCGAAGCTACATACTGAAGGCTAGCAGAAAATCCAAGTGACTGTTAGCTAAAGAAACTATTTGGTTTCCGTATTAAACACGGGGTGAAATGTTTCGGAGAAAACTGGGCGCTCTAGATTATCACAACCCCGACGGCTTTGACTGCACAGGTAAGAATAAACTTATGAAAGAGCAGTTCGGTTGGTCAGTTGAGTTGAACGTGGAGCCGGCTAACGTGTCCTGTCTGTATGGAGACAGAGAGCTGCCAGATTAATAACGTAGAACATGTATGTTCAGTATGAGGCAAACGTGTATCTTTATGAAAAAAAGCAATGTACAAGGTGCTTATGCTCGACACTTTTAATAATTTTAACTAGTTTTGACTATAGGTTGTTTGCATTTTACACGCAATAAACACACACTCGGGCTTCATTAGTAGGTAGGCTGCAGATACCAGCTTAGCACAGTCATACCAGTAAGTTCAAACGCTGGCTACTCCCTGGTGCCAAAGTAAATTGTTTGCGTCCTGTAGTGAGTGATTCAGCAGATATGGTCTTGGAACCTCAGTTTTATTTATTCACTTCTTCACTTACTTGCCATGTGTAGCTGCTGATGTGTTGTTATCGGTATTGTCTAATTTCTGCTCAGATGAGACACAGTTTAGGAACTGCATTGTGTGGCTGGAGGACCAGAAGATTCGACATTATAAAATCGAAGACCGAGGCAACCTGAGAAACATCCCCAGCTCAGAGTGGCCCAAAGCCTACCAAAAGGTAAGACTGCTGGATCATCTGAAAGTAATCACTGTTGTTATTAATGGGTATTACTAACATAAAACTGCATTTCTGATATAATATGAGGAGCATGGTGAGTTGTGTTTGAGTTTTCTTTACCTGTGTGCAGTACTTACAGGATGTGAACTGTCCATTTGAAGTCGATGAGAGGAAGGAGGCTGTAGATTGGTTACTGGGCCTTGCTGTGCGGTATGAATATGGAGACAATGGTAAGGGGTTTCATTTGGGTCACATTTACTTGTATAGCGCAAGAATCCCTTAAAAAAAAAAAAAAAAAAAAAAAAAAAAAAAGACTCCTGGCAGAACCAGACTGGAGGGGACCACCATCAAGTGCAAAAGTGCAAGTAGCTACAGTAAGGGAGTTTTTCCTTCCCGCTGTTTTCCAAGTGTTCTCTCAAAGTTGGTCATGTGATTGTCGGGGTTTTCTCTCTGTATTATTGTAGAGTCTTTGCCTTATAATATAAAGTGCCTTGAGGTGTCTGTTGTTGTGATTTGGTGCTATATCAATAAAACTGAATTGAATGCAGTACGTGTAGAGAGCTGTGCTACAGAGCAGAGGTTTATTGGGGAAACCTGAGGGTTAACTTGGATTTACAGGTTTGCAGAGGGGGTTCACATCAACACAGTTGTGTGCCGCACTCCTAATCGGACTTTTAGTAGGTTATGGTTAGGATAAGGGATAATGTGCACAAAACTGCCACTTACTGGCCAGTCAGTTCCCTGGAAAAAAGTATCACCAATCTATTATTGCATACCCTTTAAGTTGTGTGCATATAAGAGGTTACATGAAGACATTTTTTGTTTTATTGGTGCCACTAGAACAAACATTTTTCTGTGTCATTTTAACCTGTGTCACTAGTTGAAATGCCAACGATGACCAGGAGATGGAGACATTACAAAAGGAATACTTTTTGCTAAGTGTCAGATCATATGTCTACTTTTACTGCAGAATAAGAAGAACAAATTGTTACTCTTCTACTCGTTACTGTGAGCTCCCCTGTTAATGTAGTGCAAGTCAGTCTGTTCATCAGTGACGTGTTTTGTGTGTCTCTTCACAGTGGAGAAGTACAAAAACTGTCAGCCCCTGGCAGCTTCCAGTAACAGCAATAAAGCCGTAGACCCTCTGGTTAACCTCGACAGTAAGTAAAACTTGGATTTGAGCTTCCTCTGTGCTGGCATTCTTTCTTCTTTCCCTCTTTAAATCTTTGCAGGATAAAAGTTAAAACGTACGTGTGTGTGTGTGTGTGTGTGTGTGTGTGTGTGTGTGTGTGTGTGTGTGTGTGTGTGTGTGTGTGTGTGTGTGTGTGTGTTTTTTTTTTTTTGTTTTGTTTTGTTTTGTTTTTTTGTTTTTGTTTTTGTTTTTCAGGTAATTCTCCAGATTTCAAAGCTGGAGTAACAGCTTTGTCCAACATCCTCAAGATACAGCGGCATGACGACTACCTGGTTATGCTTAAGGTGAGAGCGCACTAAAAGGCTCTTTAATACTGTAGCAAAGCTTCCCTGGGCACAGAGAAAGAACAAGTTGGTCAGTTGGTGAAGTTTGCGTTTGCTTCACAATAAAAGCCCTTAAAATGATTTAATGCTTTCCATGTGAGCCAGCAGGCCTGAGTCGTTCTTTTAATGCAGGGTAATGGTCAGACTGATAACACGGAGATAATAGTTGGCACTCAAAAAATGCAGAATAGAAATTTTGCACTCTCACTTGCCACTCGCAATAGAAAGTAATCCTGTTAACCATATTAAGGGTATGTTTTTTTTTTTGTTTTTTTAATGGAAGTCTTATGTATTGGAATGATCTCAAATCATTAAGAAGAGTTTTTCTTGTTTTTCTTTGCAACTGCCAGGCCATTCGTATTTTGATCCAAGAGAGACTTTCTCCAGAAGCCATTGCTAAAGCCAGCAACAATAGAGAGGTAAACTGAAGACACATGTACATAATATGCATCAAAAATCATATGTCTGTGTACCGACTGCTGCAAGTCTAGAGCCATGATTTCAGCGGCGTTACTGACAAAACTCAGCCAGCTATATTTTCTTTTTTCCTACAGGGTGTTCCAGTAGCTTTAGACAAGCACATCTTGGGTTTTGACACTGGAGGTGAGTTATTTATTTAATTAATTTTTTCAGCAGAAAGGCTGAAAGCCGATGAGCAAATGCTATGACGATCGGTCTGCCCACAGTTCATAATAATTGCTTCTCTTAAAGTATTGGTCAGATTTTGGTAAAACTTCTGTCTTTTCTCCTCAGATGCAACTTTAAACGAAGCGGCTCAGATCCTGCGCCTGCTTCACATTGAGGAGCTGAGGGAGCTTCAAACCAAGATCAACGAGGCCATCGTAGCTGTTCAGGCCATCATAGCCGACCCCAAGACAGACCACCGGCTGGGCAAGGTTGGCAGATGAGAGCGAGGACGGTGACGGACCGCAGAGGAAGTGAGGGACTGAACCTGATTTGATTTTTTGAGAGGAAAAACCTTTTGTTTGGTTAAAGGACATCAAAGAATATTTGTTGGTTTTTTTTCCATTGTTGCATGAGATCGGACTGTTTAAATTGGGAATCTCATAAATAAAAGACCCAAGTGTTCATGTGTGGACATGCAGCCTGGATAAGTTCTTAAAACTTAATAATGTATAAATAATAATAATAAAAAAATGGTTTCCATTAATTATCCAGTAACAAAGTTTAAAGCTTCTGAAACAGCATCTTTTCTTCTGCAATATTCAAACTGACTGTTATATTTGTTTCTGGTGTTTCTGATGAAATATTTTTTGCAGATGGACAGAAATTGTTATTTTGAGGTGTGAGGGGAAAATATATAAATCCAGCTGCACACAGTTTGACTCCTGCGCTTCTTTTGTGGTGAATCAGACAAATGTTCAAAAAGCATCTCCCGTAACAAGTCACATTTTATTTTATAAATATCACACCTTATGAAAAAATTAAAAAGTAGAAGAAGAAAAAGTATTTGCTAAAAAAAATGTCATTTGTGTGAAATACAATTAGTAGTGCAGATATGTATAGTAGGGCTAATTGGATGGGGGAGGCTGGAGAAACATACTCTGATTATAGTAATCGGATTACAAAAACTGGTAAGCATACAACAGTATCAGTGACAAGGGTTACAAGTATCATGATTCCTTGACGGGTATCGATACATTTGGGGGAAAAGATGCTCTTACATTTTACTTTGCTGATATAAAAGAATCAAGTCATCTTTAATCTTTAGTGTTAGGTGCTGTATTTTATCCCTGCTTCCACTCGTTCAGTGATGGTAAACCAGTCTTCTCCTGACTGTGGCTTTATGTTTAAGCATATACTGTATGCTTAAAGTAGCCACTGTGACTTTACCCACTGAGGTTATGTCCACATGTACCTGGGTATTTTTGAAAACACAGATTTTTCTATGCGTTTGCACCTTTCGTCCACACGTAAACAACATTTCCGGTCACTAAAAACAGAGATTTTTAAAAAGTCCTGCCAGGGTGGAGATTTTCAAAAACTCATATTTTGCATTTACGTGTGGACGAGGAAAACGCAGCGTCAAAGGTGTGCGCCTTTTTTGACGTCACACTGTGCGCCACCAATGTTCCCTCTAAGCTGCGCACGTGCGCAATTGCGCACTGCTGGCACGGTCTCTGCGCACAGAAAATCTGCCTTGCACACAAAAAAAATCTAACCTGAATTGAAATTAAAATTAATACTTTAAAGATTCTGTTTTGCAGTGTTAGTCAGTGAGTGACTGGCTGCTCCCGTATCCCATAGTCCAGCCAATAATGCGATTCACATTCGTATATACGCAGCTAATCAACAGCCTATGACAGCGTCTTTATGTGCCGACACCGGTGTTTTAGCTAGCAAAGCGGCATGGCTGATGTGGAGTGAAGCCACGTTAATGACAACGTGTACAACCATTGGAGATGTGAGCAGGACAGACGGAACAATTGACGGAAAAAGTGTGGACCAGTTTTTAAATTGTGTTGATAGGCCACGTAAAACCAGAGTTACGATAAAAAAAAATATCTGCAATGTTTGGTTTCCTTGCTGAATACTATCATTGTTTATATTTACTGCGGGAAGAAACGGTAAAAACGGCGTTTTATAAGAAAAAAGGCTTGAAAGCGCTCTCCGCCTGTGAGCAAAAACAAACTCCACCCCCTCTCCCTTTCCTATTCGTCCAAAAAAGTACCATGTCGACCAATCAAAAAATGATATGGCAACGTGGCATCTAGTTGTTAAGAAACGGGGGGAAGTTTTAGGAGTGACGGCGGGAGTGGCACAAATAATTTGTGTGGCATCAAATTTGATGCAGAACAGCTGATTGTTCTGTAAATATTTTGAAATGTTTATTTAAAAACGCCTTGGCTGCATTTTAAAAAAAAAAAATAGCTGCAAAAAAATTTGTTGTTTGCCAAACTCAGTTACTTTTTTGAAGAAGTAACTATATAATTAACTGCCCAGCATTGGTCATTATATACTGTATTTTACAGACAGAGAGTTACAGGACTCTCTCCCAGACCACAGACTCATAATACAAATCAGAGCTTTATAAAAAAGAAGAAGAAGAAAAAAGTAAGTTGTGTTTTCGAAATTGGAGTTCAAGTTATTTTTACTTCCAATAGTGTTAACATACTACACAGGTCAATGACTAGATTTTTTTTAATTTTTCATTGTAAGTGGGCTAAAGCAGTTAATTAAAAGTAGTCTAACATAGATGTAAATGCTGTAATTTGATTATTTTTATAAACCATGTAACTTGGATGGATTCGATGCTGGCGTGACCACAGTGCACACGTCTGCTGTTGCTCACAGTGGTCCAAGGGACCGCTCAGGGAGTTTGTGTGTTCGCTCAGACACGTGAAAAATTAGAGGGAACATTGTGCGCCACGTTATTGTTTTGGTGAAATGAATTTCTACAATGGCGGACTTAGACAAAATACTGTTACTGTTAATTTTACTGTTTAAATGCTTACATATATACAGACAGTTTATGTCCCTCCACACATAGGACTCAGTTCTGCTTCTATGCACCATCTTTGTTTACGCTTTCCCACCCAGGCTTCTAGGCTTCTGATTGGCCAACATTTCTACACGGTTAGGAATATATCGCCACCTATTGTTTTGGCATGTTCCTTGCAGCGTTTTTCTTCGTTTTTGCGTTTACGTGTGGACAGGATTTTTTTTTTTTTAAAAAACGAAAACGGAAAATCTCAGTTTTCAAAAATACCCGTGTACGTGTGGATGTAGCCTGAGTGAAATGCCAAGGTGTAAGACAGCATGGCATAGATCTGACTGAGAAACTAGGACTTTGCACGCTGAGAGTTTAATGTCTGAGAGCTCTTGTTCTCTTAACTGTTATTTCTTACAGACTGTTTACAAGACAGTCCAGAATGAAAGGGGCTCGGTGGAGCAGTAGCCAGACAATGTCTCCTAATAACAGTCACCAACAACCAACTTCTAAAGTGTACCTAAATTCTAACATCAATCGAGCATTTTCTGATGTAAATCTTTAACATACATTAGCATAATGCTAGCATTTTATGGGCAGAACTAGCTTCAGTGTAACAAAGACATAAGTGTTGTTTTATTACAATTTGGACACATTATCAAACCACGTAAAGTGCTGCGACACGAAGTGCGCAAAAGTCGCCAAAATCTGCTAACTCAGTTACCGCTGAGTTTCGAACCTCCTCTGTCATTAACATCAGCACAAAAAGCTGTGTGCTAGGAACTTCATGGCATGGGTTTCCATGGTTGAGCAACTCCTTTAGGTGTAATGTGTGGCAAGGACGTTTGTCCATATATCGTATATCCAGTTTTTTCTTAGTCTGTGTATTTAGCTCACAGATGTGAGTGCAGTGTTATTCCCAAAAAGTATTCCCCAAAAAGCCAGACTGCACCTTTAATGTGCAGTTGTTCTTGTTGTTAACCAGAGACCACTATGAGTGCAGCTGTAACTTCTCAACTTAATGGCCAATGTTATTTGTTGATATATAAAAAAAAACCCAACAGCTTGATGTTAGTTTTCCCAAAAGGAAAAGCTTCAAATTATTCTTCTTTGGCTTTAAAGTACAATTAAACCCCCAAAAACTACAACCATGCATTTTAACATCTGATTTCATTGTTCTGCACCTTTATTCAACAGAAAAACAAAAATCTCAAGCAATACAAAAATACAGTAGAAAAAAACTAAAAATGAGGTATAAAACAAATTTACAAATCATTTACTTTGGGTTACATTAAGGTGAGATACTGGGGTTGGAGTGGGTGTAAATTTGCTCTGATTGCTGATCTGGCTGTCGTAAGCCATCTTTGCTCCCTGCTGAGTGTCCTTCTTCCAGAGGGACACCAGAGGGCCTGGACCTGCCCTATGTCCATGAATCGCCTCAGAACTTTAGCACCAAAGCACACTGCGGGTGCAGGCTGTCGTTAGTGGCTCCCTGTGACACACACACACACAAAGATAAAAGCTCATCACTTTGAATCATCATCCTATAGTGGAAGTACTTTAAGGATAAGTTAAAATGAGAGGTTAAAGGTTTCATTTTCTGTGTGAATCCAAATGTGACAGGATGAAAACTTGGGCGCTGCAGTGCTCTAATGACAGAACAAACAGTCGTGCACTTTGTAACTGGAAGCGACTGAGAATTATCTCTGTAAAGAATGTGTGTATATTTATGTATTGCACAATAAGAGCTTTTAAGCCTCTCGCAAGCTCCTCCCAAACTTCAGGATCTGTGTTTTAGACCTGTCATCATGGCAACAATTACACCACACATCGTCATCTTTAAAGCTAGCGACTATAATCTAGTCTGACTGTTGAAGGATGTGACTTTTACAGCAACACACACCAGTGATAGTGTTCCTTCCGACTGTTTTCAAAGGCAGATGCATTGTGACGAGATTATGTACTCTGCAGATGTGTGTAGTTTTAATGGTGACATTTGCCAAAGTGCTACTTTAGGGATTATCCTGTGTACTTTGTACTTTAACGTGAGGCTTTTAAAGGACTCGAAGCCATCTGCAGACAACAACACATCAAACATGATGCGTGCAAAAAAACAGGTAGAGGGTCGCACACAGCTGTGTAATCTTTGTTCTTTGGTCTCTCACACACGCAGGTCACAAGTAGACGGTCACAGACAGCTGTGCAATCTTTGTTCCTGTCTATTTCATGGGTGTATGTGAAGTCACCCCTCAGACACATATATCTGCAGAGTGGTGGGTGTTAGCCAGCTGTGTGATGAGTGCAGAGTGATCAAACACGAGCTGTGATTACTTCCAACAACAAAGACTGCCCAAAGAAACCAGTTTGATTAACCTTTATCAGTAACATGGATTTCTGAAAAAATTAAAACGTACAGCTCTGCTATCACTTCCAACATAAATGATGGCAGGAAACTAAACAGTAGTGACATTTGTAGGGTCACAGAAGTTGGACTAGCTGGTATATAATGAAGTGCTGCGTGATGGCTAGCTACACAGCTATGGTTAGCATAACATAGCAAACACAGTGAAGCTGGAGGATGAACGCTAACTTTTTTCCACTCGATAAAAGTTAACATGAGGGTTCCCGATGGTTAGGGACAAATGCAATCCCATGGCAGGATCCTGTAAATGGACCAAACTTCAGTCAGGAGAACAACTGAGATAATCCATCCACAATACGAGGTTAGTTATTAATATACTGCTGCATGGGCTGGGCTGTAGTTACATCGTAAGGTTTTAAAAACTGAGCACAGTAGCTGCATGTCCTGGTTAGAGAGAACAATAATGGGTGATAACGATTCTTAAGGATGGCAACAGATGGCAGAAAGATACCCTACTCAGAAATGTTTCTGATGAACTGAGAGAAATGTAAATCTCACACAAGTAACACCATTCATTTCAGAGGAACTGTAATCAGTGGATATAGCCTGCACAACATGTTGCTGAAGGCATCTAGTTTCATTTCATTCATACTGTCAAATGTCATGTTTTTCAAAGGATCTGTGAGATTATAGGAAAGTGCAGTGCAGGAAAAGCAAAGTTGGTACACAAACCAATGAGTTCACTGTCTGCAACTCCTTTAAGTTAGAGTGTGTGCATAATATAGTTAGTTTTCCTTCAGTTTAGCCCTGTGACAGACTGGCAGCCTATCCAGGGTATATCCTGTGTTTCACCCAATGACAGCTGGGATAGGCTCCAGCTCTGCCCCCTGCCATAACTCTTAACTGGACAAGTGGTTAAGAAAATGGATGGATGGGTGGATGTTCCTTCAAACTTGAAAGACTGACTCTGATTACACAATATATCTCACCTGGTAGGCAGTGGGTCGTTGCTACGGTGATGCCATACAAATGAGAGCGCTGCTCAGGCAAGTACTCATCAGTGAACAGACTTCTGTGTTTGTTCACTGCAATCACACCATCCCTGTGAGTAACAGGTTAGAGAGGAATGATATCAGCGATATACACATATCAACTTATTGAACTGCAACCAACCACTGTGATCTGAGTAGAGGGAGATGAATGAAGACTACCTCCGCCAGTCAGTGTAATAGAAGTGGTTCCTGTAGTAGACCATGCTGAATGGGTAGTTGAGGTTGGCGTGGATTACTCTTCGACCTGAACCATCTGAGGATATACACTCTAGACGCTTTGTACCTGACAGACACAGGAAGACAGCATGGCTCATTACAACATCAAGAAAATATAGGTTAGGTCAATTCTAGAGCATTAACTTTTAACTGAAGAGTTTTCAACTATCTCAATAAGCAAGATATGACAGTATATAGTCTGAGAGGCAGCTGTACACTGTTTACAGATGTCTTAAAACCCTGGGACAATAAATAAGGGACCAATTGACATGAATGCAGCATCAGCATAGAGGCCACGTTTACCTGCGTCAGCCCAGCAGATCTGTTCAGAAGCAGAGTCATATGTTAGAGCATTTGGCAAACCAATCCCATCAGACACTATCACCTGGCGGTTTTGACCATCCACTGATGAGCTCTCGATCTTAGGGGCCTCTCTGTTCCAGTCTGTCCAATACAGAGTACTGCAGGGAGACACAGGAGGGGAAAACTTATTACTCTTACTCTGATTGTTCCTTTACTCTTTTCTCCATAAAGACAACATTTGATAACCTCCCCCGAAACCATGATGGTGATTTTTAACACCTCAGAATATATTAATAAAGACGTGATTTGACGACCGTTAGAATAGTGTCCAGGTTTTTCCAACAGGTAGCTGCATATGCAGAAACCACCCTCATTAATTTCTGATGCAAACCCAGTCATTTCCTTCTTAAGCAGGCCTGGAATATGACAGAAACTACTCTGTTGGGAAAAGAAATTCAAGCATTTCTTCTAGTGAGCTTTCAGGGACTAAAAGAGTTAAAAGGGACCTACTTGTGGGAGTCAAGCAAAGCTACTCTAGAGTCCAACATTAAAAATATGGAGCTGGACATGTGCAGAATGAACCCCTTTCCACCCCCTTCCATCTGCATTGTTGACTACAGTCATTTTGCATTGATTTGTTTCAGTGCCGGGCACTTATATGAGTGGTAAATCACACACACATGACTAAAGGGACCAGTGGTCCCCTGATAATGAGGTCAAGGTCAGGCTTATCTTTTTAGTTTTTAGTCATGCTTTATCTGTGTACATAGAGAACGTGGACCACACTGCCTCACACATGCAGGCATATTTATCAGTGTTTTCATATTTCCTGTTTAATGAAGATTTAAATAATATTTTAAACAGTGCACTGTGTGTGGGCTGCTTACGTGCTGGCAGTCCTCTGGGAACTACAGGTAATACACACCACATGAACATTCAGCTTATACACACACACACTTATGAATTTGGTGAAGGTGCAGGGCAGCAGATGTCTGACACGTTCACACATGTGTATATGCTTTTATAAAGCCTTTGCGTGTCATTTTGGTGTGTCTGCTTCGCTGAGTGTCGTGGTTAGGGATGAGAATATTCAGCGACCCTCCCCAATTTGGTCTATTCGCCTGTTATTGGTTAGGGTTAACTGCACATGTTCACTTTACAGCCTAAGAAACCACAGAGGACATGCTTAATCATAAGTGCATAAGTGTGCCCGTATGGAACAGTAATTACTTTTCAAACCTGAGTTTTTGTCAGAACACACACACCCCATATATTTACCCCTAAATCAGAAACTAAGCTGTAAAATCAATAATGTCAAGCAAACATTTCAGGTTTTATGACCAGGGTTATTGCTGCTGTGTTTAATCATTTGTAACAACCACATTAACCAACACACACACACACACAAACATGCACGCGCATAACTGTTGATTATGTGATTAGTTGCTGTGATGAAGAGCAGATGTTATTCCTGGCGAGTTGGCCAATCAAGGCCTCTTGCTTTCATCCTATGAGTGTGTGTGTCCAGGATTAATGGCATCAGTAAATTCAGGACAGTCTTCTTGGCTCAGTTTGCTGCGACACACACAGCACTAAAAGTCACTTGTGATAGAATTAGCAAACATGTGTTACTAAAGACAGACTCCACCTGAAAATCCCCATTGCCATATTTTTTCTATGAGTGCCAGTCTCATAATGATGAAGTCATGTTTTGGTCACAGTCTAAATCTTAGAATCCAGACTCAACAACCCCCCTTACTGCCAAATAGCCTTAAAAACAGAGTTTGCACTGTACTAATGAATTAGGTACAGCCTCATTGAGTCATAGCCTGTTAAAGAACTAGTGTTTAATTTTCATTCTCGTAGTAACAGACTGAAAACCATCTGTGCCCTCTTCTTCCATAAAATCTCTGTGGCTACAGTGAAGGCTATCTCAGCAGAGCACCTCCAAATTGTTGCAAGACAGTGTGTGGGCTCTTGTTTGTTTCTTGTTCCATGTCTGCAAATCCAGATTATGTTAACATACTTTTCTTCATTTCTAAGTAGAGCTTTTATGCCTTTCTGTATTTTTTTCCATATACATATGTTGTGATGTTGTTGAGGCTTCAGACTGCTCTAAACACTCAGCCAAGGCTATCCTTATTTGTATGGGAGAACTGAGTGGTAACCCTGCAAACATTTCAATGTTCAGTATATTTTATCCTATCTAGTCTGAAAAATACTTTCAAAATGAAAGCTGTGCAGACACTGAGATGTAAGTTTGCCATCAACTCGCTGTACTTCTTGAACATCACCTGCATGCCTCTGTTTGACTGTTCAACAATGGTATTCTGTGTTCAAGGCAGACTTCATATTATCCCTTCTTACAATTCTTCTAATTCTTCAAACTATGACAAAATAATTTAAGCAAAATATTCTTGATAGTGACATCGAAAAGCCCTAACCTTTTTTGTCATAATACTGCAGCCAGTTTCAAACCGACAGATTAGATTGCATACGCATATCTCTTACCCAAGCTATGGCTAGCAATCTGTATCCATGAACATATGGTGGATGTTTTGTTTTTTTAATATATATCTTAAGAACAATTGGCTGCTTTGATTAGCAGGTGTGCTGACAGCAGATGTAGCTAGTAACTGTTTGCTAGGTCTCCTCTCTACTATTGGAATTATCTAACAACTTGCTATGTGGCACAGACTATCAAGAACTCTGTTAGCATTAGCTGACAACTCAACATTCAGTCATCTCATCCAAATGTGATTACGTCAGGGTCTTAAAAAAAAACAACATAAGCGTAGCCAAATTGCTAATGTTGAAGCTTTCGTATGGGGAATCCAGAACCCCACGGAAGACGTCATTGTGACTCCATCTGTTCAAATCTGCTCTTTGTGAGAGGCAGTGGGCTTAAGGGAAGGAGAGCAGGAGTTAGAGGAAGAGACGGGTTGCTTCAGACAGTGCATCACGTTGACGTCAACAGCAAGAAGGACAGTTTTTTTCAAATAAAATCTGGAAATTGGCATTTTGAAATTAGTGAAAGCAAAGAAAGATGAACAAATGGTTTTACCCGGTGGAAGAAACCACTATGATTGCACGGGGGTTGACCAAGTCTGTGTCAAACAGGGTCCTCCTCCCACTGCCGTCCAAGTTGGCTCTTTCAATCACATCAGGAGTAGAGTCAACCCAGAACATCAGCCGGCGTTTGACATCCACTGCCAAACCTTCTGGACTGACGAGATCTGCAGAAACGAGAAGAACAGAGATCCGGACATCATAGAGGAGATATTGAAATCATTTAAGGCATTCCACAACAATCACTACAGGAACAAGCACCACACAACTGTGAAAGCTTACTTGTGTTAATGAGAACCTCAGGCTCAGCACCAGACACCATTGAAGCTCTGTTGATTGATCTCGCAGACAAATCTGTCCAATAGACTTGGTTTTCCTTGCAGTCATAGGCTATACCAACAACTATGGAACCCTGGAGACACACACATAAATACAAGCTTCACCAGTGTTGACATACATCAGTTCACACAAGTGTACCTCAAAGATGAGAACTCACCTCCAACATTTTGGTCATGGTGTGAACCAACAACAAAACTCAAAGTTAGTTATAGATACTATGAACTATGTGCTTTTCTTCTATTGTGGTCTCTCTTTCCCATCACCAAATTGGTCGAGACAGATAGCTGCCTCTCCCTAAGCCTGATCCTGCCAGAGGTCTCTTCCTGTTAAAAAATGAAGTTCTTCCTCCCCGCTGTCACCAAGTGCTTGCTTATTGGGGACTGCCTATTCACTGGGGTTCTTTCTCTAATATTTTAGTTAGTTTTTCCTAAAGTATAAAGTGCCCTGAGATGACTAAAAATAACTAAACAAAATAACTAAAATACCATATTTATATATCTGACAGATTTAAAACTTTCTACCCAAATATGTAATATTTTATATTTATATACATAATATTTATTATACTAGTCAGATATTTTCTATAATCGAGGTGCAGGGTATTCACAATGACATACAATTTGAAATACACGATGTGAAGTCAGTTTTTACTTATAATTCTGAGACATAATTCTGCTTAAGACATAATGCTGACAGTTTTTTTTCTTTCTTTCTTTTAAGTAGCAAAGAAATTTACTACAAAAATTAACAAAGATTAAAAAAATTTTTTTATAGAGTATGTGATCTACCCATTAATTTCTTACATGTAGAGCCAATAGTGTTTTGGATCGGCTTTCGTCTAGTCTGGTCCCGTTGAGAGGCAGCGCTCCTATTTTCTGGCCCTGAGCGTACAGCAGTGTGATGCCAGTGTTTGTGGGAGGGGTGACATCTGGACGGGATGTTGGACGCACCGTAGGCGGTGGCACTGACGAGATGCCTGGGATGTGATTTGGATGGATAGAAATGTTTGAGTCATAATTAGTGAAAGACAAAACTTATATAATACAGTACAATGACATGTGTCTTTGACGATTATTGCTTACATGCAGGTTTGACAGCATCATCTGATTTGGTTCCGGGAACCATGTGTCCATTCTGGTCCACACACCAACAGTAGTTGGTCTCCCCGTAACACTGGACTGGACTGGGATGGTGCAGGCAAACGGAAAAATCATAAGACTTTTAAACAGCAATGCAATTATTTTTTTCTTGAGAACTTCCTTTGATGACTGCATATCTGCTGCTTACCTGAACTCTCCATCTGGCTCACACTGAGGTACATACTGCTGTGGGCCAGGTTTCCCACCATAGTGCTCAATCAAACTGGCTCTCCATCGCTCACACATGCTCTCAGGGCGTTCTGTTGGAGTCACTGCAACTAAGGGGAAGCCAAAAACCCCAAAACAACCCATCAGTACTTCCATTCATAAAGCTAAAGATAAATTACAAGTCAGATGATATTCTTCTGTAGTTCATCATTATTTATTCAATTATACTCTCAGGATGTTCCCTACTTTGCTGAGTTTATACTACAGTGTTAGTTGGAGGCTAATGGTGAGGGGATGCTTCGTGTTTAAAGAGGCACACATATACACAGATCGTACTTTTGTCAGAAATGTTTACCACGTTCAAATCCCTTTAATGACTTGCTTTATTGGAGCATTAAAACTAAACCTCAGAGCATTTCTGGCTTCTACTTGTGTTTACGCTGGCCTTGCTCTCTCAGTGTCAATTTTGAATGTGAGACTTTGCTGTTTGTAGACTGAGAAGGAGAGGAGGACACAATTTGAAAGGGAACAGTTCTCTATTGTGAGATAAAGACAAACCAAACAATTAAATGCAGTTAGCTTTTCCAGAAGTGTTTATTATAGTGGCAGTTAGCATGTTGCAATTTAGTCTTCTGGATCACTTGGTTATGCTTCTATTTAATGTTCAGACTACCCACTAAATATGGTGGTTTGGAAAAGAGCAACAACTGGATGATCCATCAGTTCCATCTGCAGACTGGCAAACTAGGATGGCAATGAGTTATGTGGAAGCAGATAAAAACAGATAGAAAAAAAGTCTACAATTGAATTTGAACAAAATAAATTTGTCAGTATGACTAAATCAGACAAATTGCCTGTGTGGGCCAGATATCTTCAGATCCTAAACCAAATGTGAGTGAGAAATGTTGTCATTATGAAATAATAAATCTCGTTTGCAGTTCATAGACTATATATTAAAGATGTACTTGTTTTGCAGCTACAACAGGCATTTTGTCTGTTGTATTCTTGGTGATTTAAAACTGGTTGTGAGAGGTGAGGGGGCTGGGGGTGAAGAAGTCTCACCTGGTCTGTCACAGTCTACAGGTGCTGCACCAGGTGGAGTCCTGGTTTCTGCTCTCTCCTCTCCTCTACTGTCCACACACCAACAATAGCCAGTGGAGCCATGGCACTGAAATAACGATGAGAAACACATTATTTAGAAGAACAAAAACAAGTTATAGATGAAAGTCCAAAGCCAAACTAACTGACAAATTAATATAAAGTCAGAGTTTCACCTGCTGAGGTAGATACTGTCCTTCTGCATCACACTGTGGTTTGTAGACTCCAGTTATAGGATGTCCATCAGCACTGGTGGTCTTTACGCTGTCTCTGTGGTGCTCACAGTGAGTTTTAGCACGCTCTGGTTGAACTGAATCAGAAAAAAGAAAAAAGGAAATTTATGCCTTGTTGTGCCAACAGGAAATAAACCTGAATAAAAACAATCAGAATGAAGTACGGGCCACTAGAATACCAACAGCACAGAGAGAGAACAACTGCTCCTGAAGGAAAAGGGCTCCACTAAAACTTTAATATTTGTGGACGCTATTATTACTGCCTGTCACCTCTCTCAGGGTATGGGCCTCCAAAGGTACTGTAGATCTCCAGAGATTTCTGTTCTGGG
Organism: Perissodus microlepis; assembly: GCF_051167445.1. Classification (NCBI taxonomy): domain Eukaryota; kingdom Metazoa; phylum Chordata; class Actinopteri; order Cichliformes; family Cichlidae; genus Perissodus; species Perissodus microlepis. The sequence goes on along the minus strand of NC_140482.1, from coordinate 12,972,251 downwards.
CCATTATTTCTAGTTGGGTCCAGGTGTAGCCAATCTTTTTTGTTTCTGCCTCGAGGTCCTGTCGTCAGGTCTTCCTTGGGCGGCCTCTCTTTCACTTGCCTTGGGGGTTCCACCTGAGAGCCTGCCTGGTGATGTTGGTTGGTATTTTGCGTAAAGCGTGCCCTACCAAGCACTAGGGCTGGGCCATATTATACCGTTCACGGTAATTCCGGTATAATGTTAGGCAACGATAAGAAAATAAAATATTGAGATAGAATATGGGTAAAACACGCATGCACAGTGCCTTTGTTTTCATACGCACATGGCCGAAAAAGCATGGCGGCAACGGAGAATGAGAAGGGGGAAAGCGGATCGTTGAGTGAAACGGATGAACCAGAATTGGTTTGTAAAAATCGTGCACCTTCAGTGGTGTGGAACTGGTTTGGGGTTTGTCCGTAAGATACCCACCAAAGCACATTTATTTTGTAGGGCCGTCGTTATTGCCGTATTTGTCGGACTAAGGTGCTCGTAAATCTGGGAGTAATCTGGGTCCAAAACTCCGTCTGCTTCAGGTCCCAAAGTCAAACGAACACTGCGGCACATTGAGAGTTAAAAACTGTCTAAATTCTTTCACCTTTAATAAAATGATCAGCATTGCTGCTTTACCAGGTGTAACAATTAAGTTTAACATCCAGGCATCCATGAAAACAGAATTTATTACATTTAACGGAGTTAGAAGTTAGCAGGAAGTTTGAGGAAGTTGGGTAACTAGGGAAACTAAGCATGATATAGCATGTTCTGACTGAGAGATTTCTGAAAAAAAATTAAAACGTACAGCTCGCCTATCACTTCCAACATAAATGAAGACAGGAAACTAAACAGCAGTGATGTTTGTAGGGTTACTGAAGTTGGGCTAGCTGGTATATAATGATGTGCTACGTGATTGCTAGCAACACAGCTATGTTAGCATAACATAAACAGTAAAGCTGGAGGATGAATGCTAACACTTTTCCACTCGATAAAAGTTAACGTGAAGGTTCCTGATGGTTAGAGACAAATGCAATCGCATGGCAGGATGCTGTAAACGGACCAAACTTCAGTCAGGAGAACAACTGAGATAATCCATCCACAATACGAAGTTAGTCATTAATATACTGCAACAACATGGGAATAGAGCAGCTGTGATAGAATACAGCATTAATGAATCAATAGTACAGAAGTGGAGGAAGCAAGAAGAATGAGTTGAATAAAGTTTGATTTATTTGACCGCTTTGTTTTGCTTAATGTGCCTTATAAACCCGTGCACCTTATGGTTCGAAGAATACGTATTTGACTTTTTTATTTGGCACACTGCAGTTTAATGTTGCAAAGCACCTCTTTTTAAACCTTTGTGGTGTCCTCATATGCTTGTTTGCCATTCACCTAGGGACCATTTGTGATCCGAGGACACCACAAGGGTTACCTTTAGTGGATATTATACATGGTTATGCTCAGGATATGTCAGCCCATTTCTACTGGAAATGCCCTTTGGTTAAACTTTCAGCAAGGAATTTGCATTTGCACTGTTAAATTTTTATATAGCTTTAATGCACATAAAAAACAGCTGCTTGTTTAAGTGAAAATAAATGGATGGGTTTTTTGCGTTAGTAATGTTGTAAAGTTGTATTTTGTATTTCGTCTCGCATCAATTATATCGTCAGTTATATCGTTATCGCAAATTTTCAAGTATATATCGTGATAAATATTTTTGGCCATATCGCCCTGCTCTACTCAGCACCATCTTCTCTGCCTGATTTCTTCCTTAGCAGCGAGTTGACAGGTTATTTCCCATAGTTTAATGTTACTGATCGTGTCTGGCCAGCGAATGTGGAGAATCCTTCTGAGACAGCTGTTGAGGAATGTCTGGATTTTCCTATTTGAGGTTTTATTTGTCTTCCAGGTTTCAGCCCCTTACAGCAGTACTGACTTCACGTTGGAGTTGAACAGTCGGATCTTGGTAGTAAGGGAATCTCTCTGGATGCCCAAATGTTCTTGAGCTGGATGAAGGCGGCTCTTGCTTTGTCAATCCTTGTCTTGACATCTGCATTGGTTCCACCTAGTTAAGTAAAAGAGTGTATTTCCTCAGGGGCCTTCCACTGAGGATGACTGGGTTGTTACTAATACTATTGGAGTTGATCCTAAGGAGTTTGGTCTTCTCCTTGTTGATGATGAGTCCAACATGTGCTGATGTGGCTGCCAATATGCTGGTCTTTTCTTGGAGCTCCTCAAAGTGTTCAGATCATCTTTTCATCTGTTGCACTAGTTCTGTGATGGCCTTTCCCTCTTTGTCCTTGATGGGTCGTTCTGGCTTGCTGTACTTACCAGACAATTTCTTGATTATTGCGTAAAGGTGTTTCATGTTACCATTGTATGCTGCCTGTTCTGCTTCAGCTCCCAGTCCATCTATGTAGACATTCTTGTCTTTCCTAATGCTCTTCGTCACTGCTCTGTGGGCTTCTGCCTATTCCGCTTGGGCCTTGGCTTTTTCTGCCCTAGTCCTGCTGTTGTTTACTGCCACCTTCTTGTGTTTTCTCTCTTCTATCTTGCCCAAGGTCTCAGCTGTGATCCACTCTTTATGATGCTGTTTCTTTATTCCGACCACTTCTTCACTGTTTGTTCTCAGTGTCTTCTTTATGGTCTGCCAATTGGCCTGTATGCTGCTTTTCTCCTCTCCCTGGTGCAGCTAATTAAGCACCTTGATCTTGCTCTTCAACTGAACTCCTCCCTTTATCTTTAATCGACTGACATCATACTTCGCTCTACGCCGTGTTGTTTTTGTCCAGTTCTTCTTTAACTTCAGCTGCATGTTGGCTACTACAAGATGGTGGTCAGATGCCACATCTGCTCCTCTTCTCACCCTAACATCCTGGAGAAATCTTCTAAACTTCTTGCTAATGCTGATGTGGTCAGTCTGGTTCTCTGTCACACTGTCCGGTGATACCCAGGTTCTTTTGTGGATCCACTTGTGCGGAAAAATGCTACCTCCAATGACCAGGTTGTTGAATGCACACAAATCAACGAATCTCTGCCCATTATCATTCATCACTCCCAGCCCATGTATCCCTATGATTTGTTCATATCCTGTGTTGTCAAACCCAATCTTGGGTTCACATTAAAATCTCCCATAAGGATAATGATGTCTCTGGTTCGGAACGCTAGATTGCTAACAAACAGACAGACAGAAAACCAAACAAATGGAACTGATTACATAAATCTTTGGGGGGGAACAGTCTCACCTGGTCTGTCACAGTCTACAGGTGCTGCACCAGGTGGAGTCCTGGTTCCTGCTCTCTCCTCTCCTCTACTGTCCACACACCAACAATAGCCAGTGGAGCCATGGCACTGAAATAAAGATGAGAAATACATTCCATTTTGGGGCATTTTGACCTTTATTTGACAAACAGTCAAGAGTTTTCAGACATGAAAGAAGGGAGGAAGAGTGGTGGAAACCACGCAGCAAAGCTCTCTGAGTGAGGGTCGAACATAGACTGCTGTGTTGAGCTTTTCAGCATAAAGTTGCCTGCTCAACCACGTGAGCTAAACTAACACCAATAAAAACAGTCTTAAGAAGAACAAAAAGAAATCACTGATAAAAGCCAAAGAAGAAACTGTAGTTATTCACTAAATAAATAAAAAGTCAGAGTTTCACCTGCTGAGGTAGATACTGTCCTTCTGCATCACACTGTGGTTTGTAGACTCCAGTTATAGGATGTCCATCAGCACTGGTGGTCTTTACGCTGTCTCTGTGGTGCTCACAGTGAGTTTTAGCACGCTCTGGTTGAACTGAATCAGAAAAAAGAAAAAAGGAAATTTATGCCTTGTTGTGCCAACAGGAAATAAACCTGAATAAAAACAATCAGAATGAAGTACGGGCCACTAGAATACCAACAGCACAGAGAGAGAACAACTGCTCCTGAAGGAAAAGGGCTCCACTAAAACTTTAATATTTGTGGACGCTATTATTACTGCCTGTCACCTCTCCCAGGGTATGGGCCTCCAAAGGTACTGTAGATCTCCAGAGATTTCTGTTCTGGGCCATTATTTCTAGTTGGGTCCAGGTGTAGCCAATCTTTTTTGTTTCTGCCTCGAGGTCCTGTCGTCAGGTCTTCCTTGGGCGGCCTCTCTTTCACTTGCCTTGGGGGTTCCACCTGAGAGCCTGCCTGGTGATGTTGGTTGGTATTTTGCGTAAAGCGTGCCCTACCAAGCACTAGGGCTGGGCCATATTATACCGTTCACGGTAATTCCGGTATAATGTTAGGCAACGATAAGAAAATAAAATATCGCGATAGAATATGGGTAAAACACGCATGCACAGTGCCTTTGTTTTCATACGCACATGGCCGAAAAAGCATGGCGGCAACGGAGAATGAGAAGGGGGAAAGCGGATCGTTGAGTGAAACGGATGAACCAGAATTGGTTTGTAAAAATCGTGCACCTTCAGTGGTGTGGAACTGGTTTGGGGTTTGTCCGTAAGATACCCACCAAAGCACATTTATTTTGTAGGGCCGTCGTTATTGCCGTATTTGTCGGACTAAGGTGCTCGTAAATCTGGGAGTAATCTGGGTCCAAAACTCCGTCTGCTTCAGGTCCCAAAGTCAAACGAACACTGCGGCACATTGAGAGTTAAAAACTGTCTAAATTCTTTCACCTTTAATAAAATGATCAGCATTGCTGCTTTACCAGGTGTAACAATTAAGTTTAACATCCAGGCATCCATGAAAACAGAATTTATTACATTTAACGGAGTTAGAAGTTAGCAGGAAGTTTGAGGAAGTTGGGTAACTAGGGAAACTAAGCATGATATAGCATGTTCTGACTGAGAGATTTCTGAAAAAAAATTAAAACGTACAGCTCGCCTATCACTTCCAACATAAATGAAGACAGGAAACTAAACAGCAGTGATGTTTGTAGGGTTACTGAAGTTGGGCTAGCTGGTATATAATGATGTGCTACGTGATTGCTAGCAACACAGCTATGTTAGCATAACATAAACAGTAAAGCTGGAGGATGAATGCTAACACTTTTCCACTCGATAAAAGTTAACGTGAAGGTTCCTGATGGTTAGAGACAAATGCAATCGCATGGCAGGATGCTGTAAACGGACCAAACTTCAGTCAGGAGAACAACTGAGATAATCCATCCACAATACGAAGTTAGTCATTAATATACTGCAACAACATGGGAATAGAGCAGCTGTGATAGAATACAGCATTAATGAATCAATAGTACAGAAGTGGAGGAAGCAAGAAGAATGAGTTGAATAAAGTTTGATTTATTTGACCGCTTTGTTTTGCTTAATGTGCCTTATAAACCCGTGCACCTTATGGTTCGAAGAATACGTATTTGACTTTTTTATTTGGCACACTGCAGTTTAATGTTGCAAAGCACCTCTTTTTAAACCTTTGTGGTGTCCTCATATGCTTGTTTGCCATTCACCTAGGGACCATTTGTGATCCGAGGACACCACAAGGGTTACCTTTAGTGGATATTATACATGGTTATGCTCAGGATATGTCAGCCCATTTCTACTGGAAATGCCCTTTGGTTAAACTTTCAGCAAGGAATTTGCATTTGCACTGTTAAATTTTTATATAGCTTTAATGCACATAAAAAACAGCTGCTTGTTTAAGTGAAAATAAATGGATGGGTTTTTTGCGTTAGTAATGTTGTAAAGTTGTATTTTGTATTTCGTCTCGCATCAATTATATCGTCAGTTATATCGTTATCGCAAATTTTCAAGTATATATCGTGATAAATATTTTTGGCCATATCGCCCTGCTCTACTCAGCACCATCTTCTCTGCCTGATTTCTTCCTTAGCAGCGAGTTGACAGGTTATTTACCATAGTTTAATGTTACTGATCGTGTCTGGCCAGCGAATGTGGAGAATCCTTCTGAGACAGCTGTTGAGGAATGTCTGGATTTTCCTATTTGAGGTTTTATTTGTCTTCCAGGTTTCAGCCCCTTACAGCAGTACTGACTTCACGTTGGAGTTGAACAGTCGGATCTTGGTAGTAAGGGAATCTCTCTGGATGCCCAAATGTTCTTGAGCAGGATGAAGGCGGCTCTTGCTTTGCCAATCCTTGTCTTGACATCTGCATTGGTTCCACCTAGTTAAGTAAAAGAGTGTATTTCCTCAGGGGCCTTCCACTGAGGATGACTGGGTTGTTACTAATACTATTGGAGTTGATCCTAAGGAGTTTGGTCTTCTCCTTGTTGATGATGAGTCCAACATGTGCTGATGTGGCTGCCAATATGCTGGTCTTTTCTTGGAGCTCCTCAAAGTGTTCAGATCATCTTTTCATCTGTTGCACTAGTTCTGTGATGGCCTTTCCCTCTTTGTCCTTGATGGGTCGTTCTGGCTTGCTGTACTTACCAGACAATTTCTTGATTATTGCGTAAAGGTGTTTCATGTTACCATTGTATGCTGCCTGTTCTGCTTCAGCTCCCAGTCCATCTATGTAGACATTCTTGTCTTTCCTAATGCTCTTCGTCACTGCTCTGTGGGCTTCTGCCTATTCCGCTTGGGCCTTGGCTTTTTCTGCCCTAGTCCTGCTGTTGTTTACTGCCACCTTCTTGTGTTTTCTCTCTTCTATCTTGCCCAAGGTCTCAGCTGTGATCCACTCTTTATGATGCTGTTTCTTTATTCCGACCACTTCTTCACTGTTTGTTCTCAGTGTCTTCTTTATGGTCTGCCAATTGGCCTGTATGCTGCTTTTCTCCTCTCCCTGGTGCAGCTAATTAAGCACCTTGATCTTGCTCTTCAACTGAACTCCTCCCTTTATCTTTAATCGACTGACATCATACTTCGCTCTACGCCGTGTTGTTTTTGTCCAGTTCTTCTTTAACTTCAGCTGCATGTTGGCTACTACAAGATGGTGGTCAGATGCCACATCTGCTCCTCTTCTCACCCTAACATCCTGGAGAAATCTTCTAAACTTCTTGCTAATGCTGATGTGGTCAGTCTGGTTCTCTGTCACACTGTCCGGTGATACCCAGGTTCTTTTGTGGATCCACTTGTGCGGAAAAATGCTACCTCCAATGACCAGGTTGTTGAATGCACACAAATCAACGAATCTCTGCCCATTATCATTCATCACTCCCAGCCCATGTATCCCTATGATTTGTTCATATCCTGTGTTGTCAAACCCAATCTTGGGTTCACATTAAAATCTCCCATAAGGATAATGATGTCTCTGGTTCGGAACGCTAGATTGCTAACAAACAGACAGACAGAAAACCAAACAAATGGAACTGATTACATAAATCTTTGGGGGGGAACAGTCTCACCTGGTCTGTCACAGTCTACAGGTGCTGCACCAGGTGGAGTCCTGGTTCCTGCTCTCTCCTCTCCTCTACTGTCCACACACCAACAATAGCCAGTGGAGCCATGGCACTGAAATAAAGATGAGAAATACATTCCATTTTGGGGCATTTTGACCTTTATTTGGCAAACAGTCAAGAGTTTTCAGACATGAAAGAAGGGAGGAAGAGTGGTGGAAACCATGCAGCAAAGCTCTCTGAGTGAGGGTCGAACATAGACTGCTGTGTTGAGCTTTTCAGCATAAAGTTGCCTGCTCAACCACGTGAGCTAAACTAACACCAATAAAAACAGTCTTAAGAAGAACAAAAAGAAATCACTGATAAAAGCCAAAGAAGAAACTGTAGTTATTCACTAAATAAATAAAAAGTCAGAGTTTCACCTGCTGAGGTAGATACTGTCCTTCTGCATCACACTGTGGTTTGTAGACTCCAGTTATAGGATGTCCATCAGCACTGGTGGTCTTTACGCTGTCTCTGTGGTGCTCACAGTGAGTTTTAGCACGCTCTGGTTGAACTGAATCAGAAAAAAGAAAAAAGGAAATTTATGCCTTGTTGTGCCAACAGGAAATAAACCTGAATAAAAACAATCAGAATGAAGTACGGGCCACTAGAATACCAACAGCACAGAGAGAGAACAACTGCTCCTGAAGGAAAAGGGCTCCACTAAAACTTTAATATTTGTGGACGCTATTATTACTGCCTGTCACCTCTCCCAGGGTATGGGCCTCCAAAGGTACTGTAGATCTCCAGAGATTTCTGTTCTGGGCCATTATTTCTAGTTGGGTCCAGGTGTAGCCAATCTTTTTTGTTTCTGCCTCGAGGTCCTGTCGTCAGGTCTTCCTTGGGCGGCCTCTCTTTCACTTGCCTTGGGGGTTCCACCTGAGAGCCTGCCTGGTGATGTTGGTTGGTATTTTGCGTAAAGCGTGCCCTACCAAGCACTAGGGCTGGGCCATATTATACCGTTCACGGTAATTCCGGTATAATGTTAGGCAACGATAAGAAAATAAAATATCGCGATAGAATATGGGTAAAACACGCATGCACAGTGCCTTTGTTTTCATACGCACATGGCCGAAAAAGCATGGCGGCAACGGAGAATGAGAAGGGGGAAAGCGGATCGTTGAGTGAAACGGATGAACCAGAATTGGTTTGTAAAAATCGTGCACCTTCAGTGGTGTGGAACTGGTTTGGGGTTTGTCCGTAAGATACCCACCAAAGCACATTTATTTTGTAGGGCCGTCGTTATTGCCGTATTTGTCGGACTAAGGTGCTCGTAAATCTGGGAGTAATCTGGGTCCAAAACTCCGTCTGCTTCAGGTCCCAAAGTCAAACGAACACTGCGGCACATTGAGAGTTAAAAACTGTCTAAATTCTTTCACCTTTAATAAAATGATCAGCATTGCTGCTTTACCAGGTGTAACAATTAAGTTTAACATCCAGGCATCCATGAAAACAGAATTTATTACATTTAACGGAGTTAGAAGTTAGCAGGAAGTTTGAGGAAGTTGGGTAACTAGGGAAACTAAGCATGATATAGCATGTTCTGACTGAGAGATTTCTGAAAAAAAATTAAAACGTACAGCTCGCCTATCACTTCCAACATAAATGAAGACAGGAAACTAAACAGCAGTGATGTTTGTAGGGTTACTGAAGTTGGGCTAGCTGGTATATAATGATGTGCTACGTGATTGCTAGCAACACAGCTATGTTAGCATAACATAAACAGTAAAGCTGGAGGATGAATGCTAACACTTTTCCACTCGATAAAAGTTAACGTGAAGGTTCCTGATGGTTAGAGACAAATGCAATCGCATGGCAGGATGCTGTAAACGGACCAAACTTCAGTCAGGAGAACAACTGAGATAATCCATCCACAATACGAAGTTAGTCATTAATATACTGCAACAACATGGGAATAGAGCAGCTGTGATAGAATACAGCATTAATGAATCAATAGTACAGAAGTGGAGGAAGCAAGAAGAATGAGTTGAATAAAGTTTGATTTATTTGACCGCTTTGTTTTGCTTAATGTGCCTTATAAACCCGTGCACCTTATGGTTCGAAGAATACGTATTTGACTTTTTTATTTGGCACACTGCAGTTTAATGTTGCAAAGCACCTCTTTTTAAACCTTTGTGGTGTCCTCATATGCTTGTTTGCCATTCACCTAGGGACCATTTGTGATCCGAGGACACCACAAGGGTTACCTTTAGTGGATATTATACATGGTTATGCTCAGGATATGTCAGCCCATTTCTACTGGAAATGCCCTTTGGTTAAACTTTCAGCAAGGAATTTGCATTTGCACTGTTAAATTTTTATATAGCTTTAATGCACATAAAAAACAGCTGCTTGTTTAAGTGAAAATAAATGGATGGGTTTTTTGCGTTAGTAATGTTGTAAAGTTGTATTTTGTATTTCGTCTCGCATCAATTATATCGTCAGTTATATCGTTATCGCAAATTTTCAAGTATATATCGTGATAAATATTTTTGGCCATATCGCCCTGCTCTACTCAGCACCATCTTCTCTGCCTGATTTCTTCCTTAGCAGCGAGTTGACAGGTTATTTCCCATAGTTTAATGTTACTGATCGTGTCTGGCCAGCGAATGTGGAGAATCCTTCTGAGACAGCTGTTGAGGAATGTCTGGATTTTCCTATTTGAGGTTTTATTTGTCTTCCAGGTTTCAGCCCCTTACAGCAGTACTGACTTCACGTTGGAGTTGAACAGTCGGATCTTGGTAGTAAGGGAATCTCTCTGGATGCCCAAATGTTCTTGAGCAGGATGAAGGCGGCTCTTGCTTTGCCAATCCTTGTCTTGACATCTGCATTGGTTCCACCTAGTTAAGTAAAAGAGTGTATTTCCTCAGGGGCCTTCCACTGAGGATGACTGGGTTGTTACTAATACTATTGGAGTTGATCCTAAGGAGTTTGGTCTTCTCCTTGTTGATGATGAGTCCAACATGTGCTGATGTGGCTGCCAATATGCTGGTCTTTTCTTGGAGCTCCTCAAAGTGTTCAGATCATCTTTTCATCTGTTGCACTAGTTCTGTGATGGCCTTTCCCTCTTTGTCCTTGATGGGTCGTTTTGGCTTGCTGTACTTACCAGACAATTTCTTGATTATTGCGTAAAGGTGTTTCATGTTACCATTGTATGCTGCCTGTTCTGCTTCAGCTCCCAGTCCATCTATGTAGACATTCTTGTCTTTCCTAATGCTCTTCGTCACTGCTCTGTGGGCTTCTGCCTATTCCGCTTGGGCCTTGGCTTTTTCTGCCCTAGTCCTGCTGTTGTTTACTGCCACCTTCTTGTGTTTTCTCTCTTCTATCTTGCCCAAGGTCTCAGCTGTGATCCACTCTTTATGATGCTGTTTCTTTATTCCGACCACTTCTTCACTGTTTGTTCTCAGTGTCTTCTTTATGGTCTGCCAATTGGCCTGTATGCTGCTTTTCTCCTCTCCCTGGTGCAGCTAATTAAGCACCTTGATCTTGCTCTTCAACTGAACTCCTCCCTTTATCTTTAATCGACTGACATCATACTTCGCTCTACGCCGTGTTGTTTTTGTCCAGTTCTTCTTTAACTTCAGCTGCATGTTGGCTACTACAAGATGGTGGTCAGATGCCACATCTGCTCCTCTTCTCACCCTAACATCCTGGAGAAATCTTCTAAACTTCTTGCTAATGCTGATGTGGTCAGTCTGGTTCTCTGTCACACTGTCCGGTGATACCCAGGTTCTTTTGTGGATCCACTTGTGCGGAAAAATGCTACCTCCAATGACCAGGTTGTTGAATGCACACAAATCAACGAATCTCTGCCCATTATCATTCATCACTCCCAGCCCATGTATCCCTATGATTTGTTCATATCCTGTGTTGTCAAACCCAATCTTGGGTTCACATTAAAATCTCCCATAAGGATAATGATGTCTCTGGTTCGGAACGCTAGATTGCTAACAAACAGACAGACAGAAAACCAAACAAATGGAACTGATTACATAAATCTTTGGGGGGGAACAGTCTCACCTGGTCTGTCACAGTCTACAGGTGCTGCACCAGGTGGAGTCCTGGTTCCTGCTCTCTCCTCTCCTCTACTGTCCACACACCAACAATAGCCAGTGGAGCCATGGCACTGAAATAAAGATGAGAAATACATTCCATTTTGGGGCATTTTGACCTTTATTTGACAAACAGTCAAGAGTTTTCAGACATGAAAGAAGGGAGGAAGAGTGGTGGAAACCACGCAGCAAAGCTCTCTGAGTGAGGGTCGAACATAGACTGCTGTGTTGAGCTTTTCAGCATAAAGTTGCCTGCTCAACCACGTGAGCTAAACTAACACCAATAAAAACAGTCTTAAGAAGAACAAAAAGAAATCACTGATAAAAGCCAAAGAAGAAACTGTAGTTATTCACTAAATAAATAAAAAGTCAGAGTTTCACCTGCTGAGGTAGATACTGTCCTTCTGCATCACACTGTGGTTTGTAGACTCCAGTTATAGGATGTCCATCAGCACTGGTGGTCTTTACGCTGTCTCTGTGGTGCTCACAGTGAGTTTTAGCACGCTCTGGTTGAACTGAATCAGAAAAAAGAAAAAAGGAAATTTATGCCTTGTTGTGCCAACAGGAAATAAACCTGAATAAAAACAATCAGAATGAAGTACGGGCCACTAGAATACCAACAGCACAGAGAGAGAACAACTGCTCCTGAAGGAAAAGGGCTCCACTAAAACTTTAATATTTGTGGACGCTATTATTACTGCCTGTCACCTCTCCCAGGGTATGGGCCTCCAAAGGTACTGTAGATCTCCAGAGATTTCTGTTCTGGGCCATTATTTCTAGTTGGGTCCAGGTGTAGCCAATCTTTTTTGTTTCTGCCTCGAGGTCCTGTCGTCAGGTCTTCCTTGGGCGGCCTCTCTTTCACTTGCCTTGGGGGTTCCACCTGAGAGCCTGCCTGGTGATGTTGGTTGGTATTTTGCGTAAAGCGTGCCCTACCAAGCACTAGGGCTGGGCCATATTATACCGTTCACGGTAATTCCGGTATAATGTTAGGCAACGATAAGAAAATAAAATATCGCGATAGAATATGGGTAAAACACGCATGCACAGTGCCTTTGTTTTCATACGCACATGGCCGAAAAAGCATGGCGGCAACGGAGAATGAGAAGGGGGAAAGCGGATCGTTGAGTGAAACGGATGAACCAGAATTGGTTTGTAAAAATCGTGCACCTTCAGTGGTGTGGAACTGGTTTGGGGTTTGTCCGTAAGATACCCACCAAAGCACATTTATTTTGTAGGGCCGTCGTTATTGCCGTATTTGTCGGACTAAGGTGCTCGTAAATCTGGGAGTAATCTGGGTCCAAAACTCCGTCTGCTTCAGGTCCCAAAGTCAAACGAACACTGCGGCACATTGAGAGTTAAAAACTGTCTAAATTCTTTCACCTTTAATAAAATGATCAGCATTGCTGCTTTACCAGGTGTAACAATTAAGTTTAACATCCAGGCATCCATGAAAACAGAATTTATTACATTTAACGGAGTTAGAAGTTAGCAGGAAGTTTGAGGAAGTTGGGTAACTAGGGAAACTAAGCATGATATAGCATGTTCTGACTGAGAGATTTCTGAAAAAAAATTAAAACGTACAGCTCGCCTATCACTTCCAACATAAATGAAGACAGGAAACTAAACAGCAGTGATGTTTGTAGGGTTACTGAAGTTGGGCTAGCTGGTATATAATGATGTGCTACGTGATTGCTAGCAACACAGCTATGTTAGCATAACATAAACAGTAAAGCTGGAGGATGAATGCTAACACTTTTCCACTCGATAAAAGTTAACGTGAAGGTTCCTGATGGTTAGAGACAAATGCAATCGCATGGCAGGATGCTGTAAACGGACCAAACTTCAGTCAGGAGAACAACTGAGATAATCCATCCACAATACGAAGTTAGTCATTAATATACTGCAACAACATGGGAATAGAGCAGCTGTGATAGAATACAGCATTAATGAATCAATAGTACAGAAGTGGAGGAAGCAAGAAGAATGAGTTGAATAAAGTTTGATTTATTTGACCGCTTTGTTTTGCTTAATGTGCCTTATAAACCCGTGCACCTTATGGTTCGAAGAATACGTATTTGACTTTTTTATTTGGCACACTGCAGTTTAATGTTGCAAAGCACCTCTTTTTAAACCTTTGTGGTGTCCTCATATGCTTGTTTGCCATTCACCTAGGGACCATTTGTGATCCGAGGACACCACAAGGGTTACCTTTAGTGGATATTATACATGGTTATGCTCAGGATATGTCAGCCCATTTCTACTGGAAATGCCCTTTGGTTAAACTTTCAGCAAGGAATTTGCATTTGCACTGTTAAATTTTTATATAGCTTTAATGCACATAAAAAACAGCTGCTTGTTTAAGTGAAAATAAATGGATGGGTTTTTTGCGTTAGTAATGTTGTAAAGTTGTATTTTGTATTTCGTCTCGCATCAATTATATCGTCAGTTATATCGTTATCGCAAATTTTCAAGTATATATCGTGATAAATATTTTTGGCCATATCGCCCTGCTCTACTCAGCACCATCTTCTCTGCCTGATTTCTTCCTTAGCAGCGAGTTGACAGGTTATTTCCCATAGTTTAATGTTACTGATCGTGTCTGGCCAGCGAATGTGGAGAATCCTTCTGAGACAGCTGTTGAGGAATGTCTGGATTTTCCTATTTGAGGTTTTATTTGTCTTCCAGGTTTCAGCCCCTTACAGCAGTACTGACTTCACGTTGGAGTTGAACAGTCGGATCTTGGTAGTAAGGGAATCTCTCTGGATGCCCAAATGTTCTTGAGCAGGATGAAGGCGGCTCTTGCTTTGCCAATCCTTGTCTTGACATCTGCATTGGTTCCACCTAGTTAAGTAAAAGAGTGTATTTCCTCAGGGGCCTTCCACTGAGGATGACTGGGTTGTTACTAATACTATTGGAGTTGATCCTAAGGAGTTTGGTCTTCTCCTTGTTGATGATGAGTCCAACATGTGCTGATGTGGCTGCCAATATGCTGGTCTTTTCTTGGAGCTCCTCAAAGTGTTCAGATCATCTTTTCATCTGTTGCACTAGTTCTGTGATGGCCTTTCCCTCTTTGTCCTTGATGGGTCGTTCTGGCTTGCTGTACTTACCAGACAATTTCTTGATTATTGCGTAAAGGTGTTTCATGTTACCATTGTATGCTGCCTGTTCTGCTTCAGCTCCCAGTCCATCTATGTAGACATTCTTGTCTTTCCTAATGCTCTTCGTCACTGCTCTGTGGGCTTCTGCCTATTCCGCTTGGGCCTTGGCTTTTTCTGCCCTAGTCCTGCTGTTGTTTACTGCCACCTTCTTGTGTTTTCTCTCTTCTATCTTGCCCAAGGTCTCAGCTGTGATCCACTCTTTATGATGCTGTTTCTTTATTCCAACCACTTCTTCACTGTTTGTTCTCAGTGTCTTCTTTATGGTCTGCCAATTGGCCTGTATGCTGCTTTTCTCCTCTCCCTGGTGCAGCTAATTAAGCACCTTGATCTTGCTCTTCAACTGAACTCCTCCCTTTATCTTTAATCGACTGACATCATACTTCGCTCTACGCCGTGTTGTTTTTGTCCAGTTCTTCTTTAACTTCAGCTGCATGTTGGCTACTACAAGATGGTGGTCAGATGCCACATCTGCTCCTCTTCTCACCCTAACATCCTGGAGAAATCTTCTAAACTTCTTCCTAATGCTGATGTGGTCAGTCTGGTTCTCTGTCACACTGTCCGGTGATACCCAGGTTCTTTTGTGGATCCACTTGTGCGGAAAAATGCTACCTCCAATGACCAGGTTGTTGAATGCACACAAATCAACGAATCTCTGCCCATTATCATTCATCACTCCCAGCCCATGTATCCCTATGATTTGTTCATATCCTGTGTTGTCAAACCCAATCTTGGGTTCACATTAAAATCTCCCATAAGGATAATGATGTCTCTGGTTCGGAACGCTAGATTGCTAACAAACAGACAGACAGAAAACCAAACAAATGGAACTGATTACATAAATCTTTGGGGGGGAACAGTCTCACCTGGTCTGTCACAGTCTACAGGTGCTGCACCAGGTGGAGTCCTGGTTCCTGCTCTCTCCTCTCCTCTACTGTCCACACACCAACAATAGCCAGTGGAGCCATGGCACTGAAATAAAGATGAGAAATACATTCCATTTTGGGGCATTTTGACCTTTATTTGACAAACAGTGAAGAGTTTTCAGACATGAAAGAAGGGAGGAAGAGTGGTGGAAACCACGCAGCAAAGCTCTCTGAGTGAGGGTCGAACATAGACTGCTGTGTTGAGCTTTTCAGCATAAAGTTGCCTGCTCAACCACGTGAGCTAAACTAACACCAATAAAAACAGTCTTAAGAAGAACAAAAAGAAATCACTGATAAAAGCCAAAGAAGAAACTGTAGTTATTCACTAAATAAATAAAAAGTCAGAGTTTCACCTGCTGAGGTAGATACTGTCCTTCTGCATCACACTGTGGTTTGTAGACTCCAGTTATAGGATATCCATCAGCACTGGTGGCCTTTACACTGTCTCTGTGGTGCTCACAGTGAGTTTTAGCACGCTCCGGTACACCTGAAGGCAAAAATAAAAATAATCACATACAAGCTGTGCTGTGTCAACATGAAATCAACCTGCGTAAAACAATCTGAATGAAGAAGTCTCACCTGGTCTGTCACAGGCTACAGGTGCTGCACCAGGTGGAGTCCTGGTTCCTGCTTTCTCCTCTCCTCTACTGTCCACACACCAACAATAGCCAGTGGAGCCATGGCACTGAAATAAAGAGAAATACATTATTTTGGGGGCTTTTTGTTCTTCATTTGATAAGCAATTAAGTGTTTTCAGACAGGAAAGACACACAGCAAAAGCAACTGGGACAGAATCAAATACAGGCCGCTGCATTGAGCCCTGTAGTTTACATTTGCCTGCTCAACCAGGAGAGCTAAACTGCCACCAACAAATGATTTGTTAGGAAGAACAAAAAGAAATTATAGACAAAAGTCAAAGAGAAACTGTAGTTATTCACTAAATAAATAAAAGGTATAAATATATATAAAAACGTAATATATAAAAAGTTACAGTTTCACCTGCTGAGGTAGATACTGTCCTTCTGCATCACACTGTGGTACATAGACTCCAGTTATAGGATTTCCATCTGGACTGGTGGCCTTCACGCTGTCTCTGTGGTGCTCACAGTGAGTTTTGAGACGCTCATCTGAAAGAGAATATTTAAACACTGATCTAAATCTCTCTGTGTCAACAGCAAATAAACCTGTGTAAAACAATCTGAATGAAGTACGGGCCACTAGAATACCAACAGCATCCAAAGAGGACCACTGCTCCTCAAGGGCTAAGGCTATACAAAAACAGTGATATTATGTTTTTATGATACAAAACTTTATCATCATTATACAAGAATGTGTAACAAAATGATTAATAATTACATTTCATTACAACATGCTGACGTCAGTCTGGTTTTTAAGCTTTGACCTTGAGTGTTAACAATGAAAGTCAAAGTCAATTGGTTAGCCAACCTCGGTACTCATGTCCCCCAAGACCCTGTATATTGTTATGAAGTTTGAATGTAATCTGTATAAACTGGTGAGTAACATAAAATGTTTACTACTTTTCACATTTGGTGTGACCTGAACTGATTGTCACTAAAATGAAATTAGCTCAAGCTGTTATTGGGGTCTGCCATCACAAATCATAGACAAAGGCCAATCCAAAACTATATATTTGCAACAGTGGACGCTAGTTTGCTAACAAACAAACAGAGAGACAACCAAACCAATGGAACTGATTACATACATCCTGTCTTTGGAAGGAAACAGTCTCACCTGGTCTGTCACAGTCTACAGGTGCTGCACCAGGTGGAGTCCTGGTTCCTGCTCTCTCCTCTCCTCTACTGTCCACACACCAACAATAGCCAGTGGAGCCATGGCACTGAAATACAGATGAGAAATACATTCCATTTTGGGGCATTTTGAACTTTATTTGATAAACAGTGAAGAGTTTTCAGACATGAAAGAAGGGAGGAAGAGTGGCAGAAGAAACTGTACTTATTCACTTAATAAATATAAAGTCAGAGTTTCACCTGCTGAGATAGATACTGTCCTTCTGCATCACACTGTGGTACATAGGCTCCAACTATAGGATATCCATCAGCACTGGTGGTCTTTACGCTGTCTCTGTGGTGCTCACAGTGAGTTTTAACATGCTCTGGTTGATCTGAAAGAGAAACAAAGCACATCTAAACCTTCCTGTGTCAACTCCAAATAAACCTGTAAAATACTGGCGGCCGCCAGTACTACCCCTCAGCTTCATAGTAGCTGCACCTGCATGCATCAATGTCAAAATCCTTGTTCACAAATAAGAGTTTTAGAAAACTTGACCTCTGACCTTTAGGTCAAGGTCACTGAGATTTGAAATCATCTGAGATTTTTATTAGATACACCTGTGGTACCAATCTGAAAATCCCATGTCGCCTTATTCTCGAGTTATTGCAGGGTGACAACAATACCCCCACAGCTTTTTAGGGCTGAGGGGTAATAAAACTAATCTGAATGAAGTACAGGACACTAGAATAAGAGTCTCACCTGGTCTGTCACAGTCTACAGGTGCTGCACCAGGTGGAGTCCTGGTTCCTGCTCTCTCCTCTCCTCTACTGTCCACACACCAACAATAGCCAGTGGAGCCATGGCACTGAAATAAAGATGAGAAACACATTATTTAGAAGAACAAAATTAAGTTTTAGATGAAAGCCCAAAGCCAAACTAACTGACAAATAAATATAAAGTCAGAGTTTCACCTGCTGAGGTAGATACTGTCCTTCTGCATCACACTGTGGTTTGTAGACTCCAGTTATAGGATATCCATCAGCACTGGTGGTCTTTACGCTGTCTCTGTGGTGCTCACAGCGAGTTTTAAGACGCTCCGGTCGATCTGAATGAGAAAAAAAACACAAAGACAGAAAAAAGCTATTAGGAAAAATAACAAACAAACCAGAAAAAAGCATAAATTCCCGAGTTGCAAGAGACAGTCTGTCAACATCAGAAGTTTCGGACTGGCAAAGACACCTGTTTGGAAAGTCAAGGGTGAACAGTTCAATTCCACCTGAAATCACAAAGCCCCTCTGGGATTAAGGCACAAAGAGCTTCTAGTGTAAAGCTATGAACCATATCAAAACCCCTTGTCAGCAGGGACATATATTAGCCCTCGAGACAATCCCTTAGTGGTTAAAATCAGACTGAATTGGAGTCTTTGCCTTTAAACCAAAGGCATCTTTTGCAAAGGCACTGGTTGACTAGATTTAGCCCAGAATACAATATCCATGGAGTGCTACTGACCTTCCTGCTGAGAGCAGTAGAAACCATTCCCAAAAAACCCCAGCTGACACTGACACTGGAAAGATCCCAGTCCATTAATACATCTGGCATTGATGTGACATGGAGAAGAGCTGCACTCATCTATATCTGAAAAAAAGAAAAAAAAAAAACAGAAGGAGAGAAAGGAGTCAAAAACCACAACTGGACTGGAAACTGCACTACCAATACAACTAAACACTCACACAAAAAATACTAGCTGGCTGCTTAATAGATGTTATTTATTTCAGTGGTGATTTATCAGTAGTATGATTATCTAAATGTAAAGTATTATACTTAGTTTTATTTTATTTTATTTTTTATTTTTTTTTGGGGGGGGTGGGGGCCTCAAAGAAAGTTCATCAAAAGTTCACACTGTTGCGAAAAAGGAGGACATGTATGCGCGCACACATTCACAGACAGACACACAAACACACACACAGCCAGGATCTTGCTCCTCCACACATTCCAAAGCAACAAACACATTGTGCCATTGCTCCATTTGTCTTTCCCTTAACCCCCACCCGCCCTGTCTAATCTCACCCTGTCGTTCTCACATTAGTTCTGTTCTCACATTTCTCATCTATCCTCCCCTCTGCCTGTGTTTTCTAGCTTTTTGCAGCTGTGGATGAAGAAATGTTGTAGCTCTGTTTGGACAAACAAGTGGACCTTTTCCAAATATTCAACTCATTTTGGAACTTGGAGGACAAAATGCTCCGAGAATACTTCTCAGGGGGACAGTTAGTCCAGCTGACAACGGATAAAATGCAACAAAGGCAGAATGGAAGAATGATGTGTTTGCCACAAAATATATGTGTGCACATATTTGGTTAAAATTTGCATTTGCATCAAAGGTACGGTATGTGAAAGCAGACAGGATGCCACAGCTTAAAAAGTCAGCAGAAACCAGCACGTTTCTAAGCAGAGATTGATAAAACTGACACGGTGTTATGGCTTCCAGTTGATTTCTTTGCACACAGGGGATATTCTTAAGTGGGAATTCTGAAATGCTAAACATTCGGTTTAGTTGAAATTAACTGTCTGTTCGCTGAAGCTAATCATCAGCCCTCCACCACCGTCATCATCATCATCAACCGAGGGACTGGATCCTCTCTAGAGAAGCAACTGAATAACACCGAGCGCCACAACACCAGTCACCTGGCTAGCCAGCTGACAAATAGTGAAAATTTTAAAAATAAGAGCTCATAAGAAAGGGTTTTCCAACAATAAACTGATGATAGATGATGCAACACATGTCAGTTCTTATGCAGAACAACTGAAAATGTTCACACTTGTTGCTGATGATGTGATTAAACTGATAGGAGGCAGTTCAGAATGTGCAGGCTGCAAGTGTCGCAAGGAAGCTGATATCAGCCCTTAATGTAAACAATCTGAGAGGCAAAAGACGAAGAATTCATGCAAGAGATAGCAAAAGAGGTGGACGAGAAGTAAAAGAACATAGAAAAGAAACACAACATTTTTGGCTTCTAATGAAATTATTGGATACAGTTCCATTGATTGATGTCAAGTCATTCATGTTTCCCTCAGAGCGACCCGTAATAACTGATGAGATCTACTGACTTTGCAAAAAAATTTCCTCTCACATTTTATACAGATGTTTTGTGCATTTCTTGAAGGAATTTCCAAACTCACCAACACAGGTACGCCCATCGTAGCCAAATTCGTAGCCCCTCTGGCAGTGACAGCGGTGACTCCCAGGCAGGTTCACACACTCAGAATTATCCCCACATGTGCCCAAACCCTCAGCGCACTCATCTATGTCTGCAGAGAGGGAGACAGAGAAATTAGCTTTTCTTTAAATTTACAAGTCTGTAAATCAGGAATTCCTTGTCAACACATGTAAAAGCTGTAATTAGGGCTCATTACTGGTGCTTTTACTGTATAAAAAGAAAAAGCAAGGTTTCATAGGACTCTGTGCAGTCTAGTAGTACACCCTTAACAGCTTCTAAAGGAATTAAGAGGGTAAATAACAGGCAGGTGCTTCCCTTGATTAAGCGATCATCACCAAGTTTGAGCACCTCTAGAAAAGCAGGGGTTTTGGCAGTTTGCTGTTCTGACACATCCAGGTGTGTGCTAACACGATGCCACAATCTTCCAAGAAGTAAATGTCTAAGGTCAGTACAACTGACGAGCTACAACTCAGACTCTACAGACCTCAGTTAGCATGTTAAATATTAAAGGTTGGTGGAGGAGTGATGATTCAGGGTTAATTTGCAGGACCTGGGGACTTTGTAGCCATTAAGTCGACCAGGATCTCCTCTGCATACCAAAGTATTCTAGACAAATGTCAGGCCATCTGTCTTACAGCTGAAGCTTGCACATACATTGGCTATGCAAAAGGATAAGAATCTCAAGCGTGCCAACAAATCTACAACAGAAATGCTGAAAAAGAAAAGAATCAAGGTGTTGCATCAAACCATTCGAAGTCCAGATCTTTACCCGATTAATATGTGTGGAGGGACATTAAGAGAACTGTACATGAACAAATGCCTGCAAACTTCAATGACCTGAAGTGACACTGCAAAGAATAATGAGCCAAAACTCCTCCACAACAACGTGAAATAATGATAAGTCGTAAAGAAAACAATTACTTCAAGTTATTGCTGCTAAACTGAGAAATGGTGGCGAGTCTTGTGCACATTTTTTTTCCTCACATGACTGTAAAATGCATTGTGTAATACAACATGGAGATCATCTGAGCAGAAAGGCGCACTGAGGCCCATCCATGAGAACTTAGGATGAGCCTGGGGCTTTCTTTGCTGTCAGCAGCGAAAAAGACCTGCTGCTGGGCTAATGACAGACCACACACCAGCTTGAAGTCCTGAAGGCCCTTTTAACTTGAAAATTAACCTTGAAGAGACGAATGGAGAGGAAGGATGAAGAAAAGAAAAGAAAAGAAAAGAAAAGAAAAGAAAAGAAAAGAAAAGAGTGATTACAGACGATTCTGCTCAACCAGCTTGTACTTGACCCCTCTACACTGGCTGGACAGATGTTGATAAAACACAGAAACACTGTCTTGGACTTCGACATTTTGTATGCGACAGAAAACGCTAGACTAAACAAAGGCAGAGGAAGCACTCTGAAATGTACATAAACCATCTCATTGCTGCACAGTATATCCACAGAAGAATTCACTCTATGTGCTTGTTCACAGAAGGACCGACACAGACACAGATAGATACCGTAACAGTTGTGCCCATCTCCTGTATAACCAGTAGCGCACTGGCACTGGAAAGCCAGGTCCTCTAACGGGATGCACTGGGCCGTGGTGTCACAGTCGTGGGTCCCGGCATAGCAAGGGTTGTGCAGCTCAGGGCCTGGAGCTTCCATTTCATGAGGGAAGAAAAAGAAAGGATTGTGTTTTTAATCACAGTGGATGCAACTTAACAGTGACCGAGAGTGACAGTGAAAAATTACTCTAAGATTCCTAACAGTGCTGCTGGAGAGAGAGGATCCGTTTGGACACCACGTGTCTATGATTTTTAGGGTCAAGTACAATAACTCAGTTTTGTCTGAATTTAGAAACAGGTCATCCAGATCTTTATGTCTTTCATACATACCTACAGTCTAACTAGTTGGTATTTGTCATCTGGTTTCATGGATAGATAAGCTGGGTATCATCTGCATAGCAGAGAAAATGTATGCTATTCCTTCTAATAATACTGGCTAAGGATAGCATGTATAATGTAAATAGAATTGGCTCTTGCAAGGAATCCTGTGGAATAATTAACCTTAGTGTGTGAAGAGGACTTCCCATTTACACAAATAAGTAAGCTTAAGTACTTTTTATATGCTAACTTTCATATAACTCCCTGTAACCAGTGTCTAATATAATTTCCTTATTTAATATACAGGGAGTGCAGAATTATTAGGCAAGTTGTATTTTTGAGGAATAATTTTATTATTGAACAACAACCATGTTCTCAATGAACCCAAAAAACTCATTAATAGCAAAGCTGAATGTTTTTGGAAGTAGTTTTTAGTTTGTTTTTAGTTTTAGCTATTTTAGGGGGATATCTGTGTGTGCAGGTGACTATTACTGTGCATAATTATTAGGCAACTTAACAAAAAACAAATATATACCCATTTTAATTATTTATTTTTACCAGTGAAACCAATATAACATCTCCACATTCACAAATACATTTCTGACATTCAAAAACAAAACAAAAACAAATCAGCGACCAATATAGCCACCTTTCTTTGCAAGGACACTCAAAAGCCTGCCATCCATGGATTCTGTCAGTGTTTTGATCTGTTCACCATCAACATTGCGTGCAGCAGCAACCACAGCCTCCCAGACACTGTTCAGAGAGGTGTACTGTTTTCCCTCCTTGTAAATCTCACATTTGATGATGGACCACAGGTTCTCAATGGGGTTCAGATCAGGTGAACAAGGAGGCCATGTCATTAGTTTTTCTTCTTTTATACCCTTTCTTGCCAGCCACGCTGTGGAGTACTTGGACGCGTGTGATGAAGCATTGTCCTGCATGAAAATCATGTTTTTCTTGAAGGATGCAGACTTCTTCCTGTACCACTGCTTGAAGAAGGTGTCTTCCAGAAACTGGCAGTAGGACTGGGAGTTGAGCTTGACTCCATCCTCAACCCGAAAAGGCCCCACAAGCTCATCTTTGATGATACCAGCCCAAACCAGTACTCCACCTCCACCTTGCTGGCGTCTGAGTCGGACTGGAGCTCTCTGCCCTTTACCAATCCAGCCACGGGCCCATCCATCTGGCCCATCAAGACTCACTCTCATTTCATCAGTCCATAAAACCTTAGAAAAATCAGTCTTGAGATATTTCTTGGCCCAGTCTTGACGTTTCAGCTTGTGTGTCTTGTTCAGTGGTGGTCGTCTTTCAGCCTTTCTTACCTTGGCCATGTCTCTGAGTATTGCACACCTTGTGCTTTTGGGCACTCCAGTGATGTTGCAGCTCTGAAATATGGCCAAACTGGTGGCAAGTGGCATCTTGGCAGCTGCACGCTTGACTTTTCTCAGTTCATGGGCAGTTATTTTGCGCCTTGGTTTTTCCACACGCTTCTTGCGACCCTGTTGACTATTTTGAATGAAACGCTTGATTGTTCGATGATCACGCTTCAGAAGCTTTGCAATTTTGAGACTGCTGCATCCCTCTGCAAGATATCTCACTATTTTTGACTTTTCTGAGCCCGTCAAGTCCTTCTTTTGACCCATTTTGCCAAAGGAAAGGACGTTGCCTAATAATTATGCACACCTGATATAGGGTGTTGATGTCATTAGACCACACCCCTTCTCATTACAGCAATGCACATCACCTAATATTCTTCTATTTCAGACGTTATTTTGTCTTACACTGGCTCTGTATGATGACAAAGAGAGACCATATCCCTGTTATAGTCATCTCAGTCAAACTGTTTTGGCTATGGTTACAGAAGCCCCACCCACTTGCTGGTAAAACCTTCTGTTTAGGAGTAGCAGCCAATCAGACGAAAGATGGCCTAAAGAGCCAAAAGCAGGTAAAATGGCTTGTTTCAGGTAACCTGATGGAACTCATGCAAAGCTACTCTATTAGAAAAAATTGCTTGTGTACTGTCAGTAATGTCCTGTTGTCCATTTGATTTCATTTTCATTTTCTAGTCTTTCAAAGCACATTAAAAGTGGCACCTTCAACAAATGTTAAAAAAGAGAGAATTTAAAGAAGCAGACAATAACATTAACAGACATTATAATCTGAAAATAAACTGCATTAGACATAAAAGAGCAACATTGTTAAAGCTGGTGTGAGAAAATTCAACCAGACAACCACACAAAATCTGCTACACACCAAATATCCTGAACTCAGATCAACTGAGGTCTGGATTATTTAGTGAAACTTCAGTGATTAGGGCAATGATTACAGGGCAAGTTAACCAAACACACATGTAAAATCACTCCAGACAAACTCCCACAGGACGGACTCCTCTTAGGAAGCAACTCCCTTCATGTTCTCTATGTTCAACATATGGACAAGCTTAGACGCATATGGAGGGGTAGACACATGGACAGAGGGATGAGTGAGCGGATGTGAGTTCAGGGTTTCTTCATACTGCTGCGTGGCTCAGACAGACAATTTCAAAAACAAACCTCAGACGAATTTTGAAAAAATCAGAAATATAAACAAAAGAGCAAAGAAAACCATGGGGGAAAAACAGAAATGTTAAAGATGAATAAATATGCTTAAAGTTCAAATTTGCTCTGTACAGCAGGATACAGCAATGATCCTGGCACTGTTATAAGAATGCGCCAACTCTTATTTTTTTGTATTATTATAACTTTAACATTAAGCAATATTATAGTGTCGTTAAAACAAGTCTCAGCATCTTTGATCGATAACTTTGGTCTCGTGTCATGTAAAAATATTATCTAATGTAAAATACCCCACACTGCTCAGGCATTCTTTAAATATTCCTTCTACCCACACAATTTAAATATTGGCCCAAATATGGAATTTAGATTCGGCTCAAACACAAACCTTCAGTGTCTGCATGGTTTCGCTTTTATTTCAAGGACATCTATAGTTAGTCGGCTCCAGTTGGCTGGGATGTAAAATATTCTCAGTTATGCACATGAACACATCTGTTATAATATCTGTTTTTAATAATCTTAGAGTGTTTCATGCTGGACTTTTGCTTTACTGTCAGCTTCATCATATGCCATAAACAACAATACACTTGCACATAAACAAAAACAAACATACACACACGCAGCTTGTTTTCATCTCCTGAGGCCAGAGAGCAATTTTGGCTCATTATCAGAGAGGGAGAGAGAGAGAGAGAGAGAGAGAGACCCTGCAAAGTCTGAATGTGGCGGTAAAAAAGGGGAGATGAGAGGGTGAGATACACATGGACTGAAGAAAAGGCTGAGGGATAATTAAAGAGAGAGAGAATGGGAGAAGCACGCACGCACGCACGCACACGCACACACACACACATCATCATCATCATCATCAAAGTGGTGAGTGCAGTTTCCCACCTGTTGCTTTTCAAAAATCTCCTCCACACACGCATAAACACGTAGACACAAACAAACTGGGTTTATGCACTGGACACTTAAAGTCCAGCAACACTAAATCATCTGAACGCACTGAAAGCTGGATTTAAGTGGTTTATCGGGCTAAAAAAAAACCCAGCACAGCTAAGGAGAAAACTACCCAAATGAATCCATAGTGGTGTCAACAGTTAGCTAAAGTGAGGCTGCAAATAAAAAACTAACTGCAGGCATGGTGCTTAAAACATGGGGGCAATTAACATGCAGTTCTTTTAAAATATGCAGCTTTGGCTTTTGCACTACGGGGAATGTACAACAGGGGCCCAAGTCTCATTAACAGACTCAGACTCTTTAAAATGATGAGATGTTTGTTCAAAGCAAAATCCAGATAAGTAAGACAAATATGAATCATTTTAGGTCTAAAATGCAATCTAAATTGGCCATAGGTGTGAATGCGGGAGTGAATGTGAGTGCAAATGATTGTCTGTCTCTGTATGTTAGCCCTGCGACAGACTGGCGACCTGTCCAGGGTGTACCCCGCCTCTCGCCCTATGACAGCTGAGATAGGTTTCAGCGCCCCCCGCGACCCTGAAAAGGATAAGCGGAAGCAAATGGATGGATGAATCATTTTAGCGGTACCGTGGCACGGTGGGGTCTTTCTGTGCAGAGTTTACATGTTCTCCCCATGTTGCGTGGGTTCTCCCCGGTTGCTCCGGCTTCCTTCCACAGTCCAAAGACATGCAGTTAGTGGGGATAGGAAAACACTAAATTGCCTATGGGTGTGAATGTGAGTGCGAATGGTTGTCTTTGTCTATCTGTTAGCCCTGAGACAGACTGGTGACCTGTCCAGGATGTACCCTGCCTCTCACCCTAAGACAGCTGGGATAGGCTCCAGATGGATGAATAATTTCAAATATTTACTTCAAAACTATTTACTCCAATACTTTAAATAACAGGTGGCTACATTAGATTCAATTAAATCACTGAAAATAGGGGGCCCTCAATAAACTATACCACAACTAGTTAATTTGCAGTTTAATAAAGCGTATGCGTGAGTAGAAAGCCAAGTGTGCTAGTGGAGTGGGCAGGTCCACCAATTTTAGCTTGACACTAATGTACATAACAATGTAAGAAATCTATTGGTTTACCTGTCAGTTCAGCGTCTTTTCTTCCACAATTCTCATGACATCACTAGTCAGCTATTCTACCTGGCAACCCCCATTCAAGACACCCCCCCCCCACTCCACAGCACACATGTATGCCCTCTGTGTGACAAGCTCATACTTAACCCATGTTTACAAAATCCCTTATCCCCAAAAGCTCTTCCAGCTGTGGTCTGGGTGGATCATTGTGTGTGAGCATGTGCATGTGTGAGATATGTCATCATAACGTTTTTAATCAGCGTGCTGACGTCTCAACGACAGATTCCTGGTCTGAATCCAAAAACAAGGTGGTGGTGTCTGTCTCAAATTCTTTTTCAGACTTCTTTTTCCCGTCATCTTACAAGGTCACGTATCCAACTGTCACTATCTGCTTTTCAGCAGACAAAGTGGGTAAAGACAGCACAACTGCTGCATGTTGACAGAAAAAGAACACAACACATGTTCTGTCCTGTATTTATATATCTATGAACATTTTTTCTTCCATTATTTTAAGGAGAGCAGATGAAGGTAATGGACATAAAAATTAAAAACAATGTGGGAAAAATTGTTGAAAAACTTTTCATCTAATGTAACATAATTCATCTAAAAGGATATTTTCTTTGGCTTAGCAAGCCACAAAGACCTCTGTGATTCTCAAAGTGCTTGATTTACCATTCACTTGGGTGCAGTAAAGCTTTAACAACGATAAAACTGTAAATAGGAAAGATTACATCAAATATGCCTGTCAACCACACACACTCCCCAAACACATTCAAATCCAACCCATACCTTGGATAGCACTGGACCTAACTGCCTACAGTTACTATTCTGTGACCAATGCAGCGAAAAGAATTTCAGGTTTACCTTCTGTAGATCATTGGTTAAATGATCGCCAAGCAATATTTGTTTATGAGACCTGCCGTAACTGTGGTCCAACTGGAATAGCATGGTGGGGGGAGTTTTGTTCTTCCGGTACTGGCATTGTGTTTTGTCGTGTGCTGGGGTACGCATTAAAGTTTTACAGCGGACTAACATCCAGAGTGATCATTGGCTTGTCGCATCACATGACAGTGCTACACCTTCTATTAGTAAAACTATA
Source organism: Perissodus microlepis (assembly GCF_051167445.1). Taxonomy (NCBI): domain Eukaryota; kingdom Metazoa; phylum Chordata; class Actinopteri; order Cichliformes; family Cichlidae; genus Perissodus; species Perissodus microlepis. The sequence continues at coordinate 12,944,234 of NC_140482.1, read as the reverse complement.
TTAATGTCAAAAAATAAAATGTAAGTTGTAGGACGCAGTTGAATTCCGAATGATCCTTTATTCTTTTGATACCTAAAGACCTTCGATCAATTCAATTTCATTACTTATTTGAAACCATGTCAAAGTTCTAGCAGAAGTGCCCAGATGTTCTTTTCCAAGGTCATTACCTCCAGCTGTTCTTTCCCAGGCCATCAAAGAAACATAGTAAATGGTAAACTCGTTCTTATATAGCACTTTTCTACTCTTCTGAGCACTCAAAGCACTTTACACAACTTGTGCATTCACCCAAGCACATTTTCTTAATTCACAAACAGATTCATACTACAATGGATGCATTGGAGAGCAATTTGGTATCTTGCCCAAGGATATTTGGCATGCAGACCAGGGGAAGCCAGGAATTGAACCACCAACATTCCGATCAGTAGGTTGCAGACGATAAGGCAGAACACAAACTTCGGGGCAAATCCCATTAAGAAACAACTATCCAAGTCCATATGCCACAGAACCAAACCAGTCTGGTTTGGTGGTTTTGGCTTGTGCTCTGGAAACAGAAGGTGCTTTTAAAAACAGAGTCCAACAGTAAGGCAAATCTTTTTTTTTCAACACTCTGAGATTTTTTTTCCACTCATGCTAAGTTCTCATTAAATTCTGTTGGCCTGTCTACAGTTTTCACTCCTTGACCAGCTCTTTTGGTTAACTGTGTTAACACATGTCTGGATTCATCTGCAGCTGAATTTGTTAAAATCCTTAACAGCTGTGACGTAAACTGTGGTTCAAATGATCCTTAAAAGGGTCTGGTGTGTCTGCACCATGGTAGACACTGAAGTGAAAATGGAGACATTATGACAACATTTTCTATGGTTTCAATCTGTAAATCCACAGCATGTGTTCTTAAACCTGTGCTCTATCAAACTCTGTGCCATTGGTTTGGCTGAGGTTTCTGTGGCAACCCTGCAATAATTAATAGCTGAATGGTTAAAGGCTCTGGAAGAGAAGTCATGTTTCCAACACTGTAGGCGTTGACTGAAGCTGAAAGACTGAAGTTACAAAATATGTGGTACACCATTCTCGGGACTAGTCTGGCTTGTGTTGTTGGTCCATCCAAGTTATAACATACAAAGAGCTGAAGTGAAAGCAAGTTTTAAAAATGATGGGACGTGTTCACTGCAGTCACTATCTGTGGTTTTCATATTGTATTTTTTATTATTATCTTTGATGGAGTTTTGTGTGCTTCTCTCTTTCCTCTGGCGAACTCTGTTGCGGCCCACTTGTCAACCAGTTAGCATTCGACAACAGACAGCTTGATCTGCATCCAGCAACGTGCAGTTGGGGTTTTGGAAGACTGCACAGGAAGATGTTTGCGGTGGGTGAAAACCCCTCACCAGAAACTGTCCATATGGAATGCCATACGCAAACAGACACAACTGGTAGATCATAAAATATACATGACAGGGATGGTCTGAAATCCATTTAGGCATTAGAACCATAAGATTTGTTGATTTAAACTTTAAATTGTTTCAGTTTGGAGAACAGCCTGTTTTTTTGGTCATCATGTATGACTGTATCATGTATCATGTATCTAATAGATGTTTTTATGAAAGCTTGCTGAGAAACAGTTTACATAATGGCAGCATTTACTGCTGTAGCTCAGGAGGTAGAGCAGGTCATCTACTGATTGGAAGGTTCAATCCCTGGCTTCCCCAGTCTGCATGCCAAATATCCTTTGGCAAGATATTAACCCCAGGTTGCTCTCCGATGCGTCCATTGGACTATGAATGTGTGTGAATGGTAGTTACTAAGGAGTTAAAAGCATAGAAGACAGTGCTTGTGTGAACGTGGCATATTGCATAGAGGGCTTTGAGTACTCTGGGAGAGTAAAAAAGCGCTATATAACAATCAGTCCATTTACCATTTAAAGAAAAATCTCAGCTCAAAAAACTGTCACAGTTATCGACACCTCCAGTCATTAAGTGAACTGCAGTGTCAGTTATCTTTTCATGAGTTTAGGTTCATAAAATGTGTGCAACCTTGTAAACACTGTCCATTGTACCATGCGTTATTTATCTTATATTACAAGTAGGGGAATGGCATGTGTACTAAATACCTATATCTATATACCAAGTATCATGAAAATGATAAAAACTTTTTCACTTTTGGCACAAAAAATGCCAGCAAGCCTGCTAACCACACCCATGCTGGCAATTACAGCGTAAAGCAAATGTAATTGATTTACCGAATACTTTTATAATTTTATAACAAGGGGCAACTACTCAAGACAGTATTTTCTTATGTGAGCTTGCAATCTGTCTCTGTCGGCAGGGAAAGACAAATATTATCCCGAAACCAAACAGTCCCTTCATGAATCAAACGCCCTATTGATGTGGGCCATAGCAATCGCTTGGCGTGCACATTTCTGTCTAGACAGGCTTCAGTAGACAAATTTTTCCTGCTAATGTTAGCTAAAATTTAATGTTATTCTTATTATTATTTATTGCTGGCCAATAAATACTTAAATAAATACAGCACTTAGCATGACTGCTATCTGTCTTCATATTTTGTCAAAAAAACAAACTTGAGTACAGAGCTACTTAACATTATAACAATTTCATGTTGCAGCCATATAGAGCTATCATGGTAAGTGGTGATTGTGCAAAGGCACAGACAAAACAGAAGATCTTTAAATGTGCATGCAGGTGGAGAGACTGGTTAAATTCCCACTTGCAGTATAAAATATTCCAGTGGGACAGCATCAAGTCAGGGTCACATATATGTTGATTTACTCTACAGTGGAAAGAATTGGATTGATATTAAATATCTGACTATAATATTCTTAAATACCTTAAACATGTTTTATTTCAAGCTGGTTTTTATGTGTGATAACACAATGCATTAGACTTATTGTATTTGTCTAAAAAACCAGCAAGACTTCAGGCTTTTAAACTACTGTTGTGTTGTGTTGTTGTTTGCTGTTTATGTGTCTAAATTTGTTGACTTGATTTTATAAGAACTTTGCATTACGTTTGGTCAGAGGCTTGACAAGTCGCAAATGTTCACTTTACTTCAGGTCAAGGCACTACTTGCTATGGTCGATTTAAGAAAACACTACCATGTTAAAACACATTATATGAGTAAATATGTAGTATATACAGTAACTGGACCCCCTGTGAATTGCTATTAAAGTGTGATCTCTGTAAACATAGTTTGTCTCACCTCTAACTGGGCTGATTTTGTTGGTGATGGCGTATCTCAGGGTCTGCTCCTCCTTCACGAACATGACAAACACCCTCTCCATAAGGATCTGCAAAGTCTCCGGGGTGGCAGCTTGGTTGTTGTGTGGGCAGTCACGGTAGGTGATATTCTGTTTCAGCTGGAAAGAGAAGGACTCGGACCCTCGGTCTGCTGTAACCACTGAATACTCTCTAACAGAGGTGGAGGTGGCAACTGTAGAAAGAGAGATGGAATCACTTTAAGCAACAAAAAGGGCAATCGAATGATGTATACTGTTCAATCCTTGACTTTACCTGAGGGGTAGTACTGGTAAGTCTCTTTGAAGGGCTCCATGGTAACTTCAGCACCAGGAGGAAGGAAGGGCACACTGCCGCTGATTACAGTACCCACGGTTAGGTGGTTGTGGTCATCGAGGCCACGGGCCGTCTGAATAATTGACAAGCGCTGGTTCCCAGGGTAAAATACAACCTCTGCGTGACGACTGAACTCAGCACCTTGTAACACAAATAATCATCAATCTTTTATTTACTGGTTTATATATAACAAACATGCAGAAGCTACATTTCAGAAAAAGTGCAGTGTCTACAATGGTTACACACTAACACAACCACACAGCTGTTTCCCATTAGTGAGGGGAGGGGGAAGACTGATATCACATCACATCCCTGGAGACACTACATCTGGCTGGGAGACCAGAAACACACACATGCAAAGAAACAGACACACGATGTCCTTGCTATTAAGGAGTTCCCTCATGCCTCTCCAGAATGTCAAGAGTCAGGACGTACAAGGCAAAAAACTGTGCAAACATGTTTACCTGTCAGTTTGAATCCCGCTTGGCTATTCTGCAGCTCCAAAGCAAACAGCCATCCAAATAGCTCTCCAATGGGTGCAACTGGCATCAGTGCCCAGCCCACTGGTTCTGGTACCTGACCAAGAGAGATAATGTTTGCTAAGTTGACTAAGTTTACGTAAATGACGCAAGACATTAAGATGTTCATTTTTTCAGAGGCTTTTTAACCAACATATTTCAATTTCCTTTACTTAAAAATGATTAAATCCAAGGTGGATTTGAAAAAATTGTGGTTGAAAAAAATTCGAATCGAATTCCCCCAATGGACACTATATCAGGTGTTTGTGCTGATATGCTGTGTTTGGTTTCCTCCTTATTTGGTGTTGTGCATTATAGCCAAACTTTAGTTTCATCCATCCAAAGAACATTGTTTCAGAAGTTTTGTGATTTGTTCAGATGCAAAGTGGAAAACCTAAGCTGTGCTGTCTGTTTCTTAGAGGCTTTCTCCTGATAACACTTCCAAGCAAACCATACATGCACTTTTTTATTAAATAACGATGCTGTCATGACATTAAACATTGATGGACTCAGACTCTACAGGCCTCAGCATGCCCACGCTGCATGCTGTAGAGTCTGAGATGTAGTTCTTGGTCTGACATTGGAATGAATTCACTGGGATTTCCATCATGTTAACACACCTCAATGCTCCAGACCAGCAAACTGACAAAACTTTTATAGAGGTGCTCAAACCTGCTGATGTCAATTAATCAAAAACATTCGATTAGCCAAGTATTAGGGTTACCCTCTTAATTCCTGTGGAAGCAGTAAGGGTATGCTTAGTTTGTCTCATGTCTACGTGCAGTCCTCTGAAAACTTTCTTTTTCATGACTGTAAGTTAAACCTTGCTCCTGATCTCCTGATCTGATAAGTTAGCCCCACTCTGAATGCTTACCAGATTGGTTCCTTAAATTTGTTATGGAAAAAGTACTGGCTGTCTTAATCTTAATTACAATATAGAAGAAGCTTGTACACGATTAATGGGGCTGTTTCTCAGGTTGTACCTCACTGATGGCAGTATACGCCCTCCCGTCTCCCACCACGATGTAGGCATGGAGATCAATGTTGTTCAGCGATACTGGAGTCGATCCCACAAACACAGTGCCGCTCACCTTACCGCTAACACGCTGGGGGGCACCTGGATGAGCAGCACAGAACGCACACAACAAAGCAGCTTTAATATGTAAAGACAACCAATGGGCACAGCACTTAGAAAAAATGGCCAAGATCTAACCATCAGGCAGACACTGGCGTCCATTTCCATAGAAGCCTGGTTGGCAGTGACAGCAGAAGCCTGTGGCATAGTCAGTGCAAAATGCATTCTGGGAGCACTGCTGCAGGAATCTAAATGAGAAGGAGAAAGTTGTAGTTTTAAGTACGATCGATGTATTTATGGCATCAGACAAGGCATGAGAATGGACAAGTGTCAGATCAAGCAGACACTAACTTAAAATATTATTTCTGCAGGAAAGAGCTTTTCTTTTTTAAGAAAGATCTTCAGATTCTGAGAAAGCAACTTTTACTCTTTACATTGTTTTGAACAAATCTCAGTGTTGTTAAGACACCTAACAAAGTTGTCTTTGATGTCTTTTCAATGTCTTACCAGCAATGTCTGATTGGCTGTGTAGGTAAGAAAATTAAATTGCATGTCTACTCTTTACATACCTGGCACATGTTTCCTTATTCTCTGTAGTATATTGAATCACTATGAGAGAAAAAAAAGTAAGATTAGAGGATACATGATACATAGATAATACACGACATTTAAACTCATTAGCCTAATGTTTCCACTCTAATGCTTCAGTTATACCCACTACATTGGTTAGTTTGCGCTCCACTGGTGACATCATCACTCAGCCATATTCATTTAAGCTCTCTGTTATGGCGCAGGTACTTGCAGTATTCTCCTGAACAGTAAGTGTTGCTACTCAGACAAAACCTTCATATTGCTGATGGTTTAGGGGGAGAAGAGTTTTTCCGACTAAGTCTTATCTTTTCAAACTGTTGCAACATCTCCCTCTGTATCATCTGTGAATGTCTTCTGCAAAATTTATGAAAAAGATGTTATAATGATCAACATTCTATATTATTTTTATGACTTTTACCTGAAAATGAGCGATGGTAAGATGATTCACTTGAACAATTTATATTTTGTCTCCAATCTACACATTGTACAAAAACTTCAATTCAAATGTATTTGTATAGCACCAGATCACACCAACAGTCAGCTCAAGGCGCGTTATACTGCAAAGTAAAGACCCTACAATAACACAAAGAAATCAGATGACCCCCTGTGACCAAGAACTTACTGACAGTGGGAAGGAAAAACTCTTTTAACAGGAAGAGACTCTGCAACTGGTTGGGGGTGAGTGGAACAACATGAAATTTGCACACATACATGCAGACATATATGCATACACTCCAAGATGCTATAGGAAAAGAAAACCAGCTGCTGCAGTCCTGCTTCAAACATCCACACATGCACATCTTTCCTCTTTAATGAGAACCTTCATTGACATAATACATTGTGTAGTCTTGTAACCCTCACCACTCACTGGCTAACCACAGCCCTAAACTAAGCCAAATATTAACCTAAACCTCAATACCAAGTAATAAACAGTCCTTGGATGTGGCCAAGATGAGACCCAATGTCTTCACAGCATATACATGTTCTGACTACGACTCTAAACAGACTCTAAACTAAAAGACTGTTTATTTGTTGAAAGTGTCTCTGACTTGAATGCTGCTCAATTTTTTTTTTGAATCGACAAAAAAATAAATAAATAACTGAGTCAGCAAGAAAACTGCTGACTTAAGATATTTTGCATGAAACCTTTAATGCCTATTCTTATTAGAACTGCTCAAGTCTGACCACAGCCTCACATGCTTAAGTAACTTCTCTTAACAAAAAACATCACATGAAGCTTGCATAACTCCTGAGCGAGTGTATTGTTCTCTTTGACTTTCTCATTTTCTTTCTCTCTTTTTGGGGGGGCAGGATGTCGGAATTTTCTAGGGAGACAAAGACGTAACAATTCCACTCCAAGTTTCATAAACATCAAATCCATAAAAATGCCGAAAAATATAAATGTGCTTTCTAAAAACTTCAAAACACATAAATATAGCACTTGACATTTGACATTTTTAAAACCCGCTTGAAAACACACTTGTATTCTTTAGCTTTTAATTGTGACTAGTCTTTCATTGTTTTTTTACTATGAATGTTTACTATTTCCATTATGTACAGCACTTTGGTTCAACCCGTGTTGTTTTTAAATGTGCTTATGAATAAATTTGATTTGATTTGATTTGATAAATATAGCCAAATACTCTATGTACGTATACTAGTACATGAAGTCTGATATTCTTTAAGTCTACAAGATATGGTCTAAAATGGCCTTAGCAGCAAGATGCTCCATTTCCTATCCTGCCTGTTTCCACTTTTACTATAGCTCTACAACAAAATAGTGAGCTTAAAGACATATCTTGTTTTCCTAAAAACATGCATAAAAATGTCAGATAGAACATTAAACACTTGGCGACAGATCTCGAAGGCTTCTCAGAAAAAACTGTTTCTTTTTCCCAAACTGACCTAATAAGATGAACTCACTTACACAGACAGTTTGCTTGACCTTATATAAGAGGTTTACTGAGAACACATTCTTATTTATGGCAAAATCCTGTGGGAGTAGTTTGAAGGGGAGGGAGCGTGAGCACACACACCTGGTAGCTACACAGCACAACGGCAGTATTGTATTAGGTACCGCTCGGCAGCTGGCCAAGACAGCGAGGTAGCGTTTTCCATGAAACTAATTTCAAAGAGTAGAGAAAGTGCAACCCAGGTTATTTTGTTATAGCTACAATGTACAGATGTCCCCAAATGCATCACATGCAGGCAGTGACAAAGTTACTGATATGAAAAGAGGACAGCTATGAGAATTCACTCTCTGTATATGTGTATGGGTTTGACTGTGCCTGTTCAAAATGTGGCTGTGTGAAATAGGCACATTGTTGGCTGTGGCTTTCTTGAGAATGGCTCCTCAAAACATAGTCTCATGTGACTCACTTCATTGTCACAGGAATCCAAAGACAAATAAATAAATAAAATTGCATGAAAAACAAACAAACATAGTGTGTACTTGCCCAGTTATCACTATGACAACTTGACTGTGAAAAAGACTTTTGACCAGTTGTCCTTTTTCTTCTGACGTCCTTTAAATGGCCTATTTTGGCCTAAGCTTCGAAGTAACTTGGAAAACTGTTGGAAAGTGTATCTAGACGATTCAGTGAGGTACCACATATTGATTTGACTGCTCTGTGCACTTCTTTAGGATGAAGTTTGCTGATAAGTTTAAAAAAAAGAAAAATACTCATTGTTTTTTTCTTACCTCCTGTGTCAAAATTAACCTGATCTTCATCCACACTGACCACATGTGCTCCAGGGGAAAGAGGCGGAGCATTTCTATGTGGGGTGTGCACATTCACCACTTCCAGAGGCAGCTGCAGAGGAAGACACAGGAGAAATATGTTCTGGCATTGGAAGCACTGAAATCCAAGCCTGTAGCTGTAATTCTCTACAAATATCATAATCCAGAAAGTTATGATCTGCGCTATGTTCTCATTATTTTGTTGACAACACCATCCCACTATGACCATGATATTTTCTTAAACTGTCCTTTGAATTTAAAATCCTTTTAACACCTGACAACCCTGCTGTTTCAATTCCGTTTTTTCATATCTAACTAAGGCAGTTGTGATGGCAAAAGGTGTGCATAATACCAAGTTGTGCATGATAAATGGTTAGTGGGTTATACTACAGTTCTTTGCACATTTGAACCACTTGCCCTGTTTTTCAGTGTTACCTGTGGTTGCTGTTCCTGGGGCTGCTGAGCACCGCCCTCTGCGGCTGTCTGTGGAGGATTAGGGGAAGCGTACTGCCTCTCTGGTGGCTCGAAACCATACACAGGTTCAAAGGTCAATGGTATATTGTCGCTCCCATAATGGTTTTGCGGTAGAAGGAAACTTGATCGGTCACCATCAGCAGGTGCAGGCTGGAATTCAGGGTTCCTCCCTGTTAAAGGATAATCATCTTCTCTTTCTTGGGTATTAGGGTCGAACGTATTCTCCACATATTCTTCAAACTCATCATAGTCTGGGGTGGTGGTGCCCTGGAAGGAAAAAGAATGGAAAAGTCAGAGGAGTAAAGAGCAGCATGGGTGTCTGAGGTTGTGGTGGCAGCTAATAAAACTGATTGGACTGGGGATTAGCTAAAAAGAACATCAGAAACAGTGTGTAAGATAAAGAACAGTGAAAACAAGCATAACAAGAGGGTTGTGTCTGACTGTCTTATCTGTTGGGAAGCCCAAGGTGGTAGAAATGTCCTACACTGGTGCCAACTCCACCCAACACCCAAAGAAGGGTCACACCAACAGATTGTACTGTTAAACAAGTCTACGCCCTGGATCAGATGGTGGCAAAACTTCCCATATGCAATAGGAGCAGGAGGTGGTTAACTGAGGGCAGATGGAGGAACTGCAGGCCCAGGCCGAGCGGCACAACTTGGTGCTGGAAAACCTTGTGGTCTGGTCTGGGGCCGCAACTCAACTGCCTCTACTTACCATGGTTCTTTGATCATGCCACACAAGACAGTGGAGACGTATGACCGCAGCTGGTCTTGGATATGTTTGAGGATACAGTGTTGGAGGCTGGTAAGCAGCTGGTGGAGGAAAAGGCTGTGTGGCTGCTTCCCCTATTGTTTGATGAAGGGCAGGCAGCAGCGCTCAGCCTACCAGCGGTTTTCAGGGGAACTTTAAAGATGTCCGGAAGACTGTGCTGGACTGCTTGGGATACTCCCATAAAGACCAGTGCTGCCAATTCCACAACTCCAGACTGGGAGTGGGAGATCAGCTATTGGCCACACCCAGCTGGCTGTAACTAGGGATGTTGTTGGTGGTGCTGATATAATATGATAAAACCATAATAAAATCATGACCCAATTCTTCTGGATGAGTCCTACTTGGAATGCCAGTCAGGTCATTTCACTGGAGTGCACAAGGATATCCTTTTGTTTTTAGTCTTGGTGAATTATGCAACACAATATCATGAACAGGTGGCTTTGTGAAGCATTTCAATTTCTGCTGAGAGTGTGGTGCATGAGCTGTTTCTGGCCATATTCTGAATCCCAAAAGAAATATTTACTGACCAGGGCAATTTTTTCAAATCTCACACATGGTCTGGTGGAGTGTGTGAATAAAGCATTAAATTCCATGATGTTTGAGGAGAAGTTCATTCACAAGGATGAATGAACTTGGGACTGGTGATTAGACCCACTGTTGTTTCCACTGTAGGAGGTGCCCCAGGCCTCCACTGAATTTTTCTTTTCCTTTGAAATGCTGTTTGGCAGAAAACCACGTGTGGTGTTGGACCTACTTACAGAAAACTGTGAGAAAAGTCCAAGCAAAAATAAAAGAAGAGAGGATGTCAGAGGATGACAACAGAGAGGCTAGACTCAAGTAGTTTACACCAGGAGGTAAACTACTTGTGTTTCTCCCATCCTCCAGCTGAAAAGTACTTGCCAAGTAGTAAGGGTCTTTTGTGGTCACACGTGATGGGTGGGTGATGTCAATTATGAGTTAGCACATTCTGCCAGGGGTAGAGCAACAAAAATATACCGCCTGAAAGTGCAGAGGCATGCAGATCCTGTTTCTCTGGTGAGCTTGATGAAAGACAAAGATGGGTTGGGGCCCATTCCCGCCATTCCTTCGTGACGACCATCTCACACAAGCCCAGAGAGCAGATGCTGTTAGGTGGTTCTTGGAGCTGAATGGGTTCATCAAGAACTTTGCAGAGCTAACTAGTCCCCTGACCAACCTCACCCGAAAGTGTGAGTCAGACCTGGTCCATTGACAGAGCAGTGCCAAGGAAGCTTTAAATTCCATTTGACTAGGTAAAATAAACTCTCTGGGGGTAACCATGCTCCATACTCCTAACTTCTCCCTGAGGGCAGGTGGCCGTTTTGTGTTTGCAGGTGAGGGGATTCGACTGAGGTATACATCGGTTGTAAGCTGTCAGAGCGCAAGACTAAATACAGCACAGCAGATAAAGAATGTCTGGCCATTCTGTAGGCAGTTGAAGCCCTCCACTGTTATCTCCTGATATGCTGATGCTATGTTCGGGCAATGTTTTGCTGAATGATGGCTCCATTGCACGAAGGATGCCAACACCCAGATCATCCAACGATATCTAGTTTGACAGCCTTTCAAATTCAAGATGATCCAAAGGCTTGAGGTATAGATGGTTGTGGCTGATTTCCTCTTCTGTGGGCGAAGGAAGTTTAGGCCGGATGGCTCCTCATCCCAGGTTGGGCGATCGGGGTATTTGGTGGCGGGGTGTGGTTTTGGCTCAGCTCCGGGAGGGCTGGAGCAGAGGGTTCTTTGGGCTGGCTGGCACAGCTGTCAGCAATTGTCTCATTATTTATGCAGTAGCTCGCTGGGACCAAGGTGTGTATAGCAATCACTTGGACTAGCAGCCAGAAGAGCTACTAGAGCTGATAAAATTGAGTGGACATGTCACTGTTAAAAAAGCGTTAGAGATAACACTGAATGAATAAAGAAAGCAGCATAGCAAGAACGTTGTGTCTGACTGTGTGTGTTGGGAAACCCACGATGGCAGAGATGTGCTACAGCAGGTGTGTCAAACTCATTTTACATGGCGGGCTACGTGCAACCCACTTTGATCTTAAGCGGTCCGGACGACTGAAACTCCCCATTCTGTAAAGAAGTTACATATTTAACTGTTTTTCTACATAACAGAAATCTGTCAGCACGGCTCTTTGGACTTAAATTGTAAGAAATAAAATTAAAGTAAAAGTTCTGGTAGCTCATTGCTCAGACTTCCAGTTTTGTGTTATTTGTTTTTTTAATTGTTTTTTAATTGTTTTGTTTTTAACTGTAGTCATAAAAAAATGAAATATCTATAGTAGAAATTGAAAACCAAACTTTTCTGTTTTTCACAAAGTTACAGAGGTTTTACTAAAGACATGGCTAAGCATTTTGCAATTTAGCATAATCTGGAATGATTTATGAAAGTTGAAATTTCTGATGTACTCAACAGCAGAAATTAGGCTTTCTTGTTAGAGGTCATTTGGGGAGAAAAAATTGTGGCCGACAACACTGTACACAGCAGTAGACTGGTGCATAATAAGCAAGCAAATAAGGCAGAAAATATAGATTTTTGATGCACTACAGGTATATTTCAAGAAGATATATTGTTATTGTCCAAAAGCTAAATCAAGCAAATAACAAAATTACCATATGGGAGTCATATCCTACAGTTGGTGGAATAGAATCAAGACCTTTAATGGATGCAGGTACAATGTTGTCAAAGGAATAACGGTTTCCAGTGTGGAAAAGCCAAAGGCCTGGAATTCCACTGTTACCAAACCTAGAGCAGAAGAAATCAGACATTCACAGAAGGATGTAAATAATTATGTGCACCACAAAAAAAACATTTTCTGTTGTTATAAATGTCCGAAGCTTCTCCTGCAACAGCATTTGAAGAAAAGGTTCAACAAAGCACACATAAAGCAAGGCACATAACAATGAATGTGAACGTCTTTTTTTGAGTCACTAATTTTAGCTTTACATTTACAACCTGTAATTATTAGCTATCTGCCCCTTATTGTGCTATACATGCACTGTCATTAGCAAGCTCTTACTACATACACATTTATTTACCAGTATTTGTTTTAGCGATTACTGTGTGTGTATGCATCTTGTTACTAAAAAGTTGCATTGTTTGCATTGTTTAGTAAGCATGTTAGGTAGTTAGCAATAAGCGAATTATTTAATTCTGTGGAGTTTGGATATATTTCGATTCTGATCATGGAACAAGTCATTATTTGCGTACATCTAATTCTAAGGTTAAACTGTTGGCTGCAAAGAAATTTATGGTTTAACCTTTTTTACTTACTGGTAGAGGTTTTTAACACTCTGCTCATTACTGGTGACACTGTAGTAATGGCCTTCATTTCGGTAAGTTAGGAAATTTGGAATTTCTCCTCTGCTGAAGCCAACTCTTGCTGGAAGCTCTATCTCAACATTATACGACTCCTAGAAAAATTAAAAACAAAACAAACAAACAAAAAACAGAACAACATAATAACCACGTTCTCAAATAAAATAAAATAAAATAAAATAATTTGTCAAATATTTATCAACGAATACTAACAATAACAGCAGTGGCTATGTGAAGTGATAAAAATAGTGATATAAATACAATGGTTCATTTTGCTCGTGTACATTTTGCCCTACAGCTGTAACAGTGATGACTTAACTCTTGTTTGCTTACCTTAGGCAGTGTGCCAAAGAAGTTCAGACCGCCTTCAGGGTAGAGGAAGAGGACATATGAGTCTGTCTCATCATAACCAATAACAGCCTGGAACGTATTGACCTGTGGAGGCAAAAGCGGATTACAACATGGGCAGCAAGGAAAAATAACCCTAACTCTAACCTGCTTAGCCAGGGTTCCAAGCGATCTGAGCAGGTACTAAAATAATAATAATAATGGATTGCATTTATATAGCGCTTTTCAAGGCACCAAAAGCGCTTTACAATTCCACTATTCATTCACTCTCGCATTCACACACTGGTGGAGGCAAGCTACGGTTGTAGCCACAGCTGCCCTGGGGCAGACTGACAGAAGCGAGGCTGCCATATTGCGCCATCGGCCCCTCTGGCCATCACCAGTAGGCGGTAGGGTAAAGTGTCTTGCCCAAGGACACAACGACTAGGACAGAGAGCCCAGGGATCGAACCGGCGACCTTCCGGTTACAGACGCGCTTCCCAACCCCCTGTTCCACGGTTGCCCGCATGTGACATCATCACACTGCATGCCACCGATTGGCTAGTCAGTGGCGTCATTCCATGAGTCATGAGAGCGTGTCGTTCAGGAAAATCAAAACCACATTTTTGAAACCTAGCAACAAGGCCGAACAACGCCGTGTTCCCCCGAGCAGCAGGTATAATCTTGCCTCGAAGTCCACTTTTATTGTTGGTTTTGTGTTGCATATTGATTACATTGTGGGACGCTCAGACGCGTTGCTATGACGACAACCAGGTCCATCAAGAGGTACTAAATTGTAATGGAAAACCAGTCGATCCATGTCGAACCGATCTGAGTAGCTACTAATGGAAAAGGGGCTTGTATGGCGTCAATCAAACACTTTCCAGGTGGATCAAATCTGGAACATCTAAACAGATATGACAAGGTCCCCAACGCCATTGGCTGACATGCAGCTCCTAACCATGACAAAACCTCCAACGTGTTTACAGATGGTTATAAACGTCACTGTTGTATTCTATTGTATTGTATGCCTGTGAGACTGTTCTATATTTGCAATCTTTCATCGATTGAACTAAATAAATGGAAACAAAAGTTTTTGTGAAAGGCTACTAATAAGAAAGTACCTAAAGTACAGTTTAATTCAGTTCATTGCTTGAGCCTTGTTTTCCCCTTTCCCTTTTTTATGCTTGAACTATTCGCAGGTTAAGTTACTTAACCCAAAAAATAAAAATAAAATAAGAAAGTCTGGCTCACTGGAAGCAAACTACACTACATATTTATGTTTTTCTGATTAACGTAGTGTTGAATCCAGTTTTTACACATCTATAAAATCACCTCCAAAGTGTCCTGCTCAGCTTAACCTCCCTCAGATTATTCATTATTTTTACACTTACTCCTCATGTTTAAACTTCACATCTCTCCTCGCACCTACCCTCTCCTGCTCCCTGTGTAGCCTGCTCTTCTTCTCTCATCTGCTGGGTCCCATGTTTAGACTTCTCACCTTTCACACCCCCCACGCCTTGCGGTCACCAAAACGACTACTTAATCTCATCTCACTTTACACAAACTAAGCTGAATTGAATGAATTGAGTCTGCATGGACTGACGAATGAGGGAATTCCATTTACACGGGAGACTGTGACTTGAAGAACTTATCTCCTACACGTATGGGGGAGGCCAAGCCCACTGCTCAACCACAGTTGAACAAACACAGATTTAGTGAATGAAGGAAACACTGTGAGTGATCCCATGTTGTTTTCCTTTGGGACAAAATCCAATTATCCGTAGACTCACACATAAAAAGAAAGCAACAGATATACACACACCTCATACTCTCAGCCCCCAGCCCAGATGTTGATCTCCACAGCTGTCTTCCTGTGTGTCTGAACATCTTTCAGGATGACTTTACAACATGCAAACCAGAGACCAGCTACAATGTGAGCCAGGGGCCATGGAGGGAACACACACACACACACACACACACACACACACACACACACACACACACACACACACACACACACACACACACACACACACCTACAGATGTTCCTCCACCTATATTAATCTCATGTGAATGCATGTGTGTGTCCCCCACCTTGTTTACATCAACATCTTTAAATGCTCTTGCTGTTTGTGGGAGGGAGAGATTTTGGAGGCTCTGCGCAGTTAGTGAGGAGGGGGGCTTGTGTTTTTCTGCTTTCTGTCTTCAGGGAAGGAGGAGAAGACTTTTGGGGGGGGAATTCTGATACTCCAACTAGATGTCTGTACTATTCTCTCCTGTTTTTGTTGCCGCTTTCTTGGGAGCAGGAGGAGGAGAAATGAAGGACAGAGTGAGAAGCAAAAGGAGCACTAAAATGTAAGGTTAAGTTGAGAAAAGCAAAGGGAAGTTTGTTTGTTTTTTCTCTGTCTACATGTAACATATACCAATCAGCCACAACATTAAAAACAGTGACAGGTAAGGTGAGTAACGCTGATCATGTCTTTACGATAAGGTGAGTGCTAGGAAACCTTGGGCCTGACATCCATGTGGATGTTACTTTGATAGGTACTATCCACTGAAATATTGTTGTAAACTACAACCCTATAAAACCTAGTAACCCCTCAACTCGATGTGATTTACTCCTGAACTATAAGTGTTGCTAATCAGAAAAAAAGGACTGCATCAGCACTGAAAACACAGATAAAAGAAGTTAAAACACACAACTGAAAGTAGCTGAGAGTATTTAATCTTTCCCAAGTGTTCAAGCAAACACCAGCCTGTTCCAGCCTGTAGAGATAGAGTGTGGTGATGGACATGGCGGGGATATAGATGATGATCTCATTTTCACAAGAAATAAATCCATTCATAAAATGCTGAACTCAGGCTACGTCCACACTAATGAAAACGCATCGTTTTCTCTCAGTTTTGGCCTCCCGTCCACACTGAGATGGAGGAAAACACAGCGTTTTGAAAACGCTCTTGAAAACCATACATTTGAAGACGGTGCTTCAAATGCAGTGTGGACAGTGAAAACTGAGACTTTAGAAAACGATGATGCATATTAGTCATATGATGCAGTCATGTGACCAATTAAACTAAGATAGCAGAGGGCATTGTACAGCAGTTGTTTTGTTTACTCTCAATTTTGACAGCCCTATTAAAGATTAATATCAGTTTGTACATGCTTCAGATAGCTTTTCTTCAAATTCTTTAACTCTCACTCGCTTTTGCAACTTTGTACTTTTGTGTTACTCACAGCAGCAACTCCACCTCATTGTTAGTCCATTCAAAAAACTTTTCCTCAACATTTTGCCGCGATGTTTCAAAGAACCGGAAAGTAAATAAACGGCAGACAGAAATGAGGCAGGTTGAATCTCCTTGCATTTCACGCATGCACAGTACTGGAACGTAAGCGTTTTCGGCCGTTACAATGTGGATGCACAACTCTGTGAAAACACCGTTTTCAAATCTATCCAGGCTAGTGTGGACGTAGCCTCAGTCCTCTAAGGCCCTCTGTGCTGGTCCCCATCCCGTCTCTGTCTTTGTACTCATGTGTTTGTCTGTCTCCCCAAGTGTGTAAAGAAGTCTCACAGCTGGAGAACAACAAATTGCAGCCAACACACATCAAAGACGGTTAGACTCGGTAGCTCAGTATGCATGTGAGAGGTCCCCCGCTCCACACACACACACACACACACACACGCATACATATACAACACTCAGACTCCCTACAGGCGTTGTGTCACACCTTTTTAAAGCGTTTCCTCACACTCTTTGCTGCGAGCAGACACGGGCACAGACGTTTAATTGTCTCTGGGACCAACAAATGTTTCTTTTGGGGGCCATGCTGACTGTTTTAAGGTTTAGGTGGTAACATCATCCATCTGCTAGGCCTGTCTGCTTCACAGCAAGTGGTGAGAGAGTCTGAAAACACCTCTAAAGAAAAATACCGGAAGTTTATTTAGAAAGGTGATAAGCACTTACATGAACTTGGCTTTATAGACCTGTGTATAAATCACATTAAAGTCAATTATGTTTTATTATCATGGGACCAGTTCTCTTCAACCGCTGTCGCAAAGTGATTTTTACTGCACTGTAAGGAAACAAGCCTACAATATTCGAGACATACGCCCAACATATCAGGTGATCACGATGGTGGGAAGGAAGAACTCCCCTTTAACATTAAGCAGCCACCTGCAGAACCAGGCTCAGAGAGAGGCGGCTGTTCGCTATGACAAATCGGGACTGAGGAGACAGAGAAGGTAAAAAGAAGAGGAATGAGACCAGGTACAACAAACAGGACAAAACAGAAGAGAAAGAAGACTGAAACCTGTATCAAGTTTTGTTTTCTTCATTATTTTTGTCTCTCAATGGCAGCCTATGAAGTATCGTTTGTTGCATTTTGAGTGGCCCGGTGATATATGTGATTGCATAACAATCTTCCTTCTTTTGGCGTTTTACTTTTAAAGGAATAGAATTAAAATTAAAATACTGATATCACTTTTAAGTTTGCACTCTAAATATGAAGCTAGAACTAGCTTAGCTAGTTAGCTATGATTAGCTTTGCTTAGCATACAGACTTGATACTATAATACTATTTAATAAGCTTTATTCTGTATACACAGATCATGTAAGCAAGAAATATTCCTCATCAGCCCTAATCTAAACAACATTTTACATATACTGTAATATAGATCCAATTATTTACAGCCAAGAAGTTATTTTTGCAAAAGTTTGCTTAGCTGATGCCAAGTAGCAATGAAAAAGAAGCTAAAAGGAGTCAATCCAAACACCTAACTTATTTTCTTACAGCCTGGTACAAAAACTGTTTCCCTATTTCTAAAAACTATCTGATATGATAATATTCATATCACTCACCCTATCAAAATCTATTCATGTTTAATGTTGTTAAACAGCCACTTTAAAATGTCATCGCTTTCAGCATTCAGTTGTACTAAAAATCACTTTAGTGAGTTGCTTCCTCAGTTTTTCCACTAAGTTAACTTTGCTTTCTAGGATATTTCTTGCCAAAATTAGCATGCCATACAGCATTACACTAAACTACGTGTATGACAACATCTCATGCAAATATGGTCATGCATGGTCAAGACTGATTGCCAAACTACAAACTTAGAATTCATGAATCCACAGTGCGCTCTGTAAGCACACTGGCTGTATCCATCTTTTATATACACTCTTTTCTTGACACGACGTTAACAAGGCTTTGAATAAACGACAGCAGCTGCAAACATATATCAAACTGTTGTGTAGAATTAATTTTAGGACTCTCTCAGTTTACTCAACATAGTTTATCTTACTTTGGGCTTGTTTACTATTTACTTATTTATTAGTAGTGTGGTTTACTGCCTTGAGATAGTTGAGTCTACTTTACCTCACATAAATTAAACTGAAGACAGTTTCGTTGATTTTCCGTCTCATCTGGCTTTTAAATAAATGACTCAACACACTGTAGCTGATGTTCTGAATCATGTCACAGATATTTAAAGCTGGAACCCAGTCTGCTTTGCCTGGAACATCCCAGGGAAACGAGTTCGGGATAAATGGACTTCACTTGTTTGTCAGTTGCTGGTGTTTTATCTCGTCGGCCGCACAGCTGCAAGCAGGCAGACTGAGGCAGACAGCAGCTGCAGCCCAGTTGCCAGCCTCACCAGAGTGCTACAAACGGAACTGCCTGCAGCGTGGGAACTGGCACACACATACACACATACTGACTACAGCCCAACACTCCTGTCAGTATTTTACTGTTGTCATATGAAAATCTCTACACTAATTTTATTTTTTTGTGACTTTTTTTTTTTTTCTGTCCAGCTTTGGGGCTTTTGAAAGCTTTTCAAAAGCTTTTTTTAAAATCAAGAGCAAATGGTGGTTAACCATAGCTGATTTTCTTAGATCCTCAAAGGTTTGCGAACATGAATCTATTACGTAACTACAAACCAGACAGCTATGAATGTGTACTTATAATTACTAAAGCGATGTCCCAAGTCATCATGAGTCATTTTTTGGACATCACAGAGCAGTACACTAAGGCAAACTCATTTTTTCCCCTACTTTTTGTCCACTAATAAGCAGAATCTTTCTCAGGGCGTAAAAGCAGAGTAACATCTTCTAAAACTTGAAGTTCAGTCAGTCTGCTTTGGACCGGGATGAACATATTTCAGGGGGATGCCTCCTGTGTCACTGCAAGGAGCCACCAGAAATAACAAATAACACCGATGGCAACAGCACTTCCTATTGTGGTACAGTAACAAGACAGTTCAGCTGGCAATACCTTTCTTTTTCCACATATAGCAAATGCAGAGGACAGATTTATAAAACCAGAAAACATGCAAAGATATATTCTAAGATCAAATCTTCTTCATGTTTCCTCTTGAAAACCCAGGACGATTGCTAAGAAATGACTGTGTTGTCACTTTGAAAGACAGTCATGTTACATATGGCATCACGCACTATCTGAGTTGATCTACATAATGCTTGTGAACTACGTCTCGAACTGAAGCTGAGTAAAACCATATATAACTATACAAAATGATGGATGGCACCTATTGGTTTGTAAGTCCAGCTGTTGAGCATTATTGCCATCCTCCGTATGGGTGAGAGACGGATCTAGCTTAGAAACAGAGGGACACTGGACAATCACATCATCATAAATTCATCAGGTAATGAGATAATAGGTCAAGGGAGCCGAGAATCATTTTGCTATTGACTTCTATTATACACCTAGATTTTGTTTTTACGACCAAATGATTCCCCTCATGCCAATCATTAGCAAGAGCACAGGTTTAAGGCACTCCAAAATCTGTGAAAAACAGAATCAATTTTTTAATATTTTGCAATATATTAAGTACTGTAATAATATATAAATTAAGATTTATCACCTTTTGTTAACCATAAATTATGTCTTCAAAGTTAAACTTTGTCAGTATCTATCTTATATAACAAGATAAAGTTACCTCACTTATTTTTTGCTGCAAATTCAGATTGACAAGCATACCAACGCTGTCAATAAACCTGGCCAAATTTTGCCATAGGATGGAGTCAGTCTGCAGACAGTCTGCAATTGAATGGGGTCAGGTTCTCAATTATGTGCAATCTGTTTCTGATAATCCAGCAATTAACAGGGATAAATCATTGAAAATGACATATCTGTAGCTGTTTACGTAGACAGAAATTCACATTTAACTATTACATTTGCTGTCAGCAAACCACCTGTTCTGTAGGAATATAACCAGAATACAACCAGCGGGCAGCCAGCTGAGTCGAGTCCACTCAAGTCAACTCAAGACCACTTGAGTCGAGTGACAAAGACCTAAGCGTGATGGCAACATGTTGGTAATCTGTCTGCATTTATACATTAAGCAGGAACTCCAGCAACACTTGAGGGAAGATGAACAACTTTAATAAATGACCAACGCCTTTCGGCTTGTGGCCTTCATCAGGGTCATAGTAAAACATTGTAAAAAATTGCTTAAATACAAGACAGGAAACAGAAAAAAATTTCAAATTAACCAGTCAAAACTTCATAGATAGGTCAGCTGACATATAATAGGTAGGTATTGGTTAATTGGCTAAGTCACGCCCAAGTAAATACCGGACTAGATCATTACTGATGAGGAGGAGGGGGGGGTGACATAACCCCCATATGTCTGAAAATAACACATGCATGAAATGCATAAGGAGGATGCTATAAATATACACACAGGTTTAAAAAAAAAAAAAAAAGGGGGGAGGTCTTTAATGGTAAAAGCACGTTTGAATTTGAAAACAAGATTACATCATCACATAGGAACACATTTGTTAAAAGATCCTTATTTATGTCTCTAAAGTGTAAAATCTCTAAAATTTAGACTTAAATTGTAGACTTAAGATGAGATGTCTAAAACGTTACTTCTTCTTTGGCTAAAATAATAAGATTAATTGAATAAACATTACTCATGTGAGAGTAATTTAACTGATAAAAAAAAAGGAGGTATAGTTCATAAAAACTCATTGATCCTCTCCATGCACCTTGGAAGCAGGTGAAGTTGTGCCAGAAAATTTTTGCTGCATTTATACATTAGACAGAAGTTATGTGCAAAACTTTGACTCTCTCTGAGAGTAATTGCAGTCTGTCCAAAGACTGTTGTCCTATTTTCAATCGCATGACCGGGCACTTAGCTTGCTCTGAATTAGAGTGTGTCCAGTGTCGAATGTTTGTTGTTTTTTTGTTTTTTTTTAATATAGACGATTTAATGTAAGTTTGCTTGGCTAACGTTATCTCAGGATGGTGGTGCATGAGATGAGCCCCTTTGCTCGTAGTATTCCCAGAGTTTTTTAAATGTATTTGATAAAATATTGATATTTGGTGTTCCTATATTGATATAATACCCCCAAGCAAAGTATTGCAATACTATACGGTATCACAACATTTTCCCCACCCCTACAATATATTAATATTAAACATAAATAGAGACATCTGACAGATGAACTGATAAACCTGCGGTTTGGCTCCACTTATCACCTCAGAGAGAATGCTCACTTCAAGGGACACACAGGCGTTTCTGATTGTTTACCTTTATGCTATGAAACATGCCTGTTCTGATGGGAGTCGTGCTTCTAGGTTGACAATGGCCAGTAGGACACAAGGAACTGAAGTTATCAAGTTTTGCTTTGATGAACAAGCAAGTTATAACATGCAATTAGTTAGCTTGTGAATCTGTAGCTGTTGTAACTTGCAGAGCCTGGCTAGCTGTTTACCTTTCATCTGGCCTCTGCGTTAAGCTAAGATAGTCATCTTTTTTATCTAATTCGTGACAAGACAGTGAGTATGTGTGAAATGTCAACCTGCTCCTTTAACATCAAGATAACTCTAGTGCTTCTTTGGATGACATATTTTTCCAACTTAGGGCTGCTTAGTGTTACTGATAATCGCTCAAAGTAAAGTCAACACTTCTTAAAAGATCTAAACACTGAAAGCAGTCTTTAGCGAAATGACTGCGGTAATTAGCTAACAGAGCTTCCTGCTAGTTGATGTATGGGTGTGTATTTTAAGTCAAGTAATTTCTGTCCAATTTTGATAATAGCATCTCTAAGGCTAATTTCATCAAAAACACAGCTCAGCTTATTAGAAGTGTGAGCCTTCACTCTTTCGCTTTAATTCTCTCTGTCTTCTGTTTTCCTGTTATTTCATCTCCACAGCCGACGTCCAGACGCCACACATTCTGCCCCCTCCCCCTGAAACAGCATCCCAACACCCCCCAGTACCCACCCCAACAATCACACACTTCAGGTCACACACAAACCAATCTGCCCTCAACACACCCCACCCAGCACCTCTGGCTAATCACTTCAAAGGAAGATGCTATCAGTCTAAAGAGAGACCCACTCAAGCAAATCAGAGAGCGCTCCAATCTGATGAGCAGCACGGAGCGCTTAAATAGCAAAACACGTCACTTCTTGTACTTTAAGAGGTACGCTCCATCCTCTAATTAGCATGTTGTCAAGAACTGAGCTAAGACAAAATTCCAATTTTGGGGCTCAGAGAAAAAGCCCTTGTCCACTTGGGGGCTTGTAAATCCCGATCAGCTCCAGAGAAAGCTGTTAAGAGGCTTAATGTTGCAGTACCCATTAGACTACTCTATGATAATTTTTTAAACATTCAAGGAGGAAGAAACAAGCCTAAAAGAAAGCAGACTGTGAGAGCAACAAAAAGAACAAACAGAGACGAGGAGGGCTGACAGAAAGAAAGATCCCCTGGTGTTTTTCCTTAAATCTACCACTCCCTTTATTCCTCTTCACCCCAAATTCTGCACACCAAGAACATCAAGGCGCTGTTTGTTTGATCAATAGTAGGCCTGGCTTTACTTGGAGTCTCTCCCAAAGTTGGACTGTAACAAAGCAACTAATGCTTCTCCTGTTAACTCTTCTTAATACAGCTCTTTAAGTTCTGAATCATTTGCTTGGACAAGATTTTAGAAAGTATTGATATTGACATTAATATGAAAGAAAACAGATACAAATGTCTGACGGATACACCATAATTTAAACCCTGCTAGTGTCACTACACTTTGTTACACTTTAAAAGACATGAGCATGTAGGTGACAGGAAAGGTCTCATGCAAGGGTCACTGCTGAGCTGCATTATGACATTAAGACTGCACTGCTTCTGCACCCACACGAGAGGCAGGAATTCTTAGACTCCACTGATTTGATATTGACCATTCCTGAGAATCATCATGCTTTAGTGATAGCTGTCATTACGGTCGTGGTTACACAGCAAACAGGAACTATCAGCGACCAATACTTTAAATGGCAAATACAGCATTTAAAAAATGGCACAATTATCCTATATTACACAAAACGGAAAGACAAAAAAGGATTTAAAGAGTGAAACACGAGGAAAACCATTAGTGGCGGAGGGGAACAATGGTCAATACATGTTTGTGTCTACTGGTGTGTGAACTGGAGAGGATAAAGAGGGCGGGGGACACTTTGATGACTCTTAAAGATGATCTTTGACCCTTTAAAAAGGTTAAGAGGCAAATTTGGGGAAGAGGGATTACAAATAATCTCCCCCACCTTAGGGTGATTACAAGTCATGCACAACAGCCAGGAATTTGGGATTAAGTGTCACACAAGAACCAAAACATACTAGTGTGGGGTATGTGGGCTGTTTACATGATGATAAAACAGAACTCCTCCACACAGGGAGGCCCTGGAGCTACTGGTGTCTCTTCCTCAAAACATCTTACCTTGTTTGGAGGGCTAGGGGGTCGAGTTTGTTCTTCGTATGCCGGGACATTTTCCCACGTTGCCACTACAGCGTGTGTGGGTGTGAACTTTGCATCTGGGAACCCCCGGTGTACTTCCTAGGTGAGGAGATGAATGAACGAATGAGGGAGGAAGGGAAAGGACGACACATGAAATAAGGGAATGAAAGACAAACACTGAGCTGATGGATTGAGACAAACCAAATCTGTAGTTAATTAAAGTTCAACAGGTATTTTTTTCTCTAGTGTTTTATAGCATCTTATGAGTTTTCAACACTAAAACTGTAATCATTACACACCTGTGCGACTCTGTTGAGCACACTGGGTGTTTCAGTCACCCTGTAGTAAATCTGTCCTCGCCCTCCGCTTGTGTCAATGTCAGCTAGGAATGGAGCCACCACAGGGAAGTCTGTGGGGAATCCGTCATCAACGTATTGCTTCTCCATTGGCAAGTCCTGGGCTGATATGATGCCATTGGTGGCCACCTAAAGGGAGGGAAAGCTTTAGTTTGGAATATTTGGAATACTATCACGAACCCAACAAACTTCCTAATGAACCCATTCGCCCTTGTAAACCACTAGAACCCCTTCATGGACTCCAGGAACCACATAATGAACCCCTATTCTCCTCAAAAACCACTGGAACAACCTCGGGGTGCCCTCCCAAATTTTTCTGATCAAGATTTAGAAAAGTCCTGACCACATGCAGCCACAGCTGTACTCAAGCAATTCAATATTTCCATTTGATGCTATTTCACAACATTTTAGAAGGAGATTTTTACAAGGCTGTAGATAGATCCCCGTGAGTCAAAAGATCAGTTTTTTTCTACTCTTGGCTCTGTATGACATCAGTCAGAGGGACTATCCCTAATATGGTCATTGAGAGCCCAAACCTTTGACTGTGAGCACAGAAGCCCCATAATGAGCATTCTCACATGTGACAGTACTATTCAGTGCAATGTTGCTACCACTTAAACCTATCTATCTATCTATCTATCTATCTATCTATCTATCTATCTATCTATCTATCTATCTTTGATTCTCCTTGGATAGCTTGCATGAGTCACAGTTCAACATAATCTCTATTTATCACATACCAGCCCATGGTGTTGTAGAAGTGCATTGCTGAGACTTAGTTCAAGTTTTAAGTGAGGATAATAACAGTTTACCACTTTCTTTGGATCTAAAAAACGTTGTTGATCTCAAACAAGAACAATACAACATCATTTATTTCTTGGTTATATTTTGAGTTATTTTCCCAGATCTGCAAGCTATCAAATAATAGTCAGTTAGAAAATAGTTAAGTAGAAGCTTTAAGTGGCTTTTTTCCTTTGAACCCATTGGTTCACTCCTACTTTGCAGCATGGCTACTTTGCAGGCTCTGACAGGAGGCACTCTGGGCAATAATTACTTTTACTTTTAAAGCATTAAGTACATTTGACTGAGCAACACTTTTACTTATACTGGATGCTCCTACAGCAGTTATGGAAAAAGAAAAAGAGTTAATTCATTTGCATCTGTTGACATCTGCTGAATATAAAAGTGAAGTTGCTGAAAGATTTGGATTTAAATATTAGGAGCGCAGTTTGTTGAAATCCTATGCAAACATTGGTCCTTCATGAAAAAAAGAGTACACATGATAATAAACCCAATGTCCTCTGTTGTCAATGTCTTTTTTTTATTCAGCCGTGAATGAATCGCTCCATTGAGCAGAGGGGAAACAGCAGCACAACTCTCCTGCGCAGATTATTCAACAGCTGCAAATATCACCTGAGACACGTGAAGCGGGAACTTCAGCGAATCTTTTTAGGCGCTCACAAAATAGACAACCTCGACTGAGTGCAAATGAATAGTAATGAAGTCGTACTTACATATAGCTGGGAGAAAGTGGAGTTGTAGAAGTACAAGGGTCTGGGAAGGGACAGCACTTTGGACGTCTCATCGTCGCCCTCTCTCAACACCGAATCTCCATTTAAATTGCCGTAAGGAAACATGTCAGCCCTCTGGATGGCAGTAACCATAGTGCAGCTGCAGCACAGCAACACGCACGCGGCCAGCATCGCCCATCTCTCCATTGCACAGCCTGAGTGATCGAGCAGCGCTATGAGAGGGAGCAGCAGGAGAGAAGCACAGCTGGACTCAGAAAGAGATCTTTACTCACTCCTCCTCTCCACCGAGCCCCCGCAAACTCCACGGGGAGGGAAGGAGGAGTTTATGCCCACTGTGATTGGTCAAAGGCGGGGTGAGTGACAGCAGGCCGGGGCTGGAGGTAACATCTGGCTCGTATTAAAGAAAAGACAAATAGAGCATTTTTAATCCGGATGTAACTCTATCTGTTTCACAACACTGAAAAGACATGTGGTGTCATTTAAAAAAACAAACAAAGTGAGAAACATGTTTTCTTAAATAGTTTGTAGGTTTAATTTGAGGTTTTCGAGGAGGACACATTAAGTGAGGGGATCTGGAGGACTTCCCTGGGAAACTTTTAACTTACTTCCTGAATTCTTGTAAAGTTTTCTTCACAAATATGTGCCTTTTCTGCATTTATTCGTAATGGAAATATCTTTATGTAAAGGAAAACATAAAATTCCGACACAACAGGTATGTTAGGTTCACACTTCTATATACTGTATATAGATCGTTTTTTCTTCGTTTTTTTCTTTGTCTGTTTTTTTGGAAGCCACATTTGAATGAGATGAGATATTTAGATGGAATAATAAGGAGTTAGCACTCTTGGTTTTGCACCCTTTGTTTCTAAGCATATACCTGTATGATCACCTGACAATCCACATCTGCTTCTTGGATGGGCTGTACGATTAGGCAAAATGCTAAAAACAAGGAAATAAATAAAGCTTATAGTGCTACGTCCAGTTGTCTGAGGTACAGACAACATGAATGGCAATGGTAGTGATGGTAATCTTTATCAGTAGGACCAGCTGTAAAACTTGTGGAAATACAGCAATAAGTCTGAAATTTTATGCACTCTATCACATTTTTGGAAAAGCCGTCCAATGGGCTAGACTAGAGTCTTTGCGGGCCAACTTTGGACTCCCAAACCTTACGTTTGACACCTCTGCCTTAGAGGGTGTCACTTAAAATCAAAAAATAAAATTATTACGAACTTTTCTTAGCTGACTAAGTAAGAAAAAGTAGTACGGTTATAACATAAACAATTCTTTCGTGCTTTTTATGGGGTGTACAAATTCAGACACACACTTACAGACAATTTACACCACGTCCAATGTATGAGCATTTCAGAGACTACTTACTGAAAACCCAGAACCATGCAAGAAGCCTTAAAAACTCAATCTTGTGTGCCACCTGGTGTCTGCAAAGGCATACTGCAGCATATGCACCATGCCCCAGCTAAATTGAGTTTGAAAACAGTCATTTACAGTTTTCAGCAATTGCTAAGAAACGTTTTTTGAATCCATCCATTTAGGACTGGACAGGCTGGGCAGGTCACAGCCCATTGTTTCTCTTGAAAGTTTCCACCCTGCATTTACAAAAACACTCACAAACACATCAAAACAGCTGTGTTTTGATGTGCTTCAAACCACACCGTTTTATCTGATCATGCATGCAATCAAATGATGAAAATACTGGGCATTCAGAGCACACCACATCAAAAAAATTGAAAACAACTGGTGCAGGAACTGGAACTTGGACCTTTAATCTCAAGTGGTTGTTTCACAATATTACAATGATTACCAAAATATAAAGCAGACATGTCTCGCATATTGTTTCTACATTTTAGTGTTGAATTTAAGTCTCTCTCTGTTTTTGTGGGTTCTGGCTTCTATTGCTTCAACTTTTGGCATCTGTGGTCAATGTTCTGCATCGAATTATTGTGCAAATTGCGCTTCAGTGAGTGAGAGTGTGTTTAGTTTGTGGTGTATGGTGTACTTGGGGAACTCCTTCCAGATCTGGACAATCTGAGGGGCAACCTGGCAGCATCAGATGGACCGAGACATAATATCCCAGAGGTGTTCTATTGGATTTAGTTCAGACAAGCTTGGGAACCAGTAAGTAGTATCAGTTCCTAGATCAGTTCCAGATCCTTCAAGAACTGCCTGCATACTCTGGGCAATGCCGTGCACCAGAAGGAACCCAGGACCCACTGCACCAGGTCTGACAGTGGGTCCAAGGATTTTAAACCCTTTACCTCATGACAGTCAGGGTGCCATTGCCTAGCCGGAAAAGGTCTGCACATCCCTTCACCACCAAACTTGTCAAGCTGAATGTAACAGCAGCAAAATGTTTTCCACAAGTTCTGCAGACTCTTTCATATCTGTCACATGTATTCATGGTTGGAATGTGTTCTCATCTGCAAAAAGCACAGAGCACCAGGCGCCAGTCAGCTCTGCTATTCTATGGCAAATGACAACTGAGCTCCATGGTGCCAGGCAGTGAACACGGGTCCCACTACAGGATATCAGACCCTCAGGCCACCATCATGAAACCTGTCTCTAATTGTTTGGAGAAAGACATTCATGCCAGTGGCCTGCTGGAGGTCATTTTGCAGCGCTGGCAGTTCCACAAAGGAGCAGATACTGGTCCTGCTGATTAGTAACTGGGTAGCATCTGGGGTAACTTTCTGTCTCCTGGAATCTCCTCCATGCATTGACACCGTGCTAGGAGACACACCAAGCCATCTGGAATTGGATTGCCAGTTCAACCTCTGTAGGGTCCAGGTATGGCTTCATGTTACCATTAGTGACACAGAACCTGGCCAAATGCAAAACAAGTGAAAAACAGTCAGATAAAAGACTACGAGGGGAAAAGATTCTCTAGTCTAGCTCCTCTACTGCCCCTGTTGTTAATTTCACCAAATCAGCTGAAACTGACTAACAACCCCATCTGCTACCTAACTAACCAAGATCCCAGGAGTTTAACTGACTTGATGCTATACTCTGATTAAAAAGTGTTCCTTTCATTTTTGTGAGCGGTGTATTATTGTACACAGCCTATGCTTTATTTCCATAGTTGTAGTACAGATGGTCCATATGCTTTGTTCTGTTCAGTGATGGGTAGATTTTCATTTTTGATTTTTTGATTTTTTGTAAAGTGTACTACTTTGTTTACCCAAATAAATGGTCTTTTTTTTTTTTGTTTGAATCTGCTTATTTGTTCTGCCCTTGGGTTCTCTGCAGATAATTCATGCCAGTAGTAGAATGCAAAACCCTGAAATCAGCATCTGACAAAAGCAGAGGTTACGTCTCCCATGGAGAAATATTCACTTTGTGATTCTGACGGTACCGAACATTTTGACCACTCTGGTTTAGACACTGTTAAAGGTATCCATAGTATCCAATTATCTGTAGTATTTTGCTGCATGTATGAATTGTTTTGGGAAATGTATCTTAGGCACCAATCAATCAAAGATTCAAGGGGAAAAACAATTTAATAATAAGATATTTTTTTGCGATCCCACCAGTGTGATTTACCATCCCTTTTCTCACTCTCCCCCATCACCCTGTTGTGTGCTGATGTGTGTGAGTGACAGGCTTACTGTTCCTGTGAGACACGGCCTCCAAGCTGCACTGCTGGAGCATGAGCTGAAATAACTGGCATATCTGCTCTGCGTTACCTCATCAACAGCTAGCATACAGACTTGTAGTGTCATGCTAAATTACTCTTTGTACTTACCAGTTTCTCTTCTCCCCTTTCTTAGAATTGTCTTGGTGTCCCAGCTATAGCCTCTCGGCTCTCTCTCTCTCTCTCTGGAACTCCTCATGTGGACACAAACCACTCCACTTTAAAGACCATCATTTACATACTTTAAAGTCATTGTTAACAATAAATGGTAAAATGGTAAATGGTCTGTATTTGTATAGCGCTTTACTTGGTCCTAAGTACCCCAAAGTGCTTTACACTATACACAATCATCCACCCATTCACACACACATTCACACACTCACACACTGGTGATAGCAAGCTACAGTGTAGCCACAGCCACCCTGGGGCGCACTGACAGAGGCGAGGCTGCCGGACACTGGCGCCACCGGGCCCTCTGACCACCACCAGTGGGCAACGGGTGAAGTGTCTTGCCCAAGGACACAACGACCGAGACTGTCTGAGCCGGGGCTCGAACCGGCAACCTTCTTAAAACAGTGTAACAACCAGATGATAATATTTACAAATCAGTAATAACATATAGCCTGTTACTTTGTATGATATTAGTCAGGTTTGTGTAATTTAGCATACCTCAGACTTTTCCCTTCTTAAAGAATGGCCTTGTGACAGCCAGTCTTCCACTGAGACTGACATAAGGATCAGGTCCTGGGTCAGATTTTTGCTGAATAATTTCCTGTTTATTAATAACATGACTTTCAGACTGTTTGTCCTTTTTAGGTCTGCCACTTCTTGTTTTGTCTCCACTTGTCCACTTTTCATTTCAAAAACCCTGAAAATGCCCCTGTCCAACAGCCAAGGGAAGTTCATACAGGTAGATTCTTGACATTGAGGTTACTGTGTGCAGAACTGATTGCCAAAAAATGAATACTTTCTCCTTTAAGTTAAACGAGACCTAAAAACAACCGCAAACGTGTTGTGAAGTGATGGGACACAAGTGAGGAGTATTTCCTACTGTACATACCTGTATCAGCGAGCTTTTCTTCAGACAGGAAATCCGAGCTTGCACTTACACACAGAAACCTGTAGGTGGAGACAAAGACAAAGCAGAGAGATTAAATTCCACACAGTGTGGGTCGTCTATTCTGTGTGATTTTGCTGTCTGATTTGTGGTTTACTTTGCACACACAAAACCACACACACACACACACACACAGAGAGAGATATTTTAAACCGTCTGTCTATCATGTAATAAAGGAAGACCCACATGCAATCATATCCCATATTTATAATTGGACGACCGTGTGCCATAAAATAAATACACATATATAACAAAGTGCATTTCCCATAGTGTGATTGGAAGGTTTGATGTGTTCATCTTCAGTTTTGCTTTTCACTGTTTCAGTGTGTAATTACAGGATGTCAGTTCTTTATGCTTCAGCTGTGAAAGTCAATATTCACTAAAAAAAGAAAAAAGAAAAACAAATCGATGAACTCATCAATGATTCAAACACAGACCATTAGCAGGCTACAGCAAAGTACACACATACAGTCGTATCCTGTTGACAGCAGTGGGGCTTGTGTGTGTTTGTGCAGAAAAGAAATCACGAGAGACTAACAATTTGTACAGCAGCTGTCAGCACTTTGACTGATGCCAAACTCCCAACAAAGGCTGTTTACCAGAGCAGCAGGACATAGACTTTGTGGATCAAGACCTTGATCAATAATTGAAATGGTTCTAAATAAAGAGCAAAGACAGACAACAATGATTGCTATTTATAAATCCTTTGCTTGGATCAATATCCACTCACGGGTGGGGCTGTTACTTGAAAAATCTGGATTTGTAGGTTTTGTATCTATAAGCTGAAAATTGTGATTGAGTCTTTTAATTTGTAATGGTTAGATGATCAAAGAAAGCATGAAATCAACTGTAAATTTAAGGGCAAAAAGTAGAAGGACGGGGAAATGACAAGAAAAAGGACATAATGGAAAAGGTGCTGACAGAGGAAAGTTAGGAAAAAGAAAGGAAAGGAAACAAAATGGGAGCAGACAAGCTGTACGGGATGTGAAAGGTATTACAGGAAATAAAAGGGGAAGCTACAAGATCTACAATATGAAAGAGAGCGAGAGATAGAAAGAGTTTTTAAAAAAGGAAGAAAGACCAGGCAGGAAGGAAGGGTGTGTAAAATTTCTGTGTGTGAGCTGTGAAAACTGTAAATAACATTTAGAATTTGAGGTGTTGGGCAGGAGATTATATGTGATACAATTCTGTGGTTGCACGTGTGCTTTAGACATTATGAGACTTTAGCTGATTACAAGACTTTTCAAACCAGAGGAGACGAATTGTAAAAAAAAAAAAAAAGAAAGAAAGAAAAAGAAAAAAGGTCACTCACTGACCTGAAATCCCCATTGAGCTTAATCTTACAATGTCCAATGATGGCAACATGTTCCAATAAAGGCACATTATTGGATCTTGTTTGGCATTTATTCTGTTTTCTTCTTCTACCTGTTTTATCAAGTGATGTATTGGTATTGGCATGGAATTTTTCTACAGTTTTTTTGTTTGGTTTGTTTGGTTTTTTTATACTGATTCATACGGGACAAACACTTTTATTCATCTTCTTGGGAAACTCACCTCAAATGTACATTAATTTGAAGAAAAAAAACAAACCCCAAAAGAATGCACAAACCCTACATATGGGAAAACAGACATCTTTCTTTGAATGTCCTAATTGTACATTCGAGATAAAAGCAGGACACAGACAGACACACACACACACACACACACACACACACACACATGTCATTTTATCAGACAGGAAACAGTCCATGCTATAACTTTTGTTTCTGTTTTTAGTGTTGGAAACTCACCATGAATAATAATGCCATGTACATGTGAGGGTGTTTTTAGTTGTTTAATGAAATATTGCTTTAGGGACTTCAGAAAGAAAGGGAGCAGATTACATTTTTATATAATTACTTCACATTAGTGCTACAGCTGTTTGTTTAAAATTTTTTTTTACAATAGTACCCCCAAAATAGCTGCTTGTCGCATTTAAAAGTCTTGTGTACAATCTGGAGAGTGGCCTTGTTTCTAAAAACATTGTAAGCCAGTTGAAGGCTAGTGTGAAACCCCTTCTTCATTAAATAACCTATTTGTT
Source organism: Perissodus microlepis (assembly GCF_051167445.1). NCBI lineage: Eukaryota > Metazoa > Chordata > Actinopteri > Cichliformes > Cichlidae > Perissodus > Perissodus microlepis. The sequence continues at coordinate 12,911,332 of NC_140482.1, read as the reverse complement.
AGTATAATGCAGCATTTCCAAAAATAAAGACATATAATGTTACAAACAATGTAGATAATTCGCTTCTGTGGTACTTTCTTTAACTTAGGAGTGATCGGTTGTCATTCTTACCAAAGTGAAGCTACATTACTTGTTTAAACAGGGAAGTATCATCCCCGTCATGTGACTGCAGTCTGACAGACAAACTGAACAAAGACTGTTCTGCAGCTGAACTCACAGTGAGCGCTATTTAGCAGTATTTTAAGGTAAGGCTTGCACGGGCACGCATTCACTGCGTGGGTGGACCTTTTGGGTGTGACGTCACCGCACGATTCCCTTTACCCGGGTCCACTCATGCCTGACTCTCACAGCAGCGCGCGCCTCGCTCTCGCACCAACTTACCTTGAATCCAGAGCGGCGCCGTAAGTGAAAGAAGCGGGAATATACGGTGGGTATTTTCTTGTGTTTTTACCTGCATTGCGACTCGACTGGGACATTGATAAACGACAAACTTCTACACTAGTGAAAGAAAGTCAAAAAGCAGGTGAGAACTTAATTTTTTTGGATGTGTGTTGCTTCTGTGAGGGACAGTCGCGTTGTTTCCTTGAGTGTGAATGATGTAACTGAAAGCCTTCGTCACATGCTTCAAACATCATTTTTACCAATTAAATAAATACTTTGAAACCAGACAGCAAACCGCCGTGTCTTGTTTACAAGAAGTCATTGATATTAAATTAAACGGAAGCCGGCTTGTTTGTTTTCATTAAAGCGTGTTAATTAATAAAGTCACATTTTTCCAGAATTTTCGCAACGTTTTAAAATAGCTGTCAAAAACTGACTTCATGAAAAATCTGCAAAGAACTTCATCCAAGAACCAAAACCTGGACACATCTTTCAGACTCCCGACGTTGTTTTTGTAGCTCTTTAAACAGTTCAGGAGCATCTGAAACTCAAAGTAGCAGCGGGCGTAATCAGTCACAGCAAGTGAGCCTGTTACACATCCAGTGGAAGTGAAGGCAATCACACCCACAGAAAGTCATGCAAACGGCGCAAATGTGCAATATTAGTATGCAGACGTAGACTTTGAAAAATCAGCACAGCTGTTGTAAAAGTAACTGTGTGAAACCTTGAGATACACTTTCTGATTTTCTGCCTGTCAGCTGATATCTCTTAACTGCTGAGGAAAAAGAGGAACAACTTTGGGTTTCACAATTCCAAAAGATATACTAGTGGAATTTTTGCAAATGTAAAAAATGAGAAATGGGGGGGGGGAGAAAATCTTCCTTTGCGCACAGCATGCGTGCGGTCAATAAGGTCAGACAAAGTCATACAAACATCAAGTGTGCGCCATGTGTTATCAGCGTTATTGGCTTCAGTCAAAATGGTGTGAATTTAAATGACACCAGTAAACATTCTTGGCAGCCAACACTGGGTTTTCTTGGACCAGTGAGCGGAAGTTAAACAAATGAAAGTCATTTTGAAACTGCTGGAACTTAGCGCTTAGAGCATTCCCTAAAGCTGAGTCAGAATTCAATTTGCTTTGCAGTGAAGATCATGTGTTGAGGTTCATGTTCCCTCATCATGTCAAAATGAACATTAAAACCAACAGTTTTCATGCAGTTGTCGAGTGGTTTAGTACAGGAAAACATGATTTCTTTTTTCTTGTCTTATTAAGCCACAACTGTGACACAGAGTTTGAGGCACCTGCTGGAGCTGCATGCATTACTTCTGTTAGTTCAGTATATTTTATGATATTGCTCCGTTGTTAAAGCCAGTATTTTATCATTTACATTACACCCATAAATCAACAAATCTTTGTATTAAAAGTCCTGGATAAGAGATTTGTAGGCCTCTAGTTTTTCCTTTGCATAGACTTGAGTTTGTCTTCAACTGCCAGCAGTTCGGTTTCACCCACAAAACACATGAGCAACTGCAAACATGAAAGATGACTATGACTGGGTGTAGTTGAGTTATGTAGCATGTTTGTTTTTCTCTGGAGGGGAATCTATCATGCTCTTTCATTTTATTTGTCATCATACACTATTATATCATTGACCTGACTTTAGCTTTTATGATGTCACATGGACACACATGGACATCCCAAAGATTCTGAGTGGTGTGAAGGTCCGGAGTCAGTGGTGGCCACAGTATGTGAAAATGATGTCTTGTGCCCCCCGAACTACTCTTTCACAATTTAAAAGGATAGTATGTAGCTTTCGGGATATAGCCGCACAATCAGGGAAGAAAGAAATGAATTCATGGAAAAATCATTAAGCATATTTAGGTAATCATCTGACCTATTTTTTTTTTCTGGGCGCATGAAGTAACCTCAGATCATAACACTGCCTCCACAGGTTTGTAAAATAAGCACTATGCATGATGGGCTCATGATATGCCTCATTTCTTACCCTGATGTTCCGATTACCCTGGAACAGGGTAAAACTGGGCTCATTAGACCATGTGACTTTTTTTCTACTGGTGTAGAGACCAATATTTACACTCCCTATCAAATTGAAGCCTTTCTTCTGGTTAGCTTCACTGATAAGCGGTCTTTTAAGGGCTACATAGCTCTGGAAACCCAATCTCTTGAGTTCTTTACATAATATGTGTATGAAAGTGCCTTTCTTGCAATGTATTACACTTGCATTACACATTCCTCTTTACTCGACTTAAAAGAATGCACTATGGAATGAAATTAGATGCCGGAGAAAGTAATTTGACTGCTTGGCATATTACTTTCTCGTTACTCTGTAAAACATAATTACATTTTACTTATAAACACAAAGCCAAACAAAGATGAAAACCAGCCTAAACATTAAAGTAGAATCGCCACAGTAATTCTGTTTTAGAACAAAGAACAGGTAGAAATGGAGGCTGCAGGCTGATGGCCCATCACTGTGGAAATTCGGGGCCTGGTTACTGTGCTGGAGTCATCATGGACTCGGCTTTATCATCACTCTGGGTTCTTGGCTAGATTTGTGTTTGCATGCTGTCTGTGCAGGTGCTTGCAAAGAGCTGAAGTTGTGTTAGCCTTATAATGCAGTTGGTACAGTAATTTACTTTACTGCATTATAGAAAACTCTAATATGATTACAGTCAATCGTTACTTTGTAATCATGTTACTTTGTAATCACGTTACTTTGTAACTTTGTAACATGTTACATACAACAGTGTATCTTTATTTAGTTATTTTAATCTAACTGAATTTGTTACTCAAAGCTTATGGTTGAGCACCATCTTTCCAGGTCTTAATAATTTGTTGCAATGTTCATACTTCTTAGCAGTTTCAGCAGTTTCCTTGAATATCATAAAATATATAAGTCTAGGTGGTAATTTATTATATTTTATTTTATTGGACCAGACTGTATATACTGTCACCGTGGCATTGGCTCATACTAAACATGGTTGGTTCTTTGTACTTTTGTATGCTGATGAGGGCCACGGTGGTACAGTGAAAGAAAGGCAATGTGGAGTCTAGTTCTTTCCGTTTTCTTAAAAGTAAATAATACATACTGATAGTGTGATAATAATTCCCATATTCAATTTTGCTAGTGTTATTTGGAACTCTGTTAAAAGTACTTATATCAATTGAGTTGTATTTTGTTAAGACATTTTTCACCAATCATTTTGATCAAGCTAATAATAGTGAAAAAAAATTTTGTTGTCAAGACTAAGTCTCACAGATCTCTTTTCCTCCTTTTGGTTTAACAGGATGGGTGAAAGCAACTGCTCAAGGATAGATGTAGACAACGATACATGCCACTTCAAGCACCACATTAACCCTCCTGTGAACCCCCTGATCAGCGCCTCCATGTTTGCTATAGGCATCTTTGGAAACGTAGCTGCCCTGGTGATCTTGGAAATACGGCGACGCAGGAACGTAAGGAGTGGAGGCACGTGGCAGCGCAGCTTGTTCCACATCCTCATCACATCATTGGTGGTTACAGACTTGACTGGAACCTGTTTGGTCAGCCCGTTAGTGCTGCTTTCATACTCGCGCAACTTAACCCTGATTGGTATGAGGCCTAAAACTTGCAGCTTGTGTTCGTACTTTGGTGCCAGTATGACCTTCTTCAGCCTGGCTACCATGTTGCTCCTCTTCTCTACAGCACTAGAAAGATGCTTTGCCATTGGGTACCCCTACCTGTACAGCCGGCATGTCACCAAGAAGTGTGCATACATCACAATATTGCTGGTGTTTTTGTTGTGCACAATATTCTGTCTCCTCCCTTTTGCTGGATTTGGGAGATATGTACAATACTGCCCGGGCACATGGTGCTTCATTGACATGAATGCAGTGAAACCACAGAACAAAGCCTATGCCATTCTGTATGCCACTATTATGTTGGTGCTCGTGGTGGCCATTGTAGTGTGCAACGCCTTTGTGGTGTACCAGCTGTATAGGATGTACCAGCGCCGGAGGAGAAATGGCACAGTGATGTCCACAATGAGATCCAACAGTGAGCGCAAGCTTCTGTCCATGTCAGAGGAGGTGGAGCATCTGATCATGATGGTCGTCATGACCGTTATCTTTATCATCTGTACACTACCACTAGTGGTAAGTGACAATGGAGTGTTGTTCTGCAAATGACCTTTGTTCATCAGTTTGTTTGGGCTGAACTGAATCCGTAGGAGCCATTCATGGCCAATTCAGTTTTTTTTGTCTCTTCTTTTGAGGAGACCACTCTACAGGTGGATGAATCTACCAGAGGTGGAGGATGGACTTAACCTTGTTGTTTATTGTCTTATGCAGTCTGGGAGTTAACTGAATGTTAGGGCGGGTGTAGTTTTTTTCTCTGTGGTGGGGTCAGATGGGCACTGGGGTCCTTTTCTCCCCATCCCTAAATATGTCCCGTCTCCCGCTTAATCACAGCAGGGAGTGGGGACCAATAGGAAGGGTCAGCGCCTCCTCCCGTAGACAAAATAAATAAATAAAAAAATTCTTCAATGCCTACAATTTTCACAATTGCAAGACCCTTCACTGAACTGACTCCTAGCTGTCTGGTTCTGCCCGCCAGACCACATGTTTAACATCCCTTGTCTACTATTTGTGACCGGCCTGATTAGGTCACTGCAGTTTTTGTGCTACATTGTTGGTCATGCAGGCTTACAGGCTAGTCTTTTTGGACACTTTATATCCTTTATACACTTTGGTGATAGTGATATTACTTGTTAGTACTTGTTATTAGGTTCACACTGTGTCACATTACCTTAATACTACACTACCACTATTTCAGACCTCTTAGAACACAAACCACGTTCCACTTATACAAAATTAGAGACAATGTTTAGCTATTTACAAAAGGAAAGCAAACCGCTAAGTACTGGCTTAGCGGTTTGACTGATATGCAACTCATGTATATGCATCTCTTTTCAGCTTATCTGATCTCGAGTACTGATTGAAAGATAAAACTGTTTTTTGTTTTGTTTTTTTAGCCTGGTTGCTGAAAAACTGCTATCTTATCAGATGTGTGTCAAAATGTCACCCACAGCCAATACTGTTTATTATGTGAAGTCTGATACATATGCAAATGTAACCGTTTCTCTGTGGACACGTGGTGGAAATGCAGTACTCATAAACATTGCAGTAGATTATCGGTTGCTTTGATGCCAATGTGTAGACAGGAATTTCTGTAGTGCCTTTGTGAAGCTGCTGCCTATTTTAAAGCCAAAGATGATGCACTTCAGTTTGTGTACAGCGGCTTGCTAAAATATTCACATCTTTTCTTTTTTAACTTTTTTTTTTTGTCTTGTTTTGTTTTTGATTTTTTTTTTTTGTTAAGCCACGTAACACTGGCCTATGAATCATTCAAGCATACAAAACTACCTAACTCAAGGGATAAACCAGTGTTTTGTCTACATATCAGAAAACTTAAATGGTATCTTTAGGCACTTTGCCACTAAGCAGCTACAGCAGAGAAATTGTGTCTGAAAAGTTATCCCTGATAAGGATAAGCGGAAGAGAATGAATGGATAGATGCATGGATGGATGCATGAATAAAATAGACTGGTGAGTTTTTCAGGGTGTTTTCCAGCATGCGCTGCACTAACGGCTATGTTGAATGATCAGCCAGAAATTTGTGTTGAGCCACGCCTCCACAAGTGCTCCCTGTCCGGCAAACTTATGCTATGCATTGCTCAAAACAGCAGGAAACTGCATGGCACAAGCCATAGAAAAGACTGGGTTTCAGAGCGCAGCACAGCACATGCCACTTCCTATGTGAAAGGGTTTATTACAGCTTGGCCAGGCTTCTGCACTGCCACAACTCTGAATTACGAAATTATTAAATTAAAAATAAACAAATCCAAGATATTTATAAAGCTATTTATGATCCCAAGCTATATTTTTCCTAATGATTTCTTCCATCACATATTGATTCACATATTTAGGGATAGCTCAGTAGGTAAAGTGGTTGCCCCATGATTGGAAGGTTAGGGGTTCAAATCTACTGAACAGCTACCCTGAGGTACCCCTGAGCAAGGTACCGTCCCTACACTGGTGGCTGCCCACTGCTTCACTGGGTGAATGGGTTAAATGCAGAGGAATAATTTCCCTACGGGGACTAACACATAAACATTGTTATTATGCTCAAGTTTTATTTAAATAGTGAGTATATAATGAAATGTCCAAGACTACAATCCAACCCCACCCGACACCCCCATCAAATATAAGTTATGTTTTAAGGTCAAGTTATCATTCCAAACAGCAGGCTTCACTTGCAGTATGCTTGGTAACTGGAAGCAACCTTTAAGATTTTATCAGTAATGTCATCAGAAAGCAATTTGGATTCAGGCTGTAATGAGAAGATCAGGAGTATCTGTCTTTCCAAGTGCAATTAGAAATGTCACTTGTAACAACATCACAAATGTAACAACATCTGTGATGATTGCTCAGGGGGATGGTAGTAAAACACCAAAAACAAAACCTCTATGTTGTTAGACTTTGTTATATGATATTTCTGACTAGCTTAGCGTGTTTACAAAGTAGACATATGAGAAAATTTGATTTCCTAAGCGTCACTTTGTTCTTTAAATGCTAAATGAGTAGCTTTCCCAGCAGAATATGATGCCATGCACTTTGTTGCAGACATCGGTTATGTGCTAAAGTGCCATCCCGTGTGCTGTTGCTTCTCAGCTCTGACCTGAAATACGGAGTCATAACCTTCAGCTCTGCAGTGTCTGCCAAGTTGTGCATTATACTTAACTTAATATCAGCCACAATATAAAAAGCAGACGACGCCAAGGCGGAAGCCACTTTATGAACCATGTTCTTACAAGCAGAGCCCTTCAGAGAGTGTTCCTCAAGGAGTATTATTCATTTAACAGTTATTGTTGGATCGTTATGTAAATCCCTCAAATTGTCACACATCCACTCACTTAAAATTTCTAGTGCTTTTGTAACATAAGCTATTCATACACAGGACTTTTAAAAAAAATGTCTTTAACACTAATGAGGAGCGTAATCATCACAGGATGCCGTAAAACTGAACATTTTGACAGCTTCTAATTGTGTTAATGAGAATCAACTATCAGACAACTGCAGCCAGATGTAGAATTCTGTAGGCAGGTACAAGACACTGAGATCAGGTTTCTTCACTGCCTCAACAGGCAACTCAGTGAAATGCATGACTTTTGGTACAGCGAGGGTAAACAGGGACATGAGGGAGGAAGGAAATCTACTTGGGCTACAGTAGAACGCAGTGGGGGAAATAATTATTTGGTCCCCTACTAAATTTGTAAGTTTGCTAAATTCCAAATAAATGAAGAGTCAAATTTTGGTGGTTTTATTTTTACTGGAGAGAGATAAAATAAAAATATGTATTTGATGATGTATATCTCCAGAACTGGGTTGCCTTTTTTCAGTCCATAGAACCATTTAAAGATTTTTATCATATTCTCTGAGTAAATTGTTTTCACTTAGTTGGGGATAATCAGCTTTAAGTACGTGTTACCCATAGTAGTCTTTTTTAACACCATCAACGATGCAGTATTGCCTTCTAGCAAGAAAGTAAACTTACATCTGTTGATATCAGTTTAAATGTATGTTATATGTTGAACATTTTCAGTGCTTTTCCTGGTTTCAGATAGCGCTTCTTAACAAGAAGTCAAACTCTTGAACTCCACCAGACTACATTGACAAAACTGCTAATTTTACCATGCAAAGCTGTTAGTTAGGGTGTATGATTATGGTGACTTGATGGCATCATTTAGATGCAAACTTATTCTGTATTTTTTTAATAGAAAAAAAGTTGGTGATTCTGTTGGACAGACTGCATCTTCATGTCAGTCATGTTCAGCTATTATGCGGCAACAAGTGGCTGAGTCATCAGACTTTTTACCACCGCTCGCTGGTTTTTGGCGGTCGCTTGGGTGAAGTTGGATGCAAAGAAGTAGTTGCACCAAAAGCTTCATTGCTTTGGTTCCTAGCAGATTGCCATAGTTGCCTGTAGTTTTTCATGTTGGCCTGCAAATACTAGCCGAATGTTAGTGCAAATTATCAAGTGCAGCACACATTGAAGATGGAGGTTTGCCTTCAAAGTAGAGTCATACGTTAGCATTCAAGCCAAGTGTATTTTAAAGTGATAAAACTGCTACCCTTTTCACTGATAAGATCTGATGTTGTGACTGTCATCACTGGGCAGTTCTCTAATAATGACTGTAGCTCAAGAAGGTGGGGCTTGAATAAATATTTAAGGTTTTTCATGTTTGCAAAATGGTTGTGAGATTCCCAAGTACACAATGATATACTGTATATACTCTTGGGTGTCCAGATTGCAATGTGAGACCACAGTCAGGATATCAAATACACACAGCCACATGGCAAGATCATATTACATTTTTCTGCGGATATGAAATCGTGGACAGATGATGTGGTTATCTGTGATTGCATTAAAATTTGAAAACGCTAGCCAATATTAATAAGTAACACGATAACATGAGGGAAAAATTAATAATGTCATCACCTCTGACTTAGTATCTGCTCAGCATACACTGTGGCTGTGTAACATTTTGCTCTTCGAAATGAAACTAAAACAGATGACATTAGTTCTCTGATCAATACCCTCAAAGACTCACAACAACGCTTTTATTAATATACTTCCTGTTGGTGCTGTGAGAGAAACGTGGGCTCACGGTGAAAGTCTGACTTCTGTCTCCTCGCATTCTCGTTTCTCACACATGGTGAAGGCTGTCACTAATCAGAGTAATGATCCCATCTGGCTTTGTTTAAAATGGCACTGGGGTTTGCACTTAAAGAACAGAACACGCAAAAGGCACATTTTGTGTTTTATTCCAAGGTTGTTCACATTGTTCCTTCATCATTTGTATTTTTGAAATACATGCTGATTTTTCTTACACCTTTTCATGCAAATTACTCCCTATTTCCAGGTGATAAATTGAGTGCTCTCATAGGTGCCAACACAAATGTAGAATGGAAAGCAAAAGAGAAAGCGCTAAATAAAAACTTGCAGATAGCAATAAAAAAAGAATTTCAGAGAAAGAGAAAAGGGTGGGTGGAGGACAGGAAGTGAATAAGAGAAGCACTGTTAGGGAATACAGCGAGCATGTAAAATATTAGGAGGTTATTGTCCCTTGTTACTTGATCCTTTTAACTGTATATTGTTCCCCTCGATCCCCGAGAGAGAAGCAGTCATTTCTAAACCTGCAGACTAGTCACAGCTTCCATGGATTGTATTAACATGCTGGTTCTCAACCTTGTGGTTATGTGCTGAGGGAATTTACTGCTTCTTCCTGCCAATAAATGCAGTGGCTGATTTCACTGACATTCCAGCTGCAAAGGAGGAACTAATCAGTGTAATTTGATGCTCATTCTTGGCCTAAGGGGTGCTAATGAAAGCAGCTGTATTTAAAAGCTCAAGTACTTTATAATACATCAATTTTTCTACTACCTTTCTTTGATTTTGTCTTTTGAACAAGGTTGGAGGTTGTAGACCAAGGCAGATGAAAATCATATGGTGAGCTTACAAAAACAGAAAAGATCTGAATTTGAACTCAGTCGAGTTTAAAAGGTGCTTTGAGACTCTTTAGAGAGGATTTTTATCCAGACCATGTACAGCTAACCAAACTGCTTATTATTACCTAACCCTAACCAAGTAGTTTACTATATCAGTAGATATGTGATTGGCCTGAGAAATCTTTTTCATGCAAACAAAGTTAAAGGAGGGAACTTTATATCCTGGAACATAAAAAAAAAAAAAGGAAAATTTATGTCCTAAAACACGGGGGGACACGAGTACATCATGAACTACCACAAGAGTGTCTTAGAGTGTGATTTTAGTTTGTTTTTTAGGTTAGAAAGTACGGAGTTTCATTTTTAATATTTGGTCTGTTTATCCAAACGGCCCGAAGTATCTATGTGCTTTGAAAATGGTGGAGATTTCTTGAATTATTGATAGGATGAGCTAAAAAAAAACTGAAATATGTAAGCATACTTTCATTTTATTGTTATTTTTGTCTGTAAACTGAGTGAATGGCTGTAAGCATGAGAGCCCATATTTGGGAGTTGCAAGAAATTCAAATATTCTTCCTGATGTAGAACATTAGTTAGTAAAAATATCTTGTGTGCGCATTACTAGGGATAAATTGTAGTGCTATTTATTTTTGAGAAATCAGTTATGCAGACTAAAACCGAAACAATTAAAACTATGCATAATGAGATCAGGTTGTAAGATAAACTGAGCCCAAATTATCATTGGTTATTATGTAATCTAGTTTAGATCTGGGCTTCTATCCTCAGCCTTTTGTGTAAGTGGAGACCATTTCTCCACCTTTTTGAAAATTTACAGCACTCGCACTAGTCCACTTGCCAGCAACATTTTCGCCATTGGATTGATTGCTATCATGCTAATCTCGCTGGAAGAAACAAAGAAAAAGTCTCCAGTTTCTTAGATGTGCCAACAGTATTTCCTCAATAATCAAAATAATCAATATATAGTAGAGCCACAGATTCTGCATAGATAAATAAATAAATGGGCTAGTATAAGCGGATGTGATTTTGCTAGCTAGAGCAATAATGCAAAAACATGAAACATATATTTTTTTACCACTTTTATTCTACAACATTGGCTTTCTTGTAATTTCTTCTTTGGATGTTGGCTGGCTTTTGCACTGTTCACTGTCAAGATGATTCCAAACTCCTTCCACATGCAGGCAGCATTAAATTAAAATTAAGTCAAATTCAGCCCCCTATATCAAACTGTCTTTATGTGATGGTTTACTATTAAAGGCTTAATGTTTGATTTGGAACCAGGATGCTAGCTGTGGTGTGCCTTTCTCTCATGATGTTCGCTTTGAGATTGTACCTTGGAATCTTCATAATCTCTCTATCCTCACTCCTTGCTTCCTCTTTTCTCCCTCAGATTCGAGTGTACATCAACTACAATGGCGAGAATGATCACCCCTCAGACCTGATTGCTCTCCGCTTCATCTCCGTCAACTCCATCGTTGACCCCTGGGTCTTCATCCTACTCTCCCCTGGTGTTCAGCACTTTTGCTGGACCTCTGTCTGCCAGTCCACCCTGATAGACCAGAGGGGATCTGTGTTTAAATCATCGCTGGCTAAAGAAAATGCCAAACTAGAACTGTCTCGGCCAACGCTGTACACGGAGCAAATTGATTCAGTAAAAAATATGTGACTGCAGCAGTGCTTTGCCATCACGTGATATTTATGTTTACTGGACATGAAAGTAGACTGTGCGCTGTCCTACCTGAGCACCGAAGCTGCAGAAGTTTGCTGGGTCACAGCAGTGTTTCTTTTGGGTAATGGTCCATGCCATCAAGCTGATAAGAACTTCTTAGCAGCTTTATCAGTTTTGGGCCGTCTCTTGCCAATTACTGGGCATTTCCATACACTTCCAGCATTTCAGCTAAATGCACACTGACTTCTCCGGAGATTTTGTCTCCCTCATGAATTGCATTCTTTATGAATGAAAGAAAAATGGCTGCTGATGGGAAAGGAAATAGCCGAAGTTTGGCAGTGATGTCATAGACAATCTGCAAGTGCGTTACAAATATTGATCACTGGTATTATGATACTTCTCTTATCAACCCTGAGAGTCTAAACCTCGTACTTTAATCTAGGCTGCCAGATTGATGTTAGAAAAGTCAAAGGGCAGGATGCCTACATAGTCTTAGATTAAGCTATCTTTTAACCAAAAAAGGTAGCGAGCTACAGTATTTATTTTTTATGTATAGTGTGTAGTATACAGGATACACTACCATGTTATTAACAACAAGGTTTTCATGTGCAAATGCAGCTGTATTTTGATTTAAGCTTCTTAAACTGTTAAGGAAAAGCGGATCAATAATCTCATGACACGTGGCTGTTATTGTAATGCTTTTGATGCACTTTATGAACTTAGGGTACTTTTTAAAGTGGGTCTTATTAATGACAAAATAATTAAAAATAATGTGATCAAGTTAATTTTCCAGACCAGGTAGGTCTAACTATTATAGCATAAACGTACCTTTTCTGCCTTAAATGATACTGTAGATTAAATTATGTCAGCTGCGTGATTTGTAAAGAAATGGCTGATTACATTCAGTATTTATCACTGTAATGGCAAACAGTTATTAGCAGCAGTTCACTAAATACACGTGCAAATGCATCTTTATGCACAATACAAAGAATATGCAGTGGCCATTTATAAATCCTGTCTCAAAGTTTTCATTATAAATATTTACACAACAAATATCTGAAGTCTTGAGCTTTAGCCCTACATCCACATCAGCTGGTTTGAGATGATACCCTTTTACACACCTGTTTGGCGAATATGAACCACGCCACGCCATTTATTGGGTTTTAGTCTGGCTAAAGTTGCTATGTATCCAACTCATCTCTACCCAACTCCACCTTCTAAGCCGATGATGTGATTTTTGTTTTGGTAAATGGTAAATGGCCTGTATTTGTATAGCGCTTTTACTAGTCCCCACTAGGGACCCAAAAGCGCTTTACACACCCAGTCATCCACCCATTCACACACACATTCACACACTGGTGGAGGCAAGCTACAGTTGTAGCCACAGCTGCCCTGGGGCAGACTGACAGAAGCGAGGCTGCCATATCGCGCCATCGGCCCTTCTGGCCAACACCAGTAGGCGGTAGGTGAAGTGTCTTGCCCAAGGACAAGACACTTCACCTACCGTGTGTTTGCTATGTCCTATTTGGGGTCGTCTTCTAGCTTTCCATAAACAGTTGTGTTCAGAAGTTCTCATGGACATGAATTTCATAGTTTGGGGCGTTTAATGATTTCTTTGAATTTATCTTTATCCTTATAGTGTGGAACGACTGTAACTTTAAATGGAAAGGTGCTTTGAGTGTTCAGGTAGAGAAAAAACAGTCCATTTAAATGTTATAAACTTGCCTCATTCACACAAGCAGTTTTTCTGTGCTTCTCAAAGTTCTTTCTATCTAACGTTGACACACATTTTCTAATTTATGCATAAAACTTTTTACAGAAGACGATAAGGGCATTGGGGGTAAAAAAGCGGGGAGGTCTTTTTTTCCCCCCAGAGTTCTGAGAAAAAAGTTGGAATTCTGAGAGATTAAAAAAAAAAAAAAGACGTCCCCATTTTTTTGTTTTTTGTTTTTTTCCTGTAGCCCTAATCCCCTTCCATAACTTTTGACTATAGTGGTTCTGACTGAAATACTGTTGAATAAAACTTTACTGTAACTCAAGTAGCCTAATATGGCAACTTGACTTGCTCATACAAAATTAAGACATTGTAGGGGGGGGTGTCTCCTACAGTAACGATCTGGTGTTGAAACAAGACATCTTTCTAAATTAGGGCTCACAGCTAAGATCCTCTTAGAAATTCAGCTGGTAAAGCAAAGGTTTCCAATGTAAGTTTCCTTTCAGGTCCTTAAAAATTGTACCCCGCATTAATCATTTTGCAGTTAGCCTACACAGGTCACGCGCTTTACTGATCAGCCACCCACCATTACACAACAGTGATGTCACTTTTAGCAAAGCAGCTGAAATCAGATGACTACTGATTTTCTTGGAAAATGTGGGTAGTATTCTCCACTTTGTTTTTTTGTTTTTTTGCAGACTTTCAATGGGATAAAAAGTTATATGTGGTTGAATTACACAATATCTTTCTTTTAAAGGAACCCTAATAAAATGTGGACGGATTATCCGGGAATAAAATAAAGCTACTGCAAACTTCTGCCTGCTCTCCTGCCATTATCTCTCAAAAAAAGGGAAAACTCTCCCACTGACGTGACTGGGTTTAGGAATTGAAATAGTTTGGTGCTCAAATGAGTACAAAGTGGAAAAATCTTCACAGAAATGTGTGGTAAAGGCCAGAAGATTCAGTGAGCATCAGTGTGAGAATTGCCCGTTGTGTTGTTAAAATCTGCAGTTTATTGCCTCTGCTGGTATGTTGTTGATTCTTAGCTCAGGCTCAATATGTTCAGTGTTTACAACAGAGACTTACTGCTTCCTGTCAGTGGTAATGTGTTCTTTCTGTGTGCACTAATGCCATTGTGTTCTCTTGTGATTTTGAGAATGAGCGTGTGTGAGTCTTTGCATCAGTGTGCCTGTGATATGTATCAGCTTGTGTGACAGACAGCAAATGTAATGTCAAACCTGAATGCTACCTACCTGGATTTTTCTGTAATTAAGTACTGTACATGAAATTGAATGCACTGAGCGCACAAGCTTGTGTGTGTGTTTTATGGCTTGTGTAAATAAACATCTCATCTACCAAGTATTTTGAGCAACCAGATTTGTAACTTTTTTCACACACTCACACACACACACACTTTTTATATGCAGTATGTGGATGGGTTCCAGATGTAGATAACAGAGTCGAATATGGCAGCTCAAACTACATACCAAGACCGTCTGCTTTGTTTATGATCAGCTCTCTTACTTTTGGATGCAACGTACAACCATATATGCTATGTTATAAAGGTGCTAAAACATCTGTCCTGGTAAAGCAGAAGACAATCAGGACAAAGCGGGGAGATGAATGCCCTTGTTTGAGAGGGGAAAAGTCTGACCTGCACAGGCCCATGATCACTGCAGAAGTACTAAACAACTGTGAAGTAAATTACTAAATTGAGTTTGCAAGTTTTCATTACCAAATTATATGGTT
Source organism: Perissodus microlepis (assembly GCF_051167445.1). Lineage (NCBI taxonomy): Eukaryota > Metazoa > Chordata > Actinopteri > Cichliformes > Cichlidae > Perissodus > Perissodus microlepis. The sequence continues at coordinate 12,896,233 of NC_140482.1, read as the reverse complement.
TAATCTAACTCATAGTTAAAGTGTATCAGTAGAATTCAATTGAGGGGCCACAGTGATTTTATTGGGCTACTCTACCCCTGAGGCCTGTTCAAACATGTGTTTAACCAAGTTGAAACCACTGAGGCAGACTAAATACAGCCTGAGAACAAGTGCAAAAATCTTTAACATATTTTGGAAAATTCTGCAAGTCACATATTGAGCCTTTGCCTCAGATTTGAGACAAAAACCGGTGTATTTTATTGAAATGTGTGATTATTCATTTAAATTTATTCTTAGACACTCCAAAGGCCATTTAACTAATATTGTTTGCTTTTGAAGGTAATATTCCAGCGTGCACTCAAATGAATTGTGGAATGCAAATGGAAAAAGATCGCTCCTGCTTTGGGCCAAAACCAAGCATGCAAGCATGGGTGAATAACTTTACACAGCAAGGCCCCAACTATTTAAATAAGAACCTTTTTGCCATCACAGTGCTAACCAACATACTGTGTTGCTAATTTATTCTTAGCTGGGTAATTGTGCAAACTGGAGCACTTGATTTGCTGCAGCGTTGTCCTAAATGAGAGGTGCTACTGCCCAGAAAATGTGAATAATATTTGAACAAGTCAGAACAGGAAACACTGGTACAGTGCTGAGAAAAAATATCTGCCCCATCCAGGTTTCTCTTTTTTTCGTTTTTGTTTTTGTTTTGTTTTTTTTGTGTTTTTTTTTTGGGGGGGGGGGGGGGCATATTTATCAAACTTAAATGTTTCAGATTGCTAAACAAATTTTAATATTAGCTAGAGCTAACCCACATAAATAACTAATTGCAATTTTTCAATGTTGCTTTAATTTATTAAGTAAAAACAGCTATCCAAAAGGAGTAAAGCAACCGAAGGCCATCACACTACCACTAGCATGTTTGCCGGGGGAATACATTTTTCCATGATGGCCAATGTAGACAACACAGTGGAACCAAGCCATTAACACAGTACTTTCATTTTTAGGGCATTTGGAACCACAATATATAATAATGTTCCATTAAAACATCAGCAATCAGTGTCTATACCAACTTGATTTAATGATAGTACATAAGACATGGTTTAATTACTAGAAACACACTAATTAGCAGTCAGGCACGTCATAACCAAGTCCTCGATCTACAAACGTCAACCAATAATAAATTAATTCATGAGTCAGACCCACACTGTCATCACTGAAAGCTCACATCATTTGATTCCACTTGTTAGGAATGCCATTTCCCTTTATAATTACCTGTATTCCACCATGTGTTCTGTTAGTTAATGTCCCAACAACAAACGGCTAACGTCCAGTCAGCAGACCAGACATCAGGAACACATTAGCCTTAACTAAGTTTATTCTGCAAAATTGAAAACTGATTAATTAACCCTGTCTGGTTAATTTGATAATCTCTTCTTGTTGTATTTCGATTAGGTCAGAGGAAGGAAGGAAGGAGCTCCCATGTGTGTTTACTTTGTGTTTGTGTTTTATAGATTGCTAATTCCAGATAGTGGCTGTGGGCTTACCCGAAGGATGGTGGGTAGAATTACAAATGATACTGATCCACAGCTAGTAGGACTAGAAGACTGATCTGATTTCTCACATGCTGGAGGGAAATTAAAGCACAGGAGGCAGCCAGCTTGACTCACAAATCAGAAACCTCGATATGAGGTTCGGAGTGGAATAGGGAGACAAAAGCAGCAGCAGCAGCAGCAGCAGCAGATAAAAGCTAAAAGGAAGCTCAAGCTGAGTAATTTCCAGGAAATGACAACAACTCAGCATTTTTGAGGTCTAACCTCTTTCACATCTGAATGTGTGGGAAAAGTTGTGTTTGGCTGAAAGTACAGGCAAAAACGACAACAGTGTGGCCTGTGGATCAAAGACTGTGAGGTCCAGAATTTCCGTTTAAAGTTTTGGGGAAAACCACTTATTTTCGAACAGGCTATAGCCATGTGCTTTCATTTCAGTTTTAGTGGGAACACGAAGACAAAAATAGACTGTCAAGATTCCTGGTTCTTATTTTGTCACAGGTGAAGTAAGATCATTTTGCATTTCCCGGTTGGCAGCTTGTAGCAAAATGCAGGGCAGATTCTTGGCAGTTGATCTTGCATTTTCAGCCCTGTCTCCGTTTATTTGGAACTTATTAGCTTTAAGTGGTGTTTATTAGCTTTGATTTTATTTTACTAGCCCATGTTTATGCTCATATTAAATACGACCAAAATTGCAAACACTGTAATGCGGTCAGTGTGTCCACAAGTAATTCCTGTAAGACAAACGTTACGTCACACTTAGTTTAAGACTGTTCCTACTCTTGAATCTGCATAATGTCAACAGAGATCATAGGCTTAACATGAGATATAAGTCACAGAAGCCCCAATCCCCCACCCACCTTTATTTGCTTTACAAGAAAAAGTGAATCAAAAGGAAACTGGATTAAAGCAGGGGTGGCCTTGGAGGGAGAAGAGCTAAAAGTGGGTGAGGTGCTGCATCAAGGCCTATATAATATAAATAAGGATTATTCTGAACTGTGTTATACACCACTCTGCATTTTTACAGTGGTCGAATGATGTTTAGGAACATTTGCTTTTAGGTTTCAGTAAACTTGTGGTTTAGATCCCGCCCCCCTTTTTTAACTTTGTGTAGCATTTCGAGTAAAACTCGAACCTCTTCCTAGATAACCACTTCCTCATGAGTAATATTGGTATTAGTCAACCAGCATTCCCATCATGTGTAATCACCCACTTAATTTCAAGTTGCTGATGAATAATCAACAATATTGTTTTAATATGCAAATTTCACAACTCATTAGTTCTGAGGAAAAACAAGTTGTTAACTTAATGAAAAAAAGTCATGGCTGAGCTTGTAGCTTTATTTCTGCCAGGAAAGAGTATGTATGAAGAATAGCATAGCAATCCCTTTCACTTCCCATTTGTTCTCGCTTATTGACTAATATATATATATATATATATATAAAACTCTGGCAATAGCAAAAGGCTGGAAAAGTAAGAGGTACTAAAAAAAACAGCTGGAGGAGCATTTTGCATCTAATTGGCAACATGCCAGTAACATGACTGGATATAAAAAGAGCCTTTTAGAGAGTCTCTGAGTAGTTAAAACAAGCAGAGATTCCCCCCCCCCCCCCCCCCCCCCCCCCAAAAAAAAACCTGCATCTATAAATAATGAAATGATTTCAGAAGAATTTTGCTCAACATAGAAATTTGAAAAATCATAAAATCATAATTTCTGGGGAAATCTCTGTGTGGAAGAAATATCAGCACTGGATGCCTTTGATTATTGCACAGCATTTAAAGCAGACATGATTCTATCGTGGAAATCATTGCATGGTTCCTGTAACACTTTGAGACATCACTGTCTGTGAACACAGTTCAAATGCAGATTAAAGGTTATCTCTTGCCCAAAGTGAACTGAAGTGGAAAACTGCTCTGTTGTCAGACAAATGTCAATTCTTTTGGAAAACATGGACATGGACCGTGTCCTCCAGAGTGAGGACCATCCAGCTTGTTATCAGAGCTAAGTTCAAGATCCTGCATCCCTGATGGTGTAGGGGTGCGTTAATGCCTCGCAGCTTGCACATCTGGAAAGGGACCGTCAATGCATTTTGCTGCCATCCAGATGACTTCTTTTTAAAATGCATATGTCTGCAGGACAATGCTAAACTGCATACTGCAACTACAGCATGGCTTTGAAAACAACAATAGAGAAGACCCAGCACTGTTGAGCAGCTAGAATCCTTTATCAGACAGGAACAGGAGAGCATTCTTCTCCCAGACATTCTCCTGGAGTGTTAACTGAGATTAGTCTTGTTTTTAAGCTCCTAGTGAGTAGCTCTTCTGGCAACAGAAGCATATTTCTTGCACTTGGTGAACCATATCCTTTACTTTTCAGGACATTTTAAATTTGTGGCTGACCCATTGTTTGGCTGAAACAGCAGCTTAGGCGTCTATGAGTTGAGTCCTTTTTAATAAAGCTTCATTATTTTTTCACACTTTACTCAATTTGGCTTATTTTTTTTCCTGGTTATACAACGGTTCTTTCCCTTCATCTCCTAGGCCTTATTTTGGAATTTTCCATAGTGTCCAAATTTTTTTGGACTTTGGTTGTACACATTTGCAATGTTTCTCTTACATTTCACAGTGCAGTACCAGGGGACAGTCTACGTACAACCAAATACAAAAAAGAAATCTGATTTTAAGGTTTTACTGTTTGTGGTTCTTTTATTTATCATTTACAATTACCTTACCTTCTCTCTGCAGTTATCAGATGATCACGTGGAGAAGTCAGTGATTCAGAGGCTAGAAAAGGAAATTTTGAGCAGGTCACCAGGTCAATATGTTCCAGGCAAGTGAGAGTGAGATATAGACTTTGATCTTTGACCTTTCCAGCTGCTGCTGCAGTTAACGATAACACTTAAGATTATTACAATATTGTTGCTGTGTCAATTTTCAAGGCCCCATCTTAAAGACCTCACAGTACCATGCCTTCACCTTTCAGGCCTCTCCTCTGTTGAACCAGCTCTCAGTTTGGGATCAGGAAACACACACCCTCTACTTTTAGTTAATGCTTGATCAGGTGACCCTGAACCCTCTTGTAGTTACATTGCAATATATTCCTTCACTCACCTTGTTTCACTCTCTGAGTTTGAGTTTAGCCCAGCCCTGGCGCAGGGTGCCGTCGGTGCATCGAGCCACCTGGGGGGCTCTTCAACTGGTGGGGAAGGCTGTTACATCTTGCAGGAGGTCTCCTCTCTCCAGGAACTGACTCTGCAGGTGGGGAGAGATACAGGAGAGGTGAAGGAAGATCTCAGCCTGGGCGTCTATTGTCTTGTGTAGTCTGGAAGATGAGTGGATGACGGGGTGGGTGCAGTTTTCTCTGTGATGGGGTCGGGTGGGCTGCCCCGGGCTCTGTGGGGCCGGGCGGCGCTGCTGAACTGGGCCCCGGTCCGGATGGGCCTGGGCCCCCTTTCCCTGGTGGGTTGCAGAGTGTGGGGGTGCCTACTGGGGTCAGCAGGGGAGCTGGCCCCAGGGAGGGGCAAGTGGCCCCTCCCTTTCTCCCCTCCCCATCTCCAGCTGCCTCCCTCTTCCCGCTCCACTACAATCACCCACACATGCAGGGCCTTGGGGTAAAGGTGTGTCACCAGGGTGCAGGGGAGGCATCCCCCCCCTCTGTCCCCTTCTGGCTGCCTGTGCCTCAATTTTATCTCACAACTTAGACATTACTCACACTCTCATAACACATACATATAGGACCTTGGGGGTGGGCACGCTACACGTCATCCAGAAGACCATCAGGGTGTACAACCTCACCCCTGGTGCCGTTGCCCACCTCTCAATTTTAAATACACGTAGACATTGAGGGCTATCAGGAGGGGCTATGCGCTTAGCTGCTGCTCTCTGGCAGGTAGCTCCATGCCCTCCTGGGTTTTAAATGCACCTTAGAACACACATGCATCAACACTACATATAAAAGCAAAGGTGAGTCAAATAGACCATTACGGCAAGGCTGGGATGGTCCATTTGGTAAAGTAAATCCGTTGGGCATCTTTCTTTGCCTTTAGACAACAATTCTGATGCCAAAAGAGCCAAACGGGACAGACGGGGAAAAAAAAGAAAAAAGATAAAAGGAAATCAAGTTGAATTTCTGATACTAACATAGTGTGTACTTATCTATTAGTATGTAGGTTTTTTAAAAAGCTGTATTTCACAGGAGAGAACCTGTGCTAAAAGAAACCTATTCAAATTCTCTTTGAATTTAAGCATACATTCTTTGTGTTTATTCTTCATTTACTTCATTGTATTGCATAAATGTCTGTTACAAGCTTAAATAGAAAGTTGAAAAAGTGTAATTGGAGCCAGGCTATTGATCAAGTAATTGTGATTAATCACGATTAATTACAAAAAATTGCAAGATTAATTAGTTTTTTTTAATCTATTGACAGCACTATATGTGTGTGTGTGTGTGTGTGTGTGTGTGTGTAAATGGTAAATGGACTGATTCTTATATAGCGCTTTTTTACTCTCCCGGAGTACTCAAAGCGCTCTATACAACATACCACATTCACCCAATCACACCCATTCTCACAAGCACTTTCTCTGTACTTAGTGCTTTCTTTTTTTAAATATACTTTATTTTTATTGAAAGTTTTATAGTTTTCACATTCATTCACATTCAGAAAGCACTTCATCCACATAAAACTTTTATGTGGATAAAGTGCTTTCTGACTACATTCATACTCCGATGGATGCATCGGAGAGCAACTTGGGGTTATTATCTTGCCCAAAGATACTTGACATGCAGACTGGAGGAGGAGCCAAGTATTGAACCACCAACCTTCCAATCAGTAGGCGACCTGCTCTACCTCCTGAGCTACAGTGTGTGTGTGTGTGTATATGTATATATGTACATATGTCTATCTATCTATCTATACGCCTAATTTCATGTTACCAAGTGTCTGATTCAATTTTCTGCTTCTCTGACTTGTCATTGGAGTCTGGCAGCGGATAAAAAGCAGAGTAAACCCTAGGTTGTAAATTAGTCAGAGGACTAACTCTCACAAGTGGAACACCCATGCACACATTCACATTTACAATCAATTTTAATTCAATTCAATTCAATTCAATTCAATTTTATTTATATAGCGCCAAATCACAACAAAAGTCGCCTCAAGGCACTTCATAGATACAGAGAAAAACCCAACAATCATATGACCCCCTATGAGCAAGCACTTTGGCGACAGTGGGAAGGAAAAACTCCCTTTTAACAGGAAGAAACCTCCGGCAGAACCAGGCTCAGGGAGGGGCGGCCATCTGCTGCGACCGGTTGGGGTGAGAGAAGGAAGACAGGATAAAAGACATGCTGTGGAAGAGAGACAGAGGTTAATAACAGATATGATTCAATGCAGAGAGGTCTATTAATACATAGTGAGTGAGAAAGGTGACTGGAAAGGAAAAACTCAATGCATCTTGGGAATCCCCCGGCAGCCTACGTCTATTGCAGCATAACTAAGGGAGGATTCAGGGTCACCTGGTCCAGCCCTAACTATATGCTTTAGCAAAAAGGAAAGTTTTAAGCCTAATCTTAAAAGTAGAGATAGTTTCTGTCTCCCGAATCCAAACTGGAAGCTGGTTCCACAGAAGAGGGGCCTGAAAACTGAAGGCTCTGCCTCCCATTCTACTTTTAAATACTCTAGGAACAACAAGTAGGCCTGCAGAGCGAGAGCGAAGTGCTCTAATAGGGTGATATGGTACTACAAGGTCATTAAGATAAGATGGGGCCTGATTATTTAAGACCTTGTATGTGAGGAGCAGGATTTTGAATTCAATTCTGGACTTAACAGGAAGCCAATGAAGGGAAGCCAAAACAGGAGAAATATGCTCTCTCCTTCTAGTCCCTGTCAGTACTCTTGCTGCAGCATTTTGGATTAGCTGAAGGCTTTTCAGTGAGTTTTTTGGACATCCTGATAATAATGAATTACAGTAGTCCAGCCTGGAAGTAATAAATGCATGAACTAGTTTTTCAGCGTCACTCTGAGACAGGATATTTCTAATTTTAGAGATGTTGCGCAAATGGAAGAAAGCAGTCTTATATATTTGTTTAATATGTGCGTTGAAGGACATGTCCTGGTCAAAAATGACTCCAAGGTTCCTCACAGCGTTACTGGAGGCCAAGGTAATGCCATTCAGAGTATGAATCTGGTTAGATACCATATTTCTAAGATTTTCAGGGCCGAGTACAATAACCTCAGTTTTCTCAGATTAGATCAGAATTAAGCCATCAGCTTAAGTCTTAAGACATTCCTGCATTTACTAATGTCTTTAAGCATTCCTGCAGTTTAACTAATTGGTGTGTGTTATCTGGCTTCATGGACAGATAGAGCTGGGTGTCATCTGCATAGCAGTGAAAATGTATGCTATGTCTTCTAATGATGCTGCCTAAGGGAAGCATGTATAATGTAAACAGAATTGGTCCTAGCACTGAACCCTGTGGAACTCCATAATTAACCTCAGTGTGTGAAGAGGACTCTCCATTTACATGCACAAATTGGAGTCTATTAGATAGATATGATACAAACCACTGCAGTGCAGTACCTGTAATACCTACAGCATGTTCTAATCGCTCTAATAGGATGTTATGGTCGACAGTATCGAACGCTGCACTGAGGTCTAGCAGGACAAGCACAGAGATGAGTCCACTGTCAGAGGCCATAAGAAGATCATTTGTAACCTTCACTAAAGCTGTTTCTGTGCTGTGATGAGCTCTGAAACCTGACTGAAACTCTTCAAATAAACCATTCCTCTGCAGATGATCTGTTAGCTGTTTGACAACTACTCTTTCAAGGATTTTTGATATGAAAGGAAGGTTGGAGATTGGCCTATAATTAGCTAAGACTGCTGGGTCTAGAGATGGCTTTTTGAGTAAAGGTTTAACCACAGCCAGCTTGAAGGCCTGTGGTACATAGCCGACCATTAGAGATAGGTTGATCATATTTAAGATCGAAGAATTAATCAATGGCAGGACTTCTTTGAGCAGTTTTGTAGGAATGGGGTCTAAAAGACACGTTGATGGTTTGGAGGAAGTAATTATTGAAGTTAACTCAGAAAGATCAATTGGAGAAAAAGAGTCTAACTTAACATCAATGGTACTAAGAGTAGCTGTAGATAATATTACATCTGTGGGATGATTACTGGTAATTTTTTCTCTAATGATAAAAATTTTATTTGTGAAGAAGTTCATGAAGTCATTACTAGTTAACGTTAAAGGGATGGTTGGCTCAACAGAGCTCTGACTGTTTGTCAGCCTGGCTACAGTGCTGAAGAGAAACCTGGGGTTGTTCTTATTTTCTTCAATCAGTGATGAATAGTAAGATGTTCTGGCTTTGCGGAGGGCTTTCTTATAAAGCAGCAAACTATTTCTCCAGGCTAAATGATGATCCTCTAAATTTGTGACACGCCATTTCCTCTCCAGATTACGAGTCATCTGCTTTAGGGTACGTGTTTGAGAATTATACCACGGAGTCAGGTACTTCTGATTAGAGACCTTAGTTTTCACTGGAGCTACAGTATCCAGAGTCGTACGTAGTGAGGAGGTGAAATTATTAACAAGATAATCGACCTCTGTTGGGGTAGCGTTCAGATAGCTGCTCTGCTCTGTGTTGGTACAGGGCATTGAAGATGATAACAGTGGGTGGATTATATTCTTAAAGTTAGTTACAGCGCTTTCAGAAAGACATCTACTTTGATAAAATCTACTCTCCACCGCTGTGTAATCAATTATTGTAAATGTAAATGTTATCAGGAAATGATCAGACAGGAGAGGGTTTTCAGGAAACACTGTTAAATGTTCAGTTTCTATGCCATATGTTAAAACAAGATCTAGAGTGTGATTAAAGTGGTGGGTGGGTTCTTTTACATTTTGAGAGAAGCCAATTGAGTCTAATAACAGACTAAATGCCATGTTGAGGCTGTCATTTTTAGCATCTACATGGATGTTAAAATCACCCACAATAATTATTTTATTTGAGCTCAGAACTAAATTAGATTAGATTTTAGGATCACCATATAACTAAATAACCATTCATTCTTTGCACTGTGGGCCAGAAACTGGAGAAATCGATCCAGGGTCAGGGAAACATACAAACTCTACCACCGTGTAGGGTTTCTTTAGTGTCAAAGTCCATCTATAACTGGTGACACTGGTGACAAAAGCTTCCTTATATTGTAAAAGTCTGGGAACACATTGACAGCTTATGACTGTGTAATTTAAGAACGAAATCTACAATACGTGATGCTCTCACTGCTGCAGTATTGTTAGTCATAACCCAGTTATACTAATATAACCAATGAGAAAGTCAGGTAACTGCCAGAAGAAGTTGAGAATCTTTTGTTGTACTTTTCCAGTCTGACATAGACTTCTATTTGAAAACTGGCACTCATCTCCTTCGTCCTCACTATAATTTGGAGACATTCTTCAGCTAATAGCTTTGAAAACTGCTCAAAGTGTCTGCAAGGCTTTTATTGCGGAAATCGCATCCTGTCACAATGTGAATGTATGTGATATTTGAAACCGCAAACACAAACGCTGCAGAAAGCACAGCTTCATTTAAAAGGTTGCTCTCCTCCTCTTCGGTATCTAATTAAGGGGCCTGCTTTTCCTCAGGCAGCTGACAAATTAAGGCCCCTAAATGGCTAAATGGCTTGTTGAAGCAAAAGTCATGAGAAAAAAAAGCCAGTTTGCAGATTCAATTCAATTCAGTTTTACTTATCTTGTGCTAATTTACAACAACAACAATGTCTAGATGCTGTAAATTGTAAGGTAAAGACACCAGACACTAGAATTCTGGTAACGTGACCGTGAACCATGCCTTAGTTATGCTGCAATAATAGTCTGTTGAGTGGATTCCCAGGATGTTCTGAGTGTGTCTTCTTAACCTCACTCAACTTTTTTCACTCTCTGCATATATTGTTCAGATCATTTGACCTCCACCAACCAAAGGGCTTACCTGTAACGTTTTGGCTTTGACAGACATGTTCCAACATCTGTGTTGCATATCCTTATCTGTATTGTCCTGAATGAGAGGAATTCAGATAAAGGAAGGATAAAAACAGAAATGAATATGTTGTTTACTTACCATGCACCCCAGATATTTGAAAAACACACTTCCACAGTGAAATGTTCTTATTAAGGCTGCTGTAAGAGTGAGCAGGCAGTGAGTTAGGTCGTATGAAAAAATATCACCATTTACACCTTCTGTGTGAATAAGAGGCCACACAACTGAAATAGTATGTGTATTACATTTTAATGACCATTTTCTGTTATAGCTGATCAAAATCATAAAAACAATTCACATGGAATCTGGTATACCAGGGGACCTTTTAGGAATTTGAAATTATCCACACACACTTGTGCTACTTCTCACACGCTGGCATGAGATAAAGTCTATTTTTATTTGAATTTAAAGGCAAACCTAACATCAATATTAAAAGGCTGCCACAAAGCAACTTCTAAACTTGTTGAAAAACAAATATTTCTTACTGAGACCTTTTGAAATTGTACTCCTTTCCTGAATTTTGCTCTTTCTGAGTAGATCTACATGCTGTTTAGTGACATTACCTCTTGCAGTGCAATTAAAATGTTGTCCAAGCTTCGGTGTTTAATTGTCAACACTGCTTCTGTAAGTCTTGTGTGTGTGAAAGAGGGGGAAAAAAAGGTGTGGAGGAAATAAGATTGTACCATTGGACCACTGCACATCTTTAAAAGGACTTTGGTTATAATGATCATTAAGATTTTCAATGACAAAATCATGTAGAACTGGACATTTAGCATAAGCAGTAGGGACCATGAATACATAAACTCACCCATCTGTCACTAAAACTGGCCACACACCTAAAAATACACAGCTTTAGACTTCAATTTAAACTGATGTTTTACATAAAATTAATCTGCTATTCAGTTTTAGTGAAATCTGAAATAAGCTATGAGGCTGAAAATGCTGAACATAGGACCCAAATGCAGACACGTGGAGACAAACTGAAGAAAACAAAAAGCGAGCTGTTTATTTAGGCAGTTACAGTAAAAAATAAAGGTAAAACATAACATACAGACGGAAACTGAAAATTCTCACTAACAGAAACCTAAACTGGGAACCAACACTAGGAGACAGGACTACTAAAGCTGGGAGACATTTTGACAATCAGCAAGGGGAGACAGAAACTGTATAGACGGCGATTAGGAGAAGTGGAAACACCTGGGGAAAAAACACATAGCAGAACTGAATCTAAGTAATGAGGCAAGGGAAGCAGAACTGAACATAACATAACACACATGAGGCGAGAGACCACAAAATTAAAACAGGAAGCATGAACACTGAGGTAGAGACACACAAACCTGATATACACAAAAGGTAAACATACAACAAACATGACAGACTGAAGGACACAAAGAGGCCAAACCAAGGTTACCACAACACAAGAGGGAACCAAGACATGAGACTAAGAACTAGTAACATGAGAAATAACATTTAGTTTATTTCTTTATTAAAACTGGACATTTTATCATGGTTGTTATTTATATCTTGCTCTTATCTATACAATGTCTTTGTCCTGTCTTCCTCCCCTCACCTCATGAGTCATAGCAGATGGCTCCCACTCCCTGAGTCTGGTTCTGTCAGAGGTGTCTTCCTGTTAAAAGGGGTTTCCTTCCCACCTGGCTCACATCTCATTTCTGAGGCTTTCTCTGTTTTCTCTGTGTTATTGTTGGGTCTTTACCTTACACCGTAAAGTACCTTGAGCCAACTGTTGTTGTGATTTGGCGCTATATAAAAAAAATTGAATTGAACTGGGAGGGTATAGGGAACTGGGGCCAACTGGACACCCTAGTGTTAGTTTAATTTTTTTCAGCTTCCTGTTTAATTCACATACATGAAAAGATAAATAATGTGGACAAAGTCATAATCATTTTAAGATGGAGCCCTGAGCTTTCTTTAATGTACAAAGCTGTACTGACAGAAGATTAGAATGTGTCATTTTTTAAGATGAAATTACACTAAATCAGACGATTTTATCCGTTTTGCCCTCTAGTAATCATCTGTGATTTCAGGTCTTGATATAGAGAAGATAGTATGCTCCATTTGTCCACTGATCATCGTAACACAGACCACCACTAATTGAATAAATTACAGATTTGTTCAAAATTGTAATATATTCATTCCAGATACCCAATGGGTGGTTGCATCTAATCTGCTGTGCAGATCCAGACAAACGTTTTTAAGGATTATATGTCATTTAACATGTAAGAGATAAGGGGAAATTACACTACACTAATTGCACTATCATGTAGTGGAGAAAAAAAACCAAATGTAAACATGGGGGAGCTCAGGCAACAGGTTTGTAAGAGAGACACAACCGGCTTTTTAGATGTACTAATTTTGACACACCTCCCACTTTTTGGGGGAGGGGGGGAATTGGCTGAACAGAAACTAACAGGTCTGGTTGTTGGCTCACTGCTGTAACTTTGATGGTCTTGCTACAACATGCAATGGAATCTATGACTGGCTTTCCCAAACCATTTAGAAATCTTGCTTTTCATCTCATTCACATGTCTGTTTGGGAGGAAAAAGAACACTTCCAAACAGACAGTAGTTCAGACTATTTGACATTAGGATGTTTGTCCTTTGGCTCGGTCTTCCAAACTCCAGCATCCTTTTTAGTTTTCCTGCTCAGTACTCACATTTGCAACTAACTCTGAAGAGGACCTTTTAGAAGTTCCTTTATTTTCTCTTGTATTATAATAGTGGTTTGTAATGAGGTCACTGTATGTACAGTTTTTATGAACCATAACTCATCCTTAGGGATGCTCATACACTTTGTCCAGTCTTGATCTGTATGATTTCAGATTTGAGATCATAGACTCTTAATGTGGTCATTTCAGTAACACTCCATAAATGCCTTAACTGAAAAAAGAGATCTTGAAGGGAGCATACATTGTTCTAAATCCTGTATATACATTTGAGAATTGATGTTGACTTTAAAGACGTGTAAGCTGTCAATTCGATAAGCACAGATGCTCCATCTCCTCTTTGATTTGGAGGATGGGTCATCCATGTTTCCCAAATGTTGATTTCAAATTTGAATTTGTGGGGATTATATCATTTTATATCATATTAGTTCTTTTACATCTTTTTATTTAGCTTTGAGCAGTGCCGTTTGATTAAACATTTATTCCATTTATTAAACATACAGTTTCAATCATGTTATTACACACATTGCATTTGTGCCTATGATAGAGTTGAGCATACAGTCTAATGAAGGTTAAAAGCATCGTTCAGCGCTATGTCTGAACTGATATATTGATGAAATGACTTGTATGCTGTGAATGAAGGCCTAACATGCTTACATACACATAGACATTAAGTATAATTTCTAGGGTAAAGGTGAAAGACATCTTGCTTTGTCTCTGCTTAGCAACTACAGGGAGTGCAGAATTATTAGGCAAATGAGTATTTTGTCCACACCATCCTCTGCATGCATGTTGTCTTACTCCAAGCTGTATAGGCTCGAAAGCCTACTACCAATTAAGCATATTAGGTGATGTGCATCTCTGTAATGAGAAGGGGTGTGGTCTAATGACATCAACACCCTATATCAGGTGTGCATAATTATTAGGCAACGTCCTTTCCTTTGGCAAAATGGGTCAAAAGAAGGACTTGACGGGCGCAGAAAAGTCAAAAATAGTGAGATATCTTGCAGAGGGATGCAGCAATCTCAAAATTGCAAAGCTTCTGAAGCGTGATCATCGAACAATCAAGCGTTTCATTCAAAATAGTCAACAGGGTCGCAAGAAGCGTGTGGAAAAACCAAGGCGCAAAATAACTGCCCATGAACTGAGAAAAGTCAAGCGTGCAGCTGCCAAGATGCCACTTGCCACCAGTTTGGCCATATTTCAGAGCTGCAACATCACTGGAGTGCCCAAAAGCACAAGGTGTGCAATACTCAGAGACATGGCCAAGGTAAGAAAGGCTGAAAGACGACCACCACTGAACAAGACACACAAGCTGAAACGCCAAGACTGGGCCAAGAAATATCTCAAGACTGGTTTTTCTAAGGTTTTATGGACTGATGAAATGAGAGTGAGTCTTGATGGGCCAGATGGATGGGCCCGTGGCTGGATTGGTAAAGGGCAGAGAGCTCCAGTCCGACTCAGACGCCAGCAAGGTGGAGGTGGAGTACTGGTTTGGGCTGGTATCATCAAAGATGAGCTTGTGGGGCCTTTTCGGGTTGAGGATGGAGTCAAGCTCAACTCCCAGTCCTACTGCCAGTTTCTGGAAGACACCTTCTTCAAGCAGTGGTACAGGAAGAAGTCTGCATCCTTCAAGAAAAACATGATTTTCATGCAGGACAATGCTCCATCACACGCGTCCAAGTACTCCACAGCGTGGCTGGCGAGAAAGGGTATAAAAGAAGAAAAACTAATGACATGGCCACCTTGTTCACCTGATCTGAACCCCATTGAGAACCTGTGGTCCATCATCAAATGTGAGATTTACAAGGAGGGAAAACAGTACACCTCTCTGAACAGTGTCTGGGAGGCTGTGGTTGCTGCTGCACGCAATGTTGATGGTGAACAGATCAAAACACTGACAGAATCCATGGATGGCAGGCTTTTGAGTGTCCTTGCAAAGAAAGGTGGCTATATTGGTCGCTGATTTGTTTTTGTTTTGTTTTTGAATGTCAGAAATGTATATTTGTGAATGTGGAGATGTTATATTGGTTTCACTGGTAAAAATAAATAATTGAAATGGGTATATATTTGTTTTTTGTTAAGTTGCCTAATAATTATGCACAGTAATAGTCACCTGCACACACAGATATCCCCCTAAAATAGCTAAAACTAAAAACAAACTAAAAACTACTTCCAAAAACATTCAGCTTTGATATTAATGAGTTTTGTGGGTTCACTGAGAACATGGTTGTTGTTCAATAATAAAATTATTCCTCAAAAATACAACTTGCCTAATAATTCTGCACTCCCTGTAGTTATCCGGGGTCTACAGGAAACATCTGGAGGGGCCAGACAACCATATAGGGAAAAATGCTGTTGAACACGGAAACTTGTTGAACTGTCGTTAATTATAACGTATATATGTGATGTTTTGTCTGACGCGAGAAGGGGCGTTAACCCCGACATAATAAAACCACGCTGAAAGTATGTTTTGACGGAAGATCAGTGTTGACAATATAAAGCTGTGCATCTTTCCACACGTGTTTAATAAAATCATTGTTTTGACACACTTGGACCAGTAGTCGTTTGTCTCACACCTCAATCACGAATCAGGACAAATTGAAGACAGGACAAAGACAAGCTGTGGAAGGGAGCCAGAGATTAATAACAACTAAAGATAAAATGTAGAGTGGTGTGTAAACAAATGGCGAGTAAAAAAGGTAAGTGAAGAAACACTCAGTGCATCATGTGATTCATGAAACCTCCACTCTACCCACTTAAGTTCTATACAGCTTAATCACTGACAAACTCATTACTTGGAATTTAGATCATAATCACAGTCATAGACTTTTTCCTAAGATAGATCTCTTCCTCTTTTCCTCTCACCCATCTTAATCATGAAGCCACTTCTTCTGCAAACCACTAAGGCTTTCCTCTTTGCTTACTGTCACATCAGTCCAAATCTCACTGACACACTTGTAGAAACACTGGTGAAGAAAGAAAGATTAGTGGTCAGTTTGAGGCAGTGAAAAAGAATTGATTAGATACAGAGGGATTTCACCTTTGGTCACAGAGCGTGGAGAAATCCAGAAGATTGGAAGGATGTCACAACACAGAAATATCCAAAATTACACAGCACTGAAAAATAATCTCTAGACACGCAGTGTAATTATAGCAAAACACAGGCTTTCCCAAACAGAGTCACAAGTGTGCATCAAAACATATGTGGGAAAAACCTTCCTTCTAAAGAAAGTGATTCACCATCTGTGTTAGTCAGATTCTCAGAGTGTTGCATGTTGTGTGGCTGGCTGTTCCAAAAGCTGGAGCAGCAGGAATATTTCAACAAACAGGGATAAAGGTGAAAAGGAAACATTGAATAATAATGCTGAAGTCACTCAGACAAAAATAACTGTCCTCGGGGCTAATACAAAATCACAATCATTGTGCATGTGAAACAGAGAGAAATAGGTTAGGGTTACACTTTATTCATGCTGCATGAGCGTGTTTATGTTCAGCTGCACGGAAGAATAAGAGTAAATAACTGACACTGTAAAGTAATGCTCTACTTTAATCTGGTTTTCAATTATTCAAAAGAAAATCACTAGGAATCATTACAAAAACAGTAAAAGGCAGTGATTTCTCTCAAATAACAACTTTTATTTCATTCAGACTGACCATCTTTAACTGTGTCATCAACCCCCAAAGGCCCATGCTGATCCTGAAATACGCGATCAGATAATTAAAACACATTTCACTGGGTGCCTTAAATGTGGCTGGGCTCAGATTTTAAGCGTTATCTTAGTTCAGTGAGATCTTTCACGCTCAAGGGGGATTTGCCCGTCATAATAAGGGCAGAGTTGAGCAATGAGGTGCATAATTGAGCAGGTTGTTGAGAGGGGGAACAGGATTCATGTATTCTTGAAATCTAAAAAAGGTAAATTATGTCATTTTCCAGGCAACAGAAAGTGAAACATGCATCAGCATTGAGTTATGGTTGAGTGAGAGGTGGGCTGATACTCATGTAATTCTGATCTTAGTCTTTTGAGAACCACATGCAAAAAGTATGTTTTAAACAACCAATAATAAAAAAAATTTTTTAAATCCAAACAGCCAACTCTAAAAATAAATATATATTAAAACTGCATTTCCTCGAATGGTCACTTAAGTCTGTTAAAATGTTCAACTTTAAAGGAGAAATTAACAAAATACGTTTTGGTCAGTGTGGCTATTTTTGCTCTTCATAACAACTGGGGACAAACTTTCCACTAAATACATTTACTATGCTAATAATTTACAGGCAAAGATGGGAAAAACGACTAATAGTAGCTACAAAAGAATTTGTAGTTTGTAGCCGTATTCTGTGTTTATCCGGAGACGGCACATCCAGGGCACATCTGGTTACAGAGTACAAAGTACAAAAAGTGTTTCTGTACTTTAATGATACAGACACATGGTGTTGTGAGTCTAGAGTTGATGCCAAAGACAACAGCAAGTGTCCACAGTGGACTAGGTCAGAGGTGTGTTTGTGTGTTATGTTTAAAAAGTTGAGAGGGTGAGAAGTCAGCAGTCTAGACCAGTTATGTCCTGGGGAGAAGTAGTTGTTCTGCACAGAAGGAGATGAGTAACAAAGTTTCTAAGTACTCGTTTTAACTGTAAATAGCACAACATGTAACTTAGAC
Organism: Perissodus microlepis; assembly: GCF_051167445.1. Lineage (NCBI taxonomy): Eukaryota > Metazoa > Chordata > Actinopteri > Cichliformes > Cichlidae > Perissodus > Perissodus microlepis. The sequence goes on along the minus strand of NC_140482.1, from coordinate 12,878,321 downwards.
TGGACTCAAAAAGAGGAATGCAGTTACCTTTATGGGAAACGTTGATTTGTGAAAGGCCACAATGAAACCCGCTGCAACCAGAGTGTTTTTTGAGAGGGATGAGTTAGTGAGACGCAACCATAGATTTTACACTTGCGTCGCACTATTCAATTCAATTCAATTCAATTTTATTTATATAGCGCTAAATCACAACAAAAGTCGCCTCAAGGCGCTTCATAGATACAGAGAAAAACCCAACAATCATATGACCCCCTATGAGCAAGCACTTTGGCGACAGTGGGAAGGAAAAACTCCCTTTTAACAGGAAGAAACCTCCGGCAGAACCAGGCTCAGGGAGGGGCGGCCATCTGCTGCGACCGGTTGGGGTGAGAGAAGGAAGACAGGATAAAAGACATGCTGTGGAAGAGAGACAGAGGTTAATAACAGATATGATTCAATGCAGAGAGGTCTATTAATACATAGTGAGTGAGAAAGGTGACTGGAAAGGAAAAACTCAATGCATCTTGGGAATCCCCCGGCAGCCTACGTCTATTGCAGCATAACTAAGGGAGGATTCAGGGTCACCTGGTCCAGCCCTAACTATATGCTTTAGCAAAAAGGAAAGTTTTAAGCCTAATCTTAAAAGTAGAGATAGTGTCTGTCTCCCGAATCCAAACTGGAAGCTGGTTCCACAGAAGAGGGGCCTGAAAACTGAAGGCTCTACACACATGCATGCTGGTTAGTGCTGAGTAATTACCAAAGTCAAGCACAAACCACTAAACTTGGAAGTTATGATACAGATAATTCAATTTAAAATGGTCCAAAATTCACTGACACAGTTAAAAGGCCCATTTTACTAAAAATAGTAATGAAGGTTAAGCCTAGCAGTCAGTGTCCAGCTACAGCTTTTAGTCAGAGCAGCTAAACCCACAAATTTATGTCTTTACTTAAAAAAAATCACCCTCGTGGATGTTATGAAAGGCGAAATTAGCTACAGAGACCAAGATTTATGTGTATCTTTTATCACAGTGTGTCACTTTAACCCCTTAAGTCCTTGAATATAAAATTACCATAAAATTCCTTTTTTTTAATGGAGAGTTTATGAACCATTAAAAATTCGTGAAAAAAAATAATTAAAATAATTAAAATAATTATTATTTTGATTTATGATTTCTGGAATGACATCTGGAATGTTTTTTTTAAATGGTTAAAAATATATTGTGCAAGTTATTTAGGTTTCATCAGGGGAACAAATTCACACTGATGATGTACGAGTCTCAAAAACTCTATGTAACGCAAATTATACATTAGGTATTATGGTCCTAACGGTCCAGATGCAACAAATCACTTTTCGGGCCAGCCTCAAGTGGCTAATCAAGGAGTTGTGCTCTATTTTGCATATATTACACGGTCAGTTAAATAATACAGGTAAACAGTCTATCCAACATGTAATCCTTATACTTTTAGATCAAACATTATAAGGATTTATGTTGTAAAAATCAATAAAAATCTTCAAGAAAATAATGAAAGAGTGAATATCTGAATATTGAATATAAGCAATGGGGAACATATATGCACAAAAAACAATAATAATGCTTAAAAAAAAAAACCAGACTGCTGATTTATGTGAGATTTATAAAAACACTAAAGCAAACCTTTGGTTTCCACCTTTTGAGGTGGAAAAAAAAACAGCTGACGACTTCATTATTGTCTCGTATTACCTATTACACAACACTGTCCCAGAGCTGTGTTCTACAAGCTCCTCCCCCGTCTGCTCTTCCTGTGCTGCAGGTCTGAACATATTGAGATTCACTCTAACGTTATTGCAACGCTACCTCCTCTCACCTGCTCTGCTTCACTGAGAGCCACACTTAGTCAGCTCTCCACTGTTCTGTCTGAGAGTTTATTCCAGCCAGATGAAAATGTCAAATGCTCCTTGTGTCTCTAGCGCTGACTTTAGCCAGGACAAAAGTACAGACGCATTTGTGTCGGTTTATTATACACAAATATGTGTTATGTAAGAGTTGCTTAAATGCCATAAAAATGCGTTATTCTTGTATTCCGCGTGGCCTCTAGGACTGAACAACAGGACTGAAGTGATTTCAGAGGTTGTGATACCCCCTAGCTACGAATAACATCACTAAATGGAACAATAACAAGTTCCTACTTTGCAATTTTTTGGACTTGGCACACGTTTAATCACTTTCTCCTTGGATGTTAGGTCCAAGAAAGCTACAGTAATGGCATCAAAAACTGCAGTTCTTATGAACGGAAAAGTTCAGCGTATCCTGAACATTTGACTCAGTAACCTGTAACAGACTGTCAGTTTTTACAGTGTCCTCCAGAGTAAATAGACCAAGCATTGTTTAAGCAAAGGACGAGAGGCATGGGCGAGCCTACTCACCCACTTGGGCCTGCTGATCTTGGCCATCGTTTATAGGTCTCGAAGAGAGGCTACCACCAGTCTGTGAGACACAGAGAGCAGCAGGTCTATTTTCCGGGCCATGGTGTCCCTCAAAATATTTTACGTGTACTCGAACGTAATACGCTTTGGTGATCGCGCCACAAGACAAACAAGACAAGCTGGAGCTGCTGGGGAGGCTGGAGCTGGAGAAGACAAACTTGCTGCCATAAGAGAGGTGTGGGACAAGATGTCCAAGAGGATGCCCGTCATGTACGATCCTAGTCCCGAGGTGATGGTGGACGAGCACATGATTCCTTCCAAAGGTATAGTATAATAACAATAATAATAATAATAATAATACAAAACTGTCATGGTCCAGGTGAGTGGCTACGTTTTTCCACCGTTTCGTTGAGTCCATCTCTGGGCGGAGCACTCATCAACACACCTGTCTTACTCACATGATTGTGATCTGGGATATTCAATCAGCAATATTTAAGACCAGCACACAAAACTATTCTTGGCTAATTCGTCTGCTAACCTACGTTAGTGTTAGGCCAGCCTTGCTTCTTGCGATTTATCATAAACTTATATTCTTCTCCTTGTGTTCTAGCAGCTTCACAGATCCATCATACTCCACCTTCGCAGTTATTTTACTCATGAAGACACACTCCCGTCTGGACACTCACCCAGCCAACAGTGCCTCCCCCCCAGGGACTCTACACCTGCTAGTCACGTAAGCCATAGGAAACCATTTGATACATCTCTTCCAGTCTAACCTCTCTCTCCCTCAGTTTCAGAGACCCCCATTCAAGTTTCACACGCTACATACGATTCCCTTGAGTATTGTTTTTTCTTGTGTTTATGAATAAAGTCTTGTTAACCTCAGTCCCTGCTTTTTCTGTCTGAATCTGTGTTAATACACCTCAGTGCACTGAATCATACTTGTTATTAATCTCTGTCTCTCATCCACAGCATGTCTTTATCCTGTGTTCCTTCTCTCACCCCAACCGGTCGCGGCAGATGTAAATAATTCACCTGCTACACTGGACAGCATCTGTCTCCTGCCCTTCTTCAGCCACTTTGGCAAAGCTGTCTGGGAGTACATTAAAGTAGAAAGTAGATATTTGTTTAAAAATGTAGGGAGTAAAAGTAGAAGTTGTCAAGAAATGCTCGAGTGAAGTATAGATACCTGAAAATTCTACTTAAGTACAGTTCCCACCTCTGTAAGTGCTTCAAAATCTCTCTGTCATTGGCTTTTATTTAAAAATAACATCTGAATAACAACATTTTAATATGCTTGGATTAAGTTAAATGGTTTAATGAAATATTTTAACAAAGGTTAGAGGGCAGGACAGGAATTCTGATGTCTTAAAGTGGAGGAGTTGCTGAAACGCCTCCTGCATCTGTGGCAGATCTAACATTTCTCTCCAGTGTGGGTACGATGATGATGCTTCAAAGCTGATGAGTGACTTAAACGCTTGTTGCACTCATGACAGAAGTAGGGCTTTTCCCCAGTGAGGGTACGATGATGATGCTTCAAATGTCATAATCGATTGAATATTTTCCCACACAGCTCACAGAGGAATAGTTTGCTGTCATCTTGCCTGGGAAGGTCCAGCTGCCCTTCCATAACATCTACCCTGTTCTGATTGTGAGGTCTTTTTGGGGTTGCAGGTCTGTATCTAAAGAGAAAGAAGAGATGGACAGAGTAACAACAATCTACAACCATATTTGATTTGATAGACTTCCTCCTTACAGAGACTGAGGTGTCATGAAGAAAGTGGAAATGGGAAATGTCAGAAGAGTTGTCGTGTGCTTCTTTCATGAACTCCTCCTGTCAGGTGCGTCAGGAAAAAAAGTGTGTAGTCAGAAGATGTTTTGATGATGTTCAGAAAAAAGAAAGCCTCCCTTAATATCAATTAGGTGTCTCACTAGGCATCAAGTTTATCTATCAGCGGTATGTTCCCCCTTTGTCAGCATGCTGATTACCACAACAATAATTTTTAATATTAATTGCTTTGTTTTGCCCATCCCATTCTATAATTGGAGTGAGCAGGGAAACTCAATTTTAGTGAAAGTTAAGTAAAAATATATCCTGGTTGTACCTGTAATGCCAAATACGCTAAATTAACCGTTCCCCTGGCCCTTTTGCTCTGTGATAAATCTCTTCTGTGCAGCAGAGTTTGGCTCATATGTTCTGGCCTGTTGATTGGCTCTTCGGGGTTAGGGCATCTTTACAGGATTCTCCTATAGGTTTCTATTCAGCATGTGTCAGGTTAAAATGACTTACCTCTGCCACTGTCAGCATTTGGCTGCTGGTGTTAGCCTGCTCCACAAATTCCTCCATCAGTTAATCACATCTGACAAACATAAAGATAATAAGTTAGAGAAAATGATCCAAATACTGCCTTAAAAACAACACTGATGTTAAGACTTCTCATCCAAACACAAATGAATCACCACATATTTACCTTAAAAATTTAGCTTGAGAGTAAGATGAAATACTTTTAAGTAGTGTCACAGCGAAGCAGACTGTGTGGAGTGAGGAAGAGGACCCAAGTGCAGACACGCAAGAACAAAACTTAATCTTAACAGAAAACAAGCTATTTATTAAGGCTAGAAAAATAAATACCAACAAAGGATATGGGTGAAACTAAACAATAACCTAAACTGGGTGAACTAAAATTAAAACATGAAAAAACCTTAAACTGGAGACCTGGCATACATAGAAAAACCTGGAAACATGACATGAACTTAGCAGATGACCTGACAACGACTGAACGGAAACACGCAGACTAAATACACACAGGATGTGATCAGGGGAGGTGGAAACACATGGGGAAAAAGCTCATATGAATGAACATAACATAACATGAGTAAAACTAAACACATTGACCATAGAAACACAAAACCTCTTCAAAATAAAACAAGAAACAAAGAGACGTAGACATGAATACATGAGGGGCGAGGGAGACTTAACACAGGGGTTAAAGACACAAGGGGGATCTAATAACAAAGAACTATAATAGCAACCTAGGCATAATAGAAATGAACTTAGAAAACCTAAAGGACGTAGACATAAAAATAAACTAAAACTCAAAATGCTGGGTCAAAAGACACCGGATCGTGACAAGTAGCAATAAGAAAGTCAGATACCTCAAATTATACAGACATTTCATCTTATGTTTGTGCGATTTTTTAAAGATAAACTGGAACTGAAACATTGTTGGAGTCAAATTGTTAAATGTTGTCATTGTGTTACTTAAATTTGTAAGTCTTAGTTCAAACTGTAGGATCAAAGACATTCCTTTGTTTCTGACCACCTCTCCAGCCAGTTTGTTGTAGTGTTTTATTATAGGGACATCTATTTGAAGGTTCTGTTTTCTTGCTTAGTAAACTTCCAGCTTTTATTATCCTTTAGGTAAGCAGGAGGTTCACACAAACGCACCCCCAAACACACACACTCACATACATACACACAAACACACACATTCTCGCACAAGCATACACGTGCACACACATAAACACATACTACCTTATCTTTTGTAACCATAGGGGGGTTTTTACAGTGGGAGGTGCTTGTGTGTACTGTAACTGTTTTCAATAAAAGGCGGCAAGGAAGGCTGTTTATTTGATGCTGGCTAGTTGACAGGTGAGGAGCGTTTAGCTCCAAGAGCTTGGTTCCGACCAGTCTCCCTTGCTAGCAAGTAAAAGATGTTCGTCTTGTTTCTAAACCAGCGGGGCCTGTGGAAGCACAGACCCAACAAACATGAATTCAATTGAAAATAACACAAAGAAAAGTACAAAACACTGTGAATGTCCTTTGATTTACTAGAACTACCTGACCACCAGTTACAAATGAAACAGGTAAAGAAAGCTTGTTTTTTTTTTTTTACCCTTGGTATGTGAGGAAAGCTTTTTGAGCTCCTTCTTAATGGTCCTCTTCATTGAACTCTGAGAGATGCACTGATGGTTTCCATGGTATCCAAAGTTGATTCCACTTCAAAAAGGTCCAAGAAATGAACCAGAAGTCTAGAGAAAGACTGTGCAGCCTCTTCACAAACAATCCAATTTACTGTGACATAAATTAACTAGTAAAATCCTCAATTTCTTCAAGCTTTTATGAACTCACTGTACTCTAGAGGACAGGAATGAATTTTTAGGTCTCACATGGCTATAGTATGTGTAATCAAAGCATTCATTACTACAGAAGTGCAAAGAATAGGCACCAGTATTTGTTGGCATGAATGCAGGCTATACCAAATATTTCCTACCACAGACGTTTTGTGGCTCCAACATTTTCTATCACAAGTCAGAGCTACTAAAGTCTGAAAAACCACAACTTTATGTAAATCCTAAAATACATGCAAATATTGACATGTTACAGCAACATCAGTGGCACACCATTTTTTAAATTAATCTCCTAGGACCACACAAGGCGTCCATATATGTCACATTTTGGGTTGTCTAGACCAAAATACAAAGTTTTGTTTTACAAGGGCCTGACATCCACTTACGAGGACATTATTCTGCCACTGTCCTATCGAAATTTAAATCGAATGCCCTTATATGTGGATCTCATGCTTACCAGAAACAAAAATCAAGTTAAAAAAAAATCTAGTAATTGTTTGTTTTTACATTCATCAGGTCCCAATACATCCAAAAATCAAAGAGAAAGTCAAAATGCATGCCATGAGAGAGTATGTATTTTACAATATGTCCCCTTGGCAACATTTTCTTAAAATATCACACTAAAACAGGGGTAGACAACTCCAGGCCTCGAGTGCCAGTATCCTGCAGGTTTTTGATTGAAATGGCTAAATGTTCTCCTCAACATGTCTTGAAGTTCTCCAGAGGCCTGCTAATGAACTAATCATTTGATTCAGGTGTGTTGACCCAGGGTGAGACCTAAAACCTGCAGGACACCGGCACTTGAAGACTACCCCTGCACTAAAAAGTCCTTCCATTGTATCTGTTGCTAGGAATATTTATGCATTTTGCAATTTCTCCCTTTTTTCTTTGCAATATTTATATTTAATTTTAAGACACATTCTATTTACTAAATAATCAAACTAATTAAACACTGGCTTTAATATTCCAAAAATTATCCACTCACATCTCTGGCTCTCGTAGATTTTATTATTGCTTAAGTGTTTGAGCTACTACTTATCTTCACTCAGGCAAAAATACTTCTATAGTGATTTGACTTCAATGCTAATTCATAGGCAGAATATGAGAGACAATATAAATCAACAGCTGGGGTGCTCTTAAGTATTTAAGCTATCACTTATACTGACCCACCTAAAAACACTTTCATAGTTTTGTCTGCTATTTAAATCCACAAACATAAGGAGAACACGAAAAACTGTGTAAAGACATCTGACGTTTAGCTATGTTTGGATTTGATAAAATTAAAATTAAAAATTAAATTAAAAACCTAAAATCAGACATAAATGGGTTATTAAACTTCAGGGAAATCTTCAGGTAAAGTCAGAGGTCCTGTGTGGGGGCTTTGCTATCACAGATTATAAATCCTGACTATATTTTTTTGCCCATCAGTAAATGGAAACATCACAAAAAGCCAAAGTATTGTATGTAAATTGCCAAATGTGCTACACAATGGCAGGCTCAATTGCTTCAGTTACAATGACTGTTTACTTACCAGCAATGGCAAAATCAGGGTTCTATTTCAATTTGTGTGACAAAACAAAAACAAAAATACAGAATCAGACAACTCAAATCAGCATCAGAGTCAATACTGCATCACTCTATGTAGTCAAAAAGATTCATTTAACTTGGATGATACATTTGTAGGCTTTTACATTTGAGGTCACCTGCATTCAAATTCTACTTCCTAAAAATATTATCAACTGCACACAGTATCATTTAGAATCATTTAGTATGCTGTTATTTTTTATCTTATATCTATATACCATATTAATAATATTAATGGCCCACTACTGCATTTTATTTATTTGAAGGTGGGCTATTTTTTTATTTCATTAATTTTCCCAAAAGTGAGAAGTCAGACAGAGCTGCAGATTTAGGTTTTATTTAAAAGTGGGCCTGCGCAAACAAGCGTTTGTTAAACAGTTCTTAAAAATGAAAAAGTCTCCTTCTTATTAAGAGACCTTATTATTCTTGTATTAAGTATGTGTTTTATCCTTCCGTTAATTCCGTTAATTAACCAGCATCACAGACACACATGTGCACACACTTGACTCTTTTTCTACCTGTGTTTGGCCAGAGGCGGTAAAATGGCTCCTTTGATGTTGCCGTCAACTGTCTGAGCAAGCAGCAGCTCTTTGAACCTGCCGCTTCAGCAGTCAATCACTGATTCTAAAATGGCGGCTCGTTACATTACAACCTAATGATGCTGTTTTAACCTACTGATTTGTAAACGGGAGAACTAACTGCACCTTCCCTAACAGACTCAGAAACACTTAGCACCTTAGCATATGCTACTTCCGGTGGGGAAACTTCTGTAAGGCGCTTCGTTTCCGGTGTGATATTCGCGTCTTGTTTACGGTCGGGTTTTCCAGAAAAAGTCAACCAAATGGACGAATCAAGCGGCGATTTACATTTCTCAAGATGTCTTGAGCATTTACCAAATATATTTGTAGATGATGTTCATCGACTTGTCGATACTTTTCCCCCTCGCCTCAGAGAAAAATAGAGAAAAGATTGAAATTTTATATTTCTCAGTATTTGTGTTCTCTCGTTTATCACGGGTGTTATGTTTTAAAAATAACCAGCAATAGGTGAAATCCGCAAAGTAGCCAACTTTATTTTTTTTACAATTATTTTATATGTTTTAAGGCTGTAAAACCCCTCACTACACACTTTATACACTTTTCTCAGGCAGGCATCCACATTTTCCTACTTTTCTCTCTTGTTTAAACACTCTCAAAGTTCAACACTTTGTAAAAAGAAAAAAAAAAGGCCAGTGTTATAGAATGAAACCGAAGATCAAAACCTGTTTTCAGTCCCAAAACTTTATTTGAAAAATAAACATACAGTATATTTGTTTTTTTCTATAAATAATAATGACGGATTTTAGAACTAATGAATTTAACTTTAAGCTTAATGCACCTTATAATCCGGTGCGCCGTATGGTCCCAGAAGTCCAACGTTTTTTGTGCGATGGTTATCTTCCTCTGCCTTTTGGGTGCCTATGACGGTGCAAAACGTTTCGTCAACATTGTTTTTGTTGGGGAGAAAACTTACAAACATACAGTACAGCACTTCAGAGTCACACTGCTAGCGATTGATGTAGCGATTCTGTACTGTACAGGAGAGACGGCATGGAGGAGATCGACGAGGCTGCAAAGGTGAACCGCGTTATAGCGAGGGACCACTGTAATTGTGAAGGTAAGTCACAACATACCCTTCGTAAATACTAATATATAGAGACCCTTACCCACAATCATTCATGTATTTTTTATATCCTGTGGCTTTTTTTCACGGTTTGTTGACATGCTGTGTAGGTGTGCACTTGACCAGCTGATATCGACATAACGGGGAAACCTGGCTTTGACTATTGTTCACCTGTATTTTGAATACTGGACATTTCCCTGTTTAAATCATAAGAACTGTCACTATACAGAGATGTGCTTCTGAATGTGGACGATGTGTCTTCTGATTTTGTAATACAGTTTTGCTTGTGTTGAGTGATGTAAACAACCAATCGATCTACACGCTTCAAAGGTCAAAATTAATTATTTGATTTTTTTATGACATAGCAATGGTGAGTGTTCCCACCTCCTGCTCTTTGTAACTTAACGCGATCTTTCCGTTTTCGTATTTTGGACATGATTTTGGAGTCCACCTTCGGAGTAGCGATTGACCGCAAAATAAAGCTACCGGAAATGTACAACCCTTCATCCGGTCTTAAAACAGGAAGTTAGAATTTTCTCGTGCACAGGGTCTATAAAACAACACAAACTGTAGTATACAGTCATTTGAAACATATTCATTTCACACTGGGCTTATAGTAGTGCTAGCCGTTAGCATTGGGTCGTTAGGGTTAGCTCATCAAACACTCCTTTTAAATACAATTTTATTTAAAATTGTAACTTTTCACTAAAAAAGCAGCCATTGTGTTACTTTAATATGACTTATACTTCGACTGGCTTTATAAGTCACTATCAACAACTCGGTAAATCACTCAAACAGCATATAGATATTTCATTTCAGAGCAGAGAAGCAGCACTCACTGGCAGCAGATGGGGATGGAGTGGGTGGAGATGCAGGAGTGAGCCAGACACCAAAAATAAGTGACGTTCACGGGTAGTGGGAAATTATGGCATTACACAAAATGGGCATTGTCAAAAATGGGGGTGTCCAAATTCATGGGCTGCATCCTCCTGAGGCCGCATTTGTAGGCTGATTACGTCACAGCGACGCAACGAAGGCTGTCCAAATTCATAGACTCCTCCGAATGCAGCCGACAAATTCGTCCTCCTTTTCCCCGAATTTTAAGGATGGATCGGGTGTATCCACCATATCCCAGAAATTAGAGCGTGGCCCAGCCAATTCCAGTTTTCAACGATGGCGGCCGCTACTAAGTTTTAATATTACTCTTAATACTCTTTCTGGGTCACAAAATAAACTTTTAACATATTTTCAGGCGAGAATATAGCTGTGTAAACTTCAAATATCTGCTCAGTTTATCAACATATCACATATTCGCAAAAGTGCTCCGATGTTTTCGGAGTTCGATAGCTAGCTGGGAGCTCGTGGGTCACTAGAGCTGGGGAGAATGGCAAACTCCTGGCATATCATTTTCAGATGACCGCCGTCTTTGGCTACTCAGGTTAAACGTAATATAAAAGTCACTTAGATAACCTAAAAATGTTATTGTTTGGCTTTTTTCAGTGTTTTATTCTGGAGTAAATCGGTTTGGCTGAGATTAAAGTTATTAGATTAGATTACATAAAATAAAACTTTATTAATCCCCCGGGTGGGTTCCTCCTTGGTTTTCACACAACTGAATAAATGTCAAACAGAAAACTGATTAAACAGAAGTGTGAGATGGTGGAGAATTTACGCCAGTGTCCTGTTATATTTTAGATAGTAAGGAGCAGACGGCCGAGTTTATTAAACTACACCGAGACAGCGGTGACGCAAATCTGAAGGCTAGACCGTCCAATTTCACAGCCGTTTACTTCCGGCCTACCCGACCTTCTGAGGATCCGGCCCACATAGACCGCGAAGGACGGGTCCTCAGGAGGATGCAGCCTATGAATTTGGACACACCTAATGTATGTCATTTTAACCCTCTGGGCTCTATGGTGGCCATTTGTGGCCACTTCACTTTTCTTTTTTCAACCATTTTCGCTGTGTTAATGCAAATGGAATGAAACTTCCCAAGGGTCTAGATTTTTTTCAGATTTTTTAATTTTTAACTTCAGCTCCTTAAATATATCAAATTGCTCTTGGCTCTATCGTGGCCATTTTTGGCCAACTGAAACCCATTATAACCACCTTTTTTGATTCCTTGTTATTGACAGTACTAAATCATGTAATTAAAGTAAAACTGCTTTCATTCTAAACTCAACACATGAAAATTGTAGTTTTTAATGTTTTTTTTTCTTTTTACCAAATTACGCCATTTGCCCATTTTTGGCCAAACAAGCAATTTCATGTAATATTCTTAGTTTCCAATAGGGGCGTTTGATGGCTTACCACACTCCAATGGACCAAATGAATGACACAATTTTGACATAGGTTTGATCTTAAGGATCTAATAGTTTGTGTTTGTGAATGACATTGCAGCACAAACATATATTTGCAAGATAGACTGGAATAAATTATGATGTATCAAATATTACATAGGCTGCAGTGAATTTCTGTTGATGCAGGTTATTGAGCTTTGAGGTTCCCAGTCAAACTTAGCTTTGAAGCACATGCTAAAAGCACTTTTACTCTTGTGCTTTTCATAAAAAGATACCATACCCAAAATATAAACTCTCAAAAAAACACAACCCAATCAAAGGACATTTTGCAGAATTCAAACCTGCAGCTGCAGCTGCAGGGCAAACAACAACAAACACTGTTTGTAAACGTGTCCTGGAGTTTATGCAGGTGCAGACGTTGTTACTTCTGTAAGTAAGCCTAACAACTTCCAAATCATTTATTCTGGCAATATGGCAACGTCATCACTGCTTCAAGCACTGTCTATATGATCTGGTCAGAGAGCAAGCACACGAAGCAGTCCTCTGCTCTTGAAGAAAAGACATCTGACCAAGATGAAGAAACTTCCTCTCCAGAAGATGAGGGGACAATCTCCAAAGAGGGTGACCGCATTACCACTGATGAGGAGTACTAGCCAGTGCCTGAATCCTCTTCTTTGATGGGGATTGGGGTTAGGGGGCATGGAGGTGGAGGCCGAGCAGCTGATGGAAAAGAATGCAGGAGCTTTTTCTGAGAACAAGGAGCCAGTGACTGAGTGGATCCCTCATGAAAGAAAAACCATGTGGGTACCACTACTGAAGAGAGACTGCTCTACAATCCAGTAGCCATTGGTATCAAAGGAGGGTTCACCCTGTATGCAGTTCCCTGCATTAGCAGCATCTACTTTTGACTTTTTTATAACAAAGGAGATCTTTTAGCTCAGGGTTCATACGCCTTTTTCAGGGTCAAATTCAAGCACTTTTTAAGCACTTTCAAGGTCCATTTTCAAGCTTTTCCAGCAACCCCCCCCCCAAAAAAAAAGAAAAAAAAAAGAATGCATGTTTCAATTCGCATCACCTCAGTAAGACCATGTGAAAATTAAAACAAATCATCCTAGGTGAACTTAAACACCTTTGTTCCCCTTTTGTTAAGACATAGAAAAACACACCACACAAAAATACTCCAAAAGGAAATGGTCGCCTTATATACATCGTGTATAAACTCAAAATGCACTTAAAAATTAAGATGTGAAAATGTGAACAAATCAACTTGTTAGAGATATTCTTCTCCTGTTGGGAAAAAACAAAAAACTAAATAGAAATAAATAAGTCTTCTCATCAGATATTGATGCTTCTTTCCTGTGTGACAAAAAATAGGAGATAGATGTTTGTTTGTGGTTTTTTTGTTTTTTAAGTTAATTCCCAATAAAACTGTTTTATTTCTACATTGCTGTCTGTATTATTGCTGAAGTCCTAAACGATCACCTTTAAAGTGTTTGTGCTAATAACATCATGTACAGTCAGACAGGCATGGAGAACAGCACTGACTGGGAGTGGCTTTGAATAGATCACATAGTTAAATTCAACATATAAGACTTTAAGAATGCACAAGTATCTACTTAAAATCTATTGAATTTATCATTTGTGATCAAGTCAAGTCAAGTCAAGTCAACTTTATTTGTCAATTCTGCCACATGTACAGGACATACAGAGAATAGAAATTTCGTTACTCTCAAACCCTAGATTAAAAAATGCAAATAAAATAATTAAAAATAAAAATTTAAATAAATACAATACAATTTTACATATAACAAGAAAGCTATGCAATATACAATATACAATATTCAAGTAAGGATAAATGACCATGAGTGTAAACCAGGCAGAGTAGTGCAAATAAGCAAATAGTGCAAATGGAGATTAGTAATATACGGTAAGAGATGGTATGACAACAAAGTCTTATGAGGTACTGGCAGTCCAACGCTCCACAAAGTGACTGGTAACTGGTGCAGGCCAGTGAGTGAAGTCAGAGAGTGTGTGTGTGTGTGTGAGTGTGTGTGACAGAGTTCAGTGAGACCATGAAGGAGAAGAGGGGAGAGGAGGCAGAATCGGAAGGGAGTTAAGCTTCCTGACAGCCTGATGGATGAAGCTGTCCTTCAGTCTGCTGGTCCTGGCCTGGAGACTCCGCAGTCTCCTCCCTGACGGCAGCAGCTTGAAGAAGCTTTGCATTGGGTGCGTGGGATCAGCCGCTATGCAAAGGGCTTTTTTAGTGAGACGGGTGCTGTAAATGTCCTGGAGGGAAGGGAGAGAGACACCAATGATCCTCTCTGCAGCCCTCACTATGCGTTGGAGGGTTCTATGACAGGACGCATTGCAGGCTCCAAACCACACAGTGATGCAGCTCGACAGGATGCTCTCGATGGTGCCTCTGTAGAAAGTGTACATGATGGGGGCTGGTGCTCCTGCTCTTCTTAGTTTGCGGAGAAAGAAGAGACGCTGCTGTGATTTCTTGGCCAGTGCTGTGGTGTTGTGCGTCCAGGAGAGATCCTCTGTGATATGCACACCCAAGAACTTGGTGCTGCTCACTCTCTCCACAGACGCTCCGTCGATGGTCAGAGGAGCATGTTGGGTGTGCATTCTCCTGAAGTCCACGACAATCTCCTTCGTCTTCTGATATTATTATGTACAATTCCAATGTATTTTGTTCATCTCCCTTAAATAAACAGGCAGCCTTAAAGTATGAAATATTCATATACAAATACACATATAAATGTGTGTGCTGTCTCAGTGGCTGATAGTGCCCCACAGGCCTCAGTGTGAGCTTGAAGACATTTATAATGTTTAAGTAGTTTAATGTGTTGGTGCTGACGATAAACACATTTTGAATGAAAGCCGGGGAACTTTGGTAGCACAGAAACAAGTGGCTATTCTTTGTGACCATATGGATCGGTCCCTCATATTACCATTATTTCACCCAAAGGCACCAAGTTAATACTCAAAAAAGCTGCAGCAATACACACAAATATAAACAGTACTTGGTGACAACTTTGCTTTTAGCCTCTAACCCTCTGGGGTCCAGGGTATAATTGGCCGTTTTTGACTACTTTTGATTTGGCCTCTATATTTCACCTTTAAAAACTGTTTATCTTGCCAATCTGTTATTTACTCATTTTGACAAACTGTATCAGCACAACTGATCTAAATTCAGACAAAATTTAAATTCCGACTAGAAAGTGATATTTTTGACTGTAAAAACCACAAGCATGTTTAACGAATCATTTTCATAACTTGAAATGCAAATAGAAATTGTACATTTTTTAAAAAAAATATGCACAAGTTTTGCAAACAACAAAGTTATATGGTACTATTTACCTAAAAATGCAGCCAAGGCTCAAAAGTTTTTTATATAACCATTTAAAATTATTTACAGAACGATCAGGTGTTCTGCATCAAATAAGAAGGCACACAAATTATTTATGCAACTCCAAAAAATAGTTTGTGTCCACTATAACACAGATGAGAACAGCACAGGGATAAATCCTGCAGGTCTGACAGCAGGTGTGTCACTCAGCGTTTACACTGCAATCTGCCTTTGGTGGCTTTTTTGCAGCAACTGTCACATTCACTAGTAGAACTGACACACAAAACAAAACGACTACACCACACACTAACTACACAAGACAACACACTAACTTGAGACTCCAAACATGGTACACGTCACAAATCTTTCACATATCAAAACTCTCTCTCTCTCTCTTTCGCTCACTCGCTCTCTCTCGCCGGTCACTCCTAAAATTTCCCCCTCTTCCCAAACAACAAAATGCCACATGTTGCCATATCATTTTTTGATTGGTTGACATGGTACATTTTTCCACCAATAGGGAAGGAGTGTTTTTTCTTTTTCTTTTTTCACTCACAAGCAAAGCGTGTTTGCTAGCACTCTCCTTAGAAAACGGCGTTTTAACAGTTTCTTCCCAGAGTGAACGCCACTGTTTTATTCAGAAAAAAACAAAAAACATTGGTTTTACGTGGCCTATCAACACAATTTGAAAACTGGTATATAGTTTGAAGTCCGCACGTTCGACCCAAGTTGAAATGGAGACTCTGGGTCCGTCGACCCCAGAGGGTTAATCAGAAAGCCTAAAGTTGGCTAGTTATGTATCGGGCTGATGTTTAAAGCTTTCACTTGAGTAAATTAACTCATATAACTAAGTTCACAGCATATTCCATAACAGCGCTGCTATACTGCATCACACTCAGTGCATTTCAATCATTTCTCCAGCGAGTTTGATCGCTAGGAAAATAATAATCAGAATTTTAAAAAATAGCATGTGTAACGTACACGTACTGGAAAATTATTTACTAGCACTCACCTATCATGCGACTAGAGAGCGCAAACGCCGCCATTGTCGTTTTCCATCAAACACTCATTAAAACAGCAACCTACAGGTATGTTAGCCAGTGTTGCCAACTCCTCATTAAGGAAAATCGCTATTGGCTGTCCTAAAAGTCGCTAAATGACGTCATCGCCTAATTTGCATAGTTGGTCATGCAAATGTAATTGTAACCTACGTTGTTGAAGAGAGAAATAACATCTTGGAAGAGACATAAAGTGAGTAAAAAACATTCTAAATGCATTTAGAATTTATTTAGAAATACAAATTAAATTCCTTTAAGCAATTATTGTTTTTTAATGTCACAATTCGAACCCTGATCCTTTATCCCGGCTTGGACCAGCAAAAGTGACCTGAAATTGGCACTCTGGTGGAGTTACGTTGTGTGTGTGTTTATAAGTAGTTTTAAACCTTGTGATTCAAAAATTAGCATAACAGTAAAAGAAGAACTGACTGCGTTACAGTCAGTGCAGGAGCAGCGGCTTCGCTCATGCGCGCTTAATTTGCAGTTTGGATGCATAGGTGTTAACATCTCCTGCCCTGACAGCAGCTGGGGGATGACTATCCTCCACCTGTGAGGTGCACCATGCCAAAGCACCGCTGCTTGTTGAGAGTAAGAGCGATACGCGTTTTCACGTCAAAAAGTTGACATAAATAAGTCTCCAATAACAACAGAAAAAGTCGCCAGATTTGTCGCTGGTCTGAAAACTCGCTAAATATAGCAACAAAGTCGCTAAGTTGGCAACACTGATGTTAGCGCACTCATCCCCGACTGTCCGAGGGAGGGGCGGGGTCACACGTTGAAACAGACAGCGGCACAAGGCAGCCCAGGCGGGGAAATTTTGCTTTTACATTTTGCGACTCATTTTATTTCTGATAAGAAAACTATTCAATCAGATAGTTATTTGTGGTGAATGAAATACAGTTACACATTCAAGCAGTTTTAAGCACCACATCTGAAATTCAAGCACTTTTCAAACCTTGAAAAGACAACATTATAATTCAAGCATTTTCAAGGATTTCAAGCACCCGCACGAACCCTGTTAGCTGCTGTGCACCCGTACGAACCCTGTTAGCTGCTGTGCACCCTTACAAACCTGCACAGAGGCCAAGGTGTGAGGATTGGAGGATTATAGAGAAAGTGGAAATGTGAGCCTACACTAGAATAAAGCAATACATAGCATGTTGGATGACAACACTGGAAGTTCTCAGGAAGTAAAAAGGGGAAAGCGGTTCAGAGTTCCAAGGACAACGTCTTTAATTTGGTCACCTTGGCAGAGGAACTCCTCAGATGAAAACTGGCACAGGGGAAATAACCCAGAGCTTCCTCCCCAGCTCCTTCAGTTGCAACAGAGGAAGATTTTGTTATCTGTCTTTGGCTTCACCAAAACTACCACGGCAATATCCCACATGCCAAAGCAACTGAGGAATGTGCTTCTTTTGACAGCAACACACAAGGAACCAGCAGTCAGTGATGGGAAAGAGAGGAAGCCTGGAAGCAAGAAGCAATCCTGGACTACAATAGGCACAAGTACAGCTTGGATATCTTAGAGAGGATGTTGGCGCCTTGAGTTATTGAAGGAAAACTAACTGATGGCTGCTGGCTCTTTTCTCCAATCTCCTGGATGTCTTGGGATACGATGTCTTTGTCCCGTCTTCACAGAAGTGGGGGAGTCCTCTAAAACCTACAAATGAAGAGCGATCCTGGAAGAGCTGGGGCACATGCTGGTGACCTCAGCAACTGCAAGATGGCCTTGTCCCCAATTCTCAGCCACTTCTGCCATTGATCTCAAGATACAGTAGACTGAACCAGAGTGTGACCCACACCCCACCAACAAAATGACAAGAAGGTGCAAAAGGCACACCTCCAGGATTGGACCAGCAGCCACTTGCTCCAGCTGTGGAAAGTGTGCCTACAAAAACCACTCTACTGTGGTTTGCACATCTTGCTGCTAATGAGGATGCACACAGAAGCACACACACTGAAACATAAATTTTGATCATTTCAGTGGTTATTTGGTCATTAAATTGCCTTTCTGGCCACTAACACACCATGTGTGATTTTCTTTTTGGCAATTCATCCAAAAAAGTAAAATAAAATAAAGCAAAAATAAATCATTGTTACTGTTACTGACCTGCAATGATGATTAAAAAAAATATTAGGTTTCATCATTCATATGATGAAAAAAAAATTTCCCCCCAAAACGTAGTAATAATACTTAATCTGACTGGTATTCAAAAGGGTATAATTTCTGAATTTGAATTATATTTTGGTTTCCATGACCAGGACCGGTGCTAATTTAAAAAAATCAAGTCAATGAAAGTAGATAAATGTTTTAATATATATTAATTTTATAGCATTTTGTAAACGTAAACAGGGGGTGGCCATTTTTGGACACAAACAAGCTGAGAGGGAGTTTTTTTGTTTTTCTGTCAATGCACAAAAAGTAATGCATATATAATCATTGGTACTGCTAATTATTGCTATGCATCTAACCTCCATTGTTAGAAAAGGAATTTTATGCTTTTATCCGTTTGTAAATCATTACAATTATATGATCTAACTGGTAATTAAAGATGATGTAGCAGCGAGACGGAGCCTCACTGAGATTCCGTTTCAATTTGTGTTGAAAGTGCAAACTTCAAACTACATACCAGTTTTTAAATTGTGTCGATAGGCCAAGATTAACCAAAGTTATGATTAATTATGTTTGGCATACTTTTTCCCGAGCACTACTGTCACGTTTACCGCAAGACGAGCCGATAATCACCGGACTTTCTAAAGACAGCGCTCGCATTGCAAGCGAATCCGCTCCCACCCACACTCCACCCACACCCCACCCATCAACAAGGGATCCCCTTTCCTATTGGTGGAAAAATTAACCACATCAACCAATCAAAAAAAGATATGGCAACCCCGCGACATTTGGTTGTCGCGGGGTTGTTAGTAGGAGGTCTGCAGAGAGACAGGGAAGGCGTGACACGCCCACCAGGTCCAGATCTCCACTGCCTCAGGCAGCAGAGCCACATCTCAGGTCTGAGCCCTGGAAGTCAGAGGGGGATGCTGATATTACCCCAGAGTGTAGCAGGTTTCAGCCACGGAGAACACCAGGAGTCCAGATAGAGACACTTTGCCCCCAAAGCCCAAAAGATCTTTTCTTATTGTTTTTTGCTACTGACACAGTCAGTACAATTTGTGCAAACACAAACAAAAATGCTACAAAAAATCAGCATTTAGGCAAAAAATACAAATGGACTGATGTAGAGACAGAACATCTCTATCAGTTTTTTGGTCTCCTGATTTACATGTCACTTGTGTCACTTACAAGTCTCAGAGATTACTGGAGGCAGAATCATATCTTGTCTGTGCCCCTTCCATCCAAAGTGATGACAAGAGACAGGTTCCGCAGCATATTTTGGAACATCCACCTTAGTGATCCTGAGGAGGATCTAAAAAATGATGCAAAGAAGGGAACACCAGGCCATGACAAGCTTTTTAGAATCAGGCCTCTATATGATGAGATCCTCAGTGCCTGCCAGGCTTATTACCACCCAAGGAGGGAGTTGTCAGTAGATGAAAGGATGGTGGAAACCAAAGCAAAAACTGGGATGACACAATATATGAAAGACAAACCGAGTAAATGGGGCATGAAAATGTTTATATTGGCTGAATCGAGAAGTGGCTACACCATCAGCTTTACCTTATACACTGGCAAGAATCAAACTGCAAGTGAGCATGGGCTGGCCTATGATGTGGTGATGAATCTTATTCAGCCTTCCTGTCTTGGCACTGGGTACCATATTTACATGGACAATTTTTATACAAGTCCCAGACTGTTCCTGGACCTGACAAGCATGAGATTTGGTGCATGTGGCACCTACAGGGAAAACAGAAAAGGGTGTCCCAAAGACAGGGCAAATCCTCTGAACAGAAAATGTCCAAGGGGATCTGTGAGATGGATCAGAGAGAGCCCACTTGTTTTTTGTGAAGTGGATGGACACACGGGAGGTGTCTGTGTGCTCCACCATCCATCCTGCATTTTCAGGGGAGACGGTGAAGAGAAAGGTGAAGGATAGAGATGGACACTGGGCTACGAGAGAAATCCCTTGTCCCACACCAATCATGGCATATAACAAAAATATGGGCGGGGTTGACCTGTCTGACCAGCTCATTCAGTAATATTCCACTCACAGAAAAACTGCCCGCTGGTACAGGACCATGTTGCTGCATTTTTTGGACATTGCGACCACAAATGCATTCATCATGCATCGTGAGATGTGCAGTGCCAAGCAGGTTCAGCCCATGGCACATAAAGATTTCATGGTGGAGCTGGTGTGTCAGCTTTGTGGCATGGACAAGACAGGTGTTCCCCACAGCAGGAGAGCTGAACACATTCCTGTTCCCATTCTCACAGACACAGATGCTGTCCAGAAAGCCACTAAAGGCAGACTCAAATGTAAGCGCTGTCTCCAGGAGGACAACAGGAGGAGTGACACACCCTGGAAGTGTCAAGCCTGTAGTGTCTGGAGGAAACCTGGTCTTGTTAGGAGAGACGGCATCCATCCCACTTTGGATGGAGCAGCTCTCATTTCTAGAAATATGGACAAATTTATTAAACCCCCAAAATATGACTATCCAGAGTTGGGACCAGGAAGCAGAGTTGCAGTCTTACACGCCTCTCTGCAGCTTCTCTCCTCCTGCTACCCCCCCAAAAACCCATCTCCATAGAGACTGTGTCAGCTTCCAAAAAGACAAAAAACAAACTAAAAACCAGCAACAAACAACTTAAACATAAACAATTACAAAGAAAGAACAGTACAGTATCCACATCTGAACCAAAGAGTAAAACAGTGAAATGTGGATTATTAAATATTAGGTCTCTCTCCTCCAAGTCTCTGTTAGTACATGACTTAATAATTGATCAACAAATTGATTTACTCTGCCTTACAGAAACCTGGTTGCAGCAGGATGATTATGTTAGTTTAAATGAATCAACACCCCCGAGTCATTCTAACTACCAGAAACCTCGAAGCACAGGCCGAGGGGGCGGTGTGGCAGCAATTTTTCACACCAGCCTATTAATTAATGAAAGACCAAGACAGACTTTTAATTCATTTGAAAGCCTGATGCTTAACATTGTCCACCCCAGCTGTGAAACTCAGAAACCAGTCTTACTTGTTATCATCTATTGTCCACCTGGGCCTTACACAGAGTTTCTGTCTGATTTCTCAGACTTTATATCTAATTTAGTTCTGAGCTCAAATAAAATAATTATTGTGGGTGATTTTAACATCCATGTAGATGCTAAAAATGACAGCCTCAACATGGCATTTAGTCTGTTATTAGACTCAATTGGCTTCTCTCAAAATGTAAAAGAACCCACCCACCACTTTAATCACACTCTAGATCTTGTTTTAACATATGGCATAGAAACTGAACATTTAACAGTGTTTCCTGAAAACCCTCTCCTGTCTGATCATTTCCTGATAACATTTACATTTACAATAATTGATTACACAGCGGTGGAGAGTAGATTTTATCAAAGTAGATGTCTTTCTGAAAGCGCTGTAACTAACTTTAAGAATATAATCCACCCACTGTTATCATCTTCAATGCCCTGTACCAACACAGAGCAGAGCAGCTATCTGAACGCTACCCCAACAGAGGTTGATTATCTTGTTAATAATTTCACCTCCTCACTACGTACGACTCTGGATACTGTAGCTCCAGTGAAAACTAAGGTCTCTAATCAGAAGTACCTGACTCCGTGGTATAATTCTCAGACACGTACCCTAAAGCAGATGACTCGTAATCTGGAGAGGAAATGGCGTGTCACAAATTTAGAGGATCATCATTTAGCCTGGAGAAATAGTTTGCTGCTTTATAAGAAAGCCCTCCGCAAAGCCAGAACATCTTACTATTCATCACTGATTGAAGAAAATAAGAACAACCCCAGGTTTCTCTTCAGCACTGTAGCCAGGCTGACAAACAGTCAGAGCTCTGTTGAGCCAACCATCCCTTTAACGTTAACTAGTAATGACTTCATGAACTTCTTCACAAATAAAATTTTTATCATTAGAGAAAAAATTACCAGTAATCATCCCACAGATGTAATATTATCTACAGCTACTCTTAGTACCATTGATGTTAAGTTAGACTCTTTTTCTCCAATTGATCTTTCTGAGTTAACTTCAATAATTACTTCCTCCAAACCATCAACGTGTCTTTTAGACCCCATTCCTACAAAACTGCTCAAAGAAGTCCTGCCATTGATTAATTCTTCGATCTTAAATATGATCAACCTATCTCTAATGGTCGGCTATGTACCACTGGCCTTCAAGCTGGCTGTGGTTAAACCTTTACTCAAAAAGCCATCTCTAGACCCAGCAGTCTTACCTAATTATAGGCCAATCTCCAACCTTCCTTTCATATCAAAAATCCTTGAAAGAGTAGTTGTCAAACAGCTAACAGATCATCTGCAGAGGAATGGTTTATTTGAAGAGTTTCAGTCAGGTTTCAGAGCTCATCACAGCACAGAAACAGCTTTAGTGAAGGTTACAAATGATCTTCTTATGGCCTCTGACAGTGGACTCATCTCTGTGCTTGTCCTGCTAGACCTCAGTGCAGCGTTCGATACTGTTGACCATAATATCCTATTAGAGCGATTAGAACATGCTGTAGGTATTACAGGTACTGCACTGCAGTGGTTTGTATCATATCTATCTAATAGACTCCAATTTGTGCATGTAAATGGAGAGTCCTCTTCACACACTGAGGTTAATTATGGAGTTCCACAGGGTTCAGTGCTAGGACCAATTCTGTTTACATTATACATGCTTCCCTTAGGCAGCATCATTAGAAGACATAGCATACATTTTCACTGCTATGCAGATGACACCCAGCTCTATCTGTCCATGAATCCAGATAACACACACCAATTAGTTAAACTGCAGGAATGTC
Source organism: Perissodus microlepis (assembly GCF_051167445.1). Taxonomy (NCBI): domain Eukaryota; kingdom Metazoa; phylum Chordata; class Actinopteri; order Cichliformes; family Cichlidae; genus Perissodus; species Perissodus microlepis. The sequence goes on along the minus strand of NC_140482.1, from coordinate 12,854,912 downwards.
TTAAAGACATAAAGAGCTGGATGGCCGCTAACTTTCTGCTTCTTAATTCAGATAAAACTGAGGTTATTGTACTCGGCCCTGAAAATCTTAGAAATATGGTATCTAACCAGATTCATACTCTGGATGGCATTACCTTGGCCTCCAGTAACGCTGTGAGGAACCTTGGAGTCATTTTTGACCAGGACATGTCCTTCAACGCACATATTAAACAAATATGTAAGACTGCTTTCTTCCATTTGAGCAACATCTCTAAAATTAGAAATATCCTGTCTCAGAGTGACGCTGAAAAACTAGTTCATGCATTTATTACTTCCAGGCTGGACTACTGTAATTCATTATTATCAGGATGTCCAAAAAACTCACTGAAAAGCCTTCAGCTAATCCAAAATGCTGCAGCAAGAGTACTGACAGGGACTAGAAGGAGAGAGCATATTTCTCCTGTTTTGGCTTCCCTTCATTGGCTTCCTGTTAAGTCCAGAATTGAATTCAAAATCCTGCTCCTCACATACAAGGTCTTAAATAATCAGGCCCCATCTTATCTTAATGACCTTGTAGTACCATATCACCCTATTAGAGCACTTCGCTCTCGCTCTGCAGGCCTACTTGTTGTTCCTAGAGTATTTAAAAGTAGAATGGGAGGCAGAGCCTTCAGTTTTCAGGCCCCTCTTCTGTGGAACCAGCTTCCAGTTTGGATTCGGGAGACAGAAACTATCTCTACTTTTAAGATTAGGCTTAAAACTTTCCTTTTTGCTAAAGCATATAGTTAGGGCTGGACCAGGTGACCCTGAATCCTCCCTTAGTTATGCTGCAATAGACGTAGGCTGCCGGGGGATTCCCATGATGCATTGAGTTTTTCCTTTCCAGTCACCTTTCTCACTCACTATGTATTAATAGACCTCTCTGCATTGAATCATATCTGTTATTAACCTCTGTCTCTCTTCCACAGCATGTCTTTTATCCTGTCTTCCTTCTCTCACCCCAACCGGTCGCAGCAGATGGCCGCCCCTCCCTGAGCCTGGTTCTGCCGGAGGTTTCTTCCTGTTAAAAGGGAGTTTTTCCTTCCCACTGTCGCCAAAGTGCTTGCTCATAGGGGGTCATATGATTGTTGGGTTTTTCTCTGTATCTATGAAGCGCCTTGAGGCGACTTTTGTTGTGATTTGGCGCTATATAAATAAAATTGAATTGAATTGAATAGTGTGCCCCTGTGTCTTGTGGTGGACAGGAACTGTTTTCTTGAATGGCACAAATGATTTGTATGAAGTCTTTATGTGACACCTGATCATCTTGTAAATAGATGGACAAAAAACACCTGAGGCATTGGCTGCATTTTTAGTCAAATAGTTCCATATAAGTTTGTTGTTTCAAAAATTGTACATAGGTTTTTAAAGTTTACTATTTATATTTTCATTTTCATTTCTGAAAACCATTCGTTAAACATGTTTGTGGTTTTTACAATAAAAAATATCACTTTTTTCCTACTCGGATTTTATGTTTTGTGTCTGATTTTGTATCACTTATGCCAATGCAGTTAGTCAAAATGAAAAACTTACTGTAAATTCAGACACATGAGGTTGTGCTGAAAAAAAAAAAAAGATACCAAACAAGGCAAAGTAAACAGGTGAAGGTGAAATGAGCACTGATGCCAATTCAAAAAATCAAGTCAATGAAAGTGGATTTTATTTTAAATATACATAAATTTTTATAGCATTTTGTAAATGTAAACAAGGGGTGGCCATTTTTGCCCACAAACAAGCTGATATTGAGGATTCCCCTTGAACAAATCACCATAATTTCCAAATCACTAAAAAACCGTAGGGGCTAGAGTGGTCATTCTTGCCCCGTTCTGTTCAGAACAGATGGGGAAATATTCAAGTGTTGACAATTAATAATTAAAATATGAATTATTAAAGATATAGGACTTGTACCATAACTGAGCAGATGAGAAGCGCAAACTGCCTTGACTTGCTCTCAAACAACGTTTTGTAACTCGGAATCTATATGGAGTATCAATATAATTTTCTTCACCGTAAGAATCAGCAGGCTTTGGTGAAAAATCATGGAAGTTTTAAGGTCTCTGTGGAAATCCATGTAGGAGATATGACAAGAGAAAAAAGTGCTTCATTTCCAGAGTTTGAAATCTGAAGAAATCTGAGAGAAGGACAGATTTCGTACCCTCAAACAAACATAATTCATGGGAAAACAGTAAAAGGTGACAAAAAAAATTCTTGAATCATTAGTGTCAGGAGTGTTTGAAGATATATATTGACACAAGGCTCATGTCTTGAAATTGTTTCGTTCAGAAGATATGATGATTTGAAAATGCATCCCGTTATTGAATTCCAGCTCTGATTTCAAGCAAAACAAAATTCATAAAAAGCTTAATATTTTAAAAAGTCTAACAGTAATAAGTACCAAAACTCATAGCGGGCATTAGCAGAAATACTAGAATGTTGTAAATTTTGAATGGTGAAAATAGCACAAACATTGTGGAAGTACTTCCATGGCGAAAAATGGAAGCAACTTGAAGAATAATACACGATAAAGAATAAAGAGAAACAGGAACTCAATAGTGTGAATGCTTTACAACATTCACACAATTACAGCATTCACACAATAAAGCTTACGCAGCAGCAAGAAAACATGGCGACCGAAGATTCTGAAATGCACGGTTCCACAGGAAATAAAGGTGTGGCCTAATTTAACACTCACAGTGTTAAAATGCAGAAACAACTAAAATCGACACTAACACTTTTCAGGAATCAACGTGTTATTGTGACTCGATTAGATGTTGAACTAACTCGGAATGCTGTTTAATTCAACTAACACTGAAAAATCAACACTGGCACTTGGGCCAAAATACAGACATTTAAACCTGCCAAGAAAACGTTTCTCATTCTGCAGCAAACACATGTAACTGCACATACACAACTCGATAGCAGTGTTTCAAAACTTGCCCATGATTTCTATGGTTTTTAAGATATTTTTCAGTATTAAAGTGAAGCTTAGTGATAAATCAGTACGTAGGTAAACTGGAAAACTGCGCTTTCAAAAACTCAATAAATGTCGTGGTTATGTTATTATTATTATTCTGGGGTTTTGGTTATCTTGGGTTTTTTGTACTCTCCTGTTTCACGTTTTATGTTCCTTTGTGCTGTGTTCCCCAGTCAGAGGCTGTATCCCAATTCAGGGTCTGCAGCCTTAAAGTACGCAGCCTTAATGGCCCTCAAGGGACTCAAAGACCGCTAAGGCCAGAAGTGCGAGGCTTGTGAAATGAGACGCTCTAGCCTCCGTCGCGCTGCCCAGGTTGCCTAGCAACCATGATACTAACAGCTGGAAACGTTTCATACAGCTTTGTGTGACAGAAATGAAGGAGAAAACCTTTTGTTCATTTGTTTGTTTGTTTCTACATGAGCTTTGATCATTCTCTGTAAGATTAAGGTCAGCTATTGAACGGCGTATATTTTAAAGTAAAGGCTTTAAAACCAAGTTAGTACAAACGTCACTATTGTCACATAACTTTGCCGACATGTGGCCAACAGTAATGTTTTAATGTTCTTCGTTATTAAACATTTGCACATAAATAAGTGACATAATATTCAGTACTTACTTAAAGTTTACTCTTCGGGCGCCCCTCATCCGCCGTTTTTTTTCGGCAAAATTATCCACACCCACCGCCGTGCTATGCATTCTGGGATATGTTGGGCCACAAAGTCTACACCGCCACATCCTTAAAATTCAGGGAAATGAAGGACGCATTTGAGGGCCGCATTTCGAGCAGCCTTCGAATTGGGACAGCCTTCGTCGCGTCGCTGTGACGTAATCGGCCTTAAAATGCGGCCTTTAAGCAGTGTTGCCAACTTAGCGACTTTGTCGCTATATTTAGCGAGTTTTCAGACCCCTTAGCGACTTTTTTTTAGAAAAAAAGTCGCTAAAAAAAGACGTGAAAGCGCGTATCGCTTTTACTCTCAACAAGCAGCGGGTGCTGTAACGCAGTCAGTTCTTCTTTTACTCTTTTACTCTTATGCTGTTTTGTGGATCACAAGGTTTAAAACTACTTATAAACACACACACACAAAGTAACTCCACCAGAGTGCCTATTTCGGGTCACTTTTGCCGGTCCAAGCCCGGGTAAAGGAGCAGGGTTGGAATTGTGACATTAAAAAAAACAATAATTCCTAAAAGAAATTTAATTTGTAGTTCTAAATAAACTCTAAATGCATTTAGGACGTTTTTTACTCACTTTATGTCTCTTCCACGATGTTATTTCTCTCTCCAACAACATAGGTTACAATTAGATTAGCATGACCAATTATGCAAATTAGGCGATGACGTCATTTAGCGACTTCTAGCGACTTTTAGGACAACCAATAGCGATTTTCCTTACTGAGGAGTTGGCAACACTGCCTTTAAGGCTGCAGATCCTGAATTGGGATACAGCCTGTGTTAAGTTTGTGTTGTGTCATTGCTTGTATTTGTTTCCTGTTTTATTGTGAAGGTCTGCGTCTTATGTGAGTGTTTTCGGATTGCCTCCCTGGTCTCGTCATGTTAATCACTCCCAGCTGTGTCGCTCCACCCGTGTGCAATCTCCTTGTGTTTTCCTGGGTGTATTTAAGTCATGTCTTCTGTCTTAGTAGTTGCTGGTTCGTCTGCGCTATTCCCTTCCGTCATTCTGTGTTGTTTACCTCGGTCTCCCTGCGTCTCTCCATCCGTCCTCCCTGCATCTTCGTTCTGGTTTGTTTTATTAGCTCTGCCCAGTTTAGGTTCCAGCTTCATGTTCCCCCGCCATTGCTGTTTGTACCCACTCCTGTTAATAAATACTCACCTGCACCAGAGCTGCCGCATTTTGGGTCCTTTCTACTAACTCCACACGTCTGCCACACCGGACGTGACAATAAATCCTCAAGACTGATGTGTGGCAGAGATCTGTGGTTTCAAATTGATTTTTTTATTTTATTTATACAAATGCGAATATTTCATTTTGAACTGTAATTCTATGTAGCAGAATTAGTTTAACATAAAATATAAATCAGCTAATAAATTGTGGTGTTATGTAGCTTCAATGAATTAGCTCCAGCTGTGGTGCACACTTTAATGACTCAACAATTATATAGAGTTTGAAGTATATTTTAATGCAGTATACTTATACTTTTCCATCAGTAAAAAATTATTTTTACAGAATGTACATATATAGTATTAATACTTTTATACAAGTATAGGATAGGTATTTCTTCCACAACTGTAAAAAGTTGATAATTAGTTTACTGTTCATCAATAGAGTTTTAGTAATAACCAGCTCTTTAATATTGTTCTTGCTAGTCTCTTTATAAATTCAATTAAGATCTAAAATAAACAAACATTCAACTTAACAAACAAAAATTTAAATAATTTCAAGAAATTTGTACAAAAAATATTTGAACAGTGGCAACAGACAGCAGATAGATGTGTGGTTTTTCCCTGTGGTCTTCAGGTCCAGAACCAGATTCCACAGGGATGGATCTAGCCAATCCAATCCAAGCCAGCTTTACTTATAAAGCACTTTAAAAAGTGCTGAGCATGAAATAAGAAAAAACATAAATACTAAAAATAAAAATACAATAAGGGTAAACAATAAAGAACACTATATCAAAAAGACAATAAAATGAAAATAAAATTAACATTTTAAAAATATTGATTGAGGAGGCCTAAATTGTAATGGCAATACGTTCCACAATTTGGGAGCTTCCAAATAGTGATGGGATTTCCGGCTCTTTTTAGAGGCTCTTCCGGCTTGGCTCACTAAAAAGAGCCGGCTCTTTTGGCTCCCAACCAGCTCTTCAGGTTGTTTTGTTGCTTTAATTGATTTATTATTAACAACAATATAAAATTATGCACAAAAGGAATTACTAATGTAAAAAAACCCTTGGTTTTATTTATATATGTTTATATTTAAATATATACGGTGGCCCCTAGAGACAAAGCACGTACAAATTCTAAAAAGCACATATAAATTCCAAAGCATGTACAAACTCCAAAACACATTTCTAGCGTTAACTGAACTTTCCAAACAGAGCTACCTAGATCACTTAAATTACACAATTGAAAGCATATGTGTATTGTTTGTGTATTTATACACAAGCACTCATATATATTCAAATAATAAAATAATAATAATAAGTTCATTTACCTGTTACTACGACACACCAAATCCGGTCGTTGGTACTTCCTGGCTTGTGTAGCCACTAGGTAACAAAAGCTCAACACTGCCCCTAGCATCCTGGAGCAATTCTGTTGTGTTTTGTACGTGCTTCGGAGTTTTTACGTGTTTTGGAGTTTTCACATGTTTTGGAGTTTGTACGTGTTTCGGGGTTTGTACGTGTTTTGGAGTTCGTATGTGTTTTGGAGTTTATATGTGCTTCAGGGTTTGTACGTGCTTCAGAGTTCGTATGTGTTTTAGAGTTTGTACGTGCTATGGAGTTTTTACGTGTTTTGGAGTTTTTACGTGCTTCGGGGTTTGTACGTGTTTTGGAGTTTGTATGTGCTTTGTCTCTAGGGGCCACCGTAAATATACTTTTATTTATTCACTCCACATAAAATGTAATAAATAAATGATATAATACAAAAAGCAACTATTCACATTTCAACTTTTAACTATTTAAATTTTAAGCTTTTTGCTTTTAAACAAATTTAAAGTGAAACAACACAAAACACTGCAAACCACAACACAATTAAATATCTTTAATATCTCTCTTCCCAGCGCAAAGCACAAGGCTGGCGTGCAGTGGCGTGTCTAGAAAATTTTTGTTGGGGGGCCAGGTAGGGGCACAGATTTGGAGAAGGGTGGCAGATGTAATTGGCAGATAATGTTAAAAAAAAATTCTACCAACCGTTAACCATAATTCAATAACCCTATAAACCTAATAACCGAATGCGCTTTTAACTTTTATTAGAATAAGATTTTCACTCAACATTTTTGAACATTAAAATACAAACATTTTTAACATACAATTGGCAAATTAGCCAATGCAATGCAAAACTTATCAAAAAAAAGAACATAATCTTCTCACAAGCTGGTGTTTGATTTTGAAACAGGAAAAACAAATGAAAAGACTAACATTTGAATTAAACCTGAAAGCAAGTAAATACTTTCTATGCCTTCTTTTGATAATGTTTTAAGTAGAAATTGTACACAAACAAACCTCTTGAACTTTTAATAAGACTCTGTTACATGTTAAGAAGACAAGAAGTACAAAAACATTTGTAAACAGCAGCACTTGTAGTTGCAAAATATTTATGTTTTGAAAATATTATCAATGACTTAGAATAGGTGGATCCGCCTGTTATGGTGACGGGTGGCAAAACGTGTTACAAAGTCATCCAGGCTTAATGATCTTGCCCTTTTCCTCTCAATACTCAAAACTCCAATATTGCTAAGCCTCTCATCAGTCATAGTTGTTCATCGATGATTTTTTATAAGCTTTAGCACTGAAAAGCTACGTTCACAAGTAGCACTGCTGACAGGTAAGGCTAAAGCTATTCGACATAAATGAAAAAGCTGTTGAAACACCTCTTTGTAAGGCTCTAGGAAGCTAGTAAACTCCAAAACACTGGAGAGTTCATTCCCACACCCTGCTCTCCTTTGAACAACATTTCTAGCTTGATACAGCTCATGTTTGAGGTCTTCAATATCACAGTCATACAGACCAGCCAAGCTTAGAACTATTTCCTCTGACAAAAAGCTCTTATTCTTGGGGTTTAGTGCCTGTATACCCCTCATAATATCACAATTGGTCTTGTTGAAGCGCTTCTCCATCTCTGCATGTACATGGTCAAGAATGGGGTAAAATACTTCCCTCTTAAACTTACACCTGTGTTGCCCGATTGAAGAATCTACAAAATAACCCTTAAGCCTAAGGCTCTCTCTCTGCACCCTTCTCTAACTGTCTCAGGGGCAACAGTACACTGTTCTGCAATATCCATTGCGTCTTGCCACAGCTCATCAAAACAGGATTCACTTCTATATTGGTCCAAGGTGTCTTGAAGTGCATGAATTAGGTCTACAGCCTTTGCTAGATCAAGAGATGGAGACTGAAGTGCATCAGAAAGCAACTTAATTTCCCCTAGAATTTTTCTAAATGTGGATAAATTGCCAATAAATGTGAGGTCAATTTGTGCCAACAGACCCCGTGCCTCCACTGATCTGTCACCACTGTTCTCTAAATGTATCTCATGTAGTACTATTAATATAGCTGGTAATCTGTCCATTACAGTTTTGCATGCACTGTAACGACATGCCCACCTGGTATCACTGAGTCTCTGAAGCTCTCTAGGAGCCTCTGAATAAATGTCTTTTTGAACTGTGATCCATTTTTGGTGAACATATGAACCTGACATATAGACATACAATTTCTGCAACAATGAAAAAAAGCAGTCAGCTTCAGGGACTGCTTTCACTGCATCAGCGATAACAAGGTTAAGGCTATGTGCATTGCAATGTACATAAAATGCACGTTTTGCCTCTGTTTTGATCCTGGCTGCAACACCCCTGCATTTCCCTGCCATTACTGACGGCCCATCATATCCTTGGCCTACAAGATTGGATCGATATTCAAGGCCATACCTTTCCAGACACTGTATGATGTTTTGGGTGAGCCCTGCCGCATCTAGCTGACTTGGTCTCTGGAACTCTAAAAAACTCTCTTGAACAGCCCCATTGTAGTAATACCTTAGTACTAATGACAGTTGCTCTGTTTCCTTTAGGTCTTTTGTTTCATCTGCAATCACAGAGAAGTACTCACTCTCCTTCACTTCTCTGATAATGTCTTCATGTACCATCTCTGACAGACATTCCATTACTTCATTCTGAATGGTGTTACTGGTATATTTTGCATTTTCTGCAGCTTTAGTTTTTTTATGCAATCAGTGGATTATGCTTAGAAGTAAGTTCCATTATCTCTAAAAAGTTTCCTTTGTTTTGTGATGTATCTGTCTCAAGATGCCCCCTTTGGGAGAGGTTTTGCATAGCTGTAAGGAGAAGTACTTCAGCAAAAGTTTTGATATATATGCAATTTTCCTCTACTTTTTTTTATATGCCTTGTCAAAGCATCACGCACAAAATGTCAAAATGTTGTTCTTATGTTCACTCCAAGTAGGGGTGGGCGATATAAACGATATACAATAGAAACAATATAAATTTGGCCAACGATAGAGATTTTGACTATACCGCTTTATCCGATAGCGCATGTTGATGATGTCATCAAGCTGCGCCTGTTTTGGTCGAAAGCATAGCGGCGGCTAAAACCATTATCATCTGCAAATTATGGCGGGCGACAGTCATAGCAAAGAGATGAAGCACTTTTGAAATATGGAGAAAGCCAAAAACTGCGCTTCCTCCACTTCCGTAACATTGATTCATTAATGTTGAATTCTCTCGCAGCTGTTCTATTCCCATGTTGTTGCAGTATATTAATAACTAACCTCGTATTGTGGATGAATAATCTCAGTTTTTCTCCTGACTGAAGTTTGGCCCGTGTATAGCATCCTGCTATGCGATTGCATTTGTCCCTGACCACCAGAATCCCTCACGTTAACTTTTAATGAGTGGAAAAAAAGTTGGCGTTCATCCAAGTCTCTGTCAGAACATGGTATGAAATGTTTAGGTGTAAACTAGTGAGCTAACTTTCTGTTAACTTCTAACTCCATTAAATTTAATAAATTCTGTTTTCATGGATGTAAAACTTAATTGTTACACCTGATAAAGCAGCAACGCTGATGATTTAATTAAAGATGAAAGAATTTAGACCGTTTTTAACTCTTAGTGTTCGTTTGACTTTGGGACCTGAAATGGACGGAGTTTTGGACCCAGATTACTCCGCGAAGCTCCTCACTACGGCAGCCGTAATGCTCTGACAATCCATCAAGCAGTGCGGCTTACCAAAGTTGTACTAAAACATTTTTTAACAGATTTCTGCACGCAGAAATCGGTTCGAGGTCAGTAAGCACAACCAGAATTCATACATAAGGCACACTCTCGATTTTTGAGAAAATTAAAGGATTTTTTTGTGTGGAAAATACGTTATACAGAAGAAAAGAATATATATCGTGATATATATCGTTACCGCACATGCTTCAAATTATATCGCGATATGGATTTTTGGCCATATTGCCCAGCCCTACTCAAAAGGTCTCATCAAGTGACGATTTAATTTGATTTATGCTATGTTATCAGTGTTTGCATTGATAGCATGGCTGTGGTGTCATATCAGTGTATGCTCTCGGTGTTTGCTGATATCAAACTGTGGTATGAGGACCACTGTGGGTTAATCTTTGTAGTGATACTCACTCCTTTTTTTTTATTTAGACCTGGTTTAATTCTGGTATAGTTGAATATTTGTATATAATCCCCGCAGCTGTCAGACTCTATAACAGGGGTCACCAGCCTTTCTTAAAACTGAGAGATAAAATTGTGAACAGTTTGGTTCATCTTTAGTTATATGGTTCTATCCAGCATATTCTATCTTGATATGCTGTCTTATCACAGGTTAATTTTTCAAAAATATTAACAATGATTTATGCAAGGAAAGGGCTACATACAACTCTTTATTTCTATTAATGTCTTACTTCATTCCTACCTGATTGACATGTTTAGGAATTATGAGTCATTGGCTCACTGTAGTGGTAAAAGTTGCTACCAATCAAATTATGATATGGTATACGGTAAAAAAAATATATTTTTTAAATATATTTCAAAATATACAAAAAATGGCCAAAAAATATATGTGCTTCAAAATATATAAATATATTTTAAAATGTATTTTAGCACATATATTTTTTGGGCATTTTTTGTATATTTTGAAATATATTTAAAAATATATTCATAATATAGTTTGAAATGTGTTTTAACACATATATTTTTTGGCCATTATTTTATATTTTGAAATATATTTTGAAATATATTTCAAAATATATTTCAAAATACAATTTAAACTTATTTAAAATCATCCAAAAATATATAAATTTAACCCTTCATATATTTCTAAGAAAACACATTCACATGTAACAGCTGAAAGAAATCTTTATTTGATGTCTAAAACATACATATAGCATATCAATCAAGCAAGGAATATTCATTTTACAATTTTATTTTTCTAATTACATACTTAAACATTCTAAAAGAAACACACACACATACAGGGAGTGCAGAATTATTAGGCAAATGAGTATTTTGTCCACATCATCCTCTGCATGCATGTTGTCTTACTCCAAGCTGTATAGGCTCGAAAGCCTACTACCAATTAAGCATATTAGGTGATGTGCATCTCTGTAATGAGAAGGGGTGTGGTCTAATGACATCAACACCGTATATCAGGTGTGCATAATTATTAGGCAACGTCCTTTCCTTTGGCAAAATGGGTCAAAAGAAGGACTTGACAGGCTCAGAAAAGTCAAAAATAGTGAGATATCTTGCAGAGGGATGCAGCAATCTCAAAATTGCAAAGCTTCTGAAGCGTGATCATCGAACAATCAAGCGTTTCATTCAAAATAGTCAACAGGGCAAGAAGCGTGTGGAAAAACCAAGGCGCAAAATAACTGCCCATGAACTGAGAAAAGTCAAGCGTGCAGCTGCCAAGATGCCACTTGCCACCAGTTTGGCCATATTTCAGAGCTGCAACATCACTGGATGCCCAAAAGCACAAGGTGTGCAATACTCAGAGACATGGCCAAGGTAAGAAAGGCTGAAAGACGACCACCACTGAACAAGACACACAAGCTGAAACGTCAAGACTGGGCCAAGAAATATCTCAAGACTGATTTTTCTAAGGTTTTATGGACTGATGAAATGAGAGTGAGTCTTGATGGGCCAGATGGATGGGCCCGTGGCTGGATTGGTAAAGGGCAGAGAGCTCCAGTCCGACTCAGACGCCAGCAAGGTGGAGGTGGAGTACTGGTTTGGGCTGGTATAATCAAAGATGAGCTTGTGGGGCCTTTTCGGGTTGAGGATGGAGTCAAGCTCAACTCCCAGTCCTATTGCCAGTTTCTGGAAGACACCTTCTTCAAGCAGTGGTACAGGAAGAAGTCTGCATCCTTCAAGAAAAACATGATTTTCATGCAGGACAATGCTCCATCACACGCGTCCAAGTACTCCACAGCGTGGCTGGCAAGAAAGGGTATAAAAGAAGAAAAACTAATGACATGGCCTCCTTGTTCACCTGATCTGAACCCCATTGAGAACCTGTGGTCCATCATCAAATGTGAGATTTACAAGGAGGGAAAACAGTACACCTCTCTGAACAGTGTCTGGGAGGATGTGGTTACTGCTGCACGCAATGTTGATGGTGAACAGATCAAAACACTGACAGAATCCATGGATGGCAGGCTTTTGAGTGTCCTTGCAAAGAAAGGTGGCTATATTGGTCGCTGATTTGTTTTTGTTTTGTTTTTGAATGTCAGAAATGTATATTTGTGAATGTGGAGATGTTATATTTGTTTCATAGGTAAAAATAAATCATTGAAATGGGTATATATTTGTTTTTTGTTAAGTTGCCTAATAATTATGCACAGTAATAGTCACCTGCACACACAGATATCCCCCTAAAATAGCTAAAACTAAAAACAAACTAAAAACTACTTCCAAAAACATTCAGCTTTGATATTAATGAGTTTTGTGGGTTCATTGAGAACATGGTTGTTGTTCAATAATAAAATTATTCCTCAAAAATACAACTTGCCTAATAATTCTGCACTCCCTGTATACATACATATACATATATATATATATAGTGGAACCCCGACTTACGAGTTGGGGTTCGAAGCTCCCATCGAAGCTCCCATCGCGCCTGTTGAGTGAGGCGATGCTAAACGATAGGCTATAGGCTAATTGCTAACTAGAACAACAATACATCATTCAAGTGGAACAGCAAAGCGCAATTACGAAAGCCAAGGGGTTGTCACATGATTCAGAAGGCACTGTGGGCATTGTAGGCTCAGGCAATCAGAGTCAGCGGATTTCGTTACACGGGCCTTTTGCCATAACACGGCCAGAAATATTGCCGTTCAGTGCCTTCGTAACTTGAATTTTTCGTTAAACGGGGTATTCGTAAGTCGGGGTTCCACTGTATATATATATATGTATGTGTATATGTGTGTGTGATTGTATGAACATACGTCAACATACTTAAAATGTAATTTCTTTTCCTTTTCCAGCAGTCTCATTCCCCCAGCTTTCACTGCAATCCTCAAAGCCCTTCTGGACACATTGGGAAACCTCTTCCTTACTGCCACTGTAACAAACAAAAGTCACAGTTCTATTACTTTTATCAGATTTAAAATAAAAATATGATTTATGTTAGCTGGCTTCATTTAGCAAAGAGATAATTCTGTTTATATAGATACAGATATTAATACAGATATATTTTACGCATAAGTTTACCTCTTTTTTTTTTTCCTAGATGGAAAGTCTATCCAGTTCACATTACAGTAATGCTAACACCCCTTTTGGTCAACTCTCCTTACCCTCCAGCATTCATAAATCTGACCTTCTTTGTCTGAGACCACCCACTACAATGCATCATCACCTACTTGTGCAATTTTTTTAGTGGTTGCAAAGTAAGTTACTTGTGCTGTATGCAATTTTAGATACACAGAAAGTCTTCACTTACTATATATGGCTGTCATAGTGTCCTTATTAAGGGCAGTTCTTCACTCTGCGCCAATGTGCATTTTGCTCTGTCCTCCTATAAAAAGCATGAACATTTGAGTATCTGACTAGTTTTAGATTTCCAAAAATCTGATATTTGTACAACTAAACATTTGAACTACAATGATATGCTATTGAGAGATACTTTTATGGGTACTTTTTGGTAAAGAAACTGGTGACAGAGAAGTAGGCTTTTTAGAATACCATTAGCTAACCATTTGAACTGACTTTCAAAGCTGTTTACCTTTTAAATTGCTGTGGATCAAAACCTCCAGTGGGAAGGCGGCCATTAGAAGAACAGGCACCATTGAACCTGAAAACAACAAAAACAAACAAACAGAAAACAGAACAACATATAAGAGTCCGGTAGGGTAATAAATCTCTTCTAAAGCAATATAGTTCATTTTGGGTGAAAAACAAAACATTCCTCTAAAATATATATACTGACATCAGCAATCAACATCATGATTGTAATTATTTCCCTCCGAGTCCATCTACTGCTCTGTGCATGTGTCAAGCTCTACGACTGTATCTATGCATATAAATTCACCATATATATCCTGCAAAAATGTCTTGTTATGGTCAAAAAAGGCCAACAAAAGAGGTATTCAAAATAAATAAATAATAATAAAAATAACATGATGTAATTAAAATGCACAACTTACATTAAGGACATCTGTATTTGTATCCACAGGCTAAAAGTAAAACAGTAAATGTGTTAGTAATAGTCCAGGTATTTGTAAAAAAAAAAAAAAAACAAAACGAGGCAGTAACTGTGACTCTTCTAGTCGGATGCTAAATGCAGAGATTTAAATTTACAGTATAGTACTGCATGTACAGGTAGCTGTTTTGTGAACTGTAACTGAATATCAGAGAATCTCAGAGAAATTAAATGTATCTATTCTTTGAATTTACAATCATAAAACCGTCTGTTTTGTAGGCCTGTTACGATAACAAGTTTTTGTTGGTCTGTATATTGCCCCATAAACAATTGCAACAAGTTATGTCATTGTCATTTTAAGACCATTTTATGTCTTTGAATGTATAATCATAATATAACACCATAATAATGCAAGATCTACACACTTTCAATTGACAAACCAACATCTAATTCTTAAAGTATTTAGATCATTGAAATTAGGTATCAAAATATTAGATACCTTAAAAACTTGTATAAATAGTAAAATTTCTAACAAACAGAAAACAATGTTATTTAATGTTATTGTTTTGTTATTATTATATTTTATTTTTGTATTTTTTATGTAAATATAATGGCAGATATATTGCATCATCAACAATTATTGAGGTCATGTACATATATTGTGCGTTAAGTCGATATATCGATTATTGTGACAGGCCTACTGTTTTGGTATCATAACAAGCTTGTCAAACATGCATGACCACTAAGCAATGTCTAAGCAGTAGTACTGGTCTGAATGACAACAAACATAGCAAGTGTTTGGGAAAATCTGTTAGAAAACAGTTATTATTTCAATAATTATGCTTAGCATGTGACACAGACACTGCATAAAAAACTACAACAACAAATACTTACTTTAGGAGGATGGGAGAGGGCAGCATGAGGTTGAGACTGTTCCCTGCTCAGATGCAGTGTATAAGGACAATTAGGGCTGTCACAACAATGAGGTGGGGCCAAGTGGCTGCAACCCTAGGTACAATGTACAAGTATATATAATTACATATAATATATGTGAATAAAGCAAGAATCTGTTTAGGTTAGTTACTGTGCTGACTGATGCTTGCTAGGTTTATATGATTGTAAACTGCACAAAAACAACAACAGCAACAACATTAATGATAACGACAAACAAAACAAACAAAAACATTTATGTAAATCTCACATCAGGAAGATCTGCATTCGATTTCATGGGCTGAAATAAATAGGCAGAAACATTGCTGCTAAACAACCAAAAAAAACCTCTAAAAAGCCTAAAAATGACAAAAAAAAGCAAGGAAATGTGGAACATTGTAATTAGTGAATATTAATAAAGCATAACTGTGCTTTGTTTCTCACCTTGGTAAGTAAGTGCTCTGTAGCCAGAAGGAGAGGTGGGATTTCTGTAAAAGTCAAATTAAATGTGAATATTGTATATAACAGGTGTAAAAAGTTTTATTTGTAATTTTTTCCCTTTCTGAGAAGGCAGAATAATAAGAAAAGGCAAAAGTACGTCACAATATAATTCAGTAACTTACATATTTTGATTATCAAATTATGGAAGCTTGGAGCTGCCACCCAGGCAAAAGCAAAATAGAGCTATATCACGTGATAACATGAAAAGTTTATTGTTCTAACATTATGCTTTTCATGTTTGTATAATATAATATCACATTATTATATTATACATAATTATCACGTTCGCACAATATTGTACGAACATGGAAATTATGTATATTATAAAAACGTGATATTACATTGTTCAAACATGAAAAATATATTGTACAAACATGATAGTATATTGTTAGCACGATATACTTTTCACGTTATAACGTGATATACTTATATTTCTCTTTTGCCTGGGTGGCAGCTCTACGCTTCCGTGCCAAATAAGCGAGAATAAAGTAATATTATATTTGAGAAAAGGCACCTGCTATCTTGATGATGGAGGCTTCGCAGACCGGCCACCCGCCTTTTGGCTCCTTGTCGCCACTCCACGAAATAAAGGTCCGTTTCCTCCATGCCGGCTAATTATTCATCCTCATTAAAATCTCGTATATGTTTAGTTGGCAGAATTGAGAATTTTACATCTTCCAACCACTTAATTAACGCGAACATAATCGGCTTGTTTCTTCCCGTCTCCTGTATCCGGCCGTTCCTCTCACTGTCGGAATTGGCGCCTCAGAGACGTCGTTATTTTTCAAAAAAAAGAAAGAAAGAAAGAAAGAAACAGCAACAACTACTAAACAGAATTTTTTGCACGTTCATTGCACATTTGTGGGAATGTTTAAATATTTACTTTTTGTCAATTACTTTTCATTTTATCTTTATTTTTAACATCACCATGGCACAATGCACATGCGCATACTCTCTACTTGGCGTAACGCCGCAATACATTGTGGGAGCGCAGCACCATATTAGTAGGCCACGAATCAAAACAAACACACTGTGTTGGAAGGACAAGCAATTCTGAAAAGTAGCTCAAAAGAAAAAGGACGGTATAGAGACAGATTGTGTCCAGATGCAAAGAGACGGTACTTGCAAAAAATCTCTGGAGGCGCACATCCAATTCACCAAGGACTGGGTACAATTGTGAGTACGCCGTCATTCAAACAAAGGTAAGTCAGCTTGAGTACTGCGGGTAAAATGTGTTTGATTTCCCTCCAAACATTCAGATTAGTGCAGCATAAATTCATTCATGAGGGGGAAATTACAGTGAGAACATGTGGAGGCTGTTAGAGGGATAACATAGTGAGTTCAGTGCACTGATGTGACATTGTCCTGAAGGATTTAGTTATTCTCTATGGTTAAAGAAATTGCAGTAATTAATTCATATTTATTATAAATAATCCTAATTAAACATCTTGCTTCCGTGTTTGTGCTGTGTCACTAAAAATACATTTTATTTTAGTTTTATACATTGATTAATGACCTGCAGAATCTCCTTATCATATTAGGTGTCCACAATTGTCACTTAAAGTCGAACTTTATGCTTTCTCACTCTTGAAAGTGATTACATCCTTGCATTACATACTTAAGTTTTTTGCTGATAGGTTTCTAAAAAGAAACATGCAGATTTAAAATATAACATGCAGCTTTCTATAGATGGATACATAAAACACTTTATTTGTTACATTTATGATTAATGTATTTGAACGTAGATACAACACATTTGTGTCGGCCTTGGCTTATTAAAGTTCTTGTCTTGAACTTTGTCTGTGTGTGTTTCAGGTACTGCACTCTCAAAGACTGAATCAACCAGCATTGCAGCCATGGGTCACTGTGAGCATCACAGGGAAGGTTGAAGCCGCCCACTGCAGCTGTATGGCCGGAGTCGTGGAGACCTGCACCCATGTCCCTGCTCTTCTGTTTAAAGTAACAGCAACAGTGTTGATCCGTGGCACAAGGACTGTTACAGATGAACCTGCATACTGGGTTTTGCTGGCTAATATGACCAAGATACAGCCAGAGGTTGGCCATAAGATAGACTTCTCCTCTTCAGCTGCCCCAAAAAAAGGCTCTCAATCAAAACATAAACAGACCATCTGTAGTGACAGGGAAAAGAAGCCGTCCTCAAAACAGAAAAATTCCACCTGCTACTGTGGAGGAGTTGGATCAACTGATGGGAAAATATTTTTCCAAGCATAGTTCTGTTCTGAATAACCCATAATGTTTTAATTTAGGGGGCCATGTAAATAATTTGCATTTACTGAATATGTACTTACTAACTGAATATGTACTTACTAATTACCACTGTTCAAAAGTTGAATAAAGAAACAAACAAATGTTTGCCTATTTTTAATTAAAAGCACTTTGTAGAACATCAGACCAGTTACAATGTTACAACCAGAATCAATGTCATGTATAGTTTACAAATGACAAAATGTTTACATAAAATCATGACAGCATTTATATAATGTCACCCACTACTAGCATTCTGTAATTTACTGTCTCTTTTGAAAATGTATCACTACATATACAGCACAAGACTTAAGAGTATTTAACAAGAGTATCTTCCCCTGGTTTTACTAACACACTGGGACACATGTTCACCAAAACGCAGCAAACCTTTGCCATCTTATCCAGGAGGGTCACCTCTTCACCCTCACATGGAAGAAGTAATCTGATTGGCTTGGTGGTATGTAGCATGTAGTTTGAAACCAAGATTTCGTAGTGCCCCATGTGTAGTGTTGGAACCCAGTCAGGATTTGTTTCATCCATTTCATCGGCTGGTTTGCTGCAATAATACCAAATAATTAGCAACTCTATAAATAAAGGTAGTTCTGCATGTTTGTTCTAATTTGCTATGACCTCAGAGCGCATTGAAAATAAAAAGAGTAATATGAACTTATTTAGAACTTACCAGAATGAAAATACTGAAGCACACCAACAGATATCTGTGGATGGTAGAGAACTGAATATCAGCTCGTCTCACAGCTGCTATCCAGGCTAGACGCCTTCTTTTGGTAACATCCAACACATAAGCTCCCTATATATGCTTCCAGGTGACGAAACAATGAAAAGAGCCCGTTTTCAAGCTTATTCCTTTGCCAGTAGTGCAATCTAACATTACAACCGACCACACAGCAAGCATTTGTTTGGCCTGCTAATATGGCGCTTCAACCAAAAATCCTGGCTACGCCCCATCCGGTAAGATCACGCTCCAGAGCCCTATTAACGTACGGATCTAGAAAGAAGACGCTGCATTTTTAACTCTGAGGGAGATGGAGAATGAGCCTATTTCCAAAAAAAGTGGAGTGTGTTCCTTTATGTACTATATTGTATATAATGTCAAAAACTAAAGTGTACATAGCAGTTGTTGTATCTTGTTTACTGTATCACTGACAGATAATTTCAAAGTCAAGTGAATGCTACATTATAGTGAGATATTGTGTAATGTGAAATACTGTAAGCAAATGAATAAACAACCTAATTCTTGCTAAACCTTTGACTCTGTTTTGTTTGAATCCAACTGTTTTTTGCAGATGTACATAGAACATGTTGTTACTTTTAGTATTATTATTATTATCATCATTATTGCACTTACATTTTAAATAAAGGATACTTTGATATACATTCTACTGTAAGGTTGGAAATGTATTTTCTTCACCCTGAAATATCATTTGAAATGTATTTTGGTTTGAAAAAAATATATTTTCAATTTCAAAAATATATTTTTTTGAGCATCACAAATACAACATATATTTACCATATATTTGAAATATATTTTGGCCAGGAAAAATGTATTTTTTTTACCGTATGGGAAAGTTAAAACAAAACACAACTGACTGTTTTATATTATATCTAATATATATTATGTAATTATCCTTATAATTACAAAATGTTTTATGTAAGATTTATGTTTTGTAATTTAAATCTGACATCACAAAAGTATTTTGGACTTTGAATAATGTATTTTGTAACTGCAGTACACATAATACTAATTTTGAACAATTTTGTCCAGGTTCCTTGCCACCAGGGACTCCTTCAGGACCATCGCGTTCAGTTACAGAGTCGGTGTGTCCACGGTGTGCCAGATCATCCCCCAGGTAGCGACGGCCATCTGGGACTGTCTAGTGGATGACTTCATGGCTGTGCCTTCACCTGGAGACTCATAGAGAAAGTATATACAGTGGTCCCTCATTTATTGCAGCAGGGTTTCTCAGAATAACTAGCCCCTCGCCACACACTTTATACACTTTATTTTTTTTTTACACACACATGAAGATTAGTCACAGTTCTCACAAGTTGATTCTCACAGTGCAAACCTTTGTAGATTTCAAAACGTAAACGTATCATTATGCTTTGTTTTTTCTTCGTCTGCCTGCCACTTTTGTGCGCCTTTTTCCCTCCAGGAGTGATGATGTCATCATCACTCCATAAACCAATGAGATTATCACATGACATTTTTGAACGGGGATATTTCTTTTTAACTGTTTTCAATTTAACGTAATATTTAAGTGTTTCTTAGTTTTAGACTAGTTGGTTAGTCTATTTCAATGTTTTAAACCATATCCCAGGGTTTTTACTTCACCATTTATGGAGTTTTAACAAGCAAAAAAAAACAGAGCTTAATTCTGTAAAGATTAGATGAAAAATACTCAAAGGATAAATTCAATTGGTTTATTATTTTGATACATAAGTTGAAAAAAGTAAAACAAGTAACTACAGAAACAACATAAAAGAAAAGTTAAACAATCAAATAAGTAAATGAAGGGGGGGGGAATAAGTAAATGAAGGGGGGGGGAAGGGAGGAGTAGAGAAAACCCCAACAATCCCCTCTGAGCAAGCACTAGGCGACAGTGGGGAGGAAAAACTGCCTTTTAACGGGCAGAAGCCTCCAGCAGAACCAGGCTCAGGAGGGGGCAGTCAACTGCTGGGACTGGTTGGGGGGTGAGGGTAAAAAAAAGAAAAAAGATTAAGAAGGTAGGGAATATGTGTTAGGAGAGAAAGGGAGAGGGGGGACAAGAGAGGTGAAAATTAAGATGGATCACAGGTGGAGGAGGACGAGGCTAAATCATCTGAATAACCAGAAGAAGCCTCTTTTCTTCGTTTCCAGGTATTTTTCCATGAGCGCTTTTTTCTCCAGGATAAGGGTTCTCAACTGATCGTTTGTTTCTGCATTTTGCTTCTCGAGTTGCTCGCATCTTTGCTCCATTTCTTTTAATCCTGCTTGTTCTTTTCTAGGCTTTTCTTTCGGGTCTTTGTATGTTGCCTTCTCCATTCGATTTGCCTTGCACATGTCTGTATTTCTCTCTTGTTTTTTGTTGTACATCTCTTCTATCAGGTCAATTTTTCTCTTGAATTCTTCATGCATACGCAGCAGGTGTTCACATTTTTTCTCTTGTTGTTGCTTTTGTGCCTCCATTTCAGTTATTTGGCTCTTCAAGTCAGTGACCCTCAACAACATCACATTCATGAGCTCTGAGTGTTTTTTCCTTATTCCATCGATCGTACACTGCATCTCTGAACATTGTTTTTCCAGTATTTCCTTTTCTCTTTCCAGTTCAGGTGTTTTGTCCTTCATTTCATTACAAAATTCTCGCAGTTCTAGATTCCTTCTCTCAAAGTCCTGGAGAATACGTTTTTCTTCTTCCTGTTGCTTTTTTTCTTCAAGAAGCTCTTCATTTTTGCACTCTGTTTCATCAAACCTGACTTTCAGATCTACGTACATTTCCCTCATGGCTTTGAGTTTGTGCTCCATTGGTGTTTCTTTTTCTCTTTCCAGTTCAGGTGTTTTGTCCTTCATTTCATTACAAAATTCTTGCAGTTTTAGATTCCTTCTCTCAAAGTCCCGGAGAATACGTTTTTCTTCTTCCTGTTGCTTTTTTTCTTCAAGAAGCTCTTTATTTTTGCACTCTGTTTCATCAAACCTGACTGTCAGATCTACGTACATTTCCCTCATGGCTTTGAGTATGTGCTGCATCTGTATTCCCTTTTCTCTTTCCAGTTCAGATTTTTTGTCCTTCATTTCATTACAAAATTCTCGCAGTTCTAGATTCCTTCTCTCAAAGTCCTGGAGAATACGTTTTTCTTCTTCCTGTTGGCGGATTTTTTCAATTGTTTTCTCAGCTTCATTGAGCTTTCCTTGAAGCACCTGATTCTTTTGCTCCATGTTTTGGAGATCCCATTGTATCTCCTCAATAGTAGCTTTCTTTCCTTGAAGCTGGGCAGATGTTTCTTTTAATTCAGCACTCTGTGTTCCCGACGAAAGAAAACGGGAAAAAAACTTCTTTCGTCCTTGACCAAACTTCATTCCCCAGCCCTCATTGATCATTTTTATATCAGGCTGGCGTTGCTGTTTTCCTTCCAGGTCTTTATTTCGTGCTTCCAATTGTCTGCACTTCTCCTCTAGTTGAAGCTTCTCTTCTTCAATTTGTTTAACTTTGTAATGGAGGTCAGAGTTTTCCTTCTGACTTTCCTGTAATGCCCTTTGGACTGATAAGACAGCATCCATGGTCATTTCTCCTGGAGAGTTTGGCTGGCCAGACCACAAAGGAGAGGCAGCATTATCTTTTTTTCTTTGTCTGCGTTTTCGTGGACGCATATTGGAGCCTGTGCACAGTGACTCTGAAAAGGCTTAGAAATATTTCCAAATGTACCCAAATGTTGTCGAACGTTTGAAGGCTGCGAACAAACTGCTTTAGAATTGCTGCTTCTGTTCCCTATTTAAGGACTTCAGAACTTCAAAGGATCAAAGGTATTAAAGATGTGCTTGTGACATCATCACTCCGTAAGCCAATCAGATTGTCACATGACAGAATGGGGATGTTTTTGTTTTTGTTTTTTTTTTTAGTTTTAAGTAGAGAGTCATCAGTACTCAGCTGACAGGGGTGGTTGCTATAGTAACTCCTGTGAGTGGCAGGAGGGGATGGGACACACACACACCACAGTTGGGGTCAGACACAGAGAAAGGCAAACAGGAATTAGGCTCTGAAACAAATGCTTCCCAAGAGAAAACTGTGAGTGGCAGGAACTTCCAGACTACGACATATTAAATTTTCATGCCTGTAGAGTGTATTATACTGATGTGGTGACAGTGTAAAGACACCCTCCGATGTTAAATTTGAGCTGAAAATTGAGAGCAGTTTTAGAATGGTCATCTATGGGGGACAGAGAGGGAGGAGGCTGCGCTTTGATGGCATTTGTGAGAAAACCGTAAATCTGATCTCAATGAGGAAGCCACTGGATGAAAGAAGACAACGATAGCTACGTTTTGATGTACAAATTATAGATGTAGGGCAAACGGTTTGGGTGGGACAGGAAGGGAAAGACAAATTTTTCAAATTATTCTCCACAATCTGGTTTTATGGCAGTTGACAGTGGCGCGAACATTCCGTGAAAAATCTCAATTTTCCTGAAACATAAACTGCTCTTGTGAAACAACCATAAAATATATCTCAACATGGATTTGGTCAATAAAAGTCCAAAGTCTTGTGACCAGTATAAAGTTTAAATGATGTTTCTGCGACAAAGTATGGCCGAGCGGTAGGCCTTCAAAGTGGCCTGGGTTGGCACCTTTTTTCGGGCCCTTCCCATCGAAATGAATGGGGAAAAATGGGGTCTTTTTTGGGGAATTTTGGGTAAGCCGAGCGACGAATCCCTACCAAAAGTCATAGCACACCATTCCCGATCGAGCCGCACGATATGGATATGGATTTTAGGCCATATCGCCCAGCCCTAACTCCAAGCATACATGGCATTCATATGACCTTCAGATTTCTCATGCCCCTTAAAACCTCCATCCTCTAAAGTACGGAGGCCTATCTCCCCTCACCACACTCCCTGCCGGTGGCTGATGCCCTTAGACGTTGGTGTGTTGGTGGTCCTTGTCATCTGGGGCTGGGCGCTCATGCATGTACCGGCTCACTCCTGGTGGCCGATTGGCGGGGCCGGGCGCCTGTGGCCCGGCTGGGCTCCTTCCGGGGGGTGGGATGCCCTCAGGCCTCTGGCCTCTGGGCCTGAAGCTCGGTCCTCTCTGGCACAGCTGGCTGCCGGCGGAGCCCGCGGGCACGCCACTGCAACCCCCTCTGGCCTGCGGGGTGACCTCTCGTTTGGGGCTCTACTCAGCTCTTCCCAGGAGGGTGGCACGGTTCCCCCCCCCTTTGGTGGTCCTCCTCGGGTCCTTGTACTCTGGGGCCTCTGGATATCTGGGGCCTGGATCTCCTCCATACCTGCTTCATACCCTGGTGGACGGGGCTATGGCTCCCCACACTCCCTAGCAGATCGTTACATGGAGAAACCTTTGGAATACAAGCATGCTGATCCACACAGGTATGCACACAGGTGTACACACGGGTGTTCACAGACGCGGACTACACCTTTCTTGGCTGCTGCCTCAAAGCACATTGTGCGCTGTCTATCTTGCGTGCTGCACAATATCGTTTATTATTTAGTATCTACTGTTATCTACTGCTAGCTAGTTTATTGTGATGGTGCTGTTTTTATTATGTTGCTCTTTGTTGTTTGCTTTCTCTTCTGTTTTTTTTCTCCATACAGGTGATCCAGGCGTTTTGTTTGTTTGTTTGTTTGTTTGTTTGTTCCTTTCTTCCCCCCCTTCTCACCGTCTCTTCTCCCCTTTGGTTTTCTTTCTCTCCCTCTCTTTCTTTCATCCTTTCTCCCTGTCCTATCCCCCAGTCACGTCTGTCCCGTTTGTAGCAACCGAAAATAAAATAAATACATAATTATAATAAAGGTCAATCAAATGGACCAATATGGCAAGGCCATGATGATCCACTTGGTAAAATAAATCCGCTTGGCATCTTTCTTGGCCTTAAGACAACAATTCTGATGGCTAAAGATCCAAACGGGACACAAAAAAAAAAAAAAAAGTGTGCCGTATTTTCCAAACAACGCGGTAATAACGACGGCCCGCTTGCATGCGCTCCCAAAAATAGTGCTTTGTTGTGTATCTGACCGACGAAAGCTAAACCAGTTTCACACCACTGAAGTTGCAGCATTTTTACAAACCAATTCTGGTTCATCCGTTTCATTCAACGATCCACTTTCACTCTTCTCATTCTGCGTCACCACCATGTGCATAATAGGCACTGCGCATGCGCGTTTTACCCATATTCTATCGTGATATGTCATTTTCCTATCGTTGCCCAAAATTACACCAGTATTACCGTGAACGGTATGATATAGCCCAGTCCTAATCCATAACTTGTGTTAAGCCAAGTAAGACAATTCTAGATTCTGAACAAATTTCCCATGTTTCAAGGCAAATATTATACCCAGAACATGTTTGTTAAAATGGTGCTCTCTCAAACAACTGAAGAACACAGAATTCCGTAATAAATTCAAAACCTTAATCTTTTTCATTTTTACCTAAACCGAGTGCACAAAACTCTGAAGGGATCTAAATGTTAACATAAAACCCAGTCAGCACTTCTGCTACTGCCGTTTGCTAAATCAGTTTTTGTGGGAGATCGTTTTCAGGCTTTAAGTAGCGCCATAATTTTATGCCAACATTTCATGATCTAAACATTGTATTTGAGATAGTGTATTTCAGTTAGGGCTGCCACAAACAATTATTTTGATAGTCGACTAGTCACCGATTATTTTTGCGATTAGTCGACTAATCAGATCATGCATCCATTGGACGTAAAACGTACAGTTTATTACACCAGCATGCATCTGTTCTTATATAACTATCATTAGCTTTAAGTGTTTAAGGTATGTGCTAACTAAAAATAAAGACAAGATGATATTTTATTAAATTTTAATGAAATTTGCAGATTGTTTCGGAGGAGTTTAATAAGCTCAGCCATCTGCTCCTTGCTGTCTAAAATATAACGGGACACCGGAGTAAATTCTCGAGCATCTCACACTTCTGATAATCAGTTGTCTGCTTGACGTTTATTCAGCTGTGTAAAAATCTCAGCCAAACTGGTTTACTCAGGAACAAATAAAACACTGAAATAAACCAAACATTAACATTTAGAAGTTATCTAAGTGACTTATATATCATGTTTAACCTCAGTAGCAAAATCTCTATTAATAAAAATAGTGTACGTGTATGCCTTAATAAAAAAACAAACAGGTGAGATGTTAGAACGCTTTTATTTTCATTTTAGTGGCCACGCAAAAATTACAATAGACAGCTGCTGGGGTTTGGAAGAGAACTGAACAAATATTTAAAATATAATTTGATCGTTTTGAAGCAGCCTTCAGAATCTCCCGTATTAACATGCTGTTTTTGTTCCCGGTGAAAATGTTTCCTCCTGAATTGAAATATATCTCAGCCAAACCGATTTACTCAGGAACAAATAAAACAGTGAAATAAACCAAATATTAACATTTCGAAGTTATGTAAGAGACCTGTTTAACCTGAGTAGCGAAAGACCGGGGGGTGGGTGGGGGTGGAAAGCGATGTGTGTGTTCTGCATGCGCTGGTTGTTGAATTTACACGCAAGGAATTTAATTACGGCCGTGAAATGAAATTATTTGCTCCAGTTGTGTTTTTCTTTCATGCACAAACTTATGATATAAAGATAATTCCATTCCCCAGGTTTGTTTTAAACCAATATGTGAGGTCACAGTGGCTACATCTCTGTCATATACGCTTCATCTACTTTTAGATAATCATGGACCGTTGCTTTGCACCCAAGACTAAACCAATTTTAGCAGGAAACTACTCGTTTCAAGGGGGGATCGGCTCAAAGCTGAAGACTCACAAGTTGAGAAGATGGCAACTAAACATTAGAAACCACCATTAAAATCACTGATGAAAGCTATTCGTGAATTGAGAGAGGAACTCAATGTTCATATAAACAAAAAGACAGATGACATTTGTAAGTCACTAACAAAGATTGTTTTCAAAGCTAGCCGAGTGGGTGCAGGAGATGGTGACCAGGATTGGAGCTAATGAAGACAACCTGACCAACGTACGGGCCGAGACAGAGATTGCTCTTCTAAAAGAGAAAGCAGACGATCTAGAAAACCAGAGCACGAGGTCTAATGTTAAAATTGTTAACATCGCAACGATGTTGTTGACTACGTGGAGAGTCTCATCCCCCGGCTTTTCGGGGAGGAACACTTCCTAATCCCGGTCACCATAGAGAGCGCACACGGCTTGCGAACAGAAGCAGATCAGGTCAGACGTATCCTCGTGAAGTTTCTGAACAACAGGGAGAAGTACAAAGTGGTCCGCTTGGCCAGAGACAAAGGGACTGTATACCCAGACACTAATCGAGTCTCCTTTTACCCAGAATACAGCATGGAGGTGCAGCATAGGATGATCGCTAGAATGAAGAAAAAGTTGTGGGAGAAGAACATCGAGTACATCAGCTGCTACCCCCCGCCAAACTGCGGATCCGGCACAGAGGGGAATTCAAAATATCTCTTACATCATCTGAGGTGGAAACTCTCCTGTCCAGTGTTGAAGAAAAGTCGAACATTTAGACACGGAGTCTTACCTACCCTGGGTTTTGTTTTGAGGGGATTGTAGGGTGTTTTTGTTTTTTTTGTTTTTCCTTTTATTCATTTTGAGGGACTTTTGGGATGCTCTCTCTATACCATGTTTGATTCTGTAAGTATTGGAAATTTTAAACATTTGGCAACAGATTGGAGGTTTATTTAGATTTTAAGCTGTTTTCCTAACCAGGGAAAGATTGATTTATAAGACATAAAATAAAAAGGACAGGACAGTTAAACTGCATTTTGGTAAATGTTAGAGGGTTTAACTCACCCATTAAAAAGAAGAAAGTGCTAACATATTGCATTTATCCAAGAGACCCACCTCACTGATATAGAACATTTAAAACTGCGCAGAGACTGGGTTGATCATGTTTTCTATTCGTCATTCTCATCCTACGCTAGAGGAGTGTATTTGCTTGAACAATGAACAATTACTATTGATATCTATGGCCCAAATTAAGACAACCCACATTTTTTAAATAATTTAATTATAAAGCTGGCAGCAGTTGAAGTTCAATGTGTTTTGGGTAGCGATTACAACCTAGTTTCAAACCCATCAATGGATTGTTTTTCTCAGAAACTAGTACGCTATTCAAATCTCTAATAGCTCTAACTCAGGGCATGAGAGAATTAGGCCTCTGTCAGCGGTCCCCAAAACCTTTTTTGTGCCACAGACCGGTTTATGTCTGACAATATTTTCACGGACCGGCCTTTAAGGTGTCACGGATAAATACAACAAAATCAAACCAGTACCAGTACCACAGAAAAAAGAAGATTTATTCATAACACACAGGAAAAGACATAGGGAAACGGAGTTAACATTAAAAATGATTTAAAAAAAATAACGATAAAAACCGATAAAAACCCTGAAAAACGTAAATTTCACACGCAAGCCTCAACTCTCGTGGCCTGGGGGTTGGGGACTTTAATTTTATTCAACTGTTCATTACTTACTTACTCAAGAATAGGCATGTTTTTGGCTTCACAGACACTCCTCTCACAAATTAAAACCAGCTAGTAATTAAGCTGCTACAATTTCAGATCCTAATCCTATAAAAATGGATTTGGAGCTCTACCAATCTGAATTTTCCTACTAGGTGGAGAGTTAAAGGATATTTGTTAAAAGCCCCCGAATGTATTACTTTTATGAATATTAAAATAGACATGTATCTAGAATCAAACTTAAATACCTCCTCACATTCAAATATATGGGAAGCGCTTAAAGCTTATATGAGAGGTCACATATTTCATGTGTCTCATATAAAAACAAACACAAAAGGGAGCAGCGTTTTCAATTAGAAAACGATATAAGGCCTTTGGAAATAGATCATTCGAGAACAAAACAAACAGAATTACTTAGTACCATAAAACAAAAATTAATTTTATGTGATGATATGTCAGAACTAGATATCATTATGATGAATTTGGTTGTAAGGTTGCCAAACTACTATTGTGGCAAATCAAAAAGGAAGATACTGAAAGATACATTTACAGTATTAAAACAGATGATGGCAGATATTTAGAAAACCCAAAAGAAAGAAATTCAGAATTTCAAAACTATTATCAACCGTTATATACAACTGACCATGACAGTGACCATAATACGTCAATTAACTCCACCAAAGATTAGCACTTCTGATCAAGTTATTTGATTTGAATATGACATTTTGTTGGGATAAAACTGAGGTTTCCATAGAAAGAAAGAGAAAAATTTTGCTTTCTTAATTTCAGTTTGAAGCCAAAAAAAAGGTCAGAAAAGTTTGCTTGTACACACTCATCCCTGATCCTTGTGTTTCTTTACATTGTATTGTGTAGTCATGTTGTATACTATTGTACAATATTACAGTAAGTAGCTTTATAAGTGTTAGGCCCTTTTTGAAGTATTATTTGTGTCATGAAATGTCTGTGTAAAGCATGCAGGATAGCATCCAAATGCAGACTCATAGGCGAGACTTTAACTAAAAAAACACAGCTTTTATTGCTGAATGGAAAATACTGCAAAGAAAAACTGGGGAATTACAGGAAACTAAACAAACAGAGAAACACACAGCCATGGGGGAGACTGCGACGCAGGACAGAGGGAGACGCAGACATAAATACACACGAGGGCAAATGAGGGAACACAGCTGAAGTTGACACAGACTCACACAATTCACACAATATGACACGGAAACTGGAAGGAAGGAACGCTCGGGGAAACGAGATGGACTAGAGAGAAAACAGAAGGCGATAACGCAATAACAAGGGGAGGGTGAGGAAACAGGTAAGGGGGTCGAGACATAGAGAGAGCGAGGGAGACATGACGGGCTGAGGAAACATGGACGAACATGACCGACAGGGGAGACATGGAATGAAAGACTAGGAGGGGAACATGGGATAAGAAAAGGGAAACAAGACACAAGGACATACACCAAGAGGGACACAGGGGACAAAGACACAAGGGGAATCTAATAAACAAGGAGCTATAACAGGGAAATATACAATAACCTCAAGACTAACTAAATGAACTTCAATCTAAACCATAAACACAAAATCACATCAAAATACAAGAAAACTCAAAACGCTGGGTTAAATGACCCAGGACCATGACAATTTGCATAAATTAATTAATTATGATCTAGTAACATTATATATATATATATATATATATATATATATATATATATATTTAAATAATAGTAATATACATGAAGTCAGGGATCAACCCTAGTAAATATCAAAAACACAATAAAATAATTCTGTAATTGTCTTGTCTTATGATGATTTCAGAGGACTTATAAATGATACAGATGTAGTTACTATTTCAGTGCAAAAGCAACCAAAGAGCATTTTCATCACAGATGATCTCCCTGATAGCAGAACATCCGTACAGCCCAGCTTGTTATTCCCACGCTCTGTTTCACACCACCAGAAAACAATCACGTAATGAGACTTTACAATCAGCTCAGAACTGCAAGCTGCTATTGCTTCCATGTTTCTGTGTCAGCAAATTATAAAAACATTTTACTGGTGACAGCCTTTGAACCACCAGCTGCTGTCGGAGTTTGCAAAGATACGTCTGCAGCTATTTCCCGGCACAGTATCACAGCATGGCAGGAAGTGATATAATGAGGTTTAATCTAAGATACGTATTTAGTGCCATGTTGTCCAATCCATCTGAATCATACATCTACAAGCTTGTCAGTTCCAGCGTATTTTTCTATCAGATGCAAAACAATGATGTCAAACATCAACGACCTCAGTTACACGAATAATAATGAAAGCATGACTGTGTTTTTACACTACGTCCACACAGAAAACTGATCAGAAATCAAGAAAATAATCATTAAGGAATTGCAACCAGGAGTATCTTATTGTTGTCCATCCCTTGTTAAACAATATTAAATACAAAAAAGCTAAACATGACTTAAAAACTTTATAAATAATCACAAATAAAAGTCGAGATATTCATATAAAATGAGATGATGATTTTAATATTTAAATAATATTGCATTTTGACTTTGATTTACCGTCATATAGTTGAATATTTTGTAAAACTGACCTACTGAACCATTCGCCTCTGTCAGTGCGCCCCAGGGTGGCTGTGGCTACAATGTAGCTTGCCATCACCAGTGTGTGAATGTGTGTGTGAGTGGGTGGATGACTGGATGTGTAAAGCGCTTTGGGGTCCATAGGGACTAGTAAAAGCGCTATACAAATACAGGCCATTTACCATTAATGTGCAGTGTTCACTTTATGCCCAGATCACGCCTTTTATTTTACATATCAATGGTAAGGTGCTTTAAAAGATTCATGCAACCTAAATCCACTTCAGTCAGAGTAGAAATCTTTGGAAATCTTATTTTAGATGGAACATTTTTATTGATTCTGCAATTTGTTTAATTTTGCTGTTGGACATACACTGAAGTGCCCTTTGTCATACGGCTCCTGGGAGATCATTTCTATAGAACTGAACACACTCTATTCATGGTTTCCTGCGACTCAGTGACAAGACAGTTAATTAACCCTGAAAGGGTCCAGTCATCGATTTATATCTACTATAAATCGATGTCATCCTGTGACCTTAGACAATTCAATTAGAATTTGTCAGGTTATGTAAATGTGTCCATAGCAGCAAAGACAGAACATTAAAGGACTTCAGATTATGTCAAAAAAATCAATTTTGTGCACGTGAGTTATGTGGAGATTTTAATGGTTAAATGGACACTGATGTATCAGTTGAATCTATTCACAAAGACAGGTAAATAAAGAGAGATAAATAAAATAGAAATAAGTACATGCAGACTACAATGTTAGTAGGATACATCTAAACTATGTTGCCAAACGTATTCACTCATCTGCCTTCACACTTGAGTGGCAATCCCATTCTTAATCCAAGGGGTTTAATATGATGTTGGCCTCAGCTATGTGGGAAGACTTTCCACATGATTTAGAAGTGTTTGTGAGAACTTTTGACCTTTCCAGAAGCACATTTGTGAGGTCAGACACTGAAGTTGAATGAGTCAAGTTCTTCCACACCAAACTCACTCATCCATGTTTTTGGACCTTGCTTTGCTCACTGGTGCGGAGTAATGTTGGAACAGTACGGTGAACATCCCCAAACTGTTCACCAAATTATAGGCTTTAATTGCAAATCATTGCATTGGTCTGGCACAGGTGTGGGGAACTCCAGGCCTCAAGTGCCAGGTCCTGCAGGTTTTAGAGATCAACCTGGGTTGATCATTTAAATCAGCTGTGTTAGATCAAGGACCAGTGTTGGGACTAACGCGTTATTAAGTAACGTGTTACAGTAACTACGTTATTATTGTGGTAACGAGCGCGGTAACTAGTTATTATGCCAAAATCAGGAACGTGTTAATTGTTAATGGGGTTTAGATAGGGTCGTTATTCGTTACTTCGTGTGGTGGCTATCGCGGAGCTTCCACAGATTCAGTAACATTAGCAAGTGGTGGAGGCCAGCAGGTGGATGAGGGAAAGGGGAGGCAGGAGGAGCAGAGACCCGAGGCGGCCGCCGGTCCGAGTGTCAGGTGAACTGAACTTCAGGTAAGAAGTTATGACCTGCAGTCTATCTGGGTCAGATATAAACCAAGTTTAGGTGGAGTTTATTTTCGTTATGCTGAATTTTTCGTACTGGGTACCAGCTAGCATGACGGAGTTTCTATACAGCTGGGTGGGTGCTGTGATGTTGAACTTTATTTTATTCAAAAGGTTAATTATTAGAGTTGCCAACCGTCCCCTAAAAAACGGAATCGTCTCGTATTCAGAGAAAATATTACGCGTTTCGTATTGAGGTGAAAAGGAATGCAGTTTGTCCCGTACTTCAGCTACAATGAAAAAGACACAAAGCAGGAGTTATTCTGTGTCTTTGCTGCACAGCTGCCTCTTCTTCTCTCATTCTCTCCCCCTCCCTCTCCTGTTTCTACTTCAATCATGAAACTGATCAATGATCAGCTGATCAGCTTTTCTCTCTTGCTTGTTTATCGCCCACTTTGCACCAGAAAGAAGAAACCAGCGGCGGTCGCGTTAAACAACAGCAGCAAGTTTAAGCTTGGTCAGCTGTTGTTAGAATTTATTTAATATTACTTTCTAGTATCAGCTGATGTTTGCTGGAGCCACAGCTGTAAATGCTGCTGGTCATGATGTCGGTTTGGATATGTGGTGAGAGGAAAATATGAAGATGAAACCAGGAGATGTCCTTACTGAATCATCAGAGCTGAACAGGTGATGGACAAACAGGTTTACCTTTTAGGTGACATGAATGAGTTGAAGGGAAGTTATGAACTGTTTCTGAGAAATAACACCAGGATCCTTTTCGGTGTAGCTGACAGCTGGTAACTGTGCAGGGGCAGGTCTAGCAAAGTGTTGCCAGGGGGGCAGGTAGGGCATTAACAGGGAGAGGGGGGCACAAAGAAATACTTTTCTTTCTTATTCTCATTTAAAATATCTAGCTTTTAAAAAATAATTATCTGAATCTTACAACAAACGATTGATAGATTGATGCATTTATACCATCAGAACAGTGTACATCACTGTGACAACAGTGTTTTTTTTTTCATTCAAAGGCTTCATGATTTTTCCCATAATGTTGGGCCGGTCTCTAGTCAAAATGACGATTTTTTTGTCCCAGTCCAGCCCTGTATGCAGCTCATCTGCAGTCTGGTGTTACCTACATCTTCCTATTCGGAAGGCAGAATTTCCGAGTTCTGAGTACAATCGAAAGCACCACGACTGCAGTTTTTGTGTTGGATGTAAAAAGCGCACATGACGCTGTGACATAGGCTAGAATCATGGCGGCGGTCAACGACAGTCCAGGCGTGGGATTTCTCTTGTGGAAATATGCACATTATTTTTTCCTTTCTATTGGTAGGTGGCACAGTGCACTTCTGGCAAGTAAGCAAGCTAGAAGACTGGCAAAGTTATGGAAGCAACACATTAACAAGAGAATTCTGAGTAAAACCATAGTTACTTTCCCTAGTAACTAGTTACTTTGAAAGTAACGAGAAGTAACTGAGTTACTTTTGATAGAAGTAACTAGTAATGTAACTTACTAATTTAAAGTAACTTACCCAACACTGTCAAGGACACATCTAAAACCTGCTGGACACCGACCCTTCAGGCCTGCAGTTGCCCCACCCCTGGTAGAGCAGATAAACACCCATAAAAACATTTAGGGTGAATTGTATTACAACAGACAGTTTTCCCCACTGTGACTTACATCAGAGCACACTGGATGGTTCACACAGGTATATCACTTCTAGCCTGGACAATTCCATGTGAAAGACCAATACAAAGTGGTGCACAAGTGAGAAGTGGAACAAAAATCATACATGATTCCAAACATTTTTTTTTTTACAAATAAATAAGTGCAAAGTGGGTTGTGCGTAATTATTCAGCCCCCTTTGGTCTGAGTGCAGTCAGTTGCCCATAGACATTGCCTGATGAGTGCCAATGACTAAATAGAGTGCACCTGTGTGTAATCTAATGTCAGTACAAATACAGCTGCTCTGTGACGGCCTCAGAGGTTGTCTAAGAGAATATTGGGAGCAACGACACCATGAAGTCCAAAGAACACACCAGACAGGTCAGGGATAAAGTTATTGAGAAATTTAAAGCAGGCTTAGGCTACAAAAAGATTTCCCAAGCCTTGAACATCCCACGGAGCACTGTTCAAGCGATCAGTCAGAAATGGAAGGAGTATGGCACAACTGTAAACCTACCAAGACAAGGCCGTCCACCTAAACTCACAGGCCGAACAAGGAGAGCGCTGATCAGAAATGCAGCCAAGAGGCCCATGGTGACTCTGGACGAGCTGCAGAGATCTACAGCTCAGGTGGGGGAATCTGTCCATAGGACAACTATTAGTCGTGCACTGCACAAAGTTGGCCTTTATGGAAGAGTGGCAAGAAGAAAGCCATTGTTAACAGAAAACCATAAGAAGTCCTGTTTGCAGTTTGCCACAAGCCATGTGGGGGACACAGCAAACATGTGGAAGAAGGTGCTCTGGTCAGATGAGACCAAAATGGAACTTTTTGGCCAAAATGCAAAACGCTATGTGTGGCGGAAAACTAACACTGCACATCACTCTGAACACACCATCCCCACTGTCAAATATGGTGGTGGCAGCATCATGCTCTGGGGGTGCTTCTCTTCAGCAGGGACAGGGAAGCTGGTCAGAGTTGATGGGAAGATGGATGGAGCCAAATACAGGGCAATCTTGGAAGAAAACCTCTTGGAGTCTGCAAAAGAATTGAGACTGGGGCGGAGGTTCACCTTCCAGCAGGACAACGACCCTAAACATAAAGCCAGGACAACAATGGAATGGTTTAAAACAAAACATATCCATGTGTTAGAATGGCCCAGTCAAAGTCCAGATCTAAATCCAATCGAGAATCTGTGGCAAGATCTGAAAACTGCTGTTCACAAACGCTGTCCATCTAATCTGACTGAGCTGGAGCTGTTTTGCAAAGAAGAATGGGCAAGGATTTCAGTCTCTAGATGTGCAAAGCTGGTAGAGACATACCCTAAAAGACTGGCAGCTGTAATTGCAGCAAAAGGTGGTTCTACAAAGTATTGACTCAGGGGGCTGAATAATTATGCACACCCCACTTTGCAGTTATTTATTTGTAAAAAATGTTTGGAATCATGTATGATTTTCGTTCCACTTCTCATGTGTACATCACTTTGTATTGGTCTTTCACGTGGAGTTCCAATAACATTGATTCATATTTGTGGCTGTAATGTGACAAAATGTGGGAAAGTTCAAGGGGGCCGAATACTTTTGAAAGCCACTGTAGGACAGAAAAGCTGCAGAATTTGAATCTGGCTGTCAAGTGTGCAAAATGACTGAAGGGCATGTGATGACTGAATGCCAAGTTTACAGACACACGCATGCTAAGAAGACAAAATGGGTGTGGAGAGCAAACAAACCTCTGTTGTATGTTCTGCTGCATTCTTTCAGGTGAGAGCTCGGTCTCTGACTATGACAGACAATCCACATTCCAAGCTCAAACCAGTGTGCTTTTTGTTGGCATGGGCACTATGAATTCAACCCTCAGGTGAGACCTTCAGAGCGAAGCACTGATGTATAGTCCTGAGTCTTCTGGGGAAGAAAATTCAGAAAAAGCTTAAACTGAGGTTTGTGAAATTGTGTACACAAATCGCGAAATGCTGGACCACTGGATAGATTACTTGACTCCTTGTGACTTTATCCAGAGGTGCAAGAGAAGATCAGTCTAATTCACATTAACCAAACTGAATCCAAGACACAGAACTTTTTGACAAAGCCACCTTACACCAACTGAAACTGTTTTACTTTTTAATTGTTCCTGAATTCCAGAAATCATGGTCTGTCTTTCAAAAGGACAACTTGTCACATCTGGGATGGCTGGTGTGTTTGAGGAGCAGACCCAGAAGCAGGAAAAATAAGGGACAGAACTGAAGTTGAACAAAAAGTGAGCCTTTTATTCTGGCTGTTAGAAAAACGTAGAAACAAAATGGCAATGGTGAAAACTAAATTATAATCTAAACTGGGAAAGCTAAAGCTAGACAGGGAAAACTCTATATACAAACCTAAAACATGTGCATGAACCTGAGAAAACCTAGACTTGAGATGACATGAAATCCAGGAACATGAGATGAGCTAAACAGACGACCTGACAATGAACAGAGGGAGACAGAGGAGTCAAATACACCGAAGGGTGGAAACACCTGGGGGAACACAACTGAACAAAAGAACACCAAGAACAAAACATCCTTCTTATAGGGCATCAGGTCACAATGTGTGTCTTTTAGCTCTGCATGCAGCAGCAAAACTTGAGTGATTTATGTGCACCAGTTTACTCTGACCACTTCATCAGCTCTGGTATGCAAAGGCACACCTGCATTACCAATCAGGCACCAGCATCCTCAATCGATTGCACACAAACGTGCCTTTTCACCGGCCAACAGGTCTTTTTACAGTCTTTTGGGAAAGACAAAATTGCTTCTTTATTCCCACTTCGGTTCATCATTCCTTATTTATAAATGCATCATATCACGTGTTTCTTGCACGTTAGCTAACCAAGCCACACATCAAGTTATGAGTTTTAAAGTCCTACCGAGTTTGTGATTGCTGGATATGCGTACATTGTAATCGTTCAGTTTGAAGGATAAAAATACTTCTGGAATGCAAGAGAACCAGGAGCGTTTATGGGCCTGTGGGGTGGTATCATGTGGCATTTTTTCCTGAGGTTTTTTTTTTCTGAAATGGTCAAAAAAACATGCACAGTCATTCCCCAGAAATTAACTCATATTTTATTGGAAGAATGTGTGTTAAAAATGTGCTGATTTCACACATACTATTGACCGGGGGAGGGGGATATGTCTGCACCAGAAGTTAAAACACAGACATGTGGGTGCATGTTCAAACCTCAGTTGGCTCCTCTTAATGTGGAAGAGTAGCCCCTGAAAGGTCAAGATTTTCACCTTGTCTGTCAGGGGGAGCCCAGACAGCATTCAGAGGAAGCTCATTTTCATCTCTTGCGTCCAAAAGAATGTGTCTCATTTGTTGAGTCAAGACCCAAAGCTCATGGCCATAGGTGAGGGTAAGAGCCAGTAGATCTGCCAGTAAATAGCTACATACTGATGCCTCTGTCAATGTACCACTTTCTCCTTTCTTAACTGACCAGATTCAGACTGTAATGTTGTATGACAATAATAAAATAAAGGAGTGTCCACATAAAATAAATGTATAGAGATGGGAGTTGAAATTAGACTTGTGCATATCCAAGAGGTTTACATTGCAAAACATGACCACACATAAGCGCGACATATACATCTGCCTTTGTGCATGCACACAGTTTGGTCATAGTTCCTCACAGATTTTAGGCATCAGGCTCCTGATGCATGCTGGTCACAACATGGGCTAGATTTGAACTTTGACCACACATGTGTTTTGTGTTTTACCTCACTGCAAAAGCCAAACTTTGTCCTCAGGGATAAGAAAAGGTTGACAAAGGCCAAACTAATTATTTTCAAGGAGGTTTCACTTTTTTGATCTATATGCAGTTATTTCCATCACATCTACTGTGAACAATCGGTGGCTATATAACAATACTAAGGCTGTGCATAATTAAGTAAATATGCAACACTTGTGCTTTTAAAGGTGGTGGTAAGTGGTACAAACTATTTGGTTTGGAACATACTCTAGTACGTAACTTTTTTACATCAAAGTCAAAGAGAGAAAATAATAATTGGCACCAAATCACCGCAGTAAAACCTCAAAAATTGAAAATCTAAGAAAAAAAAATTAATATTCAGGTTTGCTTCATGTATTGTATGAATGTGAAGAGCTTGAAAAGTACATTTTTCCAACTGCTCATCACACATGCAATATTTTCACCAGCTCCCGTTTGCAGTCTCATCAGCGAAGCAAATAGTGTACATCAAAACTGAATTTTATTGCTTAAATAAATAAATCAGTTCTCCATCTCAGAAACTTTAAAACCTTTTTTGAACATTTTTGGAAATGAAATGTGGAAAAATGTGAAAAACATGCACAGAAATTGGTAAATAAAAACACAGTAACCATAAGATTTCAGGTCATTTTGAAATTCTTCTCTAATTTTACTTAACTTAGTGGACCTACAGCTGTAAAACAGGAGGAAATCATCTTTGACTATAATCCACTGAGCTATATGTATTGGAAAAATATTGTCAGTTACTTTTATGTAATCAACCAATAGATTAACTAATCCAGTGGGAATACAGGATTTTGTCGGGTTGCCACTGCCAACGCAGTACATGCTGAAACACAACAAACTTCCATCAAACCATCTAAGTGTGTGAGGTTGAATTGGAATGTAGACACAAACGAGAGACGAGAGCTCTGACATCATTAAAGTTGCCACACACACGAATTTAACAAGAGAGAGTTGCCCGGGCTTATTAAGGATGACAGGCACAGACACACACACACACACACACTCAAACACACACACACTCACACACTGTCTAATCATGAACATAAGCCCCTTAGGACATTCCTGAAGAACAAGAAAAGAGGAGGATGTTTACCAGGCTGTGCATGTGGAAACAGAGAGAGGGACAAAGAGGAGGATGTTTTCTGTACTGCAGGTATATATATAGCTGGGATATACTAAGAAAAGCTGCAGGGGTCTAGGGCACACACAGAGAACACTATCAATCCCCCCCTTTCCACCTAAATGCATTCTAATAATATATGAAAGTGCAGTTTTTGTCAGAATATGTAGGACTTGCCTCCATATTGATCCAGCAAAAACCTCTTAATGGGAGCAGATGTTATTAAAAAGAGGTGTGTTACACTAATGCAGCATTTCTATTATAGAAAATGGCATGTACTATAAACAACATTCATTAATAAATCAAATTCAACCACTTAAAAGGTTTCCTGCTTGGGTTTTATGTTGATGATCCAGTTTCAGGGAAACCTTGCTAAAATCTCTAATGATTGGGTAAAGGTGAAGGGGGGGGGCTTCTCTTTTTTGAGGTTGATGTGCTTTGTTTTGTGCTGGCTTTGGTATTCCTGTGAAATCACAGGGATTTCATCCGCCAACAGAAACATCCAAGCTCTAACACACCTGGATTTTCATGTTAGAGTCATAATAAAGAGACACACTGTGGATGTTGGGGTTTTTTGGTCTTTCTTGCAGATTTTATGTTCATGAAAACCAGAGGTTTACTTTTTTTTTTTAAGCAACACAATTTTATTGCAAACAGATTACTGAATCCCAGTGTCCCTGGGGCTAGGGCTTCATTTCAGCTTTTTGTTTTTTTCTGCAGATATTTTTGCACATGCCAAAAGCTGCCAATGGAAGATTTTGTAAAAGCGACAAAGGCCTGTAGCCTTAGGAGCAATTTTGACTCCTGTCAATCAGAAACGAAGAAGGAAATCAAGCAGCATTATTATTAGCAACAATGGCAGCTATAAAAGAGGATGGAAGAGGGGACCCAAACTCAGGACAAGTGATGATGCACATCAAGTAAACGATCAACACAGTGAACAATTCTGATAATCTGTTGGGAAAAAGGCATGAATGAGGACAAAAGACTTTAAATGTGAACAAAAGGAAATGCCTGGAAAGCTGCCCAAAGATAAAGTGGTAACTGGAAGGTGAAGAATGGGCGGTGTATATAATCAGGACACTGGGTTACTGAACACAGGTGGTACATAGAAAGGCTGGAGGCACGAGAAGCAATTATTACAGAGTGAAGTAGGAGGCAATTTCAGGAGAAAACGTGGCAACTTTTTACAATTTCAATTGCAATTTTTAGGTTCAAATCATCACAACATTCATCTCAAGGTGCTTCATATTGTATGGTAAGGACATAATAATACAGAGAAACCCCAACAACCATACGACCCTCTAATAGCCAGCACTTTGGTGACAGTGGGAAGGAAAAACTCTTTTAACCAGAACCAGACTAAGGGAGGGGCAGCCGTCTCCCACGACTGTTTGGAGGTGATGGGCACTATGTGCCTCAGCTCTGTAAGTTTATATGGTCTCCCACTTAAACACTTCAAGACTGCAACAATGGCACTTACAGTTGATCCCTGATGGGTCTTGAGGCAGCATTCGGTGTTGTTGGACTCGGTTGAGTCTTGAGTTTAGTTTTTCTTTTTTATGTTTTTATTTGTATTTATCTGATGAGAATGGCTCTATAGCTGCTTGCAGTTATTATTTACATTTTATCTTACTTTCAGTAACGTTGTTTGTATCTTGTTAAACCTTCATCTCTGGTTTCAGTGTTCTTTTGCTGTGTTACATCCTGTGTTAATTTGATAGTCATGTTTTAAGTCTGCATTTGGATCCGCATTCATTACTAATTGCTAATCACAAGCTTGTGCTTACGGACCAACACAAATTAAGGTATAAAATGACCTGTCAGCTGATAACAAGCAAAGAAAAATGGATGTATTTGGCCACTTTGTAATTATAAAACGGATACACTGGCCAGAAGCCTGGATGGTAATATTATGTTTTTCATGCCTGGGTCATAACCAATTTCATTGTGCGGGGAGTGCAACATTCAGGACACTATGTCATCTGGAACAGAGGCCAATTCTAAACTGTAATTTAGCCACACCACCATTTACAGTCAGTGAAACTAAACTGAGTTCAGGAGTGACGGCTGTGTCTCTGACAGCATATAATCGGTTTATAGATTAAACTACAGAACAACAGACAACTAATGCATCACAACTTCACTGCTCTAAATGCTAAAAAACTGTTGTGCAAAAACAGTTCAGCTAACAAGTTTAGGGGTTTATCTTGGATGTTTATCTTGGATCCATCTTGGATGACTCTGAGCAGTCATTTTACTCATCCAAGTGGTTTGAAAGTCTTCTTTTGAACAGCATGCCCCTTGTTTTCTTCTGTTTCATGATGGGATTCTTTCCAGAGTCTCTGAGGATGAGCAAGAATGCTGACCTCTGCTCTTCTTCATTTGGGTTTCCTCCTCCCTTGCTTTCCAGTGAGTTTCCAATAAAAACACAGGCTTTTTAATCCTCGCTGAATTTGGAGAGCTTCAAGCAGTAGAGATTTTGCTTGATTTTGCTACTGTTATTGCAGCTGAGGGAGTGACATCAGCCACGGAGAAATAAACTGGAGCAATGTAACCAAGAGAACAAAGGCACCAAAATGATTGCGATAGTGTCTTTGACCTTCAGTTCTTGGGATAATACGTGGGTTTTCAGTGCTATTTATCATTCTCTTCAGTGGAAGCTCACTATCAAAGGACTTACAATATGGACATTCAGACCATCAGAGCAAGGCCTCAGGTCAGACCTCCTGTCTGACAGGGAGCCACGCCAAATTAGACGTCTCTGAAGCAAAACAAATGTAAATGTTTGGAGAAGGAGAATAAAAAGGTTACTTCTCCATTTTTAGACTTTATTACAATGATTTACAGGGTTCCTCTTACCTTTCCTGCTTCTTCAAACTTGATGTATAAACATTCATTAAAGGGCTGTTTTGATTTCGAGCAAACCAGCACTTTAATGAAGTGGTCCCTTAGGAACAATAACGGAGATGTCAGATAAAACAAAGGGCCTGAGAGGCTCATAAAAGTAAGTTACTCATCAGTAAAGGTTTAGGCTGAAATGTTTCTCATACAGTGTTTTCAGCAAACACTGTACACCACTATAATACTATAATACTCTACAGAAACTATGACTCTATTTAACATTTAAGCAAAACTACAAAGTTTCCATAACCTTAACTAGGCTTCAAATGTTCCTGCTGACTGAGTCTAACCAAACAGTGGCCATCAAAGTGTTGCTTTAATTAAAAAGAGCTGTTATTGAACCCCAGCTGGTCGCAGCAGATGACCCCTCCCCTCCCTGAGCCTGGTTCTGCCAGACGTTTCTTCCTGTTAAAAGAAAGTTTTTCCTTCCCACTGTCGCCAAAGTGCTTGCTCATACGGGGTCATATGACTCTTACAAAATAAAGCACCTTGAGGCGACTGTTGTTGTGATTTGGTGCTTATAAATAAAATTGAATTAAATTGAATATAATCCACTTAGCAGTTGAGAAGTAATAATAAATATCTGGAATAGTACTGAAATATCAGAGGACATTAAAATTTA
Source organism: Perissodus microlepis (assembly GCF_051167445.1). Taxonomy (NCBI): domain Eukaryota; kingdom Metazoa; phylum Chordata; class Actinopteri; order Cichliformes; family Cichlidae; genus Perissodus; species Perissodus microlepis. The sequence goes on along the minus strand of NC_140482.1, from coordinate 12,812,537 downwards.
GGAATAACAGTATAACAACATTGCTAACACCACCTTACATCTTGGTTCAGCTGCAGGACATAGTACAGAAACACAGGAGCAGATTTTCGGCAGGACACAATAGCTTATTAATGTGTATTCTATCACATAAACAAAGACATTACCACCATAAATCGATACAGAAAAAATAGAAAAATAGTGCATAAAAATTCACCAGAATGCTGAAAACAAAAATGCTTATGAATTTCACTGTGCTACATCTCACTCTATGCTCCATGCTCAACAAAAATAGTGCTCAGGTTCAGAATAACAGTGTTCTTTCACAGCAGGCTATATAAACATACATAAGTTCTCTTCATCACTTATTGGAGCTTGCAGGGGTTACACAGGGTGAAAGGCAGGCTAAACCCTGGACAGGATGATAGTAGTCTATAAATATACTGGTTGAGTATAAACTTACATTTAGTCATCACAATGTTAGCTTTGGTTATCTAATACATATTTTTTGAGCAAGCAAATGATTTTTTGTTGGTCTCCACAAAACACTGTTTAAGGACTGACTGAAATTATGCTGCAAAATAAAGGCACAAAGGAAGAAAAATAAAGCAGCCTCCCTGTATACGTAGGACCAGTAAAAGTTCACTTAACAGATCTTGGACAGCATCCCTCTCCCACACATCCTTAAATCACTATGCTGTTTGGGACGGTGACCCTACAGTGATTTCTGTAACACAAGGACATGACATGGACATGCACAAGTAAAGACAACATGCATGTACTCACGCTGTGGGTCTCCCTCAGTGCATTGACATGCCAATGTGATGACAACTTGGTTCATGAAGGGAGTAAAGATCTCAGAATTAGTCAAAGGTAGACAGTCCCAGGGCTTTGTAAGTGGCCTAAAAGGATTTGGAATTGGCTAACTGAGTGACGTGGGAAAAAACGACAGAACAAAAAGACAAAATCAGTCTGTCTTTTTTTGTAATACAATAAGAGGAAACATGCATTATCAACAGAGGACAGAATGTGTGAAAGGATTAGATATGGATGAGATATTTAGTTTTACATTCACACAAAGCAAAATTTTCTTACAGGTCAGACCAAACATGTCCTAAAACTTAAAAACTTTAAGCATTTATTATTTAAATCTACCTATACAGACAGACAGTGTTTAATCTATGTCAGTTTTTGAGAGCATCTCAAAACTCCACTCCATGGTGTAAATTAGCCTTTATACATGTTGTGTTTATGTTCACTTTAAACTCTGAATACAGGTGTGATACGGTGGTCTCGCCAGTGGATCCTTGGGTGTAAAATAAGTGCAATGTCACAACTGTGTCTCAGCTCTGTGTCAAATCAAAACTGAGAAACCTGTAAGATACAGGGCCAAAATGTAATTAGGCTGGATGAGCTGAATGTCTCAGAGAGTAGGAGAGCCAGTATATCAATAGCGAAACTCTCAAGTCATTGCTTCAGTAGCTGAAGTGCAAGTGACCTCAGCACACTTTGGGGTTGAACTGTTGTCCCACTGAAGAGAAGTTGAGTAATTTCCTAAAAGCATTGCCATTAATCAATGCTTGACGTTCAGGCCGCGCTGTCTCTGATTGGCTTTGTTTGTAAGTTCTGCAAAAGATCCAGGAAGTCTGCGTAGAGTCAGCCTTTGACTGCTGATGTCTCCTAGGATCACTTTGCAGACATCACTTCAAATCTTGATTTGTTTAAATGACTGAAAAAATCAGCCTTTAAAAATATTGTTGGCTATATTTGATATAATTTTTGGGAAGAAGTTTTTTTTTTTTTGCTATATTTTCATTGATGGAGAGGGAGAGAACACATCTTCATCATCATTTAAAACCCCCAAATATGATTTAAACAGCTAAAGAAAATATAGCTGGAATACTCACCAGTACTACAGAGCCTTTGTAGTGACACTGAGAGCGAAGTGAGGACAGATAGCTGTATTTTATTGGGGAATATCACGTATCTTGCAGAACAGTTGCATGGTGGTTAGCAGTGTTCCCTCACAGCAAGAATATCCCGCAAGGTTAGCTTCCCAGAGCAAGAAGCTAATACATGTGCATATGAATTTAAACAACAAATTTATAAATACTTGTATAGTTATTATAATTAGTATAATTGTTTTGTTTTTTATATAAATACTATTTATATGACTACTTTTATTTCAGGTGTCTATAATATTTAAGGCAGCTCATAAAAATGTCAAGAATTATGGCTAACATGGAGCTAACAGCTGGAATCTTGGGGCTTTCAATTCATTGTAATTACTTTTTCTACCCTAGCAAACAGGATACACAGCACTTGGTTAACGTATAGACTGACATATGTAGACTATGTAGATTGAGCTAGCTACTCAATACAGTAGCTGCATCACCTGTTGCATGCACAAGTTGTACTGATTATAAACGGTCATGTGCAGTAGAGGAGCTTTGCAGGTGACTGTCCTGTCTCCATTTATGTTCATCGTGTAAATCTCACTTTCAGTCATTACCTACACTAATACCCTAATGATTCTGCAGTGCTTTGATGTATTAATGATGGGCAACAGGAAGAGTACAGAGCACTAATGATGATGTTGCGGGGTGTTCTGGAAGGACTCACCAACTCCTGAATGTGAATAATATCAGAGCGATAGTGCTTAACTTGAGAAGGAAGAGGAAAGCTGCGTGACCCATGTTTAAACTGGAACAGGATGTTGATGTGATGGAGGAGAAGTACCTGATTGTCCACATCATCAACAGGCGTAAGTGGAAGACCAGCACAGAGACTATATACAGAAAGGATGAGTGTGCTCTATTTCCTTTGGAAAATGAGATCCTTCAATGTGGAAAGCAAAATGTCAGAGATTTTCTATCAGTTGTGAAGGTCACTAAACAAACTGTTATCAATCACAGATAATGCTGACCACCCTCTGCGTCATTTACTGGACAGGCAGCCTTCTCTAATATTCGGCTCCACTGCCCAAGGACAGATACAGTCAATATTTCACACCTTGTATAATAAGGAGCTTGGAAAGAAAAGCATCTGGACCTCTTTAAGTTAAGAGTGACATGGACCCCCTATTGATCCTCTACCTTGGCTGATTGTGACCTACACCCATTTTCACACCTTGGCTTGTGTGATTAGGTAGAGGATCAATAGGGGGTCCATGTCCCTCTTGGGGGACACTCCCATAGGGCTTAAATCTGGGACTCCACCATTTGACCTTTGAACTGAAGAAGCTTCTCGGATGAGAGGTGAAACGTCTTCAAGCAACTTAAAGAAGTCCAAATGCTTTTCCTACCAAGCTCCTTAGACTACATCTGTTCTCCCATTAACAAGTATTTCAAACCTGCACTCAGTAATTAACAAACACTAAGACATTTTATTGAACTGTCCTCTTCCCACTGTTGTACTGGCCCACTTTAATTTGTCTGTATGTGTCGGCCCTGTGATGGACTGGTAACCAATGTGTACCTTGACTCACAGCCTATGACAGCTGGGACTGGTTCCAAGCCTCTGCAATCTAAGGTTGGATAAGCATGGATACATTTAAACCTAATGTAACTCTCAACTATTAATTGTCTCAAAATTCCATCAGATTGGATCTCCTAATCAAATAAAACAGCTCCCAGATTCCCCTGGAGTTGAACTTGGGATGTGTTACCAATTCTAGGCATGCCTGAGCACTTGCTGAAAGGCAACAAAAAAAAGTACTGTTCATGGATGGCGATGTTTTTCTTCTCTGGTCGAGACAAAGAATGGGGGGGGGAATCAAATATTCTGTATTAGGGTGTTCCTTCTGAAAATCTTTGTGAAAAGCTTTAGACAGCAGCTGCCAGCCAGACTGTGCCACTGACAAACACTTATTTTGCTTCCCTGTTCTGAACTCAAACACACGCACACACGCGCACACACGCGCACACACATAATAGAACTTTTGTCAGCTAATCCAGTGGGTGCTAAAAGGTGTTCTATTGTGTGGCTGCCAAGTGCTGGACAAAGCAGAGCATTTCTTTGTGTTGTGGTGAAACACAAGGAGCACGGATGATATTTTACCTCTTAACCAATTCATGCATTTTTGTATTTCCTGACAGTATTCGGCACATTGTTACCATAGATCAGTGGTTCCCAAACTTTTTTTGCTGGGCCCCCCTTTGTTTTACAAGAAAAATGTTCGCGCCCCCCGCACGCACGCACGCACACATCCTCCAACCACACACACCCATATTTTGGTCCATTGAGGTTTATTTCACACCTCAAACATTTAGTAAACAATTAAGCAAATACACGTAATCTGGAATAAATTACAGGTAGTAATAAAATAAACTACTAACTCTTTCACGTGTGGACGAGGAATACAGAGTTCGTCACGTTTGTCTGTGATTTGAACAGGGGGAACAAATCGTGGCAGGATCAGCCTGATATTATTTGTATCCCGCTGTAACTTTACTGTATAAAGTATAGTATAGTATGTATATCTCCAAAATGTCAGGCGTAGTTAGTCATTACAAGAAGTGTTTGTGAACTAAAAATCACGAATGTGGGATACTGTTTGTCCGTGATTTAAACAGCCCAGCGCTGCTCCTGACGAAGGGAAAAGCAATTCTGCAGGGGAGACCTACCTCGGCACTTGTGCAGGTGAAGCCAAAGGGAAGATATGCTTCACCATATTTTCTAGTCTTTGGCTTAGAATGAAGTTGGTTTGGAAACATATTCAGCGATGCTTCATCTCCTGCTTTGCGTTTCTGTAGGCGCCCGTGCTAGCAGCGTTTTGTTTTTTTTCCCCCCTTTTCATCCTGCGCCCCCCCGCCATGGCTCTGCCCCCCCCCCCCCCCCCCCACACACACACACACACTTTGGGAAGGTCTGCCATAGATCATCTACCCCTTGTCTAAAACTGAACATTGGATGAGTTTGACTCCGAGTACCCGGAGAAAGTAAACTCCACACAGATGGGCACCAGACTGGATTTAAGGGAACTTCTTGCTGTGAGATGACTGCACAATCATGCTGCCCAGTCAGCAGACTATCCAGTAATAAATAGGGATGTCTTATTTTCCTGAGGGCAGGTCTTTTATGACTGCATCAGCTGATAGATGTTTGGAGATTGTGTTTCTGTACTTGTAATCCCCTCTTTGCCATCAACACAAGGGTTGCATCAGAAAGGGCATCAAGCCTAAAAGTCTGCCAACTCAAACATGGGGCTCCATCTGCTGAGGTGATCCCGTATGAAAAAGAAGCTTCCTCTACTTTGTACAGAAATCTGCGTCCACAAGTATTTACCCTTATTGAATCATTATAACCAACATTATATTCATCTTTGAATTCCCCATTCATCATTATATATCAATGCCAATACAAAAAGCGTGGTGGAATATTAGATTTATAATATTTAAAATCATTTGGTCAGAGAAGCGAATCATTAACACCACAAATGGACATTTTGGCCAATAAGTGGAGGATTTATTTTATCCATTTAACCATTAAGACAAATATCATTATGATATAAATCACAATTGTATCTATTGACATTTTCTGTCAGCTGTTTGAAATTAAAGTGTTAAAGCTGTATTTCGTTTTGAAAACATGAAGCATGAAGCACCACATGAGTGATTATCTGCAGCTGAATTCCTGAAAGGAAACCTCCCGAAAAGGTCTGCTTTGAAAAACTGCAGTGCACATTACAAATTTGTTTCGGCCCCAGAACTCATTAACCATGTTACAGAGATGCTATCACAACTCAAAATAACAACTGTTAAACTAATGTACTACAAAATGTGAAAAATGACCACCCACACTGTATTTGTAACATTACAGGAATAAAAATGCATCAAGTTCTGGAAAGGTGACAGAGGACTTATGCAAGAGTTACTGTCTGCCGTATTGTCTCTATTTCTTTGTTTTTCTCTCTATTTCTCAACAGACGCTCACACAAAAACACCAGATTTCCTCCTCTTCTCCTCTAAGGCCAGTTATTGTGTTTCTCTTCCCAGAACCGTGTGACACACTCAATAAAAGCTCTTAGATCTCTCTCTCTCTCTTTCCCACACACACACACACACACACACACACACACACACACACACACACACACACACACACACACACAGAGAGAGAGAGAGAGAGAGAGAGTATCATATTCATGAGACTAGAGGGGTAGGCACAATTAGATTATGAATGGTGTCAATCGCAACAGGTCATCAAAACAATTTAATATTGAAATTTAGACTCTGTGAATTTGTGTTTTACTTAATTTATTTAATACCTTCTCAGGTAATCACTGCCTTGGTACAGACTGTAATTATTGATGGATTTAAAAAAAAAAAACTAAAACTAAAAGTTTAATCTAGTAAGGTCTAGTACACTCTTTGTTTTTAATCTTTTAACAAATACTAGTGGTCAAAATAAGCATGAGTATGTGAGTATGAGGTAAAGGATAAATATCTCACATCAAACCTTCTTGGTCAATGACTGCCATGGTAAAAACTGTCATTATTAACAACAACAAAAAATCACTAAAACTTAAATTAAACCTGGTGGTGCTACAGGAACACTTTTACTTCACTAGAAAGGCTTTTTTTTTTTTAAATCACAGAAAGCATATTTATAGATCATGTTTCTTTCAACTTAGTTTATTTTTATATAGTTAATTTTTAAAACTTACAAAATAAGAGCATGGACTGAACATTGAGATGATGTATTATAAAATATATGGTGAATTCACAACTATTTCAGAAGCGCACCTTACTGTAGTGAAACATATTCCCCATTGCTGTGTAAGCTATTGTTGTTAATCTAAATGACATTAAGCAATGCTCGCATGGACTGCAGCGGCCTGGCTAGCTACATGGTTATTTTCAATGGTGTGGAGCTGAGACTCCTGTCACAGTCTGGCTGAAGCTGACTGTGTGGAGTGAGCAGGAGGACCCAAGTGCAGACACTCAAAACAAAACTTTGATTTAAATAAGGATGAGCCATTTATTTAAGGCTGACTCCATTAAAGCAAGTACCGAGCAGGCTGCCATGGGGAATGTGAAATTCACAGAGAAACCCAGACACTCACATGACCGCTGCGGCACCAGGCAAACATCCACCTGCTCCACTCCTGCTACACAGGTGAAGATAGATTTAAGAGTGACAGGACTTAGTGCCACTGAATCTTTGATTTTATTTGTTTGGTTTGTTTTACTTGCATCTATTTGAAAGAGTGAATGTAAACACAAAACATTATTTTATTATATATGCTGGAATATGCAGAAAATATGTATAAATGTTAAAGAATTTCTTCAAGTCAAAGACTGTTCTATATAATTTAATTTTTGCTTGACGCAATGTGCATAAAGTTAAAAGATTAAGAGACTTTTTCATTTGATTCAATTTTATATGATGGATTTTGCAATAGAACTGGGCTGAAAGGTCTATTCCTTTATTACCCATTCAGGTTGTGTATCATGTTTTTAAAAAGTAACTAAGTAACTAAGTAACTAATTACTTTTGAAAATAAGTAATCAGTAAAGTAACTGGATTACTTTTTTGGAGAAGTAATCAATAATTAATTACTATTACTTTTTTCAAGTAACTTGACCAACACTGGTGACAAACTTAGCCGAAAAGTGTTGGTGAGACAGTTGTTGCTGCCATGCTGCTGGTGCAAATAGGAGCTAAGCTAGGCTAATAGTCACTTTAAACTAGCATGTCACTTTAGACCCCGTGAGTGAATACTATAAACAGCAGAAGTGTGCTTCTAATAAAGCACTTATAGGTTACACCAACAGAATAAATAATACTGTAGAAGTTAGTCATTAATTGCCACACAAATTAAGCAGGAATAGATATGACAGGTATGACAGTACTACAGTGAGAGCTAGTATAAATACATACAGCTGACTTTGACTATCAGATATTATACTGAACATTTAATATGCAAACTCCAAGAATGTGACTTACGAGAAATACCACAACAGGAGCCTCTATCATTCTTACTTGAAGTCATTCAATCTTCTGGTCTGTCAGCATTTTCTCTAATGCCATCTAAAGACAGTAATTTACTCTCAGGGCTTATGAAAAAATCAATACGTACTTACCATGCTTTTACTGCTCAGCTGAAGCTGTGGCTTTTTGTGAAGACCACTGTTTTTGTACAGTGTTGTCACAAATTTCGATACACTGGTAGACATACATATATTTGTATGTCTACCATAAAATTCTATGTGTTATCTCTATGTGATTGGGAGCTATTTAGGTGAATATGGTTATTTTATTGAGAGGCTGCTTTTTTAAAGAATTGGTGTCATGTTCTGCTCATCCACAAGCTTTGTTCCTCTCAAAAGAATCATCCATTCAATTAAAGGTTGTGGGGAAGCTGGAGCCTGTTATGGTGAAGTACACCTATGGCCAATTTAGAATCACTTAACGTTTCTTTAGACAAAAGCTGGAGAACTCAGATAGAACTCACACAGACACAGGGAGAACATGCCAATTCCACACAGAAAGGCATCAGGCTAAATTTGAACCCTTCTAACTGTGAAGTGATAGTGCTGACCACTGCGCCACCATACCACCCCACCATATATAAAATTCAATTAAACAAACATCTTAATTACCACCAATCACATTAATCTTGTATTACTTTCTCTATTTTACATAGGTCGACACACTCTGTTTTCCATGCATGTTCCAGGCATCAGCTGCTCTAGTGGTCTCTGTCCAGCTTGTTTTTGATGGTATAGCATTAACCACAAAGTAAACCACTAATTACCTCCAGTGTCAGTTAATCAGACAGTGTGTTCATAATTGCATGTCTCGATGTTAGATGTACTTCTTAAAACGTTGTGATGCATTGTTGCATTATCACCAAAAGGCAGAAGAACTCAATTAAGACAACTTTGCATAAAGACTCTAACAAGACTCCAAAGGTACAGACACTACTGTATCTTTGGAGTAATCCTGTGTCAGTATAGTATTTAAGAGCTGGGAGCTTTTTTCGGTTTGACTGTCAAATACTTTAGATAACTTTGACTTTTTAGTTAAAAACAAAAAAATAAATAGTCAAGTACTGTTTGCAAGTTCCCATTCACAAGCAAAATTATAAAGACGAGTCGAAAAGAGAAGAGTGAATGTCCCCTTATCTAGCAAATATATAAACATACTGAAACTATTCCTAAAAACCCACAAAAATACACTAATTAGGCCATTTCCATGCACATTGTCCTCATTAGAAAAAACTCTATCTTCACATTCTCTCTATTGCACACACACATACAAGCGCAAAAGTAATTGCAGATAACAATTAATAACATCAATAGCATCATTCTAGATTTCTATCTGCATTATGACTAATGCAGTCGACGGCAGGGTTAATGGACACATTTATCTAAGCTAATGCTACAAACTCACATCATCGTCTTCAAATATGCTACCTGCTTGCTGCAGTCTACATGGAGGTTTTCACCTTTCCACACTCATTCGTGGCTGAAGAATTGTAAAAGAACCATAAAATATCATTACTTCGGAAAGTGCCCAAAAATAAGTGTGTCAAGCTTGTTGCAAAATACTCACACTGAAAAGGCTGTTGATACTTATGTATATATTATATTTTTGTTGTTGTTGTTTTTTTATTTAATTTAAACATTTTTACTTTGTCATTATGAGGTATTGGTGTAGAGTTTTGAAAAACCGAAAAAGGTGAAACTGAATTTCATCTATTTTGGAATAAGGCTGTAACGTGACAAAATCCAGAACAAGTAAATCACTGTGAATATTTACCAAATGCACCGTAATTTTATAAATTGCGTTTGTTGTGGCCTTCCCGTAAGGACTATGTAAAAGAAAAAGGGGGGGGGGGGGGGGGTCAATTACAATAAATATAAAAAACACAAGAAACTCAAGAAGCTCGGTCAAATACCCAGAACATGACAGATTTTTTTGTTTTTAGATTGTTATGTATTATGATTATGATTTTGATTTGATAAAGACATGAACACCATGTCTTTATCCTGTTTCATGTATTTATCCTGTCTTCCTTCTCTCACCCCAACCGGTCACAGCAGATGGCCCCGCCCCTCCCTTAGCCTGGTTCTGCCGGAGGTTTCTTCCTGTTAAAAGGGAGTTTTTCCTTCCCACTGTTGCCAAAGTGCTTGCTCATAGGGGGTCATATGATTGTTGGGTTTTTCTCTGTATGTATTATTGTAGGGTCTACCTTACAATATAAAGCTAGTTGAGGCGACTATTGTTGTGATTTGGCAATATATAAATAAAATTGAATTGAATTGATTGGGGCAGCACGGTGGTATGGTGGTTAGCACTGTTGCCGCACAGCAAGAAGGTCTCCAGGTTTCCATCTTTCCTGTGTGTTAGTTTGAGGTTTAGTCTGCTCAGTTTATTTTATTTAGTCAATTCTCATTTCTCATTTTGCATTTTGTTTTGTGCCTTTAATAAATGGCTCACCTTTTGTTTAATATTACTTTTTTCTGCAAGTGTCTGCTTTTGGGTCCACTCTACACTCTACACGGTCTGCCAGCTCAGACTGTGACAAAATCAGTTGAATGAAAAGATGTGAGTAGTGCGTGGCACGGTTAACTGTCAAAATCTACAGGGGAGATTCAAAATATTATTGAAAAATGAAAGTGGAGTGTTGCCAGAGCGGATGGTTAAAGTTAATACATTTAGGTATTCTAGTGAGCTCTCATGCTAATCTCAGATGCTAATCTGAAAGTTCTTCTGAGCTTGCATTTGGTCAACCTTTATAGAAAAAGTCAGAGTTGCTGTCCCCTCTCTATCATTGTCAGTGCTTTCATTGATCATGTATTAAAGGAGTTAACAACTTTTTTTACCCTCTGACTTCTTCTTCTACTGACTTCTCTACAAGGTGGTTAGCAAGAGAAAACTCCTCTGTTACTATGATAAATCCCTAAAGCCTGTTTACTTGCTAAGCTTGCATGTGGTGGTTCCACAGAAAGAGCAGATCGTAACTGATCTCACAGCAGTTAAAGCAACGCCAGCACCAGCTTGCCTTGCATGCTGGTCTCACATCAATTTAGAGTCAGTGACTAGATGTCAATCCACAATGTGCATGCACTAACCGCCCGAAGAAAGCTGCTGGCCTCTCAGCTTACCCAGCTCAAGTCACTGTTCATGGGAGACAGACACATCCATAAAAAACCATTACACCACTAAACTTTCCTATGAGAATGAAATGAGTGTAGCTTTCAGCAACAACAGCCAACTGGAGTTGGCAGCAATGTAAAAATTGCAAACAAGCACTGCCTGCCTTGCTTGTCCTCAGTGAGACACCACTTGCTCAAATCCAGATTCCTAGCAGTATACTAATTATTCTCTCTTCACCACCTTTTTTCTTTGCTTTGCTTGCTAAAGATAATTTAAAATGCTGCTGAACCGACTAACCAGTTTTAGAAAATTGTTGCATAGTTGATGTTGTCAGGTTTCCGGGCATTTTGGACAAATCACAGAAACCAAGGTCAGGAAGTACAAGTAATTTATTTCACTGAATGGCCCGCTGCCATAAAAACTGTTCAGAAAAGCTTCCTATTTTAGTCAATAGAGTATAAAATTACTGTGTAAATATTTGCAGACCTAAATTATTTGTTAAGATGAATGATCTGTTTTATTATGAAAGCTAAGTCAAGGAGCTTAGCGGTGGGAAAGTCTGTTCTTTTATAGGACAAAAATAGAATTTTACTTCAAAAGAATAAAAATAGTGCTTAACATGCACTATTAAATTATATTTTCAACAAAGCTTCCAACAAAGCTTCTCTGAGTTGTCTACAGAGTTAGACTGCAGAGACAGAAAGAGAACTCATACCTTTATTCAACAGTCATGACTGGGTCAGTGTAATAGGCAAAATAAATAACTCAACTCATTATGTCATTAGTCCGAATTTACTAAAATTGACTCAACAGGGTTACCACGCCATTCTGTCAGTCTTTTTATGCCTTGGCTTAAAGATCGGAAATGGTGGTAGGTGTTTTCCAGGGTAACATGCGTCACCAGTGACATTGCAACAAATCTTAGTAATGTTCAATGGAGTTTAAAAATAGAAAAAAACACATACAACACTGATGCATAACTTTGTCATTCCCCAAGAGAGAAAAGAGAATTTCCTTGGAAAACTCACGATAAACATACTAAAACACAGTATTTGGAATTTCAGGTTATGGTGTGTAATAAAATCGTTCTCAACAGTCAATTTTATAGGTCTGCACAAAAAGATAGATTACAGAATGAAAATACAAATTTAAATCACAGCCATTCAATAGCCGCACCCTGAAGCAGGGGAACCATAGGACAATTTAAACCCAAGAAAACAGTTCTGCTAAGCAGCTGTAACAAAAATACATCCTGGCTCGTTCCTTTGCCCCTGAGGACCCAGGATCTGGCAGATATTCCTGTATTTATTGGAAACAAATCCAAAACAGAACAGAGGAAAAATAAGTGTATGCCAAAGAAAAGTTGCCTTGTAACATCTTTCAGTGTGACCTGACTGTAAGACAAACCATCACTGCATTAAATATGATAATACGTGAGATTAGCACGTGTTAAATGGGTCATGAGGATGACTTTAGGGGGTTGCAACATGAACAATGAACCAGGAAGGAGACACATTTTCTCCCACTTTTTAAAGATTTCTTAAGGCTTTGGGGTATGGTATGCCAACATGAAAATGTCTTTCACCTCCCTTGGATGTGTCTTTGTGGACAATAACCAGACCGCATATAAAGCTCTGCTTTCCCTGGTTCCAGTTGAAAACTGTAGTTTGACTCCATTTAATGGATGTGTATGAGTACTTGGACCTCTGAGTCCTTGATTGGAGTCTTCTCATCTCCCTTGATCCCAGGACCAGTTTTCTTCATAGCAAAGATAAAACTTGGAGCCTTGCAATTGTGGCCACAAGTTCAATTCAATTCAATTCAATTTTATTTATATAGCGCCAAATCACAACAAAAGTCGCCTCAAGGCGCTTCATAGATACAGAGAAAAACCCAACAATCATATGACCCCCTATGAGCAAGCACTTTGGCGACAGTGGGAAGGAAAAACTCCCTTTTAACAGGAAGAAACCTCCGGCAGAACCAGGCTCAGGGAGGGGCGGCCATCTGCTGCGACCGGTTGGGGTGAGAGAAGGAAGACAGGATAAAAGACATGCTGTGGAAGAGAGACAGAGGTTAATAACAGATATGATTCAATGCAGAGAGGTCTATTAATACATAGTGAGTGAGAAAGGTGACTGGAAAGGAAAAACTCAATGCATCTTGGGAATCCCCCGGCAGCCTACGTCTATTGCAGCATAACTAAGGGAGGATTCAGGGTCACCTGGTCCAGCCCTAACTATATGCTTTAGCAAAAAGGAAAGTTTTAAGCCTAATCTTGAAAGTAGAGATAGTTTCTGTCTCCCGAATCCAAACTGGAAGCTGGTTCCACAGAAGAGGGGCCTGAAAACTGAAGGCTCTGCCTCCCATTCTACTTTTAAATACTCTAGGAACAACAAGTAGGCCTGCAGAGCGAGAGCGAAGTGCTCTAATAGGGTGATATGGTACTACAAGGTCATTAAGATAAGATGGGGCCTGATTATTTAAGACCTTGTATGTGAGGAGCAGGGTTTTGAATTCAATTCTGGATTTAACAGGAAGCCAATGAAGGGAAGCCAAAACAGGAGAAATATGCTCTCTCCTTCTAGTCCCTGTCAGTACTCTTGCTGCAGCATTTTGGATTAGCTGAAGGCTTTTCAGTGAGTTTTTTGGACATCCTGATAATAATGAATTACAGTAGTCCAGCCTGGAAGTAATAAATGCATGAACTAGTTTTTCAGCGTCACTCTGAGACAGGATATTTCTAATTTTAGAGATGTTGCGCAAATGGAAGAAAGCAGTCTTACATATTTGTTTAATATGTGCGTTGAAGGACATGTCCTGGTCAAAAATGACTCCAAGGTTCCTCACAGCGTTACTGGAGGCCAAGGTAATGCCATCCAGAGTATGAATCTGGTTAGATACCATATTTCTAAGATTTTCAGGGCCGAGTACAATAACCTCAGTTTTATCTGAATTAAGAAGCAGAAAGTTAGCGGCCATCCAGGTCTTTATGTCTTTAAGACATTCCTGCAGTTTAACTAATTGGTGTGTGTTATCTGGCTTCATGGACAGATAGAGCTGGGTGTCATCTGCATAGCAGTGAAAATGTATGCTATGTCTTCTAATGATGCTGCCTAAGGGAAGCATGTATAATGTAAACAGAATTGGTCCTAGCACTGAACCCTGTGGAACTCCATAATTGACCTCAGTGTGTGAAGAGGACTCTCCATTTACATGCACAAATTGGAGTCTATTAGATAGATATGATACAAACCACTGCAGTGCAGTACCTGTAATACCTACAGCATGTTCTAATCGCTCTAATAGGATATTATGGTCGACAGTATCGAACGCTGCACTGAGGTCTAGCAGGACAAGCACAGAGATGAGTCCACTGTCAGAGGCCATAAGAAGATCATTTGTAACCTTCACTAAAGCTGTTTCTGTGCTGTGATGAGCTCTGAAACCTGACTGAAACTCTTCAAATAAACCATTCCTCTGCAGATGATCTGTTAGCTGTTTGACAACTACTCTTTCAAGGATTTTTGATATGAAAGGAAGGTTGGAGATTGGCCTATAATTAGCTAAGACTGCTGGGTCTAGAGATGGCTTTTTGAGTAAAGGTTTAACCACAGCCAGCTTGAAGGCCTGTGGTACATAGCCGATTATTAGAGATAGGTTGATCATATTTAAGATCGAAGAATTAATCAATGGCAGGACTTCTTTGAGCAGTTTTGTAGGAATGGGGTCTAAAAGACACGTTGATGGTTTGGAGGAAGTAATTATTGAAGTTAACTCAGAAAGATCAATTGGAGAAAAAGAGTCTAACTTAACATCAATGGTACTAAGAGTAGCTGTAGATAATATTACATCTGTGGGATGATTACTGGTAATTTTTTCTCTAATGATAAAAATTTTATTTGTGAAGAAGTTCATGAAGTCATTACTAGTTAACGTTAAAGGGATGGTTGGCTCAACAGAGCTCTGACTCTTTGTCAGCCTGGCTACAGTGCTGAAGAGAAACCTGGGGTTGTTCTTATTTTCTTCAATCAGTGATGAATAGTAAGATGTTCTGGCTTTGCGGAGGGCTTTCTTATAAAGCAGCAAACTATTTCTCCAGGCTAAATGATGATCCTCTAAATTTGTGACACGCCATTTCCTCTCCAGATTACGAGTCATCTGCTTTAGGGTACGTGTTTGAGAATTATACCACGGAGTCAGGTACTTCTGATTAGAGACCTTAGTTTTCACTGGAGCTACAGTATCCAGAGTCGTACGTAGTGAGGAGGTGAAATTATTAACAAGATAATCGACCTCTGTTGGGGTAGCGTTCAGATAGCTGCTCTGCTCTGTGTTGGTACAGGGCATTGAAGATGATAACAGTGGGTGGATTATATTCTTAAACTTAGTTACAGCGCTTTCAGAAAGACATCTACTTTGATAAAATCTACTCTCCACTGCTGTGTAATCAATTATTGTAAATGTAAATGTTATCAGGAAATGATCAGACAGGAGAGGGTTTTCAGGAAACACTGTTAAATGTTCAGTTTCTATGCCATATGTTAAAACAAGATCTAGAGTGTGATTAAAGTGGTGGGTGGGTTCTTTTACATTTTGAGAGAAGCCAATTGAGTCTAATAACAGACTAAATGCCATGTTGAGGCTGTCATTTTTAGCATCTACATGGATGTTAAAATCACCCACAATAATTATAAGTAAGCAATGCACACTAATCATGCCATAGATATATAGCAGCATAGAAATTTGAAGTGCATTTTTAAAAGGTAAGCTGTTTTTCTTTAAAAACAAAACAAAACAAGAATGTATGTCATCAGCACACATAAGTCAAACTCACCTCTTTAGTAAAACATGTTGGCATATTCATGAATAAATTAGTAGATTTTTGATAGGCTAACTGATGCCTGGTGATGCTAGCAAACACATAATGAGAACTAGGAAAAATTAATTAATTGTAAATTATTTTATCTTGTGCTTTTTCTTCCAACAACATTTTGGTTGGTTGACTGAGTGAAATATCAAATAAAATATAACATTATGGCATGTGGTTTTGTGGTTTATTTAAACAAGTTTATTTGTTTAACCAATACATCTGTGAAATATGGCTATAAATAAGGCAGAGAGCACATTTAAGAAGTCTTGTAAATAGTTTTTCCAGGCTTTGCTGTCCTTTTGACCGTGACTGTCTGACGAGGTGGAAAACTCAAATGAGACTGAAAATACTGAAAATAGAAATTTAAAATAAGCCACCAGTTGAAAAAAAGTAATTGTGTAAGGCTAACTAGCCAATTATACCAAATAAAGTAAACTAAATAAATGACCACACCTCATCTCCTAATGCATTTACCTGCCCAAGACTACATTTTTTTTTCCTCCTTTCTGTCTCAGCCTGAGGACTTTCTGCACTGAGACAGCTCCCTGACCCTACCAAGCTTTACCTGCTACTTATTTTCAATAAACTAAATGCTACACTTCCCAATGGTCTGATTTTTGAAAGAAAAAATCATATGATATGTTTCCATTTTTTATTTGTTATAGTTTTAATCCATATCTAAGATTAATTTTTTAAATTAAGCCATTTTTCACGTCGTGGTGTCAGTTGGATGACTGTACATCCATGCTTTTAGCTCTGAGTGACTGGAGCATCCCCATGCAGCACTGCACACAGTGGAGACTGCAACAACAACCCTGGGGCAAGGACACACAATAATTGTGTCACATGCTATTCATTTTTCTTAGTTTATTATAGATTTGCGTGCTAAAAATAAATAAGCATTCATATCTGAACACATGATGGAAATAATATGTGTTTTAATGCAACCTGAAATCTGTGTCCTAATTGAATAGCAGATTATGTAGAACAGAGAAATTCCTGCCTCTGCCAGCAATAAGGGGACAATTGTATTTCTTAAACAAATACATGTATCCTAAGTCTGACAGAAAACAATAATTTTTTTACTATTTCATCAAAATATTTAAAAAATAATAATTTTTGGTAATGCAGTAGATATTTATTTAACTGCATAAGTAATAATATATTACAGTTTTTCACACAGGAAAGAGTACAGCAAGCTGCAGGAGGCTATCGGTGTATTTAAAAGAATAAAAGACAGGCAGTACAGAACAGTATGTTTTAATGTGGTACAAGTTGTGTCTGTGCTTGCCTTTCTGTAAAACCACATGCCACAGAAAGAAGCTGTCTTTGGTTCCAGTTCAGTCCCTTATTTGTGATAAAGGCTTTAATGTCATCCAGTGATAACGTTGCAGTAATAAAGACTTACTGATTATCATGACTGAGCTTGGGGAGGGGTGATGCGCGTCATCTTGTAGATATGCAGTGTGGTTTTGGCAATGGCATCTGTGTCTGTGAGAACACAGATTATCTGACCTCCCGTAGGAGTTTTTTGTGCAATTATGGTTGAGATTTAGATACACACAAACTTGGGAGTATATATTCCCAGCCAGATAAACTTTACTCACACACACACAGGACACACAGACTACGATCCCAACACAACTCCTTATCTCTGTAACCTGCAGAACTATGACACACAAATGGACTGGTTCTTATATATAGCGCTTTTCTACTCTATCTGAGCACTCAAAGCGCTTCTTTCACCCAATCACACAAGCACGTTTTTTCTAAGTTTTTAAGTGCTTACTTACTAACATTCATACACATTCACATGGATGCATCGGAGAGCAACATGGGATACAACAAGGATATTTGGCATGCCTGGGATCGGTTAGTAGCTTACTTGTTCTTCCACCTGAGCTACAGCCACCCACAAGCACACTTAAATGCTGAAAGCACACATAAATGCTGAAGTCCTGAAAAACAGGACTAATAAAAGTGAATAATGCATGAGCTTTGGTTTGGATATAAAATATACAATCACAGATAACACATCCTATTTCCAACAGACAAGATTAAGCTTATAAAAAGCATCCTCCTCTCTCTTCTTCTGTATTTCTCTGTCTCTATCATTGGATTTTTTCTTTGGCTTTTTACATGCTTACATCTGTCTGTCACTATGCCATAGACTACACATAGCATATCCTGCACTTGTAAACAAGCCAGATTCTTCCTTTACGCGCAAATAGCTGGAACCACAGGCTGTGGTCGATGTTATGCAAACCAGAAAAATACTTTGAAGAAACAGCACATGAAATTTGCCATTTTTTCCTTTACAACTATGGCCTGCTTTTACTCAAAGTACTGTATGGTGATGTGAGCATAAAAAAAACATGACTTCTTTTAAGTACTACCAAGAGAACAAACAAACACGCAGGCGACATAGAAATGTGGTCTGTGTGTGTGTGTTTTTAATTTCCACAAATGTAATGATACACACAGTCTGGGGACGCTAATGTCATCACTCGCGTGTGACACAGGGCTGTGTGATTAGACCATAATCTAGTTATACACCTGAAATATGCACGGCCATTTCCTTTTTGAGTGATTATGCTGAGTCACTGTGCCATGCAAAGCTCAAATGTAATTCAGGGAAGTGATACAGACTTCAGATTGGTTTCAAACCTGGTCACTGAGTGCTCTACAAAATGAAACCGTCCTCTAACATTTAACCCTTGTGCTCCCCTTCGGGGCAGCCCCAGACCCCGGGGGTCCCAAAGTACCCCACCCTCAGTAGAGACAGGTGAATGAAAATGAAAAAAACAGAACGATCATTTGGGGTCGAAGAGTGCCCCAGAGCGATTCTAATGGGTTCGTCAGGGGATCGGGAAAGAAAACGTAGCACTTGGGGGCCACGCACAGAAGCTGCTGTGGCAGCGTGGGGGTCATTGATACCCCAGTACATAAAAATCAAGCATAATCACAATAATGATAATAAGAAGAAGAAGAAGAAGAAGAAGAAGAAAAAGAAGAATACAACACACAGACACTTCTGAGTTTTATTTTATTTTATTTGAAATTACACTCACGATACAACTGAGGCAATCTGGAAGGCCATACCTTTTAGGGACATGCGCAATAGGGAGGGTGCGTTTTTAAAATGCCCCCCTCCCCCCCCCCCCGGGGCTGTATTTTTGATTACAATATCAACAAACTGTCCGTGTTTCAGGTGCTCGGTGCTGTACAGCGCCTTCGGTGGCTGTGAATACATGATCAGGAGACGTTGAATGGAAGGAATGAAACGCGGCGTGAGGAGTCTTTTAGAATAGAATTAGAATTCAACTTCATTGTCATTGCACATGCACAGGTACAGGGCAACGAAATGCAGTTTGCATCCATCCAGAAGTGCTTTAGTGATATAGATATATTACAATATATATTAGCAATAATATAGATATGTAAGTATATTACAGAAATGGGTCTATTATGGTATGTTATAATGTACACGGTATGAAGTATGTTGTGAATATTCTATAACTATAGGTATGTACAGGCTGTAGTGAGTACAAGCTATGTACAGGCTATGAACAGGATATAAATATGAAAAACTATACAGAATATGAAATAAATAACTTTACAGAAATCTGAGATATACAGTTATACAGAAATGGGAACTATGCAAGTTGTAAACAGTTGTAGGGTTAAAAATTATCGTATGTACAGAATGATTATTTACAGAGCTATACAGTAGTGCAGTTAAGATAAATTAGATATGTAGATAATTTCTACAGTATCTATATAAAGTGCTAGTGGTTGTGAGTGGTGGTTCAGTCCATGTTATTATTGTGTGTTTGAGGGTACAGTTGTCCATTGTGGGTGTGTGTATGTTCAGTCCATGTGTTAACGTGGGTCAGATGTCAGGAGGCAGAGTTCAGCAGTCTGACAGCTGTGGGGAAGAAGCTGTTCCGGTACCTGGTGGTCTTAGTCCGGAGGCTCCTGTAGCGCCTCCCAGAGGGCAGGAGGGTGAAGAGTCCATGTGATGGGTGACTGGGGTCTCTGATGATTTTCCCAGCCCTTTTCAGACACCGCTTCCTGTAGATGTCTTTTATGGCAGGAAGTGGTGCTCCGGCGATGCGCTGGGCAGTTTTCACGACCCTCTGCAACGCCTTCCGGTCCGAGGCAGAGCAGTTCCCGTGCCAGACTGTTATGCAGTTGGTCAGGATGCTCTCGATGGTGCAACGATAGAAGTTCACCAGGATGTCTGAGGACAGGTGGTTCTTCCTCAGAGTCCTCAAGAAGAAGAGGCGCTGGTGAGCCTTCTTGACCAGCTTGGGGCAGTTGGTCGTCCAGGTGAGATCCTCGGAGATGTGGACTCCCAGGAACTTGAAGCTGCTCACACGCTCCACAGCCGTCCCCTTAATGTGGATGGGTGGATGTGGGTCAGCATTCCTCCTGTAGTCCACGATGAGCTCCTTGGTCTTCTCGGTGTTAAGCAGCAGGTTGTTTGTGTCGCACCACTCAGCCAGACGATCCACCTCCTCCTTGTAGGCGGCCTCATCGTTGTCACTGATGAGGCCAATCACCGTGGTGTCATCTGCAAACTTAATGATGGTGTTAGAACCATCAGCAGGTCTGCAGTCGTGGGTGAAGAGGGAGTAGAGGAAAGGGCTCATCACACAGCCTTGTGGTACACCGGTGTTCATTGTGATGGTAGATGAGCAGTGGTTATCCAGCCGGACATGTTGGGGGCGGTTGGTCAGGAAGTCCAGTAACCATTTGCAGATGAGGGAACTGATGCCCAGGTCTGTCAGTTTCCTGATGAGGTGTGAGGGGTGGATTGTATTGAACGCTGAACTGAAGTCTATAAACAGCATTCTGGCGTAGGTGTTGTTTTCCTGATGCTGTAATAATGTTCAGCGTAAAAGTCATCCTCCAAGTGTCACAGCGGGATGGAACGGACACACGCGCAGGCTCTGAGTTGGGAAACACAAGAATCTTTATTACAGCACACCAGGTGATCTATTTACAGAGGTGAGGGGGAAGCCGGGCTCCGGGGGTCCACACACAAAGGGAAAAGATGCTGAAAGTCCACACGCACTCCGTCCACTCCTCACGCTCCTCTCCACACTCCACAGAAAACACGATGACGTACTCCACTCCTCGCACACTCAATCACTCAGGAAACACAGGGGTCGGCAACGGTCCAGCGACGAGAAACACAGAGCTGCCGTCTTATAAAGGAGCTGGAACACTCTCGTAACGAGCCACAGGTGCGTGATGGCGACCAGGTGCGTGGACCAAGGGCAGAAGCCCACAGGTGAGCTCCGCCCTGGCAGAGGGAGGAGGGAAAGAGAGGAAGGTAGAGAGCAGGAACAAAATGAAAAACATATGTAGCCATACTGAGCCGACCGGGTAGGCACAGGGACCCTGACACCAAGACTCGCAGACACTCGTGTTGTCTCTGGCTGGGGTGATTGGTCTTGCACCCGTTGCATGCTTCGGTGCGGTACTCGTTGATCACTAGGTCGAGTAGGTGATACACCTACGCAGTTTTCACGGTATCGACGAGTAAAGAAGACGCCCAACCGTCAAGCTCGGCGTCTTTAACTGAGAATATCCAAGGGCTCCACCGAGCCCCATGAGAATATAGGATGTAAAGTACGCTCCTGTGCCAAATAATCCCAGGGAAGCGAGGCGGAAGAATTTACACCGCTCCTTCAATTCGATCCTCTCCTCTTCTTCCCTTTTTCTTTGTTCTTCCTCCTTTCTCCTCTTCAGCCTTTCTCCTTCGAGTTTCTTCTGGGCCGCCTTATACATCTCGTTGGTGTAGTGGTTTCCTCCATTGAAATCCACCATTTCATCTATTTCATCCAAAAGACAGCCCCAGAGTGTCGATCACAGCGATATTTCTTCCATCTTCGCCCTCTGCCTCTTTTCTGAGACAGCCGTCGGTGACAGACTCAGGCGAAACGTCTTCTTTGAAAGCGTTCGCATCCCCCAGGATGGTGTTTCCGGATGCACTCTTTCCCGATCCTGTTTTACTGACCAGAAGGAGTCTCAGTTCTTCACGGGTCGCAGAGCCTGCGGGGTTGGGGAAATGATAGTAACATTTGAATCATTCTAGAAAAAAAAACATAAAACACTATGTTACACTAGGCTATTCTTTTGTTATCTTTGTATTGATGTTGACAGCAAGCAGTTTGTCCACATAAAGCGAGTACCACAAGCAGCACACAACCCTGGGATTGCACTTTACCTTTGTATCGATGTTGACAGCGAGCAGTTTGCCCACATAACGCCAGTAGCACAAGCAGCACACATCCCTGGATCCGGCCTTTGGTCGCCAACATTTTCAGTAAGCTAAGAAAAGAAGAAATAAAAAAGAGGTGAAATTAAGGCACATTCAAGGAAAGTATTTCAGATCAGATTAGCAAGTTAAACCACACTGAAAATACACGTTGAATAAACCATGGCCCCAAACTGGTCGGTTGTCCCATGTGTTTCCCCCGTAGCTGCTCCGGGCGCACACACAATGAGCCCTGGTTTCGCGACGCAGGCGTAGCAACAACCTCCTTCTACTCCTCACTGCCTCCTGTATGTGTGTGCGTGTGTGTGGGAGGTACTGGGTTCCTCACAGACGGTGGTGTTCGCGAAACCCACCCTCCCCAAAGCTAAGGGCTCGCCAGCGAGGCGCGTGAGAGCGAGGAAAATGTTTTAAAAAAGGGAAAGGAGGATGAGGAGACACTGAGGGTCCGAGGTCTAAACGGAAGGCTGTGTTCAGGTAACCCGCCCTCCGCAGACCTAAGCGTACGCTAGCGAGGCTCTTGAGAACGATGTAGAGGGAGCAAGGATGAGGAGGAGGCAAGGAGTGTCTGAAGTCCAAACAGAGGGCGGTGTTCGCGTAATAGGCAGGCCACATAGCTGGTCTTTCACTAGCGAGGCAGATGAGAACGAAGGCGAGGGAGCAAGAAGGACGAGGGGCATGGAGAGCCCCAGGTCCAACTGGAGGGTGGTGTTTGCGTAATAGGTAGGCCAAAAAGCTTCTCTTTCACTAGCGAGGAGCATGAGAGCGATGAAGAGGGAGCAAGGAGGATGAGGAGGCATGGAGAGCCCGAGGTCCAACTGGAGGGTGGTGTTCGCGTAATAGGCAGGCCACACAGCTGCTTTTTCACTAGCGAGGCGCATGAAAACGGTAGAGAAGGAGCAAGGAGGACGAGGAGCAACGGAGAGCCCGATGTCCTCACCGAAGGGGGTGTTCGCGAAACCGGCCCTCCGCAGACCTACGCGTACGCTAGCGAGGAGCATAAACGGAGGGCGGTGTTCGTGTAATAGGCAGGCCAAACAGCTGCGCATTCACTAGCGAGGCCCTTGAGAACGATGTAGAGGGAGCAAGGAGTACGAGAAGCAACGCAGAGCCCGAGATCCAACTGGAGGGCGGTGTTCGCGTAATAGGAAGGCCAAACAGCTTCTCTTTCACTAGTGAGGCGCATGACAACGGTAGAGAAGGAGCAAGGAGGACGAGGAGCAATGGAGAGCCCGAGGTCCTCACCGAAGGGGGTGTTCGCGAAACCGGCCCTCCACAGATCTATGCATACACTAGCGAGGAGCATAAATGGAGGACGGTGTTCGCGTAATAGGCAGGCCAAACAGCTGCGCTTTCACTAGCGAGGCCCTTGAGAACGATGTAGAAGGAGCAAGGAGTACGAGGAGCAACGCAGAGCCCGAGGTCCAACTGGAGGGCGGTGTTCGCGTAATAGGAAGGCCAAACAGCTTCTTTTTCACTAGCGAGGTGCATGACAACGGTAGAGAAGGAGCAAGGAGGACAAGGAGCAATGGAGAGCCCGAGGTCCTCACCGAAGGGGGTGTTCGCGAAACCGGCCCTCCACAGACCAAAGCATACACTAGCGAGGAGCATAAACGGAGGGCGGTGTTCGCGTAATAGGCAGGCCAAACAGCTGCGCTTTCACTAGCGAGGCCCTTGAGAATGATGGAGAGAGAGCAAGGAGGACACGGAGGCACGTCCTCACCGACGGGGGTGTTCGCGAAACCGGCCCTCCGGAGACCTAAGCGTACGCTAGCGAGGAGCATGAGAACGATGTAGAGGGAGAAAGGATGAAGAGGAGGCAAGGAGTTTCTGAAGTCCAAACGGAGGGCGGTGTTCGCGTAATAGGTAGGCCAAGCAGCTGCTCTTTCACTAGCGAGGCACTTGAGAGCAATGTAGAGGGGGCAAGGAAGACAGGGAGCAACGGAGAGCCCAACGTCCTCACCGAAGGGGGTGTTCGCGAAACCCGCCCTCCGCAGACCTATGTGTGCGCTAGCGAGGAGCATCAGAACGATGTAAAGGGAGCATAGATGAGGAGGAGGCAAGGAGTGTCTGAAGTCCAAACAGAGAGTGGTGTTCGTGTAATAGGCAGGCCAAGCAGCTGCTCTTTCACTAGCGAGGCGCAGGAGAACGATGGAAAAGGAGCAAGGAAGACGAGGAGCAACGGAGAGCCCGTGGTCCTCACTTAGGCCCATTTACGCGTAACCCAAGGCCCATCCGGCAAAGCGCTCACCTGCGAGGAGCAGGAGAACGGAGCAGAAGGAGGTCGCAGGACGGGGAGGCAGGGAGAGTCCGAAGTCCTCACTTAGGCCGGTTTATGCGAACACTGCCGAGAAGGAGACATTGATGATGATGATGATGATGATGATGTGAAGTTGAGAGTTGTTTCCTCCGGCGGTTCGGGGTCCCTCCAGACCCCAGTGATAGCCATCGTAACCTACGAATGTGCATTGGGGTTGCGAAATACCCCATCGCGATTACTAAGGGGTCACAGTGTACTCACGGAGTAGAAAGCACCCCCAGTCCTCGTGAAGGCCGGTTTACGCGTAACCCGGGGCCCAGCAGCTAAGTTCTTCCCTGCGAGGAGCAGGAGAACGGAACAGAAGGAGGTAGGAGGACTAGGAGGCAGGGAGAGTTTGAGGTCCCCGCTTAGGCCGGTTTACGTGTAACCCGGGGCTCATCCAGCTAAGTGCTCGCCTTCGAGGAGCAGGAGAACAGAGCAGAAGGAGGTAGGAGGACAAGGACGCAGGGGGAGTCCGAGATCCTCATGGAGGCCGGTTTACGCGAACACTGCCCTTTGCAAAGCTAAGCGTCCGACAGCGAGGAGCAGGAGAACCGAGGAGAAGGAGGAAGGAGGACGCTGAGGCAGGGAGAGTCCGAGGTCCTCACTTAGGCCGGTTTACGCATAACCTGGGGCCCATCCGGCTAAGCGCTCTCCTGCGAGGAGCAGGAGAACAGAGCAGAAGGAGGTAGGAGGACAAGGACGCAGGGGGAGTCCGAGATCCTCATGGAGGCCGGTTTACGCGAACACTGCCCTTTGCAAAGCTAAGCGTCCGACAGCAAGGAGCAGGAGAACCGAGGAGAAGGAGGAAGGAGGACGCTGAGGCAGGGAGAGTCCGAGGTCCTCACTTAGGCCGGTTTACGCATAACCTGGGGCCCATCCGGCTAAGCGCTCTCCTGCGAGGAGCAGGAGAACGGAGCAGAAAGAGGAAGAGGCAGGGAGAGTCCAAGGTCCTCGTTTAGGGTGGTTTACGCGAACACTACCGAGAAGGAGAAGATGATGATGATGATGTGAAGTTGAGAGTTGTTTCCTCCGACGTTTCGGGGTCCCTCCAGACCCCAGTGTTTGCCATCGTAACTTACGAATGTGCATTGGGGTTGCGAAATACCCCATCGCCATTACTAAGGGGTCACAGTGTACCCACGTAGTAGAGAGCACCCCCAGTCCTCGCGAAGGCCGGTTTACGCGTAACTTGGGGCCCACCCGGCTAAGCGCTTGCCTGCGAGGAGCAGGAGAATGGAGCAGAAGGAGGTAGGAAGGCGGCAGGGAGAGTCTGAGGCCCTCAAGGAGGGCGGTTTACGCGAACTCTGCCCTCTGTAAAGCCAAGCATCCAACAGCGAGGCCCAGGAGAACTGAGGAGAGGGCCGGTTTACATGAAGACTACCCTCTGTAAAGCGACCCCCCCCCCTTCTTTTTTTTTTTTTTGGTCCAGGGCGCACAAGGGTTAAAGTCTCTGCAAGAAAACAGAGAAGTTCTTCCTTCAGCTCGTCGGAAAACATCACTTCTAACTGATCGTGTTATGGATGCCTTAGCTGCAGAATTTCTCCTCGTTTATGGATTGAAGAAAGAATTTTTTATGTTATAGTTATGATTTCGCCCCCGTTGTGTCTCACGTCGTAGCTCTTTGTTACCACCATCAGATTCACGTCTATGCAACAGAGCTGCACTTGTGAGCAAACCAAAAGTCTCGAAAAGAGGCTGGTCCTCTCCGCTGACACACGTGACCGCTCGCGGTTACACAAACAAGGGAAAAGTGGCAATTTTTACCTGTGATTGTTTTGGATCCCTTATCTTTTTTTCCCTTTCTAATATTTAGGAAAAGTTTAAAGTGGGAAACATAGCACGTAAACACACAAACACACAGTCAGTAACAGTCGCTGTTGGGGAGGACAGTTTACACTGAGCATGTGCAGTTTAAAGATGCCTTTTATTTTTAAGGAGGAAACCATCCTGAGCTGCTAGCTGTCCAGTTTAAAATCTATAGTGAAGCACTTTCTGATGTCTTCTTATTCCTTTTCAGTATTGTGGATGTTTTTGTCACGGTTTGGCATGGCAAACCGTGGGGGGTGTGGGGAAGGAGGACCCAGGCGCGGTGCTCTATGTACAAACAGTGCGTTTATTTACAGTGTATGGTACAAAACAACAATAAATCCCCGTGCTTTCCCTGACTCCCGTGTCGTGTCTCTCCGTGAATAGTCCGTGTCTCAGTGCTCTCCGCTCCCGTGTCTCAGCACCCCTCGTGCTGGCTGCTGTCTGGCGC
The DNA here is from genome assembly GCF_051167445.1 of Perissodus microlepis. Classification (NCBI taxonomy): domain Eukaryota; kingdom Metazoa; phylum Chordata; class Actinopteri; order Cichliformes; family Cichlidae; genus Perissodus; species Perissodus microlepis. The sequence goes on along the minus strand of NC_140482.1, from coordinate 12,785,734 downwards.
TCCACACTTCTCTTGGGGACACAATAGACGCAGCCGTCAGGACACATATAACCGCGGGCATACACACACTAACTCAGTTCAACTGGATGACTAACGTGGAGTCTCATGGAATGATCCCGCGTCGGTGGGAGCTCCAAGACTCTCCTAAGTAGCTCCCCCGACGAGGCCTGATCAGCAGCAGGTGTGTGGCTTCGGGTGTGGCCAGACCGTCAGCAGGGCCACACCCACCAGGCCTGAAGGCGCCCACCGAAACACATATACATACACACGCAAACAGGGAGAAGGACAGCAACACCAAATATACATACAATAATAATAATAATAATAATAATATAATTCATAACTGCTCAGGGATCCTGGGTCGCTCAGACCCAGGACCCTGACAGTTTTGTTCAATATTTCCTGTTTGATGTTTGTTTACCAGCCGTATTGGTATCAATACTTCCTGTTATTTAGCCATAAATAGCCATTGTAGTGTCTTTGATTGAGATATGACTTATCGATCGTATTGATAGTTTACGGAGAGCTTAGAGATGGATATCTGTGCAAGTAATGGCACAGCTTTTTTCCCCTTTTTTGTTTTTAGAATTAGGATTTTAAGAAAACAAAAACAATTAAACTGTAGCTGAATCTGATCAGAGGAAAAGAGGTATCCATCAGCCGTGACACTGCGTTCTCGTTGATCTCCTTGAGATCTGAATGACATCAAACTTATTTTTGAAGTTTGCATTTACCCTGTTGTATTAAAAGAATAACTAAAGTTTCTTTTCCATTAGAGAATTTTTTGTTAACCTGTTTACTGGTCTTGATTATGCATCAAGTCAGAATCTGAAATTCTTTTTTTTTTAAAAAGGACGTAAAAACTCCCACGTTTTACAGCTAGCTAGCTAGCTACGGCTATGCGGAGGCTGCCAGGCGTCGTATTTACACACCCATGGATGTTTAACTGTATTTATTGTGTACAAATAAATGTGAAATAAAGATAGCTTAAATGGAACAAGACTCTGTTTTAACTCTTAATTCCTGCATCCACCTGTTTAAAATATATTATTTTAAAATAATGTGTTACATGACTACACAGAAGGATGTTTCAGCTCAGTATATAGCAAATATAAAAAATATAAATAATTCTTAATTTTAAAATAAACATTAATCTGATTATTAAAAAAATTATTGGACAAAAAGTACATGGAAAAAAGAACTCGGTGAAATAGAAAAAATAAAGTTCAATATCTTGAAAATCAAATAGAATACAAGCTTTGTTTTCTTCTTTGTTTTCTGTATTTATCTGTTTGTATAAGACAAACAGTTTATCATAAGTAACTGAAAGTCTTTCGGCTCTTCGAAGAAAAACTGATGGGATCCAACAAATAAACATAACTAAAAACTGCAGCCTCAAAAGTAAAACTCATTTGTTGCTGATAACGAACGCAAATCCAAAGTGTTGTTGTTCCCACCCCAGAGCAGCAGGTGGCAGCAGCACGATACAAAGGAACTGTACTGTACTGGGATTTCTGTTCGTATTTTTTTTTTTTTTTCCAAAAAAAGAAGCCGTTTTTAACGTAAACTGTTGATTAAAGAGTTTTTTGTTGCAGTTTGACCTTCAGCTGAACTTAATGTTGGGTTTCTATTGATTTTAGAGAAGCTATTCGCTTAGAGGTTGTCATAATTCATGCATGAAAGGGTTAAAACTTATCCTTTGTTTCATTTTTTAGTGAAACTCTGGTAGAGTAGCTTTGAAACTGATAATTCAGCATATACTAAAAAATAAAAGCCTTTTCTTACAGTATATTTGTGTGTATTTTATTTTGCAATATTTCTAATTACCACACTTAAAAGTGAACAGCCTGTAATGCTATCATGACTCATCACTCAGATGCGTTTTCGTTTGAAAACGCATCTTTTTCTCTCCGTTTTGGCCTTCCGTCCACACTGAGACAGCGTTTTCGGTCAAGGAAAGCGCAGCGTTTTGAAAACGCTCTCCAAAGCATATACATTTGACGTCGTTTTCGCGTAGCATTGTGGAAAGCGAACTGGAGCCTTTTTAAAAACAATGATACATTGTAGACTACGTCCACACGTACACGGGTATTTCTGAAAACTGCGATTTTTCGTTTTTTTTTAAAAATCCCATCCACACCTCAACACCAAAAACGAAGGAAAATGCTGCCAGGAGCATGCCAAAGCAACAGGTGGCGATATATTCCTAACCGTGTAGAAATGTTGGCCAATCAGATGTCTAGACGCCTGGGCGGGAAAGAGTAAACAAAGATGGCGGCGCAAAGAAGCAGAAGTGAGTTCTATGTGTGGAGGGACAGTAACTGTCTGTGTATGTAAGCATTTAAACACTACAGAGAGTAAAATTAACAGTATTTTGTCTAAGTCCACCATTGTAGAAATTAATTTCACCGAAACAATAACTTGGCGCACAGTGTGACGTCAAAAAAGGCGCACACCTTTGACCCTGCGTTTTCTCCCTTTTCCTTGTCCATAGTAAACGCAAAAACGGAGTTCTTGAAAATCTCCACCCAGGCAGGAATTTTTAAAACTCTCCGTTTTCAGTGGCCGAAACGTGTGGACGAAAGGTACAAACGCATAGAAAAATCTACGTTTTCAAAAATACCCATACATGTGGACATAGCCTAGTCAAGTGATGCAATCATGTGATAAATTGTGACAGCCCCGTTAAAGATTAATATCAGTTTGTACATGCTCCAGATAGCTTTTCTTCAAATTCTTTAATTCTCAATCGCTTTTGCAACTTTGTACTTTTGTATTACTTGTAGCAACAACTCCACCTCATTGTTAGTCCATTTAAAAAACTCGTTGCTTTTCCTCGACATTTTGCAGCGACGTTTCAAAGAGCCGGAAAGTAAATAAACGGCAGACAGAAATGAGGCAGGTCGAGGCACCTTGCGTTTCACGCATGCGCAGTACTGAAACGTAAGCGTTTTCGGCCGTTTCAATGTGGACGCACAACTCTGTGAAAACGGTAGTCTGGACACGGAGCGTTTTCAAACGAAAACGCCTTTTTCAAATTTATCCGGGCTAGTGTGACGTAAGATCACAGGCCGTTCCAATGACGTCACCAATCACCACACTTCAAAGCACAAAGCCTGCGTTGTCACAGTAACGCATTCTGCGATGGGAGGTCATATATAGGAGTGAACTTGACTCTCACACAGCCTGAACTGTCTGCCTGTCCTCATGTCTGCAATCCTGCTGTCTCCTGTCACCCTGCATGTTTCTAAGGTTAGTTTTCTCCATATTTATGTTGTTCTTGTAGTTTTTGTCCTCTGGTTTTTGTCCTTGAGGTTTGAATATATATATATATGTGTGTGTATGTGTGTGTGTGTAAACATATATATATATATATATATATATATATATATATATATATATATATGTATGTACATATATATATTTAATTTCCTCATGTGCTTGATAACCATTTTTTATCTCTCTTTGTTTCTCTTCTGTTGTTGTGAGTGTGTGTCTATGTGAGTGATGGTATTTATTGTTTTGTGTCTTTCAAACAGTTGCCATTCCACACCTGTGTCCAGTCATCACACTTCAAAGCACAGTGTGTGATGTCACAGTAACACATTCTGTGATAGCAGGTCATATATAGGAGTGAAAACGACACTCACACACCCTGGACTGGCTCTCTCGACTCGGTTGAAGAGGGGTTTCTTGGAGAAGGGGAGGGCAATGAGGCACAGTCCCCCGTCCCCCCTCGCGATGCCCCTCTTTCTTCGACTAACCCTCTGCAGAGGAGCCGTGAGAGCCAGGAACTTGTGAGTTTTGTATGTCCACTCAGGCATTATTCATACCTGGTGTGTAGGAAGTTCCTGTCAGAAGGAGGGGGCACCGCGAGGGCGTCGAGGGGCGGAAGGCGGTGCCTTAGTGCCTCCCTCCTCCTGACATTGTAAAGGAACCCTAACTTTATTACTTTTTTTAATAGTAAGATATATATATATGTATGTATATGTTTTTTGTCCTCAGATGAGGTTTGAAGTGTCTGTGTGGTGCAGCTGGTCTGGTCTGTCTCTGTACAGTCGAGGCTGCACCCACCTATAAAAGGTGGAGGCTCACCAGGACATGCACACCTCACAAGTTCCCGGCTCTCTCGACTCGGTTGAAGACGGGTTTCTTGGAGAAGGGGAGGGCAGTGAGGCACAGTCCCCGGTCCCCCGACGCCCCTCGCGATGCCCCTCCTTCTTCGACTAACCCTCTGCAGAGGAGCCGTGAGAGCCAAGAACTTGTCAGTTTTGTATGTCCACTCAGGCATCATTCATACCTGGTCTGTAGGAAGTTCCTGTCAGAAGGAGGGGGCACCGCGAGGGCGTCGAGGGGCGGAAGGCGGTGCCTTAGTGCCTCCCTCCTTCTGACATTGTAAAGGAACCCTAACTTTATTATTTTTTTTAATAGTAAGATATATATATGTATGTATGTATATGTTTTTTGTCCTCAGATGAGGTTTGAAGTGTCTGTGTGGTGCAGCTGGTCTGGTCTGTCTCTGTACAGTCGAGGCTGCACCCACCTATAAAAGGTGGAGGCTCACCAGGACATGCACACCTCACAAGTTCCCGGCTCTCTCGACTCGGTTGAAGACGGGTTTCTTGGAGAAGGGGAGGGCAGTGAGGCACAGTCCCCCGTCCCCCGACGCCCCTCGCGATGCCCCTCCTTCTTTGACTAACCCTCTGAAGAGGAGCCGTGAGAGCCAGGAACTTGTGAGTTTTGTATGTGCACTCAGGCATCATTCATACCTGGTCTGTAGGAAGTTCCTGTCAGAAGGAGGGGGCACCGCGAGGGCGTCGAGGGGCGGAAGGCGGTGCCTTAGTGCCTCCCTCCTTCTGACAATTTAAAGGAACCCTAACTTTATTATTTTTTTAATAGTAAGATATATATGTATGTATGTATATGTTTTTTGTCCTCAGATGAGGTTTGAAGTGTCTGTGTGGTGCAGCTGGTCTGGTCTGTCTCTGTACAATCGAGGCTGCACCCACCTATAAAAGGTGGAGGCTCACCAGGACGTGCACACCTCACAAGTTCCCGGCTCTCTCGACTCGGTTGAAGACGGGTTTCTCGGAGAAGGGGAGGGCAGTGAGGCACAGTCCCCCGTCCCCCGACGCCCCTCGCGATGCCCCTCCTTCTTCGACTAACCCTCTGCATAGGAGCCGTGAGAGCCAAGAACTTGTGAGTTTTGTATGTGCACTCAGGCATCATTCATACCTGGTCTGTAGGAAGTTCCTGTCAGAAGGAGGGGGCACCGCGAGGGCGTCGAGGGGCGGAAGGCGGTGTCTTAGTGCCTCCCTCCTTCTGACATTGTAAAGGAACCCTAACTTTATTTTTTTTTAATAGTAAGATATATATATGTATGTATGTATATGTTTTTTGTCCTCAGATGAGGTTTGAAGTGTCTGTGTGGTGCAGCTGGTCTGGTCTGTCTCTGTACAGTCGAGGCTGCACCCACCTATAAAAGGTGGAGGCTCACCAGGACATGCACACCTCACAAGTTCCCGGCTCTCTCGACTCGGTTGAAGACGGGTTTCTTGGAGAAGGGGAGGGCAGTGAGGCACAGTCCCCCGTCCCCCGACGCCCCTCGCGATGCCCCTCCTTCTTCGACTAACCCTCTGCATAGGAGCCGTGAGAGCCTGGAACTTGTGAGTTTTGTATGTCCACTCAGGCATCATTCATACCTGGTCTGTAGGAAGTTCCTGTCAGAAGGAGGGGGCACCGTGAGGGCGTCGAGGGGCGGAAGGCGGTGCCTTAGTGCCTCCCTCCTTCTGACATTGTAAAGGAACCCTAACTTTATTATTTTTATAATTGTAAGATATATATATATATGTATGTATGTATGTATATGTTTTTTGACCTCAGATGAGGTTTGAAGTGTCTGTGTGGTGCAGCTGGTCTGGTCTGTCTCTGTACAGTCGAGGCTGCACCCACCTATAAAAGGTGGAGGCTCACCAGGACATGCACACCTCACAAGTTCCCGGCTCTCTCGACTCGGTTGAAGACGGGTTTCTTGGAGAAGGGGAGGGCAGTGAGGCACAGTCCCCCGTCCCCCGACGCCCCTCGCGATGCCCCTCCTTCTTCGACTAACCCTCTGCATAGGAGCCGTGAGAGCCTGGAACTTGTGAGTTTTGTATGTCCACTCAGGCATCATTCATACCTGGTCTGTAGGAAGTTCCTGTCAGAAGGAGGGGGCACCGCGAGGGCGTCGAGGGGCGGAAGGCGGTGCCTTAGTGCCTCCCTCCTTCTGACATTGTAAAGGAACCCTAACTTTATTATTTTTATAATAGTAAGATATATATATATATGTATGTATGTATGTATGTATGTATATGTTTTTTGTCCTCAGATGAGGTTTGAAGTGTCTGTGTGGTGCAGCTGGTCTGGTCTGTCTCTGTACAGTCGAGGCTGCACCCACCTATAAAAGGTGGAGGCTCACCAGGACATGCACACCTCACAAGTTCCCGGCTCTCTCGACTCGGTTGAAGACGGGTTTCTTGGAGAAGGGGAGGGCAGTGAGGCACAGTCCCCCGTCCCCCGTCCCCCGACGCCCCTCGCGATGCCCCTCCTTCTTCGACTAACCCTCTGCATAGGAGCCGTGAGAGCCCGGAACTTGTGAGTTTTGTATGTCCACTCAGGCATCATTCATACCTGGTCTGTAGGAAGTTCCTGTCAGAAGGAGGGGGCACCGCGAGGGCGTCGAGGGGCGGAAGGCGGTGCCTTAGTGCCTCCCTCCTTCTGACATTGTAAAGGAACCCTAACTTTATTATTTTTATAATAGTAAGATATATATATATATGTATGTATGTATGTATGTATGTATATGTTTTTTGTCCTCAGATGAGGTTTGAAGTGTCTGTGTGGTGCAGCTGGTCTGGTCTGTCTCTGTACAGTCGAGGCTGCACCCACCTATAAAAGGTGGAGGCTCACCAGGACATGCACACCTCACAAGTTCCCGGCTCTCTCGACTCGGTTGAAGACGGGTTTCTTGGAGAATTGGAGGGCAGTGAGGCACAGTCCCCCGTCCCCCGACGCCCCTCGCGATGCCCCTCCTTCTTCGACTAACTCTCTGCATAGAAGCCGTGAGAGCCAGGAACTTGTGAGTTTTGTATGTCCACTCAGGCATCATTCATACCTGGTCTGTAGGAAGTTCCTGTCAGAAGGAGGGGGCACCGCGAGGGCGTCGAGGGGCAGAAGGCGGTGCCTTAGTGCCTCCCTCCTTCTGACATTGTAAAGGAACCCTAACTTTATTATTTTTATAATAGTAAGATATATATATGTATGTATGTATATGTTTTTTGTCCTCAGATGAGGTTTGAAGTGTCTGTGTGGTGCAGCTGGTCTGGTCTGTCTCTGTACAATCGAGGCTGCACCCACCTATAAAAGGTGGAGGCTCACCAGGACATGCACACCTCACAAGTTCCCGGCTCTCTCGACTCGGTTGAAGACGGGTTTCTCGGAGAAGGGGAGGGCAGTGAGGCACAGTCCCCCGTCCCCCGACGCCCCTCGCGATGCCCCTCCTTCTTCGACTAACTCTCTGCATAGGAGCCGTGAGAGCCAAGAACTTGTGAGTTTTGTATGTGCACTCAGGCATCATTCATACCTGGTCTGTAGGAAGTTCCTGTCAGAAGGAGGGGGCACCGCGAGGGCGTCGAGGGGCGGAAGGCGGTGTCTTAGTGCCTCCCTCCTTCTGACAATTTAAAGGAACCCTAACTTTATTTTTTTTTAATAGTAAGATATATATATGTATGTATGTATATGTTTTTTGTCCTCAGATGAGGTTTGAAGTGTCTGTGTGGTGCAGCTGGTCTGGTCTGTCTCTGTACAGTCGAGGCTGCACCCACCTATAAAAGGTGGAGGCTCACCAGGACATGCACACCTCACAAGTTCCCGGCTCTCTCGACTCGGTTGAAGACGGGTTTCTTGGAGAATTGGAGGGCAGTGAGGCACAGTCCCCCGTCCCCCGACGCCCCTCGCGATGCCCCTCCTTCTTCGACTAACTCTCTGCATAGGAGCCGTGAGAGCCAGGAACTTGTGAGTTTTGTATGTCCACTCAGGCATCATTCATACCTGGTCTCTACGAAGTTCCTGTCAGAAGGAGGGGGCACCGCGAGGGCGTCGAGGGGCAGAAGGCGGTGCCTTAGTGCCTCCCTCCTTCTGACATTGTAAAGGAACCCTAACTTTATTATTTTTATAATAGTAAGATATATATATGTATGTATGTATATGTTTTTTGACCTCAGATGAGGTTTGAAGTGTCTGTGTGGTGCAGCTGGTCTGGTCTGTCTCTGTACAGTCGAGGCTGCACCCACCTATAAAAGGTGGAGGCTCACCAGGACATGCACACCTCACAAGTTCCCGGCTCTCTCGACTCTGTTGAAGACGGGTTTCTTGGAGAAGGGGAGGGCAGTGAGGCACAGTCCCCCGTCCCCCGACGCCCCTCGCGATGCCCCTCCTTCTTCGACTAACCCTCTGCATAGGAGCCGTGAGAGCCTGGAACTTGTGAGTTTTGTATGTCCACTCAGGCATCATTCATACCTGGTCTGTAGGAAGTTCCTGTCAGAAGGAGGGGGCACCGTGAGGGCGTCGAGGGGCGGAAGGCGGTGCCTTAGTGCCTCCCTCCTTCTGACATTGTAAAGGAACCCTAACTTTATTATTTTTATAATAGTAAGATATATATATATATATGTATGTATGTATGTATGTATGTATGTATGTATATGTTTTTTGTCCTCAGATGAGGTTTGAAGTGTCTGTGTGGTGCAGCTGGTCTGGTCTGTCTCTGTACAGTCGAGGCTGCACCCACCTATAAAAGGTGGAGGCTCACCAGGACATGCACACCTCACAAGTTCCCGGCTCTCTCGACTCGGTTGAAGACGGGTTTCTTGGAGAATTGGAGGGCAGTGAGGCACAGTCCCCCGTCCCCCGACGCCCCTCGCGATGCCCCTCCTTCTTCGACTAACTCTCTGCATAGGAGCCGTGAGAGCCAGGAACTTGTGAGTTTTGTATGTCCACTCAGGCATCATTCATACCTGGTCTGTAGGAAGTTCCTGTCAGAAGGAGGGGGCACCGCGAGGGCGTCGAGGGGCGGAAGGCGGTGCCTTAGTGCCTCCCTCCTTCTGACATTGTAAAGGAACCCTAACTTTATTATTTTTATAATAGTAAGATATATATATGTATGTATGTATGTATGTATGTATGTATGTATATGTTTTTTGTCCTCAGATGAGGTTTGAAGTGTCTGTGTGGTGCAGCTGGTCTGGTCTGTCTCTGTACAGTCGAGGCTGCACCCACCTATAAAAGGTGGAGGCTCACCAGGACATGCACACCTCACAAGTTCCCGGCTCTCTCGACTCTGTTGAAGACGAGTTTCTTGGAGAAGGGGAGGGCAGTGAGGCACAGTCCCCCGTCCCCCGACGCCCCTCGCGATGCCCCTCCTTCTTCGACTAACCCTCTGCATAGGAGCCGTGAGAGCCCGGAATTTGTGAGTTTTGTATGTCCACTCAGGCATCATTCATACCTGGTCTGTAGGAAGTTCCTGTCAGAAGGAGGGGGCACCGCGAGGGCGTCGAGGGGCAGAAGGCGGTGCCTTAGTGCCTCCCTCCTTCTGACATTGTAAAGGAACCCTAACTTTATTATTTTTATAATAGTAAGATATATATATATATGTATGTATGTATGTATGTATGTATATGTTTTTTGTCCTCAGATGAGGTTTGAAGTGTCTGTGTGGTGCAGCTGGTCTGGTCTGTCTCTGTACAGTCGAGGCTGCACCCACCTATAAAAGGTGGAGGCTCACCAGGACATGCACACCTCACAAGTTCCCGGCTCTCTCGACTCGGTTGAAGACGGGTTTCTTGGAGAATTGGAGGGCAGTGAGGCACAGTCCCCCGTCCCCCGACGCCCCTCGCGATGCCCCTCCTTCTTCGACTAACTCTCTGCATAGGAGCCGTGAGAGCCAGGAACTTGTGAGTTTTGTATGTCCACTCAGGCATCATTCATACCTGGTCTGTAGGAAGTTCCTGTCAGAAGGAGGGGGCACCGCGAGGGCGTCGAGGGGCGGAAGGCGGTGCCTTAGTGCCTCCCTCCTTCTGACATTGTAAAGGAACCCTAACTTTATTATTTTTTTAATAGTAAGATATATATATGTATGTATGTATATGTTTTTTGTCCTCAGATGAGGTTTGAAGTGTCTGTGTGGTGCAGCTGGTCTGGTCTGTCTCTGTACAGTCGAGGCTGCACCCACCTATAAAAGGTGGAGGCTCACCAGGACGTGCACACCTCACAAGTTCCCGGCTCTCTCGACTCGGTTGAAGACGGGTTTCTCGGAGAAGGGGAGGGCAGTGAGGCACAGTCCCCCGTCCCCCGACGCCCCTCGCGATGCCCCTCCTTCTTCGACTAACCCTCTGCATAGGAGCCGTGAGAGCCAGGAACTTGTGAGTTTTGTATGTCCACTCAGGCATCATTCATACCTGGTCTGTAGGAAGTTCCTGTCAGAAGGAGGGGGCACCGCGAGGGCGTCGAGGGGCGGAAGGCGGTGCCTTAGTGCCTCCCTCCTTCTGACATTGTAAAGGAACCCTAACTTTATTATTTTTTTAATAGTAAGATATATATATATATGTATGTATATGTTTTTTGTCCTCAGATGAGGTTTGAAGTGTCTGTGTGGTGCAGCTGGTCTGGTCTGTCTCTGTACAGCCGAGGCTGCACCCACCTATAAAAGGTGGAGGCTCACCAGGACATGCACACCTCACAAGTTCCCGGCTCTCTCGACTCGGTTGAAGACGGGTTTCTTGGAGAATTGGAGGGCAGTGAGGCACAGTCCCCCGTCCCCCGACGCCCCTCGCGATGCCCCTCCTTCTTCGACTAACCCTCTGCAGAGGAGCCGTGAGAGCCAGGAACTTGTGAGTTTTGTATGTGCACTCAGGCATCATTCATACCTGGTCTGTAGGAAGTTCCTGTCAGAAGGAGGGGGCACCGCGAGGGCGTCGAGGGGCGGAAGGCGGTGCCTTAGTGCCTCCCTCCTTCTGACAATTTAAAGGAACCCTAACTTTATTATTTTTTTAATAGTAAGATATATATGTATGTATGTATATGTTTTTTGTCCTCAGATGAGGTTTGAAGTGTCTGTGTGGTGCAGCTGGTCTGGTCTGTCTCTGTACAATCGAGGCTGCACCCACCTATAAAAGGTGGAGGCTCACCAGGACATGCACACCTCACAAGTTCCCGGCTCTCTCGACTCGGTTGAAGACGGGTTTCTCGGAGAAGGGGAGGGCAGTGAGGCACAGTCCCCCGTCCCCCGACGCCCCTCGCGATGCCCCTCCTTCTTCGACTAACCCTCTGCATAGGAGCCGTGAGAGCCAAGAACTTGTGAGTTTTGTATGTGCACTCAGGCATCATTCATACCTGGTCTGTAGGAAGTTCCTGTCAGAAGGAGGGGGCACCGCGAGGGCGTCGAGGGGCGGAAGGCGGTGCCTTAGTGCCTCCCTCCTTCTGACAATTTAAAGGAACCCTAACTTTATTATTTTTTTAATAGTAAGATATATATGTATGTATGTATATGTTTTTTGTCCTCAGATGAGGTTTGAAGTGTCTGTGTGGTGCAGCTGGTCTGGTCTGTCTCTGTACAATCGAGGCTGCACCCACCTATAAAAGGTGGAGGCTCACCAGGACATGCACACCTCACAAGTTCCCGGCTCTCTCGACTCGGTTGAAGACGGGTTTCTCGGAGAAGGGGAGGGCAGTGAGGCACAGTCCCCCGTCCCCCGACGCCCCTCGCGATGCCCCTCCTTCTTCGACTAACCCTCTGCATAGGAGCCGTGAGAGCCAAGAACTTGTGAGTTTTGTATGTGCACTCAGGCATCATTCATACCTGGTCTGTAGGAAGTTCCTGTCAGAAGGAGGGGGCACCGCGAGGGCGTCGAGGGGCGGAAGGCGGTGTCTTAGTGCCTCCCTCCTTCTGACATTGTAAAGGAACCCTAACTTTATTTTTTTTTAATAGTAAGATATATATATGTATGTATGTATATGTTTTTTGTCCTCAGATGAGGTTTGAAGTGTCTGTGTGGTGCAGCTGGTCTGGTCTGTCTCTGTACAGTCGAGGCTGCACCCACCTATAAAAGGTGGAGGCTCACCAGGACATGCACACCTCACAAGTTCCCGGCTCTCTCGACTCGGTTGAAGACGGGTTTCTTGGAGAAGGGGAGGGCAGTGAGGCACAGTCCCCCGTCCCCCGACGCCCCTCGCGATGCCCCTCCTTCTTCGACTAACCCTCTGCATAGGAGCCGTGAGAGCCTGGAACTTGTGAGTTTTGTATGTCCACTCAGGCATCATTCATACCTGGTCTGTAGGAAGTTCCTGTCAGAAGGAGGGGGCACCGTGAGGGCGTCGAGGGGCGGAAGGCGGTGCCTTAGTGCCTCCCTCCTTCTGACATTGTAAAGGAACCCTAACTTTATTATTTTTATAATTGTAAGATATATATATATATGTATGTATGTATGTATATGTTTTTTGACCTCAGATGAGGTTTGAAGTGTCTGTGTGGTGCAGCTGGTCTGGTCTGTCTCTGTACAGTCGAGGCTGCACCCACCTATAAAAGGTGGAGGCTCACCAGGACATGCACACCTCACAAGTTCCCGGCTCTCTCGACTCGGTTGAAGACGGGTTTCTTGGAGAAGGGGAGGGCAGTGAGGCACAGTCCCCCGTCCCCCGACGCCCCTCGCGATGCCCCTCCTTCTTCGACTAACCCTCTGCATAGGAGCCGTGAGAGCCCGGAACTTGTGAGTTTTGTATGTCCACTCAGGCATCATTCATACCTGGTCTGTAGGAAGTTCCTGTCAGAAGGAGGGGGCACCGCGAGGGCGTCGAGGGGCGGAAGGCGGTGCCTTAGTGCCTCCCTCCTTCTGACATTGTAAAGGAACCCTAACTTTATTATTTTTATAATAGTAAGATATATATATATATGTATGTATGTATGTATGTATGTATATGTTTTTTGTCCTCAGATGAGGTTTGAAGTGTCTGTGTGGTGCAGCTGGTCTGGTCTGTCTCTGTACAGTCGAGGCTGCACCCACCTATAAAAGGTGGAGGCTCACCAGGACATGCACACCTCACAAGTTCCCGGCTCTCTCGACTCGGTTGAAGACGGGTTTCTTGGAGAAGGGGAGGGCAGTGAGGCACAGTCCCCCGTCCCCCGACGCCCCTCGCGATGCCCCTCCTTCTTCGACTAACCCTCTGCATAGGAGCCGTGAGAGCCCGGAACTTGTGAGTTTTGTATGTCCACTCAGGCATCATTCATACCTGGTCTGTAGGAAGTTCCTGTCAGAAGGAGGGGGCACCGCGAGGGCGTCGAGGGGCGGAAGGCGGTGCCTTAGTGCCTCCCTCCTTCTGACATTGTAAAGGAACCCTAACTTTATTATTTTTATAATAGTAAGATATATATATATATGTATGTATGTATGTATGTATGTATATGTTTTTTGTCCTCAGATGAGGTTTGAAGTGTCTGTGTGGTGCAGCTGGTCTGGTCTGTCTCTGTACAGTCGAGGCTGCACCCACCTATAAAAGGTGGAGGCTCACCAGGACATGCACACCTCACAAGTTCCCGGCTCTCTCGACTCGGTTGAAGACGGGTTTCTTGGAGAATTGGAGGGCAGTGAGGCACAGTCCCCCGTCCCCCGACGCCCCTCGCGATGCCCCTCCTTCTTCGACTAACTCTCTGCATAGGAGCCGTGAGAGCCAAGAACTTGTGAGTTTTGTATGTGCACTCAGGCATCATTCATACCTGGTCTGTAGGAAGTTCCTGTCAGAAGGAGGGGGCACCGCGAGGGCGTCGAGGGGCAGAAGGCGGTGCCTTAGTGCCTCCCTCCTTCTGACATTGTAAAGGAACCCTAACTTTATTATTTTTATAATAGTAAGATATATATATGTATGTATGTATATGTTTTTTGTCCTCAGATGAGGTTTGAAGTGTCTGTGTGGTGCAGCTGGTCTGGTCTGTCTCTATACAGTCGAGGCTGCACCCACCTATAAAAGGTGGAGGCTCACCAGGACGTGCACACCTCACAAGTTCCCGGCTCTCTCGACTCGGTTGAAGACGGGTTTCTTGGAGAAGGGGAGGGCAGTGAGGCACAGTCCCCCGTCCCCCGACGCCCCTCGCGATGCCCCTCCTTCTTCGACTAACTCTCTGCATAGGAGCCGTGAGAGCCAAGAACTTGTGAGTTTTGTATGTGCACTCAGGCATCATTCATACCTGGTCTGTAGGAAGTTCCTGTCAGAAGGAGGGGGCACCGCGAGGGCGTCGAGGGGCGGAAGGCGGTGTCTTAGTGCCTCCCTCCTTATGACAATTTAAAGGAACCCTAACTTTATTTTTTTTTAATAGTAAGATATATATATGTATGTATGTATATGTTTTTTGTCCTCAGATGAGGTTTGAAGTGTCTGTGTGGTGCAGCTGGTCTGGTCTGTCTCTGTACAGTCGAGGCTGCACCCACCTATAAAAGGTGGAGGCTCACCAGGACATGCACACCTCACAAGTTCCCGGCTCTCTCGACTCGGTTGAAGACGGGTTTCTTGGAGAATTGGAGGGCAGTGAGGCACAGTCCCCCGTCCCCCGACGCCCCTCGCGATGCCCCTCCTTCTTCGACTAACCCTCTGCATAGGAGCCGTGAGAGCCTGGAACTTGTGAGTTTTGTATGTCCACTCAGGCATCATTCATACCTGGTCTGTAGGAAGTTCCTGTCAGAAGGAGGGGGCACCGCGAGGGCGTCGAGGGGCGGAAGGCGGTGCCTTAGTGCCTCCCTCCTTCTGACATTGTAAAGGAACCCTAACTTTATTATTTTTATAATAGTAAGATATATATATATATGTATGTATGTATGTATGTATGTATATGTTTTTTGTCCTCAGATGAGGTTTGAAGTGTCTGTGTGGTGCAGCTGGTCTGGTCTGTCTCTGTACAGTCGAGGCTGCACCCACCTATAAAAGGTGGAGGCTCACCAGGACATGCACACCTCACAAGTTCCCGGCTCTCTCGACTCGGTTGAAGACGGGTTTCTTGGAGAATTGGAGGGCAGTGAGGCACAGTCCCCCGTCCCCCGACGCCCCTCGCGATGCCCCTCCTTCTTCGACTAACTCTCTGCATAGGAGCCGTGAGAGCCAGGAACTTGTGAGTTTTGTATGTCCACTCAGGCATCATTCATACCTGGTCTCTACGAAGTTCCTGTCAGAAGGAGGGGGCACCGCGAGGGCGTCGAGGGGCAGAAGGCGGTGCCTTAGTGCCTCCCTCCTTCTGACATTGTAAAGGAACCCTAACTTTATTATTTTTATAATAGTAAGATATATATATGTATGTATGTATATGTTTTTTGACCTCAGATGAGGTTTGAAGTGTCTGTGTGGTGCAGCTGGTCTGGTCTGTCTCTGTACAGTCGAGGCTGCACCCACCTATAAAAGGTGGAGGCTCACCAGGACATGCACACCTCACAAGTTCCCGGCTCTCTCGACTCTGTTGAAGACGGGTTTCTTGGAGAAGGGGAGGGCAGTGAGGCACAGTCCCCCGTCCCCCGACGCCCCTCGCGATGCCCCTCCTTCTTCGACTAACCCTCTGCATAGGAGCCGTGAGAGCCTGGAACTTGTGAGTTTTGTATTTCCACTCAGGCATCATTCATACCTGGTCTGTAGGAAGTTCCTGTCAGAAGGAGGGGGCACCGTGAGGGCGTCGAGGGGCGGAAGGCGGTGCCTTAGTGCCTCCCTCCTTCTGACATTGTAAAGGAACCCTAACTTTATTATTTTTATAATAGTAAGATATATATATATATGTATGTATGTATGTATGTATGTATATGTTTTTTGTCCTCAGATGAGGTTTGAAGTGTCTGTGTGGTGCAGCTGGTCTGGTCTGTCTCTGTACAGTCGAGGCTGCACCCACCTATAAAAGGTGGAGGCTCACCAGGACATGCACACCTCACAAGTTCCCGGCTCTCTCGACTCGGTTGAAGACGGGTTTCTTGGAGAATTGGAGGGCAGTGAGGCACAGTCCCCCGTCCCCCGACGCCCCTCGCGATGCCCCTCCTTCTTCGACTAACTCTCTGCATAGGAGCCGTGAGAGCCAGGAACTTGTGAGTTTTGTATGTCCACTCAGGCATCATTCATACCTGGTCTGTAGGAAGTTCCTGTCAGAAGGAGGGGGCACCGCGAGGGCGTCGAGGGGCGGAAGGCGGTGCCTTAGTGCCTTCCTCCTTCTGACATTGTAAAGCAACCCTAACTTTATTATTTTTATAATAGTAAGATATATATATGTATGTATGTATGTATGTATGTATGTATGTATATGTTTTTTGTCCTCAGATGAGGTTTGAAGTGTCTGTGTGGTGCAGCTGGTCTGGTCTGTCTCTGTACAGTCGAGGCTGCACCCACCTATAAAAGGTGGAGGCTCACCAGGACATGCACACCTCACAAGTTCCCGGCTCTCTCGACTCTGTTGAAGACGAGTTTCTTGGAGAAGGGGAGGGCAGTGAGGCACAGTCCCCCGTCCCCCGACGCCCCTCGCGATGCCCCTCCTTCTTCGACTAACCCTCTGCATAGGAGCCGTGAGAGCCCGGAATTTGTGAGTTTTGTATGTCCACTCAGGCATCATTCATACCTGGTCTGTAGGAAGTTCCTGTCAGAAGGAGGGGGCACCGCGAGGGCGTCGAGGGGCAGAAGGCGGTGCCTTAGTGCCTCCCTCCTTCTGACATTGTAAAGGAACCCTAACTTTATTATTTTTATAATAGTAAGATATATATATATATGTATGTATGTATGTATGTATGTATATGTTTTTTGACCTCAGATGAGGTTTGAAGTGTCTGTGTGGTGCAGCTGGTCTGGTCTGTCTCTGTACAGTCGAGGCTGCACCCACCTATAAAAGGTGGAGGCTCACCAGGACATGCACACCTCACAAGTTCCCGGCTCTCTCGACTCTGTTGAAGACGGGTTTCTTGGAGAAGGGGAGGGCAGTGAGGCACAGTCCCCCGTCCCCCGACGCCCCTCGCGATGCCCCTCCTTCTTCGACTAACTCTCTGCATAGGAGCCGTGAGAGCCAGGAACTTGTGAGTTTTGTATGTCCACTCAGGCATCATTCATACCTGGTCTGTAGGAAGTTCCTGTCAGAAGGAGGGGGCACCGCGAGGGCGTCGAGGGGCGGAAGGCGGTGCCTTAGTGCCTCCCTCCTTCTGACATTGTAAAGCAACCCTAACTTTATTATTTTTATAATAGTAAGATATATATATGTATGTATGTATGTATGTATGTATGTATGTATATGTTTTTTGTCCTCAGATGAGGTTTGAAGTGTCTGTGTGGTGCAGCTGGTCTGGTCTGTCTCTGTACAGTCGAGGCTGCACCCACCTATAAAAGGTGGAGGCTCACCAGGACATGCACACCTCACAAGTTCCCGGCTCTCTCGACTCTGTTGAAGACGAGTTTCTTGGAGAAGGGGAGGGCAGTGAGGCACAGTCCCCCGTCCCCCGACGCCCCTCGCGATGCCCCTCCTTCTTCGACTAACCCTCTGCATAGGAGCCGTGAGAGCCTGGAACTTGTGAGTTTTGTATGTCCACTCAGGCATCATTCATACCTGGTCTGTAGGAAGTTCCTGTCAGAAGGAGGGGGCACCGCGAGGGCGTCGAGGGGCGGAAGGCGGTGCCTTAGTGCCTCCCTCCTTCTGACATTGTAAAGGAACCCTAACTTTATTATTTTTTTAATAGTAAGATATATATATGTATGTATGTATATGTTTTTTGTCCTCAGATGAGGTTTGAAGTGTCTGTGTGGTGCAGCTGGTCTGGTCTGTCTCTGTACAGTCGAGGCTGCACCCACCTATAAAAGGTGGAGGCTCACCAGGACGTGCACACCTCACAAGTTCCCGGCTCTCTCGACTCGGTTGAAGACGGGTTTCTCGGAGAAGGGGAGGGCAGTGAGGCACAGTCCCCCGTCCCCCGACGCCCCTCGCGATGCCCCTCCTTCTTCGACTAACCCTCTGCATAGGAGCCGTGAGAGCCAGGAACTTGTGAGTTTTGTATGTCCACTCAGGCATCATTCATACCTGGTCTGTAGGAAGTTCCTGTCAGAAGGAGGGGGCACCGCGAGGGCGTCGAGGGGCGGAAGGCGGTGCCTTAGTGCCTCCCTCCTTCTGACATTGTAAAGGAACCCTAACTTTATTATTTTTTTAATAGTAAGATATATATATATATGTATGTATATGTTTTTTGTCCTCAGATGAGGTTTGAAGTGTCTGTGTGGTGCAGCTGGTCTGGTCTGTCTCTGTACAGTCGAGGCTGCACCCACCTATAAAAGGTGGAGGCTCACCAGGACATGCACACCTCACAAGTTCCCGGCTCTCTCGACTCGGTTGAAGACGGGTTTCTTGGAGAATTGGAGGGCAGTGAGGCACAGTCCCCCGTCCCCCGACGCCCCTCGCGATGCCCCTCCTTCTTCGACTAACCCTCTGCAGAGGAGCCGTGAGAGCCAGGAACTTGTCAGTTTTGTATGTCCACTCAGGCATCATTCATACCTGGTCTGTAGGAAGTTCCTGTCAGAAGGAGGGGGCACCGCGAGGGCGTCGAGGGGCGGAAGGCGGTGCCTTAGTGCCTCCCTCCTTCTGACATTGTAAAGGAACCCTAACTTTATTATTTTTTTTAATAGTAAGATATATATATGTATGTATGTATATGTTTTTTGTCCTCAGATGAGGTTTGAAGTGTCTGTGTGGTGCAGCTGGTCTGGTCTGTCTCTGTACAGTCGAGGCTGCACCCACCTATAAAAGGTGGAGGCTCACCAGGACATGCACACCTCACAAGTTCCCGGCTCTCTCGACTCGGTTGAAGACGGGTTTCTTGGAGAAGGGGAGGGCAGTGAGGCACAGTCCCCCGTCCCCCGACGCCCCTCGCGATGCCCCTCCTTCTTTGACTAACCCTCTGAAGAGGAGCCGTGAGAGCCAGGAACTTGTGAGTTTTGTATGTGCACTCAGGCATCATTCATACCTGGTCTGTAGGAAGTTCCTGTCAGAAGGAGGGGGCACCGCGAGGGCGTCGAGGGGCGGAAGGCGGTGCCTTAGTGCCTCCCTCCTTCTGACAATTTAAAGGAACCCTAACTTTATTATTTTTTTAATAGTAAGATATATATGTATGTATGTATATGTTTTTTGTCCTCAGATGAGGTTTGAAGTGTCTGTGTGGTGCAGCTGGTCTGGTCTGTCTCTGTACAGTCGAGGCTGCACCCACCTATTAAAGGTGGAGGCTCACCAGGACATGCACACCTCACAAGTTCCCGGCTCTCTCGACTCGGTTGAAGACGGGTTTCTTGGAGAAGGGGAGGGCAGTGAGGCACAGTCCCCCGTCCCCCGACGCCCCTCGCGATGCCCCTCCTTCTTCGACTAACCCTCTGCATAGGAGCCGTGAGAGCCAGGAACTTGTGAGTTTTGTATGTCCACTCAGGCATCATTCATACCTGGTCTGTAGGAAGTTCCTGTCAGAAGGAGGGGGCACCGTGAGGGCGTCGAGGGGCAGAAGGCGGTGCCTTAGTGCCTCCCTCCTTCTGACATTGTAAAGGAACCCTAACTTTATTATTTTTATAATAGTAAGATATATATATGTATGTATGTATATGTTTTTTGACCTCAGATGAGGTTTGAAGTGTCTGTGTGGTGCAGCTGGTCTGGTCTGTCTCTGTACAGTCGAGGCTGCACCCACCTATAAAAGGTGGAGGCTCACCAGGACATGCACACCTCACAAGTTCCCGGCTCTCTCGACTCTGTTGAAGACGGGTTTCTTGGAGAAGGGGAGGGCAGTGAGGCACAGTCCCCCGTCCCCCGACGCCCCTCGCGATGCCCCTCCTTCTTCGACTAACCCTCTGCATAGGAGCCGTGAGAGCCTGGAACTTGTGAGTTTTGTATGTCCACTCAGGCATCATTCATACCTGGTCTGTAGGAAGTTCCTGTCAGAAGGAGGGGGCACCGTGAGGGCGTCGAGGGGCGGAAGGCGGTGCCTTAGTGCCTCCCTCCTTCTGACATTGTAAAGGAACCCTAACTTTATTATTTTTATAATAGTAAGATATATATATATATGTATGTATGTATGTATGTATGTATATGTTTTTTGTCCTCAGATGAGGTTTGAAGTGTCTGTGTGGTGCAGCTGGTCTGGTCTGTCTCTGTACAGTCGAGGCTGCACCCACCTATAAAAGGTGGAGGCTCACCAGGACATGCACACCTCACAAGTTCCCGGCTCTCTCGACTCGGTTGAAGACGGGTTTCTTGGAGAATTGGAGGGCAGTGAGGCACAGTCCCCCGTCCCCCGACGCCCCTCGCGATGCCCCTCCTTCTTCGACTAACTCTCTGCATAGGAGCCGTGAGAGCCAGGAACTTGTGAGTTTTGTATGTCCACTCAGGCATCATTCATACCTGGTCTGTAGGAAGTTCCTGTCAGAAGGAGGGGGCACCGCGAGGGCGTCGAGGGGCGGAAGGCGGTGCCTTAGTGCCTCCCTCCTTCTGACATTGTAAAGCAACCCTAACTTTATTATTTTTATAATAGTAAGATATATATATGTATGTATGTATGTATGTATGTATGTATGTATATGTTTTTTGTCCTCAGATGAGGTTTGAAGTGTCTGTGTGGTGCAGCTGGTCTGGTCTGTCTCTGTACAGTCGAGGCTGCACCCACCTATAAAAGGTGGAGGCTCACCAGGACATGCACACCTCACAAGTTCCCGGCTCTCTCGACTCTGTTGAAGACGAGTTTCTTGGAGAAGGGGAGGGCAGTGAGGCACAGTCCCCCGTCCCCCGACGCCCCTCGCGATGCCCCTCCTTCTTCGACTAACCCTCTGCATAGGAGCCGTGAGAGCCCGGAATTTGTGAGTTTTGTATGTCCACTCAGGCATCATTCATACCTGGTCTGTAGGAAGTTCCTGTCAGAAGGAGGGGGCACCGCGAGGGCGTCGAGGGGCGGAAGGCGGTGCCTTAGTGCCTCCCTCCTTCTGACATTGTAAAGGAACCCTAACTTTATTATTTTTTTAATAGTAAGATATATATATGTATGTATGTATATGTTTTTTGTCCTCAGATGAGGTTTGAAGTGTCTGTGTGGTGCAGCTGGTCTGGTCTGTCTCTGTACAGTCGAGGCTGCACCCACCTATAAAAGGTGGAGGCTCACCAGGACGTGCACACCTCACAAGTTCCCGGCTCTCTCGACTCGGTTGAAGACGGGTTTCTCGGAGAAGGGGAGGGCAGTGAGGCACAGTCCCCCGTCCCCCGACGCCCCTCGCGATGCCCCTCCTTCTTCGACTAACCCTCTGCATAGGAGCCGTGAGAGCCAGGAACTTGTGAGTTTTGTATGTCCACTCAGGCATCATTCATACCTGGTCTGTAGGAAGTTCCTGTCAGAAGGAGGGGGCACCGCGAGGGCGTCGAGGGGCGGAAGGCGGTGCCTTAGTGCCTCCCTCCTTCTGACATTGTAAAGGAACCCTAACTTTATTATTTTTTTAATAGTAAGATATATATATATATGTATGTATATGTTTTTTGTCCTCAGATGAGGTTTGAAGTGTCTGTGTGGTGCAGCTGGTCTGGTCTGTCTCTGTACAGTCGAGGCTGCACCCACCTATAAAAGGTGGAGGCTCACCAGGACATGCACACCTCACAAGTTCCCGGCTCTCTCGACTCGGTTGAAGACGGGTTTCTTGGAGAAGGGGAGGGCAGTGAGGCACAGTCCCCCGTCCCCCGACGCCCCTCGCGATGCTCCTCCTTCTTCGACTAACCTTCTGCATAGGAGCCGTGAGAGCCAGGAACTTGTGAGTTTTGTATGTCCACTCAGGCATCATTCATACCTGGTCTGTAGGAAGTTCCTGTCAGAAGGAGGGGGCACCGCGAGGGCGTCGAGGGGCGGAAGGTGGTGCCTTAGTGCCTTCCTCCTTCTGACATTGTAAAGGAACCCTAACTTTATTATTTTTTTAATAGTAAGATATATATATGTATGTATGTATGTATATGTTTTTTGTCCTCAGATGAGGTTTGAAGTGTCTGTGTGGTGCAGCTGGTCTGGTCTGTCTCTGTACAGTCGAGGCTGCACCCACCTATAAAAGGTGGAGGCTCACCAGGACATGCACACCTCACAAATTCCCGGCTCTCTCGACTCTGTTGAAGACGGGTTTCTTGGAGAAGGGGAGGGCAGTGAGGCACAGTCCCCCGTCCCCCGACGCCCCTCGCGATGCCCCTCCTTCTTCGACTAACCCTCTGCATAGGAGCCGTGAGAGCCCGGAACTTGTGAGTTTTGTATGTCCACTCAGGCATCATTCATACCTGGTCTGTAGGAAGTTCCTGTCAGAAGGAGGGGGCACCGCGAGGGCGTCGAGGGGCGGAAGGCGGTGCCTTAGTGCCTCCCTCCTTCTGACATTGTAAAGGAACCCTAACTTTATTATTTTTATAATAGTAAGATATATATATGTATGTATGTATGTATGTATATGTTTTTTGTCCTCAGATGAGGTTTGAAGTGTCTGTGTGGTGCAGCTGGTCTGGTCTGTCTCTGTACAGTCGAGGCTGCACCCACCTATAAAAGGTGGAGGCTCACCAGGACATGCACACCTCACAAGTTCCCGGCTCTCTCGACTCGGTTGAAGACGGGTTTCTTGGAGAATTGGAGGGCAGTGAGGCACAGTCCCCCGTCCCCCGACGCCCCTCGCGATGCCCCTCCTTCTTCGACTAACCCTCTGCAGAGGAGCCGTGAGAGCCAGGAACTTGTGAGTTTTGTATGTCCACTCAGGCATCATTCATACCTGGTCTGTAGGAAGTTCCTGTCAGAAGGAGGGGGCACCGCGAGGGCGTCGAGGGGCGGAAGGCGGTGCCTTAGTGCCTCCCTCCTTCTGACATTGTAAAGGAACCCTAACTTTATTATTTTTTTAATAGTAAGATATATATATGTATGTATGTATATGTTTTTTGACCTCAGATGAGGTTTGAAGTGTCTGTGTGGTGCAGCTGGTCTGGTCTGTCTCTGTACAGTCGAGGCTGCACCCACCTATAAAAGGTGGAGGCTCACCAGGACATGCACACCTCACAAGTTCCCGGCTCTCTCGACTCTGTTGAAGACGGGTTTCTTGGAGAAGGGGAGGGCAGTGAGGCACAGTCCCCCGTCCCCCGACGCCCCTCGCGATGCCCCTCCTTCTTCGACTAACCCTCTGCATAGGAGCCGTGAGAGCCAGGAACTTGTGAGTTTTGTATGTCCACTCAGGCATCATTCATACCTGGTCTGTAGGAAGTTCCTGTCAGAAGGAGGGGGCACCGTGAGGGCGTTGAGGGGCGGAAGGCGGTGCCTTAGTGCCTTCCTCCTTCTGACATTGTAAAGGAACCCTAACTTTATTATTTTTTTAATAGTAAGGTATATATATGTATGTATGTATGCATGTATGTATGTATATGTTTTTTTGTCCTCAGATGAGGTTTGAAGTGTCTGTGTGGTGCAGCTGGTCTGGTCTGTCCCTGTACAGTCGAGGCTGCACCAACCTATAAAAGGTGGAGGCTCACCAGGACATGCACACCTCACAAGTTCCCGGCTCTCTCGACTCTGTTTAAGACGGGTTTCTTGGAGAAGGGGAGGGCAGTGAGGCACAGTCCCCCGTCCCCCGACGCCCCTCGCGATGCCCCTCCTTCTTCGACTAACCCTCTGCATAGGAGCCGTGAGAGCCTGGAACTTGTGAGTTTTGTATGTCCACTCAGGCATCATTCATACCTGGTCTGTAGGAAGTTCCTGTCAGAAGGAGGGGGCACCGCGAGGGCGTCGAGGGGCGGAAGGCGGTGCCTTAGTGCCTTCCTCCTTCTGACATTGTAAAGGAACCCTAACTTTATTATTTTTTTAATAGTAAGATATATATATGTATGTATGTATATGTTTTTTGACCTCAGATGAGGTTTGAAGTGTCTGTGTGGTGCAGCTGGTCTGGTCTGTCTCTGTACAGTCGAGGCTGCACCCACCTGTAAAAGGTGGAGGCTCACCAGGACATGCACACCTCACAAGTTCCCGGCTCTCTCGACTCTGTTGAAGACGGGTTTCTTGGAGAAGGGGAGGGCAGTGAAGCACAGTCCCCCGTCCCCCGATGCCCCTCCTTCTTCGACTAACCCTCTGCATAGGAGCCGTGAGAGCCAGGAACTTGTGAGTTTTGTATGTCCACTCAGGCATCATTCATACCTGGTCTGTAGGAAGTTCCTGTCAGAAAGAGGGGGCACCGCGAGGGCGTCGAGGGGCGGAAGGCGGTGCCTTAGTGCCTTCCTCCTTCTGACATTGTAAAGGAACCCTAACTTTATTATTTTTTTAATAGTAAGATATACATATATATGTATGTATATGTTTTTTGTCCTCAGATGAGGTTTGAAGTGTCTGTGTGGTGCAGCTGGTCTGGTCTGTCTCTGTACAGTCGAGGCTGCACCCACCTATAAAAGGTGGAGGCTCACCAGGACGTGCACACCTCACAAGTTCCCGGCTCTCTCGACTCGGTTGAAGACGGGTTTCTTGGAGAAGGGGAGGGCAGTGAGGCACAGTCCCCCGTCCCCCGACGCCCCTCGCGATGCCCCTCCTTCTTCGACTAACCTTCTGCATAGGAGCCGTGAGAGCCAGGAACTTGTGAGTTTTGTATGTCCACTCAGGCATCATTCATACCTGGTCTGTAGGAAGTTCCTGTCAGAAGGAGGGGGCACCGCGAGGGCGTCGAGGGGCGGAAGGTGGTGCCTTAGTGCCTTCCTCCTTCTGACATTGTAAAGGAACCCTAACTTTATTATTTTTATAATAGTAAGATATATATATGTATGTATGTATGTATGTATATGTTTTTTGACCTCAGATGAGGTTTGAAGTGTCTGTGTGGTGCAGCTGGTCTGGTCTGTCTCTGTACAGTCGAGGCTGCACCCACCTATAAAAGGTGGAGGCTCACCAGGACGTGCACACCTCACAAGTTCCCGGCTCTCTCGACTCGGTTGAAGACGGGTTTCTTGGAGAAGGGGAGGGCAGTGAGGCACAGTCCCCCGTCCCCCGACGCCCCTCGCGATGCCCCTCCTTCTTCGACTAACCCTCTGCATAGGAGCCGTGAGAGCCAGGAATTTGTGAGTTTTGTATGTCCACTCAGGCATCATTCATACCTGGTCTGTAGGAAGTTCCTGTCAGAAGGAGGGGGCACCGCGAGGGCGTCGAGGGGCGGAAGGCGGTGCCTTAGTGCCTCCCTCCTTCTGACATTGTAAAGGAACCCTAACTTTATTATTTTTATAATAGTAAGACATATATATGTATGTATGTATGTATGTATGTATGTATGTATATGTTTTTTGTCCTCAGATGAGGTTTGAAGTGTCTGTGTGGTGCAGCTGGTCTGGTCTGTCTCTGTACAGTCGAGGCTGCACCCACCTATAAAAGGTGGAGGCTCACCAGGACATGCACACCTCACAAGTTCCCGGCTCTCTCGACTCTGTTGAAGACGAGTTTCTTGGAGAAGGGGAGGGCAGTGAGGCACAGTCCCCCGTCCCCCGACGCCCCTCGCGATGCCCCTCCTTCTTCGACTAACCCTCTGCATAGGAGCCGTGAGAGCCAGGAACTTGTGAGTTTTGTATGTCCACTCAGGCATCATTCATACCTGGTCTCTACGAAGTTCCTGTCAGAAGGAGGGGGCACCGCGAGGGCGTCGAGGGGCAGAAGGCGGTGCCTTAGTGCCTCCCTCCTTCTGACATTGTAAAGGAACCCTAACTTTATTATTTTTATAATAGTAAGATATATATATATATGTATGTATGTATGTATGTATGTATATGTTTTTTGACCTCAGATGAGGTTTGAAGTGTCTGTGTGGTGCAGCTGGTCTGGTCTGTCTCTGTACAGTCGAGGCTGCACCCACCTATAAAAGGTGGAGGCTCACCAGGACATGCACACCTCACAAGTTCCCGGCTCTCTCGACTCTGTTGAAGACGAGTTTCTTGGAGAAGGGGAGGGCAGTGAGGCACAGTCCCCCGTCCCCCGACGCCCCTCGCGATGCCCCTCCTTCTTCGACTAACCCTCTGCATAGGAGCCGTGAGAGCCCGGAATTTGTGAGTTTTGTATGTCCACTCAGGCATCATTCATACCTGGTCTGTAGGAAGTTCCTGTCAGAAGGAGGGGGCACCGCGAGGGCGTCGAGGGGCGGAAGGCGGTGCCTTAGTGCCTCCCTCCTTCTGACATTGTAAAGGAACCCTAACTTTATTATTTTTTTAATAGTAAGATATATATATGTATGTATGTATATGTTTTTTGTCCTCAGATGAGGTTTGAAGTGTCTGTGTGGTGCAGCTGGTCTGGTCTGTCTCTGTACAGTCGAGGCTGCACCCACCTATAAAAGGTGGAGGCTCACCAGGACGTGCACACCTCACAAGTTCCCGGCTCTCTCGACTCGGTTGAAGACGGGTTTCTCGGAGAAGGGGAGGGCAGTGAGGCACAGTCCCCCGTCCCCCGACGCCCCTCGCGATGCCCCTCCTTCTTCGACTAACCCTCTGCATAGGAGCCGTGAGAGCCAGGAACTTGTGAGTTTTGTATGTCCACTCAGGCATCATTCATACCTGGTCTGTAGGAAGTTCCTGTCAGAAGGAGGGGGCACCGCGAGGAAGTCGAGGGGCGGAAGGCGGTGCCTTAGTGCCTCCCTCCTTCTGACATTGTAAAGGAACCCTAACTTTATTATTTTTTTAAT
Organism: Perissodus microlepis; assembly: GCF_051167445.1. Lineage (NCBI taxonomy): Eukaryota > Metazoa > Chordata > Actinopteri > Cichliformes > Cichlidae > Perissodus > Perissodus microlepis. The sequence goes on along the minus strand of NC_140482.1, from coordinate 12,758,986 downwards.
AGTAAGATATATATATATATGTATGTATATGTTTTTTGTCCTCAGATGAGGTTTGAAGTGTCTGTGTGGTGCAGCTGGTCTGGTCTGTCTCTGTACAGTCGAGGCTGCACCCACCTATAAAAGGTGGAGGCTCACCAGGACATGCACACCTCACAAGTTCCCGGCTCTCTCGACTCGGTTGAAGACGGGTTTCTTGGAGAAGGGGAGGGCAGTGAGGCACAGTCCCCCGTCCCCCGACGCCCCTCGCGATGCCCCTCCTTCTTCGACTAACCTTCTGCATAGGAGCCGTGAGAGCCAGGAACTTGTGAGTTTTGTATGTCCACTCAGGCATCATTCATACCTGGTCTGTAGGAAGTTCCTGTCAGAAGGAGGGGGCACCGCGAGGGCGTCGAGGGGCGGAAGGTGGTGCCTTAGTGCCTTCCTCCTTCTGACATTGTAAAGGAACCCTAACTTTATTATTTTTTTAATAGTAAGATATATATATGTATGTATGTATGTATGTATGTATGTATATGTTTTTTGTCCTCAGATGAGGTTTGAAGTGTCTGTGTGGTGCAGCTGGTCTGGTCTGTCTCTGTACAGTCGAGGCTGCACCCACCTATAAAAGGTGGAGGCTCACCAGGACATGCACACCTCACAAATTCCCGGCTCTCTCGACTCTGTTGAAGACGGGTTTCTTGGAGAAGGGGAGGGCAGTGAGGCACAGTCCCCCGTCCCCCGACGCCCCTCGCGATGCCCCTCCTTCTTCGACTAACCCTCTGCATAGGAGCCGTGAGAGCCCGGAACTTGTGAGTTTTGTATGTCCACTCAGGCATCATTCATACCTGGTCTGTAGGAAGTTCCTGTCAGAAGGAGGGGGCACCGCGAGGGCGTCGAGGGGCGGAAGGCGGTGCCTTAGTGCCTCCCTCCTTCTGACATTGTAAAGGAACCCTAACTTTATTATTTTTATAATAGTAAGATATATATATGTATGTATGTATGTATGTATGTATGTATGTATATGTTTTTTGTCCTCAGATGAGGTTTGAAGTGTCTGTGTGGTGCAGCTGGTCTGGTCTGTCTCTGTACAGTCGAGGCTGCACCCACCTATAAAAGGTGGAGGCTCACCAGGACGTGCACACCTCACAAGTTCCCGGCTCTCTCGACTCGGTTGAAGACGGGTTTCTTGGAGAAGGGGAGGGCAGTGAGGCACAGTCCCCCGTCCCCCGACGCCCCTCGCGATGCCCCTCCTTCTTCGACTAACCCTCTGCATAGGAGCCGTGAGAGCCAGGAACTTGTGAGTTTTGTATGTCCACTCAGGCATCATTCATACCTGGTCTCTACGAAGTTCCTGTCAGAAGGAGGGGGCACCGCGAGGGCGTCGAGGGGCAGAAGGCGGTGCCTTAGTGCCTCCCTCCTTCTGACATTGTAAAGGAACCCTAACTTTATTATTTTTATAATAGTAAGATATATATATATATGTATGTATGTATGTATGTATGTATATGTTTTTTGACCTCAGATGAGGTTTGAAGTGTCTGTGTGGTGCAGCTGGTCTGGTCTGTCTCTGTACAGTCGAGGCTGCACCCACCTATAAAAGGTGGAGGCTCACCAGGACATGCACACCTCACAAGTTCCCGGCTCTCTCGACTCTGTTGAAGACGAGTTTCTTGGAGAAGGGGAGGGCAGTGAGACACAGTCCCCCGTCCCCCGACGCCCCTCGCGATGCCCCTCCTTCTTCGACTAACCCTCTGCATAGGAGCCGTGAGAGCCCGGAATTTGTGAGTTTTGTATGTCCACTCAGGCATCATTCATACCTGGTCTGTAGGAAGTTCCTGTCAGAAGGAGGGGGCACCGCGAGGGCGTCGAGGGGCGGAAGGCGGTGCCTTAGTGCCTCCCTCCTTCTGACATTGTAAAGGAACCCTAACTTTATTATTTTTTTAATAGTAAGATATATATATATATATGTATGTATATGTTTTTTGTCCTCAGATGAGGTTTGAAGTGTCTGTGTGGTGCAGCTGGTCTGGTCTGTCTCTGTACAGTCGAGGCTGCACCCACCTATAAAAGGTGGAGGCTCACCAGGACATGCACACCTCACAAGTTCCCGGCTCTCTCGACTCGGTTGAAGACGGGTTTCTTGGAGAAGGGGAGGGCAGTGAGGCACAGTCCCCCGTCCCCCGACGCCCCTCGCGATGCCCCTCCTTCTTCGACTAACCTTCTGCATAGGAGCCGTGAGAGCCAGGAACTTGTGAGTTTTGTATGTCCACTCAGGCATCATTCATACCTGGTCTGTAGGAAGTTCCTGTCAGAAGGAAGGGGCACCGCGAGGGCGTCGAGGGGCGGAAGGTGGTGCCTTAGTGCCTTCCTCCTTCTGACATTGTAAAGGAACCCTAACTTTATTATTTTTTTAATAGTAAGATATATATATGTATGTATGTATGTATATGTTTTTTGTCCTCAGATGAGGTTTGAAGTGTCTGTGTGGTGCAGCTGGTCTGGTCTGTCTCTGTACAGTCGAGGCTGCACCCACCTATAAAAGGTGGAGGCTCACCAGGACATGCACACCTCACAAGTTCCCGGCTCTCTCGACTCGGTTGAAGACGGGTTTCTTGGAGAAGGGGAGGGCAGTGAGGCACAGTCCCCCGTCCCCCGACGCCCCTCGCGATGCCCCTCCTTCTTCGACTAACCTTCTGCATAGGAGCCGTGAGAGCCAGGAACTTGTGAGTTTTGTATGTCCACTCAGGCATCATTCATACCTGGTCTGTAGGAAGTTCCTGTCAGAAGGAGGGGGCACCGCGAGGGCGTCGAGGGGCGGAAGGTGGTGCCTTAGTGCCTTCCTCCTTCTGACATTGTAAAGGAACCCTAACTTTATTATTTTTTTAATAGTAAGATATATATATGTATGTATGTATGTATGTATGTATGTATATGTTTTTTGTCCTCAGATGAGGTTTGAAGTGTCTGTGTGGTGCAGCTGGTCTGGTCTGTCTCTGTACAGTCGAGGCTGCACCCACCTATAAAAGGTGGAGGCTCACCAGGACATGCACACCTCACAAATTCCCGGCTCTCTCGACTCTGTTGAAGACGGGTTTCTTGGAGAAGGGGAGGGCAGTGAGGCACAGTCCCCCGTCCCCCGACGCCCCTCGCGATGCCCCTCCTTCTTCGACTAACCCTCTGCATAGGAGCCGTGAGAGCCCGGAACTTGTGAGTTTTGTATGTCCACTCAGGCATCATTCATACCTGGTCTGTAGGAAGTTCCTGTCAGAAGGAGGGGGCACCGCGAGGGCGTCGAGGGGCGGAAGGCGGTGCCTTAGTGCCTCCCTCCTTCTGACATTGTAAAGGAACCCTAACTTTATTATTTTTATAATAGTAAGATATATATATGTATGTATGTATGTATGTATGTATATGTTTTTTGTCCTCAGATGAGGTTTGAAGTGTCTGTGTGGTGCAGCTGGTCTGGTCTGTCTCTGTACAGTCGAGGCTGCACCCACCTATAAAAGGTGGAGGCTCACCAGGACGTGCACACCTCACAAGTTCCCGGCTCTCTCGACTCGGTTGAAGACGGGTTTCTTGGAGAAGGGGAGGGCAGTGAGGCACAGTCCCCCGTCCCCCGACGCCCCTCGCGATGCCCCTCCTTCTTCGACTAACCCTCTGCATAGGAGCCGTGAGAGCCAGGAACTTGTGAGTTTTGTATGTCCACTCAGGCATCATTCATACCTGGTCTCTACGAAGTTCCTGTCAGAAGGAGGGGGCACCGCGAGGGCGTCGAGGGGCAGAAGGCGGTGCCTTAGTGCCTCCCTCCTTCTGACATTGTAAAGGAACCCTAACTTTATTATTTTTATAATAGTAAGATATATATATATATGTATGTATGTATGTATGTATGTATATGTTTTTTGACCTCAGATGAGGTTTGAAGTGTCTGTGTGGTGCAGCTGGTCTGGTCTGTCTCTGTACAGTCGAGGCTGCACCCACCTATAAAAGGTGGAGGCTCACCAGGACGTGCACACCTCACAAGTTCCCGGCTCTCTCGACTCGGTTAAAGACGGGTTTCTTGGAGAAGGGGAGGGCAGTGAGGCACAGTCCCCCGTCCCCCGACGCCCCTCGCGATGCCCCTCCTTCTTCGACTAACCCTCTGCAGAGGAGCCGTGAGAGCCCGGAACTTGTGAGTTTTGTATGTCCACTCAGGCATCATTCATACCTGGTCTGTAGGAAGTTCCTGTCAGAAGGAGGGGGCACCGCGAGGGCGTCGAGGGGCGGAAGGCGGTGCCTTAGTGCCTCCCTCCTTCTGACATTGTAAAGGAACCCTAACTTTATTATTTTTTTAATAGTAAGATATATATATGTATGTATATGTTTTTTGTCCTCAGATGAGGTTTGAAGTGTCTGTGTGGTGCAGCTGGTCTGGTCTGTCCCTGTACAGTCGAGGCTGCACCAACCTATAAAAGGTGGAGGCTCACCAGGACATGCACACCTCACAAGTTCCCGGCTCTCTCGACTCTGTTTAAGACGGGTTTCTTGGAGAAGGGGAGGGCAGTGAGGCACAGTCCCCCGTCCCCCGACGCCCCTCGCGATGCCCCTCCTTCTTCGACTAACCTTCTGCATAGGAGCCGTGAGAGCCAGGAACTTGTGAGTTTTGTATGTCCACTCAGGCATCATTCATACCTGGTCTGTAGGAAGTTCCTGTCAGAAGGAGGGGGCACCGCGAGGGCGTCGAGGGGCGGAAGGTGGTGCCTTAGTGCCTTCCTCCTTCTGACATTGTAAAGGAACCCTAACTTTATTATTTTTTTAATAGTAAGATATATATATGTATGTATGTATATGTTTTTTGTCCTCAGATGAGGTTTGAAGTGTCTGTGTGGTGCAGCTGGTCTGGTCTGTCTCTGTACAGTCGAGGCTGCACCCACCTATAAAAGGTGGAGGCTCACCAGGACGTGCACACCTCACAAGTTCCCGGCTCTCTCAACTCGGTTAAAGACGGGTTTCTTGGAGAAGGGGAGGGCAGTGAGGCACAGTCCCCCGTCCCCCGACGCCCCTCGCGATGCCCCTCCTTCTTCGACTAACCCTCTGCATAGGAGCCGTGAGAGCCAGGAACTTGTGAGTTTTTTATGTCCACTCAGGCATCATTCATACCTGGTCTGTAGGAAGTTCCTGTCAGAAGGAGGGGGCACCGCGAGGGCGTCGAGGGGCGGAAGGCGGTGCCTTAGTGCCTTCCTCCTTCTGACATTGTAAAGGAACCCTAACTTTATTATTTTTATAATAGTAAGATATATATATGTATGTATGTATGTATGTATATGTTTTTTGTCCTCAGATGAGGTTTGAAGTGTCTGTGTGGTGCAGCTGGTCTGGTCTGTCTCTGTACAGTCGAGGCTGCACCCACCTATAAAAGGTGGAGGCTCACCAGGACATGCACACCTCACAAGTTCCCGGCTCTCTCGACTCGGTTGAAGACGGGTTTCTTGGAGAATTGGAGGGCAGTGAGGCACAGTCCCCCGTCCCCCGACGCCCCTCGCGATGCCCCTCCTTCTTCGACTAACCCTCTGCAGAGGAGCCGTGAGAGCCAGGAACTTGTGAGTTTTGTATGTCCACTCAGGCATCATTCATACCTGGTCTGTAGGAAGTTCCTGTCAGAAGGAGGGGGCACCGCGAGGGCGTCGAGGGGCGGAAGGCGGTGCCTTAGTGCCTCCCTCCTTCTGACATTGTAAAGGAACCCTAACTTTATTATTTTTTTAATAGTAAGATATATATATGTATGTATGTATATGTTTTTTGTCCTCAGATGAGGTTTGAAGTGTCTGTGTGGTGCAGCTGGTCTAGTCTGTCCCTGTACAGTCGAGGCTGCACCAACCTATAAAAGGTGGAGGCTCACCAGGACATGCACACCTCACAAGTTCCCGGCTCTCTCGACTCTGTTTAAGACGGGTTTCTTGGAGAAGGGGAGGGCAGTGAGGCACAGTCCCCCGTCCCCCGACGCCCCTCGCGATGCCCCTCCTTCTTCGACTAACCCTCTGCATAGGAGCCGTGAGAGCCTGGAACTTGTGAGTTTTGTATGTCCACTCAGGCATCATTCATACCTGGTCTGTAGGAAGTTCCTGTCAGAAGGAGGGGGCACCGCGAGGGCGTCGAGGGGCGGAAGGCGGTGCCTTAGTGCCTCCCTCCTTCTGACATTGTAAAGGAACCCTAACTTTATTATTTTTATAATAGTAAGATATATATATGTATGTATGTATTTATGTATATGTTTTTTGTCCTCAGATGAGGTTTGAAGTGTCTGTGTGGTGCAGCTGGTCTGGTCTGTCTCTGTACAGTCGAGGCTGCACCCACCTATAAATGGTGGAGGCTCACCAGGACATGCACACCTCACAAGTTCCCGGCTCTCTCGACTCTGTTGAAGACGGGTTTCTTGGAGAAGGGGAGGGCAGTGAGGCACAGTCCCCCGTCCCCCGACGCCCCTCGCGATGCCCCTCCTTCTTCGACTAACCTTCTGCATAGGAGCCATGAGAGCCAGGAACTTGTGAGTTTTGTATGTCCACTCAGGCATCATTCATACCTGGTCTGTAGGAAGTTCCTGTCAGAAGGAGGGGGCACCGCGAGGGCGTCGAGGGGCGGAAGGCGGTGCCTTAGTGCCTCCCTCCTTCTGACATTGTAAAGGAACCCTAACTTTATTATTTTTTTAATAGTAAGATATATATATGTATGTATGTATATGTTTTTTGTCCTCAGATGAGGTTTGAAGTGTCTGTGTGGTGCAGCTGGTCTGGTCTGTCTCTGTACAGTCGAGGCTGCACCCACCTATAAAAGGTGGAGGCTCACCAGGACATGCACACCTCACAAGTTCCCGGCTCTCTCGACTCGGTTGAAGACGGGTTTCTTGGAGAATTGGAGGGCAGTGAGGCACAGTCCCCCGTCCCCCGACGCCCCTCGCGATGCCCCTCCTTCTTCGACTAACCCTCTGCATAGGAGCCGTGAGAGCCAGGAACTTGTGAGTTTTGTATGTCCACTCAGGCATCATTCATACCTGGTCTGTAGGAAGTTCCTGTCAGAAGGAGGGGGCACCGCGAGGGCGTCGAGGGGCGGAAGGCGGTGCCTTAGTGCCTCCCTCCTTCTGACATTGTAAAGGAACCCTAACTTTATTATTTTTTTAATAGTAAGATATATATATGTATGTATGTATATGTTTTTTGTCCTCAGATGAGGTTTGAAGTGTCTGTGTGGTGCAGCTGGTCTGGTCTGTCTCTGTACAGTCGAGGCTGCACCCACCTATAAAAGGTGGAGGCTCACCAGGACATGCACACCTCACAAGTTCCCGGCTCTCTCGACTCGGTTGAAGACGGGTTTCTTGGAGAATTGGAGGGCAGTGAGGCACAGTCCCCCGTCCCCCGACGCCCCTCGCGATGCCCCTCCTTCTTCGACTAACCTTCTGCATAGGAGCCGTGAGAGCCAGGAACTTGTGAGTTTTGTATGTCCACTCAGGCATCATTCATACCTGGTCTGTAGGAAGTTCCTGTCAGAAGGAGGGGGCACCGCGAGGGCGTCGAGGGGCGGAAGGCGGTGCCTTAGTGCCTCCCTCCTTCTGACATTGTAAAGGAACCCTAACTTTATTATTTTTTTAATAGTAAGATATATATATGTATGTATGTATATGTTTTTTGTCCTCAGATGAGGTTTGAAGTGTCTGTGTGGTGCAGCTGGTCTGGTCTGTCTCTGTACAGTCGAGGCTGCACCCACCTATAAAAGGTGGAGGCTGACCAGGACATGCACACCTCACAAGTTCCCGGCTCTCTCGATTCGGTTGAAGACGGGTTTCTTGGAGAAGGGGAGGGCAGTGAGGCACAGTCCCCCGTCCCCCGACGCCCCTCGCGATGCCCCTCCTTCTTCGACTAACCCTCTGCAGAGGAGCCGTGAGAGCCAGGAACTTGTGAGTTTTGTATGTCCACTCAGGCATCATTCATACCTGGTCTGTAGGAAGTTCCTGTCAGAAGGAGGGGGCACCGCGAGGGCGTCGAGGGGCGGAAGGCGGTGCCTTAGTGCCTCCCTCCTTCTGACATTGTAAAGTAACCCTAACTTTATTATTTTTTTAATAGTAAGATATATATATGTATGTATGTATATGTTTTTTGTCCTCAGATGAGGTTTGAAGTGTCTGTGTGGTGCAGCTGGTCTGGTCTGTCTCTGTACAGTCGAGGCTGCACCCACCTATAAAAGGTGGAGGCTCACCAGGACATGCACACCTCACAAGTTCCCGACTCTCTCGACTCGGTTGAAGACGGGTTTCTTGGAGAAGGGGAGGGCAGTGAGGCACAGTCCCCCGTCCCCCGACGCCCCTCGCGATGCCCCTCCTTCTTCGACTAACCCTCTGCAGAGGAGCCGTGAGAGCCAGGAACTTGTGAGTTTTGTATGTCCACTCAGGCATCATTCATACCTGGTCTGTAGGAAGTTCCTGTCAGAAGGAGGGGGCACCGCGAGGGCGTCGAGGGGCGGAAGGCGGTGCCTTAGTGCCTCCCTCCTTCTGACATTGTAAAGGAACCCTAACTTTATTATTTTTTTAATAGTAAGATATATATATGTATGTATGTATGTATGTATATGTTTTTTGACCTCAGATGAGGTTTGAAGTGTCTGTGTGGTGCAGCTGGTCTGGTCTGTCTCTGTACAGTCGAGGCTGCACCCACCTGTAAAAGGTGGAGGCTCACCAGGACATGCACACCTCACAAGTTCCCGGCTCTCTCGACTCTGTTGAAGACGGGTTTCTTGGAGAAGGGGAGGGCAGTGAAGCACAGTCCCCCGTCCCCCGACGCCCCTCGCGATGCCCCTCCTTCTTCGACTAACCCTCTGCATAGGAGCCGTGAGAGCCCGGAACTTGTGAGTTTTGTATGTCCACTCAGGCATCATTCATACCTGGTCTGTAGGAAGTTCCTGTCAGAAGGAGGGGGCACCGCGAGGGCGTCGAGGGGCGGAAGGCGGTGCCTTAGTGCCTCCCTCCTTCTGACATTGTAAAGGAACCCTAACTTTATTATTTTTATAATAGTAAGATATATATATGTATGTATGTATGTATGTATGTATGTATGTATATGTTTTTTGTCCTCAGATGAGGTTTGAAGTGTCTGTGTGGTGCAGCTGGTCTGGTCTGTCTCTGTACAGTCGAGGCTGCACCCACCTATAAAAGGTGGAGGCTCACCAGGACGTGCACACCTCACAAGTTCCCGGCTCTCTCGACTCGGTTAAAGACGGGTTTCTTGGAGAAGGGGAGGGCAGTGAGGCACAGTCCCCCGTCCCCCGACGCCCCTCGCGATGCCCCTCCTTCTTCGACTAACCCTCTGCATAGGAGCCGTGAGAGCCAGGAACTTGTGAGTTTTTTATGTCCACTCAGGCATCATTCATACCTGGTCTGTAGGAAGTTCCTGTCAGAAGGAGGGGGCACCGCGAGGGCGTCGAGGGGCGGAAGGCGGTGCCTTAGTGCCTTCCTCCTTCTGACATTGTAAAGGAACCCTAACTTTATTATTTTTATAATAGTAAGATATATATATGTATGTATGTATGTATGTATATGTTTTTTGTCCTCAGATGAGGTTTGAAGTGTCTGTGTGGTGCAGCTGGTCTGGTCTGTCTCTGTACAGTCGAGGCTGCACCCACCTATAAAAGGTGGAGGCTCACCAGGACATGCACACCTCACAAGTTCCCGGCTCTCTCGACTCGGTTGAAGACGGGTTTCTTGGAGAATTGGAGGGCAGTGAGGCACAATCCCCCGTCCCCCGACGCCCCTCGCGATGCCCCTCCTTCTTCGACTAACCCTCTGCAGAGGAGCCGTGAGAGCCAGGAACTTGTGAGTTTTGTATGTCCACTCAGGCATCATTCATACCTGGTCTGTAGGAAGTTCCTGTCAGAAGGAGGGGGCACCGCGAGGGCGTCGAGGGGCGGAAGGCGGTGCCTTAGTGCCTCCCTCCTTCTGACATTGTAAAGGAGTCCTAACTTTATTATTTTTTTAATAGTAAGATATATATATGTATGTATGTATATGTTTTTTGTCCTCAGATGAGGTTTGAAGTGTCTGTGTGGTGCAGCTGGTCTGGTCTGTCCCTGTACAGTCGAGGCTGCACCAACCTATAAAAGGTGGAGGCTCACCAGGACATGCACACCTCACAAGTTCCCGGCTCTCTCGACTCTGTTTAAGACGGGTTTCTTGGAGAAGGGGAGGGCAGTGAGGCACAGTCCCCCGTCCCCCGACGCCCCTCGCGATGCCCCTCCTTCTTCGACTAACCTTCTGCATAGGAGCCGTGAGAGCCAGGAACTTGTGAGTTTTGTATGTCCACTCAGGCATCATTCATACCTGGTCTGTAGGAAGTTCCTGTCAGAAGGAGGGGGCACCGCGAGGGCGTCGAGGGGCGGAAGGTGGTGCCTTAGTGCCTTCCTCCTTCTGACATTGTAAAGGAACCCTAACTTTATTATTTTTTTAATAGTAAGATATATATATGTATGTATGTATATGTTTTTTGTCCTCAGATGAGGTTTGAAGTGTCTGTGTGGTGCAGCTGGTCTGGTCTGTCTCTGTACAGTCGAGGCTGCACCCACCTATAAAAGGTGGAGGCTCACCAGGACGTGCACACCTCACAAGTTCCCGGCTCTCTCAACTCGGTTAAAGACGGGTTTCTTGGAGAAGGGGAGGGCAGTGAGGCACAGTCCCCCGTCCCCCGACGCCCCTCGCGATGCCCCTCCTTCTTCGACTAACCCTCTGCATAGGAGCCGTGAGAGCCAGGAACTTGTGAGTTTTTTATGTCCACTCAGGCATCATTCATACCTGGTCTGTAGGAAGTTCCTGTCAGAAGGAGGGGGCACCGCGAGGGCGTCGAGGGGCGGAAGGCGGTGCCTTAGTGCCTTCCTCCTTCTGACATTGTAAAGGAACCCTAACTTTATTATTTTTATAATAGTAAGATATATATATGTATGTATGTATGTATGTATATGTTTTTTGTCCTCAGATGAGGTTTGAAGTGTCTGTGTGGTGCAGCTGGTCTGGTCTGTCTCTGTACAGTCGAGGCTGCACCCACCTATAAAAGGTGGAGGCTCACCAGGACATGCACACCTCACAAGTTCCCGGCTCTCTCGACTCGGTTGAAGACGGGTTTCTTGGAGAATTGGAGGGCAGTGAGGCACAGTCCCCCGTCCCCCGACGCCCCTCGCGATGCCCCTCCTTCTTCGACTAACCCTCTGCAGAGGAGCCGTGAGAGCCAGGAACTTGTGAGTTTTGTATGTCCACTCAGGCATCATTCATACCTGGTCTGTAGGAAGTTCCTGTCAGAAGGAGGGGGCACCGCGAGGGCGTCGAGGGGCGGAAGGCGGTGCCTTAGTGCCTCCCTCCTTCTGACATTGTAAAGGAACCCTAACTTTATTATTTTTTTAATAGTAAGATATATATATGTATGTATGTATATGTTTTTTGTCCTCAGATGAGGTTTGAAGTGTCTGTGTGGTGCAGCTGGTCTGGTCTGTCTCTGTACAGTCGAGGCTGCACCCACCTATAAAAGGTGGAGGCTCACCAGGACATGCACACCTCACAAGTTCCCGACTCTCTCGACTCGGTTGAAGACGGGTTTCTTGGAGAAGGGGAGGGCAGTGAGGCACAGTCCCCCGTCCCCCGACGCCCCTCGCGATGCCCCTCCTTCTTCGACTAACCCTCTGCAGAGGAGCCGTGAGAGCCAGGAACTTGTGAGTTTTGTATGTCCACTCAGGCATCATTCATACCTGGTCTGTAGGAAGTTCCTGTCAGAAGGAGGGGGCACCGCGAGGGCGTCGAGGGGCGGAAGGCGGTGCCTTAGTGCCTCCCTCCTTCTGACATTGTAAAGGAACCCTAACTTTATTATTTTTTTAATAGTAAGATATATATATGTATGTATGTATATGTTTTTTGACCTCAGATGAGGTTTGAAGTGTCTGTGTGGTGCAGCTGGTCTGGTCTGTCTCTGTACAGTCGAGGCTGCACCCACCTATAAAAGGTGGAGGCTCACCAGGACGTGCACACCTCACAAGTTCCCGGCTCTCTCGACTCTGTTGAAGACGGGTTTCTTGGAGAAGGGGAGGGCAGTGAGGCACAGTCCCCCGTCCCCCGACGCCCCTCGCGATGCCCCTCCTTCTTCGACTAACCCTCTGCATAGGAGCCGTGAGAGCCCGGAACTTGTGAGTTTTGTATGTCCACTCAGGCATCATTCATACCTGGTCTGTAGGAAGTTCCTGTCAGAAGGAGGGGGCACCGCGAGGGCGTCGAGGGGCGGAAGGCGGTGCCTTAGTGCCTCCCTCCTTCTGACATTGTAAAGTAACCCTAACTTTATTATTTTTATAATAGTAAGATATATATATATATATGTATGTATGTATGTATATGTTTTTTGTCCTCAGATGAGGTTTGAAGTGTCTGTGTGGTGCAGCTGGTCTGGTCTGTCTCTGTACAGTCGAGGCTGCACCCACCTATAAAAGGTGGAGGCTCACCAGGACATGCACACCTCACAAGTTCCCGGCTCTCTCGACTCGGTTGAAGACGGGTTTCTTGGAGAAGGGGAGGGCAGTGAGGCACAGTCCCCCGTCCCCCGACGCCCCTCGCGATGCCCCTCCTTCTTCGACTAACCCTCTGCATAGGAGCCGTGAGAGCCAGGAACTCGTGAGTTTTGTATGTCCACTCAGGCATCATTCATACCTGGTCTGTAGGAAGTTCCTGTCAGAAGGAGGGGGCACCGCGAGGGCGTCGAGGGGCGGAAGGCGGTGCCTTAGTGCCTCCCTCCTTCTGACATTGTAAAGGAACCCTAACTTTATTATTTTTTTAATAGTAAGATATATATATGTATGTATGTATATGTTTTTTGACCTCAGATGAGGTTTGAAGTGTCTGTGTGGTGCAGCTGGTCTGGTCTGTCTCTGTACAGTCGAGGCTGCACCCACCTGTAAAAGGTGGAGGCTCACCAGGACATGCACACCTCACAAGTTCCCGGCTCTCTCGACTCTGTTGAAGACGGGTTTCTTGGAGAAGGGGAGGGCAGTGAAGCACAGTCCCCCGTCCCCCGACGCCCCTCGCGATGCCCCTCCTTCTTCGACTAACCCTCTGCATAGGAGCCGTGAGAGCCAAGAACTTGTGAGTTTTGTATGTCCACTCAGGCATCATTCATACCTGGTCTGTAGGAAGTTCCTGTCAGAAGGAGGGGGCACCGCGAGGGCGTCGAGGGGCGGAAGGCGGTGCCTTAGTGCCTCCCTCCTTCTGACATTGTAATGCAACCCTAACTTTATTATTTTTATAATAGTAAGATATATATATGTATGTATGTATATGTTTTTTGTCCTCAGATGAGGTTTGAAGTGTCTGTGTGGTGCAGCTGGTCTGGTCTGTCCCTGTACAGTCGAGGCTGCACCCACCTATAAAAGGTGGAGGCTCACCAGGACATGCACACCTCACAAGTTCCCGGCTCTCTTGACTCTGTTAAAGACGGGTTTCTTGGAGAAGGGGAGGGCAGTGAGGCACAGTCCCCCATCCCCCGACGCCCCTCGCGATGCCCCTCCTTCTTCGACTAACCCTCTGCATAGGAGCCGTGAGAGCCAGGAACTTGTGAGTTTTGTATGTCCACTCAGGCATCATTCATACCTGGTCTGTAGGAAGTTCCTGTCAGAAGGAGGGGGCACCGCGAGGGCGTCGAGGGGCGGAAGGTCGTGCCTTAGTGCCTCCCTCCTTCTGACATTGTAAAGGAACCCTAACTTTATTATTTTTTTAATAGTAAGATATATATATATATATATGTATGTATATGTTTTTTGTCCTCAGATGAGGTTTGAAGTGTCTGTGTGGTGCAGCTGGTCTGGTCTGTCTCTGTACAGTCGAGGCTGCACCCACCTATAAAAGGTGGAGGCTCACCAGGACGTGCACACCTCACAAGTTCCCGGCTCTCTCGACTCGGTTGAAGACGGGTTTCTTGGAGAAGGGGAGGGCAGTGAGGCACAGTCCCCCGTCCCCCGACGACTCTCGTGATGCCCCTCCTTCTTCGACTAACCCTCTGCATAGGAGCCGTGAGAGCCAGGAACTTGTGAGTTTTGTATGTCCACTCAGGCATCATTCATACCTGGTCTGTAGGAAGTTCCTGTCAGAAGGAGGGGGCACCGCGAGGGCGTCGAGGGGCGGAAGGCGGTGCCTTAGTGCCTCCCTCCTTCTGACATTGTAAAGTAACCCTAACTTTATTATTTTTATAATAGTAAGATATATATATATATATGTATGTATGTATGTATATGTTTTTTGTCCTCAGATGAGGTTTGAAGTGTCTGTGTGGTGCAGCTGGTCTGGTCTGTCTCTGTACAGTCGAGGCTGCACCCACCTATAAAAGGTGGAGGCTCACCAGGACATGCACACCTCACAAGTTCCCGGCTCTCTCGACTCGGTTGAAGACGGGTTTCTTGGAGAAGGGGAGGGCAGTGAGGCACAGTCCCCCGTCCCCCGACGCCCCTCGCGATGCCCCTCCTTCTTCGACTAACCCTCTGCATAGGAGCCGTGAGAGCCAGGAACTCGTGAGTTTTGTATGTCCACTCAGGCATCATTCATACCTGGTCTGTAGGAAGTTCCTGTCAGAAGGAGGGGGCACCGCGAGGGCGTCGAGGGGCGGAAGGCGGTGCCTTAGTGCCTCCCTCCTTCTGACATTGTAAAGGAACCCTAACTTTATTATTTTTTTAATAGTAAGATATATATATGTATGTATGTATATGTTTTTTGACCTCAGATGAGGTTTGAAGTGTCTGTGTGGTGCAGCTGGTCTGGTCTGTCTCTGTACAGTCGAGGCTGCACCCACCTGTAAAAGGTGGAGGCTCACCAGGACATGCACACCTCACAAGTTCCCGGCTCTCTCGACTCTGTTGAAGACGGGTTTCTTGGAGAAGGGGAGGGCAGTGAAGCACAGTCCCCCGTCCCCCGACGCCCCTCGCGATGCCCCTCCTTCTTCGACTAACCCTCTGCATAGGAGCCGTGAGAGCCAAGAACTTGTGAGTTTTGTATGTCCACTCAGGCATCATTCATACCTGGTCTGTAGGAAGTTCCTGTCAGAAGGAGGGGGCACCGCGAGGGCGTCGAGGGGCGGAAGGCGGTGCCTTAGTGCCTCCCTCCTTCTGACATTGTAATGCAACCCTAACTTTATTATTTTTATAATAGTAAGATATATATATGTATGTATGTATATGTTTTTTGTCCTCAGATGAGGTTTGAAGTGTCTGTGTGGTGCAGCTGGTCTGGTCTGTCCCTGTACAGTCGAGGCTGCACCCACCTATAAAAGGTGGAGGCTCACCAGGACATGCACACCTCACAAGTTCCCGGCTCTCTTGACTCTGTTAAAGACGGGTTTCTTGGAGAAGGGGAGGGCAGTGAGGCACAGTCCCCCATCCCCCGACGCCCCTCGCGATGCCCCTCCTTCTTCGACTAACCCTCTGCATAGGAGCCGTGAGAGCCAGGAACTTGTGAGTTTTGTATGTCCACTCAGGCATCATTCATACCTGGTCTGTAGGAAGTTCCTGTCAGAAGGAGGGGGCACCGCGAGGGCGTCGAGGGGCGGAAGGTCGTGCCTTAGTGCCTCCCTCCTTCTGACATTGTAAAGGAACCCTAACTTTATTATTTTTTTAATAGTAAGATATATATATATATATATGTATGTATATGTTTTTTGTCCTCAGATGAGGTTTGAAGTGTCTGTGTGGTGCAGCTGGTCTGGTCTGTCTCTGTACAGTCGAGGCTGCACCCACCTATAAAAGGTGGAGGCTCACCAGGACGTGCACACCTCACAAGTTCCCGGCTCTCTCGACTCGGTTGAAGACGGGTTTCTTGGAGAAGGGGAGGGCAGTGAGGCACAGTCCCCCGTCCCCCGACGACTCTCGTGATGCCCCTCCTTCTTCGACTAACCCTCTGCATAGGAGCCGTGAGAGCCAGGAACTTGTGAGTTTTGTATGTCCACTCAGGCATCATTCATACCTGGTCTGTAGGAAGTTCCTGTCAGAAGGAGGATGGACAGTGAACATTTTAAGCCCACTCGGCAGCGACAGATGGCCACCCCTTCCTGAGCCTGGTTCTGTCGGAGGTTTCTCCCCGTTAAAAGGGAGTTTTTCCTCCCCACCGTCGCCAAGTGCTTGCTCATAGGGGATTTTTTGGGCTTTTTTTTAAAACCAACCGCTGATAAGTTCACTGGCATCAAGTTTAGGACTCTGCAAATATTTAAATGGATAATTCGTCATCAAGTGAGGAATGATCCATTTAAATCGTATTTGAGAGTCACATATATTTGTATATAAATATGATTTGTTGGACAATAAGGCCAATCACAGACTAATTTGGACAATTGGGAAAAATTTAATAAATAAAAAAAATTGGATAAAATGCATGTGTCATTGTTTCATATTGATTTCAAATAACATACCATTTGATTTCAACATATTTTTGTTACACTTGCAGTGGTGTTATTTTGTTATGATCCTGTTCATTTTAAATATAAATATAAATATAAATCATCTAAATAGAAATGGAAAACTAGAAAAATTAAAAATATAGCTTTACTAATCTGAAAGTTATTT
This sequence comes from Perissodus microlepis, assembly GCF_051167445.1. Classification (NCBI taxonomy): domain Eukaryota; kingdom Metazoa; phylum Chordata; class Actinopteri; order Cichliformes; family Cichlidae; genus Perissodus; species Perissodus microlepis. Next base: position 12,742,420 of record NC_140482.1, on the reverse strand, counting down.
GTCATTGGATCCATCATTCCCACAGTGGAAACACATTATTTCATATTATGTTCAATTCAGTAGTTAAAAGTATAAAATTTAATAATGTCTATTTTTAGTTTACTTTGTTAATAAACACATTTTTTAGTATTTTAGAAACACTAACATCATATCCAAATATGAAGCAATGTTTTAACTCCCATTTACATACAGACCTGTGGCCAACTTTATAAACCATTTTGAATTTTTTCCAGCTAAGGCGTTCAAAATAGATATACTTTTGATTGTCACAGTGTTATTTGGGCAGCTGCCTGCCTAATATAATATAACATAACATCACCACAATATTTTACATTAAATGAGGAAATGTATCTTTGTTTCCTCAGCTAAGACTGCTTGGCTGCTGTAGCTTGTGTTTATGTTGAGAGTGACATCTGATTTAAAAGCAAGAAGCAAAAGCCACTGAGCACCATAAGTCAGCACAGAGGCAATGCTACAAATTTAAGGAACGAAGGTCAATTCTTTGTGTGTGTACATGCACAGAGCACATGTGCACACGCTTGTGCAGATTAACTCACAGATGTATATGACAACTCACGTTTGTGGCATTGACATTGTTTTCCAATCTTAAATGTAATACATACATTTCCGTCATTGGCCATAATTCTTGCAAGGAAGGGACTCAAAGGTCACAAGTTATTAAATAAAATTAATTAAACACACCATTAAAAGAAGTTCACTATTCACTCCTTAAACATCATAGCTAGCAGCAGTTATTTATATCTATGAAAGAGAGAGCTTAATTGTTTGATTAAGCTTGATTGGAATGTCAGCTCCACACTGTGGCTGGTTGATTAAATAAGTTGGGGGAGCAAAAGTAAAATGAGCTACTTGTGGGATACTATTTAACTTGGGTTGGGTTGGGTAAGCTGCTCATTTTATGCTCATTTTACTTTTCAGATGGTGTCAAGCCTGGCAGTTTGGTGTAATTGTTAGCCTAGTAATTCATAGTAATATATTTCTCACACACAACCTCAACCTCTGCCTCTCCATGTGAGCAGAGATGCAGCAGCATCTTGTTTCTACAGGAAGCCTGATTAAAATGTGAGGCATTTATACGGTGTACAAGATTAAAGAATATAAAACTGATATTACTAAACCTGATTTCCTTCCATCTATTTTCTGCTGCTTATCTGAGTCCGGTCATGATGCCCAGACGTCCCCCTCCCCAGCCACCTACTCCTGCTCTTCCTGGAGAACAGTGAGCCGCCACTCTGGTGCCTTTCGGTGTAAAAGAGTAGCTTTCCAAATAACTCAGCTCTTCATCATGTTTCTAAGGCAGAGCTCAGACATCCTTCAGAAGATGCTCATTTGTGTCAGATTTTAGTCATAGGTAAAGGTATGACTGTAGACTGACGGGTAAATCAACAGGGATCAATACCCTGCTCCTCTTTTTTCCAATACAAGTTCCTCTATCAAATCATTTTTTGACACTTGAGTCAGCAGTCCAAGCAGAGATGTCCAGAAGTTCCTTTTCCCACTTAAGTGGTATTTATGGTCACACAAATGCGTCTGACAACAGACAGGCAGCGAATACTGGGATACCACGGCGAGCCGGCCGAGATACATAATGTGTCCCAATGTGTCCAGTGTGTGTTTGGTCTGCCCTTACCAGCTTGTCTAGGAGACATTCTGGAGGCCTCCTATTTCAGATGCCAGTCAAACCACCTACACTGGCTCCTTTCCTTTCTGTGAATGATCACAGTTGAGGAGGAGAAGCTATGCTGTCCCCTGGTATGGTCTCCCCAAGGCAACTGGTTCTTGATGAGGGGCCAAACTTAAGTACAATTCAAAAGACCAAAGTTACTAGCCTGGGACCAGTACTGGGGAGGTTTCTTTTTTTTCCAGAACAGCTGATAGCTGTGCCCCATGAGTTCAGCTTAAAATATCCACACAGGTACTTCGTCCTCCCTCGGGTGGGCAGAGAGCTTTGTGGTCCAGGTGGTGGTCCAGTCCCCGGCCTATTTTAGCTGGCTTTAGAAAAAACCTGAAATTAGAATTAAAACTGTTTGTACCTTCACCTGTGTTACTTACAGTGATATGTTATGTGATTTGTTAACTGTCTCTTTAAGCTTTCAGCAGCTGGAGGGTGAGCGTTTGTTAAAAATAGTCTGTGTGAAAATAGGCAGGCGGTGAACTCGAGCCTGTGATACGTTTTTAATGTCAGGCTGTGACCACAAACACCAGAGTGGTCATCAGCATTCAGATCAGCTGATAGTAACCAGAAACGGCTTTATGGTCATTCTCTTAATTGTTATTGGCGTTTTCTTTTATTTGACTTGTGTAAAATAATAAAAAGACGATTTGGGTTCATTTCATAAGCAAATCAAATAACTTAATACAACAGAAATAAACTGACAGAGTAATGGAAAATAAAAAATTATAAATGTGGCCCTAAGCTACACGGATCACTGGCCACAATTCATTCAGCTGGAGGTCTTTTTTTTAAAGTTAATTTTAAATAGAAATAAATGTGGGCAAGAAATTAAAACTAAATAGGGAGCAAGCCTGAACCCTAAAGGCTTTACTAAGTGTTAATTATGCAGGTTTAGACATGGGCTGATTTGTAAGCTTGTGATAAACCTTAAATAAGTATATATGTATATTTTTGTCTGTTCCCTTGAAACACATGCAGGTTCTGCAGGAGTTTCACCAGCAGCTGTTTGTGCAGAAGAACATGGCGTTCCAGCAAGCACCAGACTTCATGTTCCAGCCTGTCGACTCAGACACGGTAAATACTGATGTTTTTCTCTTTTTATTCATTATTAAATGCATAAAATATCACATGCGATTGCTTTTAGTGATTATTGGGGAAAATAAACTCGTATTTATTATGCATGGAATGAAATCCCCAACCTTAAAAATTTAGAACTTAACATGATTTCTCTAAAATGTTCAAGTAAAACTTGAAGAATAATTTTTGAAACTATTAAAATCCAAATCTCAAAGTGTTTGGGTTGCTTTTAATACAAATTTTGTAGCATAAAATAAGGTACGTGTTTGACTAATTTAGTTGGCAGGAGGTGTTGATCAGTTTACCGGAAAATCAATTTCTACAGAAAGGTGAAGTGAAAATGTGTATCCTTCAGGTTTGAACTGCACAGGTTGGAAACCACAGATAAAATGCTGTAATGAAAACAGATCAGAGGAGATTGTTGAGAAGTGGAACAAAGCTCAACAGATGACAGATTAATTTGTTTAGACAACAATCAATACAAAATCAGACGAGTGGAACAAGCAGCTCACGGGCATCCTGAAAGCTGAGCTGGCCGGGCCACGTGGCCACAAAAGCCCGGACTGGACTCGGCTCAGGACCTTGATGCTCAAAGCGGCTTTAGGCAGAGCAGATCCACCATTTTGGTCCAGAGTTAAACATCTCAACAATACCAGATGCAGAAAAGATTTTTTGTTTTTAGACATTCATGATCACTGGATTATGAAGCTTGAGAAGCTGGGGGATGACTTTTCCTCTAAATTGATACACAAGCAGGAAAAAATGTTCGAATTTTTCTAATTTTCTAAAAATTTGTAAGTAACAGACAAAGTAGCTCCATTGTTTGAGTGTCAATAATCTGTCTGCACTGAAATAAACGACTAATTTAAATAGATTTTAATCACAAAAGTGCTGCACACACATTATGGAACAGTCTGGGTAAGAAGTCAAAGCAGGAAACATAATAAGTCCTGCGTGATTGGTCTTTATCTTTGTTAGTCTGAACTATGAGCCTGAAGGCAGAACAGTGAACTCTTGACTTTGTACTGTACTCCTCGCCCTGCACAGGAACTTAGATTATTTCCCATTTTTAGTTTTTATTTACAGATGTGTCGTCTCATTTCCTCACCGTGGCACTATTTCCAGCTCGTGTTTGTTCCGACTTTATCAGACTGTTTATCTTCCTAAATAAATGCACAACCTCTACTTTTAATTTGCACTTCAGTACACACACACACACACACACACACACATACATATATATATATATGTATACATATATATATATATACACACCTTTTAAAAAGCATATCTTAACTAGTCGCTGTCCTAAACACAGAGGAATATCTGCACAATATTGACATTTTCCATTTTTATTGTTAATGCACACCACGCACTTATTCCTCTGAACTTCACACTTCCAGGAAGTGTAAACAGATAAACGCGTGCTTTAAAGATTGTCTCAGCTCATTGTCCTCACTGCTAAATGACCTGTGATTATAAGACAAGATACAGACACAGTAATCTGGAAAAGACTGTCACTGTTTTCCATTTACTTTTGCTTCCAAGCTCTCGTTTTGTCTTGTGCTTTAAATCAAAGAGTTTTGCCTCGTTTTAGAAGTCCAAACACGTGTTGTTTATTCATCTTGAGCCATAAGGTTATGAAAAGAGACATAGTATCTGCAGTCTTCTTTATCTGTGATTACCTGGTCTATTTCAGTCATTTTAGAGGCCATCAAAATCCATCCGGCAGCATCAGGCAAAATCTACCTAACTGATATCTGACAGATGCCAGCTAGAAGATGATCCTGGTATAAATATGGAGAAGTTTCATTTGCACTCACTTGGTAGCACACATGTTAAGAGCTTTGAGAGTTTTACTCAAAATGCTGCATTCGCCGGTGAATTAATAGAAAACACACAAAACATCCGGCAGCACCGATGTTTGCTTCTGTTTCTCCACATCATAGAGATTAAATTGGTGCAGGATTGCTGTTTGAAACTACTTGAAATAACTCAAAGTTGATTAAAGGAAACAAGATTTTTGGCTTTAGATTGTGGCATGTGGGTTAAAGTTGATTATTTGCAGTTTTTTTGTTTGTTTGTTTTTTACCAGAGCTTTAATGTGTTTTTCCAGCCCTGTTAATTTCACATAGATATCTCCTGTACTTATAAAATTATGAATCTTCAAAAGCGCAGTTGAAAAAGTTTTACATTTCAACCCACCACTATGCACTTTCTGCACCTATAATTCATAAAAATGTACTAAAGTTATTACACATATATATTCAGCTGATTGTAACGGGGTCATGTGGGGTCATGTGTGTGTGGAATGACCCAGGATTTTTATTTTATAAAACACCCGCAGGTCTGAACCTCCCTTTCTACATGATAGCCCTGTGCAACAGGTCATGTAACATGTAACAGACCTTTAAAGTTAGGTAAGAAGTTTACAGAAAATCAAATGCTGCTGTTCACCTCATGATTGCCACAATATGGCTGGTGAAATGATGCTGCTGAGATAACTTTCCAGAGTTGCTAAATTCTTCCTTCCTTCCTTCTTTGCTTCCCTCCGACTGTTTTGCATCTGTTACGCTCTCAGCTTTATGGATTTCTCAGTTCAACTTGACTGCCTGGATTGTTTTTCAGTGCCAGTTCAGGTCTGAAACCTCTGCTGTGGTCAAAATCTGCCCTGGGAGCTGTACTTTAGGTGACTAAACTCCTAAACTCCTTTACGAGTCCCATTGCTGACATGGGTGCAATTCAGGTGCAATATTTTATGTATATTTACTTAGGTGATTATCTTTTCATATACAGATATAGTGTTTTAATGGGGTATTTATTTTAATGAATATAATCATACATAAAAATGTGAGCAATATCATTTATATAGATCTGTTTTAGTGCTGTGATGTCTGTGTGCATTGTCTGTGTTTCCAGGCCAGAAACCGTAGCGGACAGGTGGGCTACGTCCCAGAGAAATACCTGCAGCTGCCCTCCTCCAACAGCCTGCTGAGCATGCTGCAGTCGCTGGCCGCGCTGGACGCCCGATCCCATTCCTCCAGCAACTCCACTGAACCTGAAACCGAACTCCCAACCGGCTCCGTCAACGGAGACTCCAGTGGTGAGATCCGCCTCCACCAGATAATATCGGAGTTTTGATTTCCTGCTTTGTTTAATACCCTCGTTGCCACTGTCTGTGTTGCAGTTTCATTCGCAAAGGCTTTGTACGACTACGCGGGACAAACGGAAGATGAGCTGTCGTTCCCAGAAGGCCCCATCATCCGCATCCTGAGCAGAGAGACCCACGAGGACGATGGCTTCTGGGAGGGCGAGTTTAACGGCGTTGTTGGTGTGTTCCCCGCAGTTCTTGTGGAGGATCTCACCGTGACCAGCGAGAATGGAGATGGGCAAAGAGACGGCAGCACACAGGTAGGCTCACGCTGACTTAAATTTCATGTTCTACACAATTAAAGTTCTTCTGGTTGAACGCACACACACTGTGTCCCCCCCTGGATCAGCTGCCTCTACATCAGCGCAGTACAAATCTACTGTAGCAACTTATTTGTGACACTAAGTCCTGTGTTGTTAAATAATTTATTTCTTTTTATTTTATATAAAATATTAAAGTTTGCACACCTGTCCACTGTTTGTGTTGAAGGCTTCCCCGTCCACACTCTCTCAGTGCGACCGCTCCCCTCGTGGTCCCTTCCAGCCGGGACCTCTCCACAGCAGCCCCCTTCAGACCCCCACCGTGTCCTCTCCAGTGTCGAGTCCCTGCAGCGCCACAGCCTCTCCCATTGGCCGACCACCCTCCTATCACAACGGACACCACAGACCGCCGCCGGCTCCACACAAAAGCCCCTTTCACAGTAAGAATCTCTGGTTTGTCTGTGAGTGGTTATCTGTAAGAAAAAAGGCCGGTGTGAATAATAATCTGCCTCCTCTGCCCTCTTCAGGTCCAGCACAAAGCTCCCCCCAACCCCCCAAATACCCGGAGAGCGGCGGTGGCACCATCCGACCCGTGAGTAAAACCTTCTGTGGTGACGTAAATGACAGCAGACTTTTTTATCTTCATTTTAACTGAGCCGGTGGATTTTTACAGGTACGTGCCGCACCTCCGCCCCCGAAGCAGCATCCTCGTGGGCAGGTGAAGCGGCGAGAGGAGGTTGAGATCACACTGGTGTGAAGGCGGCACCCCCTCGAGCAGGGACTCGTAAAAACACTCCCAAAGGAAACCCAAGGAAACTTAAAAACTCCTGAAGACGCCTGGAGACGGAAGAAGCCCCCCCACTCGGAGAAGGAACACCGCTGCGCCTTTTTCTTTTAACTTCCCGTTCAGTGTTCTCGTTTCTCAACACTACTTTACCCAGAGTTTTTACAAGGCTTCATTCTCACCCCCGAACAGTTAATAAGGTGATAACGAGCAAAAGAAGTTGATAGAAAAGTTAGCATCATTTTATCCGTTAGTAAAAATCAGTGTGTTTGGACTCGCTGGCTGATATTTTAGGGAGTCGAGCTCATTTGTTCCCTTGCAGAGAGCTCAGTGTGGTATCATTCATCAGTTCGAGCAGCCAGTTTGGTTCTAAAGAACATGCAGCTGACTGAATGAGGCGTTTCATGATATTTAACGCACCGACAGCATAAAACAGAGTCGTTAGCTGATGAGCAGACCCTGGATTTTCTGTTGTTTGAGACTTGGTCATAGCAGCGTTTCATGTTAAAGTAAAACATGTTAGACTGGACTGACCTTGACCTTTGAGAGGTCAAACTGAAGGAAGCGTTTGTGTTTTACCTTCATTTTTCTGTTTATGAACAAAGACACGAGTCTGCAGAACATATCGTCGATCAGGCCTCTGTTCCCTAGATTTAGACACATTTCACACCCCTTCAGTGAGTCTTGATAATTTCAGCTGTGTTCTGAAATGAGAAATTGAACCCTTGAACACATCAGGGAACTGTTCACAGAGGTCCCAGAGACCTCTATAGGACCAGAAGTCTTTTACAGACGCAGGGGTCGCCCCCTGGTGGCCTGTAAATAGAGTACAGTTTTTTTTTTTGTTGCTTCACTTTTCCAACCTGGCAGCTGTGTCAATGTTCTGATGTCTGTGGTCCTTTTTGGCAGTGACGTCATTCCCGAGTTTGTGCACTCCAGCAGGAAAGTCAGAAAAGCAAAGTAAGATGGGATTTATTTTAGCTGCAGCACGTTCATTGATAGAATGTGGTAAGTGCTTAGCGTGTGGCTTATATCATGAGTCACAAATACAGGTGAGTGACAGAGCAGATTATGTTTATGTTCTCTGTCACCATCTTTTTTTTTTCCCCACTCGGTGACACACCCGCCGGGGGTCAAACTCTGGTAATTGGTGATTCTGTTCTCAGACATGTGAAGCTAGAGACACCGGCAACCATAGTCAATTGTCTTCCAGGGGCCAGAGCAGGCGACATTGAAGGAAATTTAAAACTGCTGGCTAAGGGTAAACGTAAATTCAGTAAAATCATAATTCACGTCGGCAGTAATGACACCCGGTTACGCCAATCGGAGGTCACTAAAATCAATATTGAATCGATGTGCAACTTTGCTAAAACAATGTCGGACTCTGTAGTTTTCTCTGGTCCCCTCCCCAATCAGACCAGGAGTGACATGTTTAGCCGCATGTTCTCCTTAAATTGCTGGCTGTCTGAGTGGTGTCCCAGAAATGATGTGGGCTTCATAGATAATTGGCAAACCTTCTGGAGGAAACCTGGTCTTGTTAGGAGAGACGGCATCCATCCCACTTTGGATGGAGCAGCTCTCATTTCTAGAAATATGGACAAATTTATTAAACCCCCCAAAATATGACTATCCAGAGTTGGGACCAGGAAGCAGAGTTGCAGTCTTACACGCCTCTCTGCAGCTTCTCTCCTCCTGCTACCCCCCCCAAAAACCCATCTCCATAGAGACTGTGTCAGCTTCCAAAAAGACAAAAAACAAACTAAAAACCAGCAACAAACAACTTAAACATAAACAATCAAAAAGAAAGAACAATACAGTATCCACATCTGAACCAAAGAGTAAAACAGTGAAATGTGGATTATTAAATATTAGGTCTCTCTCCTCCAAGTCTCTGTTAGTACATGACTTAATAATTGATCAACAAATTGATTTACTCTGCCTTACAGAAACCTGGTTGCAGCAGGATGATTATGTTAGTTTAAATGAATCAACACCCCCGAGTCATTCTAACTACCAGAAACCTCGAAGCACAGGCCGAGGGGGCGGTGTGGCAGCAATTTTTCACACCAGCCTATTAATTAATGAAAGACCAAGACAGACTTTTAATTCATTTGAAAGCCTGATGCTTAACATTGTCCACCCCAGCTGTGAAACTCAGAAACCAGTCTTACTTGTTATCATCTATCGTCCACCTGGGCCTTACACAGAGTTTCTGTCTGATTTCTCAGACTTTATATCTAATTTAGTTCTGAGCTCAAATAAAATAATTATTGTGGGTGATTTTAACATCCATGTAGATGCTAAAAATGACAGCCTCAACATGGCATTTAGTCTGTTATTAGACTCAATTGGCTTCTCTCAAAATGTAAAAGAACCCACCCACCACTTTAATCACACTCTAGATCTTGTTTTAACATATGGCATAGAAACTGAACATTTAACAGTGTTTCCTGAAAACCCTCTCCTGTCTGATCATTTCCTGATAACATTTACATTTACAATAATTGATTACACAGCGGTGGAGAGTAGATTTTATCAAAGTAGATGTCTTTCTGAAAGCGCTGTAACTAAGTTTAAGAATATAATCCACCCACTGTTATCATCTTCAATGCCCTGTACCAACACAGAGCAGAGCAGCTATCTGAACGCTACCCCAACAGAGGTTGATTATCTTGTTAATAATTTCACCTCCTCACTACGTACGACTCTGGATACTGTAGCTCCAGTGAAAACTAAGGTCTCTAATCAGAAGTACCTGACTCCGTGGTATAATTCTCAAACACGTACCCTAAAGCAGATGACTCGTAATCTGGAGAGGAAATGGCGTGTCACAAATTTAGAGGATCATCATTTAGCCTGGAGAAATAGTTTGCTGCTTTATAAGAAAGCCCTCCGCAAAGCCAGAACATCTTACTATTCATCACTGATTGAAGAAAATAAGAACAACCCCAGGTTTCTCTTCAGCACTGTAGCCAGGCTGACAAAGAGTCAGAGCTCTGTTGAGCCAACCATCCCTTTAACGTTAACTAGTAATGACTTCATGAACTTCTTCACAAATAAAATTTTTATCATTAGAGAAAAAATTACCAGTAATCATCCCACAGATGTAATATTATCTACAGCTACTCTTAGTACCATTGATGTTAAGTCAGACTCTTTTTCTCCAATTGATCTTTCTGAGTTAACTTCAATAATTACTTCCTCCAAACCATCAACGTGTCTTTTAGACCCCATTCCTACAAAACTGCTCAAAGAAGTCCTGCCAATGATTAATTCTTCGATCTTAAATATGATCAACCTATCTCTAATGGTCGGCTATGTACCACAGGCCTTCAAGCTGGCTGTGGTTAAACCTTTACTCAAAAAGCCATCTCTAGACCCAGCAGTCTTAGCTAATTATAGGCCAATCTCCAACCTTCCTTTCATATCAAAAATCCTTGAAAGAGTAGTTGTCAAACAGCTAACAGATCATCTGCAGAGGAATGGTTTATTTGAAGAGTTTCAGTCAGGTTTCAGAGCTCATCACAGCACAGAAACAGCTTTAGTGAAGGTTACAAATGATCTTCTTATGGCCTCTGACAGTGGACTCATCTCTGTGCTTGTCCTGCTAGACCTCAGTGCAGCGTTCGATACTGTCGACCATAATATCCTATTAGAGCGATTAGAACATGCTGTAGGTATTACAGGTACTGCACTGCAGTGGTTTGTATCATATCTATCTAATAGACTCCAATTTGTGCATGTAAATGGAGAGTCCTCTTCACACACTGAGGTTAATTATGGAGTTCCACAGGGTTCAGTGCTAGGACCAATTCTGTTTACATTATACATGCTTCCCTTAGGCAGCATCATTAGAAGACATAGCATACATTTTCACTGCTATGCAGATGACACCCAGCTCTATCTGTCCATGAAGCCAGATAACACACACCAATTAGTTAAACTGCAGGAATGTCTTAAAGACATAAAGACCTGGATGGCCGCTAACTTTCTGCTTCTTAATTCAGATAAAACTGAGGTTATTGTACTCGGCCCTGAAAATCTTAGAAATATGGTATCTAACCAGATTCATACTCTGGATGGCATTACCTTGGCCTCCAGTAACGCTGTGAGGAACCTTGGAGTCATTTTTGACCAGGACATGTCCTTCAACGCACATATTAAACAAATATGTAAGACTGCTTTCTTCCATTTGCGCAACATCTCTAAAATTAGAAATATCCTGTCTCAGAGTGACGCTGAAAAACTAGTTCATGCATTTATTACTTCCAGGCTGGACTACTGTAATTCATTATTATTAGGATGTCCAAAAAACTCACTGAAAAGCCTTCAGCTAATCCAAAATGCTGCAGCAAGAGTACTGACAGGGACTAGAAGGAGAGAGCATATTTCTCCTGTTTTGGCTTCCCTTCATTGGCTTCCTGTTAAATCCAGAATTGAATTCAAAATCCTGCTCCTCACATACAAGGTCTTAAATAATCAGGCCCCATCTTATCTTAATGACCTTGTAGTACCATATCACCCTATTAGAGCACTTCGCTCTCGCTCTGCAGGCCTACTTGTTGTTCCTAGAGTATTTAAAAGTAGAATGGGAGGCAGAGCCTTCAGTTTTCAGGCCCCTCTTCTGTGGAACCAGCTTCCAGTTTGGATTCGGGAGACAGAAACTATCTCTACTTTTAAGATTAGGCTTAAAACTTTCCTTTTTGCTAAAGCATATAGTTAGGGCTGGACCAGGTGACCCTGAATCCTCCCTTAGTTATGCTGCAATAGACGTAGGCTGCCGGGGGATTCCCAAGATGCATTGAGTTTTTCCTTTCCAGTCACCTTTCTCACTCACTATGTATTAATAGACCTCTCTGCATTGAATCATATCTGTTATTAACCTCTGTCTCTCTTCCACAGCATGTCTTTTATCCTGTCTTCCTTCTCTCACCCCAACCGGTCGCAGCAGATGGCCGCCCCTCCCTGAGCCTGGTTCTGCCGGAGGTTTCTTCCTGTTAAAAGGGAGTTTTTCCTTCCCACTGTCGCCAAAGTGCTTGCTCATAGGGGGTCATATGATTGTTGGGTTTTTCTCTGTATCTATGAAGCGCCTTGAGGCGACTTTTGTTGTGATTTGGCGCTATATAAATAAAATTGAATTGAATTGAATTGAATTGAATCTTGGATTGTTGAGGCTGCTCTGACTTTCCAAGAAGGAAATACTAGTTGAGGGGGAGTTCCAGATGAAAATTACTACTGGGAGCTCAGGAATTCCGACTTCCGACTCAATCTGGAATGCACCGTAAGCCAAGGGCCAACAAGACAACAGCAGATATTTTGACGTCGCCCCCTGGTGACAGGACAAGGTTACAGCACCATTGTACAACCACACCGCTGCCTTCAGTGACCTTGCTTTTTAGGTGTAACCACTTTTCTGTATCTCTGTTGACACTTAATCGCAAAAAAAAATGTTGTTTGAAGTCAAAATACAAAGAAATTGTGAGCAGTAATGGGCAAAAATAGTCTGATAATCGCTAATTACATCATCAGCAAACCATAAATCAATTTTCTGTTTTCACCTGAGCGATCTTTAGGCTGCCCGTGCTCCACACGGGTATTGCACATGTTTTCACTTCTTTTTTGGCTTCATTAGTCGATTATGTTTAAGATAAACTGCCTCCTGGCTCCGGTTTCACATTAACCCTTGTGCTCCCCTTCGGGGCAGCCCCAGAACCCGGGGGTCCCAAAGTACCCCACCCTCAGTAGAGACAGGTGAATGAAAATGAAAAAAACAGAACGGTCATTTGGGGTCGAAGAGTGCCCCAGAGCGATTCTAATGGGTTCGTCAGGGGATCGGGAAAGAAAAACGTAGCACTTGGGGGCCACGCACAGAAGCTGCTGCGGCAGCGTGGGGGTCATTGATACCCCAGTACATAAAAATGAAGCATAATCACAATAATAATAATGATAATGATAATAAGAAGAAGAAGAAAAAGAAGAAGAATACAGAACACAGACGCTTCTGAGTTTTATTTTATTTTATTTGAAATTACACTCACGATACAACTGAGGCAATCTGGAAGGCCATACCTTTTAGGGACATGCGCAATAGGGAGGGTGCGTTTTTAAAATGCCCCCCCTCACCCCCGGGGCTGTATTTTTGATTACAATATCAACAAACTGTCCGTGTTTCAGGTGCTCAGTGCTGTACAGCGCCTTCGGTGGCTGTGAATACATGATCAGGAGACGCTGAATGGAAGGAATGAAACGCGGCGTGAGGAGTCTTTTCCTGATGCTGTAATAATGTTCAGCGTAAAAGTCATCCTCCAAGTGTCACAGCAGGATGGAACGGACACATGCGCAGGCTCTGAGTTGGGAAACACAAGAATCTTTATTACAGCACACCAGGTGATCTATTTACAGAGGTGAGGGGGAAGCCGGGCTCCGGGGGTCCACACACAAAGGGAAAAGACGCTGAAAGTCCACGCGCACTCCGTCCACTCCTCACGCTCCTCTCCACACTCCACAGAAAACACGATGACGTACTCCACTCCTCGCACACTCAATCACTCAGGAAACACAGGGGTTGGTCCAGGGAATGCGGGTCGGCAACGGTCCAGCGACGAGAAACACAGAGCTGCCGTCTTATAAAGGAGCTGGAACACTCTCGTAACGAGCCACAGGTGCGTGATGGCGACCAGGTGCGTGGACCAAGGGCAGAAGCCCACAGGTGAGCTCCGCCCTGGCAGAGGGAGGAGGGAAAGAGAGGAAGGGAGAGAGCAGGAACAAAATGAAAAACATATGTACCCATACTGAGCCGACCGGGTAGGCACAGGGACCCTGACACCAAGACTCGCAGACACTCGTGTTGTCTCTGGCTGGGGTGATTGGTCTTGCACCCGTTGCATGCTTCGGTGCGGTACTCGTTGATCACTAGGTCGAGTAGGTGATACACCTACGCAGTTTTCACGGTATCGACGAGTAAAGAAGACGCCCAACCGTCAAGCTCGGCGTCTTTAACTGAGAATATCCAAGGGCTCTACCGAGCCCCATGAGAATATAGGATGTAAAGTACGCTCCTGTGCCAAATAATCCCAGGGAAGCGAGGCGGAAGAATTTACACCGCTCCTTCAATTCGATCCTCTCCTCTTCTTCCCTTTTTCTTTGTTCTTCCTCCTTTCTCCTCTTCAGCCTTTCTCCTTCGAGTTTCTTCTGGGCCGCCTTATACATCTCGTTGGTGTAGTGGTTTCCTCCATTGAAATCCACCATTTCATCTATTTCATCCAAAAGACAGCCCCAGAGTGTTGATCACAGCGATATTTCTTCCGTCTTCGCCCTCTGCCTCTTTTCTGAGACAGCCGTCGGTGACAGACTCAGGCGAAACGTCTTCTTTGAAAGCGTTCGCATCCCCCAGGATGGTGTTTCCGGATGCACTCTTTCCCGATCCTGTTTTACCGACCAGAAGGAGTCTCAGTTCTTCACAGGTCGCAGAGCCTGCGGGGTTGGGGAAATGATAGTAACATTTGAATCATTCTAGAAAAAAAAAAACATAAAACACTACGTTACACTAGGCTATTCTTTTGTTATCTTTGTATTGATGTTGACAGCAAGCAGTTTGTCCACATAAAGCGAGTACCACAAGCAGCACACAACCCTGGGATTGCACTTTACCTTTGTATCGATGTTGACAGCGAGCAGTTTGCCCACATAACGCCAGTAGCACAAGCAGCACACATCCCTGGATCCGGCCTTTGGTCGCCAACATTTTCAGTAAGCTAAGAAAAGAAGAAATAAAAAAGAGGTGAAATTAAGGGACATTCAAGGAAAGTATTTCAGATCAGATTAGCAAGTTAAACCACACTGAAAATACACGTTGAATAAACCATGGCCCCAAACTGGTCGGTTGTCCCATGTGTTTCCCCCGTAGCTTCTCCGGGCGCACACACAATGAGCCCTGGTTTCGCGACGCAGGTGTAGCAACAACCTCCTTCTACTCCTCACTGCCTCCTGTATGTGTGTGTGTGTGTGTGTGTGTGTGTGTGGGAGGTACTGGGTTCCTCACAGACGGTGGTGTTCGCAAAACCCACCCTCCCCAAAGCTAAGGGCTCGCCAGCGAGGCGCGTGAGAGCGAGGAAAATGTTTTAAAAAAGGGAAAGGAGGATGAGGAGACACTGAGGGTCCGAGGTCTAAACGGAGGGCCGTGTTCACATAATGGGCAGGCCAAACGGCTGCTCTTTCACTAGCAAGGCACTTGAGAATGACAAGAGGGAGCAAGGAGGATGAGGAGCAACGCAGACCCCGAGGTCCAACTGGAGGGTGGTGTTCGTGTAATAGGTAGGCCAAACAGCTTCTCTTTCACTAGCGAGGAGCATGAGAGCGATGAAGAGGGAGCAAGGAGGATGAGGAGCAACGGAGAGCCCGAGGTCCAACTGGAGGGTGGTGTTTGCGTAATAGGTAGGCCAAACAGCTTCTCTTTCACTAGCGAGGAGCATGAGAGTGATGAAGAGGGAGCAAGGAGGACGAGGAGGCATGGAGAGCCCGAGGTCCAACTGGAGGGCGGTGTTCGCGTAATAGGCAGGCCACACAGCTGCTTTTTCACTAGCGAGGCGCATGAAAACGAAGGAGAAGGAGCAAGGAGGACGAGGAGCAACAGAGATCCCGAGGTCCTCACCGAAGGGGGTGTTCACGAAACCGGCCCTCTGCAGACCTAAGCGTACGCTAGCGAGGAGCATAAACGGAGGGCGGTGTTCGCGTAATGGGCAGGGAAAATGGCTGCTCTTTCACTAGCGAGGCACTTGAGAATGATGGAGAGGGAGCAAGGAGTACGAGAAGCAACGCAGAGCCCGAGGTCCAACTGGAGGGCGGTGTTCGCGTAATAGGAAGGCCAAACAGCTTCTCTTTCACTAGCGAGGCGCATGACAACGGTGGAGAAGGAGCAAGGAGGACGAGGAGCAATGGAGAGCCCGAGGTCCTCACCGAAGTGGGTGTTCGCGAAACCGGCCCTCCGCAGACCTAAGCGTACGCTAGCGAGGAGCATAAACGGAGGGCGGTGTTCGCCTAATGGGCAGGCCAAACAGCTTCTCTTTCACTAGCGAGGCCATTGAGAACGATGTAGAGGGAGCAAGGAGTACGAGGAGCAACGCAGAGCCCGAGGTCCAACTGGAGGGCGGTGTTCGCGTAATAGGAAGGTCAAACAGCTTCTCTTTCACTAGCGAGGCACATGACAACGGTGGAGAAGGAGCAAGGAGGACGAGGAGCAATGGAGAGCCTGAGGTCCTCACCGAAGGGGGTGTTCGCGAAACCGGCCCTCCACAGACCTAAGCATACACTAGCGAGGAGCATAAATGGAGGACGGTGTTCGCGTAATAGGCAGGCCAAACAGCTGCGCTTTCACTAGCGAGGCCCTTGAGAACGATGTAGAGGGAGCAAGGAGTACGAGGAGCAACGCAGAGCCCGAAGTCAAACTGGAGGGCGGTGTTCGCGTAATAGGAAGGCCAAACAGCTTCTCTTTCACTAGCGAGGCGCATGACAATGGTAGAGAAGGAGCAAGGAGGACAAGGAGCAATGGAGAGCCCGAGGTCCTCACCGAAGGGGATGTTCGCGAAACCGGCCCTCCACAGACCTAAGCATACACTAGCGAGGAGCATAAACGGAGGGCGGTGTTCGCGTAATAGGCAGGCCAAACAGCTGCGCTTTCACTAGCGAGGCACTTGAGAATGATGGAGAGAGAGCAAGGAGAACACGGAGGCACGGAAAGCCCGAGGTCCTCACCGACGGGGGTGTTCGCGAAACCGGCCCTCCGGAGACCTATGTGTACGCTAGCGAGGAGCATCAGAACGATGTAAAGGGAGCATAGATGAGGAGGAGGCAAGGAGTGTCTGAAGTCCAAACAGAGAGTGGTGTTCGCGTAATAGGCAGGCCAAGCAGCTGCTCTTTCACTAGCGAGGCGCAGGAGAACGATGGAGCAAGGAGGACGAGGAGCAACGGAGAGCTCGATGTCCTCACCGACGGCGGTTTTCGCAAAACCCACCCTCTGCAAACCTAAGCGTACTCTAGCGAGGAGCGTGACAAGGATGTAGAGGGAGCAAGGAGGACGAGGAGGCTCGGAGAGCCTGAGGTCCAACTGGAGGGCGGTGTTCGCGTAATAGGCAGGCTAAGCAGCTGCTCTTTCACTAGCAAGGCGCAGGAGAACGATGGAGAAGGAGCAAGGAAGACGAGGAGCAACGGAGAGCCCATGGTCCTCACTTAGGCCCATTTATGCGTAACCCAAGGCCCATCCGGCAAAGCGCTCACCTGCGAGGAGCAGGAGAACGGAGCAGAAGGAGGTCGCAGGACGGGGAGGTAGGGAGACTCCGAAGTCCTCACTTAGGCCGGTTTACGCGAACACTGCCAAGAAGGAGACATTGATGATGATGATGATGAGGTGAAGTTGAGAGTTGTTTGCTCCGGCGGTTCGGGGTCCCTCCAGACCCCAGTGTTTGCCATCGTAACTTACGCGATCGATGGAGGGTTACAACCAATTAGGTGCCTTTGTCCGACGCTGTGACGAGACCCGCTATAGCCGGGGGTCCGCCTGACCCCCATCTGCCCCCACCACGAACCGGCGCCCTGTTTCGCGACGAGACCTGGGTCCGCGCTGCCGGGGTCTGTGTGATCCCCCCCCCCCTTCTTTTTTTTTTTTTGGTCCAGGGCGCACAAGGGTTAAAACTCTCATACATGTCCCTCCTGATTAAATATGAAAGAGGCAGAGGATTTTTTTTTAAATGTTCTAAAACTAACATTATCCAGGCATGTGTGTGTCTGTTGTTTCTTTCTTTCTTTGTTTCTTCAGCATGCGGCCTCTATATATTCACAAAGTATGAATCTTAAGTATGAGCGCACAACTAATGATTTGGAAGAACTAAAAGGGGGAAAAAAAGGGAGGAGATCTAGTAGATCTAGTAGGTCGACGTTTTTCACTGTGAGATGTTGTTTTGTTTTTATTTTAAAAGTATTTCTCTTTGGTCGTTTTCCAAGAAATCATAATCTTGAATGATTAACAGTTCATTTATTTTTTTAATGTTCTTAGAAAAGAACAGGCACCTTTAGATAAAATGACCTGCTGATGCTTTAAATACAACATCAGCATGGGGAAGAAAAGTGATTTAGGTGATTTAAGTGATTTAAGTGAACATGGCATAGTTGTTGGTGTCACATGGGCTGCTCTCGGTATTTCAGAAATGACAGATCTCCTGGGATTTTCCTGCAAAAACATCTCAAGGTTTTACAGGGAATTGTCCAAAAAAGAGAAAATATCTGGTGAGCCGTTTAAACACCACAGCCTAGCTAAATATTGTTGCTAACCATGTCCATCCCTTTATCACCGCAGTGTACACATATTCTGATGGCTGCCTCCAGCAGGTTAATGTGCTCAAATGACCTCCACAATCACCAGATCATAATCAAATAAAGCATCTTTGGGATGTGATGGAACAAGAAATTTGCATCATAGATGTGTAGCCAACAAATCATTAACTACGTGATGCTTTCGTGTCAGTATGGACCAAAATCTGATGTTGAATCTGTTGAATCAATGCCATGAAGAATTAAGGCAATGCTGAAGGCCAAAGAAGGTCAAATCTAAATAACTTTTTTCTCTCACTGATTGATCTTTAATTTCTTTTTTGTACTTGTTGAATGGGCGGCTGTAGCTCAGGAGGTAGAGTAGGTCATCTACTGAGCCGAAGGTTAGTAGATGCCTGGCTCCCCCAGTCTGCATCCCAAGTATCCTTAGCATAGCTGTCTTACTAACTCAGTAACCTTCCCAAAGGAGTGTGAATGTTAGCTAGGAAGCACCGCGCATAGAAAAAAGTGCTTGTGTCAATGGGTGAATGTGGCATGTTGTACAAAGCACTTTGAGTGCTCCAGGAGAGTAGAAAAGTGCTATATAAGAATCAGTCTGATGTCTTTCTAGTACATTTGTGAACTGTGAAACTGAAGGCTGAATAAAATAACAACAAATCCAAATTGTACTGATTTTAAGTATCTTGGCCAATACTAATATTGTCTTTTCAACTAACAATTCGGCTGTGTTCATTTGTTTATCATGCCAAAGTTGAACAAGCACACGATCACTCATACAAATATGTGGAACTGGATCCATATGCAAGGATGGAAAAAAAAAAACTCAAAGGAAAGGAAAGAATTAACTCACTTTTGAACAACAAGCATTTTCCTGGATTACATTCAGCGACAATAGCAAAAGCATAGAAAAAAATCTAAAACCACAGAACACTGGAAACTGTCACAAATTTGTTTTCTCTATCATTTGCACGATATGCATTGCATATTTGTACTGTCACGTTTCTGTTTAAATACTCTCCAAATTCTGTACAGTAAAAAGGAAACAAAGAGATATAAAACAAAGCGCCTCATCAGTCCCGTCAGCAGCTTTTAACACTAGCAGGGATTTTTCTGATGGTGCAATTCTCCTTGAATTATATATGACACATTTCGGTCCAGGTCACTCTCTCACCATCATAAATAACACGTAAGCAAGTGTTAATGTTTCCGTTTAACTCGAGTCAGAGGGGAGAATGTGTCATTGATCAGACTTTTGATCCCAATTTCCATGGAAGCATTTCCACAGCAGGAATCAGACCCTTAACCCATCTTATCATACATCATCTTTTCCCTCACAGTACCACTAAAAAAGACAGGCGCCCACATTTCAACATTCCACAAACACTCAAAGGGAGAGTCGCACTTGAGCTATGGAGCAACATGTGAAGCCCATTACCAGAGACATACTATAAACACGCTATATTGGCTTTTATAAACATCCAATAATTTATAGCGATTTATTTTCAAGGGATTAAAATCAAGCTGGACTTAATTATTCAGTCATTATTCCTGATTGGATGACTGCAATGAAACAATTAAGTGATCTAACTTGAATCACTCAGATCTCTCCAATGTAGAGGTCAGAGCATTCCTCGTTGCACTGTACAGCATCACTATGATCATCATCACTGTGTTTGGGAGTTTTGTCTTTGGGATGAACCAGTTTTTCTCTGAGTGTTCGGCCGGACAGTTCCTTGGACCCTATTGAGATTAAAGAAATCTACGTCTGCCTGTGGAAAATCACCTCAGTAACACAAAACTCAAAAGTTCTCCAAAAACATTAGGTCATTTCCATTTCCAATCCATCGTATAAATAAATAAATAAACTAACATGCTAATTTCTTCGCTAACGCCCCAAATTAAATTGAACGTTCAGTTTGGAAAGTCCAGGGCCAAGCAGGAACAACATCTGTGTCACTGCTGTGACATCACTTTTCTCCCTCAAGGGTCACTCTGTTTTCACATGGTGAATAATGCTTCTCGTGGTGAGTGAACTACACTGGATGAATGCCCCTTTAACGGCTGCACTGTCATACTATTTTTCTGTAGCTATTAGATTTTTCTATGACATTCATAAGCAAACTTCCAAATAGTCATCCGCTGTCCAAATCAGCCAATCAGAGGAAAACTGATTCAAAGGAAAGGCAAAGAGATGCACCAAGGGCCAAGGCCAGGTTTAAGACATATACACACACACACACACACACATACATATACACACACACACACATATATACATACATAAAGATAGATACATATATATGTATGTATGTATACATATATATGTATACATACATACAGACGGACAGACAAAAAGACAGACAGACAGATCCAGACATCCTACCAGTGACTGGACAAAGCTGGACTGAAAGACGGCACTAATCACAGCAGCACAGGAACAAGCTCCATAGAGGCTGGGGTCTAACACAGCAGGCAAGACCCCAGGTGCAGGCTGTGTAAATATGTCCCTGATCCAGCACATAACAGCACGGTGTAAGATGCTAGCAGGCAGGGCATACATGGAAGGCCATAACCAAGTGGCCAACAGAGTATACAGAAACATATGTGGCCTGGAAATCCCGAGGTCAAAATGGGAGACACCCTCTAGGGTGGTTGAGAATAACCGAGCTAAGATCCTGTGGGACTTTCAGATACAGACGGACAAAATGGTGCTGGCTAACCAACCGGACATAGATGTGGTAGACAAGCGGAAGAAGATGGCCATAGTGATAGACGTAGCGATACCGAATGGCTTGAACATCAGGAAGAAGGAACACGAGAAGCTCGAGAAATACCAAGGGCTCGGAGAAGAGCTCCAGGGGCTCCAGCAGATCCCAGGAACAACATCTGAGATCTTTGTGCAGAAGAGCGCACTCCTAGGAACAGCTAAGATGCTACACAGGACCCTCAAGCTCCCAGGCCTCTGGTAGAGGACCCGAGCTTGAAGGATAGACCACCTCTGAAGTGCTGGGTCAAATTCTGGGGGTGGAGAAGCAAGACACTGGGAAAGGCAATGATTGGCTGGAAGGGGATGGCATTGCCCGGTTGAATGGCACAGAGATCGATCCATTCGCCGCAGTCAACCACACTCATCTCAACTTCGGTGAAGTCTGACTCTTAAGGTCAGTGAGAGCAAATCATCTGATGATAAGTAACACTTGATTACGCTGTAACATATACGTTACACTTTGACTCAGCTGGTCAGTTCTTTGCTTTCTTTCTGAAAAATAAATTTGTCGGAATGACACATGCAGTAGTTTTCTGTGCTCATCTGTTGCTTTAATTAACATGTCTCAATTTAAATTTTAACAATTTGCTAAAATAAAAGGAAGAGCTATCTTAAGCAATAAACACAGCATCCCCTACTTTATGTCCCTCAAGTTTTTCACAATTGCTAAGCAAACCTTTCGAGCAGAAGCAGAAGAGCACCACTGTAAGGCTGCTCTGTGCTACTGCACCGTGAAAGTTGTCAGACGTCAGTTGGGTAACTGAGCATCAAATTGATCTAGCGGTCATCTATGAATCTAATTCACTGATCATATCCGTGTTCTTCTATAGAAAATGATCCTTATTAGCACTAACTATTCGAGAGACGTAAAAATCTGCAGTATAGCGAGCATAAAAATATACCAGTCAAAGGCAACATTGTTATAAAGAGCACAAGAGACGAATCATTCAGTTTGTCACAGATCAAATCGGTGTTATCTGCATTTCCATCAGCATAAAAGACTCAGCATCTGATTAGAATCAAGTATAATAACATTTATACATTTAATAAATCACTAAATTAATACATTCATGTTCCCATGACAATAGGACTACACTGTTTGCTCTTCATTCACTGATGAGTACAGCAAGCTTTGCACATATATTCCCAGACAATATCATCACTTAAAAGATGCTATAAATAAAAGACTGAATGAAAACTGGTAACTGTACACAGCTATGCTGAAGTAAAAATGCTATTACTAAAACACACATACTGTATTATGTTAGAAGGTGGTTCCCTTCTTACCTGCTGACCTATTGGTTTTCCTCTCATGGTTTGTTTTAATACTAGTTTTGACTTGATTTGCAGTCAGTTGTTAAGAGTGATGGGAATAACGGCGTTACAAGTAACGGCATTACTGACGCCGTTACTTTTTTCAGTAATGAGTAATCTAACTAATTACTATTCCTATTGTTACACCGCCGTTACCGTTATTAAGAAGAAAATGTGGTGCGGTCGTGTTACTATTTTTCAACAAACAGACGGTTGAAGCTGTGTTCAGCTTAACGCATCTTATATCAGTTGCACAGAAGTAGCTGTAAGTAATCTGGGCGCTACAGCTTTAAGCAGCTGCGCGCGCTCCCGCGGGCAGCAATCAATTTCTGCCGGACGATCACTTTTTGGCACACACCTGGAGCTAGGGGGGGCAAAACAATGGCATGAGTGCTGCTGTTTGGCAGAGGAACAATAAAGTAGTCGTGGTAAGCCAATCACATGACCATTTCAAAATGACAAAGCAACAAGGTGATATATACCAGTTTTTAAATTGTGTTGATAGGCCACGTAAAACCAGAGTCATGATAAACAATATATCCGAGTGTTTTTTCCTCAATAGTTTCTTCACGTTTACTGTCTACAGGGAGTGCAGAATTATTAGGCAAATGAGTATTTTGTCCACATCATCCTCTTCATGCATGTTGTCTTACTCCAAGCTGTATAGGCTCGAAAGCCTACTACCAATTAAGCATATTAGGTGATGTGCATCTCTGTAATGAGAAGGGGTGTGGTCTAATGACATCAACACCCTATATCAGGTGTGCATAATTATTAGGCAACTTCCTTTCCTTTGGCAAAATGGGTCAAAAGAAGGACTTGACGGGCTCAGAAAAGTCAAAAATAGTGAGATATCTTGCAGAGGGATGCAGCAGTCTCAAAATTGCAAAGCTTCTGAAGCGTGATCATCGAACAATCAAGCGTTTCATTCAAAATAGTCAACAGGGTCGCAAGAAGCGTGTGGAAAAACCAAGGTGCAAAATAACTGCCCATGAACTGAGAAAAGTCAAGCGTGCAGCTGCCAAGATGCCACTTGCCACCAGTTTGGCCATATTTCAGAGCTGCAACATCACTGGAGTGCCCAAAAGCACAAGGTGTGCAATACTCAGAGACATGGCCAAGGTAAGAAAGGCTGAAAGACGACCACCACTGAACAAGACACACAAGCTGAAACGTCAAGACTGGGCCAAGAAATATCTCAAGACTGATTTTTCTAAGGTTTTATGGACTGATGAAATGAGAGTGAGTCTTGATGGGCCAGATGGATGGGCCCGTGGCTGGATTGGTAAAGGGCAGAGAGCTCCAGTCCGACTCAGACGCCAGCAAGGTGGAGGTGGAGTACTGGTTTGGGCTGGTATCATCAAAGATGAGCTTGTGGGGCCTTTTCGGGTTGAGGATGGAGTCAAGCTCAACTCCCAGTCCTACTGCCAGTTTCTGGAAGACACCTTCAAGCAGTGGTACAGGAAGAAGTCTGCATCCTTCAAGAAAAACATGATTTTCATGCAGGACAATGCTCCATCACACGCGTCCAAGTACTCCACAGCGTGGCTGGCAAGAAAGGGTATAAAAGAAGAAAAACTAATGACATGGCCTCCTTGTTCACCTGATCTGAACCCCATTGAGAACCTGTGGTCCATCATCAAATGTGAGATTTACAAGGAGGGAAAACAGTACACCTCTCTGAACAGTGTCTGGGAGGCTGTGGTTGCTGCTGCACGCAATGTTGATGGTGAACAGATCAAAACACTGACAGAATCCATGGATGGCAGGCTTTTGAGTGTCCTTGCAAAGAAAGGTGGCTATATTGGTCGCTGATTTGTTTTTGTTTTGTTTTTGAATGTCAGAAATGTATATTTGTGAATGTGGAGATGTTATATTGGTTTCACTGGTAAAAATAAATAATTGAAATGGGTATATATTTGTTTTTTGTTAAGTTGCCTAATAATTATGCACAGTAATAGTCACCTGCACACACAGATATCCCCCTAAAATAGCTAAAACTAAAAACAAACTAAAAACTACTTCCAAAAACATTCAGCTTTGATATTAATGAGTTTTGTGGGTTCATTGAGAACATGGTTGTTGTTCAATAATAAAATTATTCCTCAAAAATACAACTTGCCTAATAATTCTGCACTCCCTGTAATGACAGCGCTAGCAAGCACTTTCTGCTTATGAAAAAAAAATTAAAAAACAAACAAAACAAAAAACAGCCCGTTGGTGTTGGTGGAAGAATGCACCATGTCGACCAATCAAAAATGATATGGCAACATGACATTTGGTTGTTTAGGAAGAGGGGGAAGTTTTAGGAGTGACAGCGAGAGAGCGAGAGAGAAAGAAAGAAAGACAGCAGAAAAAGAGAGAGAGCGAGTTTTGAGATTTGAGAGATTTGTGACGTTTAGCGTGTTTGTAGTTTGTAGTTAATGTGTTGTCTTATGTAGTTAGTGTGTAGTGTTGTGGATAGTTTTGTGTTGTGTGTCAGAAAAATAAGGTGACTGTTGTCTCCAGGTAGAAACAGGAGTGATGCACCTGCTGCTGTCAGACCTGCAGGTATCAGGCTGTGATGTTCTCCTTTATACTGGACAGAAATTTTTGGAGTGGCACAAATAATTTGTGTGGCATCTTATTGAAAAAGGGGTGAAAGGTAAATGGCTGCAAAAAACTTTGTGGTTTGCAAAACTTGTGCATATGATTTTAAAATTGACCATTTATACTTGCATTTAAAGTTATGAAATATGATTCATTAAACATGTTTGTGGTTGTAACAGTAAAAAATATAACATTTTCTAATCGGATTTTATGTTTTTTGTCTGATTTTAGATCAATACAGTGTGTCAAAATGAAAACATAACTGTAGATAACATAACCAGAGGGTTAAACGTTTTTTTTAAAGTAATGCAACAGTTATTTTTCAAGTAATTAATTACTTTTAGAATCTTGTAACTCAGTTACTAACTTAGTTACTTTTTTGAAGAAGTAACTAGTAAATATAATTAATTACTTTTTCAAGGTAACTTGCCCAGCACTGGTTGTTAAGCTGTAATCAGCTTCACTGATTACTTCATTGGAGTGCTCTGGGATCTGTATGAGCCAATCCCAGGGACCGTGCACTGAAGTTTTAGATAAAATAAACTAAGCCAAAACCATTAAATACCTAACCAGCCAGTGCCAGGGATCTGTGTCAGCCGATCCCTGGGACCATGAACTGAAGTTTTAAATAAAATAAACTAAGCCGAAACCATTAAATACCTAACCAGCCAGTGCTAGGGATCTGTGTCAGCTGATCCCTGGGACCATGCACTGAAATCGTAGATAAAAATAAACTAAGCCGAAACCATTAAATGCCTAACAAGCCTGTTCCAGGGATCTGTGACAGCTGATCACTAGGACCATGCACTGAAGTTTTAGATCAAATAAACAAAGCCGAAACCATTAAATGCCTAACCAGCCTGTGCCAGGGATCTGTGACAGCTGATCCCTGCGACCGTACACTGAAGTTTACATCAAATAAACAAAGCCAAACCATTAAATACCCAACCAGCCCTTTCCAGGGATCTGTGTCAGCTGATCCCTGCGACTGTGCACTGAAATCGTAGATAAAATAAACTAAGCCGAAACTATTAAATGCCTAACCAGCCTGTTCCAGGTTCTGTGTCAGCTGATCACTAGGACCATGCACTGAAGTTCTAGATAAAATAAACTAAGCTGAAACCATTA
The DNA here is from genome assembly GCF_051167445.1 of Perissodus microlepis. Classification (NCBI taxonomy): domain Eukaryota; kingdom Metazoa; phylum Chordata; class Actinopteri; order Cichliformes; family Cichlidae; genus Perissodus; species Perissodus microlepis. The sequence continues at coordinate 12,716,332 of NC_140482.1, read as the reverse complement.
AATACCTAACCAATATGTAAGCTTTAAATCTGCCGTTTATCAGGCATCACTGAGTAATCCTTTAAATCTAACCTCTCTTGTTCCTCTCCTGTTCTGTCTTTTCTTACATCTCTGAGTGAAGTTCTCACACTCTGTTTTGTCCCTGGGAAATACAGCAGCTGAAGCTTTAGCTAGTAGAAACAGTGTGACAAACTGCACACAGAGTTTGTGTGTTTGCTGGTGTTTGTTGAGCTGATAGAAACGCTGAATTTGAAATGAGCTGCAACTAAATAAACATCACTGTCTACATGCTTCCTCCTCTTCTGCTGCTGCTCGAGCTAGATTCTGACACCTGCACTCCTTCCAGCCCACTTTAACTCCTCAGTATAAACACTACAAATGAAACTGCTGAACCTAATGTAACGAGTCTGTTTTGAAAACGTATGTTGTCGAAAGTACAGATATTTGTTTCACCAAGTAGACGATATGACACGATGATAACATATAAGACTGGTTTTTGAGTTAATGAATGGAATGAACACATTTTTATGAATGCGTTCATAAAAATAGTTAAACACACTTTTTGTTTTCCAAAGGTTTATGAGTTACAACGAAATTAAGGGACAGTTTACTGACTGACACATAATTAGTTCAGTTAACTGGCACATGAGCAGCTTTAAAAACAAAACCAAACAAAAACAGCCAATCAGATGCATCTACAAAGTTAAAAGAGTCACAAAATCACAGCAGTAAGAAATCAGACAATGAAACAGTCTCAATAAAAAAAATCCAAAAATAACATCCAGGAACAACTGAAAGGTTTAATAGCCAGCATGTCACATTAAAACACAATGGCAAAAATATTATTATTACTATTATTACATTATTATAATAATTTCTCATTAAATACTCAGTAACCCAACATTTAAGCTGTATATTATTAATAGAAAAGAAAACTTAAACAAAGAAACAGACAAATCAGATCAGCAGTGTTCTTTCCATCTGATGTTCAGAGTTCAGAGTGAGTGTGACGATTGTCACCTGTCATGTCCTCTACCACTACATGTTCTTTCACATTAACCTCTTCCTCCTCCTCCTCCTCCTTAGGAGTTTGCTGCTGGGCAGAGTCAGGTTCCTGCATGTCCATAATTTTCAAGAAGTCATAGAACTCAAAAGCAGGTGGCCAGCTATCCTCATCCAGCAAACCTACAGAACAAAAATATTTAATTATAATGTGAAGTTTCATACAGAATTAAAATGTAAGATGAATCATATTGTTAAAAGCATATTTCTCTTAAGATTAGAAAGTAAAACACAGGAATTTTCACAGGAATGTTGATACCTGGTGTCAGAGTGCTGTAACATCAATTTCTTTTGTGTCTTCTTTACTCATCAGTCATTTTAAATGCCAATAACAATATATCAGCAAATAGCTAATATTGGCCGATATATCAGTCGGGCTTATCTTCTCCAGTCTTCTTGAGTTTATTCTATATAGCCCAGGTTGTCCTGTTTTAGCTCCTTGGTTATTAGGTTTCCCTTGTGTCTTTGTCCTCTGTGTCCCTCTCTGTGTGTCTCTGTTTATGTGTGTGTCCTTGTGTCTTCTTTCCCTTTTCTCTTCCCATGTTCTCCTCCTTATGTCTCATTTCATCCCTCCCCTGCCTGTCATTTTTATCCCATGTTTCCCCAGACCGTCATGTCTCTCCTCTCGCTCTCTCACTCTCTGTGTCTCGTCTCCATTAACTGTTCCTGCGTCCCCCTCGTTATCTCCTCCGTTATCTCCCTAATCCATCTTGTTTCCTTGTGTGTCCTTTCCTCTCCATTCCCGTGTCATGCTATGAGTTAGTCTGTGTCTTAGTGTTTCCTGGTTTATTTTGATAGTCTTGCGTTCCATGTTCAGTATGTTTAGTTTTGCTTCTATTTATTTATTTATAAATAAATAAAACTTTATTTCTATAAATAAATTAAATAAAATTTTATTTATTTAGAGACCATTTTTGTTCCTGAAGTTCAATTTATAATTGTCACAACAACTTTTTTCACTTTTATAAAATGACTTCAAATAATAATTTTAGGACTCACTCATATATGACAACCATCTCTACCTGTAAACTAAATGCGAGTCTGCAAACATAATACAGGTTTAACAGCATTTCCAAATCGATGAATAGTAAAAATGAATACATTGCAATCCAGCAGAAGACTTTTGGTTAAAACAAGATTACAGCAAGTCAAAAATAGAACCTTAAGTCCTGCTGCATTAGTAAAAAGGTTGTTAGTCTGCAGTTTGTGTGCAGAGAATCAATTAAACGTTGTGCATTTCAGTGATGGAGACCAGCATCTTATCTCGGCTCTTGCCTTTATACACTCCAGAGCTAAAAGAGGACTCCAGATAGTTCAGGTTTCATATCTGAACTACGTTCAACAGTTATATTAACAGTTCTCTCACTGATAGAGAAGACTGCTGAATGTGTAGTCAGTCTTTATGGTGGGAATGTGCTGACCACAGGTATTATTTCCATTTAGAAATATCACCAGTACAAGCAATTTCTCAGACTAACTGTTGTATGTAGAAAGGCAAATGTAAATAGACAGAAGGACAGCCTCTTGATCGCAAAGGTCAGTCAACAATCACACACAATGTCTGCTTTTGTCGTTGCATCCAGTCTCATTTGATGACTTTGTGCGAGATTTTCAAAATGTGCTTGTAACTCAAATAAATTCCAGGTGACTAGAATCTACAAACTGCTAAAGGTAAATCTGAGGCATAGTTGAATTGTTTATTATTGATTTTTTATTGACTGGAAATTCCATCCAGACTAAGGTGACCTGAACATTGCCTTAAAGATTTCAATCTTTAAGGTAATCTTGCACATTTCTACTCTCAATTCTGCTTTTAAGAGTGACCGGTTCATTAACTGTCTGTAATAAGGCAGAATTATAGCTGTATAGCATAGCTGTCTTGGAATTTATGGGACTGTAAACTCAGCTTTAAGCTTTCTGTTCTCTCCTCCTTACCTGTTGGTGACTCAGTACCATCCTCGACCCTTTGCAGCCAGTGAAGGACTGAGGAGGCCACTATGGGGGTGTTGGGTGGGTACTGGTATATTTGGTCTCCAGAGGGCAAGTGTGTGAGGACTAGTGCAGGAAGAGGGGGCATAGAGCCTACGTATGACCCCAGGACGGACATACCAGCTGGAGTGCGTCCACTGAAACAAAATATATAATAATTGTCAAGATAACATGGACAGCATTAACAAAAAAAAAGTGGGGATTTTGGATTGTGTACATGATGGAAAAATAGAGCAGCAAATAAGCAGAAACAGAAACGTACAGATGGATCCAGCAGGCCAAATATCGCTCCATCGTTTCCCCTCCCGACTCTACTACTGTTCTCATCTCCTTCACCAGCGCCTGGTTCTGCCTCCGCCCAATCTTGTCCTCCTCCTCTCCCACAAACAGAAGGAGTAGGGCTTTGCCCAGCAAGAGGAAGGATGGCAGATTTTCTACAGTCAGCTCAGGCTGGGGATAGAAATCATGAAAAGAGGACGAAGAAGTGCCAAATAACACAAAGACTTCAAATATCTGCATTTTCACAAACTCACAGTCATCACACTACAAACCAGATAAAACACAGGCCAGTGAAATGAACAACAACCCAAATGAAAAAGAGAAGGTTTGACTTTGACACAATCAGCACAAATCTTGAGTTTCAGCTAATTATCCAAAGTTTATGCATCACTGATTTTTGCTGCACCTGCAACATCCTGCAGAAAACCTGCTTACAAAGGTCAGCACCAAGCATGTTAGAAGCAGCTGTTTACTTCCTGTGAAGAAAACTGCAGGTGGAATTTTAAGAGGGTCTGTCAATTAAATAGTGAGATGGCTGAGCCAATATTAAGTGATAAAGATTTACTAAGCAGAGCACGAGTACAAGGCTGTGACTGCAAAATAAACGTATCCATGAGAGTGGACGGTACTGCGAGTAATCTGCTGACAATGCACAAATCTGATTTAATGCTGACCTGTACAATCTACTATAACTGACACAAATTACTGTCACATTTCTATTTAAATACTCTCCAAATTCTGTACAGTAAAAAGGAAACAAAGAGATATAAAACAAAGTGCCTCATCAGTCCCGTCAGCAGTTTATAACACTAGCAGGGATTTTTCTGATGGTGCAATTCTCCTTGAATTATATATGACACATTTCAGTCCAGGTCACTCTCTCACCATCATAAATAACACAGAAGCAAGTGTTAATGTCTCCATTTAACTCGTTTTATCGAGTCATATTCTGTGATTGATTGGTGTGAGGTCATCAGCACAGCCAGAGGGAAGAATGTGTCATTGACTGGACTTTAGATCCCAAGCTCCATGGAAGCATTTCCACAGCAGGAATCAGACCCTTAACCCATCTTATCATCCATCAAGGATTACCGAAGCATTACTCTGACCTGGCATGACCTCTGTATTTGGAAAGCTGTAACTAAACCACATGTGAAGCCCATTACCTGAGACTATGATACTATGAACACGCCATAGTGGCTTTTATAAACATCCAAGAATTGTATATTGTATTGTAATGTATTTTCAAGTGGGATTAAGGAGGTCCTCAAAGGCCAAGAAAATGGTGGAGTGCTCACTCTGGGTCAGGGACGAGTTCCTGCCCCAAGTGGAGGAGTTTAAGCATCTCGGGTACTTGCTCACGAGTGATGGGAGAAGGGAGCGGGAGATCGACAGACGGATTGGTGCGGCTGCAGTGATGCGGACACTGTACTGGTCCGTCGTGGTGAAGAGAGAGCTAAGTGTAAAAGCAAAGCTCTCACTTTACTGGTCGATCGATGTCCCTACCCTCACCTATGGTCACGAGCTGTGGGTAGTGATCGAAAGAACGAGATCGCGGATAGAAGCAGTGGAAATGAGCTTCCTCCAAAGGGTGGCTGGCTTCTCCCTTAGAGATAGGGTGAGACGTTCAGCCACCCAGAAGGGCCCCAGAGTAGAGCCGCTGCTCCTCCATGAGCAACATGAGCGCTTCCTGGGTGAGGTGTTTTGGGCATCTCCCATTGGGACGAGGCCCCGGGGCAGACCCAGGACACACTGGAGAGATTATATCTCTCGGAAGGCCTGGGAACGCCTTGGCGTTCCCCAGGCCAAGCTGGAAGAGGTAGCCGTGGAGAGGGAGGTCTGGGCTTCTCTGCTTAAGTTGCTGCCCCCACGACCCGGCCCCAGATAAGAGGAAGAAGACGGACGGATTATAGTGATTAAAATCAAGCTGGACTTAGTTATTCACTCACTATTCCTGACTGGATGATTGCATTGAAACAAGTCATCCAACTTGAATTTGTGACTAATTTTGCAAAAAATGATAAAGACAAGTGTATACACACACACACACACACACACACACACACTATGGTTTACCATTGGGTGGAGCAGCGCAGTGTTAATGTGTGTGAGCAGCTCTTCAGCAGACGAGGAGGCAGGCAGTGTGAAAGGATGAGTGTGTGTCCTCCAAGATGGAAACACTAACACTGCGGGAAGGTCTACAGTGTGGTCTGCAGCCCTGCATAGTCACCATGCACGCACGCATGCACGCACAATATAAGTAAAACTAATAAACAATATTTTAAATGGTTAAAGTTCAAATATTAAACATTGGAAACACAGCTAAGTTTTTAATGACAGGTATGTCTAAACCTTTACAAAATGTAACTACAACATTGATTAAAGTGTCTTTCCAAAGCCAGGTTGGATTATAGTAGGTACGTGTAGGATTTCCACCCCTCAAAAACAAACTGCTTAACTGTCCATCTCCTAAAGCCTTTAAAAGCAATTGGAAATCCTACATTTCAAAGTTAAGAAAAACAGACAACTCATGGAACTATATTTTGTGCTTTTCAAACTTCAGCTACAGTGTGTTTTTCAAAACTTCCAGTAATTTAGGACTTTAAACTCGAAGAAGCAGTTTGCCAAATTGCCTCAACCTTGAAATGGTAGAGCTCGTACCATTTCTCTGCCAGTTCATCTGTCAGCAGTCCAGTCAGTGCTTCTCCTCTCAGGGACTTTGCTGCTTCGGTAAACGCTGCTAAACATGGCAATAAAGAAAAATTTGGAAAGAAAGAGTAAGTAATACGGGATACTGGAAACACACCGTCTAATTAAAATAACAAAGAGAAAAAGACTAAAATCAACAATGAGCAGAATCTGAACTCATTCGTCTGTGTTGTCCAGAACTGAATGAAAGCACAACAACGAGCTGCATTGTTAGATCAGGTGATATATTTCCACATTACCATGAACACTCACACTGCAATTTATTTTGACCGATCGCTCAACTGTCGCAGTGGATGCACCAAGCAAGCAGCCTCAGTGATATCAATGTGAAAATCCTGGGTGACTTCCTTCTGGAAGATTATCTTGTTAATAATTTTACCTCCTCATTATGTACGACTCTCAATACTGTAGCTCCTATGAAAAAGAGAGCTTCCCTTCATTGGTTCCAGTATCTAGTATATTTTCTCTGTATCTATTATTGTAGGGTCTACCTTGCAATATAGAGCACCTTGAGATGACTGTTGTTGTGATTTGGTGCTATATAAATAAAACTGAAATTGAATTTATTGTGACAAAGCAGACAGACAGCTACTTTCCCATTCGACTGTTTACCACTCCCATTCATATAGTGATCATGTGTAGTGATCTGCCCCTTATTTATCACCCCCACTTTCCAAACACCAAGATAGCAATAGTAAAAACACTCATCTCATCACTTTAAAACAGGAGTTCACAAACCAACAGAGGTCACAGTAGCTAAATGTATCTTTTATATATTAGCCAGAGTAAGTATTAGCTGATTACACCTACTCTGTTACTGTAAACACAATGCTAACATTGAGATAGCTTTGAATGTGAATGAGTACAGACAACAGTGTTAATTCACAGCTACAAAACACCTCCAAGTATTTCTCCTCCACTCCCTTAAAAGTTCTTGTTTTGATTGCAGCTACTGGGAGATCTTCCTTAGTAGTATAACCATAACTAATAGAAGTTTAGCACTTGCACCGAGGCTTCCCTTGCAACAACAATGCACAATAACAACATCTTACCTGTTTGTGTCTGGGCCTCAAACAATCCCACAACTCTGTCAAGCTGGTACCCTGCTAGCTCAGGATGAGGCACTTCCAGAAGGAATGATTGCGCTTCCTCTAGAGTGGACAGACGAACAGGAGAAGCTACACGGCTTCTGGTTAAAAAAAATCAAGTCCACACAAACACACGCGTACATGTAAGTAGATTGACATTAAAAAGACAGCGCTACAAAACTAAACACACCTCCATTTCTATTTCAGGTTAAAGGGAAAGGACTGTACAAGTACACTAACTGCTATTTCAATAACTTCATCAGTCCTTGATTTGGACCCGATTGATGTTAAAGGCTTATATATGACTTCAAAGTTATATTCATGTTTTCTCACATCATGATGAAGCGATGTAGTGACTCACTACCCAGCATTCCTCTGAAGTGCTGGGCCGGATGCTGGGGGTGAAGAAGCAAGACACTGGGAAAGGCAGTGATTGGCTGGAAGGGGACAGCACTGCCTGGCTGAGCGGCGCAGAGGTCGGTCCATTCGCTGCAGTCGACCACACTCATCTGAACTTCGTTGACCTCTGAGTCTTAAGGTCAGTGAGAGCAAATCATGTGTTGATGAGTGAATTTTCTATCCATTGTTGCTATTAATCAAGTTTTGAAATGTGCAAATGAGGCCTGAATATTACATCTGCCTAGATAACAATCCTTTGTGGTTAAGGCAAAAGGGCAATTCATTCAGTACATGGATTTAGACGACTGTATGTTGGTTCACAAGGGGGTTTCATCTTTTGTAAATTTAGACAAACTGTAAAGCACAATAATAGGTCATAACTGACGTGGTACTGCCATCCAAACACTCTTCTGTTCAAATACAGATCTCTGTTTTGACGTCTGCTAAAATAAACAGTGGAAACATAGGCCCCCCCCCCAAAAAAACTGCTTGTTTACCTGCAAGTCTCTCTGCAACTTCAATGAAAGAGCTGAGAAAAGCCATTGAAACAGCATCCCCTGGTGGGAGAAAACAGAAACTGCAATTTATTTGCATTTCATGTTCAAGAGGAAAACTTTTTTTTTTAAACATAAAGTATGCCTGGTTCATATAAGAGACATTATATGAAAGAGATGAATTCCAAAACAGTAAACATGGTGGTAGAAGTATAACTTCCATGGGGAGGAAAAAGGCTTCATAAAGACTGTTAGAAGTAAATGAGCAACATTGTTAGAGTTTTATATCAGATTTGTCTGATGATTCTATACAAGTAGTTTCTCTTTCCTGGTAAATACTGAATTTGTTGTATTAACTGCCTAAAGTGCCAAGACGCCTCTAAAGCAGCAACTCTGTCTTACATTTGAGGTAGAAGAGCACCACTGTGAGGCCACTCTGTGCTACTGCACTGTGAAAGTTGTCAGACGTCAGTTGGGTAACTGAATCCATGTCCAATAAGGTGCCTCTGTTTTCAAAAACTGCCGCTGCGATTTCATCATCCAGCTTGCCTGGAGACAGATGCAGACACAAAAAAGTTAAAGTCCTGTTCTCATTCTTCCTTTTCTTCACGCTTCTTTCACTCTTGAGTCCCTTTACCAAAATGTGAATCTTCCTCATCGTCATCCACACCTTCATTGTCTTCTTCATCATCATCCTCCTCCTCCTCTTCATCTTTTTCTTGATCTGCGAACAGCACCAACACCTCATCGAGGCTGTTTAAGGTCAAATACTTTACTTCTAAACTCTGGAGGTGCACACACACAAACAAAAACGTGGGTAAGAATAACAAGTACTCTCATTCTGTGTATTATCTCGTGCCATGTTAGTGTCACACCTTCTCAGGCAGCCTGTAAGCAGCATTGTACTCATCAGGGGTTTTCACTGCAGGGCTCTGCCTGGAAACACACAAACCCATAAAAGAAATGATCTTAATGTCTTCATATCCATGCTCGTACACGTAGCTGGAGCTGTTGCACACCTGTGTACAAGCAGCAGCAGGGCGAGGCCTCGCAGCCTCCAGGCCAGCGTGGTGGCCGTATCGAGGTCCAGGTGCTCGGTTGCGGGATGAGAGAAGAGGAAGACCTGGGGAGTCTGCTGGTAGGGGAACTGGGGGGGCTGGACTGAGGAGGGGTCGTCGTACACCTCGGTCTGGTAAGGAAGAGACACAAAGTGTTAAGAGATTCTACTCCTGGTGGTAGGGTGGCTCTTTTGTGCACAACATGCTCATGGTTACTTTTTTTTGTAAATTTGGTAAGTTGTACGTTGCTTTTTTCTAAAGGTCTACTTACAAAACACAGCTGCAATGACAGCACAATAACCACATGATCTAATATGCTGTGTTCCTGTTAAAAGGGTGTTTTTTCTTCCCGCTGACAGATCACCACCTATGAGCAAATAGGTGGTGATCTGATCGTTGGGGTTTTCTCAGTATTACTGGAGGATCTTTAGCTTACAATATAAAGCATTTGTTATGATTTGACACTATAAAACTAAATAAAACTAAATTGACTTGACTTGTGAACTGTGAAGAAGCTTGCGTAGTGAGTCTTATATTGTTATTAAAGCTGCTTTTACAGGAAGCATCGAGTAAGTCCAACTTTTATTCACACCTCAGAAACGTTAGCCTACAGGTAACTGAAAGAAACGTCACGATATGTGACTACTATACACAAAGAGAACAGGAGGCTGTGTTCTCCTTTTTCTTATGTTCGCTAGCCCCATCAGCAACATCTCCACTTAGAGACACATCAGTAGTTTTGTCTCTTGCATTATTTCATACACTCTTGTTGCTTCTTAATGACTGCACTCCTGAATTTCTTTTTGATCTTGCTCTTTTGTTTTGGACCGCTGAGTTTAACAGGTTAAGAAGCTAAAATAAGGTCAAAGTTTAGTTGTCAGTGTCATGAAGGTTGGTCTATTTTACCCTTGCTAAATCACTGTGGTAACTTATGCTGAAGCCCAGCTTCTCACCGAATCTTTCACTTAAAATATATTTTAGAGCAGGGATGCCTACTGTGAGGCCCGGGGGCTAGAAATGACCTGCCAAAGTGTCCAATCCGGTCAACTGGAAAATGTACTACGGTGGGGACATCCCTGCTTTAGAGCTATAAAGATTCAGTGCTGAAGAAATACACTTTATACATGAAAGTTGTTAAGCCGTACCTTACTAATCCCACTGATTGAAGCCCAGCCAAAGAGTTACAGCAGCTGGAATTGCACCTAACAGAGATCAGATTAGAAAAGTGATCAGTTACATCTGTTGGCCACTTCTTGCCAATAATCTTCATTTATTAAAATAAATTTCACTTTGACCTGGCAACAAAATAAAGCGTTCTCAATTTTTCCTCTATGAGCTTGTGGGAGAGTGAACACACTGACTAAATATTTTAATGTATCTGAGGTGTCAGAGCGCTGATGTGCAGCTGTCACATTAGTAACAAACAGCAGGAATGAGAGGGCACTGAGAAATAAAACACTTATACAACTCAAGACAGTATTCTGGTTTTTTTGGCATGTTTGTGAAGATCAGAAATTGAGAAGCTTAACAACCAACTGCAGCACCGCTGTCTTGTCTTATTTGCATAGATCTGTATTACCAAATGAGCACAGACACTGAGCCTAAAGCAGAAAGAACACTGATAACAACCCTTATCTCTCACTGGGGTTTTGTCAAGTCAGCTAACGCAAAGAAAACTGAACCATGAACTTCACTCTGTTCGCACAACGCCAACAGCTCGATGACATTTTATACGCCAAATAACCTGATAAATTTTTTTACAAAGTAATCCTGTACCAGCTTACAACTAGTGGAGCCTCCATGAACTGCAGGAAGGAGTGGAGGCTTAAGGTGGATAGGGGTTTCCTCATGCGGGTCAAAGGGCAGCGCTCAGAGGTCATTGGGGTCATGAACCCACTGTGAACTCTGCAGTGGAGGAACCACACTCGAGACGAAGGAGACGATTCGTTTACACTGAAAGACACACAGAGACAACTTCCTGAAAACACAGACTAACATCAAACACATTCATACTGTCGGGTCTTTAGTTTATAACATGAGAAATTACATGAATCCTTTTCTTTGTATCCACACTTGTGTGTTTGTCTATGCATTTCCAGCAGGATGTCAGACTTTTCATATTTTCTCCTAAGTATTTGGAGTCAGACCAGAAAAGCAAAAATTATCCTGGGTATGTTAAAAGCCTGTTTCGAATGACAGTCCCTTTGGTTTTCACAGCCATGTGAGTTTAAGGTTTTGAGCATGTATCTCTGAGGTCACAAGACCACAGCAGACACATCAGCTGTCATCTTAAACTTTCAGTAAATATCACATGAGCTGCTGTAGCTGGAACTACATTTGCGGCACAGCTGTAGGACACTTTGCAAAGAGCCTCAATCTCAGCTTCTTCTTTTCTATGTTGCGTCTTACGTAATATTCAAAGCGCTTCACTTGTTCCACATTTTGTCATGTTACAGCCTTATCCCCAGCTGGATTCAATTCATTTATCACCTGAAAAATTCTACTCACAATACCCGATAATGACAAGGTGAAAAACATTTGATTTATATTTTTGCAAATGCATTAAAAATTAAAAGCAAAACTAAATGTACACAATTTTTCACAGCCTTTGCTCAATACTTTGCTGAAGCAAAATTACAGCCTCAAGTATTTTTGAGTATGATGCAACAAGAAACACTTTTTGGGGGGAGTTTCTCCTCTCAGGCAGGATGGGGAGCATTGGTGCACAGCCATCGGGTTAATCGGGTTAAGTCTGAGCTCTGGCCGGCCCCTCAAAGGTATTAACAGAGAGGTCCTGAAGCCAGTTCTTTGTTATCTTGGCTGTGTGTTTAGGTTGTTGTCCTGTTGGATGATAACTCAGCAGGTTATCATTAAGGATGTCTCTGTACATAGCTGGTCCCCCAGTTCGTGCTCCAAAAAACCATTCCCACAGCATGATACTGCCACCACCATGCTTCACTGCAGGGATGGTATTGGCCTGGTGATGAGTGGTGCCTGGTTTCCTTCAGACACGGCCCACAACATTCAGGCCAAACCAAAGTTTAGTCCTTGTTTCATCAGACCAGAGAATTTTGTTTCAGGTGCCTTTTGGCAAACTAAACATAGGCTGTCATGTGTCTCTTACTGAGCAGTGGCTTACATCTTGCCACTTTACCACACGGGCCTGATTACTGAAGTGCTGCATAAGTGGTTGTCCTTCTGGAAGGTTCTCCTGGAGCTCTGTCAGAGCAACTATTGTGTTCTTTGTTATGTCCCTGACTAAGGCTACGTCCACACTAGCCCGGATAGATTTGAAAACGGTGTTTTCGTCTGAAAAACGCTCCGCGTCCACACTAGTGTTTTCAGTCGTTTTCACAGAGTTCTGCGTCCACATTGAAACGTCCGAAAACGCTCATGTTCCAGTCCTGTGCATGCGGGAAAAGCAAGACGATTTGACCTGCCTCATTTTTGTCTGCCGTTTATTTACTTTCCAGCTCTTTGAAACGTCGCAGCAAAATGTTGAGGAAAAGCACTGAGTTTTTTAAATGGACTAACAATGAGGTGGAGTTGTTGCTGTGAGTAACACAAAAGTACAAAGTTGCAAAAGCGAGTGAGAATTAAAGATGCGTTTTCAAAGCGCATTAGTGTGGACATAGCCTAAGGCCCTTCTACCCTGAACCCTCTGTGCTCATTGGGACTTTCCCCAGATCTGTGCCTTTATACAATCCTGCACCAGAGGTCTACAGACGGTTCCTTGAACTTTGCAGCTTGGTTTGTGCTTGGTGTGTCTTCTAAATGACATCCAAATGAATTTACTACAGGTGGACTCCAATCAAGTTGTAAAAATACTTATGTACATGTTATATTTGTGTGTTTTTTTTTAATACATTTACAAGAAATTCAAGCGAACTAATGTCACTTTGTCATTATGGGGTATTGTGTGTAGAATGTTTTAGTTGAAAACTGAATTTAATCTAACTTGAAAGAAGGCTGTATCATGACAAGATGCTGAACAAGTGAAGCGCTGTGAATACTTCCCAGGTACAAGTGTTGTCATTGACGCCTGCTCTGTACACAAAGAAAGGCCAAAAAGAACATACCCTAGGTGCTTCAACACGGGTCCTCCTGTTATGAGAATAAACTGATATTTGGATCCATACACATAGGCCGTCTCCATAATCGATCTGTGCTCTTAAGAAAAAACAAACAAAGATGATACATTTAATCAATCAATGGGACAATGTGTGTCTTACAAAGTACGATCAAACCTATGAGTAGCTACTAAAAAGTTTACCATCTTTAATTTAGGACTTGGTGATATGACCTCAAATTAACATCATGATTTTGAATTTTGATCGATGAATGATTATGCATACACATACACAGGCTGGTGACCTGTCGCAGGGCTAACACAGAGAGACGGACAACACTCGCACCTGTGGGCAATGTAGAATCACCATCTGCTGGAGTTTTACAGTCGGCTCAGTGTTCGAATTACGCTCTGAGTCATGTGACAACACAAACGGTATGTTTTATAGTTTATATAAGTATTAACAGAAATGAAAAACAAAGAAACAAAAATAACAGACACGGGCAAGATTGTGATTGTCAGTTTTGATTCCTTTTGAATTAACTGCCCAGGCTTACATTAATTACTATCCTTCCTGTCCTTCTTCCCATACCTTGTGTTCCCAGACTGCAAACATAACCAAGCACAATGTCTTTGTTCCCTCTGGCTGCCTTTTCCATTGCGAGGAGGTCAGCGTCTGTGTGGACATACTTTATCTCATCACGTAGAATGGCGCTGGAAGAGAAAAGCCGTCTTCAGTTAAATGCCAGAAGTACACGTTTGGCTCCCTTCTTTCATTTTTTTCCCCAACAAAGCTCACCAAAAGACAAAAAATAATGAGTGACTTTGGTTCTGGTTCAATCTCAGTGGATCATCTGAATGTATGTGATCCTAAAGGGTTCAAAAGTTAAAGTTTCACAAAGGTCTCTACAACACAGAGTATAAGGCTTACTTACAACAAGACTTCGGAGACTATCGAGTTGACGTCAAAGATAGTGTCCAAATCAAAACTCAAGAACTCCTTACCGCCTCTAGCAACAGAAAGACAAGGGCAGATTCAACGACACTGCAACCATGCAGACACAAAAACCCTCATGAAGGTTATAATGTTCAGTTTTTATTCTCACTGCTGTTGAAAGTCATTGATGAAACTTTATGGACACTGAATGTTTTTTTACAGTTACAAATTCTAGTTTTAAAGGGAAGCTGTTAAGAAGTTTACTGCATTACATTTCAGTTTCCATAATACTTTGTCCACTTCATTACTATATATTAGGGGAGTAGGTAAAAAGGTTGATACAGTAGCATTAATAGTGTATCTCAGTGATGATAGCCGGGATAATACCTTTTGTGTTGACTGTTAGAAATACAATGAGAGTAAAGTTTTCATTAATATGAGCAGTAGCCCTTCCAACAGGTAGTTAGAACTTCCTCTGGACTCTGATGCAGAGCATTTAGGGTGGATGCCAACAGGTGGCAGCAGATATTTTCATACTGAGGAGCAACAGAAATTGAAGTGGGGGAGAGACCAGTTAGATATAGTTTGGTGGAATAACTTTGCCTGTTTAACACGGCCAACACAGTCGGGATCTGATTGCTCATGGAGTCAGGAATCGGGTTGAAGGGAAGCTACGTCTTTTCTTTCTTGATGAGTCAGAGATCAAATTCAAACACAGAGCTAAATTACACCAATTTTACACCTCTTTACATACATTAAATGTGAACATCACTTCCCATTGTGAACAAATGCCAGTGAATTAAGTTGGAAATCACAGAGAAAGAGACAATCAGCAGATTTATTATCCTTATTTACAGACTTGAATTGTTATTCTTCCATTCTGTTACTGTAGCTTAGCATGATTCACACTTTAAAATAACCGTCACTTATTGTGTTTTGGCTGCTGTATGTCCCACTTCACCTACGCTCAGAAACAAGCTATTTTAGTTCACTTTGCCCATCCTTTAAAACATCTTTCTTCTGATTGGCTGCCCCTCCATGTTCTGGTCATTTTAGAATGAACACATACTGAGACTTTACAACCCACCTGAACAAAAAAGCAGTGTGCAGCAGCTGTTCCTCTGCGCAGTACGTGTAAACGAGCTCTTTGTTACAGTTCACCTAAAAAGCAACGACAAAAAAGTGATTCAACATCAACTTCAATGACTGATGAAGCGCAGTGCTCACAGGGGTCTACACTTACCTTACCAACTAGTACTCCATAATCCTGAAGAGCTTCAGCAGACTTCTCCAACTCCACCAGGAACAGAGAGATGGTCGGAGAGACTGGAAACAGAGGAGGCGACAAAGAGAAACGCCTTTCAGACACAGGCTGCTTTCCATTTATCTGAATCCACACGTTTTAATGTATGATGAATTTTCTCTTACTCATCTTATGCTACACATTCACATGTATTAAAGATTTAATTTTTTTTTTTATTAAACTGAACTTTTAAAAAACTAAACCTTAAAAAAAATGTTGTTTGACATCATTTAATGACTGAATCTCAATCTGTGAACACATTTCAACATTAAATGTGTTTGGATTACAATCAGACTGTCTGTAGCTGCTTTGAAAACGTCACTCTAAATACATTTGATTCAGTTTAGAGTCTTAAAGTCATTTCAGCTTCACTCAAATGTACACATCATTTGCAAGATCCAGCTGTGACAGACAGTTTTCCATTAGTGTGACCGATTACAGCACGACTAATAATTGATCATTGATCAGTGTGTAACATACAGTAAATGTTTGCAGTACTGCCCACACACAGAGTTAGAGTTGTGGACTCTACAGAATTGATTGTGAGCTGGTTATGAATAAACGTGATCGCTGTCTCTGTCCTTATATATTGATGACTCAACATGAACACTTTCCCAGTTATTAAGTACACAAAACAGCAAACTCCCGTAAAACTGGTATTTCCGTGTCTGTAAAAACATAACATGAGCTTTGACAGCAACTTTATTAGCTTGGAATTGAATCAAAGCTGTTACCCTGGCAACTGACTCAGATTTTAATTTAACCGTCTTTCTGGAACAGAAAGCGAGAGTTTCCCTTATTTATGGTGAAAGCAAACCCAGAGATGTTAGCTAATCCTGCTTCCTGGAATAGGGCCCTAGCAGACAGAATGTCACTCACTATTTATGCACAGCCAGAAACAACACATTGATGTTCTGGTAGTCATTTTGGTCTTTTTAACCCTCCAGCATCATCTAGAATCTCTGAAAAGCTCTTCTTCATCTCTTCATGTAGAAGAGATGGCTCTCCTGCAAAAATGCTGCATAGCTCCTTATTTCAGTAAACTGACGTCACGTCAGCATGGCTGCTAATTTCATTAGCATGTTGAACTCATCAAAATACACTTGTTCAGCACGCTTGAATGTTTCACATCACAAGCCTGATAATGAGGAGTGTGGGACCTATGACAAATATACAGCAGCACAGCTGAGATAGCATGAGCAGTGAGCGGCCTACCTTGATGCTCAAAATAGATGAACATCATCTTCCCAGAATACAATTTCTCATAAAAGTCCGCAGCTGTGTATTCAATCAGGTCTGAAGTGTTGGCCTTGTCTGTGCACCGTCCCGACCTCATCCACAGCAGGAAGACAGTAACACACATCCACATCATGGCTGAGGTGTGTTCTTTGGAAGAAACAATACTGTTAAAGGAGCACAGTTTTATATATAGAGAGAGTTTGTAATAATCTCAGCTTCTGAAATTTCCAAACTGCGCAGGGGAGCTGTCATATTTGAGTCCTATACAAGAAAAGGGGACGATTAAGGCTCGTTATTGTTTTATGTGACCCATACCATCTGCTTAACTGGTTAATATTTCTTGTTCGGCTCAATCAAATGAACAGCAGCACGCAAGAAGTGACAAAAATAAGCATGCTATCGGTTACCTGAAGAAGCAGACTGCAGGAAAACCTTAAGGCTTAACTTGTTTCTTTCCAAGAGGTAAAAACCACAGCTAAAGCATTGTTGGAGGGAGAAACATTACAACGATAATTATGAGCAAAAAACTATCTTACAAATATAAAACGTCCAAAAAGTCCAAAAACACCGCTTTAAGATTTTCTTAAAAGCTAATTCTTTAGCTAGGCTTGTTAGCTGCCTATTGATGGATATTCGTGCTAAGGGCTTTAAATAGCTAACAATTAGCTGATATTAGTTTTAAATTTAGAATATGTATGTCGCTATATGTCCGCGGGGAATGTAGGCCCAAACCAAAACTGTTTCCAAGGTTATTTTTCGCCTTGATACACAATGAAATCTAAGAAAATAGTTCAAAATGTGACTCTCCAATCTTAGCAAAACACTGTTAAATGCTCAGAGTTACGAGGGCACTTCCGGGAAGCGTTTCAAAATAAAACCACAATAATATATATATATTTTAATTTATTTATACGTGCAAGCAAACATGAAAATATAGCATATAAGCCAAAAACAAGGACTGTACAGTTATAAAGAGCTTGAAAGTCAATATCATGTATCACCAGCTATATTCTTCATCACAGCCTCTATTTCTTCTCATTTTTTAAGCAGTCCTCAGGTTCCCCAAGCTTCTCGAATGACATTCTGGCTGTGCATAATGACTCTTTCTTGGGATGTTGGCTGTCTTTTGTTCTGCTTTCTGTCAATATTATCCAGCACTGCTTCAATAATATCGAGGCTCAGACTCTGGAGACGAAAAAAATCAATGACTGATTAGGTTTTCTATCCAGGTATACTTTCATTGCCTTGGCAGTGTGCTTGGGCTCAGTGTGATGATGGAAAATTAAGCTGCTGCCAATCAGATGCGTTCCTGTTTGTATTGCATGGCGGATCAGAATCTAACGGTACTTTTCTGCGTTTATAATTCAATCAATTTTGATAAGATACCCAACACCACTGGTTGAAATGCACCCCTAAACCTTGGCTGTTGTACCTCTCTTCTAATGACCTCTGTACAGATTGGTGATATTGATTAATATTCCTCTGGAAATGGTCAGGGACAAGGACAGGAGTGAAAATAAATGATAATTCAATTTATTTATAAAGCGCTAAATCACAACACAGTCGCCTGAATGCACTTTATAAAGAAAAGAAAAGGAGCTGTGACTTCTTGAAAACAAAATAGAAAAACAATTACAGGCTACTCTCTCTTTTTTTTTTAGTTAACGTAAAGCTAGCATGTGCGTTTATATTGAAACCAAAGACGTTTTGGTGCCTCTGACTTTTTCCTTTACCCAACTTTCAGCCAACAGTATCTATCTGTTATCTATCTATCTGCTTGCGAGAGACACCCACTGGCATCCCTGAACCAAACACATTGTGGAAGGGTTTTGACTTGAGCAAATCACCAATCACACGCGCGCAGGGGGCGGAAACTTCCGCAGCTGACATCATCGTCACCCAATGAAGAAAGGAAGTTCTGGAGGTAGGGCGGCCTGATGAGCCAATGAAGCGGCGTTCTGATAAGGTGGGCGTGTCACTGACGTTCACTTATGGGTGTTCGGAAACTAGCTACAACCTCCGGCTCAGGAGTCAGATGTTTTCCAATAAAAAAAGGCTGGTGAGGAGCCAAGATGGCGGCCTGCGAAGAGCCAGTTTCCCTGTTAATTGGGACCGAGGGGGCGGGTCTGTATAACTGCATCACAGCTGATCTGGAGGTTTCCCCCCCCTCAAGTTGTTTTTTTGCAGAGAGCAGCTTTGCAGAGAATCACAAGGGGACCTCTCTCTTGTTTTCTTTCTCCTCTGTCTTGTTATTTTAACCTGGCGCTTTAAAAAAAACTAAATCCAGCCTTTTTTTTCGTTTTCAGACCCGTAGCGAATTTAAAGCACAGCGCAGTTCCACAATGCCACTTCTTTTCAGAATAAACTGCTTTTCTCGCAATTTTTCACCCGCACCCCCTCGTCTTTTTTGTCACCCACAGTGAATTTAGCCCAGGTCTGACCCACTTTGAAGTGTGTTCGCCTTCACTGCACCTCATGTGTTAGTGCGAGCCGCCGGCGGAGATGTTTTCGGCAGGAGAGGAGGTTCATTCCCAGTTGTTTACCTCACTAAAGGAGTCCTCCGGAGCTGCAGTCTCCCCAGCACTGGAGCTCAGTCTAACTGCCGTCTACACCGTCCTCTACTCCCTCCTGTTTGTTTTCGTCTACCTGCAGCTCTGGCTCATTTTGCACTACGGACACAAGCGTTTCAGCTATCAGAGCGTGTTTCTGTTTCTGTGCCTGCTGTGGGCAGCGCTGCGGACGACGCTCTTCTCTTTCTACTTTAAAAATGTGGTGCAGGCCAACCAGCTGCAGCCTCTGGCCTACTGGCTGCTCTACTGCTGCCCCGTCTGCCTGCAGTTCTTCACCCTCTGCCTGCTCAACCTCTACTTCACACAGGTAAGGCTGTGTGTGTGTGTGTGTGTGTGAGAGAGAGAGAGATGTACAGGGTTTGTATGAGATACCAGATTTCATAAAACTGCTGACACTGCAGTTTTCCCTTCTTTCGGCCCTAAATGCAAGCATAAGCACTTACAGTTGGTCAGGGATGCCTTTATCCACCTGTCTAGTGCAAATGTCAGTCACAGGGGACTGGAAAAACACATCATCAGTGAAGGATCCAGTGCTCTTAAGGTCTTGTGCTGCCAGTTTGAAAAGTTTTAATAACAGACTATATGGATGTTGCCACTATGATGTCACTAAATCCTGTCTTTGAAGGCTTGAGCTGAAGGACATTGGCATGCTAACTTTTTAAACCACATGTTACAAACACTGGGTGTATATGACCGAGACACTGAGAGGAACTGGACAGTCAAACGGTAGGTAGGCCCAACCTAAAGAGAGCCTTCTGGACTCTAAAGGGGAGCAAAATACATAAAATGAGCATCATGTTGGATTTTCTAAACTAGATATTAACACCGCAAACTCATCCAGAAAAGCCTATTAGGAGTAGCTTGAAGTTCTTTTCTTAACTGAGCGGTTGCTGTTATATTTTAGGCCTGCATATAGAACAAAATGACTGTTTGCACCAGAAATTAGTGAGGGTGGTCTCTACGCTTGGAAAAACCCAGAAACCATTCAAATGGTCATCAAAACAAGTCTTTATTGATATATTCTGAAGTGTCGAAACTGGTCATTGAGAGTACAGTGGAGGTCGTCAAATGTTGTCTCTATGGGGGGGAAAGAGGTATAACTGTGCTGCAGGTTTAATAGGGTGATTGGACAGCCTAGAAAGATATTGGGTTTGCCTAAAGACAGAAAGACTTACCAGGTGAACCAGAAAGCACAGATCACAAGACACCTGTAGAAAGTAAGAGCTACATAGAGAGGACAGGCACGAGGTTAACGGTATGTCAAAGGTTTTACAGATAATACATCTTCTGTGTGTCATGAATTCAGAGCTGCATGATAGTTTATCAGATTCAGTAGCTCAGTGTTTGCTTTGTATTTCAATAAACAAGTATCACGTGTCTCACATAGACATACTTGTACATTATGAATACTTTTTAGCGGAATGGTGAATGGTGCTCCATTGCACTGAGATCTGGTGACGAAGACACAAGTTTAAGAGTAATTCGGCTTTGTCACATAGTTGTCCTATTACAAAGCTTAAATCGTTGTTATTCTGGTGGAAGCAGACATCAGAAGATGCGGACGGTGTGGTCATAAAGGAATGGACATGGTCAGCAACAATACCCAAGTTGGTTGTAGCATTTTTAACAATGCTCCATTGGTACTATGGGGACTAAAGAGTGCCAAGAAAATATCCCCACATCATTAAAACCCCATCACCAGCATGAATGGTTGATAGAAGGTAGGATTGAGCCATGTTTTCATGTTGTCTACATCAAATTCAGACCCTGTTATCTTAAAGTTGGGGTAAAGACTGGAGTGGCACTCGATGTTTGTGCTGGAAAGTCCCAGCAGATCAGCAGCTTCTGAAATATTCAGACCAGCCTATATGGAAACCAAGAATCATGCAGCATTTAAAGTCACTTTCTTTCCCATTCTTAGATACATCCTCACGTTTACACTTTAGTACAAGGGTGGGGAACAATAGACCTCAAGGGCCGGTGTCCTGCAGGTTTTAGATATCACCCTGGATCAACACACCTGAATCAAACAACCAGTTCATTACCAGGTCTCTGGAGAACTTCAAGACATGTTCAGGAGGTCGTTTCGCTATTTAGATCAGCTGTGTTGGATCAAGCACACATCTAAAACCTGCAGGACACCGGCCCTTGAGGCCTGGAGTTGGACACCCCTGCTTTAGTAGGTCGTCTCGATCGTCATGCATGCCTGTATGCAGTGAGTTGTTGCCATGTGACTGGCGGATGAGAGCAGGTATTCTTATTAAAGTGGCTAATTAGTGTAAGTGGTCATTCTCAGATGTAAGAACATTTCTGATTGCAGAAACCTTACATGCGGAAAATACATGTTCTTGTATATTTGGTTTATTAAGCTTTCTAAATTGTTTTTGTTACTTTTGGAGAAACTAAGGCTTGCAGTTTTAGTTGTTATGCTAATAAGCCTAAACACACTTTATGCTGAGCTAAGCTAATCAGCTGCTAATTGTAATGTCATACTTGGCCAATACTATTACTGCTACTACTAAAAATAGTAATAGTGGTATTCCATCAATACTTAATGGATGGATATAAAAGTGTCTTCAATCTTATTATTGAAATATTTGTCATAAAGTGACAGTATCAAAGCTATCACTTTGATATAGCCAGTTTTTCATTACGTGGTGTCTAAAATAGCAGGGGTTCCCTCTAAAAATGTATGCGCAGCTAAATAAATATGGCCAGTGTTATCACCATTGGCCTACATGTTCTGGGCGGACTGGTTTGAAGCAGTTTGGGTTGGTTTTGAAAGCTTTGCAAATAGACTCGGTTCATGTCCTGGGGTGAGAGAAGGTGGATTGCATTTGCTTCTAACCTCCATTAGTGTTTCCTGTGCAGTAAGTGGATTGGACTCAAGAAAATGTCCCTGTTTGCTGTCACGGACGCAGTTGTTTAACACCTGCCCGTGCCAAATGCATCTACGCATGTTGGGATCGTCACATGACTGGCCAGCCCAGTGAACAAACATTTCCAGCTTGTGGTTTGACGTCTGGTCAGAAGCACCTCCACACTCTCGGCTGGTTCACTAATGTCTCATTTACATACAGGGAGAGTAAAAAGGAAGCCCATCCAGCTGGCTAAGTGGAGGTTTGGTAATGAAACCAATGGTGTCCTATGACTGCTGATTAGTCATTGTTGCTTATATGTAAATGCACACAAACTATGCTCCTTTTTAATATGAATAAAATTAGCTTTACATTTCCTTGTGTTGAAATAACAAAAATGAATCATGTCACATATAGTTTTGTTTTGCTTTGTTGTTACTATAGATTTAAATCTAAATTTAAATATACCCATGTTGGAATATCATGTGACAGGCCAGCCCAGTGAATGAACATTTCCAGGTCTGGCCAGATTTGAGTAATATATCTGAATCATATGTTCTTATAGTGTATACAGCTCAAACTGAAAGCTCTCTCTGCAGTAAACTATTGCAGGCTCAGTAATAGCAGAAAACACTTTTTGCTCACTTCTTCTGTTTGACCATCATTGTTAAAGCTGCTATAACCAATATCTCTACGCCAGCGGTGGCTCAGCTGGCCTGCATGTAAGCAAAGTTACTCACAGCAATGAAGCATCAAAGAACTCAACTGTGCTTTGTAAAGAATTGAAGAATTTTACGAACTTTCAGCTTTATTTATTTTATTTTTTGTAACAAGCAAAGTGACAGAGTTAGCTGGTAAGAATTGGAATTTGTGGGTTGCGATTGCTTATTGCTTGTTTTCTGCATTAAACTACCTTGTGACAATTTGCATGAATGGATATCAGAAATATGGCTTTGGTTAATATTAACTCCCAGACAAATATTGTCTTGTGTAAATGGGACAAAAGCCAAAAATACTGGAAATCAATGGCAGACACTTACTGACACTTACTCAGGGTTAACTGGAAGTGTCTTCACTAACCATGTGATAGTGACTCATAAAGGGTCATTTTGCTGACTATCAAAACCCACAAAACTATATCGTTTACTGTAAAAACTGTTAAGAAAACTCCACACTTAAAAACATGAAACAAAATCTTATTGTTATTGAAAAATGACCAAACTGATAAATGTCTTGTCAAAAATAATGAAATTATTATTCTTTGAGTCCAGGTATGGACCTCTTAGGGTCGTGACAAATGCCCCAGGGGTACTGTAACATTTGTAATTGAAATATTTAGCATTTTATAGATTTTAAAACTTAAACCTGCTAATATATAATATTCTTATGAAATTATGTAGCATAATAGGAGGAATTCAGATCATCTCACCATTAAAATAAGGTCCAAATTGAGAATTCTGATCCAGTGATATAATGTTTATATCCCAGCATAGTGAATATTTTAACTTTAGGTATTTTAATTATGTTTTGATGCTAATACTTGTGTATTTCTACTTTTGCAGAGTCATTGCTTTTATTTAAGAGTCTAAATACTACTTCTCCATCTTGCAAAGCAGTTCTTAAACATAAAGCAGTATTTAAAAATGTGTGTTGTTTCGCTTTTCATGTTAGAACTCCTGTATGAGAGCACAGAGCTGCACGCGAGCCTAAAAATTGTACCCAGTATTTTCTATGCCGATAGACTGGCATTCATTTCTCAGCAAATACTCTGACTTAACTTGACTTCGTTTCTGAAAATGCATTAAAAAGAGCTTCATAGTATCATCACAGACCTTTAGATCTGCAGGGCTTTACTATTGAAACACATGACTGATTCTTTCAAACAGTATTCAATGATTTTTTTTTTTTTTTCCACCTCACTGTTTAATGTTCACTTGCCTCTTTAGCTGAGGTCTGATATATTATCATGCAACTGCTGTGTGACATGCATGTGTGGAAATAGTGTCTTTCTGATGAGTTAGCTGTGACTCCTGGCATGTGATGTACTTCCCATTATTATACATATTTTTTTCTGCTTCCTACAAAAAGTGTAATGTAGTGATGAGTTTCCTATGCTGAGAGAAAACACAGAAACAAATTGAACTAATCTCATTGTCTACTTATTAATAAAGACAAAGTATTGATAAGTGGACATTTTATATAGATAGTCTTTTATTTTTTTAATTCCATAACATACATGCAGAAACATAGTGCACATAAAGTACACACCCTGGTAGTCATCTGTTGCCTTGATGCTTCATTTCTAGGTTACAAATTACCTCCTCCTGGCCTACATTCTCACACAAAAGGCTCACTGATAATGTGTGTACGTGTCCATGTGTGTGTTTAAACTCAGCGTTGACTGGGTCAGTGTCCTGTGTGTCCAGTGCAAATGTAACATATAGTAATGTCAGAAATGGATTATGATTTCATTTAACGTTGCTCAAAAGCAAATGTTGGCGTTTCCCTGTTTGTACCTCATAATCGCTGAATAAAGACTGTTTTGCTAAATATCTATGAAAAGGGACTCATTCCAAGGAGCGAGTGAACTTGATCAGTGGATGTCGGTGTTCCAGCTTTTGTACCTTTAAGCTGGACTTGGGCACAGGTTAATGTTTTTTAGGCAGCTACTGATAAGATGTTGGCAACAAGGCGGCTGAGAGTCAATAGCTTGTGTAGTGCAGGTCTCAGCAGTTTATTAGCTTGTTTTTGTGCTGTGTGCGGCAGTTAGCATAGCATAGCAGCTAACATTATTTTATTTCATTTTTAGCTGTTTTACTGTTTAAAGAATATTCCAAATTTTTATGATGTTACAAAAATATGATTGTCACAGGTGATGAAGTATTTTAACGGGTACCTTTTGTGAGTTCCTATGTTTAAAAATAATTTAAAATTAGCTTATAAAATTAGCCAGAGCTGTAAAAGTCAAAGACATGTAGGGGTGGGGGGCTCTTTAACTTTCTGTTGTTGTAGAGAGTAATCGACTAAAGTTAAGCTGGGGCTGGGTCATACTGTCATGCAGTACCAATTTGAACCATAAGAGTTAAACAGGCTAATAATTGGGAGCACATTATGTGCACTGGTGGTACATAAATGTAGGTAGAGAACAAAGAAATATCAAAAGTTAGAAGAAAAACAGCACACATCACCCTTAGTGGTGAAAATGTTATTAACCAGTGCACACGGTAACTGAAAAAAATGCCTTTAAAGACCAACCTGAAGAACTTGTCTATGTTTTGTGTTGCTACTCTCTAAATTATATGATCAGTGTGTTCTGTTGTGTCAATGGAAAAAAAAAAAAAAAAAAAGATAGCTATAGACATATTTTTCATTTACTCATCTGCGTACAGCAGAGCAGTTAGTTGTTGTTATTAGCATTTAGTTTCTGGCTAACATCTAGTTCGCCTTTACAATGTGAATGTTGCAATTTGATAATATTTAAAGCAACATGGCAGTCTTGCCAACCAGTAGAGGTTTTGCAAATGCAGCTGTAATGGCTCTGCTTGTGTCAGAGAACAGTTTTATTGCTCCATAGGGACAGTCTGTGATAATCAGTGAGTCATAAAATGCCCAAACATACAGAAATGTAATTTCTAAAGTCAACAATATATAAAAGAAAAGCACACAATGTGATCCTGTCTAACCTTCAGCTAGAAAGTCCAAATTATGTCTTACTAGAAAAGCTAACAGTGCATGGATTAAAAGACTTGCCATATGTCCATATATCTGTTAGTGGTTTCTGTGGAAGTAACATCTTTGCCCCTATGATGTTTTTCTTTATCTTTGGCTCAGCCAAAAGGTGTCACTATAACTGCTCTAAACTCTGTTTTAGACAGATTACTTTTTTCTTGGCTCTATATAATATAATTGACAGTGGGTATCCCTAATATGGCTGGGTCAGGCATAGATGTCTAGCTGTGAACACCGAAGCCCCACCTACCTGTTGTTTAAATCATTTATTTGCGATCATTGGGGCAGCCAATGAGAAGAAAGTCAGCTTGAGGGGCTAAACTGAGACATTGGCTGAACTGAGGGGGCTACAGCATGCAAAGCTATTATACTAAATGTCAATGATAACAGTATGGACTGGAAGTACACTGTTAATGTACAGTATCTGCCCTATAATTGTAATAAAAGTGATATCATTGTCTCTTTCTCAGGTGATGTTTAAAGCTAAAGCCAAGTATTCACCAGAGCTCACAAAGTACAAGTAAGTCTCTTTTTAATCTGTAATATTTCTGTTTTTAAGTAAACTGCATTTAGTTATGCAGTATTCCCTTTAACCTTGATTATTTAAGACAGAATTCAGAATAAGTCATAAGATCCTTCTTCTGCTTATGGCTAGAGTCTCGCTTTTGTCTTTCTTATTCTTTATATACACACACACACACACGTGCGCGCAGATGGATTGCAGCTTCAACACTATGAATATTAATAAGTTGTTGTGTGTGAATAACGTCACATTTTTGGCCGTCCTTTTACTGCCTGTCTGTATTTGTCTGTTTCCCTCTCCAGGGTTCCCCTACGTTTGTTCTTCCTGTGTCTCAGTATATTTTTCCTGGTGGTGAATTTGACTTGTGCACTGTTAGTGCAAGGAGCTCTTGAACACTCTGAATCCCCGAGGTACACAAAAACCTTTAATCAAAACAAAACAGTCAATTGAATGTTTTCTACTTACTTGAAAATAACGGAGAAAACATTCATTCATGGCACAGTTTTAATTCTGAATTTTATCCCAGTATTTAAATACATTAGCATAACCTCTGTGTTTCCAGTGATGGGAGTGTCAGACATGCAGTCTTGGCCCGGGTCCTGATCAACGACAGTCTGTTTGTGCTGTGTGCCATATCTCTGGCTGTGTGCATCTTCAAGATCGCCAAGATGTCATCTGCCAACGTTTATCTCGAGTCCAAGGTAGAAGGAAAAAAAAGAAAAGAAAAAAGCATGAATTGTTCAGCTGCTTTTTCTTTAGATACACTGATATTACTTTCTTCTAATCAATAAATACAGTTAATACTCAACAATGTGAGATATTAGGAATTAATAATTTTGATGCTGATCATTCAGTGTCTTCAGATCATCCACTTTCCAACAGCACTGTTTGGGAAGTGAAGAAGACTGTAACCTGCATATTTTCGTCCCATCTGCAGGAGTCTGCCATTGTTTTTATGATATAAACTGTCTTTATAACGTAAAAAACAATTTCAGGGAAAAAAAAATATGATCAGCTATTCTGCAACCAGCCACATGGGGGCGATTGAGATATTTTATCCTCCTTTCCCAAAAGTCCCAAAATTTGAAATGATTTTACACTACCAAAGTATAAAAACTATAAAGTAACCTTTACACAGGGAATAGTGAATGAATGAACAAGGTGCTTCTCTGAACACAACCTTAGAAATCCAATGAGAAAATATCATATCTCTCCTATAGTTCAATCTTTGGCTGTAGTCAGACATTTCTGTCACGCTAAAGCATCTGTTGTACTGGTGGATCACATCGGTGGCCCACATCTGACAATACATTACAGGAAAGCTGGCCGGCTGATGCGTGAGCTTGTAATAAGCACAGAAATTCTTCCTTTAGGGTACATCCGTGTGCCAAGCGACAGCCATCGGTGCCATGGTGATTCTCCTCTTCATGTCCAGAGCCTGTTATAATCTGGTGGTGGTGGCCCTGACCCCACAGGACCGATTCAGTCCCTTTAATTATGGCTGGTACAGTGTTTCTGATCAGGTACTGTATCATGTGTGTTAAGTTATAGATATATCGTGTGTGTGTGTGTGTGTGTGTGTGTGTGTGTGTGTGTACGCAGACAGTCCATCTAAGGAGATTTGGGAAGATGATACTTAATGGGGTAAAGGGCTTTGTTTGCTATAAATAACTATGTGTCTGTGTGAACTGACCTACATCTGAGTTCAGGCTTTGAGATGGACAGAGCTTTTTAAATCATTCCATTGTGTATTTTGTGGGCAGGTACTGCACACGACAAAAAGTAACAGATCTCTAACAGGAGTGTAATCTGATATTATTTCTTTAATCTGGCAGTCCGATATTCTTCTATCCCTTTGTGTAGCGTCTGAGCACTTTCAGTTTACATCACAAGAAGATATACGCATACACATAACAGACAACAATTGTGTGAATATTATTATTATTATTATTGTTATTATTGTTATTGTTATTATTAATGATAATGATAATAATATGTATTATTTATTTTGGTATTTCTGTCTATGAAGATTATTTGCCACTAAATTACTAGCCAAACTATTCGATAAGTGTGTACTAAGTATAGCCCACCTGATATAAACCAAACCAGTACTTGTTTCAGCTATTGTTTTCTCATTAGTTTTAAACATGTGCATTGCTGTCAATGATGATCAAGGTTGCCCTCTGGTGGATACAGCATGGAACATCAACAGTCAAAACATGGTTGAAGGGTTTTGGTTTGGTTTGGGGTTTTTTGTGGGGTGGTGGTGGTTCACCTCCTTTTTTTTCTTTTTCTTTTTTTTTTTTTTATATTGTAAATGCTGATAATGATAGATTAGCATGCACCTAATCTTGGCCGACAATATCATCCCATATTGGGTGCTAGAGGCTTTGCATGATTCATGAGTGATATTTGTCTGATAGAAATATGCTGTTTTAACCTCTCTCTTTAAGTTCCATGAGACCCCACCCATCTGTTCTAATATTACGTAAACAAGGAAAATAATTTTTTTAAACGTATGTTTATGAGATAATTAATAAAATTAAAACCTATTATTTTAGCTTGAGCTAGGAATTGATTAGCTTAGCTTAGCATACAAACTGAAAGGAATAGAAACTTGAGGTTTGGTAATTTGGTAAATATTTTTAACTGTTTCTTTTGTTTTGTTTTTTTGTCTACAAAAAAGGTACATGTGTAAATTTGTAGGTAGTTGGAAGCCATATTTTTAAATATATAAAGGCTAGCAGTTTCTCTGTGCTCCCAGTATTTAGGCTAAGCTGCGATAATTGCTACATGGCGCTAGCTACAAACTGTAACTTTGATATCAGAGTGGTATCCATCACTTCTCAGCCTTCTTTATTATTTCGATATTTAAATTTTTTTTTTTTTTTTTAATTATTATTATTATTTTTAATTTTTTTTTCAGTTACTGCCTTCAATATGTTATAGGTCAAAGAAAATATCTGTAATACAGTGTGTTCTTGTTAAAGGCTGACGTACAGGAGATCAGCGGTGAAGCCTACATTGTGTTTGGGATCATTCTGTTCTTCTGGGAGTTGCTGCCTACCAGCTTAGTGGTGGTTTTCTTTAGAGTCCAGAGACCCAACCAAAACCTGGTAAACTAAGAAGTTAAAAATACTGTCTCATGTGAACTTTTTCAAAAGTTGTAAATTTGAGACAAAACTTAAATATGTCTGCATCTCTCAGGCTCCAGGAGGCATGATCAACAGCCATAGTTTCAGCTCCAGGGCTTATTTCTTTGACAATCCCCGGCGGTACGACAGCGATGACGACCTGTCCAGAAGCATCAATAACAGGACTGATCGGGCCAGGTGGGCATGAACATTTGAAGTTAAAAGACACCATTTTTAAATCATGTTAAGCTCGTCGTTTAAAAAATGTGTTCTCTCCCATCCTCAGTCTCCTGTCCACCACACCCCAACCAGGAGCATCTAGTTGGTATGGCTCCATCCAATGTAATGCACCTTTAGCAGCAGGGGTGTCATCTGCCCAGCAGCCACCATCTTCCACTGCGCCGCTCCTTTTTGCCTATGGAAACATCCAGAGTCACCATCACCACCATCACAACTACTACTCCACCCCCCAGAACAACTACCACCATCACCATCACAGTAACTATTATTCTACGCCACAGAATTATCACTGCGGATCACAGACATATTTCACCACCCCACAGAATTAAACTGGTGGTCATAAAGATGAAAAAAAGAAAAGGGGGGAAAAAAGAAAGAAGAGGGACTAATTACTTAAAATGTTGTTGTTTTTTTTTCCTTGTCTGCATTCTGCTTAACAAACAGCGTCATAGCTTGTACTTGTACAAAATTTTTTCTCTGGACCAAATTGTGCATCATAATTGGTTTGCCAAATAATTTTGGAGAAATGTGGGGGTATAAGGTTGGCACACCATGACTAGCTTTTTGAAAGCCATCTTTAAACAGGAACCATGGAACAATTTGCAGCACTAGTGGCTAATATGCCTACAAATGAAGATGCTTTTTTGCTGTTTAATATTTTGGTCAATAACTTTTTGAGATTGGAACCAATCATCGACTGGGAAAAATCATCACCCTTTCCTGGTAAATTCCACTCAGACACTACTCATTTTGGCATATGTACGATAATCAAGCAGGTATGTAAGCTGAAGTGGCTAATCATGAATCTGCAACAGTATGACAGTGACGAATTCGGGACGTCTTGTCAAATTGTTTGGATAATGTGACGGTTTTTGCAATAGAATCGTAAAAATGCAATTATTTTAATTGGCAGTAGGCTAAGTTGGGAAAGGGCACAGCACTGCAGGTGGGCTTTTTCAAAAGAAGAACCAATTCAGTATTCAGTTATCGCACATTAACACCTCTGCACTTTTCTGAAAGTGAAATATTTCTTAAGCGTTATTAAATAAATGGCTACGCAAACACAACAAGAGTCATCAGCTGTAGCCATAGCTAAAACCTTTTGACAAGCTAGCTGCAGGAGAGAACGGTATGGCTAGCAGCTAACAAGGAAAAAATTATTTTGTGTGCCTGCCACTGTGTACTGATGTAGTTACATTTAAAAAAAAAAAAAAAAAAAAAAAAGATGAAGCTAATAAAAAGTTTAATTATCATTCCTTGTTTTATATGCCACACAGATGGTTCACCTGAATGCAAAAACAGCCTAATCAAATTAAACTGGCCAGTGCTATTTGGCTAATGGACTATGAACAGAAACCAGAAATCTTGTAAGCCTACACATTCCTATATATGCATATGCATACTTTTTTTTTTTTCTTTTTCTTTTTTTTTTTTTTTACAGAGATTTGTTCCCACAATTGAGATCTGGGAATGGTTTTTCACAATCCTCTTATGCTATAGAGAATGTTCTTGGGAAAGTTCAAACCTTTGTCATAATACCATTATAAGCTAGGCCATTAAAATCTAACCCTTTAAACATAGGAGTATCTCTTCACTATGAAAACTAAATTATGTACTTTTGCAAAAGACATTTCAAGATGTTTATCACTCTTAAGATCTAGTTTTGACAGGAATTAGCGTTTGCTAATTTGCCAGTGACTGTTGATTCAGCGAGTGCTAGGTCATACCGAGTGCTGACACTTTTGTTAATCTGTTTAGCAAGAAAATTAGCAGAGACCAAGAAAATTCAGGAAGCTAATGATTCCTTAGCTCCATGTGTTTTCATAACCAAGTCCTTCACCAAACAGATTGGCAGGAATCTGTTTTTAAAGGCAAATTTATTACTTTTGTTAAAATGTTTCCGTTAAATTGTACCACACAAACAGAAAGGTGTACAAAAACCTTGCTACTTTAAGTTGCTGAACCACTTCTTTACTGGCACGTAATGTTGGTTGGGTCAAATAAGTTTAGTTTTCAAAACTTGCAAAATACTGTTACATTTAAAGGTACTTTTTGTCATTACCCTCTGAAAAGTTAAATCAGCACTTTCACCACCAGGAGGCAGCATTTTAACAACAGGTGTACTGAATTAGGTTCACATTTCTGTTTAGCCACACCCTTGTGTCCTCAAGAGGCATCTAGATTGCCATTAAAACGAATGCATACTTAATGACTTGCCTGATTGACTCAGAGCGCCCTCTTGTGTTTGACATTGGTATTGCAGAATATGGGCTAGTTCAACTTGGCTGATATTACTTCAACACAAGTCACATATGTTGTGGACATGAAGTCATAGATTGATTCTTTAACTGGTAATAGGCACTTTTTTTTTTTTTTTAAAGAGTTATATGTCCAGGAAAAACCCCCCCAAAACAGTCAGATTTATATGTAGCAGCTGCATGGGTATCAACCTCAACCTCAACAGAATCAGCCCGGTTGAGGAAGACTGTTTAACAGATTATTGCCCGAGCCAGACTTCAACAAAATCTGCTTGGCTTCTAGAGAATGCCGATGTTGATGAAACTGCTGATGTTGGATACAAATATTTAACAGCTACATCCAGGCAACCTTGGACAAAATCATACAATGAAAATTTGTGAAAATGTAAGACTGGAGCAAAAATTCTATCACATATTCTTATGTGAGAAGAAGAATTAAAATATATCATAGCTTCATCTCAATCACAATCTCACATCATACATAGGAGATTATATCATCAATATGTGGCCTACATCCAATATTGGACTATAACTTGGCCCTTACTGTTCGTTTGGAAGGGAAAGGTTCGGTGAAACGTGACCAAAAACTTTTATGGTACCTAATTCTTTGCGAGCTGTGAGGCGACGATTTGCACTTAGAAAAGAAGTTCACCATCAATTTAAAAAAAAAAAAAAAAAAAGCTTTTCAGGGCCTGAATGTAGGTTTTTCGTCTCAAACCTTGTATTTTCTTCAGTAATCATCTTTATTCTGTATTTTACCATTTATCCTTTTGGAAAGGAAAACATCAGTGTGCCATCACATGTCGTCATATCTAGTAGTTTCATTCCTTAAGGAAAATATTTTTGCACAAAAGAAAAGGTTGAATGATGTTGTTAATTGTGTCTGGCTATGTAATTTCTAATTCGTGTGTGAAGTAATTTGAGTCTGTGTGTTATGCTTTTCTACATTACTGTTTATTCTACATTAATTTTTACTGTCTAACAGATTATGCAGTTAATTTTTTTGCCCCATTGTTCTTCATAATGTTTCAAATGTTCCAAATCTCATAACAGACTGCAGCCTGTAAGCTTCACTTTTAATGGAACCTTTTTGCTTTATGACCCGGGTCACAAATCAGAATCCCTCAATCTCTTCTGACTGAAAGAAAAAATGTTTCCACATGGTTTTGGAACACTTCAACAGACTTGTAAATGACCATGCAAACTTCATACCACCAAAAGGGGGATGGAAGCAAGAAAGTGTCTGTTTGGTTCACTTTTGTGGAACAAATTAGCAATAAAATCGTTTCAATTGCATTTCATGCTTTCCATCACTTCTTCAGCAGGTTATACTGGATATTCTGAAACACAGTGAAAGAAATTAAGTTCTCATTTTTCTTTTTGGCCCAGCTGTTCATCTGCAGTGGAGAATGCATGTTTCTGAAACGGTGCACAACAACTCAGTTTCCTATTTTCGTTTGAAGCTAGTAATACTTGTGTAAAAATGGTGTTTGCTCTTCCTGCTACAAAAAAGCAGTGATAACTGTTTCATGTTATGAATTGTTTCATCTGTGGCCATAATGAATGTAACCTACTGTGCAAGAGATCACTAATGATGTATGCAAGAAAAACACTACCATGTTTGAATAAAGGCCTACTGCACTGTTTTTAAGATGGAAATCGTTCATGTATAGAAGGTCCTCATTATGTTTGCTAACATGGATCTGACCAGTTCTGACTTCGCCTACGAGTACACACAGCAGAATTGACCAGCTAACAAGATTATGGAAATGATCCGAACTGAAGGTGAGATGTTAGCTATTCCTCAGAGAGCTGCAAGATGTAGCACCAGAAAACATATTTATTCAGCAGTTGAAAAAGTGTTAATTTAAAAACAAAAACAAAGGGGAAATCTTCCAAAACAGCTTTGATTTCTGATTAGATCTAAGTCTCATTTTCCCTGGAATATGTAATTTCTTTTCATGTTGTGCACACAAAAAATAACAGCACATTTTGGCTCATTTAGCAAATGTCCATTCTTTTATTTATTTATTTTTAAACTGATTTGCGATAATTGCAAAATGCAAGTTCAAAGTACACATTTGGCTCCTGAATTTACTTATGCAAAACAGACTGCAATATAACATGGACATAGCCAGTGTTACATCACCTATTGGTTACTGAAGTCTCGTTGTTTAACCCAGTGTATTTTCACTCAGCTGCCTTAACCTCCTAAGACCCAAACTCTTCCACAGTATGCATTTTTAATTTCTCTTTGATATTTGGGCATATTGGGGCCCAATGAATGTAAAAACAAAGAATTACCAGATTTTTTTTTAAGAAAAATAAGAGCCACATATGAGGATATTCGTTTAAAATTTTGATAGAACAGTAGCAGTATAATGTCCTCGTAAGTGGATATCAGGCCCTTGTAGAGCAAAATTGAGTATTTTGGTCTAAATAACCTAAAATGTGATGTCCACATATGTGGACGCCAGGTCCTAGGAGGTTAAAACTGTTTTTTTCAAATACTTTACTATGAATAACGTTTTTTAAATGAACTTAAGCTTGTTTTTCAGTAGACTTTTATACCACTTGGTTTTCTACCTGAAAAAAACAATTTAACCTATTTTAGCCCATTTAACAGAAAAACTTTTTTACTCGTTGATTAGTGTGTAATTATGTCTCCCAACAAACTAATGCATTCTCATAAACTTAGGATTAATCAATTAAAAAGACACAGGAGTGAGCACAGATTTATCAAAGTTGCCATGCTGCCCCACCATCTGGAATAAAGGAACCAACATGGACATCGCCGTTCCACCTGACTGCGTTTTAAGTATGTCACTGGAGAACAGCCATATATGTAGTGCACCTTGTAAGTTATTAATTTAAAGATCACAAATTGTAGGGTCTACCTTACAATATAAAGCACCTTGAGGCGACTGTTGTTGTGATTTGTCGCTGTATAATATTAAAATTGAATTGAATTATAAACTAAGATTATGCCAGCAACCAGTTCAAAACTAGGATTATGCAACTGAACTGGGAGGGGCAAGAAAACAGAATTTAGTTGACTGCTGTCTACTGACATCTAGTGGTGAGATTTTACACACTGTATTTCTAAAGGCACTTTTCCATTAGTACCTACTCCGATGGACTTGCCACGACCCAACTGATTTTCCATTACAACCCAGTGTGCATGCTTGTTGTTGTAGAAATGTGTCTGGGTGTCCATAATGTAATTAATACGTAACATGAATGCTATAACAAAGGTGGGTGGGGTGGAAGCTCTGGCCATCTTTTATATGCAGTCTGAAAATCTCATCCAAAATTGGGTGTTTTCTTTTTGTAAAACATTGTGAGATACCATTAATGGGTTTTAATGACTTAAAGTATTTAAAAAAAATAAGGCAGAGAGTCAAAGATGCATTTCCAGTGTTCCCAAGTTCCCAGATTTTCATAAATGGATCGATTAAAAACGAAGCTGGGGGGGCAAAAAACCCCACTCAGATTACACCTTTAACAAAAAAAAAAAAAAAAAACATAAAAAAACCCCCAAAACCCTAATGATTCTTCTTGGTAATTCCAAGAATACTATTTTGGTTTCTTGCTGCAAAGAGATTAAACATTGGGCTTAAGCCAAGCTGCCAATGTGCTTGGCAGCATTCAGTGACAGACCTCCCTTTATTAAATCAAACACAGATGGAAGATTTGAAATTACAAATAGCATAAAAAACACCATATTATTAAAAACATACAAGGCATCTTGATCATTAGGTGCTGGAGTCAAAACAGATCCAAAGCTGAAATGAATCAACATTACCCCCAGTGTGCAAAAGCAACACATACACACACTGAGAGGCAGATGTATGAAAGCATTGGTACAAACACACAGGTTTGCAGTTAGAAATATCCAGGAGAATGCAATGATATAATTACAAGAAGACATATGCTGGATTAAACCTCTTTAGTAAATTAATAGAACCAAATGCTGCAGCTTTTACCCCATCCAGTGTTAACAGATCTGCAAAGCACCATGGAAATGCCAAAGCAAACAGATAAGTGCACCTTCACACCTCAACAGTCATCAAGTTGTCACGTTTAACACAGAGAAACAGGTTGTTAAGTAAGACTTGCACTAATATTGTGCAAGATTAATTACTTCCCATCAGGATATATTTTGGATTTATTCAGCGGCACATACTTGCAGTACTGCTCAGATTCACACTTGTGAAGCATGATGCTGTGAATGGGCTGTATTGCTGCCACCTTTGAGAACTGTAATCATTATGCAGCATGTTGCTTGACTAAGTTTAACAAAGGCTAATAAACTCTTTGTGAACTGGCTGAAGGGCTAATGGAGACCAAATGTATGGCTACATGAAATGACTGTGTAAGGCATATATTTTCCCAGTGTGGCACTTGGTGAATCTGAACGTACTCTAAACAAGCAAGTGGGGTTATGTAACATGTGATGTGCTGGAGAGGAGCTGACAAGACATGGTTAGCTTACCTAGCAGTTAGTCATGATGCTACAGTGCATAAACTGCCCATTATGGTTGCTGTATTGGTAGCATTATGCGCAAACTGTGGCACGACCACAGCCCTGTCACTGTGTATACTAGATGGGTGTGCACTGCTGTTTGTGAGGGCAACTATGGTAGGTGTGATGGGTCCTTACCATTAACCATGTAATGCCACGTCACCGCGGGGTTATTAAGTGAGTGAGCAGCAGCATCTGTAAATGACTCATTTTGCAAATGCCCAGAATGAGGCCGCGCACTGATTGACCTATTAAGGAAAAAAGCATTTTTCACAGCACAGCACAGCTGTTGTCTTTTTAACTGCTATTATAAAAATCTGGATTCTTAAAATGCAACACCCAACCCCATCCTCCACACGTTTCATTAAAATCTACTCATTTACGTTCAATTAAAAAAATCTATATTTTCAGTCTTTAGCAATAAAGATGTAAATTAAAAAAAATGTTTTTTCAAGGAATGTTAAAACCAAGGATGTTCTCCGCTTTCATCTCGGGATCTAAAGTCTTGCCGAGTTGTTCTCAGTTTGAAATTTTCTGCGAGCGGGTGGGTTAGAGTTCAAAGTTCATCGTCATCGCTGGTCTCCCAAGATGCAAGATTTGGAGATCTCCGAGGAAGGAGTTTGTGCTTCTGTCAGGAATCCTCTCCGCCTTCCTGGTTGATCACATGCTGGTATCCCCGGCTGTTTATTGGATCCTTGTGCTGACAAAGAACGCCGAGGAGGATGACAATGAGGACGAGGAGCACACATCCGGTCACAGCCAGGCTGGTGATGACCACTGCAAATATGAAGAAGAATGCAAAAATGGTGCAAAACTGTTTTAGTCTATATTTTTTTTAATGTTTACAGTCAAGTGTGTCATGTTTTATTATGTGTGAAGTGCTCACGTTTATCTGTGTGTTTTGAAGGGAGCTGACACTCTTTGTCTCTGTCGTCTGAGATGAAGACCTTTGTAATTGTTACAAACTCATCCAGGGGGCAGTCAAGGGAGCAGCCCGGTAACTGAAGCGGGTACGGGTGCACCTTGGTGTTGTTTCGGTAAAACATGGACACTGAAGCAGAGCTGCGTGGACACGAGACAAAGACTTTTACAATTCCCATCATCCCACTTAAATATACTGTTATCAACTCAATGGAGTCTGTTTTACTGTGATGCTTGCGTGTGTGTTTACCCGTTGTCTTCCCTGTAGAGCTCAATCATGAGACAGGAGGCATATGGCGGCTGTATTCCATTAAATACGCTCAAGCTGGCCAGCAGAGCGGCTACAGTGGTGTCATGCTGTGAGGCACACAGACACACACATATAAAGAATAGTATAGGACAGCTTAAGCTAGCTTACTTAGCTTAGCAAAAACCAGAAACAGGGAGACTGCTAACATGGCTCAGTCAAAAAACAAAACAATCTTTTACCAACAATTCAAAAAGTTACTAATAAGTCTTCAAACTAGCTCACCGCTGAGAGCATCATCATTTTCAGCTGCTGTTTTGGGTCTGGAACGGCCATCTTGGAAAGATTCTTCACAATTTCACCCAGCAGCATCCCTGAAAGACAGACAGCAGATACTATTATCCCTTTAATCCTGTAGCCATGAATGACAGCTCGAATCATTTTAATACTGTTAATAAATCTCCTGAAAAAACAAACCAGCATTTGCAATTATTGCTCCTTCTAGTGAGTGCTGTGTGCATTTCTTCTTCAGTCACCTCTCTCACTCACTATGTGATAATAGACTCTCTGCATTGAATCATATCTTTTATTAATCTGTCTCTCTTCCACAGCATATCTTTATCCTGTCTTCCTTCTCTCACCCCAACCGGTCGCAGCAGATGGCCCCGCCCCTCCCTGAGCCTGGTTCTGCCGGAGGTTTCTTCCTGTTAAAAGGGAGTTTTTCCTTCCCACTGTGGCCAAATCACTTGCTCACGGGTCATATGATTGTTGGGTTTTCTTTGTATGTATTATTGTAGGGTCTACCTTACAATATAAAGCGCCTTGAGGTGACTGTTATTTTGACTTGGTGCTGTATGAATAAATTGAACAGAAAAAAGACTTTGTGTAACACAGATCCATTGTTATTCAAAAAATGATTAAAAAAGGACAACATGCGCCTTCAGACATGAACACACTGCAGATCATCATCAAGCCGTCACAAATACTCCCTTTAGTGTTGGGTTTTTTCACCTACTCTTAACATATTTTTACATATATAAAAGCCATGAGAAAATCAACAGCACCGCTGTTTTTAATTTATCGCATTCATGATGCTACTCTAACCTACTGCCAGATTAACCCTAGAACACCAACGTCAGGTGACTTATCCCACAAATTAAATTCTAAAAAACACAGAACTGGGCTGTAAACAACCACAGGCTGACTCTGTATGAAAGCAGAAATCTTCATTATATCTAATCTAAAAGTGTGCTCGACAGTCCTGTCTCTATAACTCAGTGCTACATGTTTGTTACCAGAGAGTAAGAGCAGATTACGTACTGTTTTTGTAGCATGCTCTTATCTTAATCACATTTCCGTTTTTGAATTTTACAGAAACTGCACGTTTCACATATGCAAAAGTAATACAGAAGACCCTTGCCAAGTCACGGTGCAGAGTTCACAGATTTCTCCTTAGAAATGAACTAATTACTGTTCTTAGAAACAGAATTCACAAATATACTCCAAAATTTGTTTAATGGCTTTCTTTGTGTCAATATATCATTTTTCATGTGTATTAATGCTAAATTATTAATACTATATTTATATTTTAGTACTGTAGAGCGAACACAAAGCAACTGTAATACCACTGTACTCAGAGGCGGGAGTTTTAAAAGTATCCAATCCAAGAGTGCTATTTATCTGTACTTACTGCAGATGGAGTCCAGTATTCCTGCATCATAACCAGTGTTGGGTGTAATGTGTTACTAAGTAACGCGTTACTGTAATTAAATTACTTTTCCACTGAAAAAGTAGAGTAACTAATTACTGTTCATTTTTAGGTATTTTAATTACAGTTACTTACAATGTACTTGCGTTACATTGTAAAATAATTAAACTCGCTGAATATCATTGTTTAATTTCAATAATTTGTCTTCTAAACGTAGAAGTAAACTGCTGCTTTAACATCGTTGCAGTGCAGGTGTACGTCATTTTGCGCCAGTTTGCTGCATAGTCGTATTCTAAAGCGGAAGATGTCGGACTCGGCTGAAGCGAGTGGCTGTTTTTTGAAATGGACATATTCCCGACTCTTCACTTTTCTGAAACAAGCAGACAAGAATATTACAGTAATATGTAAGCTATGTCCTGGGGAGAAAAAACTATCGGCCGCTGTTAATAGCACGAGTAATCTACTGAAGCGCCTGACACGAGACCATAGACGAACACTTCTGAGTGATCCTTGTTCATCATCCATGGATAACACCGCGTCAACTCCTGCTAAGCAGGCAAAACCTGATTTTACTTCAGCAGCACAGAAAGCGTCTGAAGGTGAGCTTAAAAAAAATGATTGCAGGCTACATTGTGGAAGAGATGCTACCGCTGCATACTGTAGAGTCTCCGTCTTTAAAAAAATGTATTTATTACTTAAAGAGTTTAATTTCTATTGTTTGCCCACTCAAGGTGTATAGGGATTTTAAGAAGTATTTAGTTAAATTACTTATTTAGTAATTAAGTTACTTTTCTGACACAGTAATTAGATAAGTATTTTAAATACAATATTGACTGAGTAATTAGTAATTAATTACTTTTTTAAAGTAACTTACCCAACACTGATCATAACAAGTGTTCTCATGTTTTTCATTTCGTTCTTCTAAAAACTCTAACAAGACACCCAAACACATACTTGGGTTATTGGTTTTTTTTTTTTTTTTGAACCACATCTTCTTGTCAGGCTGACGCTGAAACATAACAAATTTAGTTTTGGTAGCCACACACACACAGACACACACCTCCCTGCAGCCGACTCTTCTCCTGCTGTTCGTGCACCGCAAATATGACCTGCAAACATGTCACATTAGATAATATTAGTAAATATCAGTACTGAGATCAGAAACTTTAAATGAAAGCTGAGATGGAACCACAGCTTTTACCTGAAATCCAAAGTCTTTGAGCTTTCGGAGCTTCTTCATAACGTCAGGCGAGACCCAATCAGGAGCCGTCATGTTGTGCTGAGACTTTTTTTTTTTTTGGGGGGGGGGGGGTTGGCAACACAGACAGACATAAAGACGCGTTTTTTCACACTTTCCTACTTAGTTACTCAGCGGCTGCACTCTGTGTCCCAGCTGTACTCTGCTCAAATGAAAATTAACACCATTTGGTGTATAAATGGCACCTTTTACTTTACTTTATTCTCACCAAAAGTAAAAGTGTGAATAGTGTAACAGTGGCACGCCACTGCTCATGCGGTCCACCTAAAGTCAGGCTGAAATGCAGGAAGTGAGACAAGAAAAATGTGAAACTGCTGTGAGCAGCACTTTGCTGTTCCTCAAACATTGTGTTACCAAAACTGTTCATCGTTTCCTCAAAATGGTCAGTTGAGTTATTAGAATAAAACTCATGTGACATATGAGATTTGTCCTGACTAGCACGGTGCTGTTATTTTGAAACTAAAGCAACGTGACAGCCTCTTTTAGCTGCATATCTGACAGCAGTAGAAAACATTGGATCATTTAAAACTGGGTCTATTCTGCTCTGACATGTTGTTGCTGTAAATAAAAACTCAACAAACCGGCTGACGGAGAATTTGGCTTTCCCTTGGTGTTTTTAGTGTGTGTGTGTGTGTGTGTGTGTGTGTGTGTGTGTTCTTACCTCACAGAAGAGAGTGTCATACACACTCCAGACAGTTTCCACAGTGGTGTCCTTCAGCCCCGTTTTGTTCCTCACCAACTCTATGATATCCTGAAGAGAAGAACAAAGCAGACTCGTGAACAGTGTACCTCCAACTCTTACTCTTTATTCTCCAATGATAAAAAGTCATTTACAGTCATGTGAAAAAGAACATTTTCACAGGATTGTATGCATTCTTTGAAAAACCAAGTACACCCATGATTCAGTAGCTTTTAGACTGGAAGTAATCATTTTCTGTACGACTTTGTCTCTCTTTGGGTCGCCGTTCTTTACAACATTGCTTCAGTTCATTTTGTTTGTGGATATGCAAAGCTCTCTTAAAGCCCTTGGAGGTCTTATTTCAGCCAGTTTGAGGTCTGGACTTTGACTGGGACTTTATCAACGCATTGATTCTTTTGTTTGTCAGGATTGTTAGTGTTCCTGGGATAATTGTACTGTAACAAGACCTGTTTCAGCCAAGCTCTGGAGTACTTTGGTACACAAAGAAGTTCTTGGTCCCAGGTCCTCTTGCTGGAAAACAAGCCCAAATCATCACCCCTCCACCACCATGCTTAACAGTTGATATGAGGTATTTCTGCTGATATACTGTGTTTGGTTTTTGTCAAACATGGTGCTGTGCATTATGGCCAAACATCTTCATTTAGTACTTTGGTCAAAGCTTTGTGATGTATTTAAACACAGTGTTGCAAACCTAAGTCATGCTTCCATGTCAGGAGGTTTTCTTCTAGCAACCTTTCCAAATAAGCCGTACTTGTTCAGTCATTTTTATGACCATTTTTCTACCGTCCTGAACTTTAACATTTAACATGCTAACTGAATTTGCTAGCGAATTTGCTGGGAAGATTCCAGCATTTTGTTAAAATAGCTAAAATGCTCCAGATCAGTCAACTGCCAAAACCTCTGCTTTTATAGGGGTGATCACACTTGATTAAGTGCAATTCATTAGCAGCACCGAGCTGCTGCTAATCCTCTCAATTTCCATGAAAGCCATAAGAATGCACTTGAGTTTTTCATAAGTCTGCTCTGTGAAAACTTTCTTTATACAACTTTTGGGACAATGGCACGATTTCCACTTTTGTATCCCACCATAAAGGATTTGAATGAAAACGAAGCAATCACAGCATGACTGAAAAGCAGGCTTTCACTTTTTCTCTAACAAAATTAAAATATAACTCAGAGCCTTCTCGCTTTTGACACCTATTACAGCTAATCCTGCATTCAAACCCTCAGTTTTAGATGGGACATTTGATCGCTGGAAGGAAATGGGGTTGCGAAATGTGGGACACCTGTATTTTCAGGGCTCTTTTGCTTCATTTCAACAGCTTAAGGAGAAGTACAATTTATTAGCCTGTGATTTTTTTTAGATACCTTCAAATAAGGAGCTATGTAAGGTCCCAACTACAACAATTTGAGTTTGCAACTCCAGGTAAGCTTGACCAATGCCTGGTGGATTGTATAACAGAAAAGCATGCGGTTGCTTTTATATATGAGATATTACAGTCACTTCGGCAGAAGGATACAGGTAAAATAAAATCAGCTTGGGAAAAGGAATTAGGGTCAGAAATTCATAATGATATCTGGACTAAAGGGCTACGTTATGTTAATTCCTGCTCTATCAACGCCCGACATAGGTTAATTCAGTTTAGAATTTTGCACAGATTGCACTACTCGAAGACCAGATTACATCGGATATTTCCTGAAACGTCACCCATCTGTGATAAATGTCAATGTGCAGAAGCTGATCTGCTTCACAGTTTTGTAATGTGTACCAAATTACAAAGTTTTTGGGCTTCAGTTTTTTCTTTTTTTTCCCCAAACTTTTTGATGTGCAGTTAGACCCTGACCCCATTTTGATTCTTATTGGACTATCGGGACAATCTAAAAAACTTAAGAGCACACAGATTTCCCTCTTGTCCTATGGCCTGATGTGTGCAAAGAGACTGATTCTCCTCCTATGGAAGGGAAAAGAAGTGCCCTCCTTGAAAGCCTGGATTTCAGTATTGACAGATACTCTTCATCTGGAAAGGATCCGCTACATTATAAATGACAAACTGGAGGACTTCGATCAGATTTGGAGGCCGCTCATTGAGCACTCGGAAATTATGAACAAATGAGAGTTATTATGTGGACTTCACCATTGCTTAAAATAAGCTGATAGCACTCTGGGATAAGGGAAGGGTGTAGGGAGGAGGGTTTTTTGTTTGTTTGTTTGTTTGTTTTGTTGTTGTTTTTTTGACCGCCCTTTTTGGTACGTTTTGTTTTTTCCTGTTTTTGTTGTTTGGGTTTGTTTTGTTTTTTGTTGCTGTTGTTGTTGTTCGCTTTGTTTTTCCCCTTTTTTTGATGCCAAAACTGTAAAAAAGAAAGCAATGTCAGTCTATGGGACAATTTGTGATTGTTATTTGTGCTTCACAATAAAAATATTTGAAGAGAAAACCCCCCCAAAAAAACCCAAACTAAAATATAAATCATTTAGGAAAACTACACTTAAAAAAAAACCAAAAAAAAACCACACAAAACAAACATATACAGTCGATTTTTACATGCTTAAAGGTCAATGATCTGTTTTAAGGCCAGGTGTGGCTCATTTTCACAGCATTCGATGAGAGAAAACGTCTAAAGTTAATTCCATTTGTTTAATTTCCTTATATTTATAATTAGCTATCATTATATAAGCATAAAAACATGAAACTGAGTGCATTTCTAAACAGTTAATACATTACTATTTATATTAAATCTCTTGAATTAAAGCTGAGTCTATACGTCTGACCCAACAGTAATGGACAGATATACTACAGAAGAGAAGCGGTACCTGGTATGTTGCAGTAACGTTTAAAAATTCCTCCGTGTGTTCGGTTTCATTCATCAGCTGCTGGTAACGAGGACAGTCTTTCAAAGGAAATGAGAGAAGCTAAAAAACAAAAAAGACATATTTCAGACACCGACTAACTTTTCGCAAACATAAACAACTTCAAACAGCAGTGACTTCATACACTAACCCTCTCTTCACTTTGCGGCACAGTGTGGACAGGTATCGGCTGCCACTTCAGTTTAGGGTTGAAGACCTGCTGGCCGCTGGGAGGATAGAGACCTGGATGAGGGGGAAAAAAATATGGCACGCCAAATGAGAAGAGTACCAGAAACAGCAGTATGAATATTAGAAAGAAGAGGTCTTCGGACCTGCGAGGTTGGCCTCGGCACTCATAAGGGTGCGATCGAAGTCTGTACTGCGAACTAAGATCTGAAGACAAAAGGCATTAAGCATGTTAAGATGTATTATAGTTGAAATTTAGGATATCGACAGTCAAAAGTTAAATATTAAGAAACAAACTGCACAAAAACAGAGGCACTCTTCCGTCATATTACAGGAATTTGTGCGCTGGTGCGAACTCTGAAGAGGCCTCTTCTGTCAAATATTAACAAGAGTCACAGTTTGACTATAAAAGCTTCATGACGACTTGTCATGTGTACTAAAAGTGAAAAGGAGGCTCCATCTCACCTCGTGCCGGTTGTAGGATGCATTGAGGAATTTTTCGTATCGAGTCCTCAGAAACTGGCCCAGCTCAAAGTGCTGCTGCATCCCTATCTACAACGACAAATATGAAATAAGTTACACTCTGGCTAAAGTAGCAG
Source organism: Perissodus microlepis (assembly GCF_051167445.1). Lineage (NCBI taxonomy): Eukaryota > Metazoa > Chordata > Actinopteri > Cichliformes > Cichlidae > Perissodus > Perissodus microlepis. Next base: position 12,671,405 of record NC_140482.1, on the reverse strand, counting down.
AACTGTAAAATCATGTAGTATGTTAAAAATCAGAGTAGCATGGGCCAGCTGGTTGGTGTTGCTCAGGAGCCTGGCTGCAACATTTTGCATGACCTGTATTTATCTCATTTATCTTTTATTTTTTGTACAAACTTGGAAAACAGTAATCTAGCTTGTACCCTGAACACATTTTTCTGTATCAGCTTTAGCTGTGTGACAGCTCTACTACACACAATACTGCCTGCTGTAGTAAATGTAGATTTAACAGTTTACATTAGAATAAAAAGAAGTCTTGGTTATACCTGTGACAGCTGACCAAAGCCCTGCGGCCAGTCGCTCTCTTGGTGGGGGTCGGTGGGATAGGCTTTGACTGGTGATCTGTCGCCATGCCGAAACAACTGGCGAGGACAGAAGTCAAAGAAAGAGTGTCATGAAAAACTGGCATTTAAAACATATGAATATATTTTAATATTTTCAAATATTCAAAGCTGCACAAAGTGTGCTCTGTGTATCATTTATACGCACACTGAAAGCCTGACAAACCATGAAATATTATTTTCCATCTTCATAAATGTATTTTTAAAGTCTACCAAAGGTGCTTTGCATGAATTAAAACGAAACAAGCTCTTACTCTTGGTGGTTCTGAAACTGTAAATCAGTAAACAGGTAGAAAATGTGTGTGTTTGTTTTTTTTTTAGGAAAAGTATTTGCCCGACAGTGCACAACACTGTTTGCAACATCTGCAGCTTATCTTGCATATACTGACGACAAAACCTTTGTTCTACTTTTAACAGTATCACTGGTGGACATAACACCCAGTCAGCAGACACCTGAAACTGCTTAGCAAACACTATAATGTCAAACCATTAGGACAAATGGCTTTAACACCAGTCCCCTAAAAACAGCACAGATAACGACTAAATGCAGTTTGTGTCATATTTAATAATAAGAAGGCTACAGTGAAACCTGTGTTTATGAAGCAGGTCTTTTATGAACCCTAACATTGGTATGAGAGTTCATTACGATCAGTTTCAAGTGAAGGAGATCCTATTACAAGCAGTTCCACCCAAACATCCTACAGTACACATCAAATGGTTTTAAATTTCAGCTTTCAAACCACTCTAGAGATCTGCTGCTTTCTAGTTTACACAAGTGTCCCAACTCTATTTGAAGAGTGGATTATCCCTTTCTAATCTTATCTGTTCTACAATACAGTCTTGGCTCTCCATGTAAGTTTCTAAGAATGAGTCCAGGTATATCCAGATCTCCTATTTCACACTATGGCAACATTTTTGTTGCCAATGCCTGGAAAAACCCATTGGGAACATGTGACCTGGAGCTCTCCCCAATACACAAAGTGTTAAAAAAACAGGCAACTTTCCCTTTTCAGTTGGTAGTCTTAGACATGCAAAAAAAAAAAAAAAAAAAGATCCTAATGTGCACAACCTATAGAGCAAGCAAAACACATATGGACTGGAAGACAACAGAAAACAGTACATCTTGCAGTGTATAGCTCATTGTTGCCTCTTGAAGACAATAACTTCCTTATCCTTAAACACTTTATTTTTCTTTAATGAGGCATGCTGGTGTTCCCGATCATCTGTAAATATTGGCTCTTTTGTAGTTTGTGCATCTGTTCTTTGACTATTGGGCTCATTCTACACTATCATCACTGTGACCTACATTTACACATTAATTGTTCGGTTTTTTTGTTTTTTTTTAGTGTTTGTACTATTGGCCAAGCAATCACCTGACAGGACCAATAAAACAGTGTGTATCGACAGAGCTCATTCCAACTTCATTAAGTTCGCTAAGTTGTCACGTCAGGAAGGTAAGGCCTGTCATGAAGCTCCTTGTGCCAGCAGTGACATTAACATTACAGCCCACAACACCTCAGGTTTCTTACTAAAGTAATGATAGACACTTGCTAACAGAGTTAGCATGTAGTGAGGATTCCTGTAGTGGTTTCGTCTGAAGTCAGTGCACACCGTGCCATTTGACAATTTCTAATACTTTGAAGTTGACATATTCCTTCAGTGTGCAGTCTTAAAACGGGTTAGCATTGCAGCCTTCTAGTTCAATACGATACTAGCTACTGGTGAGAGGCAAAACACTTAACCTACCTACTAATTTCCTAATGATAATTATTCGTGAATGTATTATTTATATGCCGATGTTTCTAAAAGACTCCAAAGACTTCTGCCAGATGTCATTCCTAGACAGAAAACCATACATGTTGACAAGTAACCGATGGTTACAGAAAACCTCCTAAATTATAAATGTAGTTCCGCAACCGTCTACACACTGTGGAATTCCGCACAGCTTTCGCGGCGTTTCAGCACCTTCAACGTTACTCACCACAGTCGTATACACTAGTTTTCTTTCTGCCGCGGCTCGTCCACACACACAGGTCAGTGTGAAAACAAAGAGCACCGCAGCTGGCACCATGTTTCTGTCTGTGTCAGCAGAGCGCTAACCTGTCTTGGCTTCAGCGGCTAACTGGCTCGATTTCCTCTCTTGTGCGAGCTGGGTCAAGTCAGCAGCAGACTCGAATTACATCGGAAGTCGTAAAATAAACTGGCAATATTTTTTAAAGGAAATTAAATTTAAAAAGAGGAACCACTGAGGTGGGCGTATTTCTGCTATTTTCATATGTATTCATAAAACCGACGATGATATTTTTCATCCACATTTGCTCCATAATTACTGGGTCAGATTTTATTTCGAAACGATAAACGGAAGTGACAGAGCAGCAATTTTAAATTGTTATTTATCCCTAGTCCTAAAGTGTATATTTATTTTCTTGCTCTTCTTATAATTATTGTTTGTTTACTTGCACTGCTGTAACTGGAGCCTCGTCGTCTTGTCTGTCTATATACTGGACTGTATGTAGCGGAGATGACAATAAAGTGTACTTTGACTTCAGCAGCGAGGAAGCGCACCGAGGGCTCTCGCGCTCACTTTTCGCCTACAGAATTTCGAAAAAACATGCAAATTATAAGTCTGTGTCATAATGTCGGGTGTTTTCGTGTTTGATGGTTTGTTTTTATTTTGTTTTATTTTGCGAGTTGGTTATTAGCAGTGTTGGGACTAACGCGTTATTAAGTAACGCGTTACAGTAACTACGTTATTATTGTGGTAACGAGCACGGTAACTAGTTATTATGCCAAAACCGGGAACGCGTTACTCGTTACTGGGATTTAGATAGGCTCGTTATTCGTTACTTCGTGTGGTGGCTATCGCGGAGCTTCCACAGATTCAATAACATTAGCAAGTGGTGGAAGCCAGCAGGTGGATGAAGGAAAAGGGAGGCAAGAGGAGAGACCCGAAGCGGCCGCTGGTCCGAGAGTGTCAGGTGAACTGAACTTCAGGTAAGAAGTTATAACCTGCAGTCCATCTGGGTCAGATATGAACCAAGTTTAGGTGGAGTTTATTTTCGTTATGCTGACTTTTTCGTACTGCGTGCTAGCTAGCATGACGGAGTTTCTATACAGCTGGGTGGTGCTATGTTACTGATGTTGAACTTTATTTTGTTCATAAGGTTAATTATTAGAGTTGCCAACCGTCCCGTAAAAAACGGAATCGTCTCGTATTCAGAGAAAATATCATGCGTTTCGTATTGAGGTGAAAAGGAACAGTTTGTCCCGGACTTCAGCTACAATGAAAAAGACACAAAGCTGGAGTTATTCTGTGTTTACGCTGCACAGCTGCCTCTTCTTCTCTCATCCTCTCCCCCCCCCTCTCCTGTTTCTACTTCAATCATGAAACTGATCAATGATCAGCTGATCGGCTTTTCTCTCTTGTTTATTTATCGCCCACTTTGCGCCAGAAAGAGGAAACCAGCGGATGTCGCGGTAAACAACAGCAGCACTTTTAAGCTTGATCAGCTGTTGTTAGAATTTATTTAATATTAATTCCTAGTATCAGCTGATGTTTGCTGGAGCCACAGCTGTAAACCTGCTGGTCATGATATCGGTTTGGTTATGTGATGAGAGGGAAACATGCAGATGAAACCAGGAGATGTCCTTACTGAATCATCAGAGCTGTGATGGAGAAACCGGTTTACCTTTTAGTTAACATGAATGAGTTGAAGGGAAGTTATGAACTGTTTCTGAGAGACAAATAACACCAGGATCCTTTTCTAAGTAGCTGACAGCTGGTAATTGTGCAGGGGCGGGTCTAGCAAAGTGTTGCCAGGGGTCCATGTAGGGCATTAAAAGGGAAAGGGGGGCACAAGGAAATACTTTCTTATTCTCATTTAAAATGTCTCACTTTTTAAAAAAAAATAATTATCTGAGTCTTGCAACAAACAATGGATAGATTGATACATATATACCATCAGAACAGTGTACATCACTGTCACAACAGTGTTTATTTTCATTCAAAGGCTTTATGATTTTTCCTATAATGGTGGGCCAGTCTCTAGTCAAAATGCCCGGGACGATTATTTTGTCCCAGTCCAGCTCTGTATGCAGCTCATCTTCAGTCTGGTGTTACCTACATCTTCCTATTCAGAAGGCAGAATTTCCGAGTTCTGAGTACAATCGAAAGCACCACGACTGCAGTTTTTGTGTTGGATGTAAAAAGCAGGCTAGGATAGAATCAGGCGTGGGATTTCTCTCGTGGAAATGTGCACATTATTTTTTCCTTTCTATTGGTAGGTGGCACAGTGCACTTGTGGCAAGTAAGCAAGCTAGAAGACTGGCAGTCTTGCTGGGTATCCAGTTACGGAAGCAACACATTAACAAGAGAATTCTGAGTAAAACCAAAGTTACTTTCCCTAGTAACTAGTTACTCTGAAAGTAACGAGTAACTTGAAGTAACTGAGTTACTTTTGATAGAAGTAACTAGTAATGTAACTAAGTTACTAATTTAAAGTAACTTACCCAACACTGGTTATTAGATGCTGCTCCAGCCAGCCAGAGAATCCCCCGCCGCCCCGCCCTCTCCCCCCTGTGCCGCAAGCAGCAGGCGCACCTCGCAAACGGAGTGTGCCCTTACTCCCAGCAAATGGGCGATAGAAAACCGATCGGTGCCTATGCCATCCCCAGTATGCGCTGGCATGACGTCGGGGCAGCATGAGTACGAGCAATTTTTTTTTTAAATTTTTTTTTTTTTTTGCCGATGCCCGTGATGCCGCCCCCCACCGCCCCGGGCAACCGCCCATGTAGCCCGTATCAAAAACCGCTACTGGATAAAGTACAGTATCACCGCAAATATGGTGACATTTCTTAGGTATATTTAGATCTAGTATACATAATGAGTTTCAGTGATATAAATAGATTATATAATTTTTATACAATTTATATATTAGATTATTTCACATTATACAGTTTGCTGTACGTTGTGTTTTTTTGACAACAGAAAGGAATTTATAGCTTTACATAAATAGAACTGAGCGCAGGGATTTATATGAACTTGGAAATGCAACGTGGAAGCCAAATGCAGGAGTTACATTAATATTTGTTTATTTGTTCATTATTAGATTTTGTGTGTAACAGGAGTTTTTTGTCTTTTCCTAAGATTGTTATTCAGTTGCGCCATTCTCATTTTCATGCTGGCATGAAACGCATGATTGACTGTTTTAGTCCCTTTCACTTAGTTGAAAACAAAAATAAAACAATCATGCTAATTTGGCTCAAAATTTCACAATGTTCATGATTTCAAGTTTGTGTTTGATAGAAATTACTTAAAAATTATAACATAATAAATGAGATGAATTCAATTTTTAAAAAAAGTCGAAACTTTACTTTTTCCAGTTACTGAGTTTCATGTTGGTTTGCAGTTTTCCTTCTCAGGCACTAGAGGTCACTGTTGAGCTAGTTGCAAACCGTCCGACACGTTACTCTGACAGGAGACTTCCTGCTCTGCAGAATTACATAAGCTGTAAGGTGTAAAGGTTATTTCAAAATATTGTTGATATAAAAAGCTGCCTTATTTTTAATTTTATTACACACATACTTTATGTAATGTACTAAGGCATTTGTTTCATCCTTTTGAGGAGTGTGTTAATTAAAAGGTAATAAAGTTGAAAATGAATCAATTAACATTTAAAGGATAATATGTTGAGTTTTTTCATTTATTGAAACATTTATAAAATAAAGATGCAAATCATGTCTTTGTTCATAATTTACTAATTATTTACTTTCCATCTGTCTTACAGGTAGCCCAGGGCAATAGGTCACTGTTATTTTACGTAAGCATCAGTCAGGAAAGTGTGGAAGATTTTAAATGGCTATGTGCAGGAAACCAGTAAACATTGGAAACCTTTGATTTGGAGTTGAGCCTTCTGCCTGAGCCCGACTGTGAAAAGCAGCTTTGTTGGCAGCAAGAAGTGCAAAGCTCAAAGATGTTTACACCACAGCTACCGATCCTCAGGAGGGCTCAAAGAGCTGGAGGGCTTTCTTTATCTTTTGTCATCATACAATAGTAAAGTAAAATGAGGGCCTTAAAATTGTGCAAATTAACAGGTATTTATCTGTTGGTTTAGTTGTCTATAAAATACTTGTAGGAAGCTGTACCAGTACAAACATGACAGTACAACAGAAGAGTAGGAAGAAACTCGTAACATAAACAACAATTATGCATTACACTTCATGTTCAAGATTGTTACAAATTGCTTCGTGGATTTGCTTCTGAAGAACTCCTATGTTGGCACAGCAGTTGAGGAGGAGGGAAGGAGTCCATAGAGCACACGGTTGTAGTAAACCAGCTGATAAGAGAGACTCAGGGGAGCAGAGGGGATGTGTCAGTACTGTAGCTGGATCTTTCCAATGTCCATGGATTGATCCCATACAAATTAATGGAAAGATCCCTGTCCATCTGTTATACTTTTACGAAGGTCCAAAGTCTCATCCTTTACTATTACAACAATTTTTGTCTGAGGGCATCTTCAAGGACAGTAACATCATGGCACTGGTTGGAAAGGCATCATAACTGCCTGTAGTTCTCAATTCACCTGTTTGTGTGGGCCACAAACTTAATCGTCAAGTTGGCTGAGGTGGCGCCAAAAGGCCAGTGTCCAAGTAAGGGAGCCGCCAACCTCCAATTAGAGGATTAATTTATGACCTGATTGCCACAATGAAGAAGATAACAGAGAAAAATTTCCTTAAACATCAGCGCTTTCAGAAATACATCTACTGTAATGAAATTTATTGGCTACTGTTGTGTAGTCTGTTATTGTAAATTTAAATGTTTAATAAATTTGGAAATTAACTTCTACAAATCAGAGCTGCACCTTCTAATGTGGGATGGATGCAAAGTCTTCTAACAAAACCAGGTTTTCCCCCAAAAGTCTTCCGATTATTTAAGTCTTATTTTGAAAATTTGTAAGCTTTTTTGTAAATTACTAATGGAACAAGTCATACAGCTACAAGAGAAATATGTGCATCTTTTTTTATCCCTGCTAGCTGCATGTCTTCATGATTAAAAAGCTCCTCTGATAACCCAGGCCTTTTCCTTTTCACAGGGAGTTCTTTCTTCCCACTGTCATCAAGTGCTTGTTCATAAGCGATCACCAGATTGTTTGGGTTCCCTCTCTAATATTTCAAGGTCTATACCTAACAATTAGCACCATCACAATAACAGAACCATTAGGTTGCTGTTATTGTGATGGTGCTATATAACTAAAATTTATTTGAACTGCACTGTGTCAAAATGGAGCAACCATTAGCAAACAGACGAGCGTCTGGGGTTTAGCATCATAATAGATGGCTTTTCTTTTAAAGACCACCTTTGCCAATATGCGTGACGTATTGAAGACGAGGTGCAGTGTGAAAAACTTCTAATCACTCCTTTAGTACATTAGCAAAGAAAGCCTCCTAATGACGAAGAGAAGATGTCAAATCCAGTTTAATAAAACAGGCAAACTAAACAGGTTCAGAATAACAGCTATGAGAAATCACTCTGTTGAATGAATGTTGGAAGTTTAACCTTTCTGCTGCATGCTACATTCATTTTTCAGTCCTTTTTAATCACGCTGCAGAAATTGACAGTTAACCATCTCACGCAGAGATTTTATTTTTTATTTTTCGTTATTAATAAATATTTAATGCATTTCTATTTAAATCAAGGTGTAGGGGTATTTTCCCAAGAGCATTAAAATGTGCTTTTTAGCCAATACAAACATAAGACTTTATAGAATATGATGCATCACTGTAGATTAAACAGTATGAAAGTATGAAATGTTTGACATCAGTTTTAACACCTTCAGCAGTCATTTCAATCCCTGTCACACTGATATAAGACATTTATTCTGCTGAAGAGTTATTTGCCAGTAATGCAGTTTTACATGTTGCTTCTTTTGCTTTAAAAATGGTTTTTAAGAAATTCCTCCACCAGTCTCCACTGCGAGCTAATGATAAATATTTTGGGTGAATACATTTGATATTTATGTAACTACACAAGTCTTTGCAATTCTTCAGCCAGAAAGGTGAAAATGTCCATTCGTACAGCAAGCTGGAGAGATGATAAAAGAGAGGCAGCACATTATGTTTGAGGTCTAATTTGTCCTGTTTAACAGTGGAAAAAGATGTTTTTGTATGTTTGTGTCAGTGTGGCGGTGGTGGGGCCACAGTCTCTGCTTGCCTTTCAGTAAAGTCACCACATGGTACTGATTAAAAGGGCTAAATATAAAGCTTTGTACTGATCTGGTATCACACTCCCTTCAGTCTTCCATTCGCCACCGTTTTACTTTACTAATAGTGCAACTATAACTATTAACACTGGATTTTACTGGTTTAAAAAAATGTAAAAATAAACACATTTATTTTAAGAAACTTAATTTTGATCTACTGTAAAAAAAAAAAGAAAAATCATATTTTCACCCAAAGAATTCAGAATAATTAATATTATCACAATAGCTACAGAAAACATGAGGAACAATAACTTTAGTATCAATTAAACTTTGTTTCTGATGTGTTTGGCAAATAAATTACAATCAGAATTTGAGTATAGGGATGTGTAGGCTGTGGATGTTTACTAAAAAGACACTCTGTTTTATCCCTAATGTTGTCAATACTGGCAGTTGAAAACCCTATAATTACTAAGTAAGGGGTCTTTGAGTTATATCGGGACCATTTAAAGTCTTTTTTGGTCTAGAATAAAGTTCACTGAGCCGGAAAGAATCCTCAAACATCCTACGTTAATGACGTTATTACTTTATTGTTATCATACTCTGCTTCCATGACAAATCAGGCAGCTTGTTTTTAACATGAAGTGAAAGTTACTGAGCTGAGACATAAACTGAAAGCGAAATAGGAGCAAGCGAGTTAAAACTGTAAACCACACCTTTGGCACATTGTTTACATGTATAGTATTCACTCAGTCAGTATCATTAAGGTTTTTATTCCTCATTAGAACATTATTTTGAAACACAACTAATGATGGGTTGTAAAATCATTTAGATAAAAGGGAAACCTATCAAATATTTACCCAGAGCACGCTTTCTGAAGTTGTCTACGGTGAGTTATGAGAAAACGTAAATTAGGGGCATAAATCATTCTTCATGTTTCTTTATGTCATAATCGCATTACACTGAATATAGTTTTGCTATTCAAACTATGATATATCCATTAGTACTGAGGCCTAAAAGGTGCATCAGACAAAATTAACAAAATCAAAATTTAGGCTTTGGATTATGATACTTGGAGAAGGTGTAAAATTGGTGTTATTGCATTTTTAACTGAGCTTACACTAAAGATGGAAGAGACCACGAGTCGTACAGAGGTTTAAAAAAGCATCCAAATGAGTGCTTAAATAAACCCTGTACGTGTCATTCCCATCAACAGCAAAACAACCGTATTCGGCACCCTTCCCTTCATGTTGTCGCCAAGGCTGCCAGTCAAATGTCAACAACAGTCCCATTTGTTGCTGCCTGCAGCTGTTTCTATCTGTGGACCAACGTCAAAGTCCTGGTGGAGGTGTTTATGTTTTTGCTCTTATCTCAGATTATAGGTGGTAGCTAATGCTGAAAACACATGCAGAAAAATAAGGAAATCACACATCAACAACAGCAATAATAATAATGTGAACAATGGTGATTAGAGGAGGATTAGCCTTAATCTTAAGCATCTTTGTGTTTGCTTATAGCGGGCAGATATGCTCATTAAGAGGAGGGGTACCCTCCAGTCACACTGACACCTCAGAGATGGACGTGTAATCTGCTTGTTGGCAGACTATAAATTTTAAAAAAAAAAAACAATCCCAGGGTATTGTTTCAGTGGGAACGACGCCCCCTCATTGATCTCACTAATGATCATTAAGATCACAGGAAGAATTACTGACAAAATTACCGAGATTATCTGATGAACAGATGCCTGTGAGCTTCCCGTTGCCATCTGAGGGGCCCTTCACAGCCGAATGTTGTGTGCAGGTTTGCTCCTGTTCGTACACTTTATAAATATGATCCAGGGAAAGTTTTGCTTTGTTTTCCCCGAATCACACGCTGTGCAGTGAGCCCAAGAAAACAGACGATGGCAGCATTTCCGCAGAATTTGCTCGCACATAAGCCTCTGAGGTGTTTACTTCAGCCTTTCCTACTATTCTCTGTGAGATAGCTGTTTTTCATTCAGTGTGAACATTTTGGAAATAAAGTACAACATAAGCATAAGGGAATACCGAACCCAAGACTAAAAAAAAAAAAAAGAATTCCCCACCATTCTCTGCTTTTTCATTCCCCATCATTTAAGAAAAGATAGTTTTTAAAGAGCTAATGACCCTAATTATCACCGAATATAGTCGGGCAGTTGGATGTGAGCATAAATGGAGATGCGCTCAAATAGGAAACACGAGGTTCCAGTTGGATAGGAATACCCACAGGTATAAAAATAGGCCACAACACTCCTTATATAATAAGTGGGACGTCAGGCTTGTTTACAGCGTCCCCGCTTGAGAAATAAAGGGTTACAATCCAGCATTATGCTGCACATTTCAAATCCCCCATTAATCCAAACGGGCTCAATTGGCCTGCCAATCACATCGACAAACATGGATATATTTTGAAGTGAGGTGTCGGTGTTTTAAAAGAAAAACAGAAAAAAAGAAAGAAAACACCCCGGAGGGGGCGGGATGAGGTAGTGGGGGTGCATGACGCTTTCGTTTTACAGTGGGAAATAGGAATTCACGTTCCTCAATGGACTCGCTGGTATTTTCGTTTTCTACGTGAGAGAGGTTGCTGTTGGAGAAGCAGGGAGGGAGGCGGGGTTTGCTTGTTTCAAGTGAGTAAAACAGCCAATAGTCGGCGACGCTTTGGCGTGACGGACAGGCACGGCCCCTGCAGGACGCCCCGCCCCCTTATGACTCTGTGTTTTATTCTGTTTTTAGAGCAGCAGCGTCACATGTTGTTTTTCTCCTGGATCGGATCAGTCTGGTCCCCACTGCACTGTTGCTTCTGCCGTGGCGGACATATCCTGCAATGGATTAGAGATTTTTTTTTTTTTTTTAGCGGTTTGTATTATATATTTATAAATAATTTTTTTATTTTGCGTTTTGCTGTGAGTTTCGAACAAAAAAAGCAAGAGGAATTTGCCGATCTGGACTTGAAAAGAAAAGCGGAGGGAAAATGGCAAGTCCTCCGGCGACGGGAGGACACCTGTTATCTAATGGGACGAATGGGGTGACGAAGTGCGGATACCTGAGGAAGCAGAAGCACGGACACAGGCGATTTTTTGTGCTCCGGGAGCCGATCGAGCGCTGCCCGGCCCGCCTGGAGTATTATGAGAGCGAGAAGAAATGGAGAAACAAGTCCGCCGCGAAACGGGTTATAACTTTGGACTCCTGTCTGTGCGTAAACAAACGCGCCGATGCCAAACACAAGCACCTCATCGCCCTCTACACCAAGGACGAATACTTCGCCGTAGCTGCAGACAACGAGCAGGAGCAGGAGAGCTGGTACAGGGTTTTGACTGATTTAATAGCTGAGGGGAAAGTGTATGACAGTCCTGCTTCCACCTCCTCTCTAGTTGGCTTTGAAGAGGCCAGTTATGGACTCCTTACTCCGGCAACACCTACCTACAAGGAGGTATGGCAGGTCAACTTGAAATCCAAAGGTTTAGGTCAGGTGAAGAACCTCACTGGAGTGTACAGGCTGTGTTTGTCCAGCAGGACCATCAGCTTTGTGAAACTGAACTCTGAAACAGCTGCTGTCAGTTTACAGCTCATGAATATCAGGAGATGTGGCCACTCAGACAGCTTCTTTTTCATAGAGGTTGGCCGCTCTGCGGTCACGGGGCCCGGGGAGTTCTGGATGCAGGCGGAGGACTCGGTGGTGGCACAGAACATCCACGAAACGATCCTGGATGCCATGAAGGCCATGAAGGAGCTGTCTGAGTTCAGGCCGAGGAGCAAAAGCCAGTCTGCTAGCACCAACCCCATCTCTGTGCCCATGCGGCGCAACCTGAACAATCCCCCTCCAAGTCAGACGGGCCTGGTGAGGAGATCCAGAACCGACAGCATGGCAGCCACATCCCCAGGAAGGAAGGTCACGCCCTGTCGGATAAGAACGTCCAGCGAGGGAGACGGAAGTGTGACCCGGCCTGTGTCAATGTCCATATCTGTAAACGGGAGTCCCACCAGTCCAAACTCTGGGAATCCCCTGAACAGATCCCACAACCTCAGCAATGGGCGCACCTGCAGGATGCTGGAGTCCACATACAACCTCCATCACAGCCGCTCGATGCCAGTGTCCAACTCCCCTCCCGCTGTCTCCAGCCCCATTAGCATGTCTCCACGAGGGGGGGGCAGGATCTCTACTCCTGACAAAGCTAGGCGCCCCTTCAGCTGCAGTGCCTCCATTTCGGGCTCTCTCAGCGATACTGGCTTCATGCTGTGTGATGATTACAGTTCCAGTCCAGGTGAACTCCGGTTCCTCCCCCTTACTCGCAGTGACACCCCCGATTCCCTGTCTAGCACTCCTCCTTCCCGTGACACTAGTGACCCCTGTGGCTACATGATAATGGAGGGAGTAAATGGGAGCAGGTGCAACAGGGGTGAGAGTCTGGCTTACAGGAAAAGAACACACTCCCTCACCACACCGCGTCAACAGAGGGTGGTGGCGCCGTTGTCCTCAGCCTCTCTGGATGAGTACACGCTTATGAAGATGACCCACGGACAGAACTCCCACTCTGCCTCACCCAAAGTGTGCTACCCGGAGGATTACGGTGATATTGAAATCGGTTCATCCAGAAGCTCCAGCAGCAACCTTGGTGACGATGGCTATATGCCCATGACACCAGGTATAGCACCTCAGTCTGGCAAGGCAGACAACTACGTGCCTATGAGCCCCATGTGCGTCTCTGCACCGAAGCAGATTGTGAACCCTAGGGTGCATCCTCAGGCGGCTGCCAGTGGCAGCTACAAGACCAACTCCCCTTCCTCCAGTTCCCTAGAAGACAACGGATACATGAGAATGTGGTGTGGCGCTAAATCCTCCATCGAAAGCCCAGATCGGCATGGTGAATACATGAACATGTCCCCTGGAAACCCACCTCCTCTCCAGACTCCACCAGATTACTGCTTGGGCCTGCTGGCTGCTGAACCCACATCAGTTAGATCAGCATATCAGACCGGCTCCCTCACACTACCTGCTAAACTGCAGGCCTCCAAGAATGAAGATAACAGCCAGTATGTGCTGATGAGTCCCCAGAGTTTGAGGCAGAGACCTGGGGAGTCTGACTATTATTCAGTGATGCAACCCAGTGCAGCTCACTCCTCACCGCTGTGCCCCTCAGCACCCTCCCCAATCAGACACAGCCGGGCTGAGAACCTCTCCTACAGGGGGAGGCTGGGCAGGCCTAACAGGCTGTCTCTGGACACACTCAGAACCCTGCCCAGCATGAATGAACATCCCCTCCCAGGGGAGCCCAGGAGCCCTGGGGAGTACATTAACATCGACTTCAGTGGTGCCAGATTCTCTCCGCCCTCTGTCGTATCCACAGAGAGCCAGTCTTCATCATTGGGCTCCAGCGGTGGGGGTCCTGGGAGGTCATCTCTAGCAGACTACATAAACCTGGAGCTGGGATCACACTCGCCCAAGGATGCTGACACTCCTGCTGAGCGCTTGGACACACTCCCAGAGCTAACCTTGTGCCCCTGCTCGGAGGAGGATGGCGTATACCATGTGGATAGTGAGAAAGACTCCCAGGGCCTCAGTGATGAGGTGAAAAATGATTACACTGAGATGACATTTGGGATGACCAGTTTGCCCCCACAGCTCGTACCTCTGAATGCAGCAAGGTGTGTGTCTGTTTGTTGTTTTATCACTAATTATTATTTATTTAAAGTATTTGGTTGTGTGTTTTGGTAAAAATCCTGGTTCACTGCAGGTGGCAACAAAACGTCATTTAAATTTAATTCATATTTAGTTTTAGTCACATTTTTAGTTATTTTTATCTTAATTTCTCTGCTTCTGTTTTCCAGTAGTCAGGGCAGCAGAGAGAAGATGCGCTCCATGGAAGACCAGGGTATTCCAGAGCACATTGGGGTCTTCCTGCTCGGTCCAAACTCCTCCTCCACAGTGGACCCTGACTGCTCTGCCAAGGTAATCAGGGCAAATCCACAGGGACGCCGGCGCCACAGCTCTGAAACGTTCTCATCTACTGCCACTGTGACCCCGGTCTTCGCATCCTTTGCTCGTGGCGACGCCGTGAAGAGGCACAGCTCAGTGGAGAACATCTCGTCACGGAGCAGCGAGGGTTCTGACGAGGAGTACGGCAGCCCTGAGAACCGGCAGAGCTCAGAGGGTTACCCCAATGGACTCAACTATATTGCCTTGAACCTAGAGAAGTGTGAGGACCTGGTCGGCTTCAAACCCACCAGCAGCTGCAAAGGGGACATCAATGGATTGCACAGCTCACCATATGTCTGCCTGGGATTCAAGGAGGCTGCAACCACTGCCAAAGGTGGGTCAGGTTTATGTCAGATACTGCTGAATAAAATATCCAAACAGTCAGATTTTAGCACAGGGAATGAAGGGTTCCAGGAATGTGGGAGGCATCTCTTTAATTAAAAAGAAAGCGGTACTGCACAGATGAAAAATTTGGGAGGAAAAAAAATATGAGAGACTTGAATTTCCTCTAGATTCAAATTCAAACTGGCCCTCAGCAGCTGATGCTGCCTTCAAGTGCTCATTTTAAGCTTCTACTTTTGAGTTCGTCTGTGAGTAGTTAATCTCTTTGTGCTTAAATGTTAGGGTGCTACTGGGAATTGGGAGTGCCCACATAAAGCGAGGAAAGCAGCAGCAATTTTAAAGATACTCTTAACTGCTTTTAAGATCACTAACAGAGAATTTGCAGTATTTCCCACAACATGTGAACACACCATGTGACTGCTATGAAACGTGACCAGGCTGAGGGCTGTGAAGTAAACAAGCACCGTGACAGAGCAGGATGCTGCCTCGCTGTTGCTGTCGTGGGCTGAAGATACCGAAAATACAAGCTCAGAGTTCCACCGACGCTTATAAAGAGTGGAAGTTTGTTGCAAAAATGGGCAGAAATTCCAAATTAGAGATTCATTTTAAACCTCATGCAAAAAAATTCCAGAGCAACTAATAAGTCATTAAATATTTATCTGTGAAGTGTATGTAACTGGTTTACTGTGGATGGTTATTAGCAGGCATAACCCAGTTGTCGATGTCACGGGAATCCTAGTGGAGGCTTCCTGTCAGCCGTAATGTCTCTCTGAGCCGCAGGCATTTCCGGCTGTTGTTTTTCAGTTGGGTAGGCATTAGGATGTGTTGCACATCAATGTGACCTCTACAGACCCCTTATTCCCACCATCCTGTGATCAATACTGCGTCCCAGAATATCCCAGTGAGCAAAACAAAAGCCCCAGTGTGGGGCAGTAGACGAAAGGATCATGGGGGAAGCAAACAAAAAGTGCTGTGGAGTGGGGGGCAGCACAGTTTTGACTTTAAAGCTAAGTGTGACTCTTTGACCCCCTTGCCATCCAACTGAGACATGCAGCTCACATGTGCTTGCAAGTACGTAGAGGTCGGAGGGGGTGGAGGGATGTTGTACCCCCCAATGTGAGGCCCAGTGTAAGTGGATATATGTGCATGTCCTTGTGAGCAATGACTAGAGGAAAACAACAAAGCAGGGCCATCAGGTAACTGGATGTCATGGTCTGCATTCCTGGCTGAGCTGGTTAGAAAAAGTTGCTGTGAGAGGGGGTTTGTTTTTCTCTGGCTCCAGGCCGATTGAACAGACGGTGGCTTTTATTTTACCACAAGCCCCCCCGCATGTGAGGAGGTTTGATTTTTAGGATGTAGAAATGGGTGGGGGGGGGGTTCTGTTAAGTTATTAGTATTTGAAGAGTCAGTGGCGCTCTGGTAAATAAAGCGGAATGTAACAATACCGAGACAGTGACATGTTTGTTTTTGTCTCTGCAGGCTTGCACGTGTCCCCAACTCATGTTTTTGACAAGTGCTAATATTTTTATGACACTAATAAAGCTTTTGAATTGACCATGGAGAGGAAGGGGACAGGGGGAGGGAACATACATGTGGACTCTAGCACGTACACATAGGGTGGGTTTTTTTTTCCTCTCTGTTTCTTCTTCTTTTTTTCCCTTTTTTTTTTTCCAGCGGTGGAGCCTGTATCCGTGAATGCTTGGCAAAGATGTGCACAGAGAGAGAGAGTGTGTAGGCTGTGTTGTTTTCCAGTGCTGCCTGCCTGTTTGCGGGAGAGCGAGTAAATGCGTGCATAATGGGGCAGGATGGCACGTGCACTCCGCTGCCCTTCTGCCTCATTAGTCTGTTCACTTAGAAGAAGTAAGCAGAGAGAGAGAGAAGGAGGCGGGGGCGGCAGAGTGCTCGATAGAAAGGGGAGGGGAGGCTTTCTGGCTTTTTAAAGGAACAAATAAACTCATCTGTGAGGCCCCTCTTCCACTGAGGTACATTCTGGGAGAGCGGGAGCCCTTGTTTACCCGGTTCCTCTGCTGCGCGGTGAAGCAGGGTGAAGGAGGTCAGAGCAGAGGATTTTGGCACCTGGCCCCGCTGGCGGAGGGCTTTGATCCCGTGTTTATAGGGACGGCACACTGGGCTCCTGGACCGTGTGCCACTCTGACCCAAAAGTCTGCAGGTTAAACACCCCTGCTGATTAATTTTATACTCGCAGGTAAATGCAGTTTGGCCCGGTGGGTAACTTTCACTCTAAAGTGAGGATTAAAGCAACTAAACACCCAAATTGCTCCTCCTTCCATGTGACAGCCTTGCATTTTGAAAAAAAACGTGACGTGCTGCTTCCTGGTTTGTTGATTTTTCTTGTTTGTTTTTCTCTATGCTCCACCTCCAGTGAGCTTAAACGCCTGGCATAAGTGTCAGGAGTTTGTTTACCTCCTGTTTTGTCAGGGAGCCAGGCCATGTGACTCGGAGGCGGTGTTTACTGCCGCGCTTACCCAAGTAGGCTGTCTCCACTTGCGGCCCCGGCTAGCCGCAGCTCAGCCAGGTGGATGTTCTGTACCAGACTCAGATTAGCCAAGTCAGCCGTCTCTGTTTCCACCACCTCTGACTAATACCTTTATCTGACGGCACCAATCAGCTCCTGCTTCCTGTGATGATTGAAGAGATCATTCCTAATGCTGTATTGATATGATTGTCCTTCACTAGACTTACTGCTGTACGTTTTGTTTAAGCATTGAGGGGAACACATTAGGCAGTGGGTTTGGACCTGATCTGTTTGACTGTCAGACACTTTCCTTAAAATTAGGTGAATTTCACATCTTGTTTGCAGAAAGTTGTGATGCAAGCATCTTTATGTAAAAAACAAGCATCAGGAATGGATGAAGTGCATTCTGTATCACTTTTTGGGGAAATAACCTGCTTAAATGCTCATGGTGCAGATGTGTTTGTGTTCACGTTGGACACTTTGCATGCATTCAAAACAAGAGATCCATATTTTGGGCTGATGCAAAACGACTGCAGTGATCACAAAAGCATAATTTCCAAAATGTTGTTAAAGGTGAAGTTTGCCCTTCTTGCAGCTGCTAACCAAGCCATGCACTGTTGCCTCTGAAACCTCAGCTTCTTGTTGCTATTTCCAGTCTGGAAAGCGCAGAATCAGAATCTGCTTTATTGAGTACACATGTGTATGTGTATGCATACAAGGAACTGGGCATTCAGAATTCTTTCTCTGCTGTTAATATACTTATCAGAATAGACATAACAGTCATCTGTACAGTTGTATCAAATTACAACATAGCAGCTCACCATTCTGATGAGTTTCTGACATGCACAATTTAACTTTCAAACCCAAAAGCAGCATCCATCTCTGTATACTTTATTATCAGCTTTGACTGTGACATAACAATCTTGAGCTCCCTTGAGCTTAAAAAAAGCTAGTGTTTAGCAAGAGATTTCTGAAATGTATCCAAAACAGAACTGCAATAGCCAGATCAAGGGAAGCTATATAATAATGGCGTATGAAATGATGTCATCTTGTCTTAAAATACACGGTACAGTTTTGGGTTGCACAAGTGATAGTGTGTGTGTGTGTGTGTGTGTGTGTGTGTGTGTGTGTGTGTGTGTGTGTGTGTGTGTGTGTGTGTGTGTACTGGATGAATTAAAGAGGTCCAGGAATGGAGCTCTGTGGAACACTTGTAATAATAGCAAGGTAATTTGGTCTGAAACCTTTGGAACACTACTGCTAGAAAGACACTTATTGAAAACAGAAATAGTTAGCAAACTAGTGAAACTTTCCAAAAACTGGAAATATGCACGTGTTATAAATCTATACCTAGAATAGGGGTGTTTATCTGTGGGCTTCAATTTTAACTAAACATTAGCAGAAGGTGGGAAATAGACTGAGGCCTAAGGGGGCTGCAAGTCCAAAAGGAGCCCTGCTGTCACTTCAAGTCCCTCCTGAGTGCTAGTGGCAGATGGCCATTTTCCGGAGTGCGCATGGGTTTGTTAAGGGGGGGGGGTTAAACACCTGCCATCCTGTTCTTTCTTTACACACTGTCATTACACTGATTTCCCTTACACATGCATACAAACTACCTGGTAAACGTACATATATCCTGCTATATTTCTCTCTGCAGTGCACACCCAAACTCCAAACCGGTTAACCCCCCCACCCCCAACCCAGACCATCTGCTGCGCCCACAGGCTACAGAGTGTATCAGTTCTGTGCGTGTGTGTGTGTAATTTGTCGGCCAGATTAGAGACATCCGCGTCCATCTCCTCAAATCCCACTTCCCCCCTGACGTCATTCGGTTGGTTGTATTGTGAGTGATGTCATTGCAAAGTGCATGCAGTGGGTAAATGCACCCACTGCACGCACTGTGTATCTGTTACACAAATTTCCACTGATTCGTGTCCTTGATGTCAGAGGGGGAAGCAAGCAAAAGCAGTCTAAGTTGCCCAGCCATGCATTACTAAGTTACCCAGAGCATGCCCAGTAGACCAGGTTGTTACTCAGTTCCCAAAGTAAGGGCTGAGATTTGTGTTATGCGTCACAAGATAAATGGTAGGGGGGGAAAAGTATCTTATTTTGCTTTTTTGCTAAAAATGGGTTTTTGTACAGGAAATTCAAACTCCATTCGAAATATTAAAACTTGATGGCACAATTACTAGCAGATAAATTGTGCATTTGATGGTTGCATTGGAACTATTGCATCCTCTTTAAATGTTTACCCCAACAAAGAGCTCTGTTTGGATTTTACAGCCACATTTAAAAAATTTTTTTTTGCGATTTGTGGATTTACTCCTAAAGATGACACCTGATTGTACCCATTAGCCTGATTGCACAATCCATTCTTGCTATACCCTGACCCTTGAACACATACGCATGCCGGCTGTTAAATAGTTTATTTACACCTGCGTCAGAGGAAGATTGAAGTTGGGATCTTACTAAAATAACAAAGAACGGCAAACAACCAAAGCAGGAACTCCAGAAATGCCATGTTACATGATATATGGAGAACAAACACGTAATGCCAAAGGCTCCTGTGTCAGAGTTTCCAATGGTGTGTGTGTGTGTGTGTGTGTGTGTGTGTGTGTGTGTGTGTGTGTGTGTGTGACGGCTCAGTGAGAAGGAGGGGGGCTAAAGTAGGCCGGGATGTTCCAGACAGAAGCGCTAGCTGCTAGATAACTGCGTGGCCAGCGTTCCCCACATTTAGCCAGCCATGGCTCCAGATGAGATTATAGCCTCTGCGGGCAAGATTAGACGGCCAAGGGTAGATCAGCAAGAGCCAGTGGATGCTCCATGGAGAGGAGCTGGGGAATGCATAATGTAAGGTGTGGGCATTTAGGATGTTTTGTCCGAATGTGAACATGTTTATAAAGCTGAATTCAACAGAAATCTGACCCTGACTGTAAAATGATCTCGTCATTATAGTCAATCTCTGAAAAATCATATAAGATCGAGGGACTTATCTTTGGATTTAGTGATTAACATCTCTAACATCCTCCTCAGCTACACTATCATCTTATGGGGCCTAAAATATCTTCAAAAGATCTAAATGTGTGATTCTGTGAAAGAGAACTGGGCTGCTTGTTTATAAGAGCGCTGAACGACAGATCCAAAAATGGCAGCTTTTCAGGAACTAACACAAACAGCCTGATCGCTGCGCATATTTGAGGTCGTTCAGCTGGCTCTTTTTTTTCCTTCCCAAGGGTTTCATCAGCCTACAGTGCTAAAGTTTTCTTAGCTCAAACTGTTTAAGGACATTGATGCTCCCTGTCTTTTTCAGCTCCTACCGCTGCTGCATTTCCACAGAAAGAAAACACAAAATGTTCCATTCTTATCGTCTATTGCAGCATAAATGCAGCCACAGTTTCTTTCCGTTTGTTTAATATTAGAGATGCTGCTGTACCGCTTGTAGCTGCGCTAAGCGTGTGTCCAGAGCAGCATGACAGGAACACCCACCCCCTCCTCATCTTTCTGCATCCTAGATTATGTAATTATGCTTGCTGTGGATGAGCCCCTTTGCCCCACCACACACAAACTGTCCTTCAAGTCTTTCCTGGGCTAAACAGCTGGTGTGTTAAGATCAGAACATTACTATCCAATAAGGCCCAGCATACACACAAACACACTTTTAACACCTTCAGCTGCAGGATACTTTTTATTGGACAAAAGATCTTCATATTTAGTCAGTAGCAGCTCTAGAAATGTGAGGTCAAAATGACCCAACATTAGCTCTGTGGATAAGAGGCATAGCTTCAAATACCAAAGTGCCTTTAAATCAATAACCAGGCTAGAGTCAGATTATAAAACACGTGTGATATTGATGTAAAAAAAACAAATGTGTTGTTGTTGTTGTTGTTGTTGTGGATGTGTAAAACTATATGTTCAGAACTGTCCCGTGTGTGTGGCACCCACTTGATATTTAAGCTGTTTTTCCCTGTGCCTCCTTGTTATTGTGACACACAAAACCCTAATCTGAGCCTGTGAATGAGTTCACTCTGTACAGTACATGTGTACCTTACAGAGTGAACACTGTTCTCTCAGAGGCCCTCATGTCTGTTGCCTCAAGAGAGCTGCTTAATTGGCACCAGTGTTGTTTGTGGGGAAACTATCAGACTACTAACGCGGGTCATTTCCTTTTAGGATGACTGTTACAGTTTTCTAGTTAAAGAACTTGTGTTTTGGATTGTCGAAGAATCAGATTTGTCAAGTCATTGGATGTTTTGCAGCATTAAAGGTGCAGTGTGGGTCTTTTTGGCCACTAGTGGTGCTATAGAGCAGCGTTTGGCCAGCTGACCCTACAGGTGCTTTATGAAAAAACAGTTCTTAGACCTTGGATGATATCCGCACAAGATTTAGTCATTTTGTTTCCAAACAAAGAAAATTGAGGCTTTAAGTCTCCATTCATTAAACTGCTTAAAGTGAGGCTTATTTGCGTGGATTTACATGCCAAGAATTTGAGTGTGCTTTGCTTGACAGTTGGATGCAAATGACCAAATATGCATATGATCGTTAGAGGGTGCAAGTTGAGGTGTACTAGTTTATTTGGCTTAGCCACTGTAAGAATGAAAATGTTAAATATTTTTATTAACTGTTGTTTTCTCTCTCTTGTAATCTCTTCCAGACTGAAGGACTTGATCTGTCCTCTGACTTGGCATCTTGACTGACCTGCTGCTCAAAAGGAAGAGAGAAAAAAACAACAGAAAAAAACAACAAAAAAAAACAAACCTTGCCCTTTTACGGGGCTCTGCAGCCCGAAAAGACTGTGTGGACCCTCGGCATCACAAACACACACTTGGGACACAAGCAGATCACCATCTATGCATGTCATGGATTTGCTGATGGCAGGGCAGGTGTGTTTGTGTGGATGGGTGTGTTAATGTGTTGTGAATCGGTGTGTCTCCTGCACTTTCAGAGGCCATTTCTCCTGTGACCCAGTTTTTGGCACAAGCATAGAAGCAAAGATAGTCAGACAATAACAGAAGTCTAATGGTACCCAAATACTATTTATTTACTTGAGGGTAGTTTTATGACTGCCTGCATGTGTGTGCGTGTTTCTGACAAAAAGTACGACCAACAGTTATGCCAGTGAACAATGAAACCTAGAATTGGCCAAGGGAGAGAGGATACTAAGGTACACTGAGTATACTTAGATTAGATATTTTATTTATTTTTGGATGATGAATGTCTGAAAAGACCTACACAATGCCTTAATGTCTATACTGTCCTTATGTTTTCTATGAAATAAGTGATAAATATTCTATTATTGTATGTTTGTTTGGACCTACATCTCTATATTGTTATTCTCTTGTGGAAAGTAAAATGCCTAGTTTACCATTAAATCTATATATTATTTAAGAAATGTACAGTACTGTGGGGCTGCTTGAGAGCTGATTTATTGTATTGATATTAAAGTATTTTCTTAATTAATAATTTCTTATTAATTGTACCTTAGTTTATTTTTTGTCCAATCAGAAGTGCTGGACTAAAAGAAATATATTTCTAAATGTCTTCAAGAGTTATGCATGTCTATATAACTCAGCTCAGACCCCCACAACACCAGGCATCTGAATGCACTGTACCTCCCACAGCTCCTCAGTCACTTGAGCCTGAAAACCTCACACACTCCTACCTTCAAACCTACGGCCTGCTGTTTAGCTCGATGCAGGTCGCCCTGCTGTGATATCGTTTGACTGTACAATTGTCTAGGCGAGGTGATAACGAGGGGTGGAGCCAACGATAGCTGTTGAGGTTGGGGAGCGCAGTTGAGCCGATATCTGGTCGGCAAGGGAGAGCTGAAGAAAAGGGGAACGGGGCACCGAGGGGGAGGAGGGCTGGGCAGCAAAGAAAATGTAGCACAAGAGAGGCCCACAGCCGCATGTGACACCCCCACGGAGGCTCACGGAAGAGTCAGCTGTCTGGAAAATATGATTACATGGCAGACAGTATAACAAAATTAGAGCTAGCTGAAGAAAATTATATAAGGTTACGAATTAAAGCAAGCCGTTGTAATTGAATTATTATGTAATAATTATTTCGTGACAGTACAATGCATTAGCCCAAGCAAAGAAGAGTAGAAGTCAGCAATAGTAATAAATATAATGATAACTAAATGGACATAACAAAGATGTATCACACAAATGTGTCTATTTAACGTTTGCTACTATTAGTTACCATTAGCCTGTGGCTAACTGTGACCCCCCCCATTAGCAACTGTTTATTCCAGACCAAATTATGTCTGAACTCCTAAGAGAACAATCTGTATGTGTATGTTTTTCTGTTTCTGAACATGCTAACATACTGCGTAAAGCTAATAAGTCTAAAGAAATTTCAGAAGTAAGCAAACTGGCTAATGTTATCAAAAGCTAGGTAATACTAGGACTGTTAGCAAATGTTGCTAATGTTAACTCGTAGACACAAAACCTTTAACTTTACTGTTTGCAATATTCACAGTTTAATTTGCTAGAGGAAAAATGTGTTATTTCCTCTTTAGAAAAACTGGCTTGTTTTAATTTGATGAATCCAGTTGGGGGGAAATTATTAAAAGAAAAAACAAATCTGAATCAAGACTCTTTCTGTGAACCTCCAAAATGGCCGCTAGGGTATTTGTTTTCAAGGTAAATTTAAAGCACTCTATCGGTATCCTAACTGTGGTCTTTGTGCCGTCTGCTGTGGCAACTCCAACTGGCTCTCTACCCCTTTAGTGTACAGTAGATTGTAAAATTTTATGTCTGAATGTATCATTGAGCTGGTGGAAACACCTCAGAAACAATGTGCAAATGGTTTTGACAAGAGTGAAATAATATTGGAGCTTTACCACACTAAGTCGTGGTATCTATTTATCTTCATAATCTTGAATGTGTATATTATGTATATAGAGTTTAACTAAAGAAAAAAAATCTATTGGATATACATAGAGTACTTAGATTTAAAATATGTTGCGATGATATTCCTCTGTAAAGACTTTGGCTACCGATTTTTAAAGAGGGGGTGGGGGCGATTTGGGAAATACAGTTTATTTTATTCTTTTCTCCCTCACAGTGACTATATGGGAAAAAAATTCTCTTTGTCTATTTTACTATAGAAATCTCTTTGCCTTGTTGACACACTTTACCTAATGGCATATGCAATAGTGACATGAATAAAATCTAGTTTACAACTGTGGAACCAAATGTAATGTTGCATTGATTTCTTTTTCTTTATTGTGATGAGCAGGAGCTGCTTAGCTCCTTGTACATTTCTCTTTCTGCCAAGTGTTTTTGTTTTTCCATGGCTGGGAACTCTGTTTGCGACATGTCTAAATGCGCTTTCCCCATGTCTGTGTCCATAGACAGATTTTTCTTTATCCACTCATCTTTGATTCACTCAGTTTGAATGTGTTGTCTTCCAGTGTACATAATTCAATATACTGTTTATTGTGATGCACACAAGAGATGATTATAATGATTTATAAATTTTGGTAGTCGAGTATTGCTTTTGTCTGTATTAATTATGAATAGCAAACCTAAGGAAATAAATGAATTTATTTAAAGAGCTACTGTTTTTGTCCTTATTTTTAGTTATATTTCTTGCAAACTACATCATAACAATAATTACTAATTTCTTTCTTTGTTTCATATGTTTAATACATAATACATAACATGCATCATTATGAAGCCAAACTGCACGGCAATATCTGTTTACATCTACAGTTTGCTAGCTAACAAGCTGATAATAAAACCAAGACAGGCTGCAGCAGCAAAATCTAGAACTGATCCAGAAAGAAGTGTCTGTTTGATTGCTTATGATTTGTAAGAACAACATTACACCCACACTCATAACAGTACTTTTTAAGGCACGGTATTCCCAATTTAATTTAGAAAATATCCCTGTCTATATGAAAACACAAACATCAAGTCCTGTCAAAGGCATGCCAAAGAAACATGTTGTGATATAACCCCAACCATATAGAAATACTGGCCAATAAGATGACACACAATCTGACTAAAAACCGAATAAAAGTACACAGCTTTGATGCTGCAAGACAAAATCTTATTTTCCTTTTCCACAAGTAAAAACACAAACCGAGTTTCCAAAAAAGCAGTTTTTAAAAGCTCTACTTCCAGCGACCTAAAATGCTGTTTATATGTGGATGAAAGGCCAAAATGGAGAGTAAAAATAACTATGTAGGTATGGACAATGCCAAAGAATGTTTTTTGCTGCTATTTTACACAGTGCATTATTTATCTAAGTTAAGTTCAAATGTGCAAAACTATGTTAAATATACCTGCAAATATGTGTCATTAAAGTGACCGAATTCATATAATAACTATGCTTTTATTAGATATTTTATTTTAAGGGAAAAGGAAGGAAGGTTTATAGATCCTAAGAAATATCTTTAACAGCTCTAAATGAAAGCGTAACTTTAAATAAAGAAATTAATGAGATAAAAGAAGAAGAAAGAAACACACTGGGGATATCATCGTATATTTGGCACTTTGTCAAACAGCTCCCTGACTGTGTGTGAAGAGAGGAGGATATCCTTTCTCTGTCCTGTGGAGAGTGAAGAGCTGGAGTCTCCAGCCAGAACTTTCTCTCTGTGTTTTTATTTCAGGCTGAGGCAGAAGCAGGAAGCTCATACTGAGCCAATGACTTCCTGCCAAGCCAACTGGATCCAGAAAAGACTGTGTAGTCAGAGCTGGAAGGTCAGGAGATTCAACACGAGAGTGGTGTCAATTTGCATTCTTGCTCTCCACATGATAAGAAATAATTTCCTGAAATGTCTATTCTTTCAAACTTGAATCCATTCATTTTTAAAGATTTCATTCAAAAGAAATTGCCCCAGTGGAGTTGCTACACTAAAATATATTAGCAATAGTGTATTTGTATAGCTTTCCTGTAGCCACAACAATAAATTTAGTGGGTGTGCTGAGGGTGATCTCATTAGTCCACCACTGAAAATGCCTTTCATTAAAACTGATTACATCTGGACTACACTGATATTCCAATAAGAATCTAGTTTCAGACAGGCACCTTAGGTCTCACAGTGTAATTAAAATGCATCTGTGACCCTTTAATAATCAATCAGCATTGCTTTCTAAGTTTCCAAGTCTCCCATGTAGACACAAAAATGAGCACACACACAAGCAGCCACTGAGGACTCACCTCTAGCTGGTGTGTATTAATTAGCAGTATGACACTGTCATCGGGGGCTCTGCACTGCTGCCAGAAAGAAACCAGCCTTACATAAGACCCCTCTAGCAAGCCACCAGCAGGAACACAGTGTTCCTCACCCCTCTCCACACTGACTGTCTGAAACTGAATTTTTTTTTTTTTTTTTAAATCAGCATCATTCCTTTCCCTTTTCTTTAAAAATCTTTCTATGGGCATTTCTGATCCAAAGGCAAACCACAGGAGAAGGACAGAAAAGCAGCAGGTTTTTGCTCTGCAGCGCGTCTGTCATTGTGCTCCTCAACAAAGGGGACTAAACAGTTTCCTAAACAGAGTGGATTTCTCAAGCCTGTGCTACAACAGCTAAGGCTTCCTAAATACAGTTTACAGGATGCTGCTCTCAAAAAGTGTGTGTGTGTGTGTGTGTGTGTGTCACACACACGCACACACACACACACACCGTGTTTTCATATCTTTGTAGGGACATCTAATTGACATAAGGCTTTCCCTAGCCGCGTACCCTAACCATCAAAAATGAATGTGTAATCCCAACTCTTAATCTAAACCTAACCTGACACTAAAACCACATTTTGAGTCTGACCTATAAGGTTGTTGGTCCCCACAAAGATATGTAAACACACACACACGCGCGTGCGCGCGCGCACACACACACACGGACAAGCAGCAAAGAATTCAGCCTGGCTGTTGAAGCTGAACATCATTTTTCTCTTTGATTTAGTAGCCTGGCAACCTCAACTGTGTGTAGATATCTTTGAAGATGGTAGAAGAGGAAGAAGCTACTTTCAGCTGCCCCCTTTTTCACAAAGGGTTGCCCCAGTGGCTAGCTCCACATGTTCAATTTTGCAGATTCTTTTGAATATGGCAAAAATTATGACTTCAACAGACATGGCTGACATTACTTTCCAAAAGGAGTCATGTAGAGACAGCAGCATGTTAGCTGAATTAGCAACAGAAAGTACTGTACAAACATGTACATGTGACATGATCCTTTGTGATGTATTGTATTTATAGACAAGCTACTGATTATCAGTTTTGGGATTTTTGACTGTAGAATATTGCAACAAGAATGATAATTAATTTTCAACCTATAAATAGTACTATAAGTTTAAGGGGCATGTATGTCCACCTCCATCTGGGATCTACAGGAAACTGGAAGGAAAGCATGAGTGAAATAAAACTCATATCTGAGGCCTGACTAGTGTGCAGAATGCAGCCAAATAGGACGTAATCATATCAGGTAGTACTTTCAAAGGCATTTCTGTTTAATTACAGTATAGACCTGCTGCACTGTAAATCAAAACGGCCTCTGTGGCATACACTGTAGATTACAAACATGTGAGAGGGTCTTAGTGAGCCAGTAGCTGCTCCTTTGAAAACCTCCTCCACCCTGTGCTCCACTGGGCCTCCCTGCCAGCTTGCTGCCGTGCTTTGCCATGGCTCTTGAGGGGATTGGGAGTCGTTGGCCCCATTATTTCTCCCTGAATCAGCCTAAGGAGGGTTTCAGCCGGGCTCACTGAGCTCCACCGCACAGCAGCAGCAGGGTGGAGCTGTGACCCACTTACAGTGGCCAGCCCTGGCTCTTCACAGAGGAGGCAATAAAGGCACATAGTACTGCTGATACGCATGAAAACATAACATACTGACATATATTTTAGAAATACCACACGAAAAAACAACTCTTTTTGCATTAAAACACACAAGAAATGTTTTGAAAATTAAAAACATATAGAAAGCTTGTTGAAGATTAAAAAAAAAAGTCCATATTGTTTATTTTATTATTTTGAAGCCAGTGAATGCCACCACCACCACCACCACAAACAGGGAAGAAAAGGGGCACTCTATCCATAGAAGCCCAAACATTTTTTTGCACCTGGCACTAAATGTTTTTACATAACTGTCTAAAACGAATTTTAACATGCTGACTCACTTTTGGGACAAGCCTCAAGTGGCCATTAGAGAAGCTGCAATTTTTTTTTCATACTTCTGTGTTAGCTTAATTTTTAGTCCTGGTCTTTTAATGTTTCACTCTGCCCAAAACAATTTCTTCTTGCTCTCATTTTGGACTGAGTGCAAACTGGACACTGGGGTGGCCATCTCTATCAGGTCTTTAAGTCTGATGTCATTAGCTGTTTCTAGGTCCAAACTCTGCTTCAGGTCCCAAAGTCAAACAAACACCGTGGCATCACTGAGAGTTACAAACTGTCTAAATTCTTTCATCTTTAATAAAATGATCAGTGTGGCTGCTCTACCAGGTGTAACAATTAAGTTTAACATCCAGGCATCCATGAAAACAGCATTTATGAAGTTTAACGGAGTTAGAAGTTAGCAGGAAGTTAGCTCACTAGTTTCCATCTAAACTTTGGTTGTAAGCTTCAGACTGAAAGATTTCTGAAAAATTAAAACGTACAGCTCTGCTATCACTTCCAACATAAATGAAGACAGAAAACTAGACAGTAGTGACGTTTGTAGGGTTACTGAAGTTGGGCTATCTTAGGGTGACCATATTTTGATTTCCAAAAAAGAGGACACTTAGCTGAGTCTTGAAGAACTTGCTTAAAGAAACATATTTAACATATTTAAACAATGCCTTCTCTGTGTGGTTAATTAATTGTGAAATAAAATATGTCATATAGGCTTTTACAAGTCAACAAGTGCAAAAAAATAACTTAAAAACCTCTGGAATTAAATAATGGTACAGAAATAATGCCTCATCTGCATAAAAAAAAAAAATACCAGTACTGGGTCGGTATGAGGGCTGGACTGGAACAAAAAATTGACCAGGGAATTTTGACTAGAGACCGGACCACCAGGTATTATAGGAAAAGCCATAAAGCCTTTGAATGAAAACAAACGCTGTGGTGACAGTGATGTACAGTCTTGTTGGTATATGTATGATTTCTGTACATTTTACATCAGATAAAAACTTTGGTTGTAAGCTTCAGATAATTATTTAATAACAGCCAGACATTTTAAATGAGAATAAGGAAGTATTTATTTTTGCCCCCCTTTCCCTGTTAATGCCCTACCTGGCCCCTCTGGCAAAACTTTGCTAGATCCGCCCCACAGTTACCAGCTGTCAGCTACTTAGAAAAGGATCCTGGTGTTATTTGTCTCTCAGAAACAGTTCATAACTTCCCTTCAACTCATTTATGTCACCTAAAAGGTAAACCTGTTTCTCCATCACCTGATCAGCTCTGATGATTCAGTAAGGACATCTCCTGGCTTCACCTTCATGTTTCCCTCTCACCAGATATCCAAACCGATATCATATCACTATCAGTAACATCATAGCATCCGCCCAGCTGTATATAAACTCCGTCATGCTAGCTAGTATGCAGTACGAGTTATTGTAACTGACTGTAAAATGTCAGCACAACGAAAATACACTACACCTAAACTTGGGTTATATCTGACCCAGACTGCAGGTCATAACTTCTTACCTGTAGTTCAGTTCACCTGACACTCATCCACCTGCTGGCCTCTGTGGAAGCTCCGCCACAGACACCACCAAATAACTGAGTTATTTTTACACACCGGCCAGCATCTGGCCAATCCACCACCTTTCATTGTTTATACCATTACAAAACAACAACAACAACAACAACAACAAAACCATTGGCCGTAAAAACGAAAAATCACCGTCGGCCCACTGGGCAGATGCCCGGTATGCCTGATGGCCAATCCAGCTATGGTTGGTACAAGGGAAATTTCTTTTGCAGTTTGTCTGAAAAGATGCACTTGCGCTTTGGGATCTTTTAAACATCATTAGGCGCGTTGCTGCACGCTGTCTGTCCCGTCTGTGAGCGCAGAACAAGCGCTCACAAAGCAGCAGTTCGGGGATGACTTCACACACATGGGTCCTCTGTCGGAATATAGGAAAACCCGGACATTTTTATCAATCTCGAAAATCCCCCCAGACGCCCCGGACAGAACGTGAAAAGTGGACATGTCCGGGGAAAAGAGGACGGTTGGTCACCCTAGGCTATTTGGTATATAATGATGTGCTGCATGGTGGCTAGCGAAACAGCTATGTTAGCATAATATAAACAGTGAAGCTGGAGGATGAACGCTAACTTTTTTCCACTCGATAAAAGTTAACGTGAAGGTTCCCGATGGTTAGGGACAAATGCAATTCCATGGCAGGATGCTGTAAATGGACCAAACGTCAGTCAGGAGAACAACTGAGATAATCAAGGTCAGTCATTAATATAGTGCTGCATGGGCTGGGCTGTAGTTACATCGTAAGGTTTTAAAAACTGAGCTTTAAAATGAATAGTGGTAATAAAAACCAAGAGAGTTCCACAGTGGTCACTGACTTTTTTAGGGCCATGTTCAGATTAAATAGAACAATAGAACTATCATGTTTTGGCAAAAAGCCGACCCGAGGAGCAGACTCAAAGAACAGTTGGAACTGTGTTTATTGTCAGAGGGCAACTAATTTTCTAATAGTGGGGTTGGAGGGGGACAGCATATAATCAGTAGATGATTCATTGAAACATTGGACAGCACTACCTGTTCACAGTAGGGCAGGTTTCCTGTTTAAAGGGTTTTTTTCCTTCTCACTGTCGCCAAATGCTTGCTCATAGGAGGTCGTCTGGTTGTTAGGGGTTTCTCTGTATTATTGTAGGGCCTCTACCTTAGAATATAAAGCACCTTAAGGCGATGGTTGTGATTTGGCGCTGTATAAATAAAACTAAATACTGTTTGCAGGATGAAACATGATAATTTGAAACAATGTTACTTGCGTTGTCAAGGAATGGAGACTCGGTGGGAGTATATAAACAGCTGGCAGTAATTCAAGAACTGGAAAAGGTGACAAGTGGAGAGTGGGCAGGCAGATAAGCAGAAAAGTCCTGACATGTTGCAGAGAGTGGGTAACAGAGTAGGTGAGTTAGTAAGGTTTCAACAGGAGCATCAAGCTGACAACTAGGAGAGGTGAGGAGAGGCTGGATTAATGCAGGCAAACAAAGATAAGCAATGGGTAAGAGAGGGAGCTGAAGGTTTGCCATAATGGCAATGATGCTCTGGCAGAGAACCGTTCCAACACCAAACACTTGATTACCAGATGCACAGCAGGTGTAAGAAAGCACCAACGGAGAAACTCCTGAGACTAAAACCAAGAAGGGTTAGAGAAACAGGAAAATAAGGATTTTGAGCCCAGCCAGCCGCACCATGACAACAGCTTTCACCATTATTGTTTATCCAACACAAAGCACAATAAAGAGGAGTGGCTGTTGGGAATAAATCATATTGGACATATGTGGACATCATCCACTGAACAAACTGAGATCTTCGTTTGGTAATTGCACTGAATGAAAAGCTGGAGAAGCAAAAACTTGATGCAGTAGGTATTAAATTGTTAAAGGCTGATTCACGGAAAAAAGTGGTGAGAGGTCATGTGATCAGGTCATCTGAGTCTGTTTTTAGCTAGTCTTGTGCTCTCAATGGGAGGTCAGCAGGTCAGTTGGCTTTATTTATCTCTTAATAGTTAATTCCCAGGTAGGAAACTCTGGATTCTGTGCTTAGTCATTTATGTCTAAAATCTTTGGATTTCTCTTAGAATTTATAAGAGTAAGACATCTCTGTCTTGCTCTTATAAATAAGAGCACATGTCTGTGAAGAAGCCTGTGCATACATGTGTTTGTGTGTGTGCGTGTGGGTGGAGGGAGGGATGGTCCACAGCTCTGTGTTTCTTGGTCCACGGCATTCAGAATCCACGTGTTTGAACAGCATGTGGAGTCCAGGTCCTGCCCACTGCTCACAAACACTCCCGCTGGTGTTTGCCATGCTGGCAGCAGAGTGGAAGACTCCAGCCTGCTTGTCCACATGCTGTCTTATCAGCCGACACACTCTCACAGCTTGTAAACATGTTTTGCAGAGGGAATTCTCAGGGAAAACAGTTGTAAAAAAGCCAAACATAACTAGGCTTATATATTTTTATATCTTTGATGACCTTCAGTGGCTGACATGCTGAATGGGAGCGATATGTCTGCAGCATTACGGTGTTACTAATTTTGGATTCAGCTAAAACAGAATACGTTGTGTTTGACCTTGCTAGCCTCGAGGCTGGTTTTCTTCCCCTCTTGTCTTGCAACACATAACCTGTACCCAGTTACCTCATGCTTGAAACTTGTTTAAGGCTGGAATGTTAGTCTCACAGAAGCAAAACAGATGTGTATGAAGTGTTAGTCCCGTTTGGGAAAAGGGAATTCAGCTGACAAGGAAGTGAAGACAAATTTCTGGCAAGCTGAAAGATCTGCTGATAAAGCCTTGATCAGCTAACATGCAACCCAGAAGATCAACATCCAACATCATTCTGCTGTGAATACGAGCTATAAAATATTAAAAAGTGACAAGGTTACACTCCTCATTTCAGTTTGAATGAATGTTTCCTAATTCTATCTGTTAGAGAAAGTCAAAGAAATAATTTTGTAAATGTATTTAAAGCAATGAGACTTCAAGACATGTTAATCACCCTTTTTCCTCCATATCATCATGTATTGTTACATGTATGTCATTGATCTCTATAGTTAAACTATAAGGAATATAAATATGCAAACATAATGAAAGCTGAGTTATGAAATCCTCTTTTTTTCTATAAGAGAATTAAAAAACATCTTAACTGAGGAAGATCTTGCGTACTAGTATTTTATTATAGACTTCAGGAGTGTCAACAGTGTCTGGCTGGTGAGTGTAGGGCTGAGAAAGCACAGCCAATGCAGTCCCATAATTTTACATAAATGTATTTTGCAAAGGGCAGCACAGTGGTTAGAACTGTTGCCTCACTGAGTTCAACTGGACAATCAGGCCGTGTTTTTCTGTGTGGAATTTGAACGTTCTCTCCGTGTTTGCGTGAGTTCTCTGTCGAGGTCCAGTGCGTACCCTGCCTCTTGCCCTAAGAGAGGATAGGCTCCAGCACCCCGCACAACCCTGAAAAGGATAAGCGGAAGAGAATGGATGGATGGATGGTATTTTGCTGTATAAAAACAAACAACGAGTCCCATATTTATCTTCTAGTTATTTATATAAACAACATCCATTATTTTGACTGTTCTGAGTGTGGTTAAGTTCATCATTTTGCCAACAGCATGAATAGACATAATAATATTATTATAAGAAAATTAGAAATAGTCATATTTCTAACTTGCGAACATTAGCCAATGTTAACTATGATTGGCTCACAGCAGCACCTACCATCAGTGGAAATGTTGCAGACAAACAGTAAGTTTAGAAAAGTTAGAAATTTTGGTTTTTATTCTTTTCACTGAACATTTTCTGGAGGTTTTTTTTTTGGAGTTCAAGAGGAGGGCAACTGCAGATGTGCTAGGCAAGTTCTCAGTTAAATACATATAAGTCTCTTCAGTCAAAAAAAATCTTCTGCCCAAAACACCAATTATTGTGCTAACAGCATTTAACAGAAAGTAACAAGCATCTTTACAATTCTGTAGCAGCACTGTTAGCACCGCACATGTACTGAAGCTGAAATTGAATGGCAACACACATTCCCATTATGTTGTATAAATATCTCTAAGTCAGTTTTCTGTTTGCCTGTTTATATATGTATTAAATATACATTTTATACTTCTGGAATTTTAAACCTCAGATCCTAAAAAAAGAAAAAGAAGGCCATTGGAAAGAGTTTACCTGAAATTTGACCTCAGTCAAATTCACGTCTTTGCAAGTTCTTCATATGGGAAAAACAAGCCTGGAAAAGCTTGGAATTCTCTGACTGACGCACGCAGGCCTGCATGAGTCACTGCAGGCCTTAGGCTGAACAGGTGAACACGTATTGATCTTGCAAATTCTTGCTAATAGGTAATATGCAAATAACAAAAGTGTCATCTTTACTCAAGCTGTTTAAAAATAGTTAGATGGCTTTTTGTTTTGGAGATCTTTAGTTACAGTCTGTACTTTCTCAGTTTTTCCAGCTGTTGCATCGTGATTCAGTGTGATTGGAGACGAAATGAACACGTTTGAGATATTCTTTTCAATTTTTAAATAATTAAACAAAAGCACAAACGTTATTATTCATAATGAATATATTTATATATATAAGTAATTACACTTCTCATTATAGCATTTTAAACTCTCAGTGGGACCTTGAACCTTCTTTGCTTTTTGGATACTGAATGTGTGTGTGTGTGTGTGTGTTGCAGTGACTATTTACATCAGCCTTAGTATGAAGTTCAGTACTTCCACTCTCATTTCAGGTATTATCTTCAACCATTATTCATTCATTTCACTCCTGTTTTAATCAGTTTAAGAGATCAACACCATCTGATCAGGGTTAGATAACAGTTATGTTTTCTATTAATGCTCCATTTCAAGACTTCCAGAGTGGCAATGTTGTTACCAGTGACAACATTTAATATGTTTTCAGGTTCCTTTTTGGAATTTTGTAATGTTTCTGACTGTGCCAATTTAAGTGTATACAGCAACAGTAGGGGATCTTTGAAACTGTGCGCAAGAACACTAACATGCAAGCGTAGTAATGCTAGGATGTAGATGTTTAGCCATGAACTATATAGCCTGTAAAACATAGACAAAGGCACCACAGTGTTACTCATTAGTCATGTCTCAGTTTGAAGCCTCAAGCTGAACACTTTTGCCATAGTCATTTTAATTCATATATTTTGAAACCAGACTAAGTGAAGGCAGAAAACAGCATAAGCTCATTGGCTTGAGCAAGTGAACATAGAATGGTTTAGCCTCCTGTTTTGCAATTAGCAAAATGGTACAATACATACCTGGATCATCAAGTTACAGACCCCTGCATACAGATGTTTGGTGTGCCCATCATTTATTTTGATTATCTTTTTTTGAGCAGATATAGAGAAATGTGTACATATATGGAATCGCAAGTTGGAAACAGAGAGCACTGTACCTTACTGAAGAAAATGAAAACTAACAATCACAATACAGCATCACTAAAAGCTCTAAAGTGCCTTATATATTATTGAAAGATTAAGCAGCAAGTGCTTTTTCATGTTTCATATAATGATAATACTGTCACGGCGAGTGAAATGAGCCGTGTGGAAATAATAAAGGAGGATCCAATCGCAGGCAGTGGTGAAGGTGGTTTATTGAACACAAAAATAAGAATGGACAAACGGCAAACGGAGAACTAAACTATACTGGGACAACTAAACTACTGAGCCTGAACAAGAACACGAACCTGAACACGAAGGAAGACGGAAGATGGTATATGACAGTGACAGCAGGGAGAACACACCAAAGGAACATGGTAGACACACAGACGGACCAGCAACTACAAAGACAGAAGACACGACTTAAATACACACAGAGAAACACAGGGAGATTACACACAGGTGGGGGACACAGCTGGGAGTAATTAACGAGACGAGACAAGAGGTAAAACTGAACACACTCACATGAGATGCAGACCTTCGCAATAAAACAGGAACAAGAAATCGTCACACAAAGACGCAGACTCAACACTGAGAGACAGACAGAAAATGACACATGGAACTAGACCTATACTAAGCAGACACGACCGAAGAACAAATCCTTAAACAAGAACAAACAGACACAAAGAATTCTAATAACAATAATAATAATAGCACCCGAAAACACAACAATCATTCAAAAATAAACCACAACATCAGAACTCAAACTACTGGGTCGAACCGACCCAGAACCGTGACAAATACAGTCCAGCTGCAGTTTCAGGTCATATATTCACTGCAACAGTGAGCTGCCACTAGAGCTAACCTCTGGATTAGATAGCATGTCATCTTACTGACTGTTAACAATTTTAAAGTTAGCCACAATGTTTTCATCCTTATATATTATTGAAAAATAAAGCAGCAAGTGCTTTTTCATGTTTCATATAATGATAATATAGTCCAGCTAAAGTTTCAGGTCATAAATTCACTGCAATAGTGAGCTGCTGCTGCAGCTAACCTCTGGATTAGCATGTCATCTTAATGAATGTCAACAATTTTAAAGTTAGCATCAATGTTTTCATCCTGAATTGGTTGGAAAAAAGTATTTGCGCTATTAAAGTCAAGGCCAAAAAATGTCAACGTGGTGGCATGACAATTCAAATCTGATCACACACGAAAGTCATCAGAAGTCATCTTCAGTACAATGAATAAATATATGTCCAAAATACAATTGCACTCTATCAGAGATGATTTGAGATCCATGTATTTGAGTCTAGGCTGACAGAACAACTCACTGTAGCATCCCTAGAGTAATGTCACTAGCTAAGCTAAAAAGGTCAAAGACTACATTTGTTTTATCCCATTTAATCCTTTATTTATCATGAAAGCAAGCTTCTTCTTCCTTCACTGTAATTATGCAATTGTCTTTAAAGTCACGGAACATAACATAGAGTAAAAGCACAGCTTCCACGCACAGTTTACTTAATCCACTCATGTCAGGAAACACAGCGTTTGCATGACATGAGTGGATTTTTAAGTGTGGAGTTCTCTGCCGCTATCAGAAACCATAACACACAAGGCGAGATTAGGAGAAATGGTGACTTTGGTGCACACATACAGTCGGGCACATAAATCCTGTCGGCTTATCCATGTTTTCCATCTGTGTTTCCGACCTTTACTGGCCCAAGGGCAAACAACTTTAAAGACCCATGCTGCTGTACGCAGAGCATCATAAAGAGTTTTCTCTATCACTATTACTGAAGATGCCTAATCTGTTGGTCTTTTTTATCGCTGCTTAATCCTTTAGCTATGGCGTCTTTGCAGAATGTTTCACTACCAAGCTATACTGTTCAAGTGGGAAGTCATTTGGTGGCATATGTTTTCATGCACATGAGGTAAATGCTCAGGAATTTGAACACACCTAAGGAGCTTTATAATGTGGAGAATGCCGTAGAGGTTTGTCCATGTGCGATACTGTTCTTTCTTTGTTGCTAATGCACTCTGCATCTTTGTCCCGTTTCTTTAGCCTCGTATGTTTCTGTAATGGAGGACAATGCAATTCAAGTTAGTTTGTTGTCTTTACTACATATAGCTACTTTTACATGAAGCCCACTTCTTGTGGATTGAATAGCTGATTACTTTCTGGGTGCAGTTTTTTGTTCTGAACACACTCTCCGTCTTTGGCATCAATGTGTTGATACATTTCTTGTCTTCCCAAAAATGCATTTTTAAATTTTTTTTAATATAATTGTAAACAACAGTCCACAATAACTACTGGAGTGCAATGATTGCGGACTTTTAGGAAGCTGATCAAAGAAAGATAAGCAGGAGACAAATGCACGCAAACATTAGAAACATCATAATCACTTTCCATGTAAAATTTGACCTGAAATTTTCACTCAAAAATTGTGTGCATGTAACCCATCCACTGAGACGCTGTTGCTAATGAGCATTAGCTTAAGTCTATAATGCAGAGCATGGCAGTTTAACATTGAGGGCAGCCTTAGCACACAACCAATCTGACTCGCTGGATTTGGGATGATACTGTTGGTGACCTAAAATCGCCAAACACGCATGTACAACACAACACAGGCTCTCGCTGTTTACCTCAAGCATTACTTGAACCATTTTCTTTGGTTTTTAGCTGCACTTATTTACATTAGAAAATAATAAAAGACATTAAATGTAAGCAAATAAATCTTGGAAATAGTAAAGTGACCTTCCTGACAGATTGCACTTGTGTGTGGTTGTGCGCCATTTGACTCAAACTGATAACATGAGGGTAAGGGGGTTTACACATTTATGCAACAACTTTGGTTGGTGGACTGAATTTATTATGTGGTATTTAACAAAGGACGTTCAGCTATTCAGCTTCGTTCTCTTTACAATGCAGTCTAAGGCTCATGACAAAAAGTGAAGACTGTTTAATTGCTACCTTAACGGTTTTAGTTACCTATCAAAAAAGGTTCTATACATTAAACTTAAATGACAGCACCGAGTTGTCCATGGTAATCCTGCAGTGCTTAAAGTTCCTGAACTGCTGCCTGATGAGTGTTGCCAGAAATTTAAGAAGCCAAGAAGGTCAGAAAGTCAGATTTATGTTGAATTTGTTCATTTGTCGAGCCGTCAGTTTAATTCCTGGATTGCAGCTTCTGAGGTAAAGACCATGGATGATTT
The DNA here is from genome assembly GCF_051167445.1 of Perissodus microlepis. Lineage (NCBI taxonomy): Eukaryota > Metazoa > Chordata > Actinopteri > Cichliformes > Cichlidae > Perissodus > Perissodus microlepis. Next base: position 12,632,770 of record NC_140482.1, on the reverse strand, counting down.
TTGGGAGCTGGGTATTCTACAACAACTTAAGGACAATTTCTCCAAACAGCTTGAAAAATAACTGTATAGTGAGCATTGAAAATGACCCATCAAGCCTGTGAGTTTCCTAAGGTGAGAGTAAAATATCTGAGTAGTTTGGCTGGACAGAGTCAGGTACATCTGGTAAGGATCAGAGTAGAGGCTATTGCCAAAAAGTGTCCATGAGCTAATTAAATTTCAGTGCTACTATACCACTGGGATACTTTATTTTGTGCTCATATGCACAGATAAACACCAATCACACAATGTTTATTTAAGCATTGTATAAATGGTCATAAAAGCTCTACACGCAGACATATATACAGCTAACACTGGGACAATAAACGTACATCACAGAACAACCATTTATAAATGAATTTATATATTTAGAAGATTGGACTTGAATGTTTTGGTCAGCGATGCAAATTCAGTTGTCAATTCCAATGCAAATGCAGTTTGATCCTGTTACAAATCATGTTAAAACCTCCCTCCCTGCAAATACTTTCCTCTAATTCCATCTCCGTGAATCTATTAGCGAGGCTTGTGCATGTGAATCCAGGGTCATGCCTGCCTCTTAGCCTTGTGCATTAAAGTCGTCCACACGTAAGCATAATGTGTACATGTGGATGTCTCCGTAAAGACCATTCAATAAATGTAAACAGATTGTTGTCTTGTAATGAATGTGTCCAGTTATTGTATGTTTAAGCCTAATTTGATGGAAATCACTGCTCTCCTCAGAGCAATAAAGTTGATTTATCTTTCCATTAGCGTTGCCTTTGAGTGAATAAAGACAGTGTTGGGTCTGTGTTTCCACAAGCCCTGCTAGTTTAGAGACTTATTCATCATGAAGAAAACAAGACATAACAGAACATCTTCAACCCGTTAGCGAGGGAAGTCTTACCAAACATCAAACAGAATCTTCACAAGGGATGTGTCTACAATAATCCTCCCCCAGCACAGAGTGGCTGGAGAGGTGGTCAGAGACAAAGGAATGTCTTGATCCTATAGATTGAACTAAGAGTTTACAAATTTAAGAAGCACAATGACAACATTCAACAATTAGACTTAACAGACAGGACTTTTATGCTCACTTGTTTCGTACTGTTGGCTTTATGTGCATTGCTGAAAAAGAAAGCCCCCTTGTTGATATTTAACCCTCTGTTTCCTGTTTTCAGGGGAATAAACTTTAATAGCAAGGTTTTTTTGAATATTTTTTTACATTTCTACCCACACTTGTGGTCATGGACTTATCAAGATCTCAGTAAAGACCAATGGAATGAGCTCACAGATACAAGTTTCCTCTGAAGGGTGGCTGGGCTCTCCTATAGATATAAGTTGAGGAGGGCCTTGGAGGAGGGCTCCTGTTCCTTCAAATCAAAACGAGCCAGTTAGTGTGGTTCGAGCATCTGATTAGGATGCCTCCTGGATGCCTCGGAGGTATGGTGTTTCAGGCATGTCGTATCCTTTTGGGAGGCACCCCTGGGGCAAACCCAAGACTCACTGGAGAGATTCTATCTCTCGGTTAGCTTGGGAATGACTGTGTCCTCTCTGATGAGCTGGAAGAGGTGGCCAGGGTCAGGGAAGTCTGGGATTCTCTGCTCAGAGTGCTGCAGTCACTACCCAAACCTGGAGAAGATTAGATAACCTACAGTGAAGACACACAGCAAAGAGCCTCAGGTGAAAAGTGTCCCTGGGCAAGATGCTGAACCCTGATGCATCCACTGATATTTCAGTGATAGACTAAAAGTGCTGAAGTATGAATGTGTGTGTAGGTGAAGTGTAAAATGTGCTTTCTACTCAAGAAAAGTAGAAGCACAGTTTATAAACTTCAGTCTACCTGCATGTTTTCAGTCATTATGCTAAGCTAACTGCTCTCCGGGCTCCAGTTTTATAAATAAAGAGACATGTGAGCGGTGTCAGCCCTTTCATGTGACTTTTGGCTAACAAGTTAGTTTAGGATCATCACCAATCGTGACTTAGACCTCACAGGGTTAGTTCAATTGTGATCTCACTTTTCTTGCACGTAGACTCTGCTATATTCGAAGCCAGGATTTACTAACTATGAATTTCTTCTATAGCAACTCTCTTTCTATCTATTCCCAATGTAACAAGTAGCCGTACTTTTCCTAGCTTGAGTGTGTCAGTGTAAATAAAGGCTTTTTCTGTATGTCCAAACATTCTTCCAAGCACTCCTCGACCTCCGCTGGAGACTGTCACTGCACTACAGTGGCAATTAAGTGACTACGCAAATGGATGCTTACAGTTCCTGTTGATTACTGAGCTTTCTAAGCCATACAGATTTTAATGACAGCTTGGGTTTGTGAGCATGTGGGTCACTGAGGCTGGGATGTGCTTCAGGCTCCAGCGTCTGGCTCCACAGTTGAGCTGGTACCTCACTGTTTTTGACCTTAGTCCTGGTGCTTGTTTACCTGCTGAGTGGAATGCGGAGTTATGTAAGGCTTAATCTATCAGAAATAATAATAATAATAATAATAATAAATTTTATTTATGAGCGCCTTTCAAGTCACCCAAGGACACTTTACAATAGGATAAAACACTTAGTAAAACAATGGCAGAATAAGAACAATAAAATAAAAGCACAAGATAAAATGAACAAACAGTGGATTCACAGTGAATATGCAGATTTGAACAGATGAGTTTTGAGTTGGGATTTAAACTCGGGGAGAGAACCAATATTTCTTATTTCAGGGGGCAGAGAGTTCCACAGCCTGGGAGCAGAGCAGCTGAAAGCTCTGCTTCCCATGGTGGTGAGGCAGAAGGAAGGTACAGTAAGCTGGATAGAAGAAGAAGAACGAAGTGAACGGGCAGAACAAGTGGTGGTTAACAGGTCAGAAAGGTAAGAAGGAGCGAGGTTATGAATGGCCTTGAAAGTGAGCAGAAGAAGTTTGAAAATTATCCGGAATTTCACAGGGAGCCAGTGAAGTTCCTGAAGAACAGGGGTGATGTGCTGGTAGGAGGGGGTTCTGGTGATAATGCGAGCAGCAGAGTTCTGAACCAGTTGAAGCTTATGGAGGGATTTTTGGGGGAGACCATGCAGAAGAGAATTGCAGTAGTCAATACGAGAGGTAACAAGACTATGTACAAGAATGGACGTAGACTGGGTGGAAGAGAAGGAAGCAATCTGTTAATGTTACGTAGATGGAAGTAGGCAGAACGGGTGAGATTATTGATGTGAGATTTATAGGAAAGTGAACTGTCTAGGATGACACCAAGGCTCTTAACCTGAGGAGAAGGGAAAACTGTGGAGTTATCGATGGTGAGTGGGAAATGGTTTGCCTTCAAAAGGTTGGATTTGGTGCCAATAAGGAGGATCTCAGTTTTATCCTCATTGAGCTTTAGAAAATTAGAGGTAAACCAGGATTTTAACTCGGATAGACATTCTGTAAGGGAAGAAGGTGGGAGGGAGGAATCAGGTTTGCAAGAGAGATATAACTGGGTGTCATCAGAAAAACTGAAACTGAAGATCAAATTTGCGGAAGATGGTACCTAGAGGGAGGATGTATATTATAAAGAGAAGAGGGCCTAAAACTGAGCCTTGGGGTACACCAGAGGTGACGGGGAATAGACGAGAGCGGAATGATCTTAGTTGAATAAACTGGGAGCGGTCGAGGAGATATGATTGAAACCAGGCGAGGGGTGTGTCAGAGATGCCGAGAGAGGAAAGTCTGCTTAGAAGGACAGAGTGAGAAATGGTGTCAAAGGCTGAACTCAGATCTCAGAAAGTACACTTTCCCCTGTTACCTGGCTCACAGGGCAGCACACACAGACACTGACCCACACGCAAACAAACAGCTTTAATGATATGGCCTTTCTGGTGTCACGCACAGCATATCTAAACAGTGATCAAATAAAGAAACCCTGTGTACACACTGCTAAGCTTTCCAACGCACACACATACTGCACACACTGGTGCTGAGGCCTTACACTCTGTCTGCGCACAGTGTCCTGACGCGTGTGCTTTTATGACCAATAACCGGGCTTTTAAGGTCACACAACAAAGATAAAGGCCCACTTAGCTTACGCATTCTGAACACACACATACACACACACACACACAGTGGAAACACATGCACCTCGGGCAGTTGTTGACCAGTTCCAGTGTGTGTTGCCATTATACTCTGACCAATCTATGGAAATTTCCTCTCATGTTTGCTGAAAACACTCCACTGACGTGTTTGTTATATGTTAGGGAGCTATTGATGAGCACAGCAAGTCGATATTTCTTTCCAAAGGCTCTTGGATGCCCCCACCCCCCTGCAAAGAATTTAGTATTGGGTCAGATTGAACAGAAAACCCTTTTAAATGTCACTTTCGGAATCAATGCACTGTACTTCATGAGGTTTACAGATGAAAATAAATGTATAAATAGCACAGAACCCATGTATATGTATATATATAGGACTCTGTTCTTCTGGATGAAGATCTCGGTTGTTGTCCTAGGATCTGCTGGAGCCACCTGCCTAGCTTGGGGTTCACAGCACCAAGTGCTTTACACAGCCTGCACCTGGGGTCTTACCTGGTGTGATAGACCCCAGCCTCTATGGATCTTGTACTTAGAGCTTGTTCCTGTGCTGTCATGATTAGTGTCTCTGTGCTGTCTTTCAGTCCAGCTTTGTCCAGCTGGTAGGATTCAGCCACTTCTTCTCTCTGCCGGTGGTACACACCCTGCAGAGGCCTGTCCTTCGATGATGGTTCTTCTTCTTGCTCCTCTTCTTTCTTGGGTTTCTGTTGCCGGAAGTATTCACTAAGCACACGGTCAGTTGTGTCCAAGTCTTCAAACTGGAGACTTATTCTTGCATATCTGCCACTGTGAAGATTACTGGCCCCTGTTCAGGGAGGTTACTATGGTCTGCTCTTAGCTTTACTAGCCACTGAGCATTGCTGTTATGTGTTGCGTCCTTTTCCCAGATGCTCTCCCAGTCTTAGTGGGGCTTCACCGTGATGCTATCTTTCAGGTCAGCTCTTGCACTCAACGCTCCTTCTGTTGCACTTGGGGCTTGGTGCCTAATCTCAGGTGGGGGTGATGATATCTACCCCCTGACCTGACATCCTGGCTTCCTTTTGCCTTAGCATTTGTGTTGTACCTCATTTGTGATAGCAGTTACTTCTTCCAAATGTTGGAACACTGAGCTACTAGTTGTTTCACCATCAATGTCCATACAGTAGCTACAAACGTGAACATACATATATATATAAAACCTGAAATACGAGTTCTATATATACAGATATGTTTATATGTGTAAGAGAGCTCTGTGGTGAAAGTGCTTCCCATATTCCCCATATGATCTTTCTACACATGGCTGTCTGCCACAATTTGAAACAATCCTATTACTCTGAATGGGTTAGTGCCTATAGAAAGCCTAGTCAGTGACACGACAACACCCAACCGAGGTAACACCGGGGGCATGTTTGCATGCATGGCAGCCAAGTAAATTATCTGTCAAACATCCCAGCCACACGGCTAAAGCTTACAGAGACAGGGCCGAGTAAGACGGAGACACACATTCAGAGGGGCTTAATGGAGGTCGGCAGCACGCAAAGAAGCTGCACACGCAACCTGCTGATCAAATCCAGTAAACAACTCTGTGCCCCATCGCTCTGACATCACCAGCAGGTGCGAAACAGTTGAAGCCAGCTTGTAGAAACAACATACAGTAGGTTGGAGGTGGGGTGGAATCTGTGATAAGCTTCAACAAGGAGTTCAACGAACATCATAAACGTGACAATTTTTGTATTAATGTAAGCTGGTTGTAAACAGAGCATGACCTTTTATTTCCTGTCATAATGCTTACTAAATAAGACACGCCTGCAGGTGTGAGTGGGGCTGTTAGCGGGCTATTGTGCTTCCAGTTATGTTATTTTCTATCTAAACATGGACCTGACTCTTAAAAGGCTTTTCACACTGTTGCAATGCTCTGAAGCTGAAGATGGTCATAGGTCAAAACTTTATGAATTTTTACAAAACAACTTAATGACTAAATAATTATTTTACACATGACAATAGGGTGAATAGGACTGACTTTTGTCACATCAAAATTTTTATTTTTATGACCTTGTGGAGGTATGTAATAACGACAGGAGAGGTCTCAGTGTCTCACTCCAACTTTATTGACTGACTCTCAGAACCTCACATATATTAAGCGCCAAAATCTCCACCCCAGCACTTCCCTTCAACTTGGGTGTGAGTGGAGCCACCCGGTGGTCCGCCACACATACCCCCCCCTGAACACACAGTTAGGTCTCTATTCAGTCCAGGACCCTGGGCCTAAGCAAACGACCCGAACGACTGAACCTGGGAGGGAGAGAACAGGCAGAGGAAGGTCCATCCTGTGAACGAGGCTGGTGAAGACGAGCAGGAAAGGCAGGAGGAGGCTCAAACGCCGGTGGTCCGGGGGTAGTCCTGGGGAGAAAACCAGAGTCTGCCAACCCCATCGAAGGAGGGCGGCCACGGCGAGGGGCCTGGGCCGGCACTACATTACTGTCCGGAAGAACATGTGCAGGTTTAAGTCTGTCAACACACACAGTCTCCCTTCGACCCCCAAAATCCAAAACAAAATGTTTCTGGCCCGGTTCGATAACCCTGAATGGGCCGTCATACAGCGGCCGCAGCGGTGTCCTGTGGGCATCGTACCTGACAAAAACAAACTTAGCAGCCTCTAAAGTCCTTGGAACAAAAGTGTCAGGCACGCAATGGTGCACCGGACCAGGAACCCGAAGCGAGTGCAAAAGCGGGTTGAGAGATAGCACCGATGGATCGAAGCAGGGAGGAGGATTTTCGGGCAAGAATTCTCCAGGCACGCGGAGGGGCTGACCAAACACTAGCTCAGCTGGGGAAGCGCCGAGATCCTCCTTAACCGCAGAGCGCAGCCCAAGCAAAACCCACGGGAGGCGGTCAACCCAATTGCCATCCTTTAAGGAGGCGCGAAAAGCAGCCTTAAGCGACCGGTGGAACCGTTCACACATCCCATTAGCTTGCGGGTTGTATGCGGTTGTGCGGTGGACTTTAGCCCCCAGTCCATCAGCCATGGCCGACCAAAGCTCGGAAATGAACTGGGGGCCTCTGTCTGACGTAATGTCCGCGGGTGGGCCGAAACGCGAGACCCAGGTTGACAAAAACGCCTTGGCCACCACTGCTGCGGTAGTGGACGCCAGGGGGACCTCCTCCGGCCACCTGGTGGTCTGGTCAACAACAGTCAAAAGGTGCGTAAAACCTTGTGACTGCGGCAGAGGACCCACCAGATCGACATGCACATGATCGAAACGTTTGCCGGGTATGAAGAACGGCTCCAGGGGCACTTTGGTGTGTTTATGAACCTTCGCACGCTGGCAGGGAATGCACGCCGACGCCCATTCCTTAACAGATTTGCGAAGGCCTGGCCAAACAAATTTAGAGCTGACCAGTTTAACAGAGGCCCGGACCCCCGGATGAGAGAGAGCATGTACCGAGTCAAAAACTTGACGACGCCAGGAAACGGGAACCACTGGGCGAGGGCGGCCGGTGGAAACGTCACAGACGAGGAGGGGACCACCGTCCTGCACGGGTCTGTCCTCCAATATGAGGCCCGTCTGGGTGGATTTAAGCGCGAGGATGTCCGGGTCACCGCTCTGATCGGCAGCCATGGCGGAGTAGTCTATGCCGAGAAAGACGGGAGAAACCAGCGCACGGGACAAACAGTCAGCCACATGATTGGATTTACCAGCCACGTGCCGAATGTCCGTGGTAAACTCAGAAATGGCTGCCAACTGGCGCTGCTGGCGTGCACTCCATGGATCAGAAACCTTGGACATGGCAAACGTCAAGGGTTTGTGGTCCACGTATGCGGTAAAGTGACGATCCTCGAGAAAAAAACGGAAATGACGAGTCGCCAGGTGGAGCGCCAGTAGCTCCCTGTCAAAAACGCTGTAATTGCGTTCGCTGTCACGCAGCGTACGGCTGAAAAAGGCGAGCGGTTGCCAGACACCCGAGATTCGCTATGTCCGACGCATCGGTGGTCAACGCAATCGGCGCTGAGGGGGATGGGTGGGCCAGAAGGGCAGCATTAGCTAACGCTGACTTAGCATCAGAAAACGCTTGGATGCTTTCCGGAAACCAGTCAACTGAGTAATTAGCTTTCTTACCTTTTAATGCCCCATAAAGGGGCTTCAGCAGATGTGCCGCTCTGGGGAGAAAACGGTTGTAAAAATTCACCATCCCCAAAAATTCCTGCAGTGCCTTAACATTCGTGGGACGCGGAAATTCCGAAACAGCTCGGACTTTGTCAGGCAACGGAACCGCGCCCTCGGCGGAAATACGGTGCCCAAGGAAATCGAGAACCGGCAACCCAAACTGGCATTTAGACGGATTAATAATCAGTCCATGCTCCGCCAAACGCTGAAAAACCTGACGCAGATGGAACATGTGCTGCTCCTTCGAGCTGCTGGCCACCAGTATATCATCAAGATATACAAAAACAAAGGGCAGCCCGCGCAAGACCGAGTCCATCAACCGCTGGAAGGTTTGGGCGGCACCTTTCAGGCCAAACGGCATGCGCAGAAACTCGAAAAGGCCGAAAGGTGTGATTACGGCAGTTTTGGGGACATCCTCCGCGCGCACGGGAACCTGGTGATATCCCCGTACCAAATCGATCTTCGAAAAAACCGAGGTCCCCGCAAGATGGGCGGAAAAATCTTGGATGTGGGGAATGGGATAACGATCGTTCTCCGTGACATTATTAAGACGGCGGAAATCCCCACAAGGTCGCCACCAACCATCAGATTTAGGCACCATGTGTAACGGGGAAGCCCAGGCACTATTCGAACGCTGCACGATGCCCAGACGCTCCATGGTGGCAAATTCTTCCCGAGCGACAGCCAGTTTGGCAGGGTCGAGGCGGCGCGCGCGCGCGAACACCGGGGGCCCTACTGTAGTTATGTAATGCTCCACCCCATGCTTCGTCACCGTGCTCGAGAAAGTGGGGACAGTGAGTGAGGGAAACTCAGAAAGCAAACACTGAAAAACGTCACCCGAATCTACTGAGTTAGCATGCACCACGGGCTGAGCACCCCGAGTCAAACAGGGTAATGAGGAAAATGACACAGCATCAATTAAACGTCTGTTAGCAACATCAACCAGCAGTCCGTGAGCACAAAGAAAATCAGCGCCTATTATAGGCACAGAGCTAGCAGCAACAACAAAGTTCCACTGAAAGTCACGGTCATGAAAGCAAACAGTCACCAACCTTTCACCGAAGGTTTTGATGGGAGAGCCATTAGCCGCTGTTAGCAATGGCCCGCAGCCCTCAGCTAGCATGTCCGAGCCAGCCGGGGGAAGAAGGCTCTTCTGTGAGCCGGAGTCCACCAGGAAACGCCTCCCCGAGCGTGAGTCCTCTAAGAAAAGCAGCCTTTCCTTGTTGCCAGCGGCCGCGGCTGCTACAGAGCGCTGACATGCCCGTTTCCCTGGGTCTGGAAACTGCAAGGCGGGAGACAGCGCCGTGCCTTCGCTCCAAAACGCTGGTGATAAAAGCAAAGCCCTTTCCCGCGGTGCAGCGATTCCGGCCACCGTGGACGAGTCGGAGGGCCCCTGGAGCATCGGTGAGGGGGCGGGGGAAAACGCTGGTGAGTCCTGAACAATCGCCTGGACGCCGAAACTCCTGGTAGCCAGGAGGATGCGATCCGCCTCTTCCGCAAGGGAGCGGTAATCCTTCGTGGCCAATAGCGGGGAGTTGGCAAGGCCAGCGCGCACTGGAGCCGGCAGCTGTCGGAGAAAGAGGTGGGTGAATAGAAATCCTCCGTCATCTGCGCCCAGCAAGGACAGCATGCTCTCCATGAGCTCGAGAGCGGTGCCGTCGCCCAGGCCCGCGAGGGAAAGGAGTTTCTCGGCCCACTCAGCATCAGAGAGAGAGTAACGCCGCAGCAGCAGCGCCTTGAGGGCGGCGTACTTGCCTTGGGCTGGGGGGTCCCGGAGGAGAGTCATCACGCGGCGGGTTGACAGCGGGTCAAGTGAGGCTACCACATGGTGGTATTTAGTATCGTCGGCTGAAACTCCACGAAGAGCAAACTGAGCTTCTACGTGCACGAACCATGAAGGAGGATCGTGAAGCCAAAAATCCGGCAATTTAAGCGCCACAGCAAACGCAGCCATCGGCGGAGGTGAAAGTCCGGCGGCAGCCGATGCTTCCAGGCCGGAGCTGGCTTCGTCGTCGAGCCTTAGCATGTTCGCTTTCGGGGTCACCAATGTGGAGGTAAGTAATAACGACAGGAGAGGTCTCAGTGTCTCACTCCAACTTTATTGACTGACTCTCAGAACCTCACATATATTAAGCGCCAAAATCTCCACCCCAGCACTTCCCTTCAACTTGGGTGTGAGTGGAGCCACCTGGTGGTCCGCCACAACCTCACATATAAGTTTGCATTCATAAAATACTTAAATGCCTGAAATATTTAAAATAAAACACTATTAAGGAAACAAATGCAGAAATGGAACGGAAAGCACTCCTCCCTCTTACCTAATTATGGAAACTTCTGGCTCTCCATAAGGAATTTTGAGTATAAGCCATAATCTTGTAGCCATCCAAAGCAGATTTAGTGGGAAGTGTGACATTGTGAAATGATGATCTGTGCTCCCGTAGAAACACAAGTCTGCATGATAGCAACCTTGTTTTAACAAAAGAGCGTTCGATTCACTTTGTCATGAAAAAGAGCTACAGCAGAGTTGTAACAGCGATGTCTCTGACTGGTGGAGGTCACTGTTACCATGGAAATGTCCAAACCCATGAACAGCAGTTTGCTTAGTGAATCAGGAAGTCAGAATTTACGCACTGTGCTGTGATCGATAACTAGGTTGTTTTTTACAACACAAGCAACACAAACTATGAAAATATTTTCAGAACTATACATTAAGAAAAAGAAAAATGATTTAACTCAAGAATGCTGGACCCTGTTCACTTCCAAATCTGGGATTTTCTGCATTGTTGGAGTATTTCCCTCATTGTAATAAATAAATATATATACACAGTCTTTGCGTTTTCCCCCATTTTCCTTTACATGTTTGAATCAAATCAATCTTTGTACAGTCAAAAATATCCTAATGGGTTGTTGTTTATCAGTTTCAGTGGAAAAAAGGAATGAGAAATCATTTCAGGAAGTGGACTTACTGTGTTTCAAAATGGAAGATTATCTATGGTATGCTTATTGGCTAACAACTTATGACTGACAATGCCGTCAAGCAGGCAGGATTGCAGTCAGAAACGGCCCTCCTTGCCGCATCCATTTAAAAAAACAAAAAACAAGATGGCATCAGTGAAAACCAATCTCAAGGCTTCAGAAGGGGACTTAATATGCTGCGTTTTAGTTACTTTGAAAGTCAAATGTTTGAACCCAGGAGTGATGTCACTGCCGAGTCGAGTGTATTCCAACTGTAAAGTCGGAAAAGCTCAAAAAGCAGGATTTGTTTTGCTTCTTCGTAAGCTAGCCCCATTCATGCATCGCTAGCAGTACAGCGTTATAGCTGAGATTTTTTAGCTTAAAAACACAGCCGCAGCACATTGATGGCTAGAGCCAGGTCAGCTTATTTAGCGAGTCACAAATACACAACAGTCGCAGTGCAGATTAAAAGTTTTACAGTTTTACTACTGTTTACATTCACTGCCGCCATTTTGGATTGATAATATGGGGTTGTTGGGGTTGCCCTGACTTCCCGAGTCGGAAAACCAAGTCGAGGGGGTGTTCCGGATAAAAATTCTGATTGGAAACCCTGATATTCCAACTTCCATCTTAATCTGGAATGCACTAAGACAGCGGTCCCCAACCATTTTTGCGTACCGGTTTATGTCCAACAATATTTCCACGGGCCAGCCTTTAAGGTGTCGCAGGTAAATATAACAAAATAAAACCAGTACTGGTACCGAAAAAAATAAGGTTTATTCATAACACACGAGAAAAGACCTACGGAAACCGTGTTAAAGATTAAAACGATAAAATAATAAAAATAAAAACTGATAAAAACCATGAAAATCATAAATTTCACACCCGAGCCTCAACTCTCAGGGCCCGGTACCAAACAACTCACGGATCGGTACTGGTCCGTGGCCTGGGGGATGGGGACCGCTGCACTGAGACACCAGTGTATGATATCACACTGTCCGTGTTAGAAAAGTAATGAGTGACGTCACAGTGGTTATGCCTTTTCTTTTTTACACGTTCTATGCGACTTAGTTAAATTACCTTACTTGTGTATCTTTCTCTTTGAAAGTTGCAACCTATTGCTAGCAACACTGGTGTGAATAGTGTGAGCAATGGTGTGTGTTTCTGCTATAATCTCACTAAGGCTTTACGCGTATAGACCCTAACAGACTTGTCATGCCTGCTGCTGCTCTAAGCTATGCTTAGGCAGATGCTGTTAAGGTAAGAAGTTAAGTAAGTTTCAATTAATATGGAGGAGAAACAACAATGGGTTTTTATAGATAAGTCTACAAAGCATTAGTAATTGATAGAAAACACTTCATTAAACACAAACTACAAATCATTTAGCAGGTAATGTCGCATAGGATCTGTGAATCTGACTTGCTCTTAATGGGCTGTTTGAGGGTTTGCTCACATGTTAATATGATTAAAGTCTTTAACGCTATAATATTGCTTGACTTTAACAGTATCACAGACCTGGACATGCATAGTCTGGCATTTTCAAAATACAAATGAGTGTAAACATTGAGACAGTGCTGCTCTGGGCCACCCAGACAGGCTGCGAGCAAATGTTTGTTTACAAATGACCAGATTGTAGTCGCTCCAATTGCTCATTGGATTACAGCCACTGCCAAGTGTCCCAGACTGGTATCACACACGCAGGGCCAGAGTGCCGGCCTGAGGAAAACAAAAACATGTCAATAACACAGAGCGAGGTATATGCAATTTATATATAATTATTATATAAATTAATCCTGAGCTGATCGTAACATTTCACAGGAGCGTAAATATCTAGGTTCATGTTTTTATGATGGAACTGTAGTTTAAGCACAATAAATTGTTATAAAAGTAAACAACACAGCAGTGAAGTAGCCAACAGTATGTTAGTAAGTTCAAAGTGTACAGCCTACTGTCTTGGAACAACCCCCTGCGTTCGCATCAGAGCTTTTCCCCCTCACCAAACAAGATGCCTTGTCCCTCAGAAATGTCATTAATTTGAATGTTACGTAAGGACTTGTTTGTGCAGAGCTTCGTACTTTAGAGAAGGACCAGTGATAGTATAAGGTTACATAAGATGTATTAAAGGGTAATGTCTTGACTTCTTTGTGGTGGCTGATACTGTGCGTATTATCAGCGAGTGAAGGTTAGCGCGTCATGTTTAGGCTGAAGGTCAGGATGGGAGCAGCTCTTCCTGACAAAGCTCTCTAAGTCACTGAGTTCAAAGAAAATATTCAGATAGTAAGACTGCAGCAGATAACAATTACAGCAGCATCAGTGAGATCAACAACATCACCTTATGGGAGGAGAAGCCTGGCATTATAAATGACAACAGTGCAAATGCATGTTACAGAGAGGCTTGGTTGAGAATACAGGGAACTCCGTACAGTGTTGCTTTTACATTAGAAATAGACAGAATAACAATGCAAATACTAGAGGTGGGACCCACCAGACACCCCATGATACAACATTGTCACAACACTTCACTCGCAATACAATATCATTGTGATTTTTACATTTTTCTGATATTCTTGGTTTTGCAGGAAGATATATCACAATCTATAACATTTCGAATATGTCCTCAAAGTTCAACTTTGTCAGTATCTGTTTTATACAATAAGATAAAGTTATCTCACTGTAGTTATTCATTTTGCTGCAAAATGAGATTATTAACCTGCCATAAATATTACCATAAGACATAGTCTGTCTGCAGTTGAATGGGGTCATGCTGAAAAGTACATGCAATCTGTTACTGATAATGCAGCAATTAACTGTGATAAATCACTGAAAATCAAACATTTGTTCCTCTCTACATAGACAGAAACACTTAACTATCAGATTTGTGCTAAGCAACGTTCATGTTCTATAGGAAAATAACCAGAATACAACCAGCTGGCAGCCAGCTGAGTTGAGTTCCCTCGTGAAAGAAATGTGATGAAGGGCATACATTTTTGGAGTTTTAACTGTGTTTTTGTTAGTTTTACAGCTTTTACTATTGACAAAGACTTCCTTCATGGTCGTTTACTGAAATAGTAAAAAAATAAATGCAAGGTTGTAAACAGTGAGGGCCCAGGCTGAAAACAAACCATAATAGGCCCCAGAATCGAGCCCTGAGGCACATTCAAGTGATGCTTTTTGGACTGAAAGGTAACATGGTTGTAACAAAAGCTCACTTGAGTCTAAAAGAAGTCTAAAAGGTTTAAAACAGTACTTTTTCCAGAGTCGGCAGTTAAAAACACATCTTTGAGCACCTTCAATACTCAGTTCTACGGAAGTCTCTGAAACTAGACTGATATACAGCGCGGTACAAAAAAATGGTTTGGGCCTTTATAATTAGTTTCCCCTTTGTGACAACCTCTGAGAACCATAATATGGTTTGCTCTGTGGAATAAACTTTACAGGAAGTTTGTACTTTTGTTTTCATGAAAAAAAATTAATTTCCATTCATTCAAAGTTGATGTATTTTGTGTGCTTTTGCAGCATTTTCTTTTGGGGGTGGGATTTGTTGGTATTTTCTTAAGTTGCAATGCGTTTGACCTTTCAGGGCCACTGTACTATAGACACACCACTTCTCGCTTGAAGACTAGTTCCATAGTTCCACACCACTAGCTGGAAAACAAAAACTTAACATAATATTTTGAAAGTTAGCAAAACAGAATCTCCCTGTCCTCGTCTTTCCTGACACTTGTGGATTCTAATGTTGCTCTGAATGCGATCGTACCTCGAAGCACTGATGAGTCAATATCAGCTTTGGCGTGGGCGTGCGGTTATGTTTTTCTCATTTTGTTTATAAACACTAGAGACTGCAAATTTCCGGTAGAACAGACAGAGGAGAGAAGCTATCTAATTTAGATCCTGACGTGTGAAATCTGGAATTTTATTAATAAATTCGGATAATGTATTTGGTGGCGCCAAAAGCAGCAGCACAATGAGAAAGCACTTGTCTGAATGGGCTTAAGTTTAAGGCATAAGAGGCATCAGTGAGAGTTTGGCATTAACCCGTCACCTCCTTTTAATGTACTCACACAAGTCTACTGTGCTGATAGTGGACCTGACGAGTGTTTTATGAATGACTTCTATGACTTAATTAGCTCCTAAAAACAACTGAGCCTTCAGAAAGTTTATTTAATTCATTGTTGTTATTTGGTAAAATAGCTCAATAGGAGATATGAGCAGATAAATTCTGCTTGCAAATTACACAGTACTCTTACGTTAGTCTCACATTCTAATAATCTAACCCTGGCTACCAGGGGTGCATCTGCTTTGTTTTATGGCTGAACTAGCTGTTGTCTCTTGGTTTGTGCTGCTGTGTTGACCCCTTGAACCCTCTGCTATTATGCTACATGACATAATCACAGGTTACAGGTTAGCCGGCTGTCCAGTCAGGGATTTCACAGGAATGGCATTTCATAACAACTAAGAGAGGGAGAGGGGAGGTGCTGTTATGACACAGCATGTTATGAAGGAGAGTAAACAGGGAAGACAGACAGATATCAAAGAGCTCCAGAATCACAGTGATGTCTAATTGTATCCTAATATCTCTTGGTTCTGTCTGGCTCGCCCTGCCAGCTGAAAAAAAAGAGAGAGAAAAAAGGCCTTGCACAAAATTCTGTGCTCTGCAATTTTGACAAACAGGATCACACTGTCCTCATCTCTCCTGACATTTGTGTAAGATTATGTGGTGAGGAGTTCATTTGTGTCTCGAGGCGGCGGCACAACATCAAATGTGGCTTTGGCAAGCGTGGATTCTTTTTTGCTCACTCTGTATAGACAGCAACTGCTGGGAACACAAATTAGGCACTTGTACGTGTTGGTACATACTGTACGGAAAAACACGTACGCTTGTAAGCCCTGTGATGTATATCAGACTGAGCCCTTGGGCTTACTGTTTGCAGCAGGTGCACTATACGCGGTGGTTTCAAGAACATGCTTCATTTAACAGTGCAAACAACAGTGTAAACAACAGTGAATTTGAGGAATTTCAGGTGATGCAGCAGCACCAAAAACACGAAGTAAGCACAGATAATGGACTAGAACGTGACTTTTGGATATCTATTCCTGCTGTATATAAAATATAACAGCACAGAAATTCGTAAGAATTTTGAGGTAAAACTAAAGAGTAACAATCTATCAGCCTTTGGAAACCTACCCACTTTATCTTGTTTTCACTTTTATCTTTGAAACTGAGCTTGTGCAACCATATTACTGTGGCTGTAATAGAAAAAACAAAGAGCAGTCAGGTAAAGGCGTTGTGGTTAAGCTGCAATGAAGTCACATGCTTAAATGTAATTAATTACAGGAGAATGTTTGTGGAATGTTTCCCCTGAGCACTCGAGACGGATCAACAGTAAGGTTTGACAATGTAGGTTTAAAAGACACCTATTATGCTCATTTCCTGGACTCTACTATAGTAGCTTTGCCTGATTCGCAATTCAAAATAAGCCTAGTTTATGTTATATTGGGTATTTTGACTGCTTTTACACTGGCTATGTTTAGTACACTATCAGTACCAGGACAGTATGCTGAAACCTACCAAAAAGTGTGTGGAACTTATACTTGTACACTTGTTACCCTCAGGGGTTGGCATCTAGTGGAAGAAGGGAAGGAACCATCAGGACGAGAATACTCTTCAGATCTATAACGAGCATTCCTGTTCAATATGTTCGGTCAGGACCACTACAGCCAAAAAGGAGACTGTTATATCCATAGGCAATATAAATACTAGTCTATGTCAGATACAGCACAAAGATGCTGGGGTTGAAATTGGTTCCAAAGTGGCTTGCA
The DNA here is from genome assembly GCF_051167445.1 of Perissodus microlepis. Taxonomy (NCBI): domain Eukaryota; kingdom Metazoa; phylum Chordata; class Actinopteri; order Cichliformes; family Cichlidae; genus Perissodus; species Perissodus microlepis. Next base: position 12,615,790 of record NC_140482.1, on the reverse strand, counting down.
GATGTAGGTCAAAGCAGCTTAAATAGCATGGCCTGTATGATATTTGCTAATTGAATATATAGAAGGCTTCCATGCCAGAGGTAAGGGATTTTAAGCTCAAGCTCTAAGCAAAGAATCAGGATTTAACAGCAGTTTAGTCGTGAGGTTCTTTTGACTCCTTTTGTATCTTATAAGTTTCAATATGTGGACTCAGAGAGTCCAGTTCACAACAGGTGCTTTATTGCACAGACAACAGTAGAATGAAATTAGAGCAGGGACAGGTTAAATCAGCCAACATATTTGCCAAACAGATGCACACAAGCATATCAGCTAATGTGAGCTGGCATTTAGATGTGCTGATCTGACAGGTTAAGCGTCCACGCTTGAATTTAAGGTCTTCTAAGATGGATTTCAGGTGTTGCGTTCCACCGTGCTTGAGTGTGGAAGATTTTTGCATCGTGTGCTCCGAGTTCAGAGATTTAAATGTTAGTTTAAAGAAAAGCCACAGCTAGCAGGAGAATCAATTCCAAACGCTGCAAACACATCGCTTCCTTGAATTGAACAGCTTGTACTGGATTTTCATACTACACAAACAAGTACATGGTGTACACAGAGTGTTACCAACAGGGATATTGGAATTTAAGCACAGTATTTACTCTAAACTCTAATGACTTCACTCTGACATCATTAGGGTTAGTTTCCCAGCCCATAAAAAGCTCCCTCCGGGCTGACAGAAAATGTTATACAACTGCTTTCACGGCTGAGCAGCACTCCTCTTGACTAGTTAGCAGATTGTCACATGTAAAATTAGCAGCTCTTTTAAAACTGCCTCTCTGTTTCTTGCAATTTCTGTCTCCATCCTTTACCTGGATCCCCTCCACCCCTTCATACCTGAGCAGAGTGTAAAAAAAGGGGGTGAAGCTTTTTGGCAAACCCATTTCTCAGTGTGTCAGCCCCCTGCCTCCCCCTTGCATGGGACAGGAAGTGTTTACCACTGTCTCTGAAGCCACACTCCTCCAACAGCTCACTCTGAAAGTGGAAGCACCATTTAATCACGAACAGCGTGATTTCTCTGCAGCCCCCTCTCTCTCTCCTTCTCTTGTGCCTTCATGCCAGGATACCGAGTCCCACCAGCACGCTATAAACACAACCCCCCCTCCTCGTTCTCCCCACCCCCTCTCTCTCTCTTCAGTGCGAGCTGACGCATGCCACGGAAGCAGTGACGTCAGTTGTTTACTGTCTTGTAGGTCGCCTCTCGTTGCAGTGCAGCAGCACATCCAGCAGGGCTTATGTAACCCCCCTGCCTGCTGGATGTCAGCATGACGGGCGCTTTACTGCAGAGTGTGTGTGCTGCGGGAGGGTGGGCGGGGGTCTCATGCTGCAGCCTGCACGATACATCATCCCCACGCACATAAGCGCAGGTGCATGCACATACTGTATGCAGACATACAGTAAACACACACACACTTTTCCCTCCACTGCCTGCATTGTGTACGGATTGAAAACACAGAGGGTTCACTCCTGGAGCACATAATAACTCCAAGAGGACCCCCACTACACACACACACACACACACACACGCCACAGTCCTCCATTGCTGCTGCAGCATCAGCAGAGAGGTAAACAACTCTGGCTCACAGCTGCCTGCCTTCTCGAGAGTGGACACACTTCGCCCCCTGCTGGCAACTGGAAGCAATGACCAAAACCAAATTTGGGTTGCTGAGGAAGTGAAAGTGGAGCCGGGGTCTGTTTTATTCATCAGGTCAAAATTAAGTCCTCCTGCTAGACAGGTGGTCCACTCCTACTGAGCTGATGTCAGTGCTTAAATTAGAGGAAACACCAGACAAATAAAAGATTAAGCTGCATTTTCTCTGCACTCATTTGAGTGTTTCATAACATGCAAGATTTGGACTGTGCTTGAAATGTTTTGTTTGGCATTTTTCCTTAAAGTGGTTTTTGGCCCAATTTGTATTTTAATGTTTTCATGGTCTTTTTAAATGTATCATGTATAGCTTATAATAGATAAACTTAGTCGTAGGGGATTGTTGGGATTTTCTCTGAATCATTGCAGAGTCTTTACATATAAAACAGATATTTACAATATAGGCGACTGTTGTTGTCATTTGGCAATATATAAATAAAGCAGAATTGAATTCATCTTTCCCAATAGATCAGATATAAAAAATGCTGCTGTCATCTCCGGTAATGATCAAGGTGACAGCTCACTTGTGATATTCCTGAATGCTTTTATCGTTGGTGACCTTTTGCTTCATGGCAATTTATTTAAGCTAATCTAATAAATGCTTTATAACAGCTGTAAACAGCTACAATGTCACTGTTTAAGTGTTAATGGAGCGTGTGTCTCATGTCTATGAATACGTTTTCTCTATTAAGATTCATAGTATGACAGAATCTCACCTATACATCATCAGTACTTGTCATTTTTCTTTGTGTATGTGTGGATATATACTGCAGGATTTATGTTGTTTTAAAGTAAAGCTCGGGAGATACACACACACAAACACAGATCAGAAGTTAGAGTCATTGACTGAACAGCACCTCTGAAGCTGGAGGAGAGCTGCCATTCTAATAACAGATCACTGCACAAAAAGCCTTCAGCCGCTCCATCCAATAGGGACGCCCAACAGACTCAGATCCCAGGTTTCGGAGAAATGAGCATCTGTGTTTATTTTCAAGGAATGTGCCCTGCCTGGACGGGCGTGGAATGTGACCTGTGTTTTTTTGGATTCCACATCAGCACATGCCTCAAATAGTTTTGATTTGAAGCCAGACGCCACTGGAACGATTTCGCGTTACTTTAAAAGAAACAGGCGTGTACTTGGAAACACACCAGCTACCAACTAATGAAGTGTCAAAACAAGTTTGTAATGGAAACAAAGCCGATGGCTAAAAAGCAGTCGAGCTGTCCCTTTGCATCCCTCACACATGGACGTGGCAGAACTGTCAAATGTTGAATTTGTAAATCATATTATATGTACTGAAGCTGGAGTATGCAACATACTGGATGGGAAATCTTTAATAGTAATCTTTAATGGTTTCAGCACATCGTAGTTCAAGTGGTTAAGAGGGGACTCTGATTCCTGCGCCTTCACTGGGTTTTATGTTAGTTCATTTTTCAAAATCATGATCAGGTCTGTGACATACAAAGAACAGAGAAGAGAATACACGAATCTCGTATATACAGGGGTTACGGTGGGCTGGAATGATCCAGAACAGGGCTGTACCTTTCATTTATGAGTAATTAAATCTAGCAGGCTGTTTAATAATCATAACATCTGGTAATTTTTTATGTGCTGAATCCCAGCATCCCTTCAGACTGGTGCCATGGAAATACAGACTCACATACACCTTCTTGTCTCTATCTTGTGTTCACGTGAGCAGATGTCAATAAAGCTGCAGTGGCACAATTTCATCATCTAGCTAGATGCTCTTTATTAATTATGAGTGGTCGCTAATATCATGTCAAATGCAACTTTTCAGAGAGTTGATTTCTAATCTGACTGACTATATTTTTGTATGTCCCGGGGACAATGGGTAAATTAAACAAAATGTTTACGTGTGACAGAATTTACAGATGGAGAAAGATGTGAGAAAGGCAGGAAAATCAGAGCACTCAAGTTTAGGCTTTTTAATCAGACAGTGAATCTGTGTATAACCAGGGAGGTTATGACAATTCATTAAAACTTCCCTTGCATCCATCAAGGTCCTCAAGGTCAATTTAATGATTTCTTAGTTGAAAATTGACAAAAGGTCTTACAAGTTTGGTGTGTATAGTTGACATATAGAAACTACCACATAAAGATTTAAAATATCACATCACATTTGATCAATGACCTCATTTTTACAGCTGTAAAAATACTTTGAAGTAAAAACAACAACAACAACAACAAGGAAAACAAAATGAATATATAGAAAATACAATTGGAGGTAGAGGTTTGTATTCTCAGAGTGCTTCTTGTTATATTATACTGTGAAATGTCATTTACAGCTAAATGAATCATGATAAATAAAACTGGGTTTGGAGTATTGTAATAAAGTTCACAGTGCTGGAGGGCAACTACCTGGTGCAGGGCAAATTGTGGTATTCAGGGATCGGTTATGGGTAGGAGTTAGGTTGAATTTAAGATCGTGTAGCTCTTTAATATCATCTTTTCTTGCTTTATACTGGATAGGGGTTGTGAAGCAGCCATTCTAGCTAATGTTATATCTTCTTATTTACTGCAGAATGCTGTTGGGAAAATCCACAAAGAGCAGTAAATCTCAGAGCAGCAGCAGAAGCGCAGGTCACCTGATCACAGCGTGTACACAAAGAAAACTAATCTTAGTTTACTACGTTTACAGCTCAAATTGTTCTGTGAGTCGTTTCCACATGCATGCTGCACCGCTACATGGTTCTCCCGGTGTTCTTAGAGCCAGCCCAGTCATAATTTAACCCCTACATTCTGTATGTGTTAGGAGGTGCTTAGAATAAAGAGGAGGCAAGGCTTTCAGTTTTTGCAGAATTCTGCAGAACACGGCCTCAACACGGCAGATTACTGATCAACAACTTGTTGTTGTTGTTAATACCTGGCAAAGTTTTGCAGTAGGGCTAAAAGTGTTTCCTTGTTCTGATATTGTTTGCACTACAACCATCACAGTACAATGAATCACACTTCTCCCACTTACATGTGCTGCACGTGACACCTGACATGCCAGGTAAGGATAAGACCATACAGATTCCACACAGTGGAAAAAGACAATAACACCATTTATCTTGGAAAGCTTCCAGGGGCTTTTATTTATTTTCTATTTATATAGCTGGGACTCTGGAAAGTACTGCACTCTCTGAGTAAACACTGGTAAATCCCAAATACTGTAAACTGAAACTTGAGAACACTGCACATAGTTACAATCTATTAAATTATCAGAAAACATAAACATTCCTCCTTCCGGTGGACTCTGGTCAGTGATTACACAAACTCTATAGTGAGGAGAATGGCCTCATGGTTACCAGTAAGTATGAATGCATAATTACCTTTTACTTTTGCTTCGGACTCAGCTGCCCCAAGATCAGAGTAGTAAACAACCTCCACCTGTACCTCCATCAGCACTGCAGCGTTTCATTTCTGCCCTCTGCTGGTGAATACAGGAAAAAGAAAATGATATCGAGGGAAATTTACAGGAGTATTATGTTTATGTCAAATAAAAATAAGAACATGTCCACAGTTTGATAATCACATTAACTAAGATAGCAACAAATGTTATAAGCAGCCCTGTATTTATGAAAAAAGCATTCCTAATACTTTTTTAATACTAGCCTTAAAGCGAGACCCCACAAGCAGCTACAAAAAGAAAGTTATAGCTTGCCTTCAAGACTTTGAAAAGGACAAAATTATTGACCGCCTTACATATCACCGCCTTTACCCAGGGGATGCCATACCCTGCATCTACGGACTTCCAAAAATCCACAAGGAAGCTGTCCCACTCAGACCCATAGTCAGTAGCATAAACTCAGCCACTTATAACATTGCTAAACACCTTGCTACCATCCTTGCTCCTCTTGTGGGGAACACCCCACACCACATCAAGAACTCCACCGACTTCACTGACAAGGTCCAGAAACTTACCCTGGATCCAGATGAAACCATGGTGTCCTTTGATGTAGTCTCTCTCTTCACTTGCATACCCACCACGGAGGCCGTGGAGACTGTCAGAAAACGACTACAAGAAGACAGCTCCTTGGAGGACAGGACCAACTTCACACCCGATCAGATTTGCACACTGTTAGACCTCTGCCTCACCACTACATATTTCAAATACAACGAAGGCTTTTACAGACAAAAACATGGCTGTGCCATGGGCTCCCCCGTGTCACCTATTATAGCCAACCTTTACATGGAGGAAGTGGAAAGGAAGGCTCTTGGCTCTTTCAAAGGAAGAGTACCCAGCCACTGGTACAGATATGTGGACGACACCTGGGTCAAAATCAAGACACAAGAAGTGGAATCCTTCACTGCGCACATTAACCCTGTGGATAAAAACATCAAGTTCACCAGGGAAGACACAAAGGACAACTGTTTGCCTTTCCTGGACTGCGCTGTGCACATTGAAGAGAACAGCAAACTCAACATCGAAGTTTACCGGAAGCCCACACACACGGACCAGTACCTCCTCTTTGACTCCCATCACCCTTTGGAACACAAACTTGGAGTAATTAGGACCCTACACCACCGGGCAGAACATGTTCCCTCTAAGCCTGAAGGAAAAAAGAAGGAACACACACATGTAAAGGAAGCACTCAAAACGTGCGGCTATCCTAAATGGGCGTTCTTAAAGTCAGCAAAGAGGCACAGAAAAGAAGACCAGACACCAGTGAGGGAGGATAAGAAGGACAGACGCAACAACATTGTCATCCCCTATGTAGCCGGTGTATCAGAAAAACTTAGGAGAGTTTTCTCCAAGCATGACATCCCGGTGCATTTCAGACCCAGCAACACGCTCAGACAAAAACTGGTTCACCCGAAAGACAAAACGCCAAAACACAGACTTAACAATGTGGTGTATGCTGTACAGTGCAGCGAGGAATGCCCAGACCTCTACATTGGAGAGACCAAACAGCCACTTCACAAGCGCATGGCACAACACAGAAGAGCCACCTCCACAGGACAAGACTCAGCAGTCCATCTGCATCTTAAGGATAAAGGACACTCTTTCGAGGATGCCAATGTTCACATTTTGGACAGAGAGGACAGATGGTTTGAAAGAGGAGTGAAAGAAGCCATCTATGTCCACTGTGAGCGACCATCTTTGAACAGAGGCGGGGGTTTACGACACCAACTCTCTGCCATCTATAATCCAGTTTTGAGATCCTTTCCCAGACGCCTTAACGCCCACTCACATCCTGGGCCATCTGACCTCAGGAATTCGCATGACAAGGTGGGGCCAGGTTTCACAATGAACACACCCGAAACTCTGGCTGATTGGGACCCACACCCAGTTTCACACCTTGGCTCAGGCGATTAGAGGATCATCAGGGGGTCCTTTTGTCCCTCTGTGGGGGGATACTCCCACTAGGTTTATATCTGGGACTCTCCACCATTTGACCTTAGAACTGAAGAAGCTTCTCGGATGAGAGGTGAAACGTCTTCAAGTAACTTAAAGAAGTCCAGACGCTTTTCTTTGCAAGCTCCTTTGACTACGATGACCTGGATGACTGAGAACCTTCACAGACATTCCTAATACTGAAACTATCCATGTGTTTAAGGTTTAAACCAACCTCTTGATCAAATGAGTCACACAAAGATCCTTTAATTTAATTTAATCTTTAATTGCAATGGAGGAAGGGTTATCCTGTGTGGTATATATGGTGCATTCACTGGATTTAACCAAAACCTGCTGTTCAAATATAGAAAAATGATTTTTGGCTTTATTTTATTTTATTTTTACAATACAACATCATATGATACTATATCCTTTGTCTCTTTAGCCAAATTTGTTGAGCATTAAAAGAAAGGACAAAAACCATATTTTTTGCTTGTGTTTTTAAAGCAGACGTTAATCTGCAATCACAAACAAGAAACAAATCACCGCTGAGCCCAATATAAAAAAATAAAACTGAACTGAGGAAGAGTTATCGGTGAAGAAAAACCACAAACCAGGTAAAATAATAATAATAATAATAATAATAATAATAATAATAATAATAATAAATACATACATACATTAGATAACAAAGCACAATAAAGAATCAAAACAAAGATAAAGAGTAGAAATGATTGCCAATCCAAATAAAAGCCAGGAGGACTAACCCTTCTGTTCTGACCTCTGTTTTTCACGCGTTGTTAGGTTCGTCACGTATGCACAAACCCAGCTTTTCACCCAATGACTCACCCCATGAATACAGTGTCTGAACAGCAGTGACTTTAAATACAGGACGGAGACACTTTTCGACAAAAGCACGTCTTATTATTGACATGGCGTTTCACGTTTTCAGAAATAATTCACGTCTCTCAGTTTCTTGCACTACCAAGAGAACAAACCTTTGATGCACTTCCTGTCCTGTTTGAATGCTAAACCTGTGGGTTTTTAGCAAATTTGTAATTATTTTTCATAATTCTTTCAAAGGAAGGAAACATTGTCTCTAGGAACCAATTTTCCATTTCGGTTTCTATGGGAAGGGTTTCCTTGAAGCTTCCCACCTAAAGTTTGAGGAAGCGTAAACATATATTTGTGGTGAGGAAAATCAGTCTTTTACTGCCGTTTTTGAGGATATAAGCAAACACGGTAAATCTTTAACCTTTTATTTTTCACTATTTTTGCTAATATGTGTCGTTACTCTCTCAAACGGAACCGGCATTACTTTAGCAGAGTGTTTGCTGCGCTTAGTTCACGTTTAGCTTTGTGTGAACGGAATATTTCACTCAGATAATTAAAACGCAAAATGACTCGTATCTGTTTTAGCTTTTGTCACTAAGGGTCTTGAACTCATTGTGAGCAGACATGCCCCGACGAACACAAATGTGAAACGACAACAGTACTTTTATTTTGAAACGTAAGCGGAATTGCTTTTTTTTTTTCCAAACACTTTAAAAGGCTTTTCTTTATTGTACCAGACATCAAGTTCACAGTATATATAGCTATTATTAACTAAATACTTACAAGGTAGGTAGGCAAAGACAGTTTTCCGGTTATGTAGGAGTGTCTGCTGCTTAACGAGTTTATAGTCAGTGTGAGACATGTCAGAGCATGTTTGATCTGTGTGGAACAATAATCAGCGATTGTGCAGCTGTAAACTTACAGTAGCAGTTAAGTCATTTTAAAATTTCTTTTTACCCACAAGTATTTAGCAGTGGTTTAAGTTGATTGCTTATTTCTGAATTAAGTTTTATTTTGTAGTTGAGCTAAAAAAAAAAAAAACTACAAAAAACAAGTTGTTAAAAACAAGTTGTTCTATTGAAAGTGAGAGAGAACAAATTATTATTATTAGCAGTAATATTATTATCATTATTATTACAAATGTGTTGATTTTATTTCAGCAGTGTATTGCTTTTTCATAGTCATGCTTTATTCCAACTTATACCTTGGCTTTATATATTTGCTAATTTCAAGTACCAGTTAATACCGCTATCACATTAACATACTATTTCTCACTGTGATGAGAAGATGTGCAATCATTTTTTTATCACATGGTAGCAAGTGCATTTAGGCATGCACGCATGGTCAAGGTGACCTGCTGGAATTGAAACCAAGCATGGTAGGGTTAGAATTTGGTGAGGCCATGAATTCATCCTGCCTTGTACCAGTGGTTCAAGCTGGTGCTGATGGTGTAATAATGTAGGGGATATTTTCACGGCCCACTTTAGGCCCCATTGTTTAAACTCCACAGCTTATCTGAGTGTTATCACTGACCATGTCCATCCCTTTATGACCACAATGTATCAATCTTCTGAATGCTGAATGCATCATCTCCAACTACTCAAATTGCCTTCATAGTCATCAGTCCCATCATGGATGTGCAGCCAAGAATTCTGTGATGCTATCAAGTCTAAACATGTTATCATAGCAAGTGCAAAAGATCTTTTAACTTTTGATCTTTTACTTTAATGACGAGTGGTGTAGTAAACATGGAATACCACAGGATGAAATGGAACAGTTTGGCTCATTATCACTGACATTCAGTGTTTTTTTGTTTTTGTTTTTTTTTTGTGTGTGTTGGACTTGTCAACATCTAGTCTAGATACTGGATTGTTGCGCTCCTGAGCATGTCAAGTCTTGGCTTCATCTTGTTTTGTCTGAATGTCTAAAAATATATATTCAGCTTCACACAAAATGGGGAAAGCATTAAGTCCTCACATGTGGTACCAGATTTAATTCCCTCTTTTAAAGTTGTATTATTAAAAGAATCTGTTTCTTTTGTTGTTGTTGTTGAATAACTAATTTCTCAAATGACTCATTTAATTTGTTAAATGCTGGTAAATAGAGGAATTCAAGGAAGGGCTAAACTGAGCAGACTTTTTCTTTCTTTTAACTGGTCTTACAGATTTCACCATGGACAGCACTTCCAAAACTGATGCTTCCAGTCAGTTATCTGTTGCTTCTCAGGTTCCTTTCCTTCACTTGTGTACCACATTAGAAAAAATTCAAAAGTCCAAACTCCGTCCAGAGAAATCCAAGATCCTTGGGTACTTCGTTGAGAAATGGCGGGAATTTCATTCTGCCCTCCACAAAGACAACTCCAAAACTACAGACTCTTTCTATCCTGCCATGCGCCTCATAGTCCCGCCTTTTGAACGAGAGCGAGTGGCATATGGCATCAAAGAGAGCATGCTGGCTAAACTCTACATTGATGTATTAGGCCTCCCAAAGAATGGCCCTGAGGCTAATAAGCTGTTGAATTACCGCGCTCCGATCACGTCCCAAGGAGAAGCTGGAGACTTTGCTGGCATGGCGTATTTTGTGCTGAAGAAACGATGCACCAGCCAAGGAAATCTCAGTATTAAAGAGGTCAACGACTTCCTGGATTCAGTAGCCACCAGCAATGCCACCAAGCAGAAAGATCTTGTCAAAAAGAGTCTGCTGCACCTCATCACCCAGAGCTCAGCTCTTGAGCAAAAGTGGCTCATTAGAATGATTCTGAAGGACATGAAGCTCGGGATCAGCAAAGAAACCGTTCTCCAAGTTTTCCACCCAGATGCTGCTGAGCTCTACAACGTCAACACAGACTTGAACAAGGTGTGCCAGCAGTTACACAATCCAGCCGTGTCCTTAAGTGAAGTCTCTATTGGACTTTTTTCTGCTTTCAAACCTATGCTGGCAGCTGTGGCTAACATCCGCAACGTGGAGAAACAGATGGGAAACAGCACTTTTTACATTGAGACAAAGCTGGATGGAGAGCGCATTCAGCTGCACAAAGATGGGGATGTGTACAAGTACTTCAGCCGAAATGCTTTTGAGTACACGCAGCAGTTTGGAGGATCCCCATTGGAAGGATCACTGACGCCTTATATCCACAATGTTTTTAAAAGCAATGTGGTGAACTGCATTCTTGATGGTGAGATGATGGCATACAACCCGGCAGCAGACACCTTCATGCAGAAAGGGAGCAAATTTGACATCAAGAGGCTGATGGATGACTCAGAGTTGCAGACATGCTTCTGTGTGTTTGATGTGCTTTTAATAAATGATCAGAAGCTAGGCAAAGAAACTCTCAGGAAGCGACATGAGATTCTTCAGACAGTTTTCACTCCAGCCAAGGGAAGGCTGCATCTGGTGCCAAAGGCTGAAGCCAGAACCATGCAGGAGGTGGTGAATGCTCTCAACGATGCTATTGACAGCAGAGAAGAGGGGATCATGGTGAAGGATCCTTTATCCATCTACAAACCTGACAAGCGAGGGGAAGGCTGGCTGAAGATAAAACCAGAATATGTGGATGGCTTGATGGATGAGCTTGACCTGCTGATTGTTGGTGGCTACTGGGGAAAAGGGAGAAGGGGTGGCATGATGTCCCATTTCTTATGTGCTGTGGCCGAAGCTCCAGAGCCTGGCGAGAAACCTTCAGTTTTCCATACCCTTTGCCGCATTGGCTCCGGCTACACCATGAAAGAATTGTATGACCTTGGTTTAAAGCTCACCAAACACTGGAAGGTCTACCGGAAAAACAACCCACCAGCATCCATCCTGTGTGGAACAGAGAAACCGGAAGTCTACATTGAACCCTGCAACTCCGTTATCATCCAGGTTAAAGCGGCTGAGATAGTCGGAAGCGACATGTATAAAACCAACTGTACTCTGCGCTTCCCCAGGATTGAGAAGATTCGAGATGACAAAGAATGGTACCAGTGCATGACACTGGCAGACCTGGATCAGTTCCGCAGCAAGGCGTCTGGGAAACTTGCCTCTCGGCACCTTCACATTGACAACGATGAACCGCAAAAGAAGAAGCGCAAGCTGCCAGTCAAACCCAAGAAAGTGATCGGCGTCATTGACCAATTTAAGCCCCAGGACCTTTCCGGGGTGACCAAGGAAACAGATATGTTTGAGGACGTGGAGTTCTGCATCCTGAATGGCACCGAAGATCATCCCAAGTCTGAACTGGAAAAGGGTGTGGCCAGGTAACAGAAGTTTTTTTTTCTAGTAAAGTAAATGTTAGTTTGGTATTTTAGTTAAAGAAAAAAATGTGACTGAATTAGAAATTTTGGGCAGACAACATTTTTCTTACGTATTTAGTATTTTAATGAAATTTTTATGATTAAGTCAATTCTATCTTAAAGTAAAGCGCTGATATCGTGGCTGAGTTCTCACTTTAATAAAGTTGTAATAAATACATTTTATAATGTGTCTACAGGATGAAGACACATTGTAAGAAAATGTAAATGGAGAAACTTTTAATAAATGTAAACATGTGACAGCCCTGGCAGAGATACAGCTTTACTGCTTTAGCTAACAGTAGGGACTTTAATGGTGTGTTAGCCAAGCCCTGTGAAGAAACAGGGAACATCTGTTTCAACTTTTGTTATTATGATCACTTTTTCTGTGTTTATGTTTGAGTAAACAACATCTGGATAAGTAGAACTGTGGCGGTGCAAGTGGCACTGGCATTCAGGAGGCACTTCCTCGCTTTCTTAAATGAATTGTAATTCCAAAAGGTTCTCAACCAGTTAGAGGACTCCAATTCGACTATCTTGGACGATAGCTGGAAACAATATTATTTGTTCTGCTCTACAGCCATGGTAAGCTATAGCATAGCAGCACTAGCTTTCCATGTGTTTTAAGTTTGGTTAGAGAGGCAACAACAGGACAAGGACTTTCATTATCCAATGGATTCCAAGAGTTGGAGTCTATCCAGCTGTTGGAGGAAAGTCTCAAATCTTCTCTTTATATAGTGCTATATCACAACAATAATCACCTCAAGCCACTTTAACCCTTTCACGCATAGGGGTCACTACAGTGGACAGCTATTCAAAGGCTGTTTTCTTGTATTTGTATCAGTGTTGATGGTATACTTGCTCATAAACCACCACATTGGACACTGATGTGTCACTCCAAAGGTGATTTTGTCCACCTAAGTGGACATGTAAAAAAACTCTTTGAAAAGTACATGTTTAAAAAAAATGAAGTTCAGAAATCTTTTTTTCATGCCTAAAGATGAATAAAAATACTCAAGAAAAAAAATCCTGATTGAGGTTGTCATAATTCATGCATGGAAGGGTTAATTTGGAAGCCAAAGACCCTAAAATACAGAGAATAGTGAGAACCCCGACGACCCCCTGTGAGCAAGCGATTGGTAAAACTGGTAAGGAAAAACTCCTTTTTAACAGGAAGTAACTTCAGGTGGTGGTTATGACTGAGTGTCTAATAATTAATAATTTCTTATGTAATTCCCACTTTAGGTGTGGAGGTTTTGTAGTTCAGAACCCTGGACGGGACACCTACTGCGTGGTTGCCGGTGTGGAGAACATGCGCGTGAAGAACCTGATTTCATCCAACCAGCATGACATAGTTTGGGCCACCTGGCTGCTGGAGTGCCTGGACCAGAAGGAGGTGGTTCCATGGCAACCCCGCCACATGATCCACATGTCGCCTTCCACCAGGGAGCACTTTGCTAAGGAGTACGACAACTATGGTGACAGCTACTTTGTTGACACAGACGAGCAGCAGCTGCGGGAAGTGTTCAACAGGATCAGCAGCGCAGACGCATCAAACGAGGTGAATGTCACGCAGGTGGAGGGACGCTACGGCTGGGATGACCTTCCAACCAGCATGTTCAGACCGTTCACAGCATATATGGACAGATTTGCTGACATAGGAGACCCTAAAAGTGCCATACCTGCCACCTGCTTGGACACCAGGGCATTGGAGTTTCGTTACCATGGAGGAAAAGTGGTGGAAGAGCTGGAGGAAGGCGTTTCACATGTTATTATTGCAGAGGCAACAAGACTTCTGGATTTGAGAACTCTGAGGCGCTGCTTTAGGAGGAAGTTTAAGATAGTAAAAGAGACATGGGTGACTGATTCAATCAAAGCAGGGCATGTGATGAATGACACTGAATATCTGGCTTGAAGAGGCTCTAGTACATTTAAATGGACACTCAGCATTTTTAATTTGTTCCTAATATTTTAGGAATAAACTCTTTAATAAAATCTACAGCATGAAAACTCCAACGACGCTAATTCTCAGGGTTTTCAGTTTCTGTGAGTTTTGTCTTTTGTGTTCTTAATGAGACAGCTTATTATTAATTTTAAATGAATAGGCTGCTGACTGGTTTTTCAATTTTCAAACTCAGAATCATTATGAAGGGTTCAGATGCTTTTTGGGGGAATGGGGATGGGGGTCGGTCCTTCCTTCTTTCAGATTTTTAGCCAAGCAGTTATTAAAACTGTTTCTGCAGCAGAAAGGAGACTTGCCAATTAACCAGAAACGGAAGGTTTAATTCTGACAGTAATTTCGGTGAATGATCCACATTAGAGAGCAGCAGCAAGGGAATGCTCTGCCATAATAATCTGTCCATTGTGAAGGGGCGCTCCAGTGGTTTCATGTTTCACTTTAGTTAAGCTGACGGACTTGTGAGAGAGAGATTAAGAAAATAATGGTTCAAATTGAACCTGGAAAAACTGACTCGTGTTTCCCATGATTCCACAGTGTATTTGATTTGATCGACCTTAGCCTCTAAATATCTATTTTCTCCAAACCCATTGGGAAAACATCAAATCTGAGGTTGTTTAGCCAGTTAAGTTTGGAGCCTTCCCTCCAGAGCCTAAGAAGACACTCAACATGATCATAGACTGTAAATGAAAGATGTGCATGGCCACTGTGATTTTTACTCATTGGTATCTAAAGTTCACAGCAAGCCACATTATTTTCCAGATAATAAATATGCTCCAAAAGGAACCAGCAGCAGGATTCTTTCAGTTACATACATGAATGAAGTTTTTGGCGATAGCTATATGTGTCACGTCTTACCCATATCCAGGCTGGTGAGTTACTGAAACATTTACCTCCTGTTCAGTTGTCATAGAGGGAAAGAGTATCCATAGAGACCCAAACACTTTGTGCACCAGGCTGAAAGCATGATTTTTAATAATGTAGAGTTATAAATTTTAGATTTGAAGTTTATGGCGAGTTACCAAGAGGCAACATCCAGGGTTTAAAGATTAAGCTGGAGTGAAAATGCTGAAAACTACAGTTCCTCTAATGGCCATTTGACGCTGGCTCCAAAAGTCCACACTGACGCCCATGTTAAAATGCCCAACTTTACAGAATTACCACAGCCTAGTAGAAAAATTTTATATAAATTTAATATAATCAATTCATTTGGATACTCGTGTGAATTAGAGGTGTCCAGATACAAGCCATCTGCTAGAGTCTCACTTTCATTAATTGGACTTGTGTTTGCGTGTTACTGTCTGTGCCCTTTGTAATAGAAAGATGTGACAGGTAATACAACCTGCTCTGTGGTACAAACTATCAAAGTTTGTGCTTCGGTTTTATTAGCCTGCTACTTGTGTGTTTGTGAATACAGCCGGTTAACTAAGCCTGCTACCATTAGCTAAAAACGTCTTCCTTTTGTCCAAGTACAGTAACTTCTGGCTCCACAAAAGTGATAGCCAGATGCTAATGTTGAGGCATCACAGTAGCTATATTCATCTTTGGGATTGATTTGCTTTTGGAACAAGTCCCACGTGGCTTTAGAGGAACTGTAGTTTTTGGCACTTTCACATGGCCTTCAATTTTCACCCTGGAGGTCGTTGCGTGTTCATGACAAGTGAAGACAATTTCACGTGGTGTCCTTTAATGTAAGAAAAATGTCTTGAACTGCTCCTGTTTTTTTGTGCTCTTGTGTCATTATGTATGAAGTACGACTCTAATAAATAATCTTGAAGGGGTTTGAAATACAATTTGTTAATAATTTTCTTAAAGACAACATCTGTGTGAAGTGATGGCCTTTGCCTCAGCTCTTCAACAAGGGACCACACGGGGGGTACGTTAAAATTGGCTCAGCTCAAGGCCCTCCAACAAAGATGTGGCCATGTTTTCCTGCCTTCAAAAATGTCACTGATGAGTCTTGGGAGTCTTTGATATGTTCTAACCTTCATTAGCATCATCTCTAAGGTGCAGGCAGCTGCCTGTGGCGCCCTGGGCTTTATGTGTAAATGCCGCATGAATACATTTTTAAAGTATAAGTGATGAGACACCTCTTCCTAATCATATACTGTGAATAATGGCCTGTTGTTAACACGTTGTTAGATTCCCTGTAGAGTTGTTGCATAGTTTTGCGATTAAAATTCTATGCTTAAGATATTGATAAAGATTAAGGCATGTTTTTCAGCAGTCTTCTGCCAAATTTGTCAAAATAAGAGATAAAAACTGTCTTCATTAGTAGTTAAAAAAATATTATGTACTTCAATGTGCACTCTGTAACCCAACGCCCACTCTGCACTATTTCCAGGTGATGCTGAGTGAGCGTTTGAGTGACAGGCTTTAATTAGAGGTACTCAACCAGCTCTTTTTCCCGTGCAGTTTTGTGAGTACGAAGTGCTGCCGTTGGTCCCCTAAAAGGACTCACAGGAGCAGATTATCAGTCCCGACGATCTGGAGATGCAAACATCTGCTGTAAATCCAGCATTGCTGAAATATGATGTCCCTAATGGGATAAATGCTCTCATTAGGCTGGCTGCAGCTTTTGGAGAGCTGCTACCAGCAGCAGCACCCAGGACAGAAGCAGAAGACAAATGGTTTG
The DNA here is from genome assembly GCF_051167445.1 of Perissodus microlepis. Taxonomy (NCBI): domain Eukaryota; kingdom Metazoa; phylum Chordata; class Actinopteri; order Cichliformes; family Cichlidae; genus Perissodus; species Perissodus microlepis. Next base: position 12,599,076 of record NC_140482.1, on the reverse strand, counting down.
GAAGCAACTCCTGGACCACCAGTACTGCACGCACTCAGGGGAAGTTAATGAGCTAGTAATAAGACCAAACACAGGTTCACGGCTGCAGGGAGGGTTTGTATGAGTCTGCAATTAGTACGGCCTGCCCTCAGTGAAAGTAACAGCCAAACACGGCAGTAAATCAAGCTCGGGTTGGTGCTTCCTAAGGATGGCATTTGACTGCTAGTAGGTAAATTAGGAGACACAAATGCCTTGTGTCTGGACAAAGCATCCAGTGTAAAAGTCTGCCCAATCAAATGTGCACTGTGGTGAATCCTTGTGAATAAGGGAGCAGCCAAAATAGGTTTGGGTAAATACAAACTATAGAGCACAGAGTAATGTGTGGTTTGATTAAGAAGAAAAAAAATGTAGACACATGTGTATGATGTCATAGAAAGCAGATCCCTAATATGGTCAGGTCAAGCACACATACAGCTACAGCTGTGAGCACAGACGGTTTGCTGTTCTGACCAGGGCTGGACTGGGACAAAAAATCGGCCCGGGCATTTTGACTAGAGACCAGCCCACCAGGAATATTATAGGAAAAGCCATAAAGCCTTTGAATGAAAACAGATGCTGTTGTGACAGTCATGTACACTGTCTTGTTGGTATATGTATGATTTCTATACATTTTATGTCAGATAAAAACTTTGGTTGTAAGATTCAGATAATTATTTAATAAAAATGGTAAATGGTAAATGGTCTGTATTTGTATAGCGCTTTACTTGGTCCTAAGGACCCCAAAGCGCTTTACACTATACACAATCATCCACCCATTCGCACACACATTCACACACAATAAAAGCTAGACATTTTAAATGAGAATAAGAAAGAAAAGTATTTCTTTGTGCCCCCCTTTCCCTGTTAATGCCCTACTTGGCCCCCTGACAGAACTTTGCTAGACCTGCCCCTGCACAGTTACCAGCTGTCAGCTACACCGAAAAGGATCCTGGTGTTATTTCTCAGAAACAGTTCATAACTTCCCTTCAACTCATTCAAACCACCTAAAAAGGTAAACCTGTTTCTCCATCACCTGTTCAGCTCTGATAATTCAGTAAAGACATCTCCTGGTTTCATCTTCATGTTTCCCTCTCACCACATATCCAAACTGATACCATGACCAGCAGCTTTTACAGCTGTAGCTCCAGCAAACATCAGCTGATACTAGAAAGTAATATTAAATAAATTCTAACAACAGCTGATCAAGCTTAAACGTGCTGCTGTTGTTTAGTGCGACATCCGCTGGTTTCCTCTTTCTGGCGCAAAGTGGGCGACAAACAAAAAAGAGAGACGGGACTTGCGACAGAAAAGCCGATCAGCTGATCATTGATCAGTTTCATGACTGAAGTAGCAACAGGAGAGGGAGGGAGAGAGAATGAGAGAAGAAGAAACAGCTGACAGCGTAAAGACGCAGAATAACTCCAGCTTTGCGTCTTTTTCCATTCTAGCTGAAGTCCGGAACAAACTGTGTTCCTTTTCGGCTCAATACGAAACCCGTAATATTTTCTCTGAATACGGGACGATTCCATTTTTTAAGGGACGGTTGGCAACTCTACTAACTAACCTTGTGAATGAAATAAAGTTCACTATCAGTAACATCATTGCACCCACCCAGCAGCTCTATATAAGCTCTGTCATGCTAGCTAGTACGCAGTACGAGTTACTGTAACTGACTATAAAAAGTCAGCACAATGAAAATAAACTACACCTAAACTTGGGTTATATCTGACCCAGATAGACTGCAGGTCATAACTTCTTACCTGAAGTTCAGTTCACCTGACACTCGCACCAGCAGCCGCCTCGGATCTCTCCTCCTCCTGCCTCCCCTTTCCCTCATCCACCTGCTGGCCTCTGTTGAAGCTCCGCCATAGCCACCACCAAACAATTGAGTTATTTTTACACATCTGCCAGCATCTGGCCTTTCATTGTTTATACCATTACTACAAAAAAAAATCAAAAATCATCGGCCCATAAAAACGAAAAATCACCATTTGCCCGGTGGGCTGATGGCCAGTCCAGCTATGGTTCTGACCTGCTGTTTGCAAGAATTGGCCAATCAGAAGAAAGTTGGCAAGGGATTGAAATGCATTGAGGACTTATATATAGATGACAAATTTGTGTCTTTCCTTCAACTTCAACAAAAGTTTCAGTTACTTCAATCACATTTTTTTTGTTATCTTCAAATAAGGAATTTTGTTCAACGAAACTTTTTAGACTTTCCACTGAAGCCACTAAGTCATACTTACTTTGATATAATTTGGAAAGCAGATTTTAAATATCTGATATCTCAGTTTGTCAAGTGCTTTACAATCCCAGTTGATTCTGATCGAATTAAGAGTACATGGGCTGAAGACCTCGGTGTTCCTCTGTCTGAAGACCAATGGTCAAACTGTTTGTCCAATATTCAGAAAGGCTCAATAAACGCCAGATATAAATTAATCCAGTTTAAAGTCATTCACAGATTACATTTTTCTAAACTTAAACTTAACCGGATCTATAATTCTGTATCCTCCTTATGTGATAGATGTAATATCGGTGAAGGTTCCCTTGCACATCTATTTTGGCATTGCCCTGTCTTGAAAACTTTTTGGAGCCAAATTTTTACGTGGTTTTCAAACCAATTTAAGAAAAAGGTACCACTTGATGGTACACTGGCTATGGATCATTTGCATCAATCGAATCTTTTTCCTTTTCACAAAAACAGATAATTACAATGGGTATGCTGGTGGCAAAGAAACTTATTCTTTTACAGTGGCGGTCTTCTTCGGCCCCGTGTTTTAAAAGGTGGCTTAATGAGATGGTGTCTGTGGCCAGGGGGGAACAGATAAGATTTGATAGAAAGGGGAAACTGGCGAGTTTTTGTACGATTTGGCAGCCATTTCTAGAATTCTTAAAAATTAACTGATCATAATTCATGCCTCACACCCCGCATGAATTTTCTTATTTTATTTTATTTTATTTTACTCTTTATTTAGTTAATATTGCTATAATTTTTTTCTTCCTCTTTTTTCTCCTTTTTTTTCTTCTTTTTTTCCATGCTTATAAGTTCACAACTGCTAAATGTAGTAATTGTCCTCAGTTGAATCTGTATAAGCATGATGTGTTTAATTTAAAAGCAAAAAATAAAATAATTTAAAAAAAAAAAGAAGAAAGTTGGCTTACAGGAGAGTAGCTACAAGACAATAGATGAACCACTTGCTTTGACGCTTAATCATGCAAAGCTACTCTAGTGAAGTAGAGCATAAACATACTGAGAACAAAGGCACCAATAAGTCATCAATAAGTTAGAGCAGCGGTCCCCAACCTTTTTTGCGCGACGGACCGGTTCATGCCCGACAATATTTTCACGGACCGGCCTTTAAGGTGTCGCGGACAAATACAACAAAATAAAACTAGTACCGGTACCGAAAAAAAGAAGATTTATTCATAACACACGTGAAAAGACCAAGGAAAACCGAGTTAACGATAAAAACGATAAAAACCCTGAAAACCATACATTTCACACCTGAGCCTCAACTCTCGCGGCCCGGTACCAAACGACTCACGGACCGGTACCGGTCCGAGGCCCGGGGGTTGGGGACCGCTGAGTTAGAGGTTTAGACAAAAAAGATCAGTTATTAATGTATTCTGATTTAAAAGCTACAACCAAGTTCAGTTAGCTTTTTTCATTATTTGTTTACTGTGTGTTTTAGTAGGCTTTAGAGTTGTTTGTTGGCGGTTTAGCCCTAAGACACATGTCAGCGGTTTCTTGTCAGAGGATAAAAACCACGTGACCAACCTGTCTGAAATGTCCAGTCCAATAAGAAATAAAATAGTTTTCAGAAAAGCTTCTGAACGACTTATAATTGATACAGAACACTCACACATAAAATGCTAAGTCCCTATACTTATATTAGTTTAGTTACATTTCTATGAATTTTATGCCCAGCAATATTCTTTTCTTTAAAGAGTTTCATTTCAGAGCTTTAATTCTGAAGTTACACTTCGAATATTTCTGGTGAAATTTTGGCACGGTCTGTTTGACTTGATGCGCCCTTGCACAGAGAGATGCGGCGACTGTGGTGCGCGCGCATAACGTCAGAGCTGAAGATGTTTGGTCAAATCGCGTTAATTAAGTAGCACCATACCGGATGTTAATCGAAATTACCGACAAAATAAAACACATGCTAGGTTTCAACGTTTAAATGTGATATTCTGTATTTGTAATGTACTAATAATAATAATGATAATAATAATAATAATATGATTGTGCCTTGGTTTGTTAAATAACTTTTCAAATTATTGTGTTATTTTTTTGACTTTCATTATTTTGCTTGAAACATTCTTTTCCTGCTTCATTTCATTTAAATAAAGAGGTTGGGTATTGGTAGTTTAACATTTTCTAAATAATAATAATGGATTGGATTTATATATTTTACAATTCCACTATTCATTCACTCTCACATTCACACACTGGTGGAGGCAAGCTACAGGTGTAGCCACAGCTGCCCTGGGGCAGACTGACAGAAGCGAGGCTGCCATATCGCGCCATCGGCCCCTCACCAGTAGGCGGCAGGTGAAGTGTCTTGCCCAAGGACACAGCGACCGAAGCTGTCCGAGCCGGGGCTCGAACCGGCAACCTTGCGATTACAAGACGAACTGCCAACTCTTGAGCCACGATCGCCCACGATGGAATGTGTGGTTGAAGGCTTCCAGAATAAATCTAAAGTGGATCCAAGGCAGAAGACTTTATATTTTAAATTAATTTTACTTCTTTATTTCTTGTTTTAATTTATTAATTTATTTATTGTTTGATTTTTTTTAAGTTGTGTTGATTTATAAACATTTTCTTAAAAAAAATCAGTAGCCTTAAAAACAAAACAAAAAACCCTCATTTTGGAAGCATCGCGTGTCATGAATGTCTAAAAAGCGGGAAAGTTGTTAAAATGAATCACTAGGAACGACTAAAACGAGCCTTTATTTTGAGCGGCGTGACCGGAAATGCCGACCGTTATCGTCGCCGCCTTCACCCAGCTTCCAGCAAACACACAGCATCTCTTAGCGAACATGGCGGCAACTTGACAACGGCAGCGAGCTGAGGATGGTGAGGGCTTGAAAAAGAAAAAAAGAGGTCTGTCACAGGCTGTAGGCCCATCCGCCGATACAAAGGCATACAGCTTCGCCATGTTGGAAGAGGATAGCGCCTTTGTCCCTGCACGACCGAGGCCGGGGGAAACGTAAACGCGTCGGGAAGTGTTTCTAAAAACGGAGCGAGGCTACGCAGAGGAGCGGAGCGGCGCGGCGCGGAGGAGAGCTCGGGGCGGGCGGGCGGGAGGACAGCGGCTTCACCGGTCAGCCATGGAGGATGCGGCCCGTGGTCGCCAGCGTTTGATTTCCCAACCGACCCACGCTCCTTTTAATGGGAATTACCGCTGATAGCAAAGGCAAGCCGGGACAACCCACCGCCCGACACTTGAGGGGAGGAAAACGCGAAGCGGACCCGACGTCAATGACTGTTGCGGCAGAGGAGCCCCCACGGTGGAGTCGGCCGGTTCCCAAAATATGACCAGGGGTGCTGGGACGTGTTGGCAGCAAGAAGATGACGACGGCTTCCAAATCTGGCTAGAGCCCCCCCGCGACAACCAAAAGCCATTCACCGACTCAGAGAGGGCGCAGAGATGGCGACTGTCCTTGGCATCCCTCTTATTCTTAACCATCCTCCTCTCTGATCACCTGTGGTTCTGCGCCGAGGCCACGCTGGCCCGGACCCGGGACAAGTTCGCATCCACCCACCCTTTGTCACCTCAGACATACTCAGCACACAGCAGCCTCAGAGGAAACCCAGATGATATTTTTATAGGAAACTCTACCAAACATTTGTGGCGGCTCGAAACTTGCCACCGGGATAGTTTATCTAACGACTGCTTTACTTTCTTGGATGCCGACGAGTTGTGCAGGGGCCTTTCCGACAGAGAGGGGACGCGGGCTGTAAATATGAGCAATTTGTACCTTTCCTTTTGTAACTCCTACTCCCTGCTGGATTTGTTGTACGGCTCGACGAGTCCGGACAATTTGAACTGCAGCCTCGACGCGCTCGGCGACGGCGACGCGAACCGCTGCAGTCTGTGCGTCCAGGCGTACCAGCGCTACGACCAGCACGCCCAGGAGAAATACGAGGACTTTGAGCTCCTCACACAAAAATACGAGCCGGGGGCATATTCGGTGAGGACGTGCATGGAGCAGTGCAAGGTAGGCTGCAAACAAACAAATAAAACCTGCAAGAAAAGAGAGGAAAAAAACAAACAAACAAAAGGGATGGGGTGGGAGGGTGTTGGGGAGAGGGGGGTGATGTGGTGGTGGCCATCTGTTGATTTGGGCCCGGATAGATGCCAGTTTGTGGTCCTCCTCCTCCTCCTCCTCTTGTCGCCATGGAGACGGATGACAGATTCAAGGAGACTCCCGGCTCTGGGCCTCATGTTCATTCATCTCCTCATCGTGTTTAGGCCCCATGCTAATGTGCAGATGGAGGCCCTACTCCTGTGTGCGCGCCCCATCCCCACAGTCCTCCCTTTTACAAGCTTGTGCACTTCATAATACCGGAGAACGCCTATGGTTAAGTAAGACCACTGGATAATTTAATGCAGTGGTCCAATTTACCCACCCCTCCAAAAAAAATGTGTCTGCTCTTTAAATGTACAGGTGCCCTTGTAGCTCACCTGGTTGAGCAGGTGGCTCAGTCCGCTGCTGATCATTGTATTCTGGTCTCCCTTATTGGCTCCCCCCCAGGAAACGCACATTTAATGAGTCCTGCGTTTTCTAACAGCCCAGGTTGTCTTTGTCTGTTCTGTTAATCAGTTGAAATCAAAATCGCATAAGTCTTTGGAACTACACAGCAGTATTTTACTACTTGAAGTCTAGAAGTGCTTTAAATTTCCAGATGCTGCCAGCATGTTTAGCAGCTCATTTGACCAAAAAATTGGAGTAATTATGTACCAGCCATCAAGCAGGGCCAGATCAGACCCTTCCTCGGCCCTTTTTTGGCCACTGTGCCGCATGGTTGACACTCCAGTTTTATGGCCTTCTAACAGTTTAATGGTCAGGAATGAGGCAGGCACCTTATGCAAACAACTCTAGGATCCCCGTGTGTGTGTTTGTGTGTTGCTGCAGTCTGCCAGGTGTTCACCACCACTGCCCCACTCCATATCAAGAGTGTTTCATTACAGTCAAGAGGTGGTTTCCCTGCCTAATGTGCCGGAAGTCTCCTTCCCGCTGCTGTTTGCTTATCTCCATATCCGCACACACACACACAAGCAAACGGCCTCGCGTTGGCTCCACTGTTTGATCGTTTACCATCTCCTGACAGAGCACGGCGAGGTTAATGTGGGCTGTAATGGGTGCCCGGTTAAGAGCTGCCTCTGACAGTCAGTCGGTTCAGCACCATGGAGCTGTCCACAGTGCTGAATGGCGCTCCCCAGCTCCATTCACAGAAGCCCTGGCCAATCCCAGATGGCCTCCATTCACCCAACCAGCGGCAGAGACACAAGCACAGGCGTCAAGTGAAAAATCTAACCAGGCCATCTGCCTGCTTATACAGACCCAATGTGTGGCATGCACAGGAGCGGGGCCTAGTTTGGAAAAAGTAGCTAGGATCTAGGGGAAGGAAATGTGAAAAGGCAAACCAAATCCCTTTTGTGTGCATTTGCAGTCAGCAAACTATGATTCACTTTCTTCTTTATGTCTCTGTTCTATTGAATGTCTTAATGCTGGTAAAGACAGCAGCCTTTTTTAGGTACGATAATGCATATTGTTGCATATAAACACTCTGATTCTTTGAGTGCAGAAAGGCGTTGGAGGAAGCTGCTCTTGAATTTATCTCCTGCACAACAGTGGATCAGTATTTATTTTCTTTCTTGACAGTTTTGCTGTCAGTGTTTAAAGCCAGGCTCCATATTCACTCTGCTGTTACATGTCTCTTTATATTTCGAGTATTTGTGGGATCTCGATACATATTTGGATTAGCTACAAAAATACATACAAAAAATGCATCTGATAGATTTTTTTTTGCTGAGCAAGACACTTAAAGACACATTGGGTGTTTTTTGGATAAAAGATACAAGTAGCACAGAGACCAATTCCAAGTCTCAAAGCCTGTATCAGAGGCTAGTTTATGACAATATAAGAACAAACTGAATGGATTTATTGTTCTGCTTAGTATTTTTAGCTGGACAAAATTTATGCATTTTTAGTGCACGTGAGGATCAACAAAAGCTACACACAATTGTGTGACAACAAGCATCTCGAGGTTAACCACACTGGAATGTGATCCAGGAAAAAAAAAGTCAGGTTTCATCATCTGCAGTTAAAACTCTTACAATACTTACAATAAGGGGAACAATAGCAAACATGCCTAAAAAAAACATTAGTACGAAGCTGTTCATTAAAATATATTTGAGCAGTTTGTATAAATAGATGTACAAATGTACAATAAATGCAAACTCATATACAGAATAACATTCTGACCCTGTGCAGCCAACTGAGTCTATACAAGTGAGCAAAATGCACAATGTTTAAATTGAATGGCATCAAATTTAATCCGTGAAAGGGGCATCCATAAAATGGAAATCCCAGTAGGCGGTTATTATAATAGGCTACAGGAAGCAGCTCAACATTCATTCTTCAATTCTTCAATTTCTAGTGTATGAATCCAAAATGCTCTTCTTTTTAACAGTAATCTGTCTGCATTCCCACCACTTTTAGGAGTAATTGTAACCACTATTTCTATTTCTGTATGTATGTTAGGTAAATGTACCAGGGTACACTGAAAATTTTACAATGTGTGAAAATTTAACCATTCACACATGGGTAATAACTTAGTTATGTAAAATTATACTGTTCTTGACTCTTAACAGCCAGTGGAGTGACTTTTCTACAAAGGATTCAGGTCGAACTTCCAAAGGATGCAAAACTTATGCTCATTACTAAGTGCCCTGCTGCACTGCCTCTTTGTTGATGCCAGCATCAACAGTGAGCGTTACTAGCTAATAGTAGCGTAGAAAGAGTCCACTAACCTGAGTGACAAATGGCTGACTCGCAGCGCCAACAATTGGCTTCAAAGTGCTACTGACAGTATCAGTTGCTAAGTTGGGTATCAAGTCTGTGTTAGCAGTCAAGCTAATGTTAGCTACAGGGATGTGCAGAACTAGTTGACTAAGCGACTAATGGTTGCTGTTGTCAGTAGTCGGGACCAGACGTACTAGTCGTTAAATCTAATTGTTAACATTTGAATTGATGCCCAGTCCTAAATGTTATGCAGCCAGCTGCCACCAGATAGAGCACTGAATTTAAGAAACACCATGAATGGATCTTTTTGTCAACAGTATTAGAGATCACAGATACAAGCGGTGAAAATGAGCTTTTTCCGAAGGGTGGATGGGCTCTCCCTCAGCGATAGGGTGAGGAGTTCAGTCAATTGGGAGATGCTCAGAGTAGAGCAGAGTAGTCCTCCACATTGAAAGGAGCCAGCTGAGGCTGTTGCCTCCTGACTTTTTGTTTTTTTCAAAAAATATTTCAGTAGTGCACGAGCATCTTTTGTAGTAATATCTTTTCATATCATATTTAACATCAGCTTATTTTATGTGTTTTTCTTCTTCCCTGTCTGTTTGGAGTATTATGTACAACACTCATAATGGGCCAGTTACGTCGCATAGTTCATTATTGAAGAAGTCATATATTAATGGATTCAAATGCCGTTGTTTAAACAGTTTTTGGCATTAAATTATTCTCAAATTGAACTTTATATCTGAATGTTTCTTAGTGTAAGACTAGTCGTTTAGCCTAATTGATTTTTTCAAGTAAAAGATTAGTTGCCAGGATTATCCCTAGTGATCTAATATTAGCTAAAAGAAAGCCAGTTTTATCTACCAAAACCGGTTTGACCTAACCGGCTAAACCCGGCTAAGCCAACAGCAACATCAGCAGTGTGTTTCATTCATATAGAATTTTTTCTCTCTCCCGGCTCAGAACTGACTCAGTGCTGTTGTTTTTCAGACTAATGTTAACTAAAGCTAGTGTGCTTGCTCAAATGGAAAAATACTGTCTTGAGTGGACAAAGCTAGCTGTTTTATCCAAACACCCAGGGCTGATCTGGCATCTTGGCTGTCCATTTTCACATTACTTTATGAGTTTAATGTTACTAACCAACCATCACCAGATTTGTGCAGTGTAGATAAGTTACAGCAGACTCACTGTATGTCACTAGCAAAATCATATCTGAGTATAAGGCTAGTTGACTAGACTGCCATACTTGCTTCATCAGCCAGGCTGTGGGTGTCATTGATAATACGAGTGTTAAGGAGGTTGTTAGGTCCACGAGTTGGACTAAATGATATCTGGAGAAAATAAGAATGTAGAGTCACAGTGTAAAGGAAAATAAACAGCTGATCTTGCTGGAATATTGAAGTTTCCTGCCATAAGTGTGAGACGGCTGTGCGTTTTACTCCAGCCGCCATGTCTGACATTCTTTCTTCTCCCCTGCTGAACTCAAGCCCTGCTCATGATTTCATGTTTTAGCCACTGCCAGTCTTCAGGCCCATTCTTCACACTCACCTCTGACAAACAGTCATTTAGTCAAGCTGCTAATTTCTTTAACAATGACCCTTCTCAGTCACCTTCTAGATTATAGGGTTGCCCGAGTCCTCCGTATGGTACGGAAAGAGCAGCATGACTCAAAGGATAATATCGAGCTCTTGTTGAGTTAATGGCTACCTGCCTCGGAGAAACCTAGCGGTTCAACTTGTGTGCCCGCTCAGACGGAAAAGTGTGAAAACATTAAACAAACAGGGGCCTGAATCACTGTCTGGTGCACAGTTAACAGTGCAGACAGGTACAGCAGGCGTTTGCTGCAGAACAGTCTCTGACATTTCGAGCGAGGATATTTGAGAGTCGCGTTTGTTGTGCAGGAGTGTCTCCAGTGGTCCGCAGGTGGTGCTTTGATTCCTCTCGCCTGAGGTGAAACATCACACAGCAGACACGGCCAGTGTGCTGTTCCTCACAATGGGATCCTCCATCATCGGACTCTGTGAAAACCCACCATTCATCCTGACAGCAGGGCGGGCTTAGAACATACAAACCGGGGCAGATGCACTGAGCAGCGGTATTTTCCAGCTTTTGTTTTTTTCTTTTTTTTTCATCTCGAGCGTGAACCAAAATGTCAGACTCAGTCAGAGTTTTACAGGAAACAGCGAAGCTCTCCAGAAAGCATTTGACTGGAAAATGACTGTTAGCTAACAAAGGCAAGGGGTCACATTAATTAGGGTGTTCCCTACTCTCGAAGCAGGTGCACAAAACTCACAGTTTGCTATGAGCCTTGTTTTTAAAGTGGTGTTCAGTAAGTTTTGTAAAAGCTGGGAAAATGAGAAGACCGGTTGTCTGTCTCTGTGTTAGCCCTGTGAGACTGGTGACCTATCCAGGGTGTACCCTGTCTCCTTCCCTCCCAGTGCTGGGACACGCTCCAGCCTCCTCGCAACTCGATTCTGGACAGTATTAAAAAAGAACATCATGCTATGTTCAGTAAGAGTTGAAACTAGAGATTGACTCTGTGAACTCGTCAGAAAAATCTTTACTGAGGTCACAGTTTGAGGGAGCCAGAGACTCATTGTAACCATAGATCTCTATAAAACCAGACTTCTTATTGAAACCAGAGGAATTCTCAAGAAAGTTCATTTGTGTGGCATATTTTAAATGACCTCAATTGACCAAAGTGCTGTAAAAGCTATACAGAATGTACACTGTAAATACATATATATATATATATATATATATATATATATATATATATATATATATGTGTGTGTGTGACAGTCATCAAAGCAACCATAAAGATACACTGTAAGTCAAACAAAATAAGTAAATAAAACAGTTTGCATAAGAAGAGCCAGAGTAATCTGCTCAACTAGACCTGAAAGCAAGTGAGAACAAATGGGTTTTTAAAAGTGTTTTAAAACGATTAAGAGACTTGGCAGCTCTTATGTGAAAAGATAAGTTGTTCCAAAGATTAGGAGCCACCACCGAAAAGGCTCTCTCGCCTCTGCTTTCAAGCCTGCATCTAGAAAGAGCACAGACCTTGGTGCTACTGCAGGATTGTATGCCTTCAAAAGTTCTGTTAAGTGAGGGAGCGCCAAACTACTGAGATCCTTAAAAACAAGCAATAAAATTTTAAACTGGATCCTGAAATGTACTGGAAGCCAGAGGAAGGAGGCCAGTATAGGTGAGCTGCTGCTTGGAGGTGATAATGACTGGATTATTCTCTCAAAATCATGTGGCACGACGTAGGTAAAGGTAACCTCACTGAGGAGCCTGAACTTGATATAGACTTCTGCAGGAAATCAACGTCTTTCTCAGGAAGTGCACGTGAGGTTATTTGGAAGTTTACAGCTTTACAGCTAAAAGGAGTTTCCCGTTATGTCACAATTACAGTACAGTTTCCAGTTAAAGCATAATTCATGCATTAGTTGAAAGAAGCTGATCTTAACAAGAGAACTAATCTATTTATCACACTGTCAAAAATCACAACAAGGTTCCTTGCAACCGGATGACAGTAATCGGCTAAGGGTGTTTCCTCCAAGTTTGTGTTTTGCTTTTGTTCAGATTGAGGAATTTCATCTTCAGCCATCATTCTTACTTTTGATCTTTTAAAAAGATTGCAGGTTAGCAACACTTCTGTATTGGCATTGCTTTAGAGGCTCAGAAGCTCCAAATATCTTTCATGGATTAGAGATATTTCGGGTTTTGGCTTCACCAGTTATGGCCAATTACGTTGTTTGTTTAATCAAATACGGCTGGACCATATCATACCGTTCACGGTAATAATGTTGGGCAATGATAAGAAAATGAAAAATCGCGACAGAATATGGGTAAAACATGCATGCGCAGTGCCTTTGTTTTCATACGCACATGGCGGAAAAAGCATGGCGGCGACGGAGAATGAGAAGGGCGGAAGCGGATCGTTGAATGAAACAGATGAACCAGAATTGGTTTGTCAAAATGCTGCAACTACAGTGGTGTGGAACTGGTTTGGCTTTCTTCCGTCAGATACACAACAAAGCACTATTTTTGGTAGAGCATGCTAGCGAGCCGTTGTTATTACCGTGTTTTTTGGAAAATGTGACACACTTAAAATCAGTCCTTTGATTTTCTGAAAAATCGACCGTGCCCCTTATAATCCCGAGTGCCTTATTTATGTAATTCTGGTTGTGTTTACTGACCCCGAATCAATTTTATGTGGTAAAAAATCTGTCAAAAATGTTTTAGTACGACTTTGCTAAGCTACAAAGCCGCACTGCTTGATGGATTGTCGGAGCATTACTGCTACCATAGTCGGGAGCCTCGCGGAGTGATACGTACTGTGCTTCAACATAATATTACTGTATTGTGTGTGTATAACCTCTTTTTAAGTTTTGTGGATATTATACATGGTTAGGATATGCTCAGGATATGATGGCCCATTTCCCCTGGAAATGTCTTTTGGTTAAATTATCAGCAAGGAATTTGCATTTGCACTGTTAAATTTGTATATAGCTTTAATGCACATAAACCAGCTGCTTGTTTAAGTGAAAATACATTGATGGGATTTTTTTGCACTAATAAAGTTGTGAAGTTGTAAAGTATTTTGTCTTGCGTCAATTATATCGTCAGTTATATTGTTATCGCAAATTTGCAAATATATATTGTGATAAATATTTTTGGCCATATTGTGCTGCCCTATAATCAAATTTGAATTCTCCTTACACTGTCCTAACAAGCATCATGTTGGATTCAGTAAGACTGCAAACTTGTGTCTGAGCCCATAAACATTTCACTGTAAACATCTATACAACTTTTTGTAATAAGAATGCTGGTTTTAGGCATTTAAGGAGCTTGGAAAGCAAAGCATTTAAGTTTCTTGAAGACGTTTCATCTGAGAAGCTTCTTCAGTTCTAAGAGCAACTGGTAGAGAGTCCCCGATTTTGATCATCTTCCTAATCACATGAGCCAGGGTGTGAAAACAGGTGTAGGTCACAATCAGCCAAGGTTTCGGGTGAACCCATTGTGAAACCTAGCCCCACCCTATCATGTGAGGTCAAATGGCCCAGGATGTGAGTGGGTGTTAAGGTGTCTTGGAAGGGATCTCAAAACTGGATTATAGATGGCAGACAGTTGGTGTCGCAAGCCACCTCCTCTGTTCAAAGATAGTCGTTCACAGTGGAAATAGATGGCTTTTTTAGGCACTTTCACAATGGCTTCACTTTTCAGGCCTTGATCCAGAGGCTAAAGTTGGCTCGAACGTTAAAGACGTGCAAATTACTGTTGAATGCGTTCATTTTAATGAGCCTGGCCTTATTTCCAGTTGCATGGAGTTACTTGCTCAGTAATAAGAAAATAATACCCACAGCATGGTTACACACTTTTTCCCCCTTCTCATCTCTGCGATGCCTTCATGGGGCAGATGTAAATAAAGCTGGAGTTGTGGTATTCCGCATGTAGCCTGGAATATAGAAGAGGAGCAAGCATTAATGGATTAGTGTTTTCTTAAGTGGCAGGTCATTTCAAATGTAACATTTCAAACAGCTCAACAAATAAATCACCAAACACACAAACTCTTTCTGCGCAGTGTGTCTGCTCAAAACGTTAATGTGCTCCACTCTAAGAGATAAAGATGCAAGAAAGCCAGGACAGGAGAGGAAGAGGAGATTATTTTCAAAGCTTATGGAGTCACAGCAAGTGAAGTTTGATAAACTGGAAAATGAAAGCTTACAAGCGACGTATTATTTCACTTTGGAGATTTTCAATTCAGATGTGTTGTGGAATTATTATACAAACTCATACTAAGCTGGAGTTTTGCAAAGCTTGCATGGATATAGTGTACCAGGCAGTTTTGTGCAGGTTAGTTTGCAGTACTGTGGAGAAGTTTACTGCAGTGACTGGTACAGAGCTGGCTGTGGTTCTCAGGTCAGTGCTAGGCTACATCAAGGGTAGCAGACACTAACTTATATTTAAGGTGGTGATGTTAATTAGATTCACCCAGTTTTTATAGAGCTTATTAATTGAAAAATCAGCAATGTGATTCTTGTTGAATGCAGCTGGCTGAATGCACAAAGAGCAGTGAATATTGCAGTATTATCACAGGTCAACTGATCACAGCCCAGACAAAGAAAAATCTACTGGAGATGACAAAACAAATTATTATGCGACTTACTAATTACTACTAAGTAATTCTTTGCCCCACCTGATGTAGGGTTCCCCCACCTTCCTATTTGTTGGTAGTCAACGATTTCACTAAAGCCACAAAGGGCTACATCTACATCTTTTATACACAGTGTTCAAGTCTGGATTTGGCACTGTTTGAATTTGGTGATATGTGATGGGTTATTTTGTCACTGTAAGTACAGTCTGGTTTGCCTTAGACGTGTTTAGAAGTTGTTTTTCACCTTTATAGCCACACAGGGGACGTTAAACTGGGACTTTAAACAGTAAATGTTGGCACTTTTGCTTAAAATATACTAACATAATGATGCATGGTTTGATTCAGAATCCTGATGTTTTGTTGTTTGTAATGAAAGGTAATCCAACTGAGCAAAATAGGAAGCATCCCAGTGGGGCCGCACACCTTTCGGAAGGGCTCTATTATCTTCATTTCCAGCTTTTATACATGTTTTTAATCTTCAATTCTGCGATTTCCCACCAGAAGTGATGAGCCTGCATCCAAGTGCATAGTTTAAGCCAGAAACTTAAGTAAAAGGATGCGTTATATTCACCCAAATAATGCTCCATTAAGAATTCTTTAATACAATTAAATACTGCTTTTCAGGTAGTTTTAATGTATTACGTTGAACAGTGCTGGAAGTGAAAGCAATTATGAACCATAATGATATATCCACCGGGCAGCATGGTGGTGGCACGGTGGTTAGCACTGTTGCCTCACAGCAAGAAGGTCCTTAGTTCAATTCATAATAATAATAATAATAATAATAATGTATACTTTATTAATCCCATAGGGGATTAGTCCTCTGCATTAACCCCATTCACTCAGTGAGCTGCCACCAATCCAGCACCCAGGGAGCAGTGTGTAGAGACAGTACTTTGTTCAGGGGTACCTCAGGGTAGCCGTTCAGTGGATTTGAACCCCCAACCTTCTCAAACCTGGGGCAAACACTCTACCTACAGAGCTATCTCTGCCCCGAAAATATGTTGCCACGGGTAACATTCAAACTCACGCCTCCTTCTCTTAGAACACCTGCTCATCTCATTGAGCTGAAGCTAAACCAGTGCTCCACCATGAGGCCGGGGTCTTTCTGTGTGGACTTTGCACATTCTCCCCGTCATTGCGTGAGTTTTCTCTAGGTACTTTGATTTCCTCCCACAGACTAAAGGCAAGCAGGTAGTGGGGTTAGGTTAACTGGTCATTTGAAACTGCCCAGAGGTGTGAATCTGAATGCGAATGGCTGTCTGTCTCTGTGTTAGCGCTGTGACAGACTGGTGACGTGTACCCTGCCTCTCACCCTAAGACAGCTGGAATAGGTTCCAGCCACCCCATGACCCTGAAAAGGAGAAGAGGAAGAGCTTCAGGGAACAAACTGATGGCTGGACTTTCTCCTTGAGTTTCTGGTAGAGTGCAGAATAAATAGTTCCATTCCATTAGTTAAACTAAGTCCTCCAAGTCCTGAAGTAGCAAAGCAACCACCATGTTAGACTGTTAGTCTGATGTTCTTTTTATGAAATGCTGTGTTAGCTTTTTACCAGATGCAACGGGACTCAAACCTTCCAAAAAGTTCAGCTTTTGTCTCATCAGCTTATGGAATATTTTCCCCAAACGTCTAAAATGTGAGACGAGCCTTTGCGTTGCTTTTTGGTCAGCAGTGGTTTTCACTTTGCAGTCCTTTAGATGTTGTCCTGGGTTCTTTTGTGACCTTGTAGATGAGTCGTCGCAGAGTCCTTGGAGTAATTGGAGATCGGTCACTCCTGAAAAAGTCTGCCAATAATCCAAGTTTTTTCCATTTGTGGATTTGTGGCTCCATCTGTGGTTTGCTCGAGTCCCAAAGCCTTAGAAGTGGCTTTGTAACCATTTCCAGACTGATAGATGTCACACACTTTGTTCCTCAGCTTCTTCAGATTGTGGTGTGATGTGTTACTTTTTGAGGCCTTTCTAAATGTTAACAGATGTTTTTACCTGAAAACCATAAAGTCATGCACTTCACACATCTGCAGTGGAAAAGTTTTTATCTTTTATTATTGAGCCTTATCAGCTCACAACAATAACTCAGTCAGCTGGCTAGTTACACACACTCAGTAGTCTGTTTGTGTTTTTTATTATTACTGTAATCACAATCATCCAAAAAGATGCAAAAATGTGTAAGTGATAAATGAAATAAAAATTTCTTGAGGAGGCCCTCAATAAAAAAGCCCTTAGGCTAATCTCATCTTAATTTGGACCTCTGCATCTTCAAAATTTCCTCTGTTCTTGACGCAACGACACAAAAGTATCTGCTGTTTTTTACTGAATCGCTGGGAAATATGCTTCGGGAAGAATAATGAATTAATGGCACAGGGGTCTGCACCGTTGTTCCTCCTGGGTAATTTTACTCATTTGTGGATTTGAAAGCAGAACTCTCGGCACCTGCATGGAAAGTAATCACAGAGTCTGTGGAAGTGAAAAACTTTTCCTGCTTGTACTAGGGTTTCTGTTATTGCTCTGTTGCTGCTGGTTATTTGGCTGCTTTTTGTACTACACCTCATCATTTCAGAACACAATCCCTGACCAGTCCTTCCACAAATTCATCTCCTCCGCCCCTCCCTTCAGGTCCGATTGAAAGTCTAATCTTAGCCGGTGTTGTGTGCAAATGGAAAGGAGGACAGCATCCACAGCATCCTCCCTCTTTACATCCTTGTCAACCGCACACATCTGCATTGATCTCAGGGACGGGTGGCAGCGATATCAAGAGGTTGATCCCTATTGATTTGAGCCTAGCGCTGCATGTTCACACGTCCTTCATTTGATAGTGGGCAGCTCCTCTGACCAAAATAGGGCAGCTGCTGAGCTCAGTGAAGACATCACGTTATTATCTGAACCTGTCTGATTGTGCCATTCGATCTGGGAACAAACGTGTGTTTCAGAGGAGGGCATGTACAGTTTATAAAGAGACCGGTGTTAGAGTATCAGCCGCCTCATCTGTTATCTCTCAACCTGCAACATGGACAGCTATGCAATTGTGCAGCAAATGATGTGTAACAACAAGGATATCAGCTCTCAGATGGGGGGGCCTTGAAACTAAACCTAAACACAGATGGAGCTCAGTGAAGTAATGTGTTTTCCTGTTAGGGTTTGGAAAAGGATTATGCACTACATTTTGAAGAAGAAATCAGCAAAATCTCATCACAGTTGAATATACATTAAAACCAGTGTGATACTTTTACTTTACTATATGTTGGATGGACTTCTCCTTTCACACAGTCATCTGATTTTAAGATGAAATTGTCCTGTAAAGACTGTCCCACCTATCTTAGCTGTTGTTTTTCATAATTACCTTGCTCAATTGAGAATGATCCATATTGCATGTAATTTATCATATTATTTCTCTTGATTGCAGGCATGGTTGTAAAAGTATCTGGTCAGCTGTGTCCCTGTGTTAGCCCTTAGACAGCAAAACAAGACCAATTTCTCTGCAGGCCGATAATATTAGCTGATCTTAGCTATTTGCCAGTTTATTGGTATCTGCATTTACACCAGTGAATACATGAAAATGAAAGAAGTGACAGGATAAACACCCTTCAACTATGTTATGAGTATTGGCTTTGCATAGTTTGTCCACCAGAGGCACTCCTGTTAGCAACACATATGTTTGGACAAACACAACCAGCTGATCCAGGCCGAGCGTAAATGAGTATATAAATAATTACATTTATATGCAGGAAAATCTTTTTATTTTTTGTGCATCTGAAAGAAAAACAAATGTTAGCCAATATATTGACATATCTAATTTTTAATCACAAAATTGGGATTAAAAATCCTATATCGATCGGGATCTAATACAGTGTAACAGATGGATGTAGATTCCTGTTCTGAAAGTGAAGCCATCGTGGGAGTCTTTAAAGACAGCATACTTTTTAATGGTGAACAGGGGCGATCCAAATATTCCCTCCCCTAGTGCTCAATCGCTAGTTTCAGGTCATGTTGAATAAAACTTGATTTGTTTTCTAAATCCTCAGAGTCAGAATGGAGGGTTATTAATGTTATGCTGAATAGCCAACAACTTGCCTCTGAGCTTCGCAGTCAGATCCTCTCAGTTGTCCTGTCCGGTTTCAAAATAAGAAGATGGTGACAGCAAAGAAAAAATGTCGACTGACTACTGCCTCTGCTTTAGTTGAATAACTGGTGGACAAATGGACACATGGACTAAGAATGCTGATATTTGGAAAGGATATTCTGATCCCAATCCAGAAATCTCAATATGGGTGATAACGGATTGCTAGCACTAGCACTAGCATTGTATAGTGAAGGCAAAGCAGAGGATCGTTGTATGTTTGCAGCAGAATCTGACTTAACCGCTAAATCTGGTCATGTGAGTTGGCATGAATGAAAGGCTCCGTCGGTGCCTCTACCATTGACTTCTCTTACTCTGCCTCACTCACATGTTGTTGAGTGGCATTTGTGCATCTGTGTGAAAGCACAGACAAGACAAACTAGCTTGCCTAAACGACAGCAGCATGCAAAGTTAAGACTCTCACACTGAGCTGAAGCGAAACTGGGGCAAATAAAGTAGGTAGAAACTGCAAATACAAGTTTAAATTATTTGTTTTGTTCCCGTTGGCATTTATTATTTAGAGTAACTAAAATTTCAGTGGAATTTGATGTATTTATTTGCTGCATTTTACTGTGCAAAGTGGAGCCTTTCTTGAACAAATGACCCCTGGAACTGGCAAAAAAGATGCATTGCTACCTTTCCGAGGATGGCTGGGATACCAAGACATCTGTGGGAAAAAAGGAACTACTCTTTACTTTACTGCTTATTATTTTCTCTTCTAATGAATTACTCATTTAGTCTTCAATAAATGTGATAAAATGTCTGATGCAGTTTCTCAGTAATTGAGGCTGTCTCTTGAATTGTCTTATTTTGTACAAAATAAGATTTTACAGAAATATGGGAAAAAGGGGGCAAACTCCAGCCAGACACTGCATCACCTGTCACCTAATTTTCTGTGAAAAATCGTTATCCTTTCATCAGGTAAGGGCCAGTATCACTGTGCAGATCCCTTACTGTGTTGGCTTTATTTTGAAATCAGCTTACAGATGGATTCTTTGTGTAGCGGTGACTCTGTGCGTATACATCAAACCAGCAGTGATTATGACGGCTCTCGGAGTGGAAGTGGCTCACATACGGGTGCTGCTGCAGCTCTGACTCGCTCTCTCGCTCAGCCCACAGTACCTCCTACTTGACAGCAAGACATAGATACAGACTCTCTCATCCACAGATCTCTCCCTTATGTTGCAGTGTTAATGTGCTTTAACTCATCTGCATGAATATCCTGTGATCACACATGCTTTTTTTCCCCTTTGTTAGCCTTTATTTATTATTCATATTAGCCAACACGGTGCGTGTGAGTCTGTTACAGTCTCACTGAGCCTCCTGTGCATTGACGAATGATAGACTGTTGCAGTGCATTGCATTGTTCGCCTGTCTAGGTTGCACTAAAGCCACGGATGGAAGCGCTCACGAGTGATTTCCGCCATTGTGCCTTCCTGCGGTGGTTGTGAATGCTGACCTTGGAGAGGTTTTGTCCCTTCAAGATGCCTGGCCCACTCCACGACGCCCCCTTTTATGAATGGGCTGATCCCTGAGCAGAATGCTAATGAGCCAGGGAGAGGAGAGAGGGGAGGCCAGCTGCTGCAGTGCACGGCGGCACTTCCATATTGTTTTTGAGTGTCCAGGGAGCAGATCCGATGAGATCACAGGAGATAGCGGCAGGGCTGGGAAAGAGGAAAAACTGCACTGGGCTAAACGGGGCTCACGTGGATTACCCACTCAATAGGCCTCATTCAACCTCTGTGGCATTTCAATTAGATATGACACATGGAGTCATTTCTCTGACATAACCTAATGTTGTCAAATCAAGGGCAAAGGCTTAAAGTAATCATAGCTAGATCATGTTTGATTACGGGAGTGGAAATTTAAATATTTCAGTGCTTTGGTTTGGAGCACTATAAATTTACTATAACACCAGTTCTCGTTACACCGGCTCTAGCCCCAGTTTGGACCCCTGGCATTTAAAAGGGTCTTTGAACAACACCTGGGTTCTAATAAACCTAAAGGGTGTTGTAAATATTTACTGTTGTTCTGAAGGCATCACCCATGTCTCTTACAGATCCCTGTTACTTTTTTAAATGTATTTTAATTTTTTGTAATTTTGGCTGTAAAATTACAAAATAATTCTGATCTTTCAGGAACAATTAGAATTTTCTCTCAAAAGAGTTGAGGAGTTACAGTAATCTGAGACACACATGGTAAAATCTAGGCAGAGCAGATTTTTCTGTTTATCTGTTCAGATAAACATACCTTGTGAATGCTTTGTGCTACCATGATACACCGAATATCCCTGTAAAGCTCGCCTTGTCTTTTTTCCCAAAACATTTAATTTTTGACTCTAGCACAAACAGTACTGGAGTTAATGCCAGTTAAAGAGTGCTTGTAAAATGAGCCGCCCGCCCATGGTCAGTAGCTTAAAAATAAAAAAGGGTTAACAGTCTTTTGTCAGTCTCATTGATGCTCATTTTACATTGTGGGCCTCATGCAGCCCACTTTGATCTTAAGTGGGCTGAACCAAAGAAAGTCCCCTTTCTGTCAGTGTGAAGATGTTTAACTACGCATTTAATCCCATTTAATATAAAAAGAAATGCAATTTCAGCAGTACATCTCAGTAAATGCTGCTGTAGTAAGTGCAAAAAATCTGTCATAAGTAAATAAATACCTGTATTAAACTACAGATAAAGTTCTGGTAGTTCACTGCCCAGAAAATGTTCTTTTTCTCTAAAAAGCAGAAATTTCTAAAGTAGAAACAGGAACTTTCCTGTGATTCCATTGTTTTTGTTTATCTGTTACTTAATTGTTTTGGTGTAGAATGAATTGTAATGGTGGAGGTCTTTATCAGTAGGAAACACTGTAAAACTTATGAAAATATAGTTAAAAGTCCAAAATCTATGTCCGCTATATTTTCCATACAAGGCCCCGGGGGTCTGATTCTGGCCCCGGGGCCTCGTATTTGACACCCCTGGTCTATTTTAGTGCAAAGATAACAAAAGGTAAAAAGTTTCTTTTGCTGCTTGTGTTTTCTGTTTTGACTGTGGGCAGGTCGCCATCTTTGTTTCGACTTTCAAAGAGAGCCTCAAC
Organism: Perissodus microlepis; assembly: GCF_051167445.1. Lineage (NCBI taxonomy): Eukaryota > Metazoa > Chordata > Actinopteri > Cichliformes > Cichlidae > Perissodus > Perissodus microlepis. The sequence goes on along the minus strand of NC_140482.1, from coordinate 12,576,664 downwards.
ATGATGCATAATAATCTGAAAGTCCTGCTGTGAGCGGTTGGGGGGTGAGGGGAAAGAGAATATGAGGTTTTTGGAATGATAGTTTGAAAAAAACAAAACAGATCTAACCTTTTATTTATTTAATTAAATGTAAATATAAATGTAAATATTCAAGGAAGGAACCACAGCAGCCACAGTGCACTAAATGAACACTGCATGCTAGCCTATTAGTTTCAGTTAGCTTATTTATAATGTAATCAAATGACAGACTGAAGAGACCAGAGTGCACCTACCCACAGAGGCAGCTTCATTTTAAATTGGGCCAACGTCCCCTTTAGAGTCATCTTCCCATGCACCTCTGGATTGATTTCAGTGCTGCTCCTGTTGAAATCCCATTTTGCCTATTTCCACTTGCACCTCTGTGGCGAGTATTGGATTTCTCCCAGTGTGTCAAAACATCAAAAGGGATGGAATTTTGTTTTTGTGGCTGCAAAACCCATTTAAAGTTCAACATGTGCTGGGTCACAGTGGCACAATGGTCACTAAGATGCCTTGGCACTTGGATGATCTGTGCAAGAGAAATTCACAGTGCCCAACCTCATAAATGTGGAAAACATCTGCCTGGTCGCTCTCCTGATCTGACGAGCAAATCCACCAGTCAGGTCAGTTTAACAAAAAAGCTGATATTTTCTCTGCTCAGCTTTAACATCCATGTTACATTTGCAGATCACACCTACAAACCATTCAAAGTCCCAAGCACCAAGTTGTCTGAACATCCTAGCGATGCTAGTCTGTTTTTAGATGATATGTTGGTGATTGATGCCCTGATAGACAAACTGGTGGGTTTTTTTGCAAAGTTTAGACTTGATATTTTTCGGTTGTCTGTTTTAACAAGATGCAACCAGCAACTTTTCTGATATGGTGTTAGTGAATTTTGAGCCAACCGTGCAAAGCTTTAAGTTAGAAGTTAGACCTTGCAGTCCCCATAAGGTAGGGTTAATTTAAGGGTATGGGAATATGTGGGGTTTTTTTGTAACAGGTGCTTAGTCTCTTCCTCCCACTGCAAAAAAAAGAGAAAAGAATAAAACTTGGAAAGCTATTAATGTAATGGTTTTCTCCTGCATTCTAATAAATAAGAATGATTCCAGATCAGCATTTATTGGCCAACAATTGACCAGATGACCTGGAGCCTTAGTTGTTTGGTCATAGTCAAGTGCGGATCAGATGGACACTTAATAATACTCTTATAGCTTTGGAGTTATTCAATGTGAAAATGATCTGCTACTTCCAGTTTAAAGATTAAAAAAAAAGTGTATGCCCCAAAGAAAAGACAGATGCGTTATAGTGACACATCAAAAATCCTCCCTGGAGATGGATTGCATTTACTTGCCAAGCTGTTCTCCTGATTAAGCAATAATGGAACAACCAAAATTTAATTATAGTAAAAACATTCATTAGTTTGGCTACGTAATTATGAGAAAATGAAGACATTTCAAGCAGGATGTTCTTTTCCTGTGAAACACCTAAGGGTCAGGCAAATGCCTCCATTCATTTAAGCGCATGGCATCAATTAGTCTAACAGAGCTATTGTCTGCATAGGTATTTAAATGGATTATTTTTACAGGGGCTGATATAAGCCTGAATGCATATCCCAGTCCCTTTGTGCTATATTACATTATGGTATTTAACTAATCTGGAAAATGCCTGTTTGGTGCAGGGTGGTGGGGGTGGTGGTGCCCTTGTTTATGAAGCACTTAACGGTGTTTTCTGTGGTGGTGTCATATATGAAGAGTGATGACAAGCGATCCTGAGTGCTGCCTTCAGATGATCACATCTTAAGTTCCCCACCACTTGGCACTAATGGAATTATCTGCCTTTCCCTTTAGTCAGGTACTGCTCTCTTTAGCTGCCCCCCCCCCCCCCCTTTTTTTTTTTAAGCCAGGTGTGCATGTATATACAGTACAGTGAACTGGGTAAAAGGCTCTGTTAAGCTCTGTGTGGCCCATTAGGATGATTGAGGATCATGTCTGTCCCGGTAAATGAATTGTCAGTCTCTGGACATGAGTTTTGTTTATTAGAGCATAGTGTGACAGTCAGCAACAGTTTCTTTTTTTCTTTTTTACAGTAAGGTGATTTACAGTATCACAGAGTACACTGCCAGCCTGTGAGTTATAGGATTGCATAATGGTTTTTGTGTTTTTAAAAATGCAGCCCTGTAGGATACAGTGAAACCTAATTTACTTAGCTTTACTATCTGCAGTGACGGCACATACCATGTTCGGAAGAACCAGCAGCTTTTCATTCAGGATTTGCTGCAGTGGTGATTTCATCAGCTTCCCTCGCTGCTCTGAAATGAACTATATTATGCACAGTACAAAAGGTGGCAGAAAAGCCAAGGAGAGGCGGGGAAAACACAAAACAGGACGTGACAGAGGGGGAAAAAAAAGCTTTGGCAGAAATTGGTGGATGTGGGCATGAGCAACTGGCCATAGAGTCCTTTTATCATGTATACTTTTTCAAGTCTACTTGGAGTTTGCTGCAAAGGGTGCATGGGTAGTTGGTGCACCATGGCATAGTGTGTCCGTGGACGAGTCAGTGAATTTGCAAAAAAAGGTGGGAGACGCGAGCACGGCTGCTTGGAGCCTTTGATGACGAAATTTAGGTCGCTCAGACTTAAGCGGACCTTTGCATACTTGCGCGTGTGGAAAGCATAACATCAACCCAGCTACATTCAGACTGACAGCTCAAAGAGTTTAGTGAAGAATCCTGGACACTTCTCACCCTTAATGGACAGTTCGATGGATGTGCAGGTCGCAACTTCGCATTAACAAAGTAGCAGCCTTCGCTAAAAGCACGCCCTGTTTATCGTATGTTTTAACCTAAATTGGACTATAATTAACAACATGAACATGAAGAAATCTCGACCTTATTAGGAATATATTTAATAAGGTTAGTGAGAAACAAGGTCATTGCTTTTTATACAGTTCAACCTCTTTTAGCAGCCAGAACAGACGCCATCTGCTGGCCACTCTGATGGATGCAACAGACTTTTTGCATTGGCTTCACTTTTTACACGTGGAGGTGTGAATATGAGTGTGAATTGTTGTCTGTCTCTGTGTGTTGGCCTTGCAGTAGACTGAGATTTAATCAACCTGAGATCTCTCATCAATGTGTTCTTTTTGAACTGATGCTTTACCCGTTAGGGCTAATATTTAGATATGGGCACACATTTGACAGTGTGGTGCATTTAAGGAGGGTTTTTTAATCATTACCGGTGAACATGTTAGAACTGTTCTTTTACAGCGAAGCCTGTCTAATGTCAAGGAATACCAGTTTAAGGATATGTCAAAACAAGCACAAAACATGTGAAATTACAATTAATCTATTCAGTCAATATAACATGTACTGGTTGAGGGATGGGAGCTTTGTTGTGAGACTTTAGTGGGACTCAAACAAATCCTTGTAAGTATCTGAAATAGCATTTCATATTTCACTGTATAATAGTACTGTCTGCAAACTAATCTGTTAAACTGGTCTCTTAGTAAAAGCAGTATCTCCTTGACATCAGTGGTTTTCACAGAAAGTATTTTCTGTTGTCTGGTTAAGATAAGATGCGACTGATATCTTGTCCTTGGGTGTTGCACCCAGTGATTGAAAGAAAAGGCTAAAACCGTCTGTAATCAAACATCCTCCATCCATTTTACCCTACAAAAAAAGCCCTAATGATTCCAATATGAGATAAATCTCCTGTAAATATGTAATGACACCATTTTGAAACTACCCCAAGCGACTTTTCCTGTGTTATAATTCATAATGATGCACAGCCAGTACAGTAATTGCCAAAAACAGTCCTGCGATAAACCAATATAGACAGCTAATATAGGCCAACCAGTGTCTCCTCTGACTTTACATCTATCATTCAGGTAAATGTAATTTGCTATAAAAATTCAGTATAGTTGTTAAGAAGTACAAATTCCATTGATAATTCTGTTAATCTGTGTTTCTGTGCGCTAATAGTTAATCTGTCAGAGAGAAATAGAGAATTATTCGTTATGGATGGTTAATAACAGCTTTAACATTCAATTTCTGGTTAGAAATACTACATTTTGACTTGAAGTTCACTATAATGTCAAAAAGTTAAAAATGTCTGCAAATTCCACTGTTAAAACTCTAATTCTGAGATTTTGGTCCAATGATAGCATCACAGAGTTACAGCAGATTTGTGCATGATACGAATCTAATGTTCCACCACATCCCAAAGGTTCTCAGTAGCACTGAAATGTGGTGACCGTGCATCCCATTTGGTAACAGTGAACTCATTGCATTGTTAAAGAAGAAGTACTTTAAGATAAGCTGAGCTTTGCGACATGGTGCATTATCCTGGGAGCAGCCGTCAAAAGATGAGTACACAGGTCACGAAGGGATGGACACGGTCAGCAACAATAGTGTTGCTGTTATCATTTAATGATAGGGCCCAAAGTGAACATCTCCCCCCAACACACACACACACACACACACACACACACACACACACACACACACACACACACACGCACACACACACACACTAATACTATATACTATGGTGTAATACCCCCCTTGAATCATTGATGCAAGGCAGAAATCACCAATCATCAGACCAGGCAGGTTTTCCAAGCTCCTGTGTTTTTTTTTTTTGTTTGTTTGTTTGTTTTTTTGAGAACTGGGAAGTTTTTCTTTGTTTGACCAGAACAGATCTCTGTAAACCTTAAACAAAACTTTGATGCAAAATCCCAGCAAATCAGAAATACCACAGATCAGAAATACTCAGACCAGCCCATCTGGCACCGCACCAGTACCTGGCTACATTCAGAGTTACTTTACATCACCTTTCTTCATGAATCTGGTGCTTGGTTTGAACTTCAGCAGATGGTCTTGAATAGGGTTTTCAATACTCAGGTACTAATCAATACTAATAATTGCTATCAGATTAGAAATTCATTTGCAGTAGTACTGATACAAACAGTACCTGTGTGCCTCTTCCAACTCATGCACAACTTCATACAGCACCACTGCAGAGAGTCTGGCACACAGCCCTTCCCATCACTACAGACTAAAGTAGTTGACACTCACGTCACTGAATTTTGGTTCAATAACACTGAAACATTAAACTGATATAAATAAACTTTATAATACATTAATGTTAACTGCTTAACTCTTAGCAATTACGTGATAGCTGCAAACTCTTCCTCAGGGGGTCATAAGCTAGTGTAGTGTGGTCCCAAACATGCGTAATTAGGAGGGTTTTATCAGGAAGGGCATCCGTCATAAAATCTTGCCAAATCGACCATGAGGATCCATCTGCTGTGGAAATAGAGAAGTTGAAAATACTTTTATTGGATAGCCACACTGGCTGTCTGTTAAGTTATCATTAAGGTAGCGGCTAGTGGCTATGCCTAATAGTAAGGGAAGTGGGATTGTCTTTAATCACTCTGTGGCAAATTTCCAATCCAGGGATGGAATGAGAAAGATCGACCGATCGATTAAGAGAAATGGAACAACTTTGAAAGCAGATTATATTTAAAGTAAGAAAGCGTGTCGTTTGAATTTTTGTGTTCATTTAACACTAAAGATTTTTTTGTCAGTGGTGTTAAATTATTTTTTTCAGTTGGGTTGTTGATTTTTAGCTCGAGTTTAAAAGCATAAGCACTAATGAATGTATTTTTTTGCGAACTGTTCAGGTAGCAGTGTCATTAATTATCTGTTTAAACTCATGTCTCAAGGGCCAAAATGTGTTGTTTTCACATAAAAATTATTCATGCTTTTCTTTTTCTTTTCACAGATCTATGCTATATACACCTACAAATACAGGTCTCATATAAATCCCTTCATGACCTTGTGCTGCCTACTCACTAACCTTAGTGCAAAACAGAAAATATTTTATTTATATTTTATTTGCTGAAAGATTAACATGTGCTGCTGTAATTACTAACGGTAAAAATAACATCTGCCCTCAGATACACACCAAGATTATGAATTAATGGGTATTCTTTACTGAGTAAAGACCTGTGGCATAAGCAGTGTGAATGTAAATCATGTGAGTACAGGGATTTTATTCCGTTAAGTCACAAACAGTTGAAGCAGTTTGTAGCCTCCGTTGACTTTCTCACTTCATTAAGTCCAGTAAAAACACAGAGCAATCCCACAGTCTCTACCTGTTTTTCATTAGTATTCAAGGCACAGAATAACAGCCTACAGTAATAACCCACTAATAATCCTCATTGTCAGTTTTTATTTTTACTTTTTTGGGACCGGTTGGTGTCACCAGAGACCATAAATATACATGGGAAGTATTAAAACTCAGACAGTCCTGCTGTCAGTCACCAGAATCTGATTTTCCCTCATGGCCTTGAGCAATGAGCTGGTGATGCAGGATGATGTCACTAAATCTCAGCTAATTATGATATTTGTTTTCTAGTATTTTTCATCCTTTTCATGTATTGAAACTTCCTGAAAATGTATCCCAATAGCCACTGTGTTATTTTAAAATGAACCCCAATACTTCACCCTTAGACCGTCATTATCAAAGGGAAATAGCTATAGCTGGATACAGTCCAGATCATAAGTTTAAGAGCACTTGAAAAATGGCAACAAATCATATTTTGCATGATTGGATCTTAACAAGGTTCCAAGTAGAACTTTAACATGCAACAAGAAGAAATGGGAGTGAGACAAAACATTTTTTTGTTTCTCAGTATTGAGTAGCTCCACTGTTATTGTTGATCACTTCAAAAATTCGTTGCTTGATATTTCCATGAGGTGAGTGGGAACAGCCGGCCGCATGAAGGGCATCTACTGTCTAGAACTGTTGTCCATTTTTGTAAACTTCCCTTGCCATCCATCCCAAAGGGTCCTCAGTTGGATTTAGATCAGGGGAAGACGCAGGATGGTCCAAAAGTGTGATGTTATTCTCCTGGAAGAAGTCCTTTGTCCTGCGGGCATTGTGTACTGCAGTGCTGTCCTGTTGAAAAACCCAGTCGTTACCACACAGATGAGGGCCCTCAGTCATGAGGGACGCTGTCAGCAACATCTGGACACAGCCAGTGGCCGTTTGACGCCCCTGCACCTCCTGAAGCTCCATCGTTCCACTGAAGGAAAAAGCACCCCAGACCATTATGGCGCCCCCTCCACTGTTGCGTGTAGAAAACATCTCAGGTGGAATCTGCTTGTTATGCCAGTAACGTTGGAAACCATCAGGACCATCAAGGTTACGTTTTTTTCTCATCTGAGAATAAAATTTTCTTCCACCTTTCAATGTCCCATGTTCAAAGTCCAAGCGGTCAGTTCTGTGGCGCTCAAGCAGACGAGGCCTTTGAAGACATTTTTTTGTTTTTGAAGCCCTTCAGTCTCAGATGCCGTCTGATGGTTACAGGGCTGCGGTCGGCACCAGTAACAGCCTTCATTTGGGTCGAGGATCGTCCAGTGTCTCGACAGACAGCCAATTGGATCCTCCAGCTCAGTGCTGGTGACATTTCTTGGGTCTTCCACTTGACTTTTTTTTCCCATAACACTCAGGATCATTTAAGAAATTCCAAATGATTGTTTTTCTGCGTCCCACCTCAGCAGTGATGGCGTGCTGCGAGAAACCCTGCTTATGCAGCTCAACAACCCGATCACATTCAGGGAACATTGTTTTGACTTTGCCATCACAAGGTCAGTGTGACTACCTGACAGAAAATGACAATGAATCCACATTTTTGCACAGACCTGGCCTTTTAAAGGCATGAGGTCCTAAACTTTTGATCAGCTGTAAAACAGCCTGTATCAGTTTAAGCGCTGTTTTCAATAAATTGCATGCTCCAAAAAATGTTTTGTCTCACTCCCATTTCTTCTTGTTGCATGTCGAAGCTCTACGTGGAACCTTGTTAAGATCCAACCATGCAAAATATGATTTTTTGCCATTTTTCGCCTTTTAAACTTTTGTTCTGGACTGTACAAAGCACTTTTTTTTTTACCCCTTTGGGATTCCCCCCCACCCCCAAAATTTCTTTAAGAAAACTGCACCATTGTTAACCACCTAAATAGCTACCTGCCTGTCTACGTGTAAACATGTTTACCTGTTGGGGCTGGGTTTGTGTCTCCTCCCACAAACCAGGAATCTTTCACATGTAGGGTGAAATATGTTAACCGCTACATCATGCTCATTAATGAATATTAGAAAGGCACTAAAGACAAACAAATAGCACTGCAACATAAACCCAACTCGGGCTTCTTCCTTGATGTTGAAACAAGTTGCATCCATTTAAATTTGCATACAAAAAACTTAAAGCAATACATTTGATCATATTTCAAATTTTTCAATATTATTTCTCATTTAGCTGTAATCCTAACCATATCATTAGCAAGGGAGTTTCAGACTTTATTTTTCAAAGTATTGCAGGATTTTGCAAACTGCTCCAGTTTGAGCATCCTTGTCTGGCGATAGATCAGTGCAGATCATGCACCTCTATCTAAGAGAGCTGCTCCGTTTAGCACGAATAGAGAGAATGTCAAGCCATTATCAGAGGCACCTGGTACACCCACAGTCCCGATGCCGTTCCCACGTGACCTCCCCTCCAAATCCTCCCCTCATCTAAACTGCTAAGTGGCCACCTGAGTTGAGAGCCACTTTGGTGCGTTTCGAGGAGCTGCACACTGCTGTGGAGTCCCTCTCCCACCTCTTCAGCAGTGTTCAGCTCTGTTAGAACAATAGATGTTAAATGGGAAATCGCGCTCCTCAGCTTTGTCTCATTTCTAATAGATGCTCTTTCGCACTCGACTGCTACTGTAATATGTCCCAGAGATATTAACAAATTTCTTTCACAGTTAGCTCTCAAGGCTACAGAGATGGCAGGAGGAGGGGGTGTATGAACGCAGGAGCTTGTGTCAGGCTCCTGGTGTGGGCGGAACGGGAGGCCTCTTGGACGTTTAACTTCCATTTAGCTGTTATATACACTAATAAACACACATACAGTGCATACCTTTAGTGACATTTCTGTGTGTGCTATACCAGAGGTCTGTAAGCACTCATTTTTAACTTTATAACATCTTATTTTTTGATCAGCAGGTGGATTCTTTCATTTTTCCTTATAAATTCTATGCCTACAACACTTTGCATCAGTTATCTGATTTCTAGTTACTTAAGAGACGTGTATGTCTTCACTTTTCTCTGAGGTCTCTGGGAGATTAGAACAGTAACACAGATAACACACACTTAACTTTATAATGCATTCATAACAATGTCTTCTACTCTTAAGGGGCTTGAAAATAACCAGAAGATCTTGTCTCTGTAATAATCCTGTAATAATACTGCGAGGATGCTGCTCTACTAGCATTAGCTTTTAGTGCAACACATCACCATGTCTACATACTACATCGAAGAGCTCTTAGCATGGCTTTTGGTATTCATGTTCTAGTTACAAAGTTTTTTTAAATTATTAAATGTCTTAGAAGAGGAAAGGACAATAGCATGATAACAGCAAAAAGCTGTCCATCTGATAAACTAATCACATTATATTATGTAACTATAGTGTGTGTGTGTGTGTGTGTGTGTGTCTGTGTGTGTAATAGACAAGCATTTATATAGTTACAGGTTGTTGTGTTTTTTAATTCAAAAATACATGTCTTTTGGCTAGTAGCAGGGAGTTAAAAGTTAATGTTAGCCTAGTAAGCTTTTTGTTTTTAAAGTTAACTTTATCTGCGGCTTGCTAGCTTGGTTAACGAGGTGTGTCCATAATTCACTGTGATATTAAATGGCGTCTTAACGTTCAGTAGCGAAAAACAGGAAAAATTAGCTCTGGAGACTCAAGATATACCAGTGGGTTGGTTGTTGACTGGAGTAAGTTGGTACATTTACCTGTTATTAAAGTTTACCTATGTAGAAATGTAATTACATATCAACAATACAACACTTAATGTTTGTGCTGTTAGTTGAAATTCTTAGAAAGTTAGACAAAATTAAAATTGGTGATCTTAAAAACTGGATTTAATAAATTGGAAATGCAAAGTAAATTGGAATTGTTGCATCTCAATATAGCGCAAAGGGCAGCAAACCACACTAACTGATCATCAACATCAACAACTTTGTGAACATGCTAGCGTTTAGTCTAAATCTATACTCTGTCTTAATCGAGCCATAAAAAGTGGGCAGAGTGACGACAGACTGTGGGAAATTTATTCTATGATGAATCTTTATTTTGTTTTCTTTTTCTTTCTTTGTTTTCTTTTTTCTTGCGAACAGTAAAAGGTACATATTTGCACTGTTTCTTATTTTTCTTAGATTTTAGGGGTTTACTAGGCAGAGGTTAGAATCTTCTTACAGACCTGGGATAGGTAATAAAAACAGAAATGAACCAACTTTACACCTTTTCTTAAAAAAAATCTATTTTTGTTGCTTTGTTGTAGAAAAAAGAAACTACAAGGGTCAAAAATAAGCAATTTACCCCTAAAGGAGTAATACTTTTTTTTCCTGACTGTGTTCAGATTACAGTTTTAACATCTATATGCTGATTGCTCTCCTCTCGCACACTGGCCCTTCCTTCTCATTCCCTCTCTGTCATTATTCCCAACACTCGGATGTGATGATCACCGTTTACACTTTCTACCTTGAAAAGCGATCATCTGTGATGACGTCAGTCGCCTTGAATTTATTTTCTGCAGACCTCAAAAAATCAGTGTGTAGAAATGGATGGAATCCAGAGATTAATGTTGCCAACTTGTATTAGCTGTCTGGATATTTAATGATCTGTCTGTCCCTTTGTTTCTTTCCAGTATTCCCACCTTTGAACCTTGTCTTTTTCTAGAGTCCTGTCATGTTAGTACTTACCTGGCCTCCAGTTCTTTCATCCTCATGTTAGCGTACACATAAACAACCAGGTGTTTTAGATGTCATGTTTCATTGCTTATAAGAGTGATGTAGCCGAGCTCAGTTTTGTGGTTCCTGTGTGTCACAGCGACAAGGTCCCTACTCAGCATTTATCCCGCTGTGTTTATCATGGAGCGCCATCTCGGGGGTTGGATGGTTCAGTCGATATGTCCCAGGCTTATGTCAAGCCACCTGCAGTCAGCAGGGTCTGCATCGATGAAGAAAGCAGAGCCACACTGACCTATTCAGCAGCCTCGCTGTTCTCTGATCCAGCTGAAAATGATTTCTTTAAAACTTGGGAGAGGAGAGCTGCAGAGCTGGCTCCAAGCCAAGAGGGATTCTGCGACCAGAGCACGGCTTAATCTACTCACCGTGAAAACCAAACCTGGGAAACAACCTCATGCCTAAAGAAATTAGGTTTGTTTTTCACAGCAGATAGCATTTTTACATGGGCTGAATGCCAATTGTTAGACCTGCCTGCTTTGTAAATGAAGCCAGGCTGAAAACAAATCCCGCCATGCACATTCATGATCATGTTTTCTCAGAAATGACGAACAAAACACGGTTCAGGGAAATGATGCTATGTTTGCATCTATGTCCTGATAAGTGGATCCAATCTTGCAGCATTGGGTGCAAAGCAGGAGCAGATAGCGTTGAGTCGGATTGTAAAAATCTTCCCGTTCGTGTCAGTCAAGCCTAATGGGTCAGACGTCTCATAAAGCTGTGTCCTCTAGAGAGGCTTTCCAGCTAAAAGGGTCAAGATTTCTAGAAGCCTGTCAATATGATTGATCTTTAAAGCAGGCCCGTGTTTAATGTTTTCACCTTTAAACATTGTTCTTTTGGGCTCGTTTACTTCTGAGAATTTGTCAGCATTTACACTCGGTTTCAGTTCAGAGGTTTATCAGAGCTGCTTTACTGACAAATGTTGACATTTCAAAAATAATAAAATAGATTAAAATCTCATTTTTCGTAGATTTTTTAAAATGTTTTATTTGTTGAACAGTTGAAATGATTGTATAAAAATAGACAGTACTGAGCAAATGTTGTGAGCCAACCTTCATTTCCTTATATTTTACTTTCAAGGAGCCAGCCTTTCTTATTCTTTTTCAGTGGACTTGAGCAATAAGTCTCCAGCCTTTCTGAAGGTCTTTCCAAGCTTTTCACTCATTTTCAATCTAGTTCTTGTACCTGATCATTGTTAGAAGAATGTTTTGGGGTTTTTTTTTGTCTTTGTTAAGCCACTTAACACTGACCTATGAATAATTCCTGTGTGAAAAAGGCCCCTAACTAGACGGATGAACCAGTGTTGTCCCTTCACATAACAGACAATTGTAAATTATATCTTTAGACTTTGTTATGGGCAGCCTGTAACAGAAACACAGAATTTGTTTCCGTTTCTTTGGTTCAATCCACCAAAAATGTCAATGGTAACATAGTTTGACAGGCATAAAATAGTATTTTTGCAACACCGAGGTGATTGCCAAAGAGCTATTAGCTGAAAATTTGGCATATCTTGACATAATTCAGCAAAGATCTGACACAGGGTCTAAGAAATATATGTGACCTAGACCCGTCTGAAATACTAGTAATAACTTTTTTTTGTATAGCACTTTTTAAAACACACAGTAGTAAAGTTTCTCACAGTTATAGAAGCCACACATTAAATACAGACACAATCAACATACTGCTTGGGTCCAGCTGATCACATGGGCTGAGAAGGCTTTATAAAAACAAGATCACCTCTGGTTTTAAAATAAGGATGTAGGAATGTTAGGAGACCTGATCATCGGAGAGGCTGGCTGCTGTTACAAGTTATTAGTATTTCTGCTATATAAGCAGAGCCATGTATCTATGTAAGTTAATAGAATTTTAATTCTGAATTTCACTCGAAGGTAATGAAGGGAAGCAAGAATCAGGGAGATATGCGGATGTCTGCTAATTCTTATTGGCAGCCTAGATGCTCCAACTGCCTTCTGGACCAGTTGAAGTCAGGCTAAAGAAGACTGAAAGACACACGTTGAATAGTTACAATAATCAACACAGTCCTAACAGTGATGACGTCCTCTGAAAGTCTCATTAGGAAATTAGGAAATTAAGGTTCTTTAATATATCTGTGAATTGCTGTGTATTTATTTTTATGCTTTTATTCTTTTTTAAGTCCTTACTTGCTGTCATCTTGGTGTGATGGTGTCTTGGGCTTAATTTCTCCTCTATGACATTAACTGCTAGCATATTGTTATTGAAAAGTAATGGAGGTAAGTGTTTAGTCTTTATGTGGTTAAAAAAAATTTTTTTCTTTGTTCACTCGATTTTTCCCAAGTGAGCGCTTGTCGGTAGAGGCTGACACGGTCAAGGTAGGAACAAGGGTCGCACTGAAATTGCAAACCATCTAATTTGGTGAGAGCGCCCTGCCTCAGTGTCACACACAGAAGCTCTGCCTGGATGTGTTACATCACCAGAGGATGGGATGCAATAAGTGCACACATCAATGCAGGAAAACAGGCAACCGTGTGTTTGCCTGTCCTGCTGGATTATCCAAGTGTTGCATCATTGACCCAAGGTGACCGCTGAGATTTAAGCTGTGAATGATCAAAGTCCTATCAACAAAATTTTGCCAGTATTGATGGTGTCTTTTTTTATGTCCTGCTCTGTGTGGTTTATACAATTCTTTTTCCTGAATGAAACAGATCATATTCGCTTGTTGATTTCCACTTCAAATGTGAGCTCTTCAGTATCATGAATCTAGCCCTATTTTGCACACTGGGTACGGTACTTAAAAAAAGCCTTGTCAAACCGCGAAACACAGCAGAAAATAGCACAGGTAGTGTAAGAGCCCCTTCCTGTTCTAACGCAGCCATGATTTGTGTGAGTGGTAATGATCTGTGTCATTCAGCTTCTAACTGGGATCTCACTCTGCTGCTGACTCATATGCTTTTTATAGCCGTCTCTGTCATTCCACTTTATAGCCGCCGCGTGTGTGCACGCGTATGTGTGTGTGTATGTGTGACAACACCGTCCTGCTGGGAAAGAAACAGAGTGTTGATACTTCACAGCATGTTGAGTTAAAGTTTTTTACATACCCGGGAGCTTTAAGCCAATATGAATACAGTTAACGTGGCACTTCATTTATGAGCCAGAACTTGGGGATACACTCGTTGTGGCTCAAGACACCATTTCATGGCCTGTGTTTAGTATTATATTAAGGCTAATAAAAAAATATGCACACTTAATGAGTAATGTTTGGAGCTTCCTACTCAAAAGCAGCCATTTTACTGTTTTATGAGCCCCATTTTAGAAAACACACTCATTCACTTCAACAAGAGTTGAAAACATAAAAAAATTAACACATAATATCTCCACATATATACACATAGTAGTATAGCATAAAAACCTGAAACAGGAGAAGGGGCTAGCTTGACTCTTAACAAGAACTAAAGGGTATGGGATAAAACATGATATAAGACATCCGGTATTTGGTCAGTTCTTTAGTAAATTGGTAAATAAGTTATTAGTTATTAAGAATGAATTAGAGTAGTTGAAAAACAGCAGTGCATATGGGAGCTGCTGTAACAGGCTGCTGCTCAGGAACAAAATAAATAGATTATTTACTCTTTTCAAATGTAACATAATTGACTATTCAAACATGAAGCTACATTAGCTTATCATAAAATCTAAAAAGCAGCTCTCTTGTTTTTTTGTTCTTTTTTTTGGAAAGAAGAAAATTAACAGTTTAAGTCAATTCTGTAACATAAATAGTAATTTAGCTTAGTTTAGCATCACAGCTGGAACTGAAGCGGGCTAGCTTGGCTTCTTTTAACAAAATTAAAACAATATTCTTCATCTTTCTAAGATAAATGTGAAGTTAGATTATGATAGCATATGAAACAGAAAAAGGGGGGGGGGAATCTAGTTTTAATTTTTCTGAATTTAACAATATTAACACAATTTATTTCATGTCTCTAAATTAAATATGAAGCTAGATTAGCTTAGCATTAGCATAAAAGCTAGGACACAGGGAGGGGACGCTAAATGTTAGCTACCTTTCATGTTTGAACTATTACCAGTACCTGGAATTTTTTGACACTTTCTTCACGTTAATACTATTGTATAATAATACATAATAAACAAATTATATATAATAAAAAAAATACATCAATAATTCTTGAATGAATTTTTTTATTTTGCACACCATAATAGCTGTGTTGGTCACTGTCTGACAATGTCTGTGATGTCAACACCACTGTCACAGTGTCTGCGTACTTCATTATTAAATAATAATGTTATATTATTATTGGTTATGGTTACGTGCTAAGGTTTTGGACATCTTACATAATATGTTTGTTTGCAACAAGTTTCTCTGACAACAACTTATCCCACGGCCTAATTAAAATGACTAATTAAGGATAAAGAAATTAACAATAGCAATGGATAAACATGACAACAATTTAGTTCCCTAATAGTCAGATTTTTTTTCATCATAAAGAAGCAGAATTTAGTGTCTTCTATATTTGACAAAGAATACGTACAGCCATTTATTTCTTTAGATCATCATAATGTAGCTCCACAAAGTATCTTTGGGCAGTCATCTGCCCCATTTTTTTCCTCTTGTTGGTCTGCACTTGAAAGTAGAAAATAAAGGCACAGTGGGGTTTTTTACGAGTGCTAGTTTGATGTTGAACGTGTTTATATATTGTTGATTTTTGTGCTATGCTACCAAATGAGTACCGAGCAAACAATTACATGTGTCTGCAATTCAGCAGCTCCTCTTGTCTGCAGACAAGCTCTCCCACAGTCCTCTCTGTGTTAGATGACAGGCATGCGAATGGGAATGGTGAGGGGAAGCCCTGCAGCCCGGGAAAGCAGAATGGAGGATGAGCTGCTTTGCATGTCAGATTTACAGGAGCTGTCAACCTGAGAGCCGCTTCTTGTGAACAGCTCTTGGTTTTGGTGGAATGACCAAAAACTGACCCATTTTTACAATACAGAAGTCACCAGGAGTGTGTGATATCCATTTGAGCTGAGGAGTGGATCCCCTTTTAGCCAAGCAGAGAGAAGTTATTTGTAGGGTCTTTTTATTACATTGTAAATGTGACTTTTTTCCTTTCTGGCTGCTAACTTTTGCAGCATAGCACCAGAATAGCTCCGTTAATCTTTATCTTTCAATATACAGCACAGTTGTAACGCTACCTTCTGGCTGCAAAACCAGTACATTATGGAATAGAGTGACCACCCCCCCACACGCATTCCCTGCAGAGACACAGTTGCTCCGCTGTTTGATTTGAGAGTGTTTTTTGCTATCCGATTGATTGATGCTACATGACAGCACACAGGCAGAAAACCTCCCCTGAAGGCATCAGATGCACTTTTTTCCAACCTGCCAATTATTTCATGTGGCAAACAAAAGCATTAGAACTAAAATCATTAAAATCAAATTGAATTTACAATTAAAATACACATTATATTCTCCCTTGGCTTTGAATTCCATTCAATTCAATTTGATTTTATTTATATAGTGCCAAATCGCAGCAATAGTTACATCAAGGCACTTTATATTGTAAGGTGAAGACTTTACAATAAGGCTGAGAAAACAGTGAAAACACCAACAATCAGATGACCCCTATGAGCAAGTGCTTTGGCAACAGTGGGAAGGAAGAACTCCCTTTTAAGGAAGAAACCTACGGTAGAACCAAGCTCGGGCCATTAGGCTTGTGTTTGTTAGTTGCGATTGTAGATGCCAGTTGTTTGTAATTATTCAGTAGTAAATGCATCCCTGCATTACGACAGTTAGCTCCTCGGCTATTAAATGCCTTTAACACATCTACAGTCTTGATGGTTGTGAGGTCAGGACTCCACAATGAAGTTCTGTCATTGTTAGGTTGTAAAAAGCTGGTTAGTCAGTAACAGACAGGAACACTTCTTCATCATCCTGCTGTCCATTGTCTGTGTTTTCTATTCCCTGCATTACAGTTTTTCAAGTTTCACTACAACTTCGAGAGCAGTTGGCAAGTGGCTGCAGACATGCCAGCTTTTCAGTGACTGATGGTTGCCAGATGGTCGATGGCTGCTCTCTAGACCCGTGTGACCCCTAACAATAGTTGATCCGTACTTTGCAATTAGGAGCCTTTACCCAGAAATAGTAGATAAAATAGTACTTATGCATTGAGTCTCATTTACCCAATCACACAGATTCATGTAATGCTTTTATCTGTACCTAGGCGCTTTGATCTAGCATTCATGCTCTCAATAACACTCTGATTGATACATCTGGAACAGTTCGGGGTTCAGTATCCTTCCCAAGGACACTTCGATACATAGACTGTAAGGATGTTTTCCCAAATATAGTTTGTTTCCTCTGGTCTGAATAAGTTGATGAATTTGTAGCTTTTTCCTGTGGTTTGGTTTGTTTTAGCACAGAGAAAAATCCAAGTCAAGTCCAAGTGAACCAAAATGTGTTGAGAATTTATGTTCATTTCACAGCTAGTGCTTACCCATACCGACCCTTGCACTTTTATCATAACTTGCCGCATCCCAGAATACAAAGCATATGTGGTTACGAGACCTCTTTTTTTTTTTTTTAGCTCACACTTGTAACGTAGACCTTGTAGTAAGTTTGGATCAAGGTCGGATCACATTCACACCATAAACAAACCGCTCTGGAGTTGAAATCAACGAAAACAACTGCACCAAGACTCTTTGGAGGAGGTGGTCGCGGTGTGGTTCTTTTGGTCCGCATTTCAGCGATTACTGTATTCACACCTGCACAAATAAACCGCACCGAGCTTGATTGCAATGGACTAAACACCACAGGTATGAAAAGACCTTAAAAAAAAAACTAAAATCCTATTTTTAGACTGGCCGTTCTACCACCTAAGTCAACCTTAAAGAAAGAAAGAAAAGCTAACTAGCTTTTCCCAAGTGAATGTGCACCATGAAAATGGACAGGTGGCCTTACTTTTTTAAACAGCAAAAGACCAAACCCACAGTAGTCAGTGCTATAGAAGTTAAGTGTCTTGTGTAATAGTTAACAAGTTGTGAAGTTTAAAAACAATTAATGCACTGCATACTGTAAACAACCATTGGTTGTTCTAGCATTAAACCTCAACCTGTCTCATATAATAGTCATCACTGCTGATCATCTGGCAGAACATTAGCACTTAAATGGGATTTTTATTCTTATTTATTCTTCAGCTTTAAATAATTGGCTTGGGAGAAAATTACTTAAATTTCTAGAGTTAATACCCAAAACACGGCGACTAACCGACACGTGATGTGTTGTCAGGTGTGGCATCTAAACAGGACTGAAGCTCTTTGTGCAAATAGATGGGCTTTTGCTAAAATCAGCTGCAGGGAGTAAAGCCCTGGTGGAAGCAGTTGCCAGCTTGGTGTCTTTCCTGTCTGTGTCTCTGGGCTTCAGTAAATTGTACGAAGCAGACTAAGCTGCATGGCGACAGAGGCTTTTTGAGTGCCAGGTTCCCATTCACACTGATCACACATTAGACTGATCAAATCAGACTCCAGGCCTGCTTCCTGACTAACTCAATTTGCTCTTGTACGTTTCCCTTTTCACGCTGAGCATACGCACGCACACATTTACACACACACGCAGACACACACAGACCTGCTTGCACGCTTAAACATGTGCACACAAACAGACAAACCGACAGAGAGTGGGGCAGTACCCATTGAGCTCTAATGAAAAGCAGAAAAAGCCGTTACCTTGGCAACTGCCAGCATACATCTTCAGGAGGACCCAGATTTCCTGTCTCACTGCGATCGTATTGTTTTGGCTCTCTTTTGATAGCCGCGGTATCCCTAGACGGATTATCTCACAGCGGTGAGAATTTATATAAAATGATCGCAAATTAAACAGCAGCATATGCGCAGACAAGAAGCCGGCACAGTGAAAATCCTCGGTCACGGATTTAACACGTCACACTCCAACAAACTCTTGAAAGATAAACCCCCATTCATTGATCTGTCTGATTTTTATCTTGGCCCTGAGCTTGTTTTTTCCTCTGTACGTTGAGCTGTTGAGCCACTTCACTGTAACAACGCTTTTACCAAAAACAGAGAATCATGGGAATTACACTGTTGGTGTGGTCTATCTAAATTACCCGCCAACAAACAAAGAGGTGTAGTCACTATAGTCCACAGCAGTTTGTTGTTGTTGTTGTTTTTTGCAAGTGTGAGCTTGGATTTAAACAGAGACAGATTTTCCCTGTAAATCCCAAACAGCATTGACTTTTTTTCCCCTCTCCTTTTGCTTTGACGGATGAGTGTATTTCCTGGAAATAAGCCCAACAGTACAGTATGTTGCAGATGCATGTAGAGTGAACATGAAGTCATACGTGTCTGGAATATATTAGATTTTACAAAGCACATTGTTCTCATCATTATGATTCCCATCATCCTAATCAGATTATTATAATTAATATAATTGCCTGTGCACTGTTTGTTATCTTTGTATATTGGCATAAATAGGAAATGAGACGCACATGTGGGAGGCCAGTGCTAGAGGTGAAGATTTACCTGGGTGCAATTTAAACAAACATCTAAAACCACGAGGAGTCGAACCACAATGACAGCCCCGCCTCCAAAGCATGGATGTCTCTGTGTGGTTAAATAACACGGAGGGATAATTAACTGTGCCTGCACCGTTTTGTCTTTCCCTTTGGATTTTTTTGTTAGTTTTGTTTGTTTCATTTCGGAGGTTTATGACTATTATTACACATACAAATTTTTTGATTTTATTCACATCTATTATTTAAAGGCCTCATCACTTTTATTTACTTTTGAACAGTTTTGTATTTATTTAGTTTGCCTAAATTGTTAAAGTTGTTTACTTAGTTTTTCACTTAAATATTTAAAATCAGATTCATTTTCATGATTAAATTGAGTTTAAGTAAGTTTAATTTTTGAAAAGAAGAAGACAAAAAGCTAAAGTTTGCTACTTTGTTATTTATTAAAGTCTGAAGGTGGATGCTTCTGGAAACTGGCCAATCATAATGGAGGAGGGGGAAGGCCTTAAAGAGACAGGCACAGGCTTACATTATCACACGTATCAAGGGATCAATTCTAGATTAAAAATCATTTCGTAAATTCAAAAGATGATGGCGCAAAAATCAGTATATAACACTGCCATATTATTAGATTGTATCGATACTGGTGAGCATCTACATGGTAACTGACAGTTTTAAGGTTAACAATAAAGAATAGTTTTAGTGCTAAAAATATAAAACCAAATTTTTAAAAATTATTAAAATAGAAATAAAAGAAGAATGCAGTGATTTGCAAATCTTATTAACTGACAAAATGTACAATTTGAAGAAAAATATATGATGCCAGAAACACACTTCAGAGAAGTTGGGGCAGACCCATGTTTAACACTGTGTAGTATCACCTCTTCTTTTAACAGCAGTAAAGCTGCTGCAGCAGTCCTGAGTCTTCTTTGTCATGGTTTTTGTCTCATGATGCTCCAAATGTTTTCAACAGGTAAATGGCCTGAAATGCATGAAGGCCAGTTCACCACCTGGACTCTTCCACTACCAAGCCATGCTTTTGTAATAGATGCAGTATGTGGTTTGACATGGTCTCCCTTGAAAAAGATTTCATTTGGATGGGAGCATATGTTCCTCTAAAACGTGTATATACCATTCACTTCCATGGGCACTAATGCCCCCCCCATGCATTCAGCGACACAGGTTTTTTAAGTGTGTGCCAATGACAAGCTGGATGGTCAACATCCAGTTTGTCTGGCCACAGGGTAGTTTTTTTTGCTTTGCATTAATCCATTTTAAATGAGCGTTGGCTCAGAGAAGATGGATTGTATTCACATATTGCATAATAGAGTTTTATTTTGTTTGCCTACAAAGCGGGGTTTTCAGCATGCACAAGCATGTTCCCGTGCAGTCCTCCAAAAACGCAACATCGTGTAGCTAGAATGGGCATAGGTCAAATGCTGATTGGTTGAGAAGTGGGTTGGAACAGGGAAGAGAGCAACAGTTTACCAGGAAAGGGAGGAGTGTGAAGCAACATTAAAGATTAAAAAAAAAAAATAGCATATCACAGGCTCCACCACGCCCAAGATGGGCTTTTTTTCTTTCATTTTCCCAACTTTAAAAGGCTTCATACTAATGTGGAACATTGGTGGTGTTCCCCTTAAAACTCAGATTGCGTTATTGCAGCATTCATTAGTAAGTGCAAAACTTTGCTCATGGCAAGATTTTAGCATTGTACTACTTGGTAATTACATGACTGTTGGTAATGGTTTGTTTTGTCTTTGATTCATCACTTGAAAATTGCTGTTGTACCTCTATTGCTTAAATGTGTCAGGCAGCCTAATGACTCTTTTAGTGGCTTTCATCACTTAATAGCAGCACATTTCCGCTGTTATTTAACTGACACAGCTTTTCATTGCATGTCTTTGTGGCTTCTGTGAGACAATAATTGAAAAATTGTGTTGCCAACTCCAGGTAGAGCAAAGAAAGCTGGCTCATAGGAAGCATGTAACAATGTAAGCAGTCCAAGGAAACAAAGGCATCCGGTGTGTGTCCCATCATGCCAACTCTTGTTTTTGAGGCATAGGTTTATTCAGCTTAAAGGTTCAACAAGTGTTCTCCCCATCCCAGCTAGCTACAAAGGTAGATGGGATGGGGGGAAAGTGCCTGTCCACCTTTAAAGACTGTGTTAGAGGGCACTTATCAAACTTACAGTGATCTTTGGTCCCACCTGGTTGGCGCAGTAGGCGGTGGGGTCCTAAACAAATCTGATTTCAGTCTCTGCTTGATATCGTCTGTGCTCTTTCCCCTCTGCTGTGTTAATCCCGATAAAAACACACAAAGAAATGGCTAAGAATGAGAATGAATCCAGACTGTGGTATGCCCTTGGTTCATTTAGTTTTGCTAAGCTTTCCAAGCTCGAGGCTTTGGCTATTACATGTCACCATCTGTCTCCTTATGCACATAAGTCTGTGCGTTTTGTATTACATCCTGCCTCACAGTGAACTAAAGCAAATTTAACTTGGAAGAAGACGCAGGATGAAATGTGGTGAGTTTATTTTGTGCCATTTGGTTTTGATTGCACTGGCATGCAGCAAGCAGCCAAACAAACCACAGCAGATTAAAAACACCCCTTTGCTTTGAAATAAAGTCTTGTACATTTTTGTCATGACTGTTTTTTTTTTTCTGTTAAACGATTTTCCATTTGGCTGTTTCAAACACGCAAAAAGTCCCTCAGAAGGGGGGCAGATGTTAACCAAACCCTGCCCCTAATCCTAGATGAGTCACTGATGACATCGTGGATATTAAGATATTTAGTGCCTTTAATGGCTTTATTGGAAAAAAAGTCCTGCCTGCCAATGATTACTCTGTATTTGGCGTAGCTTTGATTAGCTAATCTTTGAACAGTAACCTCTAATATCCCAGTGGCTGTTAGATTGATGTGTGAAGTGTTGCTGTTCTATTTTGGTGGAAAAAACACAAGTGACGCTTAGTGGACCTCTAGATATTTATTTGTTATTGTGAAGAAAGCTATTTGAACCAAGGGAAGGGCCAATACCCAGCAGAGACAAATGCAGTAACTTCCTCCAATCCTGTAGTGGACCATGAACCTGCATCTATTTATGTAATTTTCTTGCCTTATTCTTCTTCCTCCTCCTCCTTCTCCTCCTCAGGCGGCCTATAAGCCCTGGCTGTGTGCTCAGTATTTCCCCACCACCCAGCAGTCCTGCCAGAAGAAGGTGCCGTGCCACCAGTACTGCCTGGAGGTCCAGCAGAGCTGTCCGTTCATCCTGCCCGATAACGACGACCTGATCCACGGTGGCAGCCCCAGCTTCATCTGCACAGGTTAATACCCACTTGCTGCCTAGTGCCACTTCCTGTATCCTGGAGATGAGTGCAGATTGTGTGTTTGCATGCGTGGGTGTTCATGGGGCCTTGTGTCCTCTTCACAGAAAAACCTTCTAATTTAATTTATGCTAGTGAATAGTTGGTGAGTAGCATTTTGCAAAAGGACAGACAGTAATAAATCATCCAGTGTGTGTTTCTCTGTATTGACTGAATGGTGTCTCACCAGGAAAACAGTGAAGTGGTTCTAAAGGCTTTCTGATGACATCTAGTGGTGTTTTTGAGCACTGCAGTCCTCATGCAAGGACGTTTTAACAACACATTTAGTCCTTCTCTCAGTATCTGCTGCAGATTTTTTTTTATTCTGTAATAAAGGTCAGCTTCACGGGTTACCTGGATGAGACTGACAACATAAAACATTTCAACACCTAAAGGCTTAGAGGTTTGTGCATGCTTATAATGGATGGAAGTCATGATTTTATTTTTAGTCACCTCAAATTTTGATTTTCAACTTTTGCTGTGTGATGATTCTATGAAAGTATACTGGGGTTAAACAGCTGAAAACAATTCCTGCAGTGCTAAATGAGACTGTTGGGTCAACTACAACCAGATTCCAAAATAGTTGGAATGCTGCGTGAAACTGAATTAAAAACAGAAAGCAGTTATTTGCTTTTAAAGCCTGTATTGAACTGAAAATTGTACAAAACACATCTTATCAAATTATAGCAAAAAGTTTTCAAAGCATTGTGACAGAGGCATGTTTCCCTTTTGACAGCAAATTTTAATTAAGTGTCGTCAAAATTTAGGCATTGAAATTATTTTAGTTTTAGTTGACTAAATATCATTAGATAGACTACATCCAAAGTTGATGAAGCTGAATAAAATAGAAAGTGTGAAAGTTAAAGTGTTAAAGCGTCTGCTCTTCTCTTCCTCCCAAGCGCTGACATTCGTCTCGTTTTCTACCTGCTCCTGGGGGGAGATCAGATGTGCGTATTTGACCTTACTGCACAACAAGATGACTTCCGATTGGATCACTTTGAAACTCGTCCCGCCTTTCTACACACCTTAATTATTTGTTATTGGATCTCATCTCTCCAGAGTATTGTAATCTTGTTTTTATTAGTTGATGAAGGTGTCGATGCATTTCATCGTGCGTTAGTTTTTATTCAATTATCGTCTTGTTTCTGTTATTAAAAAAAAAGGTTACTGAGGAAAACTGTGATGTGAATTCTTTTTGGTTTTACAAAGCTTTTCCTGCCCTTTTGGTGTCCCTTTCCAACTATTTTTTAAAAATACCATTTGGGCATTAGCACTCTCACCTCTGAGCAGGAACGTTTGACGTCCTGCTTGACCATGTTCCCTCCTGTGAGTCTCCGTGGATTTCCAAAGTTCAAAGACATGCATGTTAGGTTAATGTGAATGAATTAAAGATTTCCTAATGGTTATAATAAGTTAGTTTGCCATAAATTTAAAAATATGGCATCAAAAATATTAATGGCTGCTGTAAGCAAACTGTGAGCCAAAGATACTTTGTGAAGAGAAAGGGGCAGGTGCGTGCAGGTGTTCTAGAATCAACAGGAAGTTAGTCATGCTAGTTTAGCGCCTGATTTGTGTCGGTAACAGTCAGCAGTTTCAGCAACACGGCTGTCTGCGGCGCTCAGCTTTTGGAGCCAATTAAGTGACTTCCAATCCTCTTTGCCTGCCCTTCCATGTTTTGCTTTAAAAAACTGCTTTAACATCTCAGCTAAATGTAAACACCCAGCGGTGATACTCACATTTTTAGTGTGGCTTGCACTATTCAAACATATCATTATCCTAGAACTCCTTCGTAGCTACAATCTAGATATTATTAAATTTTTAAGCCGTCTTCAGTGTTGAACTAATCCAGCGCTACACTATATTGCCAAAAGTACTCACTTGTCTGCCATCAAACGCATATGAACTTGAGTGACATCCCAGTTTAATATGATGTCACCCAGCTTCAACTATTCTGGGAAGCTTTTCTATAAAGTTTAGGAGTGTTTATAAGAATTTTTGACCATTTTCCCAGAAGCATATTTGTGAGGTCAGATACTGATGTTGACCTGGCTCAGTTTCCACTCTGTTTCGTTCCAAATGTGTCCTGTCGGGTTGAGGTCAGGATTCTGTGCAGGCCAGTCAAGTTCTTCTACACGAAACTGACTCATCCATGTCTTTGTGGACCTTGCTCTGTCTACGGGTGTGCAGTCATATCCTATCACGGTACCACGCTAGAATTCATTGAGCTCCTGAGAGCGACCCATTCATTTATGTATGTTTGTAGAAGCAGTCTGCATGGCTAGGTGCTTGATTTTATACATCTATGGCCATGGAAGGGATCGGAACACCTGATTTAAATGATTTGGATGGGTGAGTGAATCGGCAATTTAGTGTAGTCGTCCATAAACTTATTGGTGCATTGCAACCAGGAGCTGCTAAAATCAAATTGGCAGTGCTCTTTGCAACAACAAATAGGGCTCACATTATGGCACAAATCTATGTGAATCCACCATAATCCAGTCTGCATCTTTCAATGCACCATGGGAGCAGATCCAAAAAGATAATCCCCCAGTTCAAAGTGACAAAATGCTACTTGTGGTACACTTTAAATATTTTACCTACACTACCAGCATGGCAACAAAAGCAGCATGACCTCTTACATTAGTGGAATATCGACGTAGGAAGGGTCGATACCTCAGGTTGGAAGGGTTGCAGGTGGAAATGAGTCGTACCAATTTAAGATTCAACAGCAAACTCAAACCTAATCGTTTTCATAATGTCTCTTAAAGATGATAAAAGGGTAAATCATCTCACTTGTCACAGGTGCAACAGACGAGTCAGGTGAGGTGTCAGTCCACAGAGAAGGGGTCTAATCCAGCAGCCCCATCAGTCCTCCATCTGCTCTCATCATCAATCACATGCTCTCTACTTATGCTTTGCTTTAGTTAGAACTAAGTGAGCTTCTCTCTCTGCAGTTTAAGCTTCCCTGTGCAGATGATCACAGCAGCCATGGGGTTTTTGTTCTTTCTTCTTTTTTTTTTTTATAAACATGCTGGCAAGTTAAGACTTCCAGAACCATCAACTGATGCAGCAATGCGCTCCCTCTGTGCCGTGGTGAGCTCTAATTGGAGTTCATTTGAGGGTCACCGTGTCTGGTTGTGATTAAAGCCACACGCTGAGGTCTAGTGCGTTTGATCCGTTTACCGAGGCAGCAGATGAGCAACAAGGTGGCTGGTGTTAGACAGATCATTGTCGTTTGTGCTCCATTTGAGCTGTTTATTGCCTGTAAGGTTATTTTTTCAACTTTTTAAAATTATTATTATTAAGCAACTTCACAGAAAGCCACCATAGAGATGTATCAGATTTAGCTAAAAAGGCTAAATGGAAAACAGTCTCTCTTTACTCTTTTTGTCTCTTTGTATTAGATAATTACTGTTAACGTTTGACACATACTGATAACATTACCTACAGCCTCTAAAAATAACCAAAACATGCTGAGGACTCTCTTTGCATCCTTGAGCAATCAATAAAAATTTCAGTTCATGTCCTTCTCAGCTAAAAAACCTTTTTTCGCATCTTGTTGTTACGTTGGTTTTTCTTCATGGATCCAGTATTGATGGGTGAAGCTGAACTGTCTGATATCACTGGCTGCTGTTGGAAAATCGCAGATATTAATGGATTAGTGAGGTATGCTGACCGTAATGCACAAATTTGACCCCCTTTTACATTGGCTGGTTCATTATAACTTGGGCTGAGCACATTACTTTTATTGCAGGAGCCCTACAATAAGCCGCAAATGCGTAAATATGTTGTTGCCATCCGTTTTGCAGAGTTGGAATAACAGCAAACAAAATTGTTCATTTTGTCAGCTCATTTATCACCAAGAAAAATCAATCAGCGTAATTCATTTGTCTTTGATTTGGAAAGAAACGAACTCTTTCACCAGGCTACAAGACGGCGTGAGACCTGAATGCACCGGTTAGCTTAAATGTTTAAAAGTCACATTAATGATGTTAAAATGTGTTAGTGTCACATCTTGAAGCAATTATGGTGTCACGACTTTAGTTTCTTGTGTTTCAAAGTTTGCAAAGCACTGAATGCACTTTTACATTTAATGGCATATTTATGTATTTATGAGCCATTTCTTATTTTTGGTTTGGTTCCTTCTGTCCTTCCATATAAGTGTGTGAACAGCTGATTGTGCAGCAAAACAGTGGAATACAGAACACAGTTGGTATATCTGTAATATCTGCTGTGAGAACACCAAACTACCAGTGACCCCCTGTTATAAATACAAGTGCACAGCAGGGGAACCTCAGCTTTTTCATCCAGTGTCTTCTCTTTCTCAGGTCTCTTGGGAGACCATCCATCAGACAGTGAGGCGGAGTGCTGCGACGTCCGATGGGACTCCAAAATGGACAACCCTTCAGGCGGCACGCTAAAAAGAACTGCTTCTTCCTGCCAGCCCGTGGGGGCTTCGGTCACCTCCGCCGCCACCCCGAGACTGTGCAGCGGGCGACTGAAGATCTGCCTGCTGGCCCTTGTCCTCCTACACACTGTCATTATCATTTCAGCCTCCCATAATTCTTCGTTGGTGGGCGTGGCTGCCATTTTCTCGCCAGAGGAAAGTGCTTCTAATGAGGAGTGAACCTTGGGGTTTAATCAGGGCTGGAGCTTGCGTAGAGCGATTGTTGACAGGGAGGAAGACGAAGGCTTGTCATGGCTGCCAGGGACACAGCTGGTGAGATGTGCTGGAAATGCCTCCACAAGCCTGCTGCCGATGAACCGCCAACCACAGGAAGTGGGAAGGTTTTAATTGGAGCGGAGGGTGCTGGAATTGGACATCAACTGAAGAGAGATGTTTGAGAACCACCACCCCTAAAAGAACTGACCTCTTGCCACTTGAAACCTGCTCATTGTTTCTATTCCATCCAAATGTTTTCTAGCATATTGTCCCCCCCCCCCTCCCCTCCCCTCCCTTCTCTCCACCCTCCTCCGTCTGTTTTCGATGTGTGTGTACGGATAGCATGTCAGAGGAAAAAATGGACATCAATGAGGTGTGCACTCTCATTCATTACTTTTAGATTTTTGCTGCACTTTCTTTCAGGTGCCAGAATGTTTTTGACATATCAGCTGTTTCCCACTTCCTGCTCTCCATCACCTTAGACGGATCTTCTTTACTACCTTGTATGTGATGTTGCTCGAGGGCCTGCTGGGACCAGCTCCATCTATCACTTGTGGATCTTGTTTCCCAGAAAACAAAATGTATGTGATTCTGTATTCTGATGTTCAGCTTGTGTTTCTGTCAGACCGGACCTTTCCTCAACCCCTTATGACAGTACATGCCTACATATTTTAGGACCTTAAGTGCTCTGAGACTGGCTCACTTTCTCCTCTAGCTTGTTGGGTTGTTAAGCAAGTTAGGAGAGGTGGAGTGGTTACAAAAAAAAAGAAAAGGTAGTGACAACTCAGCTCACGATTGCATGGTGTTGCAGGAACAGTAAGCTCAGATTAGTCACCGTGTAGCGCTCCTGGGCGGGGGGAAATGGTGTTTTCTGGTTTCTAAAGTGTTCAGTTTACCTCATACAGTAGTGTTGGTGTTGCAGACAGGCAGCACGGCGAGTACTTAGACTTGCAGGGACAACCCAGGGACACTAGAGGACAGTTACATGAAGCCAAAACACCAGGGGCCTCATTTATCAGCCACGCGTAAGCTATCAAATTATCAGTTACACTTGTCAAGACCTTAGTGCTAACCTTAATGAGGGACTACATAACAACATGACTGCACTTAAGCTTAGCCTATGGACATCATAAACTGTGACATCACCACAGCCCTGTATCCATTTACTGATGCTCAAGGCACGCCAGACTCACTGTAATATTCTCCTGAGCGGCAGATGTTGCCTCTCAGGGAAAAACAAAGAAATCATATCAGTGCTGGTGGGATTAAAAAAAATCCAAACTGGAATCAAAAGGATTGCAGACTTTGTTTTGTAGAAAGTCTCGCCGTTTCCAGCTGTAGTAGTCTCCGTCTTTGTAATCTCGGAATCACAGCACTATTCCACTATATCATGGAAGCGACCCGCTCGTACAGCAGGTTACAAAAATCAAGAAGTACACGACAATCTGAAACACCAAAGTGTAGCGCACGCCGGCAGTTTTGATGTCACTTTTACTGCACACGGTTGTTTGTGAGGCCAACAGCAGGCTCTATTCTAATAGGCGTCAAGCTTTTCTCCAGGATGTTTGGGTTACTTGTCATTAATTATGACCCCAAAAAAGTTCCGTTTTATCTCAGTACCTCCTAAAAAGTCATTAAAAAAATAGAAACAGAAATTTCGCTGTCAGAATTGTTATGTAGCATTATTTCTGCCATTGCACTTACAGTTACAGTTATGACGGGTAGCTACAGTAATATTATACGTGCATTGTGGACACAACTACTACGGTGGCCCCGAGTGGTCAAATGCAAATCAACTTTTGAGAGAACACCAGGAAATAGAGAGACACTGCAGAGGCACACAAAGTACAACTAAAGTACAAAAATAACACTTTAAAAAAGAGATACACTTCAAAGATGTTGAGGGTTCATCAGTGTTGTGAGGAAGAAAAAGATGCAGATGAAGCGTTTTAATAGTGAGTCATATAATGCTGTAGCTACATTTTTGCTGTTTAATGTTAGCTTGTCACTTCCCCCACTGTTCCGTGAAGTTATCGTCTCTTTTTTTCTATTTACATTGTTTTTTTAATTTAACTTCATTGGTTTTTGTGAGATTTTGCAGCTGCTGTGTTCTTTTTTGAGAGAACATGAACAAATTCAAATGATAAGTTTTTAAAATTTATTAAATGGTTGAAGGTTCAAGTTACACATGGCGCCATAGGCATCCCTCTTTCCTGTATTTGGTCTGGTGTCCGGCTCATGCTTCATCTCTGCTCCAATCACAGGTCTTCTTCCTGTAAAGGAAAACTCCTTCCTATCTCCCTGTTGCTATGCAGTCTAGTAACTTTCCACGGCAGCCTCTCAATGACTTCACATGCATGTGGGTCCTGCGCCACACCCTACACAAAGCACAAATGTGTAATTTAAAGATAAAAAGTAAATTCCTGACACATAATTTTTCTGTTATGCTGTTTTCTTAAGTTGCAGGGCCACCGTACAATACCAACGTTTACTTGTGAAATATTGGTGTAAACAGTTCATGGTTATTGCGACACCCATTGTGGGAAAAAAGATTACCGTTTTTATAACAAGTCAGTGTTCACTTCACCAGACGACTGAGGATGGCAACCGTCTTAATAAATACTAGCTAAAATCAAGGAGAATGGCGCTGATGTTACTAGCTAGCTGGAAAACAGAAAATTAAAATGACAAACAAAGTGTACGAAAGTTCAACAGTGTCAAATGCCCCTAAATGTTCACAAAAATCTTCAGTCAATTGGTTCTAAAATCTTTTTTCTCCACATTCACATGCTCCTCGGATGGTCCGAGTAATTTAGATCTGCCATCATTCTTCAGACTTCAATGTGCAAGAAAGATGTTGAAAAAATGGAAGCGCTGAAAGCATTTAAACACATTGCATTATTGATCATTGTCAGTATTAACCAACAACAATATGGCGAGTGAGCAAATGTCTCCTTTCTGATTTTCAAGTTAGTTGTCTATTAAATTACTACAGAAAACACTAACGTGCCTACAACTCTCAGTGCTGCAGGCCCCATTCCATGCATCCCACAGAACGTCATTTTTAGTTCTGATAAATGAGGCCCCGAGATCTTTGAGTGCCTCTGCTGCATAAATCTAATGAGGCAAAAGTGCAATATAGGAGGGAAAAAACAAACAGCTGGGGTTAGTGTCCTACTTTGTGACATCTTCACTACTGATGGCTCAGCTTGTCAGTATCACAGAGTTGGTGCATGTGACTAGCCAGCCACCCAATCTATCAAACCGTTGACTCTTACATCACCCTTAGACAAGCTGATCAACCGCTATCTTTCACAGACTAGCAAAGGGCTGTGTTACTGTCAGCGTGTGAGGAGTGTGAGGAGTTTTCAAGGGCTGATCCGTGTGATTTTTTTTCTGTTTTTTTTTTTCTTTTTTCCTTTTTTTTTTTTTTTGCATGGCTGCTGCTAGTAAAGTGCACATTTACATGAGGATGGATCATGCAGGGATTAAGATTAGTTTGAACTCGCCTATTAGGCAGCAGAAATAGGGATTTGAACCACCCGTGAGCAAATACTGACAAAAAACGTACACTAAGTACACCAAATCTAAATGAAGACATTCTTGTCTTGCTGATGGTGAACTTTGTTTCCAGATTGGCTTTTTCCTCATTTACAGCCTCACATTATTTACCACCCATCGATTTGCTCTTCGCTCACATGTCAGAGCGAAACGATAAAGTCCAAAAGTAAGTCAGGTTTTTAAGATGTCCATAGTTTTGCCCCTACGTCTACCACCGCCACAACCATTCCACATTGGCTCTATTTTTTTTTTTTTTTTTTTTGAGATTTGTTTTGATTTCCTTGACAAACTCTGTTGACAAGAACTTACATTCCCTTGAAGACAGCAGTGGATGTAATAGACCCACACTTTGTGCTCCTTCCTTCCTTCAATCTCTAGCTGTTCATGATATGAGTCCTGTGGATCTATGCAGATGAACCCCACCCCGAATCAACATACCACTTTTCAGCACCGCCCCCACGCCAACCCATCCACCGGCTCCTTGTCCTTTATGTTGTAAATATGTCCTGAGGATGTGGAATCCCAAATATCTTCTCTAACCTCTCCCTACTTCCCCCACTGTTGGAATCTCATTGTGTTTTCTGTTTGGCTCCTTGGTTTTTGTCTGTTTTTTGAGACCTTTGCTGCATTTTTCTGTTGTCTAAAGCTGTGGTGTGAGTTGAGGAGATGAAAGACGTCTTAAAGGAAAATATACAAAAAATGAAGCTTGGATTGAGAAAGGGTTCAAATATAGAGGAAAAAAATCTGATAAAGTTGTCATATTGTCATACTAGAGATGCTTTAGTTTGCTAATTTACTTTCTTTTTTTTCTACAAAAGACTTGGATGAAATTATTTATAAAATGCGTCCCACGAGTCATGACCTTTTTTGGACGTAAAACAAATACATTTATTAACATTTTGTTCAAAAGAAAATAAATATAAATTATGTTAAACATTACTGCTGTTTGTGCTTTTTTCCAGTGTCTGTATCATTGATTATTGAAGAGCTGCAAAGCATTTAGTAATGAGAGGAACCAAGAGGAGTGGGTTAAGCAAAAACTGGGGTATGGGAGATGTTTGGTAGGACAGTGAAGCAATGCTTTGTACAAACTGTATATGGTGGGGATGAAGTGCTGCATCCTACGAGGGAGGCAGCTTGCCTATCAGTGGAGCAGAGGTCACTGAGGTAGTTAAAAAAAAAACACTCCTCGATGCCCAAAGCCCTCTGGATTGATGGATTTGTCCTGAGTCCCTCAAGGTTTTGGATGTTGTGTGGTGGTCCCAGCTGACGTACCTCTGCAACATCAAACCAACGTTGGGTACAGTGCCTCTGGACTGTAAATTGGGGCCGTGGTTCCCCCTTTTAACGTCCACTAGGCCTCTAACAAACTAGAAGTTGTTACCTTTCAAAATAAGTGTTTTCATGTATTTTGGTCGGATGAATAGATTCTTTATTGATCCCAAGAGGGAAATTATAGAATCACAATACTACCTTTATTACCAATAAGTAAACAACAGGTAAAGTAAAGTGCCACAGGCTCAGAGTGAGGACTGTGAGACAGTGCAAAGAGTTTACAGAGTTTACGTTACGGTGGCGCGGTAATTAGCACTGTTGCCTCGTAGCAGGAAGGTCCTGAGTTCAATTCCACCACCTGGCTGGGCCCTTCTGCGTGGAGTTTGGATTCTTTCCAGGTACTCTGGTTTCCGCCCACTAACTGCACAGTCTAAAGACATGACTGGCAACCTGACCAGGTTGTTCCCTGACTATCGCCCTATCATAGCTGGGATAGGCTCTAGTGTTCTTTATGGCACCAAGGTTGGATCAGTCTGAGAGAGAAGGAGCTCTGTAGCCTCAGTAGTGTGGACTGGAGCAGGGTTAGATGGGTTGTGATGGAGAGCAGTTTGTTCAGTTTGACTTCCTGCCTCTTGATGACTCCAACGCCTCCAAATTCTGGCCAATGATGGTTCCAGCCTTGTGAATCAGTTAGTTGATCCTGCAGGCATCTCTGGCACTGATGCTGCCTCTCCCAGTAGACGACAGCAACTTGGATGCACTCGCTATCACAGACTGTTAGAAAATCTCTAACTTCTTGCTGCACGCATTAAAGGATCTGAACTTTCTCAAAAAGCTCATGACTGTTGGTCCTCCAGTCCAGGCTGTCATTCAGGTGATCCTGTAGCTGTCCACTGTTTCCACCTCCTCACCCTCGATTTTAATGGGCCTTATAGTTTATAGGTTTTCTGTTGAATATTTTCATTTTGATATGTCAAAAATAAATAACACATCTGCTAGTTGTGAAGTTCAGAAGAGGGACTGGATGGTGACTGACAACAAGGGAAATCGCACTCCTCATTTTAGCTGGGCAAGTACTGGAGAGGAGATCTGCCCTTTAATCTCAGATTCAGGAGAAACCATGCAAGATGTTTTTCCCCTTGGTAAGGGAACACTGGACCAGCTCATCATCCTCTTGAAGATACCAAAGGTACCCATGCCCTCTGGGTATGGGTGTAACGGCTACATTTAGCCACTTTGATATTGCAACATCACTGATATCAGCGCTCGTTGGATAGGCCAAGTATAAATTGTTGATAACGGGACTCTGCCCATTATGGTGTAGCACTTACGTGGAGTTATATACAGTACCAGTGGATAATTACCAAGGTAATGAGTAATTTGGGCTAGTATCAGAAGATTAAGAACGACTCTTACAGTGTGTTCACACCGAACGCGATAGACGCGACCAGAGCGTCAGGTTTCTCAATGGAGAAGCACGATGATGCGCGATTGCGGGTCCCGCGAAAATTCAGAAGCAGATTTGCGTCACGAAAACGCGTCAAAGTAGCGCGTGTGGCGCGTTTATTTATTTATTTATTTTAGGACAGTGCATGTTAATGAACATAAATGTAAAATAAATTACATGAATGTAAACATGCCAGATTATAGCCAAGGGCTAATTTCCATCTGTTGTCCGTAAAACATTAAAAAATAGACATAATAATTCATAAAAAAATTCATAATTCATTTATAATAAAAACTCCATCACCAAACTCACACACACACACCATTCTATTCCCAAATAAAACATTAAAATTATACAACTTATACATGATCACACACTTGATTTGTCCATAACCAGTTTTTAACCTGTGCCTTAAACAAGTTGTCGAGCATTCTCTAATGGATTGAGGACGACTATTCCACAGATGGCCACCCTGGACAGGAAGGACGTTCTGCCCAAATGCTGTCCGTCTGTGGGGTATAAACAAGTCCCCTCGGGTTGTAGCTCGAGTGGTCCTGTCTGAGCTTTCTTTATGCCTAATGAACTGCTTTAGTGGTGGAGCAAGGGAGTGTAAGATTTTATATATTAAACACACTCTTTTAAGTTTCACTAAGTTATTGAAGTTCAGTAATTTATGTTTTTTTAACACATGACAGTGGTGGTGGGAAGTCAGTTTTTTGTCAAGTACTTTTAAACTTCTTTTATAAATGTTTTCAATAGTGTTGTTGGACAAGCAAGTGACCAGGACGTCAAACAATAGTCCATATGAGAGATGATCATTGAGTATAAATAAGTTTTTGCAACATTCATATTTAAATTATTACGTATATGATTAAAATTTCGACTATTAAATTTAAGTACCTGGGACACTTTATTTATGTGACTCTTAAAGGATAATGTTGGGTCTAGAATGACCTCAAGATATTTAAATTCTGGAGCTAATTCAAGCTCTACTCCATCCAGGAATATATTTGATTGCTTCAAGTTTAAGGGGCATTTTGAAAAATACATGCAGACAGTTTTTGAGGTGTTCAACATTAGGCATGAGTCCTCCAGCCAGCTATGCATTAATGCTAAAGCAGCTGTAAGATCTTTTGCCACCTGCTGAACACTATTTGCTTGCGTATATATAACTGCATCATCCACATACATTTGAGCAAATATATTTAGACAGACTTCTGGTAAGTTATTGATAAAAAAATTTTTTTTTATCAAGTTACTGATTAAAAAAAATGCACCACACCAACTTAGTGTGGTACATTTTGTGTATTTGCACGTATCGCGTCTACAGTCTCTCTGTAAATAGTTATATTTTATATATTTATGTTTAATGTTTTTACAGTACCAATGGATAATAACCAAGGTAATGAGTAATTTGGGCTAGTATCAGAAGATTAAGAACGACTCTTAGAGCTCTGGTACATGAACAGCAGAGGAACCAGACAAACACAGTTGTGTGGCTTAAAAGTACTTTAAAAAATTATTTTAAAAGGCTTAACATCACTAAACAACACAGAATTACAACAGGTTTTAACAGAACTTCAAGTAAAAAATGTTGCCCAAAGTAGCAAAAAAAAAAAAAAAGAATAAAATAAAATTGTGCACAAGTAAAGAATTAGTCTTGGTCCAAATGGTACCGGTGGGGCCAATGACAAACGGGTGTATTGCAATAGAGTCCGTCCAATGAGGAGTGTGTGTGTGTGATTGTCTGTCCTACCGCACTACTTGTACAGTAGATGATTGGAGTCCATCAATGTGCGAATGAATGTGCGTGTGTATGTATATCGTCTCCTAGGATCTTGGGTTGGCTCGCCGTCCAGTGAACACTGGAACACTCTGGGTTCTGGAATCGCTGACCTGGTCTTTGGATTCATCCCATATAAAAACCTGACCTATAAACAATGGTCAAATATATGTCACGAACAATTTAAGAATAACTCTCACAAATTAAACTAAAGTAGTGTCAAATTGCAGTGACTACTATTCAAATCAGCTATTGTAGCCCAGCTAGAAAAAAAAAAGAGCAGTGGAAAGTAGTTTTTTTTTCGTGTATGATGTAAACAATTTAGTCATTTCTTTTTCTTTTTTTGTTTAAAGGAAGATGTGGACAAATAAGATTATCTGTTGTCGTTTAACTTGGCCAATCAGCAATGAGCTCCCAGTGACCCTTGCTGTTGACCTTGATCACATGATTTCCTGTGTTGCCATTTCGTTCCTGTTCATACAATGCCATGTGCCAGAGAAACTAATGTTCCCGAAGTCGAATCGACCCGGTCTGAAGCAAGCTCTCATTGAGGAGCAGCGATTCCGGTTCCGGTTAACTGGATGGCGAGCCAACCCAAAAGTGAACAGGATTTGCTGAGTTTTTATTAAAGCCAAAGTTTTGTTCCCATTGAAGCTTCAGATACCTGCAGGACTACGAACTTTCTTCCTCCATCGGAGTGTGGTAGGACAAAGGTTAAACAAACTGAACGGGCCCCAACGATCCATCAGTTACCAGACATTATTCACTCATACATTTGACTCAGAGAAAGCTGTATGCGCGCACTTTTATTTAGTTTGTTATTTTGGGGGAAATATTTTGTATTTTATTTTATTGCTTTCATTACATTTGTTGCAGCTGCTGTGTGTCAAATATAACAAATTTGTGAACAGTCTATTGTGGTGTGGTCTCTCCTTATTGGTGTTTATACCTTGGGCTCCTGCCGATTCTAGATCTTCTGATACTGGCTAATGTGAGTTCGGTCATTCTTAATAATAATTCGTAAGTTGGGTTACACTATCACCAATTCAATCATCATCATCAGTTCAGTCATGTTGTACAACATTAAAATATCAAGGTTCAAAGTATCAAGTTTCAAAATTTCTCTGTATCAAGGTTCAATACTTGTTTGTAACCTGCAGTAACATTAAAGATTATCTACAAGGCTTCAAACATTCAGGAATTATAGTCACCATATAATTCACTTTTCATGGTAAACATTCATTACATCCATCAGATATAAACTCACTGCATATATATAAAATCACAAATAAATAAGTATATTACCCCTTTTAAGAGATGGAGCAATACACAAATGCTTATCAGAAATGAACAAAGTGCACATAATTTCAATAACATGTAAACACAAGGACTCAGTCCATGAATAGGAGTATTAAAATAGATGTGCTTAATCCCGCTTGTACCATAGGCCTACAAGTACAAGTGGGAATACACTAAAAATTACCTCCAAGTATTCAATACTGAGCATTGTAATATAACTGACTGACATCAAAAAATTAAGCAGGAAGCAGCATGAAGTCTGCTTACAATATCTCTCATAAACTTATTTTCAGCTGCTTTAACCATTTACAGCTTTTCACATGTTAATGACTTGGTTAACGATATAACGAGCACAACAACAGTGCGTTTCAGAGACACCCAACAACTGTAACCGCACTCGATACATCACGTGTCTAATTACCCACGTTGAGCTTACCGCTGTCGAGTGGATGCTCAGCGTTTACCTGAAGCACAGCTCAGTAAACCTTCCGGCTTCGCTCTGTCCTCTATGACAACAAGTGCAAAACCATACTTTGTGAACAATATCAGTTTAAAGTTGTTGTTTTTTTTTTGTTTTGTTTTTTTTTTTTTTTAGATAACTTGTTAGAGATTAATTTAACAAGACATTAATAACAAAGTTTTAGCCCGGCTGCTCTGTTCGGCTGTAGAACCAAGAGACTGAAAACTTGGGAGCTGGTACTAAGGAGGGACAAGAGCTGCCTAGAGCTTCACCGATTGGCTGACACGCGAGGATTGGAGTGAAACAATAGGCTCTCATCAGAGCTCATCAATCCTCGGAGAAACTTAACCCTTGTTTAACCAGAACAAATATATAAATCTGTGTCCCTTTTTTTTGTTTAAGTAAATATATTAATTTCACTTTCATTAAACAAGGACAGTAAGAACAGAAACAATGAACATAAAATGTTTTACTTTTTCTTCTTTTTTGTTTGAGATGATTTTAGGAACTGGGTTACAATGGGTTTTCTGCTTTTCTCTGAAAAGTGTAAAAAGTGTAACCAGATCATGTCAACTTCTTTTACTAAAACTCTTAGCCCGAATGAAATAAAAAGTTTTTGTCCTGCCTAGCATGGTGGTATTATGTCAGCCTTGCTAAGCTTCCATGTTTAGTTACAGCAGCCTCTAGTTGATGGAGTCAGAAACAGAAGGTTTGACTACCAATCATAACTAACTGAGTGGAAGTAGCTTACAGGTTAATTGTGGTAGCACCTGGACGTGTTGAGCATGTAATATTTGTCACAAACTGGCTCAAAGTAGTTGCCAAGTAGGGAGTTTGTGACCAAGGGTTATACAATAAAACTAATTGAGATTCAGTAATTTCCTGTATTATTTTGTGTTGTATAAAAATTGAAAAATGGTGCTTTATTGATAATATGGTTGCAGGGATAACTGGGACAGTTTCTCAGACTGACCAGTAGAGGGGAGTACAGCTTCACATTTGGGAGTTTCACGCCACAGTGAACGCAATCTTGAACCTACTGTATGCCTCGTCACACCTCAGCCTGAGCATCAGTCGCGTTTCACTTCCACTTGTTCTGATGAAATTTTCTATTCTTCAGTCTACCTTTGAGTACGGGGGCATTTTCTCCCCCTCAGTGTAACATCAAGTGTAAAATTCCAATTTTTCCACTAGAGTGTCAGAAACAGGTTTCTCACTTGTGGGTTTTATTAAATTTAATGAAGCCATTATTCTCAAAACAGGCAAAATATCTGAGATAAAGTTAAATTATGTCATGATATTGGCAGGCTTTACAGCCCACTGAGAAAAGAAACAATGAAGAACTTAAATGAACTCTCTCAGCTCTCTGTGTTTGGGTCAAACAGACATTTTAAAGAGGGAAAAATGCAATGGAAGAGTACACAGTCTCACTGGTAATTCAACACCAGTCCAAGAGTCACTTTGAGAAAGCACTGGGAGAATCACATTGCATTATGCATGTATTACCCTGTATTAGCCACAAGGGGGAACCATACCACCAAGTTAAACGAGCAGCTGTCAGTGAACTGCCTAGCAGAGTTTAGCCATTATCAAGCATTGCAATGTGTGAGATTGGAAAAATACTGTAACAGAATAATGAAATATGTGTTAAATATTATGAAATAGGTGAAAAACTAGAATCCAAAAGAATCCAAGTGATGCATCACAGAATTTGAAGATGTAAGATAAAGCATCCCACATAAAAAAAAACCCCACAAGGAATAGTGTGTCTACATCAAGTATCTACTGTACATACTGTACATAACGACATGATATAAAAGCTGCTACTTCATCTTTACTGTAGCTCACTTCCTTATTCAAACAGATG
Source organism: Perissodus microlepis (assembly GCF_051167445.1). Classification (NCBI taxonomy): domain Eukaryota; kingdom Metazoa; phylum Chordata; class Actinopteri; order Cichliformes; family Cichlidae; genus Perissodus; species Perissodus microlepis. The sequence goes on along the minus strand of NC_140482.1, from coordinate 12,537,566 downwards.
ATTCCAGCAGCAGGTCTGACTGTTATTGAAGTTTCAGGCCAGTTTTGTTCCTTAGCCTTTTCATGTGTTCTCCCACAGCAATGCTCTCTTAACTCCCACTCATTTTTTCCCTCTGAACCACATGTCAACTGACATTTCCCCTTCTCATGGGGTCAGATCTACTGCCCAGGTAGGAAGACATTCATACAGAAGCCGGGGAAAAGAGGATAGACTTCTTGAGCTCTGAGCTCCTGTTGAATCTAATCAAGAAATTTGTGTACTTGTACATAAATACTACAGCTGCTGTGGACTTAGCCACCATGAGATTATCCATTGGCCTGTGATGAGCATTTTCACCATCGCCATCTTTAGTGTTTTGAAACCAGATGAGATAGGTCAAGGAAGGGATCTCACTTCCTCTGATCCACACGCTCGGTGGCTAATGACTTTTCACAAGTCATTAGCCAACAAGCATACCCTGAATAATCCTCGTCTGTGGCAGTTAGAATGACCAAATCTGGTAAATGGGCTTAAAGTAATGCAGTATGACCTGAATCGAGTGACTGACCCAGACTCGCCAAGCAAGTGTTTCTATTAAAGTCAAGGATTGTGTATAATAAAGTTAAAAATTAATTTAAACCCATCTGTTACATCTCAGCTAACGTTGGCTGCACAGAGAAATTCTTCTGGTTTGCCTGCTGTTCAGAGCCTAATCTGCAAAAAGCTATGTGCAGACCAAAAAGTGAACTGTTCATGCATGATCTCTGGACAGTATTACAGGTTAGAAGAGTGTATGACTCTACAATAATAGAAATAAAATCCCAACAATCAGATATCCCTCTATAAGAAAGCACTTAATGATGAAAACTCCCTTTTAACACAACGAAGCCTCTGGCCAAAACAGATTCAGGGAGGAAAGCTTAGTGCACCTGGTATTCCCAGGCTATCTCTCCAAGGACTAAACAGGCCCAACCCTACTTAGCTTCCAAGATAGGACAAAGTCTGGCATGTTTATGGTGGTAAGTCTCTCCAAATCTATGACAAGCACCCTTTGATCAACAACATTGGTCATTTTAGTTTAATTTAATGCTATTAGAGACATCATAAAAGAGAGAGAGCTGAGTTTAAATCAAAGGGGGGATTCTATGTTTTGTTCTGTTTTGCTTGACAGATAAGTCTTTTAACTACTGCATAAATAAAATGAATGTTCTGATTATATAACATATTTAATCTCTTAAACCAGTATGCAGCTAGATTTTTGAACTGAACTTCAGGTAAGAAGTTATGACCTGCAGTCTATCTGGGTCAGATATAAATCAAATTTAGGTGGAGTTTATTTTCGTTATGCTGACTTTTTCGTACTGCGTACTAGCTAGCATGACGGGGTTTCTATACAGCTGGGTGGGTGCTATGATGTTACTGATAGTGAACTTTATTTGTTCATAAAGTTAATTATTAGAGGTGCCAACCATCCCAAACGGAATCGTCTCATATTCAGAGAAAACAGTACACGTTTCGTAATGAAGTGAAAAGGAACACAGTTTGTCCCGGACTTCAGCTACACTGAGAAAGACACAAAGCTGGAGTTATTCTGTGTATTTACACTGTCAGCTGTCTCTTCTTCTCTCATTCTCTCCACCTCCCTCTCCTGTTTCTACTTCAATCATGAAACTGATCAATGATCAGCTGATCAGCTTATCTCTCTTGCTTGTTTATCGCCCACTTTGCGCCAGAAAGAGGAAATCAGCGGATGTCGCGCTAAACAACAGCAGCACGTTTAAGCTTGATCAGCTGTTGTTAGAATTTATTTAATATTAATTTCTACTATCAGCTGATGTTTGCTGGAGCCACAGCTGCAAATGCTGCTGGTCATGATATCGGTTTGGATATGTGGTGAGAGGAAACCATGAAGATGAAACCAGGAGATGTCCTTACTGAATCATCAGAGCTGAACAGGTGATGGAGAAACAGGTTTACCTTTTAGGTGACATGAATGAGTTGAAGGGAAGTTATGAACTGTTTCTGAGAAATAACACCAGGATCCTTTTTTTACGTAGCTGACAGCTGGTAATTGTGCAGGGGCGGGTCTAGCAAAGTTTTGCCAGGGGGGCAGGTAGGGCATTAACAGGGAAAGGAGGGCACAAAGAAATACTTTCTTATTCTCATTAAAAATGTCTAGCTTTTAAAAAATAATTATCTGAGTCTTACAAGAAACGATTGATAGATTGATACATACATACCATCAAAACAGTGTACATCACTGTCACAACAGCGTTTGTTTTCATTCAAAGGCTTTATGATTTTTCCTATAATGGTGGGCCGGTCAGTCAAAACGCCAGGAACGATTTTTTGTCCCAGTCCAGCTCTGTATGCAGCTCATCTGCAGTCTGGTGTTACCTACATCTTCCTATTCGGAAGGCAGAATTTCCGAGTTCTGAGTACAATCGAAAGCACCATGACTGCAGTTTTCGTGTTGGATGTAAAAAGCGCACATGACGCTGTGACGTAGGCTAGAATCATGGCGGCGGTCAACAACGGTCCAGGCGTGGGATTTCTCTCGTGGAAATATGCACATTATTTTTTTCCTTTCTATTGGTAGGTGGCACAGTGCACTTCTGGCAAGTAAGCAAGCTAGAAGACTGGCAAAGTTATGGAAGCAACACATTAACAAGAGAATTCTGAGTAAAACCATAGTTACTTTCCCTAGTAACTAGTTACTTTGAAAGTAACGAGTAAGTTGAAGTAACTGAGTTACATTTGATAGAAGTAACTAGCAATGTAACTAAGTTACTAATTTAAAGTAACTTAACCAACACTGGTGTTCTCGCTGTCACATGCTCAAAATGAATCGGAGATGCCAGCTTCCCTCCCACATCTTGTCCTCTTGCTGCCCACTCTTCTTTCCAATTGCAGTTTATTCACTTAAGAAACTGGCATCCAGGCTCATTCTTAGCCGCTTCAATAACGTGACACCTCAGCTGCCGGTGCCCAATAGACTGCCCAGCACCTGGGCTCATCTGCATCAAAGGCCTCACTGCGACTGCAAGTTGGCGAGGTTACAAAAAAACTCCTGGATTTGTTACTGCAGGTGCCTGAGGGAGAACAGCTGGTGCTACGACTGCGATGCTCTCCTTTGAGGAGTTAGTCAGTTTGACATCAGAGTGAAAGAGAATAATGTGTTTACATGGTCTTTTTGTCTGAAAGGAAAGCAAAGGAAAAAAGGTGCTACACAAACAGCAATGCTGAAGTCCGGCAATTCTGTAGTCTCGCGTCGTGCCCTCGGGACACACGTGTCACTTCCCATCTGTCTTGTGCACTCTTGTCGAACAAGCTCCCGGAGCCATTGTGTTTTCAATCTTGGTTGAAAGAGCAGCTATTCTATCTTGTACAGCACATTTAATTTTAACGCCGTCATATGAGTTTCTTCATGTGTTTTGTTGTGTTTAAAGAATCGCCTTGTGGTGCTCATGTGTCTTCAGCAAAGGCAAAGGGGAGTTTATTAAAAAGTTGCGACATGTGATCTAATAGTTTGTGCTTCCTGACGCTAATTTTATTTCTGTTTACAAGAACACGAGTGTTCAGTAGACCAGACTCGTATCTACTTATCGGTGTTGATGCACAAAGTTTGACAGTTTTCAACATGTGTTGAAGACACATTCTTACTATTGAATTACAGTACATTATTTTTAAGGACTGCCACAAAACAATCAACAATTCATGTAGGTTAAATAGTCATTATTTTTAGTGTTTCACTTTAGTGTTTAGTGATTTTTTTTGTCTGTGTAGGTTCTCAGTCATCCACGTCATGGAAAGAAAAGCGACTGGACTTGTTAAAGTTTCCTAAACCTCTCATTTGAGAAGCTTCTTCAGTTCTAAGACTAAATGGTGGAGAGTCCCACGTATTTAAGCCCTAGTGGGAGGGAGTAAAGAAGGTCAGACACCAACTAGTAAGAAACAGGATAAGAGATGAAGCAGCACTGTCATCACTTAGGCAGCAAGTTATCAGAAAAACTCAGGAGAGTCTTCTCCAAGCGCGGCATCCCAGTGTACTTTAGATCCAATCATACTCTCAGAATCCCAGGGACTAAAAACACAAACACAAACTAAACAACGTAGTGTATGCTGTATTCAGTACTCAGACCTCTATATTGGAGAGACCAAACAACCACTTCATAAGCGCATAGTACAACATAGAAGAGCCACCTTGATGGGCCAGGACCCACCTTTGAGATCTCTTCCTGGTCGCGGCAGATGGCCCCGCCCCTCCCTGAGCCTTGTTCTGCTGGAGGTTTCTTCCTTGCTCATAGGGGGTCAATTGTGTTAGTACAATACACATAATGACAAAATATCCTTTTCACTACACAAAATAAGTGTTTCATCTAAATAAATGTTTTGTTCACAGTTACTGCCTTTCATAATGTTATCACTATAAAATTTTTGATTTGTATCTCTTATTATTCAGTTTAATACATTTGTCTGTCATTTAATTCAACTGATCTTAATGTTTAATCAATGAATCATTCATTATGTCCATGGATTTTCAACTTGACTGATTGTTGTCTGGTCATTTGTAAGTTACACATTGCTGCAAGAGCTTTCAATCTAGAAATACTAATTGCTAATTGTTTCCCCCTGATGATCACAATTAGTTACCATATAAGTAGAACTGTGTTTGAGACTTTGCACTGTTCAAATATGGAGCAGGATAGACTCGTAGGGAGAGGAAACCTTCATCGAAGAGGTGGTGGTGCTCCTTGACAGAGAGGTGGTCTTCAGAGAAATGTAGGCAGAAGACAACGCAGCATCATCTCTAATGAAGTCTGGGCCATCATTGTTGACCATGTGGTTAACAGAGGCTTTACCATGGCTGAGGCTGCCAGGTTGGTACAGCCTAATTTACAAAGGTCAACTGTCAGCTCTATCATCAGAACTTTTCGCCAAGAAAACCGGTATGTCTGCTATAGCAACTTCACTTCTAAAATATAGTACTCTATTGTATAGATGAACAACATGTAATTGTCAGTTTACAGTAATGTAATTTGTAATACTTCAATATTGACAGTATATGATTGTCTTCAGAATTAACAGGAGACAACCTGGTGGTGGTCGCCCACGTGTTTTGACTGACCAGCAGGAGTTGGCTGTGGTGGAAATGGTCAGGGCAAGGAGTGACATACGGCTGTCAGAAATCAAACAGGCTATTGAGAACAGCAATGACACCTTTGCCAATGTGCCATCAATTAGCCTTCCAACGATTGCCCGGCTTTTGAAGAAGCACCAGGTTTCCATGAAACAAATTTACTTGGTTCCTTTTGAGAGGAACAATGTCCGGGTGAAACAACTGCGTTCAGAATATTTTCAGGTACAACACTAAACTGGCATGCAATTACTGTGACAGTACTGACAACTACTAGTTGTAAAAAAAAAACAAAAAAAAACACTAACTAAATTATCATTTTAGAGGGTGATGGAGCTGGACGCTGCTGTGAATCATCACAAGTATATTTTTGTTGATGAGGCCGGTTTCAATCTGGCAAAAACTAGACGCAGAGGACGTAACCTTATTGGACAAAGGGCTACCATTCAAGTCCCTGGACAACGTGGGGGAAACATCTCAATGTGTGCAGCTATATCTGAAGATGGTGTGGTAGGCTGTAGACCAGTTCTAGGGTCATACAACACTGAACACCTGATAGGTGTTTTTTTTTTTTTTTTTAAATGAACTGGAGCAGGCCTGTCAGGGAGAAGACATTGTCTATGTTGTTGTGTGGGACAATGTCAGCTTCCACCATGCACAGCTGGTTCAGGAATGGTTTCAAACACATCCTCGCTTCATGACCCTCTATCTTCCACCATATTCCCCTTTCCTCAACCCAGTTGAGGAATTCTTCCCTACATGGAGGTGGAAGGTGTATGATCGCCATCCCCATGAGCATGTCTCCCTCCTTCAAGCCATGTGTGAAGCTTGTGGTGATATAACTGCTGAGCAATGTCAAGCCTGGATTGGTCATGCCAGGAGATTTTTCCCACGGTGCCTGAACAACGAAGACATCCACTGTGATGTTGATGAAAATTTATGGCCCAATGTTAATGACCGGCTTGATTAATTGTGTAAAAGTGATAAAAATAAAATAAAAATATATTTCGCCTATGTAAATGACTTGTTTGTTTTTCTCCGTTTTTTTTGTGTGTGTGTGTGTGTGTGTGTGTGTGTGTGTGTGTGTGTGTATATATATATATTTTTTTTTTTTATGTCTGAACATAAGTGTGATATTTGCTGTGTAAAGTTTTACACTTCAGTTACACTCATTCATCACCAAGGACAATTTGAAACGCTTACCTTGTATTATTTGCTCCTGAATGAAATGATTGGTAAAAGTACTAAGTTGCAAAAAGATCTTACTGTTTTGTTTGGGTGATTAAAGCAAATGTTCTCAAAATATATCACAATGATCATGTGTTCTGAAACAATGATTAAGTGGAATGAAAATATGTGCAAATACAATGAAATCATGACATCAGATTTGAAAGAATGACTAGTGGTGTTACAAATGTGATCAAATGTGAGTTTTGTATTGAGAGATTTGAAAATGCACACTTTGGTTATAAAAATAGTACCAAACCAATTAAAAAAGCCTGTAAAATAGATTTAAGAGCGAAAGGACTTGGTGCCGCTGAATCTTTGATTTTATTTATTTTTTGCTGTGTTTTACTTGCATCTATTTGAAAGCGTGAAACGCAAAACAGTTTATTTTATATGCTGGAATATAAAGAAAATGGGCTTAAGTGTTAAAAAAAACCCTTCCAATCAGAGAATGTTGCATGGAATTTAATTTTTGCTTGATGCAATGTGCATAAAGTTAAAAGATTAATAAAACCAGTTTTAAAAACAGACTTTTTCATTGTGGATTATGCAGAAAAAATAGAATTGGGCTGAAAGGTCTGTTGCTTTATAATGTATTGAGGTTGTATATCATGTTTTTAAAAAGTAACTAAGTAATAAAGTAACCAATTACATTTGAAAATAAGTAATCAGTAAAGTAACAGGATTACTTTCTTGGAGAAGTAATTAGTAACTAATTACTAATTTCAAGTAACTTGACAAACACTCCTTATGAATCTTGTTGTTTTATTGTTTTGATCTTGTGGTGATACATTAAAAAAGTTCAATCAAAGTTTTTAACTGTCATTCTGGCTGAAGTCCACAGTAGTAAGGTCTGCGTAGCTTTGGGACGTTGTCTGAGTGGGTGCAGCGCTTTTCTGGTTTAGCTGAGGACCAGTGGAAGCGTCTGATTGAGGTGAGATCAGATCACCCTGTGCCATGATGGGAAGGTGGTCAAGCACTGACCACATGTCAGTATCGGTGAAAAGAACGGGGTCTGTTTGGGGTTGAAACAGTCTTGCTTGGGAGGCAAATGATGTCGATGGAGTGGAATCCGCAGGAAAAGCAGGGCTGGTGTTACTTAGTTTAGGACCAGCGCAGAGGTCTGTAGGAACATCCACATGTGAGAAGGAGAGGACCTGATTTGGCAGCTGCAGACACACTGCCTGCTGGTGAGGCAGGCTAGTAATACCTGGCTGTGTCTGTGGCTGCTGAGCTGGCGTGATGTAAGGCTTCTTGACCTGTTGATCTTCCTGGTCAGATGCAGACACTGCAACACAAAAAAAACACAATGAGTCTTCTTTTTTGAAACAAATGTTTGTCTTTCAGATGAAGGAAATGCTGTGATTCCCAGAAATAGTCTCGCACCGGTGGTACAGCTGCAATTTCTTATTCTCTTGCCCTAAAAACAAACACATTAGAATTTTCACGAGCTGATACAAACTCTCTGATGTAAATGTTTCATCACTCAGTGCAGTCACATGCACATGTATGAATGTTGGCACTTTGGACATATGTAGTTGTCTTTAGTGGACCACTGTGGATGCTCTTTTGTGTGACGCCATCTTTCTGTCTCCACCCGATCAAAATATTTCGCCTGCTCATCTTTTGAGAGCAACTTCCACTGTGGACAGAAGACCACAGGAACACACCGTCAGCATATATAAATGCACAGCTACACTGTTACTACACATTACTACAGGACAGCTGGTACACATGCATAAACACGAGCACAAAACATGAACAGATCCATAAATGTATGTAGAGTTAGTTACACACTTACTCTCGCTCCCACAACTGCATTCACAGCTGCACTCCCACTCATGTTCAATTCAGCCACCACCTTTGGCCTCTGCTCTTTCAGATAGACCATGAAGGCATTTGGTGGCTTCTTAATATAAGGGCGTCCATCATCCTGATGGGATTGACGTGTTCGTTTTCTACAGGGATAAAACACAGAGTAAGAGTACATGTCAACACGGTGAGAAACCTGCCGGACGGTGAGAAAAGGCAGGACAGCAAACTTACCTTGGAGTGGACCTGGTGGGTGGAGGAGCAAGAACAGTGCCTGGTGGTGCTTTGGGGACCACATTTACAGGCCATTGATACAGTAGCTTCTGTGGAGGAAGGGAGAAGGTTAAAAATCCTCGATACTGACACTTAGTCCAGCACTTCAGAGGCTAATAATGATGAGCGCCACAGAAACATGTACCTGTGGACAAATTCAAACTTTGGTAATTTAATCTTCACCAGATTCAAACAGAGGCGGAGGCAGACATTTGAAACACCCGGGGCTTAGCCCTAAAGGGTAGTATGCATGTGGGATTTTGAAGGGGGGGGGGGGGGGGGGGGGTTAGAAATGACTGAAAGATTAATTGGCTCTGTTTTGAGTTTTGTTAAAAAAAGAATGACTTCATATAGGAAAAAAAATTATTATCACATCTGCAGGACACCTTAAACTAGTTTTTTAATTAAGCAGCAAGGCAGAACAAAGTCTGGGCTGTATCAAGACACGAGGACTAAACCCCAATTCAACCAGACCCAGAACTGATCCGGAATTAAAACAGGACTACAACAGTTCAAAATCAGGACTACTTAGGACTTAACCAAGACAGAACCAGAATCAGAACTAGATGATAGTAGCATTAAAAATCATCATAGACCTGCACTACACTTATTTTTTAATTCTACCAAAGTAAATTATTTAGATTCAGAAAAGTTTATATAATTATTTAGCCTTGTTGTGCAAACAAGCCTGCATAACTTAATAAATATAGAATTGGAAAAATAACAAACCTAAAAAGAAACACTAGGTACGAAATACATGAGTACCTATGATGCGGTGATACTTTTGGTAAACAACCATTTGACTAACATGTGTGTCTCACCTGCTCTTGTTCCATCTCTGTTCTGTCCTCATTCTCCTCTCTCTCTCTCCCTCTCTGTTCCTCTCTCTCCCTCTTTGTGCTGAAAATCATCAAATATACAGCTGAAACCAGATATTTACATACTCTTCAGATAAAAACACAAACACTTTTTTAATTGTAACATCAAATCAGACTAAATGTTTATTTTTTTAGATTGGTAAATATAAAACAACTATTTGTTAAATTTAAGAGTAAAGAGAGAAACTATCTATATTTCTTAATTGTAAATGGCACCAAATTGTATTCAAAATTGAGCCACACTTATGGAGCTCCACAGTTCTTTTCCTGGTGTTTTGGTTGACATCTCTTGATTTTCTCTTGTTTTGCCTTATATGCATCCACAGGTGTGCCACCAATTTACTCACATGGACTCTACTAACCTATCAGAAGCTTCTTCAGCTCAGAATGGAATCGTCTGGAGTTTTCTTATTAATTAACAATAAACTTAGTGTATATGTACTCCTAAATTTGATGAAAGTGCTAAAAAATAGACAGCTCTGTCTCTCTTTATTCTGACATTTAACTAATTCAAAAGATATTTCAATGTTTATTTATCCAAAACAAAACAAGTTTACTCTAAATTGATGTTGTACAGTAAAGAAATGTCTTGTGTTTTCCATAAAGTGTAGGTAAGTATCTGGTTTAAACTGTGAATATACTGCTGTGTATTGAAATTCCTCTTGTTTTGCATAGAAATATACTGAACAACATACAAAGCATAATATATAAAATAACATCTACCCTTATGTCCATTCTTGTATATCAGTACATTACTGAAACCGATTTATTTAGCCGTGGAGGGTAACAACTGAAAATATGAAATAAACACACATGTAAGCTAAGACTCTATAAAGAAGCAGCATTGTTGTTGTTCGGCTTTTCATTTCGCCATTTGTTAATTCACTTGAAGAGCAAGTAATGTAATATGGGTTAAGTGATCAGTTTGACATCAATCTTTCGTGACAAACCATCATATTTACATTATTTGTACAGTACGAATGATTTGCTTTGATACCTGGTCGAACTTCAGTTCTCCTCTGTCTGCCTAGCTCCGTTTCTCCAACAGCGCTCGCACACTTTGCTTCCTCCCCCTCTTATGTTTCGGTGTTGCGCTGACACTTCACGTAACTTAGACACTTTGGGGGTTATTAAGTTGTTTACATATGTGACAGGTGAGACCTGGAGACTTGGGACCGCCCCTGGTGGGCGGAGCTGGTCTTTGATCCTTTCATAAGCGCAGGTGTGGGCAATTGGGTATTCCTCTGCAAACCTGAAGCTGCGAGTGCTTGGTAGAAGTTGGGCAAGTTGGTGTTTCTTAACTTCTGTCTATGAAAGTCTGATACGGGTCCTCCTCTAAACTTCTGTTAGAACGGTAGGTTACACAAAAATGTACCACTTGAGCTCTGGCTGTTGGCAGAGGTTTACAGTTATTTGCACCCTTGTAGGTGGGAAACATTGCTCCCGTGAGAACGGTATAGTGGACTTCATCGCCACTGACCCACATTTATTAGGGTGTGACACGAACTTGTGGACAGGTAACAAAACCAATTCAGTTGAGGAATATTCCTGTGTTTTACTGTCCAGCTAAGTGATCTCCTGCCTTTTATTCACAGAGTACCGAGCTGCTGCTTTGCCAGGTGGATTTCTGGCTGCGGGCAAAGGACCCGACACATCAGTGTGTTTTAATTTGTTTTAAACTGGTGTGAGTCGACAGACTGACTGCTGCGGCTGTCGATTGTTTTGTTTTTGTTTTAATTTTTTCTGTATCAGCAGGCACCACAGATATTGGTTCTTTTAGTATTTTAAACCCTCTTTTTTATATATAGACAGATATATCTCGCTGCAGGGAAAACAAATCCTTTTTTGTCTCCCCGCTTTTGCATGCACAGCGGTGGGCCTGAGTGAAGACGGCACTGAAGATTTGCCTCTTTCTATAGTGTTTTGCCCATTTGGGGTCATGTGTGAGTTGCCGTCCCTTTTTAACCTGTGTGCTATGTTGATTTGTTTTTAAACTGTTCCCCGCAGCGCTTGTCCGGTCTCACGGGCAATTATACAGTTTTACCGCTTTTAGTAAGGTAAAGCTTTTTAATTGTTTTAGGTGCCGCTGTTACACTGTCACTTTTATTTTGTATTCAAAATTAAACTCTTTTAACTGACTGTGCGCCTACGGCTCTGTCCTATTTTAAATAGGTACCTACCACGGGTCACACATATTAATTATATTTTTACCAATTGTTTTTGTTGTTGAGAATTTTAATTGTAATTTTTGTATTATAGTTTATCAACAGTATTTTTTTTTAATTTGTTTACTGGTTTGCCTGCACTTAAGATTTAAAAAAAAAAAAAAAAAAAAAAAAAAGATCGCCACCACGGCAGACCCGATGGCATTTTCATGCTTCGCAGTATCATTTATTCTTACAATAATCACACGGTTGCTGTAACAGTACATTCAATGGCTGCAGCTCTCCCGCTGGCAGCGGTACACATCACCACCACCAAACCTGCAGCGGCATCGCAGAACACGCCCTGCCATATACCCCCATCGCCCGATTCCCCGCGAGGGAATCGGCCCGGACCATCGGCGCCCCATGCCCCGGCCCAGCGACGGGGAAGTGTCCACTCTGGCGGTCGCCCGCGCCTCCAGCGGAAGCCCGGGAGCTGGCCTGATGGCCACCCATATGGCAAGCAGCAGCGGTGCAGCAGGAGTGGAAGTGAGCCAGGGCTCAGAGGCAGGACCATGCAGCCTGCGACAGCATCCCGCCATCAGGCAGGACCCCCGCGCACCTCGCTCACCTCGCCCTCCAGCTTGGCAGCAGGGGCGGATCTAGAAGGGTGGCAAGTGCCACCCTAAAATGATCCCGTGCCACCCCAGTTTTGAATATGACAGTGTTGTTTATTAAAATAAGATAGCATTAACAGTTTGAGCGTAGTTACAGTCAACAGTGAATGTAAATGCTAAAACTGAATATATTGGATAGTGTCCCCCCCCCTCCACATTAACAAATGGTTCAGTCCATAGCAGGACCGGCTTTTTTCTTGTTTTCAGTAGCAAGCAATTAGTGATGGTAAACTTGATTCTTTTTACTGAATCGAGTTTTAATGAGTCACTCACCAAAGTGAATCGGTTTTTTGAGTCATTTGATTCACTGAGTCAGTTGACCAGAGAGTGCAAAAAATGTACATTTTCACTCAAACTTAATTTGTTTCTCTTTTCATGTAAATCCTACTGCTAAGATGAATGATTCTAAAAGAAAAAAACTATTCTATAGAGCAAAAAAGAGCAAAAACATTTCTAAAATTAAGCAATTTCCTATCAAAATTGCTTAATAAACATTTATTTATTTTTTTATTTTATTTTATTTTAATATATTTTTATTTTTTATTTTATTAGTATTTTCCTTAAATGTGTTAAATATATATTTTCTCATCTAAATGTCCACTGAGCTGTGAGCCAGGGGGTGGTAATGCGCCTTAACATTGGTTGCCAACCAAGAAGAAGAAGAAGCTGTGAGCCAGGAGGGAGGGGGTGAGCGAGTCCTGAGTGATTCGCTTAGGCTTACGATTCAGCACAGGAAGGAGGGGGTTAGTGAGTGAGTGAGTGAGTGATTCGTTCGCTCTATGATTCAGCACAGGAAGGGAGGGGGTGAGTAGCTCAAATGTGCTGTTAGCATGTTAGCAGAGCGATGCTACTGTGAACCGAGGAGCTATTTTCTTGATGTGAGCTTCTACTCAGGGTTTTTTCTTCCAGTTCAGAGCAGAATTTTTTTTGTTACGATACTGGATGTTGTGTTTTTCTCCACAATTTTAATTATAAGCTAGATACATTGCTGCTAACAGCAACAGGGATGAGTCAGTGAGTCAGTTGGGCTTGTGAATCATGATTCATGAGTCAGTAAAGTGATTCTCGAGTATTGAACGATTCGTTCATGATTCGCGCATCACTACAAGCAATGCTTATGATTGTGCCAGAGCACATTTTGAACAACACCATGGGAATTTCGGATTTTACACAGGTGGTTGGATGTTACACTCTGGAAATGGAAGGAAGGTGAGTGTTATTAACCCTCTGTGGTCCACCAACACCCTGCACCTCCAAATCACATGACTATTTTAAGCTGACATAGCAAAAAGCTGCAGCCACGCTGAGTCTCTATTTCAGCCCACATTCAAAGTTCGGACTTCAACGTTTATAAATTTTAATTAAATTAAATTTTAATTACAGGCCAGTAAATCCAGAGTTATGATAATATATATAAGCCATGCTATATTCTAAATACTGTCATCACGTTTTTGTGTGTGTGTGTTTTAAGCATTTTCTAAGGACAGCGCGAAAACAGTAAAGAAAGGGGAAAAAAGCGACCTCTTTCCTATCGGTGGAAAAATGCACCATGTCGACCAATTAAAAAAAAAAGTCAACATGTGGGATTTTGTTGTTTAGGAAGAGGGAGAGTTTTGGGAGTGACGATAAGGCAGCGAGACAGAGCGAGTGAGTGATAATCCAGATAGATACTTCAAATTTACAGACATTTCATCTTAAGGCTGTGCAGTTTTTAAAGAAAAACTGGATGTGAAACATGAATTCAATTTAAATTAAAATAAAGAGAAGTGCAAAACACTGTGAATGTCCTTTGATTTACTAGAACTACTACTAACCATCAGTTAAATGAAATCAATGAAACAAGTGAAGAAAGCTTGTTTTTTTTCTTACCTATATTTTGCTGCTATATTTTGGTGCTATTTTCACCGTTCTATTTTTTAAAAAAATCTGCTCTTTCTGGCTATGACTTTTGGTGCTCATAACTTCTATACTTTTTGAGATATTACATTTTTTATACAATTTTTTTGTCCCATTGAAATGAATGGGAAATTTCCAAAATTATGCTAAAACTTGCTTGTTTTTGAAACTTAACTACTTCCTCATACTTTCATGTACAAACTCCATTCAAACTTTAAAATGTTCTCAAATTATTGGGCTATTCATGTATGATTCAGCTTTTTCATTTCAATCATAGTATTTCTGCTAATTCATAGTATTTCTGCAAAATCATATAATTTGTGCCAAAGTATTTGAACCTAATCATAGTATTTGTGCTAAAACATAGTATGTCTGCAAAATCATAGTATTCAAACCAAATCTTGGTAGTTGTGCTAGAATGTAGTATTTCTTCACTTTGACAACAATTAGTGCCACAGACTACATGTCTGTTCTGCACTCACGCATACATACGCAGACACTCACACAGAATAGGCCTACACAGACTCCACAATGTGTCACCCCAAGTGACAAGCCTCCTTTGCGTGTCCCAGACACCAGGCTCTGCACAGTCCCAGACTGTGGCTTTACCCCACACAGCGGTAAAGACTTCTGTTTGTCACCCCACATAGCGGTGACGAGCCCCTTCTCATGTCCCAGACACTGGGCTCCATGCAGTCCCTGACTACGGCTTTAACGTGGCGATAAAGACTTTCACACTGAGCCCATTCTCACTCCCGAGGCGTAACATGCTGACGTTTTGTCACGTCCCGCGGCGTTCCTGAGGAACGCGAAAGGAGACCTTCCGCGTTCTTATGGTACGCGCCGGGTTATGGATGAAATCCAGTAGAATGACGCTCCCGCGGTAATAGACGTTCCAGCCCTGTATTCTAGCCCTAAACCTAACCTTATCCCTAGGCCTAACCATAACCTTATTCCTGACCTTAACCAGGACTGACTTTAATGACGTTAAATAGCGTGTTTCCAAGCGATTTGAAGAAAAAGAGTGAACATGTGTAGATTGAGTCCAGACGGTTCTCATATTTCCTCATTTTTCCGAGGTCGTCATTTAGGAACGTGTTGGGTAGCCGAAAACGTAATATGTTGACGATTTGTCACCTAGCGTAAAATGTTACGCTTTGGGAGTGAGAACGTGTTGTCACACTCTACTCACTTTTGTGTTGCTCTCGCTCACAGTGGGGGTCTCTGGATCCCGCCCCACGAGGGAAGGTCAGACGGTATGACAGCGGCCTGGCCACAAATTCACGTCCCAGGGCTTTGATCAGGCATCCCAGATGCCTGATCAGGTCCTGGCTATCGACAGACTTCGGCGTGTCCTCCCTCCCCTCGGTGGGTGGCGGCTTCTTAGGATCCAGGCTCGAAGGACCAAATTAATGTTAGGTCTAAACTCACAGACCTCGCTGTCTCAGAGACCTGTCACTGTGAACGAAGCAAGACACTCATAGTTCAATTGGTTTTCTTGCCGGCAAGGGGGTACGTCGAAGTGAGCAGTGCTATCACTCGCCCGTCCAAGCAACTCCAAACCTGAGTTCCCTCTTTGCCTCTTTTTATTGACAACAGTGATTACATACAATTCAGTTACCACGTGGCGGTTTTTAAGGCACGCATGTGTAAGCAGAGTGTGTGTGTGTCACTTCCTGTCACCATTTATGGCGTGACCATTTTATGAGTGTGAGCGTCTTGCTGAACTACAAAAACAGGAACTTGTAAAAGGTCCTTTCTCAAATGGACATTTAAAGGCGTAAAGTCTTGCATCTTAAAAGAACAGAACATGGTGCTTTCTAAATGTATAACATAGCTCATCTCTGCACTAAGCTGCATTCTAAATAAAGACAGCACATTTTGTCAGCACAGACACAGATACTGTAAATGTTATAAGGTTGAAAATAAATCCTCTGTCTGGCTCTTTCTACATAATGATAACCATATTAGGACACATAAGGGCAATGATTATATATCTATATTAGTGCTGTCAAAATTAACGTGTTAATTGTTGAGATCAATGCGAAATATTTAACGTGTTAAAAAAATTTAACGCTGATTTTTTTTTTTTTTTAATTTCCTGTAATCTAAGACCTTTAAACCCATGAGCACCTCTGGAGGAGGGGGCAACAGTGTGCTATGCTGGCGTTTGGCCTGACAGAAATGATAAGAAGAAGAAGTGACACCATGCTACTATCTAGCTAACACTAGCTAACACACACCAGCATGGACAAGGGCGGACTTTTGGGTGGAAAGTTTCTCTTTAAGAAGTTGCCTGATGGCTTGTTGGACAAAACGAGAGTAAGGTGCACAATTTGCAAAGCTGAATTCAGGTACCACAGAAGCTGTTCATCACTGGCGTATCACCTGAGAGCAAAACACCCAACTGAATCCGCCTCTACGGGACCTCGCCAGTCTACGCTTCAGGAGTATGGTGCCCGTGGATGAATAACATAAAATGTGAGAGAAAAATTAACCAATTCCTTGGTTGTTTGGATAGCTAAAAACTGCGGACCATTTAGCATAGTAGAAGATGATAGACTGAGAGAAGTCATTCGCGCTGCATCAGGAGATACGTGTTACAATCTGCCCTCGAGAGGAACCATTGTGTCGAGACTGGACACTTTGTAGGACCAGAGGGCTCAGCAGTCCAGCAAGCTTGTGCAAGTAAGGAACGTCGCTCTCACCGGAGACCACTGGACTTCGGTGAACAACGATAATTACTTGGGGGTATCGGCGCATTTTATTGATAACAACTGGACTGTGCAATCGTTTGCACTAACAATGAATAAAACTGAAGAGAGACACTATGCTGAGGCGTGTGCTGACCATTTTCTAAATGTTGCAAACGAATGGAAAACCAAGGACAAGGTAACCACGCTTGGCATCGACAGTGCTCGTAACATGGTTGCGGCTGCCAGACTACTTCCATTTGAACACATGCTCTGCATGGCCCACATTCTGCAAAGAACGGTCACAGTTTCTCTTAATGACAGTGCATTTGAAAGGGCTCTGGCCAAATGTCGCAAGATTGTTGGACATTTTAAGCATAGTCCAGCAAACGTGCAGGAATTAAAGGCACAGCAAGCTGCACATGGACATCAAACAGAACCGCTTGTTCAGGACGTTCCAACAAGATGGAACTCCACCCTAGAGATGATCAAGCGGATCCAGAGAAACAAATCTGGGCTGACCACCATCCTGACTCAGCAAAACAGCAAGGTGACCATGTTGACTGACCAGGAACTTGACAGACTGCAAAAGCTGGAGGAACTACTTCAACATTGCAGGTAAATAATTTTGTTTCTCATGATTGTGTGTCTATCTTTGTGTTCTAGCTTTGTTTTCAAATATGTTCTCCACCTCCACCTCTCTGTGTATTTTCATATGTGGTATTTATGTTTGTCTCTGTGTGATTAATAGAAAAATACAGACTTGATCTTTCTATTACAGATATGTGACCGAACTGCTGGGGGGAGAGCGGTATGTCTCCTGTTCCATGGTGTTGCCAGCCTTGTGTCATTTGTTCAGGATTATGGAGCCCTCAGATGATGACCCAGTCTATGTTTTGAGGTTTAAGAAGGTTTTTACCACAGACCTAGCTCAGCGGAGGGACAGCAGCAATCTCACATGGCTGAAGATCGCTACTGCTCTTGATCCCAGGTTTAAAGACCTTAAGTGCCTTTCCAAAGATGAAAGAAGAGAGGTGTGGGCATTAGTGATGTGTCGGTCGCGAACGAAATGGCTCTTAGAGCCGACTCTTTGAAGTGAACGACGCGAGCCGACTCTTCATTGGGAGCCGTGGGTTTTTTTTTTTCTTTCTCTCACCCTCTCTCTCGCTAGTGATGGGTCGGTCGTGAACGAAATGGCTCTTAGAGCCGGATCTTTGACGTGAACGACGCGAGCCGGCTCCTTATCGCGAGCCGTGTTTTTTTTTTTCCTCTCTCTCTCTTTCTCTCACCCTCTCTCTCGCACTTTTTTTCCGCTTCACTCCGCACGCGAGCCTTGTGCTTGCGCTGGGAAGAGGGGGGAGGGGCGGTAGTTATAGTCGCAGTAGCACAGGAACAGAGCGAGAGGGAGACACAAAGAAAGAGAGCCAGGGACAACAATGTCACATTAGAAAGGTATAGTAATCATCCACAACTATTTTCAGTTGCGGATGATAAATGATACAGAAAGTTTATTCATGCAGGCCCATATGACAGAGAATATGCATCTTCTTTTTGTTTTCATATTTTAATTTATATTTAATTGCGTTGTGGTTTGCAGTGTTTTGTGTTGTTTCACTTTAAATTTGTTTAAAGGGAAAAAGCTGAATAGTCAAAAGTTAAAAGTTGAAATGTGAATAGTTGGTTTTTGTATTATATGATTTATTTATTACATTTTATGTGGAGTGAATAAATAAAAGTATATTTACGGTGGCGCCTAGAGACGAAGTACGTACAAACTTCAAAACACGTAAAAACCCCGAAGCACCTACAAACCCCGAAGCACGTAAAAACTCCAAAAAACACGTAAAAACACGTACAAAAGACAACAGAAGTGCTCCAGGATGCTAGGCGCAGTGTTGAGCTTTTGTTACCTAGTGGCTACACAAGCCAGCAAATACCAACGACCGGATTTGGTGTGTGGTAGTAACAGGTAAATGAACATTTTTTTTAAATTATTTGAATATATATGAGTGCTCGTGTATAAATACACAAACAATACACATATGCTTTCAATTGTGTAATTTAAGTGATCTAGGTAGCTCTGTTTTGGAAGTTCAGTTAACGCTAGAAATGTGTTTTGGAGTTTGTACGTGCTTTTTGGAGTTTGTATGTGTTTTGTCTCTAGGGGCCACCCCATATATTTATATATATATATATATATAAACATATATAAATAAAAACCACTTTTTTTACATTAGTAATTCCTTTTGTGCATAATTTTATATTGTTGTTAATAATAAATTAATTAAAGCAACAAAACAACCTAAAGAGCCAGTTCGGAGCCGAAAGAGCCGGCTCTTTTTAGTGAGCCGAGCCGAAAGAGACGGTTCCCTAAAAAGAGCCGGAAATCCCATCACTATCTCTCGCACTTTTTTTTTCACATCACTCCGCACGTAAGCCTTGTGCTTTACACTGGGAAGGGGGGAGGGGCGGTAGTTACACTTGCAGTAGCACAGGAACAGAGCAGGAGGGACAGAGAAAGAGAGCCAGGGACAAAAACGTCACATTAGAAAGGTATAGTAATCATCCACAACTATTTTCAGTTGCGGATGATAAAGGATTCAGAAAGTTTATTCATGCAGGCCCATATGACAGAATATGCATGTTCTTTTTGTTTTCATATTTTTTCATGTTTATATTTAATTGTATTGTGGTTTGCAGTGTTTTGTGTTGTTTCACTTTAAATCTGTTTAAAAGGAAAAAGATGAAAATTTAAATAGTTAAAATAGTGAACTGTGACTAGTTGGTTTTTGTATTATATGATTTATTTATTACATTTTATGTGGAGTGAATAAATAAAAGTATATTTACGGTGGCCCCTAGAGACAAAGCACGTAAAAACTCCAAAACACGTAAAAACTCCAAAACACGTAAAAACTCCAAAACACGTAAAAACTCAGAAGCACGTACAAAAGACAACAGGAGTGCTCCAGGATGCTAGGGCACAGTGTTGAGCTTTTGTTACCTAGTGGCTACACAAGCCAGGAAGTACCAACGATCGGATTTGGTGTGTGGTAGTAACAGGTAAATGTACATTTTTTTTTAAATTATTTGAATATATATGAGTGCTTGTGTATAAATACACAAACAATACACATATGCTTTCAATTGTGTAATTTAAGTGATCTAGGTAGCTCTGTTTTGGAAGTTCAGTTAACGCTAGAAATGTGTTTTGGAGTTTGTACGTGCTTTTTGGAGTTTGTACGTGCTTTGGAATTTGTACGTGCTTTTTGGAGTTTGTACGTGCTTTGGAATTTGTACGTGCTTTGTCTCTAGGGGTCACCGCATATATTTATATATAAACATATATAAATAAAAACACTTTTTTTGTTACATTAGTAGTTCCTTTTGTGCGTAATTTTATATTATTGTTAATAATAAATTAATTAAAGCAACAAAACAACCTGAAGAGCCAGCTCGTTTTAGTGAGCCAAGCCGAAAGAGCCAGTTCTCTAAAAAGAGCCGGAAATCCCATCACTAGTGGGCATCAGTACATGACCTTCTGATGGCGGAGACGCATGCACATCAACCATCTGCTCAGACAACAGAGTAACCATCACCAAAGAAGAGCAAGATGTCCATCCGCTTGCTGGG
Organism: Perissodus microlepis; assembly: GCF_051167445.1. Lineage (NCBI taxonomy): Eukaryota > Metazoa > Chordata > Actinopteri > Cichliformes > Cichlidae > Perissodus > Perissodus microlepis. The sequence goes on along the minus strand of NC_140482.1, from coordinate 12,517,217 downwards.
TTCTCCTGATTCAGATTCAGAGGAAAAAGAAGATGCTATAGACCGCTGTCTGAATCTGTACAAAGCAGAGCCCAAAATTGACATAGTGAGTGTCCACTACAGTGGTGGTTAAAGAGAGAAGGAGCACATGCCAGGCTGGCACCTATTGCATGCAAGTACCTGTCAACCGCTGCAAGCACAGTGCCTTGTGAGAGATCATTCTCACTGATAGGTTTGTAGCTTGAACCTTTTCGCTGGAACATTGAAGACAATATAATTACACAGCAAAAGCATTGAACACCAAGTAGGCAAGTAGCAAAAATCTTCATTGCATGTGTGTTTGTGTTATTAGGCAGGTTTAATGCATGTCTGTGGAGCTGCATCTCCAGCAGGGCATGTTCTTAAAGCTGCCTTTCCTACACACTTCCCTGCTATTATTTGATCATTTCTTAACTAATGTGCTATGAGTCCACTGGTCTTTGCATCACACTAAGTGACTTGGACAAGATGATAAACAGACTCACATGCTTAAGATGTTGTCTAATCTTCATGAGCTCTCTTGTGTTTGTGTTAGTAGGGTTAATGCATGTTCTGCTTGTGTGTGTGATTTTGTATATGTTTCTTTTTTGCAGTGTTTCAGACTCCTTCTCAATTTTCCAACTTAAGCAGTCAGTTTTCTTTTCCCCTGGTTTGCTAACCCAAATTTTGATTTCCCACATTAAAAAATTCCTATGTGTTCTCACCTAGTCCTCTCACTCTGTTGTCCTCTCCCACTTCAACAGTCCAACAGCCGGCAGTCCTCTTTCAGCTTTGTCCTGTGTTCCACTGTCTCTTCTTGCCATTTTACTCCAAAAGTGGCAAATGTCAAACTCCAACAGTCTCCTCAGTTCTCCTCAAACGTTCTTTTCACATGCACAGTGAAGTTGCAGCTTGTTGGAAACACAGTGCCATTCATCCAATCAGACAGGATGATGGGTTTGCTCTTCTTCTCTGATGCTGTTTGTCCACACTGCTGCTGCTTGCTGGGACTCTTTGCTCAGGACTTTGCTGCTGTCTCTTTATCTGCCATGTTATTGCTCTTTGGAGCTGCATTCCTTGTCTTCAGGGAGGAGTGAGAGCTCGCTTGTGAGGTTGAGAGACACATGGTGCTGTAAATAAGTCAGCCGGAAACTTGGCCTGAATGTTTCCAATGATGTTAAACTATGACTTTCTTCCGACCGCTGCATGTGGAAAATTGATTCAGGTCTGCTTTTCACCTGAAAATGACAAACTAAGACATTTTCATTATTATCATCACTGCTTAATCAACACACATCTCTCTCTCTCTGTTTTTGTGAACAGTCCTTACTTAAAAGTAGAAAATGAGATTGTCGTTGTTCTTGGCTGATCAACACAAAACCTTTTTCCGATGATTATTTTTCATCTACAATGTAAATTTTGTCTCTTTTTTACTCTTTTGTTTTTTTCTTTACAATAGCTGGTGACCTGCAGAATCACCGCTCTCACAATTGGAGGCAATTACTTTTACACAGCGCACAAAAACACTGTGACGTCAGACACATTCACACCCACTTTTTCATCTGCGTAAATAAATCATTTGGCCAGTGGCATGTGCCATGGTGATCCATAAATGTGATCACAAGTTCATTTAATTATTTTCAACCCAACAAAACAAATAAACAAAAACATGATGCTGATGCTATGAACACTCTACACACATGAGTCAAGATGCAGGAAAACTGCTCACGGAAACGCTGCACACTCCAGTTATCACAGTTATCATAGTTTCCCTCTCTTTGAGGAGTTCTCAGCCAGCTCTCGATCTGATAATGTGTAGCTTGCTCATCAGCCCAGAAGAGACCGCAACGCAACCTCACACAGTGGATGCGTGCTTTGCCCCACAGTGGCAAAGACTTGCACTTTCATATTCAATTCAGCTTCTCCATCATGTACTTTTAGATGTTTCATACAGGGTTCAGCATATTAGTTGTTTTCACAGGTGTGCTCTATATCTCAACAATGGCTCATAATAAGACGACAGTCTTTCACACAGGTCAAGTGCCTCTATGCACTTCATTAGTTTAAATATTTGCCTATTTTACTTCATCTCATATGTCATTGTACTGAATTTGAGCAACCCTAAGCTTAATGCAGATTGCATTTAACAATTATCCACCTCAATTAAATCTATGGTCTGGAGCACAGGCTGTTGTCGATCAGGGCAAGCTAAAGAATAAATATTTTGTGTCAGCAAGGGGTGGGGGAAAGCCGCTCACCAGAGCATATCTTAAGTGCTGCTGATGTGGGCTGGCCTTCTCCACACGCTCTTCAAGGCTGGTGTGTTTTCTGAAAACTTCTAACATTTGAATCTCTTCCATTTATAAGCCTGCGATTAACCGCACGGCTCAGGGGTCCGTGTGAAACCCGCGCGACCGTGCTCGCGTGAACCCGCGCAGCTAAAGAGCCGTCGCTCTCCTTTTTTTTTTTTATTTAAATACTTTGTGCTGCCAGGAGCAAAGTCCAGCATAAACGTCTGTCACCCTCTGACGCACTCTTGATTGCTTAGGAACCCATGATAACAACAACAGCCGGTGTCACAGACCACGTGTTCTGCTCCACACCCACTCACACAAACACACTCAAACACAACAACAACAATACAAAATAGGCCTATTGTCCAGCACATTCTGGACCCCGCGGAACTTCTCAACGCCCCACAAAGTGGCGGAGAACTCACCTCTCGCTCCACAAAGCAGCGAGGAACCTCTCGCTCCACAAAGCAGCGAGGAACTCACTTCTCTCTCCACAAAGCAGCGAGGAACTCAGTTATCGCTCCACAAAGCAGCGAAAAACTCACTTATCGCTCCACAAAGTAGCGAACTTCTCAACGCCTCACAAAGTGGCGGAGACTGCACAACCACACGGTTATAGAGTCGGGCTCTAGGGACTTACTTGGTGTTGCTTAGCGTGTAATATCAGCCTCGGATCCCGCCGATCGTCATTCATCGAGGAGAAAAGACAGACAGTTAATCCACAGGAACTTCCTGGCTGACGTCAGTCTTTCAGCGTGTCTCTTCTCCCCTCGGTGAATGTCGACTCCAGGGATCCGGCATCGAAGGACCAATTAATGATAGGTTTGTAGCTTGAACCTTTTCGCTGGAACGTTGAAGACAATATAATTACACAGCAAAAGCATTGAACACCAAGTAGGCAAAGTTCTTCGTGTTACTCATGCATGAGGGAGACCTGCCTGGAGTCAAGTGTCGTTCCACCACTTGACCCCCGTCAGACTCTCAGCCAGGTTCCCCATAGCACTCCTTTTATTGTGGTTACATGAATATGCATAGGGTCATTAACATATAACATCTTACATAGGTATACATGTGAACAAAGAATACTGTGTGTGTGTGTGTGTGTGTGTGTGGTCAGAGTGTGACCCCATAAACGACTTCCCTTAACCTGCTGGTCTGGAAAATCCAACAGTTCATCTATATGTAAAAAAGCACTTAGACTAAAACAGACATAGCTACGTTAATCCTACCGTAAAACAATAAAACAAGGTACGACCTCTTCCCATGCTCCCAGGATGTAGGTGTGCATTCCAGTGTGGAATACACACCAAGCCTTTGCAGCCTGCTAAAGATCACACATCCTATCACTACACAATTGATTATACACCTCTAAGCATATATGGTTAAATATTTCCTAATACAAATGACAATAATAAAATCTAACATTCCCCCCTTTTTGACCTTTATGCTAGAAAAGTTCCCAGTTATGATCACCTCATGTCTGACAGTTTCAATGCAAACATTTTTATACTCAGCATATGTCAATCACCCTAAATTACTGTAAAGTACACAGTTTGACAAATGTATTAGCAGTTATCCCATTCCTCATTGATCTCATCCAATGGCAAACTGCATCCTACGAGCAAACAAATGAATTGTTAATTTAATAGTTAAAATAAGAGAGTAACATTTTCAAAAACATTCCAGCTTGGTGGTGCTTCCTCCGGGCGTGCAAATCACATGTCTCTCTGCAGAGTGGTTTAAGTTCTGCAGGGCGTCATAAATGTCTCTTCCAGTTGTTTCCATCATTGTCCATAGGACCAGAGTCCAAATGTATGTAGAATAAACATTCAAACATACCAGTTGGTTTTGTTGTTTGTCAACATGGGTCTCAGCTATCTCCAAAGCTGCAGACCTCTTCAGCACTCTAGTTTTATGGCCTCTACCAACCCCCATCACCTCACTTCAGGCCTTCGTCCTGCGAGGGGGATACTTATGACTCCTCCATTGTCCACGCTCTGCAGAAAAACCCCTCTGTGAAAAGGGTGCTGGGTCCAGTGATCTTACTGCTGTTATGATCCCAGCAGTCTTCAGAGTGTCATCGTATGCACAGTACAGTGACACAGCATTAAGTGATGTTCATAGGAAACTGCTGTCATCACCACCATAGCTTCTGGTTCCTGTGCTTTTCACAGAATCATGATGCCATCCTAGACTCCCTCTGTGCTGTCGATGGAGCTTGGCACGCTCCCCTCATCCTTCAGGTGCCCGTCCGTTGTCCACAATCTCCTCTGTTGGCCTCTGGAAATCCCCTTTGCACAGCTCTCACTCCCACGCAGCTTCATGGTCCTTGCTGTGGCTCCGGAATCTGATCTCACAATGGGCTCCAACCAGCTCGACCTTTGACCTCAACCACTGCCTGGGCTGTCAGCTATGCCTGGAATGGTTCTTGCTTCTCACTGGGCCTCTGGAGATTTCTCAGGAGATCCCTTTCAGCAATACTCTGACTGCTGCACCTGTATTTCCTTGCTAAGAGGAAAAAGTTCTATTTGGAGAGCATGTCAACAATCATCAAACCACATTCTTTAGTTCAGTGAACTTCACTTATAGGCCATCAAAGCCTCATCTGAACATGGATGCACCACTTGCATAGGTTTAATACCTGTAAATGAACTGTTAATCACACAAATCACTGCAACAATCATAAAAAACATTGTTTCATGTTAATCCTGGACCCCTCCTCTTGACGCATGGACACTCCCATGAGTCAACTCATCAAACCTAGATTTCTGTCTTAAAGAAAAAGCTTAGCTAGATCTTGTCCCAGGCAACATCAGGGCATCTCCGCTGGAGTAGCTCCGTAACCCTGCAATAAAAGATGTTAGCGTGATTTGCATATTAAGTTTGCTTAACACCTGGCTCTGCCAGGAGCCTGCATACACACCATCATGGCCTGGAAAACAAGATCTGGAAGTGAAATCAAACTTCACACTTATAAACAATTGTATCAGAAGAGTAATAAAGCATTCAACATCAGCAAGACAAGTGTCATGTGCAGGTTTTCTCAAATCAGTAAACTACAACTATTACCATAATTTGCCTCAGACATGGATCATCCCATGTACTCAGTTAACATTAATGTAGTCGGTGACTTCCCTTAAGCAAAGTCACTCCACTCATATATTACTATGGGCTCAAAAGTGGCCAGCTAATGAGCACCATATTAAACTATTCCATAAACACTGCATCTCTTATTTGTTTTTCTCATGTCACTTGTCCGCTTCTGCTGAATCCTCTACATGCACTCTTAGAAAAACAAACATTAGCAATACACATTGACCGTGGTCAGACGGTGGTCAGACACAGGTCGACAGGTTCCAGAGGTGCCATAAAAACACCATAAAGTCAACCATCCATAGCTGTGGAAAGAAGTGACACTAGTTTTCAACACAGGAAATTTCTCACATGTTATTCACATTGTCAAAGTAACCTTCACATTTTCCCAACAACACAGTGTAACAGCATCACCAACTCATAACCTGTAAACACAGTTTCTTCACACATAAACCCAGAAATCCTGTAGTAGAAAAACATTAACTAGTCCTGGTATAAATCACATGATCAAACACATGAAGAACCGTAATGCTGTAGAAAAGAAAATGCAAATGTTAGCGCTGCGCAGGCGTATGCATACTTTCTCACAGTTTCTTCTGTGAGCAACACAAGATAGTGAATAACACCCCTGGTAGATGCACAGACACAGAAAGTGGCATTTAAAAGGTTAAATCGTCATGCAACCTCAGATGTTGCTGGCATCTTTCTGCTCCTGTCAAAGGAAACACACATAGATTCATCTGCACCTTTGTCAGGTGGGGGTTAACTTCGCACAGTCGTGTTACATCAGTAAAGTCTTGACAGCTTTTGTCAGCTTTTACCAGTCAGTCAGTTTTTTTTCTTTCACTCATTCATTCATACATTCATTCTTTCTTTGCTGATAGTGGAATCGATTGTCGCATTACGTTTCCACTCTCAGCAAAATGACGTCATTTCAAAAAGAAAAAGAAGAACTTTAGATTGGATTACCTCGCTGAATCCTTTTTAGGCCGGGACTCTCATTTTCTAATTGTCCCAAATAAGTGGCTTTCTCCTGAGTCCATTTTAATGTGGAGAAACTCACTTGTAACAATTTCCTCGACGACGTGTCGTACAGCGCTTTCTGTTCTAATCGTGCAGATCTGCTCAAACGACAGAGATTATCGAACAAAACTTTCAGTGCACTATGAAAGTATCAAAATAAAAAGGCCTCGTTAAGTCATGACACAAGCTCCTCATCTCAGGAGGGTAAATCATACCATTAGCATGGTTCATCATACCATCATACTAATTGGCAGGCTCAACTTCACAACAAAAGAAAAATCATCAGCTAGATTCACTCCAAACCAACCATCAGCTGCACAACACACAACATAAGCCTAATGTCTTATTAGCTATGAGTTTAACCCCCAGGTCTGTGCTCTTCACTCATTTAGGCCACACACCCATTTTATTCAGTTTTCCTTTTTCTCTTCATCATAAAACATGTGACATGTTGTCATGCACTTCACAAAAGAAGTTTGTTCTGACGTATTCAGAGTTGTGTATCTAGGTACAGGATTCACTCGCACATCAAAACAGGAAACTCAGTGTTTTAGAGTCTCCACTCAACACACAACAAACTCCAACACATCCCATTCACTCGTACTAGAAGTCAGTCACCTTTCATTAATCTAAGAACGATCAACTAATTTGCATATCAGCTATTAACCCACTAAGTTGACAGGACAACAGAAATGCATGTTCAAAATCTTATCACAAAAATAGAATTTCCCTCATATAGTAAATTACTTGTGCTGCATCAATCAAGCAGGAAGCATCTCCCAATTTACTATATCAACGACTAAATTTATTGTCTGATCACTGGTTGGTCAAACCAGAATCTTTTTTCCCCACAAAAGTTAAACTGTTGTCCTGCAACCTAGGGAGTTAATTGTCAGCATTGGATAAATTCAGCATTTGATAACAAGTGTCTGTTAAATTTACACTATTTTAACAGTGATGAGAGATAACAAGCTGATCTTCATTGCATGTGTGTTTGTGTTATTAGGCAGGTTTAATGCATGTCTGTGGAGCTGCATCTCCAGCAGGGCATGTTCTTAAAGCTGCCTTTCCTACACACTTCCCTGCTATTATTTGATCATTTCTTAACTAATGTGCTATGAGTCCACTGGTCTTTGCATCACACTAAGTGACTTGGACAAGATGATAAACAGACTCACATGCTTAAGATGTTGTCTAATCTTCATGAGCTCTCTTGTGTTTGTGTTAGTAGGGTTAATGCATGTTCTGCTTGTGTGTGTGATTTTGTATATGTTTCTTTTTTGGAGTGTTTCAGACTCCTTCTCAATTTTCCAACTTAAGCAGTCAGTTTTCTTTTCCCCTGGTTTGCTAACCCAAATTTTGATTTCCCACATTAAAAAATTCCTATGTGTTCTCACCTAGTCCTCTCACTCTGTTGTCCTCTCCCACTTCAACAGTCCAACAGCCGGCAGTCCTCTTTCAGCTTTGTCCTGTGTTCCACTGTCTCTTCTTGCCATTTTACTCCAAAAGTGGCAAATGTCAAACTCCAACAGTCTCCTCAGTTCTCCTCAAACGTTCTTTTCACATGCACAGTGAAGTTGCAGCTTGTTGGAAACACAGTGCCATTCATCCAATCAGACAGGATGATGGGTTTGCTCTTCTTCTCTGATGCTGTTTGTCCACACTGCTGCTGCTTGCTGGGACTCTTTGCTCAGGACTTTGCTGCTGTCTCTTTATCTGCCATGTTATTGCTCTTTGGAGCTGCATTCCTTGTCTTCAGGGAGGAGTGAGAGCTCGCTTGTGAGGTTGAGAGACACATGGTGCTGTAAATAAGTCAGCCGGAAACTTGGCCTGAATGTTTCCAATGATGTTAAACTATGACTTTCTTCCGACCGCTGCATGTGGAAAATTGATTCAGGTCTGCTTTTCACCTGAAAATGACAAACTAAGACATTTTCATTATTATCATCACTGCTTAATCAACACACATCTCTCTCTCTCTGTTTTTGTGAACAGTCCTTACTTAAAAGCAGAAAATGAGATTGTCGTTGTTCTTGGCTGATCAACACAAAACCTTTTTCCGATGATTATTTTTCATCTACAATGTAAATTTTGTCTCTTTTTTACTCTTTTGTTTTTTTCTTTACAATAGCTGGTGACCTGCAGAATCACCGCTCTCACAATTGGAGGCAATTACTTTTACACAGCGCACAAAAACACTGTGACGTCAGACACATTCACACCCACTTTTTCATCTGCGTAAATAAATCATTTGGCCAGTGGCATGTGCCATGGTGATCCATAAATGTGATCACAAGTTCATTTAATTATTTTCAACCCAACAAAACAAATAAACAAAAACATGATGCTGATGCTATGAACACTCTACACACATGAGTCAAGATGCAGGAAAACTGCTCACGGAAACGCTGCACACTCCAGTTATCACAGTTATCATAGTTTCCCTCTCTTTGAGGAGTTCTCAGCCAGCTCTCGATCTGATAATGTGTAGCTTGCTCATCAGCCCAGAAGAGACCGCAACGCAACCTCACACAGTGGATGCGTGCTTTGCCCCACAGTGGCAAAGACTTGCACTTTCATATTCAATTCAGCTTCTCCATCATGTACTTTTAGATGTTTCATACAGGGTTCAGCATATTAGTTGTTTTCACAGGTGTGCTCTATATCTCAACAATGGCTCATAATAAGACGACAGTCTTTCACACAGGTCAAGTGCCTCTATGCACTTCATTAGTTTAAATATTTGCCTATTTTACTTCATCTCATATGTCATTGTACTGAATTTGAGCAACCCTAAGCTTAATGCAGATTGCATTTAACAATTATCCACCTCAATTAAATCTATGGTCTGGAGCACAGGCTGTTGTCGATCAGGGCAAGCTAAAGAATAAACATTTTGTGTCAGCAAGGGGTGGGGGAAAGCCGCTCACCAGAGCATATCTTAAGTGCTGCTGATGTGGGCTGGCCTTCTCCACACGCTCTTCAAGGCTGGTGTGTTTTCTGAAAACTTCTAACATTTGAATCTCTTCCATTTATAAGCCTGCGATTAACCGCACGGCTCAGGGGTCCGTGTGAAACCCGCGCGACCGTGCTCGCGTGAACCCGCGCAGCTAAAGAGCCGTCGCTCTCCTTTTTTTTTTTTATTTAAATACTTTGTGCTGCCAGGAGCAAAGTCCAGCATAAACGTCTGTCACCCTCTGACGCACTCTTGATTGCTTAGGAACCCATGATAACAACAACAGCCGGTGTCACAGACCACGTGTTCTGCTCCACACCCACTCACACAAACACACTCAAACACAACAACAACAATACAAAATAGGCCTATTGTCCAGCACATTCTGGACCCCGCGGAACTTCTCAACGCCCCACAAAGTGGCGGAGAACTCACCTCTCTCTCCACAAAGCAGCGAGGAACCTCTCGCTCCACAAAGCAGCGAGGAACTCACTTCTCTCTCCACAAAGCAGCGAGGAACTCAGTTATCGCTCCACAAAGCAGCGAAAAACTCACTTATCGCTCCACAAAGTAGCGAACTTCTCAACGCCTCACAAAGTGGCGGAGACTGCACAACCACACGGTTATAGAGTCGGGCTCTAGGGACTTACTTGGTGTTGCTTAGCGTGTAATATCAGCCTCGGATCCCGCCGATCGTCATTCATCGAGGAGAAAAGACAGACAGTTAATCCACAGGAACTTCCTGGCTGACGTCAGTCTTTCAGCGTGTCTCTTCTCCCCTCGGTGAATGTCGACTCCAGGGATCCGGCATCGAAGGACCAATTAATGATAGGTTTGTAGCTTGAACCTTTTCGCTGGAACGTTGAAGACAATATAATTACACAGCAAAAGCATTGAACACCAAGTAGGCAAAGTTCTTCGTGTTACTCATGCATGAGGGAGACCTGCCTGGAGTCAAGTGTCGTTCCACCACTTGACCCCCGTCAGACTCTCAGCCAGGTTCCCCATAGCACTCCTTTTATTGTGGTTACATGAATATGCATAGGGTCATTAACATATAACATCTTACATAGGTATACATGTGAACAAAGAATACTGTGTGTGTGTGTGTGTGTGTGTGTGGTCAGAGTGTGACCCCATAAACGACTTCCCTTAACCTGCTGGTCTGGAAAATCCAACAGTTCATCTATATGTAAAAAGCACTTAGACTAAAACAGACATAGCTACGTTAATCCTACCGTAAAACAATAAAACAAGGTACGACCTCTTCCCATGCTCCCAGGATGTAGGTGTGCATTCCAGTGTGGAATACACACCAAGCCTTTGCAGCCTGCTAAAGATCACACATCCTATCACTACACAATTGATTATACACCTCTAAGCATATATGGTTAAATATTTCCTAATACAAATGACAATAATAAAATCTAACACTCACTCTCAGGTCACATCATTCAAAAGAAGCGTGCTTCTTTGGCTACGTTCACACTGCAGGCGAAAGCGCATCAAATCCGACTTTTTTGACCCTATGCGACCCATATTCGATCATGGTATGACAGTGTGATCAGCACAAATCCGATATTTTCAAATTCAACCTGGGTCATTTTCGTATGTGATACTGAATCCGACACATATCTGATGTTTTAGAAAGCGACTGCTGTTTGAATGGTCATGCCGCATTAAATCCGTCTTCTACGTCACTGACACATGACAGACGCCAATTATCAGCGCCGGAGAAGCACCCAAGACGACATTGTGAATGTGTGCTTCCTGGTTAGTGAAATTGTAGATGTTAGTGAAACTGTTGGGAAGACAGCGTTGGAGAAACGTGAACATTTTATTTTTACTGTATAATCTGCAGATTCTGACAGAAATCTGCAACTATCCTTTGAAGCACTGCTCCTCTTTAAAACAGCAATAAGGATAACTATTAGGCCATATGCAAATAACAAAATAACTTTATAACTTAAGGCAAAATTGGGAAACGTAAAGTCCGAAACAAGCCTTTATATTAACAGCCATCAGTCAAACAATACTGTTTGCTCTGGGTCTAAACAGAGCGCGTTGTTTGTGACGTCTTCTTTTGCGCATGCGGGCCGCTTTGAGGGTTCACACTAGAGCGCGTTTGCTGTGACATTTTATTTGTAGTGTGAACAAGCAGTTAAAAAAACGGATTTGACTTTAACCTTTAGGCCTGGTTTCGGTCACTGTTGATGGCCTTAAAGGTTTTTTTGTAAGTTTTCACTGTGTTAAAGATTGATGAAAACTATTAAAATTCTCTTTGAATTTCAGCACACATTCTTTGTGTTTATTCTGCATTTACTTCATTGTATTGCATAAATGTCTGTTACAATCTTAAAATATGAAGTTGAAAAAATGTAATTGGAGCCAGGCTATTGGTCAAGTAATTGCGATTAATCGCGATTAATAACAGAAAATTGTGAGATTAATTAGTTCATTTTTTTAATCTATTGACACACTAATCTATATATTTTAGCAGAAATGACAATATAAAAAATATCAATCCCAACAGTGGGTTTTGTTTTTACTCGTTTCTTTAGAGTGTGAGCCTTCTGTACTGGTGTTTAGCTGTGTTTGCTGCACACAAGACAGTGATCCATTTACAACTCCTACAGCAATCCTCCTCACTGTCAATAATAGCTTTTGATGTGTTGTGCTCTTATAATGGGGCAGCTTTACAGTTCAGTTCAAGTCCATTTCATTTATGTAGCAAGAGTTTATAAAAACAGTTGCCCAAAGCATGTTATACTGTAAGATAAAGTAGTCCCTGCAAACACACAGGAGTGCTTTATGATAAAAGTTTTTTAAAGACCTGAACAAATCCAGAACAAAGATGTTCTTTAGCATGACTTGATCTGACGACACCTAAGAAAAGTTACTTATAAGCTGATCAGATGATCCCTTCTTTGAAAAACAGCACAGGAAGTGGATCTCTTTAAATGCCTCATATACTAAAAGTGTACAGTTCAGCTCAGGTTTGGTATCAAAAGTCTCATGCTCACCCATTAAGTAGGTGACAATCTTGTACATGGTGGCTCCAAAGATGAAGTCCTCTAGCATGTTGGGGATGAGTGTAAAGGGCATACAGAAAATGGCCATCATCAGGTCGCTGACCGCCAGCGACAGCAGGAAGGAGTTGGTGACCGTCCGCATGCGCTTGTTCAGCATCAGGACCACGATGATCAGGAGGTTGCCGAAGACGCTGAGCAGGAAGATGAGCGAGTAGAGCAAAATACGCAAGGAGTCCATCTCTGATAGACACAAAGAGACACAGGGCATTTTCAGTTATAGGAAGGAATATTGTAAGCTTCTCTTAATAAAAGTTTAGTTTCCAGGAGGAAGTATTTTGTGCTACTTTAGTCCTGGGAGAGAAGAAATTGTACTTGTAACAGTAATAAACAAAGAATAAAAGCAAATAAAAGCAGCATAAGATGAACACGGGTGCATTAATTGAACTGGCTGGCTGACAAACGTCTTTCACCAGGATCTATACACCCAAATTAATCCAAAAGCAGTTTTATTCATTTGCATGCAAATGCAAGTAATACTTTAATTATTCATGCAACCCTTGTATTAAATTAGATATGAATTAATAAAAAGAAAACATCAAGATAAGAAAATTTAAAAGGAGATAGTTGCATCAATACATGAAGACAACAGCCTGGATCAGGTTGTTCCCCTGGGAAATAAGACTGAGCACATAAACAACACCAAACTCTATTACAAGGCAGAATAACTTGGCTTAATCAACATCTTAAATCGTGCTAATGTCAATATTCCTCTCCTCACCCTGTGAATGGAAGCATTAGTAGTAATCTTCAAGAAAAAGATGAAGACAATATCAGAAGCACCGAGCCGACCGTGTCAGGTGGCTCACTTGGGAATATAACCCAAACTGGAAAAACAAGATCAAAATTAAACAGTTCTCTTTTCATCAACAATAATATCCTTTCAGTTTGTAGGGGCAGGAGGAGGAGCAAGATTTGAGCAACAGCCAGATGTAATTCCAGGCCACAGTCATCAAAACGATTACAGTGAGATGCAAAAGCGACTAAGAAGAGATACAAATGACAAAAAAATCATAAAGAGACATAAATGACTACAAACTGATGCATAATGACTGAAAATAGACACAAAGTCACTGATTAGAAGGTAAATGACAACTGAACAACACTAACAAAGTTACTAAAAAAAAACAGTTGAGATTGTCATAACTACAAAAACAAAGATAATGACTACATGCTTATAAAAACAACGACACAAAGACGCAAAATGTATAGTGACTACAAAGGCTCCGATACAGATACAGGGTTAAGCAAAAACATAGACTGGTTTAATTATACAAATTGATCATACAGACATGTGGTGGCATGCACTGAGATCTTAAAAAAATAATATAATGAAACAGTCATCTACAGTGTGTTTCATAAGATTTCCTTCTTCAGCGCTGCCATACAGCTAAGCATCAGTGGGTGCTGGACGGCCCAGCCAGAGGGTTTTTGGGATGCTCCCTTCACTAACACCAGCCTGCCACAGCGAGTCTGTTTGAGAATGAGAGTATCTGACAGGACAAGGTCGGGGCTGGCCATGTGCTGACTGAGTCCTCTGATTAAACACAGAGACATGCGAGAAGTCCGGAGGTTTACAGCAGAGCCTGCGCACAGAATGTAGCACATCACCTTTAAGGCAAGCATTGCTCATCAGGAGTAGAAGCAGGACACAAACAGCGCGTGTTTGTGGGGCTTAAAACGCATCTTTGTGCCACAGTGAACACTGAGACAGCCCTTACTGAATCCTGTTAAAAAGAGAGATTTTCCTTCTCACTGTTGCCATCTGATTGTGGGGGTTTCTTTCTAATATTTTAGGGTCTTTATCTTGCAATTTAAAACACTTTGAAGTGACTGTTGTTGTCCTCCCACACAGACGCATATTTTGAATTTCAATGTTTGCAAAACTTAAAGACCCACATAAATGACCCAGTTTTTAGAATTTGACTCAGTGCTTTTAATAAGAAGGCGTGTTTGATAGTATTTAATTTAACTACACATTTGAAAGCCTATTGCCCAAGCTGTTGAACCGCAGCTGCTACTGTTATGTGACTTCAGTGTGCACATTAAAATGATGTATTTTTGATCTTTTGTCATTATTGTTTTGCTATCTTATTACCAACTTGCCCCATGTCCTCTGCTGTTTGCCTAATAGCTGTGCTTGTCTCTGTGTGGGTGTATTTACAAGTATTTTATGAAACACTGTGGGATAAATTGTGCCTTATGAGTGTGTGCAGCATGACATTACTTTTTAGTGTGAGAAAAAAAAGCTCTTTGTATCGCTGCTTTTATCCTGCTTCTGTGACTTAACAGAACATAACAGCTTTTTGACTACAGGAGGGTGAGCATACCTTTAAACATTCCATTCCATCCAAACCTGGTTCGCCCAGAGGTTTCTTTGTTCAAAAGGGACTTTTTTCCTGCTGCCAACAAGTCCTTCCTCATAGGTCTCATCTGATTGTTAAGGTTTGGCTCTAATATTTTAGGGTTTTTACCTTACAATATAAAGCACCTTGGGGTAACTGTTGTTGCGGATATATAAATAAAACTGAGTACAGTTAAGTTGAGATAAATTTGGTTCTTTTCACAATTTGAGCAATGTGTGGTTGTCAGATGCTGCAGATGTTGCCATGCACAATCCATTTTCAATGCCCTGGCTGAGGGAAGGAGGTTCTCACCCAAGATTTGATGGTACATGGCCCCATCCATCCTCCCTTTGATACGGTGCAGTTGTCTTTTCCCCTTAGCAGAAAAACACCCCAAAGCATACTGTTTCCACCTCCATGTTTGACAGGGGACAGGGTTCTTGGAGTCATAGGCACCATTCTTCCTCCTCCAAAGATGCCGAGTTGAGTTGATGCCAAATAGCTCGATTTTGGTCTCATCTGACCACAACACTTTCACCCAGTCCTCCTCTGAATCATAGAGATGTTCAGTGGCAAACTTCAAACGGGCCTGTACATATGATTTCTTGAGCAGGGGAACCTTGCGGGCACTGCAGGATTATAGTCCTTCACGGGGTAGTGTGTTACCAAATGTTTTCTTGGTGGATATGGTACCAGCTGCCTTGAGATCATTGACAAGTTCCTCCTGAATAGTTCTGGGCTGGTTCCACACTGTTCTTATTATCTCATTATCATGAGATCTTGCATGGAGCTCAAGACCGAGGGAGTTCTTCCACTGGCGAATAATCGTGCCTACTGTTGTCACCTTCTCACCCAGCTGCTTGGCGATGGTCTTTTAGCCCATTCCAGCCTTGTGTAGGTCCACAGTCTTGTCACTGACATCCTTGGAAAGTGCTTTGGGCTTGGACATGGTGCAGAGTTTAGAATCTGAATAGATACCTTCGTAAAATACACCTGTGAGCCAGAAATCTTGCTGATTGATATTGAGGATCAACTACCTATTTCCTTCATAAAAATGCGAAGAAGTTTGTAACTTTTTTGAAATGCATTTTTCTGGATTTTTTTTTGGTCATTGTTCTGTGTCTCACTGTTCAGATAAACCTACCATTGAAATTATAGACTGATCATTTCGTTGTTAGTGGGCAGACTTACCAAATTAGCAGGTTTTTAAAATAATTTTTTCCCTGTCTGTATCTGGCGGGCAGCTAAAGACATCCACTTTCAGTAACTAATAAGATGTAACTGGAACATGCGTTTGATTTTCACATTCAGAATCAGCACTACATTGTGAGGCTTTCATCATTAATTCCAAGCAGTAAGCTGTCACTGGCTCAGCAGCCTCTATTGTGTTAGATTTTACGTGATCCAGCCAAATGAAAATGGAATTATGTCTTCATTGAGCACCAGCGGTATACTGGCTCCCTTGAGCCTTATATCTGCAGGACAATTCACTTTGCTTCCTTTGACTCCCTCAAGCGTGACAACTGTGCACAAATCAAAAGGCATCTAAAAACATGTGAATGAAAGGACAGGGTTCACCTCTCAAATGTTCAAGCCTTGACCCAGGGCTGGGTCTGTTTCTTTAACCTTTATATTGCTCTATTTGCATCCTATTGGCTGCTGCAATGCAGGCTGTAATTATGTTTTCCCACAAGGTTCATTAAAGTTTCATCACATCACTTCACGTTGTCTTATCTTTACGAGAGGATTAGCACAACTTCATAGGCACAGCAAGCCATTTAAAAGCCCCATTTTTTGGCTGTGGATTGTGCAGTGAGAGGAGTATTTTTTTTCTCCTTTCACTTGAGTGATGGGGCCGGGTCTCATCACGATACATGAATAAATCGCCACAAAGTTCATGAATAATGGATGCTAATAATCTGCAGGTCTGCGGTTTTGAACTATCCTTTTAATCACAACCTCACCGTAAGGCTGTAATTCATGTAGAAAGTCCCAGTGACATGATGAAATAGTCCAAATTGTTAGAAATGGCTGTCATCTCTATCGAAATATGATGTTTCTTCTAATTACAAAGGGGTAGAAAACCCTTTGGAAGTGAACCTGAGAACCACAGACATGAATAAGGAACTTGCTGCAATCAGCAGGACCGGATTTGCAACACTTGAAAAGCAACAGAGTTTGTTATTTCAGTTGATTACTTGATTACTTGATTTTGATGAGTGGATTTTCACAAATCAATAAAAAATAATAATTTTCCATCAACCAAGAGGACATCTTCAAACGACTTGTGTTACACACTAGTCCAATTCCTTACCCAGTCACTTTGCATTAGGGCTAAACAGCAAACATCCAGTAAATGGACCCTGAGTTAAGATTGTCTTTTCTTTTCCAAAGCCTGTTTCATGGTCACGAATGAGCTTTTAGTAATGGTTTGCCAGATCTGCTTGATGAATGACTTACCGCATTCACTGAGCATTAAATTAGTTAATTAACGTCTACTGCTCATCAATTACTGGGCTAATCTTTCCTGCACTAACATAAGCTCCTCTACTTATTGTGTGCAATCTGTAGTTCTGTAGCTTTTGCAGTTTTGTTTACTAATTATGAGTTGAGTTGGGAGATACTGCCAGTCCTGTTTTCAGTTTTGGTTCTATTAGTTTAGCTCACTAATATTAATTCAGGGAAAAGCCAGAATCCGATGGCCTTTTGTGTGGTTTGTTAATTGTCTTCTTCCTCTTTTCTTTGTTGTAGCGAGGGCTCTCATCTCATTATTTCGCTATGTTCTTTATAAGTAACTGTACTTTCATTATACAAAGTTTGTTGAACTGCAGCAGCATGGTGGCGTCTCAAATGTTGGGTTCCCTTTGAGCCAACATTATGAAATCATAAGGGTGCGCTCTGTGCTCACTGTAACATCAGAGAAACTGAAGAGGATTCTTGGCCCTGTCGTTTTGCATTTGGTTCCTTTACATTCATGTGGTGCAAACAAAATCTGCTCGACCCATCCGATTTGATCGTTTTGGCAGGAAGTCAGATACAACCAAATCAGTCCATGTAACCTTAGCCTCGAACGAAGAGCCTTTCTGCATTCTTTGCTGTTATTTCCCATTTATAGTGTTCCTACACTATAAAGACTAAAGACTGCATGAAAAACAAACTGACTGAATTCATGTAAGAAAAGGCTGTTTTGAAATTGATCCATGTTGGTCTGATAGGCTTTCCAGGCACAAGACCCTCTTGGTTATCACATATAAACTTCCTTTTCCTTATAACCAAAAATGCCCGTGTTTTGGCGTCATTTCGCTGTTAACTAGTAAACACTCCACACTGTGAATAAACTACTACAAGCACACTTGGCGTTTATGCTTTAGAGTGCTTCCTTCTAATGCCTCGTTTATTGTGTCCACACAGCCAGTAGGTCAGCATCTTACATCACTGACTTCCTGTCTCTTTAATCTGCCACCTTGAAATTGCAAAGGTTGCTTCAAATAGTTGACAGCCTGTCTCGTATCCAAAAAGATTCACTAAAGAGATAGGGATCAGGGCAGGGTGTCACACTCCACGCTTCTCTTTACCGACAGAAGAAAATCACTGAATCCCCAGGACTGATTTCACCCAATGACAAGTATGTAATTCTCTTTTCGACTTGTCTGAAATGATAAAAATGGATCCCTGCATTTTGGTGCACATTATCTGGTGGATGGGTTTTAGCTTTACACAAGCCTGACTGATTTCATATTTAACCTCTGCACTACACATTACCACACTGCGATGCTTAGCTTTAAAAAAGTGGTAGCAGATGAATCCTTTCACAGTAATTTAGCTCAATGTGCAGAAATCAGTCGACGTGTTGCATTTTACCACTGTAATGAGGTGAGTTACTGTAACTGTCAGCACAATTCAACTCAATTAGTCTTTCCCCTATGGCTCCCCATGAGAGAGGAATATTGATCGTACATTACTTAGATTTTTTTTCAGAAGTTGGAAGGAGCTTGTTTGTACTGCAAGAACAAACTCAGCATGTATTCAATTACCCACAATGCTCTCTGTCTCTGATATTTTCATTTGCTTCTGATGCCACTGATTCCTTTTTTCATCACTAACATGTTTTATTGCCATTAATTGAATGTTTTTGCTTAGAATCATCCAAGCAAACCAACCCACAGATGAAATATTCATTACAGCGGAATATGTAAAGTGTGAGAAAAACTTACTGGAAACAGCACATCCATAGTAGCAGTAAGTGTGTATTTAAAGAAAAGCCGCTAACAGGCAGACAAATGTTGAGTACTACACAGTAGCCAATGATGAATGAACTCTTTATTAAATTACTTTTTTTTTAAATGAGACTTTGGAGGTTTGACATTTTCAGCTAATGTTCAGTGGCTAGTAGCTTATTAGAAAGGTGCATCTCTAAGTCACTGTGGTACTGGATGGGTTGCTTGTTCTGGCTAGTGAAAAGCAGCCAAACTCCTTGTTAGTTTGCTCATCTAACTGCTTAAAAAATGAGAATATGTTTATTTCGTTATACTTTACATTTGAGACCTACTTGCCATGGTTGGTCGCTAGGCAACAATCCAGGATCCTGTTGGCTATTCAACAGTCTAATGTATTTACCAACCCACCATATGTCAATGAATGGTATGTTTCATTCTCTTCAGTGACTTGTACGCAAGTTTTAAGGCACAGTAAATCATTTTTTGGGGCTATTTAATAGAAAAAAAATTGTTGTACTTAAATATACATTGTTTACTGTGTAACTTCAAATTAATGTATTCTCATAATCTTTTTTTTTTATGTATATTGCTAGAGACATATGTAGTATGTTTTATGAGTTACTCTTAGTTTAAAGATTACAAATAGCTTTTTAAAACTATATATGACTATTTACATTGTACAAGTTACTTATAAATTTGGACCTATTCCATTACAACCGTGGACCAAGCTGGGCATTGTCTTCTGCCTAATCACATTTTATGTATAGTTCATCCCAAAGATTTTCAAAGGGATTAAAGCCAGAGCATTTTGCAGGCCAGTCAATAACATTCACTTTGGTCTTTTGGAGGTAGTTCTCCAGAAGCAATGTATGTTTTGGGTTGTTGTCATGTTGGAAGACAAAGCAATGACTCAGAATCAGTTTTGCTACAGACTGCTGGACGTTTTCTTTAAAAAAAATCACTTATCCTTCTTTTCTCATGATTCCTTCCACCTTGACAAGATCCCTAGTTCCAGAAACACTGAAGCATCCTCACAGCATAGTGCTCACACCGCCATGTTTCACTGCAGGGACAGTTCTTCGCGTTGCATGCCCCTTCTTTCTCCAAACATAAGCAGCATTTCTACGGCCAAAGAGCTCTAGTTTCATCTTATGTGACCAAAGGACACACTTTCAGTATACATAATTTTACTCCAGGTTGTTCTTAGTGGTTTGAAGGTGTCTCTTCTTCTTTGTCTTGGTCTGTAGCCTTGCAATCCAATCCTGTGCAGGATTCTAGTGATTGCCTTCTTTGGCTAAGTCACTCACTAGTGTCTTGGCAGTTTTTCTGGGGTCTTTATACCCATCTCTCACTAGTTTCTTTTTGCCAGGCATGTTCTAAACTTTGTGACCCTCTTTGAATTTCTTCATACTTCTCACTCCAGGTCTTGACACTCAGAAATGCTCTGATAACTTTGTATATCTGTCTCCAGCTTTCTTTCTGGCATTATGCTTTCTCAAGTGACAACTCAAATCCTTGCTGAGTTTTTATACTATGTCTAAACTGGAAGAAAAACCTCTGTTTTAACTTGATTTTACAAGCTTTGCGCATTACAAAGTTAAAGCACATCATTGCACAGTGGTGGTTTTTGTTATGGCTCAATAAAAGGGGGCTAATGATTCTTGCTTTTTCTAAAATAATGCTGTTCTTGTGTGCAAACAGAAAATTCTAATGGAAGCTAGTATGTTTAAAAATGCTATATTAAAAATCCCTCACTCTGCAGAAAAAAGCACTTGAGAAATTTTTGACAGAAGCTTTAAATTTCATATGTGGCCTGATAACTTTGTTCTCATCTGTATGTGCTGTTTTAATGGAGTAACCTGATGAGAGGGCAAAGGCAGGAACTGTTTACTAAGAGACCAGGATTTTATCAAGATGCAGCTTCTCATTATCAGGATGCTTCATATCTTTATACTCACAGTGCATGCATGCAATTTGTTTCACCTCAACAGGTTGCTTCAAAATGTTCCAATTATTAGCTCTGATTACTGTGATCGCGTTATGACAGACAACACCACTATGTAAACACCCCAAGGGGACAAGATTCTAATTTCTTCCACAAGATACAACATTGTAGAAATTGCTCGGTCCACTCTATTACAGCTGGATGCCGGCGGAGCTCATGGGCACGTCACTGCAACCCCCTCTGTCTTCTGCTCCGTGGCTGCTGGGTGACCCTCATCTCGGGCTCTCCTCAGCTCTTTCCAGGAGAGTGGCACGGTTGCCCCTCCGTTGGTCTTCCTTGGTCTCTTGTGCTCTGAGGGTATCTGGATGTCTGGAGCCTGGATCTCCTCCATACCTGCTTCGTGCCCTGGAGGACGGGGCTGTGGCTCCCCACACCCTCTAGCAGATCGTTACATGAAAGAACCTTTTGAATACAAGCGCGCTCATGCTCACAGGTGTACACACGGGTGCTCACAGATGCAAACTACACCCTTATTGGCTGCTACCTCAAAGCACACTGTGCGCTGTCGATCTTACGTGCTGCACAATAATATCCAGTATTTAGTATTTACTGTTATATACACATAGATTATTGTGATGACGTTGTTTATTATATTGCTCTCGGTTTTGCTTGTTTTCTCTTCTTTTTTCCCCTCTCTCAACAGGTGATCCAGGTGATTGATATATATATATGAATTTTTTGACCCCCCACCTCTTTTTTGTTTTGTGCCCTTTATCACCGTTCCTCTTCCCCGCTGTTTTTCTTTCCGTCCCTCTCTTTCTTTCTCCCTTTCCCTTCCCCCAGTCATGTCTGTCCTGTATGTAAAAACTGAAAATAAAATAAAATAAACAATAAAAACAAAGGTCAATCAAATGGACCGATTCGGCAAGGCCAGGATGGCCCACTTGGTAAAGTAAATCCGTTGGGCATCTTTCTTGGCCTTTAGACAATAATTCTGATGGTAAAAGAACCAAACGGGACAGGTGGGGGGGGAAGACAGGGTGAGCTCAGCAGAGTGCCACTTTGAATCATCTAGAGGGCGGAGAGTGTCTAAGCATAGCCAAGGTGCAGCTACAGATATTCCACATAAGCAGCACCGTGTCTGAACTGAACTGCTCTCAGGAGTCCAGAAGGATTATTTTGAAATGATGCATGTCAGATATTGTTTTAGTTCTGTGCAGTCGGTGTTTTACAGCTGCTCAACACGTCAGTCATCTGCAGAATGTAAATTTAAAGAAAACCATACAAAGAAATAAAAATCAGAAAAAAGTGCAAGTGAATGAAAGCAATGTATTCTTCCCACTGACCTCAGTGTGGACATCCTGAGTTTCTTGATACAATAGTCATAATTAAGATAGCAGACCACATAGGCAGACGCAGTACACATTCATATCCATCACTGTCTTATGGCCTGAGGAGACCCTGAAGGATGAAGATGAATAAAAAGAAGTTTATGTGCCAGCCAGCCATGTGAGGTGGACGTAGCAATGTGACCACAATTCTCACAGTGTTAGATTGCTCTCTGGCTGGGTAGATCACCCCACTGATGTTGATGCCTGCCTCACATATAAGGTCAATAAAAGTAATGCAGCACACAAGGAGGAATGGCTGTGAATTATTTAGAGAGGAAAGATTTGAAATTTTCTCGATACTGCAGCAGAGGCGGAGGGTGGGGTGGGGTGGGGGGGGGGGGTGGGGGGGTTTAAAAAGAGCCTCTCAACCTCATTTTCCAAATCAGCCTGTGTGCTCAACTGGTGTCCTGATAGACTTATTGTGAGAGCCTTATCTTCTCTGGTGTTGGGCTTAATCTCCTGCCCACTTTGAGAGCGAGAAGAACAAACACTCGGAATTAGAGCTGCTTTTCACTCTGCACAAGGCTGCCGCTGCTGCTGCTGCTGCTGCTCATTCTGATTGGGGCATTATTGATGCAGAGAGAAGCAGCAGTAAATTGGGAAGCTGGGTGATTGGTTACATACAATGAGGATGAGGAGAGCTGATTTAAAAAGAAGAAGAAGAAAGAAAGAAAACAACTCCTGATTGCAAATGGCTTTCTTTTAAAAATACAGATCTGACACAGTGTGGGGGGGAAATGATCTGTAGGTAAAACATCATTTGGTGTTCTACATATCTGAGTAAGGAGAGGAAATTACATGAGGTCTACTGATTGCATTTTTGTAACCAAGGAATTAGTCATTAGTCTATTTGTAACTTGGAGGGAATCAACACTGTTAACAAGAAATGAAAGCTGTTTTTTTTAATAATCACATTTAGTTTGTATGAAAAGAGGAATATTGAGGAAGTACAAGGTTGCCATTTAAGCCAAATCAGACTAATAATAATAATAATAATAACATTAAACACAATAGGGTGTAACACCTTATCTGTTTATACCAGGTCTGGGGCCAGGTGTTGGTGCCATCTGTAGCAGTTTAACACCTCAGCCTGGATGATTCAGATGTGGAAAACTGTGTGCTCTTACCTCTGGCTCTGGCCGGTCTGCTGGGAACGGAGCGGTTCATGTTGCTCACGTTGTAGTCGCTAACTTCCACGCTGAGGTTCCCCCACTCCGTCACAGTCCCGTTCCCCGGCCGCAGAGCCATCCTCTCTTCGCTTCTGGTTTCACACCGGCGCTGAGTGACTGAGCCGATCAGCCCGCCACCTTTTCCTTCATAACAGCCGGAGAAGGGGCGTTTAGGAAACTTGGAGGCGGCCCAGAGTTCTGTTTGCTTTTCTTTTCCTTCTTCTTCTTCTCTTTTTAAAATCTCGAGCACGGTGGAATAAATGGAGACCAGGCGGAGTGTGACAGGGTTAACTGATGGGGAGCAGTGAGGGAAGCCCTGTGAAGCGCGCAGTACAGCGGACTGAAGCCCGACTGTGGAGGAATGAGGCTGCGCTGCTAAGGCAACTGAGGAGCTCTCACACTCTCTTCCTCTCTCTCTCTCTCTCTGTTCACACCACCGTCACTGCAACAGTTTAGAGAAATCTCTACACAAACTGGCTGCTGCTCATCCGTAGGTGGACTGACTTCAAGCTCGATCAACTCCAGAGCTTCCTTTTCTAAGTGACACCGCAGCAGTGGTGGAGACACCGTTTATATGGGGGTGTCCATCAATGTTCTCCCTAATTTTTCATGTGTCTGAGCAAACACACAAACTCCCTGAGCGGTCCCTTGGACCACTGTGAGCGACAGCAGACATGTGCACTGTGGTCTCGCCAGCATCGAATCCATCCAAGTTACATGGTTTATTAAGATAATCAAATTACAGCATTCACATCTACTACTCACATCGACTACTTTTAATTAACTGCTTTAGCCCACTTACAATGGAAATTTAAAAAAAAAATCTTGTTCATGACCTGTGTAGTATGTTAACACTGTTGGAAGTAAAAATAACTTGAACTCCAATTTTGAAAACACAACTTTCTTTTTTTCCTTTTTTTTTTTTTTTTTTATAAAGCTCTGACTTGTATTATGAGTCTGTGGTCTGGGAGAGAGTCCTGTAACTCTCTGTCTGCAAAATACAGTCTATAATGACAATGTTGGGCAATTAATTATATAGTTACTTCTTCATGAAAGTAACTGAGTTATGCAAAAAAACAAAGTTTTTTGCAGCTGTTTACCTAAAAATGCAGCCAAGGCGTTTTTTAAAATAAACATTTCAAACTATTTTCAGAACAATCAGGTGTTCTGCATCAAATTTGATGCCACACAAATTATTTGTGCCACTCCAAAAAATAATTTCTGTCCACTATGAGATAAAGGAGAACAACAGCCTGATACCTGCAGGCCTGACAGCAGGAGATGTATCACTCCTGTAACACCTGTTACCGCAAATCTCTCACATCTCAAAACACCGCCATCACTCCTAAAACTTCCCCCTTCCTAAACAACTAAATGTCATGTTGCCATATCATTTTTTGATTGGTCGACATGGTACATTTTTCGACCAATAGGAAAGGTTGGGGGTTTTTTTTGGTTTTGTTTTTGCTCACAGGCGGAGCGTGCTTTCGAGCGTTTTCCATATAAAACGCCGTTTTTACCGTTTCTTCCCACAGTAAATATAAACAACAATAGTATTCAGCACAGCTTAGGGGGAACATTGCTGCTACTCCCTAGCCGGCAGCCGCACAGCCTGGTCCGACCAGCGCAAAAGCCTATTTTTTGAGGCGATAAGCCGGGGAAGGGACACCAACCAAGGGGAAAGCTAAGGGGAACCAAGCTAAGGGATACCCGGGGAGAGGCAGCGCCCACGGAGGATGCCGAAACACACTCCTGACAGACGCACATACATACACCACTCTCAAGGCAGAGCACTCAACACAACACAAGTGGAGATCAACCGATCGCCGGTGTCGCATCTGCACAGTGGTTTTATACGTGCGCTGTGGGGCGTAGCCGGGCATGCCGGAGTGTCTTAACGAAATATCCACACGCCACGACCAAGGGGGGTCGTACCGTACATATGGAATATGTAACGGTGTGGACAGATAGTCTCGATATGCTAGAGAACGGCTATTACTGAAATACACGTGCTATGTCATAAACTATGTTTAGTTTTAAAGGACACCTTCCTGCCTTATTAGGAGTATTAGTTTTCTTCTAACATCCAGACATCTGCACGATGTGCCGCTAACAAGCCTTTGACAGTCAAACATAACATGACCGAAACACCCAAAAAAATCACACAAATTATATTTTAACCTCATTTATTTTTAGTTACGTAAACTCAAAAAATTCTTGAATTCTTGAATTAGCAGCAGGTGTTAAACAGCTGGCAGGTGAGGAGGAGGATGCATGCAGGTAAACTGAGGGCCTGTTGAGCTGATCGCTGGTGTCGTGAGAAAAATGTTACAGAAGCACAGAGACACAAGACCAGGCGGAAAGAGACGATCGTTCGATTGAAAATGAGAATCTGCGAATGCACCATGTGGAACACGGAGAGTGGAATATGTTAATAAACCAGTTACACTCTGTCAGCTGACTGTTAGCGGAGCTGGTGACATCTCTGAAAACATCTGAGCACTTTTGCAAACACGTTCTATGTTGACAACCTGACCAGACATGCAAAGATTATTCCACGACATTCGTGGCTAAAACACTATTAAAAGTGTAGTTGGTGACAGAAAAACGTGGTGTTTTAAAACTTTACACCACCACCATTGCTGCCTATGATTTGAAATGCATTCTGGCATACCTGGCTACCCCAAGTCCACACAAGCAATCGATTATCTAGGATCCACCTGTCTTGACTTACTTTGCACGGCAACCAATCAAATGTTAGAGAAGCTGCATGGGCAGCATTAACCCCGCCCCCTTAGTTTGATGTGAGGTTGACAGATAAAATGTTTTCAAGGCAAGACATGAAGGGGACAATAGTGCAAAATGAATAAAATAAATACATCATTAAATAATTAATTAAAACTGTCAATTATTTAAATGTGTTATTAATTAATCGTCGTTGTGTCCGTAGGCAAAACACTTCACCCGTTGCCTACTGGGTTTGTTGCCTACTGGGTTTCTGCCACCACTGTCAGTGCGCCCCAGAGCAGCTGTGGCTACAATGTAGCTTGCCGTCACCAGTGTGTGAATGTGTAGATGACTGAATGTAGTGTAAAGTGCTTTGGGGTCCTTAGGGACTAAGTAAAGTGCTATACAAATACAGGCCAAATGTTTTTAACAGGCAAATGGCCTGAAATGCATGCAGGCCAGTTCACCACCTGGACTCTTCCATTACCAAGCCATGCTTTTGTAATAGATGCAGTATGTGGTTTGACATGGTCTCCCTTGAAAAAGATTTCATTTGGATGGGAGCATATGTTCCTCTAAAACGTGTATATACCATTCAGCAATGATGGCCCCTTTCCTCAAGTGCAAGCTGTCAATTCCATGGGCACTAATGCACCCCTCCATGCATTCAGCGACACAGGTTTAAGATAAGATAACCTTTATTAGTCCCACGCGTGGAAAATTTGTTAGTTACAAAAAATTACGCAAAAGTAAAGAGGAGATAAGAAAGAAGCTCAGAATGAGCGGCGCTGCTGTAACAGGCTGCCACGCACGGGGGGCACCGCAAGATGAAAGATGATGTTTTTTAAGTGCATGCCAAAAAATGCAAGCCGGATGGTCAACGCCCAGTTTGTCTGGCCACAAGGTGTTTTTTTGCTTTGCATTAATCCATTTCAAATGAGCTTTGGCTCAGAGAAGATGGATTGTATTCACATATTGCATAATAGAGTTTTATTTTGTTTGCCTACAAAGCGGGGTTTTCAGCATGCACAAGCATGTTCCCGTGCAGTGCTCTGAAAACGCAACATCGTGTAGCTAGAATGGGCATAGGTCAAATGCTGATTGGTTGAGAAGTGGGTTGGAACGGGGAAGAGAGCGACAGTTTACCAGGAAAGAGATAAGTGTGAAGCAACATTAAAGATAAAAAAAAAAATAGCATATCACAGGCTCCACCACGCCCAAGATGGGCTTTTATTTTCATTTTCGCAACTTTAAAAGGCTTCATACTAATGTGGAACATTGGTGGTGTTCCCCTTAAAACTCAGATTGCGTTATTGCAGCATTCATTAGTAAGTGCAAAACTTTGCTCATGGTAAGATTTTAGCATTGTACTGCTTGGTAATTACATGACTCTTTTAGTGGCTTTCATCACTTAATAGCAGCACATTTCTGCTGTTATTTAACTGACACAGCTTTTCATTGTGTGTCTTTGTGGCTTCTGTGAGACAATAGTTGAAATATTGTGTTGCCAACTCCAGGTAGAGTGAAGAAAGCTGGCTCATAGGAAGCATGTAACAATGTAAGCAGTCCAAGGAAACAAAAGCATCCGGTGTGTGTGTCCCATCATGCCAACTCTTGTTTTTGAGGCATAGGTTTATTCAGCTTAAAGGTTCAACAAGTGTTCTCCCCATCCCAGCTAGCTACAAAGGTAGATGGGATGGGGGGAAAGTGCCTGTCCACCTTTAAAGACTGTGTTAGAGGGCACTTATCGAACTTACAGTCATCTTTGGTCCCACCGGGTTGGCGCAGTAGGCGGTGGGGTCCTAAACAAATCTGATTTCAGTCTCTGCTTGATATCATCTGTGCTCTTTCCCCTCTCCTGTGTTAATCCCGATAAAAACACACAAAGAAATGGCTAAGAATGAGAATGAATCCAGACTGTGGTATGCCCTTGGTTCATTTAGTTTTGCTAAGCTTTCCAAGCTCGAGGCTTTGGCTATTACATGTCACCATCTGTCTCCTTATGCACATAAGTCTGTGCGTTTTGTATTACATCCTGCCTCACAGTGAACTAAAGCAAATTTAACTTGGAAGAAGACGCAGGATGAAATGTGGTGAGTTTATTTTGTGCCATTTGGTTTTGATTGCACTGGCATGCAGCAAGCAGCCAAACAAACCACAGCAGATTAAAAACACCCCTTTGCTTTGAAATAAAGTCTTGTACATTTTTGTCATGACTGTTTTTTTTTCTGTTAAACGATTTTCCATTTGGCTGTTTCAAACACGCAAAAAGTCCCTCAGAAGGGGGGCAGATGTTAACCAAACCCTGCCCCTAATCCTAGATGAGTCACTGATGACATCGTGGATATTAAGATATTTAGTGCCTTTAATGCCTTTATTGGAAAAAAAAGTCCTGCCTGCCAATGATTACTCTGTATAATCTTTGAACAGAAACCTCCAATATCCTAGTGCAGTGGTTCCCCAACTTTTTTTGCAAGGCCCCCCTTTATTTTACAAGAAAATCTCCCCCCCCCCCCCAGTCCCCACCACACACGCACACCCACCCTCCAACCACAAACACCCATATTTTGTTTTCAAACTCCATTACAGTTATCTCACATCTTAAACCTTTAGGAAACATTTAAACAAATAAAAGTAAACTTCAATAAATTACAGGCAGCAATAAAATACACTACTAACTCTTTTACACTACCTCCCCACCTACACGGATAATGCAGCTTTCTATGCGTTTGGGCCTTTCATCCACACGTAAACAGCGTGAATCTGCGAAAACTGATATTTTTTTAAAAGTCCTGCCAGGTTGGACATTTTCAAAAATTACGGAGTTCGTCACGCAACGTCAAAGGTGTTTGCCTTTTTCCACGTCACGCTGTGCACCACATTATTGTTTACATAAGATGTAGCTTGTAGCAATGTAGCTTGCCATCACCAGTGTGTGAATGTGTGTGTGACTGGATGTGTAAAGCGCTTTGGGGTCCTTAGGGACTAGTAAAGCACTATACAAATACAGGCCATTTACCATTTTACCATTTAAGATGAATTTCTACAATGGCAGATAGAGACAAAATACTGCTGCTGTTAATCTTACTATCTTCAGTTTTTCCACGCTTCCATATACATAAGCAGTTACTGTCCCTCCATTTAGAAAGGCAAAAGCGTCAGAGTGTAATTATTTTACATGTAGTTGTTTTTCCTGTGTAATAATATTCAACATTCCTATTAATGCATTTTTCAAAAATGCTTCTCTGTGCAAAATGGGTTCAAAAACATGAACAACTGTGGGATACTGTTTGTCTGTGATTTGGACAGGGGGAACAAATCCTGGCAGGATCAGCCTGATATTATTTATATCCCACTGTAACTTTACTGTATAAAGAGCTAACATCTCCAAAATGTCAGGAGTATTTGGTGATTACAAGAAGCATTTGTGAACTAAAAATCAAGAATGTGGGATACTGTTTGTCTGTGATTTGGAGAGCCCAGCGCGTGCTCCCGACGCAGGGAAAACCAATTCTGCCAGGGAGACCTAACTTGGCACTTGTGCAGGTGAAGTCAAAGGCAAGATATGCTTCATCATATTTTCTAATCTTTGACTTGAAAGGAAGTTGGTTTGGAAACTACGGAGCCCCGCAGGGGACATGGGAGAAAAAAAAAATTAAGACGGACTTTTGCGAGATCTCGCAAAACTAACTCGGGATCTCGCAAAACAAACTCGGGATCTCGCAAAACTTTTGCGAGCTCTCGCAAAACAAACTCGGGATCTCGCAAAAGTTTTAGCCGCATTCTTCGGACGCCGGCTCGAAGCCGACCGGGAGGTCGAGGCACGATGTGCCGGGAAAGCGGTGTTCCTCCCGGCTGTAGTAGGTCTCGACCTCCCGTTAGCTCGAAGCTAACGGGAGGTCGAGACCTCCCATTAGCTTCGAGCTAACGGGAAGAATGCGGCTAAAACTTTTGCGAGATCCCGAGTTTGTTTTGCGAGAGCTCGCAAAAGTTTTGCGAGATCCCGAGTTTGTTTTGCGAGATCCCGAGTTTGTTTTGCGAGATGTCGCAAAACTTTTGCGAGATGGGGCTCCGTAGGAAACATATTTGGCGATACTTCATCTTCCGCTTTGCGTTTGTGTGGGAGCCCCGTCAAAAACTTCTCCATAATTTTTCTTCATTCGTGCCCCCCCCCCCGCAATGGCTCTCACACTTTGGGAACCTCTGCTCTAGTGGACCATGAACCTGCATCTATTTATGTAATTTTCTTGCCTTTTTCTTCTTCCTCCTCCTCCTCCTCCTCCTCAGGCGGCCTATAAGCCCTGGCTATCAACACAATTTAAAAACTGGTATAAAGTTCACACTTTTTCCGTCAATTGTTCCGTCTGTCCTGCTCACATCTCCAATGGTTGTACACGTTGTCATTGACGTGGCTTAACTCCACATCAGCCACGCCGCTTTGATACCTAAAACACCGGTGTCGGCACATAAGGACGCTGTCATAGCCTGTCAACGACGTTGCGTATATACGAATGTGAATCGTATTTTTGGCTGGACTATGGGATAAGGTGACATCGTTCTAATCCCATACGGGAGCAGCCAGTCACTTACTGACTAACACTGCAAAACAGAATTGATCTTTTTTTTGTGCGCAATGCAGATTTTCTGTGCGCAAAGACCGTTTCAGCAGTGTGCAATTGCGCATGCGCGTAGCTTAGAGGGAACATTGGTGGTATTATGTGAGCCTTGCTAAGCTTCCATGTTTAGTTACAGCAGCCTCTAGTTGATGGAGTCAGAAACAGAAGGTTTGACTTTACCAATCATAAGTGAGTGGAAGTAGCTAACAGGTTAATTGTGGTAGCACCTGGACATGTTGAGCATGTAATATTTCTCACAAACTGGCTCAAAGTAGTTGACAAGTAGGGAGTTTGTGACCAAGGGTTATACAATAAAACTAATTGAGATTCAGTAATTTCCTGTATTATTTTGTGTTGTATAAAAATTGAAAACTGGTGCTTTATTGATAATATGGTTGCAGGGATAACTGGGACAGTTTCTCAGACTGACCAGTAGAGGGGAGTACAGCTTCACATTTGGGAGTTTCACGCTACAGTGAACGCCATCTTGAACCTAAAGTATGCCTTGTCACACCTCAGCCTGAGCATCAGTCACGTTTCACTTCCACTTGTTGTGATGAACAAGTGATTTTTCCACTAGTGTGTCAGAAACAGGTTTCTCACTTGTGGGCATTATTGAATTTAATGAAGCCATTATTCTGAAAACAGGCAAAATATCTGAGATAAAGTTAAATTATGTCATGATATTGGCAGGCTTTACAAAAAAACAACGCCTGCCCCCCCCCCAAAAAAAAAAAAAAAGCCCACTGAGAAAAGAAACAATGAAGAACTTAAATGAACTCTCTCAGCTCTCTGTGTTTGGGTCAAACAGACATTTTGGGAAAAATGCAATGGAAGAGTACACAGTCTCACTGGTAATTCAACACCAGTCCAAGAGTCACTTTGAGAAAGCACTGGGAGAATCACGTTGCATTATGCATGTATTACCCTGTATTAGCCACAAGGGGGAACCATAGCACGAAGTTAAATGAGCAGCTGTCAGTGAACTGCCTAGCAGAGTTTAGCCATTGTCAAGCATTACAATGTGTGAGATTGGAAAAATACTGTAACAGAATAATGAAATATGTGTTAATTATTATGAAATAGGTGAAAAACTAGAATCCAAAAGAATCCAAGTGATGCATCACAGAATTTGAAGATGTAAGATAAAGCATCCCACATTAAAAAAAAACCCCACAAGGAATAGTGTGTCTACATCAAGTATCTACTGTACATACTGTACATAACGACATGATATAAAAGCTGCTACTTCATCTTTACTGTAGCTCACTTCCTTATTCAAACAGATGATTCCAGCAGCAGGTCTGACTGTTATTGAAGTTTCAGGCCAGTTTTGTTCCTTAGCCTTTTCGTGTGTTCTCCCACAGCAATGCTCTCTTAACTCCCACTCATTTTTTCCCTCTGAACCACATGTCAACTGACATTTCCCCTTCTCATGGGGTCAGATCTACTGCCCAGGTAGGAAGACATTCATATAGAAGCCGGGGAAAAGAGGATAGACTTCTTGAGCTCTGGGCTCCTGTTGAATCTAATCAAGAAATTTGTGTACTTGTTTCTTCAATGTATAAAATGCATAATTGATGCAATTCAAAGTAGGTTGCTAAAGTCATAAATACTACAGCTGCTGTGGACTTAGCCGCCATGAGATTATCCATTGGCCTGTGATGAGCATTTTCACCATCGCCATCTTTAGTGTTTTGAAACCAGATGAGATAGGTCAAGGAAGGATCTCATTTCCTCTGATCCGCACGCTCGGTGGCTAATGAATTTTCACAAGTCATTAGCCAACAAGCATACCCTGAATAATCCTCGTCTGTGGCAGTTAGAATGACCAAATCTGGTAAATGGGCTTAAAGTAATGCAGTATGACCTGAATCGAGTGACTGACCCCAACATTTGCTTGCCGAGCAAGTGTTTCTATTAAAGTCAAGGATTTTGCATAATAAAGTTAAAAATTAATTTAAATCCATCTGTTACATCTCAGCTAATGTTGGCTGCACAGAGAAATTCTTCTGGTTTGCCTGCTGTTCAGAGCCTAAACTGCAAAAAAGCTATGTGCAGACAAAAAAGTGAACTGTTCATGCATGAACTCTGGACAGTATTACAGGTTAGAAGAGTGTATGACTCTACAATAATAGAAATAAAATCCCAACAATCAGATATCCCTCTATAAGAAAGCACTTAATGATGAAACTCCCTTTTAACACAACGAAGCCTCTGGCCAAAACAGATTCAGGGAGGAAAGCTTAGTGCACCTGGTATTCCCAGGCTATCTCTCCAAGGACTAAACAGGCCCAACCCTACTTAGCTTCCAAGATAGGACAAAGTCTGGCATGTTTATGGTGGTAAGTCTCTCCAAATCTATGACAAGCACCCTTTGATCAACAACATTGGTCATTTTAGTTTAATTTAATGCTATTAGAGACATCATAAAAGAGAGAGAGCTGAGTTTAAATCAAAGGGGGGATTCTATGTTTTGTTCTATGTTTTTCTTGACGGATAAGTCTTTTAACTACTGCATAAATAACATGAATGTTCTGATTATATAACATATTTAATCTCTTAAGCCAGTATCCAGCTAGATTTTTCTAACTATAGTTTATTAGCTATCTCAGGAGCTTATTTACAGATCCTTTAGCTAACTGTTGCAGACCATTGTAAATATTCTTACTATCATTCTAACTGTTGTTGTCTTTCATATATATTTAAACATCTCCAATTGTTTTTAGCTATTTCAATTAGGATTAATTAAGCTCCCGAGGAAGGGTGATCTGGGCGACTATAGCAAGTGGCGAGGAATCACAATGCTTTCAGGTCCTGGAGAAAGTATTCTGTCTAGTCCTCCTGAACCGATTACAGCGGGCAGTCAACGAAATGTTACGTGACGAGCAGGGCGGATTTCGATGTGGTTGATCAGGCGTGGAGCAGATCGTTACTTTGCGCACCATCGTCGAACAGACCCTGGAACATCAAAGAAGCTCTCGATCAACTTCATTGATTTTGAGAAGGCGTTCAACGGCGTACATCGACAGACAATTTGGGCTAAAACTATTAGAACATCTTCTTTTTTTGGCTAACTAGCTAATGCGTTTATTAGGCAACTATATTTCGATATATTTAAGCTATTTAAGACAATTTAAACTTTTTCAAACAGCGTCTGATACTATTTAAGGGGTTAAAAAATTACTTTTTCTTTTCCTTTTAGTTATCTTTGATAACTGTTCACACCATTGCTTTGCTTTGATTTCTCCTGCATTATGCCCCAAATTTATTTGATCAGATGTTATAGTTCAATATCCCATGATCTCTACTTCATTAAATTACTTCTAGGTACAACATGGGATACAAAAACTCTGCACTAATACTGCCAGGCTGCTGTTTCTAAATAAAAATGTAACTACAGTCCCACCTTATAGTGTTAATTACAACAATATTCCTTTTCTTTTTTTGTAGATAAAAATATGTGTTTAAGAAGTACCATTAACCCAAGTGAGAATTCCACAACCACTAGATATGGTCGGGGTTGTGACATTGCACTCTGTATTGTGATTTACATATTGTTAAATGCTTATTGGTATGCTGAAGTCTGGCACTTTTTTCAAATTGTCTCATTTACTCAAAAACTGTATGAGGAATATACACCTGTAGAAAAACAATCCCATGTAAAAGAACCCTTTATTTGATATAAAATACTGTTTCTGTGGATTCTCACTGAAGCAGGACTTTTCATCTACACAAGTATAATATCTCTTTTGTACTACTAAGTGCATTTCAAAAATACCTTTCATCTCAACACTAAAGTTGACAGACTTGCATGTGGAAGACACAAGAACAAATAGTAAGTCAAATATTGTTCTTTCTCTTTTCTGTGTGAGTAGATAGAGCACGTGTGTTTTTCTTGAGCAGCTCATCACTAACGCTAAAAAACCCAGTCTGTGTTCTCGCTGTCACATGCTCAAAATGAATCGGAGATGCCAGCTTCCCTCCCACATCTTGTCCTCTTGCTGCCCACTCTTCTTTCCAATCGCAGTTTATTCACTTAAGAAACTGGCATCCAGGCTCATTCTTAGCCAATAACGTGACACCTCAGCTGCCGGTGCCCAATAGACTGCCCAGTGCCTGGGCTCATCTGCATCAAAGGCCTCACTGCGACTGCAAGTTGGCGAGGTTACAAAAAAACTCCTGGATTTGTTACTGCAGGTGCCTGAGGGAGAACAGCTGGTGCTACGATTGCGATGCTCTCCTTTGAGGAGTTAGTCAGTTTGACATCAGAGTGAAAGAGAATAATGTGTTTACATGGTCTTTTTGTCTGAAAGGAAAGCAAAGGAAAAAAGGTGCTACACAAACAGCAATGCTGAAGTCCGGCAATTCTGTAGTCTCGCGTCGTGCCCTCGGGACACACGTGTCACTTCCCATCTGTCTTGTGCACTCTTGTCGAACAAGCTCCCGGAGCCATTGTGTTTTCAATCTTGGTTGAAAGAGCAGCTATTCTATCTTGTACAGCACATTAAATTTTAATGCTGTCATATGAGTTTCTTCATGTGTTTTGTTGTGTTTAAAGAATCGCCTTGTGGTGCTCATGTGTCTTCAGCAAAGGCGAAGGGGAGTTTATTAAAAAGTTGCGACACGTGATCTAATAGTTTGTGCTTCCTGACGCTAATTTTATTTCTGTTTACAAAAACACGAGTGTTCAGTAGACCAGACTCATATCTACTTATCGGTGTTGATGCACAAAGTTTGACAGTTTTCAACATGTGTTGAAGACACATTCTTACTATTGAATTACAGTACATTATTTTTAATGACTGCCACAAAACAATCAACAATTCATTTAGGTTAAATAGTCATTATTTTTAGTGTTTCACTTTAGTGTTTAGTGATTTTTTTTTTGTCTGTGTAGGTTCTCAGTCATCCACGTCATGGAAAGAAAGGCGACTGGACTTGTTTAAGTTTCCTAAACCTCTCATTTGAGAAGCTTCTTCAGTTCTAAGACTAAATGGTGGAGAGTCCCATGTATTTAAGCCCTAGTGGGAGGGAGTAAAGAAGGTCAGACACCAACTAGTAAGAAACAGGATAAGAGATGAAGCAGCATTGTCATCACTTAGGCAGCAAGTTATCAGAAAAACTCAGGAGAGTCTTCTCCAAGCACGGCATCCCAGTGTACTTTAGATCCAATCATACTCTCAGAATCCCAGGGACTAAAAACACAAACACAAACTAAACAACGTAGTGTATGCTGTATTCAGTACTCAGACCTCTATATTGGAGAGACCAAACAACCACTTCATAAGCGCATAGTACAACATAGAAGAGCCACCTTGACGGGACAAGACCCGGCTGTCCATCTTCATCTAAAGGACAAAGCTCACTCGTTCGAGGAAACCAATGTCCACATTTTGGACAGAGCTTACGACATCAACTCTCTGTCACCTAAAATCCACCTTTGAGATCTCTTCCCGGTCGCGGCAGATGGCCCCGTCCCTCCCTGAGCCTGGTTCTACTGGAGGTTTCTTCCTTGCTCATAGGAGGTCATGTGATTGTTGGGTTTTTCTCTGACTGTATTATTGTACGGTCTACCTTACAGTATAAAGCGCCTTGAGGCGACTGTTGTTGTGATTTGGAGCTGTTTAAATAAAATTGAATTGAACTAAATTGAATTCCCAGACGCCTTAACGCCCACTCACATCTTGACAGTCTGTTGATCTCAATAGGGTGATATGATAGGGTGAGGCAATGTCTCACAATGGTTTGACCTGAAACCTCTGCTGATAATGACCCAAATCCTTTTCCACACCTTGACTCGTGTGATGCGGCACACGATCAATATTGGGTCGACGACCCTCTTAAGGGATAACTAAGGGTTTCCTTGTATGAAAGCACATAAAAGTCTTCTTCTAATCTCTGAATCGTGTCAGCAAGCAGCTACATAAAGGCAAAATTTCTAAGAGTAATGTTCAGAAACTTCTTGTTAAAAATGCCACAGATGGTCATTAGTGAACTGCAGGCAGTATCCTGTTGCTCACATGAGTACTCACTCTCTGTAGGAAGGCGCAAACGAACATCCTGGCTATCAACCAAAAGAGTGACATGAATGAAGCTGTTCTCATGCATACGCTTTGGAAAATGTGGGGAGAGTCAGGCTGGATTTTGTTAAACGTTTTCTGTTGTGGTGTGTAGCGCTTACCAGAAACTGTTACATTTCGTTAAAGAAACACTGGTTTTAATTCAACAACAATCCTGAATATGAACTCCGGGAGTCATTCGTCTCCACAGAAGTCCTTGCTGTGGTGGTCTGCTGCTAGTTAAATATTTACACTGTTTTTGGCCACACAAACCCTGAAAGTCACTTTATACTCTCGCAAGAATCAAATTCTGAACACAATGTTACTGAATAACATGCTAAATGATGTTAAGTTAAACAGTCCTGTGAGGCTTTGAATTTACCATTGCACAAGTATTCTATTAGTGTGCAGATTATTTATTTTAAACAAGTAGGAAAAGGAGTAGAGGTAAGTCAATATTACCAAAATTGATTCAAAAAAGGGGTTTTGTTTTGTTAATATCTCGTCTATGTACTCTCAGTGTGGCAGGGTGTGGTTTGTGGCTCAGCTGCAGGGTATCACAGACTCTCACACTCAGGCTACTGCGGTTTCTGTGGGATTTATTGCACTTATTGATAGTCACGCTCTTTGACCATGGGGAAAGAAAAAAAACAGGGAATCAGGCTGTGATTAATTCTCTTTCATTGGGAAAAAGAAGGCACACAAACTGACGCCTTTCCTTAGCAGAAAACAAATATTTTTTAAGGTGTTGGCAGAAGCTACTGAGGCAAACTGATCAATGCGAAGAATCTCCATTCAATAAACTGACAGTATTAGAGGTGAGTAATGTAGGATGGACATAAATAAACCCAAACACACACACACACACACACACACACACACACACACACACACACACACACACACACACACACACACTTTTCTTCCCCCCCCCCCCCTGTGTCCAAGAATCTGTAAAAAGTCACAATTGCCAGATGGCTTGAGAGACGTTCCCGGCTGAACCAGCATTGAGCAGATATCACTTTTCGTAAACCTCCTCTAGCTTCTTGCCTCTGTGCTATTAGATCCTCTCACTGCATGAATCATTCATAAATACTAAGCCGTATAGCTGAGCTATAGGGGACTGTTATCAGGGGCCTGTTTTCCTTCAGCACATATTAACCACATTGTTTCATGGCCTGATGCACACCCAACATCTCCCTTGCTTCTCATTCCACAGACTTTGGAGCTCAGATTCTGACATGCGTCTGAGGTCAGCGCACCTCACACTGGGAGTGTGGACAGCAGTGAGGGATGCCAGCACACTGTGCAAAGACACTTGAAAATCCCGGAGTGGACACATAATGAAGGCCTTTGACATCTTGGTTAATTAAAATCAGATATTATCATCATCTAACTCCTACTCAGGGAAAGCAAATCTCTGCATTAAGAAGCAGAGCAGTATAATCACAATCAGGATGCTCAACAAGAAATGCACTGTAAAGGTCACTCAGAAGGAGGCTGAAATGACAAGCTGTACTTAATTTGTTCTAGTGATGATTTTTCAATGTGACATTAGTTTGGCTTGCAGGAGGCAGGATGTACAAAAACCCACCAAGTTGAGTTACCTTTTTCTTTTTTAAGAGGTCTTTTAGTAAAAATCGATGTTTTGGCCTCTCGGTTAGAGTCAGTCATAACCAGAGACCCCAGATGATCTTTGGCACAAAAGTCAAGCCAGTTTAACACAGAAGCTCGACTTTTTCTAAGTGATCAAACAAAAGCTGCTGAGTAGGAAGCATACACACAACCTTCATCGGGGAATCAGGCAGTTTAAATCTGCTAAAGCTCTGGATTCATTACAGGCAGAGAAGACTGTGCTGTGATTATTCAGCAAAGTGAACTGAATGCAGCTCGCTAGTCAAGCGTCCTAGCCTTAGCTGATAATTTCATCCTCTTTTCCAAATATGGCAACATGTTGTTTCAAGAAACTAGCATGGCAGCATACCAAATGCGCATGCATATCATATCAGTCAGTATTTGATAATCAA
Organism: Perissodus microlepis; assembly: GCF_051167445.1. Classification (NCBI taxonomy): domain Eukaryota; kingdom Metazoa; phylum Chordata; class Actinopteri; order Cichliformes; family Cichlidae; genus Perissodus; species Perissodus microlepis. The sequence goes on along the minus strand of NC_140482.1, from coordinate 12,478,266 downwards.
TATATTATTAAGTCTTCTAGAGTGCAGGTTTCTGCCTCTAAATGTACAAATGTTTTTCTTAAAGTAGCAAATGATAGATAGAGTGGAAATGTCACTAGATTCAAAAATACACTCATAAGACACAAGACACAAAGCTCTATCTGTGAGCACAGAAGTCCAACCCACATCCCCTTTAAACCATAATATAAAACATGGGCTCTCGCTCACCCTGATTCTTCTGGAGGTTTCTTCCTGTTAAGAGGGAGTTTTTCCTTCCCACTGTCACCAAAACGCTTGCTCAGAGGGGCTCATATGGTTTTCGGATTTTTCTCTGTATTACTGCAGAGTCTTTACCTTATAATAATAATATAAAGCACCTTGAGGCAACTGTTGTTGTGATTTGGTGCTATGTAAATAAAATTGATTTAAACTGGATTGAGCACGGTGCACGGTGCTTAACACTGTTGCAGCACAGCAAGAATTCCAGGATCACGGTCATATATTTACTTAAGTATATTTCTAACTAACTAAGCAGATCATTCTCTCTTTTTTTGGACAATACTTGTAAAAGTGAAATCAGAGGTCAAATGTGATAAGAAAATTAAACTAAAGGTTGTGTATGTAAGGTTGTGTAAAAGTATGTAAACTGGCTGTTACTCACAGGTAATTACTGCCACTTTATACTCCTTGGAGTAAACTGGAAAAAATGTAAAGAAAAAAACAAGAACTCAACTGCTATTAAGTCTCCAAAAAAGCAGAGGAATAGGTTTGAAAAGTTCAGAGACATGCTTGAAATATGTGAATTTTTTTGCTGTTTTGTGGCACATAATTACAGCAACGCACCTTTTTCAACATCAATGTGTTCTTCCCACACAGCCAGTGTGACGGCATAAAGGTTGGTGAGAAGTGGGAAGCCCAAGGCGAGCCGAGGCTGTCAGCTACCCAGTTACCTGCAAGGGATGGAGAAATGAGGGGGCGCAAACACTTAAAAACCCACAGCACCCACACACATTGATTGTAATCAGTGAGCTGAAACACGGCGAGCAGATGGAAGTGTTTGTTGTAGAGAGACAAGAACAAAATCCAGGACTGCATGAAAAAAAACAAAGCTTCTCTGCATGTCTATGACTCAAGTAGCTCTTATGAATCATAACCTCAATGCTGTGTTTTTTTGGTAGAAAATGAAGGCAGTGTATCTATTGTGTATTTTAATAGAAGTGTGTTTCTGTGCATTTACTAAAAACTCTTCAGTCCTTACAATTGTAAGATTTCTCGTAAGGAACACTGGTGGTACATTATTAATCTTGATGTAATTTGAATTTCCTTCTGGTGCTAAAATTAATTTGACCTCAGATCAATCATGAACTACTTTGGCCTTCAGGCACATAAAGGAGATTGGCTCCAAAATACATAATAATTGCTGCACCCCATTGTGGCACTGTCAGATAGCTCATATTTTCACTTTAATAACAGTAACACAATGGAGAATAGTAATAAAGGATATTTTACCGTGTTAGGTAAAGTAGTTAAGTTAGCATTGAAGTTTGGATGGAGTCTGATGGAGGGATGATAATAAGCTGTGATGCCAGCTATCCAACTTGAGGTACAGTGGTCCCTCGTTTATCGCGGGAGTTACATTCTAAAAATAACTGAAAATCCGCGAAGTAGCCAACTCTTAATAAATTATAATAGATGTTTTAAGGCTGTAAAACCCCTCACTAAACACTTTATACACTTTTCTCAGACAGGCATGAACATTTTCACACTTTTCTCTCTTGTTTAAACACTCTCAAAATTCAAAGCATGTAGAAAAACAAGTCCAGTATTATAGAATGAAACCAAAGGCACCCGCAGATGACGACACACAGTACAGCACTGCAGAGTCACACTGCTACCATTCGAAGATTTATGTAAATTTGACAAGCTGAACGCATTCTGTACTGTACAGGAGACAGGGCACAAGATTGACTGACAATGGTCTACAGCCAATCAGGACGCAGAACACAATGCGCTGTAAAAAAAAAAAACAAAAAAAAAACAAAGAAAAACATGCAAAATTGAACACAAAAAAATCTGCGAAACAGTGAGGCCGCGAAAGGTGAATCACAATATAGAAGAGATGGCAAGTAAATTTAGCATTCCTATTTGAAGCACTGTGAAACTAATATACAGATATAATATCTAACACTGAATCACTATTTTTTTTTATACACAACGCAGTCATACAGCAACATCAGCGGGGGTTACTACTAATTAGGATTCATGCTATTAGTTTAGGATTCCGCAGTAAGCTAATCCTAAACTAATAGCATGAGTGCTAGTCAATAACTTTCCCGTATAGATCCCAAGGACATCACCAGGATCTGATTTCTCCTTTGATATGCTATGTTAGGCCTTTTTGGCAGCCAACTTCAGTTGTTGTTTGTTTGTGGATCTTTCTGCCACTGGGTTGACATAAAATGACCAATCTGGACAATAATTTGGTCAGAGGGCCCGGTGGCGCCAGTGTCCGGCAGAAAAAACTTTTTTTTAATCATGTCGCTTCGTCATGAGTGAAAAGAAGCAGCCCTCACCTGACCACAGAAACTGCTTTCCTGTAAATTGTGTAATTAATTTTGAGCCACTGAAAAAAGGGAATAATGGCTGTAATTCCCAAGCAGTAACCATTAATTAGGATTCTTCTTGAATTACGGCCGAAATGTGGCACTTCACTCACATCTTCTTTGGTCTGTGTTGGTGTACACAGGCAAAATTCCAAAAACTGTGTCCTTGTAGAAATACTTCCAAAGTCGAGCGTCTAGCTCACTCAAATTCTCCCAAAATGCCTCATGAAGACCAATGTACAACCAGTGGTGTGTACCCAAGGTTTGTGTACGAATGCTGAAAAAATATATTGATGGAGGAGAGAAGTGGGAACAGTGCATAATCATATAAACTGTCCCAAACCATTTATTAATTTATAGATAATTTTACTGATTAACTTCTTTATACTAGTTCTCTATATAGTAGGGCATGGAAAATAACCCATGAGTGGGTGGGGGTGTTTGCATGGCACCACTGTTGGTGGGTTTATTGTAGTAGAGGACTATTTTTCACTGGAGGGATAAGATGGAGATCAGAACATAACTGACATAACTGAAATAAATATCTACCTAATCTCACAGTCATTTGTCTTTTAACATACATAAGATCAGCTTATTGCTATGTGCAGGCTACTTTTAACCACATGACTAAACAATCGTCATTTTACTTAGGGCATTTTTAAAGAGTTCAATATAATTTTTCTGATTACATTTCTGTTTTCCCCTTTTATTTCCCAAGCAGTAGCCAGCTACTTGGATTCACTGAATGCTAACAACAAGCCAACAGCTTGTTATAGCAGCCCTGAAGGACTGTTAACCTATTGGGGAGAACAGATTGGACCAGGACTGCAGTAGTAACTAGACTATGAAGGGGAACAGATGGATAGTTCTGCACTGATGGCACAGCCTTGGACCTTTCTGTCTGGCAAAGAATTCAGAAAACACTTCATTTCTTTCATAATTCTAGCTAATACAAGAAAAGGCACGTGACAAAACTTCAGGCACCTCAGACAGATTAAATAATACATATTACATCCATTTACACAGTGTAGAATATGAACACTATAGTTCATATACTTCATCAAGTGAACAGTGCAGAAAAAAGTACATACACACATTTAAACTGGATTAACTGATTTTGCAGGTGTGTTAAAATTACTTTTTTTTTCCCAGCACAGGGATCAGTAGTAAGCTACTGGCAGTGGTGATGGCATGCACGCTCAGAAAACAGCAGTGTTTGGTGTCTAATGAAGTACGATTCTCTCCAAAGAAGCTCTCATAAATAAATCAGTGTCTAAAAACACCAAAAGAGTGGGTTTAAGTCAGCAGTTCCACATGTGGAACCAGATGTTCTTCTGAAGCCCTCAGTGAATAATGCAACTCTACTTCCAGGGATACAGAGAACGATGTGAAAACAGGCAAACCTGATAGATGAGAACCTAGAAATTCACGTTACAGGATTAATAAACTGTTTACGCTCTCTTTGTGTGAGCTACAACAAACAGCGTTGAATTTTACAAGAACAATCATGAATACTGCTGTTTGTGTGGAGAGAAGCACACAACCTGGTGGCAGACAGACAGACAGTTAAACAGACAGAGAGAGGGGGGAGGATTGATGGAGTCATAAGGCTTAGGAAACTTTCAGCTGAAAGTATTTTCTTTGAGTGGAGTGTAATTCATTCACACTCAACTCTCAGACCGCAATTTTTCATGGTTAGGTGGAGTGATGGAGCGAAAACCCTTCTCTGCCTCATTTCCATAAATGGGCTGTTCTGCGCTGTTTGAATACATTTAAGAAAAAAGACTTCTTTGTCAGGCTTTGCTGAATGATTGAACTTTTAAGTGTGTTAGCAACACTTATTTCCAAAAGCTAAAGATGTTTTACTAGTGGGGTCAAAACCATAAGAGGTCTGAGCAGAGATTGCCTGAAATGGTGCCTCACAAAACTGCCATTATGATGATATGAAGACAATTAGCATTGTAAGGAAGTGTCTCTCTCTATAGATGGAAGGTGGCACCTCACTGGCAGTGAAGCCAAAGTATCTCAAACAGGCTGTGAAATGGTTGCAATATAGGTCTGAAATCCTGCTCGCTTCAGCCTGCAGGAGTCACGGAGGCGCCTGCAGACAGGTCAGAAGTTGTACATAGGAACGTGTGGTTTATTGACTGTTTCAAACTATGAGGTGAGTTGTGCTGTTGAAGGATCACTGGATTTTAGCAGTTTTTTATTTGGCAAATTAATGCTAATCTGACCTTTAAGAGCTAAAGATGCTTTTACACAGGATGCAACACACACTGCAGGCAAAGTTCAAATTAAACAGCTCTTATGTCCAATTGAAATGAGCCATCTAGCCAGCAGCAGGGAGTTTATATTGAGCGTTGTCCACCTAGGGTCCTAGTGCTACAGATCTATTAAAGCTCTTATGGTAATGAGAAAAAGAGCTACAGAAAACAGACTTCCTACTCTGCCCTCTGCAGCGCCCCCGAACCTTGAACTAGCTAGGCTGCTAGTACTTAAAATTTTTGAGTTGAAAAATTATATTAAGCGCAGGCAACACACATGAGTCCAAGACCATTCAAACAGTTTGGAAATGATTTCACTAGGGCACTATACCAGCTGGTTTTCAAAACTGATGATTTTCAAACTACAATTAGCAACTAGCTAGTTACAGTAGCAGGGTGTTGGACTTAATGGCTGAATCGATAGACCAAAAAACAATGCTAACAGGCCTCTGCATTAGCGATGTATGAATACCACAGACTGTTTTTAAAAGATGGATGTAGTCGCCATAATGTCAGCCATTGGTTCCAAGTCCCAGTGTGAAGCCTCATAGTTTCACCATCACTGTTTTTGAGTTTTGAAAGTGGCTTTGGCTGACAATCTGCACACTCATTTGCTAACACATTTTCTAAAGCATGTCCACTTTAGATTTCACTTTTCAGACTCAAAACTTACATCTTTTAACTGAGGGCTATAGAAATAACATTTAATTCAATTCAACTTGAATCTAGTCTGTGGTAAACACAGATGACTATTTGCTAACCAGTGGCTTTCACAACATACAAGTTGATATTTTGGCAAAGTGTTTCACACAATAGGTAACAAATTAGCTATTGTTGGTTTAATTTGCACCTTTGCAGCCAAAAATAAATTCAACTTCAAAGTCAACCTCAGTGCCCGCCCTCTCACTCACACACTCACATAAACAGTCATATACTTTTATATAAATGACAATTGCATAATTATTAAACATATGTGACAGCTTCAAATTATGTTAATAATGCTTGCAGTCATAGTCACACATGGAGAACAGATGGCAACAGCACTTACTGTGATTTCACCTCACATCTTTGTCACAAAATCTCTCTGTGTTTTACAGTCAGATGGTAAGAGGTAGGTGTTAAACAGTGTGTAGCGAACATAAACAAAAGAGGAAGTCCACACATGCAGTGTGCAAAATTTCACATATTGGAAGAAAAAAACCTGTACCTGTATACTAAAGAGGAACAAACATGTAAAAGGTTGATATCCTGCAGTTTTGAATTGTTGTGTAAGTCAGAGGTTAGCAGATGTTAAGGTGGTTTGATAAGCTACAATGGATATGAGTTTGTCCATTAATATCAGCATTATTTTAGAAAGTTACAAGTTTTTTAATGTTGCCTTGTGAATTGGATTGTGTGGTCATTTTTCAACATGAAGCTTGATTTTCAGTCTAAATTTGTTTATATTTTGGAAAATTGCAACCATTATTTTTTTTCATCAATTTAAATCTGCATTATTTTGAAATGGCCAGCAGGGGGAGACTCCTCTGGTACAAAAACCAAACAAACAAACAAACAAAAAAAACTTACCAGGCTTCAAAAGGCTTTAAGTGATCAGTGAGGCTAGAAAGGCAGGGTATGAAGGCAAGCACAAATACATTACGTCATAGTGGCTATAACGTCCATGTTTCATATACAGCTGAATGTGGCAAAAGTTAAAGATAAAAGTTAAATGTATGCAAAAGTAATCTTTGTGAGCTCTGGGGTTTTCATCTTCTCCTACAAGCTGTCAGAACACCTACAATACAGGGAGTGCAGAATTATTAGGCAAGTTGTATTTTTGAGGAATAATTTTATTATTGAACAACAACCATGTTCTCAATGAACCCAAAAAACTCATTAATATCAAAGCTGAATGTTTTTGGAAGTAGTTTTTAGTTTGTTTTTAGTTTTAGCTATTTTAGGGGGATATCTGTGTGTGCAGGTGACTATTACTGTGCATAATTATTAGGCAACTTAACAAAAAACAAATATATACCCATTTCAATTATTTATTTTTACCAGTGAAACCAATATAACATCTCCACATTCACAAATATACATTTCTGACATTCAAAAACAAAACAAAAACAAATCAGCAACCAATATAGCCACCTTTCTTTGCAAGGACACTCAAAAGCCTGCCATCCATGGATTCGGTCAGTGTTTTGATCTGTTCACCATCAACATTGCGTGCAGCAGCAACCACAGCCTCCCAGACACTGTTCAGAGAGGTGTACTGTTTTCCCTCCTTGTAAATCTCACATTTGATGATGGACCACAGGTTCTCAATGGGGTTCAGATCAGGTGAACAAGGAGGCCATGTCATTAGTTTTTCTTCTTTTATACCCTTTCTTGCCAGCCACGCTGTGGAGTACTTGGACGCGTGTGATGGAGCATTGTCCTGCATGAAAATCATGTTTTTCTTGAAGGATGCAGACTTCTTCCTGTACCACTGCTTGAAGAAGGTGTCTTCCAGAAACTGGCAGTAGGACTGGGAGTTGAGCTTGACTCCATCCTCAACCCGAAAAGGCCCCACAAGCTCATCTTTGATGATACCAGCCCAAACCAGTACTCCACCTCCACCTTGCTGGCGTCTGAGTCGGACTGGAGCTCTCTGCCCTTTACCAATCCAGCCACGGGCCCATCCATCTGGCCCATCAAGACTCACTCTCATTTCATCAGTCCATAAAACCTTAGAAAAACCAGTCTTGAGATATTTCTTGGCCCAGTCTTGACGTTTCAGCTTGTGTGTCTTGTTCAGTGGTGGTCGTCTTTCAGCCTTTCTTACCTTGGCCATGTCTCTGAGTATTGCACACCTTGTGCTTTTGGGCACTCCAGTGATGTTGCAGCTCTGAAATATGGCCAAACTGGTGGCAAGTGGCATCTTGGCAGCTGCACGCTTGACTTTTCTCAGTTCATGGGCAGTTATTTTGCACCTTGGTTTTTCCACACGCTTCTTGCGACCCTGTTGACTATTTTGAATGAAACGCTTGATTGTTCGATGATCACGCTTCAGAAGCTTTGCAATTTTGAGACTGCTGCATCCCTCTGCAAGATATCTCACTATTTTTGACTTTTCTGAGCCTGTCAAGTCCTTCTTTTGACCCATTTTGCCAAAGGAAAGGAAGTTGCCTAATAATTATGCACACCTGATATAGGGTGTTCATGTCATTAGACCACACCCCTTCTCATTACAGAGATGCACATCACCTAATATGCTTAATTGGTAGTAGGCTTTCGAGCCTATACAGCTTGGAGTAAGACAACATGCATGAAGAGGATGATGTGGACAAAATACTCATTTGCCTAATAATTCTGCACTCCCTGTATAAAGGCAGCTTATCACAGTGCTGGTGTGCTGCCCCTCAGTAGGCTTCAGAAAGCTGGCCATTCAGAAGAAAGTGTGCTTAAAGAGACAGTAACGTAGACTGCTTCCCAGTAGAACAGGAAGGAATTATGCAGATATGTACTAATGAATAAATAGCCCCTACAGATCCAGATATCAGCATTTTTAGCTCCCCATAAAAACATGATGGTACTACAGTTTCTTTCTCATTCATCAGTAATTAAGAGATAGTCATAAATACCAGATAAGGTCTGTTTTAGAGTATTAGTGATTAACGACTGCATCTTTTTCCACAGTGCTCTTCTTACTTAACTAAAAATATACCTTAAGAAAACTTGCCTGATTACGTTTTTGTCAGTTAAACAGCCAGTAATATGTAGCCTACCTGTTTTGTCAGAAAAGGTCGAGTTTTGACTCAAAATTTAGAACAACTTCTTTCAGAGACCTCGGATTCGCAGAGTAACCAAATGACAGTAAAACAAAGCTTCTCGCTCGACTGGTTTGTGCTTTCTTTCAGCAGACTGAGTGAATATAATACAGCATGTTTTTAATCAAAGTGAAATGCCACCTGCTGGGAGAAAAGAGAGACTGAGGGAAAGCACGAGAATGCAGGACCTCTAAATCGTCTAGTGGCTACTTAATCCAACAGCACTGAAAGAGTTTGAGGATGCTCATTTATGAGGCTGTGAAAAGCCCAACCCCGTCTGTTTGTGTCTGTCTTCTCTTTCTCCAAGAAAACCACGAAAACATTTCGAGCCATTATCTTCTCTTTGAGACTTTGGGAAATTATCATGTGTTTTCAATTCAATTCAATTCAATTTTATTTATATAGCGCCAAATCACAACAAAAGTCGCCTCAAGGCGTTTGAAAAGAGAACTGTACATGGTCTGAGTTTGACAGAGAACATGTTCCTGTGCATATGGTGCTTCCAGCTGGAGGTTTGAACAGTGATGCACTTACAGTATGCAGATCTGGACGTAATGTACATGACCACGTGGACTATGGTTAATTTCTTATAATGGCAAGGTGATACATGTATATACACTAAATGATGCTGAATAGGTTATATAACAATTCTTGCACAGCCTGCATATATACTTTAGTTATTTCTACATTTCTAATACCTAGATTTGCTTTTTTTCCCCCATCACTGTATTCTATCAGCCCAATTTCCCCACAGAGATTGTACATTTCTTTTTCTTGGCTCTACATATTGAGCAGTTTTTGAGCATAATGTTGCATAGGAGAGATGTGGAGATGAAGACAGTCTTGCATTAAAGCGATACCACCCTAATTTTATGCTTTTTACATTTTTTTTAATTCCCTGATTGTTCTTTCTCTCTAGGAGGACTGCCTTCGTCTGTGAAGTTGTCAGACCGCAGTTCTTCCAGATCCACTAAAAAGCTCATTATGAAGCCTGGGTTCATTTTAACTCTGACCTTTGCTCCATTGGGGGCCTGTGGCACAACCCAACCATTTTCAGAAATAAAAGTGTAACTTATTGCTCATGGAGTTAACAGACATGGTGGAGCTTATTTGGGCTATGCAAATTGGACAGAAATGAAAAAGCACAGTTCAAGGGTCAATATTTGCATGAGGCACGTAGATAAGACTTGAAAGTAAGCAGATCTCAGAAGTTTCCAAGGCTCCCAAAAAACATAAAAAATGCTTTTAGGCAAAGACTAAAATGTAAATACATTAACACCTTTATCTGTGCTTGTATGTAAGGAAGAAAGGTGAGCTCAAGAAGACAGTGCAGACAATAAAAACATAAGAAACCTATACTTTATATAAAAGATCATCAAAGTGCTAGCATTTTGCATACTTCTATTTATGGTTCCTTTTTTTCTTTTTTTGTTTTTGGCGGGAAGAATGTGCATTGCTAAATCATGCAAGCAACGTTAGCATGCGATTGAATAAAACTGCACAGAAAATGTCCAAAAAAGAATATACTGGAAGTGATACTGCTTGTCGGATTATTCCATTATGAATTCTTCAAAAGTCACCAACATGGCAGAGAGGTCAAAGTACTTGAAAGAGCGGAGCTGAAAGCCCTAAAGGTTGTTGCTTGATTGAATATGAACAATACCGTGTGGGAGAAATAATCTTTTAAGCAAACTGGAACTGTTGACTTACATACTGTATGACTTGTTGAATAATAATCTAAATCAAATATTGATAGATTCCCACATTACCGTTACTGTGATACTCATCAGGAGGAAATGACTAAAGCATTTATACAGTGAAATAAAGCATTTATGACTGCTGAAAAACACCTGAGATCAGCACACTGAGAGAAAAGAAGTCTTTTTAAAGCAATGCTTAAATATTAGTATTATGAAATATGATTATCTGCTTTCAATTGAATATAATTTATGTTATTTTGGGGCACTATTAAAACTTGATGTAATCTTAAAGGGGATTGTGTGATGGTGTTATAGAGCAGGGATTTTTCTAGAGTGACTGCACCTGGAAACACTGGAAACACAGTCCATTTGGAGTGATTTTATTCAACTGTGCGCATAGAAGTACTTATGAAGACCATTATGATAATTGGCATACTTTTGTTTCCACCTCCAAAAACTTCTCCTAAATTGCCCCTTCTCTCATTTTAGTGTGACTGACAGAGATCAGCAGATTTTTACTGCTTCAATTATTACTCTGTTATAGTTCTGTGATAGAACATTTTCATTACTGTAACCATGGTTTTTATTTGCCTAGTAGAGTATTCAAATTAGAAATTAACCGTCTTTTGTGACAATATGGCTCTGCCGAGGCAACATTTTTCAGTGCAATTTGAGGAAAAACTGTCCTAAACTGTTGAACTGCTCTGCTGGAGAGAGCGCTCCTCTTTGTTTCATGAAAGCTTCAGGTGTTATGAACTCAGTCTTTTGTCCATGTGATTTTCCTCTCATTTTCAGTCACTTTGGCCTTGCGCCTGTCAGGATGATTGAAAGCATCCAGCCTGGCAGCTCAAGTCAAAACCTTTCTGCTGGATCAGTCACAGAGTGAGGGTTTGCCCAGAGGAGTTAAAATTACATTTCATATTTCATGTGGTGCTCTCACAGGAGTGTCAAAATCTTTTACTCTGGGTACAGTGCCATATTTGTGACATTTTACTTAAGCAGTGAGCAGTAAAGGTGGGTATAAATTCTGAGATGATGGAAGACATGTTTTATCTCCCTCCCACAAACACACACACACACACACACACATAGAGATAACAAAGGAATCACAACTACAGCAGGTTTAACTTAAAACAAAGCACATTTAGCCTGTTATTTCACAGTGCACACCAGGCTGGCTCCCAAAAAAGAATTCAACTCTGTCAAAAATTTAATCAACATTTCCCTCCACAGTGTGCAGTAACTGCCTTTAAATCAATCCTAGAGATTTTTATGGATTTTAATTGTTCCAATTAGGATATCACAGCTACAAATAGCCAATAATTGACTACTGTCTTCATACGTTCGCCTAACACGAGAAAGATCTCCAAATCTAGACTGGGAGGAGGGTTGTGTCAGGAAGGGTATCTGGTCTGTGCCAAATCAAATATGCATATGTGAATAATGATGCAGCCAAAAGAAGCTTTTAATTGAATATTGAACATTCTTCTGTGAGGTACAATCATTGACCCTTTTTGTGTTTTTTAATATTTATATTCAAATACTCATGCTGCAAGAAGTTTTTTAGTTTATGATTGAAAATAGGAAAAATATAATAGTGCATGGGATCATGACATCACTGGTATGCATACAAGGTATTATTTTAGCATATTGTAGAATATTATAGATTATATTCCAGGTATTGTAGAAACACCAGTTAACCTAACCCTAATTACTGCATGACTTTTAACTATGGCGGGAAACCAGAGTACCCAGAGAGAATCCACTGCAAACTTGGCCAGATTGCAGATTTGAACCCAAGACCATCTTGCTGTGAGGCAACAGTGCTAACCACTGTGCCACCGACCTGTCAACCTAGACTTCAAAAAAATAGGGAAGCTATGATTACAAGGCTTGATATAGAATTTTCTGTACGTTTTAATCCTTTACAGGTTAAACGACAATAAATAGTGAAGGCATATACATAGTGTGTGTATGGTTGTCTGTCTCTTCTGACCCCAGTGATTTTCCTGTGGTTTGAACTCTTGTGTGATCTTGTGAATTTTGTGAGTTGAGGTAACTAACCACTTTACTAGATTGTATCATGTCATCTCAACAAGAATAAATTAAGTTTCTGAATTTCATGCAGATTCTACATGATTTAATTACATTCACCACAGAACCATGAATTATTTTGTTCACAGTACAAGTTTGAATTTTGTAAATGTGACAACCACCCAATTTCATTTTTTCAAGTGCTGATTGAAGGTTAACTGACAACTAACATTTATGGACATTTTATAATATCATTTTATGTATTTATAAACTGTATTTATTATAATGCAAACAGCATTCCTACCTCTAGTCCTACCTCTTACTCAATGTGCACTACCACCAATTACATGGCTTCTTGTATTGCACCTGCTCCTTTATACGGCATGTATAACTTGTACATATCTGTGTAGATACTTACATTATTAAGTTTAATTTTTTGGTTTCTCTTGTTCTAAAGGAATTTTAATCTAAAAATCTACATGCTGCTATTGGAGAGATGCCAAACTGTGTTTTGTTGTTCTTGTAACAGTGACAATAAAGATCTATTCTATTCTAAAAAGGTTGGATCTGATTGTAAAATCAAGTCTACCAAGGAAAGACCACTCTTGGGCTAACAATTTGTGGCTGGCAACTCATTTAAACCCTTTTTCTCAACAAAAATACTAAAACAGACCAGAACAATAACAATTTTAACCTCATGTTGTATCTAATGTGACATGAAATTAGCCAATGAACCAATTAAGTCATCAGTAAAGTTGTTACTAAGGTGACATGAACGCAGCTGAGGACATTTTTTGAGGCTTTGGCCTCATCAAGTTAAAAGACCCTGTAGGATCCCCAGAACCATTTATTAAAATCTTTATTTAAGTCTGTGGCAAATTCACCTAGGGGAAAAAGTAAGCAATCCACATTCAAGTGCCCACATCACAGTGATCTGAGTAATCCTTTGGAAGCCAAGAAACATATGTGGTATTTTCAGCCTCTCTGCCTACAGTAAGAACGTCTGTGTTTTGTGCTTAGCAGCCAAAACTTGCGTCATTTCAGCCTGATTTAGAGTTTAAATGTTCATGTATGTTCACGTTTTCTTGCTCTCCTCTGCCAGTCATCATGTCATAACACACTCATGAAGAGGCCAAGGAAGCACCCTCTGACTGCCCTGCTGGCTTACAGGATGTCTCAGAGAACAGAGCCAGCAGGCGACCTTGTGCCACAGTGCCATGTGGCGTGGCCTCCTGAGATCACCATTTTCATAATTAGGTGTCAGCGAGGACGACGGATGATGTCTCTTCTCCTCCTCAGTTTGGATTCCAAGGTGCAGAGACTTGATAAACAGCACCAGGAGGAAATCAGAATGCAGAGGAAATGTGGGAGATGTGGGCAGCATGACTACATGTTTTTCCATCTCTCTCATTAATAGAGACATCAGCTGTGACGCAAGCGCCGACAAGTGCCACAGTCCCAGATATTACTGCCAGGACTACTGATCTGCTGATTTCTTTGGGCTTAATAATTCGATTTCCTCTGAAGCATGGGTGGTGATCAACACTCTGAAATGCTATTATGGCTATTTTGTGCTGTGAGCCAGTAAAATTGCATTTATTGACACTTTAAGCATCAGCTGTAAATCAGGTTACTCCTATCTGCTCTCCCTCACTGCCTTTCTTTGTTTCACTCCATGATCTCTAAATGTCACCCTATTCTGCATGTTTTCGCTATAGCTGCACATTGCATGTAAAGTTTTCACTCTTTGCTTCCATCACTCCTTGGTGGAAAACTCATTTATGGTTGGGACCAGAATGCATTTTGTTAGCATTTTTGTTTGCTTCAGTTTGTCTGCCATATCGCCATATTATCAGAAAACAGAACAAAAGTCAGCCAACATCCAAAAAAGGATTTCAGAATAAATAATGATGACTATGTTTATTAATGAATAAACATAGTCATACCAAATATTAACATGGAAGTTAGTACAGAAGAATTCTATCTGGTCTTTAAGTGATGACGTATGAACTCTGCTCTGCGTTTATCAAGGCTGTTGTGTTTTTAACTTGTTTTAATGCTTTGTATCTTGTTCTATTTAATCTGAACAAACCCCTAAAAAAAAGTGATCACTATCAGCCTCTCTCAGTTTTTATTACCACTATTCACTATTTTAAAGCAACGTGGATGGATTATCTCTATACTAACCATAGCATTCAGCTATGGTTAGTATATGTTATGCTAACCCACAGCACCTCTCCCAGTGCACATCCTCAAGGAAATTGCATAGTTGTAACAGTAAATGAAAGGAAGGCGCTATATCATGTGCACCTCTTTCTAGAAATAAAAACCCCATCCCGCATTATTACATTATCTCTTAAAACGGATGTATTGAAGAAAACTGGGTACCAGGCTAACCGGCTTGCAGGTACTGGTAAATGCCTTGAGGTTACTGTTGCTGTGAACTGGCTCTCTATGAATAACAGCAAAATTGAATTTTGAGGGGGAATGGTGCTCTATCTATATATCTTTTCCCATCAAAAAATATCTATCTTTTATTTTAAAAAAAAAAGAATTAAAAAAAAGAATCAAATCGATTCCACCTTGTGTATTTCCTACTTTACCATTTCACTCATTGAAATTTTAATCTTTACCACAGGCTCCTGTGTGATATTAGATCTATTTGCTTTGTCAGATAAAAATGATTTCTCAGGAGCTACAGTACTGTGCAAAGGTCTCAAGCACCCCTCATTTCTTTATAGTTTGCTAGGAAAACAGGCGCAGCCATTTATTGAAACGTATCAACATACATAGTAACAAACAGTATATAAGTCAGAAAGGTTGGTACAAGAAACTAAGGTTTGTCTAAGAAACTTAATATTAATAAATTAATATAGATTAATATAGAATAGAGTCGAAGTGGTCTTTAAATCCGACGCCATTAGCCATTTCCGGGTCCATCTTTAATAAAATGATCGGTGTGGCTGCTTTGCAATTAAGTTTAACATCCAGACATCCATGAAAACAGGATTTATGAAGTTTAACAGAGTTAGAAGTTAGCAGGAACTTCTAACTCTGTTAAACTTCATAAATCCTGTACATGCACATGATATAGCGCCTTCCTTTGTATTTATTGTTACAACGATGCCATTTCTTTGAGGATGTGCATTGGGAGAGGTGCTGTGGGTTACATTACAATAAGCACCTTGAGGCGACTGTTGTTGTGATTTGGTGTTATATAAATAAAATTGAATTGAACTGAATAGTGCAGAAAGAAAATAATGATGACCAAAATCTGCCTATGCCTCTGAAAATCTGTGATGGTCGAATGCTGATATCAGTGATCTCAACTTTTTTGCTATGCTTAGTAGTTGAGGGCACATGTGAATCACAAATTATCATAGCACATGTGGATCATCACATCATTACAAGAAACATAAAATGATTTAGAAATGTAAATGGCTGTAACATGGTCGACTAAATAGAAAGTTTAAATCCAGCTGTGCTCCAGCTCCATACTAATTATGATTTTGGTTGTATTAATGATACTCAAAATGAGTCAAGACGTTATTAAATTACCAACCAATTATTGCTGTATATGGAAACCTGAGGTGTTCACAGTGTGAAATGTGAAGGACCTGTTTGTTTGATGTCAGCTCAGTCTCCCTGGCAGACTTAGAGCTGCACTAGAAACAGTTATGCCTCTGCACTCAGTAATTACTTCATCCAGCCAAGCATTCCTAATTAGAAGATCGACTTGATGCCAGAATTAAGATGAAATTAAATTTAGATTAATAAATAGCACTGGAAAACTTACAATTTAAGTTATAGGCCATATATGTAGCAGTACTGTAACTTACAAATGGAGGTTCCTATGAACAAATTAAGCCAGAGATGATTATACAAACCAGGCCCCCAGTGTGCTCCTTGGTGCCACTGTAATAATTAGCAGTGCTGTAATGATCAAGTTAATGAAGGTCCTGATGATGACACTCATTACCAGTGATTGAGAAGATATTCCCTTTATGTGGTGCAGCTACTTGGGATATTTGCAGCAGCCCATCACCAGTATTGATTTATTCGGTGCTGCTCATTAATTTTTCTTCAGGGTTGCTAATGTTAAGCCAACAGGTTTCTTAATGTTACTTCATCTGTACTGACTGAGCATTACTGTGCCCAGTGTCTGTTACATTAAACATGCGTTGCATTTGACCAATCAGATGAATCTGTTATGACTCCATATCAGGTGGGTTTGTGATAGAGTACTGTAGACTGCAGCGCACGTAGATGTTATACACCAGGCACAAATGAGGATTTGTATCTGTAAATGTTTTTCAAGTTTATATATATACTAATACTATATGTTCATGTTTTCCTCCTAATATAGCATGTCTTCAAGGATTGCTATTTGGTAAACTAACAAAACTAACATTTGCTGTAATCATGTCATACTT
This sequence comes from Perissodus microlepis, assembly GCF_051167445.1. Classification (NCBI taxonomy): domain Eukaryota; kingdom Metazoa; phylum Chordata; class Actinopteri; order Cichliformes; family Cichlidae; genus Perissodus; species Perissodus microlepis. The sequence continues at coordinate 12,461,459 of NC_140482.1, read as the reverse complement.
TTTGGTAGTGCACTAATGTCACGCATTAAATGCATTGAATTCAGAAATCACTTAAAATTACAACAATGTATTTATTGCATTACCAAGGTTATTCAATTATCTGCAGGATGTGGGGAAAAACTAAATAGCAAATGCCTTTTTTCTTCCTGCACACTTAGAGTTACCTGATTTCAGAGGTAAATGGAGAATTAGCCTCCAACTTTTGAATAGTAGAAATATAGGCATTAATTTTATTTTTATAGTACAAAAGAACAAGACACAGACAGTATGGTAACACAAAGCTAGTGATGAAGTCAGGTACATACCTACCCCTGCCCAGTCTGATATCATACAGGTGAACTATGACAGTGATGAGTAGTCAGGCTTCTGGCTTTGTCGAATCAATTGTATATTATACAGTTGTATCAATATAAATATTGTGGTGATTGGTTTTTTTGGACTTGTTTTCAACATGTGTATCTTTATTAGGTTAGGGACTTCAGGTTGTGGGACCATAGCCCAAGGTTCATATGGTTAACTGACCGAGAAGTTACAAAGTAATGTAAAAGTGAGATAGTGAGTAATGTATCAAATGAACTTTTTCCAGGGTGTGTTAAAATGTAATGAATCATGTAATTCATAGCTTTGATGAAAAGTAATGTGTAAAGTGATATATTTTTTTTGCTAGCTAGTTAGCCAGATCTCACACAGACAAGATGGTGATATGAGCACATGGTCTCAATAGCTTTATGTTTTAGGTTTCATTGTTATGACTGTGCATCATGTCAGTCAACAAAAAACTGAAATGTAAGTATTCTTAAGTGGTAGTTAATAGGCTTACTCCTTTATATTATTTGCTGACATTTTTGGGAGCATGTAGCATAACTAAATTGCTAAAATAAGTTTATAGGCATTCTATTTTTGTCTCACAAATCTATAAAAACTGTTTGCGAAATAATTTATATTTGCAACAGAGAAACCTTTAATAAAAACGCTTGGCATTTTATAATGCTAACATGACAGCCTAAACTCCTGTGCGGTTTACTCGCCATTTATTTCAAGGTTAAAATTAGTTTAGCTCAGCAGCTAATGACTTTCAGCACCAAATTAAATTCAAATTCAAATTTTATTTGTCACACACACACAACCATACACAGTATGACATGGGGGTGAAATGCTTGTAGCTGTACAATGCCCGACCATTACAGACAGAAAAAAAGTTTTACAATATTTACAATTTACAGGTCACTACAAAATTTACAAATTAACTTAGGAATTTACAGTAAAGAACGTGCAAATAGCAGAAGAGATTATAAAGATTATAAATTATAGGAATTATAGGATTATAGGAAATGTGTGGTGGTGCGTGTGGTGATGTGATGTGTGTGAGAGTCCAGTCTTATAGTGACGTGTGTGGGAGAGTCCAGTCCTACACCTGGTTCAGGGCCCGAATAGCCTGGGGGAAGAAGCTCCTCCTCATTCTCTCTGTTTTGGCCTTAAGGGAGCGGAAGCGCTTCCCAGACCTCAACAGTGAGAAGAGTCCATTGTTGGGATGGGAGAGGTCCATCATAATCTTCCTAGCTTTGGACTTGCACCGCTTGGTGTAGATGGACAGCAGGTCAGGGAGCTCTGATTGAATGATGCGTTCGGCTGAGCGCACCACTCTTTGCAGATCTCGTCTGTCCTGCTTGGTGCTGTTCCCAAACCAGGTGCAGATGTTTGCCGTCAGGACGCTCTCGATGGTGCAGGAGTAGAAGTTCTTGAGCACCTTCAGTGGCAGATGGAAGTCTCTAAGTCTTCTGAGGAAGAAGAGACGCTGACGGGCTTTCTTAACCAGGGTGTTGATGTGGCAGGACCATGACAGGTCCTGAGTGATGTGGACACCCAGGTATCGGAAACTGTCCACTCTCTCCACTGGCGTGCCACTGATGATGAGGGGTTTGTAATTCCTCGCCTGCTTTGTAGTGAAGTCCACGATCAGCTCCTTAGTCTTGCTGATGTTTAGGAGGAGGTTATTCTCCTGGCACCAGGTCTCCAGGTTCCTAATCTCCTCCAGGTAGGCCGTCTCGATGTTGTCGGAGATCAGGCCCACAACAGCAGTGTCGTCAGCAAACTTGACAATGGAGGTGGTGTCTGATGTGGCCACACAGTCATAAGTGTACAGTGAGTACAGCAGGGGGCTTAAAACACAGCCCTGAGGCGCTCCAGTGCTGAGTGAGATGGAGGGGGAGACTTGTTTTCCCACCCTCACTGATTGGGGTCTGTCTGTGAGGAAGTTGAGGATCCACTGACACAGTGATGAGCTGAGTCCTAGATCCGTCAACTTGGTGAAAAGCTTAGAGGGAATTATTGTGTTGAATGCTGAACTGTAGTCCACGAACAGCATCCTAACATAATTCCCTCTGCCAGTGTCCAGGTGACTCAGGGATGTGTGGAGCAGGTGAGATATGGCATCGTCTGTGGAACGATTAGTCCGGTAAGCAAACTGAAGTGAGTCGATGGTGGCAGGAAGTGAAGAAGTGATGTGATCTCTCATCAGTCTTTCAAAACACTTCATCACAATTGAAGTCAGTGCTACTGGACGGTAGTCATTGTGGCAAACGGGCTGTTGTTTCTTTGGAACAGGAACAATAATGGACTGTTTGAAGCACGTGGGAACCACAGCTTGGGCCAGGGAGAGGTTGAAGATCTCCGTGAACACCGGTGCTAGCTGGTCAGCGCAGGCTCTCAGGACCCGGCCAGGGATTGCATCTGGTCCTGCTGCCTTCCTGGTGTTCACCCTCCTGAAGGTGTTCCTCACGGCATGCTCTGTGATGATGAATGCATTTTCTTCACTGGTGCACTCCGAGCGCGCGCAGCCATTTGTTGTTTTAATTGCTGCGGCATCGAAGCGAGCATAAAACGTGTTCAGCTCATCAGCCAGTGAAGCATCGGCATTCATCATTGAAGAAGGTGGTCGTTTATAGTCCGTTATAGTCCGCAGTCCTTTCCACAGGCTCCTAGAGTCGCACTGTCGTAGCTGTGACTCTAGTTTTTCCCCGTAGCTCCGCTTTGCCTTTCTGACCGCGCTGCGCACGTTGTAGGACGCAGCCTTGTATAGGTCCATATTACCGGAGACGAGCCCTTCATTGTAGGCAGCGGTGCGTGATCTCAGAGCGTCGCGGATGTTTTTATCCACCCACGGCTTCTGGTTGGGAAACGTTCGGATGATAGTTCTTTCTGCTGTGTCGTCCGCTAGTTTTCCGATAAATCCCACAACCACTTCCGTAAACATGTTGATGTCATCAGAGCTGCGCCGAAACATGTCCCAGTCTGCGTCATCCAGTGCGTCCTGCAGCGCGGCCACTGATTGGTCTGTCCAGCGAGCGACCTCCCTCCTGATTGGTGGTTGCTGCTTTAGCCTTTGTTTGTAAGCAGGCATGAAGAAGATGGCGGCATGGTCCGATTTTCCAAATGCCGGCAGGGGCTGAGCCTTGTAACAGTTCTTGAACGGGGTGTAGCAGTGGTCTAATGTCCTAGTGCCCCGGGTGGGGCAGTTGATGTGCTGGTGAAGGTTGTGAAATGTCCGTTTGAGATTCACTCTGTTAAAATCTCCCATAACAATGAGTGCGGCATCTTGGTGAAGTGTTTGTTGATGTGTGAGAGCCTCATGTAGCTCACATAAGGCAGTGTCCGAGTCCGCGTGAGGCGGAATGTAAACAGTGCAGGCAATGACCGCAGTGAATTCCCGAGGGAGATAGAAAGGGCGACATTTAACGATCAAAAGTTCCAGATTGGGCGAGCAAAAGCGTGTGAGTGGGTAGATGTTTGTGCTGTCGCACCATCTGTTGTTCACCATCAAACACACTCCACCACCTCTTTTCTTCCCCGACTCCATTGTCCTGTCCATGCGGTAAACCGAAAAGAACCCCGTCGGCTGCACGGCGTGGTCTGGTATCGCTGGGTTCAGCCAAGTCTCGGTGAAGCAGAGGAGGTTGCAGTCCCGAATGTCTCTCTGGAACTTGATTCTGGCTCTGAGGTCATCAAGCTTGTTCTCGATGGATTGAACATTGGCTAGCAGGATACTGGGCATGGGTGCGCGGTGTGCGCGAGCCCGTAGCCTGTTCCTGATGCCGGCTCGTTTACCTCGAGGCCGTCGCTTAGGGTCGCGTCCTTTGTTCTCTCTCAGGATCTCCTTTGGCCAGGTTGGGTCCGGAGTTAAACATGGTGAAATGTTCGTGTATTGTAGACCAATAGAAACCAAAGTGTCTCTACTGTAGCGAATTTGTGTGTTTTGCATGATGCCCATGCAAGATTATGGCAGATATAGCAAAAAGTGACGAAAAACTGCAAAAAGTGGAGAAGTTGGGGCAGAGCATCCAGCACGGCAGCCGACCTCACCGGCGCCATCTTAAAATTAGCAGCAAATCTGGAATTTCATTCACATTCCTTTAACATATGTTGATATGTTTCAGTGTTCTTGTGGGTTCAATCTTTAATTTTCTTCACGGTCAGTGCTGACAAATTTAAAGCAGTCAACTTTGACACATTTTGACTCGCTATTTAGTGAGTTTTATTTAACGTGAACGACAATGCTGGTGTGATTAGACAAATATAGTTTATCTTCTGACATGTTACAATGCTTTGCGGGTAATGTTCTAAGGCTATCCATTTTAATGCTAAATATTCTTCCTATAATTACTACAGTTTGAGCCCATGATAATGAACTAAATAGTCTCAAACTAGACCAAGTTTTGCCGGATTACCCTTGCAGAATATGTTTTAATTGCTCATAAAATTATAAAACTGCTACAATCATGGAAGAAATGTTCAACTTAGTTACAGGGTGCAGTTTTAATTAGAAAATGAAAAAGATTTCTAACTTCGCAATAGAGTCGTACCTTAAGAGCATTAAGTACTGTTTATCTTTCTCTGTTCTTCACAGTTTCACAGTACAGCACTCAAATCCATTTTCCTTAAGAGGAAAACTTCAAAGTCCTTCTGAGGCTGCTTATGCTACATGTGCGAATCTTTTTTTATATGAAGAAGCAAAATGTTCATGTGAGGAAACAGTCATGCTTAAAAAAACTGACAGTGGGTGGGCTGAGCTTGTTTACAATTTTTTAGGGTTTGCTGGATTTAAGATGCAAGCTGGAAACATCAATCACAGACGTACATTTCTCTAGAGGACAACCCCCATCTGCTTGGCAGCATCTCATGGCAATTTTAGTTAAAGTGCAATTCTCTTGAACCAACGTCTTGAACCAACACAGAAAAGAGACGAACTGTGCCATGCCAAAGATGAGAGCGTAATACTGACACTTCCCTCTGGTGTAGGAAATAAATGCACAAGGCTTGCCAAGTGCAGCAAGCTGTTGGTCCTGGCTTGGACATAGACAGGACAGACAACACACATGCCAAATGGGGAAGGTGAAGTCCAATCTTATTACACCCATAAAACAGGCCAAATGATTACTTTCTGCAGTTAAACTCCAATGCAGTGCCAATCCCATCAGCAAGAAGAAAGCTGAGGGAGAGGGGATTCTCAGAGGCTGGCATGTGAGAAGTGTGTGTGTGTGTGTCTTGTTTTGAGGTAATGACATTGGAAAATATACTATGTATGTGTACAGACATGTATGAATTTACATGCAAGTTTCTATCTCAAAACATAGGCTTCACATTGTATCTCTAAATGTAAACACCCGTGATGGCTCTTCATATCCTCATAACCAGCCAATCTGTGTGTTTTATGAGGAATATGTGTAAGGTTTTGATGTACAGACTGCTCTTTTCACTTCAGTTACTTAGCAACTAAATGACACGTCACAAAAATAAAAACATAAGGCCTGAGCAGGGAGAAAAACTTTGGAGAACAGAAGGACGTCACAGCGACTGTTCGTAATAAATCTGTCTCCTCGAGGCCGACATATATTCAAGGTGGGAGTGTCAGCCTCGAGGCTTTCCTCCCACATCAGACCATTAGCGCATCCTTCCTTGGCAATACGAGTCATTAAAGCCACCTGAGCTCTGGGTTAAAGGACAAGAATGACAACTGGTTTGTTAGAAATTAATTTGGGCATCTTCAATATCATTTATAAGCCTGCGTGTCGCATCACCATCATTACTGTCTGACATTGGCTGCCTGGAAAAGTTCATTCGATTAGCTTAACTGAAGGAAAAGTTGTCTGACAAGTGTTTGCTCGTTAGCTTTGTTTCTTTCACGCTGCCCCATAAGGGTACTTGAGAGAAAGCCTTTTCTGGTCGATGTTTAGGTCTTTTCGTTGGAGGCTTCATTTCAAGGGTGACCTTTCACTATGCCACTTCCTCTCTTCCATCTATATCAGAGTGAGGTTAAGCTAAAGGGCTCATTATATATCTGAATTGCTCTCTGGACACAGTGCGTGTTATAGCACCTTTTGTGTGCACTATGGATGATGTGTGAATAGACCTAATAATTGGTGATTTGAAGGCTTACATAGTTCATGTGGGTTTTCTTTACAACAGGGGCCCATTTGTTGAGATTCTGTACCTACGCAGGCTCCAGAAATGCTCAAAAGCTGCACTGAGTCAGCAGTGTAATAATATTATAGCAACACATTTTTGTAGACTATGAAATGAAGTATAGAAGTGACCCCTTTAAGACATTTCTGTAACTATATGCTCTTTAGGTCCTAAATGCATGGATCCTGTAATTTATTGAAATAGCAGAGGTTTAGCCTGCTGGTCAAAGCTTGTTCATTTCCTTTTCGTGGAGCTGGTGTTGCATGCCAACACAGGCGTGGATAGGTCATCAGTAGTACCTAGTAGAGTCTGTTGTTACAGTGGGGGGGGGGGGGGGGGGGGGGGGGTTTACAGGCTGGGTGCAGCACAGAAGCAGCATACATTTACTAGACGCTGAGCTGCTGACTTCCATCACTAAACCCTGTGGCGGAACAGCAGCCATGACAAATAATGCAGGAATTGGCATGCCAATAGCATACAAGACACAAGCTTAGGCACCTGGAGCTTGTGGCACTGGGAAAACATGCTGTTGGCTGGAATTACAAATGAGTTAACTGCAGTGTGGAGCTCGCCAACCTTATAGGTAACTGCTGAGTTGGAGATATCAACAAGATTGTGTTTTAGCTGTTGTAGTTTCAGAGGACAAAGGAATGAGCAATGCAGGAGCTAGTTCTATCTGTTGCTGAGGCTCGTGGGGCATTTTTACAAGCTTTCTTACAAAAGATTAAAAATACAGTATCAGGCTTCAGAGCAGACCAAATTTCAAGTCCTAAAAGGCCTCTTACATTGTCTTTCCTCCCTGAAATTCAGTTTAAACTCATCTCAGGAAGAACCCCATTTGGAAGACGGCGTAATTGTGACTGGACTGCATTTTCTGTTAATGTGATGGGGACATGTTGCAACTGGCAAGTTAAAATTAATTTACAAATACCACATTTTCTGATCTGGAAATTTTAATTTAAATGATATTGAGATCTTCCTCTAAATGCTTTTGCTCCCTAAACTAAGCCTGGATGCTGGTTGCCAGCTGTAGTGTCTATGGAAGCATAAGTCACCCAAGAAATGTGATTCTTGCTCTTGTGGCAATGTCAATTACCCCAGTAAATATTAAGCTTGCAACATATTAACTGGGTGTTCAGTTCTGAGACTGCTTTCTGCACAGATGAGACAATATGTGTCACACTAGCCAAGACCTCATCCCAACTGCGACACACGGAGGAGGGAGCATTATAGCTTGGGCTGCTTTGCTGCCTCTGAGCTTGAATGGCTCTATATATATATATATATATATATATATATATATATATATATTAGGGGTGCAACGATACTCGTATCGATATTGAACCGTTCAATACAGTGCTTTCGGTTCGGTACACATATGTATCGAACAATACAAAATTTTTTATTTATTTTATCAACTTTTCTTCTGACGATGCTGTCTGTGTTGAGCGCTCAGTGGATCTGCGTTCGACTACTCTGCCTAGGCTGCACTGTCGAGCGCAGATCCACTGAGCCCAGCGCAAGCTAGCGAGACAGAAGCTAAGCTCGTTGCAACATGGCAAATTGAACTTCCCCCACCCTCATTCAGATCTAGCCTTTGGAACTATTTTGGTCTTCATGTGAAGTATGACCCTGATGGTAAGCGCGTCATGGACAAAAGTAAAACAGTATGTTGGATGTGCCACGCAATGCTCAATTACATTGGTGGGAACTAGTGCGTTAGCACAGTTTGCTCGTTAACGTGTTGATGCCGTCCAGCCCCACGCACGGGGCGATCCGCGGTAGCTCGTTAACGGAGATTTGCCGTGTTGTGGCGTTAACGTCATTTCAGATTAACGCTGACAGCACTAGTGGGAACACAATGAATATGACTGCACATTTACGCCGAAATCATCCTAGTGCAACGACAAGTGGAAGCAGACAAAAACGACAAGCACGCATGTTACAAACTTTACCCGAGTCATTTAGACAGCCGTTAGCACACGATTCTCCTTATGGGGACCTGATATGTTTAATATGCTGCTGAGAATATAGCCCAGAAGAAGCGTATAGTATAGCTTTTATTTTGGAAAGAGCCATTTCTCTATAATAAACTCTCTTTTCCAAAGATGAGTGATTCCTCGATCAGATAGATTTATTATTTTATTCCTTTGTTGTTTCAGCAACATTAAATTTAAAAACTGTACTTTTGAGTTAAAATATATATTTATAATTTTAATAAATGACAAATTAAAAAAGCATGAACATTTTTTTGTATCGAAAAAATATCGAACACCAAATTGACACCAAAGTATCGAACCGAACCGAACCGTGAATTTCGTGTATCGTTGCACCCCTAATATATATATATATATATATATATATATATATATATATATATATATATATATATATATATATATATATATATATATATATGAGGGACTGCTCTCACAGCTAGAGATTGACGAGGAACAACATAAATGCTACGGCAAGGGGGAGCCAGGACGCCAGGTCAGGGGGGAGATATCATCACCCCCACCCGAGATTGGGTACCAAGCCCCAAGTGCGCAAGAAGAAGGATCATTGAGTGCGAGTGGAACTGACCTGAAAGATAGGATCATGGCCAAGCTTGAAACCTGGATCCCCCGTAGCTGGTTACCAAGACAACGTGAAGTACCCTCAGAAGGTCTGCTAGATGATGTGAATGCAGCACTACGGACGATACTCACAGCCACCATTACCGAGACAAACAAGCTGATCTACAGTACGGCAGCAGTGAGATGCTTGGCTACAAGTTCAACAGCCACAAGGGGCAGTACCCTCCATGGAGGAGGAGGCTAGAGGCTAAGATCAAGGTAGCACGGAGGGAGGTTAGCCAACTATCGGAGTTGCAGAAAAGTACGATGAAGAAGGTGCCTAAGAAGTACAGTAATCTGTCCATACCTGAGGCCTTGGAAACTGCCAAGCAACGACTCACAGCCTTGGCCAGCCACTTGAAGAGGTACACCAGAAGGCTAGAAGGCAGGAGAATAAACCAGCTGTTCTCCACGGAACCAGCCAAGGTGTACTCTCAGTGGCAGGGGAACAATATGAGAACAGCACCTCCAAGGCTGAAGACGGAACAATACTGGAAGGGCATATGGGAGAGGGATGCAACCCATAACGGCAATGCTCAGTGGCTAGTGGATCTACGTGCAGACCACAGTAACTTCCCTGAACAGGGTCCAGTAATCATCAGTGGCAGACATCCAAGAAAGGGTCTCCAATATGAAGAGTTGGACAGCACCAGGCCCTGACATGATTCATGTCTACTGGCTGAAGAAGCTGACTGCACTCCACAAGCGTCTGGCAGCACAAATGAACCAGCTACTAGTCGATGAGAGACACCCAGAATGGCTCACCAAAGGCCGGACAGTCCTGATCCTCAAGAACCCCCAGAAGGGACCGGTCCCCTCCATCTACTGGCCAATAACCTGCCTCAGCACCACGTGGAAGCTCCTGTCAGGCATCATAGTGGCTAAGATGAACAGGCACATGGGTCAATACATGAGTGGGGCACAGAAAGGGATGGGCAAGAATACCCGAGGCGCAAAACACCAGCTACTGGTAGACCGAACAATCAGCTGCAAGACCAGACTGACCAGCCTGTGCACTGCCTGGATTGATTACAAGAAGGCCTATGACTCAATGCCCCACACATGGATCCTGGAATGCCTAGAACTATACAAGATCAATAGGACCCTAAGAGCCTTCATCAGGAACTCAGTGGGGATGTGGCGTACAACACTAGAGGCCAACTTCGGGCCTATAGCACAAGTTACCATCATATATCAATCTCTCTCTCTCTCTCTCTCTATATATATATATATATATATATATATATATATATATATATATATGTGTGTGTAGTAGGGGTGCAACGATACTCGTATCGATATTGAACCGTTCGATACAGTGCTTTCGGTTCGGTACGCATATGTATCGAACAATACAAAATTTGTAATTTATTTTATCAACTTTCCTTCTGACGATGCTGTCTGTGTTGAGCGCTCAGTGGATCTGCGCTCGACAGTGCAGCCTAGGCGGAGTAGTCGAACGCAGATTCACTGAGCGCAGGGCAAGCTAGCCAGACAGAAGTTAAGCTCTCCTTACAACATGGCAAATTGAACCTCCCCCACCCTCATTCAGATGTGGCGTTTGGAACTATTTTGGTTTTCATGTGAAGTATGATCCTGAAGGTAAGCGCGTCATGGACTAAAGTAAAACAGTATGTTGGATGTGCCATGCAATGCTCAATTACATGGGTGGGAACTAGTGTGTTAGCGCAGTTAGCTCGTTAACGTGTTGGCCGTCCAGCCCCACGCACGGGGCGATCCGCGGTAGCTCGTTAACGGAGATTTGCCGTGTTGTGGCATTAACGTCATTTCAACGAGATTAACGCTGACAGCACTAGTGGGAACACAACGAATATGACTGCACATTTACGCCGACATCATCGTAGTGCAAAGACAAGTGGTAGCAGACAAAAACAACAAGCACGCATGCTACAAACTTTACCCGAGTCATTTAGACAGCCGTTAGCACATGATTCTCCTTATGGGGACCTGATATGTTTAATATGCTGCTGAGAATATAGCCCAGAAGAAGCGTATAGTATAGCTTTTATTTTGGAAAGAGCCATTTCTCTGTAATAAACTCTCTTTTCCAAAGATGAGTGATTCCTCAATCAGATACAGGGCTTGCAAAATCGCTAGCCCGACGTCCCGGGGCTAGCGATTTTTCCAGTCGGGCTACCAAAATCTATCTCTGCCCTGCCTGTCGGGCTATCGTAGGAAGGAAAAATATATGTCAATGCTTTTGCATTCTTTCGGAAATGTAGCTGGGTAATTATGTCATTGGCATCGGTGAGCCACTGTCAATATGTGACATATTGAAATCGCGTTTGAATTTGCGCTTGTTTTTTGCTTTCACTTTGCAATCGCGCGAACTGTGTATAGAGAGCGACAGTACTGATTGGTGAGTGATGATAATTTGCGCACCAATTCCTCTGACATCGTCTTATCAATCGTTAGCTTACTATGCAAACATGACAAGTGAAATCTCCCGCAGCAAGCGAGAGGTTGATCGCGCAGAGAATCGCTGAGCGTTATGTGAGTGCGTGTGTAAAAGCAGCAGGATATATTGTGGCGAGCTCAGACAAGGAGGAGACGGAGGTATCGTTTGGTCTTGCTTCCCGTGAGCTAGCCAGGGAGCACAGCCGTTTATTCACACTTGAAGAAGAACACTGCCGCTAGCTAACTGCTCAGCGCGGCAACAACAACAACAACACAGGGTGCCCTCTGACCCCGGAAGGACACACCGTCGCAGCGAGAGGGCGTCACCTGTCACTATGGCAACATAAACAAAACATAACTGTACAAACAGAACCCCGAACAGCCCTGACCCACTACATAGCCCCCACCTAAGGGGTCAGTCGTCCCCGACGACCCCATTACCCCACACAAAGTCCTGCAAATGTCCAGGTGCCTTCTTTTGGCGCACCGGCCGGTCACGACCGGCGGGGGAAAAGTCACTCGGGTCAGAACATGGGGTGCCACCATCATCCCCTGCTCCGGCGTCTGCTGGAGCGAGCGGTCAGTACGGTGAGAGCCTGTCCCGGTGCAACACCACCATGCGCCCCGGGCCCGGCATGCGGATACGGTACACCACGTCTGTTAGCCGCTCCACGACCTCTGCCGGCCCTTGCCAGTGACTGCAGAGTTTGGGGGACACTCCTCTCTTGCGAACCGGGCAGTACACCCAAACCTTGTCGCCAGGCATGAAAACCCCCCCTCGGCACTTGGTGTCGTAGGCTCTTTTCTGTCGTACTCCGGCGCTGGCCTGGGCCTGGCGGGTGTAGACATGAACCACCTGCAGCCGCTCCCTGAGCCTCCTGTAGTAGTCCATCTCTGGCCCACCATCAATCTCCGGCTCGGGGGGGGACCCGAACACCAGATCCACAGGCGTCCGGAGCTCCCGTCCAAACATCAGAGCGGCAGGTGTGCACTGGCTGGACTCCTGCACCGCAGTCCGATACGACCAAAGGACCAGGGGCAGGTGTCGGTCCCAATCTCGCTGGTGGCGGCTGGTGAGAATGGCGAGCTGGGTGGCCAGCGTGCGGTTGAAGCGCTCAACCAAGCCATCGCTTTGTGGGTGGAGCGGTGTGGTTCTTGTCTTCTCCACCCCCAGTCGCCGGCAGATCTCCCCGAAGACCTTCGATTCAAAGTTACGCCCCTGGTCACTGTGGAGCTCAGCCGGGACCCCAAAACGGGTGAACATCTCCTCCACCAGCTTCTCGGCCGTCGTCGTTGCACTCTGGTCCGGCACCGCGTAGGCCTCTGGCCACTTCGTGAAATAGTCCATAGCCACCAACACATACCGGTTCCCTGACTCTGTGATGGGGAAAGGCCCTAGAACGTCCACTCCCACTCTTTCCATTGGGGCCCCCACCAGGTACTGCTGAAGGGGGGCAGTGGAGCGTTGAGTTGGGCCCTTCTGTGCCGTGCAGGTGTCACAGCAGTGCACATGGAGTTCCACATCCCGTCGACAGCCAGGCCAGTAGAACCGTCCCCTGAGGCGGCGGAGAGTTTTGGCGTTCCCATAGTGTCCTGCCCCCACCGAGCCATGGACCAGCTCAAGAACCTGCGACCGCAGCGACCGAGGCACCAACAGCTGCAGGAGATCTCTGCCCTGATCGGGGGCCCGCCATCTCCGGTACAGGAGGCCGTCGTGGGTCTCCAGATTGTTGTGCTGGGAGTAGTAGGCCTTCACCTCGGGCTCCTGTCCCGACACCCCCGTCCAGGCGGGGCGTTGCGCCGCCTCCAGCCAGGCCCCCACCTGAACCAACGTCGCGTCGGCCTCCTGCTCCCGCTTCAGCTGCTGCGTTGTCAATGGGAGCCACCCCCCTCCGCCGGCTGTGGCCTGAGCAGTAGCCACCCCCAGCACCTCCTGGGCCCGCTCTTCCTGTCGCAGGCAGTAGCGGCACTCGACGGCTACGCAGGGCCGTCTGGACAGGGCATCAGCGTTGCCATGCTGTCGACCTGGCTGGTGCTGGATCTCGAAGTCATAGCCCTGAAGGACCTCCAGCCAGCGGGTCACCTGCCCTTCTGGGTGTTTGAAGTTCAGGAGCCAAGTCAGAGATGCATGGTCAGTGCGCAGGAGGAACCGGCAGCCGTGCAGATATGGCTGGAAGTGCCGCACCGCTAGCACTACGGCCAGCAGCTCCCGCCGGGTCACGCAGTAGTTCCTCTCGGCTCGCCCCAAGGCACAACTGAAGTACGCCACCACCCGTTCTCCAGCCTCGTCCTGCTGGGAAAGGACCGCCCCGACCCCTACATTGCTAGCATCAGTGTCCACAATGAAAGGTTGCCGGGCGTCAGGGTAGGCCAGGACTGGGGCTCTGGTGAGGGCCTCCTTCAGCTGTTCAAAAGCCGCAGCACAGGCATCCCCCCAGCCAAACAGCTGTCCCTTGTCAGTCAGGCGGTGGAGGGGGCTGGCCATTGTCGCGAACCCTTTGATGAACCGACGGTAGTAGGAGGCTAGGCCCAGGAAGCTCCGCAGTTCTTGGACGTTCGAGGGAGTCGGCCAGTCCCGGACCGCAGCCACTTTTGCGGGGTCAGTGGCGACACCTCGAGCGCTGATCACATGGCCCAAGAACGTGGTCTCTCTCGCCAACAGGCGGCATTTCGCGGGGTTGAGCCGCAGCCCAGCTCGTCGGATGGCACTCAAGACCTCGCTCAGGTGAGACAGTGCACTGTCGAAGTCACCACCGTGCACCAACAGGTCATCCAGGTACACAATGCAGCAGCTACGAGGGATATCCACGAGCACCCTCTCCATCAGCCTCTCAAACGTCGCTGGCGCATTGCAGAGCCCAAATGGCATGACCCTGAACTGCCACAGCCCCTGTCCAATGGTGAATGCAGTCTTAGGCCTTGCGTCGGGGGCTAGCTCCACCTGCCAGTAACCGCTGCGTAGGTCGAGGGAGCTGAACCAACTGGAGCCGGTAACGTAATCTAGGGCCTCGTCGATCCGCGGCAGCGGGTACGAGTCCTTCTTGGTGACTGCATTGAGACGGCGAAAGTCCACGCAGAACCTCGGGCTGCCATCCTTCTTCCCCACCAGAACCACGGGTGCCGCCCATGGGCTATTGGACGGCTCGATCACCCCAGCCGCAGCCATCTCACGGATCTTCTCTTCCGCTACCTGCCGTTTCGAGAGGGGCAGCCGGTGTGGGCGCAGACGGATGGGCTGAGCAGAGCCGGTGTCGATGGTGTGCTGGACCAGACTCGTCTGCCTGCAGTCTTTGTCACTGGCGGCAAAGATGTCCACATTCTCGTCCAGGAGGGACCTCAACCGCTGGCGCTGGTCGACGTTGAGGCCTACGCTGCTGCGCTGCCAAAGGTCATCAACAGCCTCGATGGTCTCGGTCGAAGGAGGTTTGTCAGGCTGAGAGGCTGAGGCGAGTGGAGATGACCCGGAGCCACCGGCATCCGAAATCTGCTGAGCGGCAGCTGCCCGACGCCTGTCTCGTCTGGTCCCCGCTCCCTGCTTTTGGCCGCGCTGGAGAGCAAAAGTCTCTGCGCCAAGAGTGATAGCCAGCTTTGCAGTGTCGACGCAGGCCCCCAGCGGCTCAGCAGATCCAGGCCAATGATGCACTGGTCTTGAATGTCGGCGAGCCAGAAGTTGTGCACCAGCTCTAGATCCTTCACTCGGATCCGCAACGGTTTCTTCCCCCGCATAACAGTTTTCTCCCCCGTCACTGTCATCAGCTGGGTGTCTGTGGGCAACCAACCCTTCACCAGTGGCCCGGATGTTTCAGGGAGCACGCCAGGTCGTATCAGGGAAATGGTAGACCCCGTGTCCACCAGGGCCTGGCATGGCTGGTCCTCAACACAGCAGCTCAGGTGGAGTCTCTTGAGGTGCCCAACTCGGCCCACCACTGTGCATCGTCCTTGGAGGGGGGCAGGAAGCTGGAGCGGTGGTCCCCTCGCTACACCGCTCCCTCCTCGTTTCCCTGAGGCTGCGTAGTTCCGGTCTTCGGGGCTGGTGCTGGGCAGTCACGTGCCACGTGGCCAGGCTCATCGCACCGGTAGCAGCGGTCGGTTGGTCGACGAGGACGCCTCCGGGGCACCGAGGGTTGCAGCTGGGACATCTCGGCGACCTCCCCCTCCCCGTCGCAGTCTGCGGCTCTGATTTGGGGGTAGTTTGGGGGGGGCACCTGCTGGTTAGGTCGCGAGGTGAGCACCGGCTCGGCCCTTTCAGCCTCAAGGAGCACCTCACGGAGGGTCTGAGGCATGGCCAGGCGGACGTGTTGGCGTAGTCGCTCTGGGAAAAGTCCTCGCAGAAAAGCATGCAGGCTAAGCTCCTCACGGGCCGCTGCTGGAAACTCCGGGTAGCTACGACGAGCATACAGCAACACGTCTGCTGCAAAGGTGCCCAGGCTCTCCCCTGGTCGACGGCTCCGGTTGGTTAGCTGCTCTCTGCTCTGATCAGTGGAGTGCCGCTGCCCGAATCGCCTCTCGAGTGCCGCGGTGAGGGCCTGGAGCTCATGCTGCTCTGCCGGGGCTAGGTCAAGGAGTATCTGCAGTGCATCTCCCTCTAATGCTAGTGCTAGGTGTGTAGCAGTCTCCTCTTCGCTCCAGCCACTATGTCTGGCGGCTAGCCGCACTTGTGAGAGGTAGGGCTCTAACGGGGTTAGCCCGTTGTATTTCGGTACCTTAACTGGCGTGGTAGGCATAACTGCTCACGGTTGGGGGCTCGGCGTGTGGGTCGACAGAGGTAGCCCATGAAGCATTGCCCTAGCATCTGTAGCGACGGACCGCCGCCGCGGTGCGCTCGCACCATCGGGACCCGTCGGGGGACTTACATGGCCGCTCACATCCTCTCTCTTCCATCGCCAGTTTCCCAAGCGGGGAATGTTCTCCTCGACGGCTTGCTCCAGCCTCTGAATGTCTCTCTCCATTACGGCGAGGGTGAGCTATCCCACTTCTGACACCAATGTGGCGAGCTCAGACAAGGAGGAGACGGAGGTATCGTTTGGTCTTGCTTCCCGTGAGCTAGCCAGGGAGCACAGCCGTTTATTCACACTTGAAGAAGAATACTGCTGCTAGCTAACTGCTCAGCACGGCAACAACAACAACAACACAGGGCGCCCTCTGACCCCGGAAGGACACACCGTCGCAGCGAGAGGGCGTCACCTGTCACTATGGCAACATAAACAAAACATAACTGTACAAACAGAACCCCGAACAGCCCTGACCCACTACAATATATTTTAGTTCTGCTGAGCCAAATAAGACAGGTCAGGGTGAAGAAGTGACAGCCAAAGAAAGGCTTACCACAAAACGGAAAAGTTATGACAAATCAGACTATAAGGCAAAAAGAAAGTGCAGCTTTATGGTTTCATGGACAAAAGAATTTCTGTGGCTGCATTATGACAAGCTATATAACCAGGGTTGCACATAAGTGGTCCGTGGGTGCGCATTCGCTGTCAAAATAAAAAACGCGCACAAGATAAGAAGTTGCAACGCGTGTTTGCGTACATAAGATTTTCTGGAGGAGGACAGACATTTGTTTAAAACTCTTAAAGATGTCGAAGAAGCTCCTTTAAGCAATTGCTTTGGTGTTCCTCCACCTCGAAAGAAATGTCAGAAGGAGTCCAAACCGCAAAAGAAGCGCGTATTCTCGGAAAAGAGGTTGCAGGAGGTGAGCTGGCTTCAAACAAATGATGAACGCACAGAGATGTGGTGCAGAATGTGCCGTGAAAATCCCACTCTAGCGGACAAAAACAGTGCCTTTTATATGGACGCAAACGCGCATTGCAACTTCTTATCTGGTGCACGTCTTTTATTTTGACAGCAAATGCGCACGTGCGGACCACTTATGTGCACCCGTGTAAATAACATAATGTTCTGCCGGGTGTGTTGTTGGTTTTCCCTCGATTTCTGAGTCGACAAGCGCCTTTGTTACTGGGACCAGTAATTTTAAGAAAGGCCCCCATTAGAACCCATGAGAAATGCAAGAAATGCATTATTGCTCAGTCTGCAATATCTTTCCCAGAACAAACACCAATTGCAAATAACATACTAAAAATAAACCTGAGAAATCTGTTTAGAACAGCGTACTATGTTGCAAAGAGTGAACTACCACTGGCAAAATTTAGCAGTCTTTGCAAACTTCAAAAAGCAAATGGCCTAGATCTTGGTTCCACTTGCCTCTTACCCGTGACTTCAGTGGAAATTTCAAATTCAGGATCTGACACAGACTGATTCATGTTCTACACAGTTCTTACAAGTTCATAGAAATTTCTGTTCAATTAGAACCAAGTATTTGAGTTGATGATTGTAATTTTTATACAATGTTGTAATTTGTTTTTCAACAATTTTTTGATTAATGTTTTGTTTCCTTTACAATATTATACTTTAATGTATAATATTGTAAAGGAAACAAAACATCAATCAAAAAATTGCTCTCTTTTTTATTCGGGCTACTTAAATTTATTTTGGGCTACCAAAAACTGAAGAGTCCCTGCCCGAAGGGCTACCAGGGATTTTGAAATTTTGCGAGCCCTGAGATATATATATATTTTTTTATTACTTTTTTGTTTCAGCAACATTAAATTTAAAAACTGTACTTTTGAGTTAAAATATATATTTATAATTTTAATAAATGACAAATTAAAAAGGCATGAACATTTTTTTTTTGTATCGAAAAAATATCGAACCGTGACACCAAAGTATCGAAACGAACCGAACCGTGAATTTTGTGTATCGTTGCACCCCTAATATATACATATATATTGTAGCGTCCCTCCGACAGAAGACACAGACAATCAGCGTTCCGGTTACCGGTGTTTATTCAGAATAGCAACACGGGCTACTGTGGGCCGTAGCCAACAGCAAAACAACAGGGAAAAAGCGGGCTCTCCAGCAACAAAAACAACCCCCGACTCTCCCTTCTAGTGATGCGCGAATCATGAACGAATCGTTCAATACTCGAGAATCACTTTACTGACTCATGAATCATGATTCACAAGCCCAACTGACTCACTGACTCATCCCTGTTGCTGTTAGCAGCAATGTATCTAGCTTATAATTAAAATTGTGGAGAAAAACACAACATCCCGTATGTTGTTAATTTTTTTGTTAATTAACAAAAAAATTTCTGCTCTGAACTGGAAGAAAAAACCCTGAGTAGAAGCTCACATCAAGAAAATAGCTCCTCGGTTCACAGTAGCATCGCTCTGCTAACATGCTAACAGCACATTTGAGCTACTTACCCGCTCCCTTCCTGTGCTGAATCGTAAGCGTAAGCGAATCACTCAAGACTCACTAACCCCCTCCCTCCTGTGCTGAATCGTAAGCGTAAGCGAAACACTCAGGACTCGCTCACCCCCTCCCTCCTGTGCGGAATCATAGAGCAAACAAATCACTCACTCACTGGTCGTGTCCAAATTCATGGGCTGCATCCTCCTGAGGACCCGGCCTTCGTGGTCTACGTGGGCCGGGTCCTCAGAAGGTCGGGTAGGCCGGAAGTAAACGGCTGGGGAAATTGGACGGTCTAGCCTTCTGATTAGCGTCAGCGCAGTCTCGGTGGAGTTTAATAAACTCAGCCGTCTGCTCCTTGCTATCTAAAATATAACAGGACACTGGCGTAAATTCTCGACCGTCTCACACTTCTGTTTAATCAGTTTTCTGTTTGCCGTTTATTCAGCTGTGTGAAAATCCCGGAGGAACCCACCCGGGGGATTAATAAAGTTTTATTTAATCTAATCTAATAACTTTAATCTCAGCCAAACCGATTTACTCACGAACAAATAAAACACTGAAAAAAGCCCAACAATAACATTTTTAGGTTGTCTAAGTGACTTATATATTACGTTTAACCTGAGTAGCGAAACTCCGCAGTGCTCTGAAAACGATGTGCCGGGAGTTGTGCCGTTCTCGGCGGCTTCAGTGACCCTCGAGCTCCCGGCTTGCTATCGAGCTGGTGGGTAGCAGATGCTCCGAAAACGTCGAAGCACTTTTGCAAATATGCGATATCTTGATAAACCGAGCAGATATTTGTTGTTTACACAGCTATTTTCTCGCCTGAAAATATGTTAAAAGTTTATTTTGTGACCCAGAAAGATTAGTAAGAGTAATTTTAAAACTTAGTAGCGGCCACCATTATTGGAAACTGGAGTTTCCACGAAGGACACACCCGACCCATCCTTCAAATTCGGGGAAAAGGAGGACGCATTTGTCGGCTGCATTTGGAGGAGTCTACGAATTCGGACAGCCTTCGGCGCGTCGCTGTGACGTAATTGGTCTACAAATGCGGCCTCAGGAGGATGCAGCCCATGAATTTGGACACGACCACTCACTCACCCCCTCCCTCCTGGCGCACAGCTTCTTCTTCTTCTTGGTTGGCAACCAATGTTAAGGCGCATTACCACCCCCTGGCTCACAGCTCAGTGGACATTTAGATGAGAAAATATATATTTGACACATTTAAGGAAAATACTAATAAAATAAAAATAAACAAAATAAATGTTTATTAAGCAATTTTGATAGGAAATTGCTTAATTTTAGAAATGTTTTTGCTCTTTTTTGCTCTATAAAACAGTTGTTGTTGTTTTTTTAATCATTCATCTTAGCAGTAGGATTTACATGAAAAGAGAAACAAATTAAGTTTGAGTGAAAATGTACATTTTTTGCACTCTCTGGTCAACTGACTCAGTGAATCAAATGACTCAAAAAACCGATTCACTTTGGTGAGTGACTCATTAAAACTCGATTCAGTAAAAAGAATCAAATTTACCATCACTACTCCCTTCTCTTCCGCCACACGCACACCCCCATTCTCTAACCCCCGCCCCCCGAACACTCTCAGCCAACCACACACATGCTCTCCTCCAGACTCTCTGTCATTGGTAGCTGATCTGATTGACAGGCCAACCGGCCTCTAGACTACTGCACATTCAAGGACACTCAGTAAATCACCATGCTGCGGGTGTGGTCCAACTATGCCATAAGTAACTGGCAATTCTGAACACAAAACACTGATAACACAACAGTCAACTAACTTGTAACCCAGTCCGTTACAATAGATAGATAGATAGATAGATAGATAGATAGATAGATAGATAGATCTACTCCGCCTGTCATCTCTCCACCTTGCCAGCTCTTTCTGTTGTGGAAACCAGCCCACCCAGTGATGCATTACCTCACCTCCTATTTGCCCTGGATCACAAGTAAGACAAGCCCATTCATTCACTGTGGCCCTTTAACTCTCCATCAATTCAAACTAACATTGTGCTTCCCTGTTCGTAGACTCTCCCAGTTCTCTGGCGTTGTATCAGTCTGCAGCCTTCTGTGTTTGGCTACAGTTTGCAAATAAACAGATTAATCTCACACGGTGTTGTCTGAGTCTGCTTTTTGATCCCGAAAAGGTGTAAACATGCCAAAATCCAAAAGAGCATTAGAGTAACTAAAAACAGGGAGGCAGAGCTCCGAATGGGGAACAAGGCAAGAGAAAGATTAAATAGACTCCAGGTACAGAGGAGTGAAAAGGAAAAGGCAAACTCCAACATAAACAAAGGCAGGAAAAAGAATAAAGGAGGCTGTTTTTTTTTTTTAACAAAAGGGAGAAATAAAACTAAAACATGAAAGAAGCAGTAAGATAAAGAGGGCGAGAACACAGGGGCACGGAAATGGGAAAACTCTTCAAAAACACAAAGGAAGAGGAAAACTAAGGATTTAAAACCACAGAACTTCACAAAGATGCAACATTTTAGTTTTCAGAATATTTCGCTTTAGAGTATCAAAAATCCAGGAAAGTGAACACCCCTTAGAAATATTTCTAAAGTCTCATGCACATGCTTTATAACAGATAGTCATTACCACAGCAAATAGCACAAACACTACGCTACGTACTGAACAGAATCCACTTTTGGGGATTTCCTTACCTGGATGATTGAGCATGCATCTAAACAGCAAGCAGCACAGATTTAATTGACAATCAGGAAACACAGCATATTTTGCTGTTCGCTCTGACTGTGTAAAATATTTAAAAAGCCTGCGTGGACTTGTGCGCCGACTGAGAAAAAAACAAATGTGTTTCTGTTTTGACGCAGGGCAAAATTCACATCTCTGAAGAATAACTTGGAATAAAATAAAGTGTAGTTTCTGCTCCAAGACGATAGAATAAAGTTGTGGCCGGGCGAGTTGCTATGGCGATGACTCCTGAGCATTCAGGCTCATCTTCATCTTTGTGAGTTTGAACTTCCTGGGGGCTTCTTGTTCCCCCGTGGACTTTGATTCATACCAGCCTGCATTCGCTTGGGAAGCTGACTGCCGATTGTTTGTTGCTATTTTATTATTCACCGCTCTTTTTCATGTTTTGAGTGCTGAATACTTATTCACAGTTCAGCTCTCCTGTGCTTGAGATGACATAGTGATTCAAAACTTTAATGCAGAGCGATTAATGCTTAGCATTTGTGTATTTTAATCCAGGAAACGGAATACAGTAATCATCTCTTATGTGTTTATTTTTGTTGGATAATTAACACCGAGCACCCTAAACCAAATGTGTCTCTATAATTACACTCTCCTGCAGATGCAGTGAAAGTAAGGCATCAGCAATCACATATATACCTCTTAAACAGTTTTTTGTGTCCCCTGCAGGACTCAAACATGGCAGCGTTTTAGTCTGCAGATGGTTTCTGCAAACATTTGTCACATGTAGATGCACAAACACATCAGCCGAGGTTTACCAATGCTAATAAGAGCTTAATTTATGATTTCATCACCTCTTCTCTGTGCTTTCTCTCTGCCTCAACACTTCAGTCTGGTGGAGTCCTTTTATTCCCCTGAAGACATTACACTGGCTTCACATGCTCCCTCAGAAGACGTTAAGAAGCATTTTAAAAAGAAATCTGGTCTCATTTTCCTGTAAGTCAACCTCAGAGGAGGAAGTGCAGCCTTACAAAACATGTAAAAAAAAACTGCAAACGTGAAATGGAACAGATGATAGAAGATTTTTTTCTTTTTTCATAAGTCACATTGAGACTCAAGTGCAGAAGCTGTAGGTGAAAAAATCATATTTTATCTGGTGCTCTGAGGTAAAACTGTAGAAAAATCGCTCTTTGCAATTATGAATTGTTCTGCTAAAGGAACAAAATGAAAAAACTCCAGCAGAGGCATGTTTTACTCGCAGCCATCTTCCAGAAAGGCATTATAAATAATTGAGAAAGTAATTTAGTTATGGTTGCTTCACCAGCGTTTGCTGCTGGCTGAAAACAGGGTAACTTTTCAAGAATGGAGAAAAGCAGCTTTGTTTGCAGCAAGTAAGGTCAAGGTGTGCAGAGTTCCCTCCGAGTAAGTAAATCCTTCAATTAAAGGAAAAATTTTAAAATCACTCTAATGAGAGGTTAACTAAGAGCAAATGATAATGAGCTGCTTAAAAGGCAAATAATCTGTCAGGCTTAATTACTTGTTGCTTGAAGAAACTATTAAATGAGCAGCTGTGATTTGAAAACTCGCAAAGCAAAAAAGATTTGTCACAAACGTGAGGTTACGCTTCCATCGCCAGGGAGGAGACATCTGTGGACACCACAGCCTCCAGTTTAGAGAACAACTCGGGGTTGCTGTGGTTCAGCAGATCGAGCAAGACATCTACTAAGCAGGTAGCTGGGGGTTCAATCTCTTGCTGTTCCAATCTGCATATTAAAGTGCAAGATACTGAACTACAAGTTGCTCTGTGATGTGTTCAGGTGGTACATAGGGGATGACAATGTTGTTGCGTCAACATTGTCGCAACAACATTGTCATCCCCTATTTAGCCAGTGTATCAGAAAAACTCAGGAGAGCTTTCTCCAAGCATGACATCCCAGTGCATTTCAGACCCAGCAACACGCTCAGACAAAAACTGGTTCACCCGAAAGACAAAACTCCAAAACACAAACTTAACAATGTGATGTATGCTGTACAGTGCAGCGAGGAATGCCCAGACCTCTACATTGAAGAGACAAAACAGACACTTCACAAGCGCACGGCACAACACAGAAGAGCCACTTCCACAGGACAAGACTCAGCAGTCCATCTGCATCTTAAGGATAAAGGACACTCTTTCGAGGATGCCAATGTTCACATTTTGGACAGAGAGGACAGATGGTTTGAAAGAGGAGTGAAAGAAGCCATTTATGTCCACTGTGAGCGACCATCTTTGAACAGAGGCGGTGGTTTACGACACCAACTGTCTGCCATCTATAATCCAGTTTTGAGTTCCCTCTCCAGACGCCTTAACGCCCACTCACATCCTGGGCCATCTGACCTCAGGAATTCGCATGATAAGGTGGGGCCAGGTTTCACGATGAGCTCACCCGAAACCCTGGCTGATTGGGACCCTGGGTGTGGGCGATTAGAGGATCATCGATTAGAGGATCATCAGGGGGTCCTTTTGTCCCTCTGTGGGGGGATACTCCCACTAGGTTTAAATCTGGGACTCCCCACCATTTGACCTTAGAACTGAAGAAGCTTCTCGAATGAGAGGTGAAACGTCTTCAAGCAACTTAAAGAAGTCCAGACGCTTTTCTTTGCAAGCTCCTTTGTCTGCATTTAATGAAAAGGGAACTAAGGGAAGTTACTTGCCAGTCGCACCTGCCTGTCCTTCCTCCAGTGCTCCAGGTTATCTGAGGATCCCAGTGCAGTCTCTCTAAAAACCAGCAAGAAGCATGATTAAGATGTTCTAATTACACCTCCGAATATTCTGTAAATAAACTTGTTGACAGCAGCCTGTCTGGTTGTTGGATTGTGAATTTAGGGTCCAAAACTTTAGAGCCA
Source organism: Perissodus microlepis (assembly GCF_051167445.1). NCBI lineage: Eukaryota > Metazoa > Chordata > Actinopteri > Cichliformes > Cichlidae > Perissodus > Perissodus microlepis. The sequence goes on along the minus strand of NC_140482.1, from coordinate 12,437,154 downwards.
ACTTAGGCTCATGACAAGCCTAATGTTTGTTTCATTGAGCATTAATACTTGCAGAGCAAAAGCTTGTAGCTGTTGCTTTAAATGCACTGGAAATTCTAGGAAATACACTTATCTCTCTCGCCAAGAAAAGAGTAAATAAGCGTCGTTATAAATAACAATTTGTCCTCGGTGACTTGCCTGGTTAAAGAAAATAGATGAGGAGACTACTTGTGTGAAAACCTCTAAATCACAACACTCATGGCAGGGATTTAATATGTCCTCAACAAGAGCCGACTCAGTGAATATCGCTGTATTAACTAATTAACAAATCTATAAGCCATGTGAGAGGACAATAAGCCACAAAATCCATAAAATCATGAACATCACTATGTTGTGCAAGAGCACTTTTCAAGTACTGCTCAAAGTACATTTGTGCATGACAGAGAGAGAGACACCAAGTGTGAGAGAGGGAGCAGTAGCAACCTGGTGTGCCTAGTGTGAGGATACTGTTACAGGCTCACAAAGTCCACAATAGGAAGTCAGTGGCAGGTTTGTCAGTGTGACGATCCAGGTGTGCCTCTAGCTGTATTTGTACAGCAAACATTTATTTAAACAAATATTAGAACATTTGTATTCTGGGATGATGAACTTGAGCAGCAAAGTTTGCAGTGAAAAGAAGAAGTCTGAAAACAAAATTAAAGATCCCGAAAAGTCCTGCATGAAGCTCAAACAGTGGCTGCATTGAACAGGCCTCGAGCCTAGAGACAGGTCCTTGATTATCTGGAAACCACCAATCAGTGGGGGAGAGCCTACATTCCCCAGCTCATTGGTGAGTGGTCACTGGGGATGAATCACAGTCACTCTGAAATGAATTGCTAAAGCCCAGTCATGCAGAACTAGAGACCGGTCAGTGACCTCCTTTGAGCCACAGGTCACCAGCAAGAAAACTATATCCCCCAACCTGTTGGTGCAACTTTTACTTTGAAAGCGAGAACAAAATGCTGCTTCATCTCCAACTGAATGGTGGGGAATATTTGATTTCTTATTGGTTTGTTAGCCCTTTAGAGTCATTGAACTTACATGTGAGTCACTGACCCACCCAGCCATCATGTGATTCTTACTAGTCGTTGAAGTCCCATGTGAGTTGTTGACCTACTCGGTCATTGTGTTAGTCATTAGGGTTGCATGAGTCAAGGTGTTGATGGATGGTAAGCTGTCTGCTGAAGGATGCTTAGTGACAGTTGTTCCGGCTTGAGGTGGATGCCTTCTATCACTCCTCCTTTGAATCTGCACTTTTCTCTGGCCAGTTTGTGTCCATTATTGTACTCAAATGAATGTCCTTTGTCCCTGAGATGTAAGTGGACTGACCCGAAGAGTCAGTCCACTTACAGAGGGTTTTACACATTTCTCTACTGAAAAACCATGGCTATTCAAATAGCTGAAGAATCAATATATTCTGATGTTAAGTCATCTGTTAGAAACAGATGATCTTGGTGGTGAAAAAAATCTCAGGAAAATACACCTGTTTTATTACAAACATTCAATCATGTAAAATTAATTGTCTTTGAACTGCATTTTCCTTGCTTACTGCCACAGTGCCACATGCATAAATAAAAGTGCACACACACAGTCCTAAATCACATTCACTGACATCCAAATATATTTATTTTTTACTGTTATTCAAGTTGCTTCAGATCTGTCACATTAATTTCTGTATTTCTGTAACAAAAAGCTTGATCTGATACTAAAGGGGGAAAAGGAACTACATATTCAAAATACATAAGAGCTCTGTGTACACACTGCTGTGCACAGACAAACATAGGATTTTGAGTTCGCTACAGTTTTTGTTATGGTCTGATCTCAGGTCAACTCTTTTTTTTGAGTTGGTCTTCCAAGGAGGGATGCCACTCTGTTCTACCTCATCTTTTACCTGTGAATAACAATGCACAATGATTGCTTGTTCTTCCTCCCCACTATCCTTGTAGGCACTCAGCTTATTCTTCATTATCTCGCAAGAATAAAATGCTGAAGTTTGTCTATTTAACATTACCTCTGTCATGTTTCTCAAATGGACTCAGGTGCAAACCAGGAATCCTTTGCAGGGAAACAGTGATTTTATTTACAGTGAAAACACCAAGTGCAGATATATAAAATGTGCGGGGAGGGATTCAGGGCTGGTCCACACACACACCTCTCTTCTCAGAATTCCTCTCCACTCTCCTCTGCAGCCACTCACACTTCCACACACTTCACCACTCTTCGCTCACGGGACTCTCAGGTTTATGGGGACAGGTCCAGGGAAGATCTATATACACAGAGACCTCAGTTAGCAAGAGGTTCAGAAACAAACACATGGATTCCGATTACAAGTGACGGATAGTGTCACGGACCCGGCTCTGGGGACTCGGGGTCCGTGGGCAGTGGGGACTATGACTGTTGTTGTTGTTGTTGTCTGCACTGCCCCTTGGCACATCTGTATGTAGGCAGAGATGTGTGTGTGTGTGTGTGTGTGTGTGTGTGTGTGTGTATGTACTGCCTTTCTGCTGTGGCCAAGTTACAGGCACCTTCAGCCCTGGGGGCGTGGCCTAACTTGAGGGCTGGCCACACCCGAAGTCCTGGCCGCACACCTGCTCCTCATCTGGGCTCGTCGGGGGAGCTATTTAGATGAGCGATGGAGCTTCCACCAACGCGGGATTATTGCGTTTGACTACACGTCAGTCTTCAAGCAAGTCAAGTCAAGTCAAGTCAAGTCAAGTCTGAGTGTATGCCTGCTGGGATAAGTTGTAACAGCTGCCTCTATTGTTTTCCCCTCAGGAGGAGTGTGGGACGAGAAGGAGCAGTGAGCACGGGGAGTGCAGGGACACTGGGGCAGAGAGCACTACACGGGGACTTTTGAGAAGAAGACACTGGGAGTCTGGGAAACTGGGGATTGATTGTTGTTTACTGCACCACCTCGTAAATAAACACTGTTGCACTGAAGAGTCCGGCGTTTGGGTCCTATTTCCCCATCTCCCCACGGTCTGCCAGCCAGACCGTGACAGATAGACTGACGCAGATTACTCAACAATCCAGTGATGAGTAGCACAGAACCGCGATCTTAAATAGGGCTCAGGATTACAGGAGATCAGCAGCAGGTGCAATGATTGGAAACAGGTGCGTGGGCCAGAGGCGAGAGCTTGTGATGAGCACCGCCCAGGCAGAGGAGAGAGAGAGAGGGCACATACAAAACAAAACAAAACATATTGCCTAGCACAGGGCCAACCGGCGAAACATGGGGAACATGACATCCTCGGCAGCACTAAAGGTTTGATGACTCCACAAAGGCTAAGTACCTGACACTCCATGCTAGTCAGCTAGAACTGAAAAAGAGTTTGTTGATTTGGAAAAAATGAAACATGTTAGCCATAATCTTTAGCACAGGAAACAAGCTTGGTGGAATGGCCAAAAATAGTAGTCCATAGTCTCCACTGATGACCATGTTGAGGCCTAAAGTAACATAATTAAGGGTGTCAATATTACAGTCATATCTGTGACATTTTGGTAATCAAGCTAGCCATGCAGTGTTACAATAAGCTAATAGCTTCCTGCTCGACCCAATTTTCTATATATGGTCATGTCCACAATGCCTAATTCAAGGCTTCAAACTTCTATCAATTAACCACACTGTCAGCATGGATTTGTTGCTAATGCTGTTGTTTTTGTTCCAGCATTTAGACATTTAGATAATGTTCTCTAGCTTTTGCTAATCGTAAAAATGGCAACGAATAGTTCATTCAGCAACCATAAAAGAAAGCCTTGAGATGTGCCTCTGTCATCTTTTGGTTCCTTCCCACTTCTGTAGCTGATTTAGACATTATACTGTATGATATACTAGCTTATGTCTATAAACTTCTTAAGTTTAAAATCCCCTCCAAGAGCTCCTTGATGTCATTTTTTCCTTTGAAGTGTGTACAGAGAAGTGTGAGTTACATATATGCTAAGAAATTTAAAGCTCTGTCAGGCGTTAGGAAAAAAATCAATCATTTGATCGATAAATGGCACAGATAGATAATTTGTCAGGAACTGATGTCTTCAGCCCTGATGCAGACTGTCTGATACAAAAAAGTCTCTAGAAAACGCAGGACTTGCAGACAACCCTTACAACTATTGCTGTCAGAATCCGATTTCACAAATACGGCCTGCAAGGGGGGTATATCACAAAAAAGCCTTTGCTGTCCAACAAAAAAATACAGTTTGCCCTTGAAGGTAAATAGCACGCTCAGGACAAATGGATCAGTAGAAATATATGGCTGTTTTTTGGGTGAAGAGCTGTGAAGCACAGAGGTGAAAATGAAATTGTTTGATGTGGCTTTGCTACTTGAGGGACAAGCCAGCTAGCAGCCACTGAGTCAGCTATGAATTCTGGATCACGTCAAAGAGTGCTTGAAAATAATGAGAAGCTATCTGTCTGAAAACTGAAGTTGAACTGGAAATGGATCTTTCAACAGGATAATGATGCTAATCATGGTAGCAAATCCACCAAGGCACAGCTCATAAAGAAATCTGAAATGTTGTGAAGTATTATTGTGGGGGGATCAAATGGGTGCTACAAGCATATAATACGCGCAATTAAAAAAAAAAAAAAAAAATATATATATATATATATATATATTAATTAGGGGTGCAACGATACTCGTATCGATATTGAACCGTTCGATACAGTGCTTTCGGTTCGGTACGCATATGTATCGAACAATACAACATTTTTAATTTATTTTATCAACTTTCCTTCTGACAATGCTGTCTGTGTTGAGCGCTCAGTGGATCTGCGCTCGACAGTGCAGCCTAGGCGGAGTAGTTGAACGCAGATTCACTGAGCGCAGGGGAAGCTAGCGAGACAGAAGTTAAGCTCTCCTTGCAACATGGCAAATTGAACCTCCCCCACCCTCATTCAGATCTGGCGTTTGGAACTATTTTGGTTTTCATGTGACATATGACCCTGAAGGTAAGCGCGTCATGGACTAAAGTAAAACAGTATGTCGGATGTGCCACGCAATGCTCAATTACATTGGTGGGAACTAGTGTGTTAGCGCAGTTAGTTTGTTAACGTGTTGGCCGTCCAGCCCCATGCACGGGGTAATCCGCGGTAGCTCGTTAACGGAGATTTGCCGTGTTGTGGCGTTAACGTCATTTCAGATTAACGCTGACAGCACTAGTGGGAACACAACGAATATGACTGCACATTTACTCCGACAGCATCCTAGTGCTACGACAAGTGGAAGCAGACAAAAACAACAAGCACGCATGCTACAAACTTTACCTGAGTCATTAATACAGGTTAGCCAAAGTGATATGTCATATGGCCAAAAAGTAAAATGTATTTCACAAGGTAAATCTTAAAACCTTATAATACAATAAAAATTAAAAATGCTTTCTTTCATTATTCATATATATATTCATTTATAATACACATCTCTTTCCATTTCAATAAATGTTAAATCTCACAATCTCATCCACATAAATACTGCAAGAGGAATGAGTGCTTGGGCATTGAAATAAATCCACGAGATTCTCCAATGCGCCAAGTACTGGCAAATATATGGAAATCACTCATTGTCTCCTGCCTTAATTACAAAAGCACACACAAAGTGGATGCCGCCAAACCAAGCGTTTACACGTAAAGCTCTCTCAGGGATTTTTGTGTGCCAATTGTCTGCCTGCTGAACTCACAACCACCTCTGCCACATCCCTAAACTGCTCGTGGACAGTGCTTGTGTCTGCAAATCTCAGCTGTCACCCATACGCTATTGTCATTCATGTATTCATATGCCTCTGCACCGAAAGGGATAAAAAGCTGGGTGGTGAGTGGGTGGCAGGGGGAATGCAGGGACAGGGATTGCAAAGCAATGGGACGACATGAAAAACGGGCCACATTTGAAAGTGACAGGATGTGACAGTACTAAGCTGTCAACATGCACCATATATAGGACAAAGGTATTACATCATGCTGCTTAATACAAATACAGTTTATAGGCTGTGAGGCCAAGTGATACAATTAGGACTGAGCACAGTGTTAAATTATTCACAGCAACACATAATTTAATGTTACTGATTGAATTCATGAATAAAATTTGTGGAAATGTGGTTTGTTAATGAACAGCAACTGCAACTTCCATTCAGACAACTGGAGAAGTTCAGCTTATTTATACATTTTTAGTCAAACAAATGCGCAGATTATGCATTATGTGCAGGATTCTATGGCTAATTAATGTCCATGTCTGGGATGAGTTGCTTCTCCGGGTAGGGGAGTTTAAGTATCTCGGTGATGCAGACGCTGTACTGATCTGTTGTGGTGCAGAGAGAGCTGAGCATGAAGGCAAAACTTTTAATTTACCGGTTGATCTACATTCCTGCCCTGTTGGTGATGGGCATTTACTACTAACTGAAGGAATGAGATCACAGATAAGCAGCGGAAATGAGCTTCCTTCGAAGGCTGTCTGGGCTCTCTCTTCAATATCGGGTGAGCAGTTTGGTTAATTTGGAAGGGCTCACAGTAAAGCCTCATCTTCATCCAACAGAGCCAGTTGAGGTGGTTGGATGTTACTAGGATGCCTCATGGCCAAGCTAATTTCTCCAACTCATTCGGGGAGACATCAAATGAGCTGGAGGAGCACAAGTAGCTGAGAACAAGGACGACAACAGTCTAAGTTTCTGTTTTAACTGCTGCCGTTATAACTTAAATGCCATGTCCCATTTTGGACCCAGGGGTTTTGAGTTTTTGTGGAATCATTATGGTTTCTTTTTGATATTTTATGCTTGAGATTTAGATTTAGTTTTCCCTTGTGCTTTGTAATGTTCGCCATTATATTGTGTGTTTCACCTTAGTGTATGGTAGTGTATTTCTATGCCAAATTCCAGTGTTTCTTAGTTTGTGTTTGCATTATAAGTCTTTACTGTTAGTGTTTACTGTGTTGTGAGTCCTGCATTTCAATTCAATTCAGTTTAATTCAGTTTTATTTATATAGCGCCAAATCACAACTACAGTCGTTTCAAGGCGTCGTATCCCACATAGCAGACAGGTCTGGCCCGGATCTGGTGTCAAGCCGGCACTGCTGGCTGACTTCTGGCATGGTAAGTGGTATGTCATCCAGATATGGGCCAGGCCTGGCATAGATGACACTGTTTATGTGATGGCACGCCACATCTAGCCCGATTATGGTTTCGTTTATGTGACCCAGGCTCATAGAAAACAGCTCTGGCCCGGATCGGGCATCAAGCTGGCACTTCTTACTGACTGGTGTCATGGCAGAGTATGTCAACCAGATGTGGGCCAGGTCTGACGATGATGGCACTATTTATGTTCCTATTTTCCTATTTTAGTTAGAAGACCCAAATGCCATGTTGCAATACTATACTGCTATGGTAGCCAACATTTCAAATGCAGGTTTGACAGGTTTGTGAGTGTACACTTTATCCAAAACCTAGTGAGGGTTTACTCATGTTTACCACCAGGTGACTGTAGCTCAGGCGGTAGCGCGGGTCATCTAGAAATCGGAAGGTTGGTGGTTCGATCCCTGGCTTCTCCACTCTATATGTCAAGAGCGTGGATGTGTATGAATGTAGTTAGGAAGCACTCAGTTTAGAGAGATTGGGTGAATGTGGCATCTTGTATAGAGCACTTTGAGTAATCCGGGAGAGTAGAAACGCATTATATGAGAATCAGTCCATTCACTGTCTGACTAGAGTTTCGTCATGTTACTTTTGCATTATTATGTTCTGGCACATGTTGTTATTACATGGCTTGATTAAAGTACACATTAAGCTGACATCTGGGGTCAGAGCTGAAACTGTTCTGGGCCAGCACAGTGCCAGCAGTGTGTCTGCAACTAGCCTTGTGCTGGCCCATGTGTGGGCCCCCTCTGGCAAACCTGATCTGGGCCATCAAAGGGCCGTCATTCTTAGCGGTATGTGGGCCAAGTATAAGCTCATTGTGTGGGCCAGTTCCGGGACATACCAATTTTGCTATGTGGGATATTGTAAGGTAGACCCTACAATAATACATACTGAGAAAAACCCAACAATCATATGACCCCCTATGAGCAAGCACTTTGACGACAGTGGGAAGGAAAAACTCCCTTTTAACAGGAAGAAACCTCCGGCAGAACCAGGCTCAGGGAGGGGCGGCCATCTGCTGTGACTAGTTGGGGAGAGAGAAGGAAGACAGGATAAAGACATGCTGTGGAAGAGAGACAGAGATTAATAACAAGTACGATTCACTACAGAGAAGTCTATTAACACATAGTGAGTGAGAAAGGTGACTGAAGAAGAAATACTCAGTGCATCATGGGAATCCTCCAGCAGCCTAATTCATTTGGGTCCTACCCTGCCACAGTGGAACCTGACACTAAACCCATATAAGTTGTATTAGTTGTCTAATTAGTTATCTGCTTTAATTAGAAGTCTTCCATGTGAGTTAATGCAATACCTGGAGTTTCATATGATTACCTACACAATCCTCATGAACATCCCCAATTTGGAAAGTTGTTGCTGTAGTTGTAAATTTGTACATTTTTCATAACTATTAATTGTTGCTGACACATCCAACAGTAAATCACAAACTATGCTTTTCTCTGGGATGAGTCTGGACATATATCACAGCTGTCAGGACATTTTTATTGTTGACTGCTCTAACTGTCTAATCATATCACTTTAATCAGTCAGAAAAATGGTTTCTTTTTCCCAGGTAGCTAGGTAATGGTAAAAATACATTTATGGTACCAGAGTTTCATCAGTAGATATGCAATATATGCACATAGACTGATTCAGTTGTTGATTTCTTAATGCGTTTCAGCACTGGTTTTCTTCACTCACCTGTATCACTCATTATGGGTTTATAAACCATTCTGCATTTAATCATTAGTTATTATTGATCTCTGGCTCTCTTCCATATCATGTCTTTGTCCTGTCCTCCTAACCTCACCCCCAACCCCCCCATGGCCGATGGGCACGTCTCTATGAACCTGGTTCTGTGGGAGGTTTCTTTGTGTTAAAAGGGAGTTTTTCCTTCCCACTGTCGCCAAAGTGCTTGCTCATAGGGGGTCATGTGATTGTTGGGGTTTTCACCGTTTTCTCTGTATTATTTTATCTCACAATATAAAGCACCTTGAGACAACTGTTGTTGTGATTTGGCACCATATAAATAAAATTGAATTGAATAATAATGTAAAACTGCTTTTTTGCCCTGGGAAACACTTCTTTGCACATAAATCTCTTAAGCGGTCAAGCAGGGTTATTTTCTTTAAGAATGTCAGGAACCGAGGTGTATTAATTGAACGAAACTAATAATATAACTTTAAAATGCATTCTGGTCTCCCACTGCGGACCAGGTTATAAAGACTTACATGTAAGAACAATTGGGTGGCACAGTGGTGTGATGATTAACACTGTGACCTCACATCATGAGAGTCCTTGCTTTGAAATTGCCAGCTGGCTGGGGCCTTCTTCTGTCCTGTTTGGCCATCCCCTGTTCCCTCCATGCCTGAGTGAGTTCTGTCCATGTACTCCAGCTTCTACTCATGGTCCAAAGACATCCATGTCAGGTTAGCTGGTGATTCTAAACTGGCCATATGTGTGAATGGTTATCTGTACCTCTGTGTTAGCCCTTTGACAGCTAGGATAGGCTCCAGCCCTACTGCAGCTGTGAAATGGAAAAAGAGAGTTTCAAGATAAATCTGAACAAGCAGCTAAGGAATGCATTCTCACATTAGAATGGGTTGTTTTGCTACCATTACATTAGGTATTAATCACATTATATGTTTCTCTTGATTCTTATTACTCCAGTCTGTGCTCCTTTGTGTAGGCTTCATAAATCAAACTTGTTATGAAAGACCTGAATGATGTGCATTTGTCATGCTTTTGGAGGCATTTCTCATCAATTTTCAAAGGCAAAAATATGAAATTTACACTGCAAGAGAAGATCCCTGAGAAACACCTTGTTAGTCTCAGCCTGAAAACAAGAGCTTTGTACTTAGGTAATGCTTACTGTAATTGGCAACATTGCCGCAGAAGGTACGTAAAAGATGCCACAGAGATAATGGAACTTTTTTCAGTGTTGCTCGTAGAAGGGCAGGTTGGAGGATTCAAGCAGGTGAAATCTGCACTTCTCCTGCTAATTCACATCCTAATGTTAATGATTGCATCAGTACCCAAAATACATTTTCAAGAATGACTACTGATTTAAGTTCCTTAACTAATCTTGGTTGATACCAGTTTTCTCTGCTGCATGGTAGATCAACACAAGAATAAAGCCAGATTTTATGTACCAGGCTTATTTTATACATATCAGCAAATGTTTAAGACAGAGTCGTCAGATGTGCCTATCTCATCTGCCTTAATCACAGGGTGATGGTGCAAAACTGTCCAGAGAGCTTGAGTTGGTGTTGGGAAAGGTAAAAAAAAAAAAAAACCTGAATAAATGCATAAAATGTGCATAAATGTAGAAATACACCTGAGTCAATTATGTAGCAGATTAATTTTTGAAGTCAGCTGATTTGCAAAATGAAGCTCTACGTATTTTATATTATATATCGACACATTGGCCACTTTGTTTGGTAGTTGTTGGACCAACTCACTGCATTTAGACATTGAATTGGGAAGAAAATATAACTGAGTGTCTTTCAACATGACATGGGTATTGGTGGTCGTCAACTGGGATTTTCTCATACAACAACCTAATGACCAAAAAAGAAAAATATATGACTGAGCTGCAGTTCTTTGCAGGATTTTTTTTTGTGTGTTGATGCCAGAGGTCCGAGGAGAATGGTCACAGATGAAATGATGAGTGTTGATTTGTACTGCAATATTTGGATTGTATGCTGAGAATCTGGTTTTAGTCATTTGGTTCAGTTATTCTTACCAATTTTATTTGTATGAACTGTGTGTTTCTTTTTTCACTTGTGTTTATTTAAATGATCTGTGTTTTCAAAGATTCCAAAGTGGGTGAATATTCAATATGCTTCATTTCATTTTCTGCCCACTGTTGAGTGCTTTAATTATTTAAGATATTTCAGCTGACATCAGAAAAACATAACACTGTAAATTTGAAGTGTTTAATATCGAGCATTTTGCTCATGTGTTCTCCAGTATGTGGTCTTTTACCACATGTTTGGGTAGGCAGGCTATAATCTGAAAACAAACAACTCTTCTTATAATGACGTATAGAATTGCTTTGGAAGTTCAAAGTTAAATAGACAATGTTTAAAAATGACATATTTATCTGAATGTCATGAATCTCTCTCTAGTGGTTTATTATTGAAAAACTGTCATTATTGGGAACTTCTTGAGAAACTCTAAGAAGACAGAATGTATTGTGTTTAGTTTCATATGTAAAGCTTAGTTGAGTATGTTCCACAGTAAGAATTGTGTGGGAGGTGTGAAGGTTTAAAAATAAGCTGTGTTTTCTAACTAAACGGCTAAATTGAAACTGTTAGAATCTCTATGAAAATGAGTCGTTCATCTGCTAATATAAAGTTAAACTGGAAGATTGAATTCTATTTTTCAAAATTGTATTTAATGTTGTGGGTTTTTTTTCTTGTTTTCTTTTATTAAACAGGTACTGGTATGCCATCTGGACCATCTGCCTTTCCAGTATTCATTTCCTTCATAGCCACCTTTATTTCCCTCCTTACTAATTAGCTGCACTTCATTATTCACAAGTTTCCTTCCATTCATGCTCCTCTCTCTCATTGTCTTCATTCATCAGCTGCTCAAACTACTCCTTTCATCTTCTCAGCATATTAACTCGTTAGGAGATTTTTGTCTCTGTCCCTAATCATTCTAACCTGCTGCACATTCTTTCCATTTTGGTCTCTCTCCCTGGCCAACAAGCTGTTTTCTCCTTCTTTAGTGTCCAGCCTCACACACAACTCAATATGAGCCTCTTCCTTTGCTACTTCCCTCTTTGCTCTGTGCCTCCCAGTATTCCTGTAGACTTTCTTCATCTCCTTGACCACCCCACTTCTTTATTTATTACCATATTCCTATCCTATATTCCTATTCCACCAAACACCTTCTTGGCAGTTTCCCTCACTTGAGCTGTTTTCACCTACCACCCAGAGTTTTGCATTTTATTCTTAACACCATACCTATCAAACACCTTGTCACCTACACGTCTACTGAAATTCACTCCAATCACCAGTCTCTCTTCCTGGGGACAATCTCTACCACTTCACCCAACTTACACCAGAATTCCTCCTTTTCTTCTGGCATCCAGCCTTTATTATCTCCCTTCAACAATCAGCATCAAACCTTGGGTTACCAGCTACAAACTCATTACCCTGTGTAACCTTCACCTCAACAACACAATTAACATACTCTTTCTTTAAGGTTGTTCCTACTGCATTTTGCTTTTTCTGCTTCCTACCATTGTAGAACAATTTGAATCCAATTCCAGTGCTCCTGGCTTGGCTTGCCTTCCACCTGGTCAACTGCACACACAAATACCTCTACCTTTCTTCTCTCCATCATATTAGCCAGCTCTCTTGCTTTACCAGGCATAGTGACTACATTTAAAGTCCCCACTGTCACAGCTACACTCCTGCCTTTTCTTCTCTCATGCTGCCTCCGAATAGCCCTTCGACTGCTAATGATGGAATTACAATGATATTGGTACAGTCAATTTCTTATATTGTAACATTATTAACTGAATGATAACAAAGTTTGTTTGTTTATTTGTTTGGTTGTTTGGGGGGGGGGGTAATTAAGATTTACTGGAAAAAAAACATTTTAAAGGAGAAAAATAATCCACTCTTTGAAATTGTGAGGCATTTATTTTTTCATTTAGTTTTTATTTCATTTTCAGTTCTGGACATGACAGCATGACCGCATGTACAATACAACACTGAACGAAGAGGTTTCTAGAGTAATTTCAACACATAAACACACTTTGCAAACTTTCCAAGCTATTAACATTTCCCATTCCCAGTCCCTCCTCTCCTGCTTCCCGTTGAACATGTTTCTGTTAAGGGGACCTATTACTCTTACCAATCTTTTTTTGTTATCCTCATGCACAGATATAGCTTTGCATTGTCCAAGCTATATTGTGGGGCATTTTATCTCATGTTTTTTTATGCTCCCTCCTTTCCCAGTTTCCTCTGATTGGCCAGCTTTCAGAAGCCTGCAAAGGGGCATCCAGTGCCTTGTAAACATCCTTCTTGTTCCTTTTGGGGGTCAGCTGCCAATTTCTTTTAATATAAATTATTCATTTTCTCTTCAGTTTACAGCTTGAGCATTCTGCTTTCAGCGATTAATTTTATGTATGTTTGCCTAAGTATTTGATCCTTTGCTATACATGAACAACAACCATTAATACATTACACATATGACATAAAGTAAGGCAAAGAATAACAGGTCCCCTTTCATTCTTAGCAGGTAGGTAAACTTCTGCATTGAACAACTATCTCCGACCATCTCATACCTTTGTTTCCCTGAAGGATCAGCTTTACATTATAGCATTCTTGCTAGCTATTAGCAAGGTTTTCACCAAACATTTGTGCTTTCTCTCTGTTTCACCTTCTCAACAGCTGGTTATATATTACACATGTAAAGCTTTAGTTTAGTTAAACATGAGAATGGTTGACCTCTAAGGTGCCGCAAAGCCTCTAAAACTGCTGCTGAGTCGCTACAGTAGTTGCTTTTGATTTGGTGAGTTTAAGAAGAAACTAGCTAGATATTCCCAACTAAACTGTTGCACTTTGTGCTGCAGAGATTTCAGGCAGATTCACATTTTCTGATATGCACTTACCACCAGCCCTCAAACAAGCAGAATAAGTGGATGAACAGTCCTCACCTCTTTCATTAAAGCTCTCACATTAGTAAGTATATGAAGAGATATGGATTTTTGGGCCATTTATTGTACACTTTGAGGTTTTTAATTACATAGAAAGATTAAAAACTTGTGTTCCTTTCTCCTTTCTGTAGTATAAGAAAGTGTAGTGGGGGGAAACATTTACCCAGTTTACCCAAAACAGCACAATAATTAATTAACCTCCTAGGACCTGGCGTCCACATATGTGGACATCACATTTTTTGTTGTCTAGACCAAAATATAAAATTTTGCTCCACAAGGGCCTGATATCCACTTACGAGGACGTTAGACTGCCACTGTTCTATCAAAATGTAAAGCGAATGTCCTCGTATGTGGATCTCATTTTTCTCAGAAACAAAAATCAATCAAAAAAAAAAAAATCATGTAATTCTTTGTTTTTACATTCATCAGGTCCCAATGAGCCCAAATAGCAAAGAGAAAATATAAATGCATGCCATGAAAAAGTTCGGGTCTTAGGAGGTTAATGATCAATTATGTCATCCAAAAAACAATATTATACTTCATTTCCATTAAAACTTTTACTTGTGGCCAAATATGGTAGTACTCATTCAAAAGCCATAATATCAAGTGGGAAAATGATCATAAATAAATAGGCTAGTGATTAATTAGCATTAATATTAATGATAAGATCAATGATTAATGAATATAAAAATAAAATAATAGTAATAATAATACTGGCACCAGAAAGAGATGCCCTGAATGACTGAAGATGAACAAAAATGGAACCGAAATCCTTCCATTCGCTGTAGGTTAGCCGGTCTTCATTATTTAGCAGTCTCCATCAAAACGTTCACCTTAAGTAAACTTAAAGACAGAATAATATGTACACAGAATTTATATTTTCAACATAGTTTTCCCACTAAAATGTCCGTCCCAGCTAGCGAACAAACAAAGCCACACAAAGAGCACAGGCACTTGATGTTCTTTTCAGGATGCAACAAAGCAGATGCTGCCAGTTAAACTGGAGTAAAAGGATGTCACCAAAAAAGAAACAGTATTTTCTCCACTTCACATTCTGCAACCATGCACGAAGAATTTAAAGAAGACCTTTGAAAAAGACCTCTAAGCAAGGGCATGGATATTACTCAGCATATGACTCACACCACAATAAGATGAAGAGTGACAAACAGAAGATTAAAAAAAAAAACCAGGGAAAAAATAAAACAGATGGCACATACACTGTAACCACAGCCACTGATGCGACCACCCGGCCCTCCTCGAGGCTTAGCAGGTGCCGGTGGTGCTTACAGTGGTGTAGCTGAACTTGGACATTGAGGTCGCCATCGATGCGCCCATGGAGGTGGCGTTGATGCCGTCTTCCCCACCTTCCCTCCCGCTGCACCAACAGCATTTGCGGCACAGACGGTTGCGACTGCAGCAGGCAAAAGTGGACAGCAGAGCCTTGCGAAAACGTGTGTTCATGAAGCAGTAAATGATGGGGTTGACACAGGCCGACGTGTAGGACAGGAGGTGGATGAAAGAGATGGGTGCTCCCGAGAGGGCTTTGGTGACAGACTTCATGTCAAAGGCTTTCCAGGTATTGACTGTGAACAAGGGCATCCAGCAGATGAAGAAGAGTGCTACGATCACCATCAGCATGCGGATGACGCGCCTCTTAGCCTGCAGCTTAGCCTCGGAGGTGTTGCTGCGGGCGCGCTCAGTCTTGACCTGCACGGTGCTAGATGAGGCAGAGAGGGTGGGAAGCTCCACAGAAGAGGAGGGCTTTTTGGATACCTGGATGTAGCAGCCATCATCATCGTCATTCGGCCCTGTCAAAGGTCTGTCAACACCATTTTTCTGGCCTGTAGAAGTACAGGGGGAAAGCGTAAGTTTGAGTCACCTTAAATCACGTGTCATTAACAGAAACAGGTGACACATGATTACAATACATCTTGGCTTCCTCCAGCTGACACAGCTGCAGACAGTTAGAAACACCCCACCTTCCCTCACTAACAACTGAAGTGGTTAAATTTCATAACACTGAACAAACCCTTTAGGAGGAATTTCAGGGGTCGATAAATCTCCCATTTCAACAACATTTAAGTATTAAACAGTTATCATAAATGCTATCCTGGCCAGCACACGTTAACATTAGCTGTTTAGCTATTAGCAATTACCCGGTAGCCACATTAGTTACCTGTTATCATAAACATAGCGGCTAGCAGACTGTAGTTAGATAGAAGATGAATTATTAATGCAGGCTGTATGAGTATGAGGCTGTATGAGTCACGGATTAGTTATTGAGCCCTGACAAAATGGATTACAAACGAATGGAAAACCAGAGCATTCTCATTCCCAACGCGTCACATACCAACGTAACACACGGTCCAGCCGTGTATTGCAGCCTTAACCGAAACCTTAACCCTAACCTTAATTGTATCAGATAGTGTTTTCCAACGTGATTCATGATAAGAAGGTAAAATAAATGTACATGTGTGGATCCATTCCAAATGGTTCTCATGTTTTTGAAAGCATAACATACCGACATTTTGACACATAGCGTCAGTATGTCCAGAGTTTGGAGAACTAATTTCACTATTTGTTTATTAGTAGGTTCTAAAAATATATTCTACCTCATGGTCTTTAATGAAATAATCATCAAAATCAAAGTAATTTGTAAAATTAATAAAATTGTGGCTAGGATAGGCTCCACCCCTCCCTGCAACCCTGAATTGAATAAGTGGAAGAAAATGGATGGATGGATGGATGGATGGATGGATGAAATAACATTTCTAAACTTAATCTTAAATACTTATTTTGTTAAATCTTACCCTCAAACACTCTCCGTATGTATAACCCATGTGAACAAGAACTAGTCAACGGCGGGGATGAAGAACTCCCTTTTAACAGGAAGAGATGTCAGGCAGAAACCAGGCTTTCCTCTGATCTTAATCATGGATTAGCAGGTGTGTTTGGGTTTACTTCACAAGCAGTGTTGGGTGTAACGTTTCCAAAGTTAAGCATTAATGACATTAGATTTCTCAGTAGTGTAACAATGTAACAAATTGCTTGGAGCACTTTAGCCTTCATTTCTGTTTGTTCACACTTCTACAGTGGAAACAATGTGGCAATGGCTTTGAAAGGTTCATTTCCATTCTTACACTCTTTCATCTTTTTAGAACACTTGAATGAAACACATTTAAACAAAATGACTGTGATGCCAACCAAAATGTAAAACCTGATTTGCAACGCACCGTCTGCTAGTGTCTGAAAATTGCATAATTATCCTGTAGCTTAAAATAACCCTAACCCAACTCTACACGATTCAACTCCATGTGGAATTCCATGCAAGGATGGAAGTTTATTTTGCTACGATCTATTTTCTAATTTTATTTCAGTAATAAATTACCATCACTACTGAATTCTGTTTCACATGTTCCCCACCTTGATGAATCACACTCAAGACTGGACTCCATGGAAACTGGTGCTGCTGATACACACAGTTATAGCAGCAGTTATAATTGACCTAAAGTGACCGTATTTCAGCTATAACAGATATATTTTTTTCTGTTTCTGTTTAAATGGAGAATATCAGCCGCAAGACAACAACCCGAGTGGTTCCAAGGACAGTGGAGTATATTTTTGGATGGAACAGGTGCAGAACCTCCAGGTAGCAACAAAATATGTCATTCTCTGCTTGAGGCAGATTACACAAATGTCCCTTTGTATGTGTGTAGAAATATTTATTTGCTGCTGTTGCCTGGAAATGACAGTGTGCTATCTAAGTGCATAACAATAAAACTCAAATAGGCACATGTTTATTTTCACAATAGCATATGTCTTATATTTACTAGCCATTTATAGTCGGGGAACATTTACTGGCCCTTCTGATTGTTTCCTGCCTTCCACATGTAATTTACGGCAGCCCCATCTGGGTCTGGAGAAAGTGATTTTTCATCTTCACTACAAGTTAAATCAATGCAAACAACAATCCTTTCACAATTGGATTAAATGTATAATGGATCTCACCAGTTGCCTCCTTGCTCTGGCCCAGCTCAAACTGAATGCCCCGGTAGAGCTCTCTGGAGATCAGACCATAGGCTATACTCATCACCACTCCCGGGATAAAGAACAGAATGAGCAGCAGCAGCACGTACCTGAAAACAGCCAGAATGGAATAAGAGGGATGTAAAAATCACAGATTTGCAACTAAATCAGTCCTCAAAGCTGAAGAAATCCAGCTGAAAAATTTGCTTGTGAGCGTAACAGTTTTTCTCTTTGCCTCTGTATTGCCATGTACATCCAGGAGCTGGGCTAAAGGCCCTACAGATGCTCCTCCCAACAGTTATCTTTACCCCCTTTGCTTCTTAGCAAAATGTACTGCAGCATCTCATGTCAGTTCTGCAGCTCTCTGCAGACCATGACCCCCCTCAGCACCCTGCAGTGTAACCCGCCTTTACACTCTGGTAATTTTGAGCTGTTTACCTCTGGTGATACTCTTGATGCTGCAGCGTTTGTATATATCACCAGTACTGTTTTTTTTGGGGGGGGGGTTTGCCGCAGCCTTATTGGAAGACCAGAACAACAGTATGAAGTTTTAACTTACTTACTGTACATGAAGACCAACTGGCATAATAATTACTACAAATTCTTTCCTTAAACACCTTTTTGAGATGCATGACACGACAGGGCTTTGCACCATGCTTTTTTCAGTGTCAATATCCCAACATATGTAGATTAGAAGATCATAGTGTAGAAAGTACTGTTTTTGTTTTGTCATCAATCAGTACAAGTTTGAGGATCTTAAGACCTGTCTGAAAAACACTGGAAAAATACAATCCTTAGTTTGATAAGTTGGCGCTGAAGAGTCCTGTCCATACAGGACTATGTCATCTGCATAAAAATGTATTTTATATGTTTAGTTTTGCTTTACTTAGAAAAATTTTTGCTTTGCTTACAAAAAGACTATGATCACATCTCACCCAGTAAAAACTTGTTCAAAAGACAAATTTCTCAGTTTCTCAACATTTTCTACAGGTAAAAGGCAAAAATATCAAATATTACAAGTTATAAAACTATCCATCCATTCTTATGGCCATGGGTGGTGTCTAAAACATTGCCAACCACTATACTGCCAGGTATAAAATATAGTACATTTGAGTTAAATCTTTTTGGTAGCTGTCTTTTTTTGTAGCTCCAGCACTGTGAAAAGATATTTGCCTGCTTCTTTATTTCTTAGTTTTTTGCACATTAGCCACACTAAAATATAAATCATTTCCAAAGCATTTCAATCTGATTTGACTCCGACTTTGACAAGGCCACTCCAAAACCTTCATTTTGTTTTTCAAACCATTCACACCATTGCTGGTGTATTTCAGATCATTGACCCACTGTATAAGTGGGTGCACAAGTGCACTTGAGCTTCAGGGCATGAACTGATGGCTCGGTATTCTCCTTCAGGAGAATCATTTATATCATTGTCTGATAGAGAGCACAAATCATGGTTCCATCAATTATAACTAATTTGTATCAAGTCCTGAAGTAAGAAAGCAGCCCCGGCCCACTAGCACACTGCCACCACCATGTCTGACTGTTGGTGTGAGTTTTATGCCAAATGATGCAAACGTCCCAAAAAGCTCATTTTTGGTTCTGCTCAATTTTTGTCTCACCAGTCCACAGAGTATCCCAGATGTTTTTTCCCCTCAAAGATGTGATTGAGTTCTTTTCAGTCAGCTGTGTTTTTCTCCTTAGAACCCTCCCATGGATGCCATTTTTGCTCAGATTCTTTCGTGTTATTGAATCATGACCCTAACTAAGGCAAGTGAGGCATGTAGTTCTTTGGATGTTGTTCTGAGTTCTTTTGTGACCTCCTGGATAAGTCATCAGCGTGGAGTTGGAGTAATTTTGGTAGGGCGACGACTCCTGGGAAGGTCAACACTGTTTGAATTGTTTTCACTTTTTGGATTAAAGCTCTGACTGTGGTTCACAGGACTTAGAAATGGCTCAACAAAGCCTTAGAGATGTCTTTCCCTTTCCTCACTAGATATCAGTGGCGTGCTTTTCAGTTGTTTCTTTAGATTATGACATGATGTGTTGCTTTTTGACATTTTTAGCCTATTTCACTTTGTCAGACAGGTCCTGTTTAAATAGAAATCGGGCCTGGGTGAGGCTAGTGAAACTGAATTCAGGTTTCAAAAAAATAGTGGTTAATAGCAGTTAATTTATGACTTAAACAGGAAGTTAATTACTTTACCACCTCGGATCAGTTTGGTTTGGATAGCTTTTTTTTTTTTCCTCAATAAATGAAATCATAATTTAAAAACTGAATTTTGTATTTGCTCAGGCTATGTTTGTCTAGAATTAAAATTTCTTTGATGGTCTGAAACATTTAAATGTGACAAAAGGCTGCAACTACTTTTTCACACTGTTTCAACTGCTATATTTAAACAACAACATATACATAATTCGGGGTTAAATTGAGCACAGTGCCACAGTGGTTTGCCTCACAGCAACAAGAGTTCAATTCCACTCTCCGGCCGGGGCTTCCTCCCACAGTCCAAAGACATGCAGTTAGTGGGGATAAGTTTATTGGAAACTCCAAATTGCCCATAGGTGTGAGTGTGAGTGCGAATGGTTGTCTGTGTGTTAGCCCTGGATAAGCGGCAGAGAATGGATGAGCCTGTTCTGAGAGGTACTGTAGCTGTAAAGATGAGATCCAACCTGTAGATACTATAAGGATAAAAGGTAGAATTTGGTGAGTAAATCTAATCAGCACCAAACTGCCTAGTACAGTATTATCACAAAATGAGTTTAGACCTACTTCAATTTGTTCTGCAAAACATTTCACAAAAACATAATTCAGCAGCACAGCATGCATAGATTCAATATCTGACTTAAAAACTTTAAAACGAATTAGAACAATGGATTTGGTGAGCAGTCCTAACTTTTGAAAATAACCTCTCATCTTCCTCTCCTGTGCGCAACACTAAGAGTGGGAAACTCAACATTCGCTAGCAGGCACGCTGTGCAACAAACTGCACCGACACAGTTTGTGTTTTTGGTCATGTTTGTCAAGCTGTTTGAAAATTTCCAGTGGAAAGGACTTGGCACCTAAAAAAAAAAAATGCATTTATACTTGCTTGTCTTCAGTAGCTCCTATCTGGATGCTGAGTATCATAGCATGACTGAAACGTTGTTGTTTTTTTTACATCTGCACCATAAACGCATCACTGGGAAGAGAAGGCCAAATGAATGCACTGAAGATGTAAGCAGCCCGTGGGCTAACAATATTTTCTTATTACTGTGCAAGTGTTTCCATACCGCCGCGGGAAGCAACAAGAGTCTGCAGCACAAGTAAGAATGGGTTCATTTGACAGTCATTCGCATTATTAACCTGTCTACAAGATTCTATTGCTCACTAATCGAAGGGGCCAGAATGCCATTCTGGATCATTTCAGCCCAGTTTAACACTTGCTTATAATTGCAATGGGATTAAAAAGTCCCAAACATACTTATGTCTCAATCATGTCTAATACTCAGTACCCCAGTACTGCAAAACACAAACTAGCTGGAAAGCTGTCTTAAGTGAAGGGTAAAGTGACCTTAAACAGCTTGAATCAGACCGTTGATGAGTCGAATGACAATTAGATAAATAAGCTACTAATGCTGTCCAGGTAGAAGCGTGTAGTTGTAAATGAGCATTTAGTACACATCAGCTGTTTGCTGCAGTTAGATAACTTGGTCATTTGAGATTAATAGCAAGAATCTCCACTCAAACCACTGAATAACGCCAATGATTTTAATTGTGTTTCACTTTAAACCAATGTGTGAGAGTTAAATATTAGAACTTTCTGTGTGGCTCTTATGCTGCTGAAAAAAAGGCTGTAAACTATTAAACCCAGAGTGTCCGGTTTGTACGTAAATGTGCACATAACATTTACAAATACAGTTAAAAGATTATCTAATTATTGGGGATGTTTTCAACTGCTTTAGACTGGGTATACGAATGTTTTCTAATCACAGACAAAGAATACCAATCCCAGCTTTCTGCAGTGCTTAGATTGGTGGCACATCAAAGAAAAAGTTATGAACTGAGTGTAGAGCAAAAGAAAAGAAAAAAGCAGAGCAAAATGTTGACAGAGGAATTTCTGAGTAGTGCAAAAAGATTCAAAGGGCTTAGAGCCTCTGTCAGCTCTGTCACAGTATCTGACTGCGGAAACACCTCCGCACATATTCTGTGGAAGTCCTTCGACGCTTTGGAGCTTTGTTTGAAAGCTGCTGAGTTTTCCCACCTGGGACTGGAAAACCAGAGACTGTATTAGTGAATCGAATGAACGAATGTGTGTATTAGAGAGAGAGGAGAAGGTGGCGTGTACAAGTAAAGCAAAACGAGAGCACGCACAAGCAAGGTAATAAAACTGGACCGACGCTGCGTAGATGCAGCCAGATCTCCCGTTTGATTGGTAGTAATGAGAGTATGCTCTTCTTAACTGCCGGTGTCTGCGGTGCACATCAGTCAGCACATAAAAGCGACAGCACACAGGAAGAGGCCATGTTTCATTCATTGTCTGATATTCTAATGTCTGCTTGGGCAACTCTCTGAACTCAGCACTTCTCATTAAAAACAAATAAATAAATAAAGGCGTCTATCAGCTGGCAGTTTAATACTGTGGAAAATCTGTTAGACAAAAGCTGTGTGGAAGTGACCACGCGGGAGTGTGGAAACAGCATTTAAAAACAGCAGTAGTGGATCTGCACTTGTTTTGCCTCAAAGGGAAAACCCAGATGGGTAGAGCTGAAGCAGAGGGAAAAAAACATGTTAAATATTCATAGCTACCTCTTTTCCCACATCACCTGAAAGCAACATGATTATCAAGCAGGAAAGATGCGTTTGGCTCGCATTAATCATCAAAGAAAATGATGGTGCATATGTCATACATTTCCTTTGCACTTTTAATTTCCAGTCCTGTTCAGTCAGAGCTGGAAAGCACTAACTCAGCTAATAGTGCACCTGCTGGAGGGTCGCCACAAAGCAGGAGGCTCTTTTTTTTAATGTAAAAGGCTTTATTATTCAGACCAGAAAGTAAATGAGCAAAGCATAGCAGTGTTCAGAAAATAAAACACTGATCGGATTAAGTCAGACTACAGGTGTCACTCGCCTCTGTCAGTGCGCCCCAGGGCAGCTGTGGCTACAATGTAGCTTGCCATCACCAGTGTGTGAATGTGTGTGTGAATGGGTGAATGACTGAATGTAGTGTAAAGCGCTTTGGGGTCCTTAGGAACTAAGTAAAGCGCTATACAAATGCAGGCCATTTACCGTTTACAGGTGTTCACGGTGCCAAAAACTTGAAGGTTATCAGAAACGAACACGTGTAACAGCAGCAAGTAGTCAAGTCAAAAGTTCTCCAACTAAACTAAACAACCGACTCTATAAAGGAAGATTCTAACCTACATGTTTCAGGGTTCAACTCGCTTGCTTTTCATTTGCTCTGCGTGGCGTTTTTCTGTCACCATTTTGGTGTTTTGAAACCAAAAACTCTGATGTTATAATGACAATAACCGAGGCAATTCAATATTAATAGAAACCATTTTCCTAAAATGTAACTGCAGGTCACTCTGGTGACCCGTGTGCCCCATCTCTTGCCTAATGACAGCTGGGAAAGGTTTCAAGCGGTTGAGGAATTGGTTGGATGGTTTGATGGCTGGAGGTCATAATAACAGCTTGCATTAATGACTCATTCAGTTGGATTCCAGGGAAGGAAATTAGAGGCAATTTTTTAAAAAACAAAACAGATAAATTGTAGAGTTATTTGGGCCAATCCTAGACCCTGGCAGTAAATCCTAAAACAGATTTACAATGAAACAAAGAGCCCTTTTGAAATGTTTAAATGTTGCATTTACAATGCAGCACACAGTCATAAATGATCAATGATTGTCAAGCTAATTTAATATTTGTGAAGTATAAAATATAGTTTAAAAGCAAACATTTTCCCTCAAACGCATTCTCACCCATGTAGGCCAACGTGATCAGAGCTGACGCTTTAGCCTGACCTTACCCCAGAATGCTGAAGTCCTGAAGTCCCAAGTTTTTACTCACAACATGGCGTATGGATTTTCTTCACCATCAGTTACAGTGAAATATGCTGTGTTAGGCAAAAGACACGTGCTGCAGACAGATTATCTACAGGCACAGCACCAATGATGAGGCTGATGATGATTACTGTTTTGAGTGCATGAATCCTTTCAAGTAAGCCCACAATATTTAGTCATATAGCACTTCACAGACAAGAGTCAAAGAGTGCTTTACAGTTTGCAGTGTTTTAAAGGTTGGAGTCACTAAAAATGTCTGGTATCATTACCATCTTGAGGGTTGTTTTTGGCAGTTTTTCCTTTGGGAATATTCTTCAAAAATACTTAGCATATCTCACGGCTCTTTATTTTTGCCCATTTATATACTATAATCGAACCCACAGAGGCTGATGCTCCAGAATACTTAACAAGCCAAATTTATTGCTTTTTAATTAGCACAACAGTTTTCAGTTGTGCAATCATGATCAATTTGGTCTTTCACACGATCAAATAGCATTAGGGAACCCAATGTGTCACTGAAAAAAAGGAGTGATGGGTGTTTCTAGGCCTACACAGATTAAACCATTCAGTCATTAAACCATTAATGATTTTATAATGATTGATTACATCTGTCTGTTTTCTTAGCCACTCACTCAATCCAGGGTTGTTGGGGGTGGCTGGAGCGTGTCCCAGCTGTCTCTGGGCAAGACCCAGGGTATGTCCCAGTCAGGTTGCTAGTCCATCACAGGGCCAACACAGACACAAAGAAACCATTCAAGCTCACATTTACACCTACAGCCGATGTAGAATCAGCAGTTACATGGATGTCTTTGGATTGTGGGAGGAAGCACGCGGAGAAAACCCATGCAAGCGCAGGGAGAGCATGGACGCTCCACACAGAAAGGCCCAGCCAGCTGGCAGATTCAAACCCTTGCTGTGAGGCAACAGTGCGAACAACTGTTCCACTGTGTCATAATCATTATTTTCCATTCACAACAATTTTGGTCAATTTAATTTTAAATTTGAGAAAAAAATATGCTTTTCTTTCAAAAATGAGGACATCTGAGAATGATCCCAAGCTTTCCAGCAGTAGTTTATGTTAACACAGATCAAAAGGGGGCTCTTCAAAACTCTTCAAATGGCTACAAAGGATATTTGTTCAGCTTTATTTATATCTCAGATTTTAGTGGGACGATAAGGTCGAGAACTTAATACATCTTCAAATTGTCTCTAAGGTTGTGGATTTAAGCTGGTTATGGATCTGAAAACTACTAAAACAAAAAAAAAAAGCAGAATTAGCAAATTAAATTGCAATAGTCATCTTTAAATAAAATTGTAAAATCTAGCTATGCTTTGCTTTATTAAGTCTGAGATAGAAGCAGAGATTGTACATAAAAAGAAATCCACCATAGTTTCACTGAGTAGGAAGTGAAGTCCCGTGGCGAAGCCTCCAGCAGAATTTATGGTACCACATTAGTCTATGTAGTTTTTGGCTCCCAGAGTGATGCCTGTGTGCAGAACTTAACCTGCCATTGATAATGCTTTGCGTTGGTAGAATGCTAACTGGTTGAAGAAGTGCTTGAACAGGAAAGGGAGTGACAGCGCACACCTTCATGAGGAAGAAGTGCAAAATGATAATAAAGATCAACATATTACACTGGCTATAGTGAAGAGCTGTCATTATTATTAACACAGTTTCACGATAGAGAAAATCTGTTCTTTCGTGACTTTTATTCTGGCTGTGGCAAGAGCTAAATTGAAAGGCCAACAACAGAACAACAACAGTTTTTTTGCAGTTGCATTGAATGTTAGATAGAAAGCACTTAGGCATAGAAAAGAGTGCCTTTATAAATAACATGCTTTGAGTGCTCTAGTAGAGTAGAAAAGTAATGTAATGTGAGAACCAGTCCATTTACCAATCACCTAAGTCACCTACAGATAGCTATTAAAAGGAATGCAGATGTGCAACACTAACATAGGCTTCTGTTTTAGACCCAAATCTTGCACTCGTTTATCTACTGAAAATCAGTGCTCTGATTTGAATAGTTGATCAGCTGTAATTTAGATACGATTTAGATGTATTTTAGGCCTAAATGAAGGTCCGACGCTGATAATGAAAAATCGATAGAGTCAAAGACACTCCATTCATAATGTTAGACCCATACAGTTTCCTTTTTAATGCAAAATGTTATCTGCTCAGATCAAAACGTGGAGTGAATAATGAATAAGATTAGTCATCGTTTCAGAGTACTTTTTGCAACTTTGTCAGTGAACATGATGTGTAAGTGCAAATATATACTTTGCTTGACTTTGACTTTTAACCACTTTATGGCTCTTTTTGCTTTGCTGCCATTTGCTAGTGATTTCTGATCTCAGCCTAAAAATGGCTGCTTCGGTGATTAGGTGTCCATTTCATCTAGCGAAAGCTAGATTGTGTTATCTCTTGGCAAGCTTTAACCCCTGACAATGAATTAAAACTTGAAATGCGCTTGTACTCTGTGACATGAAAACTTTTGACATCTGAGTCTTGATTGTCTTCTCCTTCCTCCTCCACCTCCTCACTGAGCAGACTAATTAACTGCTCTCCCACTGCCTCGTCTTTCTCAGTGAAGCTTAAGAGCTTGATAGACAGTCAGAGAAAAGAGAATTCGTCAGTGTTCCACCACAAAAGGCTGTCAAAAAGAGAGAAAAAGAGATGTACAAGTTTTGGCCATGTTCATCTTCTTCTTCTCTTTAATTGCACCATCCTACAGAATCCAAAGTTTTCACAGACAGATCTATAAAAATCCCTGAGTAGTATATCCCAAGAGGATTTAACGTGTCTTATCTGAGGTGGTATCCATCTATTTGGGGGAGCTTTTGAACAAGAAAGCTGGTTTTACTGGCCTTTAGAGAGCTATAGATGAATAGATGAATTTCCTAACGTGGAGCAATCCAGACTGTAACGGCAATAATCGGTTCTCTCTTGACCTTCTCATAAGATTTGCTCTTCCCTCTTTCTCAGCAAAGAGTAGGGAAAGAAGAAATTATTGCATTAATTTAAAAAGACAGTGAAATGATCACACTGAGGGTAGACACATTATCTGCAGAATATTTGTGTAATAATGTAGTCTTTTCCTTTTTTTCCTAGCGCCTCCATTTATTGGTATAACCCCTGCTAAGCTACAAAAGTGATCCATCTCATATTGGCTCTCAACAGGAACTGTCTGCTCACTAATTTTGTCTTATAAAACTTTCACCTACTGATTTCATTCGTTTTTCAAACACCCACTCCATAGCCACCTTAGCAACTTCAGCCCGGGTGCTCATTTCTAAAATGACAAGAATTTAAGAGCCTTCTCTCCATCGTTAATTTTTTATCCCTCTCACATTTCTTTCTGGCCAAAGAGAAAATCCACCAAATGCTTGCACACAGCAGCATTTATAACTGTGAAACTGATCAACAAATTAATTTCATTTTAAGCACCCTCACATTCTGTGAATCTGTTCACAGGGTTAAAGTAGATTTGTACAAAGTTATCGTGTCCAGTTTGACTTCATGTTTAAAATTAACACTTGCAGCTTGAAAGAAGAAATGTTTAAAGACAGTTAGACCTGACGGTTTTTTATTTTTTATTTTTATCTTTAAACAATAATGCTAAAGTACTGTCAGATATGCAAACAAGCTAAAAAGTAAGTAAGATCATTGAAAAAGCAGTTTCTCAACAGCTCAATTACTTCTTAAAACAGAATAACTGCTATGATGCCTTCCAGTCAGGTTTTAGACAGAACCACAGCACTGAAACTTTTCTGACCAAAGTGTTCAATGACATATGTCTGAATACAGACAGTGGAAAAATGTCAGTCTTAGTTTTACTGGATCTCAGTGCAGCATTTGATACAGTTGACCACAACATATTACTCAAACGACTGGAGAACTGGACAGGTCTTTCAGGAACTGTACTAAACTGGTTCAAAACATACTTAGAAAACAGGAAATACTTTGTATCAATAGGTAACTTCACATCTGAGCAGACAAGTATCACATGTGGAGTTCCCCAAGGTTCCATCTTGGGACCCTTTCTGTTTAACATTTACATGCTCCCACTGGCACAGATTATAAAGAACAACAAAATAAACTATCACAGCTATGCAGATGACACACAAATATATATCACAATGTCACCAGGAGACCAAGGCCCTGTACAGGCTCTTGGTAAATGCATTGAGGAAATTAATGACTGGTTGTGCCACAATTTTCTCCAGCTAAACAAAAACAAAACTGAGGTAATAGTCTTTGGCGCCAAAGAAAAAGGATTACAGGTCACCAGAGAACTTCAATCTATACATCTAAAAACCACAAACCAGGCAAGAAATTTGGGTGTAGTGATGGATGCAGACCTAAACTTAGAAAAACACATTAAGACAATAACAAAATCAGCTTACTATCACCTCAAGAATACTTCAAGGATAAAAGATCTGATGTCTCAACAGGACCTGGAAAAACTAGTCCATGCATTCATCTTTAGTAGGCTTGACTACTGTAACAGCATCTTTACAGGTCTACCTAAAAAAATCAGTCAGACAACTACAGCTCATTCAGAACTCTGCTGCTCGAGTCCTCACTAAGACCAAAAAAGTGGACCACATCAGTCCAGCTCTGAGGTCTTTACACTGGCTGCCTGTCCGTCAGAGGATAGACTTTAAAGTCCTGATGCTGGTCTATAAAGCTCTGAATGGTTTAGGACCAAAATACATCAGTGACCTCCTGACCCAGTATGAACCTTCCAGATCCCTCAGGTCATCTGGATCCGGTCTTTTATCAGTTCCCAGAGTCAGAACCAGACACGGAGAAGCTGCATTCAGCTTTTATGCTCCTTATATCTGGAACAAACTCCCAGAAAGCCTCAGATCAGCTGAAACACTCAGTTTATTTAAATCCAGGTTGAAGACTCACCTATTCTCAGCTGCATTTGAATAAAGCACCAAATCCACACTTTTAAGTGTGGATTTGGTGTTCTGTGGATTATAACACTAATGTGCAATAATCTTTTCTGTCATCGTTGTATTTTTACTCAGTTGTATATAGCATTTGTATTTGTATTCTATTTTTATCTTATTGTATATTTATTTTATTTTATTCTACTGTATATAGTATTTTATTTTTATTTTTATTCTATTCTGTACAGTTGTGTACTGTATTTATTCTTATTGTATCCTAATTTTTGCCTCATAACTTTTGCACTGTCCACTTCCTGCTGTGACAAAACAAATTTCCCACGTGTGGGACTAATAAAGGTTATCTTATCTTATCTTAAGCTTAAATTTCAAAACTTACATTTAACTACTGATTTTATCTACTGTTCTGATTTTATCTGTTTTGATTTTATATACTGTTTTGTTTGTTTGTTAATTAGTTTGTTTGTTTGTTTGTTTGTTTGCTTGTTTTAATCAATTTTAAATCATGCTTTTTATTTGTTTTTGTTTCTAATGTCTCTGTAAAGCACTTTGAATCACCTTGTTGTTGAATTGTGCTATACAAATAAACTTGCCTTGCCTTGCCTTGCCTAAAACAACAATCCAGTTAGCAAGCTAGGGGGACTTTTCAAAAAGCGATTAAATTGTAAAAAAGTTCAAAAAATGTAACACTGTACTTTATTGGCACCATCGAAATTTACTATGCACAACGCTTTGCTCATAGGAGAAGAATTGTTTGAAGATAGAAAACAGGAGTTTATAATAGAAATGTGTCTCGAGCGTTAAAAAGAATTGTTATAATAGCAAACAAGCTAACAAAGCAGCTTGTTCTATTCACACTATATGAAAGATGAATTTAGCTTCCTGGTCTGAAAAGCGAAGCCAGTACAGAAATACAAAACTCCAGTCTCAAAGCTTCAGAACAGAATTTCACAAACCAGTGGGTGATGACATGTTTAATGTCTGTTAGCTGCCTTGCTAATAGACAGTTAACAAGCTAGCTTGAAAGCGTGGCCATGATTTTCTCTGTTTCTTTTTTTTGTAATGTCATTCTATTGTTATGAATTCCACAGTAGTTATAACTTTAGATGTAAGTAACACACCAATGGTAAAACCTATTTATATGAAAATATAAAAACATACTACAAAGTAGTTTAGATGCTAGCTTACAAAGAAAATGCAAGCAGGGAATACAAGAGTCATTACATTTTATGGAAGTCGTTCTGAAGTAATAAATGAGAGTGAGGTCCAGTGCAATCTCTGCTAAGCACAACTAGCATATCAGAAAATCTAATACGGTTCTGCCCAAATAGCAAAATCACATTAAATTAATGTTGTTTTTACATCCAAATCATCATTATGGTCAAGATTGAAATCTCAATGCTAAATAAATATCAAATCAAAGTTAAAATATTGATGAAACCTAACAGTGTAATAGTAAAACCATAGGAAAAATATTGATTCAAAGTTGTCCTGTTATAATTAGCGACTGAAAAGACTTTGATCTATAGTTGACCAGATTATACTGACAGGAGGTGGATTTGTAGTTGACAGGAAAATTGTATTGAAATGTCATCAATTTATAGTCGAAAACTTGTTTATTTAAGTTTATATCTTGATGTAAGGAAATCCCAAAAAGTTGATTCTGTTTATCTGGACGCAGCGTTTTCAGTAAAAGAAACTTTTAGTTACTTCTTCTTGGTCACAAATTACATAATTCCACTTAATGTAAGTCAGAATCCAAGAATTTCCACACTTTTGGAAGCAAAGCCGTGGAAACTGTATTCCATTTCCATTGCATTCATATTTTACTCACTTATCCCTGTCAAGGTTGTGAAGACATCACACCAAATAATTGTAATGCATGTGAAGTCTTGCTTTTCACAGACGCTGGCAAGAGTTTATGTATTGAGAATGGTAGATATTATTGCTTTAAAATAGCTGGCAGTCATCATTTCCAAACTAGTCATCCAGCCCACACAGATATTTTTTTCTTTACATAAAGATATGTCTGATAAACTGATTACAGACCATGATTTTTTTCACCTATCTTTTATATTTCTTTCTCTGGCAGCAAATAGTTTAACATAACATGTTAATAAGCACTTACCAGGCCTGCTCAGATTGTGGATTGGGCCAGTCCAAGCGGCACATGCGGCCCACAGTACCGTTATGCCTTGGGAAAGACTTGAGAGTACTAAACACCGGATAAGGCACCATGATTAACAATGACACCACCCAGGTAGCAGCGATGACGCGATAGGCGTGAGATCGGGTCTGCCATGCACGGGATTTCAGTGGGTTACAGATGGCACTGTATCTTTCGATAGCAATGGCCACCAGGCTGAAGGTGGAGATGCTGACGGAGACTCCTGGAAGAGAAAATAAATGAGACTAAGAAAACATTTGCAAAGCCAGTCGACTCACTTCTTGTACACAAAGAGACACATTGTTGCAAAATTTACATTCTACATTCGTACTCCTGAATAGATAAATCATTTGGTTATCCTTCAGTTTGGACTCTCCACAAGGTTCTCCGGGTGCCACCCTGAGATACTGAAAAATATCTGAACTGAACTAAAAACATAAAGTGAAAAAGAAGGCAGACATATTTGTTCATTCATTTGACTGAAAACATGCTTTACTCCTGACTTTTAAGTGGCACACCTGGCAAAATTGCTTTACATCATGTTAAAATTGCATTTAACATTTTGTATTGTTATGCTTAATTGGATCCCCTGTGTCCACAAGAGGAAAACATGAGAAAGAGAATATTACCTGAATTATTTTTATGACATAACCCATCCCCTTGGAATATCTCACAAAATGTGCCATCACTATTACTCAGTATAACAAATATCAACCTGTTGACAAGAAACATGTCCACGTACTAATGGCACATTTTGGAAATAGAGCAGTACTAAGCACATACATTTAAGTCTAATATTTGCTCATCTTTTAGCTAACACTAACAAACAAATTGTTTGTTTAAACATGTCAAAAGCAGCCGTGACTATTTACAGAGGAGAAAAGTATGTGAAAGAACACACCCTTGCAATACAAGAGCCTCCTAGTTCAAAGTCAAATAAATGTCAGGCTGCTCCATCAACAGTAGCAATGTGGCCCTGTTTTCTATGGACCAAAACTGACTGATGACAACAGTTCAGCCACAGATCCAACAGGATACTTTTCAATGCTGTAACTAAGTGGCAAACATCGCCCAGATTAGGTTTAAATGTCTCTGCTATCTGGATATCAGTCAGACTAGAAAGCCAATTTAACTTGTGGGCTTTAAGCACCCTTTTAGAAATGTGAATGCACTATGCACTTTAGACATGAAGCATACAGAGCATAATTTATGTGATAACAGTGTTAACAGTGATGCCATCTTCACTGCCTGGTGAGTGACATCGCTACCCAGACTGCATTCCAATGTAAGCAAGAATTGTAGCTTAGGAATGAAAGGACCTTTACAAGTCTAACAGGTTTTTGGTATGAGTTTTAAATAGCTGGTGTTAAAATCCAGGTTATGGTCACATTTTGTTTTAGACACATGGGAAACAGGAAAAAAGGCTAAAGGATGTTACATTTCAATTAAGTCTTGTAACGAGTGAAAATCAGCTAAACTCAAACTTTACCACAAAGCCTAACCCAAGTCACCAGAGACCTGGTGGATGTTTAGAGTTTACAATTCATTTCAACTTTATTTATACAATGCCAAATCACAACAACAGTTGCCTCTGTAAGGTAGACCCTATAACACAACAAAGAAAGGGAGGCGACCCCCACGTGGGGGTGGGAGGGAGGCCTCCCATATTCAACGTGCTGGGACCTGATGAGTTTGTTGTTGTTGTTGTGTGTATGTGTGGCTGGCAGCTGAAAAGCTGCAACTGGGGAAAAAAAGTGTGTCAAAAGTGTGAACTATGTGGTCGAAGTATGAAGTAACTTGTTGTGTGTCTGTGCTCGAATTGTGAGTCCAGATGAGGTAAAAGCACACGCACATACCTGTGTGTCACAAGCAGGAATAAATTCCCTGCGCTGAACCTCTGTTGCTACGAGAGGCAGCAACCTCAATCCTCCATTTCTCTGTCACGCAGCATATTAATCCCCATTCATTGTTCCTCCAGGACGGAAGAACATGCCTGCCTAAACCAGGGCTTTACGTTATCACTCATGGGAGGAAGTCATTTTGCATTCTCCTGTGAGCACGGTGCAACTCAATTTACAGGAACAATACTAAGCTTTTGAGTGGTGGTCAGAAACTGTTTCCCTTCATCCTTTGGTGCAGGCTTTTCCTGCAAACCTGTGATTAAAAAAACAAAACTGTGTTCCTTTCTATTGTGATAAGCTTTTCTATCTTATCAAAGGTAAAAGATTAAGGATTTAAGTATATATTGAGTGAAAAACGCAAGGATTGAAACCCCCAGAGAAAAAAAAGGGGGAAACAGCAAGGATAGTTGGTGTTGGTGGATCTGATGGGAGCAGGGAGGAGCTGTATCTTATTCCTGCGCCACCAGAACAAAGGAGCTGACTGGCAAAGATATTCAACAACAAAGAGAACATCAGCTGCACAAAAAGACGTCTGAATACCTTTTCTGTTCCATGAGCTGTAGAAAAAACAGTATTTCAGCTCTTTGCAAGACGGATAACCTTTTGATTGCTGCTTCACTTGCATGAAACCTGAAGGGATAACAAAGCTGCCCCTTGATAATCAGGCAATCATTAGTCCAACCAAATCAGTAAACCCAGTGCAGTAAAAAAGTATTTTCCCCTCCTTGATTTCCTAGTTTCTTGGTATATTTGTCAGATCATCAAACAAATTTTAACTCTAGACAAAGATATTCTGAGTAAATACAAAATGCATTTTTTAAAATATTATTGTAGGGTCTTTGCCTAACAGTATAAAGCACCTTGAGTTGACTGTTGCTGTGTGAAAAAGTACTTGCCTCCTAAACCTAATAGCTAGTTTTGCCACCCTTTACCGCAATAACTGCAACATGAGTCCTTCACATCGTTGTGGAGGAATTTTGGCCCACTCTTCTTTGCAGAAGTCGAGCATTAAAGGCCAGTTGAAGGCCATGGAGAAGCATAAGTCCGGTCTTTGACTTGGCCTTGGACAGAAACCTTCCAAACCATCCAGCTTTTGTCTCGTCAATCCACAGAACAATTTCCCGAAAGTTGTAGGGATCATTAAGGTTTTGTCTTTTTTCTTGTGTTCTTTTAAGTCAGCAGTGGTTTTCTCCTTAGAACCCTCCCATGGATGCCCAGTCTGCCCACTTTCCTTCTTATTGTTGAATCATGAACACTGAGCTTAATTACAGTCAGAATCAGAATACTTCATTAATCCATGAGGAATCAATTATTAAGAAATCAGGATGGGGGTAAATACCTTTAACAGAATTGGATATACTGACTCGGTTGGAGCGAGGTGCCAGAAGGAGCACCTCACCGTGGGACAGAAGAGCTGAACTACTTCAGGGCCAAAGGTATAAGATAAAGCGGATATTTGAAAGAATACTCATCATGCAAAGCTCCTCTAGCAAAATGTAATCTTCCTTTTAATACTTGAACTTGATTTTTTATGACCCTCGAAAACTATATGAATAGTGAAATTATTATCCTAAATATGCAATGATAATTTGAATACTTTGGCTTAGCACGAGTGGGGGCATTCAGACTATAAGGTACTCCTCTCCCGTGGGGTGTGCAAAAATACTGCAGTGTAAGAAATGTGCGTTGCTTTGTAAAAACTGCAGTGCAGCTTGTTGATTTGGCCCATCGCTAATACTGTCAGACTCACATTATAACTGTAGAACATCTTCCTGCATCCTTAATTTTGTGTATGTCATGGTTTTTGTAACAAACTACACTTTTAGTTAGAAGTCCTGTTTTTTCTCGTTTTGTTTCTTTGATGGTTTTTCCCCTACTCTTTTATCTGTTTTATCTGTTGACTTTACTTGGTTCACCCTTTTAGTCTTGTTAGTTCTTGATTAGTTCTTCTTGTGGTTTTTTTACTTTTGCCTTCCTCTTTTGTTCTTTTTCCCACCCTCATCAGTGTTTGAGTGAGTTCACCTGTTTTTATTGCCTCTCTCTGTCTATGGTGTGTATTTAGTGTGTCTCAGTTTCCTCAGTCTTGGTCTGTTTCCCATTCCTTTTGTCTCCACTTTGTTTAATTCTGGCTTGCACCTTTTGGTAGCTCTACTTCTCTTTTAGATTTTTTCAAGTTTTTTGTTTTTCCAAGCACGTCTGTATAAGACCTTCTGTTTAAATACACAATCTTTGAAATTACTGGCAGACTGTTGCCCTTTTGTCTGCTTTTGGGTGAGTCAGTGAGCTCATTCAACAGGGCCAGGAGCATTACAAAAAGAGTTGCTAACAGGCAATTTGATCCCAATTGTAATGGTGCCAGTTTACCAAAATATGTAGAAACTGCATATGCTGCACAATGTGCAAACATAATGTATGTTTACAGGGTACCCTGTATTGTGTCCATGGATTTTTTTTTCTATTAATCAAGAAGAGCAGTATGACCTGTTACCGGAGTGCTAAATATGCTGTTACACTTTTTGTCAAAGAGACTCTGACTGTGCCAGCCTGTTTCCATGAAACAATCCTGACTGCCATCATTGTTGTCCACTGTCCACTGCATGTCTACGCAGAAGGAGGTGGGTGGCACAGTCAGCACATGCAAATCTTAACACAGAGCACAGACACTGTAAGTCGTCTCACACTGTAAGTCTCTCACGCCCACATGTCTCTTTCAAGTGCTAAGCACAGACATGGAGAGAGATCAAATCGCACACAGGGGTTTTCTTTTGTTATTGCTTGAAGTTGGCGATGCTCAGCCACGGCACCGGCTTACACTGATTGCAGAGAAAGGGAACACGGAAAGGGAGGAATGTTGTTATATTCATTCTTTCACCGCAAGGTAAAGAAGAGGTATAATCAAATAAACAATGCAATGATGGAGAAAAGCAAGTGTTATTTATATAGCACATTCAATGGTGCATTAGAAAGCAAACAA
Source organism: Perissodus microlepis (assembly GCF_051167445.1). Classification (NCBI taxonomy): domain Eukaryota; kingdom Metazoa; phylum Chordata; class Actinopteri; order Cichliformes; family Cichlidae; genus Perissodus; species Perissodus microlepis. The sequence goes on along the minus strand of NC_140482.1, from coordinate 12,401,323 downwards.
ACAGCAGGATTAAAAGAAAGGGCAGTAAAAATCATTTGAAGTCAAATGTATTAAGTTTGTATTATGTTGTGTGTGTTTGTGGATGTAAGTTATAAATGAACACATGGTTGGGGACCAAGCCAAAAAACATGGAAGATGCAGGTTTTAGGAATGAATGACTGCAGCAGTGACACTTTCATATATAGCCTGTAAACTGCATGAGGACTTCTGAGGACATATTAATAAAGATAAGTAGGTTTATAGTCATTACTGAGGCCTGTAGAGTCACAAGTTCACATGAGTGATGTTTTTAAACCCTACACTTATAGTAACTGATGGCCGTGAGGCTCTGTAGATCCATACTGACAGGAAATGCACTTTCAGGTGATGTACAGCACTGATCCTTCAGTGATTTAAACTCATGACACTGTTACACAGACAGCACAAGGAAATTCAGACCAGACTAATGTGCTCTTAGTCGGAAAGTTTGGCCCTAATTCTTCAACCCTTTCAATATTTCAGAGAAAAAAATATCAGACCATCTGTTTTATTACAGCCACTAGAAGTCAACACTGAGATGAGATCAGCACCATCAATGGACCGATTTATGAAACCTCTAAAGAAAATTAAACTCCAACCAATACTGAAGGGGTTCCCCCACACAGGCTGCCCAGGTATAATACTGGCCTCTGAGGTGTATTTTTCATTTAGCATTTTTCAGGTTTTTGACAGGACAAAGCTACCTACAGTGGCCCCCTCTTTCTTATTTTTAAAGTTCAGTCCCTCCTAACCAGGTAGCACTGCTTATATTGGTTTCGTAATAGCTGGCTTGTTAGCCAGGTTTTAGCTGTGCTCGGTATCATTCAGCCAGGTACCCTACTCCAGAGAGGATCTGTGCTATGAGTTGTAGAACCTGCAGCAAATAGCAAAATGGGTAAGCCAAGCTCACCAAGGCTGACAAGTAAAGAAGGACTACCAGCTGCAGCCCAAAATAATGGAGTTACTTGGTGCTGATTATTAAATTCACTTCTGGGACCTTATGAAGTGGAGTCAACTTTGGATACCATGGAAACCATCGGTACATCTCTCAGAGTTCAGTGAAGGCAAGCATTAAGCAGGACCGAAACAAATGTCCCTCACATACCAAGGGTAAGAAAAAAACTGGTGGTCAGTGGTAGTTATAGTAAATCAAAGGACATTTACAGTGTTTTTTACTTTTTATTGTGTTATTTTCAGTTGAATTCATGTTTCAGGTCCAGTTTATCTTTAAAACTAGGCACAAACACAAGATGAAATGTCTGTAAATTTGAAGTATCTAACTTGATTTGCTCTAATTTCCTTCGGGATTAATAAAGTATTCTGATTCTGATTCTAATTGATTATCTTTCTTATTGCTACTTTAAAGTATTTCATCATATTTTCAAGCTAAATTTTAAAGATACATATGTGGTTATTCTTTTATGTGCTTGGATGAGAAGTCTTAACATCAGTGTTGTTTTTAAGGCAGTATTTGGATCATTTTTCTCTAAACTTATTATCTTTATGTTTGTCAGAGCTGATTCACTGATGGAGGAATTTGTGGAGCTGAGTAGCACCAGCAGCCAAATGCTGACAGCGGCAGAGGTAAGTCACTTTAACATGACATTAGATAAGGAGGAGACATGGCATTCCAAGTGTAACCCACCTAAAATTGCCTCATGAAAATTAACTGCTGATCCCAGGGAATGCCAATAGGTGGCGCTATGAGATTATGTAGTGCTTGTGAGCTTGAGTAGCGAAGTAGTGAAGGAAAACAACGTTAAGGCTATTAGATGGATTTCCGGCTCTTTTTAGAGAACCGGCTCTTTCGGCTCAGATCACTAAAAAGAGCCAGCTCTTTCGGCTCCGAACCGGCTCTTCAGGTTGTTTTGTTGCTTTAATTTATTTATTATTAACAATAATATAAAATTATGCAGAAAAGGAATTACTAACGTGAAAAAAAGTGGTTTTATTTATATATGTTTATATATAAATATATGCGGTGGCCCCTAAAGACAAAACATGTACAAACTCCAAAACACATTTCTAGCATGAACTGAACTTCCAAAACAGAGCTACCTAGCTCACATAAATTACACAATTGAAAGCATATGTGTATTGTTTGTGTATTTATACACAAGCACTCATATATATTCAAATAATAAAAAAAAAAAATGTTCATTTACCTGCTACTACCACACACCAAATCCGGTTGTTGGTACTTGCTGGCTTGTGTAGCCACTAGGTAACAAAAGCTCAACACTGCGCCTAGCATCCTGGAGCACTTCTGTTGTGTTTTGTATGTGCTTCTGAGTTTGTACGTGCTTCAGAGTTCGGACGTGTTTTGAAGTTTGTACGTCCTTTGTCTCTAGGGGCCACTGTAAATATACTTTTATTTATTCACTCCACATAAAATGTAATAAATTAATCATATAATACAAAAATCAACTATTCACATTTCAGCTTTTAACTATTTAAATTTTCAGCTATTTCCTTTTACAAATTTAAAGTGAAACAACACAAAAAAACCACAACACAATTAAATATATTAAATATATATATATAAGCAGTCTTTGGATAAATAGTACTGCGACCACGTTTTGCACTTCCCTCATGCATTGATAAGGTGCATTCTCACAGTTCAGTAAGAGCTGGATTAATGTGACTGCTGTTCACAAAATATGAGATTTGGTTGCAAATGCGACCTAATTTCTCAATGGCGCCACTAAAAAGAATCCTAGGACCAGCTGTTTGAGTAAAAACAAAAAAGTCTCCGCAACTACGCAGGCTACGTTCACACTGCTTGCGAAAGCGCATCAAATCCGACTTTTTTGACCCTATGCGACCCATATCCAATAATGGTATGACAGTGTGAACAGCACAAATCCGATATTTTCAAATCCGATCTGGGTCACTTTCGTATGTGGTACTGAATCCGATACATATCTGATGTTTTAGAAAGCGACTGCTGTTTGAATTGTCAGGTCGCATTAAATCCATCTTTTACGTCACTGACACAAAACAGACGCCAATTATCAGCGCCGGACAAGGCATCGTGAACACTTGCTGGCCATCCAGTGAAACTGTTGGGAAGACAACGTTGGAGAAACGTGAACATTTTATTTGTACTGTATAATCTGCAGATTCTGACAGAAATCTGCAACTATCCTTTGAAGCACCGCTTCTCTCTAAAACAGCAATAAGGATCATTATTAGGCCATATGTAAATAACAAAATAACTTTATAACTTAAAGCAAAATTGGGAAACGTAAAGTCCGAAACAAGTCTTTATATTAAGGCCATCAGTCAAACAATACTGTTTGGTCTGGATCTAACCAGAGCGCGTTGTGTGTGACGTCTTCTTTTGCGCATGCGGGCCGCTTTGAGGGTTCACACTAGAGCGCGTTTGTTGTCGCATTTTATTTGTAGTGTGAACAAGCAGACAAAAAAAAACAGATTTGATCAAAAAATCGGAATTGAGCTTTAAGACCTGCAATGTGAACGTAGGCTAACTCTCTGTGTGGCCAACACCAGACAACATTATGCCCACATCGTGGCCTAAACCAATCATGAAGGTGCTGCTTAGAGATCGACAGACCACGTGAGTTTCACGCGTTGCATTGTAGGTACTAGTGGCAGCAAAATCGAAACACTGCATCAAGCACTAGCATTTCCAGCACCGGTAATCATTAATTCTGCAGTTTTAATCCATACCTGCATTTTATTTTCCCCAAAAACAATTATGTACAAAACGAAGGAGAACACAGCAGGTCTGTACAAAGACCGACTTGACAAAAAGGCAAAAACAAAGTACGAGGAAAAAAATCAAAGGAGTGAAAGGGTTAGACCCATAGGAGCATACAGAATGGAGTAAAGACATTAGCGTGCTGCCTAGGGCTGCCACAATTAGTCGACTAGTCACGATTACGTCTAATTTAATAGTCGACGTGTCGTTTGACGCTTTGTAAGATCCCAAAAGACGCAGGAATAAGTACTAGAATTTAAGAGTGTAATAACGGACTGAAACAGAAGATGGCAGCACTGCATGTACAAGGATGCCAGCTGCCGTTAAATCCCGTAGAAGAAGAAGCTGTGTCCAGGAATTCATAGCGCAGCCCAGCTCAGTTTCCAACAATGGCGGCAGCTAGTTAGTTTTAATATTACTCTTATTATTCTTTCTGGGTCACAAAATAAACGATTAACATATTTTCAGGCGAGAATGTAGCTGTGTAAACCTCAAATATCTGCTCAGTTTATCAAGACACCACATATTTTCAAAAGCACTCCGACGTTTTCGGAGACGTCTGCTACCCACTAGCTCGATAGTTAGCCGGGGGCAAGGTTCACTAGAGCCCGTGAGAACACCGGACTCCCGGTAACTCGTTTTCAAACCCTCCGCCGTCTTTCGCTACTCAGGTTAAACATGATATATAAGTTACTTAGATAACTTAAAAATGTTATTGTTTGGCTTTTTTTTAGTATTTTATTTGTTCCTGATTAAATCTGTTTGGCTGAGATTAAAGTTATAGTTTTTACACAGCTGAATAAACGTCAAGCAGATTAAACTCCATCGAAACAATCTGCAAATGTCATTAAAATTTAATAAACTCTCATCTTGTCTTTATTTTTAGTTAGCACATACCTTAAACACTTAAAGCTGTAAGCTAATGATAGTTATATAAGAGCAGATGCATGCTGGTGCAATAAGCTGCACGTTTTACGTCCAATGGATGCATGATCTGATTAGTCGACTAATCGCAAAAATAATCGGTGACTAGTCGACTATCAAAATAATCGTTTGTGGCAGCCCTAGTGCTGCCCAACTTTCATCACGCACATATTTATTATTATATGGTCCTAAGTGTGAGTGCACACACTCAAAAAAATGTTAAGTAACTTCAGACCCCTGCAACAAGCCCAGGTCCAGTTTCTTTGGTGATTTGGACTATTCCATTTCACAGCTGTTGTTAAATTTTTTTCTTTCTTCAATGCAAAAAATAAATAACCATATCAAAACAACATACTGGAAAACAGTTATTCATCACTTGATTGCTTCAATACAACTCTTGGGCACATATATGCGGGACTTCTCGTGGCTGTTTTGATGTCGCTCTCCTGCTTAACCGATCAAATCTGGCTGTGGTAGCAGCTTTAAACTCCGTATGACCCAGGCTGATAGAGGGTGCCCAGTCTGGATCGTGTTCCAGGATTTTGTAGGCTGGTTTTCCTACAAAACACAACAAACATTAGCCCGCAAAGCCACAGCAAACAAAGCAGCATAGTGCAACGAATTCAAATCAATATAAGACTTATTTGTAACCTACATCATCAATTTTGTTATGATAAATTACGTAATAACTACAAAAGAAGACTTACCTTCGTGGGAATGCTTGGAGCAGAGTAACATGTGAGCTGGAGTGTTCTGGAATGTTATATTTGGTCTTCGAATGGCTGCAATCCAGGCCATCCGTTGGCTCTTTGTTACTTCGGAAACATGGCTTGAACAATTTCTCTTCCACAACGGAATCCGATTAAAACCAATCTCTTTACCCGTCAGCTTCCCGTCACTGTCATGCAATCGGCTATTGCAGTTAAAAATACAACAGCTTTTGGCTATTCTTTGTTTCTTTTTATTGCTGTGTGACTGTTTTCTTGTGAAAGCCTACATGCGCTACTACCACTTGCCACTCGTACCTACAATCCTTTGCGGTTTTGATGTCACATTTTCAATCTCTATATGAACACGCTGCTGAAGCGCCGCAGCACCGACTCCGTGCTGCTGCACTTTGATCCATTTGTGTGTCACGCGCGTGTCTCTGCACAGACACACAGAAAGGGGAAATAACATAGGGAATTACCACAATATCCAGTAGCGCACGGCGACACCCGCACATTCTGCCAATGTGCCGCCAAAAGAATCCTAGGTTGCACCGGTGCTACCAGCCGGCTCGAGTAAAAAAAAAAAAAAAGTCTCCGCAACTCTGTGTGATCAACAACAAACATATTATGCCCATATCGTGGTCTAAACCAATCAGAGATAGTCAAAGGCTGAACCTCTCAGATGCCCATGCCCAAGGTAAGATGTTCAGATATTGAGATGTTTGGTTCGAATCCTTTGAGGCATTATAAAATTTTGACTTTTTTAATTTTGACTTTTGACCATATTTTTCGGACTTTAAGGGGTGCTTAAAATCCTTTCATTTCCTCAAAAGTGTGCCTTATGCATGAGTTCTGGTTGTGCTAACTGACCACGAACTGATTTTATGTGGTACACGGCACTCAAAAATCTGTCAAAATGTTTTAGTACGACTTTGGTAAGCTACAAAGCCACAATGCTGACAGCCCTAAATTTTGGGGGGAAATTAGTTTCTCCATGTATTGATTTCCTCTGTGTTGTAAACGTGCAAATCAGTCCGTGCATGATTACATTCCTATCAAAAAGTCTGCGTATGTGCAAATGTATCGCCCATCGTCGATTATTGGACTGACGATTGTCGGTTGGAAAATTTTTACATATCGCCCAACCCTAGTGTGATACACAGTAATAAACTTGACTGAAATTTGCCAAACTCTCTCTTTATTGCTAACAGCTTTTACTCTGAAATTTATACACTCATTATGTTTACCTATCCCCCTTATGTGCAATATCACTAAGTGCAATTTTTCTGATGCAACATTGTATTTTATTCTATTTTATCTTGTTCTACTCTATTGTTTTTCTTCATTTTTGCACTGTCCACTTTCTGCTGTGAACAAACAAATTTCCTACGTGTGGGACTAATAAAGGTTTATCTTATCTTATCTTATGTGAAGGTGAAAGGTCAACAGTGACATAAAAATGTTGCCAAAGGGGCCAGGGGAACAGTTAATTTAGCATTTTTGGCATTACAGGTACAGCCAGGATATATTTTTACTTACCTTTCACTAAAATTGCATAATTGACTCCAATTATGAGAAGGGGGTAGATTCAATTGAAGAACAGCTGGATCTGCGCACGAAAGTTGACACCAAACAATACCTCTGTGAGCAGTGTGGGAAAATGTTCAAAACATTAAGTTTGAAGGTCCATCAGCGTCTGCACACTGGATAAAAACCCTACTCTTGCGATAAGTGTGGCCAGAGCTTTGCTCAATTAGTTCGTGTTCAGGTACATCAGTTTGGGCACAGTGGGAAAAAAAACATTCCTATGTGAAGCGTGTGGACTTACCTTCACTCACTTAAGTCCTTTGAAAAGACATCAACACACCCACACAGGAGAAAAACCATTCCCCTGTGATGAGTGTGGAAAAAGGTTCACTCACTCAGGTAACTTGAAAAGACCAGTGTACTCACACGGGAGAAAAACCATACTGCTGTGATAACTGTGGAAAAAGCTTCATCTAATCAATTCATTTACAGAGACATAAGTGCATGCCACAGGTGTAGGAGGCGTCCTGCCCTTCATCGGCATTTCCACAAATGTTTATCAAACTATTTCATAAAACCATTAACATAATTTGCAAGCATTGTCATGGTCCGGGTGTGTGCTAGTGTGTCTCCCTCTGAGCCGGCATCTCCACCCCTGGGAGGGGCCTCTGTGTTCTGCTGATTGCTCGCAGATTAAGCCAGGGACTCATAAGGCCAGCGCACTCAACCTCTCTTCTCCTTAGTTAGTGCCAGCCACCACTGTGATTTTGTACACGCCTTGAAAACTACCGTGTCTCATCGTGTGTCTTTCTTTCATAGCCACGCACCAAGTTGCCGGATGCAAATCTCCGCCAAAGAGCTCCCATCCAGACGCTGGACCTCCTGACAGTCCCACGGGTTGTTCACCCAGTTCACCTGCCTGCCTCCCTGCCTCAACGCCAGGAATTTCGGACCACTCACCCGGACCACTCACCCCTCCACGCCACTACAGACCACCCGCGGCAAGTAAGCAGTACTTAGGAAGATTCAGAACAAACAGCTTGCCCATATTCCTCCCGAACCATACCTGAACGTCTATACTCTATTTTCAGTGACTCTGACCCTTTCCCCGGACCCAGGTTGACTCTCCCTCCAGCCCAATGCTCAGAACAGCTGTTTTCCACTGACAAATGACCAGATTGCTCACTTAGCTCAGGCTGCATAAACCACTTAGGTTTAGTTGTTGTATTTAGCATTTGTTAAACTCACATTCCAGTTGTGAACACTTGTTGGGAAAATAAACGTTGTCACTGAAACTACTTACGTGCTGTTCGGCGCCCAGCATTTGAGTCCTTTCTCTTTTGAGGCGGCCTCGGGCATATTAAAATGTTGTCATTCTAATTTTATTTTCAAACGAAAGCCAATGACAGGGAGATATTTTCTTTCTTTTCTAAGTGCATGTCTCATGTGTCTTAGTTACTGCTTCTTTTGATAGAGTTTTCAGATGCACTGATCAAAGCTTCACTGTCTGCAACTTGGCAGAATTGTGAGGATTTTGTTTGACGAGAGGATTTTCTGCTGAAATTCTGGATGAGGTGCTGACAAATTAATTACTAGACAACTAACCGAACCAAATGTTTACATTTTCCCCCTGCACTGTCTCTGCTCTGCTCCAAATGAAGATGCTCTAATCCTTTTTTTTTTTTTTTTTCATTAAACCTGACTCAAGTCAACACTCACAGCCTGATAACTGGCTTTTGAAGCTCTGAAGTTTGTTGTTGCATCTCTCGGCACACCTCAGCCTGGGAGAAAAGATTTGCATTCCTCAGGTGAAACCATGCCTGTTTATTCTAGTAACACCTAATTTTCTGCTGAAGGATGGCCTCAAGAAGTGCAAAGGTCTTAAAACTATACCAGTGGAATTAGTGTGTTACAGGTGCCAGATATCCTTACAGCTGTTTCTGTTCAGAAGTTTACTGTAAGGTTACATGGCTTTTGGGCCGTGCTGACTTAACCTTTTAATTGCCACTTTCTGTGTCTTTGTGAATTTACCAGCAGTGTGTTATTCATGACCTTGTATTGTTTACAGTGCAGAGGTCACTGTGAGAAAGTGTGCATACAGATGCGCTGCGCTAACATCTACATCACTTTTTCCACAGCAGAGGGTTAATCGTGGGATCTAATCACATGATTTACAGCAGGACACACCACTGGCTAATATTTTTTCTTACGACGGGGCCTGGAGTGAAGCTACTCCAGGGGAGAAGCCCTGGGAATTTTTAAGAGACAATGCACAACTATATTGTGCATGTCTAACAGTGCTAAGCTGACATAGGGCAAAAGAGGGTTTTCCGGGGAAGTTTTCATTTTTAAATTGCAGAGACCGTGACATGAGAGATATGGAAGGATTGACTGAGGCGCAGATGCAGACCATGACTGGGAAGGAACGCTTCAAGAGAACCAGTGAGAAGCAGGAACCATCTCCAGGACAACTGACAAACGACAGTGGGCTGCACCACTGGGCTTCCAAAGGATTGTCACGAGGAGATTTCGCACAGCAAAATCTTAAATAAAATGAAAGAGTTTCGACGTTGACGTTGAGGAAGACAACTAAGGTGTACGACGTGCTCTGCCTTAAATCTACAGCCGCGTTGGAACAGAAATCGAGGAATGAAGAGAGCGTGCCAAGCTCCAAAGGTGACAGCGCAGAGGGAGATCAGCGTTGGAATTATGACTCTGTAGACGGCACAGACACCAGGAGCCATGACTGTGACTGAGAATGACCACCTAATGCTGTTTCACTTTGCCATGCAAAGTACTTTGACACTCTGGAGAAGGCCTGTCCTCTGTATCATTGTTGTTGCCATTTGCACGTGGGAGCTTAGATTGTGGGGAAGATTAAAGATGAACAAGGGGTGGTGGGAGAACAGTGAAGTGAGAATACACAGTGTGAAACTCCTTTAAGTGTACAATAATGTTGATGTGATATACAGAATGTCAGGAAAGAAATTCTGGTTTTAATGTGATTCTTGATTTAAGAATCAAAGGGTGAGATTGTATAGGAATTTTTTTCACTTATGTATTAATCACATTATTGTATGATGCCTTGGTGCCACTGGATTTTAACATGTCTGACACTCATACGTTAAGAGGGGGTGTAGTAAGGATGTTGGGGGAAACAGGAACTCCACAGGAAGAGTCTTTTGTCTCTTCGAGGACTCTGGGAGGTAGCAAGGGAGTGTGAACCTTAAGGTGTGAAACAGCTGTGTACTGCCTTTTGTTCATGGAGAAGGTATTTAACTGAGAGCCATGCTAGGCTCAGAGAGACTCTGCTGACTGTCTGTCCCGCGGACATGCAGGGGCTCCACAAGCTTGTTTGTATGTTCTTTGTGTGTTTGGATTAAAAAATGTTAGCTACCGCTCACCGCTTGTCTGCAGGCTTTATTTAAATGGAAAACTTCCACAATACGCGGTACGGATCGGGTAGACCCGATTTGTACAGTCCGACTTTGCACATGCGCAGTAAGGATTGGGGAGTCCTGATCCGTAACTATCTTTTTATTTTTCGTTTTTGTCTACATTATATTGAAATGTTTCATTATTGGAAACATTTTAAGAGATACTTATTATTCTTAACAGATACTCTGACCTGTAACTATCGTAAAACGCTTCGACCGGAAGTAGACATCTTTCGCGCATACGGGGTATCGATCGGGTTTCCGGTACGGATCAGGTAGTGACAGTGTACTTCAAATGCATACTCCAAATGCGCCGTCGATTTCCCCACATATCAAGCGTGGTCCGGTGCACGCGTCGTGGTCCCATATATCCCACAATTCATAGCGCGGTGGTGGGTGTGGATAATTTTGCCGCAAAATACGGCAGAAGGGAGCGGCCGAAGAGTGAACTGTCAAAAGTAAGTACTGAATATGATGTCACTTATTTATGTGCGAATGTTTAATAATGAAGAACATTAAAACATTACTGTTGGCCACATGTCGGCAAAGTTATTTGACATTAGTGATGTTTGTACTTTAAGCGTTTACTTGGTTTTAAAGCCTCTACTTCAATATATATATATATATATATATATATATATATATATATATATATATATATATATATATATATATATATATATATATAGTCGACCTTAATCTTACAGAGAATGTGATGATTTTATGGATAATTAAAGTCAGTCATATATCCACAAACACAACAAGCTGAAAGTCAGTGATGCTGCTCTGTTTGTAGTCCTGAATATCACGGCACAAGCAGGATTCACTGTACTGTTAATGTTAGCGATGTTATATTGCTGCCTCTGTTCGGTGGTGTCGAGCCAAACGGAGGGTACACGCAGGACATTCTGGAGATATATCTCTCGATTGCCCTGAAAACAGCTTGTTTATCCTAAATGATGGGTGATTGAGGAGAAGGAGGCATGGGCAGCTCTGCTTAGATTGCTGCCACTGGGCCTCAGAGATGAATAGAAAATGAATGGATTCTAACCCTCAGTAAATTGAAAACCATTCTTCCCTAAATACAGGGACAGGGTCAGAGCACTTGCCATCTTCTTAGACATTGCAGGGTTCAGAATCTTGGTTTAAGAAATTATTCAATACAACCATAGGTCAAACACATGAACCAAAAAAGGCAGAAAAATCAAAGGTTTAAAACAAAAAACAAAACAAAACTACAGCTCTCAATATGACAAGCAACTATAATAGGGGGATAGAGGAAATGCCAAAAAGAAAGTTGACTGTTAATAGGACTCTTTAAGACATGAAATCATGAATAACACTTTGTTTTTCAAGACTGAGCTCAGGTCCTTCCTCTCCTTTTCTCTCAATATCTGTCCCCATTTTCTAACTTTCACTAGTTTCTGATCTCACTGCCTAATGACACCAGGGCTATGACTGCTGGGATTTCAATTGTACTGCATAAAATATGAACTGGCCTGACAGAAGTTTGGTTTCCTGTCAGTCCAGTCATGTGTCTGTGGCAATAATCCAATCAGACCACAATTTAAATGGAGAGATTAGGTGCTGAGTTGGGGTGTCGTAAAAGTTCCTTGAAAAATGAAAAATCATCCCTTCAAATACAATGTTCTGATGAATTAATGTTATCTTTTATTAAATTCATATTATCCAATAAAAGACTTCCTTGAGTTTCCAAACATAAAATGAGAGGCAGAGCTTTCAGCTATCACACTCTTCTCGTGTGGAACCAGCTCTCAGTTCTAATTTTAAAATCAGTGTTTTGATAAAGATTAATTCGTTTAGATAGTTGGACTTGAAGCCGGTGGCCTTAAACTACTCTGCAGTTATGCTGCTACACTATGAATATTAAATCACCCATCCAAATCATTGAATCAGGTGTTCCCGTCACTTCCATGGCCACAGGTGTATAAAATAAAGTATCTAGGAATGCAAGCTGCTCCTACAAACAGTTGTGAAAGATTGGATTGCTCTCAGGAGCTCAGTGAATACTGTCATGAAACTGTCATGAGTCATAAAATTTCCTTGCCGTTAACTATTTCACAGTCCACTGTTAGTGGAATTATAACAAACTGGAAGAAATTGGGAAAGACTGCAACTCAGCCACAAAGTGCTAGGCCATGTAAATTCACAGAGCGGGGTCAGCAGAGGTCACCAACTTTCTACAGAGTCAATCACTACAGACCTTCAAACTTCATGTAGAGTTCAGATTAGCTCAAGAACAGCGGGTAGAGCGCTTCATGGAACGAGTTTCCATGGCTGACCAGCTGGTACAAACCATGCTTCCACTGGACTCTAGACTCTTGTCCAACATCAGTGTCTGACCTCATAAATTTGCTTCTAGAAGAATGGCCAGAAATTCCCATAAACATACTCCCAAACCTTGTGGAAAGCGTTCCCAGAAGAGCTGAAGCTGTTATAGCTGCAAAGGGTGATGTGGCATCATGTTAAACTCAATGGATTAAGAATGGGATTTAACTCGATTTCACGTGAGTTTGAAGGCAGACAATACTTTTGGCGATAAAGTGTATGAATAAGAGATGGTCTCTTGGTGTGCCAGCAGTTACTTTACTGTTGGAGGTCTCTTCCTCTTAAAAGGGAGTTTGTTTTTCCCCACTGTCTCTAGTTTTGGATTGTTGCAGTTATGCTCTTATATTTTATGGTCTTCACCTTTCAATAAAAAAAGCTTGTGCTGTACTGATCAGCAGCAGAAAACTGAATTTGTATCAGGATGATCACTGTTTTTCAGTTCACCTGGTTCTAATGTTGTGTCTGATCGGTGCATTATAATGAGCAGTATTATGAAGGATGGGTGTACAAACGTGTACACAATACATATTTTTTGACTAGGTATAGTGACATGTTAGCAACCATGTCCAATCCAGAGAATAGAAAGACTAGTGGTAACACTGTAGATCATTTGAGGTTATCTCACCAAGAGTGACTCCTTCATGTTTTGCAAACACCGGCTGACAAAATGTATTACCCTGCTAGAAGAGTTCCCTCATCATCTTTTAAGACATCTTAATCATTTCATAGGGAGAAAATGAAATGCTTTGACAGTTTTTTTTTTGCATAGATGCAGCAAAGAATGATCAACATCTGCAGAAGAAGACACCATGCTAATTCCTGTGGTCCAGTGCTTCATCATTTTACTCATTCATTATGAGACTACTTTGTAGCTTAACTAAAACAAGCATAAAATTAAAGAAAAGTGACCAAAAAATCAAAAAGTTTGTATTTTAAGTCCAAAGCAGCTGCCCCTCCTGCTCTCTTCCTCCTTATCACAGCTGAGAGAGCCCAGTAATTGAAAAGGAGATTCGGCAAGCCTGTCCTCACAGATGGTGCGTTGCATTTCTGAAACAATAATAGGATTGCGATCCTGACCGTTCGATATCGTTTCTCGACCATTCAAAAGCTCAAAGTGGAGCAAAGAGACAAAGTACTGCAGTCTATCTCAGTTTCGTGGCACTCTCTTTTGCTTTCAGTCTGACTCAGGCCTCACGTGGCACCTCAACTCTGGCCTGATGAGAGCCAGCTCATCGCTAAGTCACACTCCTGAAGATGTGTGACTGTTCGAGCACTTTCAGAGTGATGGTTAAAAGAAGCCCAGAGAAAAGCCTCTTTGCGAGACAGACCCTTGTTAAATATCAAGTAATTTTAGGCAGGAGGATCACAGGGTCTGATCAGCTGTGAGTCACAAAAGAAGGCCAGATTTCTCTTTTAGAAGAATAAAACACATAAAGCCCAATGACCAAATGGATCTCATATATTTAATTTAAAAAAGAACATGATAATAATCACATTAATGTAAACTCTCCCTTATTCTGGTTGTGCTAGTTGTGTAAGATTTCTGAAATAATGAGCCCAATCCGTATGTAACCAGGTCATAAATTACATATTGTTATATTTACACAAAATGTGTTCTAGACCCCAAACCGTTCCTTTTATACCTGATTTTTAGGACCTCCAAGCCTGCAGTTCATTATCAGTTAGAGCCCCTCCTCATTCTTCTTCTTCAGTGCAACCCTATAAATACAGGGTACCCCTTTGGCCTCACCCCTTTTCTACAATTCCCCTGTGGGAGAGGTTGGTGTCATTTCTTTACCAGCACTGTAAAACACACATATAATTTATATTTAGCCACCCTGATGTTTCTGATTGTGTTTTTAGTTCAATTATTGTCATCACTGTGCCTGTCTTTGTTAGATGCTGTAAATGTGTAGTACATGTCTGCCACATACGTGTTATAGGCACAGTCTATGCTAGCATGAATAGATCCTTCTTGCTGGCTTGGAAGTTGTGGTGGGTTAAGCTAAGCCTCTTCCCTACTGTTTGTATTTGGTTGTAGGAGCTGGAGCGGGCAAGTTAATGACTTGGAGGCCTGTGTTTCTTTTACCATTCATTGTCAGACACAGAGCAGGAACACAACAGTTACATGTACAAAAGTGGCCTTTTTACTTTTCTTATTCCATGCAAAAATACATAAATCAATAACTTTTCATTTGCATAAAGTAATTGAATTCATGAATTGTTTATACCACAGCTTTTCACGCTGTGTTATTAGCCTAACTTTCTGTCACCGTTTGAAACTTGATCAAAATTCTGTTGTGTGAATCAACGGCCTGAAGTTCTCCTCTAAAAGAAGAAACAGACATAGAAATATGTATGCAGTATCTCCTCCTGTCCTCTCTTTCATACATCTTTCTTTCCTGGAAAATAAATCAAACCCTGCTTGAGCTACTTGATCACATTTTTATTGGTGTCTGTATGAATGCATGGCAGGGATGAGAAGGAGAAAAAAAGAATGTGTAGAGTATGCAGGTGAGACTGTGGGCTGACATTACTTTCTGATTTGTTGGACAAGTAAGTGCATGGCATTGCCCGGAAGGAATATCAATATTATACAACAAACTGGCTGATTTAATAACTCTTAATAAAGGTGTCAGATGCCGTTCAGGATCATCCCGGCCCACTTCATCCCCTGATTACCAGCTGTCACATTAACATCAGGCTCCTTTTCTGTAGTGCATGTGAATTGTAAATGAACTGGTGCTTATATATATATAAATGTCACATCTCCCATTCAGCTAAATCCATTAAACAGGTAGCATTTATTGTAGTGACTACAGTGGGTTTTATTTTTACTAATTTCTTTAGAGTGTGAGACTTCTGCACTGGTGTTTAGCTGCTGTTGTTTGCTGCACACAAGACAGTGATCCATTTTCCCTTCCTACAGCAATCCGCCTCACTGTCAATCATGGCTTTTGATGTGTTGTGCTCTTATAATGAGGCAGCTTTGCAGTTCAGTTATGTAGCACCAGTTTATAAAAACAGTTGCTCAGAGCATGTTATACTGTAAGATAAAGACCCTAAAATAGTCCCTACAAACACACAGGTCAGATGATCCCTTCTTTGAAAAACAGCACAGGAAGTGGATCTCTTTAAATGCCTCATATACTAAAAGTGTACAGTTCAGCTCAGGTTTGGTATCAAAAGTCTCATGCTCACCCATTAAGTAGGTGACAATCTTGCACATGGTGGCTCCAAAGATGAAGTCCTCTAGCATGTTGGGGATGAGTGTAAAGGGCATACAGAAAATGGCCATCATCAGGTCGCTGACCGCCAGCGACAGCAGGAAGGAGTTGGTGACCGTCCGCATGCGCTTGTTCAGCATCAGGACCACGATGATCAGGAGGTTGCCGAAGACGCTGAGCAGGAAGATGAGCGAGTAGAGCAAAATACGCAAGGAGTCCATCTCTGATAGACACAAAGAGACACAGGGCATTTTCAGTTATAGGAAGGAATATTGTAAGCTTCTCTTAATAAAAGTTTAGTTTCCAGGAGGAAGTATTTTGTGCTACTTTAGTCCTGGGAGAGAAGAAATTGTACTTGTAACAGTAATAAACAAAGAATAAAAGCAAATAAAAGCAGCATAAGATGAACACGGGTGCATTAATTGAACTGGCTGGCTGACAAACGTCTTTCACCAGGATCTATACACCCAAATTAATCCAAAAGCAGTTTTATTCATTTGCATGCAAATGCAAGTAATACTTTAATTATTCATGCAACCCTTGTATTAAATTAGATATGAATTAATAAAAAGAAAACATCAAGATAAGAAAATTTAAAATGAGATAATTGCATCAATACATGAAGACAACAGCCTGGATCAGGTTGTTCCCCTGGGAAATAAGACTCTGAGCACATAAACAACACCAAACTCTATTACAAGGCAGAATAACTTGGCTTAATCAATATCTTAAATCGTGCTAATGTCAATATTCCTCTCCTCACCCTGTGAATGGAAGCATTAGTAGTAATCTTCAAGAAAAAGATGAAGATAGACAATATCACAAGCACGGAGCCGACCGTGTCAGGTGGCTCACTTGGGAATATAACCCAAACTGGAAAAATAAGATCAAAATTAAACAGTTCTCTTTTCATCAACAATAATATCCTTTCAGTTTGTAGGGGCAGGAGGAGGAGCAAGATTTGAGCAACAGCCAGATGTAATTCCAGGCCACAGTCATCAAAACGACTACAGTGAGATGCAAAAGCGACTAAGAAGAGATACAAATGACAAAAAAATCATAAAGAGACATAAATGACTACAAACTGATGCATAATGACTGAAAATAGACACAAAGTCACTGATTAGAAGGTAAATGACAACTGAACAACACTAACAAAGTTACAAAAAAAGAAAAAAAAATATCAGTTGAGATTGTCATGACTACAAAAACAAAGATAATGACTACATGCTTGTGAAAACAATGACACAAAGACGCAAAGTGCATAGTGACTACAAAGGCTCCGATACAGATACAGGGTTAAGCAAAAACATAGACTGGTTTAATTATACAAATTGATCATACAGACATGTGGTGGCATGCACTGAGATCTTAAAAAAATAATATAATGAAACAGTCATCTACAGTGTGTTTCATAAGATTTCCTTCTTTCAGCGCTGCCATACAGCTAAGCATCAGTGGGTGCTGGACGGCCCAGCCAGAGGGTTTTTGGGATGCTCCCTTCACTAACACCAGCCTGCCACAGCGAGTCTGTTTGAGAATGAGAGTATCTGACAGGACAAGGTCGGGGCTGGCCATGTGCTGACTGAGTCCTCTGATTAAACACAGAGACATGCGAGAAGTCCGGAGGTTTACAGCAGAGCCTGCGCACAGAATGTAGCACATCACCTTTAAGGCAAGCATTGCTCATCAGGAGTAGAAGCAGGACACAAACAGCGCGTGTTTGTGGGGCTTAAAACGCATCTTTGTGCCACAGTGAACAGTGAGCCCTTACTGAATCCTGTTAAAAAGAGAGTTTTTCCTTCCCACTGTCGGCATCTGATTGTGGGGGTTTCTTTCTAATATTTTAGGGTCTTTATCTTGCAATTTAAAACACTTTGAAGTGACTGTTGTTGTCCTCCCACACAGACGCATATTTTGAATTTCAATGTTTGCAAAACTTAAAGACCCACATAAATTACTCAGTTTTTAGAATTTGACTCAGTGCTTTTAATAATAAGGTGTGTCTGATAGTATTTAATTTAACACACACTTTTACACACCATCCATCCCATCCATTTTCTTCCGCTTATCCGACCGGGTCGCGGGGGCAGCAGCCTAAGCAAAGAGGCCCAGACCTCCCTCTCCCCAGCCACCTCCTCCCAGGCCAGCCGAGAGATATAATCTCTCCAGCGTGTCCTGGGTCTGCCCCGGGGCCTCCTCCCGGTGGGACATGCCTGGAACACCTCACCCAGGAGGCGCCCAGGGGGCATCCTTGTCAGATGCCCGAACCACCTCAGCTGGCTCCTTTCGATGTGGAGCAGCAGCGGCTCTACTCTGAGCCCCTCCCGGATGGCCGAACTTCTCACCCTATCTCTAAGGGAGAGGCCAGCCACCCTTCGGAGGAAGCTCATTTCTGCCGCTTGTATCCGCGATCTCGTTCTTTCGGTCACTACCCACAGCTCGTGGCCATAGGTGAGGGTAGGGACGTAGATCGACCGGTAAATTGAGAGCTTCGCTTTTACACTCAGCTCCCTCTTCACCACGACGGACCGGTGCAGCGTCTGCATTACTGCAGCTGCAGCCCCAATCCATCTGTCGATCTCCGGCTCCCTTCTCCCATCACTTGCGAACAAGACCCCGAGATACTTGAACTCCTCCACTTGGGGCAGGAACTCATCCCCGACCCGGAGTGGGCACTCCACCCTTTTCCGGCTGAGAACCATGGCCTCAGATTTGGAGGTGCTGATCCTCATTCCCGCTGCTTCACACTCGGCTGCGAACCGTTCCAGTGCGAGCTGGAGGCCCTCACCCGATGAAGCCAACAGAACCACATCATCCGCAAAAATCAGAGATGAGATTCTGAGGCCACCAAAGCGAAAGCCCTCCGCCACTTGGCTGCGCCTAGAAATCCTGTCCATAAAAATTATGAACAGAACCGGAGACAAAGGGCAGCCCTGGCGGAGCCCATCACCCACCGGGAATGAGTCCGACTTATTGCTGGCAATGCGAACCAAGCTCTTGCAACGGCTGTATAGGGATCAAATGGCCCGTAGCAATGGGCCAGACACCCCATACTCCCGCAACACCTCCCACAGGACACCCCAAGGGACACGGTCGAATGCCTTCTCCAAGTCCACAAAACACATGTAGACTGGTTGGGCAAACTCCCATGCACCCTCAAGTATCCTCGAGAGGATAAAGAGCTGGTCCAGTGTTCCGCGACCAGGACGAAAACCGCATTGTTCCTCCTGTATCCGAGGTTCGACTAGCGGACGAACTCTCCTTTCCAGCACCCTGGCATAGACTTTCCCAGGGAGGCTGAGGAGTGTGATCCCCCTGTAGTTGGAACACACCCTCCGGTCCCCCTTCTTAAAGATGGGGACCACCACCCCGGTCTGCCAGTCCACGGGTACTGCCCCTGATCTCCACGCAACATTGCAGAGGCGTGTCAACCAGGACAGCCCTACAACGTCCAGAGCCTTCAGGAACTCGGGGCGGACCTCATCAACACCAGGGGCTCTGCCACCAAGGAGTTGTTTAACTGCCTCAGTGACCTCGCCCCCGGAAATTGGCGGGTCATTCCCCTCATCCCCAGACTCTGCTTCCTCCTCGGAAGACGTGTCAGTGGGATTAAGGAGGTCCTCGAAGTATTCCTTCCACCGCCTGACAATTTTCTCAGTCGACGTCAGCAGCGCTCCGCCAGCACTATACACAGTGCAGGTAGAGCACCGCTTTCCCCTCCTGAGACGCCTGACGGTTTTCCAGAATCTCTTCGAGGCAGTCCGAAAGTCTTTTTCCATGGCCTCTCCAAACTCCTCCCACACCCGAGTTTTTGCTTCAGCCACTGCCCGAGACGCATTCCGCTTGGCCTGTCGATACCTGTCGGCTGCCTCGGGAGTCCCACAGGCTATCCAAGCCCGATAGGACTCTTTCTTCAGCCTGGTGGCTCCCTTCATCTCTGGTGTCCACCATTTGGTTCAGGGATTACCACCACGGCAGGCACCAACCACCTTGCGGCCACAGCTCAATGCAGCAGCTTCGGCAATTGAGACGCTGAACATGGTCCATTCGGACTCAATGTCCCCAGTCTCCCTCGGAATGCTGTTGAAGCTCTGCCGGAGGTGTGCGTTGAAGATCTCGTGGACTGGGGCCTCTGCTAGACATTCCCAGCACACCCTCACTACGCATTTAGGTGCACCAGGTCTGTCCAGCGTCCTCCCCCGCCACCTGATCCAACTCACCACCAGGTGGTGATCAGTTGACAGCTCAGCCCCTCTCTTTACCCGAGTGTCCAGAACATATGGTCGCAGGTCTGGTGATACGATTACAAAATCGATCATCGACCTACGGCCTAGAGCGTCCTAGTGCCACGTGCACTTATGGACACTCTTATGTTCGAACAAGGTGTTTGTTATGGCCAAACTGTGATTAGCACAGAAGTCCAATAACAAAGCACCGCTCGGGTTCAGATCAGGGAGGCCGTTCCTCCCAATCACGCCCCTCCAGGTCTCGCTGTCGTTACCCACGTGAGCATTGAAGTCTCCCAGCAGGACAACAGAGTCTCCAGGTGGAGCACCGTCCAGCACCCCACCCCCCCCCCACCGTGCTGGACGGTGCCCGACCCGTTCCCCGACCCTAATGCGCAGGGAACAAACCCTCTCATCCACCAGGAAAAACCCCAACGTACCGGCAGAAAGCCGAGGGGATATTAGAATACCCACCCCAGCCCGCCGCCTCTCACCAGGGGCAACTCCAGACTGAGACAGAGTCCAGCCCCTCTCCAGGAGACTGGTTCCAGAGCCCAAGCCATGCGTAGAGGTGAGCCCGACTATATCTAGCCGGTACCTCTCAACCTCACGCACTAACTCAGGTTCCTTCCCCACCAGAGAGGTGACATTCCATGTCCCTATTGCCAGTCTTGGCAGCCGGGGGTCAGTCCGCCAGGGCCTCCACTCCTGGCCGCCACCCGGCACACAATGCACCCCACCCCTATGGCGCCTCCTGCGGGTGGTGGGCCTGCGGGAGGATGGGCCCATGTCTCCTCTTCGGGCTGTGCCCAGCCGGGCCCCATGGACTAAGGCCCGGCCACCAGACGCTCACCCTCGGGCACCCTCCCCGGGCCTGGCTCCAGGGCGGGGCCCCGGTAACCCTATCCCGGGCAGGGTAAACTGTTCCCTCGATGTTCTTTTCATAAGGGTCTTCTGAATCGCTCTTTGTCTGGTCCCTCACCCAGGACCAATTTGCCATGGGAGACCCTACCAGGGGGCAAAAGCCCCCAGACAACATAGCCCCTGGGATCCCTGGGACACACAAACCCCTCCACCACGATAAGGTAGCGATTCAAGGAGGAGGACTTTTACACACTTGAAAGCCTATTGCCCAAGCTGTTGAACCGCAGCTGCTACAGTTATGTGACTTCAGTGTGCACATTAAAATGATGTATTTTTGATCTTTTGTCATTATTGTTTTGCTATCTTATTACCAACTTGCCCCATGTCCTCTGCTGTTTGCCTAATAGCTGTGCTTGTCTCTGTGTGGGTGTATTTACAAGTATTTTATGAAACACTGTGGGATAAATTGTGCCTTATGAGTGTGTGCAGCATGACATTACTTTTTAGTGTGAGAAAAAAAAGCTCTTTGTATCGCTGCTTTTATCCTGCTTCTGTGACTTAACTCTAAGCTTAATTGGCTGGAGAGCATCTTGCCAAAGGAGTGAAGATGAAAGTTGATTCAAGCTGGCATATTCACAGTAATGTCCTCCCTATAAATAGACAAATTAAATAACATTTTTAAAGCAAACTATGAAAAAAGTTTGTCTGCAGTAACAAGTACAGAGTGATTAGACGGTCCGGTTTTGAACCCAAGACATTGCAGGTTAATGCTGATCACCTCTGCCACGTGAGAGATTCTGTCCCCCTTAACTGCAAGTATGAATTATTCCTTTGATGGAGAAGAGTCCTCCGCTTTTTGAAGCTGTTTCATTAGCCAAAGATTGCCCATTTCAGAGATGTGACAGCATTCTGCCATGCTCACATGGGCTACTTTTACATTAATGTTCCTCATAATAACAACTTTTTAACTACAGGAGGGTATGCATACCTTTAAACATTCTATTCCGTCCAAACCTGGTTCGCCCAGAGTTTTCTTCCAGTTCAAAAGGGACTTTTTTCCTCCTTCCAACAAGTCCTTCCTCATAGGTCTCATCCGATTGTTAAGGTTTGTCTCTAATATTTTAGGGTTTTTGCCTTACAATATAAAGCCCCTTGGGGTAACTGTTGTTGTGATTTGCTGCTATATAAATAAAACTGAGTAGAGTTGAGTTGAGTTAAATTCCATTCTTTTCATCATTTGAGCAATGTGTGGATGTCGGATGCTGCAGATGTTGCTATGCCCCTCTCACACAGGGTCAAAGGGAAAAAGCCTTCTTCTGGATCACAGAGGATTGTTTTAATCTTATTGCATTTTTTTTACTTGATTTGACAGGTGAGGCATGGATAGTTGTGATTGCTGTCATGACCTTTAAAGCAGGGGTGTCCAACTCCAGGCCTCAAGGGCCGGTGTCCTGCAGGTTTTAGATGTGTCCTTGATCCAACACAGCTGATTTAAATGGCTAAATTACCTCCTCAACATGTCTTGAAGTTCTCCAGAGGCCTGGTAATGAACTAGTCATTTGATTCAGGTGTGTTGACCCAGGGTGACCCAGGACAGCGGCCCTCGAAGCCTGGAGTTGTACACCCCTGCTTTAAAGTGTTCAGCCAGACACAAAGCTAACGCATTCAGATCCCATCACATCAGGGGAACATATACTCAGGGAAAAAAATTATTTGAACCCCTGCTGATTTGGTACGTTTACCTGCTAACAAAGAAATGATCAGTCTATAATTTCAGTGGTAGGTTTATTTGAACAGTGAGAGACAAAACAATAGCCAACAAATCCAGAAAAATGCATTTCAAAAAACTTAGAAATTAATTTGCATTTTCATGAAGGAAATAAGTATTTGACCCCTTTGCAAAACGTGCTTCAGCACTTGGTGACAAATCACAGAGGTCAGATGTGTCTTATAGTTGGCCACAAGTTTTGCACACATCTCAGGGGAGATTTTGTCCCACTCCTCTTTGGAGATCCTCTCCAAGTCATTAATGTTTCATGGCTGATGTATGGCAACTGTAACCTTCAGCTTCCTCCACAGATTTTCTATGGGATTAAGGTCTGGAGGCCACTCCGAAATCTTATTATGCTTCTTCTTGAGCTTCTTCTTCAGCCTTGGCCGTGTCATGTCATGCTGGAATACCCACCCACGATGCATTTTCAATGCCCTGGCTGAGGGAAGGAGGTTCTCACCCAAGATTTGATGGTACATGGACCCATCCATCCTCCATTTGATGCAGTGTAGTCCTGTCCCCTTAGCAGAAAAACACCCCAAAGCATACTGTTTCCAACTCCATGTTTGACGGTGGGGACAGGGTTCTTGGAGTCATAGGCAGCATTCTTCCTCCTCCAAAGTTGAGTTGATGCCAAATAGCTCAATGTTGGTCTCACTTGATCACAACACTGTCACTCAGTCCCCCTCTGAATCATTGAGATGTTCAGTGGCAAACTCCAAACAGGCCTGTGCTTTCTTGAGCAGGGGAACCTTGCAGGAACTGCAAGATTTCAGTCCTTCACGGGGTAGTGTGTTACCAAATGTTTTCTTGGTGAATATGGTACCAGCTGCCTTGAGATCATTGACAAGTTCCTCCTGAATAGTTCTGGGCTGGTTCCACACTGCTCTTATTATCTCATTATCATGAGATCTTACATGGAGCTCAAGACCGATGGAGATTAACAGTTATTTTATGGTTCTTCCACTGGCGAATAATGGCACCAACTGTTGTCACCTTCTCACCCAGCTGCTTGGCGATGGTCTTTTAGCCCATTCCAGCCTTGTGTAGGTCCACATTCTTGTCACTGACATCCTTGGAAAGTGCTTTGGGCTTGGACATGGTGCAGAGTTTAGAATCTGAATAGATACCTGCGTAAAATAAACCTGTGAGCCAGAAATCTTGCTGATTGATATTGAGGATCAACTACCTATTTCCTTCATGAAAATGCGAAGAAGTTTGTAACTTTTTTGAAATGCATTTTTCTGGATTTTTTGTCTTTGTTCTGTGTCTCACTGTTCAGATAAACCTACCATTGAAATTATAGACTGATCATTTTGTTGTTAGTTAGGGCAGACTTAACAAATCAGCAGGGTTTAAAATAAATCTGGCGGGGGGCTAAAGACAACCACTTTCAGTAACTAATAAGATGTAACTGGAACATGCGTTTGATTTTCACATTCAGAATCAGCACTACATTGTGAGGCTTTCATCATTAATTCCAAGCAGTAAGCTGTCACTGGCTCAGCAGCCTCTATCGTGTTAGATTTTACGTGATCCAGCCAAATGAAAATGGAATTATGTCTTCATTGAGCACCAGCGGTATACTGGCTCCCTTGAGCCTTATATCTGCAGAACAATTCACTTTGCTTCCTTTGACTCCCTCAAGCGTGACAACTGTGCACAAATCAAAAGGCATCTAAAAACATGTGAATGAAAGGACAGGGTTCACCTCTCAAATGTTCAAGCCTTGACCCAGGGCTGGGTCTGTTTCTTTAACCTTTATATTGCTCTATTTGCATCCTATTGGCTGCTGCAATGCAAACTGTAATTATGTTTTCCCACAAGGTTCATTAAAGTTTCATCACATCACTTCACGTTGTCTTATCTTTACGAGAGGATTAGCACAACTTCATAGGCACAGCAAGCCATTTAAAAGTGTTGTCACGTTTTACAGCATCCAGAGGATGGTCGTTGTACTCCAACCCACCTCTGGCGCTGGTGCCCTACCCTCAATTTTAAATGCATTTAGACACTGAGGGTTTTCGGGAGGAGCCGTGCTGCTCTCTGAGAGGAAGCTAGTACCATGCTCTCCTGAGTTTTAAATGCACTTTAGAACAGCACACAACAACATTACATATGAGCGGGCGTAGGGAGGTTTGAGGTCTTCACTCACCCCGGTTCTGTTAGCCGTCAGGGCTGGGGGGCTGGGAGGAGGTGCTGGCCGTCAGACTGGGGTCTGGGATGCGGGGCCTCCCTGCTACTGCAGATAAGGAGGTGGTCCGCTTGCCTCCACCCCAGAGAGAAGGGTTACATCTCCTGGGTCTAGGTGCGGCTTGCCCCTCTGGGGGCGGGGGTACCTGGACCTGGGATATAGAGTATGTTTGGGGAGTGCGACTGTCTGTGCAGTGTCTATTTGTGTCTGTCTACACGTTGGGTGAGTGCCGAGTATTTGGTTGTGCATATGGGGGTGGGAATGCACGTCTGTGTCCGCGTGTGCCTGTTTGTCTGTGTCTATATGTCAGGTTGGGTCTTAGACTCAACCTCTCTGGGTACATCTCAGGCCCTCTAAAGTACGGAGGCCTATCTCCCCTCACCACACTCCCTGCCGGTGGCTGATGCCCTTAGACGTTGGTGTGTTGGTGGTCCTTGTCATCTGGGGCTGGGCGCTCATGCATGTACCGGCTCACTCCTGGTGGCCGATTGGCGGGGCCGGGCGCCTGTGGCCCGGCTGGGCTCCTTCCGGGGGGTGGGATGCCCTCAGGCCTCTGGCCTCTGGGCCTGAAGCTCGGTCCTCTCTGGCACAGCTGGCTGCCGGCGGAGCCCGCGGGCACGCCACTGCAACCCCCTCTGGCCTCTGCTCCGTAGCTGCGGGGTGACCTCTCGTTTGGGGCTCTACTCAGCTCTTCCCAGGAGGGTGGCACGGTTCCCCCCCCTTTGGTGGTCCTCCTCGGGTCCTTGTACTCTGGGGCCTCTGGATATCTGGGGCCTGGATCTCCTCCATACCTGCTTCATACCCTGGTGGACGGGGCTATGGCTCCCCACACTCCCTAGCAGATCGTTACATGGAGAAACCTTTGGAATACAAGCATGCTGATCCACACAGGTATGCACACAGGTGTACACACGGGTGTTCACAGACGCGGACTACACCTTTCTTGGCTGCTGCCTCAAAGCACATTGTGCGCTGTCTATCTTGCGTGCTGCACAATATCGTTTATTATTTAGTATCTACTGTTATCTACTGCTAGCTAGTTTATTGTGATGGTGCTGTTTTTATTATGTTGCTCTTTGTTGTTTGCTTTCTCTTCTGTTTTTTTTCTCCATACAGGTGATCCAGGCGTTTTGTTTGTTTGTTTGTTTGTTTTTTCCTTTCTTCCCCCCCTTCTCACCGTCTCTTCTCCCCTTTGGTTTTCTTTCTCTCCCTCTCTTTCTTTCATTCTTTCTCCATGTTTAGCCGCATGTTCTCCTTAAATTGCTGGCTGTCTGAGTGGTGTCCCAGAAACGATGTAGGCTTCATAGATAATTGGCAAACCTTCTGGAGGAAACCTGGTCTTGTTAGGAGAGACGGCATCCATCCCACTTTGGATGGAGCAGCTCTCATTTCTAGAAATATGGACAAATTTATTAAACCCCCCAAAATATGACTATCCAGAGTTGGGACCAGGAAGCAGAGTTGCAGTCTTACACGCCTCTCTGCAGCTTCTCTCCTCCTGCTACCCCCCCAAAAACCCATCTCCATAGAGACTGTGTCAGCTTCCAAAAAGACAAAAAACAAACTAAAAACCAGCAACAAACAACTTAAACATAAACAATCAAAAAGAAAGAACAATACAGTATCCACATCTGAACCAAAGAGTAAAACAGTGAAATGTGGATTATTAAATATTAGGTCTCTCTCCTCCAAGTCTCTGTTAGTACATGACTTAATAATTGATCAACAAATTGATTTACTCTGCCTTACAGAAACCTGGTTGCAGCAGGATGATTATGTTAGTTTAAATGAATCAACACCCCCGAGTCATTCTAACTACCAGAAACCTCGAAGCACAGGCCGAGGGGGCGGTGTGGCAGCAATTTTTCACACCAGCCTATTAATTAATGAAAGACCAAGACAGACTTTTAATTCATTTGAAAGCCTGATGCTTAACATTGTCCACCCCAGCTGTGAAACTCAGAAACCAGTCTTACTTGTTATCATCTATCGTCCACCTGGGCCTTACACAGAGTTTCTATCTGATTTCTCAGACTTTATATCTAATCTAGTTCTGAGCTCAAATAAAATAATTATTGTGGGTGATTTTAACATCCATGTAGATGCTAAAAATGACAGCCTCAACATGGCATTTAGTCTGTTATCAGACTCAATTGGCTTCTCTCAAAATGTAAAAGAACCCACCCACCACTTTAATCACACTCTAGATCTTGTTTTAACATATGGCATAGAAACTGAACATTTAACAGTGTTTCCTGAAAACCCTCTCCTGTCTGATCATTTCCTGATAACATTTACATTTACAATAATTGATTACACAGCGGTGGAGAGGAGACTTTATCAAAGTAGATGTCTTTCTGAAAGCGCTGTAACTAAGTTTAAGAATATAATCCACCCACTGTCATCATCTTCAATGCCCTGTACCAACACAGAGCAGAGCAGCTATCTGAACGCTACCCCAACAGAGGTTGATTATCTTGTTAATAATTTCACCTCCTCACTACGTACGACTCTGGATACTGTAGCTCCAGTGAAAACTAAGGTCTCTAATCAGAAGTACCTGACTCCGTGGTATAATTCTCAAACACGTACCCTAAAGCAGATGACTCGTAATCTGGAGAGGAAATGGCGTGTCACAAATTTAGAGGATCATCATTTAGCCTGGAGAAATAGTTTGCTGCTTTATAAGAAAGCCCTCCGCAAAGCCAGAACATCTTACTATTCATCACTGATTGAAGAAAATAAGAACAACCCCAGGTTTCTCTTCAGCACTGTAGCCAGGCTGACAAAGAGTCAGAGCTCTGTTGAGCCAACCATCCCTTTAACGTTAACTAGTAATGACTTCATGAACTTCTTCACAAATAAAATTTTTATCATTAGAGAAAAAATTACCAGTAATCATCCCACAGATGTAATATTATCTACAGCTACTCTTAGTACCATTGATGTTAAGTTAGACTCTTTTTCTCCAATTGATCTTTCTGAGTTAACTTCAATAATTACTTCCTCCAAACCATCAACGTGTCTTTTAGACCCCATTCCTACAAAACTGCTCAAAGAAGTCCTGCCATTGATTAATTCTTCGATCTTAAATATGATCAACCTATCTCTAATAATCGGCTATGTACCACAGGCCTTCAAGCTGGCTGTGGTTAAACCTTTACTCAAAAAGCCATCTCTAGACCCAGCAGTCTTAGCTAATTATAGGCCAATCTCCAACCTTCCTTTCATATCAAAAATCCTTGAAAGAGTAGTTGTCAAACAGCTAACAGATCATCTGCAGAGGAATGGTTTATTTGAAGAGTTTCAGTCAGGTTTCAGAGCTCATCACAGCACAGAAACAGCTTTAGTGAAGGTTACAAATGATCTTCTTATGGCCTCTGACAGTGGACTCATCTCTGTGCTTGTCCTGCTAGACCTCAGTGCAGCGTTCGATACTGTCGACCATAATATCCTATTAGAGCGATTAGAACATGCTGTAGGTATTACAGGTACTGCACTGCAGTGGTTTGTATCATATCTATCTAATAGACTCCAATTTGTGCATGTAAATGGAGAGTCCTCTTCACCCACTGAGGTTAATTATGGAGTTCCACAGGGTTCAGTGCTAGGACCAATTCTGTTTACATTATACATGCTTCCCTTAGGCAGCATCATTAGAAGACATAGCATACATTTTCACTGCTATGCAGATGACACCCAGCTCTATCTGTCCATGAAGCCAGATAACACACACCAATTAGTTAAACTGCAGGAATGTCTTAAAGACATAAAGACCTGGATGGCCGCTAACTTTCTGCTTCTTAATTCAGATAAAACTGAGGTTATTGTACTCGGCCCTGAAAATCTTAGAAATATGGTATCTAACCAGATTCATACTCTGGATGGCATTACCTTGGCCTCCAGTAACGCTGTGAGGAACCTTGGAGTCATTTTTGACCAGGACATGTCCTTCAACGCACATATTAAACAAATATGTAAGACTGCTTTCTTCCATTTGCGCAACATCTCTAAAATTAGAAATATCCTGTCTCAGAGTGACGCTGAAAAACTAGTTCATGCATTTATTACTTCCAGGCTGGACTACTGTAATTCATTATTATCAGGATGTCCAAAAAACTCACTGAAAAGCCTTCAGCTAATCCAAAATGCTGCAGCAAGAGTACTGACAGGGACTAGAAGGAGAGAGCATATTTCTCCTGTTTTGGCTTCCCTTCATTGGCTTCCTGTTAAATCCAGAATTGAATTCAAAATCCTGCTCCTCACATACAAGGTCTTAAATAATCAGGCCCCATCTTATCTTAATGACCTTGTAGTACCATATCACCCTATTAGAGCACTTCGCTCTCGCTCTGCAGGCCTACTTGTTGTTCCTAGAGTATTTAAAAGTAGAATGGGAGGCAGAGCCTTCAGTTTTCAGGCCCCTCTTCTGTGGAACCAGCTTCCAGTTTGGATTCGGGAGACAGAAACTATCTCTACTTTTAAGATTAGGCTTAAAACTTTCCTTTTTGCTAAAGCATATAGTTAGGGCTGGACCAGGTGACCCTGAATCCTCCCTTAGTTATGCTGCAATAGACGTAGGCTGCCGGGGGATTCCCATGATGCATTGAGTTTTTCCTTTCCAGTCACCTTTCTCACTCACTATGTATTAATAGACCTCTCTGCATTGAATCATATCTGTTATTAACCTCTGTCTCTCTTCCACAGCATGTCTTTTATCCTGTCTTCCTTCTCTCACCCCAACCGGTCGCAGCAGATGGCCGCCCCTCCCTGAGCCTGGTTCTGCCGGAGGTTTCTTCCTGTTAAAAGGGAGTTTTTCCTTCCCACTGTCGCCAAAGTGCTTGCTCATAGGGGGTCATATGATTGTTGGGTTTTTCTCTGTATCTATGAAGCGCCTTGAGGCGACTTTTGTTGTGATTTGGCGCTATATAAATAAAATTGAATTGAATTGAATTGAATCCTATCCCCCAGTCACGTCTGTCCCATTTGTAGCAACCGAAAATAAAATAAATACATAATTATAATAAAGGTCAATCAAATGGACCAATATGGCAAGGCCATGATGATCCACTTGGTAAAATAAATCCGCTTGGCATCTTTCTTGGCCTTAAGACAACAATTCTGATGGCTAAAGATCCAAACGGGACACAAAAAAAAAAAAAAAAAAAAAAAAAGTGTTGTCATTTATTGGCTGTGGATTGTGCAGTGAGAGGAGAATTTTTTTTCTCCTTACACTTGAGTGATGGGGCTGGGTCTCATCACGATACATGAATAAATCGCCACAAAGTTCATGAATAATGGATGTTAATAATCTGCAGGTCTGCGGTTTTGAACTATCCTTTTAATCACAACCTCACCGTAAGGCTGCAATTCATGTAGAAAGTCCCAGTGAGATGATGAAATAGTCCAAATTGTTGGAAATTGCTGTCATCTCTATCGAAATATGATGTTTCTTCTAATTACAAAGGGGTAGAAAACCCTTTGGAAGTGAACCTGAGAACCACAGACATGAATAAGGAACTTGCGGCAATCAGCAACAACAGGATTTGCAACAATTTGCAACACTCAAAAAAAGCATCAGATTTTGTTATTTCAGCTGATTACTTGATTACTTGATTTTGATGAGTGGATTTTCACAAATCAATAAAAAATAATAATTTTCCATCAACCAAGAGGACATCTTCAAACGACTTGTGTTACACACTAGTCCAATTCCTCACCCAGTCACTTTGCATTAGGGCTAAACAGCAAACATCCAGTAAATGGACCCTGAGTTAAGATTGTCTTTTCTTTTCCAAAGCCTGTTTCATGGTCACGAATGAGCTTTTAGTAATGGTTTGCCAGATCTGCTTGATGAATGACTTACCGCATTCACTGAGCATTAAATTAGTTAATTAACGTCTACTGCTCATCAATTACTGGACTAATCTTTCCTGCACTAACATAAGCTCCTCTACTTACTGGGTGCAACCCGTAGTTCCTAGTTCCCATTTTTCTGTTTAGCCACGTATATGAAAAACCAGCAGCCCTCATGTAAAGGTCTTCAATAAGTGGGTCTCTGTTATGTTTGTATCATTCACTAAAATAGCACAATTCACATCCTGCCATGTTCACGTAGCTTTATTGAGGAGTGCTCGCACTGCATGCAAACAACACTCCATCTCTGCTTGTGATTGCAATGCTCTGAAAACCTGAAGGCATCATGGGAAGCACACCAACAACATCCGTTTTGATGCACTATAAATAAATCAATATGGAGCGCACAGCTACACATATAATAGAATATCTATAGCAACTGAAAAAAAAGTAAGTTTACCTCCAGTAACATTCATCTCGTGTCCTGTTTTCTGACAAATACCCACAAAATGCAAAAGAGACTCTATGACCACACCTGTAGAATTACACAATTACACAATTAGTTTTTATATTTTGGTTTAATTTCTGTGTTATAAACATGTAACATCACAGTTACCTTCAATACCTATCATAGCTAGAACAACAGAATGACGGACAGAACGTGTTTCTACCAGTTTTCTCAAATTTTCAGAGCATTTCAGTGCATTTTGTGGAAGAACTACCTTATTGAACTCCAGTGCATATTCCATGGGAACAGTCACTGACTGCACTAATTAATTAAGTCATTAAGTAATGTGTCATTAGGTTGTAGGGAAAAATAAAAGCTAGCAAGAAAACCCAAGGGTTCAAAATTAGTTTTGGTGAGCAGACACTAATAAAAACCCAATAATACTTCTTTAACATTCCTACGAAGGATCTGATCACAGTGTATCTGGTATCTGACTGAGGACATACATGCACAGGTTGCCAGTTGACGTCTTGGCCCCTCTCTCTTCTCTCCTCACTGCCATCAACTTTTTCTTTCTGTAGCTTTTGCAGTTTTGTTTGTTAATTATGAGTTGAGTTGGGAGACTCTGCCAGTCCTGTTTTCAGTTTTGGTTCTATTAGTTTAGCTCACTAATATTGATTCAGGGAAAAGCCAGAATCCGATGGCCTTTTGTGTGGTTTGTTAATTGTCTTCTTCCTCTTTTCTTTGTTGTAGCGAGGGCTCTCATCTCATTATTTCGCTGTGTTCTTTATAAGTAACTGTACTTTCATTATACAAAGTTTGTTGAACTGCAGCAGCATGGTGGCGTCTCAAATGTTGGGTTCCCTTTGAGCCAACATTATGAAATCATAAGGGTGCGCTCTGTGCTCACCGTAACATTAGAGAAACTGAAGAGGATTCTTGGCCCTGTCATTTTGCATTTAGTTCCTTTACATTCATGCGGTACAAACAAAATCTGCTCGACCTATCCGATTTGATCATTTTGGCAGGAAGTCAGATACAACCAAATCAGTCCATGTAACCTTAGCCTCGAATGAAGAGCCTTTCTGCATTCTTTGCTGTTATTTCCCATTTATAGTGTTCCTACACTAAAGACTGCATGAAAAACAAACTGACTGAATTCATGTAAGAAAAGGCTGTTTTGAAATTGATCCATGTTGGTCTGATAGGCTTTCCAGGCACAAGACCCTATTGGTTATCACATATAAACTTCCTTTTCCTTATAACCAAAAATGCCCGTGTTTTGGCGTCATTTCACTGTTAACTAGTAAACACTCCACACTGTGAATAAACTACTACAAGCACACTTGGCGTTTATGCTTTAGAGTGCTTCCTTCTAATGCCTCGTTTATTGTGTCCACGCAGCCAGTAGGTCAGCATCTTACATCACTGACTTCCTGTCTCTTTAATCTGCCACCTTGAAATTGCAAAGGTTGCTTCAAAGGGTTGACAGCCTGTCTCGTATCCAAAAAGATTCACTAAAGAGATAGGGATCAGGGCAGGGTGTCACACTCCACGCTTCTCTTTACCGACAGAAGAAAATCACTGAATCCCCAGGACTGATTTCACCCAATGACAAGTATGTAATTCTCTTTTCGACTTGTCTGAAATGATAAAAATGGATCCCTGCATTTTGGTGCACATTATCTGGTGGATGGGTTTTAGCTTTACACAAGCCTGACTGATTTCATATTTAACCTCTGCACTACACATTACCACACTGCGATGCTTAGCTTTAAAAAAGTGGTAGCAGATGAATCCTTTCACAGTAATTTAGCTCAATGTGCAGAAATCAGTCGACGTGTTGCATTTTACCACTGTAATGAGGTGAGTTACTGTAGCTGTCAGCACAATTCAACTCAATTAGTCTTTCCACTATGGCTCCCCATGAGAGAGGAATATTGATCGTACATTACTTAGATTTTTTTTCAGAAGTTGGAAGGAGCTTGTTTGTACTGCAAGAACAAACTCAGCATGTATTCAATTACTCACAATCCTCTCTGTCTCTGATATTTTCATTTGCTTCTGATGCCACTGATTCCTTTTTTCATCACTAACATGTTTTATTGCCATTAATTGAATGTTTTTGCTTAGAATCATCCAAGCAAACCAACCCACAGATGAAATATTCATTACAGCAGAATATGTAAAGTGTGAGAAAAACTTAATGGAAACAGCACATCCATAGTAGCAGTATGTGTGTATTTAAAGAAAAGCCGCTAACAGGCAGACAAATGTTGAGTACTACACAGCAGCCAATGATGAATTAACTCTTTATTAAATTACTTTTTTTTTTTTAAATGAGACTTTGGAGGTTTGACATTTTCAGCTAATGTTCAGTGGCTAGTAGCTTATTAGAAAGGTGCATCTCTAAGTCACTGTGGTACTGGATGGGTTGCTTGTTCTGGCTAGTGAAACGCAGCCAAACTCCTTGTTAGTTTGCTCATCTAACTGCTTAAAAAATGAGAATATGTTTATTTCGTTATACTTTACATTTGAGACCTACTTGCTTCATATAGCTTTCTTTGATTGATTAACATTTCTTGAGTTAAAACCCAAATTCTAAGTGTTTCCATATAAGCTAGTTTTTTTTTTTTGTCTCTTCTTGTAAATAGGCTCTTAAAAACAGATTTGTGTGGTGCTATATGAATACGTGTTTCTTTGTGCTCTGGGTGAATCTAAAGCCCTGTCCACAGAACCGCTCATCAGGCATCACTGATGAGCGGCACATGGCTGGTCGCTACGCAACATCCCAGGATCCTGTTGGCTAGTCAACAGTCTAATGTATTTACCAACCATATATCAATGAATGGTATGTTTCATTCTCTTCAGTGACTTGTATGCATGTCAATTAATTGCATAAAACCTCATATAAGTTTTAAGGCACAGCAAATCATTTTTTGACGCTATTTAATAGAAAAAAATTGTTGTACTCATACATTGTTTACTGTGTAACTACAAATTAATGTATTCTCATAATCTTCTTTTATGTATGTGGCTAGAGACCGACCACATATGTAGTACGTCTTATAAGTTACTTTTAGTTTAAATTTAAAGATTACAAATAGCTTTTTAAAACTATATATGACTATTTACATAGTACAAGTTACTTATAAACTTGGACTTATTCCATTACAAATACATATGAGCAGGCTGTTCATGGAAGCCACTATGTTGGACCGTGGCCAAGCTGGGCGTTGCCTTCTGCCTAATCACATTTTATGTAAGTGGTTAGAGTCGGCCACATATGTAGTACACCTTAGGAGATTATTTTAATTCAAAGATTTGAATTTCACAAGTAGCTCTTGCAAGCTAAATATGACCATTTAACATTCCTGCATTTATTTTAATTGTCTCTTTGTGGTTATGTCTTTCCCTTCCTTTTGCAATTGCTTATTGTCTGCAGATTAGACATGCAACCCTCCCGTTGTTAAGTGTTAGGCTGAGTGCCCTGAAAATCACACATTCCCTCTGATAAACAGCTTGATAACATTCTTACATTGTATGAGAATTTAAGTGTCTGTGTAAAAAAATATTACATCCACTTCAAAGAAAATGTTACTAATGCCAGCTAACAATGCTCAACAGCAGCTAACAGAGCTAAAAACAAACAAACAAACAGCTGCAACCCCAGTATCACTGTCATCAGTCAGAAGTGAGCACATTGACTCATATCGGACTCCTTTCACAAAAATGTACAGCTTTCTCTATAGTAAATAGATGTGGCACTCGGGATACGGACGCTGCAGTCATATTGACAGCTGAGGTAAACAGCAGACTTACAGCCTGAACTCACTACAGATGAACAGTGACCAGAGATGTTTGTCCTTCAGCAGCCACCATAGCTGGGATTATGAACTTGAATTGGGAGGGGTACAAAACCAGAATTAAATTAACTGCAATTTGTAATCTACTGACATCTAATAGTGAGATTTTACCCAACGTTTAACTCAGGATCTGCTCAGGATCATCCCTTATAGATATGTTGCCTGTCATCACTAAAAGTGATTGAAATTTACTGGCATTCCAAGGTTTGTGTTTGCTACAGGACTGCTAGTCTCTTTCTGTTTGAAGACCCAATAAGAAAACTTGCTGATCACTATGGAGTAAAATTCCTGTCAATGAAGTGTTAGCCAGTAGGGGTAAAAGTAGGGGAATTCCCTGTTTGACCCCCAATTTACTGAAACTAATTCAGTGGTGTTCTCATTTGCTTCTGTGTTCTCTAATTGGAGCCAGCAACTCATAGCTATTACAAGAGCTTCCCCTTTAGGGATTTCTGTGTTGAATTAAACATTCAGTCAAGGCGTTTGCCACTGAAATTCTATAAATCACGCTGTAAACTGAGCCAGCAGCGAGGCACCAGGAGACACGATGCAGCCCAACTACTAATTGGAACCTAAAGTTCACCAAGTAAGAATCAATCAAATATTAAAGCTCATATTTTAGATTCAATAAACTTCTTTTTTCATGTGCCACAGCTGTAAACGGTCTTTCTTTTGTCTCTAAGACCACTCTGGTGAATCGCATGACAAAGGATTAACTGAGAATGACATTAACCACCCATTATATGCACTGAGCCTAACCGATATTGGGTAACCTTATATGACTGTGGCTTGGGCTTCATTCCATTCTTCCGCTATCGTGAGTTAATAAAGCCAGAGTGCAGACAGAGAACATTACAGATCAATACAGCTATTCCAAGGATTTGAAACCGTGCTCCTGTTTGATGTGATCTTCATTAGTGCTGGTGTCACTATACACCCTGTAGATCTGTGATATACAGATGCAGACAAAATTATTAGCCCCCCTTGAAAATGTCATATTTTTTTAAGCATTTCCCAAATTCTTTTAAATAGAGCAGGGAATTTTTCCAAACAGCCTAGTTTTATTTTGGATCCTTACATTATTATATTTTGTGCAAAAAAACAAAATTGTTTCACAAAAACCAAAAAACTCATGATTAGCCCCCTTGATGCAAACAGTATATCATTTACTGGATAACAGTCTGCAGACAATTGTTGTTGTTTTCAACAAGTCTCACACATGTCTGCTGAATAATCCCAGTCCAGTCTTCTAGGGTGAGTCTCTCAGACTCCTCCAGACTTGATGGTCTTCCTGCATGGACCTTAGTTTCCAGTTCATCCCAAAGATTTTCAAAGGGATTAAAGCCAGAGCATTTTGCAGGCCAGTCAATAACATTCACTTTGGTCTTTTGGAGGTAGTTCTCCAGAAGGAATGTATGTTTTGGGTTGTTGTCATGTTGGAAGACAAAGCGATGACTCAGAATCGGTTTTGCTACAGACTACTGGAGGTTTTCTTTAAAAAAAATCACTTATCCTTCTTTTCTCATGATTCCTTCCACCTTGACAAGATTCCTAGTTCCAGAAACACTGAAGCATCCTCACAGCATAGTGCTCACACCGCCGTGTTTCACTGCAGGGACAGTTCTTCACATTGCATGCCCCTTCTTTCTCCAAACATAAGCAGCATTTCTACGGCCAAAGAGCTCTAGTTTCATCTTATGTGACCAAAGGACACACTTTCAGTATACATAATTTTACTCCAGGTTGTTCTTAGTGGTTTGAAGGTGTCTCTTCTGCAGAAGTGGAGATTGTCTTGATCTGTAGCCTTGCAATCCAATCCTGTGCAGGATTCTAGTGATTGCCTTCTTTGGCTAAGTCACTCACTAGTGTCTTGGCAGTTTTTCTGGGGTCTTTATACCCATCTCTCACTAGTTTCTTTTTGCCAGGCTTGTTCTAAACTTTGTGACCCTCTTTGAATTTCTTCATACTTCTCACTCCAGGTCTTGACACTCAGAAATGCTGTGATAACTTTGTATATCTGTCTCCAGCTTTCTTCTC
The DNA here is from genome assembly GCF_051167445.1 of Perissodus microlepis. Lineage (NCBI taxonomy): Eukaryota > Metazoa > Chordata > Actinopteri > Cichliformes > Cichlidae > Perissodus > Perissodus microlepis. The sequence continues at coordinate 12,364,145 of NC_140482.1, read as the reverse complement.
AAGTCAAAACTGATTTCTTTTGTTTCTGGCATTATGCTTTCTCAAGTGACAACTCAAATCCTTGCTGAGTTTTTATACTATGTGTAAATGAGAAGAAAAACCTCTGTTTTAACTTGATTTTACAAGCTTTGGGCGTTGAGTTAAAGCACATCATTGCACAGCGGTGATTTTTGTTATGGCTCAATAAAAGGGGGCTAATGATTCTTGCTTTTTCTAAAATAATGCTGTTCTTGTGTGCAAACAGAAAATTCTAATGGAAGCTAGTATGTTTAAAAATGCTATATTAAAAATCCCTCACTCTGCAGAAAAAAGCACTTGAGAAATTTTTTGACAGAAGCTTTAAATTTCATATGTGGCCTGATAACTTCTCATCTGTATGTGCTGTTTTAATGGAGCAACCTGATGAGAGGGCAAAGGCAGGAACTGTTTACTAAGAGACCAGGATTTTATCAAGATGCAGCTTCTCATTATCAGGATGATTCAAATCTTTATACTCACAGTGCATGCATGCAATTTGTTTCACCTCAACAGGTTGCTTCAAAATGTTCCAATTATTAGCTCTGATTACTGTGATCGCGTTATGACAGACAACACCACTATGTAAACACCCCAAGGGGACAAGATTCTAATTTCTTCCACAAGATACAACATTGTAGAAATGGGTACAATGTTAGAAACTCCCAGCTCTTTTACTGTGTATACTGTGCACAGCTGACTCTGCAGCAGCACGTCTCTTGTCTCGCTCTCCGGTTTTTCCACTTTTGCTCAGTGCCCAAGGCGACTTGTTGGATTCCTTCTAAAAACAAGTGTTCATTTAATGCTCATGAGATCCACTTCAAGATAACTCATCGCAAGACAGGGTGAGCTCAGCAGAGTGCCACTTTGAATCATCTGGAGAGCGGAGAGTGTCTAAGCATAGCCAAGGTGCAGCTACAGATATTCCACATAAGCAGCACCGTGTCTGAACTGAACTGCTCTCAGGAGTCCAGGAGGATTATTTTGAAATGATGCATGTCAGATGTTGTTTTAGTTCTGTGCAGTCGGTGTTTTACAGCTGCTCTATCTGTTAAGCAACTCTTCAGACAAGCGGTAAAAACATGTCAGTCATCTGCAGAATGTAAATTTAAAAGAAAACCATACAAAGAAATCAAAATCAGAAAGAAAAAGGTGCAAGTGAATGAAAGCAATGTATTCTTCCCACTGACCTCAGTGTGGACATCCTGAATTTCTTTCTTTTTCTTTAAAATCAGGTATAGCATAAGTCCTTCACATCCTGCCGGTTACTTAAATAGGGTAGGCTGGTTAAGATATATTAACCTACCCACAGTTTCTGTTCAACTGTCGCTTTGCAACCCATCTCAACCTGAGGGCCTCCTTCTTTGCTGCCTTTGACACAATCACTGTCACATCTCTTGTCACTAACGCCTGCTCTGTTCTGTGTCCCAGCTTTTCTGCTGCACTCGCTGACTTATGCACATCCACATGCATGTCTAATCCAGGACAGAAACACATAAATGACTGCAGATAACAACAGAAGTCTTCTTTTGAGCTGCCCTGACTGAAATCTGTTGGTTCTTCTGTAGTTAAAAAAGAACAAAACATTAAATACACCTTCTAAGTGCGTTTCAAGATGTTTAGTTTAATAATGAGATCCCTGCAAAGCTTACGCCATATAATTTCTAAAAATACATTCATCGTATATTCATGTTCAGACCTGCCTGAGTGAGTGTGGAATCTACTGTACGCCAGTTTTTTAGAACAGCAGCATGCTCCCATTCCTTTCACGTTGTACAGTAGTTTGTGTCACGTCTCTCTTTTTGCTCATGCTTTAAACTTCCATTCCAGCCCAGAGAGGTAAACCTCACGACTTGAAGACTTCTATAGTAACTAAGAGAAAAGGAAATGCTTAACAATGCAGGCTGCAGTTGTGATATAAAGCTGAATACAGCACCCTGTAATTGTTAGAAATACAGCTATAAACCACCCGTCCATCACTTCTGACTGTTCATTAGACAAAAGAATTTATTTAAAGATCCCATTCTGGGCTACAGAAAGCTGTGACTGGGATCTGTCACTATACAATGATGTCTTATAGGAGAAACAAGTGGGAGAGGAAATGATCTGCTCATTATTCTGTAGTGAAAACATAGATTTCAGGAGTTCAGGAGGGATGCAAGGAACCGATAACATAACCGTCAGCACAGTGACTGCAGATTTCTGTGTTTTCTTTTACATAAATAACATTAACAACAAAGTAAACAAAAGATAAATGAAGCATTCAAATGAGTCAAAACTCTCCATAAAGTTTCCAGGGTGAGCATCCCTCTGGTCCTCGCTTAATGCCCAACCTCCAAATGTACAAACAAAACCTCCACCCATGGCTGAAGACAGTTACTAATTAATATGAATCTACAGCTACACTGTATAAACTAATGTGGCTTTATTTGAAATGTTCTCCCATTTTTGAGTTGATGAAACTGATTGTTGCTAAATAACTGAAGCTACTTTGTAGAGTAAATGAAACCCACTTCAGTGTGTGACTTCAGAGAATATATTTGCACTGTGTTCATCTACTGTAATAACTTTTTTAATGAATTTCACCTAAACTACTTTTGATGTGGAATTTAACCTTAAATTTAACACTTTATGTTGAAAGCTATCATCAAGGTCCATTTATAATATTAAATTGATTTCTTTGTTTTTCCCCAACATCAAAACAAACCATTTCTGTTCCTTTTGCATCAGGAATTCAAGTGACGGGGTGGGGCTTTAATTTACTGCCCCAGCTTTGGATATCTGAGAGTAACAATACACATTCATATCCATCACTGTCTTATGGCCTGAGGAGACCCTGAAGGATGAAGATGAATAAAAAGAAGTAGTGGACGTGGGCAATGTGACCACAATTCTCACAGTGTTAGATTGCTCTCTGGGTAGATCACCCCACTGATGTTGATGCCTGCCTCACATATAAGGTCAATAAAAGTAATGCAGCACACAAGCAGGAATGGCTGTGAATTATTTAGAGAGGAAAGATTTGAAATTTTCTCGATACTGCAGCAGAGGCGGGGGGTGGGAAAAAAATTAAAAAGAGCCTCTCAACCTCATTTTCCAAATCAGCCTGTGTGCTCAACTGGTGTCCTGATAGACTTATTGTGAGAGCCTTATCTTCTCTGGTGTTGGGCTTAATCTCCTGCCCACTTTGAGAGCGAGAAGAACAAACACTCGGAATTAGAGCTGCTTTTCACTCTGCACAAGGCTGCCGCTGCTGCTGCTGCTGCTGCTCATTCTGATTGGGGCATTATTGATGCAGAGAGAAGCAGCAGTAAATTGGGAAGCTGGGTGATTAGTTACATACAATGAGGATGAGGAGAGCTGATTTTAAAAAGAAGAAGAAGAAGAAGAAGAAGAAGAAGAAGAAAGAAAACAACTCCTGATTGCAAATGGTTTTCTTTTAAAAATACAGATCTGACACAGTGTGGGGGGGAAATGATCTGTATGTAAAACATCATTTGGTGTTCTACATATCTGAGTAAGGAAAGGAAATTACATGAGGTCTACTGATTGCATTTTTGTAACCAAGGAATTAGTCATTAGTCTGTTTGTAACTTGGAGGGAATCAACACTGTTAACAAGAAATGAAAGCTGTTTTTTTTTAATCACTGACATTTAGTTTGTATGAAAAGATGAATATTGAGGAAGAACAAGGTTGGCAATTTAAGCCAAATCAGACTAATAATAATAATAATAATAATAACATTAAACACAATAGGGTTTAACACCTTATCTGTTTATACCGGGTCTGGGACCAGGTGCTGGTGCCATCTGTAGCAGTTTAACACCTCAGCCTGGATGATTCAGATGTGGAAAACTGTGTGCTCTTACCTCTGGCTCTGGCCGGTCTGCTGAAGACGGAGCGGTTCGTGTTGCTCACGTTGTAGTCGCTAACTTCCACGCTGAGGTTCCCCCACTCCGTCACAGTCCCGTTCCCCGGCCGCAGAGCCATCCTCTCTTCGCTTCTGGTTTCACACCTGCGCTGAGTGACTGAGCCGATCAGCCCGCCACCTTTTCCTTCATAACAGCCGGAGAAGGGGCGTTTAGGAAACTTGGAGGCGGCCCAGAGTTCTGTTTGCTTTCCTTTACTTCTTCTTCTTCTCTTTTTAAAATCTCGAGCACGATGGAATAAATGGAGACCAGGCGGAGTGTGACAGGGTTAACTGATGGGGAGCCGTGAGGGAAGCCCCGGGAAGCGCGCAGCGGACTGAAGCCCGACTGTGGAGGAATGAGGCTGCGCTGCTAAGGCAACTGAGGAGCTCTCACACTCTCTTCCTCTCTCTCTCTCTGTTCACACCACCGTCACTGCAACAGTTTAGCGAAATCTCTACACAAACTGGCTGCTGCTCATCCGTAGGTGGACTGACTTCAAGCTCGATCAGCTCCAGAGCTTCCTTTTCTAAGTGACACCGCAGCAGTGGTGGAGACACCGTTTATATGGGGGGTGTCCATGCAGGGCTACGTGCTTGGGGTGACGTTGGATCTCCATCCATTTTAACAAGATTTATTAAGAATTTGTGATAAATCCACCTGACCAAACCAATCATTTTCTTTATCACTCACTAGTTCTGTGCCATACTTATTCACTTGGTATTGATCTGATGCCAAGTAAATATGAGTATCTATTGCCAATACAGATATCGATATTTTCAGCTATATAGGCAGATTATGTAGCGGAGAGTAGTATGTCATGATTTGTGAGATGAATCATCAATAATTTGAAAAGGTTCAGACATTTTTCACAGTGTGTGTTTGAAGGGTTTTTTTTCTTTTCCAAAAAAATAATTTGTTGAACACAGATCAGTGGGCTGCATGCTGAGGACAGAAACAAAGTAATCAGATACCAATACTGATTACTGATATTTGGATCGATCCGCCCACATCTGTCTCTCACATTTGTCATTTGATTTGGCCAAAAAGCAAAAGGACTCATGTAGAGGAGGCACTGCTACGCTTGCATCCAGTGCTATATTTTCAATTCTGGACTCTATAGATTCACTTTGCATGATTCACAGCCCATTTTTCTTAGATGTGGGCCTTGGTGCAGCAATGTCAGCTCATCCTCTGTCTGAAACCAGCTGTTTTAGCACCTTCTCTTTAAGCAAGTTTTTTTTTTCCTGATCTACTGTCCCTCATAGGTAGAAGGTTTAAACATCAGGTGTGAACCAGCATGGCAGCGTTTAGCTCAGCTGCATCACTTGTACATACACTTGTCTCACTCTTTCAAACTATGGCCTTGTTTGATATGAGCTCCCATAAGTACATCTGTATAATAAAAAATGGGGAAACACCATGCGTCTGCTTAATTATTATAATTTAAAAAGAGTGTTTTCATTGTTAAAATGTTTGTGGAGGAGACTGAGAGCGGTGTACCCTAGAAGAGGCCCAGGCGTCGTCCACATCCCTGGGGCTGGGGCTGTGGTCAAAGCACGGGCAGACCAACTGGCAGGCCTCCACCATCATTCCCATTCCCAAAAGGTCTGAAATAGACAGTCTCAATGACTACAGACCTATATCCCTCACGTCTGTAGTCATGAGGTGTTTACCTTCTGCTTACCTTCCTCTCGGAGTAAATCGGTCCACGCAGGATTCCATCACCATCACCTATCACATAGCACTGAGCCATCTGGAGAACTGGAAGAGCTACATGATGCACTTCATGCACTACAATTCAGAGTTCAACACCATAATCCCAGACATCCTCACCACCAAACTGGACCACCCTCAGGTCCCCTCTGCCACATTCTCCTGGATCAAAGATTTCCTGACCAACCGGGGTCAATCAGTACTGCCACGAGCAGTAGAAGTAAAGGACACCTTTTCTTAAATGAACTGGTTGTAAAGCCGAGGTGCCAAAGATAGCTCAGTAGGTAGAGTGGTGGCCCCATGATCGGAAGGTCAGGGGTTCAAATCCACTGAACGGCTGAACCCTGAGGTGCCCCTGAGCAAGGTACTGTCCCTACACACTGCTCCCCGGGCGCCCACTGAGTGAATGGGTTAAATGTAGAGAGGAATTTCCCCACGGGGACCAATAAAGTATACATTACATGTTGCACATCCTGTGTTCGCGATGAGAACATATTACTGTAAATGTTACTGTCTTGGTTACATATTAGCTGTTATAAATGATTGTTTAAAGCGAAAGAGTGTCTCGGTATTTTCTCGTAGCCTGTGGAACAACTTTAAATGTTCCATTTAGCTGTTTGGCTAACCTGCAGGAGAAAGGTGAGACACTCTGAGACCCCTGATGGGCAGCGTGATGGCTTTGTTTATGAGGAACAATCTATAAGCACCTCTGGGTTTCGTTTAGTTCATGTGCTGCTGCTTGAGAAATGATGCTTTGAAAAGTGTCTGGAGGTAGCGGGGGAGGAGGGGGACTTAGTTTGCACTGTGGGGGAGGAAGACTACACTATTTGTGTTTGTGATTTGTTATGTGGTTGCTGTTAGTCCCGGGGATGGTTTTACAAGTACTCTTATTGCTTTTGTGCTGCTCCTATGTGTGGGCGGTGTGTGTGTGCTCCAGCTTGGCTAACATGTGTTGGTGGTTTTCCACATTTTGTAGGATAACGGCTTATTACAGTAATGCCAAAAGTCTCTCCCTTCCTCTTCCTCTGGAGCCTTCAGTGTTGAGAGTTTGGCAGCTGCTCTGCATTGATTTTCACTAGATAAAGGTCTTCACGCAGGTCATGATCAGCCTGTCTGATGAGATGGGGGATTTGCCTTTTGATACACGGGAGTGTCAGAACCTCCTCTTCCTTTTAGTAAAACTGGTGGAGTGAAAATTCACTGAAAGAAAATGCAGTTCAGCTAAAGCACTCAAGCTCCTGAGAAATGCAAACAGGCCTCTGTCATTCCACCTATTGTAAGATTTCATAAGTAGCTGAAAACACCGTAGTGAATATTAACGAGCATAGACCAATCTTCCCTAAAGCTAAAAAAAAAAAAAAAGATGAAACAAATTTTGAATGAAGCATGATTATGATGTCATAATACAATCCCAATTTGAAAAAGTTGGTATGCTGTCTGTTACGCCCCTCTGCAGCCCCTAACCTCTTTGCAGTGTTCAGCTGTTAATTGACCACACCTGGTGAGGTGTGGATAAAGGCATACCTGAGGCAGGTTTTCAGGAAGGCGCACCAGTCTTTGTCTTAGTGGTACCAGCTGTTTTAGCTAACTTATTATGTAATTTAAAATAAAACCTCTTCTTTGTGGAATTCTGGTGTTTATTTATATTGCAGCTTTTGAGCCAGGTCATAACATGTCTAAAATGTAAATACTGCAAATCTCATGAACTCATATTGTATCAAAAATAGAACATAGAAAATATATTAAATGTTTAAACTGACAAAGTGTACCATTTTAAGAAAAAAAAGGTCACTCTGAATTTGATGGCGGCAAAAAGTCTCATAAAAAGGTGGGACAAAGGCAACAAAAGGTAAGTAAGTGGTACTAAAAAGAAACAAATGGAGGGACATTTTGCAGCTAACTAGGTTAATGGAAACGGATCAGTAACATGCCTGGGTGTAACAAAAAGATCTTAGAGAGGCAGAGTTTCTGGTAAGTAAAGATGGGGAGAAAGACACCAATTTAAAAAGAAATCCATTTACAAATTGTGCAATCTGGAGAAATATTTGTGTGCAAGGAAAAAGGCTGAAAATCAGTGTTGAATGGCTGTGATCTTCAGGCCCTAAAGTGGCACTGCATTAAAACAGACATGATCCTGTCACATACATCATCACATAGGCTTAAGAACACCTCCAGAAGTCTGCGAAGTTCAATGTGCCACCTACAAATGCCGGCTATCATGCGAAGAAGAAACCATAAGTGAACATGATCTACACATGCTGCCTTCTTTTCTAAACCAACCTCCTCATTAAAAGTGGACTGAGGCAAAACTGTTCTGTGGTCAGAAAAATCAAAACCTGGCATTGGCAGTTTGCACAACTGGAAAGGTACTATCAATGCTGAACGGTATATATAGGTTTTAGAGCAATACATGCTCCAGATGGGTTCTTTGTCAAACCAAATACTACAGCTATTACAACAGCATGGCTGCAAAAGCAAGAATTGAGCCACATTCCTCTCCCAGAAGTCCAGCAGCTGGTCTCTTCAATTCACAGATGTTTACAGGCATCTTCAAAGAAGGGGGGATGCCACAGGGTGGTAAACATGGCCCTCTGCCACCTTTCAGAGACATGTTGCTGCCATCAAATTGTAAATGAGCCAGTATTTTTGCTGTGTGGGATCAGTGTGATGTATTAAAATGGAACCCTGTATAGCTTGTAAAGCTTATATTACCATTATCGTAGCGCCTGAAATTTAAATCTGATATTGAAACACTGAGGAGGTCTTAGTTTTAAAATCCCTTCAATTATTGGCTGTTATTGTTTATGTCACAATTCAGTCTGAGGCCTCTAAAATGACTTGAGCAGTTTTGGTCCAAACCATTTCCATAAAATGATCCATAAGCATGGATTACTTTACAAGCCCAAGGATGAAAGCAAACCAGAGATTACTGTAAGTGTACGTCAAAATGAAGATGATGACAGTGATGAGGAGGAATGAGTGGGGTTAAACTGGTGCAACTGCTCATTTGTACCAACAAAAACAGAGAGTTTTTTGTAAAGAGCTATTTAAAAGTTACCCATGTAACTGCTATTTGATGATCTAATCTAATCTACTAACAGTAATTTCAGAGATCATCGTCCACCTTCATTATGTGGTTCTTTTCTGTTTTATTTGTCCAAGTATTTTTATGTTTAGCCATGTAAACATGGTCTGCAATTACTGGCTCATTCACATCTGCTGCCCACTGTACAGCTGCATCCAGGATTTGAGTAGCTGGATCTTACCAGCCTTATTGGTCTTATTTGGAGAGCATTTACAGATTGTTAAACTCACTGAACCACGGCTTGTCTGGTTTCTCTATAATGAGTTCTTGACCACGGGTTCCCTTTCAGAGCAAATTGTTTACTGAATAGCAGGAGAGCATGTAGTATTTCCATCCTTTTGTATTTCTTAAATCAGTTTTCACCTGCTTTGCATCTAAGTGTGTTTGGATTCTTTGTAGAAAAGGTTTTAGTTTGGTTTTACTTTGGTTTTAGTTCCCAATTAAAACCAACAGCATTTGTGAGCTTTACTTCTTTCCAGTTACAGATCTACTCACAGCAGTTTAAATAAAACCATGTAACTAATCTTCAAAACCTCCTGTACAGTACATAACAGTAGCCATATAAGCATGTCATAATCTTGTTTTTAAATGAGTTAAACATATTTATTTAATTACTCAGTAAATAAATGTTAATGGTACATTTTAGATCCAAGAGTAAGCTGGTGTTCCACAGGGATCAATCCTAGAACCATTTCTCTTCCTGCTGACCATTTTCCAGTTGATTGTTGGCTATTTCTGCTGGTAGATCTGTTATGTTTGCAAGTTCAAAATATATGTTTCATAGAATGCATGCACGAAGATATTTTAGAGAAATATCAGCATAGACCAATATAGCCTTTGTTGATACCAGCATATCAGCAAATATAGTGGTATTTACCAGGATCAGTGACCGAAATGTGTTATGTTACACAAATTTTGTGCTGGCAAAATCTTTAAAAGCTAAAAGAGTTTAAAACATTCTAATTATTTTGTTACACTAAAGACTTCTTTGTATCCCTCGGATAAAACAAAAATAAGAAAAAAGAAAAAAGTATCGACTATCGGACAGATTGTTGTAAATACTGGTATCAGCACAGGAATTCACAATCACTATTATGATACTGAAAACATCCTGTCAACTCAATAAAAACCAAAAGTTCATTTAGATCTGAGCCCTTTCAGTTTTTGGTGGACAATGTTTGGAATCTGTTTAAACACCTAACACCAAATTTTTTTCAGTAGTTTTTTTCTACTGATTATCTATTTATAGCTGTCTGGCAAGTGATCAGTTAGGAAACCCTGTCATAGATGATGTGAAATGTATTCTCTGCACTCTGCTTCTCACATTCACAGGTCTGAGAAGGTGTCTTAGCTGCCAAAGCTAGCTACGACACCAGCTGAAACTAAAATCTCTTACACTTCCAGGATCCTTAAAGGGTTTCAGATTCTCTCCTCAGATTGAATTTAATCAAAATTCTTTAATATGGCCTCCATAGTGATATAATTACTGATTTCATTATGGCCAGTATTATTTCTTCCATCGATGTAGCTGACAAATAACGACCGACTTAATCCCTCTTATATAACAGAGCATCTATCTAACAGGTGTACAGGTGTGCATTGCCTTAGGTGTGTGTATTTAAAGGTTATTAACACAAAAAGTGTTTTACATGTTCTTTACTACACTTTCTTTTTCACCCAAAGGTATTCTTCTTATCATAATTACCTTAACTTAAAACAGACAGAGACTGGCTTCTATCCAGAAACACAGACCAAAACCTTTAAACTTCATCAGTTAGACGGAGCACTGCAAATACCCCTTTGAATATTCACAAATATAGCAAGTACTGAAAGATATACAGTACATTTGCTGCTGCCTGTGCACAATAGTTACCATTTCTGTTTTAATAAATGTTGTGTCCAGTGTCACAGATGCCTGCTCTGTTCAGGGAAGGGATAGCTGCAGATGGAAAAACAATCTTATTTCAACTAAAGTGGTCCTGACAGCAATTTACTAAGTTTATGTACAGACTATGTTACCTTTTTATAAACTCTCACTAGCTGTTTGTCTTTGCTTTTCAGTCTTTGCCAAGCAAATAAAACCATTTTGTTTTTCTGGGAGATTCCCTTCTTTGTTTTCTCTCAAAGTAAATAACCACCTCCCCTAACAGGAAAAAAATACTAATGGGGGCCCATTGCTAAAGTAATGAAGCCTTGAGTGTTTCACAGAATTAGAGACAAACACATACATGCACAAAGGCGAGTGCAGCTCGAGCAGGCACTTGACTTCCTAAAACTATCTGACCTATAAGAACCCTACGGCGTCCAGGAATGTGCATCAAAAACTTGCCTGTCTTCTCAGCTTTTGCAGGCTGCCCAGATGTTGACACAGCTTTTCTTCCCCACATGCACGCTCCAAATTAATTGTCCCACATAAAGCAAAGAGTCCAAGGCTGAGATAAACTGTTGGAGTGACCAGAAAATGTTTGACAGAAAACTGTCAGGCAGTGCAAACTTTGGCTGAATGTGCCTCCTGAAACGAGTCCCAAATACCCTGAGTGTTTTAAGCATCCAACTTAATGCAGCTCTAATCCTCAAGATTAATCTTTTTTCTCAGCTCTGCACAAGCCAAACTTTGACATATCACTGGACTTGAGGTACCGTGTGTTTGCACACACACACAGTGTTTTTAAAATGCTGAGGCTTGTGTCTGAGTCCAACTGAACTGCCTGCCTCGCTCATCCAAGAGTAGTGCTTTCATCTATCATAATGAAGAAAGAGAGCATAATGTGAGCTTTGATTCTCTATCTGGGACACACACACATACTGAGTTTGAGGCCAGAGCTCAGACAGGTCTTGTCTCTACATCTTATGTGCAGTAGCTCCCAAATAGACACAATGCACTTGTCAGCAAAGGCGCGGGAACAAAGGCTGGGGTTGCTGGAGTGTAGTTAACATGCAAACATTTTGCTGTCAGTGTATAACCACACAGCAGACAGACTGAGACAGAGAGAGCTCAGAATAAAGAAAATACAGCATTCCTACTCTAATTAATCTCAGCGGGCTTAAAATTGAATTAAAAAAACACATTGGTGAGCATTATGCAACTTTAGTTCTTTATGACAATATAACAATTATAAACACTCAGGAGACCCTGTTTGAGAGACCTTTAACTTTTAATAATAATAATAATAATAATGGATTGGATTTATTTAGCGCTTTTCAAGGCACCCAAAGCGCTTTTACAATACCACTATTCATTCACTCTCACATTCATACACTGGTGGAGGCAGCTACAGTTGTAGCCACAGCTGCCCTGGGGCAGACTGACAGAAGCGAGGCTGCCATGAACTTCAGATGGTGAGCGCATCATTCTGTACTGGGTGCACAGGTGCTGTTGTTTGAAAGCACTTCTGCCTCATCACATATAAGCTTGTCATAGAAACTGTGTTCTATAATAAGCATCTTAGCGACCTCTGCTGGTCAGAATCTGCATGTATGATAAGTGTTTTGTGTAAAGAACAGACCATAATTTCAAAATGTGTCTTATTTTAGTCAGAAAAACTGTTCATTTAGAGTATTTTATCATTAGGTGAACAAAATTGAATGTACATAGCCTAAGCCTTTTGCTAAGTTGTTATCGTTAAATAGAAAATTCTGTTCTCACGTGCAAAAAATGCCAAACAGCTAATATGTCATCTGCAACATTTGACATATAAAGTAAAGATTGCTTGAAAAAAAGTTTTTAAAAAATGTAAATATCTATTCAATTACTCAATTATTAACTCTGAAACAAAGTTACATTTAGTCATTTTTTGTTTTGTTTTCATTTTGTCTTTTAGATTTGTAAGATTTAAGATTTAGATTTACTGTAAAGTATAAATTATCAACTGCACTAATATTATTTATGATTCTTAAGTTTATTTTATTGTTAATATTTATGCGATTGAGCCAGACCCCACACGAAGCTCAGGTGATTGTTTACATTTGCTTGATTGAACACAGTGCTCTTTGGTTCGGCACCCGTTCTCAGTTAGGCCAGCTGTCCAGCAGACCTCACGTTCAACATACCTCCCTCTTCAGGTCCCCGGCGTCACTGAAGACTGGAAGAAAATTACTTCCACCTGCCCCCTCAGCCTCCCTGGCAGTGCCCCTTGAGCCCGCTGCACCACCCCTACCCTGCAGCAGCGCCTGAAGACCACATGTTGTTTTTATTTTTAATGCTGATAACATACTCATGTTGAAATAACAGCTAAAGTCAATCAGGTTATGAAAGTTTAGTTTTCTCATTTTCACAGCATAATCTTCATGTATGATATTTACAATTTCACCAAATTCTCACTTGTAGGGATGGGTATCGAAACCCGGTTCTTGTTGAGAACCGGTTCCCACTGTTTCAATTCCTTGGAATTGTTTGTCATTTTTACAAACGATTCCCTTATCGATTCCAGTCGCCCGAATGACGTCACCACGTTGCGGAGCGTCATTTACCTGGCAGGAAACATGGCAGCTCAAACGCTCAAAAGTTTGGTTATACTTTAGGAGAACGGATGGCACCAGGGCAACTTGCAATACTTGCAAAGTAGATATTTCATTTAAGGGAGGAAACACTACGAATATGCAAAAGCATTTGCTCACAAAACACACGATGACCTTAAATGAATGTCGTGTTTTTAATTCCGCTCCGGACTCGTGAATCTCAACCCAGCAGCAGCTGTAACGTTTGCACGTCCTCTCCCGTTAATGCGGCAGGTAAATAATCAACTAACAGTGCATATTATGTTAGCGCGATCTGCCTTATTACAAAACCTGCCATTACTGTGCATTTAGGTGACCATGATGAGAGAGACAGACAGAGTAGGGGTGGGTTTTGATTATCGATTTATCGATTAAAATCTATTCTGGATAACGTGATATCGATTCATTAAAATCCTGAATCGATTATTTAATATAAATTTATTTTGCCCGAAACGCCAGAATCTCAGGTTAAACCTCACTAAATTTCAACAACCACCAAACAGCTGAAACAGTAAATGAGAGCAGGAACACGGATTCTGCACAAAGACGTAAACACAAAGCGCGGACCGCGGATCAAAATCAGATGTCGCCTTTCTCACCCGACGGCGCTTTGTGTTTACGCCCTTTTTTCGCTGATTCTAAAGCTGTTAGTTTTATCTCTCTCCAAACAATATTGACTGAACGAGCCGCAAAAGAAGATCCAAACTTCGCTTCACATAAACATCGTCATGAATTGCCTCTTACTTTTGCTGTTTTGCTTCCACCACGATAAAATCACACTTCATGCACAGCTCTCTCTCTCTCTCTCTCTCTCTCTCTCTGTATACTTCAAGAACAGTTTCCCATCTAAAAATCTGTTTTCTGCATTATTCGCTTGCTTGTTATGCACAAGTCTACCGTTGTTTACAGCGCTGTCGTCCGCTGTTTTTTTTCCTTTTACTTACTTCCGAAAAGAAAACCTAATTTCTGCCATTCAATAGGCTACTGAACAAATTTAAACTTTTTAAAACTATGCAAAATTGTAAAACGCTTAGCTGTGTCTCAAAGGCTATGTTCACACTGCAGGTGTTAATGCTCAACTCCGATTTTTTTGATCAAATCCGATTTTTTTGTCTGCTTGTTCACACTACAAATAAAATGCAACAGCAAACGCGCTCTAGAGTGAACACTCAAAGCGGCCCGCATGCGCAAAATAAGATGTCACACACAATGCGCTCTGTTTAGACCCAGACCAAACAATATTGTTTGACTGATGGCCCTTAATATAAAGACTTTGGACTTTACGTTTCCCAATTTTTGCTTTAAGTTATTTTGTTATTTACATAATAATGTAGATAACCTGATAATTATCCTTATTGCTGTTTTAAAGAGGAGCAGTGCTTCAAAGGATAGTTGCAGATTTCTGTCAGAATCTGAAGATTATACAGTACAATTAAATATTCACGTTTCTCCAATGTTGTCTTCCCAACAGTTTCACTAACACCTACGGTGGATGTCCAGGAAGCGTTCGCGATGTCTTCTCGGGCGCTGATAATTGGCGTCTGTCTTGTGTCAGTGACGTAAAAGACGGATTTAATGCGACATGACCGTTCAAACAGCAGTCGCTTTCTAAAACATCAGATATGTATCGGATTCAGTACCACATACGAAAGTGACCCAGATCGGATTTGAAAATATCGGATTTGTGCCGTTCACACTGTCATAGCATGATCGGATATGGGTCGCATAGGTTCAAAAAAGTCGAATTTGATGCGCTTTCGCCTGCAGTGTGAACGTAGCCTAAAACCTCTGTAACTTTGCTCTGCTTCACTTCAGCAGCATCAGGTACTGTTCATATGTTGATTAATGACTTTCTTTCATTTTTGATCTACTGCAGAATATTTTTATAAAATCCCAGGCCAGGAAAATCACCTTCACGTTTTTCTGTATTTTATCCTCAGCTACTTTGACACAAAGGCATCTGCTGTGATGCTTACACCTTTGATTAAGTCTCGCAAGTGTCAGCTTTCTTTTTATAGATATAAAAATATGGAAATGTACTGATGCATGATCTGAATTATAATATTTCTGACTGTCTGAGGCAAAATTTTCCCGAATCGAATTGAATCGAATCGTGGATCGAATTGATTCAGGACCTTGTGAATCGGAATCGATTCTAGAAATCAGTGACGATACCCAGCCCTAAAACAGAGTCTGGTTGGCTCAGATGCTGGCAGTTCTCACTGCAGTCTAACGGTAGCGTCTCCTTTCAGGCCAGGATAGACGAATGTCACCGAGCAGTGAATAAGTTTGTGGTAAAAGGCTTGCACCCATTTGCCACAGCAGATGCCCCCGATTTTCGGAAAGTGAATGTGTTTAATTGTAGGCAGGGACATTACTGGATATTCTTGTGTAATTGCTACAGAATAATTTATGTTATACTTTGTTATTGCTACAGAAGAATATTTATTTTATTATTTTACATTTATAATTTTTTTTCCTGGGGACCCTGTGACACCCCATTGAAGAGGCTGTGGATCTCTTAAGATCTCACTGTTGGGTTTGTAAGGCCATGTTACTCCTAAATTTCTATCTTGTTCAAAGAGAAGATGTAAAACAAAGTTCTAAGCTAATCGGCCTCAGTGTTCTCCTTTTTTAAAAAGAATCGATAAAGAATCGAATCGTTAAACAGAATCGAAAATGGAATCGGAATCGTGAAAATCTTATCAATACCCATCCCCTACTACCATGAGGTAGTGAAAAACACTGAGATCAAAGCACTGAGCAACATCGTTAACATAACATTCACTTTACAAGGACAAAATGATTTAAAAAAAAACTTTCTTCACATACCAAAACATGATGCAATAGCTTGAAATAACACTTTGCCACAAATGCTGAATACCACACATTTTCATGCTTTTTATGGCCATGGTTTTTATCGATCATCTGGTCATAATACTGAACTCACTTTCATTTACATCATAATCTACGAACCATTCCACATGATTTTCCATGCTGGTTTCCTCCAACACTGGGATGAGGTACTCCTGTTCGTATTCTAATGTAAATCACCATGTGTTCACTTCTGACGATTTCTAGCACCTGTAAATGTTGACTTTAAGTTTGACAGATACAGCTTTTCCGGGATTATCGATGATTAGTCTCAAGTAGAATGAGAGTGAAAAATGGTAAATGGGCTGATACTTACATTGCGTCTTTATTCAGTTTTGCACACTCAAAGCACTTTCTAATACAAGTCTCATTCACCAAATCACGCACACATTCATACATTCTTTCATATATGACATTATGTTTTAAGATGTTGCAGAAGGATACTTCGACACATGGATGGACACGAGAATCTGGAAATCGATCCTCTATCCTTCCGATTGGAAGGCGACCAACTCTTCCACCTCAGTTTGACACTGACATGCCTTTGTTCATTTGTGTTACTCCTACATTAATAAATTGTAAAATGCAGAAAAATCCGTTATTCAGCTTTTTTTTTTAAAAAATAATTGTAAGAGTTAAGTAAGTCATGTCTGTCATCTACATAACAATTCATTATATTTTAGGGTTTAAAGCACAGCTGTGCTCACCAGCCAGAGCTGCTTCGGTCTCCAAAGCCCCTCCCCTGCACCCCTGTGTGGCACAGTAGCCATCAGTGTTGATAGGCTATTACCAATGACATGTAACCAATCAGATTCAAGACAGGACAGTGCTTGTGTCTACAGACAGAGAGAAGCAGCTGCATTAGGGCTAGAGTAGTTCATTTTTTAATCGCTTTAAAGGGGCATCAAAACAAAACACCAAGTATGTTCCATTGCATTGCTAAAAATAAATCCAAAACAGGATGCAAACACTACATTGAGGACTCTTCACCAGAGCTTTCAGGTTATACTGAACCCCGGGGATTCAATAATGGCATTACTTTAAAAATGGAAAGCCTCATTGGATGAAGCCAATAAATGCCTTGTGTTCCAGCTGAGCTCTGCAGATGTTGACCAGCTTCATATCAGACATGAGGAAAGGTTGTTTATGCCTGTGGTATACTGTACCTGAACTCTGCTGTATTTTAAACTAATAGAAGCTGTTTGTTTTTACCACAGTTGCTGCTGTGGTTTGTCAGTGTGTGCCTGCTAATGTGAGGCTGAATAACACTGAAGCTCACTCTTAATCCCAGGATAATGTTCTTATGTAACAATAATATTTTAACAACAACAATTATTTGTGTCTGATGACATTTGTCCATTAAAAATGTAATTGTGATTGCCACCCAACCCATCCTTGTTGGTGCTCCTTTGGGGAATAAATACTGATGATTGGGTGTTTTAATTTTTTTTTTCCTGGGTGGGTGACCTAGTGTTTTGATTTTTTGTACAATTATTAAGCTTTGATTTCTTCATTGGTTATCATTACTAGTCTTTTGGTTCATGGTTCTGTGATTTCTAGTACTTTGTTCCCTCTGGTTCCTAGTCAGTCATGTCTCTGTGTGAAGCCGTGTCTTTGGCTGTGTCCCAATCCAGCGACCGCACGCTCCGGAGTATGCATTTTGAGGCCTATTACATCACAGCGACGCAACGACGGCTGTCCCAATCCGAAGTGTACTCCAAAAGTGCCGTCGATTTCAAGCGTTGTCCGGTGTACGCTTCGTGGTCCCATATATCCCACAATTCATAGCGCGGCGGTGGGTGTGGATAATTTTATTTTGCGAATAAAACGGCTGAAGCGGAGCGGCCGAAGAGTAAACTTTCAAAAGTAAGTACAGTACTGAATATTATGTCACTTATTTATGTGAAAATGTTTAATAATGAAGAACGTTAAAAAATTACTGTTGGCCACATGTCGGCAAAGTTACAAACATTAGCGATGTTTGTACTAACTTGGTCTAAAAGCCTTTACTGTAAAATATACGCCGTTCAATAGTCGACCTTAATCTTACAGAGAATGTGATGATTTTATGGATAATTAAAGTCAGTCATATATCCACAAACACAACAAGCTGAAAGTCAGTGAATGCTGCTCGGTTTACAGTAGTGATGGGTAGATGAGGCCTCGTGAAGCGTTTCAGCACATTCCCTGTATCAATACTGTGTTGACACAGTGTTGCTGTTTTGCTCCATACTGACACCTGCTGGACCTTAAATATCATTGCAGGCAACTTACTTGAGACTCAACAGACCCTGATTCAAATACCTAGTCATACTTGTATACACTGTAAGGTATTGTACACTCCATGGAATCATTTTATATCTTTTACATTGCAAATATTGTAAACATCTTTAAAATATATTGTGAATGACATTAAGCGAAAATTTAAATGAAAGTATTGTGAATGTAATATTACCCATTTAAATGTAATTGACTCAAGAGTTTATTATAAATTTCTATTCAGAAAAATAAGTTTATCCAATGTTTTTGCATTCAGTCTATTGCGTTTTTCTGACACCATTTTCCCAGCTTTGGAAAACTCGCAGGCATAGATGAAGCTGGGGTACACAGAAACTGTAAAGCCAGGTGGAAAAGGTTTGGATAAGATGTCTTCCTATTCCCCCAGTACGTTAAAGGATCCTCTGATCTTTGAATGTTTCTCTCCAACACTCTCCACAATACTAAGGGGTTGGCAGTCCTTTATAATAAAATTCAGGACTGCCTGGTCCAGAACAGTCTTCCTAGATGCTTGATTTCAAAATAATAAAACACATATTAATAAAAAAAAAAAAAAAAAAAAGAAATGATAAAGCTGTTCAGTGTCAATTAGCCCGACCTGTGTTCATTCTCAGTGTGTTTGTCTCCTCATTTTCATGTTTGGCTCTGTAATGCCTAAACACTGAGGAGGTGCTTTTGTTTGTGTAAGAAAGCTCCACAGAACAGATGTGACATTTAGCCTGCATAAAATGAAATAAATAATTTACACTGGAAGTCACATTGCTGTGTTTCCTATTCTGATAGATTACACTGAAACAAAGACAGACAAACTATTACCTTATTTGCAGTTAAAAGATCAAAATGATCCCACACAGCAGAAACATTTTTTTTCTTTCGGGCTCCATTTTGTTATGGAGAGATATGTTTGTTTGTTTGGTTTTTTTTATCTTTGCGAGAGTAATTTTGTGTTTGTTTGTTTTTTGGTGGCGACTCATTCTGTTGGCAGATGCGGATGCGGTACCTTTTAAACACAGCTTGGCGCATTGGCAATGATCGATACAGCAGCTGTATCGTTCAGGTGACTTTTTCTTAAAGCGACGCACGCACCGATACAGAGACCGGCCCACCATTATAGGAAAACCCATAAATCCTTTGAATGAAAACAAACGCTCTTGTCACAGTGATGTACACAGTCTTGTTGGTATATATCAGTCTAATAAACTTAAACCTACACCATCCTCCCTATTCTGGTATTCTAAACAGTACCTGAAAGTAGACTGCTTGGTCGAGTTAACCTCCTGAACTATCTACAACACATGGTGAAAACCTGAAATTAAGACAGAGAAGACTAGAGGTGAGACATGATCATTACTGATTACTGATGACAGATTTAGATATATTTTCATAAACCATTCATTTGCCACATCAATAAACAGCATGGCAGGGCAAAATATTTTTTCTAACATAGCAACCTTTAATAAGTGAAAGGAGATAGAAAGACAGGTGAGAAAGAATAAAACTTAACTGACTTTTTGATGGCATTTTACACACAGTACTGGTACAGTATCTAGAAAATGTGGGAAATACTGGCATCATATACAGTACTTAGCTACTTCTGAAGAAATTATGATGGGACCCTAAAAAAATTACTATGTACAATAATGGATTTCTATACATTTTACATCAGATGAAAACATTTGTTGTAAGATTCAGATAATTATTTGTTAAAAACGAGACATTTTAAATGAGAATAAGAAAGTATTTCTTTGTGCCCTCCCTGTTAATGCCCTGCCCCCCTAGCAAAACTTTGCTAGACCCGCCCCTGCACAGTTACCAGCTGTCAGCTACTTAGAAAAGGATCCTGGTGTTATTTGTCTCTCAGAAACAGTTCATAACTTCCCTTCAACTCATTCATGTCACCTAAAAGGTAAACCTGTTTCTCCATTACCTGTTCAGCTCTGATGATCCAGTAAAAACGTCTCCTGGTTTCATCTTCAGGTTTCCCTCTCACCACATATCCAAACCGACATCATGACCAGCAGCTTATACAGCTGTGGGTCCAGAAAACATCAGCTGATACTAGAAAGTAATATTAAATAAATTCTAACAACAGCTGATCAAGCTTAAACGCGCTGCTGTTGTTTAGCGCAACATCCCTGGTTTCTTCTTTCTGGCGCAAAGTGGGCGATAAACAAACAAGAGAGAAAAGCCGATCAGCTGATCATTGATCAGTTTCATGATTAAAGTAGCAACAGGAGAGGGAGGGGAGAGAATGAGAGAAGAAGAGGCAGCTGTGCAGCAAAGTAGTGATGTGTCGGTCACGAACGAAATGGCTCTTAGAGCCGGGTCTTTGACGTGAACGACGCGAGCCGGCTCCTTATCGCAAGCCGTGGGGTGTTTTTTCCTTTCTCTCTCTCTCTCGCACTTTTTTCTGCTTCACTCCACACCCGAGCCTTGTGCTTTACGCTGGGAAGAGGGGGGAGGGGCAGTAGTTACACTCGCAGTAGCACAGGAACAGAGCAGGAGGGAGAGAAAGAGAGCCAGGGACAACAACATCACATTAGAAAGGTATAGTAATCATCCACAACTATTTTCAGTTGCGGATGATAAAGGATTCAGAAAGTTTATTCATGCAGGTCCATATGACAGAGAATATGCATGTTCTTTTTGTTTTCATATTTTAATTTATATTTAATTGTGTTGTGGTTTGCAGTGTTTTGTGTTGTTTCACTTTAAATTTGTTTAAAAGGAAAAAGCTGAAAATTTAAATAGTTAAAAGTTGAACTGTGACTAGTTGGTTTTTGTATTATATGATTTATTTATTACATTTTATGTGGAGTGAATAAATAAAAGTATATTTACGGTGGCCCCAAGAGACAAAGGACGTACAAACTCCAAAACACGTAAAAACTCCAAAACACGTAAAAACTCCAAAAAATGTACAAAACACAACATAAGTGCTCCAGGATGCTAGGCGCAGTGTTGAGCTTTTGTTATCTTGTGGCTACACAAGTCAGCAAGTACCAACGACCGGATTTGGTGTGTGGTAGTAACAGGTAAATGAACTTTTTTTTTTATTATTTGAATATATATGAGTGCTTGTGTATAAATACACAAACCATACACATATGCTTTCAATTGTGTAATTTAAGTGATCTAGGTAGCTCTGTTTGGGAAGTTCAGTTAACTCTAGGAATGTGCTTTGGAATTTGTACATGCTTTGTCTCTAGGGGCCACCGCATATATTTATATATAAACATATATAAATAAAACCACTTTTTTTTACATTAGTAATTCATTTTGTGCATAATTTTATATTATTGTTAATAATAAATTAATTAAAGCAACAAAACAACCCGAAGAGCCGGTTCGGAGCGAAAAGAGCCGGCTCTTTTTAGTGAACGAGCCGAAAGAGCCGGTTCTGTAAAAAGAGCCAGAAATCCCATCACTAGTGTCTTCTATGTTCTGTGTCAGCACTGGCAAGTTCATGTACAACCCTGGCTGTAGTCAGTCAGTATTAATAATATAATATCTCTGCCAGTTTTTGCTTCAAATGGTTATGAGCTCTCTTCAGAGCTAAAACACTGTTTATAGCAAAGTCTGTATTTCGGGCAGCTCTGAGATCTTCTGAGATCGACTAGCTCTAGCTGTGAAACACTGCCCCTTATGTCAGTGCATCTGAATTACAAGTGACAGCAGAGTTCCAGTTAAGCTTTCCTGTTTTATCTCTCCATAGCTTCTCTGATGCATACAGTGCCTTCCTATGGGAGTCCCTATTTTGCATTCTTGGATCTCGTTGACAGTAAATCTGGATTTGGTGCTCCAGGCCTGTATTCAACAACTTAAATGTACTTCAGTTTAATTAAACTACAACTGCATCCTCCAGCCGCTTCCAACTCCTTGTTGACCTGCTTTGTCTGCCTGATATTCTGTTGATGGAAAATAGAGCATAGACTATCCTGGGTTGGCACAGAACTTCCTTCAGATGCGGGATATAGAGTGTGGGGTGTTTCAAGGGATCCCATGCAGATGAAAACACAATCAACTGAGCAGTCTCTAAGCCAGAAGGCAATTTAAGAAAGCAACAAAATGCACTCACTTTAAAAAACAGTCAACTATGTTAAGCATGACAGTATTACCCACAGATGGTGGAAGTCTGGTCAAGAAATCCAGTACAGTGTGGGTACAAGGGCATCCAGGTGTTGGAAATGGATGCAGTAGACCAGGTGAAGGAGTTTTAGACCATTTTTTCTTGCACAGATGGTGGAAGCAGACAGATATTCTCTAACAAAATGCAAGCAAAAAGTTAATGTTAAATTTTTACCGGAATGACAGGTGAATTTTGAATTTCCCATGTCAGTGATGATAAAATGAAACCGAGCAAAGAACAGAACCTGTCTGGCCTGTTGGATGTTGAGCCTCTTCACTGCTTTCAGGTAGGTGAGGACCTTGTGATCAGTTTGCTCAGTGCCCTCTAGCCAATGCCACCATTCCTCCAGAACTTACGTGGCTACCAACAGTTCACTGTTTGGATGAGTCTGGTTAAGTGAGGATCAGAGCAGAAGCAAACAGTTCCTTAAGTCTCTTGAATGCCTTCTGAGCAGATTCGTCTGCCCTGATTGGACCAGTTGTTGATGTAGCCAATAAAAGAGACAGTACTTTTGTACTTTTGCCACCTCTTCTTAGTCAGAATTATGTATGTACAAAGTTTTTTCTTGACTGCTGCCATCAGCCTCCGTCACATTCTTTCTCAGTTTTATACTTTATGCACATGCTTTCCAGACGTAACACGGAAAAAATATTAAACATGGTGTGAAATATGTGTGCAAAACATTATGGAATAGAATGCACTTCGCCCTCTTACAGAAGCAATAATGAGATGCAGAGAGTCTTCCTGGACCTCCAGAAAAGGACACAGAGTGGCCAATTAACTAGATTGTCCTTTACTCACAAATGAAGAAAGATCAAGTCAGGTCAGTCTGTCTCCTTGAGTTTCTAAATCATAATGTCAACATTCCCCTCTAGAAGAGAGCTCTTTGAAATGCATTATTCAGTTCAGAAGTTAAAGAGTTAACTAGATGTTTATCGCGTCATGGACAAAAGTAAAACAGTATGTCGGATGTGCCACGCAATGCTCAATTACATTGGTGGGAACTAGTGTGTTAGCGCAGTTAGCTCGTTAACGTGTTGACGCCGTCCAGCCCCACGCACGGGGCGGTCCGCGGTAGCTCGTTAACAGAGATTTGCCGTGTTGTGGCGTTAACGTCATTTCAATGAGATTAACGCTGACAGCACTAGTGGGAACACAATGAATATGACTGCACATTTACGCCGACATCATCCTAGTGCAAAGACAAGTGGAAGCAGACAAAAACAACAAGCACGCATGCTACAAACTTTACCCGAGTCATTTAGACAGCCGTTAGCACATGATTCTCCTTATGGGGACCTGATATGTTTAATATGCTGCTGAGAATATAGCCCAGAAGAAGCGTATAGTATAGCTTTTATTTTGGAAAGAGCCATTTCTCTGTAATAAACTCTCTTTTCCAAAGATGAGTGATTTCTCGATCAGATAGATTTATTTTTTTATTACTTTGTTGTTTCAGCAACATTAAATTTAAAAACTGTACTTTTGAGTTAAAATATATATTTATAATTTTAATAAATGACAAATTAAAAAGGCATGAATATTTTTTTTTGTATCGAAAAAATATCGAACCGTGACACCAAAGTATCGAACCGAACCGAACCGTGAATTTTGTGTATCGTTGCACCCCTAATAAACATGTTGTCACTCTATGAGCATAACAGGGAGAAGGTTAGATAAGAAAATGCATTAGAAAAATCTGGAAACAGTGTAAGCTGATTAAAAAGAGAAAAGGTCTTTTCAGAAATTTCACAATTAACCTTTAGAAAGTAATCCACTCAATTGTTGTGATTGAACTGGAAAAAAGAAAAACAAATGTTAAACACCCATCCATCCATGATAAGTGAGAGAACTCACTTATCTGGGGCCAGGATGTGGGGGCAGCAGCCTGAGCAGAGAAGACCAGACCTCCCTCTCCCCAACCACTTCCTCCAGCTCATCTGGGGAAACACAGAGGTTTTCCCAGGCCAGTCAGGAGATATAATCTCTCCAGTGTGTCCTGGATACTGCCCCGGACCCTCCCAGTCATTAGTATTTATTCACCAATGGAGCACCAAGAAAGATGGGCTGGGTGTGTGGTCATGTGGTATAAGATTTATACATAAAGAGCATAAATCTGGGGTGGAGTTTCAAGTTCTTCCTCATCTAATGTTACAAACGTCCACTTTAACGAACACACAAAAATGAAAGTTAAAAAGAAAAGTGAAAAAATAGGTGTAAAATAAAAAAATGTTGTTAAAATATTATTACATAAGAACATTATACTGGGATGAAGATTAAGCTTCAGTGTTATTCAGCCTCACATTAGCAGGCAGACACTGACGAACCACAGCAGCAACTGTGATAAAAAATATAAAACAGGTTCTAATACTTTCAAATACAGCAGAGTTCAGGTATAGTATACCACAGGCATAAACAACCTTTCCCTCATGTCTGATATGAAGCTGGTCAACATCTGCAGAGCTCAGCTGGAACACAAGGCATTTATTGGCTTCATCCAATGAGGCTTTACATTTTCAAAGTAATGCCATTATTGAATCCCCGGGGTTCAGTATAACCTGAAAGCTCCACTGTAGAGTCCTCAATGTAGTGTTTGCATCCTGTTTTTAATTTATTTTTAGCAATGCAATGGAACATACTTGGTGTTTTGTTTTGATGCCCCTTTAAAGCGATTAAAAAATGAACTACTCTGGCCCTAATGCAGCTGCTTCTCTCTGTTTGTAGCCGCGAGCACTGTCCTGTCTTGGATCTGATTGGTTACATATCATGAGTAATAGCCTATCAACACTGATGGCTAGTGCAGAGGAGGGGATTGCAGACTGAAGCAGCTCTGGTTAGTGAGCACAGCTGTTCTTTAAACCTTAAAATATTATGATTTCTTATGTAGATGACAGACATGGCTTACTTAACTCTCACAATAAAAAAAAGCAGAATAATGCATTTTGTTGCAATATACAATTTATTAAGGTAGCAATGATGCACATGAACAAAGGCATGTCAGTGTCAGGCACAGGTGATCTGATTCTCTAAGTATCAGCCAGTAGGCAATACAGAGCTTGGAGGGAGCCGTGATTTAGAACCCCCCTGAACAGCCTCCGAATGTTTATCCTGTTCCCTCTGAAGGTGTTATGGCCTGGGTGGCCTTGACGGTCAAGTACAATGCTCCAGTCATATTCATTAAACGCAGGTCTACTCTGTAATCCATGCACTTAATAAGTGAGTTAAAATTTAGTGGCCTGGAAAATAGGACCCAAGGATATGTTCATTTTTAAAGCTAGAGTAACCTGTAAGAACCCTTTGAGTGATATTGTTATAATATACAGGCTTTTACCTTTACTGTCTATGTCCACAATTTAGAGTTTTTGAATGCAGGATACTTTATTAAAGCAGTTTAGGGGGACCATAGCAAAATCTGAATCAAATAATGATTATCACTGAAATTATCTACTCTGAGCTAACGCTGATATTGAGAGCAGTGAGAGAGCAGAGGGTGGGCCTGTCCAGGCCTGAAAATGCACATTGTAACAGAGAGTGCACTTGATGTGTTTTTGTTTGCTTTTATTCTTTTTGCTAAGCAGTTTGCTCAGGGTATGGCTCTCTTGGGCCAGGCATCAGGTCTTTTCGCAGCTCCTCCACTGCACACACTCTCTCCGTCAGTCTCCCCCATATCAACCTATGGAGGGATACTCCCACTAGGTTTAAATCTGGGACTCCCCACCATTTGACCTTGGAACTGAAGAAGCTTCTCGGATGAGAGGTGAAACGTCTTCAAGCAACTTAAAGAAGTCCAGATGCTTTTCTTTGCAAGCTCCTTTGACTACGATGACCTGGATGACTGAGAACCTTCATCGACATATCTCCCCCATATCTATCTATCTATCTATCTATCTATCTATCTATCTATCTATATATATATATATATATATATATATATATATATATATATATATATATATATATATATATATATATATATAAATAGATAGATAGATAGATAGATAGATATATATCTGCTGCCCCTTGAGTACCACCCCTCCACTGCAGCAGGCCAGAGAAAATTTGTAATTGACCTTTTTTTTTTTTTTAACTAAAATCACCATCTGAAGTTCAAAAGTTAAAGGTCTCTCAAACAGGGTCTCCTGAGTGTTTATAATTGTTATATTGTCATAAAGAACTAAAGTTGCATAATGCTCACCAATGTGTTTTTTTAATTCAATTTTAAGCCCGCTGAGATTAATTAGAGTAGGAATGCCGTATTTTCTTTATTCTGAGCTCTCTCTGTCTCAGTCTGTCTGCTGTGTGGTTATACACTGACAGCAAAATGTTTGCATGTTAACTACACCCCAGCAACCCGAGCCTTTGTTCCCGCCTTTGCTGACAAGTGCATTGTGTCTATTTGGGAGCTACTGCTCATAAGATGTAGAGACAAGACCTGTCTGAGCTCTGGCCTCAAACTCAGTATATATGTGTGTCCCAGATAGAGAATCAAAGCTCACATTATGCTCTCTTTCTTCATTATGATAGATGAAAGCACTACTCTTGGATGAGCGAGGCAGGCAGTTCAGTTGGACTCAGACACAAGCCTCAGCATTTTAAAAACACTGTGTGTGTGTGCAAACACACGGTACCTCAAGTCCAGTGATATGTCAAAGTTTGGCTCGTGCAGAGCTGAGAAAAAAGATTAATCTTGAGGATTAGAGCTGCATTAAGTTGGATGCTTAAAACACTCAGGGTATTTGGGACTCGTTTCAGGAGGCACATTCAGCCAAAGTTTGCACTGCCTGACAGTTTTCTGTCAAACATTTTCTGGTCACTCCAACAGTTTATCTCAGCCTTGGACTCTTTGCTTTATGTGGGGCAATTAATTTGGAGCGTGCATGTGGGGAAGAAAAGCTGTGTCAACATCTGGGCAGCCTGCAAAAGCTGAGAAGACAGGCAAGTTTTTGATGCACATTCCTAGACGGGTTCTTATAGGTCAGATAGCTTGAGGAAGTCAAGTGCCTGCTCGAGCTGCACTCGCCTTTGTGCAAGTATGTGTTTGTCCACAGAACAAAGGTGGATGATGATCTTTGAAATTATTGTAAGTGGATTAGATTAGATCATGAAATGATAGTTTGATCCATAGCATAACCTCTTTAAATAGCAGACTCTCTCTTGGTATAAAGGAGCAGTTGCACCAATAATTTGACCTCACTCATTCCTCATCACTGTCATCATCTTTATTTTGATGTACACTTGGAAAAGTGTCTGGTATGCTTTCATACTCTGTCCTTGGGCTCAAAATATAAAGGTTTCTATATCACTGCATGGTCCAAAGACTGGGGCCAAAACATGACAGACCACAAGTAAATAAATTGTAGTTTTTATTTGACAAAAGCTAAAACATCAACAGTGTTTCTGTAACAGAATGCAATGATTTGCAAATCTCATGAACACACTTTATTGATGAAAGCACATAGAAAACCAATGAAAGGTTCAAAATGCACCTCTTTAACACAAATATTGGCTCATTTAGAATTTGCTGCCATCAAATTTTCAGAAAATTGGCACAGGACTGTTTAACCTGTAGCATCTCCTCTTCTTTGAAAATGTCTGTAAACATTTGTGAACCGAGGAGATCAGCTGCTTGACGTCTGAGAAGGAATGGGAAATAGGATGCCAGCTGCTCATCAGTCCTATAACATTGAGTCCGTTCAGTGTTAGCCAGTGGATAGAAGCTATTCCTCAATCTTGCAGTGCATGAATTTAGTTACCTATACCATTCCCCGGAGGGGAGAGGAGAGAACAGACTGTAACAGGGATATGTGGTGTCCTTCATGATGTTAGTGGCTCTTCTGGCGCATCTGGACCAGTGGATGTCCTTCAGAGGGGGCAGGGGGTGGGCAGTGTACCCCCATACCATCAGCGATAAAGCCTTTTGAACAGAACATTGATAACAAGCTGGATGGACCCTCTGCCCTTAAATCTAGAGAAGGTGGAATTCATGTTTTCTAAAAAGAATGTCAATTTAATTGTCTGTCCACAAAAATTGTTTTGCCTCTAAATGATCTTTGTTCCAGAGAAGAAGGAAGCATTTTTTGATCATGTTCACTTATGGTTTCTTCTTTAGATGACAGAACTTTAGCCAACATTTACGGATATGTTTTTAATGCAGTGCCTCTCGAGGGCTCGGAGATCACAAACATCCAATATTGATTTCCACCCTTCCACAAAGAGATTTCTCCAGATTTTCGGAATGTTTTGATAATATTAATGCTGTAGATGATATTCAGAATTTACACTGAGGAACATTATTTTGAATTTGTTCCACTATTTGTAGATGGATATTTTTGGAGATTGGTGAGCTTATTCCTCAGATGTTCTGCCTCTCTAAGATGTTCTTTTTAGGTCTGGTTATGTTAATTTCTTGTTCCCAATAAACCAAAGTAGGTGCAAAATGTTCCACAAACGGGCTCTTTTTAGTGTCACTTACTTACCTTTTGTAGCCCTTGTTCCAACTTTTTGGATGCCAAATTAAAAATGGTCTTACTTTTTAAAAAGAGAAATGCTTCACTTTAAGTTTAAATTGGTAATATATTTTCTACGCTGTAAAAAATATTCATAAATTAACAACTTTTTTCCCATATAATTTTGTACAGACTGTTCCTATTATTTTTAAATATGTGAAACATCAATACAATTACAAAAAAAATAGTCTGTAAATTAACACGTCAAACAACTTGTACCTGGGAAAAAACATTATATTTGGTTTTGATCAGAAAAAAAGGCCCAGCTCAGGCCCTCTACAGTGTAACTTGAACAGCAGTGAACTTTGAAATTAGCATATAGGAGGCCATTGCAGATTGTGTAATGTGAACAGAGACAGAGGGGAAGAGACTGTGAGAGCTCCTCAGTTGCCTTAGCAGCGCAGCCTCATTCCTCCACAGTCGGGCTTCAGTCCGCTGTACTGCGCGCTTCACAGGGCTTCCCTCACGGCTCCCCATCAGTTAACCCTGTCACACTCCGCCTGGTCTCCATTTATTCCATCGTGCTCGAGATTTATAAAAATCTGATAAAAAGAGAAGAAGAAGAAGGAAAAGAAAAGCAAATAGAACTCTGGGCCGCCTCCAAGTTTCCTAAACGCCCCTTCTCCAGCTGTTGGCGGGCTGATCGGCTCAGTCACTCAGCGCAGGTGTGAAACCAGAAGCGAAGAGAGGATGGCTCTGCGGCCGGGGAACGGGACTGTGACGGAGTGGGGGAACCTCAGCGTGGAAGTTAGCGACTACAACGTGAGCAACACGAACCGCTCCGTCCTCAGCAGACCGGCCAGAGCCAGAGGTAAGAGCACACAGTTTTCCACATCTGAATCATCCAGGCTGAGGTGTTAAACTGCTACAGATGGCACCAACACCTGGCCCCAGACCCGGTATAAACAGATAAGGTGTTAAACCCTATTGTGTTTAATGTTATTATTATTATTATTATTATTAACTTCGTTCCTCTTCAATATTGTTCAATATTGATCTTTTCATAAAAACTAAATATGAGTGATTATTTTTAAAAAGCAGCTTTCATTTCTTGTTAATCGTGTTGTTTTCCTTCAGTTTACAAACTGATTAGTGACTAATTCCCTGGTTAAAAAATGCAATCAGTAGACCTAATGTAATGTAATTTCATCTCCTAACTTAGATGATGCAGAACACTAAATAATGCACTTTTACCTACGGATCATTATCCCCACACTGTGTCAGATTTGTGTTTTTACCACAAAGCCATTTGCAATCAGGAGGGTTTTTTAAAAAAAAAAATCCTCATGTGTTTAATTAATCACCCAGCTTCTCACTCAGTTTTCCATTTTTTTCTCTCTCTGTCTGTATAATTAACCCACCTGTGACTAAATGTGCGATCAGACACTTACTGCCAGACAGCCAGTTGATGCCTGATTGTTAAACTGGAAACTGTTAGTGGGATTGGTGCTGATTGGTGCTTGGTGTTTGCATGTTTGTATGCTTTGGCTCTGATTCTAACTTACCTTCTGTTCCTTCCTGCGTAGGAAACCAGACCTCGTGAGAGAGTTGTCTTGTGGAGAGTCAAAAAGAGGATGATCGCTAATGGAGATAGCGGTGACTGAAGCTCCAAGCAGAATGATCGTCGTGCATTTTGAGTCCACCAGCTTACATCAAACATGACACATTTTGAGCAAAAACTCTGTTGTTCAGTGAATAAACTATGATATTTAATCTTTAATTCCACACTATAGGAAGTTGAAGGGAAATGCATTTAAGAAGCTGAAGCGCTACAGTGCAGTCGATGCACACAGTACAAATACATTCTCTGAAGTCACACATTAAAGTGGGCCTTGTTTAATCTACAAAGTAGCTTCAGTTATTTAGCAACAATCAGTTTCATCAACTCAAAAATGGGAGAACATTTCAAATAAAGCCAAATTAGCTTTTACAGTGTAGCTGTAGATTCATATTAATTAGTAACTGTCTTCAGCCATGGGTGAAGGTTTTGTTTGCACATTAGGAGGCTGGGCATTAAGTGGGGACAGAGGGATGCTCACCCTGGAAACTTTATGCAGAATTTTGACTCACTTGAATGCTTCATTTATCTTTTGTTTACTTTGTGTTAGAAAATGTATTTATGTAAAAGAAAACACAAAAATCTGCAGTCACTGTGCTGACGGTTATGTTATCGGTCCCTTGCATCACTCCTGAAATCTGTTTTCAGTACAGAATGTCTATTTTAATCATTTGTGCATTCCTTTAGACTTAGTCACTCAATGAACAGAACATATGATACATGAAGGAGACAGAAAGAGCTTGGAGCCTCTTAATATACATAGATTAATTGTATATCTTCTATATGTCATTTTATAAAACAATATCTATCATCAAGAATAATTACAGGCACACTGTTTTAAAACTGTTGTTGTCTCAAATGTCCCTCCTTTGTCTGAAGATATCATGTAAATATCAATGTTGTTAAATAAGTTTTATGTAGTTTTATTTTGTTTTACATTCTTTTTATATAAGGCATTCAAAAGACTTAGATGGACACAAAAAAAGTCCTGATAGTCTTGGGAATATTTCAACACACCAAGTATTGGCAACTAATTAAAACTGCTATAACTTCTAATCATTTTCTTTAAACTATGTGAAAATGTACAGTGGCTGAGGAGATGCTCTGCAAGTACACTTCATGGATTATAAGAATTTTTGAGCACAAAGAGTTGTACATCAACTGCACTTTTTTAGAAAGCAATGAAACTTTAAAACTCTATTTCTGAAAAATTACTTGAAGAACTAAATATAAGTGCCACAAATTGCAGAATGACTGAAATCAAACAGCTCTCATCTCAGGGTGGCTCCAGTGACGCCTGCTGCTAACAGTATGCCTGAAAGGGTCACAGCAGTGTTGGCTACAGCACCGTTAAACGTCTTGTCGTGGGTGTAGGTGATGATGTACAAAACTCCTCTGTAGGCCTCCTCGCATGTAGGCTGGATCTGATCCTCAGGAAGCTCAAACCTGTATGTCCCATTGTCTCTCAGCTCAAAGATGTAGGTTAAAGGGATCCCCTGCATCCGAGCCCAGTCAGTGGCTGAACCAGTTATGGGGTCTGGAGAAAGAAAAGCAGCAGTTATATTTCTTTAAAAACACAGAGATACTGGCAATAAATTTAACTGGCTAGCAATTGATATATAAACCCACATAATACATCGGGCGGGGTTCCTACAGTGTAGTTTGTTCGGTGAACCTTCCACATTGCTTCTGTTGCTCCCTGACCAACCATCATCTGAGGAATCACAAAGAACTTGTCATACAGTCAATGAAATATGGATCCAGACAACCTTGTTCTTGTTCTGTATGAAAAATGTAATGGTGATATGGAGATTTCAGTAGGCAATAAATACAGATTTAAATGTTATCAGTTCCTTGAGTATCCCGTTGTCTTAGTAGTTTTCCATCTTCCAAAAAATTCCAAAAAGCTGATTAGCTTTTTGGAATTTCTGGACTGCTCTGCACATACTTATTAAAGGCACTGGTTATGTTTTCATCCTGCCTGCTGTGTTTTGGTCCGCATGCACACTCAAACATGATTGCACTAGGCCTTATGTATATTTTAAACTCTATAGTTTGTGTGGAATCTTGTTATCGTCATTATTGAACGTCCATTTACCTGTTTGCCATTCCACTTTTATCTATTACTCTTTTACCAGATGAATTAACAATAATTACTCATTCTGCTGGCTGTTTGCCTTTTTAATATAAATGCATGCACGATTAGTCATTGTCAGGCTATAAAGATGCATATGTGTGTGTATGTTAATAAAAAAAAAAAGCATCATTGCATTTGTTGGCATAAATACCAGTTCATCATAGTTGGGAGCGGTGTAGTTGGGGTGTCCATAGGGAATCAGGAGCATCTGGCCATAGGAGTGGATGCTGAGGAAACACAGGAAGCTGTCCTTTCGGCTTCCTACAAAGTCAGTTACAGCCCTGGTCTCGAGCTCAGACATAGCTTTGCTTCCAGGGTAGAATTTTGAGCAGCAGTTAAATGAAACCCCAATAGCTGTGAATAGAGGCCAAGGAGGATAATATGAAAGACATGTAACAATAATACCTCTGTTTTCAAATTCTTTTAACAAAGGTTAACCTTTTTACATAGTGTGACCCGTTAGGTTGTAAAATTTGGCCAAAAGCTGCAGTTCCTCTAATAGCCACTAAAGGCTGCTTCATGTGTGACTCCTGTATTAAAATGTCCAGAACATTAAAAACCATATTGGCTTTTTCCACCTCCTTTTTTTTAAAAGAGACAAGTAGTTAAACAGTGTCTCACCTACCTCACATGAACAGCAATACACAACACATTACGTTTTCTTTATTTTATGAGAAATAAGCCAAAATGCAGAAGCAGTGTGTAAAAATAAGAAGCATGCCTTACTGCTTCTGTGGAATTAGAATGGTAACTAGCACCAAGGTCCTGCTATTCAAATTCACACTGATCATCAGCAAGTGCAAGCACCTCTAAAGAAGCAGAGGTTTTGGAAGTTTGCTGGAGCATTCATGTGTGTGTTAACAAAATGCTAAGATATAAGCTTAGAGAAGTAATTGTTCCTATCTATTGAGAAAAGTTATAATGCCATTTCCACATAATTTGAAATCCACCATTACACAAAGAGAAAGGTTATTCAAGTGTAAAACATTCATAAGTGTTGCCATCTTCCCAGAAGTAGTCATCTTAGCTAATTCACTACATGGTCAGGGAGGTGATGGTTTGAGTTGAGTCAGCCATACACGCCTGTATACCAAAGTATTCTACAGTGAAAATGAGACCTCCATCTGAAAGCTAAAGGTTGAATGAGATTGGGTCATGCAACAGGACAGTGATTCCAAGCACATCGGCAAATTAGTAAAAATAGCTGAAAAAGAAAAGAATCAAGATGTTTCAATGGTCCAGTCAAAGTAAGAACAGCTACATCACTCACTTCCCCAGTTGGCATCAAAGTTGCGGTTGAGATCGGTGCCATAGCAGCTGCAGTCCTCAGGACCTGGTGACCTGTTCTTCCTCCACAGTCGAGTCTGAGTGGAGCAAAATGTTCAGTCAGTCATAAATAAAATGGCAGCACAACATTTTTGTAGATATTAAATGCTTCCTGTGATTGATGCTGTTCATTATTATTCCATGTGTCTTACTGTAAAAACATTAGATTATTTTGTACTTGAAGGTTTTTGAGCAATAATCATCCTATTATATCCTGTTCATCTGTGATTTGAGATCCTGAGTGCACAACCCTAGAAATGTAATTGGATAAATATCTATCTATTTAATATTTAATTTAATATATCTATTAAATACGAGGACTGACTGTCTCATTTTCCCACGTGTAGATGTAGCCGTCTGTATTGAGCACTGGAGTGACGTAGAAGTCCACGTTCTTCATCATCTCTTCCATTTTGGCATCTGTTTTGTATGTCTGCAGAATCTGTTTGGAACAGATGAACACACATCAGGGGCAGGCTGACACACTGGAGGACATTTAGTTATTAAATTATATTCATTTTGTCAGACAGGATGTTTTCTCCTCACAACAGAAAAAAAAATCAGGACAACAAATGGAATAACGAGATTTGTGTGTGTGTTTTATTTTGTTTCACTCTTTAACGTCCAACACATCCGCATTGGCGACCAAACTATAAGTTCATATGTTAATTTTTTTTCAAATATTTCAAAGAACATTTAAAAGTAGAAAGAAGCTTGGTCTGTTTGGAAAACCTGTAATACCAAAATGTATAAGACATTATTTGAAATGAAATTTTCTTGTTTCTAGAATAAATGTGGCTAACAACACCCCCTAGCATTAACTTTACCCCTAGAAGGGTCCCACGAGTCCTGGTGGAGGTATATTGACAGCAGCTCTCTTACCTCTCTAACAAAGTACTGGCAGAAGGCTGGAGCGATCCATTCTCTGGCATGTATTCCACAGTCCATCCAGATAGCTTTCTTTTCCTTTCCAGTATTCAGGCCAATCTGGAGAACAAATATCAAACATCCGTGTGCGTCAGTATCCGTTTGGCATATGCCAGCTTGTGATCTGAAACTTTGTTTACCTTGAGCAAGCTAATATCCCTGCTTTCATAGGTTTTTCCATATTTCACCACGGTTACAACATCAGGGTGATCCTTTACCATCTGTTCCATCCAGCTAGTGATCTGCAAAGTGTAGTACCAACATTGACAGCATATGAAAACTCTACTAAATTTTCACTGGTTATTTATCCATGAATTTGCACATCCATCATACATACATTTTGATTCAAGAGTTTATTTGAAACTTTTGGAGTGATCTTGACTAATAGTTCTGCAGACTTTCCAAAGGTCTTTCAAAGTTTCATTTGGACAATGGATTCTTTTTTTTTACGCATTTTCAGTCTAAGCCAATATAAATTATTCAAGTATAACAAGACGCCTAACTCAAAGGGTAAACCAGCGTTGCATCTCTAGAATAAACAAATTAGCAAAGAACCAGTTTTAAACTAAACTTATGGAATGCTGAAGCCAAATAGTCATCAATCTATACAGAGGAGGTCAAGAGAGAGATACAACAGTACTGGACTATCTGAAAAATGTGAAGGAGCCTCTGTTGTGGTTTGGAGTTGTATTTCAGCCAGTGTTATTGGTGATCTTGTCAGATTTGAATGAACATCTAAATGCAGAAAAGTACCATCAGAAAAAAAAATTTTCTGCCCCCAAATAATCCCGAACACAGTGCCATTGCAGTCAAGCATACCTGGATAGACAAATACACAATAGAACACTATCAGTCATGGACTAGTGTCCGCAGACCTTGAAATTGAAACTTATATAAGCAGTGTGGAATCATCTTGATGGAATAAAAGACAACCAACATCCAACGAAGAGCTTTAAATGTCTTTGGTGAAGCCTGGAGAACACACGGAAGCCTGTTTGTGTTTGTATATGCCATTTAAGAAGTTATTATAATCTTGAATATATTGAATGAAAGTCTGAATATATTGAATGAAAACTGATGTTCCAGCAGCTCTGGCGCCATC
The DNA here is from genome assembly GCF_051167445.1 of Perissodus microlepis. Taxonomy (NCBI): domain Eukaryota; kingdom Metazoa; phylum Chordata; class Actinopteri; order Cichliformes; family Cichlidae; genus Perissodus; species Perissodus microlepis. Next base: position 12,328,087 of record NC_140482.1, on the reverse strand, counting down.
TTGTGTTTTAGATGTGTAATATTATAGCATGCGATGTTGCTGCAAGAAGTAGCTCTGTGAATAAGTTAGCAGGGAATCAGTATTCCTATGTAAAGAAGACATAAATCTATAGAAATGCATGTAATGTACAAACTAATACGAGTAACAGGGTACAGTATGGTACTGCAGACGACAAAATTTAGGTGCTGTTTAATCATGGAAGACCGAATGTACTGAACCTTTTGTTTACCTTACTGAGGGAAGTGCTAAACATGCAAAAATAAGAACTATGTAAAGTTGGACCCTCCCTAGCCTGCTCAACGGCTAGGGAGGGTTAAAAGTTAAGAGAATTCATGGGGTCTGTGTATTGCAGTCAATATTTTCAGTACCTTTAGTTAGTTATAGGTACTGGGAATAAATCTGTACATCTGGTCTGATGAAGAATATACTGATTTATTGACTAAATTTCATCACCAGTAGTACAACAGTGAACCCTGTTATTACTATTCTTCTTATTATTATTATTGTTATTTGAATGCTCCTTACCTGTTTACTTATTGGGGGTGGGGGCACATAACATGCTATAATACACATCTAAAACACAGCGTGGCACCAGAGCCTCTGTAGTTAGCTTTTATTCAATATATTCTGGTTTCATTCAATATATTCAGACTTTTATTGCAATATATACATATATATAAATAAAATGATATTATATATATATATAAGTGTGTGTGTGTGTGTGTGTGTGTGTGTGTGTGTGTGTGTGTGTGTGTGTGTGTGTGTAACAGCCACCTCACCTCTGTCAAAGGGTGGTATTTATAGTGGTCGTACTGCACTCTGTTGCACATAAAAAACAAGAGAAACATGAGAAGCAGTGGAAGTGGATCATACCTAGGGATAGGTACCGGTATCCGGTGCCATTATGGTACCGGCTCTGACATAAACGGTAGTAACCAGACCGAAAAGCAGCGCACATTTCGGTGCTTTATTTCGGTGCTTTTTTTTTTCCTGAGAAGTCATACACTTTGGATTCTAGCCAATCATTTTACCTTTGCAAGGATAGTAGGTGGGCCCAGGTACGTACGTTCTTTTAGAGCAGATCTACAGATTAAAAATGCCCAAGGCGAAGTGGTCAAAAGTCTGGCTGTACTTCACAGCAAAAGATGCAAACTCACCAGCCTGCAACAAGTGCTTTAAGGTGATACTGTGCAAAGGAGGTAACTCCTCGAATCTGACGACGAACCTGGCAACGCATAGCGTTTTTTAAATGCCGAGAAATGCACCGTATTTGATAGCTTGCTGCGAGACCTCACATTGAGCACATCTACTGCAGGTGTGGTGCCTGTTATCGGACCCGGAGTGAGCAACATCCCCCAAGACCCGAAGAGTAGAGTCCTGGCCCCTAGCCCTGCCAGTGTAGCAGAAATGATGACGGATGATGATGGCAGCAGTAGCCGTTCTTCTCTGGGCGAGTAGCTTAATGTTGTTCGTGTTTAATTTACGAGTAGGCTAACCACGTTATTAAATTAATGCATGTAAGTTAAACTAGCAAACACCGCCATAGTTACATGCGGCTGTCTTCTTATTTGATGGCAGATACTCCCTTCACCCTGGCCATAAAGGCTAAAATGACCAAAGAAAAAGTGGAAAACACTCGGGTAAAGAGAGGGGCTGAGCTGTCAACTAATCACCACCTGGTGGTGAGTTGGATCAGGTGGCGGGGGAGGACGCTGGACAGACCTGGTGCACCTAAACGCGTAGTGAGGGTGTGCTGGGAACGTCTAGCAGAGGCCCCAGTCCACGAGATCTTCAACGCACACCTCCGGCAGAGCTTCAACAGCATTCCGAGGGAGACTGGGGACATTGAGTCCGAATGGACCATGTTCAGCGTCTCCATTGCCGAAGCTGCTGCTTTGAGCTGCGGCCGCAAGGTGGTTGGTGCCTGCCGTGGTGGTAATCCCCGAACCAAATGGTGGACACCAGAGGTGAAGGGAGCCACCAGGCTGAAGAAGGAGTCCTATCGGGCTTGGTTAGCCTGTGGGACTCCGGAGGCAGCTGACAGGTATCGACAGGCCAAGCGGAATGCGGCTCGGGCAGTGGCTGAAGCAAAAACTCGGGTGTGGGAGGAGTTCGGAGAGGCCATGGAAAAAGACTTTCGGACTGCCTCGAGGAGATTCTGGCAAACCGTCAGGCGTCTCAGGAGGGGAAAGCGCTGCTCTACCTGCACTGTGTATAGTGCTGGTGGAGCGCTGCTGACGTCGACTGAGAAAATTGTCAGGCGGTGGAAGGAATACTTCGAGGACCTCCTTAATCCCACTGACACGTCTTCCGAGGAGGAAGCAGAGTCTGGGGATGAGGGGAATGACCCGCCAATTTCCGGGGGCGAGGTCACTGAGGCAGTTAAACAACTCCTTGGTGGCAGAGCCCCTGGTGTTGATGAGGTCCGCCCCGAGTTCCTGAAGGCTCTGGACGTTGTAGGGCTGTCCTGGTTGACACGCCTCTGCAATGTTGCGTGGAGATCAGGGGCAGTACCCGTGGATTGGCAGACCGGGGTGGTGGTCCCCATCTTTAAGAAGGGAGACCGGAGGATGTGTTCCAACTACAGGGGGATCACACTCCTCAGCCTCCCTGGGAAAGTCTATGCCAGGGTGCTGGAAAGGAGAGTTCGTCCGCTAGTCGAACCTCGGATACAGGAGGAACAATGCGGTTTTCGTCCTGGTCGCGGAACACTGGACCAGCTCTTTATCCTCTCGAGGATACTTGAGGGTGCATGGGAGTTTGCCCAACCAGTCTACATGTGTTTTGTGGACTTGGAGAAGGCATTCGACCGTGTCCCTCGGGATGTCCTGTGGGAGGTGTTGCGGGAGTATGGGGTGTCTGGCCCATTGCTACGGGCCATTCGATCCCTATACAACCGTTGCAAGAGCTTGGTTCGCATTGCCGGCAATAAGTCGGACTCGTTCCCGGTGGGTGATGGGCTCCGCCAGGGCTGCCCTTTGTCACCGGTTCTGTTCATAATTTTTATGGACAGGATTTCTAGGCGCAGCCAAGTGGCGGAGGGCTTTCGCTTTGGTGGCCTCAGAATCTCATCTCTGATTTTTGCGGATGATGTGGTTCTGTTGGCTTCATCGGGTGAGGGCCTCCAGCTCGCACTGGAACGGTTCGCAGCCGAGTGTGAAGCAGCGGGAATGAGGATCAGCACCTCCAAATCTGAGGCCATGGTTCTCAGCCGGAAAAGGGTGGAGTGCCCACTCCGGGTCGGGGATGAGTTCCTGCCCCAAGTGGAGGAGTTCAAGTATCTCGGGGTCTTGTTCGCGAGTGATGGGAGAAGGGAGCCGGAGATCGACAGACGGATTGGGGCTGCAGCTGCAGTAATGCGGATGCTGCACCGGTCCGTCGTGGTGAAGAGGGAGCTGAGTGTAAAAGCGAAGCTCTCAATTTACCGGTCGATCTACGTCCCTACCCTCACCTATGGCCACGAGCTGTGGGTAGTGACCGAAAGAACGAGATCGCAGATACAAGCGGCAGAAATGAGCTTCCTCCGAAGGGTGGCTGGCCTCTCCCTTAGAGATAGGGTGAGAAGTTCGGCCATCCGGGAGGGGCTCAGAGTAGAGCCGCTGCTGCTCCACATCGAAAGGAGCCAGCTGAGGTGGTTCGGGCATCTGACAAGGATGCCCCCTGGGCGCCTCCTGGGTGAGGTGTTCCAGGCATGTCCCACCGGGAGGAGGCCCCGGGGCAGACCCAGGACACGCTGGAGAGATTATATCTCTCAGCTGGCCTGGGAACGCCTTGGTGTTCCCCCGGATAAGCTGGAGGAGGTGGCTGGGGAGAGGGAGGTCTGGGCCTCTTTGCTTAGGCTGCTGCCCCCGCAACCCGGCCTCGGATAAAGCGGATGAAGATGGATGGATGGATGGAAAGTGGAAAACACCTAAACATGAGAGGTTTTTGGACAAAGTTTGTTTTTTCCATTGTTTAAGCACTGTTTCAAGCCAAGAGTGATACCATATATGCCCTATAGCTGCAGAAAAGGCTAACGTTGTTATCTTTTTACAAAAAAATAGCTAAACATGAGAGGTTTTTGGACAAAGTTTGTGTTCTTGATTCTTTAAGCACCGGTTCGAGCACCGGTTCGAGCACCGTTTAAGCACCAGCACCGTTTCAAAAGTACCGGTTTGGCACTGGTATTGGATAAAACCTAAACGATACCCAGTGTTGGGTAAGTTACTTTAAATTAGTAACTTAGTTACATTACTTGTTACTTCTATCAAAAGTAACTCAGTTACTTCAAGTTACTTGTTACTTTCAAAGTAACTAGTTACTAGGGAAAGTAACTTTGGTTTTACTCAGAATTCTCTTGTTAATGTGTTGCTTGCCAGTCTTCTAGCTTGCTTACTTGCCACAAGTGCACTGTGCCACCTACCAATAGAAAGGAAAAAAATAATGTGCATATTTCCACGAGAGAAATCCCACGCCTGGACCGTCGTTGACCGCCGCCATGATTCTAGCCTACGTCACAGCGTCATGTGCGCTTTTTACAGCCAACACAAAAACTGCAGTCGTGGTGCTTTTCAATTGTAATCATTATTGTAATCATAAAGCCTTTAAATGAAAACAAATGCTGTTGTGACAGTGATGTACACTATTTTGATGGTATATATGTATCAATCTATCAATCGTTTGTTGTAAGAGTCAGATAATTATTTTTTAAAAGCTAGATATTTTAAATGAGAATAAGAAAGAAAAGTATTTCTTTGTGCCCCCCTTTCCCTGTTAATGCCCTACCTGCCCCCCTGGCAAAACTTTGCTAGACCCGCCCCTGCACAGTTACCAGCTGTCAGCTACTTAGAAAAGGATCCTGGTGTTATTTGTCTCTCAGAAACAGTTCATAACTTCCCTTCAACTCATTCATGTCACCTAAAAGGTAAACCTGTTTCTCCATCACCTGTTCAGCTCTGATGATTCTGTAAGGACATCTCCTGGTTTCATCTTCATGTTTTCCTCTCACCAGATAACCAAACCGATATCATGAGCAGAAGCTTTTACAGCTGTGGCTCCAGCAAACATCAGCTGATCTTAGAAAGTAATATTAAATAAATTTTAACAACAGCTGATCAAGCTTAAACGCGCTGCTGTTGTTTAGCGCGACATCCCTGGTTTCTTCTTTCTGGCGCAAAGTGGGCAATAAACAAACAAGAGAGAAAAGCCGATCAGCTGATCATTGATCAGTTTCATGATTGAAGAGAGGGAGGGGGAGAGAATGAGAGAAGAAGAGGCAGCTGTGCAGCGTAAAGACGCAGAATAACTCCAGCTTTGTGTCTTTTTCATTGTAGTTGAAGTCCGGGACAAACTGTTCCTTTTCACCTCATTACGAAACGCGTAATATTTTCTCTGAATATGAGACAATTCTGTTTGGGATGGTTGGCACCTCTAATAATTAACCTTATGAACAAATAAAGTTCAACATCAGTAACATCATAGCACCCACCCAGCTGTTTAGAAACTCCCTCAGTACCAACGAAAATAAACTCCACCTAAACTTGGTTTATATCTGATCCAGATAGACTGCAGGTCATAACTTCTTACCTGAAGTTCAGTTCACCTGACACTCGCACCGGAGGCCGCTTCGGGTCTCTCCTCTTGCCTCCCCTTTCTCTCATCCACCTGCTGGCCTCCACCACTTGCTAATGTTACTGAATCTGTGGAAGCTCCGCGATAGCCACCACACGAAGTAACGAATAACGACCCTATCTAAATCCCAGTAACGATTAACGCGTTCCTGATTTTGGCATAATAACTAGTTACCGTGCTCGTTACCACAATAATAACGTAGTTACTGTAACGCGTTACTTAATAACGCGTTAGTCCCTACACTGATCATACCTCATTATAGTCTGCTGTTTTATCAATATTGTAGTTTTTAGTTACAAGGCTGCAATACTCAATTTCTAAAAGTTTTAAAGGCATTAAAATATCATACATTTCTACATTAGGTACTGTTCTTAATTTTAATGTTAAGAAACTTACTTGACTATTTCAAATTGAAATGATTCAATTCAATTCAATTCAATTTTATTTATATAGCGCCAAATCACAACAAAAGTCGCCTCAAGGCGCTTCATAGATACAGAGAAAAACCCAACAATCATATGACCCCCTATGAGCAAGCACTTTGGCGACAGTGGGAAGGAAAAACTCCCTTTTAACAGGAAGAAACCTCCGGCAGAACCAGGCTCAGGGAGGGGCGGCCATCTGCTGCGACCGGTTGGGGTGAGAGAAGGAAGACAGGATAAAAGACATGCTGTGGAAGAGAGACAGAGGTTAATAACAGATATGATTCAATGCAGAGAGGTCTATTAATACATAGTGAGTGAGAAAGGTGACTGGAAAGGAAAAACTCAATGCATCTTGGGAATCCCCCGGCAGCCTACGTCTATTGCAGCATAACTAAGGGAGGATTCAGGGTCACCTGGTCCAGCCCTAACTATATGCTTTAGCAAAAAGGAAAGAGCGAAGTGCTCTAATAGGGTGATATGGTACTACAAGGTCATTAAGATAAGATGGGGCCTGATTATTTAAGACCTTGTATGTGAGGAGCAGGATTTTGAATTCAATTCTGGATTTAACAGGAAGCCAATGAAGGGAAGCCAAAACAGGAGAAATATGCTCTCTCCTTCTAGTCCCTGTCAGTACTCTTGCTGCAGCATTTTGGATTAGCTGAAGGCTTTTCAGTGAGTTTTTTGGACATCCTAATAATAATGAATTACAGTAGTCCAGCCTGGAAGTAATAAATGCATGAACTAGTTTTTCAGCGTCACTCTGAGACAGGATATTTCTAATTTTAGAGATGTTGCGCAAATGGAAGAAAGCAGTCTTACATATTTGTTTAATATGTGCGTTGAAGGACATGTCCTGGTCAAAAATGACTCCAAGGTTCCTCACAGCGTTACTGGAGGCCAAGGTAATGCCATCCAGAGTAAGAATCTGGTTAGATACCATATTTCTAAGATTTTCAGGGCCGAGTACAATAACCTCAGTTTTATCTGAATTAAGAAGCAGAAAGTTAGCGGCCATCCAGGTCTTTATGTCTTTAAGACATTCCTGCAGTTTAACTAATTGGTGTGTGTTATCTGGCTTCATGGACAGATAGAGCTGGGTGTCATCTGCATAGCAGTGAAAATGTATGCTATGTCTTCTAATGATGCTGCCTAAGGGAAGCATGTATAATGTAAACAGAATTGGTCCTAGCACTGAACCCTGCGGAACTCCATAATTAACCTCAGTGTGTGAAGAGGACTCTCCATTTACATGCACAAATTGGAGTCTATTAGATAGATATGATACAAACCACTGCAGTGCAGTACCTGTAATACCTACAGCATGTTCTAATCGCTCTAATAGGATATTATGGTCAACAGTATCGAACGCTGCACTGAGGTCTAGCAGGACAAGCACAGAGATGAGTCCACTGTCAGAGGCCATAAGAAGATCATTTGTAACCTTCACTAAAGCTGTTTCTGTGCTGTGATGAGCTCTGAAACCTGACTGAAACTCTTCAAATAAACCATTCATCTGCAGATGATCTGTTAGCTGTTTGACAACTACTCTTTCAAGGATTTTTGATATGAAAGGAAGGTTGGAGATTGGCCTATAATTAGCTAAGACTGCTGGGTCTAGAGATGGCTTTTTGAGTAAAGGTTTAACCACAGCCAGCTTGAAGGCCTGTGGTACATAGCCGACCATTAGAGATAGGTTGATCATATTTAAGATCGAAGAATTAATCAATGGCAGGACTTCTTTGAGCAGTTTTGTAGGAATGGGGTCTAAAAGACACGTTGATGGTTTGGAGGAAGCAATTATTGAAGTTAACTCAGAAAGATCAATTGGAGAAAAAGAGTCTAACTTAACATCAATGGTACTAAGAGTAGCTGTAGATAATATTACATCTGTGGGATGATTACTGGTAATTTTTTCTCTAATGATAAAAATTTTATTTGTGAAGAAGTTCATGAAGTCATTACTAGTTAACGTTAAAGGGATGGTTGGCTCAACAGAGCTCTGACTCTTTGTCAGCCTGGCTACAGTGCTGAAGAGAAACCTGGGGTTGTTCTTATTTTCTTCAATCAGTGATGAATAGTAAGATGTTCTGGCTTTGCGGAGGGCTTTCTTATAAAGCAGCAAACTATTTCTCCAGGCTAAATGATGATCCTCTAAATTTGTGACACGCCATTTCCTCTCCAGATTACGAGTCATCTGCTTTAGGGTACGTGTTTGAGAATTATACCACGGAGTCAGGTACTTCTGATTAGAGACCTTAGTTTTCACTGGAGCTACAGTATCCAGAGTCGTACGTAGTGAGGAGGTGAAATTATTAACAAATGATAAATGATTCACAGTTGTAGATTAAATAGATGAGCACTATGTAAAGTCATCAATATTAGCTCTAAGGCAGATTTCCGTTACGGCTTCTTATACCAAATGTTGTTGATTACTCTGATTATTCTAGCCCTTGGAGCGCCTTAGAAAAAGACTCCCTTTCGATGCCCTAGAGCCAAAAATCGACCACGCCATAAAAAGTGCTATAAAAATATTATATATTAATATTTTTTTTCCATTTTAAATTAGCCAGTCTTTTAGACCTACTTCTCCTTGAAATATTCATATAAAGTTTTAATTATATTTCGCGGATTTTAACCCTTTATATCCCGGTTTTGTCACATGAGCGCACGGCTTTTTTTGGCGAAAAAAATGAAAAAATTAAATATTTTCCATAAAATACATTTGAAAGTTATATTTTATTGTAATTATAATTAGGCCTTTGGATGGTCCAAAGATTACCACCGACATTCATTTTGATCGGCCGTTAGTTTTTCTGCAGGAGCTCATGTAAAAAAAGACTCCCTTTCGACGCCCTAGAGCCAAAAATCGACCACGCCATAAAAAGTGCTATAAAAAGATTATATATTAATATTTTTTTCCACTTTAAATTAGCCAATCTTTTAGAACTACTTCTCCTTGAAATATTCATGTAAAGTTTTAATTATATTTCGGGGATTTTAACCCTTTATATCCCAGTTTCGTCACATGAGCGCACTGCTTTTTTAGCGGAAAAAAACAAAAAACTTGAATATTTTCCATAAAATACATTTGAAGTAATATTTTATTGTTATTATAATTAGGCCTTTGGATGGTCCGAAGATTACCATCGACATTCATTTTGATACATTACTATTTTTTGGCAGAAGCACACTAAATGTCATATAGTGCCATATCAGGTTTTTCATGTTTTGCTTACACTAAATGCTTATTACCTCGTTTTGTTATAAAATAAAATAAAAAAATGTCTAAATAACAATACAAGATCACTTTGAACCAGAAAAACATTTATTTTACAAGGATGAACATAAACATGTGTTGCTGGGAATTGGGAAAGTTGTGCGTCCGGCGGCGGCTGTCAGTGGCTCCAGCTGCCCCAGGCAGTGACTCCAGCACGGGCATGGAGCTGCGCTAGCCCTCGCTGCCAGTAGCTTCAGCATAGTGTTTGGGTCCCGGTGTCGGTTTCCCCAGCACGAAACGTCTTATACCACGTGAAAACAAATATGTAATATTACATTCCGTTTGAGGGCTACAACGTAACGATACTAATGTCTCATTTTAGTTTTTCATGACACAATAGTGTCTTTGTGTCGCATAATCCCAAAACATTTTCCAACATCTAATTTGGCACGGCAGGTCACATAGCACGATAGCAAGAAAGATTTTTTTTGTCACATGCATAGTTATACAAGTACAACACGCACTGAAATGTATCAAAAAAGAGCGGAACGCTAGATTCCACGCGGTTCCAATTTGTGGCCGTCTTGCGTTTCAGGAGCTGCTACCGACAAACCAGCAAAAAAACAAAACAAAAACGTGTCATCTGTGACACTTGTGAGGTTATCTCAAACACACTCCGTCAGTCTTGATGCTGTTGAACAACAAAATGTTTAAAAATGTGGCGAGTTTACCTGGAGATTTCCTCATGCGCAATGCGATCGCGAAAACAGCAAATAAGTAACACCACGCCGATGTTGTTCACAGGACAGCAAGAGTAAACGATCGAGAGACTTTTGTCGTCGTTATCGTCCCCCTCGCAAGGTTTATTTCTCCGATTTCAGCGTTTTTGCTTCACAATAAAGCGAGCAGTTTTTGCGCCGGTGTCCGCGGGGCAGACATGCGGACAGACATGCAGCCCCGTTTCGTCTCACCTTTTCAAACCAAAACATCAGCGCTTCTCGCAGGCCCCCTGTGGAGTTAAATCAGGGCCATAATGTTTGTGTAGTTAAAAGAAAAATTTGAAATCGAAAATATGTAAACTGAAAGCAAAAGTCACATTTTGAGAGTGAACTTTGAAAAAGAAAGAGTTGGATTTAAAATAAAATCAAACGTTTTGAATATTTGTATTAACTGAAAACCCAATGGTTCTTTTATCTATAATTTCTCTGAGTAAACTTTATTTAAAAATTTTCAGTAATCTTTTTTTCATTATTATTATTTTTAAAAAATCTATTCAGTCTCAGATTACATTTTTTCAGATTCAGATCTTTTAAATTAATGTACAAAAAAAAATTCTTCAGGTTCGGATTTTTCTCTCAGCTTCAATTTTTTTTTTTCACTTTCAGAGTTACAGACTTTTGGCCCTGTTTTGGCCTGGTGGGCGTGGCTACACAGAGAGGGGCGGGGAATCATGAGTGACAGCAGACCGCTGCAGGCTCAAGATGGTCCATTTTTCATGTTGCCTTCAGGAAACCTGGGAATGAACATAATTTATCAAACACCTCCTGCACTGTATTATTTGATAATGTTTAGAAAACATATCATGCATAACTGCTAAAACTCAGTTACTAAAGCTCTTTCAAGCAGTAATGTGTACAAATTACGCCGTAACTGATCAATTATGAGACGTTTTCCCAGCCACTATGTGAGAAGTGGTAATTTCCCATGCTCTCAAAGTAGCGCGCATTGTATCGGGTGGGGGCTGCTGTTAACTTGTCCCTCAGTGAACGATGGCGTCGTCTTCCAACAACACTGCTGGCGCGAACAATCAGGTGAGTGTTTAAGTTTGGAACAATTACACTGCAGTCTGTGAATACTACTAATTTAAGAAGTGGCTATTGTTACGGTTAATTTTTCGGTTATTCTGTTTTTTTATTTTATAACGTTTTTTGCTGAAATGCTAGCTCAACAGAAACGCCTCGCTATCATTTTCGGCTGAAACTTACTTCGAAAGGTAAAGTAATATTAACAATTTGATCCTTCCCCAAAAATATGGAAAACATTTTAAAAGACTCCATAACTAATCAGGCTTGGGATGCAGTCTTCATCACCTGCGCTACGGCAATGTTGCAAGACTCTCATCCATCCATTATCTGATTCCGGGCTCCGCTGGCGGGGCCAGCAGCTTCAGTAAATAGACCCAGACTACCCTCTCCCCAGCCACTTTAGCCTGCTCCTCAGGAGGAATCCTTGTTTCTTCAAACAGTGTCCTGGTCATTCTCGGTCTTGATGCTTAAATCTAATCAAATCAATCATTTGATTTGTTATTACTCAATAATGTACGCCTTTGCGATGCTACAAATTATCACGAGGGAAAAACGTGTCAAATTTTCACGGTTTTCCTACAATATACATATGCGTGAGTTATAGATAAAAAGCAATAATAGTATCATGTTCTAAAGCAAGAAGTAAGAGATCTTTTTCAGAAGGCCTTTTTTCCCCCAAGTAATGTGCAGCTGAATGATTCCAGTTGAAATGACACAACTGCAAAATCTTCCCTAAACTATGTGTCATGTTTAAGTAAATAACAATAAATGATAATAATAATAATAAAAATAATTAAGTAATAAAGGCACTACTAAAGGAGTTTACAATTTATTACGTAACAGAGAGAGAGAGCAAACTGCGGTGGCAAGAAGTTTTTCTTCTGTCTATGTGCTCATTATTGGCTGTTTCATATAGATCCAACCTGTACATAATGCAGATTTTTGTCCACATACAAATTCCAGGCTTCCTTCGTTCACGTATTCATATGCAGCATACTTTTGGGAATTTTAATATGTTGTTTTTACCTTCCCTCTTCTAAATTGGCTGTTTCTCTGATGTACTGTTTGTTTCTATGGTTTATTTACATTTCTTACACAATTAACATGGCTCCCACATACCAGAATTCAAAGCGTAATGCCAAGCCCTATATACTTACATTTATTGTTAACACAATTAATTTTTTTGATGATGTGTCAACATGTTATTTGCAATTATTACTTTAGAGCATGTGAAAACAGCACTGGTGATTCACTGGTCATCACATAGAAAATGAAAGGCCAATTAAAAACAAGCATTAATTAAGTGGAAGCAAACATTCTTGAGTGTCTCCCAGATTTTTGTTTGTGCTAGCATTATACACTATCATGCTGATGCATACTTATTTATGTTTAACAAGGGATGCACCGATACCACTTTTTTGGAAAACGAGTACGGGTACGAGTACTTGCATTTCAGTACACGCTGATGCCGATACCGAGTACTTAATAAAAACATGATTTAAATTTACAAGTTACAGTCACATAGTCATATGATTTTACAGAAAAACAAGGGACTATTATGGAATTAAGAACATTTATTTAAAATGAAAACTAAAGCATGTTGTACGTAACATATTATAGAATAACTAATTATTTAGAGAAAAAAAACGTGATTAACCCCTCACATGACGCTCAAACATAGACATTTCTCAAACCATGGTATCGGGGGAGTTTTAACGAGTACTTTAGAAAATCTGGTATCGAGGCCGATACCGGTATCGGTGCATCCCTATGTTTAACATATTTCATAATTTCTGTTATGTTTTACCTATTAATTTTTTTTATATATGTGTTTTTTAGAATGTGAACTACAATTCTACAGTGGAAGCCGCTGCACAGAATCTTATTACTGTGCTAACTCAGAATCTTTCTCAGGGACAGCACCAGGCAGCACAGGGAGTAAGGCAGGAACAGGGACCTCCCTCTGTAGATCAAGAGATGGCAAGGTTTTAAATTAAATATGAAAATAAATTATTTAAAAAGTTTTTAACCTTTTTGGTGTGTTATAACTGTGCTGTCATTTTCATGTATTTTTCTAATTCCGTTCAGATCTTTCCCTGGTTTCTTTGGAAAAAATAGTTTTCTTGGAAAACGAAAGATGCATAATCCAAGGATCCCTGTGACACCACCTTTTAAAGCATGGAAGCCTTTCAGTTTCTATGTATACTTGCTGAACTGTAATGCAGAAACAACACCTACCTCCTCTGAGGAATTTCAGCTTGCACAGGCAGGACTGGGTAAAAGACATCTCACAATGTCCAGGGACATGAACCATGAAGAGGTTAAAGGAATAAATATATAGATTTTCAGACTTATATGTCTCTGTAAAGATCATCAAGTCTGCAGGCATCACAATATTGATCTTCTTCTGCAGTTATTTGGACTTCTTCAAAGTGAATATCCTAAAATGCAGGGTCTGACTGGAGGATGGTTGCTCTACAAGGCTACAGGTAGGGGTAACAAATGTTTATTACATGATAGTCCCATAATTTGCACCTATGTGAACTAGATCTGGGCTCTACTTTTTTCAGGCGGTCAGGGTAAAAGGAAACTGACACTGGTCCCTCCTGATTCTGAAGGTTACACAGGGACCCTAATACGCAGTATGACAGGAAATGGGAAAAACTTGCTGTATATAGTACCTTTACAGCAAGAATTTGACCTTACTCCGTTACCTCCTGATGCAGTTGAATTTAAAAATATGCCCAAAGCACAATGCCAAACATGCAAAGTAAGTCTGCCATTGCATATTTTGGCTCTTCATGTGCAGGAGTGCACAGAGTCTGGGTCTTCAGCTGAGGACACAGAGGTACATACATCTTAGAACAATATATGCATTTATTTTAATGAAATTGCATTGCATTGAAATGGCAATAAAAAAATTGTCCCACTTTTTTTTATCTTAATCAGCAATGTTATATGTCTATTAATTATGATAGGCATGTCAAACCGAGGTCCAAATAGTGTCCGTGCAGCCTTCTGAAGAGCACACCGACACAGAGGAATTGGATGAAGAAGTAATATCTTAATAGAAATGAGTATAGACCATTAACATAACTACAATGGAACTCTATTCAATATTTTAACTCTCATTTCTGTTTTAGAAACTTCAGTGTCTTATCTGTAACTTGAAATTTGCACCTTATTTCCTTGAAATCCATGCAAGCACATGTGGAGAAAGGTAGTTGAAAAAGCAGGGCTTTTAAAATTACATATAGGATATAACATCTTGAGAATTTCCCATTGACACACCAACTTTTTCTTTATTTTTATTAGAAGCAAAAATGTAATAGACGTGGATGAAATTGAGGAGAACATAGTAGAAGAGGACCATATGAAAAGGTAAAAAACATCACACACACAGATGACTATTAATACTCTGAACTGAATAAAGAGTGTTTATTCTTTCATTTATGGATTTTTTTAGTGTCGACGATTTGTTGGATGCAATTTGTCAAAGAGTTGATGTGGAGAAGCAGTTCAGCATCCTTATTTCAAGAACAAACATTCTGGAGAGAGGCCTTCTGCAGTGGCAACGTCAAAAAAAAAATTCACCCACTGCCATGTTGAAGGTGTCCTTCTTTGGGGAAGCAGGAATCGACACTGGTGCCCTTCGAAAAGAATTTCTCACAGGTGAACTTAAAGAGATCAATTACTTTTCCATTCGTATTATTTATGTTGAAGAAATGACCAATCCCTAAATTTTATACTTCTGTAATATATATTTTATCTTCTAAGTGAACTCTGCTCCAGTTGTGTTGTAAATATGACTATATTTCTCCTTTACTAAACTATACATCAATCATGTTTATAATTTGGGATGGACTGATATGAAAGTTCTTGGCCGGAACCAAAAATGAGAAAACCAAGGTCGAAAAACAAAACACCGGTAACACAGGGAAAATAGTCTTTTTTTTTAACCATAGCATGGCTGTGATGTGACTATGTTGTGTTATGAGCTTACTGGTTTGGTGTTGATAAAAGGTGTCAATATTATTGTCTCAAGTACACCTTTCTGTATACTATGATTTCTTTTTTGAATCATCCATCCACCCATCCATTTTCTTGGCCGCTTATCCCTTGTGGGGTCGCGGGGAGTGCTGGTGCCTATCTCCAGCGGTCACAGGGCGAGAGGCGGGGTACAACCTGGATGGGTCGCCAGTCCATCGCAGGGCATCTTTTTTGAATCAATATTTTCATTTTGAATGGAATTTTTACATATCTGGAACAGATGTATGATGTTCCTTCAGTACATCTGTCATGTTAAGCCTTCAAAATCAGTGAGACACATTATTATATATATATCAGTATTGCCTCAAATGAAAAAAATACTGTGATATGAAAAAAATCTTATTTCACCCAGCTCTAAATGAATGTTTTACATCGGATAATTCATAACTTTCTTCTCTCAATAGAAATGGTCGCCGGAATCGATACTCGTTTCTTTGAAGGACCACCACACCAAAAAAGTCCACGCTATTCCCTTACTGACTTTGACAGTGGACTCTTCAGGCATGTTTATTTTAAAGAAAGGGAAAACTGTCATGTTTTATACTATAAGCAATACACTCATGCTGTTTGTATAAGTAGGACTGTTGGTGAGATTCTGGCTGTCAGTTTGGCACAAGGAGGTCCTGCCCCTACATTTTTCAGCCAGTGGGCTTACAGTTACCTCTGCAATGGGCAGATCAACCCAACACAGCTGGATAAAAATACAGTGGCAGATTCACAGTTGCGGTTACTGATTGACCAGGTGCTGTATAACTAGTAAAAATATTGCCTTAGTACACATTGCAGCTATATAATTTCATCTGTTAAATTACTTTTAGGTGGAATCTTCAACTGAGCAGTCACTTCAGGGCCTTACTGATGAGATTTTAAACTGTGGATTCACTGGAGCCATCTCGGTTCAAAACAAGGAACCGATTGTCCGGTATGCTGTGACATGTTTTCGTTTTTCTATATGAATGTAAGAAAAATAGCATCTGAAGATGTTGTTTAATCTCTTTTTTGTACCCACAGAGCCATTACACTCCATGCTGTGCTTAGATTGCAGCCAATGTTGGAACAACTCAAGGAGGGTTTGCAGCTGTATGGCCTCCACCTGCTGATTAAGCAATACCCAGAAATCTGCCAGCCTCTCTTCGTCCTTGGGGGAGATGTGAAAGTGAGTACAAACGTATTTTCAGTTTTACATGTATGTATTACATACATTTACACATTTTGTTACATTACAGACACAAATATGAATCTATTTTATTTGAACTCTAAATGAAACATCTACACAAAGTGGTGTACATTAGAGAAGTGGAACAAAAATCATACATGATGCCAAATATTTATTACAAATAAATAACTGAAAAGTGTGGTGTGTGTAATTATTCAGCCCCCTTTGGTCTCAGTGTAGTCAGTTGCCCATAGACATTTCCTGATGATTGCTAAACATACAGTAAAGCCAGGGCAACAATAGAAAAACAAAACATTTCCATGTGTTAGAACGGCCCAGTCAATGTCCAGATCTAAATCCAATCCAGAATCTGTGGCAAGATCTGAAAACTGCTGTTCACAAACGCTGTCTATCTAATCTGACTGAGCTGGAGCAGTTTGGCAAAGAAGAATGAGCAAGAATGTCAGTCTGTAGATGTGCAAAGCTGGTAGAAAAATACCCTAAAAGACTGGGAGCTGTAATTGCAGCAAAAGGTGTTTCTAAAAAGTATTGACTGAGGGGGCTGAATAATTACACACACCACACTTTTCAGTTATTTATTTGTAAAAAAATGTTTGGAATCATGGATGAATTTTGTTACAATTCTCAATTGTTTACCACTTTTTATTGGTCTTTTATGTTGAATTCCAATAAAATATATTCATGTTTGTGGCTATAATGTGACAAACTGTGGAAAAGTTCTAGGGCCTGAATACTGCAGCCCTGAAGTAATCAAGCCGTTGGGTTGCTTTGCTTTCTAATATCATCATAGGTTAGTGCCGAGTTTGTCATGGCGTCCATTCACCCTCAGCTGAGTGAGAAGGGAACCTCCAAGCACCAGGTTGAGCTGGACCTGGTTAACTTCATTCAGGACTTGCTTTATGAGTCAGAAGGTAAATGGTTATTTTTGTCTAGTTTATAGTTGTCACATTCCAAAATTATATTCTAAGGTTTTTGTGACAAAAGTTACACTTGTATCGAATTCAAATATTTAGATATTTTTTTTGTCCAAAAGGCCAGGGTTCTTCAAAACGTCTTAAAATTCACTCTTATCCTAACAGAAGGTCAAGAACATGTAGCTGACGAAGATGGCCCAAGATCTATCACACCTGCCAGGTTTCTGCAATGGATCACCGGTCAAGGCCATGTTCCTCTCCTCCCCTCAGAAAAGAAGGACTTTGCTGTGGTGGTAAAATGTAATCACAATTGTGAAGCTGACTTTGGAAATCACAGCATCTGCTATCCTGTTGTGTCATCCTGTGCTAAGACCACTGTCCTGCCTGTGAAACATATGAAGTCCTATAGTCAATTCAGAATGGTTCTGCTGGAGGCTTTTCATCTTGGCCAGGAATTTAACAATGTGTAAAGCATAGCATTGTCTATCAATAGTTTTGAGGTGTAACTCAAAATGCTGCTCCTTCCATTTAATGTTCAGGAAGCACATTTCAAAGTTGGAGATTGACAGCCAGAATTCTTTAATGAGTGGCATGAAGCACACAAAAACATACAGGTTTACTGTTGAAAAATGTGCCAGAGACAAAAAAAAATAGTTTGTAATGTGATGTTTGAGTGTTCACATAAAAATTTCCTGGCAGGTTCATTTTACATGTATATCACATCAAATAAAAGTCTGAGCTATTCATGAACCTTCTCTGGGTTGAAAATTCAAAATAAAAATGTTGCCGCCTAGGAACGGTGAGTTAGTACAAAGTTAAGTACATCCAAATAAATGTCTCGGCCATGTGACTGAGAGGGCCTTGTTACATTGACAGTGTCTCTTAGTCTTGCCATGTCCTCCTCAGATAGAGGACATTCAACAGATGGAAGAATTACTCCAGGATTGCTCCCATCCAGCTCACCAATATAGTTGACATCCAAGTACGCATCCTCGATTTCCTGTGATGATTTAAAAAAAAAAAAAAAGATATTTCAAATGACAATTCAAAAACAGTGTTGGGAAATTCAAGACAAACAGTCAGCTCCATAAATATTGGAACATGGGAATTCTACTTTTGGCTCTATATGCCACGCAATGGATTTGAAATGAAACTAACACGATTGGCTATAACTGCAGAGGTATTTGAACTGTTTTCATATGTGCCTTCCACTTAAGGGACCAAAAGTAATGGAACAATTGGCTTCTCTGATGTTCCATGGCCAGGGATGTGATATTCTTGTATTTAGTGAAGCAACTCCTGACAAAAACAGCAGGATAAATTTTGAAGTGTTTTGGGCAATATATCTGCTCATATTCAGCCAAATGCTTCGAAACTCATGAGGCAGCACTTGATGGTCCAGATGGACAATCACTTAAAGCATTCTGCAGAAAAAAAACAAATAGTTAAAAGAAGTGGAATGTTATGCAGTGGCCACGTCAATCACTTGACCTGAATCTGACGGAGCAGTGTTTCATTGCTGAAGACAAAATTGAAGGGCAAATGCCTCTATAATAGCTGGAAGTGAAGACAGTTGCAGTAGAGGCCTGACAGAGCATCAGCAGGTATGAAGCCCAACATCTGCTGAAGTCTCTGCGATCCAGTTTCAGTTATGATTAATGTTCTGTCTCATTACTTTTGGTAACTTAACAAGTGGGGGGTACACATGCAGACTGTTGTAACTCCTACAACTTTTAACTGATTTGGATGCAAATACCCTCAACTTAAAGCTGATAGTCTGCAGTGACAGCACACCGTGTTTTTTTCAACATCTCCAAGTGCACTTTTTGAAACTTGATTAAAGAGGGATTGTATAATTTAGATTTGTTTTAGTACCTCCACTGTGTCTGGAGTATCAACTGGATTCTGGTGGAGTCCCAGTGTCCACAGTTGTTGTGGGGACAGATTCCTCTCTGTCCTTAGAGGGTGGTTATCCCAACCCTGTCTAAAGACATCCAGATCCCTCTGCAGACGTGGAAGAAATGTATGTTGGGCACAAAACATGTGGACACCATCAGTTGGATCCAGAAGGCCTTCATCCTCGAGGCTGTGAAGGGTTTCATAGTGCACGCTTGAAACAGCCATCCACACATCTCGCCACAAGCGCTCTATTCTGTTCAACATCAAAATATGGCAACGTTTTCAGAATTTTACCCAGAAATTCACTGAATTGAAAAATATATAAGAACATTTTTCTTATTTCCATGGGACATTTATACAAATACTACACATACCTTTGGTTGTGAACACTCTTGCCTGACAGAAAGCTTCCTCTTCCACAGCCCCGGATGGTGAACATGCATCTTGCTATTCCAACATTTTCCACCCCTTGATCCCCTCGAACTCTGAAACAAAATTAAACATCGACAGTACAATTTGTTTTAAATCTAAAAAAAACATGTCACTCTTAAAATTTATTGCAGCCTTTGTGTTTTTAATATAATTTTACTTTAGACTGGTTATTAGAAGTTTATTGTTTTGGTCATTCAACAGTGTGCAGCTCTGTATAAGCACACCTTTCAAGAATTCTAAATGTTTGAACCATTTAAACAAGTGTATGGGGATTTATAAACAACTGATCATATAGGCTACAGTTTACATATTGCATGTCAAAATAATTACACTGCTAATCAAGGGGGGGGGGGGGGGGGGGGGGGGAATCATATTTACACATTTGCACAATCATTGTGAAAATTAATTTTGTGTAGATTTTACCTCAATGGAAAGCCATACTTTTGTACAGCCTCCAAGAAGAAAGCAAGTGCAGTTGATGCTCTGTTGTTGGCAGCAGCACCCAGGTACATGATCTAGAGATGTAAATATCATTAAGTGGAAACTTGGTCAAGTCAAGTTACTATAATTAAAGATAGAAACATGTTTATCAGGTATTGTAGCTTGGTACATTTATTTTATATTTATAAGTACAAGAAAAAAAGCAGGCTACATAATTCCCAAGGTAGCAAGCTGCCATGAGATGTAGCAGTACTTGTAATCAACTATTCACCCAAATGCAAAGGGTAAAAAAAAAATCCTTTTAGCAACTTGAAGAATTAGTTTACCAAGCATTTATAGTCACCAAATACTGACAAACATAAACAGATTAGGAACATTTTGTTCTACAGAAGGATCTCTATATTACAGTATATGGTAAGTTTTATGGTAGACCAAAACACAAGTATTTCACTTTTCAATTAACATCTCATTCAGCTCAATTTTGAAAGTGAAAAATCACCTTTCTTGAGTACCCATCTATCCCTCCGAATATCACCAGGCCAAATCTGTAAAAAGAACAACAAAAAACAACAACTAGGGCATTAACAGGTATAAAACATAATTCAGTATTTAGCAGTATTGTCAGACTTCATTCTACCTTATTAGTTTATGCAGGGCTCGCAAAATTTCAAAATCCCTGGTAGCCCTTCGGGCAGGGACTCTTCAGTTTTTGGTAGCCCAAAATAAATTAAAGTAGCCCGAATAAAAAAGAGAGCAATTTTTTGATTGATGTTTTGTTTCCTGTTTTGTTTCCTTTACAATATTATACATTAAAGTATAATATTGTAAAGGAAACAAAACATTAATCAAAAAATTGTTGAAAAACAAATTACAACATTGTATAAAAATTACAATCATCAACTCAGATACTTGGTTCTAACAGAAATTTCTATGAACTTGTAAGAACTGTGTAGGACATGAATCAGTCTGTGTCAGATCCTGAATTTGAAATTTCCACTGAAGTCACGGGTAAGAGGCAAGTGGAACCAAGATCGAGGACATTTGCTTTTTGAAGTTTGCAAAGACTGCTAAATTTTGCCAGTGGTAGTTCACTCTTTGCAACGTAGTACGCTGTTTTAAACTGATTTTCAGGTTTATTTTTAGTACGTTATTTGCAATTGGTGTTTGTTCTGGGAAAGATATTGCAGACTGAGCAATAATGCATTTCTTGCATTTCTCATGGGTTCTAATGGGGGCCTTTCTTAAAATGACTGGTCCCAGTAACAAAGGCGCTTGTCGACTCAGAAATCGAGGGAAAACCAACAACACACCCGGCAGAACATTATGTTATTTACACGGGTGCACATAAGTGGTCCGCATGTGCGCATTCGCTGTCAAAATAAAAGACGCGCACCAGATAAGAAGTTGCAACGCGCGTTTGCGTCCATAAAAAAGGCACTGTTTTTGTCCGCTAGAGTGGGATTTTCACGGCACATTCCACACCACATCTCTGTGCGTTCATCATTTGTTTGAAGCCAGCTCACCTCCTGCAACCACTTTTCCGAGAATACGCGCTTCTTTTGTGGTTCGGACTCCTTCTGACATTTCTTTGGAGGTGGAGGAACACCGAAGTAATTGCTTAAAGGAGCTTGCTTCTTCGACATCTTTAAGAGTTCTAAACAAATGTCTGTCCTCCTCCAGAAAATCTTATGTACACAAACACGCGTTGCAACTTCTTATCTTGTGCGCGTTTTTTATTTTGACAGCGAATGCGCACCTGCGGACCACTTATGTGCAGCCCTGGTTATTTAGCTTGTCATATTGCAGCCACAGAAATTCTTTTGTCCATGAAACCATAAATCTGCACTTTCTTTTTGCCTTATAGTCTGATTTGTCATAACTTTTCCGTTTTGTGGTAAGCTTTTCTTTGGCTGTCACTTCTTCACCCTGACCTGTTTTATTTGACTCAGCAGAACTAAAATATATATCCTGCTGCTTTTACACACACACACTCACATAACGCTCAGCGATTCTCTGCGTGATCAACCTCTCACATGTTTAAGTTTGCTGCGGGAGATTTCACTTGTCATGTTTGCGTAGTAAGCTAACGATTGATAAGACGATGTCAGAGGAATTGGTGCGCAAATTATCGTCACTCACCAATCAGTACTGTCGCTCTCTATACACAGTTCGCAAAGTGAAAGCAAAAAACAAGCGCAAATTCAAACGCGATTTCAATATGTCACATATTGACAGTGGCTTACCGATGCCAATGACATAATTACCCAGCTACATTTCCGAAAGAATGCAAAAGCATTGACATATATTTTTTCTTCCTACGATAGCCCGACGGGCAGGGCAGAGATAGATTTTGGTAGCCCGACTGGAAAAATCGCTAGCCCCGGGACGTCGGGCTAGCGATTTTGCGAGCCCTGTTATGGTTTGTGTCTATATGCATCAAGTAAAGAGGACCTTGCACTGAATATGTCCTTCGGACCACAAATCCCAGCCTTGTCATTCTTGATTAAATACCAGCAGAGTCCACACGGTGCATCGACGAGTACACTCTCTTCCACTGTACATGGTGGCCCATGGCTTGAAGCATCCCTTTCATCATCCTGTATCCAACATGAGGTGTTCTTGTCTTTATAGATCTTACTAAATTGTCCAGCTCTTCATCACTTGTTGTACTGTAGCACTGCTTTATGGAAATGCCATATTCATGCAAGCGACGTTTCACTGTCCTCACAGATATTCCAAGAAGTTTTGCAATTTGGGTGATTGATAAGAACATTTCTGTCAGTATCTGGAGCTGTACAGGCGATACATTGTAATTTGGACGTCCCAGCTTTCCTTCTGACACTGACATCTGAGAGGGGGTTTGTTCATTGACGTCCTCCATACTGAGCACAGTTGACAGCTCTATCAGAGCATTTATAATACTTTGAGGGATCTCAACCTGATCGGACAAAGATCTTAAAAGGACCATCTCATGGTCGATAACAAACTGGAAATAGTCCACATCGAGGGGTTGTCTGTGCATGACCTGGGAAACTTTATGCAGTAGTCGCTGAAGCATCTCTCTTTTTAGCTGCTCCTAAATTAAATACAAAGAATTTTACAAACTTTGTTGTTCTCCAAGCTTACAGATCAACTAGGACGTAAGTTTCAGCCGAAAATGATAGCGAGGCGTTTCTGTTGAGCTAGCATTTCAGCAAAAAACGTTATAAAATAAAAAAACAGAATAGCCGAAAAATTAACCGTAACAATAGCCACTTCTTAAATTCGTAGTATTCACAGACTGCAGTGTAATTGTTCCAAACTTAAACACTCACCTGATTGTTCGCGCCAGCAGTGTTGTTGGAAGACGACGCCATCGTTCACTGAGTTAACAGCAGCCCCCACCCGATACAATGCGCGCTACTTTGAGAGCATGGGAAATGACCACTTCTCACATAGTGGCTGGGAAAACGTCTCATAATTGATCAGTTACGGCGTAATTTGTACACATTACTGCTTGAAAGAGCTTTAGTAACTGAGTTTTAGCAGTTATGCATGACATGTTTTCTAAACATTATCAAATAATACAGTGCAGGAGGTGTTTGATAAATTATGTTCATTCCCAGGTTTCCTGAAGGCAACATGAAAAATGGACCATCTTGAGCCTGCAGCGGTCTGCTGTCACTCATGATTCCCCGCCCCTCTCTGTGTAGCCACGCCCACCAGGCCAAAACAGGGCCAAAAGTCTGTAACTGAAAAATAGAGATCTGAAAGTGAAAAAAAAAATTGAAGCTGAGAGAAAAATCCGAACCTGAAGAATTTTTTTTTGTACATTAATTTAAAAGATCTGAATTTGAAAAAATGTAATCTGAGACTGAATAGATTTTTTAAAAATAATAATAATGAAAAAAAGATTACTGAAAATTTTTAAATAAAGTTTACTCAGAGAAATTATAGATAAAAGAACCATTGGGTTTTCAGTTAATACAAATATTCAAAATGTTTGATTTGATTTTAAATCCAACTCTTTCTTTTTCAAAGTTCACTCTAAAAATGTGACTTTTGCTTTCAGTTTACATATTTTCGATTTCAAATTTTTCTTTTAACTACACAAACATTATGGCCCTGATTTAACTCCATACGGCCACCTGGTGGACAAATAAAAAAAATTACAATTCTAAGGCCCCTATTTCAGAGTCTGAGTGAAAGTGGAAAGATGACATTTAATTTGATGGTAATGACTGGGCAGTGAAAAATAGCGTTTATAATGGGTTTCAATGGGGCGTTTTTTGGCTCTAGGACCTCAAGTGGATGGAATTTTGTAGCTTAGCCACTTTAAGCTAATCTAATGAACTCAGACTGCAATTCTAAAGTAAAAAAATAAATAAAAAATGTTTGGAAAGTTTGGCTATATTCTATTCAACACAGTGAAAATGGCTTGAAATTAAAAAACGCTGTGGATGAAAAATGGCTCCAGGTAGCCCAGAGGGCTAGAACCTAGAATTCATTGAAAAAAAAAAAAAAAAGCTGTCATCCGCAGCTACCCTTGCTGCAGCATTTTGGATCAATTGAAAGCTTTTCATGGAGGTTTTCGAACAACCTAATAATAGTGAGTTACAATAGTCCAGCCTATAGAAGTAATACATGCATGAACTAGTTTTTCAGCATCACCGTGAGGCAGGATGCTTCCAGTTGTAGAGATATTGCACAAACACAGTTTACGGTACCAACTGTCTGCCACCTACAATCCAGTTCTGAGATTCCTTCCCAGGCACCTTAAAGCCCACTCACATCTTGCGTCAGTTGATCTCAATAGGTCACACAATTGTCTTCAAGAAATTTTAAGAAGTCGTAGCTTTTCTTTCCAAGCTCCTTAAATAAACACTAGAAAACAGGTCCTACATATTTTTATATACAGTTTATGCGCATTGAATGATATATCCTCGATAAATGATCACTAGAAGATTCCTCACAGTGTTACTGGAGTTCATGGTAATTCCATTCAGTGTGGTTAGACAATGTTTCTAAGATTTTTGGGGTTGAGTACAATAACGAGTAAAATAATTATATATACATATATATATATATATATATGCTAAGATACTGCGCAGGACCCTCAAGCTCCCAGGCCTCTGGTAGAGGACCTGAGCTTGAAGGATTGACCGTCCACAGGGGCGAGTGGGGATTTTTTTTTTTTTTGCTAAAAACCTGAAAGTACAGTAACTGATATTTTGAAGGTAGTTCATCTATTTACAAAAATGATCAAACTTATCTAATGAAGAAAACTCACCTCTCTTTTGTTGCTGTGCCCACTGCTGAGAGCAGCACCACAAAGCTCAGCCTTACAGAGATAAACATCTTTGTGAAAGTAAAAAGTCCTTGTAACAGTCGGCTATACTGGTCGCAGGAAAGCCCTATAAAAAGACACACATTTGCCTTCAACACAGACCACTGTAAGCATACTATCACTTGTTAATAATTGATCTGAACTAACAGTCCTTTATGGATGAGTAATCCATTTAAATCATCAACTGCATGAAACCATAGTCGAAAAAAACTGTTAACTCCAGTGTAAACTTTTTGCTGCCATCAGCCGTTGTCACGTTCTTTCTCAGTTTTATACTTTATGCACATATTTTCCAGAAGTAACATGGAAAAAATATTAAACATGGAGTGAAATATGTGCACAAAACATTATGGAATAAAATGGACTTCACCCTCTTACAGAAGCAATAATGAGATGCAGAGAGTCTTCCTGATCCTCCAGAAAAGGACACAGAGTGACCGATTAACTAGGTTGTCCTTTATTCACGAATGAACAATGATTGGTTTATATTTTAAGTTGAGTCTGTCTGTTGGAAAAGCTGGAATCAGCAAAGATGCTGCAAGCTGATAAAAAAAGAGCAAAGGTCTTTTCAGAAATGTCACAATGAACTTTTAAAAAACACAACTGTAAGTATTACACCACATTACCCTGTTAACAGGGATTTTCTTCCAGTCACAAACAGGACTGGACAGCGGTCAGTCTGTCAAGAACATGCAGGTTCATATATCTGTGGAAGTCCTACCTATCCACTGTGCCTTTCACCGATGATGCTAACATTTTTATATTTATTGTTTTTGAGTTACTCAGTCAGTCTTCTGCCTACTGAAAACAAAACAGAGACTTCTAGCATAACTTCACCTACGTTCAGAGGTGCATGGAGAAGAAAAGGGTCTACAGAGGTCAATGCATTAAGGCCTGAGTAATGCAACTGTTGTGCAGGCAGCACTTTAAATACCAGATGTTTTTAAGAGAAAAAAAAATCCTAATGGGAAAAAAATTGGAACACCCAAACATATAGGTCCAGTATACCTTTCCACCAATCCAGTCAATTGTGTGATTGCACAAAAACAGAAGAATGTCATGGTTAGTGCTACGCAGCAGGCAGGAGGGAGTGCCCTGTCATGGTCTGGGTGTGTGCCAGGGTGTCTCCCTCCGAGTTGGCATCTCCACCCCTGGGAGGGGCCTCAGTGTTCTGCTGATTGCTCACACCTGTGGGTAATTAAGCCGGGGACTCATAAGGCCAGCGCACTCAACCTCTCTTCGCCAGATTCTCAGCTAACCCTAGTTAGTGCAGGCCACCACTGTGATGTCGCACACGCTTTGTAAACTACCTTGTCTCATTGTGTGTTTCTCTCACAGCCACGCACCAAGTTGCCAGACACAAATCTCCGCCGAAGAGCTCCAATCCGGACGCTGGACCACCTGACAGTCCCAGGGGCTGTTTACCAGACTCACCTGCCTGCCTCCCTGCATCAACGCCAGGAATTTCGGACCACTCACCCGGACCACCCACCCCTCCACGCCACTACAGACTTAGCACTGCAAGTACGCAGTGCTAAGGAAAATTCAAAACGAACAGCTTGCCCATATTCCTCCTGAACCATACCTGAACGTCTGTACTCTATTTACAGTGACTCTGACCCTAACCCCGGACCCAGTTTGACTCTCCCTCCAGCCCAATCCCCGGAACTGCTGTTTCCACTGACCAACACCAGATTGCTTACTTAGCCCAGGCTGCTTAAAACCCCTTTGGTTTAGTTGTGGCATTTTGCACTTGTTAAACGCACATTCCAGTTTCCTTAACACTAACTGAGAAAATAAACATCTCTAAAACTACTTACGTGCTGTTCGGCGTCCAGCATTTGAGTCCTTTCTCTTTTGAGGCGGCCTCGGCCGTGACAGGGCCCAAATGAAGGACTCAGAAACAGCAGGTTGAACTTAAAGAGAACCCCGGCTATTAACACATATTTGCGCTAAAATATGCACTGTGCTTTCAATAACATATATGTGGTATTAAAATACACCAAATGTTTTCCTTTTAAGCACATTTTATATAAAACCAATTTACCAGTAGGCCGCCATTGTTATTTACTTCTCAATGCACTCTGGGCAGTGACGTCACACGGTTGCACCGCATAGAGTTCACAGTTACCAGCTCACTGGAAATGGCTTCTGTTCAACCTTTCCAGTTTGAACCAGAGCAATCCGAGAGAGAGAATGAAAATAGTCAATCAGTACTTAGTTTAGATGAAGATGAACACAATCCATCACACGAGGACGCGAGAGTGAGGGAAAACTACTGGTGTCTATGCGGCTGCTTGCCGACTAGAGCCGGCTCCTTATCGCAAGCCGTTTTTGTTTTTTTTTTCTTTCTCTCACCCTCTCTCTCTCTCTCTCTCTCTCGCACTTTTTTTCTGCTTCACTCAGCATGCGAGCCTTGTGCTTTACGCTGGGCAGAGGGGGGAGGGGCGGTAGTTACACTCATTAGCACAGGAACAGAGCAGGAGGGAGAGACAGAGAAAGAGAGACAGGGACAACAACGTCACATTAGAAAGGTATAGTAATCATCCACAACTATTTTCAGTTGCAGATGATAAAGGATTCAGAAAGTTTATTCATGCAGGTTGATATGACAGAGAATATGCATGTTCTTTTTGTTTTCATATTATAATTTATATTTAATTGTGTTGTGGTTTGCAGTGTTTTGTGTTGTTTCACTTTAAATTTGTAAAAGGAAAAAGCTGAAAATTTAAATAGTTAAAAGTTGACATGTGAATAGTTGATTTTTGTATTATATGATTTATTTATTACATTTTATGTGGAGTGAATAAATAAAAGTATATTTATGGTGGCCCCTAGAGACAAAGCACGTACAAACTTCAAATCACGTACGAACCCTGAAGCACATACAAACCCTGAAGCACGTACAAACTCCAAAACACGTACAAACTCCAAAACACATAAAAAACACGTAAAAACACGTAAAAACTCCAAAACACGTACAAACTCCAAAACACGTAAAAACTCCAAAACACGTAAAAACACGTACAAACTCAGAAGCACATAAAAACTCAAAACACGTACAAAAGACAGCAGAAGTGCTCCAGGATGCTAGGGGCAGTGTTGAACTTTTGTTACCTAGTGGCTACACAAGCCAGCAAGTACCAACGACTGGATTTGGTGTGTGGTAATAACAGGTAAATGAACTTTTTTTATTATTATTATTATTTGACTATATATGAATGCTTGTGTATAAATACACAAACAATACACATATGCTTTCATGCTTTCAATTGTGTAATTTAAGTGATCTCGGTAGCTCTGTTTGGGAGTTCAGTTCATGCTAGAAATGTGTTTTGGAGTTTGTACGTGTTTTGTCTCTAGGGGCCACCGCATATATGTATATATAAATAAAACCACTTTTTTTTTACATTAGTAATTCCTTTTGTGCATAATTTTACATTATTGTTAATAATAAATAAATTAAAGCAACAAAACAACCTGAAGAGCCGGTTTGGAGCCGAAAGAGCCGGCTCTTTTTAGTGAGCCGAACCGAAAGAGCCGGTTCTCTAAAAGCCGGAAATCCCATCACTAACTGCGAGTGTAACTACCGCCCCTCCCCCCTCTGCCCAGCGCAAAGCACAAGGCTTATGTGTGGAGTGAAGCGGAAAGAAAGTGCGAGAGAGAGGGTGAGAGAAAGGGAAAAAAAACCCCACTGCTCACTTCGTTCACCTCAAAGACCTAGCTCTCGTTCGCGACTGACACATCACTAGAAGACACAAGCTGCCTAATGTTTGTGAACAAGGCAGATAACTGAATACCTATAAAACATCAAACATAAAAACTGTAGCATCATCAGAAAGCTGTGAAACATCAGCCAGCTCTGACTCTGGAGCTGTTGATGCATCAGCTGATACTAAAAGTGTGTGACAGGACTTTTCCAGATATATGAACAGGCATGTTCTTCTGTCCAGTGTTGTTTGGGAGTGGAAGGAAGTCCCTGGTAACATTGTAATTTCTTATTGATGTACTGTTGCGTTTTCTGAAGGTTTATTGTGAAATTTCTGAAGACCTTTGCTCTTTTTTTTTTATCAGTTTATAGCGTCATAACAGTTTCCAGATTTTTATCATCAGTATAGTAAACCTTAACTCTCAAACTTACACAATGACATTCAAGCAGCTCTCTGCCAGACTGAGACATTATAACCTGTTCTTAAAGAGACAGACTCAAGGTAAATATATAAAACACCAGATACTAGTTTTACTTGTTTTCTGAATTATAACAGATGAGACACCTGCCAGGTGTGTGTAACACTGTGATCCCACTTTATACCTGAAAGAATGCTGACCTGATTCTTCATTCGGCCTCTACAAAGGGACTCGAGGGCAATCTAGCTGATAACTCACTCTGTTTCTTTTTCTGTAGGATTAAAAAGACTCTGCAGGAAGATAAACTTTGGAAGACAGACAGTTGACATCTAGTTATATACATGTATATGTCCTAGATATTTCTCTCTACATCTCATTATTACTTCTGCAGGGGGGTGAATTTCATTCAGTTCCATCGTGTTATATTTTTTCCACATAACTTCCACAAATGTGTCAGTTCTTGCAGAAAATATGCAGACAAAACATGACACTGGCCAAGATAATAAGGCTGATAGCAGCAGTCAAGAATGAAAAGTAAGAAGTTTGCATTTAGAAAACAGAGCGACTTTACATTTCAGCACAATCACCGAATTTTATGGCCATGATCATGGGCAGTTAATGATATAAATAGATGACGCATACATTACTTTCCATTGTAAAGTAATTCACTTAGTCATTTCAGATCAAATATTAACAAGTGGTAGCATGCAACACATGTATCTCTTTACTGGGCTTCCCTGGGATCAGTAAAGCAGACCAGTACAGACAAGGACTTTACTTTCACAAAGAGACAATGCTTGACTGTGTGGGAATGAGTTTTGTGTTGCTGCTCTCAGCAGTGGGATCAGCAACAGTGGAGAGGTGAGTTTTCTTCATTAAATAGATCTGATCAGGGGTTGTTGTTTTTTTTAAATAGATAATTACCTTTAAAATATTCTTAGCATACAAATCCTTGTGATATTGGTAAAAGTTGGACAAAGCTTTCACTTTTGCTACTTCCTTCATTTCTGCTACTCTTCACTATTTGCTGACTTTAATTGTTTAAAGTGGTACACTGAAGATTAACGGCTGGAAAGCGTTCAAGACGTTAAGATGGTGTTGAGAATTTTAAAGTATTTATAAAGAGTAAAAAAGATCTACTCAGCTACAACCTGTTTAACTAAAAATAGCTTAAAGACAACAAATAAATATTAAAACTGAGATAATTTTGTATATTTATGTGTACACAAACAAGGAAGTTGTCTTGATGTAAAATTTTTATTATTATAAATACACATATATTCTAACTATATACAAAAGGGTTTTGAATTGGGGACGGGGGTCAATATGGGCTATGGGCTGAATATGGGCTATTGTAAGACAGTTGAGCAGAGAGCAGGGCGTGGAGGGTTGTAAAGTATCCAACGGCCTGGTGAAAGAAACTTTATTGTGCTTTTAAATATATAATAATTTTTCATTTGGTGGCAGCAAGATTTTTTTTAAGTTTAAACATGCTCATCTTCATCCTTCTTCTCTGTAATAATATGGAGGAGGCTGGCTGCTGTAGTCTCTAGAGCAGGGGTCCCGGGAGCAACTTGCAGCCCACGTCACCCCTACTTGTGGCCCGTATATTGACATGAAGAAATATAATTCAGTTTGGCCCTCGAAGTTACTTTTTTTGTTAGGGAGGATTTGTTTGTTATTGAGTGCAATGTTAAAATAAGTTTTTTCTTTTTTTACTGCTTGAACACTTAAGTCGCCCTCACATGAGATGTCAGCGCTGGCAGTGGCCCACAGCTCATTTAAGTTTGAGACCCCGGCTCTAGAGCAAAGCATTTTCCTATTATAGCACTTCAGCTGCTCAGTAGTTCATGGCACCTTTTCTCTAATTTTTTATTTCATAATGTGTCAAACATGGTTGAACAGATTCCTTTACTAAACACCTATGTTGCTGTAATTTGTGCAGAATGTGGTTTTGTGAAAAATTTGACAATGGACCCTTGTACCATCACTGATGCTGGCTTTTTAGCTTGTACTGACCAACAGCTGGATAGACTGCCTTTGAAGCAGTTAAAAATTGATTATTGCAGGCTTGTAATTTTAAAAACTATTAACTACAACCCAGATAAAAGAGCGTACTATTATTGAGGTATGATTAACGTCAACTGCTTCTCAAGATTCTCGTGTATTTTTTGTGCAACAGAGCCCAGTATGACTACTATAAATACCACCCCATGTCAGAGGTGAGACACACATAACTCAGATGCCACATCTCTCTCACACACACGCACACACACACACACACACACATTTTCTAAAATATGCTGTTTATACAGCACTGTACAAAAGTCTTGAGCTATCCCTCATTTTCTTAATGTTTTCCAATAAAAACAGGAAACAGATGCAATAATTTACTGGAACATGCAACATTTATGGAATTGTGATAATTTTGCACCTCGCCCCTGACTCCTCCGTACAGATTGATCCCGATTTGAACCAAATCAACCTCATCACTCCATAAGACCAATTTTGGTTCAATTCAGTTTTATTTCTATAGCACCAAATCACAACAGTTGGCCAAAGGCGCTTTCTTTGCTAAGTTGTCTATTATAGCGATGCAACACCGGTTTATCCTTTTAGATATGTGACTTTTTTAACTTCATATTTCCATAAGTTCATGGTGATTTAACAGTTGTTTAATGCACACACACAAAAAAAAACCAATACTCTTCTTGAAATGGCCAGATACAAGAACTGGACTGAAAATGGGTGAAAAAGAAGCAAGTTACCGAAGAAAAACTTTGAAAGATATCCAGAAAATCTGCAGAACTATTGCTAAAGACCCTAAGTCTGGAAGCAAATTATCAAGAAATGAGGGGTTTGATACATGTTTGTGTGTGTGTGTGGATATTAGAGAAAGACAGCTAACCAGTCAAAAGTTTGTGTGACTGCAGTATATGTTGGTACTCCATTTTACAGATCACTAGCTGGATGGAACAGATGGTAAAGGATTACCCTGATGTTGTAACCGTGGTGAATTATGGAAAGACCTATGAAAGCAGGGATATTAGCTTGCTCAAGGTAAACAAAGTTTCAGATCACAAGCTGGCATATGCCAAACGGATACTGATGCACACGGATGTTTGATATTTGTTCTCCAGATTGGCCTGAATACTGGAAAGGAAAAGAAAGCTATCTGGATGGACTGTGGAATACATGCCAGAGAATGGATCGCTCCAGCCTTCTGCCAGTACTTTGTTAGAGAGGTAAGAGAGCTGCTGTCAATATACCTCCACCAGGACTCGTGGGACCCTTCTAGGGGTAAAGTTAGTGCTAGGGGATTTTGTTAGCCACATTTATTGTAGAAACAAGAACATTTCATTTTAAATAACGTATTTGGTATTGTAGTATTTCTTTTTAAGTATTTTAAGTTTGAATTTTCCAGAACATGCATAAATTCTATTAAAAAGGGTGGAGATTAACCTAACCCTACCCTTAGTTTGATTGCCAGTGACCTGACCTGAGTGTGATTGATGTTAAAAGGCAATAAATATATAAATAAAATTAAGATTTACAACAAATCTTCTCATTTGTTGTCCTGATTGTTTTCTGTTGTGAGGAGAAAACATCCTGTCTGACAAAATGAATATAATTTAATAACTAAATGTCCTCCAGTGTGTCAGCCTGCCCCTGATGTGTGTTCGTCTGTTCCAAACAGATTCTGCAGACATACAAAACAGATGCCAAAATGGAAGAGATGATGAAGAACGTGGACTTCTACGTCACTCCAGTGCTCAATATAGACGGCTACATCTACACGTGGGAAAATGAGACAGTCAGTCCTCGTATTTAATAGATATATTAAATTAAATATTAAATAGATAGATATTTATCCAATTACATTTCTAGGGTTGTGCACTCAGGATCTCAAACCACAGATGAACAGGATATAATAGGATGATTATCTGAGTAACTGAAGATGTAACTGATTAAATGAGCCATAATTCAATCTTTGAAGAAATTTATTTCTTGTGCTCAAAAACCTTCAAGTACAAAATAATCAAATGTTTTACAGTAAGACACATGGAATAATAACAAACAGCATCAATCACAGGAAGCATTTAATATCTACAAAAATGTTGTGCTGCCATTTTATTTATGACTGACTGAACATTTTGCTCCACTCAGACTCGACTTTGGAGGAAGAACAGGTCACCAGGTCCTGAGGACTGCAGCTGCTATGGCACCGATCTCAACCGCAACTTTGATGCCAACTGGGGAAGTGAGTGATGTAACTGTTCTTCAGTGAAAGCTGATCGTTGCAGTCTTTCCTTTTTATTTATTTTTTTATTGCTGTTTTTGAAATTATGGCCAAGCATGAAACTCTCCTCAGGTCTTTGGAGAACTTTTGGCATCTTTTACCTTATTTCTGTGACTCACTGGTTTTATTAATGAAACTCTTTTCCACCAATCTGTGCTTAAACCATATGCATCACAGTTTTATGTACAATTCTAAGATTCATCAGTGTCTTCTCAAAAGAACTGGTTCCTAGCTAAACTCAGACACTACATAAACATCAAAAATGAAAGACAGACTGCCTGAGATAACTTAAATACACATTGTAGTCTAAGAAGCTTAGAAAGAAAAGCTTCTTTAAGCTGCTTGAAGACATTTCACCTCTCATCCGAGAAGCTTCTTCAGTTCTAAGAGCAACTGGTGGAGAGTCCCAGATTTAAGCCCTATGGGAGTGTCCCCAAGAGGGTCATGGACCCCCTATTGATCCTCTACCTAATCACATGAGTGAAGGTGTGAAGACGGGTGTAGGTCACAATCAGCCAAGGTTTCAGGTGTCCTATCATGTGATTTCCTGAGGTCAAAAGGCCCAGGGTGTGAGTGGGCGTTAAACCATCTGGGAAGGGATCTCAAAACTGGATTATAGATGGCAGACAGTTGGTGTCGTAAACCACCTCCTCTGTTCAAAGATGGTCGTTCACAGTGGACATAAATGGCTTTTTTTACTCCTCTTTCAAACCGTCTGTCTTCTCTGTCCAAAATGAGAACATCGGCTTCCTCGAAAGGTCCTCTCATTTGAGGACGCCAATGTTAATGCCCACTCACATCCTGGGCCTTTTGACCTCAGGAATTTATGATAGGGTGGGGTTAGGTTTCACAGCGGTTCCACCCAAAACCTTGGCTGATTTTGACCTACACCCGTCTTCACACCTTGGCTCGTGTGATTAGGTAGAGGATCAATAGAGGATCCATGTCCCTCTTGGAGGGACACTCCCATAGGGCTTAAAATCTTGGACGCTCCACCAGTTGCTCTTAGAACTGAAGAAGCTTCTCGGATGAGAGGTGAAACGTCTTCAACAACTTCCACTTAAAGAAGTCCAGATGCTTTTCTTTCCAAGCTCTTTAGACTACGGTGACCTGGATGACTGAGAAACTTCACAGACTTAAACACACATCTTTAAGTGCGCATTACTCTTATTTCCTATATACATGACAATAAAGTGCACACATTTCATTAATCAGACATCTATTTTGTGTGTTTGTCACAACACAGGAGTCATGGTGAAGAAAATATTTAAAAAAGTTCTGTCAGTTCTAAGTTATTACATGTCAGATGAACAAAGCTGACTCAGTGACTGCCAGGTTCCCAGGTCCTGTGGCTGCCAAAGAAGCCCAAATCATCACCTCCCATTTTGTAGTGAATTGGCTGGGATGTCTTGGGAAGATTGGCAACGGTCTTGAATGTTTTAACTTGTGAATAATCTCTCTCAGTGTGGATGATGAGCTTCAAACTCTCTGGAAATGCTATTATAAGCTCTCCCAAATTAATGGACAGCAACTATTACTTCTCTAAGAAGACTGCTGATGTGTTTTGTTCTTAGCATTGTGGTAACACACACCTTCTCCAAACCAGCAAACTGGCAACTTTTATAGAGGGGCTCAGACTTGCTGATGACCAATTAATGTAGTGAATCTGATTAGCAGGGCCTGGCTGCTACTTACTCTCTTAATTCTTATGTTACCAGGCAGGGTGTTCTAAATTTTTCAAACACTGCATCTGCATTTTGGCTTACGTTTTGTAAAATAAATAATGAAACAATGTAATATGTCATGTATCGTTGTTCATCTAAGGCAGTATCTACCTAGTTTGAAGACCTGCTAAGTACCAGATTATATGTATTTTATTATACTTTGATATGCAAAAGTTAGAAAACCTTAAAAAAAGACTACTTCTGTCAAGCGAGGGTGTGTCGCAGGCAGCGAGAGGACCCAAAATGTAGGACTTGGCAGTCAGGCTTAATTGAACTCAAACAGCTTTAATGCTGCAGCTCGCAAACAAAATACAAAACAACAAGACACACGACTTAAACTGACAACAGGAATGATGACATGGCAAAGATCAAAGGGAAACTGAGGACTTAAATAGACATGAGGTTTATCAGGGAAAGAGACAAAGCTGGGGAAAACAAGGCACAGGTGAACAGAATCAATTAAAGAGCAAGGGGGAACACAAAACCTGAAGGACAAGAGACTATCAAAATAAAACAGGAAACTAACACTAAGATTAAAACACAGGAATTTGACAGCCAAAGTAAACACAAAGACAAAACTGACTAAACACAGACATATCAGAAACACAAACTAGGCCTGGGGAACATAGGAGGGCTCAATACAAAATCAGAATGAAAACCTAACCAAAGGTAATATTTGAACTGAACACTACAACAAAGTCAAATGGGAAAAATCAAACAGAAAACGGAGTCCCAAACAGAAAACGCTGGGTACACAACCCAGGATCATGACAACTTCCTTTTTACAGTGACTGTATCTACATACATGCTAGTATTGAAGTTCACTGTTGCTTAGTGGAGAAAGACATGCTAAAAGTAAAGATGAAAGCAAAGAAAACACTAAACTTTTCTTCCTCCAATTTGCCAAAATCAAGATGCTAATGCTAATGTAGCTTTAGCTTATCACGCTATACAAAAACCATTAAACCTCATCCGTGAATAGGAAACAATGTTAACAGACTCATATTTTGTTTGATGTTTGAACCAAGTAGCCAAAAAAAGTTTATAAGTTATAGATATATGCTCCAAAGGTCAAAGTGTATATCATGACATCACCTAGACACTTTGGACTCCATTTTGAAGCCTCAGCATTTGGTCACTTCCATTTTTTTTTTTTTTTAGAGTCACAAGTATTTGAAGATGAGGGTAGAGTGCAAAGTTATCTGCTAAAGCTATTAGCTTTGTTAGCAAGCTCCATTAAGTATAGACACACATATCTGTCAATTATTACTAAGCAACAAAACTGATAAAATACCAGAACTTTAATCACCGCTCATCCACATACCAGGCTACATTACCTGTTAGATAATTCCATTGCAAATATCGCAACAGCAACAAACAGCAAAAACAATAGAGATATCCAGTTCAGTGACTTGAATTAGCAACGGTGAGACACTGTTTAACTACTTGTCTATAAAAAAAAAAAAAAAACAACAACAATTAAAACAGGAGTCTATGAGGTTTGACTCACTTTGGGAAGCAGCCTCAAGAGGAACTGTAATTTGTATCCTAATTCTTCAGTCCAGGGGTTACTACTACTTCAAAAGGTAAACTTGTGTTAATAGAATGTGAAAATAATCATGTTAATATTATATGCAATTCATATTCTCCTTCTTTGCCTGCACAGCCGTTGGGGTATCATTTAACTGTTGCTCAAACACCTACCCTGGAACCAAACCGGCATCTGAGCCTGAGGCCAAAGCTGTAACTGACTTTGTGGGAAGCCGAAAGGACATCTTCCTGTGTTTCCTCACCATCCACTCCTACGGCCAGCTGATCCTGGTTCCCTATGGACACCCCAACTACACTGCCCCCAATTATGATGAGCTGGTATTTATATCAACAAATATAGTGATGCATTTTTTTACACTTTTCTGAGACACTCTTTATAGCCTGACAATGGTTATACCTGTGTGCATTTACATTAATAAAGAGGATAGCAAGTAAGGGAATGGGTAAATGCACTAGGACATTAAATTCATGCTCATGTGCCAAGAAAGAACAGTGCAGATGAGGTATTGGGTCAAAAATCTGGAGCCAAAATACCAAACTTTGGTTGGTCGTTTAGGGATTCAATTCTTCTAATCTTGTTAGGAATCCAAAACACTCAAAATAAATCACTGATAAAGACTCTCATCTTTCCCAAAGTTGTTCCCAGATTGACAACAAGATGCAACAGATCTCCTGTAAGTTCCAAAGTGGGGCCTTCAAGAATTGGACTTGTTTGTCCAGCTCATCCCACAGATGCTTGATTGGATTGAGATCTTGGGAATTTGGAGGCAGAGCCCAAACCTCAAACTCATTGTTGTGTTCCTCAAGTAATTCCTGAACAAGTTTTCCATTGTTCTTCCTGAAAGAGGCCAGAGCCACCACGGAATACTGTAACCATAAAATGAAAGGGTGTACATGGCCTGCAACAATGCTTAGGTAGGTAGGTAGATAGATAGTACTGTCAGTCCTTCCATCCATGTGGTAGGACCCAAGGTTTCCCAGCAGGAAATTGCATCACACTGCCTCTGTCTGCCTCTGCATCCTGGTGCAACATGACTGGTCTACAGTTATGCCGCCCCATACAAAAGAAACTGTGATGAACCGGGTATTCTGACACCTTTCTATCAGAATCAGTGTTACATTTGTCTAGCAATTTGAGCTACAGTAGCTTGTCTGTGGGAGCAGACCAAACAGGCCAGCCTGAAGCCACATGCTTCAGTGAGACTTGGCCACCGATGACCCTGTTGCTGTTTCACCAATGTTTTCTTCTTGGACAACTTTTGATAGATACTGACCACCGCAGACCAGGAACACCCCACAAGAGCTGTAGTTTTAAGATTACCCAGTTGTGTGGCCAGTTACTCAATTACTCACTTAAGCGTGCCCACTTTTCTGCTTCCAACACTTCAACTCTGAGAACAAATTGTTTACTTGCTCCTTAATACATTGTACCCACAAACAGGTGCCATGATGAAGAGATAATCACTGCTATTCACTTCACCCATCAGTGAATCGCAGATATATAGAACAGCTACAAGGTTTTAAGTTTTTGCTGTTAAATAAAAGATATATATAGCATTCTGACAAGTTTCATTTCATATCAGTCTTGTATAATGGCAGCTTAGTGGGGCAGACATTAGTGTTGTCACGCTCATCCCGGTGCCTGGTGACTGGTTCCAGCTTCCTCCCACCCTCCAAAGACATGTAGGTCAAGCTGACTTTAGATATAGGTTAGATAAAGCTTTTAGCGTTCAGTAAGATTGTGAAAGAGCTAATATAAACACTAATCTGTTTCCAACAGTATGATGTATAATATATTTTTTTAACTGCATCAAAATAAATTAATGCATTGTCATGTAACCAATTTTCTACTTTAAAAAAAAAGAAAAAAGATAGAGTTCGTTGTTTTACCTTTACTTTGCGGTACAAAATTGTCAACAGAGCTTTAGGAAAGATCTCTGTAAAATACAAATAAGTACAGCAGTGAAATTCTGCATTACCTCTTAAAAGGTACAAAAACTTACTTTGGTTTTGGAGAGTGTATTTTCTGAGATTACATATATTTTTTAAACTTTTAAGATGAATCTAGTAGGACCATTTTGATGTGGAACATTTGCAGGTGAAAAATAATCACAATATAAACCATGTGACACCATGTCCCATGCACACTTGTTATTTCAGCCATCCCATACCAGATAATGTAAAGACATTTTTATATGTCTGGCTTTGCTAGATTTTATTTAGCTAGCTGATATTAAAATTACACGACTGAGTCTTAGTTACCAAAAGAAAATATAAAGAAAAATAATGCTCTCTAACTTGCGTTGATGATTCAGTACTTTTAATTGCTTTTAACTGAGTAGAGGCTGGAAAGCAGCCATTATAGAGCCATGAAAACCCAAAGTCCACAAAGAACAGTAAACCTTAAGAGGAGTAACAACACAGCTGAACTGATCACAGCCTGTCCAATAAATCTACTGGAGCTTACAGTACAAATTAATTTGGAAGTTTTATTAACACTAGTCTGATTTCAGTATATCTATACTTGGGGATCTTCACTTTCCAAACCCAGCATTAACTTCTGTACAAAAAGGATTAAGATGAACCATAAATCATGCAAAGCTACTCCAGCAGAATCAAAGGATAAACATATAGAATAGGACAAGGGAACAGTAGGTCACAAATACTCATGGAGCACCATAACTTTTAAAACTGTATTGATTGCCTTATACAGTTAGTGGCATCTCATATCTTTTCTCTGAACTTTTATTAATGAAAACATACAACTCCAGATTCTGTGGACTCATGTTTAAATGACTGTATGCAAAAATTCCTTTCTGATTCCTCAGATGATGGTCGGAAAGGGTGCAGCAGAAGCAATTTGGAAGGTTCACGGGATGGACTACACTGTAGGAGCCTCGCCTGATGTACTATGTGAGTTTACAAATCAGCTGCTAATTATAATAAAATAAACTGCCCATATCTTTAAATATTATGTTTGAAGGATTTTTAGGTGGTTCAGAAATGTAACTGCTAAACTCTTTCTCCAGACGCCAACTCTGGTTCATCCAGAGACTGGGCTCGAATGCAGGGGATCCCCTTAACCTTCACCTTTGAGCTCAGAGATAACGGGACGTACAGTTTCGAGCTTCCTGAAGACCAGATCCAGCCTACCTGTGAGGAGGCCTACAGCGGGGCTCTGCACATCATCACCTATGCCCACGACAAGACCTTTAGCGGTGCTGTAGCCAACGCTGCTGTGACCCTTTGGTCCATACTGTTAGCAGCGGGTGTCACTGGAGCCACCCTCATGTGAGGTGGAGAGCTGTTTGATTTCAGCCATCCTGCTGTATATGGCACTCATATTTAGTTCTTCACCTAGAAGTCAGATTTAGAAATAGGATAAGCTTTAAAGATTCAGTATTTGCTGGAAAGAAAAAGAACAGTTAATGTAGAATTCTTGTGCTCAAATTTTCTTTTATAATAAATAGAAAAGTACTTACAGAGCATCTCCTCAGCAAATGTCCTTTTTCACAAGGTTTAAAGAAACTGATTCTCCCCAATAATATTAGGACATAAACATTGTGTAAAATGCACTTTTTTCTTGCATTGTTTGTTTGTCAAGGCTAACAAACTGAGAAACTTGAATGCCTTAAATAAAAATACTGGCAGTGGCGAGTGCAACCTCTCAGCCTCCAGTAGCTGCACCTCTGGTATGAATTTCAAAATCCTGCCTTGCCTTTTTCTCAAGTTATTGCATTCACGAGATTTTCACAAAACTTCACTCTGACCTTGAGGTCAGGGTCACTGAGATTTATTGCATTATTTTAGAAAATACAGTATGTACTGTAAAAAAAAAAAAAGAAGACATGTGAGACAACAGCAGTTTTTAAACAGTGTTCCTGTATTATCCTTGTGGAGTAACAGTTTTTCATAATATAACTGGAAGTTTCAGGGTCAACTGTCTTTGTTCCTGAATGGTTGAAAGCCTTGTTGCCTCAAGCGGGCCAGTGGCATGAAGAGCTGCTGCTCTGGAGGAAAATCATCCCAGCGTGTCCACGTCCAGCCTGCAAAATGAGAGAGCAACACATTTTGTTTCATCAGCTGCTCACTGGGTGCTGAGTGGAGGTGCTTTTTCCCCCCACTGAAAAACAGCAGTCCCACTTCACATACCTTCATTTTTGTCTGGTTCCAGGTTTTGTGGCTCTCCTGACTGCCTGTCCAACTCTCCTTGCATGAATATGGTGACATAATGGTACTGTTCCTCCAGCTTGATGGCGTTAACTACTGATGCAAAGTGGGTGTTCACCAAACCCACCCCAGCTTCTTCCAGCACCTCTCTGTGGGCACATTCCTCCCAAGTCTCCCTTTGAATGAAATAAAAAAAACAAAAAAAAACCATCTTATTTAACATTAGCTAAAGTACATTAATGGGCTTCTAAGGCTATTTCAGGTCTTTCTGTCTCCATTGTCTGCATGCACGGGAGTGCAAAAAAAAAAATTAGCAGCACTCCTGAGTTGTTTTGTTTTCATTTTTATACTGAGAAAATGTAATCTGTTCACAATTTCCAATTTGCCAAAAAAATGTTTTGGTCCAAAGTTTGGATGTATATGGAAGAGAGAGAGGAATTGCAGAGTAAGCTGGATGAAGTGGTAGAGATTGTGCTCCCAGGCAGGAGGAAAAGAGGAAAACCACAAATATGACTGGTGGCTGTTGTGAAGGAGGATGTGCAGAAGGTTGGTATGACAGTAGACGCATTTATGCTCAAACATTGCGTCAGACGTTAAAGTGCAACAAAACATATTGGAAATAGGTCCAGAGACCATTTTTAATTAAATATAACGTAAAAACTATTTGATAAATGAAGCTAAAAATTTAGCAGCAATCATTACATATATCAAAACTTTTCACCATAAAGTTTTAAGGAAAATCTGAGCTCATCAAGCAGAGAAGAATGCCCCATTAGCATATATCACAGGTAATGGGATAAAGATGGTGTGGGAACCTCTCGTCCCCATATTTCAGCCGGTTAGGGGACGGAACTACACCTGGTTGTCGCACGCCAACCACTTTAATTAAAGAGAAAGAAGAAGAAGAAAACTATGTCAGATTTATGAATGGAGTCTACAACGTCAATGTATACCCGAACTCCAGGTGACCTCCTGGGAGCTGGTATGTCCCTTTTCCCACCGCACTCTTCCGTTTGCCCAAGAGTACACAGCCTGGGTGAGCCGAGTCCGTTACCAGCACCCCGACCCCGACTCCAGGACGTTTAACGACATTATTTGGCATCTGAACGAAACTGAAAAATGGCTCCGAAATGAAAACAAGTTAGCTCAAATCACGCAACACCGCTATGCTACACAGTAGAGAAGCTCTTTGGATGACACAAGAAGCGTCTCCACCTTGTACTTCCGTGTTCGCTTAAAGCAAGCCGCGTCTGTGTTCTTGAGTTAGCGTTAAGTCGTTTTTTTTTTCCGTCAATCTGGGTAGCAACAGTGATAAGCCGATATACTACCTTATATTATTAGTTCTATTTATCCGCTTCTCTTTAATTTAGTTAAATAGAAATGACTCGCACATTGTTCACTTTTGTCAACATTCAGCAAGTGGAACGGGTTATTTACAGGCTATTGCTTTAACATGAGTGCAGCACTGCCATCTAGTGAGTGGTTGTGGTTACACTAATAAAAGACCTGAGTTCAGGTATAAAAGTGTACAACAGTGGAGTTGTACGACTTTATTCATGATAAAGTTACAGTTCAGCGGTCTTCATTTATTTAAAAGATTTCAACTGACAAATAGTTCAGTTACTTGAAGGCAAACACAATGCAGAGAAAAGGTCAGGAAGATAATAGCTGGATATGTGCAACAGAAGTTTAAATCCTCATGTGGAGAGGAAAACAAATATATTTAATGGGTTTTTCCGATTATGGTACAGGCTCACACTGTGTTAGCGTTGTAATTACCACTGTTTTTCCAGCATGTAGACATCAATTATGGTGTGAAAAGTCATCAGACTCTGAGCACAAAACATTTATATTAAAGAAAAAAAAATTACTGCCCAAAGATACCCACCACATCCCTCTCTCCTGCCTACTGCTGCTTTAGCTGACATGTTCCTCACCCAAAGTTAAGTCTTATTTAAAGATGACCGTGCAAACGTGTCGGGTTTTTTTTTTACTTTCCAGTCTGTTCCCGGTGAAAATTTGTTGGTGAGTATTCTTTGTAGTGTCACATTTACTGTCTGATCAAAAGGAAGTCTGTAATTATCCAGTAAAAGCTTTTGTGAACCTGCAGATTAAAAGGAGTCAGAGCAACCTCCCAAATAAATGAGGCCAAAATAAACAGTGCATAATGGGCAGAAAGGAAGCTGGTTAAAATACACAAATTAGCTGGATTTGGATTTGCACTATTTGTGCCTATTTTCAAGGAGGCTGATGCTGGTAGTGAGACATTTTGGGAAAGTAACTGTGCTCATGAAACTTGCAGAAAGATGCTGATATATTTTGGACAGTCCTACAAAACTGTTTTAGGTTGTCAGTATTTCTCAGATGTATTAATTGAACATGCCTTATTAGGTCATGCCACAGTGCTTCAGTGGGCTACCCCCTGTATCATATTTGATACATAGAGATTTTATGTGTTTTTGAGACTTCTACAAGTATCCTTTTTTTTTTTTTTTTTTTTTTTTTTTTTACTCCCTTGACCTTTCCTTAAAGCTAAACTGACGTGTTGTCTTTCACAAACAAAATATTTCAACAGCAGGTGGGCGGGGCTTCCTAAGATCAGGGGTGGGGGAACTCCAGGCCTCAAGGGCTGGTGTCCTGTGGGTTTTAGATATAATCCTGGGTCAGCACACCTGAATCAGATGATTAGTTCATTACCAAGCCTCTGGAGAACTTCAAGACATGTTGAGGAGGTCATTTAGCCATTTAAATCAGGTGTGTTGGATCAAGGACACACCTAAAACCTGCAGGACACCAGCCCTTGAGACCTGGAGTTCCCCAACACTGATGTAAATATTAGAGATATCCATCTCACTGACATCACACAGAGGTAACTATGGGGGGGAAATACTGAAACTGAACAGTCAGCATGAATTTTGCAGGGATTAATTGAACATAACTCATTGTAGACACTTTCTGTGTTCAAAGCTACTCATTGGTTAATGAAAACTTTTACCACACTGTTTTACTAACAAACAATATATTCTGTCCCCAGACAACTTTCAGCTATTCTGACATTTCTACATTTATTTTTTTTAATAAATATCCTGTAAACATTTAGCAATACAAATGACTTGAATGAGTGATAGCAACGTGAACACTGTAAAAATGTTGAGTCTCAGGTGGACTCAGGGAAGACGGGACTAGCACCGTTGAAATGTAAAGCCCTGGCCTTAATTCAGCATCAGTTGATATCTCAGCAACACACGGATGTCTTGGAAACAACATTTAAGTGTCTTGTTTTTAAATTTATTTATAGGTGTAGTTCATTTTATAAGATGTTTTAATTCATTTTCTTTTAAAACAAACTTCTACATCTAACATTCTAACTGTATGTACACTCACTGGCAACTTTATTGGTTGCACCAGGTTGGGCCCTCCATTTGTCTTCAGAATTGCCTTAATAGACCATGACATAGATCCATCCAGGGGCTG
This sequence comes from Perissodus microlepis, assembly GCF_051167445.1. Classification (NCBI taxonomy): domain Eukaryota; kingdom Metazoa; phylum Chordata; class Actinopteri; order Cichliformes; family Cichlidae; genus Perissodus; species Perissodus microlepis. The sequence continues at coordinate 12,283,441 of NC_140482.1, read as the reverse complement.
GAAAGTCTGGTAATACATGGTACGGCTCATCAACTCTGGAAATCCTCCAGACATTTTGGTCCCTGCTGACATGATAGCATCACACAGTTGCTGCATTTCTCTGTATTTCTGTGGCAGAGGTTTTGTTGATTTGTCTGATGATAGGTCAGTTTTTTCTATATTGTAACCACATCTATTCTAATGTTTACCACAAAGCAAGGACTGACTTTTTCCAATAATCATCTCATTTATCTTGTGGCCGTATAGGGGGACTTAAGCGCAAGGTCATTTACTACTAGACTGAAAAGACTAGAATTAAATAAGAGTAATATGCTGCTTAGAGTTTAATACCTCAGTGTTACAATCTAATAATGTTAAATTGTCCTGATAATAAAGGAATAATCTACTCAAGTAGATTTTGCTACTACATGTAGTAATATTTACTTCCATAAAGAGCCCGAATATCTGTGCCATACTTTGTGATGTACTGATTTGTCCACTCACACCTTTGGTTTCCTGGCATTCCACAGTTTTCCACCGACACCCGTTCTCCCCGCTAGACCTGCCTGGTGGCTCTGGTCCCGCCCAGCTCACCTGAGAGCGACAGACACTTCCCTCCTGTGAACCCAGGCTTCACACTACCTTCTGAATCTCTGGAGCTTGTTCTTCCATTCTTTGCGTGTTTAAAAGTCTCTGACTTGCTAACCATCTTGACTCTTTTTTTTTTTTTCATTAACAGCATTATGAGTGCAAAGCTGTGGACAGAGGAGCAGTTTAACTGCCCCGTGTGTCTGGATCTGCCAAATGATCCTGTCACCATCCCTTGCGGTCACAGCTACTGCATGGCCTGCATTAAGGACTACTGGACTAAAGATGACCCCAAAGGGATCTACAGCTGCCCCCAGTGCCGTCAGACCTTCTGCCCCAAGCCCTCCCTGTCCAGGAACACCATGCTGGCAGAGGCTGTGGAGCAGCTCCGTAAAGGAGCCCTCAAATCTGAAGTGCGTGAATCCATGCGACTCGCCAAAGAGAAGCTTTCCTCCTCAGTCGTACCATGTGACATGTGCAAAAATGAAAAACGAGCTGCAGTCAAGAGCTGCCTGGTGTGTATGAGCTCCTACTGCGAGGCCCATCTGAAGCCTCACCAGACAAAGAAATCCCTAAAGCAGCACGAGCTCATCCCACCGACAGGCAACCTGGCTGAAAAGATCTGCACCCAGCACAAATACCTGCAGGAGTTCTTCTGCCGACAGTGCAAGATGTTCATCTGCTGGCTGTGCACCAGCAACCAGCACAAAGGCCACGAGAGCGTGTCCACCAAGGTCGAAAGGCTGGAGAAGCAGGTAAGCAGAGGATGGGTGCTACATAATGACTGGGGCCAGTCAGACAGTTACCAGGGTGATCTAAAGTGAAATTAAAATGACTGGTTTGGGTGTTGGGAAAAAATCTCTATAATTTTGTAAATGGAAGTTTACAGTCAATATTCTATAAATAAAGCATATCCACCCTTCTCTGTGCTGTCCATTATTGTGTATAAAAGGTTTATTTGAAAGAAGTCAGTTATTTCCTTTTGTGTGCGACGCCGGGTCCAGCCAGGCTGAAGACATTCCTAACAACATTCCTAGCCTAGTCATTCATAATGCTCCACCCTCTCACGTTGTCTTCTGTGTCACCTACACACCTGCTTCCTTGACTGTGGGATTGTTTCTCTGATCTCGTGTCACGGCATGCGTCTCTGCAGAAATTGCTGTCCGACCTGCAGTCAGCGAACCAACAGAAGCTGAAAGAGAGAGAGCAGGAGCTGAAAGACATGAAGAAGATGATGGAGCAGATGAAGGTTGGTCAGCGGTAGACAATTCTTTTTTCTTTTTTTTTGTTTCTTTTTTTTTTTGTGGGGTTTTTTTTTTTTTTTTTTTTTTAAATGGGAAAACAGGTTTTCTACAGGGTTTAAGTAATATGATGGTGGTTGATGGGCCTTACTTAGTTTTGTGTTTTCCTTGTGTGCGCAGCGTTCTGCTGATGTGGTGCACAATGAAGCGGAGCAGGTGCTGTCGGAGCTGCTGCGCTCCATGGAACGTCTTCAGGGGCTGCTGGAGGAGGTGATGGATCAGGCCAACCAGGAGAAGATGGGCCATGCACAAGAAGTTACAGATAGTCTGGAGGCTGAGATCAAGGAGCTGAAGAAAAGAGACACGGAGATGAAGGACCTGGCAAGCTGCGAAGACAACATCTACTACCTGCAGGTAGGCCGGACTGTGAAGGTCACTGAGTGGAAATATTGGTCATGGACTCAGCAGTGATTGCTTATTCTTTACACGACTTATGACAGAAGGATAGCAGCAAGAGTGTTAGGGAAAGTTTACTAGATGGTAATGAAACCTTTGGAGACAAAGGCACTGTGAAAACGCTAGGGTTTCTGTTGGGAGTAACATCAGAGGGATAGCTCACATTGAGCATTTTGGAGACAAAATTGGAGCGACATGGTTAAGGTGCAAAGGCGACAGTGGATATTTTGAAGGATGTTAAATGGAGAGTTTGAGGCAGGTGGAAAAGAGGAAGACCTCAGAGGAGGATATACAGTCATTTTTTTCTGAATCTCAAGACTCCTGATATCCTGATTAAATAATTTTTGTTTTGTTTTTTAACTAACTGCCATGTTTCCTCAGACGTATGAGTCTATGTGCAGTCCTCTTGAGTCTGGGGATCTGCCAGCTGTGAAAGTCAATCACGAGGCTTCCTTTGAGCCTGTACGAGATGCCATCCTGGGTCTCAGGGAGCGAGTGGAAGATCTATGCAACCAGGAGCTGGGCAAGATCACTAAACAAGGTCTGTCCAAAGAGGCCTTTTGTTCTTATTCTGTCTTATTTTGTTCCTCATTTAATGTAATTATCTGTGTTCTTTTAAAGTGAATGACACAACACTGTTCGCTCTGGGAGACTGTAAGTTCCAGGCATTGTTTGTAGTTCGTTTTTGTTTTTTTCCAGCATAATTATTAATGCATTCAAGTTTAGTGGGTTTTGTTGTTTTTTTTTTTTTTTAATTGAACTTCTTCTAATCTTATTTAGCCAACCGAAGCGGACAGAAAGGAGGGATTTTAAAATGTAAGGTTTGAATTTTCTTATTAAATCCAAATAAACGTTTTCACATTTTGCATGATGATGGTAGAAAGATACCGATTTTCCTTTTTCTCTAGTGTTTTCTGGTCTCAGTGCCCGCAACACAAATGCCTGTCCACAGGGTATGTTTGGTGTTTTTTCTGACCACATTTTGTCTACCATGACTGCATATTTACATCTTGTCGTCCAATCTTGTATAAATATTTGAAATAATTTGTAATTTCATTCTTTTTCTACAGCTTCTACACCCACTATCTCAATTGGAGGGCGAAGTACAGGCAAACGAGGACTTGGTACTGTACTCTGATGATTGTTAAGCTTCATTTGACAAAGGATTTCCCTGACATTGTCACTTTTTTTTATTCAGGTGTAGGACTCAGGACTCAAGATGTGAGGAGCAGAGACACAGCACGAGGTGAGAGTTTGTATTTGTGCCGCTGTTTAAGCATTAATTTAAATTTCACTCACAGCAGGGATAAAGTAGAGAAAAGTTTGTTTCAAAAGTCAGTTTCTTCCTTGGTTTTTAGACAGAGCTAACACAAGCTCACCCAGACTGCGGGACAGACAGAGGAGAGAAGACAGAGATGCATGTGAGTTGGCACTGGCATTAATATCATCACCCTTCATGATAATAATCTGGCTTTTACTTCCTACTGCAAGGTGTTTTTTCTGCTTAAATGACAGTTCTTCCTTATTTTTTAGTCAAGGCACATTGTGTGGCAGAGTTACTCGACATTTGCATTTTCTGTGGCTCAGTTTCTCTTTATTAGAGTCATTGGGCTAACAGTATTCTCACTTAGGCAGAGGGTGGCTGTCTACAGGTCAGTCCTGGGTGGTGGTTCTTCTGCTGCTTAATCTTGCTAGCAGCACACCGTCATCTGCACCTGTTCTATGCTAAAGCCGATAGCGTGTACGCATTGCGATTGCCACACACAGACCTATGCAGATGACACTCAATTATACATACTTATTACACAGGGAGCACTTTCTTATTAGACTGGAAAAGCATTATACTAAATGCCAGTCCATTTCCATTAAGCCTCATCCACAGTGACTTGGATGTCAGGTATGACTTTTTAGCTGCCTTTGTTGCTAACAGGAAGACATTCATACGCTAATACAGTAAACCGGTGTAAATCTGGTGAACAGAGTACATCGGATAAACATCAGTGTGTTGGTATTCTCATCGTAACACATGAAAATCTAGTTCATGTTGCACCATGAACGCGTTAGTGATTGTGAGGAGGGCCTTCTGCTGTTGAAAGACACAAAAATATTGTTGAAACTCAAACAGAACTATTCAATTGCGTTTTTTATATATATATATATATATATATATATATATTATTACACGTACCTTTACTTCAGTCTTTTCTTTTTTTTCATTTTCAATGTCAGTTTTTATTCTTGAACTATAATCATTTGCGTGATTTTTAGATTCCTAAAAGTCTTTTTTTTTTTTTTTTTGTCCTTTGTGTTGACATTCATTGTATCCACTGCCTAATGACACTCTTTTAGCTTTCATTCCTATCCCCTTTTTTAAATTGGGGGCCTTAAATGGCCATGTCAGCGATATCAGCTCTCATAGTCTTTTTGCTCATACAAAACTTTGAAACTTTGTCCATGTTTAATATGACCATACCCCATCATAACAAACAGAAAACAGGGAAAGGTATAATGGTCACCTTTAAGTGACATTCTAAGATAAGACGTTTTTTATAACAAAGAAGCACTAGTGGCTAATAGTAAATCTCAGTGTAAACTCTGGACTCTGTGACCACTGTGAACATATTTGAAGTGACGCTAAATCGGTTGTGCATGAAGTACCATAGATAACCGATAAAAGCAGATGACGTTCTGATACCATACTGATGTTGTCACCAATCACTTATATTTGCCATAGACACTTTAAATTTTGATTTAAAGTTTATGTAAACACTTAATTTTCGTATGGCTTCGATAAATTAAACTCAATTTTATTACATGTGTCTTCCAAAAAGTGAGGGAGCCTAACCCCAGAGCCAGCACCAGATCCAACATCAGCATCGGGTCCAGCATCAGCCACAGACTGAGCCCCAGAGCTAGCCCCACCCCCAGCCGCAGAGAATCTCAGTCACTCTGGAGTAGGTCTAGCCAGAGCCAGGCCACAACTCCTACTCCAGTCCCAGCCAGCCTGACTCCTGCTCCTACGCCTGCTCCTGCTCCTGCTCCAGCACGGGCATCTACTGGACGTATGTTTGGTTATAAAATAAGTTTTCAAAAATTAATAATATTAATACAGCTTTGACAAACACTATGACATGGATTTGACATCTGATTCATGGTATTCTCAGATTTTAGTCGAATGGCGTCGATCAGCAGCATCTTCCGCTCCAATCGCCGTGGCACCAGCCAGGCTACTCCAGCCACACAGGCCAGCAACACACCGTCCGCAGGAGGAAATCCATGTAGGACCTGACTCCAACAACACTCATACTCTCTTTGGAATCTCAGTAACCAAACCATTAAGTGACTAGTAGATGGGATGTTTCTGAAGAAAAGATGAAAAAGTGGTTAACATGGCTACATTAAAAAGTTCACTTTTTATAAAAGAGGTTCAAATCAAAGTAAAAGTAGTTCAAGTGTCAGTTTAAATGACGCTTCGTTTCAGTTTAGGCTTTGATAGGTTTTGGTGTTGATCATGAAAATGAAGGAAGACATAAATGTCAGTGCTGAATAACGCTGAAGTGTCAGTTTGAGTTAGAAAAAAGTGCAAGCAACAAGTGAAGCTGGGAATCAGCTGAAGTAAAAGTGCTGAAAAAGTCGATCATTTAAATAGACTTCAAAGGAGTTGCAGTGACATTGAAGTGTAGAGAATAAAACAAGCTGGATGAGAGGAAGAAAAGGAGTTACAGATCGCTGTGTACTTTACAGGACAGTGAATGGAAGTGTCAGTTGATGTGTAAAAACTGAAAGTTGGAGCAAGTGTTGTTCAAAGGAGGGAGCCTGAAATGTTTTGAAGTCGAGGTGTGAGGTGTTGGAATGACGGTATGAATATTGTTTAGCATGTAAGCAGTGAAAGCATTTTTTTATTGTCATTGAGAGATTAAAGAAGTTGAAACATCTGTTGATGTTGAAAGATCCGAAACTCAGTACCAGTAATAAGGGGGGAGAGAGAATCTTGCTGTTTTATGGTTATTTTTCTGCCTTTGCTTTTGTGGGAAACAAGATGATGATGATGATGAATGAGAAGTTGGCTAAGTGCTAGATATTTATAAGTTATTAGATGGTTTTACATTTAAATAGACAGCTTTGACTTCTAGTTGAAGTGTTTACTGACTGAAGCACTCAAGAGCAATTAGTGACATTAACAGAAGCAATCACTCTGTCTCTGCATTCAACAGGGGGCATGGCTGAGCTGTCTGAAACTCCCACAGAAAGTAAGAAGATTGCCCTTCTATATATAACATGAATGTATTGTCCCATCAACAGTTCAACCGGTTGAATAAGTTAAGCAATATGCGTTTCAGTGATGTCACTAATGCTGTTTTCTCATTGGTCAGTTAACCCCGGTCTCTTTTTGGATACGCCCACTCCGGACTCCATGAATCATGCTCCGGCTTTCCCCGCCTGTGAGTCATTCAAGCTTTACAGTCATTTTCGTATTGAGAGAAGAAACATAAATGGAAATCAAACTATTATGATGTACAGTGAAAAAAAAATAAAGATGCATTTAATTTTTTGTTGTTGTTGTTTTTTTACAGTGAGAGAAATCAGCCTTGACAGTATTCAGGCCCCGGAGCCGAGGACTAGAGAGGAGTTCCTGCAGTGTAAGTCTGTACAAAATGACAGATCTAAGCACAAACTGGGACCACAAACTGTCACTTTTTAACCATTCAGTCAGTTTATTCATTCAGTCACCACATACTACACAGACCATACAAATAATATAGGATCAGATGCTCATATATAGGTCTGGCCTGGGTTCATATCATTAAAAGTACCATATGTTCCAAGAAGAGGGGGAAAAAAGTAATGACAACAACAAGCAGATAAACAATATTCTTACATGAAACCTTCAAAAACATATTTCTCGAGCATTCATTGAAGGCCAAAACTCAGTTACACATTTTTGTTCTCATATAAAAATCTTTTGTTTTGTATATAAGTGAACTGTAGTCACATAGATGAAGAACTCCTAATGACTGTGATGTTTTTCCTTTAATATAATGAGCATGTTACCAGGTTAATTTGTGATCAGTCACAACATTGAAGCATTTTTAAAGACAATGAGCTGCTTAGGGTGCTGTTAGTGAGAAATATACTGTAGTATCATATTATATAATAAACTCAAGGTATTCATGTATAGTTATTTAGTATCCATTACCATTATTTTATTAAACATCTGTCATGCTACCTTAAAATTAACACTGCCCAGAGAGTGAGCCAGCTTGGAGGAGGTTTGTGCTCTCGGAGGGCATCTTGTTCCACTGTAGTGTATCAGAACATAGATGTTGACGTACAGAATTGGCCATGATGTCATGATAAGTTGTCAAAATATTTTGTCCTTGAAATGTCTTTCCTAGACTCAGTGAGCTTGACCCTCGACTCCAACACGGCCCACAGGCAGCTGACGCTCTCTGAGAACAACACTAAAGCCGCCCTGCAAGGGACAGCCCAGCTTCACCCCGACAGCCCCCAGCGTTTTGATGGCTGGACCCAGGTGATGTGTGACAGCCCGCTGTATGCCCAACGCTGCTACTGGGAGGTGGAGTGGAGAGGCCGGGGCTCCTCAACCGGCATAGCTTACGGGGCGATGGCCAGGAAGGGCTCGGACGCCAGGTCAGGCCTCGGATACAATGCCCAGTCCTGGACCCTGGAGCTGTCGGACACCTGCTGCACAGCCATGCATGACAATCAGAAAAAGGACATTCCGGTCGTGTACTGCCCCCGTGTGGGCATTTACCTGGACCTGTCCGCGGGAACGCTGTCGTTCTACAGCGTCGCAGAGAGCATGACCCACCTCCACACCTTCCGAGCCAACTTTACGCAGCCGCTTTATGCCACCTTCTGGGTGGGGAGCGGAATCGGGGTTGGGCTAGACTTCAGTTCAAGTTCTGAGAGCATCAAGATCTGCCCCCTGTGAAGACCAGAGAGTTGGTAATTCACTGACTGACTTCAGAGCTGAACACAGGAAAAACACAAGTGTTCCTGCTGATTGTTAGAATGACACACTGACTGAAATTATTTGCAAAGTCATCTATAAATATATGTATGTGTGTATATGTGTACATAGCTTAAATGCACTTAGTTAGCTTCTACTATTCACAAAAAACAAAGAGTGCACTGCTTTTAGCAAACAGGAGATTTCAATGCCACAGATTTTGGGTTAAGGCTGTCACAATATCAGACTGCATAGTTATCATGGAGCTGATGCCATGTCTTCTATAGAAAGAGAAAATAATCTTTAACTTTATTTATTCCACTTTTGTATTTAGTTTTGTTTTGTTTCTTGGGGGGGATCAAGATGTTTGGGTAACCAGATGGGTGCAGGTGGTGGTTATGACTGAGATATCAAATGAGTAAATGTCATTATCAGAATGTAAAAAGCATCAGCAAAGTGTATAAGGGCTAAAATATTTTTTAAAAGATGGTATTTCAATGTTGTGCCTAATAAAGAAAGTAATAATAATGCTTGACTGAAGTGTGATGACCAAATGCCACTGATATGTGCATATGTGGATATCTGGCACAGGACACGGTGCTGCCTGTTAACAAAGTACCAACTGCACTTCAAGCATGCAAAAAGTAGTTTATCTAATGTAGTCAGCCATCTCCTCCTGGTGTATGACCTTTTGTGTTTTGGGTTGTTTGTTTGTTTTTTAAGGCATGTTGGTTACTACTATTGCAGTTCTTCTAATGGCCACTTAAGACTGGTTTCAAAAGTAAGTCAGTCCACACGTACATTCATGTTAAAATGTCCCAATTTGATTGTTTGTTTGTTTTTTAAATATAACTCTTCCATTTGGGAAATACTAAGGCTTGGAGTTAGGGGCGTGGTTGCTTTGAATTACTGGTGAAAGAGAATCAGGTGCCATATTTATCCCATATTGGCTTTTCTTCATTGGCTTCCTGTTTATCCAGAATCAAATTTTAAATCCTTCTCCTCACATACAAAGTCTTGTATAATCAGGTCCCATCTTATATTAAAAACCTTGTTCTACCATATCAGCACTTTGTTCTCAGACAGCTAGCTAACTTGTGGTTTGCAGAGTATTTAAAACTAGAATGGGAGGCAGAGCCTTCAGCTTTCAGGCCTTTCTTCTGTGGAGCCAGCTCCCAGTTTGGATTTGGGAGACAGATGCTTTCTTTACTTATAAGACTTTTTAAAAACATTGTTTTAATAAAGCATAAAGTTAGCACTGGATAAGGTCACCATGAATCCTCATTTAGCTCTGCATTTACTCAATATGTATTATTACTCTGGCTCCCTTCCACAGTCCGTCTCCCTCACCTCACCATCTGCCAGTTGTGTCAGATGGTGAGGTGTTAACTAAGCAAGTTAGCATTAGCTTAGCACTTTAGTCTCTCTTCCAAATACGGCCATTAACCCAACTATCTTTTATGTACAGTCTATGGAATCCACTGAAGCTAGATGGCAGTCTTTAAAAAAAAATAATAAAAATAAAACATTTTAGTCCCAAACTTTTAATATCCCATAACTAACAGAGGGATTGTCACGAAATTTGCATTTTAGAATTAGTGTATTGCATACAGTGGACTGAATTTACACCCAACTGCAAACCATTTGTCTGGAATTTAGGTCAACCTCTTCCATCAAATCATAACAAAACAGTGAGACGGGCAATATATTTTTTTTATTTATTTAAAAAGACAGACATGAATAATAGGCATGAGACATGAAGGAATCGCAGGACATTTTCTCTTATAGCCAGAGAACCTCCTGCTTCAAGGGGATGGAAGTTATCCAACTTTATGAATGTACCTTCCTTCCTCTCTGCAGTCCTGCTCTCCTATTAAACATTCAGCTGAAGCTCTTGTTGCCCTTTAAAGCATTATTGTTAATTAGCTGCTAAATGCATCACAAACACATGTATAAGCCAGAATATTCAAAATTAAAAATAATACTGAGTTTGGATTCCCTTCATGTGAAAAGCACAACAAAATGCTACTTATCCAAATTTTTATGGCAAAATGTTAGCTGATATTGTTACAACATTCACAATTATGCTAAATGTCTCTTATTTATGTAGATCAAACTCTTTCATCAATAAAATAAAGGTTAAATACAAAAAACTAAAAGTGCAGTTACTGGAGATGGGGGGCGGGGCAAGGTGTGGTTGGGAACAATAGCACTGAAGGGTCACAGGGATAAAGCACAAAGCTCTAAGTTTCCTTATTTTTAATGCTATAGCGTGTCACATGTACAGAATGATGTCAGATGTTTTCCTACAGAACACTACCACCTGCTGGCCGATACACAAACTATACATCCATGAGATAAAGGAGAAACATATTTTTAAAGCAAAGAACTCTTGATCAAATCTGAATTAGGTTAACAGCTAAAATAATAAGTGAGTGATTTTATTCCCTCTTTACAGCCCAAACCTGAACATCTATTGTCAAAGCAAGCAGTGACCCTTAAACCTCTTAATCCCACTAAGTGCAACTCATGTCCAAATACAGCTTAAAAAAGGAACTCAAACTAGAGCAGTGCTAGTTTCCACATATGGCCTCATACCATTAAAAACACACAAACATAAACACGCACGCACACGCAAAACACAAAGACCTGAAGGAAAACTTTCACCCTATTTGTTTTTTTGCCTGATGTCCCATTTGGTTTTCTCTTTTCCTTCATCCTACCTGTCTGCCAACAGGTGCATGCTGGGACCAGCAGACAAGGTGGTGTTCATGCAGGCGTTGGGCATGGCGCATGGACGGTCACTGGACATCCGTGCAACACTGTAAAACTGTTACAATAATACTGGCATGTTCAGCTGCTAAACCAGCGAGTGGTTGAAGTCTCTAAGCTTGTCCTCAAGTATGAAGTTAGATCGCTTGCACTCTTCTTTGAAGTCAAGAAAGCAACTGCTATGCTATGAGCTAGCAGGATGTTGTTCTATAACTGAGAAGCCCTTAAAACAGCAAGACTCCAGAAGCCCCCCTACCCCCTCATTTTCTTCTTCTTTCATCTTTTAGGGTTTCCGCCAGTGTATTACAAGCTCCTTAAACACCAGATATTTTTGTTTTTACACAATAGCTATATATATTAATTTAGCTAATACGTCATTAGCCTACTGTTACTGTTAACCACTTTACACACATAAGACCAGCCTGAAAAAAGTTGTTCAAATTGAATAGTTTTACTTTCTAGTTGATATCCATCCACTTATGTCCACTAATAACAGAACCGCTAGGCTTTTTTACTGTATGCAAATGATGTTTAGCATGATTGGTGCTCTCGCTTTTAAAAGCTGGAAAGCCAAAAATAAACTCTACAGTCTCTCGTTACCTGTTGTGTGCACAGGTGTGTCACAGCTGGTCAATGGGAGACGGTGTGTTTCCTTTTAATCCTACTGTACACAAAGTGCTTGCAATTCAACTACGGCTGCAGCAGGGGGCGCTCATGGCACAGTCCTCAATGAATAGGAATGAATGCAGGTAATGCCAAAATAATTGTTTGTAGTCAAAAATATGTACATGTATGTTTAAACCTTTGCACACAATATTGTTAATATGTACAAACTGAATCAAACTGAACAAATTTATGACTTTTTGTTTTGTTTTTTTACAGTAAAGCTAATTTTGCCCATAGCATTCTTCTAGTGTATGCTAATGGTTCGTTAACCAAAAGTTATCAATTACGAAGTTTGTACAGTTATACATTTATTACAACAATATAAATTTTCTGAACACTTTCTATGACAATTGTGAGAGAAAAATGCCTTCTTTCCAGCCTGGGCTGCTTGAACCCCTTATGTTAACTGATATGGCGGAAACCCTGTCTTCTGACATAAACATACTGACACCCTTTTCGCCCTTCTTTCACTTCTTCCTTTACTTTTCTCTAATCAACTTCCACAAACCTTCGTACACTTACATTTTCCTTTCTTGCCCTCCTCTACCCGTGCCTAACATCTAGAGCCTCACTGGAGAACTACTGAGTCTATTTAATATAAGACTGAGAAGAGGATGACCCACTCAGACGCAAGCTAAGGCCTTTTTAACTATCAGCATGGCAGACATCCACATACACAGAAAATGCAGGGTGGCTAAAATCAGTCAGTATCATTAAATTGTGCTTTAAAATTAAGTTCCAAAAAAGGACGGATTGTTCTGCCCTGACTTCTCTCTCCAAAGGCAGAAAGGAGGAGAGATGTGGTGGAGGAATAAAGGAGGGGACTGATGTTCTGTTAAGTTCAACGTTTGGCCGAACTTGGGTAGGAGATAGAGGCAAGATGCCGCCGTCTTTCTTTTAGGTTCCCCCATGGAGGTGGGGGGATAGCCAGGGTCCTGGGGTGAGGAGGAGGAGCTGAGTGACCGGCTGACTTTCCAGCTCGGGCACCAATCATAGCCGGGAGGCTCTGGTTGCGCCTCAGGCCATCTAAAAGGCTCCCTCCACCTGCTGACACAAATGTGGCAGAATCCTGGCGTGGCATTGAAGCATCAGACTCAGAACCATGCAACACCTTAGTGAATCCCAGCTGCCGGAGCTTCTCCACCAAACCAACGCTGGCCGGGTCGGGCCTGGATCTGCCTGATTTGGCGGATGAGATGAGGGCTGGGGTTTCTTGGGATGGGCTTGGTAGGTCAGGATGCGGAGCGCGGCCCAGGTTTAACCCGTAAACGTCTTGGAGAAAAAGCTCTGCGGGCCGCGAGGCCAGGAAATTGTCAGCTGGGTGTTGGCGGGGCTCTGTAGGCACTGGGGAAGGGGCAGGAGAGTGGGAGGGGGAGTTGGGGGGTGTGCTTGGCAGAAGCTGGAAGAGGGGCTGCCAGGGGGCGGGTCTCTGGGTTGGAGGAGGGTTGGAGACTTGTGCAGAAATACCCCTCTCTAGGACCAGCTTGGTCAGGCCACTGGGGGGTGCAGGCAGACGTCGAGGGGGGAAAGAGTCACCCAGACTGAGTCTGCAGGGAGTCACAGGGGTGCTGGGACCCGTCCTCATGGAGCTAGGCGTGTTCGCCATGTGGGATGACTGAGAACTGAAAGTAAGAAAAGGAGAGTCTGTGTTAGAACAATAACAGTGTTTATGGGATGCTTATTTTCTTGAAGAGGACTCACCTTGGGGTGACCTGTGTGATGTCACACGGGTGCAGAATGCGACAGGTAGTGAAGGTGTAGGTGGAAAAGGTGGAGCTCTGACACTTCCCTGGGTTTTGGACTGAACAAACAAGAAAACTTCAGAAAACCAAACACGCGCACATTGGAAATGATGAGCAATAACAAGCTACAAAAAGTGATTTTTACCAGAGGAAGATACTGCTGTCGATGTCAAGGTTTGGCTTTGTGATTGGAGTCCTGCTTCAGAGGCTCCTGGAATGGGCTGAGGCGATTGGCCGGGTTTCTCTGTGGCATGAAGGGGTGTAGGGCAGAAGTCTAACCTGATGGAGGAGGAAGCAGCTGGACTCCCAGAGGAGAGAGGCGGCAAGGGGACAGATGATACCGCATGCTTTCTGTCCTTTTTCTCCTCGGGTGTAGATGAGCAGCGCACGTTAAAGGTGATTCCGCCTTCCTCCTCCTCATCTTCCTCCTCCTTACTCCGCTCTGCTGCTCCTTTCTCCAGGATACCATTCCTTCTGTTTTCTTCATCTTCTTCATCCTCCTCCATGTCAGACAGGTGGTACACAGCGTCCTGAGCCAATGGGCGAAAACCTTTAGTCACTACTCCAGGGTGTGGGTCCAGGATGGTTCCCAGGTGAGGTTTGGCCAGCTGCTGCCAGTGGTGCAGTGTCAGCGAGCCTGAGAAAGAAATGTCAGCATGTGTTACTGCATACTCTGCATTTAATTATTAGTTATTAATAATCTCTGGCTCTCTTCCACTGCATGTCCTTGTCCTGTCTTCCCCCCCTCACCCCAACCAACCCCAGCAGATGGCCACCTCTCCCTGAGCCTGGTTCTGCTGGAGGTTTCTTTAATTGGATTACATCACCTTGTAGTAAAGGATAACCTTAAACATTACCTTCCATGGGTTTGACAATCTGGAGCTTCTCAGGCAGGAAAGTCTTAAAAACAGTGGAGGTGATGGAGAGATCCGACAGGTTGGAGAAAGACGAGACCGCACTGCCCATTGGTGAGCTGCAGCAACTGCCTTCCCCTTCCACTTCCGCCAGGGCCTGCACCTTCTTTTCCCGCTCCGCCTGGAAGAACTGTCGCTCAGACAGGAAGTTCTGACGGCGCAATGACAGGCGGTGGAGTGCTCTAGTGAGGTCGTTTCCTCCCGGACAACCAGGCTGGCCCACTCGGCCCTCCTCCCTGCAAAACATGCATGTTATGACCTGAAATCGAGCATAAATCTCTTCCAAAACAGAAAATGCTCTTTGAAACTTACCCCTGTGTGGACTGAAACGGCTGCGCTGTCATCACCAGCGAGCTCTGTCCGGAGCCAGGGATTGGTGGGTTTGCTGAAGCTGATCGTAGTACTGAGGCATTAACGGAGCGGACTGTTTGGAAGACTCGCTTCTGGGAAATTCTATAGGAAAATGAGGTGAAAGGTCAGAGACTAGACCTAAAATATAATGCAGACTCCTAAACTAGAGCCCATGAAAAGTCTGGAAAAAAGTACGAGTTCTCCAACACCAACTGTCATCCTCAGCAGCAAACACATTCTGCAGCTTTTAACCTTTGGTCCTGAAAGGCGGTCTCCTCCTCTATACTCAGCTCCTTCCTCATAGTTCCCTCAATCTCTGCTGCCAAGGATTCCTGTAAAAACAGGACACATACGGAGGATTAAAAGTATGCTGTGGATTCAACAAAAGTAATGTTTACAGTCACTGTTCAGCTTAATTCATCCAAGCCTAAAAAATAAATGCACACAGGCCAAAAACTGCAGCTCCTCAAGTGGCCACTTCGGGCTGGCTCCCAAAAGCAAGCCAATATCAGTGCGCCCCAGGGCAGCTGTGGCTACAGTGTAGCTTGCCATCACCAGTGTGTGAATGTGTGTGTGAATGGGTGGATGACTGAATGTAGTGTAAAGCGCTTTGGGGTCCATAGGGACTAAGTAAAGCGCTTTACAAATACAGGCCATTTACCATTTACATTTACCAATATCCTACAGACTCCCACATTATACTTAACAAAAACTTTAAAGAACATGTCTAAAGCCAGATACGGTTACCTCCTTAAACCCTTAAAGCCTGAAATATGAAATGTGTTGTGCAGTTTATTTAGGTTTTTCAAGGGTAATGTTGTAGAACTCAAAAAGTCACAAAAAACTTTATGTAACAAATACAACACACTGGGTGTTAAAGGGTTAATAGCAGCTGTATGATGTCTTGTGAACACATGTGCCAGGGTCTGTATCTTCCTCTGTGTGCTCCAAATAAAAGTTCAAGGGTGCGTTTCTCTCACCATGGGGTAGAGGCCGTAGGGAAGGTGCCGGCGCATCCCAGCTGAGGGGCTGTTTTTACTGCGCAGCTCTTTGATCTCCTCCTGCGACTCATGGAGCATCTCTACACACTCAGCATTCCTCTCGGCCAGCTCGTTGAGCTGCAGCAGACACGTGCAAATAATAATTAATTAAGCAAAGAAATTATTTCAAGAGTAATTAAAATGAATGATGTGTTCAGAGCGTATTTTACTGGATTACTGGATTTATAGAATTAGTATAATTACTGATGAAATGGTAATTTCTCTCAGTAGGCAGGTTGGTAGATGTATGCATGGCAGTAATTCCCAAAGTGTAGGCTCGGGCAAAAAATTACTCACAAGTTTGTATATTTATATGAATTTATTAAAAAAAGTAAAATAAAACTGGGAATAGGAGGTGGTTAGTTTGTGATATTTCTCAATACTCTGACCTAAATTTACTGTTTATGCTAAATTTTATGTTTATGCTTTTAGGACACAGTTTTTAGGGAAACACATCATTTTCCCTTGTATTAGGAATGATGTTAGGAATGAAAATCTACATTATATGATCACATTTGCATCTTTATAGAATAATTAAACTGGTCTTGCTCTAAAAAGGAACTTGAACACTCGTATGAGACTGTACCTCTGCTGTGAGCTGTCTCTGAGCATCTTTGGAGGCCTGCAGGTGGATCCTGAGCTCCTCTTTCTCCAGAGCCAGCTGGAGATAAACAGCATCACACCAAGAGCGTTCACACACTGTGCCAGCACATACAGTAGGTAATCAGTGCTAGCAGTTAAGCTTGCCCACCTCCTTCACTCTGTGTTGCAGCTCGACTATTTGGGAAAGCAGCTGAGCAATTTCCTCCTGGTGTCTGAGCAGCTCCTCGTTCTTCTGAGACAGCTCTTCAGTCAACGAAACCATCTGGCTGTTGGACTCGCCTGACCCCACGTGTGATATACACAAACACACCAAAGATTACATTCAGATGCCTGATCTGTAAAAGTTCCTTTTGAACATAAGTTTGCAAACTTCAAGAAAAACTCACGGAGCTCTTTGACACAGTCGCTCACTAGCTGCTGCTCCTTCTCCTCATAGGTGATGGTGTCTCTTTTGAGTTGACAAGCCTGGATAAGTCAAAAAAGCTCAGTTTGCAGCAGAGATTATACTTCAACATCTGCTTCTGATCAAGTGCCACAAATTTGCTTCCCAAAGAACGACATACCTCGGTTCTCAGTGCCAGATTTTGTTCCTCTAGATCCTGTAGCTTACTCTGCAGGGACTCCAGCTGACTAAGTGCAGCAGCGGCGGTTCCCCCCAGCAGCTGAGGTTGCCGCAGTGGGGTCGACACGCTGGAATCGGTCTCGCTCTCCTCAGAGGCGCTGGCCACCATCCGCAGCAATTCATCCTTCTTACTGAGCTCATGTTGCAGCTGATGAACCTGACCGATGTGGACAGTTTAGGAAAAGTGATTAGTGTTTACAGGATTTTAACATTTTAAAGCTCTCTTTTTCTAGAGATACAAAAATCTAACTTTCATTTTTTTTGGTTGAAGTTTAGTTTAAAGCTGGAAAGTGAATGGAATATTTGTATGTATACAGCAAACATGCATGACTTGTGGCAGAAATACCATTTTATTGAAATAAAATGGTATGTTATTTTGGCTGCAGATGCATTTAAAAAAATAGTACATTATTAATGTATATCAAGCATTTTTTGGTCCATGAGATATTCAATTCAATTCAATTTTATTTATATAGTCCTAAATCACAGCAACAGTCACCTCGAGCCGCTTTATATAGTTCGGTAAAGACCCTACAACAATACAGAGAAACCGCAACAATCAGAAGACCCCTATAAGAAAGCACTTGGCAACAGTGGGAAGGGAAAACTCCCTTTTAAGAGGAAGAAACCTCTGTCAGAACCAGGCTCAGGGAGGGGCAGCCATCTGCCGCAACTATTAACTAGCTAACTAACTATTAGGAAAAGGTGTACCACAGGGATCTATTTTAGAGCCCCTTTTTATTATTCAAATGTCTAAATGCTTTATTCTATTTCTCTTTTAAAAACCTATTGCAACAATATCACTAGATCATGCAGACATGTTGAGGAGGTAATTTAGCCTTTAAATCAGCTGTGTTGGATCAAGGACACATCTGAAACCTGCAGGACACCATGCTCTTGAGGCCTGGAGTTCCCTCACCCCTAATTTAAATGATCATACTATCACCCTCTCTTTATGTAGCACAAAACATTATTTACACATTTTAAAGTGAATAAAAACAGTTACCTGATCTACAGACTGTGCTATCTGCTCCTCTAAGGCCTCATTTCGCTCCTGTAGCAGGTGGTTCCTCTGTAGAAGTGACTGACCAATCCGAGCTGCCAACTCCAAATCTCTGTCCCGCTGTTCAAAGAGAACACAAGGCACCCAGGGTTAATCAGTTAACTGGCTGTTGTTTTCTTAGCTGAAAAAAATGATCACAAATGAGGTCAACGCCCTACCTCAGCCAAAAGGTGTGTGACCACTTCAATGTCATTGTACGTCTTGGTCATCTGTTCCACTCGATCAGCACTGAGGACTGGCCAGAGGGAAAACGTTAACTTTTAGGCAGCAAACAAGCAAAAACACACACACACACACATCTAAAAAAATCTAGAATCCACACTCTGGCATGCACACTGTGCATCCAAGCAACTCCACACAAACATGAAAATAAAATCAATTACTGGACACGTCTTTAACATGCATGGTCTACTACATTATAAAGAATTCTGACCACAAGCAACATTAGGAGCTACTTGGCTATTATAGTCACATAACATCACCATTCTTTACACTTTTTAGCATCTGATTATGGACGCGTGGTCCAAATTATGTCTACTAAATTGCTAAATGATTATTGCTGGAGCAATAATTATGCAACACGTGCTAGTGGTCTGAATTTAAAAAGAACACTAGCTTTACAGTGAAATTAATAACTGTACTACAAGCTGACTACAGTACACAGTACAGTACTACAGTAGGAAGCAGAAGACCTTTACTATGCAAGTCTCTTGTCTTATTGTTTACATGCAAAAAGTGGAGAGGGGCTCCCAATCAGTGGCCTAGGAACGGATCCTAGATCAAGTTTAAGTAAAGCCATCGGTGGCCACACTTTTGACAGAAGCCCCTCTCTCACACTTGAGTTAAATGAAGTTCCAGAGAAGAACAGGCAGGTAGGAAGAGTAGGATACCTTTGGAGAGGCTCTGAGAGCCTGGGTGGGAATAAGAAGGGGGTTCCAAAGCAAGATATGCTAGTGAGAGAGATGCAGAGAGAGAAAAAGAGGGGAAGTTCAGATGGTGTAGAAGTAAACCAGCCAGTTTTAAGACAGATGGAAAAAGAAAAGGAAAAGGAAAGAGACAAACACTGGCAGAAAAATGAAAGTTTCAATAAACCAACATCATGTAGAGACATTAGTTTGTTGAGTCAGAGAATCTACACATCGATTAGTCTGGTCCGCTTTTAGCACCTGAGTGGGTGTCACCAGCGCTGCACAGTTCAGCGTTCCACCTGTTCAAAGAAAAGTGGCAACCCTAATCAATGAGCCAACTGGTTTCAGCTAGAAGCCCTTTAACAGAGTGATGCGTGTCCCCAACACTCATTTAGAATATTTACTTCTGTTGGTTTGATCAAAAACTTACAACCTTATTACAACTTCTTTGTGCAATCCCAGTTTACTGCTTACTGTACAAACACCTACAACTACAATAACAAAGTGTAATCCAAGTACTGTTAACGATAATCTAACCTAAAGAGCGATTGCTTTCTATGACACAGCATTGCACAGATTCACATCAGACTCACTATCTTTTTTTCTGAATAAATGTAGTGTAATAAAACCGTTTCAGCAGGGATTAAAAGTAACAAGCTGAGCTAGGCAGCTGCTCAAATGGATGAGAGCATCCATCCAGTAATCTGAAGCCTACAATGACCTCTGAATCTGGACACTGCACTCCAACAACCAGCGGGTAAAAATAACCTCTGCCCAGCACGGCTATCCTTGTTACAGTTACAGTGCATACATAATGCATATAATGTCTCAAGTTACTGTTCCACACACACAAACTCACAGACAAAAACATACACTAATACCTTTACCTGCTGCTGAAAGCATGCCATCATTGTATGGGTTATGTATGTCCATAGTCTGGCTTGATCATAATCAGATGCTGCATAAATAAATGAAACTGTTTACACCACATGCTGATCGCAGGGTGGGAAAGCAGTGCAGGTTGTATTGACTTATACAAGGCAGTAACTGAACTCTGGCCGCAATAAATTTCATAACAGCAAAGTCCAACCTCTATTTCATTTTGACATAAATTCATGAACTACAGACACACAACAGGCCAATGGGTGGTCAATGTGTTACTTGTTAAGTAACATGAATCTCCAGAGTCATGGCTGCTTGAACCTTTGGCATCAATAAACTCAACACGTGATTATACAACAAACTCAACTTCAAAATGCAGTGTGAGGAATAAATGGTACAATCATATGGACGCACCAATATGACACCTGGATCAAACTCAAAAAGCTTATCTCTTTCAAATCAATTCTAGGTCGCTCTATGTTTGCTCCGTCATGAGCCAGCAGAAATGCACAGGTTAATAACTCGAGTTAATAACTCATGCAAAGCTACTGGAATTGAGCATAATAAGTACCCTTTATTCACAACTTTGTCTTTTCCCAGACAAGAAAGTTTTACGACTCAAATCCTGGAGCGTAAAAACACTCTCAGCTCTTGTTGTCAGGCTTTGAAAAAGAGATGGGACATCATCTCGTCGAGCCAAATGACAAGATCCTCAGCAGCCATTAAATTACAGTATAAACTCTTCAAATTTCACAACATGACACTAAAACCACGATACTTGATACTCGTATAACCATAGTGGAGTACTGAAATATTTCAGCATCAACTACAAGGTCTAAATATGAATGTCAAAATCAGACCTTTCTAAGTGTTTTCACACATCTTAACATGCCATGCCCCAGCACATGTTATTAATAGGCTGTGTTTAACTTTGCAGTGGAGCAAACGGCACCATTAAACTGAGACTCCTCCAATGTCCAATTTCCTCACATGTGCAACTAAAACACTTCATTCATTACTTGTTTTTTTTTTAAGTTACTATTTATTTGAGAAATGCTCAAATTGTTGGTTTGTTATTATTTTTCTTTTACCCTTTTTGTGCATGACTTTCAAACTGTTGTATTCTGAAGCAGGTATACAGATCAAACATTAATAAAAGGAAATCACAAAACATTCAGTGAACTGAAACAATCAAGATCTGCTCACATTAAATCAAATAATCGTCAAACGCAGGAAACAAAGCGTTGGCAATTATGAGAAAAACAGGAAGTTTATCCTGTCTCGTTCCAGCATACTGCAACCTGTTTAAATGTAAACACACCACCAGATTTGCCCACTTCCTTTCTAGTAACACACACACAGACACTTTGCCCTCTACGCTGTCACGTTTTGCCTGACCTTGCTGACATGCTTACTGAAGCTGCATGCCTGTCTCTCTCTCTTTCTGTCTTTCAGACATGTACTGAGGACTGAGCCCATGCTCACCTTCCACAGCAAACTTATCGTACGCCTCCTCATTGTGGATGTTTAACACTGGCATGTTGTGTCTCCTCTCTGTGCTCTCTTGTCTTCATCCTCTATCTATCCACACCGCCTCTCTGGTTACTGTCCCGTGACTCACTCTGGCTTTGGTTTTGAACTCAGCTGCACTTAACTGTGCTGGATCTTTCTCTCTCTCTCTCTCTCTCTCTCTCTCTCTCTCTCTCACACACACACACACACACACAGTGCCACAGTCACACAAGCAAAGACAAACAGACACAATGACGAACACTGCGCGAAATAATGTCCACACTAAATCCCTGCGACTTTAATTGAACGGCGCCACATAAAAAGAATCCCTCACG
Source organism: Perissodus microlepis (assembly GCF_051167445.1). Taxonomy (NCBI): domain Eukaryota; kingdom Metazoa; phylum Chordata; class Actinopteri; order Cichliformes; family Cichlidae; genus Perissodus; species Perissodus microlepis. The sequence continues at coordinate 12,261,793 of NC_140482.1, read as the reverse complement.
TGCCTAATGCACTCACACACACACACCATCTGCTCGGTTCTGTTGTACAAGGCTTAACCAATCAAAAGGAAGTCTGCAAAAGGAAGCAGCTTTGCAAATATATACCAAAATGTACACACTTACTCATGTAGCGGAAAGTCTCCTCGGCCAGCATGGGGGAGATGGCGCTGTTCCCGGGACCTTCGTCTGGGGAGCAGCTCGGGGAAACCACCCAGTCCTGACTGTCCGACAGGTACACGGAGCCAGAGCCGACCGAACCGGAGCCCAGTGAGCCGGAGCCATAATTCCTCCCGCTGCTGCCCAGCCCCTCGTCTGGAGGAAGACAGACAAAAAAACTCATCACCAACAGCTGGTGGAGCAACCATTACTGTCATTATTGTTGGAGGGGTTTTAATGTTGCTGTTTGTTTTGGGTTTTTTTTTATTAATCTTCTAGTCAATAATAGTTGACTAAGTCTCTGTGTCTCCTATGACAACTGGGACAGGCTTCAGCACCTCCGGGCCCTTGAATTGGATAAATGGAAGGTGGATGGATGGATAATCTTCTAGTCTAAAATTGTCCATAATAGCAGGCATATGATGAATTCCTTACTTTTTGAGAATTAAACAATAAAAAAGTCAAACAAAAGAGCTGCTCTATCACAACAAGGTGCTTAGGCTGATTTAGAAATAGTATGAGTCCATTGACGGGCCAGCAGAAGTTCACAGCACTCCTGGCAGTGCGTGCAGAACAAATAGCAGATGGCAGTGTGGAGTCAAGCAGCCCTTCCCATCTTGTGTTTTCCCTAACACCTGGCTCACTGGCCAGCCTGCCCTTGTAGCAGTTCTCGATACCAACTAACTGCTTCTCCAGTGGATTTCCAGTGAGTTGGATGTACTCCAACTGTACCAACTGGGACTGCAGATCCCCTTTAGCCCTAGATAGATCTCCGATTTGAACTAGAGAGATGTTCAATGTCACTAACCGCTCTCTAAGATGGTGCAGATATACTGATTATGCTGTTTAGTTATTTATTTCCCACAAAGCATTTGAAAAATCAATTATTTGCCACAAAAACAGACAAAAAGTGTGTGGGCTGAGGTATTATCATGGCACAATGGCATTCCATTAAGTTGATAAATGAAGAGGGAAGCTTTTATTTTGGCAAAGCTGTGCAGCTCCAGTGAGATTTGCGTGTGGGCTGATGAACAGTGTGTGTGTGTGTGTGTGTGTGTGTGTGTGTGTGTATATTGTCTTGGCTCAGGCACTGTACAAGCCGATGTCCTTCCACTCGAACAAATATGTGGTTTACTAGGACAAACAGAGCTAACTATAGCATCAGGCTTAAAGGCACCACATACTGTACCTCAGGGAGACCTGATACTCACAAAGCAGCATTTAAAAATGTGCACAAAGCATATCGGTGGCCGTACTGCAGCTTTTGATATATGATATTTATACAGAAGACCATCTCACCTGTCTCCGTGCTCGACTCTTTCTTCTCCACCGCCCGGGGTTTGACTTCAAACATATCCCGTCTTTGGAAAGGGGGAGTGGGGAGGGGAGGCTCTCCCACTCGTGAAAAGACAAAGCTGGACAGAACACAGGAGCTGCTACTGGCATGACATCACATCCTGTTCCTGTGCTGACAGGGCGGTGTGCCCACACACACCGCTACCTGAAACAGAAGAAACAAGTGTTAGTGGTCTCACAGATAAAGACATGTGACCTCCGCAGAGGCTGAATGAGGGGCAATATACATGTCCAGGTAATGTGTGCAGCTGGTAATAAAGCAGACGTAGTATTTACGGATGAGAAGCAAAAAAGAGCCGCCAGGTGCTAAAAAATAAACCTTAGACTCAAACGTTAGAACAGGCTTTTCCCCGCAGCACGCCATGTAATAAATGCACACAAAGAAAACGGCGGCCGTTACAGCTTATGTCTAAAAATGTGTTGTTTCATGCATCGGTTAAAACACTCAACTCCAGCTACATGACGCCCAGCTGGAAACACTTCCCGCAAGTCGAGCTGCCCGAGATTCACAGAATTTACAGAAAATGTTAAATTTTTGTGATTTATATCGTTATCAGGACGATAGATGTCTTATATGGGGATATGAGATTTTGGTCATATGGCACAGCCCTAACCGAAGGAATGAGACAGGATGTGCTGTCTTAAAGGGATGGGACATGTGCTTCTAGATTAGGGCTGCCACGATTACTCGACTAGTCACGATTACGTCGACTATCAAAATCGTCGACGACTGATTTAATAGTCGACACGTCGTTTGAAGCTTTGTAAGATCACAAAAGACGCAGGAATAAGTAGTAGGATTTAAGAGTGTAATAACGGACTGAAACAGAAGATGGCAGCACTGTATGTACCAGGATGCCAGCTGCCGTTAAACCCCGAAGAAGAAGCTGTGTCCCAGAATTCATAGCGCAGCCCAGCTCAGTTTCCAACAATGGCGGCAGCTAGTTAGTTTTAATATTACTCTTATTATTCTTTCTGGGTCACAAAATAAACGTTTAGCATATTTTCAGGCGAGAATGTAGCTGTGTAAACCTCAAATATCTGCTCGGTTTATCAAGACACCACATATTTTCAAAAGCGCTCCGACGTTTTCGGAGACGTCTGTTACCCACTAGCTCGATAGCGAGCCGGGGGCAAGGCTCACTAGAGCCCGTGAGAACACCGGACTCCCGGCAAATCGTTTTCAAACCCACCGCTGTCTTTCGCTACTCAGGTTAAACATATATAAGTCACTTAGATAACTTACAAATGTTATTGTTTGACTTTTTTTTAGTATTTTATTTGTTCCTGAGTCGATCGGTTTGGCTAAGATTAAAGTTTTTACACAGCTGAATAAACATCAAGCAGACAACTGATTATCAGAAGTGTGAGATGCTCGAGAATATACTCCGGTGTCCCGTTATATTTTAGATAGCAAGGAGTTTATTAAACTTCACTGAAACAATCTGCAAATTTTATTAAAATTTAATAAACTATCATCTTGTCTTTATTTTTAGTTAGCACATACCTTAAACACTTAAAGCTGTAAGCTAATGATAGTTATATAAGAGCAGATGCATGCTGGTGCAATAAGCTGTACGTCCAATGGATGCATGATCTGATTAGTCGACTAATCGCAAAAATAATCGGTGACTAGTCGACTATCAAAATAATCGTTTGTGGCAGCCCTATTCTAGATATATTCTTATTTGCTTACACACATCTTTAATCTCAATTAACTGGCTGCTGTTGGAGTCATGAAAAACATAAAAAAGTCAAAAGTTTTTCAGTTTGCCAGACTACATTTCCCATGATCCAGTTTGCTTGATTTATATAGACGTTATATAAAAGATGAACACAAATTCGAGCTCTAAAATGTGAACACAGGATCTCTGTTAACAATATGACTATGACGTCATCAGGGTTATTTCTGTGGACTCTAGCCCTCTACAGTGGACAAAGGAGATGTTATACAACTCTTTCCAGGAACTGAGCAGCACTTCTGTCCAGTCAAGTGATCCACATGTGTAAAAGTGGAGAAGTACATTGGTTAGAAGATAGGTCAAGAAGCGTGTTTTCAGCATTGCTATCTTAGTAGTTTTCAACATGACAAGGAATTAGAAAGAATCTAGGTTTAAAGAAATTGCACATTGCCTAACTTTTCAGATCCAGGGGTTTCTTCTATCTTTCATATACAGTCTGTGAAAGAGACATGCTAGGAATAGGCTGAGTACCTTTTGCATCAGCAGCCTGTGCATGCAGAGGCACACAAACTCTATGTGGGTGTTTATCAGAGAGCATGCCTGTGGAAGGACAGAATCCTTGGGCAACATTCATACACTCCTTACATAACAGTGACGCTTAAACAATCATCTCCATAATAGAGGAGATTAAAGGAGATGAGATGCATGCAACGCTACAGCCTAAACATGCTGCTTACCACTAAACACCTGGTAGATATACTGGACCTACCCATTAATGACCAGTTGACTCATCCTAGGGTTCAAATGATCACATTAGGCCGTGGAGCAATTTTAAGCACAGAATATTGCATGTGTCAATCATTAATATGAATCTCTATCAAACAAATGCTTCTTATTTTCTCTCCCATTTAAAATGCCAGGACTGATGGTGTCCAAGTGCCTCTGAGTCACTTCATAACTGTCACAGGCAGACAGCTTCCTGACTAAGCACTCAGAAATTAAATGGAAATTTATGGTTCATTGGCTAGGCTCATACACACAAACACAACACTCTCTGGCTTCACTGTGACCACTGCTACTTAAGAGAGGCGACGGTATAAAGATGTAAAATCCACAGCAGTAAGGAAGCAGCCCTGAAAGTAACACTTAAACAGACTCATCACCGCATCACTACACACAGCACGAGTCTCTCCGAGCTCTTCCACAGGGACTGTCTGCTTACATCAGCCTTTCGCAGGCGTCACCCCCCTTCATGTCTGATCTACACTTTCAGCTCAATGCTCAACCTGACTTTGTTGAAGTTAGCTTAGAATGATATCTCTTTTGACATTTTCCCTTACCGGTTATTGGCCTTGCTTTTTAATCACAGCATCTGCACTGAGCCCGTGATAGAGCGGACAAACTAGAGAGGGCATGTGCACAGGGGAGGCAGCGCATTTGATTGACTGCACCAGGGGCTTTAGATGCATAACCAGAAATCCCTCACAGGAACATCAGCATTCCTTGTCATGACTGGCCAAAAGGAATTAAACCAAGTCACATACAGCATCATGAAATACTAATCTGATCTGATCTGACTGTCAACTATAATCTAGATCTGGACAGATATACTCATTGGCTGATACTGGCAAAACGTATGTCATCCAATACGCAGTTAAAAGATTATATTATCTTAACCACAACAACATGCATGAAAAGATGCTTGGGATTATCTAGAGAGTTTTTTTTTTTTTCTCACTGAGTGGCTCCACATCCGTTGTTTACGATGCGATGTTATCAGCACTGTCTGCACCACACGGAGCAGAGCGAGATCATAAAAACCTCACCACAATCACAGCAAGCAGTCAAGCAGTGTAAAATAATGCAGAAAATTTTTAACAACGACCCCACAAACAGCCTTGTCAGTGCATTCTCGAACAAAGGTTATGGATATATATGTAAACTTTTTTTTGCATATATCAGGTTCAGATTCTTTTAATACCATAAAACATCGATAAACTCATATAAATCCAGTTCACTATGACCCCAAACAAACTCAGTATCCAATGATTCACCATGAACACGTTAACTAAGCAGAACTTAGTTTGAAAATAACCTTTAATTTGAAATGTTTTGCTGTTTAGTAACAGCACAGACTGCCTCCCCTACAACCCCACGGATTATGTGTTACACAAGGTGCTACATGAATTTGAATTATTATTATTATTATTAATAACAGTATTAGTATTAGTAGTATTAAAATGTTTAACCACATAAATAAATATGAAAAAGCTACGGTATTCTTCAATTTGGCATCATTCATTCAGCTGATAGCATTTAACAGGGAGTTGCTGGGATAGTTAGTTCAGCCACTGCAGACATGAAACTCTTGCTAGCCCAAGCTTTCCTGATATCAAGTACTTTTTCTTGGAACCTTTATCGGCTGAACTCTCCAGAGGATCCAGACACATGAAAAAAAAAAATGTTAAGCTAGCGAATGAACCGTAAGATGTTGCACACCTGTCTGTTTGTTGAGCTGACCATTAGCTAAAATTTACTCACTCCGTTCTTTAGTTATACTTTTGTAATAAAGGCTAGTAAGAACGTTATAAGAGATTTATATAAATAGATGCAAACTAAAGTTAACAAAATGTTTTGCATATCGGCTAACAAAAAAACTAACAACCAAAAAAAACTGTAAATACGTTAGCTAGCTTAACCATCCTGTGGCTGGCTGACAGCTTCACTGTTGCTCATATCGCGTTAGCCAACAACCGCGAGCTTAAACAATCAGCATCCCTCCCGCGTTGACCGTTATACATTATACAGCTTAAAACACATTTTATTAGTTACAATGAGGCTTACCCTATATCAGTAATATTCCAAATCATGGGCAGTTCCAGCAATACATGCGGTGTCTGTCAATCCCTTCACCAAAGCCTCAAACAATGGAGGGGAAGCGAGAGGAGGGAGGGCAACAAGCGGTCATCAAGTGGCGACAGAAAGCCTAATGACGTCTTTATTCAGCGTCAGCAGTCTGTGTCAAATTAAAAGTCCTCTCAAAACATTTTCGCTGTGGCTTATTTTGCGGTTTGTCATTGACAGTAAAACTCGTTACTTTTCCCATAAAGTAATACAAAATGAAGGAGCGGTGTGAGCTGTAAACGCTAAGTCTTTCAGCATAGCGGGTTGTCCTTGGTGTTTTTGCTTTGTTTATGTGAAAGCGCGGAGCTGCTGTGGGGTGAAGGTAAGCTGCTCCTTTTCTTTCCTCATATAACTGACAGGTTTTACTTTAATGCTCAACCAGCCAAATATATATATTGTATGAATGTTCTTCGCTACCAAAACAAAAGCTCCTATAAATGTCCTGATTTTTAATATTTAATCCGTGCAACAACTAATTATCTAGCTAAAATATGACAGTTAGCTTAACAGGGATATTAATTAATGGACGACAACAGAATAATAATCATCCACTGCTTTTACTGAAATGGCTGCAGTGAATGTAACCTTGAAGTGGGGATGAATTTGATTGCGAAATATGACGTAAGGACGACCTTTAAAAAAGAAAGAAAGAAAGAACTATAAACAAAGACGTTAATAACAGAGCACTCTGTTTTCCAGGATCACCCCCCAGCCCTCAGTTTTCCCCAAAGCTAAAACAGCGACTCTCCTGAACGGGGACACTCTTTCCATTTCCATCCGCTGATGCAGCCAGGTACGCTGCAGCCTGGATGGATGAATGGCCGAGGCTGGATGTAATGCTGCTGCTGCTGGCTGCTTTCTAGTCTAGTGGAGGTGTGAGGTGGTGGGGGGAGATTCTCGGTGTGTCTCACATTACATTGCTGCGCTCCCTCCATCGCGATCGGTCTCCTGCAGCCTGCGAGCGGATGAATGCCCAAGTCTGTGGTTTTGCCATCGCCAAAAGGACTCCATGTCTTTCTTGGTAAGATTATCGCTCCGCATGTGGTTTTGCTTGGTTGATGCCCTCTGGTGTAGCTGAATGGGTGACTTGTTACTTGTATAGTCACGAATCAGTTGTCTCAAGCCGGTGCTGGGACATTCTGAGTTCAATCAGTCTTCTGTATAGATATTCAGAAATGCATTTGGCATCAGCCGATTTCAAATCAGTTTTTTGTTAGTTTGTGAGTAACACGAGCAGTAGGTTAGATATTAATACCGGCTACCTGTGCACATCCCTCACATCTAAATGGTGCATCTGATTATGTATGCAGCTCTTCTCTCACTCTTTTGGGACACATAAGCTGCCTCTTTGCTGCCTGTTACCATCACTCTAACTCTCTTTCTCCATTCACCATTTCCGATAAAAGCCCCGGTGAGAGTGCCTCCACGGCCTCTACTTCCCCTGTGCTTGCTTCTCTGCCTCATTTCACTCTGACCCTATTCAATCCCCCGCGCTGCCTGGCAGCACATCACCCTACACTTTCCACCCCCCTCCTCCTCCTCTTCCTTTAGAGCATGTCTCACATGTGCTCCTCCTCCCCCTCCTTCACTAGGACTGTTCCTGCATCTCCCACACTCAGGTCCAGCCCATGGACATAGAGGAGCGCTATGAGGACATCAGCCACCAGTTCCTGGTCAGTAGCCAAGACTCTGTCAGCATGGAGACAGGCGTCACACTGATGCTCTTTCATCGTATTATCATTTGTCACCTGTCTGGAGCTGCTTATTACTTACTCAGTCTTGTTAAAGACAGTTTTAAAAGAGAATGAAATCATTTTAAAGATGACCTATTATGCTAATTTCTAACCTCGTTTTTTTTCTCTTTGAAGTTTGAAATTAAAATGAAAGATTAGATTAGAAAAATTAGGTCTCAATGTAATTATCTTTGTAGAATATATATATATATATATATATATGTTGCCTTAGGACTGGTAGGCAACTGAGGTTGCTCATGACTACATTAATATATTTAGACTGACTAGACCTGCAGAACAGTACAAGTGTGCAGTACAAGTCCCTACACCACGTTATACAACTTTCAAATATTTGTATACCAAGCTAGTAATTATGCCATGTTTATAACAGCCTAAATTTACATATGATTGACTTAAATTCTTATTCAGCATTTACATCAGTCTGAAGATTTTTGCCTCCTAGACGGCCAAAAATACACTGATAAGTGTACATGCACTCACCACATTATTAGAAACTTCATTAGACCGTATTTAATGTGGTCATTCATTGGTGAATCAATATGTAGCTTAAAAGGTTCCCTTTAACTCTAATAATAATACCTGAGGCTCCAATAAATTAGCATCCTACGATTCCCATGATGCAACTTTTTTTTGTTACATTTTGAATGCTCTGCTATAATATACCCTCAGGTTTTGGGGCGTTACTATGACATCATCAGACTTTACTCCAAAGCTCCTACCCCCACCCCTTCACCAAAAACATTTACATTTTCCAGTCTAGATGCTTTCTTCTATATTGAGTACTTTATATTTAATATGCATTATTAGCAACTTAATAATAATTATGAATGTACAGCTAATGTGTGATGTCACTTCCTCTTGCTGATGCAGAGTAAATCCCGGGGTGGAGTGTGTATCCCTGAAATCAGTCCAAGACATATGCAAGTGTCTCTGTGAAACAGACATCCCCAGAAAGCCTCTGCATCACTAATACTCCCAAGCATCCTCCCCTCACTCCCTCCCCTTTGTTCCTCTCTGTGTCACAGCGCCACCTGCTGGCAGCCACCTCACACAGTGTGGAGCAAAATAGAAACCCAATGTCACTGTGACACTTCAGCTCCTTTGAGGTTGTAGATGGAGAAGATTGTAGGGTTAAGTGGCAGCTGGTGGCTCAACAAATGGAGGAGGACAGGAGGAAATCCTGCCCATTGGTATTATTTTACATTAGCTGCTTGCTTCCAGTTTGCGAACACAACTGGAACAATTTCAGTGCAGTCAGTACAGAAATTAGTGGGAAAATGTTCGGTGAACACATCGGTGCTGTGTTCACGGTAAACATATTTGAGACTTGTCAGATATGTAAATGAATGTTTCCTTCTGCTCTGGGCTCGACTGCATTCCCTTTAAAACCTTACAGATATTTAGTTGTATGCAAAGATGGGATTGCTTGAATCAGGCAATCATTGCATTTAAATTACATTTAAATGAAATAATTAGGAAAAAGTGAAAATAACAGAATAATGATGATTCTTTTTTGCAGAAGAGATGCATTCAAAAATAGTACAAAGTAGTGAATGTTATAAATTGTGAAGACTGACTTTGATTTGCTCTATTTTTTTCAAAGCAATTATTGCATTTTTTACTACACAACATGTACTTGATGTCTTTAGCTGTGGTGTTTCTGGATAAACCATTGTTCCGTCCCTGCTGACCTCATACACTTCTGTTGTTATTCAGAGACTTTACACCCGCGTGCGTTATTTATCTTCTCACGCATAGCTGTTTAGGCATGCTAGTATCAACAAAGGTAGATTTTATTCAGTGCTTAAACTCTGATGTCATCTGAAACAGAACAGACATACTTCCAGGGATTCCTCTCTTTAGTATTTTAGTCTGCTGTTTTTGTATATTGTTGGACTATCACAGTGATTTAAATACCTTAGATATGAAGAGACACCCAAAGTCAGACTTCTCAGGATAAAATGGTTCGGTCAAAAAGCTTTTTAGTCTTTCCATCAGGCTTGTTCCACATTTCAGCACCAACACTGCTTCATAAGCCCCAGAGAACAGGATACAGTCTGTGTCGATTACATGTCCGTAAGGTTAATAAGACTCGCAAGTTTATAAAATCTTCAACAAACTAATTTTGTTAGCAACATATACACATTTGTGCTTATAAACACTAATGATTTATTTGGGGAAATTGTGTATTGCATGACTTTTCTTAACCTCTTAAATACATAGTGGCACCTCTGCACTATTTGAAAAGCCATTTGCCAAAAAAAACCTTAGACTTTGCACGAGTTATGACAGAAACAGCATATAGTGTTGAGAGTGAGGAGCCAAATATGAAGACAGTCAGGACTGATGAAGGTCGCAGATGATTTCCTGTACATTTTAATCTGTGTATGCTCTCTCCTGAATCATGTTTGTTTTCTGTTCTGCTGGCCTTGTTTGTGTGTACGTCTCTGCAGAGCTGTGACGGTTCTGAGTACACTCTGCAGGGCCCAGCAGGTGGCGATGACATCACAGGGTTGTCGGCCGAGCCGGCCCACTACCAGCTACTGTCAGAGCTGGGTAAGGACACACATCCAAGCATAAAAATGAGTTAAAGATCTTTAAAAAAAAATAGCAGTGCAATTCACTTCATGCCGACTCACCGTGTCACAGGACGGGGCTTCAATAATCTGAGCCAGGTGAACATGGCTCGCCACATCCCTACTGGCCAGCTGGTGGCCGTCAAACAGACCAACCTGGACGAGTGCACCGAGGAGGAGCTGCTGCAGCTCATGGTGATTGGAGCCCTACATGCTGTCATGTATTTGAGATATACGCGGTTGTACACGTGTCTTTATCCACTGGATATTTCTATATTAAATCCCAGAATGAGGTACTGCTGTCCCGTCTCTTCCGTCACCCCAACCTGCTGACTTCTCGCCTGGTTTTCAGCTCCTGCTGCCAGCTGTGGGTCCTGACACCGCTCATGGCCTACGGTCAGCCACAACCACACATCCACAGCTTTTTATCCTAATGTAGAAGCTTTCATGGCTTTTTTTGTTATTTTTCCTGTGCTGTGATTTTTATAATTCTAGCACTAGCTCCATAATCAGCTGTTCGACTGGTCTCTTCCCTCTGCTTTGCTGTGCAGGTTCTGCAGATACTTTACTGAGGACATATTTCCCAGATGGAATGAGTGAATCCTTGATAGCGTACCTGCTGTACGGTGTGCTCAAAGCATTGGAATACCTGCACCGGATGGGCTACATTCACCGGTCAGTGGAATGTACAAGACACTATAAAGCTAAGCTATAAGACAACATATGTGTTAGAAGGGGAAGAGTATTTGTATCTTTTGTAATGTGTATTTTTTACACCTGTATCTGTCCTCTCAGAGGGGTGAAGGCCAGTCATATCTTGCTGTCAGGGGAGGGGCGTGTTTACCTCTCAGGGCTCCACAGTGTTTACAGTATGATGCGTGAGGGCAAGAGGATGAGGACCGTGTTCGACATGCCCCACCACAGCCCGGCACTGCTGCCCTGGCTCAGCCCTGAACTACTGCGACAGGTCGGTGTCATGCTTCCGCTTCAAAGTGAATTCTGCACATCCCCAGCTCCAGATTTTTGCTCTGCCATACCTTGCATGATTCATACTTTAAAATAATGCAATAGTCAGTGAGACTATCTCATGTGTCTATGTTGGTGTTGTTGCAACGTTGCATCTGACCAATCAGATTGTATGGAGCCTTTGTTTATAGAAAATTCTCTTCTGGAACAAATGATTTCTGGTGTTTTCTTTATTAGTTTATACAATATGATACAAATATTATCAAGTTAGGTTCCTGTTAGCCAAATTTAGGTTATTCATGTAGGTTTGCTAATGATGGCTTTTCAATTCAGTTCAATTTTATTTATACAGTGCCAACTTACAACAACAGTCGCCTCAGGGCGCTTTATATTGTAAGGTAGACCCTACAATAATACATACAGAGAAAAACCCAACAATCATATGACCCCTGTGAGCAAGCACTTTGGTGACAGTGGGAAGGAAAAACTCCCTTTTAACAGGAAGAAACCTCCAGCAGAACCAGGCTCAGGGAGGGGCGGGGCCATCTGCCACGAGCGGTTGGGTTTTTAATAGCATTAGCTAACTTCTTGGCTAATCCTAACTGAATAGTCAGACAACATGATTGGTCAGTTAAAATGACCAATGATGATGCAGAGACAACACCAACACAAGGATATCAGATCAGATCTTACTAGTGCAGCACTTTGGGAAGAGTGTAAACACATGTTTTAGTAGCTAAAAGTTACAGATGTTCCCTAAAAAGGACAGGTGAGCATGCCACTTCATCAGTGAGCTCCTCGCTTGTTACATCAGTTTTCTAAACACCAAGATAGTCCAGTGGTCAACGTCAAAGTGGCTACATATAAAGTCCACACAACAATAGCCAAACAAACGTGTATGTGTGTGTAAGAGGGCTCCTCACCCTACACACATGCTCTTTTTTTAATTCCATCTCCATTTAAGCCGAGTTTTGTTCCTATTGGCTGATCAGTAGGATGGTTGAAGGTTCTGTGTTAGATGACAGTATTTAGAGGACCAAACACTGGATCAAAAAAATCATCAAAAATTATGTTTGTTTGTTTTTTCTTTCGCTTTTGTTTTGTTTGTTTTTTTTTAAACTAAAATTTAGCCTGTTATACGTCTCCTCTTTGGTGTTGTCCTCAGTAGGACCTGCACGGTTATGGAGTGAAGTCAGACATCTACAGTTTGGGCATTGTGGCCTGTGAGCTAGTCAGCGGCAGGGTGCCTTTCCAGGACATGCCACCCACTCAGGTAATCAGCTATACCCAAACTGCTCTAGAAGAATGTGTAGCTACACACAAATGTTGACATCGTTGTCTATAGTTTGTGTCAGTGTGTGAATCTTGCCACTCAGATGCTGCTTCAGAAGCTGCGCGGTTCCCACTGCTGCCTGCTGGACGTGGCTCCCTTCCCGCTTGGAGAGCTGGGGGGTTTGAAGGTGTCGCGCTCTGGGGTGGACTCCGGCATTGGGGAGAGTGTGGCCACGGGGAGCCTGACGCACAGCACCACCGCTGCTCCCACGGACCGACCTCAAAGCCCCGGACCCAAAAACCACTCTGCCACCCTCCACAACCTGGTCCAGCTGTGTCTGCAGCAGCAGCCTGAGCGCAGGTGATTTCAGTGAATCAGCAGTCAGATGGAATTAAAAAGAAATACAACCACATTCACCTACAGCACAGACACACCGACTTTAATGCTGGTGTTGGTTCTGTTTGTCTTCCACAGGCCATCAGCATCTGAGCTGCTGACCCACGCCTTCTTCAAGCAGGTGGGTTTCTTCAGTCGGACGTCTTCTTTGAAGGAAAAACTCCAAAAACAGAACAAAAGCAATAAATTTAAAAGAGTAGGCTTTTATTTTGAAAACTTGATGTTTGAACAGGGACTTTCTGTTCTGTTACAGGTGAAGAGGCACACCAGTGACTCCTTCCTCAGTCTCATGTACCCAGCAGTGCCCCTCGCCAGTCCTGAGGACCCTCCAGTATCCAGCCCCCCCACCCCTTTCTGTCACACTCCAGCGTCAGCCACCGCCGACTCCACCGAGGCCATTTGGGATTTCTCCTAACTGCAGCATCTACACTTCCATTGACTAGCAAGCCAAACACGAGACAATCAAAGCAAAGCAATGAGGCCAAATTCTACTGTGCTTTTAATTTTTATTATTAACCCAACTCTCTGAGCCTTTTTAAATTGTTTTTGTAGCTTTTTTTTATGCTTTTTGAAGGTGACTTTTTGGGTCACAGAGTGGTGAGGCAATTGTGAAAGTGCTGGAACAAAGAAGCTGCTCTGATTTTATAGTAACGATAATAATGGGCCGTCAGCGAGCGAAAGGAATAAGAAAAAAAACAAGTTACTTGCTAATAATCACGCACTTCCTCTGAGATAAAAGCCCCCCTGTAAACAGTTGTGCATATGTTTGTGCGCATTTTGTTGTTTTTAAAATGTTATATCCATGTTTGCATTTTTTCTTTCAGGTGGGTGACTCTGGTACAACCAAGAAGTTATTTCTTAATAGTAACCACTTTTTGTAAGATATCATGTTTGTGTTGAATTTTCTTTAAAGTGGACCTATTATGCTCTTTTACAGCTCCATAGAGTTCCTCTGCATGATTCATAGTTCAAAGTCTCCCTTATTTGTCTCATCCTGGGCTTTTGTGCTACTCCTCTGTTCATGTTGTGTCTAAAATTGACCATTTCCATTCTACATAAGCCTATTTTGTTCTGACTGGCTGCCCTTCGTTAACTCCTCTGTGTTCACAACCTGAGATGACGGTATTACTTTAACATGATACAAATCCAAGAATAGAAAAAAACAAAATAGGTCCACTTTAAGGCACTGTGTTTTTAGACTGTGAATAGTGAAAGGTACACTACGTGAGATTTAAACATATGTGCATATATATTCATCTGTGTTAGAAATGTTCAAGTTTTCTTCAGTGACAAAGTAAGGCAGTAGAAGTTGCCTTTATACTCATGCAAACAGACACTGCTAATATCTAATCCGGCAAGCTTTTAACGGTTGTTTTGCCAAAGCGTAAAAAATACTGTACAGCCAAAAAAAGGTTAGTCTGCATACCAGTTAGCTTGCCTGTAGCGAGCTAGTTTGTTTCATGGCAACTCTTTATTAAATGTTTTGTTGACACCAAATTTTAAGAAAAGTTAAATTGAGGCCTTGGTTATTCCCTAAAATTATATATATATATTGTTGACATATACTTATTTTTTTATATTCAAAAATTAAACTCTTTGGTTTTACCACAAGTTACATTGTTTAAAGAACAGAACAACAAAACAACACATCCACAATCAGCTGTGTAAATACATTCCTGCTGTAGGCTTGAACATATATGCACATAGAGTTCCTGTATAGTATCCTTAAAACCTGTCATACATCGGGAGGGGGAGGGGGGGGGGCAAACTGTGCTATGAACAATAGAATACATGAGCAATAGAATATATCTAGTGTTCCATGTAGTAGTTAGAAACCACAGGTAGAAATAGAAAAACAAAGTTTCCTGTCCCGATCATGGAAAGAAGATTTCTACTGTGCTCTATGACCACTTCTCCAATAATGCCTTTCTGTTTTACTGAACCGTGCATTTAGAATACAGTGATCTCTCTGTAACTGTGATTAAGTGTACTGTGTATGAAAACTGTGACTTACAGTACATATCAAATATGGTAGCTGTATGAGCCTTATATATACACGTGTTATAAAATGATACCGAATGTTTTGCCAACTTGTGGTCATGAATCTTTTTGCAGTTTTTGTCTTTTGGTGGTGTGATGGTTGGCACTGTTGCCTCACAGCAACAAGGTCCCAGGTGGGTCAAACCTACCAGCTGCGGCCTTTCTGTGTGGAGTCTGCATGTTCTCCCTGTGCCTGCATGGCTTTCTTTTAGTACTCCAGCTTCTTTCCACAGTCCAAAGACATGCATCTTAGGTTAAGTGGTGATTATAAAATATGTTATGTGTATGTTAAGTAGATAAAGTGCTTTAAGTCGTAGAATAAAGCACTGTATGAATGTATGGTGAATGCGACACTCTGAATGTGAGTACGCTGCGTTACGTTGTGAGAGACATATTTAATACTAACAAATAAATTTAGCTGGTTATTTTTCGAACTTCAAGAAAATTGAGTAGCAAAGTAGTCTGTTATTATATGCAACGCTCTCTCAAAGTTAGGTAGGTACTACAATACTAGAGGGAACTCCAACAGGTCTCTCTCATAGATGTTCTGCTGATCATCTTGGAGGAACGCTTGGTAAGTGTGAGGAGAAAGGACTCCCTCTTAACAGGAAGAGACTCCCAGCAATGCACAAGCTACAGAAGTAAGTAGAAGAAAATGTAATGACATATAATAGTGGCATAGAAAGACATGGAGAGTGAAGGGATGGCAGAGGAGAGGATGGAGGATGTTTTAAGCCTGTAGCAGAAAAACTGCGGGATGCTCTCATCCTTCAGAATTGTAAGTGATGCATTTATATATTCTGTAGATAGGACTTTTTCACTGTCTTTGTTTTAGGACTTTAGGAATTTCAATCAATCAATTACAGATACTCCTGATCTCAACTTATTATGTATATTAAGCCAGAGCTTCCCAAAGTGTGGGGCCCGCCATTGCAGGGGGGGCGCGGTATAAAAAGGGGGAAAAAAACAAAATGCTTGGACACTGCTAGCAGGGGCGCCCACACAAACGCAAAGCAGGAGATGAAGCATCGCTGAATATGTTTCCAAACCAACTTCATTCTAAGCCAAAGACTAGAAAATATGGTGAAGCATATCTTCCCTTTGGCTTCACCTGCACAAGTGCCAAGGTAGGTCTCCCCTGCAGAATTGGTTTTCCCTTTGTCGGGAGCAGCACTGGGCTGTTCAAATCAGGACAAACAGTATCCCACATTCTTGGTTTTTAGTTCACAAACACTTGTTGTAATGACTACTCCTGACATATCAGGCTGATCCTGCCACGGGCTGATCCTGTTCCCTCGCTTCAAATCAGGGACAAACAGTATCCCACAGTTGTTTATGTTTTTGAACCCATTTTGCACAGAGAGGCATTTTTTGAAAAATGTATTGATAGCAATGTTGAATATTATTACACAGGAAAAAAAACAACTACACTTAAAATAATCACACCGCGATGCCTCCGCCTTTCTAAATGGAGGGACAGTAACTGCATGTGTATATGTAAGCGTGTAAAACCTGAAGATAATCAGATTAACAGTATTTTGTCTCTAGCTGCCATTCTGCAATTCATCTCATGTAAACAATAACGTGGCGCACAGCGTGACGTGAAAAAAGGCACATACCTTTGGTTGTGTGACGAACTCTGTATTCCTCCTCCACACGGAAAGGCAAAAAAGGAGTTTTAAAAATCTCCGTTTTCGGTGATTCGAAACGCCGTTTAGGTGTGGACGAAACAGCTGCGTTTTCAAAAATACCCGTGGACGTAGCGTAAAAGAGTTAGTAGTTTACTTTCGTACTACCTGTAATTTATTGCAGATTACTTGTATTTGCTTAATTGTTTGCTAAATGTTTGAGGTGTGAAATAAACCGCAATGGAGCAAAATATGGGTGTGTGTGTGGTTGGAGGATGTGTTTGTGCGTGTGCGTGCGCGCGCGGGGGGGAGGGCGAACATTTTTATTGTAAAACAAAGGGGGGCCTAGCAAAAAAAGTTTGGGAACCACTGTATTAAGCAAATCTGTCCACAGGATCCATTTTTCCATTCCAACCTCTCCACCACCATGGGCAAGCACAAAGGGCTGTCAAAGGATGTCAAGGCCGAGGTAGTTCTCCACAAGGCTGGAATGGGCTACAAGACCATCAGCAAGAAGCTTGGTGAGAAGGTGATCAGTGGTCAGACAAAACCAAAATTCTTGGAGGAAGCAAAATGGTGACAATGATTCAAGAAACACCATTCCCACAGTCAAGCACGGAGATGGAAATATTATGCTTTGTGGCTGTTTTTCTTCTAAGGGTACAGTACAGCTTCAATCCATTGAGAGAAAAATGGACGGGGCCATGTACTCTTTAATCTTGGATGAATACCTCCTTCCCTCAGCCAGCATGACAATGACCCAAAACATACCTCCAAGGCCACAAAGGAGTGGCTAAAGAAGCACATTAGGGTCATGGAGTGGCCTCAGGCCTGACCTCAGTCATGTAGAATTTTCTGTAGAGAAAGCCAAAGCTTTAAGTTTATGACAGCCAGGAAACCTAAAGGATTTAGAGAGTTTCTGCAAAGAGGAGTGGGCCAAAATCCCTCATGAGATGTGTCCAAACATGGCGACCAACTACAAGAAACGTCTTAGAGCTGTGCTTGTTAACAAGGATTTCTCCTCCAATAATAACTCATTTTTTGCTTGGGTAGCCAATACTTATTTCACTCATGACGTGCAAATCAGTTTATAAAGTTAATGTCATGCGATTTTTCTGGATTTTTGGTTGGTATTCTGACTCGATCCATTAAAATCAAACTACCATAAAAATTAAAAAGACGTTATTATAAAGACTCTTCATTTCTCAATGAATAAATGTATCACTGATGTGAACTCGTGACATATGCACATTAACCCCCCACGACGCATTTAAGTGACAGAAGGAACATCAATTATTATTGCTATTACTACTATTATTATTATTAGTAGTAGTAGTAGTAGTAGTAGCGGCAATATTAATTCTTTCTGCATATGACCATTTCTAGAGGTCTGCAAATTGTAGTTTTCCTCTGCTCCACTGGGCGGCAATAGAACATCAAAACAAACAGACCGTAACCCAACCCCTAGCAACCACGTAGGTCCACATCGACAACGTAAGTGAGTGAAAACTGTCGCAAATACTCTGACTATTGTCATATACATCAGAAGCATATTTCGTCACTGTTCAACAGCTTCATTTTTAAACGATAAGTAAGTTATTTAAAAAAACACCCTTGCCTTCATGAACGCCTTCGAGTGGCTCGTTTTTGTATTTTCGTGCTAGACGCTGCAGTCTCTTGTTTATCCGGTTCCCCCACCAAATTAAAATCTCCCTTTACGCTTGTTATACTGTACACAGTATATGAAGTACTGAGAAGTAAAGTCTAGTTTAATAAAAGTACAACATTACAATATTCCTTTTTACACTTGCTTTTGCTTTGGACTATATATTAGGCATGTCTTTAGTTCTTATAACTACAGGACCAGAACATGTTGTTATTTCGAGCTATTACATTTTCCTAAATGGTACTATATGCCTACTATGACAGCAAGATAGACCACAACCCATAGTTTCCATTTAGGGAGAGTAAAATTGTGGCTCAATGGAAATAAACATCATATAAACTTAATAAGCTCCTTATGGTGTTATATTTAGCTTTTTATGTGTAATTATTTTAGTTTCATTAAAGTATTCTACTTTATTTATGACATTTTGATTATGAAGGTGTTTACAGTTTTGGCAGCTGTAACACCGGTGTTTTCCAAATTTTGGAGCTAAATAAAATATGTTTATTTTATAGAAATCAGTCGACTCTTATTTTGAAATAAGTCAAAGCGTTAGTCCACAGGAAGTCGCTGTGCGTCCTTGTTGTCGGACGCTGGACGTAAAACCAACTACTCTGGAAACGGTGTCAGTGACAGTTGGTCTTTTCTTTGCACAGGTGAGCGGTCTGCAAGTTATCGATAGGTCTATTTTTATTTCTGGTGTTTTTATCGGTTTATTACTTTCATGTGAGCCCTCTGTAGCCGGGCAGGCATTGGCGGACGAAGCGTTTGTGTCACATGAGGAGGAGGAGAAATGGTGGCTTAAAAAATAGAAAAAGGCTTTTTTTTTTGACAGACAGCTAGCTTATAGCGAGCTTGGTCAGGTAAGGTTAACCACACAGCAGTGTTTTCCCAGGGTGGCCGAAGAGACTGTACGGAATACGCTAGTTATTCAGCTTATCAGAAGAGCACACAGTAGAAAATAGGCATGTTTATATGTATGTGTTTTGTCGCGTAGTTGACCGCCACAGTACATCTGAGCTCGGAGCCAGCTGGGCTGCTCAAAGTACACAGGGAGTAACGTTACTGAAAGTATTTTGTTGCTTGCGGTCGATAGCCTTGCCATTTGTCTTACAGTGACCAAACATCCGCCTCCATCATATGTAATTGTCTGTGTTGTTATCCTTCATAGCGCAAACGCTGCTGGGAATACCTCTAAGAAGAAGAACCGGGAGGGGGGAAAAAAAAGTGGGAGTCGAGGCCCAGCTGCTCCAGCAATTCCAGCTATTGCACTCCGGGGGCTTCACATTTCTCCTTTGCCATGGAATATATTTTTTAAAAGTCTCCCTCTATCAGGCTGTTGCCTCAACACGTTGCACAGCTTTCCCCACTCTTTTTAAAAGGACTATCACACCTTTGTCAGAGTTGGTAAGTCATGAGCACTGAAGCAATGAAGCCGTTTAGCTCATGACGGGGAACCATGAAGCAGCCAGGGAAGTGACCTCTGTGGACACCGCAGCCCGAGGGTGCTCCTCACTGGCACCATGGCATCCAACGAGAGACTGTATGAAGTCTGGATGCTCTACTGCACTAAGGTAAGGTTTCTCCTATTCCACACACACACACACACACTTCCCCTGTGGAAATGTCATTGGTGTGAAGTAATGGACCGAGTGAGGGCATTTCCTCCCTGGCAATTGCCAGGGGGGGTTATTCACTCATGCTATTTATATTTTTTGAAGTCTAGCAACAGATTAAGCCCATTTGCTCTGACAGGCTGTGGTTATGAGAAAGTACAGCCTGTGCTGACAGACAGGTTGAAGGCAAAGACAATTAGTGCATTGCGGTAAAAGGCAGACTAATGAAATTGCTTGTAGATCCTGAAGGAATTATTGCAGCGAGACACATTATGTTTATAAATGAATAATTAATTCACTGAGGACAAATTTTGTCATAACGTCAGGTGGATGTGGTTTCTAATGAATGTTAAATTCAACCCCAGCGAGGATGCATTCTTAAATGTATCATGGTCCTGATATGTTGTTAATGCTCCCTTACTTTACCAGTAGAGATGAATGAAGGCACGCCAGAGTAGAAACAGCACCCTTTGAGTCAGCTCTTGGCAAGATTTAATTCACCCTGTGATAAAGCATGCGTGCATCCTGCCGTCCAATCAAAACGGGCTGCCTGAGCCGCTCCTCACGTGAGCCTGGCTGCAGTCACACTACCTACCTCCCACAGTAATCCCTCACAATAACGCACCGTGCATAGCCCTCTGAGAAGTGTGGAGGGCTGTGAAGCTGTTACACTTCTTTTTAGATTACGACATCCAATAATCCTCATCCTGAGAAGTAAAGCATTTGAATGCTGACACACACGGAGTGTTTAATACCGGCAAGCTGGGTGCCTGGGGTCTCTGAGATTGTTGCAGTCACCTGTGAAAAAGTGAGCCTATACATTACATTTGCTCTAGCAGGACTTTTTCTTTGCATTGACTGAGCATTATATTGCAGGGAAGGATCGTTTCATTCGAGCCCACTGTGCTAATGCTTATGTCTGCATGAAACAAAAGAGATGTGGCGAGAGATGCATTCTAATATATATGATATACATGTGCACGTACAGGTGAATTGAATCATTGTTGATCTTGTTACAATGCTGGGATACACTGGAGCTTTGCATTCATACTAATGCTATTTGACAAGGACACCTCTGAAGCCCAGAGCCTGTTAAATCAGCACTAGGGAGATCTACACAGTATGGGGCAGACCATTTTAATGATATGGTCTGTGTGTGGGTGTGTGGGTTGTCTAGCCTTTAGTCACATGGTCTAAATTGGTCAAGGAATGTCTCTTTCTGAGGCTTGACTCTTGTCTGAGCTCTGAGACCAGCCACACTGTGTCCCACCAAGTGGTTAACTACGACCGGCCTCTTATCACAACTTTCTCTTCCCAACTCTTTCTCATTCCAAAGTAGCGAAACAGTTTCCTTGTTTTCAGGGCTTCTGCAGGTCATTAGAAAATCTTAAATGGTTTGAAGGGCAGACGGTGCTCTGTCCTTGTTTTTATTCAGTGAGCTCTGCAAAAGCTTTGCGCTCCTTTATGAAATGGTGTAGGAAGCCTGATCTTAAAGGAGCTCTTATTGATTTATTAATAACACCCATGGCTGCTAAGTGAAGTGGTCTTTGCAGGCAGTTCGTTCAAACCTTTATTGGCCAAAACGGTGGACACACTCAAGACTGCCTTTGATTATTATTCATGTATTTTTCCAAAAGCTAGGAGACCAGCTGTGTGTATATTAAGTATCAGTAAAAGAACAAGGTTGACTTGGATGAAGCAACCAGGTAGGCACTTGTTATGTAGCTAAGTTACATCTAGCTGGCTGACTGCCCCATGTTGGCTTTCAATGTGAAAAGTCGATACTATTTAACTTTATGACTTTACATCATTTACATCCCCAACTGCCATTTCAACTCATATATGACTTTGCTAGTCACAGTGATAGCATGGCAACAGCTAGTTGAAGATGACCAGCTGAGGTACGAGAACGCGCTACACATTAGCCCAGAGACAGTATAAAAGATTCAAAAACGTAGCTACTGTGATGTTACCCAATGTTCAGTTATGAAGCCTTGATATGAGTGTTTCCACTGACGCCATGTTTATTTACAAAAATCCCCCAAAAAACCAAAAAAAAAAACCCAGGATGAAGAAGTGCAGCTCTGACTGTGAAAGCGCTCCTCTTTTGGCTAACATCTTATAATTGACAAGTGATTACCCAAAGAACGTACCACAGATCCATTCTGAAAAACAGTTTAAGCAAGATTTACAAAATGATTATAAACTCAGGAGTGAGGTCACTACAGAGAACTATAGGTCTCTAACTCTAAATAGTTTTGTCCAACAACAGCTTACGTCATTTGGTGGTCTTCAGGATAAATTTTTCATTTATTTATTTCAGTTTTAGTTTTTTTTTTTTTTTTTTTTTTTAAATCTCTTCCACATTAACTTCCTTTTTCTGACCCATAAGCTACAACTATATTTTATACTGTCTGTCCGTTAGCCAGAAAGATGACTCGGCATCAGGTTTTGGTCCTGAAAACCAAACAGTTTGACTCGAACACTCTGCTGACGCTAACCAGCTTTTCCCTGATGGCCAAATTCCAGGATGGGCTTCATTACATAGATATAGCTATTTTACAGCCAATTTCACCTAACATTAACTTATCTGCAAATTCACACAAATTACATAATGCCTAACTAGCAGCTAGTTGGCTAAACCTAGTTTGCTTTCTCACTAACAGTGTCACTAGCTAAGTTCTATCTGATGCCACAGCCTTTGTGTTTGTTTTGTTGTCTGTATGTGGAGCTTGTGTTGAGTCTTTGTGCTGGGAGCCAGAGTAAGGCAATGGGAATAAGCATAAACGTCACATTCTTTGGATTTTCATGGAAAATTTGACTCAAGTCCTTGATATTGAAATCAGACCACATGCTGTTAGAGGCAACAAAGAGCGTCAGGGAAAATCTACTGTTCGAATTAGGTTGGAGTCCTTTTAAAAATTAGCAGTAAAAAGCAATTAATACATGAAACAACTGCCTAATTTGCAATGAAATGCTAGTAAAACACACAGTACTGCATTTAAGCTATAGTTTAAACTTTATAATAACCTCTAATTCAACTTTCAATCGTAATGCAATTTATCATAGAGTTAGTAATTTGCAATATTATAACTCTTTTAAGACTTAATGATTATCCTGAATGCTGTATTAACTCCTGAAACTTGACTATGTGACTCAGTTAGATGACTTTGGAGGCATCTGTCATATTTGTGTACTCATCCTGATACACACCTCTTTCATGTGCCTTGCCTGGTTAATCACTGACAACAGTAGAGTCCTGGCAGCCTTTAGTGTCAGAGGTTAATACTGGCACTGTTGTCTAAGGAAGAGTCATTCGGGTGAGTGGTGTTGACAGTAGAAGCTTTTACAACACAACCAGCCCTCGGCTCCATTGGGAGAACCAGCTCGTCCTGTTCTGTCAGTCAGATGTCTGCTTTCTGATTATCTCTCTCTGAATCATTATCATTCACCTGACCACTTGGTTCCTGGTACTGAAAGAGGAAGTGGCAATTTTGTGTGTCTCTCCTAGAAGTTTGATTTATGGCATTATAAAACTACTTTTGAATACACTTTAAGCCAGAAGTGGCAGCTGGCCTTTTGGCATACTGATGAAGTCAGAAATTGTTGGTTGAACAGCTGTAGCATCAGTTGCAGTGTGGAGAAGTGTGCAGGAGTTGGTGTTTGTGTATGTACCAGGTCATATTAGCCATATCTGAACACAGGCACAACATCACAGCTTTATCTATTTATACATCATGTATATTATTTGGGTAGGGTAATTTATGAAAAAACAAATAATAAATTAGGTGCCTTCAGATTACACTCAGCACCATATGTTGCTGGTATACTGGCCTTTGTTTTCCCTTGTTGAATGACAAATGTGTGTTTATAGTGTTTTTGTTTTGTTTCATTCATTTCTTGAAACGGTTGTCGACTGTAGTTTATAACAATTGTTAGGACTATTTCCTACCACAGATTGATGCACATTTGGTGCTGTTTTGAGTATTTAGGGAAGTATAGGTGGGCAGAATGTAGTATTTTGTCCTCCAGTGTAGTTTCAGGCTGTGCACTCTAAAGTTTTGAACACTATTATGTAAAATAATATTTACCTTAAAGTCAGAAGGTCACAGGAATGCTTACTGTATCTTTGACCTTTCGTTATATATTGCTAGTAGGGAATAGTTGGGAAACATAGTAAAAGCTTAGTCTGTATGATTACATTTACATTGTTTGAAAAGTACTGTTGGTATTCATTATTTAAAGCTTCTAAAGCTTCTAAATTAATGTATTGGTAGATGTCAGTTATTATGTTGTATGCATTTCAATGAGAATCTGCAGACTAACTCCAGTTTGCTTCTCTGAGTTATAGTGAAGCAGAGAGGTCGCAGACAACAGCCAAGATGCTTATGTAACGAGCGATCCTCTTCGCTGACTGTCATTGGTTCGTGCCATAGTGTTGTCCCCCAGCAGCGGCTGGTGGCTGCCGGCATACAGTGGCGCAGTAGCTCTGCTCTCTCGCCAGTGTTTTATCCAGAAGGGCTTGTCAGACAGTGGAGGGTTTAGCAGATTCCTGAATCGTGCCAGTTCCGCTCTTAAGGCCATTGTGTGCTGCAGAAAAGCCTTTTTGATTTAACCAACCACAGGGAACATTTTACCCTCCTGTGGCTTTAAAGTTGACTCTGGTAACTTAAGAGGAACAGTCCTCACTCTCTTTTTCAACTGTCCACAACACAGGGGATTCACAGAACCATCATCCTGTGTGATGTCACCCCACACCACCCTGCTTTTTCACTGGATTGGAGCAAATGCCAGTAATTTGCATAAACCCTTGCTCTTATGGGAATCAGCATGCAGTGAAAGCATTGGTGGAAATAGGAAGCAAAAGAGTCAAGCTGGAAATGGTGCAAGGTTTCAGATTTTCACATATTTGCTCAAGTAGATTACCCAGTCTAATTTCTGCTGACACACACACACACACACACACACACACACACACACACACACACACACAAATAAACATGTGCATACGCCATACCTCACGCAGTCTGACAAGCTCATGCACTCAGGCTTCGGTTTACTGAATGAGCTGCTCTGTGAAGTTTCTTCCCTGGTGCAGTTCTTGCTTCTCATTTTCCCTCCATGCTATGAATATCTCTGGCATAACACTGATGTCACTAACAGGGTGTATCAGACGTGCCTCGTGCGGTGTGGACCCCTATGCACATGCACATGCACGCACACACCCACCTCTGGCACTTATGTCATGGCCAGAAGAGTTGTCACAGAGTGATGGGTAGTGCTGTAAGCCTGTATGGCAGCAGAAACAGAAAAACCACATCCATCTATTAAATCTAAAGGGAGGAGGCCTTTAAACATTGTGGTTTCAGCGACTCTATGCCACTTCCACCTAACCAGGTTGCCCTGAACTGCCACCCGACCAGCTGGCTGACCACGCCTGTCTAGCATCTCATAACAGATCAAGTCAAAACGATGCAACTAAAGATCCTGGCAAAATGACGACATACAGTTTTAGAGTTATAGAGCATTGACAGAAAAGCAGTATTTAATGCCCTAGGAATGAAACAGCTTCCCTGGGAACGCCTTGGATTCCCCACAGTGGAGCTGGAGGTGGTGATTGGTTGAGTGGCGTCTGAGCATGGCTGCTTAGACTGTACCTGGACCCAGATAAGTGGTAGAAAATAAATGGATTGTCAAGAATGAGAATAAACTCCAGAAGGAATCGTTTTGTTGTTGTTGTTGTTGTTGTTTTGGTTTTTTTCTAAATGAGTAACAATTAGAAAATCCAGCATTGGTCTCTCTTCAGCCCTTCAGCTTTTTCTTTTGGTTCATGCATGTCTCTGACATTCGAAATGATTGAGCTATTGATAAATCCAGTCTGGGGTCAGTGGGGATTTCTCTGTTAAGAAGGACGTGCATTGGTCTGTGTTGCTGTTGACCTTGGAAGGTTTACAGAGGTCAGTTTAAACAGATATTTGGGATTGTGATGTAGCTGGGCATAGAATTTAATATGATAATGAACTAAATCATAGAGGCTTGTGATTCTCTCATGGGAACTGTTTGTATACACATTGGGACACAAGAATATTGTGGGAGTCTGGCTGGACAAGGTGTGTGTGTATGTTTGGGGGGGGGGGGGCTGTGATGAAGGCTGAGGATAAACAGGGCAATGTAGAGCAGGGTGTGTCCCCCGCCTGCCACAGTACAAACCCTCAATGGGCATCTGTGCTCCCAAGCTGCTGCCTAAAAGAGGACATTCTTTAAGAGACATACACACAGTCATTCAGTCACAAACTCACTTGAGAGGGAAACTGCTGGCTTAAATCATCATCTTCTAATTTCCTGGCAGCAGCATTCATATGCACATTAAGACAATAGACTGTTTATTGCTCTGGTTAAAGAGCAGCGTGGGCACCATCCAATAATAAATGTTTTTCTCTGTCATTGGTGTAAGTGACGGGGTAACACGGGGAAAGAAGCACACACAGAAGACAGACCGTGGCCTCCTAGCAGAACATATTACACACGTGGTTCCTGCTGAGTTCCAGTCCGACATCTTTCTCCCTCTTCTTCTTTTTTTGTCTCTTCCTCACACACACACATGCGCGCAGACGGAGGTCAGCGTCACAGGATTATGCTGATGACTTCACTTGGAATAGCACAGCGCTGGCTGATTCCCACTCTGACACGCAGACAGAAGCAGTCTCCCCCTCTGTAGCCAGGGGCTGTGCTGGCTAAGAAACACTGATTCTATTTTTTCCAGCTGATATTTTTTCCTTAGTTCTGAATTTGTAGTCTGAAAACTCTTTTTGTTTATGCAGTGATTTGATAAGAAGTTTCGTAAATTGGTTTATGAATTGCCTTCCCCTTCACCGTTTCCCGAACATAGGTTTTATATGGGCTGGCTGCCTGTATGAGCATATTTTGTGACTTATTTTAACCCCATCCTCAGTATAATATAATTTTAATGTCCCATCTTTCTGTCACTCATAACCAGCCTCACGATTTATGTGTCAAGTTTTACTTTCCAGCTGCAGCTGGTTTGGCTAGGTTACAAATCATAATATTCAACTGCTTCTCTAGGTCTTGTGGTAGCTTGGACTACAGCTGGCAATGACAACTTCTGGCTCCAAAAAGCTAAAAGGGTGGCAGCCGAAATGCTAATTTGAGGCTTCAGAATGTAGAGTCCAAAACCAATGGGTGGCGTCATGGTAACGGCATCAGTCTTTAATATACAGTCTGTGGATAAAAGTCACTGGAGTGGATTATTCCATTATTTATTTGTCAAGTCGGTCTTCCTGTTTGTCGGCCTTTGGAATGATGGGATGTTTTCTGAGCTCCCATATAAGTGAAGTCACAGCAAAGAGAAAGTGCCAAATACAGAGTTACTTAACATCCAATCAAAATCAGTTTTATTTTACATATATTGCATACGGGCATTGTATGATGTGAGTTCTTGTTATAGCTCCCTTTGTACAAATTTCGTTAGGCAGAAGCTTGAGCACCTGCAACAGAACGAGAAGAGGAGTCGCATTACATCGCTTCAAAATTCTTGTACTTCCTCATGGCTTGATCGGGCTCAGACTTTTAGCTCTCACACAGTTTTCACTGGATTGATTGTCATAATATCAGTAGGCAGTTCCCTAGAGAGTGAATGCTAAGGCCTTTAAAAAGCTCCGGGCTTTTTAGTTAACTCTATAAAGGGGGTCAGAGGGGTTACCACCAAATCACGATCTAATTATTTAAAGACCTCTGAACGAGTAGTGGTCAGACTACTCTACCAAATGCTCAATAAACCGAGTGTTGCTATAATCTGCCATGTTTAACTCTTCAGTTCTCCTTGACCTAGATTGCTCACTCACACCCTCCAGATGGCCCAAAGTCCTTATGACAGCATCTGTTAAGAGTGCTTGAACAAGAGATAACTTGTGTATGATGAATCGATGATGCTTTCAGAGTTACGTCTGTGATACAGAGCTGAAACGATCAGATTTGTGTGGGGGTTTCATGTTGTTGTTTGGGTTTTTTTGTTTGTTTTTTTTCATTTTAGTAATTTTCTTAAGAGACATTGGCAAGTATTTAGTTGTTACAGCTCTGGTTTTTAAGCAAACAAAACACTAACTTGACATTTTCTAAACAAAGCACTTAACCAAACATGAGCAGTAGATTAATTAGAGACAGTAAATCATCCTTAGTTGAAGTCCTGTTGCAGTGTCTGCTGTAACAATACTACTTGCAAATGCTGTTACTGCCACACACACCCATCAATTATGCTCAATGTTCGGAGATTATATGAACAATGTGAAAAAGATGTTTCTGTACGTGTTGCTTGCAGCCATTCATTTTGAGTGTCCTCAGGTCAGAACAGTTGGCGTCGATTTTGTGTGAGCAATGGGGAGGGACACAGTGAAGGGTTTGGATGTCCTCCGCCAGAAATTTTGAACATCAGACTTTATTTCCTGAATTCCGGATTATTACATTCTGATTATGATACATAGGTCTTTCTTTATATAAAGCGAAACAAACAAAGTCAGGCATTAGGTAAGGAAAATGTAATGTTATAGCGCAAAGGATGTAGCAGTGACAAAAAATGCATTGTTCTAAATATGTTGCATTTACTAATGCAACATGTTACATGTAATGCTGCGTGTCACAGTAATAAAAAAATTTCCGGAGTAATTTATTGTAGCACTGTCACTTGTGTGCGTTGTCTTGTTTGTTCCTGTCTGGCCAGTCCTCTGCAGCTGATGCTGGTATCCCATCTTTCTCTGGGCATTGTTCCATGGAATTTAGGAAATGCCGGTCAGCCGGCTGCTAGAAATGTGACTGTTAGGAACACTGCCGGGCCTGTTTTCCATTCAGTCAGGTGCAAGTTTTAGCTTTCACGCCCTAAGAAAAAACGCACGTATGTCACCACCAGTTACAGGAACCACGGCCTCTCATTCTTATTTTGCTTGTATACACTAAACCTTAAATTCAAATTCTGTTGCTTCTGAATATGAAGCAATGCTGTGAAAAGAGGTTCACAAAAGTTGGGTCAAACATTGCAGCTTGTTGTGTGAACCACATAATTTTCTCACACACACACATAAACACACTGCTTGTATAGATATGAATATATGAATCTATTGATTTTTAAAAAAAATAAAATAGAGCATTTTAATCAATTTTTTGTTTTCTCCAAAATCTAGGACATGATTATATACAGGAAAGCTTGACACAGCATGCAAAAGAAAAACCAAATAAATAAACAAGCAAAAAGTTTCATAATTGTCAGTTTCATAATTTAAAAATTCTCCAAAACTAACATTTTCTTTGATTTACTCATAAAAAATTGAAAGGGGTCAAATTTAGTGTGAACAGTAATAGAAAAATAAAACACAGACACACAAACAAAATTGGAAGAGTTTTGAGAGAATTTTACAACAGCAACCAAAAACAATTTTAAAACTTCTCTCACCAGTTTAAGAGCAAACCAACACTTTTCACTTTGTTATGTGAAATATTTGAAGGGAGCATTTTGGGAAAGCACTACAAGGTAGAGGCTTTCCTTTGAGAAGGCACCTTTGGTCTCGTAACCAAATGTCGAAATACAAAAACCAGCCAAGCCGTGGCTATTAAAATCAATAAGAACAAACCTGAAATTTTGCAACAGGCAAAAAAGGAAATTTTCATCCTGAAAACTCTGCAACGCTTGGATGCAGATAGTTGCAACATTGTTAAATGGAACGACTTTTTCCTTGACAGGGAGCGTATCTGCTTAAACTTTGAACTGCTTGATCAAAAAGCAGCATAAAGAGAACTGAGGCCAATTTTACATCAACTATCAAATGCTCTGCTCTACCTGAGTTTTATGGGTATAGTGCATACTGACCTCAAAACCTGGAAAAATAATGGTTATGGACCGCCATGAGTCTCCCGTCAAAGTTATTGACTTTGGCCTAGCACGTCCCATGTCTGCAGTGATTCCTGGTACCTGTGTGCAGACAATTTGGTATAGAGCACCCGAAGTTGTGCTTCATATTCCATATAATGAAGCAATTGACATGTGGTCTCTGTGGCTGGTAGCTGTGGAGCTTGCTATAGGGGTGCCACTCTACCCTGGGAGTATGGATTTGATGTTTTGAAATTCATCATAGACACTCAGGGCCAACCAACAGATTCTATTCTAGACTGTTGCATGGCCACAGAATATTATTTCAGAAAAGACGACTACAGTAAACAGCGCTGGATATTTAAGACGGGAGAACAATTTCAGTATGAGACAGGATACCAATTCCAGGATTGGTATCCAAGGTATCCAAGATTTAAACTTATGAGATTTTTAGTAGATGCAACTTAGGTATTGATTTGAAAATTCTACGTTTCCTCTTTCTTGAGTTATTGCATTCACAAACTTGGGTGTCCACAGCGACCGGCCACATACCAAACTTTTTTTAAATAAAGATTACAACACACAAATAACAAAAATGACCACACTACTGTCCTTTTTGACAGCATCATGACGCATATTTTCAGCACCCATAAAAAAGAATAGATGAACCACATTAAGGTAAATACATCAAACGTTGCCCACATGGATATAAAATAGGAAACATTATATTCAAATACATTCTGAACCAAAAGGGCTATCACAAGCATTCTGCAGTGCCATGCAATACCCTCTGGTATGCATGCATAAGTCAAGCTATGCCAGTACTACCTCAGGAAAAAAGAACACGATGGTAAGCTTGAAAACATGGAGTGACCAGCACAGTCTCCAGACTTAAACCCCATTGAGCTGGTTTGGGATGAACTGGACAGAAGAGTGAAAGCAAAGCAACCTACAAGTGCCACACATTTATGGGAACCTCTGCAACAGATATGGGAAGAACTTTCAGAAGAATATTTGATCTCTGTTGTAGAGTGAATGCCACTGGTGTGTTCAGCTATTGTATCTGCCAAAGGTCGCTACTTTGATTAGTCAAAAGTTTAAAATACATTTTGGTCTATAAATTGATTCCTTGATTTATTTATTTTTTACTCCAATTGCTTATTTGTACTATGCTTTCATTTCAGAGTGCAATGAGATTTTAAACTAGATGATTTTCATGTAAAATATGAAAAAACTGGGGTGTTCTAAAACATTTTGACCTGTAGTGTATGTATGTGTTTTTCTTGCTTCTAATATAACCAGAGCCAAATGTAGAAAAGGCACTGGGAAATATTTACTCAATCCTAAATGATGTGGGGTGATTAGCTAAATCTGATGTGCCCATAAGCATAGAGGAAGTGTGGTAGTGTGCTTAAACTGAAATCAGATTAGTTTTATTCTTGAGATCATTCTCCTTCTGCTTGTCTAACAGCCTAGGTAAACACAGAGGCTAACAGCTAGTCCTCTCCAGCATCAGTGCTCTAGTTCAACAACCAAATCTGCGTGAGATTAATATCCTTTTTTATCCATGTTTCAATTGAAATATCATCATGGTACATTATGTCTTTGGACTATTTTTCTAAGGGGAATTGTCATTTTATAAAGATTTTATGTATCTGTCTTCCGTAGTTCCTCCTACATGAGAAGACCAATCTTGATGTAACTTTGCAGAAGTAAAATTAAATATCTAAATTTCATATACAAATATTTTATAGGAATTCCACAATCGTATAGATTTGTACATCAGCTGAGTATAGAATGAAATGTCAGACTAGAATGGTGACCCCCAATATAAGCATACACATGTTTGCGTGTTTCCTATCCCTGTGAGGACCATTCACTGGACAGTGAGGAAGAGTGGAACCGCGAAACAATTTTGAGGTACAGTTAGGTGGTCAGGGGGCAGTTCAGCGTAAGCATCATGTGTTGTGTGTGGGTAAGCAATCATGTATGTATGGAAAGGACAAAATGCGTACACGTCTGTTGGGGAACATTGAA
Organism: Perissodus microlepis; assembly: GCF_051167445.1. Taxonomy (NCBI): domain Eukaryota; kingdom Metazoa; phylum Chordata; class Actinopteri; order Cichliformes; family Cichlidae; genus Perissodus; species Perissodus microlepis. The sequence continues at coordinate 12,229,869 of NC_140482.1, read as the reverse complement.
AGGACTACGAAGCGAAGCATGAGGTGCCAGGATTCAAAGGTATTCCAAAAGTCAGAAATCCGATGTCGACCTCACATTTACCAGCAACTGCTTCCTGAAGTTCCACACAGAAAAGTCATTAATGTCTCACACACAACAATAAAGTCAATCAAATTCCACTCTGTCCGCTGTCAGCCATTTATTTATTCTAAGTATGACACATTTGTCTACAAAGGTAACTAAAAATACTGTTTCCTCTCTGTACCCTTCTGTTCTTTTCTCAGAGGGATCCAGACTACTTGAAGCTATGGCTGGAGATTTTCATCAGCTCCTACGAGCGATGTCTCGATGTAGACTTTGAAAAGACACCTTCAAGGTAAACTGTGGCAAATTGCAATGCTGAGTGCCTGAAGCTTTCTTTCAGTATAACATATATAATGGTCGTAAAACCGGAATTAGCATTTACACTGAATAACCCATTCTTATTCTTTAACCAAACCACACTGGTTTGGCAGGAGAAAACACTGATAATGACTTGTCTTCTTGATGAGGAATATTTTAATAGGATGGTAATTTACTATGGGCTCAAAATGTGGTCATAAATATTTTGTACTTGTAAATCGGTTTTGTACTTGTAAAAAAGATTTGTATGTGTAAAAAAAAAAATTTGTGTGTGCGTAAAAAAAATTTGTATGTGTAAAAAAAATTTGTGCGTGTGTAAAAAAGATTTGTATGTGTAAAAAAGATTTGTGCGTGCAAAAAAGATTTGTGCGTGCGTAAAAAAGATTTGTGTGTGGACTTAGCCAAAAAAACCCTGCAAGTTACAAGTACGAATTTTGACCCTATTTTTCTTCCTTTAAGCTGATTGGTCAATGTCATGTCAATCACAAATTAAACAATCCAATCAGAGAACAGATGGGTTTGGCTGTCGGAGGGGCACTTTTTTGAACTGCAGGTCCTTGAAGGGTAATCTCTATATAAATATCCGATAGCAGTTAGGTCCCCTTACTTTCAGCAGCTGTTGAAAGGATAAAGTTGTGGTATGTCAGTGGTTAGAAATACCATTATTACTTTAGGATTAGTTTAACACAACGCCAGGGCTGACCCGGGACCATTGCTGTGAGTGACAGTGCGCAGCATAAAAGTCCTTTCACATCGGACGCAGGATGTGCTGCTAATGCTAATTGCTAACTAAAAGCAAAGGATCCAGAATTTGTTGCGCTGGCTGCTGGGCTCTGTGGGTTTTTGCAGCAGTTCTACCTGTACTAGATGCACCTGCTCCTTGTCGTTTTTATCTCTGACTTTATGTCCTCTACAAGAGTTTCTGGGTTTTTTTTGCTAGTTCTTCAAATGTTCAATAAAAACATGTATGCTAATTCATAACGAAGAAAGCTTTGTAATCAAGACTGTCATTTCCAAAACAAAGGCTGTGGAAGTCCCTGTATTAAACACGTAGTCCTGTGACACAAAAATCACCAAACTCGGACGACCACAGACTGTTTTCCTTCCTGGTGATGAAGGAAAACGCTGGGTTGGCATGTAAAAGGGCATTTATTCCCTTCAAAGACCTGCAGTTCAAAAAAAGCGCCCCTCCGACAGCCAAACCCATCTGTTCTCTGATTGGATTGTTACATTTGTGATTGACATGACATTGACCAATCAGCTTAAAGGAAGAAAAATAGGGTCAAAATTCGTACTTGTAACTTGCAGGGTTTTTTTTGGCTAAGTCCACACACAAATCTTTTTTACACACGCACAAATCTTCTTTACACATACAAATCTTTTTTATGCACGCACAAATCTTTTTTACACACGTACAAATCATTTTTTACACATACAAATCTTTTTTACGCACACACAAATTTTTTTTACGCACGCAAAAATCTTTTTTACACACACAAATTTTTTTTACGCACGCACAAATCTTTTTTACACACACAAATCTTTTTTACATATACAAATCTTTTTTACACACATACAAATTCTTTTTACACATACAAATCCTGATTTACAAGTACAAAACTGATTTACAAGTACAAAATATTTATGACCACATTTTGAGCCCATAATTTACGCTCTTATTTCTAGCATGTGCACCATTATTAGCTAACAGTGTTTTAATTTATCAGCAAATTATTTCAAAGTAGATTGCCAACACAATTTGTGTTGTTCCCTTTTGGTACGTGCACTACTACCGAAGCCTCAAGTTTGGTATTTTGGTTGCTGCTATGTTTTGGTTTGGGTTTTATTTAAATCGTATTGAAACGAGATGCTAATATGCTAACTTATTAGGCAATGCTACCTAGCCTACTTAGCAAGTAAATGGGTAAACACTAAACTAAGTGGGTGTTGCACAAGCTTAATATTTGAATAGTTGTGTAGCTATACAAAGCGGAAATAGTTGATGTGAATATTTTTCTCTTATAAAATAAGATTTTCCTTATTTTTTTAGTTTGCCTGTTAGGTTTAAATTTGCTTCTTCTGCTTGAAGGTTTGGTAGCCATTCGTAACCACAGAAATAGAAGGAGAATGTGCTACTATCAGCTAGGGCTGCCACGATTAGTCGACTAGTCACGATTACGTCGACGACTGATTTAATAGTCGATGCGTCGTTTGAAGCTTTGTAAGATCCCAAAAGACGCAGGAATAAGTAGTAGGATTTAAGAGTGTAATAACGGACTGAAACAGAAGATGGCAGCACTGCATGTACAAGGATGCCAGCTGCCGTTAAACCCCGAAGAAGAAGAAACTGTGTCCCAGAATTCATAGCGCGGCCCAGCTCAGTTTCCAACAATGGCGACAGCTAGTTAGTTTTAATATTACTCTTATTATTCTTTCTGGGTCACAAAATAAACGTTTAACATATTTTCAGGTGAGAATGTAGCTGTGTAAACCTCAAATATCTGCTCAGTTTATCAAGACACCACATATTTTCAAAAGCGCTCCAACGTTTTCAGAGACGTCTGTTACCCACTAGCTCGATAGCTAGCCGGGGGCAAGGCTCACTAGAGCCCGTGAGAACACCGGACTCCCGGCAAATCGTTTTCAAACCCACCGCCATCTTTCGCTACTCAGGTTAAACATATATAAGTCACTTAGATAACTTAAAAATGTTATTGTTTGGCTTTTTGTAGTATTTTATTTGTTCCTGAGTAAATCGGTTTGGCTGAGATTAAAGTTATAGTTTTTACACAGCTGAATAAACATCAAGCAGACAGCTGATTATCAGAAGAATATACTCTGGTGTCCTGTTATATTTTAGATAGCAAGGAGTTTATTAAACTTCACCGAAACAATCTGCAAATGTCATTAAAATTTAATAAACTATCATCTTGTCTTTATTTTTAGTTGGCACATACCTTAAAAACTTAAAGCTGTAAGCTAATGATAGTTATTGCACCAGCAGCATCTGCTCTTATATAAGCTGTATGTTTTACGTCCAATGGATGCATGATCTGATTAGTCGACTAATCGCAAAAATAATCGTTGACTAGTCGACTATCAAAATAATCGTTTGTGGCAGCCCTACTATCAGCTACGAGATTAGACAGAACTGTGCAAACAAGAGAAACATGCAAAGATAGAGACGGCTGTCAGAAAACAAGGTCTGATGTAAACCATGCCAGTAAAAGCTGGCTGGTCACAAGTCTGTCACAGCTATTCACAGTAATGTGAGAGCAGTTTGGGCTGGTGGTGGTTTGTTTAAAGTTTAAATAGTTTAAAGGGTTGGAATAATTTTTCTTGCTCTCTCAGGTTTGACTCGCTTTTGGAGTGAACCTCAAGAGACCAGGAGCTGCAGTTTCTTTGCACTCTGCTTTCTTGTTTTTTAGCCTTGACAATTACTCCTCGTTCCTATTTCTTAAGGACTGGACATTCAGACATGCTGAGATTTGCCAATTTTATGGCTAATAGCTATTAGCCAAAAACTCACCTTGTTGGTGGAAAAGTATTATTTTATATCTGCCAAACTACCTTCTTCTAACTTCTAATGATTAAAATAAATAAATAATAAATTAAAATTAAAATCAGTTCTTTGCTGTTATGTGTAGACATAACACCGGTGCATCCCTTGAGTTAGGTGGCTGTTTTTTAGGTTTGAATTATTCGTGTAGATACATGTTAAGTGACCTACAGAAGATAATTTTTAAAAGTACAAGAAAGTCTGGCCCCTTAGAAAATACATAGAAGGGTGGCTCTAGACTTTTGCATAGTATTTTTGTTTTGTTTTTTAAATTTGGAAGGTGGTTTGGTTTTTTTTTCTGTTAATGTTTCTTTTTGCTAAGACAGTCAGCTGTTCAGTTTCTCAGATTCCTTTCAAACTAGTTTCTCTTCCTTGCTCACCTGGAACAGATTTGTTGCTCTGTTGCTGTTCAGCCTTGCACAGTAACCTTCCACCATCTCTGTCTTTAACATTTCACCCTAATTACACTTACTTAATAATACACCAGTGCAATCTACTCAGTTGTAAGGAGCAGGTTCAGAGCTACCTCCTCTTGTATGTCATCCACATCATGACCACACACCGTGGAGCTTTCCACAGTGCAGCCTGAAATAGCATGGCCACAACAGATGCTTTTGTGCAGAGTGGTTTAATTTTGTTGCAGGTGATGCTCTGCATCAAAAGCACCATGCCGACACAAATCAGTTAAGTGAGAGACACCCACTCATCATTGGAGAGCGTGTATCTAGGATTTTAGAGCAGCTTGGTTAACACTGTGGCTGTGCTGTTCTGCCACTTGTGATCGCATGAACCTCAGATGAAGCCTTATGAAGTCAGTCACATTTTATGAGCAAGGCAGAGCCACAGGATTGGGTGGAGTAGGATGGCAGAATATGGGTGTTTCAGTCTAATTGGCTAAGGTTTTTATCTGCCAGCCTGTTATTTGCTTTTTTCGTCCTTTGAATGATGTCATGTTCTTCTTCCTCCTTGCGTCCTTTGTCCTCTCTTCCCTCCATTTGTCTTCTCCCCCATCCTCCTTTCATCTCATTCCCTCCCTCTGCAGCTGTCACATCTGCTTCCCTACCATGGGATTCTCTCTCTCATATATGAACAGAGTGCAGCAGTCATGTCAGGCATGTGTAGAGAGCAGTGAGAGCAGATGGTGCTTTGATAATCTGCTGATCCTGGTACACAAACATGGAGTCGACATTCCTTTTCATCCAGCTATGTGCTTGCAATGCTTCTGTGTCTACAGACCAGAAGAGGTTCCCCCGGTGTTGACGCTCCTCCCAGACAACATCCTGCAGGTTTTGCGCCACCAGTTACTGCAGTGTGTCCAAAAAGCCTCTGACGGCCTGGAGCCCGAGCAGCAAAACCTAGCACTGCTGCTGCTCAAGTTCCTCATCATCATCTGCAGGTCAGGATGTTAAACATACACATGCTGTAAAGTTGCTGAGATGAAATTTCACTCTAATGAAGTAGGTGTTCCAAAGTAAGTGATGGAGAAGTTAACAGTTGACTTGTCTTGTGTGTTTGTGTGTCCATGATTCGATGTTTACAAAAGGAACCTATCCAATGTGGAGGAGATTGGTACTTGCTCCTACATCAATCACATCATCACCATGACAACACTTTATATTCAGCAGGTCTGACTCCTCCCTTTTTCTTTTGCACATATTTCTGTGTCCTGTGGTCTTGAAGAATGTATTATTTTAGAGTGGAAAAATAAGCTCTATGTTTAGAAGTTCAAATCTAATATGCATGCTTTTTGATATTAATTTAGCAGAAGATGAACCCATCTCCAAAATGTCATAGACTTAAAGATGAAACATTCCTTAACACAATTTAAGATTATTGCATTTATTTAGCTTTAAACTGTTTTATACTGAAAAAGGAAAGGAAAGGAAGGACAATGCAAAAAATGTGAGCTCTGTTTTGTTTGACCAACAATTGAGACATTGGTGAGCTGATGTGATGGTTTTAAAAGTCCAGAGAATGTCAGTTATAAACATACAGCATATGTAAAACATGAATGTAGCCATTGTAATGTCACCCACTGATACTGTTTGACAGACAAACAAAAAAAAATGCACCAATTCTATTTTTTTCAAATGGTGGAACTTTTTTTTTTTTTATTTAATTTGCTTTATTTTTTTGTCTTTGCAGTCATTGTTCTAGTAGTTCTAGAGAAAGACACAGTGCACAATCTTCTAGATTATCTATTATTATAAATAGATTCAACATCTTTCTTCAACAGAATTGCAGACTGCACTGATTGTATCTTCCCAAAAGTACTATAGCTTACTAGGGTATATTAGACTTAATAGTTTCTCTATACAATAATGGACTTCTATACATTTTACATCAGATTAAAACTTTGGATTTAAGATTCAGATAATTATTTATTAAAAGCTAGACATTTTAAATGAGAATAAGAAAGAAAAGTGTTTCTTTGTACCCCCCTTTTCCCTGTTAATGCCCTATCGGCCCCCCTGGCAAAACTTTGCTGCACAGTTACCAGCTGTGCGTAGAAAAGGATCCTGGTGTAGAAAGTAATATTAAATAAATTCTAACAGCAGCTTATCAAGCTTAAATGTGCTGCTGTTGTTCAGCCGCTGGTTTCCTCTTTCTGGTGCAAAGTGGGCAATAAACGAACAAGAGAGACGGGAGTCGCGACAGAAAAGCCGATCAGCTGATCATTGATCAGTTTCATGATTGAAGTAGTGACAGGAGAGGGAGGGAGAGCGAGGCAGTCGCTCCATATATCGGTTGTTAAGCTTAACGTGGGACAAACATTCAGAGATGAACTTACACACTTGCTTTACTTCTCTCTGCGATAACTTTCTCGGAGATGAAATGCCGGTTTGGTAGCGAGGCTCCAAATGCTCAACCAGACCGCCGACAGGTCTCGCACGCCACAGCCGCTCTATCACGTGATGCACACTGCTCCGATGTGCTAAGGTTATGAGCTGAGTTACGCCATGTCGCAAGTTTTCTGAGGTGATATTTAATGGATCGGATTACATTTTTTATTTCTCTCCGATCCGATCCAGTAATTTGGGTCAGTAATAATAATAATAATGGATTGCTCGAGCTTTTCGAGACCCTCACATTCACACACTGGTGGAGGCAAGCTACAGTTGTAGCCACAGCTGCTCTGGGGCAGACTGACAGAAGCGACGCTGCTGACCTCTGGCCGTCACCAGTAGGCGGTAGGTGAAGTGTCTTGCCCAAGGACACAACGACCAAGACAGACAGAGCTGGGGATCGAACCGGCAACTTTCCCGTTACAAGATGAGCTTCCCAACCCCCTGAACCACGGGCCGATACGTAATATTGGATCGGTCCATCTCTAATTCTTACCCCCCCAAAAAATCACCGTCAACATAGCCCGATGCATCTCACCAGCAAATCTTTTAGACTGATGGAAAAAAACTGCTGTGGTATGTTGGGGGGTGGGGGAGGAGACCTTTATTTCAATGAAAAGAACAACTCTCAAATGCTTGAGCACAGAGGAGGATGGATTATGGTTTTGGTTTATGTTGTAACTGGGGTAGGTGGAAAAGATTTCAGTATTGGATGAAAGAATGGATTCAGTTAAAGGTGACCAACTGCTGTAATATCCACCTCTGTACTTTCATTCTTGGACTAAAAAGAGCAGCTGTGCATGATTCACTGTTCAAAAAGAAGCCTAACCTTTTGGTCTTCCCATTTATGCAAACTGAACATCCTCAAAAACCTTTACCAAAAAAACCCAAACAAAAAAACACACACACACAAACATTCTGCAAGAGTGGGTCACAATCCTCCAACCATGCACTGAGATTCTCCCCTTGTTACTTTAAAAAAGCATTTTTTCCCTGTTTGAATTTGCAAAAGATGAAAAAAAAAAATTCTTAAAACAGAAATAACTGAGCAGAAATAACTAATAGCTTTTACTTGGCTACCTACTCCCAGTAACAGAAATTTGGGTTAACTATTACACACAGCTGACTGTATTGATTAAACAGAGAAAGTCTCACTGAGACTGAATAGTATGTGCAGTATGTAATGTGGCTCTTTCTATTACAGCTGAAGAGTAAGACCAAAGAGAAGGAGATGGCGGACCAGAGTCAGGCGGAGGAGTTTGTCCGTCATGCACTGGCATTCTGCGAGAGCCTCTACGATCCATACCACAACTGGAGGCATCGAACGTGCGGGTAACGACATCTTGCTTTACTGACAATCACACCTAAGGGGAACGCGGTCCGCTTCAGAGTAACAGACTGTTTTTATTTGGCTAAAAGGAGTTAAAATAATTCTTGACAGTGAAATTTAATACCCCGTGTTTAGCAGCTATGTGCTAGCAAGCTGCTGCACTTTGGATTTTTGTCTTGGTGGCAAATGCTCACTGCACATGTAGGTGTGCCTAGTCTCACAGTCTGTTTCCCCATTCTTGTGCCTGATAACACCTCATATCTTATTACTGGTAGTCATTTTTTTCCATTCTCAGTCATCAGACTGTTGGTAAAACTTCCTAACATTGTTTGTCTTTTATTTAATTTTTTTCATCAGATTTGTGTTCCTTGCACAAGTGGACATTGCTAGAAGCATAAATATAATTTGTTTTGCATAAGCACGTATCTGGGTTTGCAAAGCTAGGACTGGAAATTCTTTAAAGCTAAAGACTCAACTTTATGTTGAAACAAACTATTTTGCTTTACATAAAACTGCTTTAGATTATTTTTCTTATTTTCAAACGTCAGACTGCAGTTTGATTTAGTTTTCACTCCTAGAACTGCAAAGGGGATGAGGGTTAGTTTGTCCCCATCCTGCAACACCAACAGCAGAAATGGCAAAGAAGTCATTTCCTGAAGGCGTTATTTACAAAATATGCAATGATGGGATTTTATTTTAAAATTTACCTTTTAATATCTGATAATACATACAAACCTACTGAAGGTGCTCTCTGGATAGCTTAAGAAGACGCTTACTCCTCATTGGTCTGTTTCCTCCTAGGTGTGTCATTCAGATAATAATTCATATAAAACTGTGGGTTCTGTAGTTGCCATGGTAACGCAGCAAGGAAGGTTAACTTTGCCTTGATTAGGTAATCTGCTCAGTTCGGGTCCATCATCCCCCAACCAGCCATGACAGATGGCTGCCCCGCCGCTGAGCCTGGTTCTGCTGGAGGTTTCTTCTGTCAAAAGGGAGTTTTTTCTTCCCACTTTTGCCGAATGTTTGCTCAAAGCAGGTGGTTTGATTGTTGGGGTTTTCTCTGTGTTATAGTTGGGTCTTTACTAGGGCTGGATATCGTCACTGATTTCTAGAATCGATTCGATTCCGATTCACAAGGTCCCGAATCGATTCGATCCACGATTCATTTAGTTTCGATTTAAATTGGGGAATTTTGCCTCAGACGATCAGAAATATTATAATTCTGATCACTTATCAGTACATATCTATATTTTTATATCTATAAAAAGAAAGCTGACACTTGTGAGACTTTATCAAAGGTGTAAGCATCACAGCAGATACCTTTGTGTCAAAGTAAATAAGGATAAAACACAGAAAAACACGAAGGCGGTTTTCCTGGTCTGGGTTTTTATAGCAGATGACCTTAAAAATGTTGTGCAGTAGATCAAAAACGAAGTGAAGCAGAGCAAAGTTACAGAGGTTTGATTAGAGACACAGCTAAGCATTTTGCAATTTTGCATAATTTTAAAAAGTTTAAATTTGTTCAGTATTTGTTCAGTATTGAACAGCAGAAATGAAAACAAAAAAGAGAAAAAAAACAGCGGCCGACACCGTAGGCTGGTGGGTAATAAGTAGGGGTGGGTTTTGGTTATCGATTTAGAGAGAGAGAGAGAGAGAGAGAGCTCTACATGAAGTGTGATTTTTATCATGGTGGAAGCAAAACAGCAAAAGTCAGAGGAAATTCGTGACGATGTTTATGTGAAGCAAAATGTGAAACGTAGTTTGGATCATCTTTGGCTGCTGGTTCAGTCAATATTGTTTGGAGAGAGATAAAACCTGCAGCTTCAGAATCTAGCACAAAAAGTAAACACAAAGCGCCCGCCGACACTTCAAAATCAGTGAGCTGTTGGCTTTCAGCCCCGACAGCGTGTCCGGGTCCACGTACGTGCCGTCGGGTGAGAAAGGCGACATCTCACTGATTCGGATGCGTTGGGTCCGCGTTTTTGTGCAGAATCCGTGTACCTGCTCTGATTTACTGTTTTGTGGTTGTAGAAATTTTGGTGTTTCGGGCAAAATAAATTTATATTTAAAAATCAATTCAGGAATTTAATGAATCGATATCACGTTATCCAAGCCAGAATCGATTTTAATCGATAAATCGATAATCAAAACCCACCCCTAGTCTTTACCCTACAATGTAAAGCACCCTGAAGAGGCTGCTGTTGTGATTTTTGGCACTATATAAATAAAATTGAGTTGTACTGAAAATGAACAGGAACTGTTCATCAGTGTGCTGTTTTTGTTCCTTCCAGGGAGCAGCAGATGGGTACGGTAGAGAGGAGCAGGCAGAAGTACAAAGCAGCTCCCCTCACTGTTGAATTTGTTCCTTTCTTTTACCGTAAGTGTCTTGCTTTTCACTCGAGCCCTCACTCCCACTCCCTTCAATGTACCAGAGTGTTTTTTAGAGATATACGAATCAAATGTGCAGAACTTTCAGCTGCTCTGAACTTTACAGTGTGACACTGTGTGCGCTTATTTTTAAATATGTATATGGTCCTTCTTCAGAGTCCTCTTCAAGTAAGGATGTAGAAGCAGTTCTCAGTACATCCCACTACTGTTCTGATTACAGACCATAAGCTCTGCTCTCTTCTGTCCTCCCCTATCATCTCTTCTAAGAGCTCCCACGCCATCACTCTCTCCCACCGCCTCCCCCTCTTTCCTCTCTGGGTCCTGGTGAATCCGTTCTTTGTGCATTTTTTTCTGTTTGCCATTCGTGGAGATAGCAGATAGTGAATAGTATCTGTCAAGCCACTTCAGCGCTGCTGGGGGCCATTTTAAACAAATACTCCTTTCTGTCCTGTGTCAAATGTGTGGCTGCTGTGGTTTATCACAAAAGATAACAGCCAAGGCTCAACCAGACTTCTTTTCCTGCTTGCGTGCTTTGGGTTGTGGTCAAGCGGCAAGTCTGTGAGAGTACTGTTCCTTTCATTAAGCATGTTTGTATATTATGTCTAAATTTGTAGGATTGTAATTAGTGTTATTCAGGGAACTAAATTGAATTGTTTTGAAATGTATGGGATGAAGGAAGTAGACATCACGGAGCCCAAATGTCAGATTTCTTTTCCCCAGCTGGATGTGTTGACAGATGAGTTAATGGGTGACTGGGACCGCTGTAAAACTAAAATTACTGCCACGTGCTTGTGTGTGTGTGGCGTATGTGATAGTTAAGGTCCTATCTTATTTGCTTTGCCGATTTCGTCGACCCTCCTTTCATAAAAAATATGAGAATTTGCTGTTTCTGCATATGAATTCATGCAGTGTTTACTTGTGAGGTGGAAGTTGAGGAAAGCCACACTTGTGTATTTACATGTTTGCCCTCCTTACAGAGTGCTTCCAGGAGAGCGAGCATCTAAAGGAGAGTCTGAAATGTTGCCTGCTACACCTGTTTGGAGCAGTAGTTGCTGGAGATCAGGTAAGCTTCAGCTTAAATGAGCTGGGCTTGCTGGCCATAGATGTGGTGATAGAGTGCTTTGAGATGCCATTCATCATTATTATTATTATTAGTAGTAGTAGTAGTACTAAGTAGAACTGCTTCTTGTTAACTGTCTCAGACTATGTTGTGGATATGAAGGAGTGACTTTTGGTTTGTGGTTTCTTTTATTTCTCTGCTTTATCTGATTGGTTGATAACCAGCAAAGGAATACAGCATTGTTTAAATGAGCACTCTTCATCTTGAATGCAGTGCATGAGTTGCTATTGTATTCTTTATTTTTCAGTGGTATTGTTGTTTATCTTGCCGCTTTCCCGCACTCTAGGACGGCGCTTTCAATTCTCTCTGCTCTCGAGTGACTTGCTTTGACTAACTCACATTGTTTCCCTCCCTCCACCACTGCAACCCTGGCAGAGGAACGCTCTCCTTGCGATTTCTCCAGCCACCATGGAAGTGTTGATGCGGGTCCTGGCTGACTGCTCCATGGGTAGCTGCTCCTCAGATGAAGGCGAGGACTGGGATAGTGAGGCCCCGGACCGTAAAGCACTGCTGACGTTGGGCTGCCTGCGGGAGGTGGTCCAGCGGCTCCTGGCCTCCAGCTCAGACCAGCGGCAGGTGGAAATTGCCTCAGTGCTGGAAAACTACTTTAAGCTGCTCAACTCGGACCCGGCAGCTGTCGTGGCTGCCCAGCAGCAGCAGCAGCAAGCCAAGGGCCGAGTGCCAACACTGGGTCGACACTGGGAGAGCAGATTTGTGGCCCTGCAAGTAAACATGCTAGGTATGATCTTAATCCACAAAAGTGTCTCTTTCATCATTTTGAAGACATTTTAAATTAGTTATCAGCTGCTACATTTTGTTTAAGGATAATTTTCAAAGATGGAAGCCGAGCTAATCTAACAGTGTTTACATTCTGTTATCATTCATCTCTCTACTCCTTTTTTATTTGTCTCACTGTGCTTCTCTTCGTCTTTGCCCCTCTGTGTTGATTTCTCCTGCCTTTCAGACACTATCAGGGACATGTTCCTGTGTTCAGACAGGCCAGTACTACAAGCCATCTTCCTCAACAGTAACTGTTTTGAGCATCTCACACGACTGCTCCAGAACAGCAAGGTAAAAGCACAACTCCTTTTTTTCTGTTTCTTTTTTTTTTGTCTATTTATAACCCGTAGATTCAGCTGGCATCGAGAACTGTGCAGGATCTTTGTTGTGCTTGTTAGTATCTTGTATCTGATACCCCAGCCTCCTAAGGCTGTTTGTGTTTACACACTGATAAGGAGGCCGCACTGTGATGCAATGCTTGTATTGTATCTTGTCGTTTTTCATTGTATTTGTTATTAAAAAAAAGAGAGAGAGAGCAGGAAGCCAAACACATGGAGCTGTGAGAAGTGGGGTGATATTCAGAGAAAAACGATCATTTGCAAATTTGGAAGTCAAAAAAATACTAATAGACTTTTTTTTTATGTTAAGGAATTAAATCTTCAGCTTCTAAGACTGAATCTACCTCATCATACCCCAGATACTGTTGCTAAACAGGGACGTGCAAGCTCATGCATAATCATGCACACCTTGCATGAATATGCATGAGGCCTCGGATGGAGCCTTTTTATGCGGAGTTTGCATGTTCTCTCCAGGTCCTCCGCCTTCCTCCCACAGTCCATAGATGTGCATGGGATTAGATTAATAATGTTAACCCCCGAACCTGAATTGGATAAGCAGAAGAAGATGGATGAATATTTAAACGCAGTATATATGATGCAAACAGCAATATGCTTGCATTTGCTGTAGTACGTGATGCAGAGCAGCTATCACCTCCACCAAATAAGAATGTTGTTGCCCTCTAAATGGGCTCATCACTAGGGATGGGTATCGTTTAGGTTTTATCCGATACCGGTGCCAAACCGGTACTTTTGGAACGGTGCCGGTGCTTAAACGGTGCTCAAACCGGTGCTTAAAGAATGGAGAACACAAAATTGGTCCAAAAACCTCTCATGTTCAGCTGTTTTTTTTTTATAAAAAGATAACAATGTTAGCCTTTCTGCAGCTATGGGGCATATATGGTATCACTCTTGGCTGGAAGCAGTGCTTAAACAATGGAAAAAACACAAACTTTGTCCAAAAACCTCTCATGTTTAACTGTTTTCCACTTTTTCTTTGGTCATTTTAGCCTTTTTGGCCAGGGTGAAGGGAGCATCTGCCATCAAACAAGAAGACAGCCACATGTAGCTATGATGATGTTTGCTAGTTTAACTTACATGCATTAATGTAATAACGTGGTTAGCTTACTCAACGTAAATTACACACGAACAACATTAAGCTACTTGCCCAGAGAAGAACGGCTGTTGCTGCTGCCATCATCATTCGTCATCATTTCTGCTACACTGGCAGGGCTAGGGGCCAGGACTCTCCTCTTCGGGTTTTTGGGGGATGTTGCTCACTCCGGGTCCGATAACAGGCAGCACACCCGCAGTAGATGTGCACGGTGTGAGGTCTCGCAGCAAGCTATCAAATACGGCGCATTTCTCGGCTTTTAAAAAAAACGCTATGCGTCGCCAGGTGTTTCATCGGATTTGAGGTGTTACTTCCTTTGGCAGTATCACAGTATCAGCTTAAAGCACTTGTTGCAGGGTGCTGAGTTTGCATATTTTGCTGTGAAGTACAGCCAGACTTTTGACCGCTTCGCCTTGGTCATTTTTAATCTGTAGCTCTGCTCTAAAAGAACGTACGTACCTGGACCCGCCTACTATCCTCGGAAACATAAAATGATTGGCTAGAATCTAAAGTGTATCACAGCTCAGGAAAAAAAAGCACCGAAATAAAGCACCGAAATGTGCTCTGCTTTTCGGTCTGGTTACTACCGTTTATGTCAGAACCGGTGCCATCATGGCACCGGATACCGGTACCCATCCCTACTCATCACACAGCCGTTTCTCTTTAAAGTCTGGAGGTTTCTGATAATTTTGGGTTTCCAGGCTGGAGTTGGGTGTTTCCTTATTGCTAAATTTGTTCCAAAGTTATTTGATTAGGTTGTACAATTCAAGTACATGACGAGCATCAGCAAACTGTCCTGCATCTCAGATATTATTCAGGATTTTACTTGTAAATATGTGACTTTTTCCTCTGAATACTACACCCATACCTGGGCCCACAGTTGCACTAGTATGGTATCATATGGAATCACATTAATGTGTAATTATTTTTCAGATTATTGATTCACTTGAGTAGCATATGAGTTGATGGAAAATTTTTTATTTTTTTTAATATGGAGTTGAAGTTCACATCTTAGAAATCGGTTTTATTATTACATCTCTGGTCAGTCTGCTGCAGGTGACACATTTGAAGTTGAATACAGTTTTGTCCAGGTCTCGTCAATCCTGTTTGTCATGTTTAGTATTTCACTTTCAGTGTGAGAAAGAGCATTTTGCCCTCCTTGCATGTTTACCTCTGCACAGCGCAGCTGGATCACCAAACAACGCGTCCACACGGTGACATTGCTATTAACCTAGCACCCTCTCCTCCACTTATAACATCTTTCCTCCTCCCCTGCACTGTCCTCTGTCTCTCCCTTGTCTCTTTCTATCAGCCTCCCCACATGCTATGTTGACATGTTGCCTGTTGTGTCTATCAGCTGGTTAATGCTAGGTGCACGGCGGCAGACAAGGACCAGAAAGATATAACCAACAACAGGTTACTGACAGGAGAGAGGGACACTCAGGTACCGCCGAGAAAAGCCCCACATTATCTAACCCCCTCCACATCATTCATCTGCCCTGCCCTTATTCTCATCTGCTACTGCTGCCAAATCCCTCCACTTTCATCTCACCAGAGTCATGAGGCCGCTCCACAACAAGACCCTCATACTGCCTTACCTTTCTTTATTATTATTATTATTATTATTATTATTACTATTATTACGATTTTACTTGGATTGTGAATTAATAGCACAATAGAGAACACGCCGATGTTTTCCTACTGCTAGTCCCAAGCCAGAATAAAAGGGGAGGGTTGTGTCAGGAATGACATCTGCCATAAAGTCTTTGTCAAATCAAACATGCAGATCATCAGGAATGAGATTTCCATTCCAGACTGGTCATGGTCTGGTTGCAAATAAAGTGCCATTGGAAACTTTGCTATTGTTGGCTGAAGCCAACATGACAGGAAAGAGGACAAGGAGACTTTGTGGTGCAAAGTTTAATAAAGGTAGATGTTAGCACAGAAAAAGTGGGAAAGTAAGGGAGATGAAGTAAGTAGTACTGAGGCGGGACACTTAGGAAGGAGAAAAAGACTTGTATCAATTGGCTGGGCAGAGAGATTGAACTAGAAAGGATGTGCAGCAGGTTAGGGTGATTTAAGATAGAGATGGAGAGTATGTTGAGAAGATGGAAGGAGTACTTTAACAGGCAGATGAATAAAGGAAATGAGAATGAGGAGGACTGATGGAGGTAAGTTAGTGAATCAGAAGGTACAGAGGATTGGTAAAGAGGAAGTGAGGACAGCTGTGACAAGGATGAAGGTGGTCCAGATGACATACCTGTGGAGGTATAAAGATGTCCAGGAGACTTTTTAACACTTTCAGTCAGACAAGGTTTGAGGAATGGAGAAAACATGTACCGGCAGCAGTTTTTAAGAACAAGGGTGATGACGGGTGATGTAGTAACCACAGAGGGATAAAGCTGATAAGTCAAATAATGGGAAACAGTTGTTGAAATTAGGTTAAGAGCAGAAGTGACGATCAGCAAGCAGCAGTGTGGCTTCATGCCGAGAGAGCACTACATATACAATGTTTTAGAGGGTTGATACAGGAAGTCAAAAAGAGGTCCACTGTGTATTTGTGGATCTAGAGAAAAGATATTATTTGGTGCCAGAATATGATGAGAGGATGCTGGGGACAGTGTGAGATGGAGGCAGATGATTCACTGTGGCGAACCCTAAAGGGAGCAACCAAAAGATGATTAACAGAGAATCCTCTTGCTGTCAGGGTGCTGATCATTCTTTGTGACTACAAATGCAGCTAATGCATCATCAGGCGATAGCTCATAGATTCAGAAAATGTATTCCTACCTTTGCTCTGCACAGGGACTGTTCACCAGCAAACCAGATCCTGCTCAAATGTGATTGGTCAATATAACTAAAACCACAAGCAGACTACAAACCCAAACCAAAATGCTTCTGGTACCTAAAATCTTTTCTCTTGCCTACAGAATCTTTTTACACAGATATAAAGGTACATTCCCATTAATCATTCCCATAATTAATTTGAAAGGTTCATAAATGTTAGGCTCGATCAGGATCCGTAATTTGTGCCGATAATGCACCAAAAAGATGTCTCGCCAAACAATAAAGAAAAACAGCTTCCAGCATGAACAGAAAGTAACATGTAGCAGCAGGTAAGTTAACCTATCTCACCTACAGAGATGAAAGATTTGGTCTACTTTAGTGAGTCAACAAATACCAGCTGAACAGTGAAAAGTAAAACTTTACTAAGTTCACTAAGTTTTAATATTTCCTGGTCCTTCTTTTACTTCAGCTGTCAGTCAGCGCTCTTCACACAGAATGGAAAGGGGACAAAAAGCAGACGTTCGCTCAATTTAGAGCACAAATATAAATGCGATGAAATGGGGAGACAAAAACTGATGTTTTAAAACTTCAACTGAGCTAAGGTGATAAACAATCACTCAACAATGTGATTTTTGTGGCCTTGCTGTGGAGTGACTTCGATGCCTCGTGTGTTAAAGCAATTTCCTCCCTCCCCTGAGCACCTCTTCACTCCTATTCCCACCTTCTCACGCATTGTCCTGGTTTTCTTTGGTATACTAAGGGCTCCACTGGAATGCTATCACAATGGCCTGGTGTGTGTTCTCACAGAGTTCAGTGGTTTGAGGTAATCTGGACTCTGTGATGATGATCTAAGTGTTTTGTTTTTGCCACAGTCCCTCTCCAGCTGCTCCGAGACTCTGCAGAGCATTCTCATGTCAATCAAATAATGGGTTTAGTGACCCAGAATGTGTCGGGCATGAGCAGGACAAAGCTGGATGGAGATGGAGCTGTGTTAAATGTGTCATGGTTTGGCTTGTGTTTTATGGGTTGCATGCTTTGTTTTAAATGTGTGAAACTGTGGAAAGAAAAACAGTGAGGTACTTCTTTGTGGTTGACTGTCTGTGTGGAAGTGGGTGTTTCTTTTTGTTTTAAACTAAACCTTGATGTCCCGATGCTATTAAAAGGATTGCTTTTTACCTGGAGCAGAAGAACAAGTCTTACCTTCACTATAACATCTGCAGTACAAGCCTTGATGCCAGCTCCTACTGCAGGGTTCTAACCATCATCAGTGATTTTTACTCACTTTTTACACAAACAAAATGAATCAGACTCCAAGGCATCGACTAAAGTTTACTTCTTATCTTTTTTTTTTTTTTATAGTGATGCATGTTGTTTTTAGGCCCTGAAAGAAGTTGGTCTTCAGTGTTGCAATAATCTGTCAGTACCAACTTTTCCTACTAAAATAACAACTTTTTAGCAACAGGGGACAGACTAGTTTTTTTCTTTCAGGTGTTTCAAGGGCGGTTGGACTCCCTTGCCGTAGCAACCATCAAAGCCCTAACAACAGTGATGCACAAATCGCCAGCTGCAAAGGTAAAACTATTGGTAGTCTGTTACTTTTAATTTTGCAATTTTATATTTTTAGAGATTGCTAGCGACTGTGGGCTAAAAGAGCTTAAATAGCACACCTTGTATATGAGAGCCTGCTACACAACCATTTGGCTATCAGCGGAGTCAGCAGGGTTTGACTTGGTGGCCTCCTAATATATCCTGGGAAGACTGAGTGACTGGAGACACTTATATCTTTGTCGGTGTGCTGTTCTATGCCACACAAATGATAGAACAATCGATATTGTTTCATTAAAGAGACTTTCATTTAATGCTAAGTGAATAAAACTTGTAACGTCCTGAAATGTTTCTGAAACATTACAAAGACGTTTAGTTGGAGTCAAATTGTTACAAAATTCCTTGTGGCTCTCTTGATTTGTACAGGAGGTTTTTAAGGAGAGGATCGGGTACAATCACTTGTACGAAGTACTTATCTCCCTCGGGCAGCCATCTCGACACCTCCTCAAAGAGCTGATGAATATGGTGAGACAAAGAATGAAGACTTTTATTGTCTGACTTTCAAATTTCTATAGTTAATCCAAAGTGTTTAATTGCTGTATTTTCTAAATCGTTAATGGTTGGTGACTAGAGTTCTGTGTGTGTATCCAGGCAGTGGAGGGTGAGCACACCTCAGTGGGCCTCCTGGGCATCAGTAATGTGGAGCCATTGCTGCTGCTGGTCCAGTGGCTCCCAGAGCTGGACTCTTCAGAACTGCAGCTCTTCACAGCCGATTGGCTCCGCCGCCTTAGTTGCCTCAACCGCCAGACCCGTGCTACCTGTGTCAACGCCGCCATGGTCATGCGCGCACTAGCTGCCCTGGAGCGCCACGAGCGACTACACAGAGCTTGTGCTGAAAGCCTTTTGGGGCTAGTGGGCTCACTTGGGTGCCAGTCTTTGAGTGCCAGGGAACTGTTGGAGTTCTTGCGTCTCCTTCGGCTTCCAGAGTCCAGCCAAGCACATCCATACGTAGGTCCTGCTCTGAAAGCCCTCCTCGCCATGGTGCGCAAGCAAGGTTTGGAAAGTGCCATGCAGTACTTTGACCTATCGCCCAGCATGGCTGGCATCGTAGTTCCAACAGTGCACCGCTGGCCAGGGTCTGCCTTTAGCTTCCTCGCCTGGTTGTCACTGGACCAGGACCAGCTGGGCCCATCCAGCAAAGACAAGAGAAAACAGCTGTACAGGTCAGAAGAAAAGACATAAATATAGGCAGGAATAACTGGGAACACATTTCATATTTAAATCAGTGTTGAAGGTCCTGATGAGTCTGTTTATAATCTTAAATTTTACATATAATGTTAACCTTTGTAAATCAAAGGCTTTTGACAATGGTAGGCAGTAATCTGGTAAAAACTTATCTGTAATCTGTAATTCTATAATTAGCACTCAATCTTTCAAAGCATATTGGATTATTCTGCATTAAATAGTTAAAATAAACAAAGCTGCATTGAGAAGGGAAACGCTGTTTTTACCAGGAAAAAAGGGAATCCAGTCCCTTCGTACCTGAAGTAGTAACCTCAGTGTAACCAGTGTAACCTATAGCAACAATTTCAGTAAAAAGCTATGCATGTTAAACACTCAAAATATTTCAAATATTTTTCTTTGATTCTCTACAGCTTTTTTACTCCAGGAGGAACAGGTTTTGAGGCCTTTATCAGCTCAGCAGGTGTGCTGGTTGTTGCTGTATGCACAAAGAAGGAGTATGTCACAGTCATGCTGCCTGATTACTGCTTCTGTGACTCTCTCTGGGTGAGTCAGATTTAATGATGTCATTTCTTTGCTGAAAGGGTAGTACCACTGAAAAATGCGTCTCCAGAGCACATGAATACATCAGTATTTATCAGAGATGAATCAGAAAGATGTGTAACACCCTTGACTGTTCCTTGAGTTAATAAATCCAGCTACACAAAGATTATATGTGTAGAGTATTTATTTAGATGAATACTTCATTTGGACCTCTTGTGGAGTTGTAGTTTAGGAAGTTGACGCCTAACGGAGGTGTTTGAATTTCTGTCCACAGCACAGCATCAGTGTGGTGCATGTGCCTGGAAAGAGGCCATTTGGACAGAGTCTTGTCTACATTTATGTGGACGGACAGCAGAAACTTTCTGCCCCCCTCAAGTACCCGACCATGACAGAGGTGAGACCTGAACCTCCATCATTATTATTATTATTATTATTATTATTATGAACCAATCAGCTTATCTGTCACAACACCTAAATTTTACAGTTTCTAAAATATTTTTGCTGTCTTATATTCTTTCTTTGTTTCCCACATTCTTCTGCTTTACTCTTCCTGCAGCCGTTCACCTCCTGTTGCATCGGCTCAGCAGGCCAGCGCACCACTACTCCTCCACCCTCCCAGATCCCAGACCCTCCCTTCTCTTCGGCCACCACCCCTACCACTCGCTCGTCACTGGGCGGCATCCTGTCCCCTCACACCTGGGGAGGCCTCCTGGGAGGGAAGCCTGAGTCTGTGACTAAGCTAATCTCAGCAGGCACTCAGGATAGCGAGTGGGGAAGCCCCACGTCCCTGCAGGGCCAGCTAGGAAGTGTCATGGTGTTTCATGAACCACTGCAGCAGAACCACATAAAAGCCATCTGTAGTGCTGGTAAGTGATGCGAAATTATGGAAGAGGTGCAAAATTAAAAATAAATGTAAAGAAAAAAGAATTGAACAAGAATGTGGTTTGAATCAGTTTTATAACTTAAGGTTTTTTCTGCACAGGTCCAAACTGCATCTCTCCATTTAAAGCCCAAGAATCAGAGCTTGGGGACCTTTCAGCCAAATTGTTGCTGCACTACTCACCCAAGGTGCTTACTGTGATTACTGTCTCAGCCACGCCTTCTTAGAATCAGCTGTGTGTAGCAGCAGATGGGATTCTCCGGGGTTACATCACTTCCTTTTGTTTGTGTTTAGCTGAAACTTTACCTGCTAACTAAACAAAGTCCTTTTGTTAACAGGCCTGCAGAAACCCCATCTGCCTGGACCTGTCTCCAAACATGCTCCACGGACGCCTGACAGGGAACAAAGTCGTTAACTGGGATATCAAGGTGGGCGGAAACTGCAACTCGTGCTGTCATGGAAAAGTTTTATGGCCAGTGGAGTATTTGTGCTTGTACTGCATGGATGTAATATACACACTATTTTAATATGAACTGAAGGTCCTTCTAGAAGCACATCTTCCCTCTCAGCAGCTATTTTTAGAATGAAATCAAGGCCATTGATGCTTAAAGTTTATTTAAAAAAAGAAGAAGAATTGAATCAATGTAAAATGTGGCTTGGTCTTTAAAGTGCTGTGATTGGTTGGTTGGCTGTGTTTGATGTGCTGCCTGTGGGAGGGTAACTTTGGACAGTGCCTGAAATGATTCTCCTTACATGTTCTGGAGTTTGTGTGAAAACTGGTCAAATCATATAGAATGTTTGGTAAGTTTGTCCCAAAATAATGTTTTAAAAGCTTTAGTCCACAGACTTTCCTGAGGATATTATGACTTTGGCTCAGTCCACAATGCTGACATCAGTCTCTGACATATCCCAACAGAGCACTTGAATAAATTTAATCATCCAAATCTGTGTTCTAGAGCAGCGGTCCCCAACCTTTTTTGCGCCACGGACCGGTTTATGCCCGACAATATTTTCACGGACCGGCCTTTAAGGTGTCGCGGAT
This sequence comes from Perissodus microlepis, assembly GCF_051167445.1. Taxonomy (NCBI): domain Eukaryota; kingdom Metazoa; phylum Chordata; class Actinopteri; order Cichliformes; family Cichlidae; genus Perissodus; species Perissodus microlepis. The sequence continues at coordinate 12,207,977 of NC_140482.1, read as the reverse complement.
AAACACAACAAAATAAAACTAGTACCGGTACCGAAAAAAATAAGATTTATTCATAACACACGTGAAAAGACCCAGGAAAACAGAGTTAACGATAAAAACAATAACAAAATAACGCTGAAAACCAATAAAAACCCTGAAAACTATACATTTCACACCTGAGCCTCAACTCTCGCGGCCCGGTACCAAACGACTCACGGACCGGTACCGGTCCGAGGCCCGGGGGTTAGGGACCGCTGTTCTAGAGAACAAAAAAAGCTTTGGGTATGAAAAGTAAAGTGCCTTAAATCTGTAGTTTTTATATTGACCACTAGGGGGAAGGCAGGGGTTGGACAACCACCATCTTTAGTGGTGCTGAATTTTCAGCTTTCTTTTTCAATTCTGAGCACCACACGTCCCCCTACTAAGCTCTATAATATTGATCTTTGGCAGGACATGATCAACTGTGTGGGTGGCCTGCCAATTCTCTTCCCAATCCTGGAGCAGTTGGCTTTCGTGACTCCTGATCAGCAGATGAATGATCCCACAGCTGGATCTGATTTCATCACCCCAGATGTGACCACACCAGCCGATGGCGATTGGGTCATTCTCCCATCTAACAGGTCTTCAGGTCTGTTCTGATACAACTGTCAAATCCTTGTCATGAAACAAACAATTGTGTTAATGGGCAGAATAAGGAAATAAACTGAGATACATTTTCTACCTCAGAGGCCCGCCTGGAGAAGAATCTGGTAGCCACATTCCTGTTGGTGCTGAAGCATTTTCTGCAGAGACACCCAATCAACCAGGAGAATCTGCTGTACTTACATGGCGTCGGGACACTGGGAGCCCTGCTACAGAAGGTCTTGGTTTAAGCATGATTTTGCATATGGCTAATTTGGGTGGATACATATTTACAATTAAATATAAAACCAAGTTCATTCTGCAAATTGTGACTTTCTGTATTTACAGTTTTGTTTTGTTTTTTCTACACTTGGCTCTGTGTGATGTCAGAGAGAGGATATGCCTAATATGGTCATCTCAGGCACGCATGTCTGTCAGTGAGCACAGAAGCTCCACCCACCTGCAGTTTAAACGTCCTGTTTATGAGGGGCAGCCAATCAGGTGGGCTGGACCAAGGTCCAGATAAATAAGGAATATTTAGAATCTCTTGTCCAAGAAAACATCCAAAGATAAAAAAAACAAACAAACAAACATATGGAGCTTGAAATGAGCAGAATAGCCTCCCTTTAAAGAATGTCAAATTTTCTGATTTTGGTGAAAGTAAATGCATTTCATCTTATGTTAGGTTTGAGCATATCCTGTCAGCATTCCCTTTAGTATAGAGGGATGTTTTAATAGTATTTTTGGTGCAAAGCATCCATTAGATTTTATTTCAGGCAGTACATTAATTAAACTAGGCTGTGCCCAGTGACCATGAGCCTCTTTTGTTTTTCATCCTATTCAGTATGGATTAGTTTGACTCTAAGAGCTTACAGCTGAGGAATTCAGACTGTCTGGCTGACATCATTTGATTTCTAATACAAAGGACCACGTATTCTTTATAATTATTTCACCTCCGATTCTTTTTGTCCCTGTCTGTCGCTTCATCTGTGTTTGTTCCTTGTCTGTGTTTTTGTCCTTTTGTTTACCCCTTCGTGTGCTGGTTCTTTAATCTTCAGCTCTCCAGTCCAAACCCTCCTTTTCCTCCTCAGTCTTTTGTCATGTGCAAGTCCCTCTCTATTTATTTACTTAGCGAGGAGACTGAGTCAGCATTTACACCAATGGAAAATAAAAGCCTCCACAGAGACCGAGATAAAATGAAAGTGTCTTAGATGTGGTAACAGTTGCTCTAGGCGATGTAACCACACCCTTTAAATGGTATCCAAATAATCCACTAATATGCTTACTTCTTCCCTTATCTGTTTATGGGTACTGAGTTATGGGTGTCACATGGTTTTATAGTGACCTGATAACAAGCTTTTCTTTGTTTCTTAAAAGGTGCATTTTCATATCATACATGTAGTCAACTGTACTGTGTTTCCTCTGCGTGTCATCATTTTTCATGGGTGTCTGAACATGTTTGTGTTTGAGTTAATAGTTATGTTTGTGTGTGTTTAGCTGCCAGCTGGGCATGTTGGCGTCAGCGTGCTGGTTGCTGTGCAGCTCCTGATAGAACAAGTGACATATGAGAAGAATCAAGCTCTGCTGCAGCAGCTTCACACTCATCTGCTGTTCAATTTCAACATCTGGAACAAAGGGGACTTCCCGCTACGCATAGGTTAGATCTATACGTTTGTATTTGTGTGCCTTTGATAATTGTTTCAATACACATGATTTTACAGTTTCTCATCTACACAACAAGGTATTTAATACCAGGGTCACAAACGCAGCTACTCTACATTTGATTCATGCGCTGTTCATGTCCTGTAACTCTGAGCCAGACCAAGGAAGCAGAGCCAAGCTCAGCTAACAATCCAGGCACATGAGCTGATTGTTCAGCTATTGCATGTCATATTCTTCCTATTTAAGGAACTTTAACTTTAACTTGCATGCAGTTGCTGCTTCCTCTGCAAGCTACTTTGCAACACACCTCAACCCTAGACTTTCCATTTCATACCATTTTTGGCTTAATCAATACATTTTTCCATGCACAGACTTTACTTGTATTGGCAGACACAAATATATATATTTTTCTTTGCTTCATTATTGTCTGGTAGCCTTACTGCTGCTGTCTGCCTTTTGGCTTTCAATATTTGCATCGGGAACACAAGCTTCACACTTTATCTTCAGTAGTTTAGCCTTCATTGGTCTAGCTGTTTTGACTAAAGAAGCTCTGACAGAATTGTCAGTCATATTCCTTTCAGATTAGAGTTGAAATTGTAAAGTATATGTTTGTTTATTTTTGTTTGGTTGTTTTTTGTCTTCTGCAGAACTCATATTTTGAGTCTCATAAAATGTTTGAGATTTGATACTCATAGCAACAGATGATATCAGCAGTGTCCAGTGAAATAAGATCTTATGTGAAAGTTAAACACTGATGAAAATGCATTAAAGATGTAAAACAGTGGGTCTTCAGAGTTTATGCTCCTTAATGAGACAGATCTTGTGCTCTTTATTTGTAATGCAGGTCATATCCAGTACATGTCCACTGTCATCAAAGACAACAGGAAGCAGTTCCGGAAGAAATATGGAGTTCAGTTTCTGGTGGACACCATACGCCTCTATTATGGGTAAGACTCCAGTGTGGGGTGGGTGGGGATCTGTTTGCCAGGCTTTGAACTGATTGTCATTTCTTCCATATTTTAGGAAGAACACTAACAAAGACAGTGACTTGAGCGAGGATGACGTTCGGACCATCCGCGCATCTCTGTGCAGCCTCATCAAGTACTATATTAGTAAGGGCATGTCGCAGGAGGAGATGCAGAGCATTCTGGGATACGTCGCTGCCATTGGAGACGAAGATCAGGTTAGATTTAGGATTTTATAGTTGAGGTCCAGTTTTAGCATAAACCTGAGAAACATCAGAGGAAGCAGAGAGGAACTGCTTCCCTGAAATCTCAAAATATTATTATTATTATTGTTTGTTTTTTTTTAAGGAAATTGCTTCTTTTCCTCTGCCTGGTTGTTTTGCTGTACTAAATCATTCAGCTTAATAGGATTGTCCTCAGGAAAAACCAATACCCCACCCCACCCCCAAAAATATGGAAACCTCACTGTGGGAGTACTGCATCCACCAAGAACAGAAGGTTAATCCTTTCTCAGCCTTACAGTGAGCCAGTCAGCAGTTTTGTTGGATCATAAAGACTGAAATATATCAGGTCAGCATCTTAAGAAATTTGGAGTAGGTCATGTTATTATTAGCGTCTGCTTGCCAGGTGACCTATAAATTGTGAAACTGGATAATCCCAACAATGTGCCATTTATAGGATTTCAGTGTGAAATGAGAGGAGCTTCCACTGCAGGATTTGGTGTTTCCCAATGAGACCAAAGTGCAGGGATGCCTGCACAGGAAGCTCTATGTTCGTTTCCCACCTGGCAGCTGTTCTGCCGGCCTCTCTCTTTCTCTCTGCATTATTTTTAAACATTTTCCTCTCAGTCAGCATTACCCATCAGCAGCTGTTAGCTGACACTGACATTAACCGTTTTCCTTTATGACTCTCGGCAGATAACCCTTTCACTGGACTTGTTTACTGTCAACAGCTTGGTGATTTCCATTTACCGTTCTCGTCAAACCACCTCCTCTCCCCCAATTTTTGAGTCCCACTTCATTTAAGAAAACTTAAAAAGCTGTATATGGAAGGTTACATCACCTCCTGTGAGCATATGGTCAACATAATCAGATAATCCAGGCATCTGCTCCCTCACTTTCTTATTTATGTCGCACTTAATTAATTTTTTCTGTGAACATTTAGATTTTTTTAAAGAGTATATCTAAAGATAGTCCTCAGTGAAATCAAAACCCAGCTAAAAGCAGGCTTAAAAAGTGTTGTTGGGTATGTACGGTTTGTAGTATAGTTTATAGCAGATAGCTTTGCTACCAATGTGAAACAGCAAAGGTTCACTTAAAGCAGAAATGAAACGTATCTAAACCAGCAGATGATATGAAAATTGAAAGTATAGTACAAAGTCTTTACTGGAAGATGTGATGGGTGAACTGTGGTCGTTTGTTTTGCAGCTGTGTGCTCTGCTGGAGTTGTTGCTGAGCCTTCTGCAGAGCAGCCCAGCCAAAGACCAGCTCTTCCTGCTCCTCTTTGAGCCCGCGGCGGCCGACTCCTGCTATGCTCTCCTCCTCAATAACAAACACTCAGATCGACTCCGAGAACTTGTCTTTAAGGTAGGTGACAGAAGCCTCATTAAAGCCATCTCAGTGTCTTAGCATAGATCCACAGTCATCAGTGTTGATTGTAACTTAATATAGTTAGGTGTTTCTAAATAGAAATAATGCATCATGGTGATAAGAAAGGCAAACTTTGAAATTTGCTGTTTTATATTAAATAATAAGGTGAGAAATGGATCTTATATATAAAGATAAACTAATATCAGTGTCAGACATCAGCTGATGCATGCTAGCACTGATATCAGTGATCTGCCAGGTTTGTGAGGTTTACTTTAGCCTTGGCCTTCCTGATCTGATCCTGTGCTCTGTTTTGTCTTGGAAAACACTCATGCACATTTTTGCGTGTACATGCTGTTTGTGCATGTAGCCGCCGTGCTTGTTAATGTGACATTCTGAGAATTCACCAGTACTACCGAAGAGGAATATCCTACATCCGTTACAGCACAGTTACTTTAAAAAATGTTCAGAATCATTGATTTGTGTGATTCTCTTCCGCTTCTTGCAGTTGTTTGAGCGAATGTTGCGCTGCGACCGGGTCTATGAGAAAAATAAGCAGCGACTGCGGCTGAGGGAGGCGGGTTACTCCGGTCTGTCACTGCTCTTCTCTGAACTTCACATCACTCCCACCCTGATCCGCTGTCTCCTTAACCAAGTCCTCCATACAGGTCAGAGCTTGCTTTAGTGCATTTTAAAAATTTGTGCTTTTTTTTTTTTTTCTTTAGTAAGAAAACAAGTACACATACAGGAACATAAAGGATTGGCATAATGCATAACTTGGTTATTCTTTAAAAACAAAAGCACTGTGGATTATACTTTTACGCTGATAACACACTGGTGCTAAAGGCAAAAAGCATTTATATGGAGACAGGTAAAGATTACTTTGGACAGATTGGTGGGGTACAGGCTGTACATTTCGGTCACTGAGGGGAAATAACACATTAGTACTTCAATGAACCAACCATTACTGAATATACTTGGATTCAATGTAAAAGCATATGTGTCTACAATCTGCAGATCAAGTGGTAAACTACAAGGACCTGATGGCTTTGGTCCAGCTGACTCACCGGGCCGGACCCAGCGTGCGACTCATCGTCTGCAAGAGGGTGAGGGAACACCTGCACTTAAACCTGCTGCACTCACACCATTCATCATATTTATTAGCAAATTAGCACACAGGAAATGACTCCTGCAATCAATGCACAGTATCTAATCCTTTGCACAATATTTTCTGTTTCCTTTTTCTGTTTCTCTTCATACGTTATTTCCTTTTTATTTCTTGAAGTGATAATAAAAGTTATCAGCTTAAGCCTCAGCTTAAGCCTGGAAAATTCCAGCACTCACTGCCACTATTTTCCAGGCTTAAGCCTCAGCTTAAGCCTGGAAAATTCCAGCACTCACTGCCACTATTTTCACCTCCTCCACACATTTAGATCAGTGCATTATACTCACATCCATGTGAAAACATCAGCAGAGAGAATACAGTGATGAATGATTTAGTCTAAAATAATTATTGAACATTAGTAGATCACTAACATATGAACAGCTGAGAGTTGCCCTGCTGTTGCAGGCAGTGATAAAACATGGTATATGATCTCTGTATAGCAACTACACACATTAAACAAATCTCGAACGTTGCCTTCTTTCATCTGCAAAATCTAAGTGCATGCATTTGTGACTTCCAGCCTGGACTATTGAAACATTTTATTATCAGGTTGTCTTAAGTTCCCTGAAAAGCCTTCAGTGTGCATTTATATGCCACTATTAACTTTTGTCTACTCTCTCGTAGTTTTGTGTTTTGTCTCGTTTGTTTCCGGTTCGTGTTCTCTCTTTGCTTCTCTCTTCTCTTTCCCTTAACCCTCTGACCAGTTGCAGAAGATGGCTGCACCTCCCTGAGTCTGGTTCTGCTGGAGGTTTCTTCCTGTTAAAAGGGAGTTCTTCCTCCCCACTGCCACCAAGTGCTTGTATTCTGGGAATCATCTGATCGTTGGGGCGCTCTGTTATACTGTAGCGTCTTTACCTGAAAATTTAAGCGCTTTGAGACAACTCACCTTCTTAACTGACAATACATTAATAAAAACACTGTTATGTCTATATGTTCTGTTCCCTGAAGGAAAGGAACGACATACAATATATATTGTATGCAATATCACGGTCTGTGTGACCTGTGCTGACATATGCATGGGCCTGCCTGCACAGCCTGTCATCATGGTTGCCCCTAACCATTCACCGAGCCCAAGTGTGCTGCAGGGGAACCTGGTGTTGTATCTCATTTCTCTCTTTCAGGGAACAGAAGGAAGTTATAGACATAATGCTCTTAGCCTTAACAGTCAGAGTGGCACTACATTAATCATAAATACCATGACATGGCCAAAAACTTTACAGTTGTTCAAACTGCGTTCAAACTGGAAAGTGAGTGTGTTTCCAGTCAGAGGAAAGCTTTTTGAATGTTCCCTAGAGAACCTGGGTTCTCTGGAGCACCAAGCAGGAGTGTAACCGTCTAGATGGGCCAAAATGCAGACACCCTTGTCACTTAGGGGAGTTAATTCTGGCTTGACCCCGAGACTGGTTCTGCTCAAGTTTCTTCCTATTCAAAGGGAGTTTTTTCCTTCCCCCTGTCCCCAAGCGCTTGCTCGCTTGCTGCGTTATCCTCCTTTTTTAACTGTGATGGGGTCATAATTCACAAAGGAACATAATTCCTCAATAGCTCTGGACTCTACTGATTGTAATCATAAAGTTGCAGTCAGGTAAGTGTTTAGTGAGGTAATACCAGTGAGGTGATGTTTAAAAGCCTTAATTCAAGTTCTTTCTATCTGTAACTTACAGTTACAGTTTGCCTTTGAAGATTTTTGTTTTGTTTTTTGTCATCTTCAAAGTTGAATCTACTACCTCCTCTTTAGGTGTACCAGCTGCTTCAGTCCCAACAGGATGCTGCTGCTCAGATCTCAAAGCAGCAGTGTTGGCAGGACACCCTCATGCGGCTGTACTTAAGGGGCGAAGGGTCCTTGGCGCTGCGTAGCTCAGATACTGTCAGCACCTGCAGCCTGGAGCTGAGCCGGACCAGCGGCGGTAGCAACCGTCTGGAGCTGCCGTTGGAGAGGAGGGCACGGGCAGGCAGCACCGGGCGCTTGGACCGGGTGGAGGATGACCGGATCAGCATAAGTGATACCCGCTCTGTGGACAGCCTGGAGAATGGCGACGTCATCTCGCTGTTGGATACGCCGTCTTCCTCTGCCTCCACTGAGCCGCAGCCCCACGTCAAGCCCTGGGTGGTGGGAAAATCAGGGGGCTTGATGCTGGATTTGTCCCATCTGCAGGCATATGAGGGTGGAGAGAGCGGCAGCCAGACACCTGGGAGCATGCCCAGCACACCCTCACCACTGGAAACCTCGAAGCCTTTCCCAGGGAACTCCGGGGATCGAGACGCAACTTCCTCCCTCACTGAAGACAGCTTCCTGTTTAGTGACAACATCTCGCTGGGGGAGTCTTTCAACAATGTTGAGGTGATCCTTCGAATCTTCTACACAGCTTTGCACTTAATTTAAATTGAACATGTTATGCTTTTGCTTATTTTTCAAATAAAAAAAAAACAAGCCCCAGAAAAAAATCAATAAGGAATATTAAACTGGGGATCCTGCAAAGCTGCTATATCAGAGCCCAGGAATAAAAAAAATAGTTATTTTCAACAAGTCCTCAATTAGTCCATCTTTCACTATTTATTGATATTCCTACAGTCTCTGCATTCAGCATCAAGCCTATTGGCGTCTATTAAAGACATAAGAGACTTTTAAACTGGCTCAGAGTTGTTGTGTTTTAATTTTAAGGCTCCAAAATCTTAAGCAAACATTACTCAATCAGGAGAAAATGGTTCCCTTTTTAGGGGCTAGTGTTCAGCGGCTTTAGTGACTGTTAACCGCAGTGTGTGTGTGTGTGTGTGTGTGTGTGTTCATTGTAATAAAGGAGCAAATGGTCAGCCTGAGTAACAGTTTTAATATGCCCAGATTTAATTTGTTGTTATGTCTATTCTGTCTTTTTTTTAAAAGTGTTGGCTCGGCTTTAGGATTCATTCAAATATTGAGGTACAGGAAGAGAAGATGTTAAACCGGGGGTCTTGCCACACAGTCTGGTCCAGTACATTTTGTTTGTTGCATTTTCTTCATTCTGGTGAAGAAAACACAAAAATCACAAATGCGCACATTTTTGGGGGGACATGTCCCCTGTATCCCTTTTTAAATCTACATCTTTGTACAGAGTGACAGCACAAACTGTGGCTGCTTGCATCTCTTCCTAAAATTCTCTAAAACAGAATTAAAGAACTGGAGTCACGGTGCAGGAAGCGTCTGTTCCTGCAGAGGAATAGTAATGACGTAAATGCCAACAGATGGTCTCTAAGGTAAACATGCAGTAGTGATGTCAGTCAGTGGAATCTGAGTGCAAACTGTAAATGAAAACCTTCCATCAGTCATGGATCTGATTATTCGATTGAATCCAATTATCACTTGCAAGTTTTCAAAACAACTGATCTCAACCTGCAGTCCGATGGTATATGGTAGTCAGTATTCTGATGTTAATGCTAGTAAACAGCGTGAGCTTCCGACTCACTGAGGGAAATGTCACTGTCACCTCAGGGTGCCCACCGCTGACTTTTATCTAATAAGCTTTTTTCCATCACTTCAGTGTCTCACTGCAGGGAAGAGCAGAGAGAGACAACCTGTCTCTTCCCACGGCAGGATGCTGTCAGTTAGAACCTCTAATTTGACATTTTCAAAGTGGTTTATGGAAAAGGAGTCGCTGCTTAATCTTAAGCCTGTTTCACAAACCGCTACTCAGTTTACCCAGAATTCATTGCCCAGTAGTCCTTACATATAATTAATGGCTGAAATACTTTATATATCTATGTGAATTCCAGTCTATTCTGAACAGCATAACATTTGGAAACTATCTAATTAATCTGCCATCAAAGGAGGGTCATAGTGAAGCTGTAGGAAGGTTGGAGAAAAGCTTGAAAACATTAAATGGTAAAATAAAAAGTACTCTTTTACGTACGGAGCACAACGTTAAGGCTGCTTAATTCCTGTTCACATTACGTTCTGTTACACTCTCCATTAGATGAATAAAAGGCACTTTATTTAATAATCTAATCTACTGTAATTTTGTGTTCTTAATACATTTTGCTGAAGGCAAATTCTGGAAGCTTATGTGGGGATATTCATCTTTAAAGACATTTAGCGTGTCAGTAAACTACACATATATCTCTGGCTCATGTTGTGATTGTCAGTTCCGCTGTGGCCTTTAGTAAACCTGACTTTGACCCTCCTGATCTAATGACAGCTCTCTCTTTCTTTGGTCTAATGTCGCCCCCTAGCGTGCAGAAGAGGAGCTGTGCAGCATGTTGCTGGAGATCATCCTTTGTGTGATGTGGCGAGGCGTCGAGGGCTCCGATGATTCAGCGTGGCTGGAGCGTGGTCAGGTCTTCTCTGCTCTCACCAAACTGGGAACTGCCAATGAGCTGCTCCTTCCTGTTGACCAAATCAAGCTCAGGTCAGCCTTCTATTTGAGTTTTAACAGTGCTGGGCAAAGTCGAAGCTTAAAAAGTCTTGAATGATCACTGTGCGCTCTCTTTCTCCTCTAGTCTGATGGAGCGCATGTTGGAGTGGGCGGTGAGCGACAACCGAGAGGCTTCAGCTGCTACGCTACCGCAGCACACCGAGAATGCAGTTCGCCTGCTTCACATGGTACAAGACTTCCTGCAGGCAGAGGGTCTCATCAACCCAGCACTGTGGACGGAGAAGGTGCTGGAAGAGGCGGTGACGTTGATGGACAGCCTCATGGTGTGGTACTCCTCTGGCTCCCAGTGGTTCCAGCTCTCCCAGGTTGGACTGAGACTGCTCCTGGGCTTCATGGCTCAGGAAGACCCAGAGGTGAACCTTTTTTGTTCAGTGCTCCATCGTCATACTGCATCGCATGCGCACACACAGTAATAAATAACCTTTGTCCCAGGTGTGTGCCATGGCCACCGCCAAGCTTAACGGCATCCTGCAGACCAAGGAGATTTCCAGCCAGGACGAGGCATGCTACCTGCTAGGGAAGGTGGAGGGAATTCTGCGGCGCTCCATCCAGGAGCAGACCGAGGAGATGTACTCTTTCCTGGTTCCACTGCTGCGAACGCTGCTCTCCAAAGTTCACCGCCTCCTCTACATGGAGCTGCACCTGCCTCAGCTGCCCGACACCAACGGGAGCCCCTCCTTCTTCGACGACTTCAAGCTTTACTGCAACTCACCCGAATGGCGTGTCTACCTCGATAAATATGTAGGAGATTAGAATATAGTGCTGTTGTTGCTTCAGGACAAAAATGAAAGAGTTACTCATTTTGCCCGTCTTTTGTCTGTCTTCAGATTATTCCGTACATGAAGCAGTATGAAATCGAGATGTTCAGTCAGGGCCACGAGACCATGGCTCTGTACTGGAAAGAGTGCTACGAGGCCTTCATGGTCAGCCTGCATAAGAGAGAGCGGGAGAGAGGAGAGAGCAAGATCCGCTTCCAGGTTAGCTGGCATGTTCGTGAATTGGTGATGACTTCAGAGAGCTCCTCTTTGTAAAAAAAAAAAAACAAAAAAAAACAAAAAACAAATAAATCAAATTTCTACTGTCTCTCAGGAGCAATTTGTGGAGCCTTTCTCACGCCGTGGCCGCCAGGAGAACCTCCGCTACAACAGCATGTTGAAGCAGCAGCACAGCCAGAATAACGCCACCCTGAGGCAGTGGAAGGCAGCGCGGCGGGGTCTGGTGTGTGAGAGAGGGCCCTGGGCTGACAGGTACTGATTTCAACTCTTGTTCTTCCATAGTATGGTTCCTGTTGCTGTAAAACAAATGCTCTCAATATGAGCTTCAGGCTCAGTTTAGTTAGAAAGACGAAATGGAAAGAATGACACTGGTATGAGGGGGAAAAAATATAAGTGCATAAGTAGAATAGAATTAGATTGGTTTAAGTTTAAGTGTGATTTGGAGGTATTTAAAGTCTCCTATGTAACATTTTTAACAGGCACCAGGATGAGATGCACTGGAGGGTATCGAGTGCTGAAAACTACTCCCGCATGAGGCTGAAGCTGGTCCGTAACTACAACTTTGATGCTCACAGAGAGGCCAGTGCTCTGAGAGACAACCTGGGTGAGATAGCATTTCTCTTTCTCTCTGAAATATCTCTCTCTCTGTTTAGACGAGCTCCTGCCACTTGAGTTGTCTCTGCAGAGAAATGAAGGCTTGAATATTTTTGACTTTAGAGTCTCTGTTTGGCAGCAGGCTCTGCTTCAACAGAGGCATCAGTGGGTGGATGTAACGATAGGGGGTGTGTGTGTGTGTGTGTGTGTGTGTGTGTGTGTGTGTGTGTGTGTGTACAGTATATCATGAGCACAATCATCCAACCTACTTGCGATAAACAGATTAACAGAAACAGATATGAGAAACCAGTCAGAGTCCTTCTAGAAGCAGGTCTCTTATGCAGCCATCTTTTAAATCCATGTGTTTTAAAGCTATTTTGAACCTTAGCTTTGTCCCAGTGTAGTGCATACATACATGCTTGCATAGGATTAACAGCTCAGTCCCACCAGAGCAACACAGCTGCAGCTTTGCTGTGCACATACATCACTGCAGCATCAGAGGTTTGCTTCTCAGCTGTTTTTGGGGACACGAGCAGGGCAGCAGTTTCCTATTCAGCCTCCTCTGGGCCCATGTTGTCTTCTTAAACAGCGTCTCTGAATAATGTCAGATATCATCTTGGTCTTTGTCTGCCTTTGAGTAGTTCCTCTTCAGAGATGATGGATTAGTTTAAGCACCACGTGTTTTGACAGATTTGTGGAACTAAGAGTAAAAAACACTGATGTTGTTATTCTAGGGCTTAATCTTATAATAAATCCTTCCAATTTGCATTTTTGCCCAGACAAAGTATATGAACGGTTATATGGGAACCCCAAAAACAAATTGCGTACATAAATCTGTAGAGCTGAGCTAACCCAGTATGGTTTTGTCATTTGATGGCCCTTGACAGGAGACCACAGAAGCTGATTTTTAGCAGTGCTGCGTAATATTAATTTGCCGCCTCAGTTTTTAATTTCCACCCGTCTCACTTGCTTTACTCAGGTGTCCATCAGCAGCGTTTAAACCCAGAGTCTCTGCTGCTGGAGGCTGTGAAGCAAGTCAAAGTTAGCGACCTGGAAGATGACATCCTGGAGCTGCCAGAGGACGACCCTGTTGCTGCCAACAACCAGTCAGTCACCAAATAATGACTGTCGATCAACAGAACATATTCACGTGTAGATGTGCTGAGTTATTGAAAGGCTTTCTAAGCAACATCCCACTCTGGTTCCTGCAGGGTTGAAGCAGATGAGGCGGGCCAGAAGGAGAAGCTGGTGTTGTGGGAGGATTGTGAGCTGGTGACGATAGTGGACGTGGTTCCCGGCCGCCTGGAACTCACCACACAGCACATCTACTTCTATGATAGCAGCCAGGAGAAGGAGGAAGGTGAGCACAGAGAGAGAGAGAGGTGGAGGCCAAAAAGAGAGAAAGACAGAACAGACTTAATGCTCGATGTGTCATTTTTCCCCCCCAAAGGAGTGGGTCATGACTTCAAATGGCCTCTGTCGCAAATCCGAGAGGTCCACCTTAGACGTTATAACCTGCGGCGCTCAGCTCTGGAAATCTTCCTAATTGACCAAACCAACTATTTCCTCAACTTTAAAAAAGAGGTGCTGGCACACAAGTGTTATTTTCTATGAGCAGCAAGTAAATTAGTGAAAGGAAAAAGTAGGATACTAACACTGTGTTTTTATTACAGGCCAGAAACAAAGTCTACAGCCGCATGTTACTGCTGCGATCCCTCAACCTATATGAAACCCGCTCTCCTCAGGAGCTCCTCAAAGCCTCCGGACTCACACAGGTCAGGACTCAGTAACAGTATCAGCCTTCTTACACAAACTCTGCAGCTTCTAAAAGACCAAAGCCCAACAGTGTCTTTTACCACTGAGGAAAAAATCACTGAAATATTATTTCATTTAAAAATATGAATGTTCTCACATGAGAGAACATCAAGCTCTGTCTGCAGAGAACAAAGGGTTCTTGGGTAACATTGAGTAGAATGAGCTCACAGGATTTGTGTCTTGGTTTTGTCACAGAAATGGGTGAACCGAGAGATTTCCAACTTTGACTACTTGATGCAGCTCAACACGATTGCCGGCAGAACGTACAATAACCTGGCTCAGTACCCGGTGGTACGTTCATCACTCAGTACAATACTGTACAGCTGTGAAACCCATAAGCCTGCTTTCTTGGTTCATTTCATTTCCATTCTGACTGAATCATTTGTGGCCGTTTGTTCAGTTTCCCTGGATTCTAGCGGACTACACCTCAGAGGAGCTGGACCTTTCTGATCCTCGGGTATTCAGGGACCTGTCAAAACCAGTCGCTGTGCTTAATGAACGCAACGCAAAGGCGGTTAGAGAAAAGTACGTTTCACTCTCGTACTGAATTAACATCCAAATGTTCTGACGAGCATCTTGATCATTGAGAGCATTAATTAACACATTAAATGTGTCCGTTAGGTATGAAAGTTTTGAAGACCCAACAGGAACCATAGACAGGTTCCATTATGGCACCCACTACTCTAACGCTGCCGGCGTGATGCACTACATGATCAGGGTGGAGCCCTTCACGTCGCTGCACATCCAGCTACAGAGTGGACGGTAAATGTCTCATTACACATGAGTTATTTTCCCATCCTCTTTCCTCTTGTTTATGTGCATTTATCTGTATGGATGTAGACTCTAATCATAGCATGAAAGCCTGCAGTGTTAATCTGTACCACCCTGACTGTACCAGGTTCGACTGTGCCGACCGTCAGTTCCACTCCATCCCAGCCACATGGCAGACCCTCATGGACAACCCCAACGACGTGAAGGAGCTCATCCCTGAGTTCTTCTACTTCCCAGAGTTCTTAGAAAACCAAAATGGTGAGATTTCACTTTTTGGTGTATGTATGCAGAAATCTTTTCAGATATTACAGCTACCACCAGTTTAAATGTAGTCATTTTTGTGCTCTATGTGGCTGTCATAGACAAATACGATTAGATCCTCGTGCTTTGTTCTCGTTGTCCTTGCAGGATTTGATCTGGGTCGCCTGCAGATCTCCAAGGAAAGAGTAAATGATGTTGTTCTGCCCAAATGGGCCAAGTCCCCTGAAGACTTCATCTACAAGCACCGCAAAGCTCTGGTGAGATGCAGTTTTACTGCCACTGCTGCGTGATGTCACTCCTTAGGGATCATTCCCACAGCAGAGACTCTCACAGTACAAGTCTGGATGCATCACAGACTGACTGTTTCCAGACAATAGTTGAGTTAGCTGACATATCGTGATGCTTCTTAAAGCTGCTTTAAATAGATCATATAGATTAAACAGATGGTGATAATGCACCTAGAAGCACAACATTTTAAATCTAACACAACTATCAGTCATTTGAAAGCATGCAGAAGGAAGGCAGTAATAGTCAAATAGTTCCAGGTAAAAATCAAACATATGTTTCTTGTATAAGAAAGAAATGATACAGTACTCGATTACCTGTGACTAAAACCTGTAACTGCAGATGGACACTATCTGCTTTGGAGTGTTTGGGTTGTAATCGCATTTTTTCTGTTGCAGGAATCAGAGTATGTGTCAGCCCACCTCCATGAGTGGATTGATCTGATCTTTGGTTACAAACAGAGGGGCCCTGCAGCGGTGGAAGCCCTCAACGTCTTCTACTACTGCACATATGAGGGTAACGAATCCACAGCAGCCATCAGGCTGTCACATCTCATCGTGACTGTTGCGTTTATAAGTGCAGTAATTTATTAGTATTAAGAGGATGGTCTGGGTTTGCAGGGGCGGTGGACTTGGACGCCATCACTGATGAAAAGGAGCGTAAGGCTCTGGAAGGCATGATCAGCAACTTTGGTCAGACACCCTGCCAGTTACTCAAGGTGCAGACTCACTCTGGCATCTGTTAGTGAATATCTGCTGTTCTCAGTCTGATATTTGAGTTTGTGTGCGTGTGTGTTTAGGAGCCCCATCCAGTGCGCCTGTCTCAGGAGGAAGTGGAGAAAAGGAAAGCTCAGTTGGACTCGTGTCCTCTCAGCATGTTTGAGCACCTCAGTGACCTCAAGTCCTTCTTTGTTGAGGTATTAGCTCAAATAAAATAAAATAGTGCAGTTTCTTTCCTAACATGTCCGATGCTGTGAGCTAAAATTTGACCAAACGTATTACCGTGTTTTTATGAAGGGCATCAGTGACAATGTGCCGCTGGTTAAGGTTGTGGTCCCAAAGAATCAGTCACATTCCTTCATCACCCAGGGGAGCCCAGACACCATGGTGAGCCTTGATTTTGTACTTGGCTTTTCTGGTTTTAGAAAAGAATCAAGGGAAGGTGAAGAGGAATGACTGATCAGTGGCAGTGATGCCTTTGTGGTGTTCATGCTGTCTGCAGGTAACGGTGAGTCAGAACTGCTTGGTGGGGACCCACGGATGGCTGCCTTATAACAAGAACATCTCCAACTACTTCACCTTCATTAAGGACCCCACAGTTTCTAACACCAAGTAAGGACACTGCACCATCATCATATGCATATCATATCATCAAAAGTCAGCATGTCTGTTTATACTATAAAGCACTTTTACTGGGTTTGACTCTGGTGCTCAATTCATTTAGAATGGATTTGCATGTCCTGCAAGGCAGTGGGCATGGTGGTTACTGTGCAGTTATCCATGGATCAGCAGGGTGTATAACACTAATAATAATAATGATAATAATAATAATAATAATAATAATAATAATAATAATAATGGAGTTTATTTGTGTATACTTTTCAAAACCAGCATTTCAAAGTACTTCCCATAAACAATGAATAAAAGAACAAACTAGGAGGACAGGTTCATGTGTAATAGTACGAGCCATAACCTAACTATAAGAGACACAAGCAGATTTATTTTATGTAATATAAATTATTGTATATATATTTTATAATCTAATAATTTAGCCCAGTTTCATCAGCTTGTACAGGACTCTTAAGTATAATAACAAACAACTAAATGTTGGTAATATAACATGAAATACATATTTTATTAGAATGTAACATCTGCATTTTTCTTTACCTGTAATTGGTGCAACACCATACAACAGCAGGCAGTGAGCAAATCAAGTAATGCCCTTTATATCTAGATGGATGGATATTCTGCCTGTAGCGTGATCTCTGTCTTCTTGTCATCATCTCCTCACAGAACCCAGCGCTTCCTTTCAGGACCCTTTGCCCCCGGCGTGGAGGTAACCGCTGGATTGTTTGTGGTCTCCCATGATGGAAAGTTGCTCTTCAGTGGTGGGCACTGGGACAACAGCCTGCGGGTCACTTCACTGGTTAAGGGAAAGACTGTAGGACAGCACATTCGGCACATGGGTAAAGAAGGAAAAGTCTTTACTTGCACCACATTGAAAACTATGATAACAAACTCAGTCCTGCCCTCACTAGGTTAGGTTTGTAAGGTCGAGGAGCAGGCATGTGATTGGATAGCTTCTAAATTGAGAGCTTCTGAGTTGTTCTAGATAGCAAGATGGTAAAAAACCTGAAAAAGTAATTATCAACCCAAAAAGAAACAACCACTGGTCAGGTGTATTGCTGTATGTGTTTTTTTTTAAAATTTTTGTTTTAACCTGTGCTTTTTTTTTCTCATCTCTCCTTCAGACATCGTGACCTGCTTGTCAACAGACCACTGTGGCATCCATCTGATCTCTGGCTCCAGAGACACAACCTGCATGGTGTGGCAGGTTCTGCAGCAGGTTCGCACAGAAACACACTTACAACACGTTATTACTCTGAATTGTCATTGCACAGTCATGCGTGTTATAATCCTACAACAGAAATCGAGTACTTTCCCACATCGGTGGAAAAAGCAAGTCAAGCACAGTAAATAAATACCATATGTACAGAATAAAATGTACACAGTATGTGCAGAAAAAAGAAACTAAAAGTGCAAAAATAAATCCTAATAAGGAGCTAGGAACTAGAAAGTGTTTGTGACTTCTTGTCAAAGTTGGATTTAGTTTTAATTCCAGTTTGAACCTAAGAATGAAAACAATTCCATGATTTCACTTTTTAACAGAAAATGCTGATTAAAAATTTAATTCCTCCATGTTTCCGCATTCACTCGAAAAAGTTCCTTTTGTTGCAATATTAACAAAGTAAGTAGGCATCAATCATTTCTGGGTCAGCGAGTTATTGTAGATTTATGAATAAGAGCTTTATTGAAGTGTATGCACATATTTTAACAGCTAAATAGAGACTTAGAGGGCTTGCATCACCTCTTTTGGTTTGATTGTGGACTTGTCTTTATACCAGGGTGGAGCTCCTGTTGGTCTCCATCCCAAACCTATTCAGGTGCTGTACGGACACACGGACGAGGTGGTGAGCGTCAGTATCAGCACAGAGCTGGACATGGCTGTATCTGGAGCACGGGTAAGTCTACACGCCTGACTGCTGCTGAGGGCCTGCAGCTGCTTTTCATCTCATCCTGTCTGGTCATTTAAATTATAATACCACCATGAGAATGTGTGAAAAGCTATTCTAATCACATGCTGAGTCAATGCGCTGGAAAAGGGTTTAGTGCTGGAATTGTGAGTCTTTGAAGACGGGCAGACCTGAAAGGTTTGAAGCCCCCCCCCCCCCCCAACTAAACACGTGCATTACTTTGAGCTTTGTGCTCCGTTCAACAGGACGGGACGGTGATCATGCACACTGTGCGCCGGGGTCAGTACATGCGCTGCTTGCGTCCACCGTGCGACAGCTCACTGCCGCTCTCTATCCTCCACCTGGCTGTGTCCTGGGAGGGTCACATGCTGGTTCATACCTGTCTGGAGGGCAAAGCAACACTCAAGGTGTGTGCACATTTTAAGTTTTTAGGCTAACACACAATCTAAAAGGTGGGTAGGACTCACTGCACATCTCTACGTGTCTGGTTTTTTTGGTTTTGTTATCCACGGTGACCAGATCCTTGTCTCTGACAGTCAGAGGAGGCCAAAAAGCTATAAGCTGACTCAGACCTCTACATTTAAATAAATATAAACTAATAATTACAATACAGTGCACGTGAAACGCAGAACAAGCCACCATGGAACAGACCTAATCTGACCAGCAGACACTTAAAGATCACATTGATAACTGGGCAATGTATGTGCACAGGTGAGAAGAGGGGAGCGTGAGAAATGCAGCGTTTCAAGGGCATATGTGCTTGTATGTTGGTTTATAGTCAGACTTCTTTTAGATTAAATCTGAATTCAGATATATAAACTCCTTTGACTGCAGTTAAAGTTTTAAATGTTCTTCTGTTCCCCCCTCTTGCCAGGATAAAAATGCCCTCCACCTGTACTCTGTAAATGGGAAGCACCTCTGCAGCGAGCCTCTGATGGAGCAGGTGACAGACATGTGTGTTTCTGGGGAGTATGTAGTCATCGGCAGCGAGCAGGGATACCTGTCCATCCGTGACCTCTACAGGTAAACAATATTGGTGATTTTGAATCAACATTAGCTGTTGGTATTTGGCTCTTCCACCAGTTGTTCTGTTTTATAAAGCCTTTCATCGAAAGCTTTGAAGAGTAGAGGCCTTTGTGCTCTAGCATTTTAGCTGTTTCGGAGCATAACGAGCGACACAGTCTCAAATAAAAATTGCTCGCTGGCAGCTGCGCGTCCTACATGCATGGAAAGGTTACAGATATTAACCTCGAGCTTGTTTCTCCTCCACAGCCTGTCTCTGTGCGCAGAGCCCATGGCCATGAGGGTGCCAGTGTGCTGCGTCTCAGCCACCAAGGAGCAGAGCCATGTGCTGGTGGGACTGGAGGACGGCAAGCTGATCATCGTGGCCGTGGGCAAGCCGGCGGAGGTAAAGAACTCGCTGCGGAACTACATCGCTCAGAGCCTTGAGGGATCGCCGCTCATGGCGTCCCCCCTGCTGGCCCCGCTCCGCGCTCGTTCACCAACACGCCTGCTCCACCAGCGTGACCAACTGGTGTTCAGCCCCACCTCCACCTCCCACAAACCTTAGCAAGCTCTAGTGCTGTGCATCCCCTATAACACTTTTATTGCTATAGATTTAACACACACACACGAGACCTGCTGCACATATACCCCACGTTGACCTTTTAACCCACAGTCACCTGTTCTTCTCAGGGATGGCTGTCTCACACAGTCATATGGCTTCCTCACAAAACAACTACACAGGCACACAAACACATCTGAGCCACATTCCTTCAGCCACTAGAACCACAACTGTGAAATCGAACGACTTTTTGTGTGCATCTCATTCTGTGTTTTTGTTTCTGTTTGGTTTTTTCTAATACTCGACATTTGTGCAAAACTCCATCCGATGCTGTCTACCTGAAGTGTCATTACATTCTGTGTTTTGAGTGTGCTCTACGGACTATAACAAAAAATGCTGTGAAACAGACTAATTAACGATTTTGCAAACTCAAGCCATATTTACAGTGTAGCTACAATCAAATAATCACTAATCCTGTGCCACACTGGCTTAATATGCTATGTTCATGTAAATAGCGTGTTAGCACACATGTAGGAGGTTGATCCAGACAGTCCCCCTTGGAATCACTGCGCCTTCCTGTTTTTTATCTTTTCCATTCAAATTGACTCGCACCAAAGTGACTCAAGCTTTAATTTGTTTTTCTTTGTTTGCCTCACTAGTCATTTAAGCTCCAATGAACTAATCGATCACTCATGAATCATGTTACCCCCTCACCCCCCCCCCCCCTGTTTCCTTTGACTTCACGCTTTTCTTTCCCCACTCTCCCCCTCCCCTTCCTCCGCCTCACTTCTTCCACCTCCTCCTCCACTCTTCCCAGATGCGTTCGGGCCAGATCACACGGAAGCTGTGGGGTTCCAGCAAGAGACTGACTCAGATCTCCTCGGGGGAGACGGTGTACAACACCCAGCAAGACCACAACTGACCCGTTCCCCGCCTGTCCCCCGAGCCTTTAAACCATCCCCTTCAAGCACGTCGCACATTGTCATTTCATATCCGAGCAGATTCTTTCTCCCATCACCTCCCACGGTTTTATCAGGGGGTAGGTTTTGGGGTGCAGGAGCACCACAAAGCCTGCATGCCCACATGTGCATTTGAGTGCTCTTGCTTTGGATTGTGATCACATGGCGCTGGCGCCGTGGTTCCAATGCAGAAGTAGCACCAGCCTCAGCAAAACCACACCACTGCCCACTTCTCGCACACGCCACAGCTGCCCTCGTCATTAGAATCTTTACTACAGTCAGCCTCATTTAACGGTTAACTAACTGTTCTCTTGTATGTATGCAGGGATGGATGGATGTGTGTTTGCACACAGTTTTGCTGTGTGCTATTTGAAAATATTGTTTCAAGTGGCCTTTTTGCTCCCCCACCCCCTCAGTTAGCCTTAGGTGCAGACACTCGGCCTGTGATCTGCAGGCCAGGACGATTCATGGTTGCCTCAAAGCTGCCACCACGCAGCCTTATGCAGTAAGACGGCTCCACCACTCACAAGACCAAACTGTCTGCATTTTTCTATCGTTTTTATATACCCGTGTGTGTGTGTGTGTGTGTGTGATCTTTTAGTGATGTTTTATTGGGAGTTTGGTTTATGTGTGTGTATGTCTGTGTGCGTGCCCAGCAGCTTGCCGTCTGTTCATATGCATGGCATTTTGGTTTTGAGATTAGACAAGAAATAGTGATGCAGAAGTCACTCAGTTTTTTGTTTGTTTGTTTTTTCATTTTTGTTTTTACATTTGGGGTGTAGCTGACGTTTTTTGTTGGGAAACATCAGAAAAGGTGTTTAAAGGTACTTTTTGTAGTCCCCCCTCCCCTTTCCAAAGTGTAACTAACAGTTTCACCACTAGGTGGCAGTGTTTTTACCAAACATTATAATTTTAACATTGATATTAAAATGATGCACCGTTTCCTCAAGAGGCATTGCCTGGTTAAACGATAAAATAATGACTCGCTTCATCACCTCGTGGGAAAATTGGTTGATATCTCGTGTAAACAAATCCATTCACATTCTGTTGGATGCTTCAGTTAATTTTTGATTGTTTTAAGCATGGGATTTTACAAAAAGTACTTTTAATGTTTTGTCATTAGCATATCATTTAAGATCTAGTTTTGTAAATAAAAAAAACACTACATTCTCAATCACAACAAGCTTTGACATGAAGACTTATCACAGCAGTGCAACGAAAAACAACTATAACGTCACGTTTCTCTGTGCTTCATTGAATGTTTTTAAGTTACTTGAATCTGTTTCTATTCATAAGTGAAAGTAGCAGTTTTTTTCACACATTGTCTCATGAGTGACATATTTAAAAACTATTCTAACTGTTTAGAAATGAAGGAGAAAGTAGAAATCCTCAAGGGCTTTACGAGATGTCAGTGTTATCAGCAATACAGCTCCTTCATTGCATGCCTGTTGGTGCTTCCTTTCCTCTATTTCTGTCCAGCATGCCTCGCTCAGTCAGATCCTCTATTTTCCAGTCTTCCTATGGCTAAACTGAGACTGTAAATGGACTCCCTCTCTTCCCCTTCTGAATGCCTTTAGCTCTCATCATTGCCTCAAACCCCATCCCTCTTTTATTATTTGTGCTTCTCGCTCGTTTTCATGTTTATTTTAAAGTGACTGATTTAAGAGTTTTCCTTGTGTGGGGCCTCAAGAATGTTTGGGTCAACTGGGACAAACATGCATGTGAATGATTGCATTACTCTGTAATATACCGCAGTATGAAACTGCTGTGTGATTCATAATTTTGCACCATACGTGAGCGAGTGAGTGAGCGAGTGAGAGTTTATTTTCTGTTGCCAAATGTTTTTTTTATTTCTGTCTGATTCTGTGAACTTTTGCAGCCCTGTGGGTTTGGCACTGGGCACAGAGTCGCTCTAACGGTTATCTCTCTTGTTTTTTTCTGATTTTTGTATTTTGTTTTATTTAAATGTCAGTTTGGTGGATTGCAAAGACCAATCTGTGTCCTCCTTTAAGAGATTTCTGTGAAAGGTGCACAAAATGTTCTATTAATGCAGTTTATTTTTCTTTTGTTTATTCACATTTTTCATTCAAAGACCACTGTTTGAGTTATTCCACGACTGCAACAGAGTGCCTTTTATCCCAGCGTGGTGTCCACATAGAGCTAGATTTCTCCTTCTCCTTCGTCCCAAACTTTGTCGTGAATCAAGTGAAAGCAGCATTCCACACATTAGTCCGTCGCAGTTGCACCGGGAACCAAGAATATGGGACTTCCAAGAAAAATCAAAGTACTATTTTGTGTCTTAGCTACATTCTCTGTAACTGTCACCAAAATGGATGTGTGTATATCTGTGATTATTTATGAATACAGTATATAATGTACAGCATGATTTTTATTTTGGCGTCGTTAAAATGTACTTTTGCACTTTCCAGGTACTAAATTGTAACAGATTGTTTTAACTTTGCTCCCTAATCTGTAAAAATTGCTTTGTATACACAAGTGGAAAATAATCATTAAAGTCTTGTCTAAATTCAAAGGACTTTTTACTCATTTCTTAGGGAATAAACTTATAGGAAGAAGAAACACACAGATGAGTAATATGCTGTGTTTTTATTCAAGAATGCGCAATCAGCTTGTGGCAGGGAACACAAAGGTATCGTAGGAAATGATACCCGCGAGCCCGTCTCACGTTGCTTCTTTGCGATTTTTCTTACGTAGGAATCATGTACGTACAGATGGACGCTCTCTTCAGATCACAGTTGGCAGTAGTCCACCGGCTGTTGTCTGCAGTGTGGATAGGAAAAGGATCATAGTAGATTAGTCCAGCAGGATAAAGATAATCCCAGTTTTTTATTAGGTGTCTTATCAATTTTATGTGACACAGACAGTACTCTATAAAGCTTTGTTTAAAAGGTGCTTTTATGACACATGCCTCACAAAAGGAACCCTTGTCTAATATAGCACTCATGACTGAGATGAATAAGAAGATCAGGCATTTTAGTTGGCAAACTATTATTATTTTTAAGTCGCTTACAATTTGAGGGGGAAAAAGTTATAATATTGAACCACTGCCTTTCAGTGGTAGAATGAATCCATAATTCAAACGCTGCTCAAAAAAAATGAACACTCCTTAATCAAGTCAGCTAAACTTTTGGTCTGGTCAGTTCGGTAGCAGAGGGGGTTGTTAGTCAGCTTCAACTGCTTGGTGTTTAACAACAGGGGCAACAATGAAACAACCGCTAAAAAAGGAATGTTTTCACAGCTGGAGACCACTGATGTTTTTTCCTCTCGTCTTTTTTTTGACTGTTTTTCACTAGTTTTGCATTTAGCTAGGCTCAGTGTCACTACAGCTAGAATTAGGTGAGACTTGGACCCTACAGAGGTTGAACAGGCAGTCCAATTCCTCCAGGATGGCCCATCAATCACGCCATTGCCGGAAGGCTTGGTGTGACTCCCAGCACAGTCTCGAGCATGGACGAGATTTCAGGAGACAGACAGTTACTCTAGGAGGGCTGGACAGGGCAGGAGAAGGCCATTACCCCTTAAGAAAGACTGATATCTGCTCTTTTGTGAAGGAGGAATGGCATGAGCACTGTTAGAGCTACAAAATGACCTCCAGCAGGTCACTGGTGTAAATGTCTCTGTCCAAACAATCATAAACGGACTTCATGAGGGTGGTCTAATGGCCCGACGTCCTTTAGTGGACTCCGGTCACTGCTCAGCACCATGGAGCCTGATTGATATTTGCCACAAAATGCCAGAATTGGCAGATCCGCCACTGGTGCCCTGTGTTTTTCACAGATGAAACCCTGAGCACATGTGACAGATGTGAAAGCGCCTGGAGAACGTTGCTGTAACATCATTCTGAATGACAAGTTTGGTGGTGGGTCGAGAGAGGCACACAGACCTCTACAGACTTGGCAAGGCACCCTGACTGCCATTACAGGTTAGGATGAAATACTTGGATCCACTGCCAGACCTATACTGGTGCATTGGGTCCTGGATTCCTCCTGGTGCATGACATTAACTGGCCTGTGATGAGAGTATGCAGGCAGTTCCTGCATACTCTCACTTGCCTGACCTAAATCCAACAGAACACTGTGGGGACTTTATGTTTTCATCCATTAGATGCTGCCAGGTTGTACCTAAGGCTGTCCAGGAGCTCAGTCATACCCAGCCCCCAAATGTCATCTCATTAAGAGCATTTCCCTAGCATTGTCAGGTATGCTTACAAGCCAATACAAACTACAGATTGCCATTCTGAGGTACTGCAATTAATTACTTTGATATTTTGGTGTGGCTTTGAATTTAGCCCCCTGTAGGTTGGTAATTTTCAATTCCATGAAACGAGGTGCATCCCTTCATTCCTAACACATTAACCAGTCCATATCAGTATAGATCTAATCTTATCTGATGTGTTACCAAAGTGTTGCTTTAATTTTTTTGAGCAGTGTATAAAACAGTACTGTACTTTTGCAAGCAGGCTATTAAAGCATAAAACAGCAGTATCGAGGTCTAAAGTTCAATACCATTACCTAACAACTCACACCAAATTAAGTGAGGCTGTAGCTACAACACAAAAGTGCTGTATTATGGTGGGGTCTTTATCTTACAACATAAAGAGCCTTCAAGGCAACTGTTGCTGCAATCTGGCGCTATAAAAATAAAACTGAATTGAATTTAAAGCAGAGGTGTTTCAAAGTTACTCTCTGGAAAATGCTGGAATAAATTAGTAATTAGTGTGAGAGTGGCGTGGTTCTTACCTAGCTCAAACATCTCCACACAGACAGGTTTGTCAGTGTGAATGTTAGGGTGGCCTGGCATCCAGTCGCTAAAACCCCACTCTGACCCGTCCACCCATGACGCCTCTTGGTTCTGTGGAGTGCAGAATACATATGAAAGGTTAAAAAAAATGTAGTCTTAAATAACCCAATTGTTTGTAAACTGTCAAAAAAAAAAAGTTAGCATATGAGACCCTTTCTATGAAGAAAAGTATGGCTAATATGACCATATTACCACTTCACTTGTTTTAAAACATCACTTAGTCACAGGACACAACAATTGCAATACTTTAAGATAAAAGTTTGAAGGTCAATGTCTCATCAAGGTAAGAATAACACTATCAGTCCTGCTGATAAGATATCTGATGACACTCTCCTTGGCCTCCATTCATTGACACAGCTCATGACCAGACTGCTGGCATTACAGCCACTAAGAACTGGAGTAAAATTGTGGTATAAGTAAGTAGAGAACACCCTCAAAAACACACTGTTGTTTTAGCACCACATGTTTTGAGAAAACCTTATATACCTATATAGGTCGCCAATTAACATGATAAACTTGCCGTGACTGTGGCTCCCAGCCAGGTTAGCACAGGGCTCTTCTTACCACCCTTGGTCACCAGGGAAATCAGATGGGAATGCAGATCACCACTGGTTACAGAAGCAAGCTCGGCACGTGGGGCAAGAGTTCTGCATTTGGCCTGCAGAGTGAGAAACATTTAATTTACATCCTTTAAATGAACAGGGGATTAGCTTTTTATATGTTTTTGGAATGGTACATAGTCTAACCTGAGCATCCTTGAAGGACAGCGGTGTAGGGTTGAACTCATAGCACTTGTTGTTGATAATCTCCCCCTGACATGCCACTTTTGCTCTTTGGATGAAGCTGTAAAAGGGCTCGGTTCCCTGTCTGAAGCCTCTTTGGAGAGGCAGAAATGGTTCGGTTCCCTGTCTGAAGCCTCTTTGGAGAGGCAGAAATGGTTCGGTTCCCTGTCTGAAACCATCTTGGAGTTTCATAAAGGGTTCGGTTCCCTGCCTGAAGCCATCTCTGAGTTTCAAAAAGGGTTCGGTTCCCTGTCTGAAGCCTCTTTGGAGAGGCAGAAATGGTTCGGTTCCCTGTCTGAAACCATCTTGGAGTTTCATAAAGGGTTCGGTTCCCTGCCTGAAGCCATCTTGGAGTTTCAAAAAGGGTTCAGTTCCCTGTCTGAAGCCATCTCTGAGTTTCATAAAGGGTTCGATTCCCTGCCTGAAGCCATCTCTGAGTTTCATAAAGGGTTCGATTCCCTGCCTGAAGCCATCTCTGAGTTTCATAAAGGGTTCGGTTCCCTGCCTGAAACCGTCTCTGAGTTTCATAAAAGGTTCGGTTCCCTGCCTGAAACCGTCTCTGAGTTTCATAAAAGGTTCGGTTCCCTGCCTGAAGCCATCTCTGACTTTCATAGAGGGTTCGGTTCCCTGCCTGAAACCATCTGGGAGATGAGAAGGATTTTCCACACGGACCCAACTACCACCACTCCTTTGGACTGGAACATCAGCATCGGCTGAAAGACAAAAGACATTGGAAGTAAACAAGCTTCTAAAATCATAACGATACTCAAGAGGTGACTTAGAGGGTACATTCGCTTAGCTAAATGTGATCAAAATCATGTTAAACAGGTTATCATGTTCATTTCTTTGTTCATGATGAAAAGATACCTAACAATTTATTTTTAATTAAACCTCAATAATGTCCTGGGACTGAATAGAAAGGCAAAGAGTCATTACAATAAAAAAATCATCCTGAGGGGGCTCAATAGCTCTACCAAATTTGAGAGGATAATTTGTTAGTTCTTGAGATGTCAGCTACTGGCTGCCCTAATAGAGGATGACCATTAACCATTAACCATTTGGATTTATTCACTGGGGAACGTGAATAAATGTGAAAAATGTCATTTGAATCCAACCAAAAGTTGTTGTGATATTTCAGTCTTGGCCAAATTGGCCTGTGTCAGTAGGATCATGGAGGTAAAAGTAGGCTCTGTACCTTGTCTAAAGCCATCAGGAACAGATTGATGGACATCACTTGATGACTTCTGCAAACCTCTAGGGGGTTTGATTGGGACAGCTTGGAGGCCTGCAAAGGATTACAGTTACACTATATAACTATAATATACATGAAGCTGCATTTGCACACCCTGCCTTCGACACTGGTGTTCGACTTGTTTAACATTATAGCCCTAAGCTTGCCAGTTGATGGATACATAAATGTGTGGCCTTTTAGGTCAATTATTAACTATTGTGCAATGCTGATATATAGGCCACGACCTTTCTTTAACAGTGTGATAAATCAATGATAACGGTCAAAGTCTATGTTCTGTACTTCCATTAGGGAACTACAGAATGTTTACTGTCAGTTGTTTTGCTGCCAAGGCTAGAAACAACAGAGCCAACATTAATTATGTCAAGGACACCTCAAAATAAATAAAACATTTGACACTGATCAGCCAGGAAAGTTAATATATAGACTGAACCCTACTGATGTTTCACATAATTGTATTAGTTTTTAAAGATAATTGAAATATAGGGATGGAAGTTAGGATATCAAAAAGTTTTTTATATCTAGATCTGCTGTGTCGGAATTGCATGATTCTAAGATAAAATCTGTTCTGTATTTTGCACTTATTTCATGAACTCATCATAAACTGATATGTAGAGAAATAGGCCCCTCTTCCGTGGAGCTAGCTCCTAGGATTCAGGAGACTGTAACCTTCTTTATGTTGAAGATTAGGCTTAAGAAAGCGTTCTGCATTTAAACATTAGTCATTATTAATCTCGGCCTCTCTTCCACAGTGCATCTTTTGTCCTGTCTTTCTCCCATTACCCCCAAGCGGTTGTGTAAAATTGCAGCCGCCACATGAGCCTCGTTCTGCAGGGGGTTTCTCCCTGTTAAAAGGGAGCTTTTCCTTCCCACCATAACGAAGTGCTTACTCAAATTGGGTTGTTTAATTGTTGGGGGTTTCTCTCTATTATTGCAGGGTCTTAACATTACAATATAAAGCACCTGAGGCAACTGTTGTTGCGATTTGGCAACAACATTTGCCTCAGAAACACATCATCTGAAAATTAGGTGAGCAGTAATGATATGAAACAAATATCTAGCCACAAATGAATAGGCAAGTTTTACTGCACCAGTGAAAGGTGAAGGCAGTGAGATCTTACCTGACAGTGCCAGGAGCAGTAGCACTAACTTGAACATCCTGTAAGGAAATTGGAAGAAAATATTTTACTTCTTCTTCATAAGCCTATACAACCTACAAATGTATCCTTAACGGAGTTGTTTTTAAGCTCGTTTGTATCCTGCTTACCTGAGGCTGTAATGAGGAATGCTGCAGCAGTTCAGAAAGAAAAGGCCACCTATTAATATGTGTCTTTCTTGGTCATAAACCTTTTTAAAGAGATTACTGATTAATCTAATCTAAATCTCCTGTAGCTCTTTATTGACTGATATTTGATGACCTTTGCCTTCACTCTAAACTGATAAAGATTTGAACTCAGCACTAAATGTTGGCTGTCAGCCACTGGCCTCTGACCCAAAGTTATCAAACACCTAGTTTTCCGTGACATCCTATGATACTGTATGCATTCTGTTTTCTAGGGCATGCAAGAATGTGAAGGGTGAATAGCACTTGGTTTAATCAAGGGAGCTCAATCAATATTTGTGAATGTGGACAGAGAGGGACGTTACAACAGATGGTAAACGTGACGCTGGAGGCCACTAAAAGTTGTTTTGGGGGTGACTGAGGTATTTCACAGACCTTTGATGTTGGTGTAGAGCACTTGTTCAACTTTGTAACCCTGTAGCCATCAGGACATGGGGTGTAGATGGTGGTTAATATTCATGGTCACTTTTTATTAGCAATGATTAAAAAGTGAATAACTTCTAACTTGATTCTTCTGAAATGCCTCAGATTTAATATCTCTCGTGAACTCGTGGTGCTTAAAAGATGATTTAAAAAACAGTTCAAAAGTTCAAGGTCATTTTTGACATCACTGCTCTTCTTCGCTGGTCAGAGTAACGCGTGAAGGATTTGACCTTTATTACGAAACACACTGAACTTTCTAGATGTCCATACTCACACACACGGCGGGGCGGTGACTCCGCAAGCAGCCCTCCACTCGGAGACGTGCTAACTCCGTACTACCGGCTGACGCGGTAATTTAAAACGAGCGTTAGTACAGTTTGATTGGCTAGTTTACACACTTACGTAAGCGGGCACGGGGACGTTTGTTCTTACCGGAATCAAGTTAGCGCCGATGATTTTCAAAATAAAAGCAAAATAATACATTTCTAATCATGAAGGGAATCCAAGACGTTTGTTTTTATTAACTCTCACTAGGATAACGGTCTTATTTTATTTTAAACTGTGGGTATCAAATTATAATCCATAGATGGACACAATATGTTAGTAGCTAAAACTTTTATTTTGACGACATGGCAGGAAGTTGTATTGCGCCTGATTGATCTTTGTTTGTCAGGAACTACACAGAGCGCGGTCATGTTTGCGATTTGACTGCATAACCCTGGGCGGTGTTGATAGTTATCTGTCAACTTTGTGTTTTGTTGTGGAGTATCATTGGTGCTCCACTGCGTTATCAGGTGATTGATTTGGGGTCTTAGACAACAAGCAGTTGCCATATGTTTCACGTTATGCAATGACAGTGACAGTGACAGAGTGACTTTTTGCAACTAAAACAAGCTAGCCCCGCTAGCCTGCTCGATCGGTTCAGTCAAACATCTTTAGGTCTCTGCTGAGAAGTTACGCGCTCGACAGGTGTCTGCCATTCGCAGCTCGTAAATCCTCTCCGCTAGTTTTCCATCTTCATTTTTTGTGCTTCAAATGGCTTTGGTAACAACGTTAAGACGGCTGGTTCAGAATAGTCTACGTGAATATTCCCGGAAGGCGTCGGCAGTAACCTGGCCGACGAAACAAAGGAGTTTTTCCGTCGGCACACAACCTCTCAGGTAGGTTATTTTACTAAAACACCTACTATTAACAGGACTGCCTAACCTGGTGATGGATTGAGCCGCACGCCAAACTCCAGTCAAAAAATGTGCAATTTATTGGGGCTCTTCTTTCCAGCGCATTCCTGGCATGCAAAATCATGTAGAAAAGAATGTCCCTTTCACAGAGCAGGGTGTTTTGTGTCGTGCTGTTTCCAAACATTTGAAACTAGGCTCATGTTGTTTTTCAAAACGACAAAGCAGAAACACTTAAATTCCAGCCTAGCGGTGGGTCATTTACTTTAAGTCAGTTTAAATGGACTAGCGGGGAGAAAGGAGAGGAAAGTCTACGTGCTTTTAGGTCTCAGGAGAACTAATTTGCAACTTAAATGTGCCAATATTCCAATATGTGTTGAAACACTGAGGGGCGAAATGTGTAGTAAAATATATGTGAGTGTGTAATTGGGTTGATGAGGCAAGATGAGTCTTAATTTAGTTCCTAGAAAAAGTGGTGCTTGAAGTCAAAGTGATTGACGTGACACCACACGTGTGCAGCTGATGTCCTTAGGAGCAGGCTGAAGCCTCACGTGTCCACAAGGTGAAAGTGAGCCATCTTCCCACTCAGGTACAAGGCTCTGACCACAGCTGGGCTTCCCAGTGCCAGCCACCCTGTTGGAGCGCACCATGACTGTTGACCTTGTGCTCAGGTTGAAGGGTTTTTTTTTTCTCCAGGCTTGCCTTAAACTGACTGACACTGTCCTCGTGTCCTCACGTCGCCCTCCCTTAACTAACCAGTTTAACGTGATTGATGCCAAGTGTGAGTGTGTTTGTTCTGAGAGGTCGTGCAGTGCAGGCCTTTCAGGAAAGAGCATGAACAAGGTTTTGTTTTTAAAGCGGATTATAGAGGACTTTTAGTTGTGCGTTAAATCTATGTCGTAGGTACGTCATTACCCCAAACCCCTCTGAAACTACATCATAACCTGACATGCACTTTCCTTGAAATCTCAGACCATAAAGGACTTATAAATGGGAAATTTTAGAAATTAAAGCGATCGATTACATTTTATATATTTGTGCCATATCCATCCATCCTCAAAAGTATCGAAACAGCAGGGCCATTTAATTTTTCATCAGATATTGAGTGTTTAATCAGGAAGAAGCCCTGGATATCTACTCTCTTTGTCTTTCACTTCTGAAGACTGTATTTGTAATTGAGAAGGGTACGCCATCTGTGGGACAAAGCAGGAAAGTCCATCAGAGGATTTTCAGACACACTGGGCACAGCCACTATGTCAGTACAGAACATCCTGAAAAGGAATGAAACCTCTTGCACTGAGCTACATGTATTAAATGGATTGGCTTGTCCAAGGAAGGCAACAATAAGGCTTTGGAGAACAGCAATGTATGACAGCAATGATGTCATACTGCAATTTGCACTCATCAGCTGTAAAAATCTGAAAGCCTGAATGGAATTTGCAGAATGAGCAGAAGTCTACAAAAAGATATTGTTTGCCAGTTTACAGAGAGCTAATCTAAGTCATTTGTTAAGAGAGGACTTTAACCAGATCTTAACCTAAATTAACCCACACTTCACCTCCCGAAGAGAAGCACGAAGGGAGAAACTCTGCAAAACAAACTAAAAGATTTTGTGGTAAAAGCTGAAGTGGCAAAACCAATGAAGAAATTGGTATGATGTTGGGAATTTAATTACAACAAAATAAAAGCATTAAGCTATCTGTCATTTAAAAAATTGTAGGAATATGAGAAATGGGTGCACTGATTTATTGAAGCCTGTTCATTATTGATTTTTCACTCAGGTTCTTGTGTAACTTGAAATACCCCAGTCTTTTCTCCCTGTCTCTTCCTTAAGAACGGCTTCTTTGTGACAGCCACATTTACACTGAGAGCATTTGTGATGAGGCTTCATTGGACAGTAGATGGATGAAGGTCCATCTATCAGGTCCTGTGTCAGTTACAAGGTCTGGACTGAAAATGAGTGAGAGAGCAGCCAAAGCAAACTTTGAAAGACCTTCAGAAAATCTGAAGAACTGCTGCTCAAGACTGCTGTGAAAATGACAAGTCTGGCTCCTTGGAAGCAAAATAAAATAAACATGGAGGGTGGCTTAAGACTTTTACACAGAACTGTAATTAGATTGGTCGCAGCAGATGGCCGCCCCCCCCTCAGCCTGGTTCTGCAGGTTTCTTCCTGTTAAAAGGGAGTTCTTCCTTCCTACTGTCACCAACTTCTTGCTCATAGGGGGTCGTCTGATTGTTGGGGTTTTCTGTATTATTTTAGGGTCTTTACTATCTAACCTTGAGGAGACTGTTGCTGTGTTTTGGTGATATATAAATAAAATTGAATTGATTGTAAATAGCAGAGAATAAAAGTGCTGATTTCATGCACACATGTCTTCAGTGCACAGCACACATATACCCCCCACCACGCAGAAGAAAGGTGGTTAAAGAGAGCTAGACAAGCTTATTTCAGGATGACTTAATGAGCTTCACTATGGACCAGTATAATGTAAATGAGGAGTACTTACTCATTATCGAATAATGAAATTATAAGTTTAGAAATTAGCATAATAGGTTGACCTCAGTATCAGTTTTTAGACTAAAACTTGCCACTTGGCAAAGTTTGTGCTGTAGTTTTCTCTTAGAGTGATAGACAGGAAAATTCATTTGTACGTGTTATTTTTAGGTCCCTGCTGTTCCTTCATTGTGGCCTTATGCTGTAAATGTAGTTAAATATTGGATATCATGGGATAGCCCCTGCAACCCTGAAAAGGATAAGCAGAAAAGGATGGATGGTTAAACAAGTTCATGATCTCTTTTTGTGTGTGTGTGTTTCTTTACTCTTATTCTTTAGGATGCAGGTGGGCGGAGCTTGTATGATGCAGTGTACATGAGATTAAATTTTAGGGATCTCATTATCTGCAGCTGTTGGTCATATGAGTCTCTACCACAGTAACAGTATATGACAGAAAATAAGGAACAGTAGATGTTCTCTTTAGGGCACTGAGGCATCTTTTGACGTGAATGTAACTATCAGTAGTGGCCACCAGAGGGCAGTGATGTCTGGCAGTTGGACTTTGCAGTGCTATGTAGGGAAAACTGGATAACATAAGGGTCCAAACTTAGTAATTATGTCATACGTAAAACCTGTAAGTTTATCAGTCCAACAGTTGGGTTCCAGTGTTCCCGTCAATCAAACTAAGGTCATGTTTTTTTGTGTCTCAGATCGGACAACAAGGTGACGGTCAACTTCATCAACCGAGACGGGGAGAAGATCACAGTGAAGGGATTGCCTGGAGATTCTCTGCTAGACGTTGTCATCAACGAAGACCTCGACTTTGATGGTTTTGGTACGCACAGAGCGAGTTTCACAGGCCTGGACTTATCAGAGAGCTGCATGTATGTGCCTGAGCTACTTCTCATCCATCGTGTGGAGTTCTAAAGGTGTGTGTGTGTGTTGTAGGAGCGTGCGAGGGAACACTGGCGTGCTCCACATGCCATCTGATCTTTGATGAGGAGATGTATAAGAAGCTGGGGCCCATCACAGACGAGGAAATGGACATGCTAGACTTAGCCTACGGCCTGACTGACACGTAAGGAAGCACACGTGAACACTCACAAGGCCACTGTGCTAAACTGTCATTACACTGATTTTAATTGATGTGGTAGAGTTTATCGACACTCTGCTTATATAACTGCAAGGCCATGTTTTAAATAGTGTTTGGAGAATGTGGATCTTGGCTTTGTCAGCTTTTGTGTTATTCATTCTTTGTCTTTTTGTGTTAATTGAAGGCAAGTGATTGGATAAATGATTAGAGGCTGAAGCTTTTATCACAGTAGTCCTACAGCCTGGCTGATGCAGAAGAATTAGTTCTGGTGGCATAATAAGATTTGTCAGGGCTGATCAGTTAATCATTGAGAGACAAAGGACTAAACATGAGAGCCTTCTTTCACTTAGGATATCAGCTTTATTTGCAAACAATGCTGGACACTGTTGTTAAAGCAGCTTTCAGATTCAAAGCAAATGGCACATTCATGGCTGTCTAAAAATGAGAAGCATCCTTCATCAGACTTGAATTTAACATACTTCTCATCTCCCCTCCCCTTTGCAGATCTCGTCTGGGTTGCCAGATCTGCTTGACGAAGTCTCTGGAGGGAATGGTAGCCAGGGTTCCAGAGAGTGTAGCCGACATCCGACAGACCAAAGATGGATCATCTTAACAGGAAACATGTGGCTGAGAACATGAGTGTAGAAAGTGAGGGTACAACACATGCAACACAGAGACGATGGTAGGTGGAATCTGTCAGTACTGCTGTGGGCTGCCATAGAACTCTTTCCCACTTTCTTTTAATAATAAAGTCATAGCCTACTAAAGTGAGCTCTCAAAAACCAGGAAGCTCAAATATGCAACTTTGACTTTCAAATTAATTTTTTTTATAGAATGTAAACCTGCAGTACGCAAGAATTTTAGACTAACAAGGCTGTAATGCTCGGCTTACAGGAGAAACCTGCAGCCCTTAGTGTGGAATCAAAATATTTATCAGATATAAACTGCTGTCTGTTCTGTTTATTTTAATCACTGCCTGGGGGAAAAAATAAAAACGTTACTTACTTGTTGTACCTTTTCTTCCTGCCTAATTTCCTAATTGTGACTAAATTTACAATGTGAGCTCACGTTTATATCTCAGCACAGAGCTGGACCTTCTGGAAATGTACACACTTCCTCTCACATGAACAGTTAGTCATGGCTGTGGAGGACCCAAACTGCCAAAAGAAATGTGACTTGGTATGTAAAATCACGTAGAATCATAAACCTCCCATATCGCACTTTTACTGATTTCAGTTCAAAGTGTCAGGTATTTTAAAAAAATATATAATGCTGAAGAAAGTTAAAACATTTTGTCAGTTTTTCTAAACACTTTAATAGTTTTGTTGCATTTACTGGAATTTTTTTTTTTTTTCGGAACTTTTTGATTTTGGTATTTTTGGACTTCCATAAATGTCGACTCAACAAGGCTGAAGGAAAAGGTGGTACGCCTCACTGAAATGTTCACGTATTGAACAAGAAGTTCAACACCTTACAGATTTCTTCTGCTGTCCCCTGAAAAATGTTTGTTTCAAATAAAAAAAAATAAAAAAAAAAGTTATTTTTGATCAGATCCTTCATGTAACCTTAACAATTTCATCTTGTTTGTGTACACACAACCATCTGCGTTGAAGAATGAAAGAAAAATAATAAAACTTTCTTTCTAACAGCGTGCTGAACTGTTGGTCCTTTAATGTCATGTTAAATATGCTGTTTGTACAAAGAAAAAAGGACAAAGGGATCCATTCCGATGAAATCTCCCCAAATTAAAGCACTAAGCACACATTTAATTTCAGCTCATTTTATTTGCATATGCAAAAGTATAGTGACAGCGTATAAATACATGTACAAGTAACAAGGAGGCAGTAGGCAATATTAGGAAGCAACAGTCCTGTGGCCTATTTCGGTGTTTTAAGCTGCATAAGATGTAAAGCTCATAAAACATGATTAATTTCAATCAGTACAGGCTTATGTGAACAGCATTGTTGGCAACAAAAACAAAACAAGCTATAAATGTTGCTGCTGCAGTCGTCAGTATCACAGCAGGCTGATGTGAGTGTTAATGCCAAGAAGCATTTGACATGAACTGCTCAGCTGACTAATCAGAAACGTATCCATGTTAATATTTATCCAAACACTAAATCTGTTCACTAAAAAGCATTAACGCTGGAAAATAGTTAAGCTGCTAACAGTCGACATGATCCCGAGCAATGCTTGATTTTTGGGGAGCATTCTTCACATATACAGGATATACACGTACGGTTTGTTTAAATATACTGAATGATGTCATGCTTTTATACCTTTCCAACAACATGTCACAAACTAGTCTACCTACACATTTACGATACTTCTGAGTATTGTAAACAACTGAGCTGAAGCTAAACTACCGATCAACACACAGACTGAGCTGTAGTTCAGAACCAGACTATTAAAACGTAGAGGCAAAGTCACAGTGTGTACCCAGGCTGCATTTACACTATTTATAATATAACTATTAATTTCAATAAATCATGATTGTACCACCTGCTTTCTGCAAAACTGTGGTTTAAGTAACGTGTGATA
Organism: Perissodus microlepis; assembly: GCF_051167445.1. Lineage (NCBI taxonomy): Eukaryota > Metazoa > Chordata > Actinopteri > Cichliformes > Cichlidae > Perissodus > Perissodus microlepis. The sequence goes on along the minus strand of NC_140482.1, from coordinate 12,171,179 downwards.
CCAAATACTGCATGTTGCCCATAATCTGTTTAGGCTGCTTGGGTGGGACTTGAACCAAAACAACAGTTTTTCTGAGCTGCAGTTAACCAGAAGGCATTTCTCTGAGTGAGTCTTTGTTCATTATGAAGAAGGCAATGCCAGGTGTGTTTAGATTGGCAGGTTTTAACTTTGGCCTGATGTACATTGGAAAAAATAAAAAAAAATCAAGACAAATTTTACACCAAAATAGTTGATCTGCTTTGATCAGAATGAATGTTATTTGAGCTTATTTGTTATACATTAGAACACTTTTTGCATGTGTAAATCCAGCCTTTAGGACATTTAAGCAAAGGGTTAGGGGGAGATTCACATTACTTTAATGGCATTAAGCACTAAGCAAACACTCAAACACACTTTTACTTTTTGCTCCATGTCCACCTTAGCCAACAGATTACATTTCATGTGGTGTTCCAGATAGCAAAATGCTCCCAGTGACACCAAAGCCTTAGTGTCTGATGACGGAGTTCATTTTAAGGTTATGAATATGACCACCGTGCTGAAACTGAGGATGCTCTGTTTGTTCCACTTGTTGGAGCGATGCTGTACTTTAGTTTGTTTTCACCAACTCATCAAACGTAGGATTCCTCAGCAAACAGGAGCTGGTCAAAGTCTGGCTCTGCTGTGGGATCGCTGCATCTCTTCACCCACTCCCTGCGGCTCTCCACCAGGGCAAGCGCCACCTGGTGGCTGCTCTGGGGATTGCTTTGGGGGTGAGAGGAGAAGTAGTCCCGCACTGCTTTGGTGGCACAGGGGGAGAGGCAGTAACGGGCCTCTGATGTGCCTCCTTGTGAATCCACCCCGGACACTTTCAACCCCGGGTCACTGGGCAACCTTTCCCGGGTGAAGGTGGCGACTCGGTCCACAACTTGACGTCCCGGTTCGGACCCGCGGCGCTGATATAGCCGGGCGTTGTGGTCCTGCTCTGTGGATTGAGACTTGGGTCGCTTGAATAGGGACAGTGATGGCCCCCCGTGCTTGTAAAACACAGACGGCGATGGCTGCTTCAGTTCAGTCACATCACTTTGCACAGCACACTTCTGGGCGCTGGTATCACTCCTGGGATTTTTCTGTCTTAAAGTTATCGGGGCCTCTGGGGAATGGAACCAGGCAGATTTAGGGAACTGGAGGTTTCCTGTAGAGTGATAGTGTGAAGGGGGACTGGAGGAGTCCTGCTTGAGGAGCCCTGCTTTTCCCTTCACATGGCTCCCTCCTGCTCCACCTGCATCTTTGGGAGGTCTACAGGATGTTCTGGGTTTGGTTTGGCTGCCTGAGATCAGGTTTGCAGCTCCTTTCTCACCTACTTTTCCTTTTTCTGGTTTCCCAGGTGTGAGCGACTTATCAGAAGGCCCTCCCTGGGTGGAGACAAAGGTAGATCACATAAACAACTGTCGGGAAGTTTTAGTTCTTGAGCTTTGAGAGTTAATGTAGTCCAGAGAATCTAACCCCTAAGGTTCATCTATTCATCATTCAGGCTCTTCCAACTCCATCTTACAGTCTTTATACAGTAAGGGGAGCTGGCTCAGGCAAGTTGCTGAGGGAATATTACTTCCATCTGTTACTTGGTCAGCTTTAGGTCTGAGTCAAACAGTCCAAAAAGTTTCTAATATTATTATCAATACTCGTAATACTGCAATACAACAGAGATATAAATAAAATTGAACTGAATTATGGCAAACCTTGACGTGGACAAAACTGTTGGTACCTTTCCATTATAGAAAGAAAAACCCACAACAGTCACTGCAATAACTTGAAAAGGACACAAGCAGTATCCATTCATGCAGAGTAATAATTCATATTGGTTTACTGAAAATTAACTAACGAATTAGTAAAAAAAAAAAAAAAAAAAAAAAAAAAAAAAAAAAAAAGCTTCATAAAAATAACTTCAGTCAAGTGATTTCTCAATGAGGCTTCTGCACTTCTCCACAGGTATTTTGGCCCAATCCTCATGAGCAAACCGCTCCAGCGGTCTCAGGTTTGAAGAGTGCACGTTAAACTTTAGCCACAGGAACATCAAGCTGTGTGGAGTTTTACAGCCTTTAACCACAATTCAAAAGTGGTCCACACATCAGGGGTGTCAGTGGTGTTCGGATAAAGTTCATCACAGGGTTTAAAGTCTAGGCTAGGTGAGGTGTTATCCAAATAAATGTTCCAGCTATCTGGCACCAGAAACACTAGTTTGTCTCATTCATGTCACCAGTGTAACACAGCACTTCATTTTTGTATTAAGCTGCCACCTGTCACACAAAACAGCTTCCCCAAAAAGGTTTTGGACAAAGTGAATGGTTGCCTGTAGGTCAGGGGTGTGAGACGTTTACACGGTGGGTCACATACAGCCCGCTTTGATCTTAAGTGGGCCAGACAACTGAAACGCTGCTTTCTGTCAGTGTAAAGAAGTCACATATTTAACTGTTTTTCTGCATCATAAAGAGAAAGCTGCTGTCAGAAAGGAAGACCGGTCAGCATAACTATTTGGACTTAAATTGTAAGAATTAAATGTGTAAAATTACAGAAAAGGTTCTCTTAGCTGATCGCCCAGACTGTCCAGTTTTTTTTGTCTTGTTATTTTTTAACTGTAGTCATAAAAAAAACATGTTTCTATAGTAGAAGGTGAAAAACAAACTTTTGTGTCATTTAATTGTTTATTGCTTAATGACTTTGTGTAGTATGAATGTTCATAAATTATAAGTCCAACATTTCTGCTTGTGCTTGCTTGTGATGTGCCATGGCTCTGTGCTACATGCAGACATTTCTGCATCTCTGCCATTCAAAGACACTTTGCATATAGTTTATTTTATATAGCATTCAGTACGGAACTCTACATTTTCAAGAAAGCAATTTTGTTTTCAGTGTTTTCATAAAAGCCTTATTTTTATGCATTTATTAGGGAGAACACACGTGAGGTTTAAGGCCTGGACAAGTTTCAAACCTTTTGTCCTCCACAATGGAAAAGTGCCTAATTATTTGACACTCCTACTGTAGGGTTGTCAGAACAAATAACTAAACTGCTAGTGCTGCTAATGGTAAGCATATACTTGGCTTTGGTTCTCTGGATCGAAATTTCAATTCCATTCAATTAAATTTTATTTATACAGCGCCAAATCACAACAACAGTTGGCTCAAGGTGCTTTGTATTGTAAGGTAGACCCTATAATAATGCAACAGAGAAAAACCCAACAATCATATGACCCCCTATGAGCAAGCACTTTGGCGACAGTGGGAAGGAAAAACTCCCTTTTAACAGGAAGAAACCTCCAGCAGAACCAGGCTCAGGGAGGGGCGGGGTGAGAGAAGGAAGACAGGATAAAGACATGAAACTTGAAATGAGGATCCTTTTTTTTTTTTTTAAAGTGTTACCTTCTTTAATCACAACTTTGTACAAGCAAGCAGTCCACACAGCAGAACTAAAGTCAAAATACTTGCTATTGCCATGTTTCACAGCTCACTAACAGCATCTGAATGCTTGGCTAGTTGATACTGCCCTCTGGTGGTGTGTTGTTGCAGTGCATTACACAATACCTTCTGGGGTAGCAGTTAAACAGTGGGCATAGATGTTTTTAGATCTTTTTTCCTCAAGAAACATTCCTAATTAGAGGCCACATTTCAAATGAGAGAGCGATATCTTAATGATTTGCCTGGATACATTTAAAGGGACAAAGTACAGCCGGAACTTCATTCACTACCTCTTCAACAAACTATGTTAAAAAAAAAAAAAAACTTATGTTAAACCATGTTTAATGTCCAGAAAGATTTTTAGGACATTAAATCACACGGGTTGATTCTTCACATTTTTTGATTGCATAAATTAATTTTGAAATTCTGGTAGGAAAGGAAGGCTGTGTGACTTGGTCCAGTAGTTGACCAGGGAACACAAAGGTTCCCTGGTCAACTACTGGAAGAGGATAAGGAACTGTAATCCACTGGAAGAGGTCAAATGTCACTGACCAAAAGCAATTCAAACCAAAGGCATATGATTGAACACAACATTTAAATGGGACTGCATTTAAATGTTGAGTTTTGAATATGATATGGCATGAAAATGTGGATTTGAATGATTTTACCCCCAAACTGCTGTTTTACATAAAAACATCACATACCACTGTTTCACTTACTGCAGTCTTGTCCTCTTCTTGCTTCTCCAAGTTGTCTTGTTGGGTGAGTGAAAGTCTCCGGTCTTTCTTCAGCCATGAATTTGGGTGGAGACCCCTACAGCCCATCAATGTCCCCCAGCTGACGGGTTCTTTGGGTGGGGAATTTTTGGGGCAAATCTCCTGCTCTGCATGTTCACTGGAGGCCAGTACAGAGCTGATGGTGAGGGGTGTAGAAGTGACAGGGGTGGAAAGAGATCCAGAGGAGGAGTTGGATGGCAGATACGTCTTTTTTGGGTAAAGGCCCCTTCTGGTTGCCCAGGTCTGGTCACCACTTAGGGAGTCTAGAGAATCAAGGGAGGAGCGGGTTGGTGCAGGGGAGGTGGGGGTGGATGAGAGGCTGGAGGAGCTGGCTTCCAACCCAGACTCACCTCCATACCTCCTATTTTGAACTCTGGAGTGCATTCTGGTGACTGCGTGGTTGCTAGGCTCCTTGGAAAGCTCTTCCTCACCGTCTTCATCCTCACCAGTGACACCATCTGTGCTGGCTGATGCGCATGGCCGAAACTTGGCCACATATGCTATAGCTGGCTCTGAACGCCGCCGCGGCATGTTCCGACCCTCTAGGGACAGCGACTCCAGGATGGAAGAGGTGTCCACAGTTGGTGCATCCTGCCTGGGGCTGGAGAGGTCTAGTTCCTGTCTTCTGTGTCTTCCCAGTGGATTGAGACCTGGTTCTGGTGCAGTATCCTGGTCGTAATCACTGAATGTGAGGATGGAGTCCAAGCTGCCTTGTAGGGGTTTAGGCTGGAGGCACCTTCTGTTGCAAAGGCCTGGTGAGCCACCACTGCTGTTGTCTAACTCATTCTCGAGACTGTCATAGGATGAATCGGTCAGAGGGTAAATCCAGGATTCTGATAATCCCCAGGAAAATTATGGATAATTGGATAAGAAGAAGAAAAGAGAAGGAGGACACACTATAAGAGATGTACGTAGGTGGGTGGAAAACAAGAAGCATAAACAATATTGTTAAATACTCTATGCAGTGATGTTTTTGTTTTCTGAGACCTTTATAGAAACCACAAAGTCCTTTGTTCTTGCTCTTTGACTGTCTGTGAAGACATTTATTCACCTTTATCTTAATTCACCTTAATTTACCAAATCTGTACTTGCACTCCTCAGTGAAACTGGAATATACTTCTCGAAACAGAACAGAAGTTCGTGAGAGCCACAGAGGGAGGAGAGTAATATTTGCTGAATATAAGACACATAGATACAACGTTACTAGCCTAACTTTGTGAGCCTCTCACAAAAGCATCTTCATGTTGTTATTCAACAGTGTGCACACAGAGGTTAGCAACATCACAAAGCACTTCTATGTACTTTGTACAAAAATCTTTAGTATTTGATCATAAAATAAATAACATTACACACCGAAACAGCTTTTAAAATACAGCTGTTAATGGAATTCGGATTAAAAGTGCTAGATAATGCTACAATACATTGTTTAGGGTTTTTCAGAATCTGAGAGTGTTTCTTTTCTTTGACTTTAATAAATACCTGTAGACTCACATGGCATGCAGGAAAACCAACACAAGAGCACTGTGTGCTGACAGGTGTGCTCTTAAACACAGATTTCAGGTTTATATTAGCAGACTCATTTGTAATGAAGTAACTCTTCTTTGAATAAATATTTTGGTCTACCTGATCTAGTAGCATTTATTTTGGGCAAGCAAAGCAATCAGTGCTTGTCCAGTGAAATCTAAAAATAGACCTCAATTAAAAAGTACTAAGTGAAAGCAGTTTATCTCCTTTCTTCTCAAACAGAACTCTGCTCTGTTCTTGGGATGTTTGCATCTATCCTTTGAAATACTGTCATCTTGTGGCCACAATTGGTTATAGTCTTTTGAACATAGCACATCCCTCTTAGCAGTAACTTGATGATTGTCTGCAGCTGATTCATTTAGTGGACATCTGTAAATTGTAGCTACATCAAAATAACCTGGTTTACACTCCCTTAAATGGGCTCGGCACTCCTTTAAATATTTATACCATGTCTATGTCATGAAGAACTTGTATGAGTATACAATACATAAATGTATCAATTCAAATGCCATTAGACACACTTCATCCGTCAAATAATAGCACTCTTACCAATTAAGACTGTAGACATTTTAAACAAGCATTCAAGCATTCAGTGGCAACACAATTATTCAGGGTGATGAATTAGACATAAAGATAACAGAAAGTTCATTAAAGGCTCTCCAACTTGTGAGAGTTTAGCCTTGAGCAAACATTTGTCTCATTTGTTTGGGTACCTGTTCCCATCTCCTCACTGTTGAGTCTCTGTGGAGGCCCTCCGAACAGGGAGGAGGGATCCTCTCTGAGAATCTCCTGACAGTGTTCAATCATGAACTTCACCAACTCACAAACCTACAGGCAGAGAAAAGTGGATACTAAGCCAGTGTAGTAACATAGGTCAGAATGCCAGTCTTCAAGGCTGCATGAAAGCACTTTAAGTATTTACAGTAAGCCAATTATCTGAGCAGCTACTTGATGTTACAAAACTTCATACTATGTGGAACATTTCTCAGACTTTGCTCCATTCCCGTCCCAAAAACAAGAAGTCAAACTGGTTGGAAATGAGAGCTTTCAGCCTCTATGAAGCAGACATTCCAGTAAGAAAGCCTTGAAGGTGTTTAGTGTTATGCTGCTCTGACTAACACAAAAACAACTTTCAGTTGACTGTTTAATCGGCTTAATACGTTCTGTAACTAACATACTATAGACTTGAACGTGGGTTCATTTATCCTAGTCTCCATTAGGAAGATTTTTTTCCCCCAGACCAGCAGATCTCAGCCTGAAGTGGCAAATTCTCTGCTCTTTGTCACTGTTTTTGTTGTCTGCAGGTAAAAATAATGTTTTCCTTGTGAGTGAACTGTGAAGCTGCTCAGACTGATGTATTTAATTATGTTGCACTGATCCTACGAGTCAAAGTCATCATAGGAGTGACAAACTCTGAGGTACAATTTGCAAAGCTGTTAAATTGATATTTCACCTTAGAGAAATATTTTTTGAACAGGGCCTTGAGGAGGGACTCAGTATGGCACAATTGACTATGTGCACGTTAGCATATGCTACTTCCGGTGCGGAAACTCCTGTGGGGAGCTTTGTTTCCGGTGTCCTATTCGCGCCTGGTTTACGGTCCAAAACAAGTTAAGCAAATGAATGAATCAAGCAGCGATTTACATTTCTATAGATGTCTTGGGCATTTACCCAATATATCTGTAAATGATGTTCATCGACTTGTCGATATTTTTCCCCCACGCCTCAGAGCAAAAGAGAAAAGGGATTCAAATGTTATATTTCTCAGCTGTCCCTCGTTTGTGGCGGGTGTTATGTTCTAAAAATAACCAGCGATAGGTGAAATCAAGTAGCCAATTTTATTTTTTGACGGTGCAAAACGTTTCGTGGACATACAGTACTGCACTTCAGAGTCACACTGCTAGCAATCGATGCAGCGATTCTGTACTGTACAGGAGAGACGTCACGGAGGAGATCGTCTGCAGCGATCACGACGCAGGACACAATGTGACGTAAAAAAAAGCATGCAAACTTGCACTAAAAAAATCCGCAAAACAGCGAGGTGAAAGGTGAACCGCGTTATAGCGAGGGACCGCTGTAATTTTGAAGGTAAGTCACAACATACCCTTCGTAAATACTAATGTATAGAAACCGTTACCAGCAATCATTCATTTTTTGTGTGGCTTTTTTCACGGTTTGTTAACATGCTGTGTAGGTGTGTACTTGACTAGCTGATATCGACATAACGGGGGAAACATCTGGTTTGACTATTCTTCACCTGTAGTTTGAATGTTGAACATTTGCCTGTTTAAATCATCAAGTCAAGTCAAGTCAAGTCAAGTTTATTTATAAAGCACATTTAAAAACAACCAAGGCTGACCAAAGTGCTGTACAATAAAATACAAATATAAAATACAATAAAACACAAATACATAAAACACCTCACTGATAAAACAATAGATTAAAACAATAAGTTAAACCTTACTAAAGGCCAATGAGAAGAGGTGAGTTTTAAGAGCAGTTTTAAAGGTTCCTAGGCTTGTGGAGAATCTGATGTGAGGAGGTAAACTGTTCCACAGTCTGGGTGCAGCCACAGCAAAAGCCCTCTCTCCCCTAGTCTTTAGTCTGTACCTGGGAACATCTAAAAGCATCAGGTCTGCTGACCTCAAAGATCTCCTGGGGCGGTAAATGCTAAGAAGCTCTGCCAGGTAAGGAGGTGCAGTACCGTTAAGAACCTTAAAAACCAGCAGTAAAATTTTAAAATCAATCCTAAAAGCAACTGGGAGCCAGTGGAGAGAGCAGAGGACCGGAGTGATGTGGTCTCTCTTTTTAGAGCCGGTCAGCATGCGAGCAGCAGCGTTCTGCACCAGTTGGAGGCGATGCAGACAGGAACGATCTAAACCAGCATAAAGGGAGTTACAGTAGTCCAGCCGTGAAGTAATAAAAGCATGGACCACCCTTTCTAGATCGTTCCTGCACAGGTAGGACTTGACTTTAGCTAAAATCCGTAGATGATAAAAAGATCCCTTGACTACGGAGCTGATTTGTTTATCAAATTTAAAAGCACTGTCAAAAGTAACACCGAGGCTCTTAATGGAGGAAGTACATTCGGAAGTTAGGGGTCCCATAAAATCAAAGGAAAGGTTGGGGTCTTTAGGAAGCCCAAACACAATGACTTCAGTTTTACTTTCATTAAGATGTAGAAAGTTAAGAGCCATCCAAGTCTTAATGTCAGACAGACAGGAGAATAACGGCTGCAGAGAGTCCTTACAGTCTAACCTCAGAGGGAGGTAGATCTGAATATCATCAGCAAAGGAGTGGAAGGACACGTTATAAATCATAAGACCAGTCACTATACAGAGATGTGCTTCTGAATGTGGACGATGTGTCTTCTGCTGCAGTGATGCAGTTCTGCTTGTGTTGAGTGATGTAAACAACTGATCGATCTAAACGCTTTAAACGTCAAAATTGATCATTAGATTTTTTATGACACAACAGCGGTGAGTGTTCCCACCTTCTGCTCTTTGTAACTTAACGCAATCTTTCCGTTTTCGAGTTTTGGACATGATTTTGGAGTATATCTTCGCAGTAGCGATTGACCGCAAAGTAAAGCTACCGGAAATGCACAACCCCACATCCGGTCTCAAACCAGTCTCGTGCACATAGTCAATTGCATTCATTTAGCAAAACTTTGCTAACAGAAATTCTGATGTGATGCTGTTGATCTTCCACACTCACCTTCTTGGTTCCTTCTCCCTCCACCTCAGGGCTACACGGCACTCCAGGTGGCCAGAGCATGCTGGGAGCAATGCACACTGACAGATTAAAAGTAGTCATTTGGTTCTCCTGGGCGTTGCCTTGGATACCGTGAAGAACAGCCAGCAGGTAGCGTAGTAGGAGTGCGTTCTCTTTGGGCAGCCGGCAAATCATCCTTCAGGGAGACAAAACAGCGATTGTGTAAAACGTGTTTTAGCTCCTGCGATTAATGTTCAAGCAGTACAGAGCGTGTTGTATGTTACCTCTGTACATCTTGCACCTGCTCCTCCTCCTCCTCTTCTTCCAGCACCTCCATCCAGTCTTCATGGAGCTCACAGCTCAACAAGCTGCCCGGGATGCTGCGCAGGAAATCCTGAAGACAAGCATGCAGCAACAGTAAAAGAAGAAAGAACATATCAATCGTGAAAGGAACTATTTTTTGCTCCACATAAGAAACCCTTTTCAGAAAGGAATATACAACATTGTTGGTTCATTATGTTTTGCTCCTCCCTGAGCCTGGTTGTTCATACATCCAATTCACGACAACCTGTTTCTCAACCGAATTATTGGGTCATTTTAGATCAAAAAGAGGACTGATCTGAAGTGTCAAACTTGGATCTCCAAGGGCCAAAACCATGCACTCTGAATATACTTAGAAGGAGCTTACCACACAACAAACTCACAGCAACCAGTTTCAAAACCCTTTTATAAAAAAATCAATAAAAAAAAGGGCAATTTAAGAAAATCACAATGCATCCTGATGCAAAAAAACAATGACATTTTATTCTGATCTTGTGGATACATATCTACCTGTATCACCCTAAACCCTCAAGGGCTGGTGTCCTGCAACTTTTCCATGTGTCCCTGTTGCAAAAACACCTGAATACAATTAGTAGGTCATTAGCAGACTCTATACAACCTGGCTGCATGCTGAGGTGGCAGCCATTTGATTACGGCAGCTCATGAGTGAATGAACATGGTGCAGTAAAAGTACTTTTAGAAGTACATTTTTCCAAACACTTATATTAACTTACATTTACTCGAGTAGGGTTAGGGGTTACCACTTCAGCATGCAGTCCAGTTCTATAGTCTTTCTAATGACCTACTAATTTTATTCAGGTGTGTAGCAACAGGGACACATGGAAAAGTTTTAGGACCTGTGATGAATCTAACTGCACATTCAAATTAAACTTGTCTCTATCAGTTGAGATGTGAAGATGTGATGGGGTAATAGAAACGTAGTTAATGTGCTGTAGTTGAGTTTCTCCTTTCAGTTTAGACACTTTTTGAGTTTTTCTTTTGTGCTAAATGTACTTGAATTGAAACCATCACTATCGACTGCTTTGTTGTCAAGCTGTGTAAGCTAGCCTGTTAGCTTGTAGGTGCTGTGGAGATGACGCAGGCTACGCGAGCACCGATTGTATAGATGTAGATAAGAACCTATAGTTGGTTTAGGGCATTCTGCAAATTAATCATCCTTTAGTGAGTTGAGCGCCTTAGGAAACAAATCCACATTGTAATCTTGAGTGTGCCCGTTGGCTCATGTGACAATGTATTCAGTCCTGTGCTATGTTGTTGTTGCAACAGATAAATATTCCCAAGTCTGAAATTGTGCAACAGCACAACAGTGAAAAACACATTCAGATTCATTGATGGGAGTGCATGTATGAAAACTTTTGTTCCTGAATCCAGTAGGTTCTGGTTGGTCTGTTTAAGTGGGAGTAAAAAAGTCCTCTTACATAAAGTGACAATAACCTGGCAAGAAATTATTCATTGTTAATTGGAAGTAACAATTAACACTGAATAACACAGAATTATTTCGAATTAACACTGAATGCGCTGCTATGTGAAGACGTTGTCGAGTTTAAGCACTCATGCACAGAGGCTCTGTTATCCCTCCAGATTAAACAAGATTATAGTCCAGATTATATTAACAAGCGTACTATGCTCCTCTGCTATGAACAGGCTGTCCTGCAGCTGCGTACACTACAGAGATGCAGAAGAAACTGATTACTGCTGTGTTAACAGATGTGGCTCAGTAAGCGTCAGAGATTCACGTACACAAAGAGCGCACCATGGTGCTGTAAACCAATCTCCCACCTTAAAGACTCCAGCTATGATGAAGATGTGGTCTCGCGTCAGAGGAAGCTGAGATTCTCCAGCATCCAGAGCATCCCGCAGCTCCCTGACAGCTCGGGCGCCTGCCGGCCGACGGAAAATCCCACGCGTCCACGAACCCTCGTGGTACAGAAACGTCAACATGTCCTGTGAGAGCGAAGAGAAAAAAATTAGAGAGGGCATCCTTGTTTATTTCTTCAAAGGTACAGTATGTAAAATCTCACCACTAGATGTCAGTAAATTGCAGATTGCAGTCAGCTGTTATTTCTCCCTTCCAAATTCAAGTGCATAATCCAGCCAGCCTGGTTGTTGTGGGACAAACAAGTCAGGCCCTGGTTCTGTACTGAGTGTAGGGTATAAGTCCATTGTTTGCCCCAGCTATCAATATGCTGGTGTTCATTTCTATTCACTCTGAAGGAACGTGCAGAATTTCGTAAAAGGAGTTCAATACGAGTTGATGAGCTAGTGAAGCTCATTTCTTTGACACAAAGCAAATAAACTCACAGGATGTGAGAATCAAACTGTTTATCTGAGCAAAACCATAATTTTTTTAGGACACTTTTTAAAAAAGTTTTTAAATTTGAGGTTATTGAGTTATTGAGCTGTATAGCTACTTTGCCAAGATGAGGAAAAAGGCCCAAACTCAAAGCCAGTGAAAATATGCAGCCAATGCTTAAAAATAAGCTCTGTCTAAGGAAAATAACAAACTTTATTGCACAAACCAAGTCCAAAGAATTGTCTTTAGACCTCTGAGACAGAATCAAGCCACAGATCTGGGGAAGTTCCCAATAAGCACAGAGGCCTCCATTATTCATAAATGGAAGAAGTTTAGAACCAGCAAGACTCTTCTTAGATCTGGCCACTCTGAGAGATAAGGGTAGAAAAGCCTTAGTCAGGCAGGTGACCAAGAACTCGATGGTAACTATGACAAAGCTCCAGCTCTGTGGAGAGAGGAGACCCATCCAGGAGAACAACCACCTTTGCATCCATCAGGGTAGATTGGCGAGATGGAAGCACGTGACAGCCGACCTGGAGTTTGCCAAAAGGCACCTGAAGGACTCTCAAACTATGAGAAACAAAGTTTTCTGGTCTGATGAACTCTTTAACCTGAATGCCAAGTGTCAAGTCTGGAGGAAACCAGGCACTGCCCATCACCAGGCCAATACCATCCCTAAAGTGAAGCACGGTGGTTTCAGTAACATGCTGTGGGAATATGTTTATAGCAGCAGGGTCGAGGGAAAGATGAATGCAGCAATGCACAGAGACATTCTTGATGATAACCTGCTTCAGAAAACCAGAGCACTCTGGACCTTAGACTGGGGAAAAGCTTCATCTTGCAACAGGACAACAACCTAAGCACACAGCCATAACAAAGGAGTGGCTTTGGGACCACTCTGTGAATGTCCTTGAGCGCCCGGCCAGAGCTCAGACTTGAATCCAACTGAACAACTCTGGAGAGCTCTGAAAATAGCTGTGTACTGACACTACCCATCCAACCTGATGGAGCTTGAGAGGTTCTGCAAAGAAAAATGGGAAGACTGCCCAAAAATAAGTGTGCCAAGATTGTATCAACAGGTTAAGATTTCAGGTTAATATTTACATTCATGCTGATCTGTAAGATGTCAATAAAAACGTCCATGAACCAAATGAAATGTGTGCTTTCTGTCACTCAGTGCACACGCTCACCATGACTGGCTTTGGCAGAGTGTCCCCTGCACAAACGGAGCTGAGTGGCTGGCCGAACAAACAGCCTCGCGCAGTGCTGAGGGACAGCTCATTCAGGTTCGAGGAGGAGCCTCGCCAGAAGGCCCAGGCAATGAGCGAGCGCCTCCTTTTGAATGGCTTCCCAGAGAAATCTGAAGAGATGACAGCAGCCCAGAAAGCATGAAATTGTAATGCTCTAATTTTTATTTTGAATTTCTTTGACACAGAATGGATGATTTTACCTGCGTGCTGTTGTAGCGGCTCAACAGGTCGAGGCTTGAGGATGAACTGAAACTGCTTGTACACCTGCAGCTGCTCCGCCTTCAGTCTGTCTGCAGGTGGAGCAGCAGCATCCCTGCCTCCTCCCTGAGAGTATCTCACATGACTCATGTGGATGCTGAAGGGAAACTCATGACCTAAGAGAGAGAGAAGAAGAGACAATAGTGCTCCCTGAAGGCTCAGTGTTGATGCTATAAAACAAGATCACATTATGAGTGAGCACACACTCTCTCTGGAGCTACATCACACTCGTCTCCAGGGATGAAAGGTACTAGTGTGCCTAAAAAAAACCCATCTCACCCCTGTGTCATGCACATGAAGATCAAAAGGAAGAGAATCACACAGCTGGTTCAGGAAACAAACTACATACAGAAAAACAACTGACAGTCTGTTCAACTAGTGTGCCCCAAGCTCACCTACCAATTAGAGGATAAGGGGCGTTGTCCCTTTTGGAGAGGACCCACAGCTGGAAGTCTTTGACATTTCCCTAAAAATAGAAAAGAAAAAGAAAGATGAAGAGTCAAGGAGTCAGGAAAACAAAATACACAAAGGAGTCCTGGGAGAAAACCACAGCAGGCAGAGCAGAGATGTGTATTCTTTTTGACTTTTCACATGCTGTTTGTGTTCACACAACCATGGGGTAAGTAAGAAAACACTGTACTGAGCTTCACTGGCTTTTTGCAAGGTCGGGCACTGTTTCTTTCATCAGATGGCCAAAGTGAGTATGATAAAATAAGTAAAGAGCCACACACTGGACATTTGAATTGAAACATGACAACTTAATAATAATCAGAGGCGCGGTGCTGTGTATTAAGGTAAAAGAACACCGCTCATACTCAACTACAAATAAGCACATGGCTAAACGTTGGATTGACTTTATGAATTAAGTGTTTTTGGATTATTACTCACGATGATGCCAAACTGCTGCAGGGCCAGGCGGATCACCTCATTGGTTGAATCTGAGTTGCTGACTGGGATCGTTTTGGTCTAATTACAGGAAAAACAGCACAGAAACACAGGAGATGCTGATGAGGAGGACGAACAGAGCATCACACTGCACTGCGAGTTGTAACAACACCCTACAGTTGTACTAGTATACACAAATAAATCAGCTGTAGGCCCTACAGTTTAAAACTTACAAGAGCAAATGTATTGATTCCTTTCCCGTACACCCTCACAGGGATGGTTTTCGGTTCTTCTATCTCTTTTTCTTCTTTTATACGACTGGAAAGGAAATAGTGCCTGTAAGAATAACTCTTTCTCTAACACACACAGTAAATACGATACTTTGTTGACACAGGAAGGAAGTGTACCTCTTAAGGAGGGCGAGCCATTTCTCCTTCTGTTCTGCTGAGCTGAAGGGAAGCACAAACATCAAAAGAGCATCATGTATCACTACAGACTGTGTGTGTGTGTGTTCATGTGCGTTAGTGAGTGGGTCATAATACTAACTGTTTTGTTTTTTTTAAGTACAGCAACTTGCAGCATTCTGCAGAATTTCAGGTTGCAGGTCACAAAGTCAAGCTTAGCTAGAATCTCAGCCTACCAGATCAGCTGATCTCAGTCCCAGCCCTTTCGCACATCCACTTCACGCAGGTAGGGTGTGACATTTAGTTGCTTTAGTCTGCACACAGTTGCCACAGATCTGCAAACCACTTTGCAACCCACTTTCACCCCAGAGTGTCTGATCTATGTATCTGTTCTGTGGGTCTTGCTGGTGCTCATGCCACATGCAAAATATGCAAACTACTGCAGACGGTGTTACTGCTTAATCCATGACCATAAAACTTTTACAGCCACAGTACACCCGCTGCTTCACAGTCTGTTTCTAACGTTCTCAACAACCACTTCTATGCCTGCTGTTAAGGCTCAGGTAGCTGCTGCAGTATTCTCCTGAACGATAGGTGTCACCACACAGACAATACCAACACATAACCGCTGATATAGGAAAAGAGGAAATCCAAACTGAAAGCCAAGACATTGCAGAGTGCAGAAATAAGAGCTAAACTGCGGGATGTCCCAGCAGTTGTGACGTCAAATTTGCCGCACAGCTCCAGGTGACAACGGGTCAGCGGTGAGCATAAAAAACAGCCTTCAGAGTAGGATTCCTGCAATGACTTCAGGCAATGTGGTGTTACTTCTCTTGACAACATCCAGTTGATGTCTCCCAATTTTCTTTTTCTTTAGTGAAGATTTGATGCAAAACATAAAGGTGTTACCCTGTTTCTCTGTGCTAATGGCCCCTCTTCTGTGGAACCAGCTTCCAGTTTGGATTCGGGAGACAGACACTATCTCTACTTTTAAGATTAGGCTTAAAACTTTCCTTTTTGCTAAAGCATATAGTTAGGGCTGGACCAGGTGATCCTGAATCCTCCCTTAGTTATGCTGCAATAGACGTAGGCTGCCAGGGGATTCCCATGATGCATTGAGTTTTTCCTTTCCAGTCACCTTTCTCACTCACTATGTATTAATAGACCTCTCTGCATTGAATCATATCTGTTATTAACCTCTGTCTCTCTTCCACAGCATGTCTTTTATCCTGTCTTCCTTCTCTCACCCCAACCGGTCGCAGCAGATGGCTGCCCCTCCCTGAGCCTGGTTCTGCCGGAGGTTTCTTCCTGTTAAAAGGGAGTTTTTCCTTCCCACTGTCGCCAAAGTGCTTGCTCATAGGGGGTCATATGATTGTTGGGTTTTTCTCTGTATCTATGAAGCGCCTTGAGGCGACTTTTTTTGTGATTTGGCGCTATATAAATAAAATTGAATTGAATTGAATTAATGGGTTCTTCCAAGATTTCCTGGAGCAAAGCAACACTCCAAAACATACTCATTTAAACTCCAAATTCTACAGATTCAAATAAGTCCAAGACATTTTGACTAACCCTGCTAACAAACAGAAGAACAAAGAAAAAGTGTCACATATCTAACAGAAAATTTACTTGCCCTTTGTTTCTGTCCTAACCAAGCTGACATGCTTTGTAGCTCAATCAGAGCCTCTTGGCCTATATTCTTACTCTGCTGCTCAAACTTCATCAGCTCCCTGGACATATAGATAACATCACCTGGCAACTGTGGCAAAGATCAGCATGTCTCTCTCTTCCATGACACGTGGAAGCTCGAAACAAACAGAATGCTAAAGGCAAAAAAAGTCTCTTCTTCCACTATTCAAATGTTTAAATTGACACTTTATATATATATCGTGAACCTCAGTTCACGATGAAATATTTTTACTCCTCATCATAAAAGCTGGAATCAGAACTTCCTTTTGAAAATAATGGATAAGAACAAGGCCTGATGTGTTAATGGTTGCACGGTAGGATGTCACTGAGCTCTTTTGCCTCATCCTGTCTGTTTTCTGTTCCTTTGGCATTTAAGGTCAAGTTTACAGCATCAGCAGCATATTTTCTGTGGAAACATAAACACCTTCACAGCTGCTGACGTGAGGCAGCGTCAGCGTGAACAAAGTTTGTACAAATGTTGTTTCTGGGTCAACGACATCAGAATGAGCCCATGTTAAGGACTTCTAAACACCTTGGTATAAAAAAAGTGTTAAAATAAGTACAAGTCACCACTGTGCCTTTGTGTGTGAATATTTGTGTCCGTATGAGTGCAGCATGTGTGTAGTACTGCTGTGCATCTTTGTGTGTGATACCTAAAGGTAGCGACACAATTGCAGGTGGGCCAGCCCATTACAAAGCTCCTCTCTGGGTTTGTGCTGCCCTCACACACCTCGTCCATGCAGCCTGCCGTCCACATCTCACACACATGCACCTGGGCTTTCTGCTTGAAGTGGTTGGCTGACCTAGGAACAGAACACACACACACCTTACACTTAAACCTTACACCCAGGCATTAACCTAATTACCGTGTGAAGGACAGGAAGAGCAGCCAAAATGTTCCTAATCTGCTTCACAGAAAGAGAAGAATACACACACACACACACACACACACACACACACACACACACACACACACGTCGGGTATTCATATCTTGTGGGACATCTAATTAACATAATGCTTTCCCTTGCCCCTTACCCTAAACCTAACACTTTGAGTCTCAAAAATGCCTTCAAACTTGTGGGGACCGGGATTTTGGTCCCCATAAGGGCTGTTGATCCACAAGTATAGTGAACTTCTAATTTCTGGACCCCACAAAGATATGAATACATGCTCACACACAAACACACACGCAAGCACACACACTTGTGCTTACTTAGCTTTGGCAACCACCAGAATGTCAGTAAAGAGGAAGAGGTGTCTGTCCTGAGTCTGCATCCCCGTCTTTAACTGAGCATGTCCTTGGAGAAGAAACGACCTATCAGAACTAGTCAGGAAGGACTGGATCAGCGGACACGTCTCTGGACACATGGGAACCAGGAAGCTTTCTCTGGAACATGAATAAATGGAACAGATTAACCTCAATACACTGCGACAATTTATGATACATCTCGTTCACTTAATCAGTGGGGTTCTCTATGAGTTTGGTGGTTTTTCCAGCAGCCCTTCACATTAAAAGCTTTGGCTCTGTTTAAACTAGAAGAACAGCAGCTTCTTCCTGCTCTGCTGCTATTCCAGCCAATAATATCAAATATTATGTGTTAATTGTCTGCTGTGGTTCAAAAGCGTGCAGTTTGGGTAATTACAGCAAGGTCGAGGACCATCAGCAGTACATCAAAGATGACAAGCAAGTGATGTCCTTCAAGGAGAAGCTGCTCAGTTACATGGCAGGCCCTCCCCAAATCACTTTACTCTAAAAGTTTTACTCGATAAGAGTTGAAAGTAGCAATTGAACTAATAAACTCATCAAGACAGTGCTGAGTTTATATATGATATCGTCCTTGGGGAAGATACTAAACCTCAAGCTGCCTTGAATGCAGCACAGTGTGAGCGTGCGTAAAGGTTCTATAGGCAAAACAGAAGTGCTTAGCTGAAGTAGAAAAGCATTGTATAAGTATCAATCCATTTGTCAAGGGTGGAATTTCAAAGAAAAATAAAGAACACCAGTTACAACAGAGAAATTCTCTCCACTCATTTCTTCTCACATTTAGTCATTTAATATGACTAAAGATCTTTACAAACAGAGCATATTTAAGCACTTTCACAAAATGCTAACAAACTTATGTAGTAGCACTGTACTGTAATACTTTTGAACGATAACATTCAGAGTTCATATGTAGGTTTATAACATTTTTGAAAGTTGAAATGATCTCAGCATATCAGTGAGTTATACTATCAGATGAAAAACACAGCATTAATTTACATGATGATCTAAGTCACCTGTTAATCTTTCGAGGCACTTTCACAATAGTGTCACACTGTAGGACGCTACATCCTTCTTTTACATACAGTCTATCACTGCGACCCCATACAGAATCCAAAAGTAATTAATGTTTGCTTTTTTTCCCTTTTGAAATTAAATGTTAATTTTTAAGATAAACTGTATGTCATCTGATGGGAAAGGGGAGTAAGAACCATGAATTGTACTTGTTATTAACCTCTGGCTCTCTTCCACAGCGTGTCTTTTATCCTGTCCTCATTATCTCACCCCAACCGGTTGCAGCAGATGGCCGCACCTCCCTGAGCCTGGCTCTGCTGGAGGTTTCTTCCTGTTAAAAAGGAGTTTTTCCTTCCCACTGTTGCTGGAGTCGCTGGAGGAGGTCATATGACTGTTGGGTTTGTCCTCTGTATGTATTATTGTAGGGTTTACCTTACAATAAAAAGCGCCTTGAGGCGACTGCTGTTGTGATTTGGCGCTGTATAAATAAAATTGAATTGAATATAAATATTGTACCTGAGACAAAAGAGCAAACAGCCTTCACCTGAAAGCTTCATGCCCCAGGAATGTTCTACTACAATAATTACTTTGATATGACCTGTGCTACCACTTCTTATTTGATAGAGTAACTTGTTTTTGAAGCAGCGTGACTCACTTATAATGCTAAGCAGCAGCTAACTCATTGGTCGAAACTTTTCTGTCTTGCAAGAAGATATTTGGAGGTTTACAACATTAGTTTATCTCAAAGCATCTTTGGACATCCCTGTAGGTAATAAAAAAGAGTCAGCCTCTGCCTCTTAGGCCGAGAGGTTAGTGTCTCTGTTATTAGATTATTCACTTCAGATCTCTGTCTCTTTCTGGCATCCTTAATCACCCAACACAAGATAGCCTGCAAGTACATCAAAGCACTCTCCCTTATGTAAAGTTCACGGGAGTCACTGGTGAGTAGGGTGCGAGTGAAGTACTCTGGAAGCCAGAGAAGAACTTTTTAAAAGGTTTATTGATGAAATTTTTGTTTTTCCCTCACTGGTCTAGCCCTTTTTCTTCTGCTATTTTTACAATATAAATTCCAATTCGTATTACCTACTAATTAATTCTCAGTCATCTCACTTATACTGTTAATTGTTTCACATTTTATATGAAGCATTACTCAGTTCATATTAAGTAAAAAAAAGAAATAGGATGGAGACAAAAGTTGGTAGGTAATATAAGTTAGGAACATGAACCCTAATTAGTGAAAATGGGATTCCTGTTAACCACCACACTTGTAACACACTTGAAAAGTATTTAATATTCCTAAAATGTATTTGAGTAAAAACAGAATTGCATGATGAGACAAGTCATAAACAGTCATGTACTTAAGATGCTGCTGTATAAAGGAAGTGGATACCAGATTTAAAGCACCCATTAAACTGCTTTACAACTGTGTGGCCCACTGTTGTAAAGCAGTACATGTACGGTGTTTCTAGTATGCACTTCCATTCGCTTCTTAAAACTAAATAATTTTTTCCAGACCTTGGAAAGGTTTTATATACCCACACTGAATGCAATTATGTGCAAATAATTTAATCTACACTTGAAGTTCTGAACCCCACGGTAACTGGGTTTGTTGTTACACCATAAATGCACGTTAAAGCTCAAGAAGGCAAGAAGGATTTTATTTTCTCTAACTTTCCTACTGCAAATTGTTATTCAAACAATTTGGAAAAAAGGCCGAGTGGTGCTGCTATCTCTCTTCATACACCTGTGCCAGCATCTCAGAAGTCCACTAATTAATCCTATTGTTCCAATGGGAACAAGAGTC
The DNA here is from genome assembly GCF_051167445.1 of Perissodus microlepis. Classification (NCBI taxonomy): domain Eukaryota; kingdom Metazoa; phylum Chordata; class Actinopteri; order Cichliformes; family Cichlidae; genus Perissodus; species Perissodus microlepis. The sequence goes on along the minus strand of NC_140482.1, from coordinate 12,150,538 downwards.
TAGGTAGTAAAGGCACCCCGCCAAAAATCAGTCATGTACCTTAAGTCCTGATAAACCTTAAATTCTTGAGTTTTTGTAAGGACCAAACAAGCAAAAAATAATGTGTTAATTAGTGGGTTTCAGGACAGCTTTGAGCCTATTTGGTTACCTTTGGACAGGACCAGGCAAGCGCTTTACCCTTTTTCCAGTCTTTATTTCATGCCAAGCAACCCTATGAGTAACTTAGAAATGGCGTCATCACCAGCAGAGCAGCTCCACACCTACTGTGTACATGATTTACACGCTCAGCACTATCTGCAGCACATTTAGCAGAGTAGTATCACAGCTACTCTGACAGAGTGCAGTCAGGTGGTGGCTTCATCGTAACTTGCCGACTAGTTTTATAAAATTATTTGTTGAAAATCAAATAAATAACCCCGTCATCTTCTCTTTTTATCTTTATTTATTATCACACAACATACAATATGAGCTCATACGTTGATATCTGAATTGACCCACCTACTCTGTAGCTGGTGAATCTAAATTGGATATTGATGTGAGATGGATAAAGTGCATAAAAAACTGTATGAATAAATGTTTAAATGTGGTTTGTCTAAAGGTGCTTTGAGTGGTCACTGGAAATGTGCTATACAAGTGCCAGTCCCTATAAATGTATGTGCCAAAATGTAGAGCTACAGTTGCTTTATAGTTTGCATACACTCACCAAGGGCATGAATGTCATGACAATTTTGGCCTTTTAATCATTTCTTTAAACGGTTTCAGTTGTAGAGTGCACTGATTGCACAGCATACATATTTAATGATTTGTCAAAACTTTGCAAAAGTCTGGGACAAGTCTCAAACTGTCATCCTCAGAGAGAGGAAGGGAGGAAATTGGTTAAGATTGGTTAAGATCAAGGGTCGCCAACTCCAGGCCTCGAGGGCTGGTGTCCTGCAGGTTTTAGATCTCACCCTGGGTCAACACACCTGAATCAAATGATTAGTTCATTACCAGGCCTCCGGAGAACTTCAAGACTGAGGAGGTAATTTAGGCATTTAAATCAGCTGTGATGGATCAAGGACACATCTAAAAACTGCAGGACACCGGCCCTCGAGGCCTGGAGTTGGGGACCCCTGGTTAAGATGTTCAGCAACAACCCATGAACTTCAAGGCTTAAGCCTGCCATGAACTGGAAACTGCTGGAACACCAGTGTCATTATCCACAGTGAAGCGACTTCTATAACACCATGGACTGAAAGGGTGCCTACAAAGACAGGAGCCCCTGGTCCAAAGTTGACACCTCCAAGCTTGAGTAAAATTTCAGCTTCCAATTAGGGCAAGAAAAATTTCTCTGATGAAAGGTTTTATGGTCAGATGAACAGACGTAATGCTTTCAAACATAAGAGCGTTGTGCCAGCTGCCAAGCATGTTGGTAGTGGCATCATGCTCTGGGGCAGTTTTTCTGCAAATGGTACTGGTACATTGCACAAAGTTAATCAAATATTGTAAAAGGATGAGTCCACCTAAAATTTCTTCAACTTCACTTCAAACCAAGAAGCCAAACAGTTGAAACTTGGAGACAACTGGATTTTACAATAAGGCATCCTGAATACACAAAGAAACTGGTTTTGGAATAGATAAAGCAATCATACATTTCAATTGGCCTTATCAAATCCCTGATCCCAACCCTGTTGATGTATAAGTATGCTTAAATGCTGGGTCCATGCCAGGAAACCAACCAATTAAAATTAATTTCAATTTTCTTGGCAGAATGGTAAAAAGTGAATATTTTCTTAATCAGAGTATAACATCAAGTCAATTAAACTTTGGGATAAACTTCTGGTCAGTTAAATAGCAGAGGGGTTGTTAATCAGTTTCAGGTGTTTCGGTGTTAATAAATGAACCACAGGGGCACCAGAGGGGGAACAATGACACAACCCCAAAAACAGGAATGGTTTTACGGCTGGAGACCACTGACCTTTTTTTCCCTCTTCATCTTATGTGACTGTTTTTTTTAACCAGTTCTGCATTTAGCTAGATTCAGTGTTGCTACCGCTACCATGAGGTAATACCTGGACCCTACAGAGGTTGTACAGTTAGACCCATTAATCAGTTTCACTCAAAGCACATGTGACAGATGTGAAAGGTCCTGGAGAAGCTGTGGAGAATGATATGCTGCCTGTAACATTGTTCAGCATGACCAGTTTGGTGGTGGTCAGTGATGGTCTGGAGAGGTGTATCCATGGAAGGATGCATGGACCTCTGCAGGCTGGGTAACGACACCCTCACTACCATTAGGTATTAGAATGAAATCCTTGGGCCAGTGATGCTGGGTTCCTCCTAGTGTATGACAATGCCTGGCCTCATATAATAAGAGTATGCAGGGAGTTCCTGCAGGATGAAGGAATTGATACTATTGACTGGCCGCCGTGCTTGGGCTAAATCCAACAGAACAACTCTGGGACATGATGTTTTGGTCCACCTGGAGCTGCTAGATTGCACCTCAGACTTTCCAGGAGTTCAGTGATGTCCTGGTCCTGATCTGGGAGGAGATCCCCCAGGAACATCTGTCGTCTCATTAACTCAGATGTCAGGCATGCACACAAGCACATGAGACACACAAACTACTGAGTATCATTTTGAGTTGCTGCAATGAGCAGTGACAGCCTGCCACTTCTTTTTTCATTTTGATTATCAGAGTTTTCTTTGAATTGCCATCAAACGATCTGCCATCCTTTCGTTCCTAACACATTACCCAGTCCACATGTCCAGCGTGATTTTTCCCCCCACAGACATCTGATGTGTTCTTTTATTTTTTTGTGCAGTATATTTGTGGATTAGAGAAAAACCAAAATAATTTTGGACAAAGAACAGTTCAAAGAAAACATTAAAAGCCCAAAATTACCATGACATTTATGCCTTTGATGAGTGTATGTAAACCGTCCACAAGTGGTGAATTTGTTGGACAAAATCACAGTGAAGCTGGGAAACATGCTAAGAAGGTGTGAACCAGCTACTATTAGGTTTTAATGGGTGACCAGTGTTGAACTTGAGACCACTTTAAACTGAAGGAATTTAAAAAGTGAGTCACATCAGTGTGATTCAGATTTAATTGACTTTACATGACATATAATACAAACCGCTCAAAACTAAGGAATAAACAAAGTCCACAGTCTGAGGAGTGGGTGGGTGGTTAATCACTGCCGAGCCCCACCCTCTGCGGGAGCTTTTTAACAAGGTTTTCTTCTTCACTTTCCCAGTGCATATGTTCAAAGACAGAGGCTATTAATAGACACCTGATCCTCTGATAAGTATGGACACAGGAGGATTATCTATCCTAACAGATCCAACACCTCACTAAGGGCGTGTGTGTGTGCACGTGTGTGAGAGTGTGGCTTCAGGGTTTTGTCAGTGGCCTGGGCTGCAAGAGGGTTTCTGAGAGGGTTGTATGTGACTCATTCACCCTACTTTGGAGACACTAAATCTATCTCTGCTCAAAGACTTTCAACCTCAAGTGTTTCCAATGACCAGTGTCTTTACTGTTCTTTGTCAAAAGGTGTCTACAAAGGTTTAAAAAACAAGGCTAACAATTAAATTGTATTAGTATAATTTTAGACTTATATTTAATTTACAATTAAAGCTGTTAACTATCAATGCAGATGGTTGTTGCTTTAAATCACAAACACTGTGACATACAGGTGCCGCATATTAAGATCATATGGTGGCTCCAGTAACTAGCTTTATAATGAAAAGTAAATGAAACATAGATACCAGAGTCAGCCTGACCATGTCTTTTACAGTACCTGGAGAGAGTCTTGGACCTGGTCAGAGCCTTGGTGATGACCAGAGATGGGGCGGACTGACGCCGGTAACTCTGAGACTTTGTGCGCTAAAAAAGCAAAAGAGAAAGATGGCTGATGAAGGGGGAGGGAAACATTTCTAATATTAAAATTGCATTATTAATGCAAAGCTACAAAGCATGATACGCAATATTTTTTCACATTTTTACTGTGACATTCATACCACATGGCATCCATCAAAGAAACTATTTTGCAATTAAAAATTACGATTGTGTATGGTATATGGAGCTTTGGTGTTTCTGATTGGCTGGTAAGAGAATAAGACCTCACAAGAAATGAGAATGGTAAAAAAAAAAAAAAAAAGCAATGGTGGAAAAAGTATCGTAAGAACAATTGCGACGTTGTCTGCCACAAAAAAGAGACATGCTTGTCAGCCTCGATAATCTACCTAAATAATGTCATTTAAAGTTTTGGTTTAGTACTGCAACTCACACAATATTTGACCACACTGCTTAGTGAGTGCTTACTGAGAGTTGGACTCGATGCTTATGTGATGTTTACACTCTCCTCATTTGTTATGCAAGTGTCCTAATGTTCAACACATTCATCACAGCATCAGGGCTGACTATGGCCTCCAAAAGGACAGGGACAGCAGAACTGAGCTTAAAACACAAAGGAATGCCAGAGCATTTCACAGGCTGTACTAATGTCAGTACTCAGCAGCCTCTGTTTGTTTTTGCCATGACAGTTCTGACCTTTCTCATATGTTAGTAAAAATCCAGTGTGTGGAAAAACAACATTTTTCATGCTACCTTCCTACTTTCACTTGCTTGGGACCATGTTGATATCCTGTTTTTCTTTACAGGATCTGATTAACCAGGTTTCCCACATAAGGATAATTAAAGTTTCATTGGATCTAATTGTAGAAGGATTTGTCAGCATGAAGCAGGGCTGCAAACAAACATTACATAAGTACAGTTCTTTCACTGGATGTCAGAATACCACACTGACTAACACAATCAGCTAATACATTGATCAGTGGTTTTTGGACAGGTTAAGTGGGTTAAAGTAGTCTTTTGTTTTGTGTAGTTATTACATGTAAGTCATAGATATGTGAAAAGTGTGAAAACACATTTTAAAGATAACAAGCTCTTAATCGTGCTAGCAGTTCCATCATTCTGTGATTTCACAAGTCTACTGCTAATGTCAGCAGGCTAAAAGAGGTTACAGTGGTTCCACTGACCATAATTAGCTTGTCATTAGTGGTATTTATCATGTTTCATATAAACAGTTTCACATATAAATGTGTCTCAGGAATGAATGTGAGCAGCATATTTAGCTAAAAGTGCAGTCAGGTTGCATTTTGGTGATTGTGAAAATTTTTAAAGAATGGTGCAACTGTGTTAACTGCAATAACTTTTGGGGATAACACCTAAATTAGCCTAATATCAATGATATTGGCTTTTTGAGCCATTGGCTTATTTCAAATAAGAAGACATCTATCAGTAGCAGTGGCAAGTTCTTCTGTTGTGATGCATTAATGTGTTTCTGGATGTTTGAAGAAAGTGTAATTATTAGTTTAGCAGTTAATTTATAATGGTTTGTTTCCCTGACAATCAAGCAGATTAGCTTACTAGCTATAGTGCCAGCTTGGTCATGTGACCTTTCCTGGCAGGGTTCTAGCAATCCCTTGTGAAGCTTGACAGGATTCTCTGGGGACCACAAAGGCCTGTATCATTTCATGTTAATTCGTGATGTCACTCTGTCCAAACACTAACCTTAGAATTCTAAATGTGGGAAAACCTCAGTCCGTCTTCATCCTACATCCACCATGCATGTCCACACATTTTTCACAATGTAATAACATTGATTTAGCTAGGTCACAGGCTGCTGAAACATTCCTTGTACTCCAGTTACAATATTACAATGTTACCTTTCAGTCCTAAAAATACACCAATGTTAGCTTCCGTGAAGAAGTTTACTGTGGGAAACAGCGACTATAAAAACCCCCAATTTGTCTAATATTATTGACTGTATGAAAACAAGAAGTAGCCTAAAGAGGAAAGGCGATTATAAAAACAGTTTAAAAAATAACTGTAGTGATGATGAACTCACTAATGTAACAGGACAATTGCTCATGCAGCTTTCTGCCCTTTCCACCAGGGTTTATAGTATTTACACAAACCGTTTTCCTTATACTGACACCGTGTTTCTGCATTTTTGACTCAGCACATTCATCAAGCTGAAGCTGATGTGTAACAGTTATCACTAAACCAAGGACAGAGCGCTGGCTGTGCAGTGAAGGAAGAATTTGTACGGCGACTTTTTACAGCAACTGCAGAGAAGAATCACTGGGAAAAATTACTTTCAATGAATGGAACAATATGTATACCTATAATAATTAAAAGCTATTTTTATTACTGATGTAATTAATTGATAGGTTATTTTTAGTGGTGGCAGTAATACTGCGTGGTCCATTGAACACAACAGTCTGATATTTGATGGGTAACAGTTTAATTATTTCCACTTTTCTGTCTCCTCCTCACTTCAGTAAAGGATTACAAAAGCTTTAAATAAATGAAGTGATGTTTGATGTATTACAGGGCAGCCTGTACAGGACAGTGTGCCTAAGGAAATAGCTCTGAAAAAAGCAGAACACTATATTTGGTGTGTGTATAATATCATCATTATTAACTTTTAAAAACGTGTTAATCTGTGATATGAATTCTCTCGCCATCTGCCTTTTGTCTTATTTTCTGCAAGTAAACCTCCACTCATTTATCGGATAATTACCACCACAAAGAGTCACAAAGTAGTGACACTTCTGAGTCTAATTGTCAGCGGGATAGTTTTAGACCATCATGAAATACAAACAAACACAAAAACAATTGATTTGCGACACTGGCATAACAAACACAGTCAAATTCTGTCTGCACCACATAAAGCTACAATTCTTCACAGTTTCTATCTTTAAAAACTGAAACAAACAAACAATTGATGCTTTTTACTCCGAAATAAACTTGAATGACTACCTGATGATCAGAATAGATTAGCTGTGGACTGACAGCTACTGTTTCCAATACAGAAGACACTGCATTTATCATAGAAATGGTTTCGGTACACAGAGAATAGTTAATACCAGTAAAACTGAAACGCATGCTTTGGGCCTGGGGATGATAATCGATAACAAGAAAACCCTTTAAATCTGATTAGCATTTGAACACATGTATGAAGTAGTTAGCCTGCAGAAAGAGTAAATGTGAAGTGTATACAAGACACCACATTTGAACACCTCTTTAACTCACATGTACCGTTTAAATGCCACAATTATCTAAACAAATACAGGAATTTACGACATTTTAAGTGTTTATTTTGTCGACAAGGTCATGACTAAAATTTACGTCTATAAATCTATTCATTCTATAAGTTCATGTATTAATGTCTGCATTAAGAAGTTTTTATTTCTTAATAAGTAAAATAAATTGATTAAAATAACTTAAAAAGTTATTTTACTCTTCTTATGACCCATGAGTTAAAAAGAAAATTAAAATCAGAAAAGGGGCAGAATATCTTGAGATGACGTAATAATGACATCACAGGCTACCAACGTTAATAATCAGTAGGTTATTAAAACAGTCTGATGACACACTTTGTTTAGATCAGTGTTTTACTGGGGCTTGAAGACACTCATTAGTTTACAACCTTGATTTATTTTTTAATCTTATAAGTTGACCTCCTGTAGAACTGCAAAACTATCACTGACAAAATTTCCCAAAAGCTGCTTCGGCTGTTTGAACACCTGTCACACTGATCTAACCTCCCAGCCGACACAATCATTCATAAAGTAAGGCTGTCCCTTTTCACGCGATGTAATTAGACAGAAATGAATTAGAAGGAAGTCTGTCTTTACTTTCAAAAGAGCAGAACTGTCTGCTAAGGTGAGTGAAAACAGAGACTCTTACGCGCAAACGTACCCGTTTGTGTTCCTGCTGCGCGCCGCCTCGGCTGAGGCTGACCTGTTGCTGCTGTGGAGACATGTTGTCCATCCAGCCTCCAGACGCCCTCCGGCTCACTGTCCAGCTGTCCTCGGGTGATGCAGGGGTGAAAGAAATCCCATTAATAAACTCAGACTCCCGGAGATACGAACCATTTCACCACAAGCTAAAAACTTGTTTGCGATTAGATCGCGTGAAGGAAAAACTACACGAAGGAAATTTAATATTAAAAAAAGAAATAAAGAAGGAAAAAACGTCGGGAGGAAAACAAGCTCAGGTTTCGTCTATCTCTTTGCCATCAACGAATAGCCGTGCTCATGCGTCTCCTGTCTAGATTATCAGTTGCTTTGCCACTTCTTAAGGCGTCTTTACGCATAGAACGGAGGCGGCGCCATAACGCTGCAAAAAATAGGTCCACCTATTTTTAACCAAACTGTTCCATTCACTCAGCGAACAATCAGATTTACCCGAAAACAAACAATGCTAAAGGTAAGATAAGCTGTTTGCTTAGGGGATCAGCTTTTATCGAGAATTCTACAGGGATTCAGCAAGTGGGCCAATGAAGTTTCATTACTCAAGCAAACAACGTTAGAAAAAAGGCCCGTTATTTTAAATACTGTCAGCTCGTTACTGTGTGCTGAATGAGATCTCTGTAAATGAGTTTATGTGTTAGATTGGTCTCTTGTTAAATCAAGTGACACAATTACCTCATTATCTAATCTGAAGTTAAATCAGAGTGTAACAGTCTGAAGACCTAACGTGCATCTTTTCAAAAACATCCAAAACCCATTCAGTGACACCTTTGTAAGGCCAAAATGTTAAACTTTTACGCATATCCCAATCTTGAGATGCCATTTTTATAATGCTAGTTGTTAAAAACATTGGTTATCAGTCATCACCTCATTTGTTGTTATGAATATGAGATAAATTTCTTTTGTTGCAATGTCCTGACAACTAAACTGATATAAAAACATGAAAACAGGAGGCTACTCAGGCACATTTGGGAGCTTTTCCATGTTGACTATTGATCCCACTTTTTGTCAGTCATATGGAAAAGAAAGTTTTCACAGAACCCTTTAATGACTTAAAATAATAATTTTCAGTATGACTTTATCAGTCTCTCACTTCATTATGGGGTCACATCAAAGGTCACATGACTATAGCTAGTTAGCTAATTTTGGTCCACTGTTGTGTACAACATTGCTTCAGTTCACTGAGGTTTGTGGACATTTGTTTATACATAATTCTCTTAAGGTCTTGCCGCAGGATTTCAATAGGGTTGAGGTCAGAACTTTGCATCATTTTAACACCTCGATTCTTTTATTTTTCAGCCATTGTGTTATAGATTTCTTCTATTTCATGACCCAATTTCATATTTGACTCTAAAATACTCGGGTTTACAGAGGAGTTCATGATTGACTCAATGACAACAAGGTGCCCAAGACCTGTGGCTGCAAAACAACCCCAAATCCTCACCCCGCCTCGCTTGATTGGTATGAGCCATTTTTGCTGATATGCTGTGTATGGTCTTCACCAAACATGGTGCTGTGCATCATTACCAAACATCTCCACTTTAGTGCAGTCGGTCAAAAAGACATTGTTGTAGAATTGTTAAAGTTTGTTCAGACTTTGCTGTCATGTTCTTTTTAGAAAGAAGAGGCTTTCTCCTGGGAACCCTTCCAAACAAGCCAGAAGTGTTCAGTCTTTTCCTGGTTGTATTGTGAAAATTGAACTTTAACATGCCAAATGAAGCCCATAAAGTTTTTTTTTCTTTTTTCACTTTGTGGGTATTGCCTGTTCTGACCAAACTCAGCACCCAGGAAATCCACTCATGGAAAGATTGCCAACTGTGTTAAATGTTTTCCACTTATGAATAATCTTACTGCGGAAAGTTTGGATATGGCCTCATAAACCTTCCCAGATTAATGGGCAGCAACAGTTCATCATTTCTGATGTTTTTCATCCTTGCTTTTGTGTTAAGAGGCATCTGAATGCTGCAGACCTATAAACTGCCAAAACCTCTGCGTTTCGAGGTGCACACACTTGATGATGATTTAATTAAGGGTGTACTAAGTTTTTCACAAGACTACAGTCTTTTTCCACATGAATCTAAATACAAGTAAATCATAATTTAACAGTTTTTATTGTTTTTGAATATCAATGTACATCTATAGATAGAAGATTTAAGGGGGGAAAGTGAACTAAAAACTGTTTAGGACTTTAGAATAACTTATTTGCTTCCATTTCTTACAGTAATAGCTCTGCTCTCAACTGGATAAGAGGCAATTTTGTAATGTCTCCTTTAACAAGCATAAGAAAGGTGGCTAAAATAACATTCTTAAAAATATATCTTTATCCTAACTTCCAATCAAAACTGAAAATTAGAGGTTAACCCTGAGTCAATAACGCTATTGTTTTTTATTTAAAATTTTTGGGTTTTTTTTTTGCAAATGGGTTTAAACGTTCTATACAAGTACTACTACTTTGTTTTCACATTTTACAATTTGTCAATAGTTAAATTTTTTAAATTTTGTCCACACTGGGGGAAAATGAGAATTTAAGTAATGTCATATTACAATTTAAGTAGAAAAACATGAAATTGAATTTGCCTGTGAGAGCGGTGACAGGCCAGCAGATAGAAATTTATTTTAAAACCCCAGATTAGTCTATTTATGTTCCTGTTATCGAGTCTTTCATAGTAGGAAATATAGCATACAACACTTCATTTTCATTTATTTTAAATCCCACTTAAACTGAAAGAAGTGTTCATCAGATTGTGGATACGTGTTGGGCTTGGTACAGAGTGGAAAATACAACGACAAGTAGAATTTCACAAGAAACAAAAGCAAACTTGGATAAGAGTACGAAACAATACACTTAATTCTGCTCAACAGGTGTTTTTCTTTCCCTCTTTATCCCTTTAATCCTTTGGCGACCTCTCCGTATTGTTTTTGGACCGTTTCCTGCAGGTCAGGAACCATTGCTTAAGGGTCATTTAAGTATGTTAAGAAATTTGCATGCAAGAACAACGGGGGCCGCTTCAGAACATTCGTGCTGCATGTTTCACAGTAATTGTTAAGGCTTTGGAAAGCAGTGTATCACAAAGTATTTGAAAGTAACTCCAGTTTCAAATAAAATGAACTTTTGCCACATTAACAGATGTTATTTAAATCCAACAGACATATGAGTTATCAGAACAGTGCGAGTGTGACACTCACCTTCAGGCTCTCCATTCGGCTGAAGACATTATTAGATTCCTGCGTGTAACAGTGAAACAGTCACGAATAGTACCGACTGTAATCTAGGCCACAAGGTTGTAATGTAGTATATTCAGGGCTTAAAGATTATGATTTGCCTTCAATTGAATTTCACATAAACATGTAATCTTGCATTCATAATGCAGTGTATAAGACCATAATAAAGGTTATTGTGGCTAAAGTTGATTTAATCTCAGAGTGCTTGTTGGAAACAGAGCAGGGAGTTAATTCAACGCAACGTAGTCAAAAGGAAAAATTACTATTAGCCCAAAAATTGGTTGTCCTTCTAGAACCAGAAGTGGGCCACAAACTGGGCTAAAGAAGAACTAGGCCACAGAAGAAGACGAACAGAGACTAGGAGTATTCATTCCCCAAATTGGCCACGATCAGCCCCGTTAAAACTGGATCACTTCAATGATTACCTTCCTTCATGTTGATAATGAACAGCCTTGGGCATGGCAAAGAAAAGCAACATGCCCCTCCTTGGCGGTTCCCAACCTTTCTGCTACAAACACACTTTTTCCACCCTCAAAGCATCAACCAGCTCTGACTGTGTCAAAGATGTACTCACATTGTACTGCAAGTCTGCCAGACCTGAGCAAGACTGGGGAAAAAAGCCTTTTGGTAAACTGAAAAATGACGATCAGTAATAAACTGTATCATTTTAGGAACCATTTGTCAAATGTGATAACTAATACGTTCTGAATAGGCATTGTGTAATACATGTTGAACTAACAAACAAGCTACTATTACATGCCAGGACTCGTGCTTGTGTGACAGCTAAAGACATTTCCTGTCCCTGGGATCCTCTGACACACCAAACTCTTTTCCTCCTACCTGCCAGCTCCATATTCAAAATCATTACATATATGATACCCAATAATCAATGATCCCTCGTCTGGACATCTTTCATTTTTTTTTTTTTTTACCACATTTGAACTTTCATGTTGATCCACTACAAACATCATTTTGAAAAAGTTGGGACACTGTGTAAAATGTGAATAAAACCAGACTGCAACGACTTGCAAATATTATAAACCTATTTTTAAATCCACAATAGACCATAAACCACCAGTCCAACCACTCATCATCCTAGTACACAGATATATGGTGTCAATTTCAAAATCCTACGCCGTTTTGTTCTCAAATAATAGCATTCGCGAGGTTTTCAGAAAACATAACTTCTGAACTCCAGGCCGAGGTGACTGACATTCGAAGTCATCCGAGATTTCTAGCAGATGCACCTATGGTATCAATTGAGCTACCAATGAAGCTCCTACGTCGCATCATTCTTGAGTTATCGCATTCTCAAACTCCATGCTGTACAGTGGGGTGATGACAACGCCTCCCATCAGCCTTTTAACAGTTGAGGGGTGAAAATGTATTTTGAATTTGGTGGGAGCAACACATCTCAGTAAAGTTGGGATAGAGTTATAGTTACCACTGTGTCGCATCCAGACTGCAAATGTGTGGGAAGGTTTGCCTGCAGGTTTCTACTACGACAAATCCATTCTGTAGCAATAGGTGCAGGATCTGGTTTGGCATCGTCTCACTAACATAATCAAAACCTCTAAAAAACAAAACCATCATAAGGATTTGTTGCTCTAAAACCTGTATATACGTTTCAGCACTGATGGCGTCTTTCCAGATGTGTATATGCGACTTCCAGTAAAAATGATAGATTTTGAACTTGGTGCTTATGACAAGCCACGTTGTATCTCTCCTGTCCAGAAGATGCAGCAACCATGTATTCCATAACAAAATTCCAAATTTTGATTCCTATGAGCACAGGACAGTCTTTCACTTTGCCGCAGTCTGTTTTAAATGAGTTTTGGCCCAAAGAAGGTCAGCAGAATTTCTGGATCATGTTCAAATATGGCTTCTTTGCTTGATCTGCATTTATGGATGATACAGCAAACTCTCTTCTTCTAGAAGTGTTCCTGAGCCCATACTGTATATTCAATGACAACATACTCGTTTTAAACGCAGCGCTGCTCGAGGACCTGCAGATCATAGACATTCCACATTAGCTTTTGGCCTTCCGCTGTGCACCGAGATTTCTCAGAATTTTTCAGTGACACTGTAGATGATGAAATATTCAACGTCTTCACAAGTTTACACTGACAAATATTATTCTCAGTACTATTGAATTTGTAGGGGCTTTTTTTCTCTTTTTTTTGCAGATTGCTAAACTCCTGCCCATCGTAATTAATTAGTTGCAAAAATGTTCCAGAAGAGTTTTCTTTTCAGTATCATTTACTTTATCAGCTTTTTCTTGCCCAGTCTCAACACAGACACATGTTGCCGCCACCTAATTTAACTATATATATGTATTCTTGTTCAAAAGAAATTTTTCTAAATAATTCGTTACTTTTTAAGCCTTCCTGTCTTAAAAAATATGTTCAAAAATTGACTAAAAGTATAAACAAAATATGAAAAATAGCGATTACAATTCTGTAACCAAAATGTCCTCTGTTGAAGAGATAATACTTAAAATTGAACTCCGGCTGGGCAGTGAGTCAACATACCTCTTATTCTTTTATTTATTTGTTTGCCTGTCTTGTTTGGCAGTGTAGCAGTGAGAATTGTTGTCTGAAGGCCAAACAAAAAGCCCAACAGATTTATTTTCACAAGTGGACCATTACGTCTTTTGCTATACTGGTCCAACTTGATAGTCGTAGTTTATTAGAATTTTATTAGGATTTTTTCATTTTTATTTTGAGTTATTACAATCATAACAGACAGGACTGGGGGATGGGAAAGAAGAAAGAAGGAGAAGTTGGGGAGAAAGTTAACAGAAAAAGAGGGAGAGAAAGAAAAAAAATACACAAAAAACACTGAAAATCTGTTTGACTACCAGCTGAAATAAAGCAAAGAAAACAACACAGTAGGGAAACCATAGCAACACCCAATATATGCATAAGTAGCAGTAAATAATAAATATTAAATGTTAAAGAGCAGCATAAAGTACTGATGATACATAACATGTTTAGAGGCAGCAGCCAATCCACACAATGTGAACACCTGTGTGTGGGAGCGTTTAAGTATTTAATAGTAGGTACATGGAGCCACAGGATGGAGGAGACCCAGGCCCCAGACATCCAGATAAAAATACTCCCTTGTAGTTAGACATTTAATGACAAAAAGTGGCTTTAAACCCCAGGGTAATCCTTCATGCTGTATCAAGAACAAAAAGACTATTATTAAAAACTCAGATTTTATACAGCTGAGGCCATATTGCTACTGTGACACAGAAAAAATAAAGAGTACTAAACGATGACTGTGTAGAACCAGAAGGTGAGAAATCAGAGTCATCAACAGCACTGTGGTTTTACAAATCTTTTTATTTACAGTAAATCATTTAGTGGGAGTAGAAATTTAAATGCATTTGTTTTACTATAAAAAGTCGACCAACTGATATGAACCACCTTTCATATCTAAAATCTTTTATAACTACACAATGCTGGCTTCACCTAAATCATCATTCAATGGAAAAATTATTAATGACATATGACTAAGACTAACAAGACTAAAAATAAGGGGTTTGGAAACAAGAAGTACTCAAAGCACAAACCTCAGCTAAGGCAGCGTTTAGTTTTAAGGGAATATAATTGTAATTGCTGTGTTTTCCTTGTTCTTTTTAAACATACTTTAAGAAGACTGCACAACAAAGTGCAGCCTTTTGCTATTTTCTCTGTTGAAACCCATTTACATATACTTCCCATCATTTTTGCATTTTGCATATTTATTTTTTGTTTTAAGCAAAATTCATTTAGTAATAAATATCAGTGAAAAACGTTTGTGATAACATGTTTAAAACAAAAATCTGGAACATTTTACATGTTTTCAAATTCTTATGTATTAAAACAGTTATAACCTGTAACTGTAATATACTTAAAGGCATAATGTAATTATCAATGATACTCAAAGTCTCACAGGCCAACATGTTTTTGTCAGTCTGGAAGCCTACTATCATTTTAAAAAGCTGTATGTAACATTAGTATCACTTTGTCCTTCAGATCAATCTATGTGTCTATGTGACATGATATTTTAAATCTTTTTCCTCTAGTTCTATATGTTGACAATAATCACAGTTTCTAAGCTATAATGTTTTTGGTCATTTTTGACCAATAAACCATGACGTCGACGTCCAAGATCTTTGTGGATGTAACTCAAATCTTTGTGGAGTTTTATTTATTTATCAAATAGAAATCTTTAAACTAAGCATACACAGACAGTTTACCTGTTGCTTGGCTGGATCACTGGAATCAGTGCAGGATCTGTAAGACATGACAAATACAGGAAATAAAGAAAATGTTTTCCAAGACTGAAAGCATGACTAAGGACAACTCTGAAACTTTAAAGTTGTAAAACATAAGTGCGAAGTGTAATGCAAACGATAGTGGGCAGAAACGATGTATTTTCACTCAGTCTGGAGTAATGTAGATGTGAAGCCAGAAAGCAAATAAATAAAGCCAAAGCTACCTCAAAACTGATGGTTTTGGACCAACTGAGAAGTCGACTGATTTTTGTTTTCAACAAAACTTCCACTGGAATCAAACAGGAATGTGTGCATCAATATACGTGGACACGTGCTAAACTAGCAGTTATGAAGAGGATGGATGGATTGGTTGTTAAGAAGGTCCAACTCATCTTTGTTAAGAATCAAGGTGTGGTCAATTTCAGCTCAAAGATTTACTTAGAAAAGCAAACGGTCTTTAGCAAGTAAGAAGTAAGAGTTGGTGCTGCCGCCCACAATTGGTTCTCATTCACACACAAGCACCGTTTGAAATACAGAGAACCAAACGGGTCAAAAAGCCAGTGCTCGGTAGCAAATTTGGTTGTCACGTCAACTGGCACTGAAAATTTGTCTTCTCAACTTGAACATTGTCTTTTAAAAGAAAAATACAAAATAAACCATTACTAGACTATGGGAAGATCTCTTATCTGGTAGCAAATAGAACAAAAATGTGAAATAAGTTGTGAAATCATCATCTTACTATGATAAGATATACTGAGCAAAGACTCACTCTTGATGCTCTGAGACATCAGTTGGACCAAATCTTAAACATCTCAAATCATACAATTTAGGTAAGGGCAATCAACTATACAAGTTATACAAAAAAACTGCTGCCCTGAACTGGTCCATTATAGGGTCCAAAACCAACTAACAGAGCAGCCTTGTGTGGCGGAGGTGTGGTCTTTGGCTCTGCTACAGGGGAGCAGTGGTTATGTACAGGACAGGGGGTCGACCACCTGATCCTGTACATCAGCCGGAAGCTGACATGTTGTGGCGATACGGGAGTCCATGATGTCCCGGAGCGTGCCCGTTACCGCGTGGGTACTGAGAGCAGATTGGAAGCAGCAGCTGCCCCATCAGCCTCTCCGGCACCACCCCTCCCCTGCAGCAGAGCCAAAGACCATACCTCCACCACACTTTGCAAACTGTATCCAACAGCATTATATTCATTATATGCAGTGGCTTGCAAAAGTATTCGGCCCCCTTGAACTTTCCCACATTTTGTCACATTACAGCCAAAAACATGAATCAATTTTATTGGAATTCCACGTGAAAGACCAATACAAAGTGATGTACACATGAGAAGTGGAACGAAAATCATACATGATTCCAAACATTTTTTACAAATAAATAACTGAAAAGTGGGGTGTGCGTAATATGGTGGTGGCAGCATCATGCTCTGGGGGTGCTTCTCTTCAGCAGGGACAGGGAAACTGGTCAGAGTTGATGGGAAGATGGATGGAGCCAAATACATGGCAATCGTGGAAGAAAACCTCTTGGAGTCTGCAAAAGACTTGAGACTGGGGCGGAGGTTCACCTTCCAGCAGGACAACGACCCTAAACATAAAGCCAGGGCAACAATGGAAAGGTTTAAAACAAAACATATCCATGTGTTAGAATGGCCCAGTCAAAGTCCAGATCTAAATCCAACCGAGAATCTGTGGCAAGATCTGAAAACTGCTGTTCAAACACTGTCCATCTAATCTGAATGAGCCGGAGCTGTTTTGCAAAGAAGAATGGGCAAGGATTTCAGTCTGTAGATGTGCAAAGCTGGTAGAGACATACCCTAAAAGACTGGCAGCTGTCATTGCAGCAAAAGGTGGTTCTACAAAGTATTGACTCAGGGGGCTGAATAATTACGCACACCCCACTTTACAGTTATGCATTTGTAAAAAATGTTTGGAATCATGTATGATTTTCGTTCACGTTTACACCACTTTGTATTGGTCTTTCACGTGGAATTCCAATAAAACTGATTCATGTTTGTGGCTGTAATGTGACAAAATGTGGGAAAGTTCAAGGGGGCCGAATACTTCCTGGAAGCCACTGAAAGTGATAAAGCTTCGATCACGTCATAATCTGTTGGTGGTTGCACTCTACTTATCGTATTATTTATTTTATTGCTTTATTACTTGTTATTCTGTTTGTTAAAAAAACAAAAAAACAACAACTATTTATTTATTACTTTAAAAAAAATTCGTTTTTTGTTCATTGTTTTGTTTCTTTTCGCTCCGTGACCGTGTGTACATAAGTTTGTTCCACCTCATGTTAACATGTGATGCGAATGACAATAAAGCTCCTGAAGTGTGGTGAGACAGAATCACTGTGAGACTTAAATCCTTCTTGCTGACAGAAACCTCATTCGTGGCTTATATCACACCCAAGATGGTTAGGTAAATGAGGTGAGCTGAGATGCATCGTTGATCTACAACAGCCTCTTATGAAAAGACAGATTAAGAGTGGAGAAAAATTAAGACTGTTCAGTGGTGATCTTGTTAAACTTATTTTTCGTAAAGGTCCTTTTTAAATTGCCCTTTAGAAAATCCAAGTGCTTAATTATGTTTTAGCCTTACCCCATTTGTGACTCTATTCTTAAAGTGAAAAAGGAAAAAGTGTTAATGACTTGCACCATCTTGTGCTCACAAGTGGTGTTACATGAGTGTGACGCTCATGTAACACCACCCTAACTTCAGTGGATATCTGTCAACACAGTAGAAATTCATTGTGGGCATGAAGTCATAGCATTTGGTAATGCTAAAGGTTTACGATTAACTGATCTCAGGTTATCAAGTCCACAGTTTTACACCCCAAAGTGACTTCATAATAATATACACACTGTTAAATATATTCACATAGCCTGCACCAGTGAGCAAGGCAGATATGTTTAAGTAGTAAGTAATGACATTCTTGATGATTTACTAAACTGAACCACACATACATACAGAGACTAAGCTATGAGAAGCACACAAGTCTTTTATGTATGATTTAGAATACAAACATGAAGAGAGGAAAAAGTTATTTACCTGCTGTAATCTATTCTTTAGCATCGGTCACATTTCCCAGATCCACTGACACAGAACCAGGAACACGCTTTTGTTTTTTTAACAAAGTGAAGCACGTGATTATGTACAGAATTGCAACACACACCCCTTTCAAATGGACAGGGCACACAAAGACGAACAAAAAGCAATCTAAGGAGAAGGGTCTCACCCACACCAAAACAGCAAACAGGTGACAACAGTACACACACACACACACACACACTCTTATATATACACACACTAGGGATGGGTACCGGTATCCGGTGCCATGATGGCACCGGTTCTGACATAAACGGTAGTAACCAGACCGAAAAGCAGCGCACATTTCGGTGCTTTTTTTTCCTGAGCTGTGATACACGATTCTAGCCAATCATTTTACGTTTCCGAGGATAGTAGGCGGGTCCAGGTACGTACGTTCTTTTAGAGCAGAGCTACAGATTAAAAATGCCCAAGGCGAAGCGGTCAAAAGTCTGGCTGTACTTCACAGCAAAATATGCAAACTCAGCAGCCTGCAACAAGTGCTTTAAGCTGATACTGTGATACTGTCAAAGGAGGTAACACCTCAAATCCGATGAAACACCTGGCGACGCATAGCGTTTTTTTTAAAAGCCGAGAATTGCGCCTTATTTGATAGCTTGCTGCGAGACCTCACACCGTGCACATCTACTGCGGGTGTGGTGCCTGTTATCGGACCTGGAGTTAGCAACATCCCCCAAAAACCCGAAGAGGAGAGTCCTGGCCCCCAGCCCTGCCAGTGTAGCAGAAATGATGACGGATGATGATGGCAGCAGCAGCCGTCCTTCTCTGCGTGAGTAGCTTAATGTTGTTCGTGTGTAATTTACGTTGAGTAGGCTAACCACGTTATTACATTAATGCATGTAAGGTGAACTAGCAAACATCATCATAGCTACATGTGGCTGTCTTCTTGTTTGATGGCAGATACTCTCTTCACCCTGGCCAAAAAGGCTAAAATGACCAAAGAAAAAGTGGAAAACAGTTAAACATGAGAGGTTTTTGGACAAAGTTTGTGTTTTTTCCATTGTTTAAGCACTGCTTCCAGCCAAGAGTGATACCATATATGCCCCATAGCTGCAGAAAAGGCTAACATTGTTATCTTTTTACAAAAAAAACAGCTGAACATGAGAGGTTTTTGGACAAAGTGTGTGTTCTCCATTCTTTAAGCACCGGTTTGAGCACCGTTTAAGCACCGGCACTGTTTCAAAAGTACCGGTTTGGCACCGGTATCGGATAAAACCTAAACGATACCCATCCCTAATACATACACATACAGAGTGGGGCTTAAAATGTTAATGCAACGTACCAATTATTGTTTGTGCATCATTTACAAAAATTTGAACGTCATTGTTCACTGTATATTAATATTTAATCTCTAATTAAAAAAGTTAAAGAATCTGTTTAACTATTTTTCAAATTTTAATTTAAATTATTACAATTTAATTGATATTGTTTATAGTAACTTGAAACAATTTTCACTAAAGCTGAACTTTGACATTCAGTGATGTATTTAATTCCATGTTTGAATTAATCTGTCTCGCTTCCACAGCATGTCTTTTATCCGGTCTTCCTTCTCTCACCCCAACCAGCTGCGGCAGCTGGCCCCGCCCCTCCCTGAGCTTATTTCTGCTGGAGGTTTCTTCCTGTTAAAAGAGAGTTTTTCCTTCCCACTGTCACCAAAGTGCTTGCTCATAGGGGGTCATATGATTGTTGGGTTTTTCTCTGTATGTATTATTGTAGGGTCTACCTTACAATATAAAGCGCCTTGAGGCGGCTGTTGTTGTGATTTGGCGCTGTATAAATGTATAAAACACAGCCCAAACACTGAGTCACTTAGAATATCCTTCTTTTTGAAAGAAAATTTCTCTTGCAAATGTAGAATTAGAAATATTTCAACAATAACGGATTACCCAGTCTTTAATATTTACAAAAGTCCTTTCCTAGCAGGCTTAACTCCTTTGGTCCAATGACACGAATCACCAACTGCAATCTTTCTTTTAAGAAAATTTCAATTTTTGTCCATAATTTACAATAAAAGCCCATTTATGAATCTACGTTTTTCTGAGCTATACCAGTTCACAAAGTACTCCAGATTCCTGAATCGCTCTCTCTTTTTATTTTTTGTCCAAGTGAAAATGAACTGCAGTCAGCTAAATAGCAAGGCGTTACTATGCTCTCTTCTGCTTCTTTGTGTATTTCAAACAATGTTGATGGAGCTGAGATCATTTTGGAACTTGGAGCAAATTAAAAAACATTAAAAAAAAGCTGTTATAAAGGAAATGACTGCAAATGATATACTGCCAAATTAGCATTATGAGGGAACCGCTATTGGAGCCAGTACACACTTTACTTTAGAAAAATCATTTTTTCACTATTGTATTTATAGAGGAAAGTGCTGCATTATAAACCTGACCTGCATAAAGTGGGCTTTACAAGAATACAAAGACACAGCAGGATGAATTGAAGTCTATAGCTCGATCGGCACTTAACATGTCTTCAAGTGGTGGCTTCATTAAGCGGTTCCCACAATACAATACTTTCAAAATCAAGAGTGAACAGGCAACACCACAATGATGGGTGTTAACATATATTGGAAAGAAAAAAAAAACTTCTGAGCCAAAACGTTAAAAGAACAAGAAAAGTAAAGAAACAAAGACACTGGGCAAAAACAAGGGGGGGGGATTGGATGACAATTAATGACGAAACAAAAAGACGCTGGAGAAGAGGCTTGACACTCTTTCAGGTATAGTGGAAGAAATGTGGTTTGGAGGGGGCTCTGCTAATGGAAAGAGAGATTTGGGTGTTTTATTGCCACACCCTGTGGATACTGCTTGATTAGGCACACTTCCCTTCTCCAACAGGAAGATGACCTTCACTATGCAAAAACTATCTGGAAAAGAAGCAACAGCACTGTTCAACATAATTTGTGCTCATGGATAAGTAGATCCACTGTAATTTTATTAAAAGCAGTACACATTACTCATGATAGAGTCTTAACTACACAGTAAGTGTAAGGAGTGCTTAAAAAAAAAGAAACAAGTTCCTACAAATGTTTTATTTCTCTTCACCATCAAATACAAGATGATTTAAGCTGCTGAAACATTCACTCTCCATTAGTCTGAACAGCTCCTCAAAAATTGTAAGAATGTGCAAAGGAAACACCACGATCAAAATACAAGGAAAAAAAAGGAAGTATTATAAGGACATAAAAATTTACCTTCCTAGCAATTTACCTTTGCTAGGATATTTATCATCACTGACAGGTAGCCACAAAAACCAATACTGAATATAGGTCAATGTGAAAATTCAGAGAACATGCTAGCACGTGTTCTTTAATGGTTCTGTAGGTTGGAAAATGTCAGAAAAAGCAAGTACAACCGACAGTCACATGGAGATACACTGCATGGACAAAAGTACAGGGTTAAACGGCTGGCAACAAGGCAGCCTGTGAAAGATCTTGCCTCTGATATATCACCACAATCAACTGTGTGTGGTATTATTGCAAAGAGGAAGCGTTTAGCAGGTCCCCAACCTTTATTGGGCCACGGACCGGTTTATGTCCGACAATATTTTCACGGACCGGCCTTTAAGGTGTCGTGGAAAAATACAACAAAATAAAACCAGTACCGGTACCAAAAAAAGAAGATTTATTCATAACACACGGGAAAAGATCCAGGGAAACAGAGTTAACGATAAAAAAGAAAATAGCACTAAAAACCAATAAGAACCCTGAAGACCATAAATTTCACACCCGAGCCTCAACACTCGCGCCCCAGTACCGGTCTGTGGCCTGGGGGTTGGGGACCACTGATTTAGCAAAAACTGCAACTTAGCAACCGTTTCTTTTTGGAGCGGGGTCACTGGCTGCATGGATACAAAGTGTGGAACATTTGCTGACAACCAAGTTCCAGACCTCCTCTACCATTAACATCAGCACAAAAACTGTAAGCCAGGAGTTTCATGGCATGTAGTCCCATGGCTGAGCAGCTCCTGTACATGTAATCTACCCAGTACTTTTGTCTAAATACTGTACTTCAATATTTGACTCAAATCTAAAGTAACAAGTCTAAGTTTCAGTTTGCTATGCCAAATTATAAATATTTCAAAAGGTTACCACTTGTTAATCTTGAAAACCCAGTCTTGGAGAGATATTCAAAATCCCATGCTGGCAAAGCTCGTCAGCTTGTTAGAATGAACACAGCAGAACACGTAACAGGAGCTGAAAGCAGTTCCTAACATCTCGAGGCAAACATTTTTACCGGGTGTCTGACATAACTGGAAGGGTGCGGTGGGGGACCCAACAATATATCAATATAATAATATATGGCTTCCCATACCAATGTCTTGATTTGGTGCTGTAAGGTAAATGTGTAGTGAAGAAACAGAAATGTGATGCATCATAACTGTCTTGTAATGAATAAAAACAAAAAACAAACAAAAAATAATAATCACTGCTGAATCACTGCATCATTCAACTGTTTTTGTAGGTGAAACATCACCATAGCATACTATAGTACATACTGTACAGTTCCTACCCATAGTTATCATCGCTTACTCATTGTGCCTGCATACAGGTCAGCACACACTGAGGACGGCAACATGTTATCATACATTCTTGTGTTCACTTAATATTTGTTATTTAAAACTGTAACATTTGTTTTAAAACGTCTTGATGCATTCTCAATCATCCAGGGAAGTAAATCTCCAAAAAGTTGATTCTGTTCATCTGGACGTAGCGTTTTGTGGGAGAAACGCTTCGTCACTCATCCAAGTGACTTCTTCAGTCTCAGCTGACTGAAACCAGCCCACTGAAGGAACAGTGGTCAGCTCCTGACCTCCCAGCCCACTGTTCCTTCAGTGGGCTGGTTTCAGTCATTATGCAGATACACTGTTTATAAGATTGGGGAAACCTGCAGTCAGCTGAGACTGAAGAAGTCACTTTGATGAGTGACGAAACGTTTCTCCCACAAAACACTACGTCCAGATGAACAGAATCAACTTTTTGGAGATGTAACATTTGTTGGTGCTGACTGTCAAATTGCAGGAATAGCACCACTATTTTTTGAGAACTTTGACTTTGTGTTTTTGCAACCTTATTTTCAAATTCCCTTAAACCAACTTAAAAGTTTATCTCACACAATAGAAGTCATTACGACTGCAAACCTGCCGACCCTTAAAATGCTATGAAACTATGGATCCACAATGAACCCCCCCCCCCGCTTCATTCAGACCACAGAGGGAAGAATCATATTCTACAAAAAGTAAACACTGAGGACAAGTTTAAATAAAAAGCATGTTCTGTAATTTTATCAATTACAAAATAAATGCCCAGGAACGGTAGCGGGCTTGTAAACTGTAAAAACAATAACTAGGGCTCATTAACACAGATCCATGAATACCAAGAGAGGTTAGTATCTACGACGCTTGTTATTTGGTCCATCAAAGACTCCCCCCACAGGACTGCCCCTCCCAAATCCTGGAGCTGGTCCAGCCTGGGGGCCCAATGGTGCTGGCTGCTGCGGCTGCTGCTGCTTTGGAGAGCCAGCATCGGGTCGCCCCCCCATGGGTCCGCCTTGTGGGTATCTATCATTTCGCTGTGTTATCATGACGTTGGTGTTGTAGAAATGGTGGGAACATTGAAGGATTGATATAAAAGTTGTGTTGCAAGTATGAGAGAATTTTCCCCCCACAAAGACATGAACAGAGACCAGAAGAGCAATGATGCAAGGAGCAGGATTTTCAAGAATGGGTTCAGTCAGTGTTTAGTTTGATCCAAGTGTCATCATCCAACAGTAAATGGGAGAGAAATAAACCACGTAGACAAAGGGAGAGAGAGGAATGAAACTGTTAGTTAGGTTTCCAGTTTTAACAAAGCTCTTAAAATCTTCATTTTTTCCCAGTATAATGTTTTTAAGGCTTGGCTCATGTTCAATTACTTTTTAAAATCATTTTTAGAAATTTCTTGGAAGCCAAATTAAACTTTTCTTCTGGAAAAACATTTCTTTATTTCTCTATATACATTACCATGGCTCCATTCTCTGACATCAATGGTGTCCCCATTTTTGCTGTTCCCTCTGGGCCAGTGGGTCCTCCCCTTCCACTCATGCCCATCATTTGACCTTGGTTACCACTGGGCCCCGCAGAGGCCTGGTTATAGCCATCTACACGCAAAACAACGGAGCATTGGTTGGTCTTTTGGTAGTTTAGTGTAATTAATGTAAATCAACGGTAGCTTAAAGACAGAGCTATTGTTAATATTTTAAAAGTTAACATTGGTTTTTGGTCAAAAGGTAAAAGATCCTGGAGTCTACAAGATGTACTCGAGCAACAAAAAGGGAATTACTATTTTGAGAAATTTCATAGGAATCCATCCAAATCTTCATCAGCATCACAGTTAAAACCAGGATGTCAACCTCAGAGTGACATAAACAAGATAAAGCCAAGGTCACCAGAATAATGAGGATACATCACCCAAATGTTTTTGCAGAATTTCATGGCAATTCAACAATGAACCAACCAAATGACCGACAAGACCATAATACTTGAGATAAAAATGAATAAATATATTTTACAACCAAAAACCAACGTTAAGTTAAAATAGTGGACAGGGACTATGTTCCAACAGAATTATAAAGGCTGCCTCATGGTAAGTAAAAGACAGAAAATAAATAAATAAATAAAAATAACACCAACTCTTAAAGTCCATAGATTTCTAATAACCCTTGGATTGCACATCACCATAATCACAATAAATACAGAGCTGGAGAAGCTAGATAGTAATAGTCGACTACGCCCCCCCCAAAAAAGAGTTCTATAAACATCTGATTCATTATTTAACCCCCACCTCAAAAGACTCTGTACATTTCTGGAGCTAATAATCAACTTGACTTGAAAATTACTCTCAATTCAGAATCAATGATCAATATAATCCTATTTACTGAATTAGGCCAATATTTCTTTTACATGATAAAAGATGTGAGCAAAAAATAAAGAAAATCATTCTTTAAGAAAATCAATCATACTTCTAAATTATAGGAGATAGAAAAAGCATTGTACACACAATTTTTCAAGCATTTTGAATGAGGATTAATCACCATTTGAAAACTGACTATTATCAGAATACAAATAAATAAACAAATAAATAAAACGTATACTACATATTTTACTTTGCATTCAGGCATAATCAACATGACTAGATCAGCGAAGGCAGTTTAACTAACACAAACATCTACAAACCCCCAATCAATAGTTTCAGAGCAACATAATTCTGCCAGACTCTTATTTTATACAAACAATGCCATACATTCAGTGTATTCATATATTATTTCATTCACTGGTTAAAGTAGCATACTCAGAAAAGAACTTTATGGAGTTGTCACTGGGACAGGCGAAAGTGATATCAAAGAAAACAAATTAAAGAAAGTTGTTCAAAGTGTATCTAACACCATTTATATATTAAAACAAATGACATGTGTTAAAGAAGCAGTGTGCAGGACTTGGTAGAGATCAGGTAGCAGACTGGAACCAACTACAGTATTTGTACTTCACTCTGTACATATATATTAGAAACATAGAGCTCAGTGTTTGGGTATTATTGGACACTGCAGAAAAATGACACACTATGACAGGCCTAGTGAAAGTGGATCTGTTGTTTCCACGTACAAAAGAAGCGTTCCTTCTAAGCTAACAAAAATATACGAAATTACATGGGTTTCTACACTAATGAAAACACGACTAAGGATACTATTCAATTTCATCTTACTTACATAGTAGTAACTTTAATTGTGAGATTTTGGAGATGCTACACATCTACCTTAACAGTTCCCCAATTTTTCCATCTTGTTGCATTAAAATGTTTTCTGTGATAGCTTGCACACTGTTTTAGCATTAGCTAAACCTTGATGGAACATAAAAGACTGTGATACATTATAACACTGCACTGGATGTCATGGATCTCTTACAGCAATCCACAAAGTTACCAAAGACAGATTAAGGTAGGGTAGGCAAGTTACAACTAGCTAGCTAACGAATCGTTAATTGTGTCTTGGATTATTTTTAGTTATTAAAGCAAAAAAAAAAAAAAAAAACATTAACCATTGCTATGTACAGTTACATAATTTATTGTTAATTAAAATCAATACTGTTTATTATTAAAGTTAATATCATGGATCACATTAGCTGATGAAGTAATTTGTAAAGCTACTCAACTAGCACTTCCACTCACACAGCAATAACGTTAGCAAGAATTGATGGTGCTATAACTTAGCTAAACTACATGAATTTGGTGGTGCCAACAATGCCTGATGACCTGACATTACTTTTGCAAAGAACATGAATTTAGCAGGTGATGAGCTCCAGAAGTGAAATTCATTCTGTAACAGAAATCACTCACCAACATTACCCAATACAAGGCCAACTATAAGGTCCAATATAAACTGAAGCCCCTGCTTGGGTCGCCCGTTTTATCTAATACAGTACAACACTAATTAATCTTGCTTTTTTGAGGCACTAAAGAAGGCCGTTATGGAGCAAGCACAGACATAACGGCTTTTATTTTTGCAGAAAAACTGCAAGCTCCATTAAGCTTCTGTTAAGCTCCATTATAGTCTGTTCACAGATTGCAGAATTATTCATGTATTCAGATGCTTCTATATTGGCAGAGTTAGAGTACCACCAGACGCTTGCCCTAAATCTACAGTGTACCAAAAGCTTTGTAATATTAAGCTTCTTTAAAAACTGAGGAATACTTTGACTTTTTAAAAATAATAGAGAAAAAACAAAGAAGAAATCATGTCAAATGTATGACACCTGCAAATCATTTTTTTAAAGCACTGTAGATAGTTACACTGAAAAGCACACATTACGAACCAGATACAGTACTCCCTTTAAATGAAGTTAACTAGACATTTTGCTATAAAGTACATTTAAATGAGTTACTGCAGAATGGTTTATAAGGTGATGTGCAATCCTAGGTTATAGTCTTTATGCTAAACAGCTAACATTAAGATTAATGTGTCGAGTCTATATAATCAGAATCCACGGTCCCCAGCCCCTCATCCTGCACTCAGAAGATCACAAATTGTTGAAGACATGATTTGTATTCCCAACATAAAAGAAAAAGAATTAAGTCTGCATGTACTGCAAGGCTAAAGGCCAAGACTTGTAAAACTTAAAATATCACATAAATGAATATGTTTTTAATTTATTATCCATTATGTCAGACCCACACAGAGCTGAGGATGAAGGCTCAGAGACCCAGTAGTTCTCAAACTATCAACCCCACCACCCTAAGAGACAGTACCCATTCAGCACATTGTAAATTCATGTTAGTATCAAGTCGATGTTATTGTGAGGAACATAGTTTATTTTTACTGCTGTGTACTGCATCCCAACTGACTCCATTTCCAACTGAAAAAGCATTAAAAACACTCCAATATATGTTAATTGCAGTGTTGGAAATAAGCCACTAGGAATGCAAGAAGAATAAACCTGATACATGAAAACAAATCACTTGATCTGGTTTTTGTATTAACCAGTCCTTACACAATGATGCCCATACCTCCCATATTAATGGCTCCACGAGGGCCCAGCTCACCCACTCTCATTTCCTGTTCTCTCTGGAAGAAGTGAAGAGAAGCCTTCAGAATAACACTCTGCTAAAATACAAACGCTCAGCGGAGAGCCAACTGCAGAACACTCACACTCACAAATCATTACATTTCCACACAATGGCAGACAAGCAATCTCACACTTGGATGAATAGCAGTTGTAGTAAAGCTAGAATTTAGTGTTAGCTTTAGTGCTTCTTTGACCCTATTCAAACAAGGACAAATTACTTTTGTAAAAATAAAACTGTTAAAATCTGACACACCAAGTTGGCAAAGAAATTTCATAAAGCACGTTCTTTATATGTGAATCCAAGGACAGCATGGTGACTGCAACAATACTGTAAGGGAGCCTTCATTTGTAGTAATTTATCAAGTTACAGAATGTCAAGGATGGAGAACAAAGTAAATAGAGTCCATTTTGCCTCTCTCTCTACCAATAACAACAGTTTTTGCAATACAGACCCGTGTCAGTACAAAAATGAAAGCACTTGGACATATCCGAGTACAGCATGTACAAGTGCATTTCTCCTTTAAATAATTAAAAATATTATATATAAATACAATATAACTGGTTTGTAATTTTTGTAAATCCAAAAATGTTGTTCTGAAGTTCTTTTCTTGGGTTTTTTTAAATAAACATATCATATAACAACTAGTGTTGTAATTTTTGGTTTGCATTGGAAGCTAAGCACAAAACACACACAGTCACCATTTACCCAAAGTCAAAAATCTATGTACATGTACATTAACGGTAGCAGACAGGCGAGGATTTGGTGATACCCGTTTAAAAGGTCATTTTGGTGTGTCCGACCCCATGGTCACGCTCGCTTTTCCACACGCATTTACACACACAGACACACTAAGACATTTCATTTCATTTCATTTACACACACACACACACACACACACACACACACACACACACACACACACACACACGGGGAGTATTTATACATATGTATATTCACACTCACTCTAATACACATAATCCTGCAGACACAAAAAGTAATTAAGATTCAAAACAGACCAAATCTAGTATGAGAAAACATATAAAAAAAAAAAAATGTTCTATTTTAATATAAAGTAAAACTTGTATGAGTAGGTCCATATGCACATTACCACAATTAAATTACAATCTATACAACAGACTTTCATAATACAGTTCAACAACAATCATGAATGTGGCCTACATCAAATATATCATTGGAGAAGGTGGGAGAGGAAACAAGTTACTGGAAATACTGTGATTCTAAACTTCTGTACTATTTACTGTACTTACCTTTTAAATGGTCACTATGTTGCAGTTTTAAGAAAACTGACTAAAACTGCACTAATCTAAAGTATCTATCAAACAGTGATTATTTTACTGCTATTTTAAACTCTAGAGAGCAACAAATGCAAGATTTAGATTCTTGGGAGACAATAAAACCTACAACATTGTACTACAACCTACACCTAAGTACTACAAATTACAAGGACATGAGCAAGTTTAAAAAATATTTTACTCATCATTGCAAGATATTACTATTATGTGGATATATACTATATCCACATTATGTGGCAAATGTCCTGACAAACAAAACATGAAACCCTCTTAGTTGTCTGGTTAATACAAAGTGGTTTCTAATTGCTCTTTCTCGGTATTCTACTACAAAAATGTTCATGTTCATTGACACTTCCATTTTTTGTACTGTATTTTTTGATTACTACTCTGACTAAAAGTCATAAGAGACAGATGGCAGACATTGGTAGGTCTAGGTACATTTGTTCAGCATCCATTTGATATATGAAAGTAAAGAGACGCCAACAGGACCTTTAAACACAGCAAAGGACACGAAGAGAAAAGTTATAACAGAAATCAATAAAATGCAGTATCATACGAACAGCTACACACCTACATGACAGCATAGTCAGATCATTACAAATAGTCACTGCTGTTAACACTAAATGTTGCTTTTTACCAGCTGATCATATACAGAGCCCTCAGCATGTTTAAAAACTGCATATTTATAGACTCTGTAAAGATATTTTCAAAGTTAAGCCCTACATGTTACACTTTAATAAGATAAAACAGGTTGGGGTGGATTGTCACATGTTTTATTACATAACTAATATTTTTCTTTTTTTAAATCGTAGCAAAAATGTCTATGTAGCAAAAACTATTCACACAACCTGTATTGAGATCATGAGAACTTTAATTTAGAAACTGGCAGGGCAACAGAGCTGCACTGTTTGACTTCAAATTTTGTTTAGTGCATGTGCATCCTGCTAACTGAAACGAAACTAAGGCACATCCTTACAAAAAGGTGGATTGTCACATAAGACTGTTGAGCACTGAGACATTAATAGCTTAATTACCTAAAACAACACTTCTGCAAAAAATACTGTTAATACTTAATTTTTATTTTGTATAAAAGCTTATTGTAGTTCTTTAAGAAACTAAAAAATTAAAAAGACCCCCTTTAAAAAATAAAAATAAATCAGCTTAAAGTTTTGAAAACATTGTCATGATCTTATGAGCTCAGCATCTGAACTACACAAAGTCTGAGACGGATGTAGTTTCTATGAGTGTCCTAACTACGACCAGCCTTGCAGTCACATTTTCTTGCTTCATTACAATTTTATTTATTTAAATAAATAAACAAGTAAATAAATAAATAAATAAATAAATAAGAACAATCAAAAAACACCAAGAGTCGATTGCCAATCCTCACAATAGTGGAGCAGTTATAGCTGCACATACATTTGGGACGTGTTTGTTAAAGATAACACGTTTAAAGAACACTATATGTTGTAACAGCACATCTAAACCCAGTTTACTTAAACCATGCTGGTGGTTTACAGCGTAATGTGTGATTACAGAGATTTAATGATGTATGTGACTGCAGTGGACAGATTAGGTTATGTTATTCCATACTGTTAGCAGACACATAAATGTGGCACAACCAATACACTTTTGCTTTATGAGGAAAAAGAAAAAAAAAGAAAGAAACAAATTAACACCAACATGCTGAACATGTATCACTGACTATGTTAAGACAACAAATAAGGCTTACCGTAAATCCTTTATTATTTTACTTAGATATAAATATACATAAACTACATATACATTAATATGGTATTAAAAATATTGTAGGTCACCATTTATTGAGTACTAACTACGAACAAACAGTTTTCTCTATACATATTTACACAGTTGAAATGCCTAATAAGCATTTCAGGAACTATATGAATTCTACATCAATCACAATAATCATGCATTTTGAACCCGCACTGACAACTGAGTATTCAATGGCTCTGACTGCAACTAATAAAGCATTACAAGCTTTCATAAACAGGAGATGAAGTCAAATAAAGCTTGAACTCAAATAAAGCTTGTAGAAAAACTACAAAAAAATATAGTGAGTCAGATTCTTGTCAGTTGAAGTGACGCAAAATAAATCCAAACAGGAAAAACATGTTCTGCTCAGCAAAGACCACAGGCTGTATATAAAATATAAACACAGCCACCAGGTCAGGGAAGTGAAGCTAATCTTGAAGTTCCCTCACTATCACTGAGGGCTGCTACATGTTAGCTATTTGTATTAACTTGTTAGTCGTATAAACTGAGTACAAAGTTAATATACCAGTGAACTCCAGTCACAGAAATGTTTTGAATCATGAAATTTCATCAGTGTCGTCATTTGTTAGAAAATTTGTGTTTTCTGCTTATTTTTGCATAAGTTGGCTTATTTTACAGTTACAGAACGAAATATTCCAATTTACAGTTTTGGCAAATAGAAGAATCTGAATGCTATTTATATATCTACAATGCACACAATAGTGTTGGTATGACCAAGTGCTGTGACCAGAGAAAGGGAAACAGTTATCATTCCTAATAACATCACTTATTAAAGTTAGCAAGCTAGCCTGTGATACCTGACCTTTAAGTGGTGTAACTTCTTGTTCCAAATAACCACTTCGGTAACAGCCACATGCCAAGCTCGCAGTTTTAATATTTCTTTCACTAGTTTGACAAAAGAGCATGCAGCACTTTTCCTACTAATCAAATTTGCTGTCAAACTAGATTTCTACACTAGTCTGACTATAAAAGAAATGTCAGTTCTGGGGATGTTTCTATAAGGATAGCGACCTGAAGCACAAACTAAACCCAACATTTGTGCATGTGGTCTGACATACTCACACTACTTCTGCTCTTAGAAGCCAAAAATTATAACTTCAACCAACCCAGCGTGTTAAAATTATGTGTTATTTTGGAACTGATGTATGAAGTACAGGATACATCGTCATACTAAAACTACTTCCTCAAGAAAGGAATAAAAGAAACTGGTTGCAACAGATAAGACACACTACTAGTAACAAAGTCCAACAACTGAAGGTTATGAAGTAAGATGTAAAGGTACAGCTCTGTATTGATGGCTGTACAGGGTGTATCACACTACTTAGGTAGTTTCATCAAACTCAATAAGTCAATCTCTTTATATTCCTACATTGTGCTTTTTTACATTTAAACATCTGAAAACGAATTAAAAAACAAAACAAAACTGTATGGTGCGATGTGACGTGCATAAATATACAGGTTGTGTATGTAAGTATTAAGTAAGAAAGTATTTTAAAAAAAAAACACCAGCCTTTAGGTTACATTACTGGCAGATGCTATTAATTTTAGGTGGCTGTGCACCCTCACATCAGTATAGAAAGTAACCAGGCAGCTGGATGTATGTGCTCCATCTGTACTCACGTTTTCCATGTAGTTTGGTTTGAAGCCATCTGGTTGGCGTCTCAGGTCCTCCTGCTCTCTGTGCCTCATCAGCTCCTCCTCCCTCCTCCTCCTCTCCTCCTCGTGCCTACAAAGCAAAGAGTGAACAATGTGTGAACAATTGCAGATCGATTAACACAAACCTCAATAAGCTTTAAAAGAAAGCATCTTATCATCAGATTGATTCTAGTCCAGTAATTTTCATTTATTTTTAATATGTAAACAACCAAAATAAATGGGACAAGTGGGGTAAAAATGAACCACGACTTTTAACCTAACAGATCTGTGCCTCAAGAGAAGCAAAACAATATCATTTGGCCCTTTACAGTAAATACTAATCACATTCTCATGAACTTTAACTGCTTAAATAAAGAAGCACACCTCATCTCTATCTGCTTTCGTCTCTGTAGCTCTTGGTTGCGAAGCTCCTCAAGTCTCCTCAGCTCCTCCTGACGTCTCATTAGGTCTAGATCATTGACAGTAAACGTAAAAAAGTTCATCCAAGAAATGAGAGACTCACTGGAAAGGCAACTGATTGTAAGGCTACATTATATTGCATGATATTTATTTTCACAAAGTTCTGTGAAATAACAATTTTTCTTTCTTTAATTTTTTAAATCAGAGAAAACCCTAACAGTATTATTAACCAGTTCATTTCGGGAAGGTCCATATACTTTTCTTCCATCTAAATATATGCGAAAAGCTGATTAGCATCTCCAAAACATTACTAGATATTATCCACATTAGCAGGCTGGTATTAAACTCCATATGTAAAAATGAGCAATAAAGGCCACAGACCTTGTCTCATTAACATGAGCTGATGTTCATGCTTGGCTGACTCCAGCTCGGCCTCCAGTTTCTCTTTAGCTTCTTTAATGTTCCTGTCCACCTGGTCCCTCTGCTGTTTCTCCATCTCATCAAGAGCTTTCCAACGAGATGAGAACTCAAACTCAAACGTCCCGGGCTGAGCAAAACGTGGCTTCTGTTCTCGTTCCCTGCGAAGAAAATGCAAGTACTGTCAATAAATCTGAATTATAGCATTCCTCTGATACGGACCTTCAGTTGTCTACAACAGTATCAAAGGAAGGAAACAAATCCACTGAGTTACGACGTGACTGCAAAATGACTCATTGCTTACTTATAGTACTTTGGAGTCTTTTGCAGCAGTTTTTCAGAAAGGCCATCCTCATCATCAAAGTGTTCTGCAGGTTCCACAATGGCAGGACAGGGTGTTCTGAAAAAAGTGAAGAAACTGTGTTAATACTAACATTAGCAGATATTGGTTAATAAAATTTGGGAAACCCGCATATATGCATTTGGCAACCTGTTTTACCCTTCTGTTCAGGAGGACAGTTAATTTTCCACTGGACAATCTCCTCTTATTTTAAAAATTCAGTCACTTCTCACCAGCTATCCCCAGCCCTTCCTGGCCTGCATTTTTTGCACAACTGCTGGCCCACTGTCCATGCTGCTATTCGAGCATTTCTCAGTACCCTTCAGCTGCTTCTTCAGATGGACTCCAGCTCCATTATCTTGGACTGCAGCTTCTTGACATCTCCTCCATGCTGTAGGGTCTGTTAGAATGGTCAACAGCAGGAAAACTGGTTCATGTGATGCTAAGCTACTGCTACTGTCACCAGCTGAAGTCCCAGGAGATTTATTTAGGAGTTCATTCGTGTGACAACTCTCACCGGAGAATGATTTGATTATATTGCTCACATATTTGTGACAAAGTGATTATGGAAATAAGTTCTGAAAGCATGTCCAATTTGTGCAGACTCATGTATCTGTACACTGATGAAGGGTGACAAAATTAATCCTAAAACCATCTTTTTCACTTCTATAATGGCAAGGACCTAATGTGGTGTTGCTGCAGTTTTAAAATAAAAACAAGTTACTTTAAAGCACCCAATGTAATTACAAACTCAACACCAGAATGAACATATTCAAATGTTTTCAGCTCATTAAATAGCCTCATCCCTCTGCTCCTTACGTGGTCAGCAACAGTGCTCCCTCGGTGCAGCGCTCCAGAGCTTTACGCGCTGCTACTTTGCTTGCAAACTCCACAATGCCTCTCCCAGTGGGACGACCTCGGTCATCTGTCACAACAATAGCCCGTTCCACTGGTCCAAACTGGGAAAACGCCTGAGGAAACAGCGAAGTTAGGTAACCATAAATGCATAAATCCTCCTAGCAATACAGAGGAACGAGACATGCAGATTTTACTAAGTAGTTTTCTTCTCTTGTTTATTCTACCTGTTCCAGCAGTTCATTTGTCACCACAGGCAGCAGATTGCGCACTGTGAGCGCAGAACCGTGTGTGGCAAAGCGGACTCTGATTGGTCGATTATTCAAAATAGTCCCATCCAGCTCGGCTTTAGCGATCTCTGCTACAGTTCGGGTTTCCTGAAGGGATAAAGACGCATTCCCTCAACATTGCTTTCACGCAACATTGTTAAAGTGTGCCTGACACGTATAGGATGTAGAATTTCAAAAAAAATAAATAACAATAAATAATTTACTCTCAAATATAAGACGCTAGCTTCCAATATATATTAATTAGTAATGCTACATAAAAGCTTGCTATATGTGTGTGTGTTTATTATATTTGAGGCTTCACGTTAAAACCAACAAGTAGAATTATTTTTCCATACCAAACGAATGAAGCCGAAGCCCCGCTCTCTGTTGATGAACACCTCGTTGACGTTCCCATATTTAGAAAACATGTTTTTGAACTCCTCCTCTGGAATATCCGGCGGGAGACTGCCGACAAAAAGACGGGAGCGCTGAGTGAACGTCTTTTCACCGGGCTTTCGGAAACTAGTAATGTCTAGGGTCATTTCTGTCGGGCCTTCGCCGCTTCCTTCCACGGCTCCTTCCATTTGTTCAGCAACGGGGGACTGCCTCGGCGGCGGGGCCGGGCTGTCTTTGTTCGCCGGTGTCTGCTCCGCGGCCGGTGAGTCGGTTCCGCGTCTCGCCGGCTGAGGAGAATTGTTGCTTTGCATGTTAACTTGTTGCATATTTCGATTAGCCATGCTTGGAATACTTTTGTTGTGGAAATTTGCCCAAGTTTAATTAACTGGCTGCACACCAGCAATGCCTGCATACGCCTCCTTCTAATTTTAAAGATGGCGACGGCTGCGTGCGCAACTTTCTTCCAGTTCTCGTGAGATTTGTGGCAGACGCATTGGGTAAGCGTTACCATAGTCACTACAAGATTTGATGGTTCGTTTTAGTGTAAAGAAGTATTTACCAATTACTGTAGAAAACAGTGAGAACTGTGAGAAGAGACTTTTGAAACTGACCCTGTTACTAGTAACAGCACGTTTGAAGCTGAAGCTCCGGCGCATTCAACACACTTCCGAAACGAGGCTTGGTACGTCTGAACAGAGTCACATGATCAATGACGTCCGAAGCTTCAATGGACACGATTCAACAGAACCTTCATTCAATAGAACACACCATGGAACATGTTTAAACAAGGAAGGTTAATTAATCAAAATGATTTATTATAAACATAGACATAACGTCATTTTTTCACCCCCAAAAATACATGTTCAAAGCACCATATCAGCCCAATATCAAACAGAAGCTGTCAATTCAGCTCTGTAGAGTGGGCAATCATAATAAAGCAGTTCATTTTAAGTTGTAGATTCATGCTGCTCTTCATATTTTTGCCCACCAGATGTCACCAAAGATGACTGTGTTGAAGAGCTTCGAGTAATGAACCGTTTCTCAATACAAGCTTCAATGCTTCAGAAAGCTTCATTTGGCTATCACTACTGTTACACATGTTGTATTGTATTGTTGCTGCTGCTGCTGATGTTACTCACATCATCCTCAGATACTCAGTCTGTAGAAAGTTATATATTTAAAATATATACACTACTCGTCAAAACTTTGGACACACCTTCTCATTTAATGTGTTTTCTTTATTTTTACTACTTTCTACTTTGAAGATACATACTGAAGACATCAAATATATGAAGCAAATATATGGAATTATGCAGCAAAGAAAAAAAAATATATAAAAAAACTCTGAATTTGTCTTATATTTTAGATTCCTGAAAGTAGCCACCTTTTGCTTTGTTGACAGCACTGCAAACCCTTGGCCTTCTCTCAGTGAGCTTCATGATGTAGTCACCTGAAATGACTTTCACTTCACAGGTGTACCTTGTAGAGTGTTCATTTGTGGAATTTCTTGCCGTCTTAATGGGGTTGGGACCATCAGTTGCGTTGTGCAGCAGTCAGGTTGGTACACAGCTGACAGCCCTATTTGACAACAGTTATTCATATTCAATTCAATTCAGTTTGATATTATTTATACAGCGCCAAATCACAACAACAATTGGCTCAAGGTGCTTTATATTGTAAGGTAGAGCCTAAAATAATACATACAGAGAAAAACCCAACAATCATATTGTGGTGTGTTGGGAGCGGCTAGTTATCTCCCATCATGCCTTGGGAATATGTGTGGCTGTTTAAGATGTTTATTGTTTATGGTTACGTGACTCTTAACTGTTCTTGTTGATGCTGCAGTATAAATTCACAGACAGTTATTGTTAATGTAAAGAATGTAGTGCCATGAGTGAGTTCAGGCTTGTAGTTATTGACCCTCTGAAACACAGTGTAGTAGAGGGAAGTGTTCAATAAAGAGCTCTCCCTATCCTTTTGGGGTAGAACAGCAAGCTTAATGTCTGTGTAGGTGCTTTGTTGTTAAGGATCCTCAGCTCACCACAATATGACCCCCTATGAGCAAGCACCTTGGCAACAGTGGGAAGGAAAAACTCCCTTTTAACAGGAAGAAACCTCCAGCAGAAATAAGCTCAGGGAGGGGCGGGGCCATCTGCTGGGGTGAGAGAAGAAGGACAGGATAAAAGAAATGCTGTGGAAGAGAGACAGAGATTAATAACAAGTATGATTCGGTGCAGAGAGGTCTATTAATACATAGTGAGTGAGAAAGGTGACTGAAGAAGAAATACTCAATGCATCACGGGAATCCTCCAGCAGCCTTTGCCTATTGCAGAATATCTAAGGGAGGATTCAGGGTCACCTGGTCCAGCCCTAACTATATGCTTTAGCAAAAAGGAAAGTTTTAAGCCTAATCTTGAAAGTAGAGATACTGTCTGTCTCCCGAATCCAAACTGGAAGCTGGTTCCACAGAAGAGGGGCCTGAAAACTGAAAGCTCTCCCTCCCATTCTACTTTTAAATACTCTAGGAACAACAAGTAGGCCTGCAGTGCGAGGTGCTCTAATGGGGTGATATGGTACTACAAGGTCATTAACACAAGATGGGGCCTGATTATTTAAGACCTTGTATCTGAGGAGCAGGATTTTGAATTCAATTCTGGATCTAACAGGAAGCCAGTGAAAGGAAGCCAATACAGGAGAAATATGCTCTCTCTTTCTAGTCCCTGTCAGTACTCTTGCTGCAGCATTTTGGATTAATTGAAGGCTTTTCAGTGAGTTTTTAGGACATCCTGATAATAATGAATTACAGTAGTCCAGCCTGGAAGTAATAAATGCATGAACTAGTTTTTCAGCGTCACTCTGAGACAGGATATTTCTAATTTTAGAGATGTTGCACAAATGGAAGAAAGCAGTCCTACATATTAGTTATGTTTAAAAATAAATTTCCATCCCATAGACTTAAATCCAGAATCCATGAAGTGCCAACTTTATCTATTTATTATTTTTGTCCAGCAGACGTCAGCTTTGTTAAAACCTTGAAATCTTCATGCTCGTTGGTTCAATTTCTGCAGCCTGATTAGTTAAATAAATTAAAAAACAAAAACAAATGCACAGTGATTTATTATATATTGTGTCATTTTTTTCTTCCTGCTTCCATTCATCACACAGTTGCTGATGAGTGTTATACATTTGCAGTCATTTTTTAAGACTTTAAAACTCTTTATGCAATCAGTCATAACACTCACACCTTTACATCATTCATCTATATGATTATTGTCCAGCTGTGTTGTAATGCTCATCATTGCTCTCCTGGAGTGTCTCGTCGGAACAGCAGGCTAGCATGTGATGTCATCAATAGCCCCAGTCAGTCAGTTTTTATCCGGACACCCAGCTCCGTGTCGCCTCTGTCTCTGGTCTGAAACAAACAGTGGAGAACTGCCCCTGGAAACAAAAAAAGGAGGATCAGGGTTGTTTCATTGCTTTCATTTATTAGTAAAGGCAAACTCTCAGGTTGAAGGATTACTCCTGGCTTCAGCACACTCTGAAGAAAGGTTTTGGTTATTCTTTTGTGTAAAGGTAAGTCTTTGAACTTGTATATATAAATATATATATATAAATATAAATTTTTGTGCCTTGACCTGTTTTGACTGGGGAGATAGTGTTGAGATGGTGTTTCAGTTCGTGGGACTATAAGGACAAATCTGTGATTCAAAAGTAAAAATCTAATGTGTCTTCTCTTCTAATAACCATCAGGAGTCTGAGCTGCCAAGGGATAACTCTCCACATAAATGTCTTTCTCTACTTCATCCTTAACTTGACTGTGCCCGTTATTGTGCTCACAACCTTAGTGAAGTTAACTACTTCTGGATGCTTTGTGAGGGCATCTACCTGCACACTCTGGTAGTCCTTTGCAGCAAAACATTTCCTTTAGTATTATCTGCTGGGCTGGGGTAAGTTAGTCTGTATATAGTAACCACTGTCCTTAATGTAAATATGTAAGAAAAATTGTGTATGTTTCTGTTCCGTGTCCTGTGTACTGTTTGTTTGTATATGTGTCTTTTTGGCTGCTGTTACAACCAAATTTCCCCTTGTGGGACAATTAAAGGATTATTCTATTCTATTCTATATTGACGCATGCATACTTTCTGGCCAATAAACACAAATGTCACACAACATATTAGATTTCACAGGCTTTCCAATTATACCGGCAGTGATATACTCGATAGCGCATAACTTTGGAGCCACAGATCATTTCAACAGAAATCACGTGTCAAAATTGGGAGGACAGGCGATTTAAGTGACTTTGAATGCCTCCTTTTTGTTGGTGCCAGACAGGCTTGTCTGAGTATTTCAGAAACTGCTGATCTGTTGGGATTTCCCCACACAACCATCTCTGTGGTTTACATAGGATGATCTAAAAGCAGCAGTTCTCTGGGTGAAAAGTCCTTGTTAATGTCAAAAGTTAGAGAAGAATGGTCAGACTGCTTTGAGCCGACATGAAGGGAAAAATAACTTAAACAAACCCTTGTTACAACCAACGCACCTAGAAGAGCATCTTAATAGAGGAGAAGACTACACCAGATATCACTCTTGTCAGCTAAGAATAGGAAACTGAGTCTACAATTCACACCAGTTCACACAATCTGGACAACAGACGGTTGGGCAAATGTTACCTGGTCTGATGAGTCTTGCTTTGAGCTGCAACATTCAGATCAAAGGGTCAGAATTTGGTGTAAAGAACATGAAAACATGAATCCATCCTTACAGGATCGCATTACATCAATGCTTCAAGGTGCTAATGGTGGAGTATTGTTGCTGACCATTTCCATCCTTTTATGACCACAGTGTATACATCTTCTGATGACTGCAGAATAAAACAAAGTGTAAAAAAGCTTAAATCATCTCATTATGATTTCTTGAACATGACAATAAGTTCACTGTACTCTGGCCTCTACAGTCACCAGACCTTAATCCAATAGAGCATCTTTGGGATGTGCAGCTGATAAATCTGCCATGGACCAAAATCTCTGAGGAATGTTTCAGCCACTCTGTTAAATCTGTCCCATATAGAAATAACCCTGGTACTTCGGGGTGGCTGTAGCTTAGATGGTAGAGCAGCTCATTTACTAATTGGAAGGTTGATGGTTCGACCCCTGGTTGCTTGAGAAATATCCAGATATACTTGGGCAAGAGACTAACCCCAAGTTGCTTGTGAGTGTTAACGTTATATAGAACGGAGTATAGGAATAGGTGAAATAGGTATTGTCACCCTTTGAGTCCTTAGGTGGAGTAGAAAGCACTACACAAGAAACAGTCCATTGCTTCTCAGTACTTCCATACTAAATAAATGCAATAAAGGAAAACAATACGGGTTTATATCAGTTTTTTAGAATTCATTCCTCCATAATCATTCTATCCACTTTGTGCAATGTGCCAATACCACTGGCAGCAACACAGCCAAAGAGCATGATGCTACCACCACCATGCTCAACAGCACATAATGTTCTCATGTTTGAAAACCTCACCTTTACCCCTTCAAACATACCTTTTATCACAGTGGCCAAACAGCTCAATCTTTCTCTCATCTAAGCACAAAACCTTTCTTCAGAAGGTATTTGGCTTGTAAATGTGGGCAGCTGCAAATTTCAGTCAAGTTTGAAGGTGTCGATTTTGGAACAGGGGCGTCTTGCTTGGTCAGCACCGTCTTAGTCCATGGTGAGGTAAAATAAGCTTCACTGTGGACAGTGATGCTGACGTTTCAGTAGTTTCTAGCTCATGACAGACTTGAACATTTACAGTTCCTGAACATCCTAACCATTTTCCTCTCATCTAACTAACTTGTACTTTGAATTGTTTTAACTTTAAATCTACAGTTGTACAATCCTTCTTCTATCTATCGATCTATCGATCGATCGACCGACCGACCGACCGACCTACCTACCTACCTACCTACCTACTTTTGATCCATTGTGGATTAGAGAAAATCCAAAAATAAATTAACATTTGTGCATCCTGTTCTTGTTTTGTTTTTTTTGTTGTTGTTGTTTTTAAGTTATTACACATGTATGGTACCCTGGAAAAAGAACAGTTCAAAGAAATCATTAAAAGAACAGAATTGGATTCCGGTACTGGCAGGCGAGAGATGGCAGCATAGTAAACAACCTCCAGACGAAAGTCAACAAAAACCATTCCAAAGCCAATAAAAACAGAGGTAAAAACCACAGTGCCTTAACTTTTAGAAAGGGGTGAAGATGACAACCACCTCTGAGAGTAAGAAATCTGTTCTACCTGTCGATAAACTCAACGAAATACAACCCCCTGAAGAACCTAATGATAGCCACCACACAGCAAACCTGGTTTTAGGCAGCACCAGCAGAGGGGAGGATCTGGTGGATTTATCCATGATTCTCACAGAAATACGCAACTTCAGGCAAGATGTCAAAGCATAAGTCGACGATATTAAAGGAGAAACAGTGAAAACCAGCACAAGGCAGGATGAGGCGGAAGCCAGAATCCTGGAAAATGAGGAGAGGCCAAAAAAAACGGAGGCTTTATCGGAGCTGCTAAAAAGGCACGAGCAGACCCAGTTGAGACTAACCGATCAAGAGGGACGCTTAAGAAGTGAGACTGATGGAAAGGAAAGCCAAAAAACAAACTTGGTTAAATTATGCAAATAAAATAAATCTTGGGCCCATAAAAGAGGTCAAAGTAACAGAACTCCACTCAAAAGCTGGCAACAAACAAAACTACTAACTCAAACAAATGCCCTACCTTTACATAGTGGCTGATCAGCCCACAAAGACACAAAAGCGGTATCATACACAAAAACCTAACTGAAACTAACATAACAGATTCCATTTGTCCCCCATGATCCACAGTTGCGGTATGACCCAATTTGCAGGTCTCCATATGGACTTGCTCAGCCCCTTTTCCACTTCTTTATTCCTCAACCAAAGAACTGGGAGCAGCTGCTGCTGAGATTAAATCATGCACATAACAGTGAAAACTAAAATATGAGCACTTATTTTAGAAGACAGTTTTATGTGATTGTATAAGTAAATGAATTCTAAGCCTAAACCAATTCTTTATTACCCCATATTTAAAGAAAGAAAAATGTTATTGTAGTGTTATGTATAAGTCTATTGTAGCACTGTGATGTTTGATAGCTATTACCCAATATATGCAACTGTAACTGCAGCCATCACAGAGAATATAGACCCTTTGACAGCTTGTAAACAGTGATGACGTAGGCAGGAAAGGGGTCTACTGCACCGACATTTAATGTGGAAAAAAATGCAACTGTACATCATTGATTAGCGCTAATTGGATATATTTAGAACAAGTGTAAAAATCTGTACAGGGCTTAATATAAATCAGCACCCAGTGTGAGGTTTATGCCGCAGCTGCTTCATATTGGCACAGTGTTGGTAACAAAATCTTTTTTGTATGTTTTTGGTTAATTAACTAGTGGATTAACCATGAGCTTTTTAATCAATATGATATTTTTAATGCTAAAATCTAATTATTGTTGTTGACCATGAATTTCATACAACAAACAAAAATAATAGTAAAGCGCAATTTTATAAAAACATTTTTATTAAAAGTTTTTACATACCAAATGTATAAAATTTGTACAATTATTTTATGCGTTATTTTTCAGACTCATCTATTCTTAATGCAGCTGTTGGTCGTGATTAAACGCTTTACAAAGGAAATGTCGATCACTTCCTGTCCAGGACTCTGTCTTACTCTCCCTTGCTGTCTTGTATCAGATAAATCAATGGTTTGTTTCAGGAAAATATTTTTTCTGTTAAACATCTAGTCCAATTTTGTTAATAATACAATTTAAGAAGGTTTGGTCTTTGCTACAGAAGTGAAGTTCCACTCATTTCTAAACTAAATGTTGCATTTCAATTGCCAGTCTTGGTAGCCGGGAATCGGTCTGCCAGGACCTGCGCTCGTGGCCGCCGCCCGACTCACATGGCACCCGACCCCTATGGTGCCTCCTGCGGGTGGCGGGCCTGCAGAAAGATGGGCCCATGTCCCTTTTTCGGGCTGTGCCCGGCCGGGCCTTAGTCCATGGACACAGTCTGTATCTCTACAGATGCATTTTCCATTGATCAGTCAGTACCAGTCCATATTTTAGAGCACACTGACTCCTACTGACTTAAAAAAAAAAAAGTTAAAGTTTTTATGTCCCCCCGCCCCCGATTTGCAGCAGGTGCCTTCCCCACCCTGAGCCTAGTTTAGTCAAGTGGTCTCTTCCTATTAAAAGGGAGTTCATCCTCCCTTTTCTGCGTGTCTCTCCTGCTCTTACTTTTTATCATTTGAATAGTGTGCATATTTGTGAGGTGCTCTTTCAGCAGTGGCCATCTGTCCAGACTTTATAGCATATTATAGCATATCTGTGTGCCTACTACATAAATTCCTCTATGTGCCAAGGATCTGAAGGGCTGCTATCTCACTCTGTGCTTTTTCTACAACGGATCACATAACCAGTCAGGTCAGAGGGCTGCTGCCTGTCAGTGATGAGCTTATCTATCTGTCGCAGCATACCATGTGTTTGAGTCAAGGAATGCGAATGAACAAGCAGTTAGTGCGGCTTGTATCTCAGTAATTTCCTCAAGAAAAATGCATGCCCTGAAATTTCCATCTTTGACTCTGAAACGTAATCTGAAAGAAACACATTCATGCATGCTTTGGTAGTACAGACTCATGAAACAATAAAGGAAATGCAAGGCATTGGACCAGCACTTACCAGAACAGTACCAATGACGGTCCTTGTGCATGTATTTAAAATTGCTCCTGGAAAGATGGAACACCATTCATCCAAAATTATTGCTTTGTTTGGTGTTTTGTAAATTGCGATGTCAGCCCAAAA
Source organism: Perissodus microlepis (assembly GCF_051167445.1). Lineage (NCBI taxonomy): Eukaryota > Metazoa > Chordata > Actinopteri > Cichliformes > Cichlidae > Perissodus > Perissodus microlepis. Next base: position 12,106,212 of record NC_140482.1, on the reverse strand, counting down.
ACCTCCACAGGCCCAGATCCTTCTGTCACCCCTCACACTGTATGTATTTACCTCTAATCAGGACTATATTATCACAGTTGATCTTTCAGAACAATTATACTTTGACTAACAATGCTTGTCCACATTTAAGAGGTATTGTGGAGGACTGCAATCCCGAGGTCCTTAATCAGCAGGCGCAGTACAAGGACATAATGTCAGAGCTCTACGGATGAAGCAGCTATTTTCTGTCTGGGGGAGGGTTCGTCGAGGGTGAGGGTCACTGCTATGATCCTCATGTATTCGCTCTTTTTTTTTAACCTGTTCTGGACTCATTTCCACCTACTGTATAGTTATTCTGTTCTTATCATTTAAGGTGAATGTGCACTTTGTCTTTGTTCTATAAATCAACTGAATATAGAATGTGTCATGTCTGGCATTTCTTAAATCTTCACAAGAGAGACTACTACTTCCCACACGTGCACCATACATATTCAAGAATTAATTACTTTATCACTGACACTAACTGTCTGTAGCAGGTCCACTCCTGTGCCTACCATAGCATAGTTATTTCAGATCATGCCCCACTTACTCAGTCTCTGCCTCTTCCACATCTTCCTATAAAAACTGCACAATAGGATTTCAATTCAACCCTTCCATCAGATGACAGTTTTGTAAAGTTTCGCCAAGATGAGATATGCTTTTATTTTGCCACTAACTCCTCCCTTAATACTTGCAGCCTTGTTGTATCACGTGTCTTTAAGGCCTATATCAGAGGCCAGATTATTGCTTATTAAGCAAAAACTGAAAAACAGTCCACTTATGGATGAAATAAGTCAATGCAACAAATTAAGGAGGCTGATGACCAGTATGCTCTCAAACAGAGTCACGAAATTTTAAAAAGCATGTTGAACTCAAAACAAGACTTGACCCACTCACAACTTAATCAACTGAACGTTTGCTCTTGCTTGACAAATCAAAATTCTACATGCATGGTGACAGACCCCAACAATTACTGGCAAGCCTTCTCAACAGTTCTAGGGCAAGGCAAAGTATTCTTGAAGCTCGACAACAAGATGGCAACATGGTTACAGATCATGAAAACATTAATGAAGTATTCAGGGATTTTTACTCAGAACTTTAACACCTCAGAGTCACAAACTGGCTGCAATGCAATTAATGACTTTCTACCTAAACTTAACATTCCCGAAATTCCACCAGAACTTAAAACAAGGCTGGATGACTCTACCTCTCAGTCAGAAGTTTCCTTAGCTACAGCCTCAATGCAATCTGGCAAGTGTCCAGGTCCGGATGGTTTCCCATCAGAATTTTTCATCAGAGCACTACATTACTGTCTGCGCAGCTTAGTATAACCCTCACTGACTGCATTAAACAAGGATCTCTTCCTCAGTCATTTTATGACGCCTGTACCACACTTATTGCAAAGAAAGGAAAAGATCCGATGGAATGTGACTCTTTTAGACAGATGCTACAATATTAGCCAAGATTCTTGCCCGTAGACTACAATTGGTTCTCCCAACAATTATTTCAAAAGACCAAACAGGCTTCATTAAAAGTCACAGTTTTAATGTAAGAAGGCTATTTAACATAGTTTATTTCAGCTCTACAGATGCTAATGAATATGTTGTCTCTCTGGACACTGAAGAAGCCTTTGATCGAGTTGACTTCGACAATCTCTTTGCTGTCGTTCACAGATTTGGTTTTGGAGCAAAATTATGGATGAATTAAACTGCTCTACTCTCAGCTATCTGCTACAAAACAGACTAACGTCCAATTGTCAAAACCATTCAAACTTCACAGAGGCACACGCCAGGGATGTCCTCCCAGCCCCCTGGATTTTAATCTGGCCATAGAACCCCTTGTCATTGCGTTTCACAGTTGCAAAGAAGTACACGGCATTTGGAGAAATACCATAGAACACAAGGTCTCGCTTTATGCAGATGATCTCCTGCTTTTTATTTCTAAGCCTTCAACTTCATTACCATCTACATTAAATCTGCTTGGTCAATTTGGTCAGCTTTCGGGTATAAACTGAACCTTCTGAACACTCACTGAAAATATGGGGCCAGTATAAGAAATACTTTCATCTCTGTGACTTCTCCCCTCTCAGCCCCACTGCATCTAACCATTTCTTTAAACCTTCTACCCAGGACGGTGGGTTTGTGGAGTGGCACAGAAGTGGAATAACTTGCTTTAAAGACCTGTTCATAGCCAACAAACTAGCATCATTTGAACAACTTGCTAATAAATACAATCTACCACCAACACACTTTTTCAGATACTTGCAAGTCAGGCACTTTATTCATTCCCAGATTTCAGGCTCAAGCCCTCTACCAGAGCTACACTATTAGAAACTATCCTACAACTCAATCCAACCAATAGAGGGCTGATCTCCCTGCTTTACAATAAAATATTAAACTTGACACAAACCTCTTCATCCAAACTCAGCACATTATGGGCAGAAGACTTAGACATGACAAAACATGTGCCTCCATAAGCTAACATGCATCGGTGTAACTTTGTGCTGAACATTGGGGGGGTCAAGATCTCTGTCTAAATAAATAAATTGGGTAAATTCCCAGATGATTAAACATGCAACTATTTTGCTGGTAATAACTGAAATGAGTAAAGAAAATCAACAGCCTATTTATGCAAGATAATTCATAGTTTTATTGGGGGGGGTCATAACCCCCCTAACCCCCCTGGAAATTCGCCCCTGCTAAGATGTCAACACAACATCATTATGTGCCCTCCACTGTTTAATCCAGTTAAAAGTGGTGCATAGAGCCCACTTCTCAAAATCCAGATTATCTCATATCTATCCTGAAATCACTCCATATTGTGATAGATGCAAAACTGCTGAAGCCTCACTGATCCATATATACTGGTCTTGTCCCAACTTGACCAGTTCTGGACAAAGGTTTTCCATACCCTGTCCAGGATTCTCAGTGTGATGCTGCCACCTGGACCCCTGCTTTCTCTCTTTGGCATCAGTGGGAATGAGGCACCTCTACTGGCATTCTGTTCCCTCTTGGCCAGGAGGGCAGTTCCACTGAGGTGGCGGGACGCTGCCCCTCCCACTCACAAACAGTGGTTATATGACCTGATGTAGCGGCTAAAACTGGCAAAAATAACACATTCACTTAAACTTCAGCAACATTGTAAAAAGTATTTTATTAAATTAAGAAAAAAAGAAAAAATAAGAAAAATAGCATACATGTACTTATTAATTCGTTTATGAAAGTAATACATTTTGATAACTAACAAAATACGTATTTAAAAAAAATCATAAAGGGAAATTTTTGTATATCAGTGCATTGCTATATATAATATATAAACCCCCGCCATGAAAAAAAGGTGAATTAAAAAACATGAGCCTACATTGTTTTTTGTATGATCCATTTCTATTCGTGGGAGTGCCGATGTCTGTGACGTTGCAGCGTCCCCCTCCCCTCCTCAGCCGCGCCGAGCTGCACTTCACTAGTTTCTGAGCTTCATCCGCGCCGAATGGAGAGCGTCCTATCGAGCATTTAAATCTGGTAAGTTCTTATTAAAATAGTGTTGCGATAAAGTCGTAGAGTCAAGCTGTACTAACACATGTAAGTTTAAATCAATTCAGTGTGCATCAGTGCAATTGAGAAGCGTTAAGTTTAGATGAATTGAAGATGTGATATTTCATGAAATGCTGTCATGTTTTTGATCGTGAGATTTAGTTCATATTCACCACTTCAGTGAAGAGCAAATATAGTTGTGGAGACAGCATATGATTTTAAACTGAACTATGTGGGAACCCAGTAAATCTTTGTACCTTGTTAAAAGTTGTAAATTTACTGTGACTACACAAGTTACCATGGTGCTTTTAATGTGGTAGACTTTGTGTGAAGTGCGCCTACAGTCCGTAAAGTATTATCTACATTATCTACATTATATTCTGCTTAATGATTGAATAATTTTGACAGCTATAAGAACATTACATTTGAGTTCATGGGCCGCATATAACCCAGTTTATTCTGAAGTGTCGCCAAACCAATACAGCTATATTTAATCTGCCTTTCTTTTCAAAAAGTACAGTTTATACTACATGTTTTTATTGCATGTCCTTCAAAGTAGATGTGCCAAAGAACAAAACCTGGAGTTTTTGGGTCAGTTCTGGTCCTGACCTACATGTCTCACACCCCTATTTTACATATAAATATGAGCAGCTACATTGCAAAAATATTGTATTGGACTCAATTAAATCCTTCCTTATAGTGTGGAAGCTATGCTACCCAAATGTTGATGAAAATTTAAAATACACACTTACAAAGTCCAGTTCTTTAGACTTGACCTCTCAGCACGACTGTTTTGTGGTTTTAAAGCCAAGTTTTGTAGTTTGGTCACAATAGGTTACAGTTTAAAGTTGGACCAGCTTTAGAGATAACAAGAGATAATAATCCAGTTATGAATGTTATATAGCACAGGTCACATGTACTTCTAAGGAATGTCTGCTTGTCATATTATCTTGATTTATGTATCATAATGAATCAGCTAATACAAATAGGCAGTAAGGAGACTACATTCATTTAGATTGTCTGGCCAACTGTGACCTTTTTGGTCATGTTAAACAATGTTAAAATGTCAGATGTTTTATGAGCTAAGCAAGAACCTCACAAAAATCACGCAGTGATGTAGTGTGTCAGTAAATCCAGATGGCAATGCTTGGGAAGGGGACTTTATATTTATGACATTTCAACCAACCAATTATACAAGAGAAACAAGAATTTTGTGAATGCAGTCAATTATCTCTGACGTGAGTATAGATAGGGAGAAAATCAGGGGAATGAAAGAAGTTAAGCCCCTGCCATATGTGTCTGGTCAATAGAGCTGAGCTGCTGAACTTCAAAGTCAACCCTGGTGGTCTAAATGTTGATCAAGTATTCTTTTGAAACACATGACCAATTTGGAGCAATAAGCCAACTATTTTTGTCAGGTCAGACTGCTGGGTGAGTTAGTGGATTTTACTAAATTAGATCTATTAGCTCAACAACTGAGTTTTTCTGGGTGTAAACTGAAGGAAATGAAGACATTCTGAGTCAAGTGCAACACTAGAACATTATGATTTTGGAAATATAATAGCTAAAACAAGAAAAAACGTTAGCTGAAGTTTAAAATGTAATGGGAAAAGTGTTAAATTAGCTAAAATGATAATGATAATATTCAGGGAAACCTGCTGAGACTGTTCAGTTTCAATAGTTAGCTAAAATTTCATAGCAGTTAAGATATTTGGCTAAAAGCTATTTACCGTAAATAAGGTTGTAGTTATTTGCTAAAAATTGCAATAAAAACTTAATATACATTTCATTATGATAATTTGGCACTGGATAATGGTTGCCATAATGGCTAATAATTAGCCATCAGCACAGATAATGGTTAAAATAAATAATTTATATTTATATATGGGTTACACTATTATATACTATTAGTTCATGTCTAAACTTAGTAGTTGAAATAGTAGTTGAAAATAATAATAATCAAAAAAATCTATGTATAATGAATATCCAGTATCAAGCTAACATTATTGGATTAACATTTAACATTTAAGCTAGCTACATAGCTGTAGGGGACAGGTGGTTAAATAAAATTGCTCAAAATAATGGCCAAATGATACATGTAAAAAGCTAATACAGTGACCACACAGATAAATTATGATGATGTTGAAATGGCTGTACTACAAAAGTACATAATTTAACCAACCCTGCATTCAAGTTCGATTGTACTGTAAATATCACAGCAAAATTAAACATTGTTCAATTTAAAAAAAAATCAGGTTAAATTACACTGAAATAATCTCATCATCAGTGAGGTGATATTTGAGTTTATTTGACATAGCTGTGGAGGTATAGTTAACTGAAATGGTTTGGAACCACTGGAGCCGCCATTATTATTAGATCAATTAATGTTTTGCTCTTTTTTGTTTTGAACTTTTTTATGTGACATATTGTAGTTTCCAGTTGTGTTCTGTCACTAATTAGTCTTTCATCATATTTGCCTCCACATCTTCTCTTCTAAGATGTAACAAGTTGCACATGTTTCTGCACATTACTTTCTTTTATGCCAAAAATGAAGTGCAAATAATTCTAATCATGAACTTCATGATGTCCATACGACAGTTTGGGTCTGTCGCTTGTTTCATTAGTGCATGTCAAGTAATATATATTCATAAGATTCATCTTAAACTCCGAGCCATTTCTTTCAATTTAGCTTATATATCTGCATCACATTAGTTTTTTGTAATGTGTGGATGCATCCAGATGTGTAACTAAACAGATAACAATCTACAGTTTACACTATCTCTAAACTTCATCCCCTGTTGTCTTGACAGACTCTCCTTCAGATTCTTTTAGCCTTCTACAGCCTTTTAACTGGGACCCGAAGGAGTTGGTTGGTGCTGATTGAACCCTCTCCACCCCCCCAGTTATAACAGGGAGCCTTTGTATGTAATCCCTGCACTCCTGCCTTCTCCTCTCAGACCTAAAAACAGATTTTACTGCAGGCAAAGCCAGGGATCCTTCAGACAGCTCAAAGTTTGAGACCTAATCTCAAGTTTTTCTTTCAGCATACAGCGTATGATTAAGAGCTATACAGTAGCACTGTGCTTCGAGGAGCTTGATGAATGCAATAGGAGGAGACCTCTCTGAAGACTAGGAGACCGCTGTGAAGGCTTTAGATTAATCCTGTTATTAAGCCTGATTTACAGACCTTTTTGTGTTTTCGTGTGTTTATTAGTTTCTCACATGCTGAAAAGACATGCAAATCTAGAGAGGAGGTTTTAATTATTTTAATCCTGAATATTAACTACCACTTAGACACTGTGGCATTCATTTTCACATTTGAGAACCTGGACTCATTGAAAATTAACATTTTAGCCTGAAAATGTATGTGGTCAATCAGTTACTAAGCTTCCTTTTAATGAAATTATTTTAGTTTCAGGTCTTATGACTTATAATCATGTCTTTGTGCTGGAAGTAAAACAAGTGTGTTCTTGTAGCACTTTACATTATGGGTGTTTGGACCAAAGTAAAGATGTGGATCCATTTTACTGGGGCATGCATAATGCAAAGAAAACAAGCATTTACAGCCCCACAGTCTGGCACAGTGCCTGGGGATAAAACATAAAAGTCAGGGATAAAACCAGGTCATCTGGTGTGTAATTCATTGATTGACGTCTCAGTGAATCTAAAAAGAGGGAGTGTTCTGACTGGACTCTAACTGAAAGCTCAGGATTGAGATATAATATCAATACAATCTCAAAATCCTCTATGAGGCTTTAATTATAGCAAAATAAATAGCTTTACTACAATGACTCTGACTTATTGTTGGCAATGTGGACCAAACTATCACTGCGGTTGAGCGGGGGCTGAATGGCTAGTAGCAACAAGCCAGATACTCCATGCTCCTGAAGCTGCATGTTGTAGCTCTCTTCACGACACAGACACTGGTCGGTTCTTTGAAACGGGCGTTTATTACTTGGGCTTTCTCTCCTCCTCAGCTTCACCATCACCAGTACACCAGTACGCCAATACGCCATGAGAACTGGTCACGAGTGAACAGTACAAACCAGTTAGCAACTTTACAGTACACATATTAAGTCCAAACACAAATAAAAACATTTCTCAAATGACAACTACTTCACTGACTGTTTGTCCTGAAAAGAGGTCCTTAAGTCCTTGTGCTGCTTTTCTTTTAATAAACCTTTAGCTTAACACGCTTCATGAGAGACATCTGCTCCCTCGCAGTCTACGAAAGGTCTCGCGTACTCTCGTTAAGGGTATTCTCATGAGACACCAGCTCTTACACTTTACACATGTACATTTCAAATAAAGATATTTTTAACACTAACTATATATATTCATGAAATTATGTAATCCATTATAAATCAATCATCCACATCATGAACTCTACACAGAACATTATTTAACAGCATTTACACATGTGACTGAATACAGTCTCCAAGTCCACAAAGCACATGTAGACTGACTGGGAAATTCCAACACAACCCAAAGAGTCCAGAGGTCCATGACCAGGAAGAAAACTGCTTTGTTCCGCCTGAATCCAAGGTTCAGGACATAGTCTCCTCTCTTGTACGTTGACGTGCATCTTCCTTTGGAGTCTGAGTAGTGTGATCCTCCTGCAATTTGAGTTCACCCTCTGGTCAACCTTTTTAAAGATGGGAACATCCACCCCAGTCTGCCAGTTCAGAGGCACTGCCCCAGATCTGTATGTGATGTAGCAGGGGGATGTCAACCAAGAAAGCCCCATAACGTCCAAAGGCTTAAGGAACCCACCCCACTGGTCCTGCCACCAAGTAGTTGTTTACCTGCTTCAATGACCTCACTCCTAGTAATGGGCAAGTTGTCCCCATCATCCCCAGAATCTGCTTTCTCTAAGCATTGTCACTGGGATTGAGGGGATCCTTGAAGAATTCCAACTGTACCCTCAGCTGAAGTCAGCAGCACCCCTATAGATAGATAGAGCACCACTTTTCCCTCTTGTGTCATCTGGTGGTTTGCCAGAATCATTTCAACGCTGACCAAAAGTCTTGTTCCACGAGCTCACCAAACTTCCCCCACACCAGACTTTTTGTTTCAGCTACTACATAAGCTGCAATCTGCCAGCTGGTACCTGTCAGCTTCCTCTGGAGTCCCACAGGTTACCCAAACCATACTCTTTTTTTTCAGTGATTACAGGAAGGCTGTGTGTACCTCTGAAGTATAATTTGGTGCATAAGCTGAAGTAATAGTCAGGGACAACTCTCTTCCACGGGGAGAACCCCAACGTATAGAAAGTACTCCAATGGGGGATACAAGTATACCTACCTACCCCTGCCCGCAATCTCTCACCAAGGGCAACCCCAGACTGGAGGGAGGCCAGCCCCTTTCCAGGAGATTGATTCCAATAACCTCAACCACTAGCTCAGTCTCCTTCTCCACGAGACAGGTGACATTTTGTGTCAATAGAGCTAATTTCAACAGTCAGGGATCGGCCCACCAGGTCCTCTCCCATTCCAGCTAATATGCACTACACTTGACCTCTATGGTGGCTCCTGCAGGTGGTGATGCTGGTCAGTGGATGCTGGGGTGCATAGTCCACAGAGGATACCAACTTTCTGCAGGGTCAATTGCTACAGACCTATAAACTTCATATTACCTTCAGATTAGTTCAAGAATAGTTTCTAGAGAGTTTTATTGATTGGCATTAAAATAATGAGCATTAATATAGGTTTACATGACCAGCGTTCAGTTTCTTGAGTAAAATATGAAAATATCAGCACTGTCATTATCTGTTAAATCCAGAAAGGGATGCTGAGGCTTAAAGCTGGCTCGTAGAGTTCCTTTGACATTTGATTAATGAAGCAGGCTCACAGCATGAGAAGGAACACAGGTGGTCACGTTTATAGACTTATTGGCTCTATTATTAGCCACTTGAAGCCTTTTGTTGATGTTTCGTTGAGTTCAACTGTGGTTTAATCATGCTTTCTTGTACACTAAAAAAAACAGTGCATTAAAAAGACTCTGTAGTATCTTTGAAAAAAGCTCAGGGAGGCTGAGTGTTTACATTCTTTATCCGTTTAAGATTCTCTAATATTGTCATTTTAATCCACTCATGTTCAACAGGCCTAAGTGCATGAAGACACTCTGGTCCAATAATGGAGGCCTGGCCAACAGTGGCCTGGGTCCTGCTGCTGACCACCATCACTGACTGGGTGAAAACTGCGCAGTCACGGGACTTCACCATGAAGGATATCATCCTGCTGCACCCCTCAAGTAGGAGTATAAGAGTACTATTTTACATCTCAATTTGTTTAAAGGTTTGATACTGAATATGACTGAATAACATTAGCGACATTGTTTTTAAATAGCGTGCACTGAACTTGAATGGAACATTTTAATAATATCTATCAGAAACAAGCTGCAAGAAAAGCAGAAAGCAAGCACGGTGTCGAAAACAAAACTGTTGTTTTATTTAAATAAATAAATGTTACAAAGGTACAAAAGTCATGTTAACTGAATGAATAACGAGTGAGTACAGAAGCATTTAAATGCAACACATGCACAAATGAAACTTAATGGAAAGTTTCGTTTTGTATTTAAATCAGTTGTAGCTGCCAAAACAACAGTTTATTACAATATGTTAAAATATAAATATATAAAAGTATAGTTGGCATCCTTCTCTGATTGTAAGCTGGTTCTGACAAACAAAAGCAACAGATTAGGGCTGTTATAACATAGATTACACTGATTGAAATGTGTGTTCTTAAAACACTAACATATATTAAGTGAACTTATTCCAGTTACAATTTACAGTTCTGCTATTTAACTTGCACCTTTAAAAGATCAAATGTATTTCATCTTTATTTGGAATTAATTCTTGGAAATAACACTGATGAATCCCTTTTCAAAATTCCTGAAAAAAATCTTGGAAACTCATTACACAAGGATGTGGTTCATGATCATCAAAGCAATTGGTTTGTGTCTTTGTTGAGAATAACAGGCTTTGTTAGTGTTGTTAGTGGCTGGCCCTCAGACAGATCCTTGTTTGATCCCTGAGTCAGAGATGTGGAGTAGACTGATGAGTATCCATAGATTCTGGAAAACAAATCTTTGGAGAGTATCTATGACAGCGGTCCCCAACCCCCGGGCCTTGGACCGGTACCGGTCCGTGAGTCGTTTGGTACCGGGCCGCGAGAGTTGAGGCTCAGGTGTGAAATGTCTGGTTTTCAGGGTTTTTATCGGTTTTCAGCGTTATTTTGTTATCTTTTTTATCGTTAACTCGGCTTTCCTGGGTCTTTTCACGTGTGTTATGAATAAATCTTTTTTTCGGTACCGGTACTAGTTTTATTTTGTTGTATTTATCCGCGACACCTTAAAGGCCGGTCCATGAAAATATTGTTGGGCATAAACCGGTCCGTGGCGCAAAAAAGGTTGGAGACCGCTGATCTATGACACAGGCTACAGATTTATTGCTTCTTTTTTAGTTATCAGTATAATTGTTAAATAAGCAGAAAATCAGAAGGTGATTGACCAAATGACATATTGTTAATTAACCCAAAGTTTCACAACCAGAAGCTTGTTTGTATAGTTTCTGTGTACCTGCCAGAGCCTTCATGTAAAAATGAGCTGCAGGACTCACATGAATAGAGACAACAAACTGAGAGGTTCACCTGAGCTGAATTTCCATTACCAATGATTTTTCCCTAGCTTAAAACACCTTTCACTCGTTAGGTCACCTGTATATTCTGATTCTGCACTTTACAACTCTTATTATTATTTCAAAATGCGGTTAAAATGATCCATATAAATGTATACACATGGGTCATTTCATCTCAATCAGGAAGTTTTTACATTTTCTGCTTATCCATCTCTGATTTGCATAAAAGTAGGGACTGTATAAGGATGTGAAAGGAACAAAACAACTGTGATATGCTATACATGTTTATTCACACACTGAATGAATTAAAGGACTAATAGTTAAAAGTCAAAATACAAATATTTAAATTAATATATGAAATGTGCTAAAATATAAATATCCAGTAAAAACGCTAAAGTGTCTTACTTTAATGAGAAACATGTTAGACAGTAACATGATTTGTTTTAATTTAGTAGTTTTGGTAGATTTTTCTCAATAGACAGAAATTTCTGCCTAGAATAAACAAAAAACTGGACAACAGCTTGTTTTATTTTAAATCATTAAGTGTCCAATGTATTTACCAAGAAAGTGCACCTATGCTAATGCCACTGCCCTTTCTAAAGTAACAGTCAGATGACAGTCACAGTTATTAACACAGTTAGTAATATATGCATAATTTACATGTTCCCCACTGTGGTATACAAAGCATTGTAGACCAGTGGGTTTTGTGTTACTAATGACCAAAAAAAGCAGTTTTGTCACTTTGTATTCACACATAGGGGTGGTCGAATTTTAGGACATTCGTCTCCGTTATAATGATTCTGAAATCATCCAGAAACACAGTGAAAGTGTACAGTGATTGAATGAGCTAATTTAAAAAAAAACAACCCAGAAGGTTGATGAATGAAGGTCCCTTTCTGCAGGAATGATATTACACACAGGACAGGAATGAAAACACACCTTCTTCACTTATTGAACTTAAAACTGAATACAGTTGTGTCTCCACAGCTACACCTTACCCTGGCGGATTCAAGTGCTTCACATGCCAAGATGCTGTAGATAACTACGACTGCAACCGCTGGGCCCCGGACGTGTACTGTCCAAAGGGTACGTCAGCTTTTGATTCATCTGTGGCTGCCTGCTGAAGGAGATGTCAGTTCAAGTGACTTCTCTTGAGAAACGTGTTTCTTTAGGAATGCGCTACAAAGAACATCAACAAAACGATTAAAATAAATAATATAGATTGATATGAAAAATATTTATAATAATTTAGTAATTAATTTATAATTTAAATTAATTAAAAATCATTTATAAAAAACAAAACATATTCTTACACAGTTATCCTACCTTGATGATTAATTAATGCATCACTACTCAATAAATGTGCAATGTTATAGCTCAAGATATTAATGATGTGTTATAAAAACTATATATAAGATATGCGATATTACAATGAAAATATAAACATAATTTCATTTTTAATTGTAAAGCATCAGCACACAACAGCAGTCATCTCAGGGCTCTTTATGTAGAAAGGTATAATATTAGAGCGATAACCCAATGATCAGACAATCTATGAGATTTGGCGATGGTAGGAAGGAAGAACTCCCTTTTAAGCGGAAGTGGCCTACAGCAGAACCACCTGCAGCAAACCATTTGCTGCAGGTGGTTTTGGAGGTGAGTGGAGGGAGATGCTAGCCCCCCCCGCTCCAAAATCTCATTTGCATGGCCCTTTTTGCCAGCACTTCAGCAAGGTGTGACGACTGATGGCTAATCTTGCTCATCGGTGTAGAACGTAGTGATGAACAGATGTTCCCACGGTTATCTTTCATCAGAGGAACTTTGCTTCCTTACTTCGCATGTTCGGTCGACTTCACGGGGATCTACATCTGCTTGGCAACTGGAACACATTCTTAATGTGCAGTGAGACAGAGTTGATGGAAACACGTTTTCCCAAACTCAGTAGGGCCAGAGCCCACTGTGGAATCTGAAAATCATCTACCTGCCATCCAACTCTCTAAACAAACTGTGATCACCAAAAGCTGAAAGTGTCATGCACTGAAGAGTACCGTTTGGTAGTTCTTATCTTTCTATATTTAAATATTTGTTGGCAGTTTTAAACTTTGTACTCCTCATATTGGGGCTGCCTGTGAATCTGTCAAGTTATTAAGACATAACTGGTCACATGAAGGGAATTTTACTGTCCCTCAGATACTAAATACTGCTCCACCCTCCACATGATGGATAGAAGTGGGGAAAGTGTGTCTGTGACCAAGCGCTGTGCCACCTTGGAGGAGTGTCTGTTCACTGGCTGTGCTGACGTTGCCGATACTGGCTACCAGGTACGTGGAGAGCTCTGCCTTCAGATGTCTCCTCAACCTTAACGTGATAGGCTTTCCTCTCGTCCCTCAGGTGTGCTCTTCCTGCTGTGAGGGGAACATCTGCAACGTGTTGGTGCCCAGAAATGACAGCAGTGCCATTTTCTCCTCCATTTCTCCTTTGGTTAGTTTGAGCGGGAGTCTTCACTCTAGAGCGTTGTGCTACATCATCATCGCCATCATTGTTGTCATCTTCACAGCTGGACGTGTTTGAGACATCATATAAGAAAACACGTAGAAAGAGAACAGCTGGTATGTGTAGCGGCAGAACTGGGACCTGTCTTGGCTGCGTGTTTCAGTAACTGAAGGTTTAAAGACATTTTTATATGTAAGACAACTGATTCAACTTTGGTTTCCTTTCTTCTTTTCCACTTTTTTTTAAATAGTCGATCTGCATTTCTATGTTTTCTGTTATATTTATAATGTTACTTTGTATATAGCTCATAATAAACATCTCTGAGTCAAAAGCTCAGGCTTCACAATGACCTAAACACTCTGTCTCAGATGTCTTCTACTCCTGGCTCTGCGTGATGATGCTGACTATTCCTAATATGGTATCTATTGAAGGTTCTCAGTCATCCAGATCATTATAGACTTAAATAATAATAAGAGAAGACATCAAAGTCCAGTTGCCTTCCTTTTTCAAGCTCTCAGGACTCCCTAATATGGTCATCAGAGCACTGGTTGACAGCACTGAAGCTCCACCCACTTGCTGTTCAAACCTGTTTGCAAGACACAGCCAGTCACAAAAAAGCTGAAGTACATAAATATAATTTAATAAGCAGTGTGTCCATGTTCATCCAGGTCAGTGTGTATTTTGGGAGTTGTTCCCATAATAAATTGAAATCTTCTGAAACTATAATATTTCTCCATCGTTTCTTTACACTGTGCGCAACAGATCAGAGAAAACCAACACTGTACATGCTGCTGTAAAAAGAATATGAGCCGCTAACATGTTAAGGTGTTTGAAACGGAAAGATTTTCCTGGTAGTTAGCACCAACAGCTGTAGAACATCTGTCGCAGTATTTCATAAATACTCAAACTGTAAAATATGAACATTGTCTACAGATGAATCACATTGTGTCTCCCTGCATGCAGAGCAGGGTAACGCTTCTGTCAGTCAGACACAGCACTGACGTCTGCATTAGAGTGTCAGTTAGATCCTTAGCAACACCAAGGTCTGCACAGATGCTTTGTGTTACAACATTACACAACTTCCCATTGATACAAACCAGCTCCATAACAGGAAACGTTAGCAGCTTCTCCAAACCATAAACAGAACCCTTCTGTTTGAATTTGATTCTATTCTATTTTTTTAAAAAAAGAAAAAGTTTATTCCTCATCATTCAGTGCGTCTGAAAATCCTTGAAGTTTAGCAATAGCAGCACTTTGAACAGGTGCGTTGGTGAAAATAGTCCCCACAAACAAAGGAGTCCCCCTGAGGATATGGCGGATGACTGTGCAGGAGCTCGACACCTCGATGTGAAAGCCCCGATGTCCCAGCTCACTGTCTGTTCGCAGTGTGGTTTCGCCCAATGGAGACGCAAAGAACTGTTGAGGAAAGGGGGAAAATTCCATTATTAAAACAATATTGTTCTGTTTGTTGTCCTCAGTTTTCACAGCTGAACTACCAGAATTTGAGTTGACAGGAAGTTTAATGGGAAAAATCTCTAGAAATGTTACAAGGGAAAATACATTTTTCCAGATTTTCCAAACACTCCAAAAGGTTTATAAGCATGTGTGGTTTCACATCATATTGTGTTTGGGCTTTTCCCACCTAACAGACAACTAGTTCAATATAACATTTTTTCTATCAAAGAAAATTAAACTAACGTAAGCTTCATTCATAGAATAAGTATGTGCTTTGTGAGCTTAGATTGCAGATTGAGACAGTAAAGAACAGGCACAGTGAACACAGAATTACTCACTGCTGCTCCCGTTGTTGGGTCAATGAAGTCTGCCCAGTATCCTGCAGTCCACAAAGCGAAACACATCTCCTTTGCCCCGCTCACAAACTGCAGTTAGTACAAAGTCACAGTCACCAACTGCTACAACCTCTGAAGTCTGTAATGGGCAACACACGAGGACTTACTTTACTTAGCAGCTGGTCTCTATCCAGCTCTGTCTCCTTGTCCTCTGACCGACCGCTCGTCTGCGTGACCGTCACCACTGTGATGGAAACTGTGGGCGCCGAAGGAAACAACTGCTCCAGATCTGAGACACAGAGGCGCACGTATGTTAATAAAGCCAATTATAACTCTTTTCATCTCTGTATGACATGCCTCAAACCATTCTGTTTGTTGTAGTTGTGAACTGAGTTTTGTAACCTTACAAACCAAAATATCTAAAAATGTTAAATTAGTAGTTTCCCTTATATGTGTATAATCTTTTTTTTCTTTTTTTCTTTTAAATACACAGACGCAAATTCTCATCTATAGATGCACAAACATCAATCTTTTAGATATTTTGGTTTGCAAGGTTACAAAACTACACAGTCTGATTTACAAGTACAAAATATTTATGACCACAATATTCAGTATTTTTTCTTCTATATCATCAGAAATATTGTTATTGTAAATTCTCCTTAAATATCCAGATATCATTTTGGCTTGTGTTGCCCACATTCACAGTCAGCGAAGGTAATGCTGGGTGAATCTCTCTTACCTTTCCTCAGCAGCTCTGGGCAGGAGTTTATGGCGCAGTCTGTTTCTGTCTGATTAAAGTACTGCTCAGCTTTGCTTACTCTCGTAGAAATAGGCCCCAGCTTTCCCTGAAAAACAAACAATCACACACCCTCTCAGACCAAAGTGGTAAAAATGTAGCTCTGGCTTATTTTTTCAATTTTTATTTATTTATTGTTAATTGTCACACTTGGAATCTTACAATGAAGTGTTACTGACATCTGTGTTTCTCCTGAAACCAATGAGCCACAGCAGCTCACTGACATTTAAAATAAATCAAAGACACTGACTTTAATTTGTTCTCTCTGCTGCTCTGAACTGTAGTCCTAAAAGCTCTGACTGCGTTACAGCTCATAATGTAACTATTCAAAAATCTTACATGGAACTCGTTGACAAACTGGGCCAGTATGAACTGGTGTCTCTCTGTGCTGCTTGGAACCGTCAGCACATCAGGCACCGTCTTGTGGACCGGCGCCTTCTTTTGGTCCTCCATGCCCTCCAGGTGGCAGTCAAACCCAGCGTTACCAGGCAACTGGAAGCGCTGGTCCTGTGGTCCAAATGGTCCCATGTTCTCATCAGGCCACACGGTCCTTGGGCCTGGAGTGACGTGACAAAGATGATTTGTCAGCGTTTGCTGCCACAGGTGCTAAACAGTTTACTACTGAAAATTGCATTGCAACACTGCCTGACGTCCTTTCCTGTTCGACTCACCTGAGTCTGTGTGTGATACCGCTATGTAAGGCTCATCTGAGCTCGCAGCAGAGAAGGTTCTGGTTGTTCCAGCCCTGAGAGAAGCTAAAGCTCGACAGCCAGCAGCACGCGACAGGACCGCCCTGCTTTGACCACACAGCACCTGCAGACAGACGACATCATGTGTTAACAGACAGATACATGAAACAGGAACAGCCCTGCCCACGGTGGACTGTCTGCAGCTTCATACTTTTACTGTATGTTTTATTTAGGACAAACTGGATGCTGCCATTTAGTTCTGGTTCTCTGGAAATAAAGAGCCAGATGCATCTAATACGTTGGAGTATTGAGGAATTTAATACTTTCCTGTGATCAGACTAAAACTTTTCAAATCTTTTTGGAATTGATCTCATAAAGAGGAGAAGGATGATACAGTTCAACACATGGACATGAGCTTCCTATATAACATAGCTTCTAAGACCTTATCACTCCAGCTGACCTCTCCAATCTTCTAACCGAGGTCTCCTAACTGTCTCTCGCTCAGATTATAAAACCAGAGATGATTGTGCTTTTGAGGTAGCGGTGGCCAAACTGTGAAACAGCCTCCCTCCACCAATCAGGACAGCTGATTGCTTCATATGAGTTAGCGTTCCCTTAATCTTTTATTTTTATGTTGTTTTTATTCTGGCTGGAAACAGATAAAAACATATTGTTCTCTTTAGCATTTACACAATTTGAACATGTGGTTTGATTAAGTTTTGACCTTTTAATAAATAATGCCTATAAAAAAAACAAAAACCCAAATTACTCATTAGCGACGAGTGGTTTCAGACTGAGTGGTGAATAAAAATGTTACTGGCCTGAATGGGCCAACAGCTAGTACTGCCTGTAACTGGTTTCAATGATTTCAAAATCATTGTGCAGCGTTTTAAAATGATTTAAAGTCATTTCTTGGACAATCAGACATTCTTTAAAATCTACTCTGGCCTAAGTGAATAGCAGTCCCCATAACATTAGCATGAGCCATAACATTAGCATGACGAAAATGGTCACTTACATTAGACATTGTGCTTAGTTTCCCTCGCCTTTTATCCTTGAACCTGTTTGATGAAAGAGTAACAAGAAGACAGAAACTGTTATTCCCAGCAGAAAACATTAAAACTCCCAGATGTTAGCTTTGCTAACCAGCCGAGTTAAAATAGCTTGTATGATGCAATAACTGCATGTGTCCCCCATGCGGAAACAAATGTGACCAATACACTTATTTCACACATTAATCTACACAGACAATATTCCTCTAAAATACCTCAAGTTCAACTATCAGCTAGCTGACAACACAGCCAGCTTTAGCACCTGCTATCACAAGGAGAGTCGTTCGGTCAGCTGATATCTACTCTTATCACTTTCTTTTTTTTAAATAAGAGTTCATCTAAAGCACTTCCTGTTTTCACGTGACCCTAAAAAGACCACTGCGCAGTGCAAAGCACGAGCGCCTTCGTGTTCATAATAAGAAAACAAATGTTATTGTGTTGTTGGGAGTAAAGCAGGAAAAGTACACACTGTTCCGTACCTGTCGACTTGCACGTACTGTATGCTTTTACAAAACAACGACAGAAACTCAGGAGGGACAAATGAATCCCGCACGACTTCCGTAACGCCCTCCTCTTCTTCTACACGTATGTATGCTCTGTGTGCATTGAGTGCCATCTAGTGGGAAGTTTGCAGTTGTCTCCGTCAGTGAGTGAAAATTGTCTACGATTACTTCTTGTCCATACAAGAACATTTGCTTTATGCTTGTTGTTTAATTCTACAGAGTTTCTATTCTTCTTTCTTTGTCAGAAGCTCGGCCTTGCTGAGTGCATTTTCTTAACTTGTTACGCTGATGTTCAGGTCTATAACTGGGCAAACACTAAAGAAGACAGAGGAGTAAATCATACCTGTATCTGTGCTGAATGAGAATGAATAATTCCAAATCAAAATCAGTGAATACACAACACTTTTTTATTACGTCTTTATTTTATTACGTCACCCGCTCTATATTCTTAGATGCACTGTATCAAAGACTCTTAAATCAGCATCAGCTAACCAAATTTTTAACAGACATTTCCTCTCACTCCACATCTCATCCAGGCATTTCTTTGCAGCCCACGTAATTGCATAGTCTCCGATCCAATCACAAGATCAGTCTGGATGTGGAGCGGAGATTTTGCAAAGCGTACAACATTTCGACATGGTGAAATTCAAATTATCTTTTTTAAATCTCAGCACAAGATGGCAGCAAATCAACAGTTAACAGAACCAAGGCAGTATTTATAACAGCAATACTGATCTGCTTCGCCTTGTAATGTGACACTAATGTGTGTGTCTGTCTGTTACCTTGAAAAGTTTTCATGATATTCATGATAGCTGCCACATTGCAGCTGCTTTTATGTTCAGCACATGCTGCTCGTCAGAGATAAACAGGAAGCAGGGAACCACTGTACTCACAAATGAAATAAAACCACTCACTTTTGTTGATTTTAATGGGTCTCGGTGTGATGATAATTGTGCTTTGGTGGTCATTTGCATTCATTAGGATGACAAATGACAGAGTGTCAGTAGGTTTTATTTCTGAAGACAGAGCTCTGGTGTCCAATGGAAGCACCGTAAACTCATTTTCACTTTGACTTTAGTCCTTTTAAGGTTTGGCTTGCTGAATTTCTGAGAATTACCTTGAAAAAAAATGTTTGTACTGGACCTTTCCCAGGTGGGATGATGTGAAGAAACCGTATTCACTTGTTCAGCAAAATCCTCTCCCTTGCATGATAAAGTGTAATAATCAGAATGAAAGAGCTATCCTGGCCAGAGGGGCATTATTTACTGTCAGAAGTAGCGAAGGACAAGGACAGGCAGTATTTGCTGGCGTAGACACATCCCTTTAGCTGACTTGGATGAGCTGATTGACACTTTCTCTGAGCTGACGGGATATGCAGTGGGAGTTTACCCTGGGACCAGCACGCACTTGTGTGTGAGTGGTGATGAGGCATGTGGAGCCATGCAGAACTTGGCTGTCAGTACGTCTCCCACAGGATCATTTGTTACAGCGTCTAGGCTCGACGGGGCTCCTGCGCATATTAAAATATGAGATTTTTATTTGGCCAGCAGCAACTAAATTACACATTGCATTTAGAATAAAAAATGCATTAATTTACTTGTTTACTACTCTAGGAAGTACTTTAGTTACACTGTTGTCACATTACTTTTATGTTAGCCTGCCACATCACCTATGATACTAGAGGTCACATGGTGATGTTACACAGGCGATGTTCAAAGCTAACTAGCGGTTAGCCACTTAACATCCATTTTCTTCTAGCCCCCAACAACCCGTGTTGTTTGCCGTAGGGCGAGAGGGGGGCACACTCAAGACAGATCACCAGTTTGTCACAGGGCTAACAGAGCCAGACGACCCTTGGCCCTCCCATTCAGACATATGGTCAATTTAAGATCACCAATTAACCTAACCCAACTAACTGCATGTCTTTGGACTGTGGGAGGAAGCTGGATGATCTGGACAAAACCCACACAGGCATAACAGTGGTAACCAGCTCACCTTATGCTTATGTCCACATATCTGCATAAATCCCTGTACTAATATAGAGGTAATACAGAAGCACTCTCAGTTAGCACCATGTTTAATGACTCAGTCACAAAATCCTGGTGGTTGCCTGGCAATTGCATTGAATTTTTTCACATTCAGTAACCAAGTGGAAGTAGTTGCGGTGTCCAATTTCGATGGCAAGGTGACTGCAGAGCTTGCAGCAATGCTTGGTGGGAAGCAACCTGTCTCCCACTGCTTGTAGTCTCACTCAGAATGACTGCAATCATTCTCAGACAGACTGGAAAAGATCTGCAAATAACTGCCATTGACTTTTTAAATGTAGAAAGATTGGCAAGACTTTGTATTGGTTTGCAACAGTTTGCACCAAAGAGCACATCTGCAAAAATAAAGAGCCCAACTCAACTGGTTGCCAGCTATTTGCATTCCTGTGATATTCCTGTATTCCTATAAAGCAAGGTTGCTGAGCACCTGTGTCATTTTGGACTTAAAACATTAATATTGATGGAGGAATTTCGGTTTCAAATCTATGAAGTTCTTGCTGAACTCTGAATATAAATACTGTAGTTAATGTGAATTTCTGTGTATGCAGATGGCAACAGATTTTCACTGATTAATTAATTAATAATTAATCGACTCCATCTTATTTGTGTATTTGTTTTTACTTAATTTTATCTTTGACTTGATGCACCAAAGATGAAAACAGCAACTCACTATGAATGATCTCAAACATGGTCCCTGCCTTGGAAGCAATCATTTTTAGGCTGCTGGGGGATTCCCATGATGCATTGAGTATTTCTTCTTCAATGTCCTTTTTCACTCACTATGTGTTCATAGACCTCTCTGCCACAAATCATACTTGTTATTAATCCCTGTCTCTCTTCCACAGCATGTCTTTTATCCTGTCTTCCTTCTCTCACCCCAACCGGTCGCAGCAGATGGCCATGAGCCTGGTTCTGCTGGAGGTTTCTTCCTGTTAAAAGGGAGTTTTTCCTTCCCACTGTCACCAAAGTGCTTGCTCATAGGGGGTCATATGATTGTTGGGTTTTTCTCTGTATGTATTATTGTAGGGTCTACCTTACAATATAAAGTTCCTTGAGGTAACTTTTGTTGTGATTTGGCATTGTTTAAATAAAATTGAATTGAATTGAACCCCCAAGACTGAATGTCACCCATTGGTTAGTGCAGCCTCAAGCTCAACACTCTGGGCGTCACCATCAGCGTGGTGTTCTGAAACTGGCAGTAATGGATGAATGGATGGAGTAAGGGACACTCCACGCTTATGCAGTAGCGCATTGTCAATCACAAGGTGGAACTGCTGGTTCACAGTCCTTTTTGACTCTGAAGGAGACCATAATTTACAAAACGAACAGCATGTTACATTCAGAAAGACTCCAATAAGACCAGAAACTCACCAGGAAAATGTTTACTGACTTCATAGATTAGATACGCCAAAGGGTACCTGCAAGCCATGTCATTATTATTCATAAAACACACTTTTCTTAATGTCTTAACAATTTATCAGGTTAAGTATAAGGGTTATGTTGTAAATATTGGATAGAAGAGCACTAAGTTGTAGAAAGAAAGGCGCTGTTCTTAGGTGTGAATGAGCCGTGTTGTATAAAGCACTTACCTAACCTCTTAACATCCACTTTGTCACCAGCACCAACACCATTCATGTCAATCTCTATCAGGCTTTTTGTGCAACTCAACACAATCACCTCAAATGTTCAAGGAAACAATTACATGAGGCAGTTAAGTCCAATTCAAGGTGCATTTTTCAGTCCGTTTGTCTGTGGCTGTGGTCAGTAATAAACCTCCACCGGGTGCTGGACTCACTAACACACAGTGTAAAGTAATAGCCCACTGTCAATCTAGTGAAACACTTTTCTCTGGACAGCACTGTCTGGCTTTGTGAGAGGAATTCCAAAGTGCAGCACAGCCTTAAGAGCTCCAGACAAAGTCATGAGTCAGTCGAGGTCTTTTTGTTGCTGTGCTCTCAAGCTGCACTGGATGTTGTCTGGAATCAGCAATTTTCTATTGCCTTTTCATCCTCTGTCAAAAACCATATTCCCATCTCGCACACTGTGAGCTACCTGCCTGTGTCAGCACACCGTTAACCGCACTCACTCCTTAACTAATGATAAAGTGAGGGCCATTAAGGGTGTGCTTCCCCATCTCCTGGGTATGTGGAAAGGACAAACCAATAAAGATGGGAGAGTTACAGGTTTTGGTCACCCCTCACAGCCCATGCATGCTCATACTAGATATAAAAGCTGGTGCTTATGTGTAAAGTGTGTAAACTCAATTTGCCTCCAGGCTACAGTACAGTCCTTCAGGTTAGTGACTGCTTCCTTTGACCAAACTGGAGACTTAGGCTTTGGCACTCATATCTATGATATATTTCATATTACCAAGCTCATCAATGAATTATTTAGGGTTAGGGTTGCTTTTTAACCACATGCTAAACAAGCAAAATTTCATTCTGAAACCATTCGGTTAAAGTTTAATGTTCTTAAAGACTTTAAACAGAGAATAGTCTTCATTATAAGCTGCTCATTGCAGGTGTCTGAGGCATAATATGCTCTGATTTATAATGAAATCCATTAGCATTAACGTTTACATGGAAATTCACTTCAGGGACTTCAGGAATTATTTTTTCCACGTAGCACCAGATAGGGTGCTAAGTGCCATTCTCCTGCTTTTTTTGTTTATCTGCACTGTAGACAAACCCATCAAATGGGGAAATATGGATCTCAGAATTGTACACTGTTTCACACAATGATTTTAAGCCACTTGAGGTTGGCATCAAATGTCAGTTTATCCCTATAGACTCCCTTACTAAAATGACCACCTTTATAGCATTAAAAGGACTTTATAGCACAGACTGATCTAACTAATGCAAAAAGTTTGTATTTCAGTTTTGGTGAGTGAAGGTTAAGTACTTCATTAGCCTGTTAATTAGCACTAACTAGCCAATATGTACATGCACCTTGTTAACCAAGATTGCTAGCATTAGCTGGTAACTTGGTACTTGGTACCCTTTTATCTGTATAGCGCCTTGAGGCGACTTTTGTTGTGATTTGGCGCTATATAAATAAAATTGAATTGAATTGAATTGAATTGTATAACTTCTGGCTTCCAGGCCAATAAATCTTGTCGTTGAAGACATCTTTTACACTTTCTGTGGAAAACATGTATGCACAATTGTTGCACCCCAAACTCTAGGTCTCACTTAATATCCAAATCTGAAGCACTGGCTGAATTTTGTGCATGCATTTTTGTTCAGGGCATTTAAACTGCTTTACTTTATGTGTCTCTCTTGGCATTATCTGCTACTTTCCAGGGAGAGAGCTCGGAAATGTCTGAAATTTACAGGGCTTTGGTCCAATTAACAGATTTCTTTGATGAGGTTAATCATTTAAATATGCTAAACCAACTTTCATTTTCTTTTTTATGTCTTCCCTGATTGAGCCAACTTTGTGAGCATGGTCACAGTGGGCACTGATGCAAAATGCATAAACCCCTCCAGAAACATATGATTATAAGAATACAGAATAAGCGCACATACGCGATGCTACCTCATTAAAGACTGTAAACCCCAGGCTTACACTTGGGGAAATAATGGAGCATTTCAGCACTACTGACACTGCTCGCAGCATTTTGGAATCGATTTTAATAAACAAGCAGCAGGTGCAGGCACGGAGGAGTGGTAAATTTTAAAATAAGTACTGCAAAGTCTCGAGCAAGTGCAAAGGATATGAATTATGGTAATTTTTATAACAGCACACAAACAAATGGAATTCTACAGAGAAATGAAATGATAATATCATTTACAGATTTTTTAAAATCTTAATTTAAAAGACCCAGATGAGACACTTCCTGTGCTAACAGTTTCTCAGCAGCATGGTATGTGGTTCACTTCATATTTAACATTTTAAACAATGAACCAATGTTCTTTATTCATTTCTGGGTTTACTGAGTTTAAACCTCTTGACAACAATGAGGCAAATACAGGGTTAGGGTTGTATTTAGCTACATGCTAAACAAGTATAGCATCATTAGCATAATTTACTATGCGTTTTTAAAAAGAAAGTTTAAAAAGAAAATGTGTAAAGAAAGTGACTGGACTTCTTTAAGTTCTTTAACTTAAAGAAGTCCAGTCGCTTTCTTTCCAAGCTCCTTAGACTACCATGCCGTGGATGAGTGAGAACCTACTCAGCTACACTATGCTTGTTTAGCATAATTTAGCATAGCATAGCATTCCAGATAGATATGAACCTTAAACCAACCCCAAACTGCCAAATCATGTATGTTGAATGCTTCTAAATGACTTTTGTAAAGTGCTGGTTTGTTTCTGAATGTACTTTTATTTACCTATTGTGGACTATCAAACTGAATTGTGGGATAAATAGTTTTTTGAATCTGAATCAGAAACCTGGCAGATGTTAATAGGTTAAAAACATTGTTACCTACGAGTCTTACACCAATGTTGATTAAACAAAATAGCTAGTTGAGGGATGGGGGTCAGCCATACCAGCAAACATTAGCATTAGTAATGTTAGCATTATGGAGAGGAGCAACCTTAGAAAACGGGTGTTTATTAAAATAAACTGTAATTTAAGCTGTTGTGTGTTTAGTTGATTTTCTTTCACATTTTCAAAGTAAAATTTTTGCTTTTTTATAACTCACTTATAACTGACTGCCCTGACATGTTTGTGCTGTTGTTGCTTTTTTGGGCATTTTATTGGAATCTTACTACAGTGATCTTAGCATATGTGTGTATATATTTCCTCATTAATCGGTAGGCTGAATCCATTGTAATAAACAAGCAGCAGGTGCAGGTACATAAATTTTTAAATATGTACTCTAAAGTCTCAGGCAAGTGCAAAGGACATGATTTATGGTCCAGAAACATCCCACGAGAGGATTCTGCTGGTTATCTATCATTTGGGTTGTTGTGTGGTCCAAATATGGGCACTTTTAGTTCCAGAAAGCATGGCAGTGTTTAAAAACTCAAGGCTTAGAAAAGCAGATTCCAAAAAACAGCAGTCAGCTCCACAATCAGTAGTTTCATTTTTGATATGCCTACTACAAGTGTGACTTCTGACCACTCAGCAAAGAATAAGAACAATTAAAGAGATGTCATTGTGTCAGAGCACAAAATGCAGGGTATAGCTGCATATGTGAGAACAGAACAGATAATCACATTTCAGGGAGATGATGAATACGGAAATTAAAGAACTGAGATTTATAATAAATGATATACCTGCTGTGGCATGCACTGTAACATGCATTACATTTATACAATGCTGGATTGAAACACAGACTGGCATTGCCATCCATGCTGCTAGAATAGCACAAATTTCTACGACTACGGTGAAGCTTACAGTCCAGAGCAACACACCAACACAAACCTATCAAAAAAAGATTTAAAACCCTGCTCCACAAAGTTTTTAACACACAGTGAGTCTAACTTATCCGCTCTCTGTGAACTCCAGTGATTTGTCTGGTCCCTTGGTGCTCGACAAAGTTAAAGTAACTCACTATAAGCTTAAGTTGGCAGTAGCAGCAGTGACAGGAAGGGTCAGAAATAATAGAATATCACTGTAGGTGCTTGCACCTGATGCTCATTTGTCGAAGTCTGTTCCAAAACGCTCTGAGCACTGTCAGCGCTGCTGAACTGCAATTACGCCCTTTCCCAGTTGTGAGCCTCGGGGCTGCAGTCACTAATGAGGCAGCAGCGTGTGTATGTGTGTGCTGTTACACTGCGCACATAAGATTATGTATACGTAGCGACGCTCCGGGTATGCAGCTGCAGCACCAACTGATGTTCTACTAGCGACTGGTGGCAATTTAAAGCGGATTCTAAATGTGCAGGTAAATCTTCTGCAGCTTGACATCTCTTATGGCTGCTTCGCTTTGTTCAGTAACACCAGCGTCACAGCTGAAACAGCTTTTTTATACAGCAAGGGGTTCATTAAAATTCAGGTGAGTAGTAATTATATGGAAGATAACTACATAGCTTGCATACGAGAACACTCAGGCGTGTGGCGCCCTGATCATTTATGGCTTTTTACATATCTTTACATCTTATAAATCCAACACTGTGCTGTAAAAGGCTCAAACGGGCCTCTTCTAGCATTCAGTTTTGAATGATACTCCCAACACAGTTTCTCCTGAAGTAGCAGCTATAAATAAAAATATGATTACACATCTATTTCTGATCACCCTGCATGCTTTCATTGTGAAGCAATGCTTTCCCCCCCGCTTCAATAGCTTTTCCACCAGGTTCCTTTTGAACGGTCTGCATACTTCAGAGGGAATCTGGCAGCACAGAGAGACTTGGAGTCTCAGTATTAACCACATAAAAAATGTTGTGGAGCAAAAAGAAAAAAAAAAGGAATGCAAGTAAGAGTTGTGGTTCAGTTTTGTCATTTACCTCTTAAATTGTGAAAATCTTTTCATCCACCTGCTTCATAATGCACATTTTTCAGTCTGTCTGTGTATTTAAAATCTTGACTAAAATACTTAAATATGAGACAAGTAAATCGGACAAAATGCATGGCACACATGGCACAGTTGTCATGAAGAAGAAATTAATCACAGACACCAAAAACTGTTTTTCTACCATCCCTAAACATGCGTTTTAATGCTGTTTCGTTGGCCTTTTTTCACAGCCTGAGGGGAATGACTTGGTTTTAGCCAGCCTCAAGTGGCCAATAGAGGACCTGAAGTAACCAGCACTGCTTTGAGTTCATTTTTCAGCCCTGGAGGTAACCTCTTCATTGAGGGCAGAACCTCCAAGAATTAACATGCAGTTCAACATGATTACAACAAAAGCCCAATACACCGGCAACCTAATTCCAGTAATATCATTTACATGCAACTCGGCAGAACTTGACAACTGGTCATTGTAACTGTGTATCAGTGTATTAATAAAAACATAATGACTTGATTTTCCATCCAGTATATAGGTATAGTATTGAATTGTATTATGTAAGGCATTGTGGAGGGTTTGGTCACAAGAGCTATGTGCTGCTCACTTTGAAGGTCAGCCAGGCAATGACAGTATCCCTCTTTTTTCTTACACCTTTTTAATCAGGCGAAAATGATTAGAAACCCCTAGCTGCTGACATTTAGCTGACATCCAGTGACTCCTGCTAAACCTGCAAAAAAGTGTTTGCGTAACTAAAACATTGTCAGTTTGGAAACATTTGTGTGAGTCGACGCTCATCATTTTTGAGGCACCAGAGGCGAAGCAGGGTGACATTTCTGTAGGCACGTAAAATGTTGCCACTGTCTCGCAGCACTGTCTGCTTAGATTACAGCAGCAGAATGTGCTGTGTCGACAGGGAAAGCACTCTGAAAGTGTGAAAAAATATCAGAGTTCTGACAAGTCTGATTTACAGGAAATGAAATTAGACCACTTCACTTCAGTGAGTATTAAAAGGGCCTGGTGAGTAACAGCTTATGTTAAACTGTGTGTGCTTTTTATGCTGTCTAAATGCAGGAAAACAGCCTGAATACTAATGAAGTGATTATCCACAATTTGACCGCTATGACAGAGAGAACTGCTGTTTTCAGCCACAGAAGTAGACTTCACTATCATCCTTTACCTTTTTATGCAGAGCTTTTTCACAGATGCTATCTGCAGTGTGTGAAACCACACACTGCAAACTGTTTGTTATGCTACACCATGAGGAAAGGACAGAATTCCAGGTCACCGGAGTTGTTCTTATGGTTGTTACTCGTATATCACATTGTATAAAGCAAGAGTGGGCAATTCATTTTTCCAAGGCTACCAAAGCCTGAGAACCAAAAATACCTGAAAAACTGGGCAACTTGTAGATTTAAAATAGGGCAAAATAATTGTGTCACTATCCTTGGTCTTCATTGGTCTTGAGTGTTTGTTGTACACTAATGATTTACTTTTTTGGGATTAAAGATAATTTATGTTCAAGTTCTTGGGTATATTATTTGTTTCTGAGTTTGTTATCTATAGTTCTTGGTTTGTTGCTTGATGTTAGTATGTTAGTTCACTTTCGTGTCCAGTCTGTCCTAGGGCGTGTCCAAATTCACATGCTGCATCCTTTGAAGGCTGATTACCTCACAGCAGAGCAACATAGGCTGTCCACAGTCAAAGCTCCTACAAACCCATCCTACAAACACGTCCTCCTTTTCCCTGGATTTCAAAACAGGTTGGTTGTATACTTTGGCCCGCAATGAATCTTGGGATAGGGTGAGCCGCAAACGGGAGATTTGTTCTTGTAACGTAGTCTCATCTATGTGTCTTGTCCTCTTCATGCCTGCCACCCAGTGATACCCTGTGGAAATTAGTCATGTCTCTGTGTTTGTTTACAATCATGTCCCAGTTGTGTCTGGTTTCTCTGTGTCCTGTCTCAATGGTCCCCTTTTAGTTCTTAGTCCTGCTCCCTGTGTTAGGTAATTCCTGTTTTATTTTGATGGTTACTCATCGCATATGCATTATGTTCAGTTTTGCTTCCTCTGTCTCATTAGTTAGATTCTATTCAGCTGTGTTCCCCAGGCATTTCCACTGTCCGCTTATTGCCTCTTGTGCATTTAAACCCCCAGCTCGCATCTGTTCTTTACCATGTCCTCATAGCCTCGTGTTGTGTTTTCTGTCGGCCTGCCTGCTTCTCATTTCCAGTCAATTTTTGCCTGCCCGGCTCCATTATTGTTTTGTTTACGCCATCCGTTGCCAGCAATAAAGCTGTGATGTTGAGTTTATTTCTGTCCTACATCAGGTTCGCTTCATGCCTGCCACACAGCGGTCCCATGACAGTGGGATGTTTAACAACAAGAAGTGGCAGATACAATCATATAATTTTGAATCAAAGACTGAACTTTTAACCAATCAGTAAAGGATATAACAAGGTGTGAAAGGTTCAACCAAAGGTTCAACCGATCAAAGATGAACTACAAAGCAGTGGGTGACGACTGAATTGCTTTACAGGTGGACAGGCCTTAACAGCCACACTTGTAACATAGTCAGATCACATTGTTGTGACAACTGTGCTCTAATGAACTGCCTGGGTCTCTGCTTGCTTACGTTCTGGTTATAATGCCATATAATGACAAATCTGATCATCTCAAAGAAATATCTGCTATCTACACATGAGAAGAATAACATGTAAAAGAAACAGGAGTAGAAATAAACAAATTCCCAGTTTTACTCATTATATAGAGGAACAATAACGTATCATTGTTTTAATGTGACGTCCTCACATTATCTGCTTTCACTTTATCCACCAGGCCATGTGAGAAAAACCTCCACACCTCCTGGCTGACTGACACAAGACGGCATTGCAGTGACTGTGTAAGGTCACAAAGAGTGTGGAAGAGGGCTTGGCAATACTGCAGCTTATAGTGCCCTGCTAACTTGCGCTTTCAGTTTCCATTCAAAACAACAGAAGATCATTGTGCTTGTCAGACCTAGGGGGGTGGCATCTTTGGGAGAAAGGCGACAACACTGTGACTCTAACACAGTTTGATAAAGGAGATGAGGTTTTACACTCAGTGCCCAAAGGTGGCGCATTAGCTAATCTCACTGTTGAATGCCTCCATTCGTATTAGAGAAACACTGATGTCTGATAAAGTCATGCCACAGGGACTTTTCATGCCAGACAACAATATCAACAGAAAGGCAAGTTGGAGGTTTTGTAGTACATTGAAACATTCATTTGGCACATGAGCACTCGATCAAAGAGCTACATGACACCATATTGCAAAGCCTAATATCTTCTTTTAGTTAATAATTCTTAGAGTAGCAAGGCCTATGAAGTCTTTAAGCTTACTGTATGCTACATATCTGTGACACACGTGTGAACCTGCCCCAACCGGGTAACACTGAAACAATTAAAAGCATCAATGAGCCTCCAGAAAAATGACCACTGCTGTTAAACAGGAGGGCAGATAATGTTAGCAGACAGCTGGAGGTGTTCCAGTGAGTTCGTCACACACCATGAACCCCGAGGCTTATTTAACTCTTCATGCTTGGATTACACACATCAGCATGATATGATGTCTAGAGGCAAAGCACCTTTGAGAAACACGTAGCCTCACGCTGACCAAATAACCTCAAAATATTAAAGGTCAAAAGTGACAAAGACCAAAGATTTTTTAAGTCGACTAATATTTATATTTATAATATGTGGACTGCTGCATTGTTAGCAGGCACTCATGTATATGTGATTACATTGTTTAGTGTAGTGGATTAAAAAGTGTGTTTTTATAATAGGATCTATTGTAATCTATTGTGGTCACTTTGACTGACAGAGCCAATTCAATATTCATGACCATTTTCATTCAATTTTCATTCTGGATTGAGCAACTATGCCAAGTTTTACCACAAAAACACAACTATCAGTAAATTGTCCTGTCCCAGTAGAACAAAAGTTTGTAGATGGTGCTCTAATTATAACTCAGAAATATGTGCATTTTGTCATTTTCAAGACCTAGGTCACTCCAATATAAACTTTTAAGGATATATTTAACAAAATTATATTTTGAGTTAAATTTAATTTGCTCAATCCAGCATGAAAGTTAAAGAAAAATTGCATTTTCTATGTGCTTTATTTTGCAGTATTGTTAAATTCAACTATATATCATTCAGAAATCACTAATTGTCTTCTGCAATGCATTTTTTAAAATTAGATTGTGCTCAAATATGAGACTTTGCAGGAATGCTGGACATTTTTTCATATTTTAACTAGCCAATACGTTTTTTGATGTATCTGTCCCACATTGCAGGTCCTGATTCAATTCGATGGTAAGAAGGACCAGTTAAAATGTTAGGGTTCTATCTTTAATAGCTTTTAAGATATTCATGTTCAAACATTGCCACAAGTTTCAATGTATGAAAAAATGGTTTGAAAGAGGGTCAACAGACCATCTCTCAAAAAAAATCTTGAAAAGTATTTTATAAATGAAGCTAATATCTAACAGCATGAGTGGTCCCTCATTTACAGTGTTGGGACTAACGCGTTATTAAGTAACGCGTTACAGTAACTACGTTATTATTGTGGTAACGAGCACGGTAACTAGTTATTATGCCAAAACCGGGAACGCGTTACTCGTTACTGGGATTTAGATAGGCTCGTTATTCGTTACTTCGTGTGGTGGCTATCGCGGAGCTTCCACAGATTCAATAACATTAGCAAGTGGTGGAAGCCAGCAGGTGGATGAAGGAAAAGGGGGCCAAGAGGAGAGACCCGAAGCGGCCGCTGGTCCGAGAGTGTCAGGTGAACTGAACTTCAGGTAAGAAGTTATAACCTGCAGTCCATCTGGGTCAGATATGAACCAAGTTTAGGTGGAGTTTATTTTCGTTATGCTGACTTTTTCGTACTGCGTGCTAGCTAGCATGACGGAGTTTCTATACAGCTGGGTGGTGCTATGTTACTGATGTTGAACTTTATTTTGTTAATAAGGTTAATTATTAGAGTTGCCAACCGTCCCGTAAAAAACGGAATCGTCTCATATTCAGAGAAAATATCATGCGTTTCGTATTGAGGTGAAAAGGAACACAGTTTGTCCCGGACTTCAGCTACAATGAAAAAGACACAAAGCTGGAATTATTCTGTGTTTACGCTGCACAGCTGCCTCTTCTTCTCTCATCCTCTCCCCCTCCCTCTCCTGTTTCTACTTCAATCATGAAACTGATCAATGATCAGCTGATCGGCTTTTCTCTCTTGTTTATTTATCGCCCACTTTGCGCCAGAAAGAGGAAACCAGCGGATGTCGCGGTAAACAACAGCAGCACTTTTAAGCTTGATCAGCTGTTGTTAGAATTTATTTAATATTAATGTCTAGTATCAGCTGATGTTTGCTGGAGCCACAGCTGTAAACCTGCTGGTCATGATATCAGTTTGGTTATGTGATGAGAGGGAAACATGCAGATGAAACCAGGAGATGTCCTTACTGAATCATCAGAGCTGTGATGGAGAAACAGGTTTACCTTTTAGGTGACATGAATGAGTTGAAGGGAAGTTATGAACTGTTTCTGAGAGACAAATAACACCAGGATCCTTTTCTAAGTAGCTGACAGCTGGTAATTGTGCAGGGGCAGGTCTAGCAAAGTGTTGCCAGGGGTCCATGTAGGGCATTAAAAGGGAAAGGGGGGCACAAGGAAATACTTTCTTATTCTCATTTAAAATGTCTCACTTTTAAAAAAAATAATTATCTGAGTCTTGCAACAAACAATGGATAGATTGATACATATATACCATCAGAACAGTGTACATCACTGTCACAACAGTGTTTATTTTCATTCAAAGGCTTTATGATTTTTCCTATAATGGTGGGCCGGTCTCTAGTCAAAATGCCCGGGACGATTTTTTTGTCCCAGTCCAGCTCTGTATGCAGCTCATCTTCAGTCTGGTGTTACCTACATCTTCCTATTCAGAAGGCAGAATTTCCAAGTTCTGAGTACAATCGAAAGCACCACGACTGCAGTTTTTGTGTTGGATGTAAAAAGCAGGCTAGGATAGAATCAGGCGTGGGATTTCTCTCGTGGAAATGTGCACATTATTTTTTCCTTTCTATTGGTAGGTGGCACAGTGCACTTATGGCAAGTAAGCAAGCTAGAAGACTGGCAGTCTTGCTGGGTATCCAGTTACGGAAGCAACACATTAACAAGAGAATTCTGAGTAAAACCAAAGTTACTTTCCCTAGTAACTAGTTACTCTGAAAGTAACGAGTAACTTTAAGTAACTGAGTTACTTTTGATAGAAGTAACTAGTAATGTAACTAAGTTACTAATTTAAAGTAACTTACCCAACACTGCTCATTTATCACCGGAGTTACGTTCTAAAAATAACCCTCGATAGGTGAAATCTGCGAAGTAACTTTATTTTTTACAATTATTACAGATGTTTTAAGGCTGTAAAACCCCTCAATACACACTTTATACACTTTTCTCAGGTATTAACATTTTCATACTTTTCTCTCTTGTTTAAACACCCTCAAAGTTCAAACCTTTGTAGAAAAATTAGCATCTTCTTCTGCCTTTTGGGTGCTACCGCAGGTGCCTTTGACGCTGCAAATGTTTTGTCGACATTGTTGTGTTTGCTGTGGAGAAAAATTACAATCATACAGTGCAGCACTTCAGAGTCACACTGCTAGCGATTGAAGATTAATGTAAATTTGACAAGCTGAACATATTCTGTACTGTATAGGAGAGACAGCACAGAGGAGATTGATTGACAATGGTCTACAGCCAATCAGGACGCAGAAGATGTAAAAAAACAAAATTGCACAAAAAGAATCCACGAAACAGCGAGGCCGCGAAATGTGAACTGCATTATAGCGGGGGACAACTATATCTTCAAACCTTGGACCATAAAAAATTTACAAAAACTGGAGATAGCTGAGCAAGAAATATTCTAAAAGTTGGTAGATTTGAGATGGAATGACCCAGAGGTTTTCCTCGCAGGAAGCTGGAGCTGATTAGTCTTGTCTTGACGGGGCTTGGGCTTTTTTTGTCTCTTAGAGCATTTTTATGGATTTATCTAACAACGAACGTGTACTTGTGTTGAAGTGCGCACTGTCCAAGAAGTTTGTGCTTCACTTTTGGTCAATGAAATTGTATCTTGTGTCTTTATTATTTCATCTATTGCATCTCTAATGTGTATGCAGCTTGCTAATCAAGCTTGCTAGCAAGAATTGTCAACTCCATCCAAAGTAACTTGTGGCTCCAGAAAACCAAGATGACTAGAGCCAAAATACTAAAGCTTTGAACTGTCATCCAAGGACAGATTGGCTATGTCTGACTTTTAGTATGGTAGAAACTACAGGGGGAAAGGAGGAGGAGGTTTTCTGATCTTAAAACCAGTTGTCAAGCATTTCAAGTTTAGAAGTCTTACTAGTTAGGTAAGCATGTCCTTGTTTTCAGGCAGCCTCAGTAAAATGCACATGAATCCTTATAAATCATTTCAGAACATGAGCAGAAATCCTTTTGAAACACATCTAAGGTTTAAAATCCAGAGGGAAATTGATTAATATTTAATTTATCCTTTAAATCTCAGCAGGATGCTTCCCCTAAAGACACAACAGTAGCTTGATACTCAACAAACCTTTTGTTTTTTCACTTATTACATTGTGACTCAGGTAAACACAAAAACAGACAGAGAGAGAAGTCATGAATATTTCATGAATATTTATTCTAAAGCAATAAAAAATACCAAAGAGACTGTGTACATGCTGAATTGTTATCTGCTTCCTGAAATTTGTGTTTTACTTCACACGAATAAATAAATTTACAATAAAAATTGATCCAGACAATGTAGGAGAGGAGAGAACTCCCAGACTTTCTGCTTAATGTCTGTCCTCAGATAATCAATCAAAATCTACTACTAATCAATCACCTGCTACTGTTCAACAGTGTACTGCCATCCTCAAACATGGATTTACAAGATACTGACTATACCAGATAATAAATCTAAATCAAAATCTTTATCACTGGGCAAGACGAGGTCATACAAAGATGGTCGGTAGACAAATCAGACAGGAGGCAAAAAAAGAGAAAATGCTGAAATGTAATAAGGAAGGAAATGCAAGAAACATACAGTAGTTCTAGCTATAAAGCTTAACTGCTTTGAACAAAGACAACTGAAAGGTGGATGACAGCTGTTGGATGTAGTGGGAGTGACTAACTGAACACAGGTGGTTCAGAAAATTAGAGGGAAACGGTGAGGCAGACACTGAGTTAGTGGAAACTACAATTTAAGACAAACAAGGATTACAAAATTAAACAGGAAGTGGTAGAAACACTATTTAGCATTTTTTGGAGAATTTTTAATGTCCACTTTCACATTTAAATCACTGTAAGTCTTTTCCCTGCCTCTCGTTTCTAGTTAACTTACATCTTACTTTATTTAACTGCCTCTTTGTGTAGTTTTCATTATGGCACATTTCTTTCAACAAACAACAGCCTCTCATTATGAACAAATCACAGTTTTCCACTTTTGCTTTGCTCTTAGAATAATGACACACCTCTCTTGTGGGGTCTTAATCTCGTTCTATTGTCTCACAGAAGCTGGCGTCCCTTTGGGTGAGTTCTTTGGCTGGCTCCTTCTCAAACCATGCTGCTGAACTGTTGTTAATACACAATTATTGATTATAGCAGTTTTCATGCAAATCCATCTTGAATGTGCAGTTATATTAATCCTCTGGGCAATTCGCTGTTCCATTCTCGCGGTCTCGTTAACCTTTGCTCTACAGAATCGTTAATTAAAAGCATTGTGACATATTAAAGTGTGCAAGCCATTTTCCCTAAACAACTTATGCTATATAAATCCTCCCGCTGCCACGCTTCACCTGCTTTTGTGTTTTCCAGTCTGCAGGCAGGGCCATAGTGGGGAGCACTGAAGCGGTGTCATGCTGCTGTGCTGTTAGCAGACTTTGTCTCCCAGCCCTGTGCCTGCATCCTGCACAGGATGAGTAAGGCATGCCAGACAAGGTGAGAACGCTGACCTCTCTCAGTCCGACAGGAGCAATGATCCAACCACTGCTGACCTAATTTGGTGGGGTATCTCTGATCCAGTCATGTTACTGTCAGCAACCACGCTACTGTTTCAGATCCCTGCAGCTGTTAGCTTGGCAGGTGGGGAGATGGTGGTGTGTTAGGTGATACAGGTCTGCCGTGTACTTCTGTTGCTATCCCATAGTTGCTATCACATTTAGGCTGTGTCTCAATCTCAATTTAAAAAAAAAAAAAAAAAAAAGGTATATGTAGATTATTTCATTACCTTTCTTTATAGTTTGGGGTAGACAAATAAATGTGTAGAGTAAAGCCAAGATGACATTAATTATCCTTATTTATTATTTAAGGAATATACGAGATTCATTAACCACAAAAGAGGACAAATGACACCAAAAATAGAGAACTAACCATCTCATTTGTTTCCTCTCCCACTGGATTAAACCAATTGATTCACCCAGAGTACTCGAGGTCAAAAATTGGCTGTTTGCCCAATCAATAGCCACCTCACTGCTACCTATCTGCCAATCAATAAGCCTACCTGCTTTAATCTTTCCACAAATCCATCCCAACATATAACCCCAACATACACTGTCCATCCTCAGTGTGGCCCTGCATCGTCTCCAGTGGCAAAAAACTCATAACAGAGCCTAAATCGGTCTCAATTTCCTGAGTTTAAAATCAATAAAGAGAGAGAGATGTTCATTTGTTCTTGTGATTCTAATTGCAGTTTCTCATTTTCTGCAATACAGTGTTATTTTATTTTAAGATTTATATCTAAAAAGGCTAAACTAAATCTAGTCTGACGACTAGACAAGATAAGCACTAAGTGAATAAAGACAATAGCAAGTTTATTGAGCAGTAGCATCCGCAAGGTCAGATAAGCTGATATGGGATTACAAGGTCACACTGAGTACAACTGAGAACCAATAATAAAGTTTTCTCATATGGTAGCAAACCATCAGTGGCTATTATGTCACAGCTAAACTAGCTTTTGGTTGTTAAATTGCTTTAAGCATAACCTATTACAACCCATATTATCACCTCTATCAAGTGACGCCTATGTGTAAGTATTCTACAGACATAGAGTAACATTCAAATGCATTAATAGTCTTGTTTCTTAGCATTCAAGAAATATCTCTTTTCTTCTGAATCTAACAACACCAGTGAGCAAAAAGAGTCATTCAAAATGTAGTGAATCAAAGAAAGATGGACAAAAAAATCAATAAAATAATATACATCTCCAAACTGCTAAAGTAGATTTGGGTAAAAAAAAAATGTCCTTGAAAACACATCTGACTGAAAGGACAAATTTGCATCGTTTTGTGTAAAAGCTAGATATGTGACTTTTCAGACACCTGGTGGCAACTAGAATGACGTGTAAATGATATTAAAGTTGATATGACAAATGTATTGTATTTTAGATTCTAGCTTATGTCGAACCATGTTAAAATAAATCGGAATTTTAATGTTGCCTGTGTTAGCTATATTTTCTGTGTGCTCATATCACAAAAATATCTGTTTACCTGCTAAATTTTAGAGTTGAAAGTCAGAAGCTTTCAGGTTTTAACTGAATAAAAATGGTAAAGATGCAGGCAGAAAAAATACTGAGGCTGGAAACACATCTCACTGAGTGAAAGATAAAATATTACATTCGTGTATTTGTACAAAAGTAATAGATGAATAATCAAATATCTGAACAGCTAGCCTGGCTTAATCCAGTTAAACGGATTCATGTTTATTCTCTGTGGGTTTAACTGACCGGCTTCTCTAATATAAGGTGGATAAAAAATGCTGTCTAAAGCAGCTTTAGTGATATATTGCTGGGTTCTATGCCTGATGGACTCACAATTAACCATAAAAAAATTTCACTGGTTTTACTGAAAATGTTGGAAGAAAAAGGCATTAAAAAACAGGCTAAACCAGACACAGAAAATCAGTCTGACTCGATAAGTGCTTTTTTGGAAAGAAGAACACCACAGAAATATCTGTTTATGAGCAGTGAGGGAGAAAGAGAACAAATCCAAGTAAAAACATAAAGAGAGAAAAGGAATAAAGGATGAATTTGTGGAATACCCCACAGTAACAGACAGTGACAGATCCAAAGTACCAAACCCACTACCCCTACTGTGCACTCACAGTGCAGCAGTGGGGCCAAATAACAGAGATAAATGGGCTTTGACAGCACATTACAAAGCCTCTCGGCTGAGCTGGGCATTGTGTGTTTTAAAGGAAGGTGAAGGACGTGCAACACAGAGAGAGATGCACAACTACGTTCGAGCCTGTTCAGGCTCCCCATATTATCACTGACAGCATCTCTTATCACATTTTGGGAAATATAGGTCCATCAAATTCTTCTTTAGAATTAAATGTGCAGATTGATCCTAGTTCAATGTTTGTAGTGAAGCAAGAAAAGTGTTGCTAACCTGCCTTGTTGCTAACGACCACAGCTGAAACACCTACGTACAAGGCAACGAAAAATACATGACTGCAAAGTAATCATGTCACGAAATGGTTGTGAACAGACAGCTACACAACATCCATGTTATTACTGGACACAGTTTTTGTCTCAGCAGTTTCTTAAATGTTAGAAAAAAAGTTGATTTTCATTTAGTTTAGCTTAGCATAAAGATTAGCTTAGCATAAAGATAAGATTAGCATAAAGACAATGCTGTTGGGAATGGGTGACCTCACAATACTAATGTTAAAAGTTTTCAAAAAAAATCTGACTATGCATCTTGTTTGTTTAACTTTTCACCCTAAACTAACCTTCAATGTTAGGTTAATAAAGAGGAGGACCCGGCCTTCGCGGTCTACGTGGGCCGGGTCTTTCGAAGACTTCTGTTTAATCAGTTTTCTGTTTGACGTTTATTCAGCTGTGTGAAAACCCCGGAGGAACCCATCCGAGGGATTAATAAAGTTTTATCTAATCTAATCTAATCTAATCTAATAACTTTGATCTCAGCCAAACCGATTTACTCCAGAATAAAACACTGAAAAAAGCCAAACAATAACATTTTTAAGTTATCTGAGTGACTTATATATCATGTTTAACCTGTGTAGTGAAAGACTGCGGGGGTCTGAAAACGATGAAGCCGAGAGTTCGCTGTTCTCGCCGGCTCGAGTGACCATTGAAACCCCCGGCTAGCTGTCGAGCGAGTGGAGAACAGACGTCTCCGAAAACATTGGAGCACTTTTTGCAAATACGCGATGTCTTGGTAAACCGAGCAGATATTTGAAGTTTACACGGCTACTTTCTCGCCTGAAAATTTGTTAAAGGTTTACTTTGTGACCCAGAAAGATTAATAAGAGTAATATTAAAACTTTCCATCGTTGGAAACTGGAATTGGCTGGGTCGTGCTATGAATTCTGGGATACGGTGGGCCACGAAGGATACACCCGACCCATCCTTCAAATCTGGGGAAAAGGAGGACGCATTTGTCGGCCAGGTTCGGAGGAGTCTACGAATTGGGACAGCCTTCGTTGCGTTGCTGTGACGTAATCAATCTACAAATGGCCTCAGGAGGATGCAGCCTACGTTTTGGGACACAGCTTATCTGTTTTCTCATGCTTGTTTTTATGCTAGCTAAGTTAAACAGGATGTGATAAAATTGTCCTTTTCCAGATAAATCACACCATAGTTTATATGTGTTTATAAGTTATTGGAACGTGAAGCTACATTTTAAAGTCAAACAACGTCTTTTAGACATGAATAATTATCAGACCAGATGTCTGTTCTTCTTTTTTAACCTTGTTACATCCACCAGGTTATTGGCAACCCATCGAAAAGTTGGGTCTAAAAAGTTAACATCTGCCGGTCTTCACAAGTATTTTCAGATGGAGGGAACAAACTACTGATAAGACTGTTGAGTCACCAGTTAACCAAACATACATGTCTATGGACGTGGCTTTTCTAACACTAGCCCCAAGAAAACATTAAGCTTTACCTTTGGTGATTCCCAGATACAATTTGATAGTTTTCTAAAGTGTAGGCCAATATCTATGTTATAATTATATTATTATAGCCCCAAAGGACCCGATGTTATGTGAATACAGGACCCTGGGAACACAGTAGCCTTTGACTTGTTCCTATTATGTGCCAGTTGGGAGACACAGCACCCTTGGAAAACAGGAATGGCTACATTCAGGTTAACCGTCTGTTGCCCCTAGCTTCATATTTATCATACAGACACAACTGTGGTAGCAATATTTTTCCTAAACTCTCAACAACAAGATAATAATTTCTCTTTTTAAAAAAATCTCATCTTATCTCTGCTGTGAAAACACAATAAATTCAAGTCAAATTAGGCCTCTGCTTTGTGAAGACAGTTATTTCATCAAGGTCGCACCAACCCTGCTCAAAGTAAATTAAGCCAGCCGTCTGGATGTGCAGGCATGTGTGGAATCTGTGTAATTATCTTCTTGCTCTGAGGAACCTTGAATGATTGTTGGCGTAAATTGCAGTGATGCGCTACTTCTTCATTTTCTATGGAGTGGTTCTTGACCAACCAGGATTCAGCTGTTTTTTCAGGCACTCTGCAAAGGATAAAAAAAAACTCTTCCCTTTACCTCTGTACACACAGTGTCACCCTCAATTGCTTATTCCTACACATAACACTCACACACACAGCAAATATGGTCAAGGACATGTGGGACCTCTGAGAGACATTGTTGAGAGCTGATGGCCTTTCAAAAACAAACGCAGCACCAGGGATGCAGAGAGACAGGTCTGAAAGAAAGCTATCAGAAGGAGCAGCTGGATTGGTTGTGACAAGACACTGATGGGATAGAGAGGCTCCACGAATATAGAAAGCCCTGCCATCAGCAGTTCTGTGCCTTCAGGTAATGGGCAAATAACATGAATTCACTTCCTGGCTGATGCACTTACTGCGACTGTGTGGCACTGTGAGTCCTGCGAGAGTGCTTTCTTTTGTCGCCTTGAAGGGCAACGAGGGTTAGGAAGGGGAAGCGGTCGCATCTGGTTGCACCACTCCTCCCAGCAGATAAACTTCCATTTTTGTCTGCCTCTGCTGCCTTGAATGTTTCTGCTGAGCGTCCAAAATAGACGAGTGGAGGAGAAATTTTGTTCCTTGCCACACAAAACCAGCAGATATGAAATAGTTCCGATTCACTTTTACTCCCAACAGATGGAAGAGAGGCGCCTTTTTCCGATCTGCAGCTACCAGGCGAGCGTCACTCAATTACCCAGTGGCAGTTTTGTGACCTTGCACAAGATAGGAATGACCTCGCCAGCCTGCTGAGCTCGTCTTTTTCCTTTTTTTCCTCTCCTGTTTTTACAGGGAACGGCAAATCCTCCATCACAGCATGAGCAGATTGATGCCCTAAGTGCATGACCTCATGTTAGACATGAGGGTGACAGCGACCCAGTCTGCCATCTCTATATCAACGTCTTTTGTTTCATGATTGGAGAACCAAAAATAACATGAAACCTCCCTGATTCTAAAGAAAAAAGCTCTTTTCATAATGCAAAAACAACCAATATGCTGCGCCGTTTACAATCTCTTTTGCAGAGAATAAAGCAGTGTTTAACACAGACTTAAAGCTACTAACACAGATAATAAAACATAAAGGCGAGATCATTTAACCATGCTAAATTCATGCAAGGAACTACATTTCCCCCATTTTATCTGTCAAGCTAAAACTAATTGTACAAAGTCAACAGAACATCAGATACATGGCAGTGTGGTTGCATATTAGCTCCATGCATGCATTATGTATGTTGCTTCTGGGTGTATATGGTAATAGAAAGAAAACTGTGTCACACCAAGCAGACTACACAGTAACACATTTCTCTTTTAAATGAATGTGAAATAGCAGCTAGATTTAACAGCATTCAACTGTTGTTATTCAGCGCACCCAGTGTAATCTACTAGAATGCTCTTATTTAAATTTAAAGTAACTAAACTGATCAGGGACTATATTGGTTAGACCTGTTCACACTGATGGTCCCTGAGATTGACTCCCTCCATGCATAACCTGAGATTTTCTGGTCAAAGGGAGGAATGCAATATGAATGAAATGGCATAAGTTTGATATCTGTGGTTTGCTGGTGTTGGTACCTGGAAAAGCATGAACGTTTGGGAACAACTGACAGGAAGAACTTACTCTGTATCTGCCTAAATTAAAAATTCAAGACTTTCTAGTATGCCATCAGGGTTTTTCAAACAAGTCACGTTCTAGACTCAGAGAGGGTATAAATGAATACAATCTGGAGCTACGGCAGAATGTTGGAATCAATGCAAAGTTGCTCTGATAATAACCTTAATCTCAGGGTGAAACTTTCTATCCCAGTGAGAGTACTCATTGGGAGGATGATAATGCCTCCATAATCACCATGAGCAGTCACTGAATGAAAATTATGTGAATCACACGCTATGGCAGTGGTTCCCAAAGTGGGGGGCGCAGAGCCATGAATTAAAAAATAAAGAATGTTTGGACACTGCTAACATAATGGAGAGGTTTTTGACGGGGCTCACACACAATGCAAAGCAGATGATGAAGCATCACTAAATATGTTTCCAAACCAACTTCCTTCCAAGCCAAAGACAAGAAAATATGATGAAGCATCTTTTGCCTTTGGCTTCACCTGCACAACAGCGGTGCCAAGGTAGGTTTCCCCGACAGAATTAGTTTCCCCTGCGTCGGGAGCACAAATCACAGACAAACAGTATCCCACATTCTGGATTTTTAGTTCACAAACACTTCTTACAATGAAATTTTGGCGATGTTAGCGCTTTATACAGTAAAGTTACAGTGGGATACAAATAATATCAGGCTGATCCTGCCCCAATTTGTTCAAATCACAGACAGACAGTATCCCACAGCTGTTTATGTTTTTAAACCCATTTTGCACAGAGAGGCATATTTTGAAAAATGTATTGATAGCAATGTTGAATATTATTACACAGGAAAAAAACAACTATATGTAAAATAATTACACCATAAAGATGGTTTGTTTAGTGGTTTATTTAACTGCAACCTGTAATTTATTGCAGTTTACTTTTATTTGTTTAATTGTCTGCAAAAGATTTGAGGTGTGAAATAAACGTCAATGGAGTTTTAAAGCAAAATATGGATGTGTGTGGTTGGAGGATGTGATTGTGGGGGCGCGGCGAAGATTTTCTTGCAAAACAAAGGGGGGCCTAGCAAAAAAAGTTTGGGAACCACTGCGCTATGGCCTTCACAGTCACCAGATCACAACTAAACTGAATACGTGAGGGAGATTTTGGAGCAGTACAATGACAATCATTAGTTTTCTGAGTCACATCCCATTCTTAATTAACAGGCTTTAATATGATGCTGTCTGTAATTCACTAATGCATCTCAAAAG
Source organism: Perissodus microlepis (assembly GCF_051167445.1). Taxonomy (NCBI): domain Eukaryota; kingdom Metazoa; phylum Chordata; class Actinopteri; order Cichliformes; family Cichlidae; genus Perissodus; species Perissodus microlepis. The sequence goes on along the minus strand of NC_140482.1, from coordinate 12,062,854 downwards.
TGTTCTATTGAGTTGAGGTCACGACTCTGTGCAGGCCAGTCAAGTTCTTCAACACCAAACATCCATGTCTTTATGGACCCTGCTTTGTGCACTGGTGTGCAGTCATGTTGGAACAAGAAGGGGGCAGCTTTGTTGTAGTACCACTAACAGCTGATCGTGGAATATTTAGTAGCAAGGAAATTATTCCTGAGCGCGACCCATTCTAGGTGACTGATTTTATACACCTGCGGACCTGAATTCAATGATTCGGATGGGTGACTGAACACGGTGTATGAGGCATTGATGTTTTCTCAGTTCCTTTTTGTTCTTATGCACATTTAGTGGAAAAACAACTAAAAGGTTTTTTGTTTTGTTTTTTTTCTGGAAAGTGATGTTCAGAAAACTCTGAATTAGATGATTATAGTTTTGTTTATAATCACTTACTAAATGAGTTTTCTCAGTCAGACCACATTAAGGCTGTTTGATGCTCTTCATTACTAACTCCCCCTCCTCACATTACTGCACAGCAAATGGCTTCAGGCAGCACCCGCATTAAACTATAATGCCTTGATGAGCAGTGACAGTGATTGGAGCACAGCCTCTGATTAAAACACACACACTCACCTAACTGTTGATGGGCAGTGATATGAGCAGCAGCCATCATTGCTGTGCACTGTCTAATGAAGTACAGCTCCATATTTAATATGTCAGCATGCATGTGGGTCAATCGGAGACTGAAGTGTTGTGATGCTGAAATCAGTCTTGATACAATAGCTTTCTGGTTGGCAGTACTACACTGACACCCTGAGGCCTCTGTGTCACTCTTCCACTACATGATAATGCTGAAGTCGTTCATAGAGCACAATTTCTTGTTGAAAACATGCACGTTTTACTTTAATGAAATGCAAAAATAGTGCAGTTTAAAAAAAAATGCAACCATACCTCAAAACATTTGACATAACAGAGATCGCATTGCATTTGTGTGGTGTGATAAAGCATGCACCGAATTCGCTCTAAAGCGATGAAACAAATTAATTTAAAGGCAGAAAGTGGTGTTATCAACATTTTACAGAGCCTGCAGAACGTTGGCTCAGTGTGATATCATTTTCAGCTTCCTAGGGGAATATGCCACTGTTCATTTAATCTGTAGCTCCCTGTGACTCTTCTCTCAAAGAGGCAGAAAACAAAGGAGGCAGAGAGAAAGGAAAACACAACTCGTGTTTCATTAAATCAGCGGGAAACCAGAAAGCAATCAATGCACGCCATTTTTGCCATTTTCTTATCAACATACACAGAAATAGAAGAAGTGGCATCTTGCAAACTGACGGCTTAATATTCAGTTTGAGTGACAGGTTCGGCTGTTCGCATGTATGTTTATGAATCCAATTAGGGTCGCGATTATTTGCTCCCATTATGTCAACATTCAGTGTAAAGAATAGATCATTTTTCACCTGGAACTGAGTGGAATTACATAAAACAGTATAAGATCCCTTGTGGTTAAGATTTGATCATTTTGTTCACATCTAAGCGATAATAAAGCTCAATCAAATGAAATTTCTTTCTTGCAAACCAATTGGCTTATGTGTAATTTTCACAATATTTCAAAGACATCTCTGCTGAGTGACACAGGATGTGACAGCTGGCTGTGGAGGCCTCTGTGCTCCGCAGTGACACTCTGTCCACTCGCATCAACGGCACCGTCCCCCACTGCAGCCTGTCACTACTCTGCCTTTAACCACCTGCTCGAGGGTGAGCGAGTGTGTGGGTGGGGGTTGAAGCAGCAATGGCTTCACCTGTCTACGTCTGGTCACTTCTGCTGCCACCAAATCTCTGTTTTTATGGGTCACAATGTTGATAGTTCCTTTTTTTTCTTCTCGTCATTGGGTACAAAAACCCCAAAAGGCTAGCAAGTGCTTCTCAGAATATGTACGTTCTCTTTCTACAAAGAGAAAGAAGCATGTTTATGAATAGGGATGGGTACCGGTATCCAGTGCCATGATGGCACCGGTTCTGACATAAACGGTAGTAACCAGACCGAAAAGCAGCGCACATTTCGGTGCTTTATTTCGGTGCTTTTTTTCCTGAGCTGTGATACACTTTAGATTCTAGCCAATCATTTTACGTTTCCGAGGATAGTAGGCGGGTCCAGGTACGTACGTTCTTTTAGAGCAGAGCTACAGATTAAAAATGCCCAAGGCGAAGCGGTCAAAAGTCTGGCTGTACTTCACAGCAACATATGTAAACTCAGCAGCCTGCAACAAGTGCTTTAAGCTGATACTGTGATACTGTCAAAGGAGGTAACACCTCAAATCCGATGAAACACCTGGCGACGCATAGCGTTTTTTTTAAAAGCCGAAAAATGCACCGTATTTGATAGCTTGCTGCGAGACCTCACACCGTGCACATCTACTGCGGGTGTGGTGCCTGTTATCGGACCTGGAGTTAGCAGCATCCCCCAAAAACCCGAAGAGTACAGTCGTGGCCCCTAGCCCTGCCAGTGTAGCAGAAATGATGACGGATGATGATGGCAGCAGCAGCCGTTCTTCTCTGCGTGAGTAGCTTAATGTTGTTTGTGTGTAATTTACGTTGAGTAGGCTAACCACGTTATTACATTAATGCATGTAAGGTGAACTAGCAAACATCATCATAGTTACATGCGGCTGTCTTCTTGTTTGATGGCAGATGCTCCCTTCACCCTGACCAAAAAGGCTAAAATGACCAAAGAAAAAGTGGAAAACAGTTAAACATGAGAGGTTTTTGGACAAAGTTTGTGTTTTTTCCATTGTTTAAGCACTGCTTCCAGCCAAGAGTGATACCATAAATCCCCTATAGCTGCAGAAAAGGCTAACATTGTTATCTTTTTACAAAAAAACAGCTGAACATGAGAGGTTTTTGGACCAATTTTGTGTTCTCCATTCTTTAAGCACCGGTTTGAGCACCGTTTAAGCACCGGCACCGTTTCAAAAGTACCGGTTTGGCACCGGTATCGGATAAAACCTAAACGATACCCATCCCTATTTATGAATGATATTTGATTCTGTATTAGCTCACAGTATCAAAGGATTGGGAAAAAATTTTAAGAGCCAATAAAAATATGGAAAGACTTCACTTTTTAATTACAGGTTTCAGGCATTGATTTATATGTCCTGTATGTATCTAGTTGAAAAATCTGCAGACACCCTCGGCAACGACAGTTTTGTTCTGTTTTTTTAAAGCCTGACAGAAGATGTATTGTTATTAAAGAGAGAGACGCAGTGGTCCTGACTAAAGTTTATACAATCTGCCAACAAAACTTTCGAAAACTCACTAATTAGGTATAAAAAAAAATATTAAAGGGAAAGTTTAAGTTTTTGAACTCTTAATTGGGCCCTCAGGGTAAAACGCCAAACTCCAAAATTTTTAATGTTCTCACCTCCAACAATATAAAGCCAGAAAGTCTAGATTTTGTTTCTTCTGCTATGAGTATCTATGCTAACATAAGCTAAGCTAACACTTACTGGCTCTAGCTTCATATTTAGTCTCTAATCTGAGCTCTACACAGAAAAGTAGCATTATATACTGTTACACTACTTTTTACAGTTTGTAATGTACAAGCACTTTTAGGGTCTTATTGACCACTCAAAACACTTTATAAGTCACATTTTAACGTTCATATAACACTGTTCTGTACACTTTGAATCACCAATTAATAACAATTATGTCTTTGACATGACATGACAGCGCTAACCTCTGCACCACCACTACCCAGTATCATTCATATGTAGAACCTCATGTATATTTACACTTAGTGACTCATTTATAGAGTTTATAGCATTTTACTTAGCTTTGGTTCAGGATTAACATAGTTATTAGTAACTAACAAGAGAAGTGTAGCTTTAAAATTTACATCCTTACCTGTAAAAACAAGTCACTGCAATTGCAAACTAAACCACATCTCACCTCTATCCCCTAAAAAGGCTAAGAAAAGACTGGGTCAGAGAAAACAGAGCATTACAACCTGACTTCTCAATTTTGTCTCTCCGCTAATTGTTTTGATTTTTGCAGCCTGTGCCCTTAATTTATTCACTATAACTATTCATTTCATTTCTTAATTTTCAAATACAAGCAGATGTCTGATAAAATAGATCTCTGTGCTGCAAAGTGAACACATAGTGAGTGCAGACAGCGAAACACTGATTTGCTGCATGAAATCTGACACTTTTTCTTTACTAATTTTGGGTTGCTTACACTCTAAAAAGTAATTCATAGACTTAGTAAATATCACTATAAATATAAGTTAGATGAGCCTGATAAAATCTATGAATATCCTTTTAGTAATTATTTGAGTTTGAGAAGTTGAAATAAATGTCTAAAATGTTAACGTATGTGTTTGTGTTAAATTGAGGTATTCATTTATATTTATCTCAGACAAAAAATTCAGTATGTGGTTCACAGAATACCTTCTTTGCATGTACTTAATATTTTTGTTTAAAATTGAATCAAAATATTTGAGAAATAGGTACCTATACTCATCAGTATCCTGTACTAAAATCATTAATTATTCAAATCAATATTATTTATTGTCAGCAACTACAAGTGAAAAGTGTAAAACACGATAACGTAGAGTAATTGAGTACCATGAGCCTTTTTCATTGTTTAGTTCATTTTGTTGTTGTTTTTTGTTTGGTTGGGTTTTTTTGCCTGTCCCGTTTGGATCTTTATCCATCAGAATTGTTGTCTGAAAGCCAAGAAAGATGCCAAGTGGATTTACTTTACCAAGTGGATCATCATGGCCTTGCCATATTGGTCCATTTGATTGACCTTTATTATAATTATGTATTTATTTTATTTTCGTTTTTTAAAGACGGGACAGCCATGACTGGGGGATAGGGAGAAAGAATGAAAGAAAGAGAGGGAGAGAAAGAAAAATAGAGGGGAGAAGAGATGGTGAGAAAGGGGGGAAGAAAAAAAAAGAAAAACAAACAAAACACCAGGATCACCTCTATGGAGATAAAAAACCAGAAGAGAAAACAAACAACAAAGAGCAACATAATAAAAACAACACCATCACAATAAACTAGCTAACAATAGATAACAGTAGATACTTTTTTAATTTCACCTGTTGAGAATGAAAAAAGAAAACAAGCAGAAGAAAACGAGAGCAATAGAATAAACAACATCACGATGATATATGGGAATATAACTGTAAATACTAAATATTAAACATTATTGTCAAGGTCAAGGTAACTTTAACCTGCGGCTTAATTTGACGCAACACGGGAAACCTCACCTGGCCCGGACACAGAAAGGATTGACAGACTGATAGTAAGATCGACAGCGCACAGTGTGCTTTGAGGTAGGAGCCAAAAAGGGTGTAGTTTGTGTGTGTGAGCACCCGTGTGTACACCTGTGAGCATGAACGCGCTTGTTTTTAAACGGTTCCTTCATGTAATGATCTGCTAGAGGGTTTGGGGAGCCACAGCCCCGTCCACCAGGGCATGAAGCAGGTATGGAGGAGATCAAAACTCCAGACATCCAGAGACCCTCAGAACACAAGAGACCAAGGAAGACCAACAGAGGGGCAGCCGCGCCACTATCCCAGAAAGAGCTGAGGAGAGTCCCAGATGAGGGGTCACTCAGCAGCCGCGGAGCAGAAGCCAGGGGGGGGTTGCAGTGACGTGCCCGTGAGCTCCACCGGCAGCCAGCTGTGCCAGAGTGACCGAGCCCCAGGCCGAGTGGCCGAGAGGCCGAGGGCACCCCACCCCCGAAGTGGCCCGAGCAAGCCCCAGGCTCCAGGCCCCGATAAGCAGCCACCAAGGAGTGAGCCGGTGTGTACCCGGACGCCCATCCCCGGACACAAAGAACCACCAACGCACCGATGTCTGAGGGCGTCTGCCACTGGCAGGGGAAGTGGTGGGGGGAGATAGGCCTCCATACCTTGGAGGACCTGGGATGTCCCCAGAGAGGTGGCGTCTGATACCCAACCTGACATATAGACACAGACAAACAGGCACACACAGATACAAACATCCATTCCCACCCTCATGCTCTCATATGCAATTACTCAACACTCACTCAACGTGGAGACAGACATAGAGAGACACTGTACACACAATCACACTCCCCAAGCATACTCTAAGCCCCGGGTCTAGGTACCCTTGCCCCTGGAGAGGGAAACTGCACCCAGACCCAGGTGGTGTTCATTTTGTTTTTTAAATATTCTGAGCTTTTGTGTTTGCTCTCCTGGTTTGCCATTTATCCTTCAAGTATGTAAGGCTTTGAGCTAAAAGGGGAAAGGCTCTTATCTTTTTAGTGCTTGGTTGCCTACTGCCTACTGGTGGTGGTCAGAGGGCCCGGTGGCGCCAGTGTCCGGCAGCCTCGCCTCTGTCAGTGCACCCCAGGGCAGCTGTGGCTACAATGTAGCTTGCCATCACCTGTGTGTGTGTGAATGGGTGGATGACTGAATGTAGTGTAAAGCACTTTGGGGTCCATAGGGACTAAAAACAGGCCATTTACCATATTTAATATTAAGTACAATTGTGATTACGTTCAGTTTACAATATTAAGTAAATGGAACAAAATTTTGGATTAACTGACCATCTATATTTCAGTTACATTGACCAAGCATGTCAGTGTTATTTTCTCAATTTTTTCATGTTTGTGTAACAACTACAATTATTCATTTCAACTTAATATGTTTAAGCTTTAGTTATTCAATTGATCAAGTATATTGAACAGATTTGACTGGTTTCCAATCTACTCAATATTTTTCAGTGTAAAAGTGTTGCCTCAAAAATCTTAAGCAAATGTCAGTTTTATTTTTTAGAGTGTAAATCAAAATGTGTCCTGCTGCATGGTCATGGTTAAAAGAAGCGTATACCATATGTGAAAAAAAAAAATGATGACAACGCTGTGAGGGATTGAATATGTGTATCAGTATTTTTTAACCCAGAATCACTGAATTATGCAATAACTATTGTTTGGAAAACCGAACGTGAAACTCAACTCAAGATACAGGTAACAGTCACCAAATTAAAATGGGAAGTGAGATATAACTAAACATGGGAGCGTTGAAAGATAAAGGAATCATTAGTAACTTAACAGAAGCCTCAAAGAAGAAGAATAGAAAATAAACCTGTCATGATCCAGCTGTGTGCAGGCAGGAATTAGACCCAAACGCAATTCACCAAAACGGGGACTTAACTCAAAATATAGCTTTATTAACAGAACGGAAGAGGCGATACAGAAATCAGTACAAAGCTAAACTGGGAAAACTAAACTCACGGGGAAAGTCACACAGCTAAGAGGGAGAACGCGACACAGAGCTGAGGGAGACTCGGACATAAGTACACAGAGGGTAAACGAGGGAAGTGGGGGCACACGGGGAACACAGGTGACACTGATAATTATAACGAGACAGGAGACTGTCAAAGTAAAACAGGAAGTACACAGAGGCGCATACAGGAAGGGAGGAGAGAACACGGGGAGTGCTCAAACATACCGGGCTGGGGAAAACATGGAAGAAAACATGAGGGGCACGAGGCATGAGAACTGAGATACAAAAACACAAGAGAACTAAGAACGCTGGGTCAAAATGACCCAGGACCATGACAAAACTGTAATAAAATCTAATGAAAGAATAGCTCTATATACTAAATACTGATTTAGTTTCAAAACAAACAAAACTCAAACATGAACCATTCTCAAAATCAAAAGGCATAATGAATTTAAAAAACTGGGACATGACACTATCCACCTGACTTCTATTTACGTTTAAGTGCCTGCTGCTGTGGCCGTCTTTTATACACAGTCTATACACAAATCCAAGCGGTCAAAAAGAAGAACAAAGAAATCAATGCAGCTTTTATGTCCACAACATATACTAAAACATCTGATTATAAAACAGCTATTAATATTTTTACATTATCGCTCATCAGAGCCAACAGGACACCAGCCCCTTGTTTATGTGTGAAGACTGCAGCGCACGATGGTGATTAAATTACAGCAGTTATCTTTATCATCGTCACAGCTGGGGACACATATTCATCACAAGATTAAATCAACTGGAATACTGATCTAACATGTGAAGAGATCAGTGTGCTGTGCTGTCTGACACACGCTGAGAATCAGATGCTGTGAGATTATAAGCATAAAATGAAGCGACTTATTTGTGTAATAAACTGGGACGTTTTGAAAGCTGATTTGATTTTCTGTTACTGTTTAAATGTTTAAATCTCTAAGAAATAACAGCAAAAACTGTGAAAGAGAATGGTCTGCGTTTTTTTTGTATTGCACTTTTCAGCTGTGCCCTTATGTGGATTTAATGGTAGCTGGTTTCTTTTAACTGCAGTTTTGTGCATGAGCCCAGTCAAATAAACTGACTGTGAAGTGGCACATGTGGAATTTTGATTCAATATCGTGTGGAAATAATATCGCCCACCCTGTCTTAGGAGTTACTATTACATATAAAATGCTTCCAGTGTTTACGGCAGGCAGGGAAAATCAGTTTTAATCCAAGCACACAGAGATTACGTTTCAAGAGCACCTTTGGGTTGCTGCAAATACGACTTGGACCAACGCTCTCATATGTAAAAGTTTCCAATGCACATACAAAGAAAAAGCTGCAGTTGGCAGAACAACGTCAAAGGTTCTGTGAGAGTTTCATTGCTTGGGTAATATTATTTGGAAATCAACCAAAGCGATCTAATAAAGGTGAGTAACAATGTTTCCCCTGAATCACAGAACTCCCAGGCAAACATGTCCTGCAGTATATTAAATTCCAAACTTTTCCATTTACAAAATGGGAGTAGAAACACCAAGTAAGAGCTCCAGGGACACAAGAGAGCAGCTTAGAAAGAGCGAAACAGCAATAATAATAAAGAAAACACGATTACCTGGATTTTCTTTACTTCATTGCTGAGATATAGAAGGTAGTTGTAGTGCAACACAAATTTCAATTAACACCATATTCTTTTGTGCTTCTTCCCGAGGAAGTTGGGATTTCAGATTTTGCAATTTCACATTTTACTAATTTAAAAAAAGAAATTCATGAAATCTTATTTCCTAATCTAACGCCCTCCATCATTCTTATCTCGCTGACAATAAGAAAAGATTAAATGGTGCCAAATCATATGCCAAAAATAGAAAACTAGGAGATTCGATTTTCTCTTAGAGTTCCACAAATGACTTTAAATGTGGAATGCTTTGATAGATTAAATAGTTTACAACGGAGCCAGTTAGGAAAACACATAAAAAGTAAAGCTAAGAGATGATAGAAATACCCCATGCACTATATTTCATTTATTTTAAAGCTATACATACTTGGGTTTTTCCCAAATCTTTAAGCATAAATCCACAGGAAATAAAGCAGAAGCAGCATGTAAGAAATAATAAATAATATACCTTTAATAGTCTTTAAATATGAAAATGACATCTCTGAATAATGAATTCCTTTACTTTTAGGTACTGTAGGTATATTTGAATATTTGGACTTATGATACCAGCAGGTGGATATTTTAAAGGTCTGTGCTAAAATTCACAGTACAATTAAAGTTCCTTTAATTGTCGGTTTTTGCACGTGAATTTGCGGACCATGACAACTCATTTGATTTTATGACATTAGAACAGAGGCCTAAAATGATGAGGCATTGCATTTTGATGCAAAACATCTTTAGTGATGTGATGGAGGTTTATATAAGTGATCAAGCTATTTGTTGGAGGGAATTTGGCCCAAGCATGTGCTGTGTGGACTTGAAGGGCACATGAGCACATCTCTGAGGGTGCTTCTGTGATATCGGTTGTTCTCCTTGTTGTTATGACCTCTTCAGTCCCCTTAAAACTGCAGCAACCACTTGGAACGCATCGCACTGGACTCTCATTTCATTCTTGCTAACCTCTTTTACGGGCCCACTCATTTCTTAAAAATTGGAGGGATGAACACCTCTTATTATGAAGCCCTTTGCAATCAATAAAGGGTGGAGATGCTTCCCTTATTGAAATATGCCTCCTCTTAGGTGAGGTGTTTCATGCATGGCCTATTGGGAGGAGATCCCGGGGCAGACCCAGCTGAAATTATGTTTCAGCTGTCTTGGGAACAGCTTTGTGTCCCCCTGGATGTGGTGCCTGCGAAGAAGCCTGGTTTGGTTTGTGCATTTCTGCTGCTGACCCAGATAAGCTGAGGGACATACATAGATAGGTGGATGGATTTGTTCACAGTCTTGTCCTTTTCTGTAAAAAAAATCTCAGTTGTATTATTACAAAGTGCAGATCTGCTTGTTATATCAGCATATGACTTTTATATTTCAAATAGTGTGAATGTGAAATATGAAGGAAAATGTAAAAATCACACAAACTACTTCAGGTCATTACTAAAATATTTTGCTGAGACATATTAACACTACAGCTCCCTACAGGCTTCCAGCAGTTTGTAATCTGCAGCTACTAGCTGCTCGCTGTTGATCTGAAATGAGAAGAGCAGTGAAAGCAGAGACCTGGAATGGCGCTGACTTTCCTGCGTGGATCTCCACATCAGTTTGTCTTTTCCTTCCTGTGTCACCGGCTTGGTCAGTAATCAGTTTGTTGTTAAAAAGAGAGAGAGAGAGAGAGAGAGAGAGAGAGAGAGAGAGAGAAAAGCACTTGCCTTTTTATGTGCAGACTTGCTGCACAGCAGGACATTCATGAGCCCAGCGACAGTGACCTGCTGTCTCTGCGGAGCTGCAGGAGAGTAAGAGCTTGGTCTCACACAGCGACAGAAAATAATCTGTTCCACAAAGCTAGAATGTCATCACATTTCAGGAGCAAGCGGCTTAAATGTCTTGTATGATTAGCTGACTACTGCTGTGTCTTCCCCTTTCCTTTTTGCATTTGCATGCATGTTATATCCATGTGTTTTTGTTTTTTTCCCACACATGCAGCATATAGACATCATAAAGAACTCCAGATGTCCAAACACTGGGAGTGAACGCCACCAAAACATCTAAATCTGTAAGATGCTTAACGCCCACACAACACCTGTGCATTTACTCTGTGACTCAGCCAATCTGCTAGCTCAGTTCCTCCGACAAACATCATCTATGTAAGGAGATGTAAAGGTGTGTATGCCTCTCTGTCTCTCTCACGCACTGTTTGCCTCATTATGTTCCACACAGTGTGGCAAACCTTCTCTTTGACTTAATCCTGATTCATCTGTCTTCTTCTGCATATGAGCGATATGCAGCTTGCTTTTGTGAGAGCGCTGTCCTCTGGCTGTAAGAGAAAAAAAAAAAAACAGATTTATTCTTTACTACCTGAAAGTACAAAGCAAAACATACAAACCGCACAAAGCACAAAGAGCCTAAAGCGTCAGACTGGCTGCTTTTATCATGAAAAGGCTGCTGCTGGACTCCAGCAAACAGACTGCAGATACACTTATTATTATGGATGGCAACACTGCCAAAGAACAACTTATTTGTGTCTAATTTGTCTTCAGTTTTCGGTGGAGTACAAGAACGATCATTATCTTTGTCTGCAAAACTTGAAGTAATCAAGTCATTCAGAATCTGTTTCAGGTCATGTGTTATGCCCTTGCTTGTTGCTACGATAAGTCAGAAAATCAATTTTACCTGTGCCAGGAAAGGCTGAAAACCATCACCAAGTGGTGCGAAGTGTCAAGTGGGTACATTAGAAAAAATAAGTTCATAGCTTAAGGTTTATATCACCGTCCAATCCTGTTAAAGCTTAAGGACACGTCAATTTAAGTTTGACTCTCTTGTTCAATGACTTCATTTCCCAGATGACTTTGTGTCATCTTTAGTTTCCAGAATTACTGAAAAAACAATTTCATTTGGCAAAATGTCTTAATTCTCCATCACCCCTCCTGCAATATATTTGATCTTTAAATCAATTAAATGTTTACATAAAGTGGAAAAAAGGGAAAAGTCATGCTATAAAAAGATTTAAGTATATTTTGTGGATATTTCACAATAGCTGTGTAACTTTCAGAAACCAGTATATTTAAGGCTGGCTCCAAAAACAAGTCAGTTCCCGTAGTTTTCTATGTTAAAACTTTACATCACGTTCACAGTCTGATACACAGGTTTTTAGCCTCTGCGGATAGTTTACACCTTTATAACAACTGTGTGGTGCATGATTTGTTTCATATCCTGACACTACAGCCTCCTTGTCCATTAGTATCTACTGTTTGCCACTGATTTCAGGGTTTACCATTAGGTCATAGTACCTGGTACCGGGTACTTTTTTAGTACCCACTTGACTGGGGTTCCAGGCGATCCGAGCAGGTACTAAAATGTGACGTCGTCACGCTGCATGCCACCGATTGGCTGGTCAGTAACGTTACTCGATGAGTAATGGGACCGTCTCGTTTACGAAAATTGACGAAAAGCCACAGACCGAGCAGCAGGTATATTCTTGCCTCGACGTCCACCTTTGTTGTAGCGTTCGTGTCGCATATTAATTACATCGCGGGACAAGCATTGCTATGACGACAAGCACGCATACTGGGTTGTAATGGAAATGGAACAGAAAAGGGACTAAACACACTGAACTGGACTTTTTCATCATGTTGGTCCTTCTAACGCCTTTTGAAGCATTTTTTATTTAATTATCTCACGAATAATATTACTCACTGTTTGGTAAAGCTGTGCAAGAAGTCTGTGCTTCAGTTTTTGTGACTTTCATTATTTCATAAATCTTTTGGTTAGCGATAATTAGCATATATATATGTGTGTTTGTATACATTTTATAAACACTGCCTGTTAGCAAAGCTTGCTAGCCTGTGCTGATAACTCATTATTTAATATTCTTGTTGAAATATAATAATTTCTGGCTCCAAAACACTGACATGGCAATGGTGCTAATGCTAAGGCTACGAAATGTGAAATCCAAAGATGACATCACAGTGGCTTCAGTATCTCCATCTTTTAGTTACAGTTTATGGCTTACAGTTATCGGGGCGATTGTGGCTCAAGAGTTGGGAGTTCGCCTTGTAATCGGAAGGTTGCCAGTTCGAGCCCCGGCTTGGACAGTCTCGGTTGTTGTGTCCTTGGGCAAGACACTTCACCCGTAGCCTACTGGTGGTGGTCAGAGGGCCCGGTGGCGCCAGTGTCCGGCAGCCTCGCCTCTGTCAGTGCGCCCCAGGGTGGCTGTGGCTACAATGTAGCTTGCCATCACCAGTGTGTGAATGGGTGGATGACTGAATGTAGTGTAAAGCGCTTTGGGGTCCTTAGGGACTAGTAAAGCGCTATATAAATACAGGCCATTTACAGTTATAGTTAGGTGAGAAAATAACAAAGTAGGTTCAGTTTTTACAATTTCTGGCAGGACTAAATAACAAATAAACTACCTCTTTACCTTTAAGTTTTAATAAATCTTGATAAACCCATGAATGGAAACCTGTCTCTAAGCTAAAAGAGCCTGTTGGCTGCTAAACCTTTATTTTGGAGGTCATGATACAAACTAAAATTGTGCTGTATCTGATAACATCATCTTATTCTGTGCTCTCCCCTCACACCTAGATAGATGCTTTGTTTTGTTTACTATAGCACAGCTGTGATGAACAGTTAAGTAATGGATAACAAAACAAGTAATTCTGAAGGTTTTTTTTCAGTGTTTGGAGTTGTTGTTAAACAGCTTGGCCACAGTGCCAGAATCACTGCAGAGCCTGTAGGGATGTCGTCTGAAGGCTTCTGTAAAAGCCTTTATTCACAGTAAACATGCAGAAAGCTCGTAGCTCACAGTGAACATGCCGCCACACTTTCAGCCCATCTGAAAAGGTCGAAAAAAGGCAGAAAACAATCTGCTGCAGAGACAGACACAATCAAAACAACTGAAATGTACTTTTCACATCTTCTCGACTGCAACACTATAGGCAACATCCAAGTTTTTATATAGCACCCTATCTGTTGCTTTTACAGCCGTTACATGTCTTGGATCCACAGCTACAGCCAACAGAACATTCTTGCTGTGAGGTAACACAAAGACTGAAATATATTTAGACAACTTCAGCTTTATGATTTGAATTACATCAAATCATAGTCGCAACCGCTTTGTTTAATGGTTCATAAATACAAATGTTTAATCGGCCAATCACATGGCAAGAACCTCGTGCATTTAGGTGTGTAAATGTGGTCAGACGACGTGCTGAAGCTCAATGGGGAAGAAATGTGGTTTTGAATGTGGCATGGGTGTTGATATCAGACGGGTTGAGTTTCTGAGTATGTCAGAAACTGCTGAGCTGCAGGAATTTTCCAGCACAACCATCTCTAGGGTTTACTAAGAACAGTCCACAAAATAGAAAACATCCAGTGAGCGGCAGTTCAGTGGGGAAAATGCCTTGTTCAGGCCAGAGGTCGAAGGATCACAGACAGACTGCTTTGAGCTGATAGGAAGGCAGCAGTAACTCAAATATCCACTCATTATAACCAAGGTATGCAGAAGAGCATTTCTGAACGCACAACACGTTGAACCTTGAAGGAGACGGGCTACAGCAACAGGAGACCACATCAGGTGCCACAGAACAGCACAAACTTTAGAGAAAAGAAGAATTTAGAAGGGAACAACATGAAAGCATGGATCCATCCTGCCTTGTATAGCATCACTGATCCAAGCTGCTACTGCTGCTGGTGTAATGACGTGGGGGATATTTTCTTGGCACACTTTGAGCCCCTTTGTACCAACTGAACATTGTTTAAACATCACAGCCTGCCTGAGTATTGTTGCTGACCATTTATGAGATAGCTGCTTTCGGGCAGGATGAAGCACAAAGTCTAATCATCTCAGACTGGCTTGTTGAACAGGACAGTGAGTTCATTGTGCTCAAATTGGCTCCACAGTCACCTGATCTCAATCTAATAGAGTGGAATTAACATCATGGATGTGCAGCCAGAAAATCTGCAGCAACTGTGCGACGCTGTCGTATCAACATGGACCAAAATGTGTGAGGAATGTTTCTAGCACCTTGTTTTTCTAACATAACATGATTTAAACAGGAGGCTATACATTTATTGTGGAATATTTCCAGCTGTGGATTAACCCACGTGTGGTGTTCTGGCCTGTCTTGAACCAATTAATTTATATTTCCCCAGAGCCAGAGCTGTGAGAGATTTTGTACCAGTTGAACTTGTTTTCCTTTAGCTTTAGTTCAGCCTGCAATGTCCAACTGTTTTGTGTTGCTTTATTTATGTAAATTATCAATATCAGCATAAAAAAATAGACACAAAGTAAAAGAATGGCATTTAAAAATGACCAGGTCATCACTAGTTTGATTGGGGGTGAGGTTCTAAACAGAGTTTTTGTTATTATAGTTCATGTGGTCTTACACATACACAGCGACATTGTTAACAACAAGCAGAGGGCAAAGTGTGTATACGTGTCCACATATTTACAGTGCTTGCATTCTTGTTAGTGTGCATGCAGCTGTGTGTCTCTCATGCAGAGAGGAGGGCGTCATGTTTACACAATCTGACAAGCAAATCTATGGCCGAGGAAAAAAAAACAACAAAAAAACACCCAGCCACTGGAGTAGAGGTCTGAAGCCTCAGAATTCAAAAAGATAAGTCTTCTATAAAACGCATCACAGATATGACATATCTGGGTCTCCACCAGTGTGGAAAAATTGTCTCAAGCTCGTACAAATGAAGTCACAACAACTCGCTGTCGTATTTCTGCTCCGTGCCGGCGTCGGTGAGTCACTTCTGTTCAAGGATTTCAGGTTTAAATTAGTCAAGCTGCTCCTGCTGTGCTGGATGGTTTCACAAACACACATTAGGACTATTTCTAGGCGTTCACTCTCACTTTAAGCAACATACAGTGCCTGAGTCTATCTGCTTCACATGTCAAAGACTTTCTCTCTTTACTGTCATTTAAAAATTCTCCAATTTTAAAACAGTCACACACATGTACAATCACAAACAAGCGTGCGTTGTTACGTAAATGCACTCTGCACTGGTGCCACTGGAATCACTGCACCAGTATGTGCGTGCATATTCTGAGAAAGTCCTCACGAGAATGCAAAGATCAAACATGTGGTGACATATTTGGGTTATTCAGGGGTTTGAATTTATGCTCAAAATCAGAGCTGGAAACATGATTCACAAGACAGTTTTAACCTCAGTTACACATCACACACTTTTGAGTCAGTCACAGTGTGTGGAGGGTGTCTCTCTCTCTGATTAGGCATCCAGCATGTGGAGCAATTTACTTTTTTATTTTAGGAATGTTTTTAGGAAATGCAGTTCTGTAGTTTTGTTGGTCAGTTAAAGAAATAAAGTGTGGCTTTTGCATAGTAAAAACCCAGTTAAAATACACACACACACACACTCAAAAAGAGTGTTTTATATATATATATATATCACTCTTTTTGAACTAGGTTCTCAAATCACATATTGAAAACACACACATCCAATATACCGGGGGTGTCCAACTCCAGGCCTCGAGGGCCTGTGTGCTGCAGTTTTTAGATGTGTCCTCGATCCAACACAGCTGATTTATAGGCTAAATGACCTCCTCAACATGTCTTGAAGTTCTCCAGAGGCCTGGTAATGAACTAGTCGTTTGATTCATGCGTGTTGACCCAGGGTGAGATCTAAAACCTGCAGGACACCGGCCCTTGAGGCCTGGAGTTGGACACCCCTGCACCATGGTAGTCTTCGCTTAGTCTCGCTTATGTGCAATATTACTGAGTACAATTTTTCTGATACATGTGCAATTGACGTAGTATTGTATTGTATTTTATTTTATTCTATTATATTGTTCTTCTTAATTTTTGCTGCTCTTAAATTTGTACTGTCCACTTTCTGCTGTGACCAGGCAAATTTCCCACTTGCGGGACTAATAAAGGCTTATCCTTTTTTGAAAGAAGTCGTAACACCGTATTTATTTATAGCCTCCTATAAGACTCCTGAGAAAGCTGCCATGTTTACATTTTCCTAGTTCATAAATAAAAAAAAATTCTGTGTATGTTGGTTAAACAGAAGTGCATGAATACTCGCGTTTCACAGCTTTGTTAAATATAATGTTTATAATTTTTTTTTTTTACATCTTTAAAATACATAACTGTATTTATAAATACTACAAACACTGCCACTGTTTTAGTGTGTTGTTATGTTGTTTTTAATTTTTTTTTAATTTTTAAAATGACATTACCTATATAATATTTTTTAATTCCCAAATGCCGAAGTTTATTATTACAAAAATGTATTTAGGAGCTTGTTTGTGGTTTAACTGTCATTTCTGCTGCACAAACTTTTCAGTTCAAAAATTTAGTAAGATGTATGTTTTTCCATATGCACAGCAAAATCTCCAGTGTTAAATTAACACTAGAGAGTGTCTATATGGGTCCACACCTCTGAGTGTTAAATTAACACTTTTGACAGTGTTATATGTTTAAAAGTAACCTAGTCAGTTTTGAAGATTAACAATGGCTAACACTGAGCAGTGCTGATTTTCTAACACTGGAAAATAACTCAAAATGTTAGAAATATTCCAGTGTTAGAAAATCAGCACTGCTCAGTGTTAGCCATTGTTAATCTTCAAAACTGACTAGGTTACTTTTAAACATATAACACTGTCAAAAGTGTTAATTTAACACTCAACAGTGTTGTATTTAACACTCAGAGGTGTGGACCCATATAGACACTCTCTAGTGTTAATTTAACACTGGAGATTTTGCTGTGTGGGACAACTCTGCACTGTGTTATTTTTGTACAGTTGTGGTAGTTTACACACACTCATCATGGGAATGGATGTCGTGGTAATGTTGGGCTCTTTTTCCAGGATGTAATGATTGTACAGCATGCATCTTTAATGACTTTAAAAAACAAGAAATTTGTGTTTGTTCAAACTTGTGAATATAAATACAAACTTGTGCACCCAATTCTTCCTTTTCATTCCATCCTGGAAGCAGTTCAAAGACAGCATTAAAAGCCCAACATTACCCCAACAGTCATGCTAACAAGAAGTGCATGTAAACTTCCGACCACAAGTGTATTTTATAAAGAGATTTAGATAAAGGTTATTAACCCTTTAAGACCTTCCATAGAACCAAGTCCGCCAGAGCTTACTTTATATTTTTACATGCTGTAGTGCCATTTTTGGGAGCATTTCAAGCTGATATACATCAATACAACAGTTATAGCTCAAATTTTAATAATATTTATGCATTAAATCCATAGTAACCACATAAATTGCAAAAAAGTGCACTAAACTACAGAAAAATTGAAAATCGTTTTTGTTTTGTTTTTTACATATATTTCTAATTAGAGAAATTTAAGAGGTTTATCCCTCAAAACTTTAAATACAAAAAAGTTTCAAAAAATAGTTTACAACCACAGGAAATTTATTTTGAGTGTCTTCATAGTTTTATTTTTGAGATACAAACTATTTAAAGCAGTGCAATTCGAGTTCTAAGCATCACAGAAACTATTCAGAAAAGCATAGAGTCAAACATGACTTATAAAAACACCAGTATAGGCTTTTAAGGCCTACAAGTAAAAAACTACATTTTCCGCAAAAATGACGCCACGTTACCTAGGACAAGCTGATGGCATAAGATGTAAGTACAACTCCTCCAGTTTCATATGCAAAAAAAATATTGCGCTAGCTTACGTGGTTCCGGTTCTACAGGGATTTGCAAAACGGAGCGTGCCTGCTCCACCGGCTTTAAAGGGTTAAAGAGGGAAACACACACCATCAGAGATGTAATCGGAGTTATAGAAAAACTCATTTGTATGCAACAGAAGGAAATCTAACAGGACAAAAAACAAGTATCCCTCATTTATCTTAGGAACAGGATAACTTTCCCATCACTTTGGTTATCTGAAAGTCACGTGTGTATAAAAGAAAACATCAGTGGATTTAAAAAATACGACACATTCAGCTTAAGAAACGTGAAATTGTAGCAAGTCATAAACATACATTTTGTGTTAAAATGTACAAAAGTAAAATCTGAAGATTTGTGTGTTTCACTAGGCATTTCAAAATGGATTAAAAAAAATGCTAATATTAATGTATAGTGCGACTTAGAAGACTAATACATCTAATACTTTCCCTTTTTAAAATCAAGATGTACACAAACGGAGGCAGGAAATTCTTATATATACATTTTATCCCACATGAGCTGACAGGTCTGATTTTAGAAGCAACGTGTATCACTTGTCTTAAAGTTATCAAAATTGTAAACACTGTGATTTAATAGTACTTAGATTGGAAAAGTACCAGGAAAAAGGCTTGGCGTCCTCAGAAGGAGCAGTGGCAGATGACTGGATATACTCTTTTTATGGTCTGTTTGGTTAGAGTCTAAAGTAAACAGCTGTGGAGAAGAACCATGTGCAATATTGCTAATTAACTGTTATGTTTATGAGAACTGAGGCAACTTTTATCTGCTGACAGAGAATCCAGAGTAGAACTGGTCAGTGGATCACAACAGCATCCACATTTTAAATCACTTAAACATGTTTTAGTCAGTTTTGTTTCAAACGCCAGCTGCATGGCGTCCTCTCTGCAGACACTGGGATTGTTTAATACAGTGGTTCCCAAACTGTTTTTGCTAGGCCCCCCTTTGTTTTACAAGAAAAATCTTCGCGCCCCCCCCCCGCGCACGCACGCACACCTCTGTTTATTTCACACCTCAAACATTTAGTGAACAATTAAGCAAATACAAGTAATCTGCAATAAATTACAGGTAGTAAGAAAATAAACTACTAACTCTTTTACACTACGTCCACACCTACACGGGTATTTTTGAAAACGCAGCTGTTTCGTCCACACGTAAACGGCGTTTCGAATCACCGAAAACTGAGATTTTTTAAAACTCCTTTTTTTGCGTTTACGTGTGGACGAGGAATACAGAGTTCCTCACCAAAGGTATGCGCCTTTTTTCACGTCACGTCATGTTATTGTTTACATGAGATGAATTGCAGAATGGCAGATAGTCAGATTAACAGTATTTTGTCTCTATCTGCAGTATTTACACGCTTACATATACACACGCAGTTACTGTCCCTCTCTTTAGAGAGGCAGAGGCGTCACGGTGTAATTATTTTACATGTAGTTGTTTTTTTCATGTATTCAACATTGCTATCAATACATTTTTCAAAAAATGCCTCTCTGTGCAAAATGGGTTTAAAAACATAAACAGCTGTAGGATACTGTTTGTCCGTGATTTGAACCGGGGAACAAATTGTGGCAGGAGCAGCCTGATATTATTTGTATCCCACTGTAACTTTACTGTATAAAGAGCTAACATCTCCAAAGTGTCAGGAGTAGTTAGTCATTACAACAAGTGTTTGTGAACTAAAAATCAAGAATGTGGGATACTGTTTGTCTGTGATATGAAGAGCCCAGCGCTGCTCCCGATGCAGGGAAAAGCAATTAAGCAGGGGAGACCTACCTCGGCACTTGTGCAGGTGAAGCCAAAGGGAAGATATGCTTCACCACATTTTCTAGTCTTTGGCTTAGAATGAAGTTGGTTTGGAAACATATTCAGCGATGCTTCACCTCCTGCTTTGCGTTTGTGTAGGTGCCCCGTGCTAGCGGTGTCCAAGCATTGTTTTGTTTTTTGTTTTTTATCCTTTTCATACCACGCCCCCCCTGCAATGACTCTGCACCCCCCCCCAAGGGGGCGGGCCCCACACTTTGGGAAGGTCTGGTTTAATAAATGACTGAATGACCTTTGCCATGTAGATGCTGGAGGAAAAACAGCTACTAGAACAGTCTTGATCAAGAACATCACTGGTGTCGAATCATGTATTTAGTATCACCTCATAATATTATTTCCAAGCACTGCCCTAAGGGATGGTGTGAAAATGACTAATGTTTCATTTACAGACATCTTTTATCCTCCTGTCTTTACAATTACCAATAAAAAGGTCTAAAACTTACAATGTACTGATGGTATATGTTGTGCAATAACAATCAAGCCACACCCAGAAACAGAGATCGTGTGTTTAATGTGTCGTTTGCTTAAAAAAACATTTTTCCAACATGTCAGCAAGTTTCCCCTTCGCCACTCTACCAAGGACCACTTAAAAGGAGCATCTGGCTATGACTTTGCTTGATAAAAGCCTCTGGATAGACTCCCACTGCCTTTCCCTGGCTTTCACAGTGTGTAGGAAGCCAGAGGAAAACACAGAGGAGATAATAACTAACGTGCCAAACCTGGAGCGAGATCAAAGCAGCCAGGCTGACATGAAACCTTCTTAACAACACAGCAGCAGTAAGCAAGTAGGTGGTGAACGTTATGTTACGCAATGGTGGTGGCTGTCATATAAGGCTCCAAACACACCCAGAGGTGCTCAGTGAAACGTTTCTATTTACCTCACATTGAACCTGACAACCTTAAAATCCCTCCACAGAGGTAATTCAGCCCCATGTAGAAACAAAGGCTGATTCCCATAAATGTCTGCCAACTCTATTATGTTATATTATATCCAAATGGCACTTGGTGCGGCGTGAAGAGAGTTCGATGTTAATTGATCTTTTATGGTGGTGCTGAGCAATTTCTAAAAGCAATTAAATGCTTTTCAGTTTGTTCTCCGCAGCTGATGAGTTATTGTTATCATTGCGTGCAAGGTGTGAGGATAGGAAGAAGCTGCAGCACATTTTAATTGGTTACGTGTCTGAGGCAGCATTAAAAATACTAATGTGGAAACATGCTCATGTCACGATTTGTTAGGTGCAGGACTCCAAAACTGGTGAAAAGTGAAGGGGTTTATTTACAGTTGCACACCAGGTGAAATATATACATATGCACCGTGAAAAAGGGGAAGATGGGCTCCAGGGAATCCAAGGGAGAAAGGTCCAGGGCAGGGAAACGTTAACACTCCTCTTCACACAGTCCGTGACTCACTTGCACTCCTAATCTAATCCCCGAAAGTCCACTCGCGCTCATTCACATCCACAGAAACAGACCAGTCCAGGGAAGTCTGTACAAGGAGAGGAGAAGGTCGTTCAAGGACTATGAAACTACAAGGAATTACTAGGCGAGCTGGTGCTACACTGACACTAGTTAGCACAACGATCCAGCAAAGAAGCTCCACTGAGTGTGAGGAGCAATAACCTACAGTGAGTGATTATAGTAGATGGGCGACAGGTGAGCATTTTAAGCGAGGCCAGAGGCGGTCTACATGGGTCGGGTCCTCCAAAGGCCGGGTAGGCTGGAAGTGAGAAGCTGTGAAATGGGACGGTCTAGCCTTCAGATTTGCATCACTGCTGTCTCTGTGGAGTTTAATAAACTCAGCCGTCTGCTCCTTGCTATCTAAAATATAACAGGACACTGGCGTAAATTCTCGACCGTCTCACACTTCTGTTTAATCAGTTTTCTGTTTGACATTTATTCAGCTGTGTGAAAACTTACTTTAATCTCAGCCAAACCGATTTACTCATGAACAACTAAAACAGAAAAAGGGCAAACATTAAAATTTTTAAGTTATCTAAGTGACTTATATATCACGTTTAACCTGAGTAGCGAAAAACCGCGGGGGGTATGAAAACGATGTGCCGGGAGTTCGCTGTTCTCGCCGGCCCTGGTGAGCCTTGAACCCCGGCTAGCTATCGAGCTATTGGTAACAGACGTCTCCAAAAATGTCGGAGCACTTTTGCAAATATGTGATGTCTTGATAAACCGAGCAGATATTTGAAGTTTACAGAGCTGCATTCTCGCCTGAAAATATCTTTAAAGTTTATTTTGTGACCCAGAAGGAGTAGTAAGAGTAACAATAAAACTAAGTAGCTGCCGCCATTGTTGGAAACTGGAATTGGCTGGGCCGCGGTATGAATTCTGGGATATGGTGGGCCACGAAGTATCCGGTCTTTAAGTGATGACATGACGAATCCTGCTTCCGGGCCTAAAGTAGTCTGCGTTTAATATGGCTTTTGTGTTTTTAACATGTTTAATGTTTTGTATTTTCTTCTATTTAATCTCAAAAACCTCCTAAAACAGTCAGTGATCACTGTTGACCTCCCTCGGCTTTTATTACTGCTAATCAATTTAAAGCTCAGTTTTTTAAAACCTTAGGATGTAACTACAGCCCAGCCCATGCAGCAGTATATGAATGACTAACCTCGTATTGTGGATAGATTGTCTCAGTTGTTCTCCTGGCTGAAGTTTGGTCCTTTTACAGCATCCTGCCATGCGATTACATTTGTTCCTGACGACAGAGAATCCTCACGTTAACTTTTATAGAGTGGGAAAAAGTTAGCTTGTTTATATTATGCTAACATAGCTGTGTCGCTAGCGGTCACGTAGCACATCGTTATAAACCAGCTAGCCAAACTTCACTAACCCTACAAACATCACTGCTGTTTAGTTTTCTGTTTTCATTTATGTCGGAAGTGATAGCAGAGCTGTACGTTTGAATTTGTTTCCAAAATCCCTCAGTCAGGACATGCTATATTGTATTTAGATGGAAGCTAGCGAGCTAACTTCCTGCTAATTTCTAACTCTGATAAATGTCATAAATTCCATTTTCATGGATGCCTGGATGTTAAACTCAATTGTTACACCTGGTAGAGCAGAACGCTGATCATTTTATTACAGATGAAAGACTTTAGACAGTTTTTCAACTCTCAGTGATGCCACAGTGATCGTTTGATTTATAGACCTGCAGCTTAGTTTGAGCCCAGACACGGCTAGTGACGTCAGACTTAAAGACCGGATACACCCGACCCATCCTCCAAATCTGGGGAAAAGGAGGACACATTTAGAGGAGTCTTTGAATTTGGACAGCCTTCGCCATCGGTCTACAAATGCGACCTCCGAAGGATGCGGCCCCTGAATTTGGACACAGCAAGCAAAACACAACAAGAACATCCTACAGATCCTGGAAACCATGACAGCTCGTCTACCAAACTGGGAGGAAACATCAGGTATAAAACTTAATTCATTCCAATGGCTGACAGATGGTCATTCTGTCTTTAAAAAAATCTAATTGTATTGGAATTAATGGAAGAATGATTTTTCAGTTCCCTTTATTTACTTCATGGCTTTATTGAAAATGTTCTTGTTGTCTTAAAGGGCAGGGCTATCTTGTGAATAATCACATTTTCTTAGTCCAGTCAAGGTCACAGAGCTCAGCTCAAGGCTTCTATGGGACCTATATCCATCCTTAATTTACAGTATTAAATGAATCACAAATATAGGCCTGTTTATGGCAGTGTTCAGTTTCTTTCATTCTCTGTTTTTAAGCTACTTGATAATACCGGTCATAATATGCACGCAATTTCAGCACAGTGCTTGACCCTTGAAGGTCAATATCAAAAAGAAAAATAACAAATTCAATTCAATTCAATTCAATTCAATTTTATTTATATAGCGCCAAATCACAACAAAAGTCGCCTCAAGGCGCTTCATAGATACAGAGAAAAACCCAACAATCATATGACCCCCTATGAGCAAGCACTTTGGCGACAGTGGGAAGGAAAAACTCCCTTTTAACAGGAAGAAACCTCCGGCAGAACCAGGCTCAGGGAGGGGCGGCCATCTGCTGCGACCGGTTGGGGTGAGAGAAGGAAGACAGGATAAAAGACATGCTGTGGAAGAGAGACAGAGGTTAATAACAGATATGATTCAATGCAGAGAGGTCTATTAATACATAGTGAGTGAGAAAGGTGACTGGAAAGGAAAAACTCAATGCATCATGGGAATCCCCCGGCAGCCTACGTCTATTGCAGCATAACTAAGGGAGGATTCAGGGTCACCTGGTCCAGCCCTAACTATATGCTTTAGCAAAAAGGAAAGTTTTAAGCCTAATCTTAAAAGTAGAGATAGTTTCTGTCTCCCGAATCCAAACTGGAAGCTGGTTCCACAGAAGAGGGGCCTGAAAACTGAAGGCTCTGCCTCCCATTCTACTTTTAAATACTCTAGGAACAACAAGTAGGCCTGCAGAGCGAGAGCGAAGTGCTCTAATAGGGTGATATGGTACTACAAGGTCATTAAGATAAGATGGGGCCTGATTATTTAAGACCTCGTATGTGAGGAGCAGGATTTTGAATTCAATTCTGGATTTAACAGGAAGCCAATGAAGGGAAGCCAAAACAGGAGAAATATGCTCTCTCCTTCTAGTCCCTGTCAGTACTCTTGCTGCAGCATTTTGGATTAGCTGAAGGCTTTTCAGTGAGTTTTTTGGACATCCTGATAATAATGAATTACAGTAGTCCAGCCTGGAAGTAATAAATGCATGAACTAGTTTTTCAGCGTCACTCTGAGACAGGATATTTCTAATTTTAGAGATGTTGCGCAAATGGAA
The DNA here is from genome assembly GCF_051167445.1 of Perissodus microlepis. Taxonomy (NCBI): domain Eukaryota; kingdom Metazoa; phylum Chordata; class Actinopteri; order Cichliformes; family Cichlidae; genus Perissodus; species Perissodus microlepis. Next base: position 12,037,658 of record NC_140482.1, on the reverse strand, counting down.
GAAAGCAGTCTTACATATTTGTTTAATATGTGCGTTGAAGGACATGTCCTGGTCAAAAATGACTCCAAGGTTCCTCACAGCGTTACTGGAGGCCAAGGTAATGCCATCCAGAGTATGAATCTGGTTAGATACCATATTTCTAAGATTTTCAGGGCCGAGTACAATAACCTCAGTTTTATCTGAATTAAGAAGCAGAAAGTTAGCGGCCATCCAGGTCTTTATGTCTTTAAGACATTCCTGCAGTTTAACTAATTGGTGTGTGTTATCTGGCTTCATGGACAGATAGAGCTGGGTGTCATCTGCATAGCAGTGAAAATGTATGCTATGTCTTCTAATGATGCTGCCTAAGGGAAGCATGTATAATGTAAACAGAATTGGTCCTAGCACTGAACCCTGTGGAACTCCATAATTAACCTCAGTGTGTGAAGAGGACTCTCCATTTACATGCACAAATTGGAGTCTATTAGATAGATATGATACAAACCACTGCAGTGCAGTACCTGTAATACCTACAGCATGTTCTAATCGCTCTAATAGGATATTATGGTCGACAGTATCGAACGCTGCACTGAGGTCTAGCAGGACAAGCACAGAGATGAGTCCACTGTCAGAGGCCATAAGAAGATCATTTGTAACCTTCACTAAAGCTGTTTCTGTGCTGTGATGAGCTCTGAAACCTGACTGAAACTCTTCAAATAAACCATTCCTCTGCAGATGATCTGTTAGCTGTTTGACAACTACTCTTTCAAGGATTTTTGATATGAAAGGAAGGTTGGAGATTGGCCTATAATTAGCTAAGACTGCTGGGTCTAGAGATGGCTTTTTGAGTAAAGGTTTAACCACAGCCAGCTTGAAGGCCTGTGGTACATAGCCGACCATTAGAGATAGGTTGATCATATTTAAGATCGAAGAATTAATCAATGGCAGGACTTCTTTGAGCAGTTTTGTAGGAATGGGGTCTAAAAGACACGTTGATGGTTTGGAGGAAGTAATTATTGAAGTTAACTCAGAAAGATCAATTGGAGAAAAAGAGTCTAACTTAACATCAATGGTACTAAGAGTAGCTGTAGATAATATTACATCTGTGGGATGATTACTGGTAATTTTTTCTCTAATGATAAAAATTTTATTTGTGAAGAAGTTCATGAAGTCATTACTAGTTAACGTTAAAGGGATGGTTGGCTCAACAGAGCTCTGACTCTTTGTCAGCCTGGCTACAGTGCTGAAGAGAAACCTGGGGTTGTTCTTATTTTCTTCAATCAGTGATGAATAGTAAGATGTTCTGGCTTTGCGGAGGGCTTTCTTATAAAGCAGCAAACTATTTCTCCAGGCTAAATGATGATCCTCTAAATTTGTGACACGCCATTTCCTCTCCAGATTACGAGTCATCTGCTTTAGGGTACGTGTTTGAGAATTATACCACAGAGTCAGGTACTTCTGATTAGAGACCTTAGTTTTCACTGGAGCTACAGTATCCAGAGTCGTACGTAGTGAGGAGGTGAAATTATTAACAAGATAATCAACCTCTGTTGGGGTAGCGTTCAGATAGCTGCTCTGCTCTGTGTTGGTACAGGGCATTGAAGACACACAAGGCAAAGGAACCATCCATCAGGTTTTCCCTGGTGGAGCATTTTCCTTTGATCCTGCGATATTCACGTCAGCTAATCAATATTCTTTGATCTATGGTTATGTTATATGCATGCAGTCTCTTTGTTTTAGTCAGAAAAAGAGCAAGACACATTTTCATGTTTTTGGGCCATTTTTTTGTCTTTAATAACCGAAATGTATTTCTTTATTAAGTTCAATTATATGTAAAATATTGGTTGATGTTAAGTTTAAAATTCACTTGTCAGTTAAATAGTGATAAATAGCTGGGGACAAAACAGAGTCTTCAGTTTTCTCATTTGTCTAAACTGACTTTGAAATTCATATTTCAGAAAGGTATTAATGTTGCAGACACTGCAAACAATACTCCCTAGGAGATGAATCTGCCTTCATTAGAATAAAAATGGCTAAATGACATTTATGGCAACAATAACAGACGGATTTCAAATAAGAGCTCTCGAAGCAATCAGCATAAGAAAGCTTTCCATCCATCTGTTATGTGCATATTTAATTTGCACAGTGTTTCCACCACATTTTATATTTTTCCTATAGATTTTAAAAATGTCGGTTTACGTGCTCTCTGTAGTTTGCATTTACGGAATTATGATTAATTGTTTTATCTAAAATAAATGAAGTTATTATTCTTATTCTTTTTATTTATTTAAAAAAAATGAAATTTTAGCTGACTTTGTCAAACTTTGGTTTAGGTTAGGTGGATTTTTTATTTATTTTTTTCTTGCAATTAATGAGAAAAATCTTAAAGTATAGGCCAAAAAAAACAAAAAAGAAAATATTTTATTACCTACTTCCAGTTTGGGTAATAAGGCCGTAGTATACCTATCCCTGTGCATGCTTGAATTGAAAAATAAAAGTCATTGTGTAAAATATAGAATACAAGTTAACATTAATGTTTGTTAAAAATAAATAAATAAATAAATTAATTAATTAATTATATATATATATATATATATATATATATATATATATATATATATATATATACATTTTCTTCCGCTTATCCGGGGCCGGGTCGCGGGGGCAGATATATATATATATATATATATATATATATATATATATATATATATATATATATATATTAGTGCAAGTTATAACAGAGGTACAGACAATATTGAAGTAACAATAAGAATATTTGAGATAAATTATTGTATTCATGAAACAAAGCCACAGCAATGCAGAGAGTTGTGTTTCAGGACATTGCTGGGTGGATTCACACTGGGATGTCATCAATTGTATTCTGAAGGGAAGTTAGCTACTAGGATGTTTAGAGAGCTTAGCCTTCCTTCTCCTCCCTGCATCTCTCTTTGCCTGATTCTCAATCTTTTTCTGTTTCTGTTCCTCTTTGAACTGAGTCAGCATCGATCCCAGCTGAGAGGAAGGAAAGACGAAGAGAAAGAAGAGGAAAGAGTAGAGCGGAGGAGGGGCGGTGGATGGGACGTGGTGGAGGGGGATGCATTTCCTGTGAAACCTCCAGGAGTTTCGGATCTGGAAGATGAGCTCAGTTCATAAACACACACGTGCACACACACACTGCTGCAAAGATCAATTGTTATCAAAGGGCCACCACAACGGCTAGATGTGTTGGACCCCGTTACCTAGAGTTTTCCTTTTAAAGTCTTTTTATGAGGATTTCCAAGTAAGTTCAAAGGACATTTAAAAACAATTATGCAAAAAGTAAAAATGAATCAATATTTTATTACAGAGTGATCAAATTAGAACAAAAGGTTTCCAGTTTTTTTCTTCCTTCCTTTTTTTTTCATCTTCTTTTCCAGAAGATGAAATGAATCCGAGCAGGGTGTGGTGAACTACTGTCATCTAATACAGGAGATTCAGGAGGATTTGAATGGAGGAAGTAGCATTATTGATTCCTGTGAGTGTGTATCTGTTTCTCCAAATGGTATTCTTTAACTCTCTTTGGGAGCTTCCCAGAAGAAAACACCGAACAACTTTACACAGAATCGATGAGTGATAAAATACTTAATATAATACAAAAACCCATTAAGATAAAAGCTTGGTTTAACCTTTCATGCAGATCCAAGAACCAGCGTATTTAAAAAACATCGAAAAGCAGCTTCGTAATTTGTTACAGTCTGACAGTCATTTAAAGGTTGGGAAATTTATGTACACACAAACACAGTGTGTTCTTTTTTCCAAGAAAGTTTACATATAAACCATTCATGATGAAATATCTTTCTTTTTACAAAATCCAGTATTTTGGCAGACCAATCATTAGGGGTGGAAACTGATAAGAATTTAACGATTCCAATTCTATTATCAATGTCACATATCGATTTGATTTCTTATCGGTTCTCATTGACTCCGCTTGAGAGCTGGACTAACTCTAAGCAGCATAGCAAAGACATTACATTCATGCTAATTAACTGCATGCTGTGTGGTCAAATGTTTGTGCATGTTGGAGGTATTTCTTTGTTGTGATCAGTGTTGGGCTCATTACTTAAAAAAAGTAATGCACATATTGCACACTTACATTTACATTCTATTTGTAAAATGACCTGAAACACACCGTCTTATAATTACCATTAAGGAATAAAAACCTGCAGGCTACACTCCCACACACCAACACAAATCCCTGTCCTAATGAGGACACACATATGATCTTTCTCCGATAGCACAAAGCAAAGATGTAAACCAAACCACAGAGACTTCAAAGTGTGGCTGCTGAACTGGGGTCAGCATTCACTCAGGTTTATCATCACTCTAGGTTCTTGGCTAGCTTAGCATGATGCCTATGCATTTGTTTAGAAAGCGCCGAAGTTGTGTTACCAGTATAATGAAGCTGTTTCCAGTTTGCCTTTGCTCTCTCGTTCTTTTGTGCAATAAAAATGATTGGTACCGGTTCTCAGTTTCTCATTCTTATTGTTATTCTGATTGATTATAAAGTTGGGGGCTAATTAGCCAGACAAACTTGTTTTCAGGTATAACGTTAGCGTTTGCTCTCTCAGATGTTGAAACTATCATTAATGGAACGGCTATAGCAGCCGTGATGTCTCCCTGTGAAACCTCAACAGTGGAATTTTTGCTTTAACATTTATTTTTAAGCCTAGCATGGGCTAGTGCTTAGTTAGTTAGTTAGTTACTGTGGCATTTGATGGGTAGCAATTTTTGGCTAGCAAAAACAGACTTGAAAGACAAATTGACACACTGGAGCCTGTATGTATCAATTATGATACACTAAGCCTTGAGGGGGTAAAATTATTATATTATATTACCTCTATACAACCTCTAGACCTCTTTCACTACAGCTGGAACTTTAGAACAGCTCTACGGAAGTCCACTTGCATGTTTCCATCTGCAATTTAGACATGAAACTTTCCAAAGGAAGCAAAAATAACTGCTTAGTTAACCTAATCCAACTTTGATTGTCAAGTTTCATCGCTGATAATAAAGCCTGGGGTCTGGCTCAACACCAGTACCAAACAGCAGTTTTACGTGAATGAATCTGAAAGTCTAAGTGGTCTATAAATATTCCATCATGAATCCGGTTTTACATATCAGTCTGTGGGAAACATTATTTTTAGCAGCAACTAAGTATGAAAACCAACTGTGGTAACCAACTGTAGCTTTTTTTCTTAACTAATGAATCTGAGAACATGTCATATGTTATGTATCACATAAAAGTGGACAGACTGAGGCTGAGCCCAGGGTCATGTATCGATGCTCCTCATGTAGGAGGTATTCAATTCAATTCAATTCAATTCAATTTCTTTATTGTCCCACAAGGGGAAATTAGTTTAGCAGCAGGAGGATAAAAATAAACAGAACAATACTATAAAATAATAATAACAATAATAAAGAACAGAGTTAAAACAAAGTTAAAAAGAAAAAGAGAAAAAGAGAAAGAAAACGCCAATAAACACCTGCTGCAGGTCGCCACAAGAGCAGTGCCCTAACCCTCCATTTTATATGGATCAATGGAAAACCAACATGGATGATTGCCTGGTTACATGGCCCCTCTTTGATCCATTATTAATGATGTCGAAGTACTGGTTTTTGGTATGTTGTGTGTGTGCAGGAGATGGAAACAGATTCCTCTGAGGATTTTTTTGTGCACACAGCATATTTTACTGGCAGTAGCAATGAGAGAAACTGTCCTTGGCAAATAGCCTAGAAAAAGTTTTAAGAGTGATGATTTTGGCTTGTGTTATGGTGGTGAATAATGTTACAGGTATTAGAAAAATCAATATCATTATCATCTTTCTATGGAATTGAATTTTTTTTTTGTCATTTTTCTGTCATCACTACTGCCGTGTTTGCACTCTCTTCTCTTTAAAACCACTATGAACTACATAATGTCAACCCTGCTAGTCCTTTAAAATAAAAACCTTGATATGTGTATCAAGTGAAATCTTGGAGAAGTTGCTAATAACCAAATCTACAACGTCAACAACAAGAAAAAGATTTTATGTTTTTCCCACAGACAGATGATGAAAAAACATCACTGGTAAGAAAAATGAAACCTTGACCAGTTCATCGCTGTCACTGAAGCCCGTAAAACAACCCCGGGAATCGACATTCTAGGATTATCTGTCTACCTGAAGACACTTGAGTCATGCATTTGTGACCAGGTACAAGAGGAGAACACAACACTTCACAGTTTACAACAGTGGTAGACGTACTCTTCAAGCTTAATAAGGTTTGGTTAGGTTGATGTATCAGAGTGTTTAGTTCATGCATTTATTACTTCTAGGCCAGACTTTTGTAAATCATTATCATCAACCTGGTCTAAAATGTCTTGAAAAGCCTTCAGTTGATCCAGACTGCTGCAGAGAGAGTGCTAACTGGGACTAGAAATAAAGAGCATATTTCTCAAATACTGTATTCTCCTCATTGGCTCCCGGCTAAATTCAGCATTGAGTTTGAAATCCTTCTCCTCACATACAAAATATTGACTAATCAGGCCCCATCTTATTTTAAAGACATTGTAGAACCATAGTACTATAGTACCCCAATAGGGCGCTTCACTCCCAGACTCTGGTTCCTAGAGTATTTAAAAGTAGAACGGGAGGCAGCTTCTATGGAACCAGCTCCTAGTTTGGATACTCATCTCTTTTGATTCTCTGCATGTTTATACACCACTGCGGTATTTAATCATAAACCCAGACTCTTTCCCCTACAGTTTGCCTTTGTCCTGTCTCTTTCTGCTTTTTCCTCTTTGCCCTCACCCCAAACCCGTCATGACAGATGGCTAAAAGCAATTCTGCAGAAGCAGAAGAGGTAACATTTGTACTGATGGAACTAAGCTGTATTTGATTAATATATGTTTTGAATTCCCGTATGTACAATGCGCCAAATTGGCATTTCTCAGGACAAAAAACTGAAAGAATTTAGTTTTTCTGGCAGCTATCTAATCCTATAGTAGTTTTAGATCTTCCAACCAGGTAAAAATCCTAGCACTGGTGGTGAACCTGAATCTTTCACAGACTTAAGGTGGAATTTTATAAAACAACACCAAAAAAACAGGATCTGTGTTTTTCTCAGGATGCTATTAGAATGCAGTCATTGATAGTACAACCCTTCACCCAGGGACGCAAGGTAACAACACAGAAAAACATTTTTCATTTAATGGGACTATTAACAGATCTCTTAAGGGACCTCTTTGAATGCCTAACATTAAAGCAACACAAGGCAATTTCACATGCTGGCAGCCGCAAATGGAGCTGAGAGATAAGTGCTTGAAATGTAATGAGTTTAGTCACCAGAAACACAACAAAGTGACTTCAGTAAATTGCACTTGGTGTGCTTAAGCAGTACAATAGCAAAGGACACCACGGGACCAATCCAGACAAAAGGAATGGAATGGAGAGCTGTGACTTCCTGCAGTCTTTGATCAAACTGGAAATGATTGTAGCTTCGTAGATCGCTGAGACAACAGATTGGGACTTGCCTGCCGTAAAACACCACATTTGCATCAAAATCTTCATCACCCAGCATTCATGCAATATTAAAATATCATATTAAATGCCCAAATTTCCTCTCTGTGGCCCGAGGGAGCAGAGGAGGTGAATTATTTCGCAGCTGCAGCTGTCTGGTTTTTGTACAGAGTGAAAATTTTACAACAGATTTGATTTTTGCTATATGTCACGTCTGGGTGTAGAAGATTTCCCATCAGCGTCCGTATCCATCACTTACTTTCCATCTGTTGTTTTTTTTGGGGGGGGGTTTCTGAATGACCTACACGTGCTGTTTCTGGTGTTTTGAAGAACCTGTGATTAAATGATGCGGCATGTTGTAAAACACCTCTGGGAACATTCGTCAGGTTACTTCTTAATTTTCCAGATGGCTTGGGAAATCCCGACCGTTCGCCGTGAAATATGCAGAATGACAGTGGAGGTACAGCCTTCCCCCTTGTTTAATCGAGTTTCACTTTTTGGGGCCCACACCTCACAGGGACTTTGAGTCATCCATAACCTCACTGAGTTTTAATTGCTTCTGGCTGTGGAGCACCTCGGGGGGAAAACTGGCAGCTGGACAGAATTCCTGCATTAGGAGGTACTCAGACACACTTTCACTGTGCTAAAAGGCTTCATTTCACTCATCATGCACACACTAAGTGGATTTCTAAACAAAGTGTGCCACAGATACACCAATTCTAATTTGTGGCAGTGCTAATAGAGTGTCAAATGTGTTAATTTTCATCATTTTTGAGAGTGTACTCAAACCTTGCCTCTGCCTTTGTGCTATATTGTTTGCGAGTTCAACTTAACGAGGCAATTATGCTACATTTGCAGCTCCCATAATTTATAATGATTACATAGCAGAAAACTGTTTAAATGGCTTGTTAGCTTGTTAGCACGATTGCTTCCCTGCCCACAAATTCACCTTTTCTTCTATTCGAATGCTGCTTGAAAAGAAAAAAGAGAAGCTTCACTTCATTGTGTTCTAGTGTTGAAAGACAGCCTTGATATTCCTCCTCCAGTGGTTTTTGTTCTCACGCCTGAGGTATCTCCTCATGTACAGAAAGGAGCACTGCAGATTTCTTATTTCACCTTGGGTAGAATGAGCATGCTCATTGCCAACAGACTTTAACATGTCTGACTGAAGCAAAGTCAACGATGCACTCTCCGCTCAGTAAGCTGCTGGCTTCTCTGGTGCAGTAGCATGTATGTGAATGTTGCTAAGAAGGTTTCTAATAATAGAGTGGCTGTGGCTTCTTCCATCTGCGATCCATAGTCAATCTGCGGCTTTGCTCACAGATGACTGATAGGTTAAGAGTCAGTAGGCTGCACATAGCTGATAAGCCAAGTCTGCACAACCCCGTGGACTCTCCTCTAATTTCCAGTCAGTTTGATTCCAGAGGTTTCTGTGTGTATTTGTCTGTGTGTGTCCTAGGCCACCGAACCTTGACATTTTTTGCCACTATACAGAGATACTATCTTTCTAGTGCATTGGAAGAGCAAAGACAGAGTTTCTGTGTTGACCCTCGAAACTATAACATGTTCAAGACAATGCAGTGATCCTACTGAATCCTACAACAGGTCATTGGGCTCATTATTAGTTAGATACTCTGCTACAAATAGTTTAGGGTATTTAATGTTGATTAATGTTGTCAGAAATACAGACTGTATATAAAAGATGACAGCAGCCACTTTGATGTCACACAAAGTTTTGAAGGTCTTTGTGGTTAGACAGTAGATTTCTCCACTAGTAGAGCATGTGGCTGTTTCATGAGGCTGTTATAGTCTTCGCAATAAACAGATTCCTCAGTGTGAACAATATTTTTGTTACTGTAAACTTTCTGGGTTCAATGTGTCATCTGCTTGTAGTCTGATGGCATTGACCAGTCAAGTTGTAGCAATGGTGCCGAACAGGATGTCTTATAGTTGTTTGTTGCTATGTGGACACCATGTCTGCACCAGAAGCCTTAAATATTGTCCATTGTCCCCAGAGTTCAATCAGTAGATTGGGTTGCAGGTGTATTTGCTGACTGCTGGGAGCTGCTTGAATTGTAAAATTAGAGCTGTGTTGATGCAGACTGAGAAATAAAGTTATTTAAATTTCAGAGTACCTGTTCGGTTTAGCTAGCTTTATGCAGCTATTAATGCTGGTAATGTTCCCTTAATTTGAGAATGTATGTATGCATGGCCTGATGAAGCTTGTGCAACAGAATTTGTGGACATCTGCTCCAGCTGAGCAGCTGTGTTCAGTAGCTGGATGAACACAGAATAAGGCTCACCCATCTGGTAGCAAAGCGGTTAACCAATAGTTAGCTTACGGAAGAACTACATTTCACTCACTGTTGCTGACTTTTAAGTTGCTGTTAACGTGATGATTAAAAGAATAGCACCAGCTGAAAAACAAGAACAACAACTGTTGTGCCTCGTGCAAAATAGAAGTTAAAAAAGTGGACTTCAGTTGTGTTTTCTGGGGTTTCAGTGTGAGGTTAACATGATTACAATTGCAGCAGACACTGAATGCTAATGGTGCTTTTAGGGCACTGCTTCCTGCTGTGGTTGCACTTTCACAATATCTTTGTGAGGCAGCGTTTAACCCCAGGTGCCTCGAGCTAAATGTAAAATGCGTTTGTTTGGTAGCAGTTTAACTCCAACTGCATGCAGCATCATCTCACTGGAGAAACACAAAAGGAAAGAGAAAGCTGTCAGGAATGATGACATAGTAAACAATTATTGTTGGCTACTGATACCTAAACAAACAGAAACCAAACAAAAGGGGTAAATGGACTCCACTTACACTATTAATATGGAATAGTGGTTGTATTGTCACGGGTAATGGGAAAGTACGGACTCAGTCGCGGAGCTCAGGATGCAAAGTACACAGTGCGTTTATTTACAGTGCCCAAAAACAGTTTCAAAACATAAAGTGAAGTGCAAAGTCCAACAGTGATCTTCTCCAAACTCCCAGTGGTGCGCAGGTGAGTTTCCAAAGTGATTCTCAGAGTGTGTGTTCTCCTCCAATAGCTTAATCCACGGGCTCCTTCTCTCCAACCTCCAGCTCTGTATCTCTTCCTCCTATAAACGAGCAAAAACCACAGGTGAGGAAGCTAGCCGGCTAAAGCTAAGCTGCAAGACACAAAACACTCTTTACTACCGAGCTTCAAGTACAATCCAGCGTCGACTGCCATCTGGACACACAGTTAAATACCTCAGCCCACAACGAAGGATGATCAGTGACAGCTGGGTGGCAAATTAGGTGCAGGTGTGTCAGCCACTGGTTGGAGGAGGAGAGAGAGAGAAGCACACACATATACACACAGGCAGGTCGCCCCGGGAAGGACCGTCCGACCATGACATGTATTTTGTGGAAGCTGTCATGTTGTGAACAATGTCCTATGCTAAAAAAATGAAGAAAGTGTGGACGTGCCAAAAACTGAAGTCTTTGTTGCATCACAGAAAGACTTTAAAAATTCAGCTTTCTATTTTTTTAACCCCACAGTGAGCAAAAAAAGTGACCTTTTTAACAAAAAAATTAAATTATTCTATGTCAAATAACAAAGCTTGACATATTCATTATTCTTGTTTTAGATTTCTTAAATATTTTTGTGTTATTTAAGAAAAGATAAATATTTAAAAAGATAAATATTTTTCATAATTCTTCCTTTTAAACTTCATGGTTTAATGTTATGGGTGTGGCCACTGTGATTGACAGGTAGATGTTGATAGAGGCAGCTCCAGCTTACTGCTGCAGTTTGTTAGCCAAGCTTGCTCCCCAAACAGATGTGATTCCAGCTCAAAGTTATTGCTGGCAGCTGGCTATTTCTGTCTTTTATTTACAGTCTGTAAGTGTACCTAGTGCCTTCTTTTTGCGAGTTTCAGCCACACTGGCCAAGTGTGAAGCTAATAAGAAAGGAAAAAAGAATTACAATGGAGCTTAAATATAATTATTGAGCCACCTGATTAGTCCATATTAAGTTGATTAGCTCGGTAAACAGTTATGTTAATGATACTGCAATTCCATCTTCTGCTCCATCAGTAGGGAACCCAGACAATCTGAACCAGGAATTGTGCCCAGGTGAAGGCGCTATACTTGTACATCTTAATTTTTCACCAGTAATTTCTGCCTGAATTCAAACTCCACGTGATGATATTCCCTTTTGTTGCTTTCTTCCATCTCCCCATCGTCAGAGTCTTTTTGTCCCCACTTTACACAGAAACTATTTCAGAGGCTCTCTGCTGAGCTAATGCATCTGAATACATTACAGTCCATTAACAAACAGCCGCAGCAGGGCTGTAATTGTGATTTAATAGCTTGAGACAGGAGACGCACCAAATGGAAGTCTGATTAAGAGGGTGATCATTAAGTGTGAACCATCTTTGAAATGTGCACAAACAGTATGTTGAGATGACATTCGGTCTTAGCACAAGATTTATCTGTGGGTTATTTATACAGTGCGTGCAAATACTCAGGAAAGCAGGATTTCCTTATTTAGCATGTTTATTTCTGGTTGCATAAAGTTGCACAGAGAGTTTATCAGCGTTAGTGAAAAACTCATCCACACACAGCGAAAACTTGCAGTTGCTTCCTTTGCCAATCTAAGACATTCACAGATCCACAGGGGAAAACCACGTCCGTCCTCAACAAAGGATGAGATTTTTAAGCAGATTGAGTTACAGCTCAGCAAACAAACACACCGCAGGGTTTCAGCAGCACACCAGGAGTGGCTGACAACTGATAAGCGTCTTTGGCTTGATGTAGCATCAGTGGCGCAGCAGGGGTTTTTGGTGGGGAGGTATGAGTGCGTGGGTATGGGTGTTGATGGGTGGTGGGCATGATTAATGCTAATCAGGGCAGGTGGGAGTCCTGCATGCTTCTTTTCTTCACCAGTGAAGTAAACACACTCAGCCGAAGGGAGAGAATCTCTCTCTCTCTCTCTCTCACTCACTCACTCACTCACTCACACACACACACACACACACACACGCACACACACACACAAAGTGATACTCTTGTTTCTCTAATCTTTCGGGGGTCCTCGACTCATGGGGACACTGCAAATTAACTAACACATAAACAAACCCACTGTTAGTGGATGGGTGGAATTTGGATTAACTGTGATCCAAGTGTGTGTGTGTGTGTGAGTGTGCCAAATTCCCTGTCTGTTACTGCCAGACTGGAGGAAGTCATAGCTGAGGTTATAAAGGTGCTATTGCTAGTAACTCATACATGCTTGTCTTTTTCCTGACTTTATACTATGACCCAAAGACCTCCTTGTAATGAGTGTCTGTTCTAACTTTTGAACCATTTATCTATCTAAAATGTCTAAAAAGCATTAAAAAATGGCTCATTAATGTTTTATTAGTGTTTCAGAGAGCAGGGAGAGTGTATTTTTAGATTTTGCACCACTTTTATTTCAAAGAAAATTCTGTCACAGAATAGCACGTCCACTATTTATGAAATGAGAACATAACAGCCTTAATTATTTAATAATGATGAGGTCAGATTGATGGGCGCACATGGCAACAGGAAGTAAATGGATGGGTTGAAGATCAGGTGTAGAAGGTGGCAAGAAGATGTGGAGGAGGAGGCAGGAAGCAGTTAGAGTGGACATGCCTTAGATAAGGGAACCCAGCCCATGGTTCAGACTTAGTATGAAGGCAAAAAAGGACATTGTTGTCCTTTTTCTGAAATATCCAAGTGTAACCTGGAACTATCTGTGTGACAGCTGCAACATAAGCTGGTCAAATTCTGTAAATGCTGACATCCCACAGTTCCAACCTGCATTCAGACTGTTTACTAAAAAATGTTATTTGTTTTCTTGGGGGGTGGGGGCAGTGGTCAATACTGCACAAAACAACAATTGCTTCAAGAGATTTTATATCTTAGAAGGGCTTCTCCAAGAGTCAACCTCCTGAAAGCAAGTACTTGGTAACAGTGGGAAGGAAAAACTCCCTTTTATCAGGAAGAAACCTCCAACAGGGGCAGCCATCTGCCGGGAGTGGTTTGGGGGGAGGTGAGAGGAGAGAGAAAGGACAAAAGAAGCACCTGTGGAAGCGAGCCAGACATTAATTTACAGTTGCTAGGTTTCCAAAACCATCTTCTTCAAAGTTTTGTCTTCCACTATTTACCAAGCTGATTTTTTAGTCTTGCAGTCGCACTGAAAGGCTAATTATTTTAAACAAAGCGGACCGTGAGTACAGCAGGAAAATACGCTGTGCGCTGAAGGCATTTTTGTGAAGAGGACCTTGACAGTGACAAGTGACGTGACAGATATGGTTTTCAGTGCTCATAGTAATGGAATTTTTAAGGAAAGTAAAAGCTGAAACAACCTGGGTTGAAGTGTTGAAAGTGACTTTTTTTGTTCATTTTACAGACATTTCAACACGGCAGACGTCAGTAATGTCCTTCATCACATTATTAAGCCTATCATAAAATCGTGTGGACGCATGGAGTACCACAGTTGTCTGAAAAAACATAGGTTTTATACTACAATCCAACATCAAAACTTCAGATACCCAAGACAGAACGGAGGATGGAGGTGAATCTGGACAGGCTGCTCCTTTTTCCAGGGGGGATTTTGGGATCGTTCAATGGCCAGACATGGGCTCCGGCAATAAGACTAGTGCTAGGTGACCATAAGGGGCCTGTGAAGCTCTGTTTTGTGGCAGAGGAAGCAATATGTTCTGTAGGAAACTCAATAGCAAGCCCTCTCACAGACCAGAGCCTTAGGGCTGCTTGTCTGGAAGGCGAACTTCTGGGTTTTGCTGAGATGACACTAGAACAGATGAGAAGAGAACAACTGCTGGAGTAGCAGTAGTGGGAAATCTAGTAGGAAAAGTTCTGGGGTGAGATCCAAAACATCAGTAAACAATGAGGCCGAGGGGCTTTGCAGCTTCACAGCAATCCCTCCTGCATTTTCTGAAACATTTCACTTTAAAATGCAACATCATCACCTCATGGTGGTTATCTTACTTTGATTAAAACATTAATCAAAGTATGCCACAACTGCTCGGGACAAGGAGTGTTTATATGAAATGCAATGGCAGTCCATTGAATAGTTTGAGAGATTGCCAACTCATTCTAGCATGACTAAAATAAATGGGGTACTTTTGTGTTATATTCTGCTTCCCTTTCATGAGGTCAACAAGTTTACATCCTAAACTAGAATTAGAAGCAAAGCATCCGCTGCAATAACTGAATCATCCATGTGACCCCAGTAGACCATTAGATGATATAATTGCTATGACACAGATACTTTTAGAGCTTAAACAGGCAACAGAGACTCTTCTGACAACATGCTCAGACATGTGTTGAGTCAGTCGATGTTTGGCCCCCGACCAAAAAGGCCAAGGCGGGGGAGCAGATGGCAAGGAGAGCAGAGAGGCAGGAGGTCAGTGGTTTGGATATAGCCCACAGTGAGGATCGCGCATATGGCAAAGCAGACTGGGAAGGAGAGGAAAGGATGGGAATCCAGGTTGCTGGAACATAAAGAAAATCTGTTGCATCAAAAATCAAACATTTAAAATGTTTAAGTCCAAACAACTTTAAGCTTTGTTGTCTAACCTCACTTCTTGTCAAAATCCATTGAAAAACCTGGCTGTAGCGCCAGTGCTGGCAAACTCTGCACCCCAGTAAAACAGGAGTGAGGAACTTTCCCCACAGAAAAATCCCCACGAGGAGCGTGCAAAGATCTTTTCTGTTATTCCCACAGTCCTCCTCCCCCACGGAGAGCAGTGGTGAGCCAGCAAGTTTCCAGTTTCATTGAAATATGAGCTGATTTCATGAATGCTGGAGTGGAAAGACAGAGTAAATTAGCAGAAAAGTCCCCTGTTTAATGTTCAGGGCTTCATTTGTCATGACGGATATGGCTTTCAGTTCTCTACAATAATGAAAATCAACACAAACAGGAAGACGTGTATTTGTAAGAATGCACCAGTCCACTCAAAAAATAGTAACTATAAGAACAAGGATTGACAGATGACTCAAACTTAATGGTACTCACTGAGGAACTTAAATCATATATTTTCACTGACTACATCTACAGGTGGGCCAGTGATTACATGTACTGTAACTCAAAAAACCAACCAAACCAAAAAACGAAAACGACAGATGTGAGAACCTCCTCAAATGAAACAGTAATACCAAATGGCACCATCTAGGCCTGAACAATGAAGCCAATGTGTAAAAAAAATAAAACAAAACAAAAAAAGGGGGCATAGTACCCCCACTGGCCACTTGGGGAAAGGCTTCAAACATGAGTCAATCTCCAAATTTGCCCACATTAAATTAAGATGTTTACAGTCTGGTGTGATTAATTTTAGCTTCTCTTGTGAGGATTTAAAGTTGATTTTGGAATTATTAAAAAAATAATGTGTACCTGCTGAGAGGTACAGGCCGTACAAGAGGGGTGTGTTTCAACTTTGGTAAGTGAAACTAGGATTTCATTCATCAGTTACTTAACGGCAGTTAGCATGTACTCGAGTCTGTTTATTGTAGGAATCAAGTTTTCGAGCCAAAATGCTAACGCTAATGCTTCAAATGAGTTCACAAACCAAAAGGTCACGTGGCTGTGTCCATCATTTATTTACAGTTTATGGGGAATAGTGCATCTGTCCATTGACATCCAAATTTTGCTCAATTATTATCTAGAAAACTGGAGATAAAAACAGTGTCATTAGATCATTAACTGAGATAGACTACCAATCCTCCTCCTGGATGCACCTAAATCATTGCATCATTGAATTTAAAGGATTCAAGGAGCTTTGTCATTCGCATCACATATTTACATGTACACACGGTCCCGGAGCGAAAAAAAACAGAATGATGAAGAAACTGAATTTTTAAAAAGTAATAAATAAATTTTTTTTTTTTTTTTTTTTTTTAAACAAAACAGAATAACAAGTAATGAAATAATACAGTAAATTGAGTGCAACAACCTGAGTACCAGTATGAAGTATGGATATAGAATGCAGGTATAAATACTTTAGCAGCAAAAGGGCACGATGACCAGCATTGATAAAGTGACGGTGTCAGTGAGTGTCAGTAGTGATTAAGGTGCTACAATATCAGTTCTTGTCCATTTATGCATTGAGAAGTCTCGCAGCTTCTGGAATGAAGCTGTTTCTCAAGAACTCTTAAATTTAAATTGTCCCACATAAGGAGTGCTACATAAGGTGTTTTTTGATCTACAGCTCTCATTTGAGCTTGCACACATTTTTAACACTGAGTACATTTCAGGCCTTACTGTGATTATTTCTTCATAAAATTTAGCTGAAGCAATATCTGAGTATAACCACTCACGCGTTGCTTCAGCGCTGCTACTTTGCCTAGTTGTGTCAGCATTTTAGATTAAGCCCCATGTTTTCCACCAGTTCATTCATAATGAACTAAAGGCTTGTCATTAAGCCCAAGCCGTCTGCATGCCTCAGAGCCACAGGGAACACGTTCTTCTCTTCATCCTCTTTTCTCAAGACCTTCAGCCTGGGTCCAGCATTTTTCTGAAAAAAAAAAAATCCCCTTATTGTTTTGCTTTCAGCCTTTCTCAACATTACAGCTGTGCATGACTGATTGTCTCAGGCAGGAGGACTGGGGGGAAACAATGCACCACCAGTTTAGATCTATTGATCTACACGCTTCCAGTCTGTGTCCGTCCCAGCTGGTCCTGCAGGAAAATAGGGAAACTGTGTGGAGTGGGGGTTGGTAGGGGTCCTCACATATGGCCTACATGAAAAACTTGAGGAAGCCAGCAGATTTAAATTCAGTGAACTCAGAGAGTGTGAGAAAATTCAAACATATGAAACATAACAGCTTACTTTCGGCTGAGCTTCACCGGGTTCCATACTAGACAAGACAGTGGCGAAACACCAATATGTGGCTGATCGATTATCACTCGTGCTCAATCAAGCTGTTGCTTCACCAGAACAGTTCGTCTAGGCAATTTCATTTCCTAATCAAGATGAAAAAAGGAGCTTCTTGAGCCCTACAAAGATGGTGATAAATAGTGTCCTTCTCTTGCTAAGCCTGTTACTGCTGACGGATTAAGTAATTTATTCTGTTTTGCACTGGAGAGTGGGAAAAGGTTCTTTGGCTTAATATTAAAACAATATATCAAAACCATATATACGGGAAACCCAGAGTGATGGTTTAAAAGGCTCTTCAGTTCAAAATCAAATAAGCAATAAAAATGACTAAAACTCGAGCTTTTGTGCTGTGAAAGTAAGAAAAATGTCCGAAGAGTGGCTTTGTGTGAAAAGTCTAACCCCTTCCAGCGATGTTTCCAAGCACCCAGTTTGTCAGCTGTCAGCGTAATGGAGGGGGAGGCAGGTGTAAACAAAGGAAAATTCAGACAAGATTCACTAATCTCTTTTCTTCTGCCCTTCGGGGCTGGCTTGCTAAAGGCTACAATGCAGCTCATCTTTTTCACGTGCCAAACAGGAGAAGCGTTGTCACATTTCTCATACAGCTGCTGAATGTATATGTGAGTCGTGTCTGTGCCAGAGGGAAAGTCAGCTGATTCACAAGGCCAGGAAGAATCATCAGCTCTAAAGAGAAACAGTGGCTGAAAAATAAATAGGTGTGAACAGATTAAATGACAAGACATTTGAATTCAATTTTATTTTATTTATATTACAACAGTCGCCTCATGGAGCTTTATATTATAAGGTACAGACCCTATAATAAGATGCATTCATATATTAATTAACCAAGTGAACTTTGACCTGACTGTGCAGTCTCAAGGTTGTTGGGACATTTCATTAAAAGTTAAAAATGTTAACCCCAGGGTAGCACCAGAGGAGAAGTTTATGGATAACCAAAATAATGATATGGTTCATCATCCGAAAGCATGCATCTCTGCAGGAAATGTTCTGATGATGAATTTTTATGGATATTGACAAGTGAACTTTGAGTTGGTGGTGACTTTTGATTAAAAGTCTGGATTAACAAGACATAACGACAGACTAGCTAAACATTTTAATGCTACAGTAGGGTGGGAGGAAAGGAAAAGTCCAAGGACGACTAAACGGTAACTCGTTAGTACAATTCATCACATGGGAACCATGATCATCAGCAATGAAAGCTGATACAAAGATTAATATTCAGGCGATGACAAAGTTGTAAGGAGCTATCCTCTGGAAACCACGAGTACAATCAGTCTATCATCAGAACCAATTACTCAATGAGGACCAAAAATATAGGTATGAAATTTCATCACAGCTCATATAAAAACTTGGAATTTAATGTTTATTTTTAAAATTCTGGACCAAAGTGATGGGCACTAAAAAAACTATACAAAAACAGCTGCAAATCATAAGAGCACAACCTTGGGATAAGAGTGGAAATCACTTGCATAACGTGTGCAATGAGTGGATTAGTTCACTTTACCTTCCCATATGTCTGGGACATGCCTGTGTAAAATGAAGCGTTGAGGAAAGCATACAGTGCAGGACAGGGTGGACTGCAGAGCCTGATTTTCTGCCAGCTAATTCCACATATAGGGAGTGTTGTCTAACCAGAACTCCGCCCAGGCACTCTGCTTTAGTGGGATTCCTTTCTTATTACACAGTCTGGGTCAGGCTAAACAGAATTATCATCAGGACCCAGCTGCAGAATTAAGGTTAAATGTATTCGTTGTAAGGGTCTGTGTCAGTCTGTGTTTCTATTATAGTGTTTCGTGGTTTAAACAGCTGCACGTCAGACATGTTAGCGTGAGGAATGCTCTGCCTGTAGCTGTCTCTGTACTTTGCATTTAGAGGGAAACACACCCATTCTTAATGCAATATGTTGCAGGAGTTACTTTGGTGATAAAGTGTTGAAATTCAGTTTGCGGTTTGCTTTTTCTCCCACCCTGCCTCCCTCTACCCACAGTGCATTCCTGGCATTTGTTAGGTCCCAAGTAGAGCACTTCTCTTGTGTCTCATGCAGTGTTAAAAACGGGGGAAAACCTGCAAGGTCAAAGTATTTACAACATTTACAGTAAGATCTTTATTATTATTACATTTATTTCAATCACATAAAACATGCATGGAGACCATGTAAAGGTTTCTATGTGTCTCTGCCAAGTTGCAACCAAACCTACGCCCTTGCTCTACATGCACTGCATTCTCATTTCTTTAGACTGGACTCTATAGACTACTCCCTTATGAGGTCAATGAATTTAATTTCATTTCATTTCATTCTGTTTTCATGGATGCCTGGATGTTAAACTTAATTGTTGCACCTGGTAGAGCAGCCACACTGATTGTTTTACTACAGATAAAATAATATGGACAGTTTTTCAACTCTCAATGATGCCGCAGTGATCGTTTGATTTTGGGACCTGAAGCGGAGTTTGGGTCCAGACACAGCTACTGACGTCGGACTTAAAGACCAGATAGCAACATATAAAAACAAATGACATTTAAATTCTAAAAACATTACGCCAGATAGTGTAATATAATACCATTACACTGACTTTGATATAACTTTATGGTTACTTTAGTAAAATACATTGTATCTATGCAGTTATTTACCATTACTGCAGGGCTGCAGAAAAGTCTCTGCATGGTTATCTTGTTATTTTAACCCCGGGGCAAGGCTGTCATGTCACCAATTTATAATGTTGCAGTTTATCAAATTATAAGCAGAAGAAATGTTGGCATCACGTAACCAGTTTATAGTTTCTAAAGTTCATTACAGCAGAAATAATGATGATTACAGACCGCAGTGGACGGCCCATTGAAAGCACAGAGAGATTTGCAGATGCAGAGGGGCACTGCAATGTTACAGCACTAGGAAAGGATAATATCATGTTCTTATTAATTATTGTACTATCTTATTAACATAATACATAACATCAGAAATAATTGTGTTTTTTTAATAATTGTATTTGTTTGTTTGTTTTCTCTGTGTATACAAACTCTCTCCACCTCCTCAAACCGAGGCTTCAGTAGAGTATTCCACACCAGTGGGTAGCATATTACATCTCTGATGGATAATCAGAAACACCACAGCTCAGTGAAATAATGATAATACTAATAATTATCACTAAAGATGAATAATTTTTGTAAAGTCTCTTGTTCTCATTTCCATTAGAGATAAATAGAATAAACAGAATAAATAAACTACCAGTTAGCATTATAAATTTGGCATAATGACTACACAGGAATAAACAGCTTTGCTGTTTTTAAAATCTGCCCACCAGCATCTGTCAAGCTCACCAGTTAAGACCATTTAACAATGAGGCTAAGCTCATCTTCCTGCTTTTTATTCACTGTACAGACTTCATTTAGATTTTATTTGTCAGCAAAAAACATCAGATAAATTTATTTCTCACCTGACAAGCCCGTTTTCCTGTCACTGACAAACTAATACATCTTAGTCCTCATGCATATGATGAAGTCACTGCATGATATATAGGCTTGCTATGTGAGGAAAAGCAGTTTGCATGCTTGACGGTCTCTGAGAATTTACCACGGGCCCTACATGGCTGCCTGCTTCCAGTAATACATTAGCTTTTCAAGCAGACGAGTCAGTGCAGTCTGACTCACAGAGACGTTTTTGTTTCTTACTGTTAAAAAAACCCGCTTTCACAGGAGTGTCAAGACAGTCAAGGACTCAAGTCAAAGTTATTTTTCTGAAAACCAATACTGTTGTCAAATTGAAAGAGATTTATGTTAACACTTATGAGTAAATACTGAACTATTCTAAATTGTTTTTGTCTTTTTACTTATTTTATATGCTGATGGAGAACTGACTTGTTTATGTGTGAACCCACACAAACACAGGGACAACATGCAAACTCCACACAGAAATGCCCCGGCCAGATGGTGGGGATAAACTCAGGACTTTTTTCCTGTGAGGCAACAGCGCTAACTGCCACCACCAAGCTAACTTGGTGTTGTAGCTTAAACTGTGTAGTTCAGTTCCAACCGTTTACATACGACTTATTTTAGGCTGTAACAAGCACATGCTTTATCATGTACACTTTCTCTTGAATTGGCTGCAGATGATATTCTTAGTGTTCTTAGTATTCCCTTATTGACTAACTAGCTGTATGGCTTACCGTTGTCCAGCTAGTTAGCTAGGTAGCTTAGCCCCAGTGGGTGCTCCAGAGAAACTGGGAAATCAGAACTACTGGATAACTGCAAGGAGGAAGTACCATCTGAAGCCGAAGCCCCCTGCAGACCACCAGTCCATTCAAATTACAAATTGATTTTTGATTATTGGTGACTCTAGCCTTAGAAATTTCCCCACTCAGTTGTATTCCTGGGGCCAGAGCAGGCAACCATCTGTAAAGCTTCCAGCTCTTCATAAATCACAGACGCTCAGAAAGGTTGGTTTTTCACGGTTTATTCTGCAGAAGACATAGAAAACACTTAACATGTGTCTTCTGGTGGTACCCGCAATTGTAGCTCCTACAATGTAAAACAACATCACAAAAAGCACAGAAAAACAGTAATTCCAAACACATTTCCTGCTATGCGCAGCAACCACTAGGGGGCCGACAAAAGCTTACTGCCAAAGAGCATAAATATGGCAGAAACACTGTTTAACAGCAACCAGCCTTTGTTTCGGTTACACGGTAACATTCTAACATCAATATAAACCTATATACATCGACATGTACAAGTTATGTAACAACATTCACACAAGAAACCATAAAAATGCCAGAGCCTTTCATTACAGAACTTACCCTCACAGTGCAAACGCGCCTTGTGAGGAGCGGAAGCCTTAGCAATTCAATTCAATTCAATTCAATTCAATTTTATTTATATAGCGCCAAATCACAACAAAAGTCGCCTCAAGGCGCTTCATAGATACAGAGAAAAACCCAACAATCATATGACCCCCTATGAGCAAGCACTTTGGCGACAGTGGGAAGGAAAAACTCCCTTTTAACAGCAAGAAACCTCCGGCAGAACCAGGCTCAGGGACCAGGCTCTGCTGCGACCGGTTGGGGTGAGAGAAGGAAGACAGGATAAAAGACATGCTGTGGAAGAGAGACAGAGGTTAATAACAGATATGATTCAATGCAGAGAGGTCTATTAATACATAGTGAGTGAGAAAGGTGACTGGAAAGGAAAAACTCAATGCATCATGGGAATCCCCCGGCAGCCTACGTCTATTGCAGCATAACTAAGGGAGGATTCAGGGTCACCTGGTCCAGCCCTAACTATATGCTTTAGCAAAAAGGAACGTTTTAAGCCTAATCTTAAAAGTAGAGATAGTTTCTGTCTCCCGAATCCAAACTGGAAGCTGGTTCCACAGAAGAGAGGCCTGAAAACTGAAGGCTCTGCCTCCCATTCTACTTTTAAATACTCTAGGAACAACAAGTAGGCCTGCAGAGCGAGAGCGAAGTGCTCTAATAGGGTGATATGGTACTACAAGGTCATTAAGATAAGATGGGGCCTGATTATTTAAGACCTTGTATGTGAGGAGCAGGATTTTGAATTCAATTCTGGACTTAACAGGAAGCCAATGAAGGGAAGCCAAAACAGGAGAAATATGCTCTCTCCTTCTAGTCCCTGTCAGTACTCTTGCTGCAGCATTTTGGATTAGCTGAAGGCTTTTCAGTGAGTTTTTTGGACATCCTGATAATAATGAATTACAGTAGTCCAGCCTGGAAGTAATAAATGCATGAACTAGTTTTTCAGCATCACTCTGAGACAGGATATTTCTAATTTTAGAGATGTTGCGCAAATGGAAGAAAGCAGTCTTACATATTTGTTTAATATGTGCGTTGAAGGACATGTCCTGGTCAAAAATGACTCCAAGGTTCCTCACAGCGTTACTGGAGGCCAAGGTAATGCCATCCAGAGTATGAATCTGGTTAGATACCATATTTCTAAGATTTTCAGGGCCGAGTACAATAACCTCAGTTTTATCTGAATTAAGAAGCAGAAAGTTAGCGGCCATCCAGGTCTTTATGTCTTTAAGACATTCCTGCAGTTTAACTAATTGGTGTGTGTTATCTGGCTTCATGGACAGATAGAGCTGGGTGTCATCTGCATAGCAGTGAAAATGTATGCTATGTCTTCTAATGATGCTGCCTAAGGGAAGCATGTATAATGTAAACAGAATTGGTCCTAGCACTGAACCCTGTGGAACTCCATAATTAACCTCAGTGTGTGAAGAGGACTCTCCATTTACATGCACAAATTGGAGTCTATTAGATAGATATGATACAAACCACTGCAGTGCAGTACCTGTAATACCTACAGCATGTTCTAATCGCTCTAATAGGATATTATGGTCAACAGTATCGAACGCTGCACTGAGGTCTAGCAGGACAAGCACAGAGATGAGTCCACTGTCAGAGGCCATAAGAAGATCATTTGTAACCTTCACTAAAGCTGTTTCTGTGCTGTGATGAGCTCTGAAACCTGACTGAAACTCTTCAAATAAACCATTCCTCTGCAGATGATCTGTTAGCTGTTTGACAACTACTCTTTCAAGGATTTTTGATATGAAAGGAAGGTTGGAGATTGGCCTATAATTAGCTAAGACTGCTGGGTCTAGAGATGGCTTTTTGAGTAAAGGTTTAACTACAGCCAGCTTGAAGGCCTGTGGTACATAGCCGATTATTAGAGATAGGTTGATCATATTTAAGATCGAAGAATTAATTAATGGCAGGACTTCTTTGAGCAGTTTTGTAGGAATGGGGTCTAAAAGACACGTTGATGGTTTGGAGGAAGTAATTATTGAAGTTAACTCAGAAAGATCAATTGGAGAAAAAGAGTCTAACTTAACATCAATGGTACTAAGAGTAGCTGTAGATAATATTACATCTGTGGGATGATTACTGATAATTTTTTCTCTAATGATAAAAATTTTATTTGTGAAGAAGTTCATGAAGTCATTACTAGTTAACGTTAAAGGGATGGTTGGCTCAACAGAGCTCTGACTGTTTGTCAGCCTGGCTACAGTGCTGAAGAGAAACCTGGGGTTGTTCTTATTTTCTTCAATCAGTGATGAATAGTAAGATGTTCTGGCTTTGCGGAGGGCTTTCTTATAAAGCAGCAAACTATTTCTCCAGGCTAAATGATGATCCTCTAAATTTGTGACACGCCATTTCTTCTCCAGATTACGAGTCATCTGCTTTAGGGTACGTGTTTGAGAATTATACCACGGAGTCAGGTACTTCTGATTAGAGACCTTAGTTTTCACTGGAGCTACAGTATCCAGAGTCGTACGTAGTGAGGAGGTGAAATTATTAACAAGATAATCGACCTCTGTTGGGGTAGCGTTCAGATAGCTGCTCTGCTCTGTGTTGGTACAGGGCATTGAAGATGATAACAGTGGGTGGATTATATTCTTAAACTTAGTTACAGCGCTTTCAGAAAGACATCTACTTTGATAAAATCTACTCTCCACCGCTGTGTAATCAATTATTGTAAATGTAAATGTTATCAGGAAATGATCAGACAGGAGAGGGTTTTCAGGAAACACTGTTAAATGTTCAGTTTCTATGCCATATGTTAAAACAAGATCTAGAGTGTGATTAAAGTGGTGGGTGGGTTCTTTTACATTTTGAGAGAAGCCAATTGAGTCTAATAACAGACTAAATGCCATGTTGAGGCTGTCATTTTTAGCATCTACATGGATGTTAAAATCACCCACAATAATTATTTTATTTGAGCTCAGAACTAAATTAGATATAAAGTCTGAGAAATCAGACAGAAACTCTGTGTAAGGCCCAGGTGGACGATAGATGATAACAAGTAAGACTGGTTTCTGAGTTTCACAGCTGGGGTGGACAATGTTAAGCATCAGGCTTTCAAATGAATTAAAAGTCTGTCTTGGTCTTTCATTAATTAATAGGCTGGTGTGAAAAATTGCTGCCACACCGCCCCCTCGGCCTGTGCTTCGAGGTTTCTGGTAGTTAGAATGACTCGGGGGTGTTGATTCATTTAAACTAACATAATCATCCTGCTGCAACCAGGTTTCTGTAAGGCAGAGTAAATCAATTTGTTGATCAATTATTAAGTCATGTACTAACAGAGACTTGGAGGAGAGAGACCTAATATTTAATAATCCACATTTCACTGTTTTACTCTTTGGTTCAGATGTGGATACTGTACTGTTCTTTCTTTGTGATTGTTTATGTTTAAGTTGTTTGTTGCTGGTTTTTAGTTTGTTTTTTGTCTTTTTGGAAGCTGATACAGTCTCTATGGAGATGGGTTTTTGGGGGGGTAGCAGGAGGAGAGAAGCTGCAGAGAGGCGTGTAAGACTGCAACTCTGCTTCCTGGTCCCAACTCTGGATAGTCATATTTTGGGGGGTTTAATAAATTTGTCCATATTTCTAGAAATGAGAGCTGCTCCATCCAAAGTGGGATGGATGCCGTCTCTCCTAACAAGACCAGGTTTCCTCCAGAAGGTTTGCCAATTATCTATGAAGCCCACATCGTTTCTGGGACACCACTCAGACAGCCAGCAATTTAAGGAGAACATGCGGCTAAACATGTCACTCCTGGTCTGATTGGGGAGGGGACCAGAGAAAACTACAGAGTCCGACATTGTTTTAGCAAAGTTGCACATCGATTCAATATTGATTTTAGTGACCTCCGATTGGCGTAACCGGGTGTCATTACTGCCGACGTGAATTATGATTTTACTGAATTTACGTTTACCCTTAGCCAGCAGTTTTAAATTTCCTTCAATGTCGCCTGCTCTGGCCCCTGGAAGACAATTGACTATGGTTGCCGGTGTCTCTAGCTTCACATGTCTGAGAACAGAATCACCAATTACCAGAGTTTGACCCCCGGCGGGTGTGTCACCGAGTGGGGAAAAACGGTTAGACACATGAACAGCTTCTTAGCAGCTTCTAAACGCTAGAGTGAGATCCGGTTTCTGGGTTTTCAAATTAAAATACAACAAAAATGATAAATTTCACACTTAAAATAATAATTAAGACCAGGTAAGTGCATGTTTTTCAGATGTATTTTTAACTCCGTTACACATCCATCCATCCATCTTCTTCCGCTTTATCCAGGGCCGGGTCGCAGCCTAAGCACAGAAGCCCAGACTTCCCTCTCCCCAGCCACCTCCTCTAGCTTGTCCGGGGGAACACCAAGGGGTTCCTAGGACAGCTGAGAGATATAATCTCTCCAGTGTGTCCTGGGTCTGCCCAGGCCAGGACATGCCCAGGACATGCCCAGACATCCCTGGAACACCTCACCCAGGAGGCACCCAAGATGCCCAACCCACCTGAACTGGCTCCTTTCGATGTGGAGGAGCAGCGGCTCTACTCTGAGCCCCTCCCGGATGGCTGAACTTCTCACCCTATCTCTAAGGAAGAGGCCAGCCACCCTTCAGAGTCAGCTCATTTCTGCCACTTGTATCCGCGATCTCGTTCTTACGGTCACTACCCACAGCTCGTGACCATAGGTGAGGTTAGGGACGTAGATCGACTGGTAAATTGAGTAATATTATTAGAAAACACTGCATGCATTTTAATTTCTATGCAGATGACACCCAGCTTTATTTATCCATGAAGTCAGATGATACATTAAACACTATTTCTAAAATTGGAAATATCCTGTATAAGAGTCATGCTGAAAAACTAGTTTTTCATTCATTTATAACTTATAGACTGGATCAAAAGACCACTTTGCTCTTAGTCTGCAAGCTTACTTGTGGTTCCAAGAGTTTTCAAAGGTAGAATGAGAGCCAGAGCTCGTTAGGGTTAACCCTAAACCTTCTCTCTAGGAGTAGAGTAGGGTCTTGCAGGTTCTTTATCTTACCTGGGTGGTATACAAATAAAATGTAATTGAGTTGAATTAAACAACACCGACAGTAAAAAGATGGACATAACCACAACATCATCCACTGCGTAGGAATGTCATATTATAAAGCCTCATGTTGAGAGCTTTGTCACAAAGGAGGGGCCTTTCTGAGTGTAGATTAGTAGCTAGGGTATTTGATTAAATGGTAAATGGCCTGTATTTGTATAGCGCTTTACTTAGTCCCTAAGGACCCCAAAGCGCTTTACACTACATTCAGTCATCCACCCATTCACACACTGGTGATGGCAAGCTACGTTGTAGCCACAGCCGCCCCGGGGCACTGACAGAGGCGAGGCTGCCGGACACTGGCGCCACCTGGCCCTCTGACCACCACCAGTAGGCAACAGGTGAAGTGTCTTGCCCAAGGACACAACGACCGAGACTGTTGGAGCCGGGGCTCAAACTGGCAACCTTCCGATTACAAGACGAACTGCCAACTCTTGAGCCACGATCACCCCCTTTAACTCCCCCGATTAACTCATATTGCATCAAGTTGTCTCGAATACCAGTGGATACTGAGATTAAATTATAGTTGGCAATCATATAACAGTCTATCATGGATAAAAAGAAAGCATTGTAATGCTACATCATTGTGCACCTAAGGAATTTTAACAGAAATTCCAAAAATTAGATGAGATTACAAAACACGACAAATTTTCAGAAAATTGAATTACTCAATCAACACAGGCTGTATAGAAATGATCCATTATTCCTTTTTTAGTCCTGTTTGGAATGTCATCAGTAAATATAACACGCTACAATGTAGTGTAGAGAAGCTGTTAGCTATGCACAGGGCATCATGTCTCGTGACCTGCTTAATCAGAGAGAAAAAGAGCCAATGTGCTTTTCTTGCCTGGTGAGCATAATACCTCATAGATGTTTGACGAAGAGGTGTCAGAAGAAAAGGTTTCCAAAATGGCAATTTGTTGTATCTATGAACTTAAAGGTGGTGCTAACGTTTTGCTGTTTGTCTATGCAACAAAGATAAGTACAAAAGCCAGAGCGCAATATTGCAGCAGCAGCACAAAATGTATCAAGTGTTTCCTCGTGAGCTTGCTGTAAAGCAAAGATGGCGGCTCAGGTGGTCGGTGGCTCTATCCCATCTCGAAGTGTCCTTGGACAAGATACTGAGTCCTGTGCTGCACCCAATGCATCCATGTGAATGAGGGCTAGACTATAGAACAAGTGACTTATTTGAATGAAAATCTACACATCCCCCGTTTATCTGACCAAATGATTTTTTTTTTTTTTTTTTTTTTTTTTGAGGGGCAGGGTTGGAAGTCTACAGGGATTTCCTTACTTTATTTGTATATAAGATATAAATAATCCATTACATGCTGAGACTACGGCCAGGTTCGTGGACTTTTTGATAATTTCAACAGCTCTGTCTAAATATTCAAATTGAGCTGCATCAGCTTTCTCTGTAGATAGAAAAGGATTGAGGTGGTGCAGGTTCTCCACCCAAAGTTACCTCAGACCTCTCTGTCATTTAATTTCCTTTTGACTAAAGATTACTCTTCTCCCTAAACAACCTGAATAGAGGGCAGAGTAAAGTTTAACAGTAAGCACTCATAAATCCCCAGAAGAAAGGATGTATATTTATACTTTCCAAGAGATTTGAATCCCAGTCTTTCTGTATGTTTCACATATGAGAGACAGCAAACAAAGGCTCAAAGCCACCTTCACATTTCAGCTGCAACGTTCCGAGTGTTGCAGCGGAGGAAATGAGCAGGCCTTACACAAGCTGCACCTGTACAAACAAGACAACCGATCACAGGTGTGCCTTTTGTCCAGGCCTGAAATAATGTAGCAAAACATTTATTTGTACGGAAATGGCGGTACATTAAAGACCACTCTTATAATACACAAGATATGGAAGCTTGTCATCTGTGTGCAGTGCCTTGTCAAATATTTACACGCCACTCCCGACGCACCTACCGAAAGAGACAAAAGTAAAAAGCCTGTTGCTGTTTTGTTCTCAAGGAAGCATGCCAATCAACCCAGACAGCAGGAAAAAGTGTGCACCATTTTCAGGATGAAAATGCCCCAGGTGAGTAAATTTAAACGTGGGTCATCACACAGAAAAAGGAAAACAAACCCAAAAACAAATGCTACCAACCACAAATGTAAACTTTGTAAAGTCGCATACATTACAATGTCTAATAGCTTAATCATTAAAATTATTATAGATTCAATTCCAAAATTTGAGATTTATTGACTTTTTAAAGTACAAAATGATTGAATATATCAATAGAAGAGATAAACATATGATTTCTGAACAGGTACAGTCATTTCATGCTCCCTCAGATAGCTGTGGTATCTGTTTACATATAAACACTCAGATGGAGCTGGAATGAAGGGACACCTATGGAGGAGGGCCTCCATAGGTGTCCGCATCTGTTTTTTGGTATAAAGTGTGTTTTTACTATGCCAGATTCCCCTCTGCTTGCATAACATCTTTGGTTTACTGTCAAAACAGTGTGTCTGAGTATGTGAGAATAATTGCATGGGCATCACAGTGAAGCTGCTGTGTCTAGGAATAAATGTTTAAGAAACAGCAATCAAGCCACTGTGTACCAGAAAACTCTAAAACTATTTACAGAAAACCTGATTCTGATTAGAATTTGTCCCCTCCTGACTAATCCCTTAAAATGGGGTCAAGTTTCTGCCACATTGGTCATACTTTCACATGCATTTTGGGAAGGGTTGGAGTATGGGGGATCGTAACAGTCTGGTTGCGGAACAATAAGCTGGTTATCTTTAATGTATGAGATTTGGATTTTTGATGGGAGAGTAAATAAATGACTGTACAGAATCTCTCTTAACAAGCACAATAGCTGAAGCCACCTTTTTAGGTTCTTTGAATGGATTTCTAGCACACTTCATGCCTTGAAGCACATTGCTCTCTTACAGAAGCATAAATGAGGTTGTCCCATAGATGCATTGGAGTTTGTAGATGTTGTTTTTATTGGAATTGTCAGTGTAGCCGCGAGGCATCTAGTCTGCTGGAAATCTAAAGCAAAGGAGGATCCAAATCAGAGCTTCCCTTTGTGAACTCAAAGCACAATAAATCTTATAATGTCTGCATGGCATAATTTAACAGTACCTGACCATCCATGAAGGATAATCAAACTACATACTGAACTTATGAACTGAGATCTCTAAAAAAAAAGATCTTTCTTCCCTTAATGAACACAAACACACTTCTCTTCAGTTTTATTGGCATTTATTCTAAAGGGAAAAATATAGAATTCAATAAATATTATGGCAACAACATTGACAAAGACATTTTGAAGGTGACATCAACATTCAAGAAAATGTGTGTATACACCGGGAAGAAAGGATTGGGAAAAGAAAATAGGGACTCAGGCGCTGAGCTGACAAATGTGACAGCACTGGCATTTGAACAAGCTAATTGAGAAACTGATGGTCACATTATAAGTGCATCAATACCGTTGATATTTAAACAGCTTCGTCATTGCACTGTTGTTTGAGAGGAAGGAAAAAAACACTAGTTCAAAAACACTTGTTTCTCAAGACTAATTTTGAAATTGACACAAATCTCTTACATTATGTGATATTACTGCGGAGGTCATGATACTCAAACACTGAAATGACCCAAGGAAGAAAAAAAATACAATCATCCTTTCCGAGTTAAGGTCTGGTCACAGCATAAAGTCGAACAGCAAAATTCATCTCCAGAGGTTTGCGAAACGTGCAGTGCGGTGAGGGCTAGCAAGCTAACTGCTAAGTGGACAAGTTTAAAACAAAAAAAACATGTAATCTGTATTGTGGCATTCATGGTATTCCAAATATCTGATAATCTCTTCTTTTAATACAGAAGAGGGCAAAGTCCTTCTAATTACAGTGAATGTATGTTTCTGTATTAAATCTGCGCCATAAGTATGACGTAACTTCTAAAGCCCTACGTGATAAACTGAAGTGCAGAAAGCGTCTGGACTTCTTTAAATTGCTTGAAGACGTTTCACCTCTCATCCGAGAAGCTTCTTCAGTTTTAAGGTCAAATGGTGGGGAGTCCCAGATTTAAACCTAGTGGGAGTATCCCCACGCAGAGGACTACGATGACCTGGATGACTGAGAACCTTCACAGACATGAAGTGCAGAAATGTACTAAAAATGTAACCTACACATTGAGTCAACATAGCCCACACAGGTACAAAGGGTGGCAATACCATCTGCCACTAGCATAGGCTACATGGTAGACTCAGCATGTAAGTCTAAATTAAGCTTTAGCAAGTTTGCCACCTATCAGCAAACTTCTTCATCCTTTGGTTGTCTCGCTCAGTGACCAATACAGTAATCCAGTTTGCAGATATTTATGAGACAAAACAAACTGTTACTGTCATGGGATGGTTTATTCCTGCAGAGGTTTTTGTAGTCTAGCTAATCAACCACAGCTTCCTCCAATTTGGACATTTAGAGTAAGTTATTGTTGATCTTCTTCTGTTTGAATCCTCTTTTAATGTGCTGTGATTCATGACGCAAAGATTCCAGCCTGTTAAGATCGAGGGGATCCTCCAGAAGATGAAAAAGTAAGCCAAATACCAAAAACTCCAGTTTTTCTAATGTCACTTGGGGCTAGCTCCAGAAGCAAGTCCATCCCCAGAGACTTCCATATTAAAATGCCTATATTTACAGCATTTATTAAACAAAAAAATAATAATATTTCCAGACTGGTACAGGAAACAGTTTGAACCTTGATGACACCTCTTAACAGTTTTTATAACTCGTCCACCTGCATTCTTCTTAGTAGCCAGCAAAGGAAAACTTCTCTGGCTGCAAAAACACACTGGTTGTAGGTCTAAGGTGAAATGGCTCTCAGCTCCTTTGTTCTGTGACGACCTTCTGATTTTATATGCTCAATTGCTAGAATTGGTTCATAATGAGAAAGAATTGTAATGATCCTCATTATAGAACGAAGGATATAGCTAACTACAACTGTTAGCTAGTTCACTAGCTAACAACCTGTGAATATACAGTCTCCATGGTCTCCATTGGTATCTCAGTCATATCTGCCTCTTGCGCTTCAAATCTAATTTCAAATCACCAAGATGGCAGCCGACTAGCTTACTAATCAGTAGGTGAAATCACACTGGCTACATCTATCTTTTATCTGTGGTTTGCTTCTGTTAATCCAAGTTACGTATCTGGATGCGAATATATCTTCATCCAGCTCAGATCTGGGAGCAAAATTCTAGTATTTTATCAGTCAATTGACATGTGTGTATTGTATTCAAATGGAGCTAGCTAACAAAGCTCGTTAGCATTAAGTCACAACTCCATCTTCTTGTCCAAAATGTAACTTTTCGTTCAAAAAAACCCCAACATGGTTGTGGCTAGCATTAGGGTTGTGGATAAGTCACAGTGGCTATGTCCATATTTCATATACAGTGTTCTATTTTTGGTTGCTAATTTTTGTTAAGCTAAAGCTCACTGGACCCATTTAGGGCCCAATAAAAGGGTTAAAGTACACCATTTCTGTTTTTGGAGAAAATAAAAGGCTAACCTGCACTGTTGCAGTGTGCATTTGTTTTCATGAGTCTATCCATAGCTGCTGATGTAAGAGAATGTAGTATTGGTTCAATCTCATCAGGATGAAAATAAAGCAATGACACAGTTATACACCAATGACTTCACATTACACCGACAACATATCAGAGACAGGGGACACTCAGCTTCATGTTTCCATTGAAAGAAATTAAGAAATAAATCTTCTAATCTGTTCTGCACACAGACTAACAGTTACAGGAGTAGAGGTGGGAGTGAATCAGTTTCAAACCACAGTGACGAGTTGTTGTATAAGCCCTCCAAGGAAGAAGTCTTTGATCCAGCACAAACAACAGCAGTTCCTCTTTACTTCCTCCCCCCGAGGCAGCACCCCCCTACCTACCACCCCATTGCTGGCTCTCGCTCTTATTCAGGAGACCACATGTTCCTACGCATCTTTTTATAAATGAGCATTTCCTAATGACATCATTCCCCCTGCTCATTTCCTGTTAGCATGGAAAGCCTTGACTGCATCCGCTTTGTCCTCCCAGAGGAAGCAGGTTACATCCCCAGGCAGGTGATAGATAGCTTCCTCTTTTGGTGGGGCAGGGGTGGGGGCCGCGTTGAGTGGGATGCTTACTACGCATTGAGTTTTCATTGGTGCAGAGTATTCCAGTAACATGTACATGAATTAAGCTTATAGAACCCCTTTCCAGACAAATAAGGGGTCTTTAGCATGCAGGAGGGAGCATTGCCCCTTAACTTCCTGCTTGCACTGTGCTCTGTCCTCATTCTCCTCAGTCTGATCCGATTTAGTCGGTGCAATCACATGACCGAGCAACTTTTGGCTTTGTCCTTCCGGAGGTCTGAGGCCACGGCCGCCAGGTCAGGTCTACCAGGCATGTGTGAAATCCTCTTGCTAGCACGGGCGGTCTTGCTGCGTTTGACGTTTTTGTTGTTTTTGTTGATGCAGGCCAGCGTGGCCACATGGAAAATGTCTCTGACGCTGTTTTCTGACTGCTGGGCCGAGCACTCGATGTAGGGCGCTGAGATCTGCTTGGCCATGCTGGAACCCTAAGAAGGAAAACGTTCAGGCTTACTGAGATTCTGTTTTTTGTAAAGAGCTTGCGTCAATAACGAAAGGATTTGCACACTTTCACAGGGGTCAATTAAACATGGCAATGACCTGATTAGAGTCAGGAAATTGGAACCATCTACCATTTCAAAATGTTGTTTTAATCTACAAACCTGGTCGTAAGAAACTGGCGCTTGTCGATGGTTGGAAAGCTCCACAAGTGTGCTCAGATCGGTGCGCAGGTCCGACTTGCAGCCGACTAACAGCATCTTGGTGTTGGGACAAAACTCCTGGATCTCACCTTTCCACTGTGAAGAAAGACAAAATAGCCTCAATCATTCAGGAGTTCTGACATAAAAATAAAGTAAATTTTGTGTTTTAAAATAATGTTTTCTTGTGAGTGTGTTCAAATGTTTGTTGCCCTAATAAAGAATTTGATGAAATCCCCCCCTCACCTGCCCTTTAAGTACAAAGGTTAAAGCTGCCACTTCCTGAAGCCCCTCATTGCTTTGAACCCTAGAAAGGAACTAGAAGTAATCTCCAAGTTTCCTCCCTGACAACAATAAACGCTCTGTGATCAATGGCATTTCTCTTGGGGCTTTAATCTGAGGCTAATGTGCCTCAGGGCTGGCTGTCTGGCTGGTCAGGGGATCAAGTTCATTGACATCTGAGGAGGAAGTTGGTTTGTAAAATGTGTCTGAACAACCTAAAAGCCTAAACCGAGGTTAAGTCTCATGTAGACATTCATCGTCTGAAACGCAGCCTTCGACTTGCACAGCTTTAAGCACTTTAAGCTTCAGTTCAAGCTTAGCAATTAGCTGTATATGACGTGTTCCCAATTACTCACGACAGGTTCAATTACAGTGTGCAACACAAGACAACAAATGGTTAGACAACTAATGTTACCCATCAAAGCGACAGACTGAAAGGGCCAAAAAATCTCAGTGCATCTGAGGTCATCTCTGTTCCTAATGAGCGAGACAAAACTGTTTCTGTCTCGACCGCTAATTCTGGTAAACGTGAGTTGCTTTGAGAAAACATTCCAGGTCGGCAGAAAGCGGCGCAAAAACAGGAAATGCCTTGCAAAAATAGGAGCACATGCCAGGTGTGTTTTAATATGGGAAGATAATGACTTTTACATTTTGTAGTTTCTCCACCAGTCAGATGACTGACACCACCTGTGTTGCTTGATGTACAGCACACATTTGGACATGTGAGAATCAGCCAGTGACACGTCCAGCCACAGCAGGGTTTTGACCTGACACTGAAGTCACATTACAGCTATACGACTTCACATGACTGAGATCACAGAAAAAAGAAACGACTGGAGACCTTTGATCCAAGCCTCTGTCACCAGTTCAGACAAAAATCAAAGTACTAGAGAGGAATGTTTAAAAATAGAGCTTCCTGCATGGATTTGCCCGAGAGGAGCAACAAACCTTTTTCATTACGCTGTCGAGCGTTTCTGGGCGGCTGATGTCGAAACAGATGAGCACAGCATCGGAGTCGGGATAGGACAGGGGCCTCACGTTGTCATAGTATGGAGATCCTAAAACAAAGGAAAACAAGAAACTTGAACTGCATTCACACACTGTTGCGCAAGGACAAAACTGCTGTATGCATAACTGTGCGAGCAGCCTCTTTTGTTCCAACAGACAGCAAAGAAACACGTGGCCAGCTCAGGCTGAGAAATGTTCCTGATTTAATTTGCAGTTTTGCTATTATTGGATAATCTTCACAGGGATCCAGCTCAAGGGACATCAGAAGAAACTTATCATCAGAGCTGCAGAACAGAAAACTGAATTACAGAGCTGGTTAGCAGAGGTGTTCTTATTTAAAACTTTGTAGATTTCATTTTTTATTGGAAGACCTGAAATATGTCTGGCATTGAAGGCTTTTGCTTAAACAAATGAAATAACAGTATTCGAGTGAGGGGCAGGATCAAAGTCTGTTTCAAGAAAGCACAAGGAAGACCAAATTATCACTTGAGCACTACAGATAGTTATTCTCATACGTCATGATTGCAGCTCAGCCATAATCCATGGCAACTAGGCGAGAAAAACAAATAGTGCCGCATCAGTAGAAAAAAATGTGCTGACTACAACAAGATCGTTTACTGAAACAGAAAATCTCTCTGAAGGAATAGAACTTCAGAGCGAGGAAATGACTCCCTCCTCAAATTGAAACCATGTGCAAGGGCGACGCCCATCTCACCGCCTGACTGAAGCGCATCGGAGGTTGGGGGGAGGGGAGCTTGCCGTCATGTCAAGGTGAGTCAAGATCACATGGCAAGCAAGAAGTGACCACACACACACAAGCAGCTGCCAAGAATCTGGGGAATTTTGTTTTTGGTAACTTTAGGTTCCCTTGGGAGGTCTTTTATAAACACGGCTGCAGAGAAAAGTCTGGAATGCACTGGTTCGCGCGCACACACACACACACACACACACACACACACACACACACACACACACACACACACACACACACACACACACACACACACACACACACACACACACACACACACACACACACACTGCTGGTGTTCCTAATCTAAACAATCTGGATGGGAGATGACATCGTTTTAAACAATGCTTCCAGGCCTGGGCCCCACACAACAAGCACGACTAAAGTGTGTGTACAGACATCTCAAATATCCATGTCCATAATGTTCCACTCCATGTATATATATATATATTATTATATAGAATTACACAAGAATTAATATTGCATGTAATTCAACACTAGGCATGAAAAATTGCACATTAAGCTTTGCTAATGGCAGAACTGCTTTTCATTTAGCAATGTTTACAAAAAAATGATCTTAGCCAACATATACACATTTTATTACACTAAAAATTACATTAAAATGTAAACTAACGCAATAATTTTACAGACTAAGGAGAAAAGCTGCTGAGACATTGCACTACATTATTTTGCATTTTCTGTCATTAGCTGTCAGTCATTAACAACTGCTAAATGTTTTAATTCCTTTCAATTGTTAGCAAGAATTGCTAGCAGTTCTTGCTAATTTGCTATATGAATAGCAAGTTTTCACAGTTGAAATATTCATAAGCAAGTTATCTGGGCCACCAAAGGGCCGTCATTCATTGCAGTATGTGGGCCATCTGTAGGTGGTGTGCAGCCACAGGCCAGTTGTAGACACACTGCTGGCCCTGTGCTGGCCCAGAACAGTTTCAGCTCTGGCCCCAGATGTCAGCCTAATGTGTACCTTAATCAAGCCATGCAATAACAACATGTGCCAGAACATGCGAAACAGTGCAAAAGTAACATGCCGAAACTCTGTTCAGACAGTGAATGGACTGATTTTATATAGCGCTTTTCTACTCTCCCAGATTACTCAAAGTGCTCTATACAACATGCCACATTCACCCACTTTCGCTTAACTGAGTGCTTCCTAACTACATTCATACACATTCTCACTCTTGACATGCAGACTGGAGGAGCCAGGGATCGAACCACTAACCTTCCGATCAGTTTGTAACCTGCTCTACTACCTGAGATATGACATGCCATCGCATAAACAGTGGCGTCATTGCCAGACCTGGCCCATATCTGGATGACATACGTCAAAGAATGCTACCAGGCCTGGTAGCATTCTTTGGAAAAAAAAAAAAAAAAAAAAAGTTTTTCTTTTTTGAAGGGCCAGTGTAAGACATGAAAATGTGGTTTGTTGCCTCAGGGCAATGCTATGCAGTAGAGGGTTAATAAGTCTGGGACATGTCTTGACCTTTGTGGACACTCTCGGTGAGATCATGGGTTCAGTCACTTGTTTTGGGTCAATTGGTATTTGTCAATCACAAGTCGTTAGCCAATAAGCATGTGGTTTCTCAGTCAGAACCACCTTTGTCGCATCCAGTCTTTGCAACCAAGACGGCAACAGTGAAAATCCACTTCGAGGCTTCGAAACAGGACCCCAGAAACGCAGTGGATCATGTCGAGGTAGCCACATGTGTGTTTTCAGGATAGGTTTTTTTTAGATTTATCACCCTCATCGGTATATTGTGTTCCGTTCAACTCCTTAACAGTTGTGGTGGACTTCCCAAGAAGGCGGTTGCCTTTCCCAAACACGGGACAAACGAAGTATTTCCAGTCTTAACAGTAAAATCCACAGTATCACCATTACAAAAGTTAACCTTCACGAGCTAACTTATACAGTCTGATATATTGGCTCAAAAAGGATTATGATTATGATCTTGGCCTATCAAAGACGTGTCTGCATTGATGCATATAACCTGAATTTTTTTGCTCCCTATTAATCTGTACCTGCTCCTAAAATCTAGTGTTGGAATGAACTGAATAAATTATTTTGATGTCTTGATCTAAACAGTGTAGTTTGGATGGGAACTGAGTGTTTTGGAAAGCTGCCTGATAGGTGATACCACCTAAACAAAAGGCCAGATGCTGAACTGTTATCAAGGGAGCACAGCAAATACAAGGCGAGGAGGAAGGTGGTATCCCCCACAAGACCACAAGAATTTTTTTCTTTCATGACCGTCTCGCAATCGATCATGACCACAATGGGCTGTTCGATTGTTTTTATTCCAGAGCTCGTAGCCTGGAACAAATCAGTGGAAAAATAAAACCTTGCGACTAAAAGGGCATGCTGTAGAATCGGCTGACATTTCACAATGAATAGACTGTTTTTATTAACCTAATGAGAGGAAATGCGTATCTGAGCTGCAGTGTGAAGTTGCTGTGTTATTATGTCTGCACATATTTCTGTGAATTTACCTGCACGTTAGTGCATTTATAGCAATAAATCCAACGTAAATCCACTGCAATTTCAACATGGTGCATTTAAAATTCGACCCTCTATGGAAGCGTTTTGCTAATAACTTTTAATAGCAGATGTTTCCTTCTTTGTTAGCTGTTTACAGTCGTTACTGCATTAGCTCTGCATCTGAGACCAGCCTCCGCTTTGAGGTCATCTTCCTGCCAAGTGGAAAGATAAGAGGAAATCCCACAGCTAACACACACACACACACACAAAGACCTGGTAACTGTCATCTAATTAGCTCCTGTCATTGTTCTCCCACAGGATCTCTAAATCTGGAAGAAAGACACACACCCTGTCCTCCCTTATTCTGTCCTTTCGATATGTTCTCCATCCTCTCTCGCCTCCTATTAACCATAGCCTGTCTTGTGTCTTGCTGTTGGGCACAATGACATAAGAGGAAACTGTAGAATGCCACTAAATGCCCACTGTGGTTGTGATCAAGAAATAAATAAAGCTCTTGTGCTTTTTCAGCCCACTTTCCACAATAGCTTGGATAAAAAGCACCACTTAATGCAATGAATCTACATGAAATAATGTGGAAAACACATTCTGGTCTATTCATGCAATCTCAAAATATTCCATAATGTTAAAGACATACAACTTCACACAATAACAGCTTTTGCTTTATCTCACACAAGCTCATGCAGACCTGAGGTAAGCCAGCTGTGGCTGACAGTCTACAGTCTGGATGTATGGCAACAGATCTGCAGGCCTGCTGGTTTATTGCATAGCTAACATAGCTGAGCAGAACGGAGCTGCTGGGCAGTGAGCTTGTGTGTGCATAAATACATAAAAAGAGGCATTAGGCCTTTGGGGGACACCTGTGGAAACAACAGACATTGACAGGCACGTCTAGAAATACAGCGCTAGCAAGTTTATACGGCTCGCCTGCCAAGCACACGCACTACAATTTACACTTATACACTTATGACTATCTGCTGTAGTTGCTGTGGTTACCATGGTATTTGTTGCTGTAAATCTAAAATCTGGACATGAAGGATTAATAAAGTAACCTTTGGTATCACAAAATATGCTCAAATATAGCAGGTTAACAAAAGATATCTTTGGACGCAATTTAATAATTCAGTGTGTACTGTGTTAAATAGCCAAGTCTAATATAGCAATACCATTGTAACACACTGGTATGTTGTGTTAACACATGTAAGTGGTAACTGGATGTACTGGTACTTATAGAGCACATTTATACTCAGTTTGAGCACTCAAAGCACTTTCTACTACGAGTCCCACCCACCTTTACAGTGGGTCCATCTGTAGCCTAGCACTTTTATCACACTCACACTGGATGTGTAGGGGGCAACCTGAGCCACTGTCACCCCTGTTGTGCATGTGTGTTATGTTAAAGTTCACTATGATGCACTACAACATGCTCTAATACCTTAAAAAGTATATTATTGAAAGTTATGCAACATATAATAGGTGACCAACCATTAAGATTTATCATTATAAATGTGTGTCATGTGTCATAATACATACATAATACTTCAAGAAGCCTGGAGAACTATTCCTGAAGACTACTTAATTGAAAGACAAAAAAACTTCCCAAATACTTCAGCAAATATTGCCAATTTCCAATGAAACTGTAAAAACTGACTGTTTTCCTCCATATATTGGATTTATATTTATTCATGTTTCAATAAATATAAAGAAGCTAGAGGTGGCTCAAGATTACTGCTTGGTACTTTACACTATACTGTACCGTTTCAGTACATCACGGCACATTACGTTACACTAGGATCGATTGCAGTGTAGCTAAATTTGTTTAAGATACAATACTATCTTATGGCACTCCATGAGCCATGATAAAGTCTCGAAATCAGTAACTGAAGAAATAAAAAGTCCACCAGAAGGCCTGAAAACAGGAAATCTATTTCACTTCTCAAATTGTGTAATCCAGCTGAAAGAAACTTCCTGAAAAGACATTGAGATATGATAAACTTTACTTAAACAAGCTTTCGAGAGGTTACTTTGGCCACAATAACAAAGTACAAATTGGGTAAGAGTCAAGAGTCGGGCCAAACAGGATGCTGATGAAGCATTTAGGACAGTCAGATGTTTCTCAGTGATGGACTGGCAGGACACGTGCACGGGGAGCCAAGAATGCAAAGTGCTCAGTGTGAAGGCCGGACATGGATTTTAATGTCAGGTGTTTAAAAAAAAAAAAAGTCCTTCCATGACATTAGCAGACAGGAAGTCCATTAATCTCTCCCAGGATCCCACTGCCCTTCAGTTCATACACTGCTTCACCATCACCATTCCATTGTCGGTCGGCAAATTCTACCGTAATTCGATTTCTCCCCTCTGGAAACGAGGTAAGGCTTTAGTGATCCACACCACTTCTCTTTCACTGGCTGAGGATCTGGGCCTGCTGGGTACAAAGGGGGTCTTTGTAGAGGAGGAAGTAGAAACCTTTAGTCTGAGGAATGCCAGACATGCGGCTCCAATTCGCTGAACCCAGAAATGTGATCCAATCCAACAATGGTTACAGACTGAAGAATCGGGGGGAGTGTGTGTGTGTGTGTGTGTGTGTGTGTGTGTGTGTGTGTGTGTGTGTGTGTGTGTGTGTGTGTGTGTGTGTCAGAGAGAGAGTAGCAGAGGAGCTTACTGAGTGCATGCAAAAGTCCCATAGTTAAGCTGTCCTGCACTACATGGGAAACAGGACATGTGATATGCTCTAGTAACTATAGAAGGGAAGGATGATCTGTCTGCTCTGACCAAGCTCTGCTATTATGCATCTTCCATTACAACTCCTTTATCTGTCTTTCTTCCCATTTTGCAAAGTGGGTCAACTTTGAATGTGCGCAGTAAACAAAAAAACTATTTTCCCCATATATATTCCCTGTGATAAATATTGTCAAATGAGATCCACTGGGTCTGATGTTTCCCATTGGGATTTCTAGAACTGGAAAAGTCTGAACTCCTCTAGTTCTTGTATTTTTCCTGTTAAGCTCGAAAACGTATTTGTTGTAGCTTTGGGAAATTGCCTAACAGTTGGAACAACTGTGCCAGACCAATTTCGGAACTATGAAAATACTAAGCAGTTTCCTGCACTTCAGTTCCAGCGTAAGTATATTACGAATATTTCAACTGTGAAAAGTGCAAAATCAGTTTAAAGCAATCTTCTGTGAGCCTCGGATTAGCACAGAAACAATTAGTTGATTGACAGGAAATGACACGACTTCAAGATGGCGCCGGTGAGGTCGGCTGCCGTCACGACTGCTCCGACCACCTTTTCTTTGTCTTTGTTTTTTAAGTTAGTTTTCAGCGTCTCTAAATCGGCAAAATCATCACCATTGGGTACATTAGGTATGACAGTGACACTCTTGTTTCTATTGGTATACAATGTACTCACAATTCGAAGTTTTTAACTCCGGATCCGAGCTGGCCGAGTGAGATCTTGAGGGAGAACAAAGGGAAGCGGCGGCCTAGAGGGAAGCGAGCCGGCGTCAGGAACAGGCTGAGAGCTCGTGCACACCGCACACCTCTGCCTAGCATCCTGCTCGCCAACGTCCAGTCACTGAAGAACAAGCTTGATGACCTCAGGGCCAGGATAAAGTTCCAGAGAGACATTCGGGACTGCAATCTCCTGTGCTTCACCGAGACATGGCTGAACCCAGCGGTGCCGGACCACGCCATCCAGCCGGCCGAGTTCTTCTCGGTTCACCGCATGGACAGGACACGGGACTCGGGGAAGTCAAGGGGAGGCGGCGTGTGTTTAATGGTGAACAACAATTGGTGCAACAGTGCGAACGTTGTTCCTCTCACACGCTCCTGCACACCAAATCTGGAACTACTGTCCATCATGTGTCGTCCTTTTTATCTACCTCGGGAATTTACATCGGTCATTATAAGTGCCGTTTATATTCCACCACAAGCAGACACGGTCACCGCCTTATGCGAGCTGCATGAGGCACTCACACAGCACCAGACACAACACCGGGACGCTGCGCTTATTGTGACGGGGGACTTTAATAGTGCCAACCTCAAACGCACAGCGCCGAACTTTTATCAACACATCACCTGCCCCACCAGAGGTGAAAGGACACTGGACCACTGCTACACTACGGTCAAGGACGGCTACAAGGCACAATCTCGCCCTCCGTTTGGCAAATCCGATCACGCCGCCATCTTCCTCATGCCAAAATACAAACAAAGGCTGAAACAGGAAATTCCGGTTCAGAGGAAGGTCGCGCGCTGGACGGATCAATCGGTGGCCGGGTTACAGGACGCACTCGACGACGCAGACTGGGACATGTTCAGAAACAGCTCCGATGATGATGTCAATGTGTTTACGGAAGCGGTTGTGGGATTCATCGGGAAACTAGCGGATGATACCGTGGAGACAAAGACTATCACAACGTTTCCCAACCAGAAGCCATGGGTGGATAAAACCATCCGCGACACTCTGAGATCCCGCACCGCTGCCTACAACACGGGACTCACGACGGGGGACATGGACCCGTACAAAGCCGCGTCATATAACGTGCGGAAGGCGGTGAAAGAGGCGAAGCAGCGCTACGGGAGGAAACTAGAGTCACAACTCCAACAGAGTGACTCTAGGAGCCTGTGGCGGGGACTAAGGACAATAACGGATTATAAAGCACCAACAACCGGTATGACGAACGCGGCCGTGACTCTGGCAGACGAGCTGAACACTTTCTATGCTCGCTTCGAGGCTGCAGCTAAGGACTCCAACGATGCTAGTGCTAGCGGCGCTAACGGCTGCAGACAGGAAGATACTGCCAGCACCGGAAACGTGCTCGTCATCTCCGAGCATGAAGTAAGGAGAGCCTTCAAGAGAGTGAACACCAGGAAAGCAGCAGGACCAGACGGCATCCCAGGTCGTATCCTCAGAGACTGCGCATACCAGCTAGCTCCTGTGTTCACTGAGATATTCAACATCTCTTTATCTCAGTCAGTGATCCCCACATGCTTTAAAGAGTCCATCATTGTTCCTGTCCCGAAGAAACCCCACCCTGCTTCTCTCAATGACTATCGCCCTGTAGCCCTCACCTCAGTAGTGATGAAGTGCTTTGAACGCCTGGTCAGAGACTTCATCATTTCTTCACTACCAGACACACTGGACC
Organism: Perissodus microlepis; assembly: GCF_051167445.1. NCBI lineage: Eukaryota > Metazoa > Chordata > Actinopteri > Cichliformes > Cichlidae > Perissodus > Perissodus microlepis. Next base: position 11,993,864 of record NC_140482.1, on the reverse strand, counting down.
CACTACAGTTCGCTTACCGTCCAAATCGTTCCACAGACGATGCCATCTCTCATCTCCTCCACACATCACTTACTCACTTGGACACTAGAAGGGGGAATTATGTTAAAATGCTCTTCATAGACTACAGCTCTGCATTTAATACCATAATTCCCTCCACACTCACCACCAAGCTGGAGCATCTGGGACTCAGCTCATCTATGTGTCAGTGGATCTCCAACTTCCTAACTGGCAGACCACAGGCAGTAAGGATGGGCTGACATATCTCAGCCTCCACCACTCTCAGCACTGGAGCCCCCCAGGGGTGTGTTCTGAGCCCCCTGCTGTACTCTCTGTACACATATGACTGTGTGGCCACTACCAGCTCCACCACCATCATCAAGTTTGCTGACGACACCGTCGTGGTGGGCCTGATCTCTGATAACAACGAGACGGCCTACCTGAAGGAGATTAGGAATCTGGAGAACTGGTGCCAGAGGAACAACCTCCTTCTAAACGTCAGTAAGACAAAGGAGCTGATAGTGGACTTCAGCACTAAGCAGGAGAGGAACTACCAGACCCCCGTCATCAACGAGTGCCCAGTGGAGAGAGTGGACAGCTTCAAATACCTCGGAGTTCACATCACGCAGGACCTGTCATGGTCCTGTCACATCAACACCGTGGTGAAAAAGGCCCGTCAGCGTCTCTACCACCTCAGACGCTTGAGAGACTTCCAACTGCCCTCCAAGGTGCTCAGGAACTTTTAGTCGTGCACCATAGAGAGCATCCTGACGGGAAACATCTTAACCTGGTTCGGGAACAGCACCATGCAGGACAGACGAGCTCTACAGAGGGTTGTGCGGTCAGCTGAGCGCACCATCCGCTCCGAGCTCCCTGACCTGCACTCAATCTACAGCAGGCGGTGCTGGACCAAGGCCAGGAAGATCGTGAAGGACCTCAGCCATCCCAACAACGGACTGTTCTCTCTGTTGAGGTCAGGGAAGCGATTCCGCTCCCTGAAGACCAACACAGAGAGACTGAGGAGGAGCTTCTTCCCGCAGGCGATACGGTCTCTCAATCACACCACCACACAGTACTGACCCACACATATAGTTCTTACACACACACTGGACATTCTGGACATTGTTTTTCACTTCATCACTTTAAGCATATTTGCACTGCACAAGACACTAAATAATGTGGATTGCACAACACTGGTCATTATATTCTTCATTTCCAGTTAATACTTGTACAGCTGCTGTTTTATTTATATATATATATATATATATATATATATATATATATATATCTTCATACATTCTTATATAGTTCTATACTGTGTATTGTGTATTTGTTGTACAGTTATTTTATTTTTCAACTTTAATTTATATATTTTATCTTATTCTTTCCCAGTTAAATTTACCCTTCATTCTAATTTGTGTTGTACAGTTATTTCATTTTTAACTTTAATTTTTATATTTTATTTTATTCCTTCCTAGTTAAATTTACCCTTTTTAATTTTCATATTTATTTCCTATCTTATTCATAGCCTTTTCTTTTTTTCTTTAGGTCACGAGCAGTTGTCTAAGCATTTCACTGCATATCGTACTGTGTATGACTGTGTACGTGACAAATAAAATTTGAATTTGAATTTGAATTTGACAGCAGTTTTGAAGTTGCTTTCATCGACATTTTAATATAAACAAAGAGGTCATATGACCAAAGAAAGTCTCCGGTCTCCCTTAGCTCTACTACTTGGCCTTTTAGCATCTTTCAGCTTGTTGTTTTGGTCTAACTGCTCATAGCTTTACAGTCTTGGTCTTTCTTAATGACTGTTTCCAGGTGCAACGAGCAGCTGTTTTCAGAGAAAGGATACATTTTTAAAAACAACAAATGCCACAGCAGAGCAGATTGACTAGCAGCTGGTGGTCACAGCAGGAGCTGATGGAGACCAAAACAGAGAGCGAATATAATGTATGTAGAAATGGGTCACCTAAACCAAAGCTCTGTGAATGTTTCGTTTTTTGCTTGTTGTTCCAACACCAAGGGGTTAAAAATGAAACCCATTGAATAAGGGACAAAAGTCGGAGCCATCATTTGTAAAAAGGGTAACTCCTACTTGGTGGTTGCTTTCCAAATCTAAGAATTTGATGCTTGAATTGGGTTTTTTTTATGTTTTGTGGGGTTGGTGGATTTTCTGATTTGAAAAAAATAATCCATGCTCATTTCCACTCTGTAAAACGAGAAAAGACCTAAGGCATGCAGGTGCTGAGCCACGGGGGTTGCTCTGTTTACCCACACGGTTTTCCTGTCCTCCTGTTTGACTCTCAAACAAGCACTTTTCCTGCTCATTCAGACACGGAGGCAGACAGGCAGACAATGTAAACCACTTCCCCTGTTGGTGAAAAAAGCATCAAAGGCTCGCGCCTTGGCCCCGGCGGACCTCACCCTGAGACTGGGGTGGCAATGCTAGAGCAGACAAGTAGGTTGGGGAGAGGGGGGCAAATGGAAGGCTGTATAACTGGCAGGAATTTACCTTAATGGGCCGAATTACTCCCTTCACCATCCCCTTTAAACACAAACACATAAACAGCAGGCTGCTCATTAGGCCACTCATCACTGCAGAACAAAGACCACCTCGGTGTGTGTGTGGAGGTGTGTGTTTGAGAGGGAGGGGAAGAGTGGGTGGCAGTCCACAATGTTTGTCTTCCTCCCTTCATGTTGGTCTTTGTCAGAGTGCAGGCCTGGGTCTCTCACACACACACACCTCAGGAGATAAGGGATCAATTGGATTGGCTGTGGCAGATGGGGGTTTCAAAAAAAAAAAAAAGAAAAAAAAGGGACCAGTCAAGCTGAAAGCTGCATCAATTGGTCACTGTGTGTGTGTGTGTTCGTGTGCTGGGTGTGGGTTTGGAGTGAAGGTAGGGGTGGGTTGGTATAGGGGTATCTGGCACCTTCTAAAATCCAATGCCCTAATAGGAAACCACCCCCAACCCTCCTTTTATGAAACAGAGAGAAAAAGAAAAATGGCTCCAGGCAGGCAGCCAACACAATTCAATAAAAGAAAATTCTCACTCGGGCCAGTCTTCATTTCTTTGCCTTTCCACATTTACACACAAAACTGGAGGGATGAAGGAATTTTCAATTTGATGTCCTTGTTTCACTTTCTTGCAGAGTTACTGAGGCGGCAAAGGAGCGCCACTCTGCAGATGCTTTTACTTTCATTTGCTCTGAAGTATAAAACAGCTCAGAAATCTGGATTTTAAGAAGCTGCTGTTGGATTTTCCGGTCTGACGTTTCAGAAAGAAAGAAAGATCTCAAACTGACCTCGATCTTCAAGTTACCCAAACGTCACTCAGGAATTCCAGGCCAGGGATTTTCCTCTCATTCCCACACAAACACCACATGCTCACACACATGAAACATACACCTTGCTGCTGTGCTATTCAGCGCTCAGGCAATGATCGATGGGAAAATGGGTTTGTTTACGCACACGCACACACACGATGCTGGTTTTCAGAGCCCAAACACAAAGTCTAACCCGCAGGAGATTAAAAAGAAAAAAAGCTGCTGAGCCAATGTTGCTCAACCTTCCCAAAAAGCACAGGAAGCAGGATGAATTTCAAAGTGTGTTCACCAGATGTATGAATATGAGCTCCGTTCGGCCTATCATTATGTTTCCCTTCCTGTTTCCACTTAAGCTTTGCTCAGCTGGGAGGAATTCATAAATCAGATCCATTCCACTGAGGCGTTCCTGCGCTCGAACTGAGCTACGAGGCTGAACGTTTCCATGTAGGTAAAAGGTAAGCTCCGATCTAATCTGAGGGTTAACGTGCGGTTTCGAGGAACAGCGACTCCAGACTATGGGAAAGGATTAACTGTGCTACATTGATTAAAATGGGTCACAGATTAATTTCATTATTTGAGAAAAAACAAAGCTGCCCTGGGACTCTCCTGTCTCCTGATTTGGACATTCTGGGCTAAAACCTGTTATTTATTTATGATGCAGTCAAACATGGGTGAATTCTACCCCACAAAGTTAATAATAAACTAGCTCCATATCATTCAAATCAGCAACTGAGTGACTGATCACAGAGATGCATGTTAGAACATGTCCACACCACCGCCACAACTGACACAAGGTGACACTTGGAGCATGAGTCAGACAGAGAGGTTGTTGGAAGTGAGGATTACCTGAGGTGTCCCACAAACTGAGCTCGATCCTCTGCGTGTCGATTTCAAAGCTGGCTGTGTAGTTTTCAAACACAGTGGGGACGTAGCTCTGCAGGAAACATTTAGAAGAGGGGAGGTCAGGGAGGAAGCCTGCCAGGTTTTAAACTTTGAAGAAACTGAGCAACGTTAGATTTATTACCCTATTAACACGATCGTGTACTACAAAGGTGTTGGTACTACTACGTTTGGATTTCAGCCAAAACTCATCCCAACACGTATCAAGCACTACAACATGAATGTCCTTCATCACTACTGGAACAATCCACGTGACACAGCCAGGTTCAGAAGAACAATGAGATGCGTCGTGGTATCAGTGTGTGTTATTAACATGCATCATGTCCAGCAGGCTGCAGGGTCTCACCTCAGGGAAGCAGTCTTTGGCGAACACGTGAAGCAGCGCAGTCTTCCCGCACTGGCTGTCCCCCACCACCACTATCTTACACTTCACACTCTGACTGGGATCCATGCTGGATTTCAGAGATAACTTCTGACACGGGCGTCTCTCCTTCATTGATTTGAGTCGTTTTTAAAAATGAGTCCAATCCTGGGTGGGTGTGTGTGAACCGTCGAGAAGCAGCTGGTCTCGGTGCCTCCAAGCCTGGGCGCCTGCTCTCCTCCCCCTGTGTCTCCGCCTGCTCTGAGCCGGTAAATTCCATTTGCCTACATTTATAACGTCGCAGGAGCCAATGGCAGCAGCTCTCCGTCCGTCGGGATGAGGCACGTCCCTCCCTTCGTCCAGCGAGCCTCCACACAGACGCACGCCGGGCCAGGCACCGTGATGGCGCCCCCGTTTGGACTACACACAGACCTCAGCTTCAACATCAAAACAATAAAACACAAACTAAGATATTTTTTTAAATCAGTAAAGTAAATCAGATTATAGTTTCCATTTGCCAGTTTTTTAGAGTGAAGTAGTTGTAAAGCACTGAAAAAAAATCAGAATTTTGCGCAAAATTTAGACTTACAAGAAGAGCAGCGCCAGTATAAGGCAATTCAAAATTTATGTTGCCTTTCCTTTATATACTATAACATGATTTTATAAAATAGTGATTGGCCTGTCTTGAAACTATGAAATAGGAAATCCGCAACATAACAGCATAAAACTGTATTAAAGTTTTAAAACTGATGGAATACAGCAGATACATGCAAACATTTTATTTGCTATTTATTTGCCAATATACCAAATATAAGTCAACAAGGCCTGTGTTGATACTTACCCAGCACATCAATGCATCTATAAAATATAGATATTTATTATTTTTATAGCCACAAGTCCTTCTGCTGGGTTGTGACTATGTAGTCAAGCAAGTAAATGTAGCCCAAATCAAGAAATGATCAGTCCTTGTAGGGCAGTCATGAAGATAGGTGTGCTTAGAGTTACCACTCAGTTATCCTTGTAACTAAACATGGGCAAGCAAAATCAAAATAACCTTGCTGCTGCTGTAACTAGGTGGAATTAACCCTTTATCATCCAAGTCTCATACAGGCTTTTTTGTCGCTAGCACAAATGATAATGGAGTTACTGTCATGAACATAGGCCCCGGAGTTAAGGAACACGTCACAGTCATTCTATGATATACACACACTGTCTGTTTACTTTCTTTAGCATGACTGACTAAAAGGCAAAGGGTAATAAACATTTATGATTCTATAATTGTCTAATATGACACAGTGACTATTCTAACAGACAAAATATAATGTGCAATTTGAGCCCAGCATTGCTGTTTTAGTTGAGTTTTCTTAAAACACCCTGTTGCTATAGCGTTTGCTACAAGATCAGTGTGGAGGAAACCACATAAAAAAGGTTTAAAGGTGCAGAGCAGGGATTTGAAGCTCATTGTACAACGTGGGCCACTTTGGCCTTAAGTGGGGCATACCAGTGACACTCGCCTTTCAGTGTAAAGAAGTTTAACCCGCGCTGAATCCCTCAGTTATCTTCATAAAAGAAAAAATAAGTGCTAATTCAACAGCATGTCTCAGTTTTTCTGCACGATAAAGTAAACGTTTCTGTAGTAAATAGAAAAAGTCTGATATTAAGTAATTTCTGTCTTCATGAATGATCCCAGAGGTTTTTATCAGTAGAAACGTTTTTACAAAATACAGTTAAAAGTCAAAAAATTAAAAAAAAAAAAAAAAAAAAAAGTTATACCTTTCTTCACATTTTCCAAAGCTGTCCAGTGGGCCAGATCGGAGTCTTTGGCAAGCTGATTCTGGGCCCCCGGGCCACGTGTTTGACACCTCTCGTGTGTTACATCTATAAACATGTATATATTAATATGAATACTTTATTTCAGTGTAATTAAAATGACATGCTCTGAAATAAAAGTTATAAAGGCACATTGTATTTTTTTATTTGCAAACTTTTATCGTATTTAATTCCTTTATTTTAGAACTATATATTTTACTCTATATAAAAATGAAAAAATAACACATAAAAGAAGAAAAAAAACATTACAGAGATGTGCACGGGATAATTGATTAAATAATGAATTAAATAATACAATCTTAGACGAAAGACTGTGATATGTAAATAGTATGTATAGCTGATTTCTCAAATACATTTATTCTGAAGTATTAAAAGGTGATAAAAGATGTTTAGTGTTTAGGTTTCCCAACAAACTAATGTAATAAGTTTAATGGAAAAGTATTCATGCTAGGCCAGTTCTCGAGTTTCATCTTTAGAAAGATCTAGCTAAAATTAATCAATAAACTGAGCTGGAAAACAATTTCTAATTATGCTCAATGAGCACCAAAATAATAAATAACTTTTTTGATTCGTGTGTAAAACTGCTGCTGCATTTTAAGCATTAAAGCTCCGTGCTGTTTATCATGAAGTGTTAGGAATGATTTATTAAATAATGAATTCACCGCCCCTCACATTTTAAACAATGTGTGATTCAGTTTCAAATGGTCGGAGCACTCTAATCGAGCCTTTTGTTACTCACAGCAGCACAACTTATTACGGTCCTTTGTTTCATACACATTTCACTCAGCCCTTTCACAGAAGGATTTTCATTTCTTTGCCACATGACCAAAACAATAAACCCAGTGAACCCAGTAGCACATGCAGCTTATTTCCAATGCACAGCATTAGTCGTTTCCATGGAGGATTCCCCTCATTATCTGTGAGTAATACATATATTTACAGTAAAATACACAGCCACACAAAATATATCAGCTGTCTTCCAGACACTTATTAGAAGAAGTGGAAACTCAATTTCCCGATGGGATCAATAATGTGTCAGAACCACATTTTCTTGTCTTTTTCAGAACAGGAACCCTTCTGGTTTAAAGGCCTCCTCTCTGTGCCTTCAGGCTACTTGTTACCTAGCACAGTGTCACTGCTAATTTTCACAAAAATGAGGGGAACAGCGGCGTTCTACAGCAGCTCTCCCCTCTGCCACAGAGTGATTGGACTGCGAGTTGCTGGCAGCGTTTTTACAGTGGGACAGCTCCACCCTGCAGGCTGTGCAGTGGGAGTCCCGTCTGTTGTGTGGGAGCTCTGCCTCCAGGACACAACACTGCCAGGAGAGAATGGACTGGGTGGGGGGATTGGCAAGGTGGGGGCTGCTTGGCTGCTATCTGTGTACCATATGCATTTGACCTCATTCAAATTCTGTCAGAATTTGAAGATAATGGAGGCTTTACCTGCCTAGGTTGCAAAAAACACCGTTGTTTCTGTGGTGACTCCCTACCTCGTCACTTTCCCCTCATCTGAGCTTTATCAGCTCTACATCAGTAAATAAACCCAGCCTTTTAGAGATTGCAGTAGAGACACGTCAGAGGAGATGGCGAGCAAAACCACATTAACTGAGTTGTTTACACACTGCGCCCTGGTGCCCTTCTCCAGCTTTAGCGAGGCTGTCTCGTCTGTGCTTGTGTGCGCTGCTCTCTGCTGCAGCCTGAAGCTTTGCCAGTCTCACTTGGGTGCAGCCACACATTTGGGCTAAAGTGAGACCGTGCAGGGTGACATCATGCAGAAACATCTTAAAGGTAAACTGATATACGAGACAGCATCAGCCTGTAACAGTGGATGCCTTCAGGGGCTGCTGTGATCATTTTAAAATCTCTTTGTAATGTCCTACATTTCCTGTACAGTAGTGCCACAACACACCGCAGAGATGGAGGATAAGTGCCCGAGCGCTTCCAGGTAATGGAAAGAATCATACTGTGGTCAAGAAACTCAACATGTTTCGTTTCGAGTCATTCTCTGTGAATAACACTAAACATGACACTGGCTGGCTGGACGTAAATGACGATACAGACCCGAAGCATGCACGCAGTGCAGCAAACTGGGCTGGTAGACAAGTACAGTTGCCTAAATACTGTACATGCTTCTCAGAATAGAAATGAGGGTACCACCTGTTTCTGGTCACATGGTGCTGTCAGCATCAAGCGGATCTCATGTATTTCCACAGGGGCTGCTCACAGCTAATTTTCCATAACCTTTCCATGTTTAAATTTTCATTTACATTTTTAATCATAACAGAAAAAAGCAAATCCATAATTAAACAACACTGGTAGCTTAGCATGATGAGCATGATGTGTCTCAGTGATGATGTCGAGGCATCCTCTATTAATAAGCTCAGACGCTGCCTTCTGTTTTTCCTTTGGGAATATCTGTGCTACTTAAGTATCTGCACTGGCTGTCACATTAGGATAAAACATTTTACAGAAAACGGATTTCTGTGAATGTGCTCTATGCAGCAGCTGTAGATGTGATGTATTAAGTCTGAATACTGGCTAAATAGGGTTTTTTTTAATTGCAAATAATGATGAGAATTATTATAATTAATACACATGAGTGCTTAATGTTTTAGATACCTGACCTTCATTCACTGCATAACTAGGTCAGAACATGTTTACCTTCATAGAGCAAATACCTCAGAGCACCAAAACTGTATTTTCCACTGATTAAACCCATTTCCACCAAGAAGCCATCACTATTGGTGATATCCAGCACAGTTCAGGTCTGGGTCACACACCAGTGCTGGATATCACTGCTGGGAAAAACTTCTCAGAACCCTGAATAAGAGGAATTTCCCAAAAGGCTGCAATGACTTCCAGAAATGTTGAGCAATCGCAGGGAACCGCTTGATAAAAACAGGTTGCAAATTAACAGATCAACAGTGAGTAACAGAATAGAATTGGATCCAGGTCTGAAATGACTTGGTTTTAGCTGGCAGGCCAGCAGTGCTAGAGGTGTGTGAGTAGTCTAGGTCACTGGGTCTCTTCCCCCTCTGCCCCGACTGCCCCACAGTTATCTCTGTCGACGTGCATTCAATCAGCGGGGCCGCTGACATTTACTGCTAGGGCAACGTCAGCGTACGCTTGGTTGTTTCAGCTTGAGAGGGGTTTCCTCGATGGTTAGTCATTGTGACTGGGGAATTAAGGGCAGATTCAGAACAACTCAGGGAGAAATAGCGATAGACTTTATTTCTCCTTTATTGGAAAAAAAACGTGCATGCATCGTGGGTCATGGTATCCATAAAGAGGACATTCTTACTGCTAGCAGTCAGAGGTTTAATCACATACATTCTTAGACAAAAACGAACATAAATTTGACATAACCTTTAAATCACCTGCTTCAAAGGGTCTCGGAAAAGATAAAATACAATTTGTTGAACACGAGACGATAGATTCTCAGCCTTGATCTCAGGCTCACAGCAGGGGGTCACAGCCTAAAAGGGCTCCATTTTTAGGACCAGGACAGATGTTATTTCACACTAGCCGAGCTTGTGAGTGACCCAACATGCGACGTGTGTCTATGTGTTTGTGTGAACACAGATTTCTTTTCTTTTTTGCAAATCCTGTGAAAAAAGCAAATGCTTAAAGCAATAATCATCCCTTGTAATCACTGGAGTTACTGTAATTCCACCTTAGTGGTGTCATTATTTACCTTTATCTTTCACTAAGCTTAAGTTTACATACTGTTGCTTTGGGTGTCAACTTACAACATTGTAGTTTACAGTAATAACAGAGATAATTTCATATTAAAAACCACAGCGCAGGTTCCTCATGTGTATTCTGAGAGAGACCAGTTCTGTCAGCTAGCTAGCTAGAAAAGTAGTGAACATAAAATGGAGTGAAACCAACATGAATATTATTTATGTAGCAAGTACAAAAGAGGGATCAATGTGATTGAATGTATGGATTCATGGAGTTTGAGAACCACTCTCGTGACTCTTTCTAGCTGCGGGTTTTCCATAATGTTGCTGTTGTTTCTGTGACGTCAGTGCCACTTCTAATTCATCAGTCAAATATGTATATTGCTGTATCATCAACATTGATGATATCACTGTACTCTACATTATTTCATGTATTGCTTAGAAGAATGGAGACGTTCACCGAACACTTCTGGGAAGATTTCCAAAATTCCTTTTAGTATAAAAAATCTCTTGAGAAATTTTCCCCTCCTGTTTCCAGGAACCTTCAGAGTTCACTCCGTCCTTTAAGGAGGAATGAACAAGTTGTTTTACCTGTTACTCTACTGTTGGAGATCCTTTAATCTCCTGTACCAGTAGTTGTGAGTAACTTATGTGGGCTCAGTCTGTTTTTAAGTCTTTGATGGGAGTGTACAGTTTTACCACATACTGTGAGTCACCTGCCATCTCTTACTGTTATAAAACATTAGTAAGGAGGACCTAGAGCTAAAGGTAAACTGCCAGCAGGCCAGACTAACACTACATGCAAAATCCAACAAATGACAAAAAAGAGAGCCAGCCTTACATTCTGGGGTTTCTGGTGCATGAAACGGTGGTAACTTGGAACCCCTAATGAATCCTAACAAGCGTCCTCTCCCTTTCCTCCCTGCTTGGCTTACTAACACATGACATTTTCTGTTAGTAAACCATTAGCTTAATATCTTCTGATGAATGTACTGTAGGGCAAAGAGGGCACAGCATACACACTATGGCAGTAATATGTTAGACCGAGTACAGGAACTCTGTCAACTGTCTCCCATCAGTCATTAGGTCTGTTCAGGCATGGATACGCACACTTGCCACGAGGCAGCGTGTGCACTCTCTGTGTCTGTATGTGTGTTTAACTGACAGAAGGATGAATCATTTCTAGGATGACCTGGTTTTTCAGGGAAGTTTGAGCATGTGTGTGGCTGAATATATGAGTGTGTGGAGGTTAATGGCGCATAAAATGATGTCTTTATTAGCATAAAGCTCATGACGGAAAAATAATCATATCTGTCAGCTACATGACAAGAACAAAGGAAGTCTGTGAGTACTCATCGTGATGACAGTAAAAAAGTCATTAAAATGCTACATTTACTTTTTTAACCTCACGTTACCTGATTTAAAGTGAACTTATATGATTAATATGCCTACCCGATGCACAATTGTTAACTCTGCTTTACTAGCCACAAAAAAGAAGATTTGTGTTTGAGCAGAGATGTTATAAGAGACAAAGAGATAACTCAGAAACCATAAATGAAATGTATGCAAGAATTAAACACTAATAAAGATGGTAGAAGAAATAACGTCATACTGGGGAAAAGCCAACAAGCCTTTTCAAACCCTCACTCATCATGTGATAATAGACTCTCTGCATCGAATCATATCTGTTATTAATCTCTGTCTCTCTTCCACAGCATGTCTTTATCCTGTCTTCCTTCTCTCACCCCAACCGGTCGCAGCAGATGGCCCCGCCCCTCCCTGAGCCTGGTTTTGTCAGAGGTTTCTTCCTGTTAAAAGGGAGTTTTTCCTTTCCTTCCCACTGTCGCCAAAGTGCTTGCTCACAGGGGGACATATGATTGTTGGGTTTTTCTCTGTATGTATTATTGTAGGGTCTACCTTACAATATAAAGCTCCTTGAGGTGACTGTTGTTGTGATTTGGCGCTGTATAAATAAAATTGAATTGAATTGACTGTACGGACTGTAAATTTGTACATGGAATTTATAATAACCATTGAATTTAAAGGGTTGTTATCTGTCTAACACATCCACCCCATCTCCTAAACCTCCTCCCTACATGCTACTACTGATGTTTAGTCCAGTTCTTGTGTATTCTGGCAAACTTTAGACTGTTCTCTTTTCTCCCTTCCTTAAGAATGGCTTCTTGATAGTCATTCTTTCATCAGTCGATGGATCAGCTGAAGGCTCAGATGCATCCCTCAGGTCCTGTGCCAGCTCTTTGCTGGATTCTATCCTATTTCTTGGATACTGTTCGTCCACTGTAGATACACCTGTCACGTCTTTTTTGGCCTCAACTTGTCCAGTGTTTTGAGAACACATCACACTGTGCAGAGATATGATATGTGTCATCATGCTTAACCACATAAAACTCAAAGTGATCAAGGTGAGTTTCACAAGATCTTGCAGTACTTATGATTTGATTCTGAGAATTTACTCATCTTACTTGTTTGTATCTTGAAGAGGTGATTCAGATAGGCAGCTGGCAGGCAGATGGGATTTCAGAGAGAGTGGGCAGGCGGGTAAAAGGCAAGTATTTTCCTACACAGGTTCAGCGACTGACTGGAAGGCTTAGGTGGTAGTGGAAGTGGAAGAAACTATGTGTCTGTGTCTAAGTGTCTGTTAAACTCCTCAAGGCGACAGGAATTCAAGGGAAAAAGACAATCACTCAAACTTCAGGCAGGTAACTGCAGGGTGATTGAGTGGAAAACACAGGAACTAGTTAGAGACATGGGAGGCCTAATTACCACCATAACAATGGCAACTGTCTGGTGGAGAGGGGCAGCTCAAGCTGGTTCTTAAATACTATGAGCTGATGAGTTAATGGAGAACTCTTTCTGGGAGAAAGACTTCATTGTTTACAATCCTCAGTACTGTCTGCAGCCCATGTAGGGCACTCAACTACAACTGAGTCATTGTCATTGTCCATTTTTTACATTTTTAATCAATTATCATTGTCAATTTTAACAAAAACTGGGGGAGTGACTCCAAAATCCAGTATTTTTGATGTCATTTTTTCTCTATTTATTTCTAGTCTTTGAAAAACAGTAACAGTAACAAACTGTTTTCACCAATGACAAGTTCTCACTGTATGTTGCAGCCAGTCTGGCTTCCAAACCAGCGCCTGCTATAATTCCTCATGATCCCTGGAAATGTGTGCAGAACAGCTCTGCACGGATGTGGCTTTTTTTATTTTAATCAGGCAAGACCCACCGCAGCCACTCTGATGACTCAAATCACATCACAGGCCCAATACAGAGCTGAGGTGGCATGTGTTTGGGTGCGTGTGCATATGATGTGTGAGGTGAAGATGAGGGCGACAGCTAGGAAACAGCCGCCGGTGTCATCCAGCTTTAACGGGAATGATAAATGAGAAGCTCCATATGTGCGGCAATAACTTTAATGTCAGGATTTCAATTTCCTCTTTCAAATACATGAGAAAGATAATATGACAAAGATAATTGTCACATTAAATGTTAAATAACCACCATTGATTTAATGATGAGTGGGGTTTTTGATATGCTTTTACAAGGCTTTGAGGCAACATAATGTGCCCTCGGGCTGCTGTTTGGGAGGTCCTCAGCTGTTAAGTACAGACAGCAGTTGATTGCAATTTCAAATGTATGACCCGAGGCATCATCTTATATTCCAAAGCAGCACAGTTTGAAATCTCAGCACAAAGACAGTCAATTTAAATATATTAGGATTTTACTATTTATCTGCTTAGAGGTCCCACATAATTTATAATTTTATTCTGTCTGACTTATTGAACTGTTGTTTTCTCTGAATGCTTTTAGAAGTCTTTACTACAACTAGCAAAATACTAACTAACTAATAAAATAAGGTTTTAATTTTGTCTATAATCATCTGACCTCTGTGACCCTGTCTAGTGACTTTGCTACAGCTATCTGGATGTTCAGAAGAATATGCTGTATTTGAATCAGTTACAAAAAGTCTACTTGCTTAGGTTTTTAAAGCTAGTTTTAAGTTAGCATTAAAGTGGTATAGCTATCAATAATAAAATTGGTGACATGCTGAAGTGCGATTACTTTTCTATTTTATTAAGGCTTCAATTAAATTTCCTTGACTCTTTTTAATATCTATATATGCGTATTTTTATTGTAATGCGTGTAGTTTGGTTGTACTGTAAATATATTGCTTAGTCACAACTCCAACCTGAAACTGTGCGTGGATGCAGCTAGCTAAAGTTTAACTACACAAAGGTTTGATAAACTTAGTTTGTATGTAATGCCCCAGCTGAAAAAAGATGCATGAAATCTGATCCTGAATGACTTCTTACTAAGGTGTGTAGGGGAAGCAGATATTCCTTTACTGTGCTTTCTGTCTCTTTAACCTTTAGTTAGCTTGTAAGATCATCCTTTTTTCTGACGCATTTGATTTAGAGAGTTAACACAATGTAACAGTGACAAATTGAGCAGCATCTTTGAATAAAAATTTGCCTGCAACTCCACAAAAGGCCTTCACGTCATTTTTTTCAACTGGCTATATATAGCTAACAACCAGGCCATCTCTCTGGCCCATATATGTTCTAACTCTCCAGCAGTCCTATATGAAAATGCCAAACATGCTGCCAGCTGGTTTGAGAGCCTCCACAGGGCAGCGATATTCTAAAGTACACTCTCTACTTAATGTCAAAACCACACTGTAGACACACTTTGAATATGGGAAGATCTATTTACCTACACTGCTGTATACTCATTGTTTGCCCTATTTGTTTAAAAGCAGGTACTGCAAATAAAAATAGTGTAAATGATAAAATTAGAGAATGCTGAACTCTTTTGAGCTATCGCTCGACATAATTATTTTCTACTTTTAGTGACCATTTTTATCCATTTCATGAAGTGATTATAAATAATTATTTGCCCTAGAAAACTGTGAAAATGTTCGTCTTTAACATACAGCATAAAGAAACAGGTCTAAATACACTGTGTCACATATCTCAGTGGGGAAAAATCATGATGGATATCTGTGCTGATTTAGAATGTGTAGGAATAAAAGGATGCCATATTGTTTAATGGAAATGAAAATTATCAGCCTACAGAGAGATGAATTCCAAGACACCCAAAAAAACAAAAATGAAAAGAATATTTTGCCAGAATTTCATTGCACAAACTGAAAATGGTACTCAGTAATTTGTGAGGTTCCCACGTGTTTGTATACATGCCTGACAACTGACCTGTGCCAGCGGATGGTGTCTCCTCCCAGATCTGGACCAGAGCATCACCGAACTCCTGGACCATCTGTGGTGTAACCTGCCGGCATTGGATGGAACAAAACATACTGTCCTAGAGGTGTTCTGTTGGATTTAAGGCAGTCAGTCAGTGAAAGGTATCGATCTTCATCTTTTATGAACTGCCTACATACTCTCGCTGTATCAGGCCAACCATTGTTGTGCACTAGGACAAACCCAAGACCCACAGCACCAGCATGTAGTGGAAGTTAGAGTGCCATTGCCTATCATTTAGGCACCATCACCATCACTGACCCACCACCAAACTGGTAATGCTTCCAGTATGACAACAACCCGAAACTTACGCTGCTATTGACCGGTCTGCACAGAGCACAGACCTCAGTCTCACTGACAAGGTTCATGTCAGAAAACCATCGAATCTGTGGGAGCTTGAAAGATTCGTCCTAGAAGAATGGACTGGGATTTCTCGGGACACTGCAGGTGAAAAGAGTACCCAGCTGACTTTAAGCATCTGGGGGCTAATCATTTTGACCTGGTACTTTTGTTTTTTGAGAAATTATTTTATTTTTGCATGCAAAGTAAAATAATGTAAGCCTCCAAAATAAAACTAGGACGATAGGAAAAGCCCCTGGAAATTTATTTTTAAAATTCATAGCAGATCTAATTATTCTTTTCTCATCTGTATTATTCTCATTAATTTTCATTAACATCACTATAATCTGGAACCGACTGTTTGATTCTTTCATTTTTAAGCTTGACCAAAAAACCGACCACTACTCTCTGCTTCTTCTCGCATCTGCTTAGGTGTGGTTTTGGGACGTGATGTAATGGGTAAATAGTATGATCACAGTCAAAGCATATCGGAAATAAATGCTTTCAAATTTCACTCAAGCACCCTGATGACAATCGATTTTCCACTACAGCGTCTGAAAATGCTCTTATCTTACTGCAGTGTGCCGCACAGTGATAAGAGCATTACAGGTCGGAGCTTTCTTTCTCTTTGTTGGCATCACTGTGGGGAATCTTTATGTGATCTCTGGAGCTCCTCCACAGCTTACCTCCCTACTGTTATTCCTCTGTGCTGTGGTTTGGAAAACAGCAGCAGACATGATGAGGCTGCAGCATGGTGAGCCAAATGGTAACACTGCCCACATCTATGAGAGGTGGGCCCATGAGGGGGATGGGTACAGAAGGAGGAGGTGTGATTGTGTCAGCATCTGTGAGTGTGCATTTATCTGCACAAATATTGAAAAGTCTTCATGCATGCTGGGGAGAGGCTTGCTGATATAGAGAGAGAAAGTTAAAAAGAACTTTATTTTGGGGTTATTTTGTGTTACCAGGATGCTGTTGGTGGGATTTTGAGGAAGCGTGTTCACATCAACATTTCTTTGATCTGGTGATGGCCCGAGGTGTGTGCAGGCTGCCATGAGCGGGGTGGGTGGAGCTGAGGGGTAAGCACGTGGGGTTGAAGTGTGTGTGTCTGTGTGTCAGTCAAAATATAAAACTGAGGTTACACATGAAGACACCAAAGCACACGGCACTTCAATGAGATTATGTGTATGGGAGGTAATTTAATTCATAAATCACACCTTTGTCTTATTCTCAGCAACACCGCCTGACACAGACCATCACATGTGAGGCCGAAGGTTGGCATCATGCGACAAGAATTATAAGAAAAGGTTGTGATGCAAGTATGCCCATAAAAAAGAATAATGGTTTTTGCATGTGTGTGAAGCAGCACGAAAATGTAGGATGAATGAAGTTTAATTATAAAGAAATGCAGTTTGATTTGGGGGAAAAAGTCAAGCTTGGTATAAATAAAATATTTAGAAAAACCCAAATACAAGAGAAATCCGTCATTGATTTGCATACATGCATTATGATAATGGTTTGTGTATGATGTATTCATTTTGATTTATGCACTGAATTCCCTACATAATTCCCTATAATTACTGCACATCATTCACGTTAGACTAAGTGTTTTGGTCATCTATGGCGTTATGAAAAAAGTATCTGCCTCCTTACTTGATTTCTTAGTCTTCACATGCCTTACATGTTGCAGATCAGCAACCAAATTAGTAAATACAAACTGCAGTTTGTAAATGATGATTTCATTTATTAAGGGAGAAAGCTATCCAAACCTACCTGGCCCTTTGTGTAGCATCCCTGGCTGAATGATGGTCTCTTATACTGATGCTTCACAGAGGTTTTATTGGAAATGTTTTTATTGAAACATTCAGTGAAGACACCGTAAGAGCTAGGAGCAAAACAAAACCAGCAATATTAATACCATAACAACAAAGGAAACAAATTTCTCCTGCTCACATATAGCATATACATCAAATTTACATCACTCAATTCATTATATCACCTCACTAACTTACAACTATACATAAAGGTCAAGGTCAAGGTTAACAACATAAACTCTATTAAACGACATTTTGATTGCATGTAACTTATTCCGTTAAAGGAAACATTAACAAACCTTGTGCCACTGTCAGCCAGGTACTAATTGGCAAAGGAAACGTACATATTTTTCACTTTAAGGCACACTATTTACCATATCCTAAAAGAAACGTTACTAACAGCCCTTTAACGGTTTTACGCCAGTTTCCTGTTTCAAAAATAAAAGCATGGATTTCAAAATAAAACCGAAGTACCTTTCAAACAAACATAAAAATATTTACCAAATTTAAAGGTCATTTACACTTTGTATAAAGGTAATTGCCCCCTTGTGAAATCATGAATTAACTGTGTTAACCCCAGTGCTTTTTTTTGAAGGGGGGGGTGAGTTTAGTTTCACTTTTTTTTTGGGGGGGGGGGGGGGGGGGGAGCTGAGTTTAGTTTCACTAGCAGCACCTGATTACTGACAGACCTAAAAGACTAAAAGATTTCACACAGCATATCTAAAGAAGCCACTAAAGCCAACAAAGTATTTGATGCCTATCAGTCTGGAAAGGGTTACAAAAACATTCCTAAGGCTTTGGGTCTTCAGTGAACTATGGTTAGAACCATGATCCATAAATGGAGAAAACTTGGAACAAGGATGAACCTCCACAGGAGTGGCCAGCCTACTAAAATCCCTCCAAGAGAGCATCAACGACTCATCCAGGAGGTCACAAAAGAACCCAGAGCAACATCTAAAGAACTGCAGACCTCACTTGCCTCACTTAAGCTCAGTTGTCAACAATAAGAAAGAGACTGGGCAAAAATGGCATCCGTGAGAGAGTTCCAAGGTGAAAACCACTGACCAACTCAAACAAAGACTTGTTTCACATTTACCAAAAAATGTCTTGATCATCCCCAAGACTTTTGGGAAAATATTGTTTGGACTTTTTGGAAGGTTTGAGTCCCGTTACATCTGACATAAAGCTAAACAGCATGTAATAAAAATATACAACCCTACAAGCCAAAATGCTCAAAAAGTAATGTAATGTAATATGTGGGAGGCAACCGGAGCTAAGAGTGGAATTCCTTGTAAAACAAGGGTGATATCACACAGAGTACATGTGACAAATCTGTGAATGCAGCAGAGAGTTGGTGGGCTGAGGGTGCAGCTAAGAGGGGGAAATGTCACTTGTCTCTCCTGGTTTTGGTTTGTCTCCACTTATAAAACTCCCATAAAACCAATAATGTTGTGCAGATGTAGACATTTTGCCCGTGAGCTAACAACATAGAGGGCGCAGTATGTCGAGAATGCCTTTGATCAAGGCTTTATGAAGGAGACGAGAGCTTTTGATGATTTTGCTGACATTTCCAGGGGACTTTAAAGACTTGAGTGAGGCTAATCAAACCAGTGTGCTTTCTCCCCTTTTGAGGTTAGGCAGCGTGGATGGGGTCAGCTTCTTAGGAGTTGGAAGTTTTTTTTATATACATTGGAGTCCAAGTGCAATCTGAAAAAGGTATACTGTACAGCAGAATGCTAGATGCCAGTGGGTTATGCTGGGTTTTTTTACCATTTGATTTTAGGCATAATACTGAAGTCTTGTTTTTAATTAAGGTATTGTCACAGTAACATGATGGTGCAGCAGCTGGCTGTCAGTTTTCGTGTAGAACAGCATTTCTCTTGATATTGGAAGCTTTAGATGATGGCAGCTCTGCAAATAATGATGAAGTACCTGAGTTTAATGATAATGAGAAACCAGTTTTTGTGCATGATAGATAACAAAACTCCCTGAAAACATTCAGTTGTTCCAAAATGCTCTTGCCAGAGTACTGAGACCATATTTCTCCCGTACTGGCTTACTGTTAAATCCAGAATTGAATTTAAAAGTCTTCCCCTCACAAACAAGATCTTGAATAATCAGCCTCATTTTATTTTAAAGACCCCATAGCACCGTATCACAAGTAAACCACATTTACTTGCGGCTCTTTGGATATTTTAAAGCAGAGCCTTCAGCTTTCGTGCCCCTCTTCGTAGGAACCAGCTCCCAGTTTGGATTCAGGAGACAGACCTACTCTTTACTTTTAAGATTAGGTTTAAAATTTTCCAATTTATAAAGTTAGGGATGGATCTGGTGACCCTGAACGCTTGTTTAGTTAGGCTGCAAAAGACCTAGGCTGCTGGGAGCTTCCCATAATGCTTTGCGGCGTTCTTCTTGACATTTTGTTTAATTTTTTTGTTTGCGTTTACATACCAGTCTGCATTTAATCATTAGTTATTATTAATCTCTGTTTCTCTTCCACAGACTGTTTTTTCTCCTATCTCCCTCCCCTCACCCCCTACCATTCACTGCAAATGGCGGCTCCCTGACCCTGGCTCTGCTGCTGGTTTCTTCCTGTTAAACGGGAGTTTTTCCTTCCCACTGTCTCCAGTGCTTGCACATAGTGGTTGTCTGATTGTTGGGGTCATCTCTCTATTATTGTTGGGTCTTGAGATGACGGTTGTCGTGATTTGGTGCTGTAGAAATAAAACTGAATTGAACTGAATTTGATTGATAGACAATATTAGTGTAAAATACACAACCAATTAACTGTGGGAATCATTGGCTTTCATTACAAGTAAGAAAACTCCTGCAAAATTATTTTTGTGACGGTGATTTTTAAAATAAGCCATGAATTTTGGGATCAAATAATATAAAAAGCTAATATCTTGGTATATTTAGCTGTCATCTCTCCTGTTGTTATGACCACATTTCACCTCACTGTCATATTAGTTTATCTGATTTGTTTTCTCTTGAGGTGGACTTTCGATAAATCTTGGTCCTTTGTCTAAGCTTTACATTTCGCATGTGCAAGTGCCATATATCTTCCCCACTCTACTGATCTCTGATGCCTGCTGAATACAAATGCTCTCATCTCTCTCTGTCTCGCACACACCTGCAGGAGCAAACACGCCCATGCTGACATCTCCTACTGCTTCAGGCTCCTGATGTATCCACAGCCTTTTCTCATAAGGTGTCACCTCTCTCTTATCCATTTATTCATTGTCTTTCTAATACAGAGGAACCCAAAACTGTTTTATAACACTGGTGTGGATAGAAAGAATCAGGGCAATGGGCATTAATTAATTATACATGGATTCATTTTACATAATCTGCTGTCTGTATAGTTATGTAAATCTTTAAATTATCAAAGGAGACCTCTAGGATTTTCATTTCGGGTGGCATAGACAGTGAAATGTTCTCATTTTTGGGGTCCAGTTCATTGCAGTTCTTTCTACACTGTAATTAAAAGCGATTACACGGTCTGGCTCTTCACAATGTCACAAATTTTATTACCACCCTTGGAGCCTATCATGGTCTGTGCAGCATCTGTATTGGAAGGGATGGACCTAACTGATGCCTTTTCTGTGGTGGGATCAGTTTTAAAAATGTCCAGGCCATTAAACCATACAGGGGATTTCACATAAATGTGAACTATCAGACCTGTTTCTGAAAAATCGTGACCTCCGGGGCACAGCCACATATACTTTAAAACAAGACAGAGTGCCCCCACTAATCTATAGACCCACAAATCACACGATGCCACGTTGTGCCACCTGAGAAATACGCTTCCCTCTGATGCCTGGTACCTTTTGTCTGTTAATGGAGCTGAGAGATGATGCATCTAACTGAGATCTCCCACATGGTAGCACAAGCAATCATTTTGGAGCAGCTGCAGATGATGACTGCAGAAAGTGAACTGTTTAGCCCATTAAATGGGCCAGTTTTCTTCACAATCATTATATGATCAGAATATGATTTCTGTCTCCAAAGAGACAAACTAACATGTTGTCTGTTTTAAAATGTCAAATTCATTTTGGTGACTTGGCAGCTTTGCTGAGTTTCCAACTAACAAGTATTTTTACATCATGTCATTTAACAAAGCATTATGTAAAAGATAAATTGGTAACTTGCTAGGTAAGCTCATTAAAGTTTTATTCAAATAAAATTCAGGTGGTTAGGACCCAGCCACAACCTTTGGGGATGTAAAATCAAAAACAAACCCAACATGAAAAAGTGCCAAAAACTGCAGTTCCTCCGTTGGCCACACGAGGCTCTCTCCAAAAGCAGGTCAACCCCACAGACTCCCATGCTAAAATGACCAACTTTAGCTTTGAAACTAGCATGTTTATACCCTGGTATACAAATGATTTGAGTAGAAAGTAATAATAATAATAATAATAATAATAATAATAATAATAAGTAAGTAGTATATGAAAGTAGGCTAATATGGCCATTTTTTGAGTATTTTATTAGCCTGTTATGTAGGACTAAGTAATTAAGTCTTTGTTTTGCATAGTGATGCAACTTGCTAACCACGTTTGCTAGCATTAACTAAAAACTAATAACCCTCCTATTCAAGTACTGTCAAGTCTGTTTTTAAAAGAAATAAATATCCATCCATCCATCCATCCATCCATTCGCTTCCGCTTCTCCTTTTCAGGGTCGCGGAGGGCGCTGGAGCCAATCCCAGCTGTCATAGGGTGAGAGGCGGGGTACACCCTGGACAGGTCGCCAGTCTGTCGCAGGGCCCAGTCTGTCGCAGGGCAAGAGAAGAAATAAATAAATGAATAAAAAATAATAATCCTGAGGACAAAAATGCCAAAAATACTTTTTCAAAATGTCAAAAGTCTTGGTCTCTGTGTAGCTAAAAAAGTGATGTTTGGGAACTAAAAATCTCATTTGTAATTAAAAAAAGAAAAAATGTTTACACTCCAGCATGAATTATACAAAAAAGATATTATTGCCTGCTTTTGGTCAAGTTTCTTTGAATGAACTGAGTATTGCCATCTTGGAAAGGAGACAAAGGTTAACTCGTCGGAATACAGGAGAAAAATAAACAGCTTATACTAAATTTCACCTGACAGTTAATTCTATCTAATCACCATCAAAGCAGGGCATGAAATAAAACATTTACAGAGCAGCTTTTATTCATTTTTGCATTTCTTTGACGGACCTGCCAAAGACATTTCAGCTTCAGCCTCGACTGTCCTCCATCTTCGAATAAGTGAAAAGTTGTCATTCTAAATTGAGAAAGGTCCACATGTGGCATCCGTGTGTTGAGCATTTGCAGCCTGCGGTGTCAAAATTTAACAGGCAATCGCATTTCTTCTTCACACCCGACTAACTGCGAGCTTTTGAAATGGTCAGAGGAGAGGCTGATAATTACACTCACTCTTCCTGGATCGGCTCATAAGTGAGGGCGAACAGCTGGGGAGTCGAGATGTGAGGAAGGAAGAAGACAGAGCAGATGATGTGTTGTAGTCAGAGGACAATTCTGATTTAGTGCAACAGTCTGATTTTCACAGGTGTATAACACGGTGCTAAAAGAAAGTGGTGAAAATAAACAGCAAAATTGCCATAACAGCTATGGTTGGACATGTTGCAAATAAATCAGTAATATTTAGAAGTAAAACTGAAAGTAAAGTGTCTGAAAGGTTCAGGTTTAAAAAGTCGCATCAAGTAATACTTTAGACAAGGTGGTGCGTGATGCTCAGTTAATACCAGGTTTTCTGTTTTAGTTCATATTTAGTGAGTTTAACACAGGGGTCAGGCAAGGACGCTAGTTTTTATGGAAAAACAATGAATGACTGTGTTCTTAATGACTCAGACACAGACTGAATGAAACTGAATTATGCTAAAGTATAATGAAATCATCGGTGTATGAAAAGATCAGTCTCCTCTGAGGGTGTCTGGCCTAAGGCACCAAAGTGACCTGAAAACTGATTTGCTCACAGTTTGCAGTAAGTCCAGAAAATATGATGAATGTTTCGAATTCTGAGTAGTTTTTTTTGTTTCTATTTTTCAGTGATGGCAGCATCCAACAGGATTATTGTGACTACAGGGAGTCAGCACCTTGAAAACACAGAACATGAAAGTTTAGTGATGAACCCTGAAAACTAACACATATGACATATTTTCAGACAAGGTTATTTATATTTTTCTAGTTTGCAACATGAACTTTCTTGCTGACAGTTAGCTGAGAAGACTGGTACAATGCTCGTGTCTGAGTGTTAATTACTGTTCGAACAATCATTAGCTTAGCGTCAAGAATGGAAGCAGGAGTCACAGCCATCCTGGCTCTAGATACACATTAGATCTTAAACTTAACATTTGACACAAACTTCAGTGTATGAACATAAAGCCACAACACAAACTAACGGTGAAAATTAGCTCAAGGATCGGAGATCATCATGTACAGGTAGAAATGGAGGCTGCCTTTGCTACCTGATGAACATCAGGGTCTGGCTGCTGGGCTGGGGTCAGCATAGACTCAGCTTTAATGTGACTCTGGGTCCTTGGCTAGCTTTGCCCTAACATCTATTCAGATGTTTGCAAAGAGTCAAAGTTGTGTTAGCAACATAATGCAGTTGCTTGTATCCTGGACACAGTCTGCATATCACCAAAGCGCTCTTATGCTTTTGTGTAATGAACATAAAAGTAATTCCTACATCTCTTTAGAATAATGTTAAGAAAGTAAACTCCAATAAAGTAGGATTTAGTATATTTAGGCTTGTTGCTACTTGCCATAAAATGAAAAAAAAAAAAAGACATAATTAGCAACAGACAGGAATTTGGACAATTACACATGTTTTGTAGTTTTTCCTCTAAAGACCCCTACAGTCGATTCCAACAATTCACACTTTAATCTCCTCTTGGTTGTCTGATTTAAAATTTAGTTCAGTGCTGTACAGAGGCAAAACTACAAAAAGTGGTTGGTTAGATTCATTCTTGAACTCCCTGCACACGTGTGAGTATAATTTATTTGCCAAAAAGGAAAAAGAGAACACACAATAAATATAAAAAAAAAGACTGGTGGTGTTATTGTTTCCAACTTCTGTTTCAATCCTGCAATGATATTTGAAATGTCTGTGAATTCTTTTGGGCTCTATGTGTAGTACAAATGTGATGTAGTGATAGTCCTAATGCTATCAACTTCTTACTCTTTGAAAGTGATGTTAATATTTTTATTCTTAAAGTATGGCTCCCAAATATTGAAAAGAAGTAAATAACTGAAATAAAGATATACGAGACGGTTAATAACACCATAATGAATGCAATTTGAGGAGATGCATGTTAAACATTGACTGTCAGTCACACTTGCGTACCAACTGCAAAATTCCACGGTGATTCAGTATGCTTACATTGTGGGTCATATGTTGTCAGACCAATTAAACACCATTTGTCCTTTTCTCCACGGATAACACACAAACCATTTTCCTGGTCTGTTGCCCCCAATTTCTCCTACAAGGCTCTTCCATCACAGCTTGCTAATACCCATGCACTACTGCATTTAGGCAGAGCAGCAGGGGCGGGAGCGACTCATATCCCTGCCTGCTTCCCTTCTCCCGGGCAGGGTGATGATCTGTAAAGAGAGTCATTAAGATGTAATTTGTGACTGTGACGTGCACACACACACATTGCCTGAAGAATGCTATCCATCACCTGAAGCTCTATTCCACACTGTGGAAAAGGAATGATGTAGAGGCCTGCTGCTTCTCTCTCTGACCTTTGACCTCCATGATGTGTGCGCCTGAGCACAACCGCACAAAAATACACACTTTAAATTAAAACAGCGAATAGTCGTGTGCTGATAGGTAACATCCGATCCACAGAGGATTTGGAGAACTCTGAGAACAGACAAAGGCTCTTACTCTTCTCTTGCGATACTTTACCCATAGTTGAAATGTTCTCTGGATTTTTGGGGCCTTGTTTTGTTTTGTTTTTTAATTTTGCATTTTCTTGTAGCTGTTTTGAGTCTCTTTAAACAGGTTTTGTAGCATTTTGCTATTTTCTGTAGTTCATTTGTCATTTTTTCTGTTTGCGCTATTTTGGTATCTCTGTAGTAATTTACTCTTTTAGGCTGTTTCTTTTGTTGTTGTTGTTATTTGTTTATTTATTTATTGTATTTGATTTGTATGTTTTTATAGTTGTTTGGTGACCATTTGTATCTTTGTAGTTGTGGTATGCAGTGTTGGTCAAGTTACTTGAAAATAGTAATTATTTACTAATTACTCCTCCAAGAAGGTAATCCTTTTACTTTACTAATTACTTATTTTCAAAAGCAATTAGTTACTTTTTAAAAACATGATACACAACCTGAACAAAGCAACAGACCTTTAAGCCCAATTCAATTTTTTCTGCATAATCCATCATATAAAATTGAATCAAATGAAAAAGTCTCTTTTAAAAAAAACGTGTTTTATTAGTTTTAATCTTTTAACTTTATGCACACTGAATTAAGCAAAAATCTAATTATATGCAACAGTGTCTGACTGGAAGAAATTTGTTTAAAATTTAAACCTATTTTCTGTATATTCCAGCATATAAAATAAAACAAAGCTTTGTGTGTTTACACTCACTCTTTCAAACAGATGCAAGTAAAACAGCAAAAACTAAATAAAATCAAAGACTCAGCAGCACTGAGTCCTGCCGCTCTTAAATCTATTGTCACCTGTTTAGCAGGAGGTTTTCCCAGTGCCACAGCGGTCATGTCAGTGGGAGGATCCGGGGGTTTTTCTGTGAATTTCACATTCCTGTGGCAGCGAGCTCCGTGCTTGCTCAGATTTAAAGTTTAATTTTTCGTCGAACAAAGAAGTTTTCTTCCCACGCAGAGTGTACAGTGAACGCTAATGTTTTTGTCACTTTTTATGTAATCAAACTCAGTAATGTCAGTACATCCACGCTTTAAACGCTGCATGGTCGTACTCTCTCCCACACTTCGTTTTATCCATTGTTGATCTGCACACATCTGTTGCTGCCACGGGCATCGCACACTTGTACGTCATTGTCATGAGACACTCTCACAAACAAAATCACGACAGTTTAGTAACACTGTAATGCAGTGTGCTTACGGGAAAGTAACAGTAATCTAATTACTTTTTTTGCAATAGTAATCCCTTACTTTACTCGTTACTTGAAATAAAGTAATTGGATTACAGTAACAGATTACTTTAACGTGTTACTGCCCATCTCTGGTGGTATGTGCTTGTAGTTCTTTTGTATGATTTTATTTTAGTTTTGTAGTCATTTTGTACCTCTTTGTAGTAATTTGTTTTTATTTTGTAATTTGTAGGTTTTTGTTGTTGTTTTATTACCTTTCCCCCCTTTTTAGACACTTTCAGTTGTTTTATTTGTTTGTTTGTTTTTTGCACAATTTCGAGTTTCATTTCGTATCAATTTGCAGTTGGGTCCTCTTGAAGTCATTTTGTGTGTTTGTGTTTTCCATTCTTTCCAGTAATTTTGCTTTTGTTGTAGTTGTTTGAGCCTTTGTAGTTTTCTATAATTCCGTCTTCTGCTACTTTTACGTTTTTGTAATTTTCTGATCTTTTGCCTCTTTGTAACCAAATAATTAGATCCGAATGGTTATTTGTTTTGTTTCATTTTGTAGTAACTTTGTATATTTGTATATAATTGAGTTAGTTATTCTGTTGTTTTGGATCCCATTTTGCATGCCCTTTGTAGTGTTTTGTGCTCTTTGCTTGTTTTTAGTCAATGTGAATGCCTTTGTAATTTCTATAATTTTGTTTCGTTTGATCTTTCCAGTAACTTTGCTTGTTCCTTTAGTTTTTCTGATCATTATGCTTATTTAAAAACTGATTTCCAACCTTTTGTAGTTTATTTGTTCTTTTTGTAGTAACTGTCTTTGTAATTTTGTCCGTCACTTGGTTTGTTCTTGAAGTTGTTATCTTTATAGTCACTTTGTCTGTTTGTTGTTGTTTTGTGGTCATTCTGCATATATTTGCAGTCAGTGTTTGTAGTGGTTTGAGTCATTTTCTAATGTGAAGTGTGAACAATAACATTCATCAGAGGCACAGGGTTCAGAGGCCCAATTACAGGTTTGAAGCCCAGAAGACCTCGTTCCTGATGCAAACGTCCTTGAGATTTCCACTAATGCTTCCTTTTTTGGCCTGCTGCTGTTTCTGACCTCCATCATGAAAGTCACACATGCTTAATATATTCAAAAATGCTGGTACCTAATTACACTTTATGCATAATGAGGAGGGTGGGTGCGATGAAAGGCCAGAGTCGGAACCATTTCAGGAAAAATAATTTATGCCGTCTGCTTGTTGACTCATTCTGTTCTACCACAATAACTCCAGCCCCCACTCCAATGATGGCTAATTGTTCAAGATGTGCTATCAGAGGGGTAGGAGAGAGGTCTGGGTGTTACCAGGCGGTGGCCTCTCTTCTGCTCGTCTTTGATGAAGGGTTCTTTTGTTGGAAATGTAATTCCTTCGCCCGCATGGTTGTTTTCATTGTATTCAAGAGCTTCCCTTAACGACGCCCAACGTTGCAGCTTGCCAACCTCTTCCACTACGTTCCTATGGTAACAAGTAAGAGTGAGTGCGTCTGGGAGATGACTGATTGTGTTTGTGTGCGTTCATTACGGTGATGTGGCTTATTTTTACATAATGAATCAATTATTGAGGCTGTGCAGCAAGCTCGTCTGAATAATTGCAAACCAAAAAAAGAAACAAAAAACCTTCTACACAAAACATGTAATGCGTACTTCCTTGGAAAAGGTGCAACACTGTGTTGTAACACTCTGTATGTGTGTGGACGGGAGATGATGTATAATGGGACATCCAACTGATATCATTCGCCTGCCAATCTGCACCCTGCTCGCCAAACCCAGCCTCCATAATTGCTTTATTGAGGCGAGTCATGGCAGCTACAGTGTCTCTATTTATACACAGCCCACAGTATAGATGAAAGTGCTCTACCGCCCCCTGCTGCCCAATGCAGGCCTTGCATTCCAGTAAAACGAGGGTTCATGGACACTAAGTAGTAAAAGCCTAAAGACAAAGAAATGTAGAACAGATGTCACTGTAGTAAATTCTCAAATACTAATAATGCTTAAAAATGCTAATAATAAAAAACTTAATAATCATCAAGAAAATCCACACAGACAAATCAGTTTTGTTTTAATTTAATTTCACATAATATGTGACTAAATGATTTGGTCATGTGAGACAGGCTGACATCTGTCGATGTTTGTCTATGTTTTGTCTTTAATTAAGATGTGAAGAGGGGTAACTAAGACTTATCCCCACTGCTATGAGAAGAGAGTCTGGATTGCTGTTTAAAGGCTTAATTATTAACCCATCCATAAACAAAGGGGAAGCTTCACCATAGAAACAGAGAGAAAAAGCAAAAACACAAATTATACAGTACTGATTAAATATCTCATCAGTACTGTATAATTTATTTCTATAGTTCTAATCATTAGCTGCTCAAATGAAAACTCACAGTGTCAGTATCAAACAACAATCAGTGCATCTGTAACAATAACAAGATAAATATAGATTTCAGTGTTGGGGAGGGTTTGCGAAGAGAAAACTACTCCCCCTTGTGGTCAGTGATTAAACTACATCCGTTCATGATTCCTACTAGATTGCCTGAAATTTACAAGAGTGTCTTTGAATTTAATTATTCCTTCTTTTATTTTCTTATTGAACAGCAGACTAGGGACTGAGGGGCTGATGGCTTTAATGCAGGAGTCCTCAAATATGTAAAGAACATCTTCAAACTGGAAACTGAAAACACCACAGATCTGATTTAGTAGGTATTTATCCGACAGCCCCACCTCATGGTAAAATATCTTATGAACTCTTAAGATTGATTGCTAAAACTCAAACAAAGTTTTCAGTTTCTGGATGGCTTTCTGGACTCCTGAGGTCACCTTGGAACGTTGCTGCTCAGTCAACGATATTTGCATGAGGTCAGTTTCTACAACATACCTGACAGATAAGTCAGTGCCCGCAAAGCATCTGCCCAACTCCTTCTTGTGAAATGTTTTGATGTATCTGAATATGTAAGAGTCAACCCAGATATCATCCTGACCTTCCGGAGAGACTCCACACGCCACTGCGGGACCTTCAGTATATCTCTCCAAGGTTTTTGAGACATCTTTAAATTCAGTCTGGAGCTTACTTCTGACTGCTGAGCTGCTTGGATTCTTGAAACAGCCCATGCTGCTCTGGTGAGACCCCAAATCACCCTCTCTTCTAATCTCTGTGGCTGAAATCTTGCCTGCTCTGGGATGTTTTTGTGAGGCACTGTCATTATAAGGCTCTGTTGTTGATATTGCGATATACTGGTTGAGGAAGGCCCGATAAGGAAGATGCTTTGATTTCCTTCTCGACCACTTGTATGTGGTTGGCCTTTCTTTGTTCTGTTGGCTGAACTTCCAGTTTGTCCTTTCCATTGACGCGTGCTTTCAAAATCCTCCCTGGAGCCAAACTCTCAGAGGAAACTTTTTGCCTCAAGGAGGCATTTTGAGTCTTTGAGAGAAGTCTTTGGATTTCACTTGCCTTACCGGGGCTCTGTGTTGATAATGTTGATAAGCTGCTTGCGGGTTCCCTCTTAGAGCTGCTGTGGCTTACAGAGTCGACATACTTGTGATGAGATATTAACCTCGTATTATGACCAGTTTGTCTTGGGTTAATACCAGCGGTTTGGACTGTGACTGCAGATTGACGCTCATCAGCTCTGCGAATGAGGTCCCCTCTCAGGGCTTGGACAGCTGCAAAAGGCCCCTCAATGAAGACTTTCCTCTCCTGGGGCACAGGACGAAAACGCAGCGATCTGTGAGCTGACCGCAGGCTCTCAATCACCAAGTCCCGATTGCCGCCGAATATAGAAAGATCAACCGTAGCGCTTGGGACGTAGAAAAACACCTGCACCACAGAAACGTGCTTGAATTAGAAACTTTTATTTTGCGATCAAAAGCTTGTCAAAAGCAAGTGACTTAGTAGGCATGGTGTTTTAAAATCACACCAATACTTACATCTGTGCTGAAGGGAAACACAGTGAGGACGAAGTCTTCAGGAAACTGGCTGTCTGTCATAATATGCTGCTTCTTTTCCACCACCCTCGCTGCATCTGCCAAAAGTTAGCACAGTTCTGCTGTGGTCTCTACCCAGGTCATTGTTATAATGATGCCTCATGAACCCACAAAGCTGTGGGTGCACAGAGCTTGACTTGACTCATTATCTACCAGTCTAATGTTAGCTTTTATATAACAGTACATCACTTTGATAATATCAGATTAATCCATTCATCAGTTAGGCACACATCCAAGCTGCAGATCATACAAAAATCAAATGTTTCATTCATACATTACCCTTTCCACTCAGCATAATGTAAAAGTGGTTCTCAGGGGAAACTGAAATTGGTTCCCGTGGGTACCAATTATAGTGAAAAATATCAGATATGTTTGACAATGACGAAACAGTTTGTGTAAGCCCTTTAGGTATTTGCAATTCCACATGGATAAGGTGGCCTTAGTTTGTGTCTGTCATTTATTATTACATTCACAGAGCTCCGGAAATAAGCCTCCTATTTTAAAACAGAATATGTTCAAACTCATAAAGCAGACTGTATTGTCTGACTAAGGTAACTGGAACACTGCACCATTCAGGGAGAGCTATTTTAATTTCTAATAATCCCATTGTACAATAAACAATACACCCGGCTTTAGAGTTAAACAACACGCTGTATGTTATGCAGCAATGATAATGTGTCTGAACTGAAATAAACTTCATATTTTTGATAGAAGACAGTACATACAGATCCAACTGTACGTTGTTTTTAGGCCTTTATTGTAGTAAAATATCTGTAAACATGAGTGTTGTCACAACACTATGAAGTTTTAAGGTGTTGTTTGCTACATTGTTTTTTATTTTAGAACTGTGAACACAAAAATCATAAATTGAAGAAAACTGAGACTGCTTTTCTTTTTCTTTTTTGAAGAGTTGGGCCGAATCCAAAGTGCTTCCGAGGCACATTTACATGCGGTGACTTATTGTGAAAAGTAAAAATCACAGTAAGCGGTCATTAAAATGTGTTCATTGTTTACAAACTGATGATGAGTCATCTCATAAATCATCATACAGCCTGTATAGGCTGAAAGTTTCGGCGGTACTGGCCCTGGGTTTACTTGGAAACGAACTGAAATCAAAATTTGAAGTATTGCAGTAACATTTAGCTTAAATTAGCGAAGGGTGGACAACTTTATAGAGCAGCTTTTTGGACAACTTTAACTCACTGAGCGCTGGAAGAACTGCTCATAAGTAGATTAGCTTTTGTTGGTTGGAAGGGGACACCATAAAAAACTGCTTGTTGTCATTAATGTATTTATTGAAGGACGCACAGCTTTACACATTATCAGTAGCGACATGTTAGCCTGCCTTTAGCCACCACCTGCTAATTTACCTTCTTCGTTTTCAAAAGTGACAAACGCAACTCCGTCCATGTTGGTGGGATATTTGACCTTTTCGACGTCTCCTCCATCACTCTTCCGGGTGCTTTGGAAGTGAATGGTCAGCTTATCAGTTATCCTGCCGGGGGGCAACACATTGGGAACACCGGAGACAACCACCGTCCTGCCGTTCTCCCAGGAGTCGGTCTCCATTACCCTTTTGTTTTGCTACATTAGCACTGAAGTGTCGACATAACGGTTAGATACTCCCGCGTTTTTCGGCCACACTAAACACGCCTGTCATTAATATGTAACCACTAAACCAGTTTTCTGTTAGTTTCACTTTCACTCCTCGTTAATTCCATAGCGCTTTCATAATGCAGTAACGAACTTTGTCCACTAGGTGTCTCTGTTTCACTACATCCAAGGCTGAGAGGAGCGTTCGTTCAAAATGGCTCATTTATGCAGCTGGAAATGAGGCTGCCGAGCAGAGCGAACATCTCTGCAGTGCCCATAAGGCACAGATACAAACCTCATGGCAACATCTTCCACAGAGTTGCCTCATCTGTTGCTCTTCTCTCCCATACCGAAGCGACATATTGCTCCCAAGGAAACATTTCAATTAGACCTTGAAATTGCTGACTGCAGCTAACTACTCATACTTTAGCTTGGTGGAAAAAGTCAACACTTGTGGTGCAAACATTTATTAGAATCTAATTTTTAAAAAATGAAAGAAAAGAAGAAGAAAAGCCACGCCATACACAGAACACCTCTCATGAGTCACACGAACAGAAATCCAAACAAATTAAGCCAAGTAGTGACAAACTCGATTGTATTATTCTTGTGCATATAAACATTTTAATATATAAAACAAAGTGGCCTGGTCGAGTGCAAACAAACAGGTATTAAGGGTTAATAAAAGAAAAACCCAGGCTCTGTCCGATACCAGTCAAATCTCCACCTCTGATCATCACTTCAGTGCAAATGCAACATTCACGGTGTTTAATGGTGACTTTAAATAATTCAGGTAGTTTATCTGTGATTCAGTGTTTCTTCTTGTACAAATGCTGCTACGTGCCGTTCTAGAACCTTTAAACACCCAACGTGACACATTCAGTTCAATTTAAACATAATTATATCATCTAATTTTCAAAAAGTGGCAAGAAAAAAATAATTTGGTACTAAAACAGCCGCAGTAGACACACTAATGTGATAGCTGGCAAACAAACCCCAAAAGTCTCCAAACACTTTGACTTCAGAACAGCAAACTCGAGTTTTAGAATAGAAGTGGGGCGCTGAGCGGAGCTCTGCAGCTACGGACAAATGTTACAAACTGGTGCTCGGTTTCCACCCTGCACAGACCTGTTGGCCGAAAAACAAAGGAAAAAAAGCTAAAAGAAACTAAAACAAAATAAAAATGAACATTCATTCTTCAGACATTTGATGTTTCGATTTGGACAGCGTCTGGGAGACAGTCCAGACTGAGGCAGCAGAGGCAGGTGGTTGGATGTGCGTTCCATGTGTGCCGCTCTGAGATCTTAGCAGCTATGAGCCAGTCCTGTCTGAGTCGCACAGCTCCCCTTTGTGTCCGCTGCTGGTTCTGAGTTTAAAGCCGGCTCGGGGGCCTGTGGGGCGGAACACGGCGCTCGGGGTGGTGTGTCTGGAGGGGAGCATGGCAAAGATAGGGCGCGACGAGGCCAGGTCTCTGCCGGGAGCACCTTGGGTCGAGTTGCACAACCGTGGCTGCTGGTCCGACAGCCGGCGGATCGATTCGCCCCCTTTGTACATCTCTGCCAGGAGGTGGTGGGAGTCTGTACAGCTGATCCCCTCCGGAGGATGTGTCACGTCCAGAATCTGACTGCTCACTGCAGACGCACACAGACAGACAGCGCTGTGAGCAGTGGAGCCAATAAATAAAACAACTGTCATGGGTGAGCAGAGGGGGGGAAACAAACAAAAAAACGACAACAATATCAGACCTGCACCAACGGGAGGCTTCAAATAAAATGCTGCTGTCAGCTTTAAAGCTTTGAGTTGGAAGGACAAACAGATCTATGTGTCTGGTTATAATTTACTGGATTTTCTTTTACATTTTCTTTAAAAAGAAAAGGTCCATCTCTCAGTCTTAATTCCTCTGTAAAAGAAGCTGCGTATGAGCCCCAGTCCTTGTTGATTGCCCCTAGTGGGATTGTTGACTAAAGTGCCTGAATAATGAAGGGGAAAAAAAAAATTCAGCACCTGCAAAAAATACAGCGTGATATTTGAAATAATCAGCACATTTGTGTCGGTGTTAATACTGCCGGGACTGCAGGTTCCACTGCCAGGTGTGATTTCTGCCCCGTCTGGAAATTATTTCTGCTTACATTCACAAACAGACGCTTTCTCCACAGATACGGAGCACAGCAAGCAGATTTTGACAGAATAAAAAAGGTGATGTTACTCCACTTAATCTGGCAAAGAGACTACACAGCAGCTGGATTTATCTGGTGATGAATCTCAGCACGAGTTTCTGATAAACACCTAAAGGCTGACATTCCAGCCAGCGTGCGTGTTTTTACAAACTGCTGGCCTGAATTTCTTTGCTAAAGCAAAAAAAAGAAAAAAAAACCCCAAAACACTACATAATATTCTGGACTAGGATTTGGAGCTTCTTCTGTGTTGAAGAGGTCAAATCTCGGTCAGAACCTGCCGCTAACTTGAGGTTCACAAAGCTTAAGCCTCCCGCTGGTCTTCCTATTACCTGCTTCACCTACACTGAGATCTGAAGAGACTGATTTTCTGCCGGCCTTCCTCCCATGACTGCCACGCCAAACCCCCAGAGGAACCTGAGGAGACGGAAGATGCCAGTAAGGTAGGTGTGCTTGTGGGCGGCAGGACAAGGAAAAAGAAGTCAAAAGTGGAAAACCAGTACTACCTGATGTTTGGCCATCATGTGTGCAGTGTGGATAAACGGAGGTCTGATGGAGGGTTTGTACTGCAAAGGCTGGCCCAGTAAAGAGTAGTGCGCTTCACCTGGTAATGAGAGTCAAAACAACCTTTTCAAATATCAGTTTGTAGTCATTTAAATCGCTTTAGAACCTAACTGCAGCTACATAGACAGTAGCTAACTAAAGTACTCGACAATCAATGATTAAAATATAAACTCCAAGTATAGCTGCCAGTTTAAACAAATGATATATGACATTTATTGAATCCTGTGTGCTAGAACCTGTTTAAAAACACGCACGCTTTAACATTGTTCATGGCAAGCAGGAAGTTGGGAGGTTAGCTACTGCTTAAACTACTTTGCAGCATGCTTTTCAAGCAATTTAGTGCAATTTGTCCCTTAATGTTAAATCTTAGGTTAGACATCTTTTACAAGCACAGCTGAAGTTACTGTTGTATTTAAAGTTGCTGCACAGACCCTCAAGTGTTCTCCAATGCACTGACTCCTTCATTTAGCATCAGGAAATGATGCCCCTCAGCAGGATTAGTTTAAAACACATGATCATGCTCTTCACTCCAATCTTAAAACCTCAGGAATATCAGTACATAAGCAAAGGCTTGTGAATATGGAAGAAGGTTTCATTCATCCAGATAAGAGATGCTTCAACTGTACATTTTTTGATGTTGAATGCATTCGTGCGCCATTGAACTGCACAGTCACTGAGTTTTGAGGATGCCATGTTTGTGAGCATGTACTGCAATACTACTGCGCGTCTCTGACCTTGTCCACTGTGGCAGAAGGCTGTAGGGAGCTGCGGGTGGTGGGCCATGACAGGGATGGGTGAGATGCCTGTTGGGAGGCCCTTGACGCTGGGCGGCTGGCCTGGCGAGGGAGTGAGTGCCGGAGACGAGGGCAGGCTGCTCTACATACAACACACCGATGATGCAGAGAGGGGAAACCGGGAGGAAACACAAACACTTTCATTCAAAAAAAAGAAAAAGAAAAAAGCAACTGTGGCCATTTCTTCCTTTCACAAAGTCATTCTGTGGTTCAAGTCATTGCTTTAATGTTCCATTCTATCCACATTAGTCCCACTAATGTACCATTACACCCTAATGCCGAAGACTATTTTCTCCTCATTTTCAGGTTTCGGCAGCACTCACTTCATTTGCAGAGCCTATTTACTACGACATTTAACCTGCTTGGAACAGCAGGCAAGCTCAGTCTGGCTCAAGGCGACAATTCTCACGCAACTGTCAGACGCGCACAAACAAACTAAATTGGCTTTCAAATTGCTTTCTTGTGACCGTCTTAACTTTCTGACACGTAAAGTATGGTCCTATGTAGAAAACATCAGCTGAACAAATTTACAACTGAATTCAAAATTATTTGGAAGTTGCTCCCGTCAAATGAAAACCTCTGGGTCGCCGAGCTAATTAAATGGTTTCAAAGGAGAAACTACGGTCTAAAAGGCACCGCTGTTCTTCTGTGATTGCCTGATGGATGCGCCTGGGCAGCGTTTGTACCTGGGTGTTGTCCGGAGGCGGAGGGAGCTCGGCGGGCCTGCGGTTGCGTTGGTGCTCGGGGCCCAAGTGTTTGTGGCTGAGTGGTTTCCTCTGGCAGGGGGAGGGGGCCCGGGGCTGCTGGCAGGGGGCTGCTGTCATTTGCAGCATCACCATGCCGCTGCTGGGGGCCGGGGGTAACAACCCTGCACGCAGACAGAAATGGAAAGGTTGAAGCAGTGTTTGTGTCGACAAGAGGCAAATCAGGTCAGCAAAAAAAAAAAAAAAAAAAAATAATCCACTTATTTAATTCATCACATCAGCTCATCATTTATGCACCAAAGTAAATGTGTTTTTGCCCCAAAGCTGCATTTCAGCACTTTTGTTCAGCTACACACCTCATCAGGGAAAACACTGCTCCTACACCGTTAGCCTCTCAGCAATTACGTCTTAAGAGCCTCGACTATAAGGGCACATTGGAATTGGCAATCAGAGAGTCCATTCCCTATTCCTGCTAAATCCTCTGCAATGATCCAGAAAATCCAATTATGTAATTATTTTGTGGCACATGAACATGACTTTTAAAACAAAACAAAAAAAATTAATAAAATAAATCAGCGCCCCGAACATACATTATACCTCCATCTAATTAACTTCTGTTTACATGAAGCTCATATGAGGCACAAATCATACACAAACTTTGCACAGCTGATGCTGGTGTCCATTTAGGAAATAAAACCTCGTAACACTAGCAAGGACGATGGATATTTGGACTTAATTTGTAGATTATTTCTGGCCCCGGCCTAGCCAATTAAAAGTGTTTACTGGTCACGCTGTAGGTAAGGCCGTCGTGAGACCTTCATCCGACCTCATTACTGGAAGAGCTAGAAATGGTGGCTCCCCCTCCACTGTGCTCCCATAATAATCAGACATGAATAATAAAGGTCATTAGTAAGGAGACTGCCCCACCTGGGCCTCTGGACAGCAATTCATGTCCAAAGAGACGGAAAACAGAAATGAAAAAATGCGTTACTGTAGCTTTGTAAGGCACGAGTCCATTTTATCTTTATTTATCTTTTAATGTACTAAGGTAAACTGGGAGACAAATTCCCAGGGCTTTTAGAAGTAGAATGGGAGGCAGAGCCTTCAGCTTTCAGGCCGCTCTTCTGTGGAACCAGTTTGGATTCAGGAGACAGAAACCATCTCTGCTTATAGATCAGGCTTAAAAGATTCCTTTTTTCCAAAAGCATATAGTTAGGTTTGGATCAGGTGACCCTGAATCCTCCCTTAGGTACGGCGCAATGAATCTAGGGTGCTGGGGGCGTGACAACCAGGGTTCACAGCAACTTTAAGTGACATTGGGCCAAATAGGTGGATTCTGAGCAAAGCTTTCTTCAAATGCAACTACCACCAAGAGAGCCATATCACTGGTGGTAAATACATTAGAGGGTTACCGAGGCAACCGGAATCTGGAATGTCTACTAGCAACCAACTATCATCTACAAAGCGGTGCATGATCAGCGAATCGCTTCCTGTGTAAACACCCCTGAACCATGAAGATAACCGTAGTTGATTAGCAGAGTTGCAGCTAAAGCACTCGACAAACACATTAGGACCGGCTTTCATCCTCACTTCATTTCAAAGGCATAAAAGGTGGAACATTTAGTAATCACTCCAATCTTCTTCTGTACTGAATCGCACAATGAAATCAACAGTCCCGCTTCAAGACTGTAAAAAAATACATTGGGAAATACATTTTTACAACGTAAACAACGTACCTCTGTAGAAAAATATGGCAAATTAAAAAAATTAAACAATCAATATTTATGTTGTGTTTATTAAAAAAAATTGACCGTTGTGAGCGCTGGTATAAAATTGGATAAATATCGACCACATTTTCTTATCAGACGGGCTACGCTGTCTACCATCATCAGTTTATACAGACACATCTGTGTGTTTGATTGAATGGGAAATACTTTGAAAGTTAAATGACAGAAGTTCTATAGGTTTGAGAAGTGGGTTATGAAGCAAAATATTAAAGAGTAATATTACCAAAGCCTGACAATGAAAAAATAAAGAGTTATCATTTAAGAGTAGGACCAACTGGGAAATAAGATGCTAGAGACCCTCTATAACCACTGGAGCACCGCAACGGCAATACCAACAACTTCTGATGAGTCATGACATCAGTCATTTCTTACTTTATTGTTTTCTTTTTTTTGTCTCAATGCAGTCGTTGATGTCAGCTTAACATTTGCAGTGGCTGACCTAATCACTGTTTAATCTCCATCCAGCTCTGGAGGAAGAGGGACGTGAGCAAATCACTTTTACTTATTCAAACTCCAGGGACCTCCCATCACAGGGCCTCGCGCTTTTTCATTTCAAAAATCCAGAGTGTAAATCTAATCATGCATCTGCCGCACATACAAAGGTAAAGTAAACTCAGGGAAGATTATTTCATTATGAAGCGCAGGCTGTGGCTACAGAGGAATCCGGTCTGCGGTTATTGACACTGAAAGATGAGCAAAATAAAGAATGTCAGAGCGCTGGCAGTGATGGGGAATCTCCAGGGCAGCTAATGTCAGAAAAAAGCGAAAATTCTCACTTTACTGCGTGATGCTACTGTAGATCACCGTGTGTTTCTATCTGGACCTGTGAACAGGCTGCATGCCAGCCTCAGAGAGGAGGGTACCTGCGTACTGCTGGCCCGGGTGCTGCTGGGAGACGCAGGGGGACGAGGTCTGAGGAAACTGGAGCTGTTCCATCATCGGTGTGGGCAGGAAACTCACTGTTGAACTGAGGATGAAAACACACACGGAGATGTTCAAAATCATAGATTTCTGGAGACTAAAACTATTTTAAAATGTGAGCGGATTTTGGCGAGTGAGTGAAATTTGAAATGTTTATGATCCAATGACCACACTTAAAATAATTCAAGCTCCAAGTATGAGTGAATAAACCAAAAGGTGACACTGGATAAAGTCTGTTAGCGTTTTAGTTTATCAAATCATCAATGAATGGTTACTGGAAGTCCACTATGCTGCGGACACCCAGGACTTGAGTTTAGAGAAAGTTTAAAAACCACCTCTAAACCTACACAGACGTACACCTTGAGGAGATCTGAGGTGGGAGTATTAAAAAAATAAAAAATAACAGAAACTGGAAAGTAGGCGCTCTGCTCTGTAAGCAACCTGCCTGCAGGGACTCGTCTCCAGCTGGTGAAAAAGCGGGCTGCAGGTGGACGGTCGGTCCTCGTGGGAGCAGACTGAGCCGTTCCAACACTGCCACATAAATCATTCCCGCACTGACTGCCCTACTAAAGCAGCCTCATTTTACAGCTGGGACGATGAGAAAGTGACCTCTCCTCACACGCTTGCATCTCTGCATTGTTCTTTTGCTGGTGACGACTGCGTACATGGCCGCGCTTGTCTCTGCTGTTTGTTACGTATACGGAGTCCCAGTGGTGCTCCTCTCGCCAGTATCCAGATTGATTGGGCCCACGGAGGTAGAAACTAATTACATGTTTTGCTTTCTGTGAGCTAGTTCTATCAATCAGCTATAATGAGAGGCTCCACACTACTCCGCAGCAGCCGAGTAATGACAGGAAAATGGCAAAACCTCTTGGAGGCGGCGTCAGAGTCGACATTCATCAGCTGCACGCAGACCCAGTTCGCCAAAAGGATGGTGGTAATAACTTCTTTTTTTTTCTTTCCCTCCACAGTGAACAAAGATGACCTTGGCTCAGAGGCGCTTTGGGGATTCACTCATCAACCCCGTTTGGTCTAGAAATAAGAGGCACCTTCAAGCACCTGGCAAATCGTTTGTTTTCTGGGACAAAGAACATCTACAGTCGGGCTAATTTCTTCCATCTAAATCTGATTAACAACTTCGATTTAAAACGTGTCATTAGGACGGGATGAACATAAATCAGAGGCACTTTGTTATCAGTGTAAACATTCAGCTAATAATTACAACTTCACCTTGATACTAATTATTTATCAATGTAAACTTTGTGGCTTTGAAGCAGTTACACACACCCCTACATGTGAAGAGTATTGGTGTTCATACAAATACTTGGAAAGTTTATTTCCAGTGCAGTTAAACACGTCATTTCAAATCAGCACTGTGACGTTTGTCCACCTGGGAGCAGCAGTGAGTTGATGTTCTGTTAGTATGAATACTCCCTTTACCCCAAAATCTAACAATACGTGACCGCAGGATTTTATTTATTTATTTCATATGAGGGATCGCGTCGCATCCCAGCATCGGATGCCCAACGGGTAAGCTGTTCAAAATGAGAATGTGACTAACAGCTGCTCTCCTGCTGAGCTGTATCTGATTTGAGAAACGCCTAGCACGCGAGCTTAAAAAGGAAACCAAGATGGTGACTTCCAAAATCTCCTTTAATATAAAAAGCTAAATGTATTTTCTGAGAAACTGTGAAACAGATGATCGCCCATGATTTGGATAAAAGAATTTCAACCTCAGCCTTTTCCCAAGGAGGGGTGGGAGGACAAATCCCACGCTGTGTGTTTTGGCAAAACCGTGTCTGTACATATTCATTAAAAAGAAAAAATTGGGAGAATTTGTCATAGAAAAAAAAGCCCCCGACTAATTAGTGTCCAGGGACTCAATACCAGCATCAAATATCCTTTTTTTGATGGCCACATAAGAAAAACCAGTAGTGCACGAGCTAAAGTAGAAATCATTATGTATTCTTTTTAGATCCATAATGAACAGACAAGCAAATGAAAAGGTTTAATACGGGTCCTGTATGGACACAAAAGACTATTTTAGTCGACCTCTGAGCTGCTCCTACCTGATCACATCCTTTCACCATCTGAGAAATTCTGGGTCGACACCGACACATACGTTTAAGATGATAACTATTATTATCAATATTATGGCCGCATTCTTAGTTTTACAGAATCAGGGAAAAAAACAAAGTTCATTGTGTTTGAAACAATAGCGTGCAGGATGTCACAGGTGTAGATCCGTACCTCATGGTGGTGTGCTGGTTAGGAGGCAGCAGGCTGTAGCAGGGCTGCATGCCAGCGACAGCCACTGGCCCCTGTCCCGGCTGGCAGGACACAAACACTGGCTGCTGGTACGTCTGCTGTGGAACAGAAACCTGCTACAGGGGGAAAAAAGAAAGAAAAATAGTGTCAACATGTTCACTGTTCTTTCTTTAGCAGACATTTTAAAACTCAGAGCCATGTTTTTGCATTTCCTTATGTCAAATAAAGACCAACAAAAGGCCTCGAGCGAGGCACGTTTCATTCATAACAGTGCTCTTATTAATCTAGCTGGGGGAGCTCACGGAGGCGTCCCATCATCAAAGTACCTGATAAGACTGCATTGGAGGGTACTGGACCATCATGCCTTGCATCTGGTTGCCCATATTGCTTTGCTGGTTGCCAGTGAGAGCGAGGTTGGGTGTTGGCTGCACGCCCACTACTGTCTGGTAGCTGGACGCTGGGTTTGGCATCATGGCTTGGTGCACTGAGGCAAAATGAGAAAAGGCACAATGCTGTGACCGAATGAAAAGAGACCCCTGATGGATACGCTGCGATAACAAACCGCCAAAAGTGCAATTGAGGAGTCGTGATTTTGGTGTAGCGCGGCGGGAGAGGACACTCAGGAAAAAAGCAGAGGCTATCACGATTTCACAAGACAACTGTTCAACATTTTATTGATTTTCAAAGGGTATTTGCTTCTTAAAACAATCCCAACAATGAGCACAGAACCTCCATCAAGCTGAGAACAATAGAAGAGTGTTTGGGGAGTTGAGCTGTTAAAGCTAAAGCAGGTCTGGAATAAATGAGAAAGTCAATATATCTGATTTAGCCTGCAGTGGCCTAAACCTGCAACTTGAGTAGACGAGACACTCGTCTGATGAAGGTAAATTACAGAAACACTGTCACTTTAATGAGATTTCTCCTTCCCACGATACCTTTTTGTTTTTAAAATTTAGAGAGGGCCAAATACAAGGACACACAAGAGACGACACAAAGTCACGCAGGCAGGTCCGACGATTCTCCAAACGCCCTAAAACGGCGATGCCTGCACCTAACCCGAGGCTGTGTGTGTGTGGGGGTGGAGGGGACTCGGACACTTAAATGTCAAGGTGACAAAAAGACATTTGAAAATACCGTCCCTTGTGACACTCATGCACAGTAATCTGAGTGACTAAGGAGAGGATGTCCTTTTGTGAAGGTGTCTTTACAGTCTGCCGCCCTGGGAGAAAAGTACGACGAGACAATGAGAGCGCTCGGCGAGGAACGGAGCAGGAGGACTATTTTTATCCTCCCTCGCCTCCCACCTTCATTTACAAACCAAGCATGAAATGACCGTAATATCAAAAGCACCCAATTTTTATTCCATTCCAGCAGGGAGCGACGAGGGGACGGTTCTGACTTCTTTCCTTCCATCAGACGCAGATAATGACCGACTGTCCTGATTGTTGTGCAAGCGTGGCTGACCATCTTGACGGTCTTGTTCGGCTTTCAGGATTAAAGTCATGAGGGAGGAGAAGTTTCTACTCTGTAGAGTTCTTCCTCAAAGAAGAACTCCTCGTTCTTCTTTGAGGACTAGATTTGCAGATTTCGTTTTAAAAGCTGTCCTCTGCTAAGGTGCTCGCACAGTCTAGCGACGACAACGTGAGAGGGCTGGAAAAGAGACCGGTTCACTGTGAGATTCATAGAGGCCTCTCAGACAGCGTCCCGGCCCCGCATCCCGTCTCTCAGGCTCCAGATTCTTCTTTCTTTGTCACAAATCATACAGAACTGAGGAGAAGGACCTCTAGAAACCTCAAAATATACTCCTACTCCTTCCATGAAAAACACACAGGTGATCAGTTATATTAACCTTAAGATGAATTGAAAGTACTGAGGTTTTAACCTCTGAGAGTCACTGATGTTCTCGAGCCATCTGTCATTAAACTTTCATGTTTCCATTTCCATAAACTAACAAGCAGGCTGGCAGCAAGACTTTTCCGCCATTGTACTGCGAGCCCTAGACTGCACCATCATCACTGCAA
Source organism: Perissodus microlepis (assembly GCF_051167445.1). Classification (NCBI taxonomy): domain Eukaryota; kingdom Metazoa; phylum Chordata; class Actinopteri; order Cichliformes; family Cichlidae; genus Perissodus; species Perissodus microlepis. The sequence goes on along the minus strand of NC_140482.1, from coordinate 11,950,422 downwards.
GAAAAACCCTGACTGGTAAATGTGTCACCTGAAATTGCTTGTACTCCAAGAGAACTGTAGACCAGTGAAAACTGCCTGCTTGATTTGAACACAGTAAATTGTTCCACTCTGCGTGTGGCTTGGTCACAGGGGATCCCCTGTTCAGACAGTTTGCTTATGTTACATCAGGGGAAAAGGAAAAAGGCTCACATATAAAAAGGTGTAAGGACTTGAAATGATGCTTGAAATTCTCCCTTTAAAGGAGCTTCTGACAATATGTTCCTGTTAACTGATTGCAGCTATCGATAAGAGGGACACTTGGACACTCAGGCAGCTATTAATGCAAGTAACATGAGATGTATACTACAAAAAGTCTTAATTTCTTTACATCGACCTTTAAAGGAGTGAATGACTAACTGCTTTTTCACCCATTTTCAGTGCATTCCTGATACATGGTTTGGGGCTTCATTTCAGCCAGAGGCGTTTTATAAGACGTCCATTTTATTAAAATTTATGGAATTATGAAAGCAAAAAGTACAGTCAGATTTTGACTACACATGCAATATCAATTGAAGGCACATAAAATGCATCGATGCACGATGCATCACTAACAGTCATGGATTGGCCTCCCCAGACCTCAGCTTTACTAAAACTGTGTGGGATCCTCTCGACCGTGAACAGAATGAAGCCGGGACTACTTTCATAAGAAGAAAGCTTCCTTAAGAGAGCTCAGACTGTGTTGAAGAAAAAAGGTGACCATGACAAGTACTGACAAGCAAGGTTGTTAGAATTGCACAAACTGTTTTTGTCACATATTGTCCATTTATGTTTCCATAAATTGCTACATCTATATCCGATTTTCCCAGTAAAACACAAAGAAATGAAAGCTGGCTCAAGACTTTTGCACAGTACTGGATATCAGTACTCAAGGGGGGAAAAGGCCAATGAAATTAGTCAATATTTATTTGTTCAGATTTGCACTGGTTAAATGTTTGAATGGAGAAATGTTGAACACATTTGTTTTAAAAATAGAGCTCTATTATATTTTATATAATTTGGTTTGGCATCAATTGTCAGACTGTCAGCAAGTTGTTGGTCTGGCTTCTCTCATCAGTTCATCCCTATTCTAAACACACACAGCGACTCTGTGCTGTGCAGGAAAGCTTATTTATTTGCAACTGAAATCTGTTGAGCTTCAGATCTAAAACATTTTTTATTACTGTCACTTTGATTGAATATATAACTATATTCAATCAAAGTGACATTCTCTCTCTAGGCCTGACATTTAGTTTGTAGCAGGAGCAAGAGCAGCAAATCCTCAAAGGAGCAGCAGAAACCAGAGAAAGGTTGATGTACGACTCAAATCATAGCTGTATTCTTTCAAGAAAATATGTACCATCTTTAGAGGACATTAGCTTTATCAATTGTCTATCTAGTAGTGATGTTCAATTTATATAACAATGCCTTCTAATAATTTCCTAACAGCAGTGAAGAAAAAAAAGGAACACTTCAGTCCTTTCACATATATTACACGATGCTTTCTCAGAAAGAAGCTAAAGCCCTGTGGTAGTGGTGACTGTCTGATGCAATTGAGTGGAAACACTGACAGGTTCCTCTGTGGCCACTGGCTGGGCCGTCGGAGAATTTCCATTGATAACTTATTTATTGTGTGTGCAACCCACGCTGCAGCGTCTTCACCTCTAGATGCTCTTCTATGTGTGCATCTCTAATTAATGCAAAAAACGAAGGAGCAACGAGGCGCTGGAGTCATTTTTTTTTTTGTTTCCCAGAGAAATAATTGCTGTCCTTTGCCTTTGTAGGTCAGCTCCATTTGTTCGCTGTCTATTCCCCGCATCCCCAGCAGGGAAGCCACATTTGTAGCTTACAGATGACAGAATAGTGCCGCAGCCACTTATGGAGACGTGTGTGCCTGATTGTACAAGTCACAACTCTGGGGCAACATTACATCCAGTTAAGTAACAGAGAGTGTAGGTGTGTGTGTGTGTGTGTGTAGTGAGGAAAAAGACCAAGCAGGAGCTAACAATCTCAATTCCTGTGGCAAAATGAAAAAAAAGGGAAAAAACGAAAGACAACAGAAACTGAATAATCTAGTGATGACTCCCGGGGAGACATCTGAACTCGTAAAAACAAACAAACAGAGGGAAGGAAGGGAGGAATATTTGTCCTTCACAGAGCCGTCTGACATAAAAATGCTCTCTAAGAGCTCAAAGTGAGAAGTTAACAAAGTCTATTGAGCATGACTCATGACAAAACAGCTAGGCTGAGCTTTGCTCCTAACAACACGGAGCCTCAAATTCAAGGAAAACTGTGGATCTTATTCATTAAAACACCCTTTGATTTGCCTTCAGGTCCACTGTGCGACACTTTCAAAGCTGTGCTAATTTGTACTGTCGGTTCAGCACAGAAGAGTAGAGGTAAAAGTAGAGGGAACTGCTGGCGTTTGGTATCCCAGTGTGCAACTTTAATCTGAATTTATTATCAATCAAAGAAGACAATTTATAACGGAGCCACGTGTGGCTGTGAGCACATCAGTGCGTGTCAAAGATAATAAGGACAGAAAAATGTTTTTCGCCGCTAAAAAGAAAAAAAAAACAAAGTGAAAAAAAATCAAGTCATATTTTTTTCAAAGTAACAAAATTAAAGGTATTGAAGTGGATGATTAGTTCACTGTGTTAAGAAATTGCTCAAAACCCTTTAAACTCAATGTAATCTTGTGACAGCGATTACATAACAGCATAATAGTGTGTGAAAGTGAGTCCAAAAATTACCCTCCTTTAAAAAGACATCCAGTGGGCTGGATCGTCTTCGGCTGGGCTGATTCTAGACCCCGGGCCTTATATTTGACACCTAACATGTGAAACTGGGTTTAATAAATTCATTGCTTTTATATTAGTCGGTTAGTCACCACCCTCACTCCGTTTAATCTGCTAGTACATTAGTTGCCAAAAACACCACAGTCACAAAGTCAGCAGTAGCAGCGGCTCTTTAAAATGACCGTGTAGGTACCTTGTTGCTGGGGCAGGTTTTGGCTCTGTGGGCAGTTATAGGGCAGCGTGCTGACAGGCGTCCGGTAGTGCTGCTGCTGCTGCGTGCTGGAACAGTGTGGGTGGTGGGTTGAAGAGCAGTAACACGAGGACATCTGCGAGAGACGCAAAACACAAATTCAACAAGCGCGTGACGCATCATCGGTCCCATTTGAATTGACTTCACAGCGGGAGGAGGAATGAAGGATTAGTCATAAAGCTGGTTTTCACTGCAGGAGTGACTCATGATGACAAATTAGCACATTCTGAGACGACTCTGGACAAGACGGCGGGATTTTAGCTGTGCAGCTGTTAGCTGAAGTCCATACCTGTTGGACAGGCTGCTGGATGTAGGTGTGCTGCTGCAGGAGTGGCTGGTTCAGGGCGGGTCCGGGAAAAGCAGCAGGACCCAGGGCGGAGCTGGGATATGTGTGATTTTGGGCCGGGGTTGGGAGTGGGATGGGCTGACCCTGCAGCACCCCCGGGTGTCCTCCTGATGGCCCTGCCACTATGTAGCTAGCAACCTGCTGTGGAGGAGCACCCTGCAGCACCACAGCAGAGGGGTGGTGGTGGTGGTGGTACACAGAGGGATAGTGGCGACCGTCAGGAGCTGATGGGCCACTGTCATTGGCTGGCTGCTGCGCCAGAGTCATGTGGCTAAACTGGGCGTTGAGAGAGTCAGGCTGCAGAGATAATTATGGGGAACACTTTTAATAAGGCATAGATTAAAATCAACAATAGACAGCAGTAGATTCTCAGAGCCAGGTCACACAATTTAACACATTTATTCTGCTTATAATCTAGATCAATATACAGCTCAACCAGCGCGTTTCTAATCCAAGTGTTAAATCAAAGACATCTCATATCGACTTTCACTTTAACTAAATGCAGATAGCTCATAACTGACCCAACTCCTCATGAGTATCAGCAGCGCACAGCAGCCCAGGTCATCTCTGACATGTTGTTGGAAAAATAGTGTTTTTAGTCATGGATTATGCAGCACTAACATCTGGTGATGAATTAAATATTAATGGAACTTTCCACAGGCGTAATTAGTCACAGAGGCATGTCTTTCACTAAAACCAGGTCAAAAATGAGGTTAAGCGAATGCATGATCTATATATGTGTGTAAATGGCTCTGGCTGGATTTAGATACACCTTTCCACAACATAAGTTAGCAGAATAGTTATTCGGAGGCGTGTTGAGATCTGCTTTTCTAAAGTAATGCATAGAAAGGACAAGATGTGAACTATGAGGATGCAAAACTCCATCTGCTAATTTCATTATTTCTATGAAATAAGATAATTCACAGACTACCAAAATATAAATACATTTTAATCAATATTACTGATACAAAAGGCACATTAATACAGTATGGAGACTTGGGTCTAAGAAGAGCTCAGACGACTTCTTTAGCACAACCCAAAACGAGTGGATTCTTTTTTCTTTTTGGACATTTGTGCCAGATTTTAATGAACTAATCCAACTGCTCAGAGAAGAAGCCTATAAATAAGCTCTTAATGAGCCAGGTCTGACAGGAGATGGAGCGGGGGAAGAATAATAACATGGAAGAAGGAAGTTCGGTACCACAGTGTATTGTTGGTTAGGACAGACGGGCAGGAACTGAGAAGGAGGAAGAGGAGGAGGAGGAAGAGGATAAGAAGAGACCATTGGGTTGTGGACAGGCTCAGAGGGCGGCTGGAGAGGAGGACAGATCGGCTGAGGAGGGAAGGGAAGAAATGGACAGAAGGACAGGAGACAAGATTGGACGGAGGATGTTAGCAAACTGGTGGGGCTCACTAGCGTTCCTTCACATATTTGTAATATATTTTATAGGTTGGATTTACTGAAAGCTAACACTAGCTCAGTCTCACACAAAGCTAATATTAGCTCAGGCTCAAATAGTGCTACACTCCACTGAATGCTAAAGTTATCGCAAAAGTGGGTAAAGTAGCTAACACATAGTTAATGTGCTAACATGCAATTAGCCAGTCTTTTTATAAGAACTATACTATGTAGCTGGACATGCTAATAAATATTCTGTTTAATCAGTTTGTTAAAGTTTAGTTTTGTTAGTTTAGGACATGGTTTAGTGAAGCACCCATCTCTACACTCTGAGTTAGCGAGGTTAGGAAGCAGTTAGGAAAAAAGTGGAAATTGGTTTAAATGATAGAAAAATCCCTGAAAAACAAAATACCGCCCACTGACCTGGGAGTGAAGGTGATTGGTTGGCTGTTGCTGCACTGTGGCGGGAACTGGCTGCTGTGGGGGTTTCCCCTGCTGTTGGATCCTGCCAGCAGCTGGGGCGATGCTGGCTGGGTTATAAACTACAGCACTGCCATCAGGATGGATGAAAGGCTTGCCTGTCAAATTTAATTCATAAGAGACCGAAAACCACTGTGATGCGAGCGTTTCTCACACACAAATAATTCAGCTTCATGCAAAGAGGATAAAAAGCAAAAAAAACTTGAATGATGACAGTGAAGGACACACCCCGACGGGTCCATGAGGGGGGAGTCAACAGGAAATAACGACCTTGGCAGCGTTTGAAGATCAGTTCGGAGACCAAAAAGTACACAACTGCGCGTTGGGCCCATGATGCATATTTACAGATTTCTCCCATCTGTTCGCTGCATTTTGATCAGCACGCTTTGGTCTGACTACTAATTTGACAGACAAACCGAGTGCAAGCCCGTGCCAACCTGTAATTCTGTTCCAAAGTTATGAATTTTCATTTGGAAAGCAGCAAATTACAAGATGGGGGATCGTATTTTTGGATCGTTTAATTTGCAGTAGACTGTGGCTGGATCACCACACTTATGAAGACACAGGAATTCTTTTTAAAAAGTCATTTCTGATTTTATCCAATAAGAATACAGAGGCTTGGCATCACCCACCTGTGTGTGGGTTGACCAGAACGCTGCCAGGTGGTATCCCTGAGGCTTCCAGCGGTAACAGGTAATAGTTTGCTGCGTCTGTAGCTGGCGGCAGCTGTGACAGGAGGCTCTTGGTCATCTCAGGGTGTCCGGCGCCTCTGGCGTCAGCAGTGGGATGGATTAAAGGTGCGCTGGGAACGTTGGAGCGGGAAGAAGTCGAGACTGGGAGAGGCAGCTGGGGGCGGGACAGCGAGCTGGACGAGGAACCGACGCTGCTGCACGACTCTGAACCTGAGGAGAAGCGGAACAGAGGGGTGATTATCGTCTGCATCTAGATTTTCCCACAGCGACTCAAACTTGTCGATTTTGTGCTTTCGTTATTCATGTGGGAGGAGAAGAGCCTATGGTGATAATGAAACACGGGAGGATATTCGCAGTCATGCCTCTTGCCATTAATGCAACCTCTCCTGTGGTAGCATTGCGTTGCAGTCTCTTGAGGCAACTGTTGATTGAGAAACTGGTAACTCTGCACCGTCTGTGATGGATCTCTCTCTGTATAATTAACGAATGTTGTGCAGAATGGTGAGCGCGCGAAGGGGGTTTAGGGAGGAGGGACTGACACTCCAATCTGGTGTTTAGGATTTTAGCTGGCCGAGTTTAATATTGTTCCCATTAGAAAACTTGTTAGAGGACTTTCACGGAAGGAGGAGAGCAAGAATAGCCTGTAGTTAAGATTAAATTTACATTTAAAGAGCTTGAAACAAAATAACAATATCACAGGCTTCGAAAGAAGCGGTATTTTTATGTGCTTTAAACACACACGGTGGGACCTAATCCATTTTAAAGTAACAACAATAACACTACACAGATATGCACCATTAAAGCAAAATTACCAAACCATCATCGCTGATGCTCACATTTATTTGTATTTGTCATGCAAATCGATTGTTATTGCAAAGCTCGATTGTGCAAACGCGGGTAAACATTTCCAGCCTTGCCGCCTGTGGATTATACCTGAAATATCTCGAACATCCAGTACAGTTGAGCGTTGTTGTCCAATCAGATCATTTTTTAAACCTCACTCAAATGTGTGACACTTGCCAAAATGCCAGCTTAATTACCAGACGATGGCTCTTATTAGCCATCTTTTGCTGCAGTTTCACGGCCCGATGTCGTTTCATATACTTTCGCTCCGACGCGGCCATAAAAACCTGAAGACGGCCTGCCTCCCTGCACCGAATCCCCCGCAGAGCATACGCAGTAGCAGGTGACGTTACCGTTTGTACCCGTGTCTGCCATCATGAGGCAAACTGAACTGATCACGTCGGGCTCGAGGCCGTTAAATATTGAACAACTCTGACTTGAGCACCAACTGAGTCTGAACACATATTGTCAGAGCTATGAAAATGAGAAAAAAGGCATGTGTGGCAGAATACTAGCTACTGCATTAGCATAATGAGCGATGACAGCACCTTACATTTCTTTCAGTGTCATTATATCTTTGTGTTTGTGTAGCATATTACCACCAAATACACCTGTCACAGTGGCTAAAGTCTGTGCTGTTGCAACAACATTTCAGGCAATGGTACAGAGTTAATGCAGCTGTAAAGATCAAACATATTCTGTAACCTAATGTAGAACAACAGATCATCCTTTATAAGCTGTTCACATGGTTTCTACGTAAACGTCTAACCCGCAAACATAAATATAGATTTTTAGCAGAGTAGAAAAAGCAAATGACCTCACATTTGTTTCCGTGGATGTTTTCCAACACTGGATTCAGAAAACACATCATAAATAATAAGTTGTGTTCGTGACTGGGAGTAAGAAACGGATAATTCTGTCATAACTCTGTCAGAAAAGCTGAAAAAAACCAAAAAAACATTTAGCTTCAACAATACTAAAGCTCCTTTTTTCAGGTGATCTGTGGCAGTGAAAGCTTATTTGAGAGTGAAAGAAAGGCAGAAGAGCAAGGCAGCACAGGCGAAAATGTCGCCTCGACTGTGAAAATCACACGATTTAAGGAAAACTGGGGGAAAAGAAGCAAGAACAAAATGGAGAGCAGAGGTTGCCCAAGGACTGCTGCTTGTTACTGAGATAAAGAAGACAAGCCTGTAATGCAGAACATCTCATCGCAGCCAATCGGGTTACAAATGGATCGTACTGTGGAGTAAGCACTTGCGGTTGAGGAGCAGCCTGAACTTCATCTCGGTGACACGGCACTGACACTTCCCTGTGCTTACACTTATACATTATGCAGTAACTCCTCACTGTTCGCTTTTCCACTGCTGCTGCACCACATTTAAAGAACCTCCTCCATCACCAGGTTGATGTGCGGTAATTAGTTTTGACAGCTGTCCGGCTGCGCTCGCCCCGCAGACTTTTATCGACCGCGGCGGGACGACAAACATTCCTTCTGATGAGAGCTCAGGTCCCCCCCCCCACCCAAAAAAAGCGAGCATTTTGCTTGAAGCTCTTCTGCTACTTTCTTATTTCTGTTTCTCATTTACCATCTAATTAGTGAATCGTTCCTCCTCATGCTGTGACAGAGTTTCCTCTCCTTCGTCTGCACGTCTGCATGAATAAATTAGATGCTCGCTCGCTAATGAGACAAATCCCCCATTAGTTTCATTTAGAACAAAAGCCATCAATCACATAAAAATCTACATCTGATTGAATGTCCCTCCTCAGAAATCAGTTCATTAACAGTCTGTCGATAACAGAATAATGAGAGCTGCTCTTCATTCAAGTGTTTTACGTTCAGACTGCACCGTCGTTCCATTTCAAACCAAGTGAGGACGGTCTGCACCAATATGTCGGCTGATATCAGCTGTTATGACTCATACTGAAAAAAAGTGATATTTATAGTTAATTCTGCACTAACTAAAAGGTTAAGAATAGCTGAAACTATTTTTATAATGATGATTTCTTAATATCAGTGGTGGTAACTGCCCAAATTGTTAAGAAATAATTAATGGTGTGAACACCATACTGTGAACACACCCTTGTTAGGAAATATCTGTGTCCACAGTGTCTATCAGTACTGGACATCATCTGAACACCGTGCTGCTCGGCTGCCTCTTGCCTGTTTTCGAGAGCCTCCCGGTGCTCTTGCTGCTGGCTGTGCTATCCCCTCTGACGAGGACGGGGGAAATGCCGCTGAAGCTGCTGGCCTTGGTGATGGCGGGCCGCGGGGCAAGTCGGTTGGAGCTGTCCGAGCTGTCGGTGCTGCTCCAAGGCCGGGGCTCGCCGTGTCGCGGCAGCGCTTCTGTCTCCGAGCTGCTCTGCCGGCTGGCGCCAGACTGGCCGGCCCGTAACCTGAAAGGCAAGAAAGCATAAATTTTCAAAATATGTTATCATCATTTATTTCTACGTCTGTAATTAGGACGCTTGTACTTAAAGGGCATTTTTTTTTCACCCTTACATACTGGAAATTGCCCCAAAATGGTTTATGAGCCGTCAAAAATGATTCCCAATCATTCTTCTTGTTGACTGATTGAGGATCAACTATTGTTTCAGCTGGAAAAGTTGGACATGTTACAAGATGTTACAAGATGACTGGAGACTGTAACAACATATCGGAGCAGTCCAGCAAGCCTGCGTCTACTCCTAACAACAACCTGCACAAACTCCTAAATATACGATCAGTTAAAGAAAAAAAAAAGAAAAGATCTGGTGTTTTCATTTTGGGGGGAAAAAATGTTTTTGCGGTTTAATTGGCCGGTTGTTGGTGTGAATAGGCTGTCCCACATGAGGAGGTCTGGGCAGAAAATCCAGTTAAACAGGAGCTTTCTCCAGCAGCAAAAACAAATCCTCACATCAGCAGTCCTGTTCCTGAGCGAGCAGATTAAGACAGACAGCGACTCAAAGGGTTTTCTCTGGAAGGAGCTCAAAGACGTATGTGTGCGAGGATGGGTGTGTGTGTGGGGGTGTGTGTGTGTGCGGACCCACCTGAACATTTGCCGCCTCTGTTGGGTGCTCATGCATGCATCTTCATCCTGAGCACTGAAGGGAGGAGAGAGGCATTTCAGAGAGCAGGCGCTGACAAAAATGAGCCATCTACCATTTTAAAACGTGGCAGGGCTGCCTCTAATTGCTGCTCTGACAGGAATACTATAAAAGTGATTGAACTTCTGTTAAAGTAGCGGCTTTTCTGAAGAGCTCCAGTTCCCCTTTATAGGATGAAATCAGCCCTACCTTGGCCAATTACCTGACAATTCATCATCCGCGTTAGCCAGACACGGCTTTTGGGGGAATATTTCTATTTAATGAAATGTGGCGGAACGTCAGCGATCATGTGATTAATGCCATTTCACTACTTACCTTCTATCCAGTATGAAGTGATCTCCCTGCGAGTGAAGAGGGAAATTACTGTCAATAATGTGGAAGAAAAGCCAACTCATCTCTACCGAAAGATGTTTTATATTTATGAAAATTCTCTGTAGTATTGAACAATTTGTCAATAACTGTGTTAACAAAACGTGCCATTGCACTGTGGGCTCCAAAGCGTGCATGTCTACCAATAAATATGACTTCTTCACAAAGATGGAGGGCCTTGAAAAATCGGAGCGCACCCCCCCTCCGTCTATAATTTCAAAAATCCTGCCGTGGTAATTGTTAGCAAGAAATCTAGTGAATTTGCACATGAATAGAAATGACACAAAGATTTGTGCAACATGGCCCCCACCACACACACACACACCCACCCTCAACCCCTCCCCGCCCCACTCCGCCTACACAAACAGCTCTCACATCATGTGCAAATATCCTTTCTCTGGCTCGCTGGTACTCCTCCTCCCTCTCCTCCATCGATTTGCTCCTCTTGTCAGCTTTCAAACGCATTCGAATCTGGCAAGGACACACACACACACACACACACACACACACACACACACACACACACACACACACACACACACACACACACACACACACACACACACACACACACACACACACACACACACACACACACACACACACTTCTTTAACAGCTATGTCAGGGACGCCAGATTGTCCCACTCTTACCAACATGTCAGAAATGAAAGTGACAGCTTGGTGGAGGAAAGAAAAAGAAAAGAAAAAAAGAAAAAACACCTACCGTGCTGTCTTCACGATCAAAGCTGGAGTTGTCTCGTTTGAGAATGTAGCGTTTCTGAAAATCGTCCGCCCTGTCATCCTTGATGTGCTCGGAGAATTTCTGATCGGGTCTGTCGGTGGGGGGAATTCGCAAGAGTTTTAGTGGCAGCTTAATTTCGGGCGGATGCTGACAGCAACATATGTTAGCAGCGCGGCAAATCAACTTATCTCTCGACTGATTGAAACAGCTTATGGCTGCAGAAATTCGCCACCAATTAACGTGCAGAAATATCACATGTTGTAGAAGAGCGATCCCGCTAACGTTTAGTTGCCAATAGAGCAGGGCGATATGACCAAAAATATTTATCATGATATACATTTGAAAATTTGCAATAACGATATAACTGACGATATAATTGACACTAGACAAAATACTTTACGGCTCCACAACTTTATTAGTGCAAAAAACAAAACAAAAACAAAACATCAATGTATTTTCACTTAAACAAGCAGCTGTTTTTTATGTGTTATGTAAAAATTTAACAGTGCAAATGCAAATTCCTCGCTGACAGTTTAACCAAAAGGCATTTCCAGTGGAAATTGGCCGCCATATCCTCAGCATAACCATGTATAATATCCACAAAACGTAAAAAGAGGTTATACACACACAATACGGTAATATTATGTTGAAGCACAGTACGTATCACTCCGCGAGGCGCCTGCCTACGATAGCCGTAATGCTCAGACAATCCATCAAGCGGTGCGACTTTGTAGCTTAGCAAAGTCGTACTAAAACATTTGACAGATTTTCGAGCGCCGTGTACGACATAAAATCGTTTCGAGGTCAGTAAACACAACCAGAATTCATACATAAGGCACACGGGATTATAAGCAGCACTGTCGGTTTTCAGAAAATCAAAGGATTGATTTTAAGTGTGCCGTATTTTCCAAAAAAACACTGTAATAACGACGGCCCGCTAGCATGCGCTACCAAAAATAGTGCTTTGTTGTGTATCTGACAGACGAAAGCTAAACCAGTTCCACACCACTGAAGTTGCAGCATTTTTACAAACCAATTCTGGTTCATCCGTTTCATTCAACGATCCACTTTCACCTTTCTCAATCGCCGTCGCCGCCATGCTTTTTCCGCTGTGTGCGTATGAAAACAAAGGCACTGCGTATGCACGTTTTACCCATATTCTATGGCGATATTTCATTTTCTTATCGTTGCCCAACATTATACCGGTATTACCGTGAATGGCCCAGCCCTAGTTAACAACTTAAATTCAAATAGCAAACACCTCCAGGACACTCACATTCTGGTGTTGGTGGTTTTGTTGATCACCACCGACTTCCCACTGGGGTCCACGTTGTGATCCATGCCGAAGTAGGCCGCCACTCGGTGTAACAGCATCCTGTGGTAGGGCGTCATGGGTGGGAACTTTCTCTTTTGACTTCTACAGGTAAACACAAAGAAATTACAACATTACAATTAACACAAAAGGTCCCAACGCCAGGTTCAATGAGTGGGGGGATTAAAGCTGCATTCAGCATCCTGAATAGATGTCATTTTTGGGGCTGTTTTGCACTTCAGAGGTCACTGTGGGGACACTCAAAGCCCTCTATCTCTGGTTAAATGTGTTTAACTCAGTAAAACCAGGTGCTCTGGTGAGTTTGGTAAGGACAGGAAGTGCTTTTCATTCATTTCTTACTCATTATTGCTGATGAAATCCAAGATGTCCTGTTCCAACTTCAGTAGCATGATTCGATCCCTAGGAAATGAAACAGACAAGACCGTCTGAGAAGTCAGTATATCTTTCCATTTCTCAGGTTATCCCTCTGTACATGTCTGTTAATATGTTTGTCATAGGACAGGTCACACCAGAAAGAGTCACAGCAAGTTGAAGTTGTGTGTCTTTACACAATGTTTACATTTTATTGATGTAGTCAAGTCGACAGTAAGAATTTTAGCTAAATGCTAACACTGTAGCTAGCAGGGAAACAGCGGCTGTATTAATTATTCAAGAACACAGAATTAGTCAGTTTTCCTCTTCGTTTAGTAAAACATGAACTAATCATTTGTTTTGTTAAAAATCAATGAACAAAATTATTTCAGCGATCTATCTTTGCTTAAATTAGAGAACAACAGTCAGTGTGGCTGAAAAGAAAACAATTCCTGATCTTTTCAAAGACCACGGTTCTGTTGTTTCAGCAAGCAAGATACATGCTAACGCAAATCACTTATAAATGCTCTCTAAAGATTGTGTTTATTTTTCCTGCTTGTGCCTTTTCCCTCCAGAACATTTTGTTTTGGGACTCTACAGAAACTCATGTTTACTGAACCCTTGGATATTTGTAACACTGAATCATGTCTCATGACTTCTGTGCAGCAGAGGAGGTTACATAAAACGGGTCAGCGTGACACACGAACTAATAACAGCTACAACGGCTTCCTCCATTTTGGACTTAGCACTGCCGAGATAGAAATCCCCAGCACAGACAAAGCTACCAATATTATAATATCTCTGCAAGTGAAAACATACGTAACATAAAACCACTAAAAGGATCACACTTCAAATTTTACATTTTGCCATGACTGGTCTGTGAGCCCCTGACATTCAATATTTAACATCAACTTTTTTACGTATCCTAAACTCACCTGGGGTTGCCCTTCAGTTTGTTGACCAGGAACTCATGGAGATCTATCCCAGTTGAATCTGTATAGTCTTGACTGGAATCTGATAAAAGGAGACACACACCCCGATTCACTGAACGAGGCTAACGCCTAACAAATCCAACCAAGCTAACTTTACCAGAGTGTAATTTTCTTGCAATGAATAATAAGATACTTAAAATGATGCACTCTGTCAACTATCTAAATTAATGACAGTTAAAGAAATTTGTAATATTAATATGCAAATTAGTCACCTATTCGTGTGGGAAAACCTAAAAAGCCAAACTGATTCTGATTCTGATTCTGCACGGCTGACACAGGAAACCATCACTGAGGTGACATCGTTCAACGTGATGTCATTTGATTGGTTATTAGTGGGACTGATATTTAGGAGGGGGGAGGGGGGATCTGCTGCCAGCTTGTATGAAGCTGTGAGCACTGCCAGCATTTAAGAAATGAAGAAGTGGTCGGGTAACAAAGTTGACAATGAAAAACATGTTCCTGTGCACCAACAAAAGAATTAGACTCGTGAGTGGGAGTCGAGGGGGACGCTGGAGCCCAATCCCCTTAGTGGGTGTCTGGTTTCTATAATTGGAGGCTGCCTCATCAGTGGTGTCGCTCCACAGAGGGAAGCAGACACCTTTATGCGCCTGTGGGAATCCATATAATTGCTTCACACCTTGAGCTTGTCGCAATTAACTGAATCACGCCAATTATTGGCCTATAATGAGATATCATTTAAAATGGAGAAGTGCTTTTGGACAAACTGGAGGACACAGAGCCAGAAAAAAAGAAAGGTGGAGGATTGGATATTCCTGGTGACATGGTAAAGGATATAATTATTACAAGAATGTAATTTGGCTGAGTGACACGGATTGTGTGATAAGTATCATTAACGCATTTGGCTTCATTTCAATAGTTTGCCAATGACACTCTCACCACAGTGCCGTCACGGCTCGTCTTCACATGTATGTGTTTTCTTTAGTTTGTTTCTAATATATATATATATATATATATATATATATATATATATATATATATATATATATATATATATATATATATATATATATATATATATATATATATATATATATATATATATATATAAACTCTGAGGCCTCAGGTGTTTAGGATATAAAGAAAAGCTAAAGCGTTGATGGAAACGGTGACAGGTCTTCATTTTGAAGTGTAACTGAAGCGTAGATATTCGTTTCCAAAACGGCAAAAACAAACATTTCTCACCTCTCGACAGCATTTTCTTCTGCGTTTTCTCTGGTTTGTCCGCCTTGTCGTAGTTTTCTTCTTTCTCGGCTTGGACTTGTGCAGCTCGTTCTTCCTTTTCAAAGGGCTGGAGTAGGAACCCATCCTGTTCACACAGGAAAATATAACTGAGGAGCTGCGTGAAACCAGGTGGTTTGCAAGGAAAAAGAAATAGGAAAACTGAATGCCCCGCAAATGCTAGATGTGACCGTGAGCAGACATGAGACCTTAATCTAGAAAAGGGCGTTAAACACAAGCATTTAATTCTGGGTTAATTACAGAATAGGACGACCACTGTAAGACACTCTGCTATGGAAACCTGTTTACTTGGAAGTAAAGGTGTTTCAAATAACTAAGAGACGGATTAGCTTGTTTTTCTTAAACCACCTGAACAGAACTTGAGTTGGAGCCTGAAATTAAACAAGGCAGCATTTCCTTCCTTACGATCCAGCAGAAAGAGGTTTCAGCTATAATCCCCCTCCAACTGGAAGAATTCTTTAAAATGACTGTGTGGATTTTTATTTTATTTTATTTAAATCTATTTAACATGGGCTTGGTTTACCTCAGTCGTACTCTTCTTCACCACACACACATTCAGAGCAGTATCTGATTTGCTTTTCAGGCAAGGCTGAAAGGGAAGTTGAACAGTGGAGAAGAACTGCCAGCGCTCTGTAAGTGGATTACACACAACTGTGGAAAGCTAACATCAGAGAATCTGTGAGAGCGAGATGAATGAACGAGAGCGAGCGAGGGGTGACCTAGCGTTGGGAGAGCAGCTCATAACCGAGAAAGGTCACAAGTTTGATCCCTGTAACAGCTGCGGAGCAAGATAATGAGACGCCGCGTTCGCCTTCGTTTTAAGACGCTCCGAATATATGTGAAAGTGTAATATGCTAATGAGAAACGTGGCTGACTAATTGCCTGAGCGAGACTGGGGAAAAAGCGAAAATGAGTCTAGGATTGTGTGCTGTGGAAGTGACAGCGAGTTCAAGCGCGTGTCTGTGTGTGTTCGTCTGGGTAGGTTTGTCAAAGCAAAAACATTTTTCCCCCCTCCTGGTGAGAAGCGCTGATGTTTGCTGCTTAATGCCACCCTCGGCATCACATGGAAGCCGCCTGGTTGATGTGCAGCTGTTGCGAGCTGCCTCATTTGTTTCCTGACATCCATTTACCTCGAGATAAAGGGAAAACAGCGTGAAAATGATGGTCTTGTGAATATATAATGAACATGCTGTCACTCTGAGACAAAAAAAACCTGAAAAAAAGTGCATTCAGAGCCCCCCCCCCACCCACCCACCCACCCCCCACCTCCGAATATTGGCCGTTGATTGGAGCTGACAAGCGGGCCAACAATGTAAGGGCAGACGTAGATTTTTGTTTTTCCTACAGAAAGCAGCGACGTCTTGGACTGTCCACAGATCCACACGGGCCTTTGTTACTACCTGACAGTAGAGACAGTAATGTGAAACTGTGAACAATGGGACAAGCTTGGATTGGATGATCATAAGAGTTTGATTGAGAATCAGCACTCATACTAATGTGTTTTCCCCCCTTCTTTCTCTCCTTATTGCATTACCTCACCCCTCTAGGTTAGTTTGTCGCAGAAGGAGTCTCGACTCCGGGGGCAATAACGGGAGCAGGGGAAATATCAGGAGTATTCAATTAGAGCGTGCCACAGCTCTCTGTAGCTGACGTGTGGAAATTGTAATTTCCTCGACATGATTGATGACAGTAATACAGGACATCGTGTGAGTGCAGACGATGCGAGACCGTTGTGGGAATAACACCGCCCTCTGGTTATGGAGCTCGGTGCTGACTGGCTGAAATGCCTGGAACAGATACACCTGTGTGTAAATGTGTGTGAGCGTGTGTCTGCCAGGAGCTGTGCAGAGCGGCATGTAATGGGTAAAGTTTGACGGGAGGGGGCTTTTGCCCGGAGATACAGTGCAAAAGAAGCGTCGATTTAACAAAGCAGCAGCTGGCTCGCTGCTGGAGCTCCGCGCTTTCTGTTTTGATGATGTGATGTTTTCATCAGACGGCTGCAGCCAGGTATTTAATCACAGCTGTCAGATGAAGGCCGCTAATCAAGCATCAGAGGTCCATCTACTCAATTGTAATGGGCTGAAATGAAGAACTGATCCCAGGTCAGCACTTTCAAGGCAAGTGGCCCTGTAGCTTAACAAGCTGGGCTGAGGCATCAGACTACATTAAACTGGGCTTGATGAAACATGAATTCACAGTGACTTACAGTCTTTAAAGAGAGCACTTTGCTCGTTATTAACAGAGTATGCTTACAATTATAACTTATGCTAGAATTAAACTTTATATATCTTCATATAAGGCTCTAGATATACTATGATTTATAGCTTACATGTGGGAAAGTTATCCCAATTATCTCTTTGGATATCAATAAAACCAAGATTGGTGAACTTCTTTCTTAAATTTATCTCAAACTAAAAACATTTCAAAACAGTTTGTTGTTTTAAGTTTAAACAGGTCCTATTACGCTTATTTACTACTGTATTTTTACCACTGGACTGTACTAGAATAAGTTTACAAGACAAACAGTTCAAAATAATGTACTTATTCCTAATCCTTACACCGGGGCCTTGGTGCAAGCCCTCAGTTTTCATCCTGTTCTTTTTTGTGATTCACACGCAGCGCTGTCTGAGATGACCATATTAGTAGGGATGGGTATTGATAAGATTGTCACGATTCCGATTCCAGTTTCGATTCTGTTTAACGATTCGATTCTTTATCGATTCCCTTATCGATTCTTTTTTAAAAAAAAGGAGAACACTAAGGTCGATTAGCTTAGAACTTTGTTTTATATCTTCTCTTTGAACAAGATAGAAATTTAGGAGTAACATGGCCTTACAAACCCAACAGTGAGATCTTAAGAGATCCAGCCTATGGCTCTTCCATGGGGTGTCACAGGGTCCCCAGGAAAAAAAAAATAGTAAAATAAATATTCTTCTGTAGCAATAACAAAGTATAACATAAATTATTCTGTAGCAATTACACAAGAATATCCAGTAATGTCCCTGCCTACAATTAAACACATTCACTTACCGAAAATCGGGGCATCTGCTGTGGCAAATGGGTGCAAGCCTTTGACCACAAACTTAGTCACTGCTCGGTGACATTCGTCTATCCTGGCCTGAAAGGAGACGCTACCGGTAAACTGCAGCGAGAACTGCCAGCATCTGAGCCAGCCAGACTCTGTCTGTCTCTCTCATCATGGTCACCTAAATGCACAGTAATGGCAGGTTTTGTGATAAGGCAGATCGCGCTAACATAATATGCACTGTTAGTTGATTATTTACCTGCCGCATTAACGGGAGAGGACGTGCAAACGTTACCGCTGCTGCTGGGTTGAGATTCACGAGTCCGGAGCGGAATTAAAAACACGACATTCATTTCAGGTCATCGCGTGTTTTGTGAGCAAATGCTTTTGCATATTCGTAGTGTTTCCTCCCTTAAATGAAATATCTACTTTGCAAGTATTGCAAGTTGCCCTGGTGCCATCCGTTCTCGTAAAGTATAATCAAACTTTTGAGCGTTTGAGCCGCCATGTTTCCTGCCAGGTAAATGACGCTCCGCAACGTGGTGACGTCATTCGGGGCGACTGGAATCGATAAGGGAATCGTTTGCAAAAATGGCAAACAATTCCAAGGAATTGAAACAGTGGGAACCGGTTCTCAACAAGAACCGGTTTTCGATACCCATCCCTACATATTAGGGATAACCACTTTCCATGACATCACGCAGAGCTGACAACAGCAAAAACTGTCTGAACTCGAACATTTACGCAGCCTGAAGAATGGTGAACACAGACTTCTGTGAAACCTGCTTTATGTTTACTAGCATCCAGTATCCACCTGTTACAGAAAATAACAGGAAGTATAATCAATCCACCTCACCCCTAAAGGGCCACACAGGAAGCAACTAGCTGTGGTGCGGCAACCAAATGACAATATGCGACGACAAAGTTGCTTTTATGTCAACAGATCAATGAATAAATCAAAAAGGATCAAGAAGAATCAAGTTATGAGTTATTAATGAAGTTACCTCCATGTGTCAGGAATGTGTTCAACTCTCTTTGCTCTGAAGAAAGACTTCCAGAAACAGCTGAAAGCAACAAGCTAACCTGAGCTCTTAAAGCTCTGTCAAAACCAGCATTATTTTCACTACTAGTGAACCCTGTTAATCTGAACTGTAACAGTCACTTTAAGTCATGGTGAAGACTTCAGTGTAATAAAATTTCCAAAGTGTAGTTTAACTGAATGAGGAAAAACTAATGAGAGGAGTTTGTTGAAGCACTGTGTGTGGGCTCCATACACGCTGCAATCTTGTGAGTGCCTTTATGTTAATGTAAAAGCATAAAATCAGACTCGTGCTGACCTCAAAGTGATGAGTAAATGTTACAAGGTCTAAATTGGCAAGACTGCCGCCACAACTTTGCAACAGAAAAGAGATCCGAGTGCCAGGACAGGACAGGAAGTTGACATATTTAAAGTTAAAATGAGTGAATCTCAGAAAGAGGCCTTATTTTTAAACTTACTGGGTCAACAGACCTTTGCTATGTGAGAATGATGATCTGATCAACCACAGTTCTACAGGGCAACAGCTATATGCACACTCCTAAATCTAAGTGTAAAGGCAATGAACTGTCTCACACTTACTACACCAAATACAGCTGACAGGGATGAAACCAGCCTGCGCGGATAAATGTGTGCGTACAATCCTGAAGCACAGAGTTGGGTGATTTTCTTCATAATCCGATCGCTCTGTTGTGGATAACAGATATCATTGCTGCAGGGGTCCGGGGTTAATGTAGCGCTATCCACCTTCCATTTCCACACACACACACACACACACACACACACAAACACACAAAGCAGTGCTACAGATGCCAGTGAAAGAACGAGGCACTCACATGCTGGCGAGTTTATTTCCCATTATCAGCGTGAAGATAAAGAGCATAAGCTGCAGCAGTGGGAGAATCTCATTCACATACAGCTATAAATGGTTTACCCTGTTGCAATTAGTAAACCTAAGTGGACGGATATCAGCTAAACGGCTAAAATGGTATGAACTAATTCGCCTGCCTCTTTTTAACCATTTTTCTTTAGTTGTAACTCATTCAGTCAGTTATAAAAGGCTCACTAACACACATGCGCCCGTGAAACAAAGTTGAGGAGACAGACTAGCATCTCTGCAAAAGCAGAGCTTCATTGTTTCTTATTTAGCATTAAAGCAAAATTCCTTCTGACACGACAATCAGCAGAACCATTAGTTGTTACCAAGTAGGTTGACTTGCTAATATTAGCTTAGTGTTTCAGCGCTAGGGTGGGCATGTGAGACCCCTGTGTTTTCATTTGACCTCATCATGGAAAAATGCCATCTAAAAACAGCTACAATTACAATAAAAATTAACAAACTGTTCGTGGTACTACTCAGGTAGTGCCACAATATATGGTCCAAACTGGCACGCCTCTAATGTGAAACGCTGGTTTCATGGAGGTCTTTACCTGGGGTGCTGCTGAAGGCTCAGGAATAGGGCAAGGAAACGACTCTTCACACACCGCCAGGCTCCGCACGAGCTTTAGCCTGGTGTTGGACTAAGGGGGTAAGGAGAGGGGTGCAAGTAGGTGGGCACAGTTAAATCCATGCACATACATACCTGTGTCAATTTCATCACACATCACAGTGACAAGCCAAAGTGAAACAGCCAGCGAGCACAATCAATTCTTACGAGCATGTCATACAGATCCAATAATTCACATTTCAGCAGACACAAGTTTTCCCCGAGTGACTAAGCTTTTCATTGCTAAGATTGTAGCTTCTTATAACTTCTCGAATAACCTGATCAGAGGGAACTTAAGTTTAAAAAAAACAAAAGGGAAAAAAAAAACCCATCAAGCTTTCTCACATTTTTCTACAGGAAACATCAATGCAGCAAGCACAAAGGAAACGTCCAAACTAGCCGTGTTCTCATTCATAATTCACATCACAGCCTCTGCTATCAGTCATGTGACGGCATCTCAACACATTGCAGCAAAGTCATTTCAGACATCTGCGTGACAGGTAACACGGGTACAACTTCCATCTCAATCCAAGCAAACAACGCAAGTCAAGTGCACGAGACAGGTCGGAGCATCCGTGTGCAACATGCATGTCGAGAGTACCGTACCTTAGAGTACTTCACAGGCTGTCCACAGGTAGGGGAGGGGGTGCAGGGAAAGGAAAATAAAATCAAACAAACCACAGATGCTTGAAAAAAAAAAAAAAAGGAGGGGGAAGACTTTTTTTGGGGGGGGGAAAGAAAGTAACAAATGATATTTGAATTAAATATGAGTGGCCTACATTTTGTGCATGGGTGCACTTCTAGAGCTTGAGCAACTCCAAACAATTCATAGGTTTCAGTTTCTATGATGTCTTTTTAATGTCTGTTCGCAGGCTGAAGGAAAAAAAAAAACTTAAAGAGCACGGAACAAAATGTGCTGACACCAGTCTGCGAAAATAAAAGATATTAAATGAAAATCTCAAGTTAAGCAATCACCGTTTTTATATTAGCACTCCATTTATACAGCATGTGTGATCGTTTTATCTAATGCTGCATCCCATCATCATCATCTGCTATATGAACCCCTGAATTACTGCACTCGGTCTTTGATGCTGTTCGGTCTCATTTGACTGAACTTAAGCTGGTGTTAAATGCAAGAAAATACAAGTATATGCCGCTCTCAAACAGCATCTAATCTTTCTGAAACTGCGCTAGGGGCTTAAGTTGAGATGGTCATAATATATTTAGGCGTGATAACTGACCAGAGCGTGTCGTTTAAAATGCACACTGAAAACCTCATGTTTAAGATGAAATTTGCTTCTTTTTTTTTTAAGGAGTAAATCCCATTTCATCCCTCAGGCAACTTTTTTCTTTAACCTTTATTGGATTAGAGTGATCTGCTCATTAGGAAACACCTAAAGTAGCTGGATATTGAGTGGTTACAGAAAGGGGATATACCCCTGTTCTTTGTATGCTGCTACCTCAGTGGGCGTCTACATGGCTCGAGTTTCTCCCACTGATTGGCTCATAAAGATAAATCTCAGTGGTTCTCGCACATACCCTCACTTGGGTGGCCTGGGTATATTCATAACTGTCCAAGTTTATTTTTGTTTGAGGCTGCTGATTGCATTGTTATCGTGGATGAACTAAACAAAATCAAACTATTCCCGTCTTATGGTGAAACTTCAGTTGTTGCAAACCAGTTAGCTCCAGTCTTTACAGTCTAGCATTAGTGATAGTCTTTATAGTCCAGGCTGTAATTATTGCTGGTCTCGATGTCAATCAGCTTTTTCCAGTCTCCGTCTCACAATTGGACAGACTACAACTTGAAGAGCAGCTGGTGATGGTGGTCCTCGTTCCAACACGAGCTTAAGGGCCAATCTAAGCAGAAACCAGGCTAACCAACCACCAAGGCTGAAGAACGTCCAAGCTGATGAACATGAAGTCTGTCCAAAGAAGAGCATACGGCAAAAGCAGCAGCCTTGCAGCCAATTCAGTGACAAAATATAGGTTTTGGCTTTTTTTTTAATTTTTATTAATTAATAAAAACATTTAAATATGTACCCATACTCGTTATATTGTTTGCCTTGCTATATCACAAATATGATGTGATGCTAAGGGAAACACTCACTCTGTCCTTGGACTGGTTCATTTTTCCTTTTTGCTGGAACGATCTACAGAAAGACTGAAATTGTCACATCTGACTAAAATCTGTGAGAATCTGCATCAGCTTAGTGACTGCACTGAAGTTCTGACCTTGATACGTTATCTCCAAATTCTGCACTATTGTGTGTTCATTATTGTTAAAGTGTCTGCTCAACCCTTGGCCAAATCACAGACTTTCTCTGGATAAATAATGGATAGATAATCATTTACTGGGAGCAATGAATTAATTTCTGGATAGCATATGCTACCAAAGCGGCTGCACTGCAGGACCCCTTCCTTTCACACACACACACACACACACACACACACGCACACACTCTCTCTTAGCAAGATGCCGCAGAAAACAAAAGCCAGACATTTGGCTGTGAGGGATTCGGGTCAGTTTTGTTCGTTGCTCCATTTAGCTGTCATGTGAAAGCAGGCGCTGGATGTAAGGTGCAGAAAGCAGAGAGAGGCCACCCGCCTACTAGTGTGTGAGACAGCTCGGTGCCTCTGCGCTTCACGCACTGGTGACTCTGTGTGTGTGTGTGTGTGTGTGTGTGTGTGTGTGTGTGTGTGTGTGTGTGTGTGTGTGTGTAAACAGAAGGTCTCTCAGTAGCACGTAAAGGGAAGAGCGGAGGAGGGAAAAGGTAGGGAGGGGGAGACCTGGCAGGAGCCATTTCAGTGTAAATTGTAACAGAGCCCAGTCCTCTGTTTCCTAATCCCAACACACACACACACACACACACACACACACACACACACTAACGCTGTCCTTCCCACCTGTCCTCTAAAAATCAAAAGGACAACCTATCCCCTCCCTCACTGAGCTCAAGGGCCGCTGTTCGCCTATTTCCAACGCCTGTGACCTGCCGTTCCCCTTTTCTATATCAGGTAATATGGATGTGGAGGAGAGGGTAGCTGGGGTGGAGGGTGGTCAGGGACCGTGAGCGCACCGCTTCACCGGCTAATTGAGCGGTGTGGGGCCGGTGGGGAATGAACAATGCCGCCAGGAGATAAAGGAATGGGAAAGCGGGGGAGAGAGGGAAAGGGCTGAAGTCAGCAGAAGTAGGGCGGCCACCAGCCACCTGTCCTGCCGCAGAGGACAGAGCTGGAGAGCTGGAGGCAGATGGTGGCAAAGTCACCCTCTTTTACCTCTGTCGGAACGCATTCCTGCCCCCCGATGCCGCCATACCCACCCCCGCCTCGCCTCGTTTGAGGTACCGCTGTCGCCTCCCTCATTTCTTCCCCCACCCGTTCCTCTCACAATGAACATTTCAGGCATTTAACCAATGCCCTTACACAGAGCAGCGGAATTAGCTTCACCTCCTCCACCGCTGGAAATTACAAGCGGAAAGGTCGGCTGTGTCAGTGCCGTCAGCATATCCTGGCATTCCAGTAACCATAAAATCACCACGTCAGGGAGAGGAAAAGGCAAAAAAGAAAAAAAGAAAATAACACACAAAACAGAAAAAGCAGCACAATCGCAAGTAGCCTACATTTGTAGAGGTGACATGAAGCGGAGTCACTCAGCTAATGGTCATACCAGACCACACAATGCTACAGCAGCAAAATATATGAGTGGATGAACTGGATTGTACAATTGGACCAATTTACTGCTTATGAAGTCAACTTTTTAATCCAAAAAGAGCAATTTGGGCTTCAAAAGTTGCCTTCTAGTTTCAAACGTAGTCAATACTTTGGCTAAATATATTTTGGGGGTTTTGAGCTGATAGCTGAAATTCTTTCTTTGCTGTGGTGGATTAAAATAATTAAAGGAGGAGAATTCATCCCTCTACTTTCATCTTCTTGCTACTTTCTTTTCTCGCCTCTGCTCTCCTTTCTTTCCTTCATTCTCCAACACCGTGTCTCTCGTGTTCTTCCACCTTCTTCCTCTCTCTAATCCTTCCTTCTTACAACCTCTCCACACGTCTCTCCCTCCCTCTTCCTCCTGTATCTCCTCCTCTCTCCCATGCTGCTTCCCCCACGCTGGTGTCATTCTGTTCCTCAGGGTAACATAGGCGCAGGAAGTTGGAAGATAAGCCTGGATTTGAGCTCCGATTATCTGCCTGCCTGACTCCCTCGCGCTCCCCTCCTCCAACCACAAGGCCAGATTGGCCTGAATCCTATTTTTAGGCAGCAGCCAAAGAGACAATCCTTCGTCTTTCCTGGATTTTGCTTCTTTGACCACACAAGAAGAGATTTCACAATTTCACCATTTAGATTTTAGTGTGCATTCCTCTGTGAGGAAAACCTGTCAGAGCCAGTTTTGCTCTAAATTAACAAATGCTAATTTTTTTGCACCCCCAAAGCACAATGTTGCAATGACAAAGACCTTATTAATTAGCAGTTTATGTCAAAGTGTTCTCAGCTCTCCTGAAGCCTCAGTAGATAACCAGTTTAATGTCTCCTGTGGAAGATCCGTGACTTCTTAACAACTTTAACAATTCTCAGCAGCCAGGTAGACAGCAGTGAAGAGTCTCACTATGACTGACCTCAGTGCTGCTGAGGCAGAGTTGAACCCTGCATTATTATTTCTGTCTGCGCCGATTATACATTTCAGAAATAATATTTCCTCGCTGAAACGGCTGGGAGTGCCGCAGGTGACAGAAGATGCCCAGGGCAGTTGGTGTTCGGCGTTGACTGCTACTGAATTTTCATGGAAACGAGGTGTGAAAAAGAAATGACAGACTTTGCTGAAGTTGTCAGGTAAGTGTCCTCAGCTTATTGAGGCTCCAGTCTACCAAAACACTGTGAAACTGACACTTCATTTCACATTAGTGCTCATTCAATTCAACTTTATTTATACAATACTTCAAGGCACTTTATCTCGTAAGGTAAAGATCCTATAGTATTTTGGAGGAGACCTCTACAAGCAAGTACTCTGCTACTTTGCAAGTACAACCTGATAATAATGGACCACTGTACTCCAGCCTAAGTAATGAAAACATGAGCTAGTTTTTCAGCATCAGCCCTAGAAAGTATGTTTTTACATGTTAGAGATATTCAGCAACGATTCATATTTGTTTAACATCTGCATTGAAGGACACAATCAAAAATGCCTCCCAAGATTTCTCAAAGTCTTTTGGATGCTAAGTTAATGCCATGATCCAGAGTTAAGTATCTGTTTCCAACTTTTCTGTTCTGAGAAGAGTATAATGTATAAAGCAGTGGTACCAGCACAGAGCCCTGTGGAACCCTGGCTAACTTTCATGTTAGCACACATCTATCTATGATTCCAATTATTGCAGTGCATTTCCTTTAATAACAATCTCTGTAGTGAAACACTGTAATCATTGGGAGAAGCACAGATATGAGCTCACTGTGAGAGGCCATAAGAAAGTCATTTCTAACCTCCACCTGTCCCATTTCTGTATTATCGAGAAATCTTTTAACAACTACTCTAACAAAAACAATTGAAATGAAAGGATTTTGGATATTAGTCCATAATTAGCTAAGAGACCTGGATCAAGTAAAAGCTTTTTAAGTAATAGTTTAATTCAAGCCATTGAAACGGAAAACTGTGCAACCCTGAAAGCCTGTCATACGCAACCTTTTTGATAAAGATAAACCGATCGTATTAAAAATGTAACATCTATTAAATGGTAAATATTTTTGAACACTGTCGTAGGAATGGGGTCTAATAGACATGTTGAGGATCTAAAGGAAGAAATTACTTAAGATAGTTAGTTATAACGCTTATAAATATGTTTTATTTGTGAAGAAACTCATGAAGGCTCTGATTCTTTGTCAGTCTGGCTGTAGTGCTGAATGTTTGACTCCCTGCTATTAGTAACAAACTTTTGCTGCTTTCTTTTTGTAGTCACAGTATCCAGAGTCGTACGCGATGAGGATATAACGCTACTGACAAGATAATCTACTCAGGTATCTGCTCTCCACTGTGTTTGCACATGGCAGGAAGCACTTCTTTACATTTCATTACAGCACTTTCACAGAAACACCCGGTGTACCAAAATAGTTTTTCTATCGCTGTGAAGTCCATAATTCTAAAATTAAATGTTACAGTCACACAGATATGGAAGAATTGTTACTGACACGTTTTAAGGTTGAACATAAATCAGCATTCTTTACCTGTATGTCCTTTTTATTGTTGCAACCATGTTCATCTCTGCTGTTCTGGCTCTGGTCAGACACCTCAGTCTTGGCGTCTTTTGCAGATGACGCGGGTTCGGCGGCTTCGGAAACCTTCATTGTTTCAGTGTCGACGTTATCAGACATTCTCATTGCAAAGTCTTACAGGGAGATGCTGGCAAATACAGAGGACCTGAAAGACAGGAATGTGTCGATGAGAGCTAGCATCTTTGGGAGAGAAAGAAGTTCGGATGATTATGTTTGAAGGGTAAGTTCCAAATAACAAGAAGCTACACACCATCATTTCAAAGTATTTTTATTAAATTTGAAACACAGATATACAGAATTTTATTATATTTTTTTATTATATCAGCTCTTTAAAAACAACAACAGTAGTGGCTGATTCAGACACAAAAAGGTAAATTGGGCGTAGTGACAATTGCCTGATCTATTCAATTATGTTAACTTTGCGTGTTGTTCAATATAATGTGTCAGTAACAGAGTACCATTTGCTAGCAGGAGAGCTAACATAGCATGGCTAAATCTAGAGGTACTTTACATTCTGTTAAACCAACAACTTTTTTACCTTTGCAATGGTGTCTTTTGTTGATTTTTTTTTTTTTTTTAATTAACTGCAAATTCTGGTCAAGAGAGCTGACGTGGCAAAAAACTAATGCCATCACCTTTACAGACATATTCTCTCTCACTTTTCATTATGCTATGTTCATTTAAATTTTCATTCGAAAGATAAGTGTTAGAATTATTATCAACTGTTTACATACTAAATTAGTGATGGCATGCAATGACACTAAGATTCAGGAGTTGTAGAGACCTTCCTCAATCTTTACGCTGACTCTTTAGACTGGGAAAGACAAAAAGTTCACACAATTTTATTAATTATAAATAAAACATGAAAGAATTATCATTATCATCATCATTATTATCATTATTAAATGCCATGGAAAAATGTGTACATTTAAAAAACATAAGGTAAATAACAACAGCATATAAGAGTATACAAAATTAATAAGTGTATTAGTACAGCATTATGGTACATTAAATTATTTCCTTTGTTGCAGTAGCTATATTCTATGTCGTAATAAATAAAACTTACTTACTTTGTGTTATTAGATCAGGTCCACTGCATTCTTGTCTAAAAAGTGCTGAGTAATGAAAGTTTGTTTTTCAAAATAATATCCACAAGGCAAAGCAACAATGCAGCAGGAGACATAACTGCACCGATTGTATGTGGGTGCAACATGGAGCCATACTGTAATTGACTTTGTCCATGATGGGTAGCTTGAGTTACTGCAGAACAAACATAGGTGTTACTAATAGTATTACTGGATGTTTGGAATTCAGCCATTAGTTCATTTTAAGTGGATTTGAGTTTGACAACCCAAGCACTTTTCAGACATGGATGTATCATGCTGGCTTCAGTTTGGTAAAACATCCAACATTTGTATGAAAGACAAAGAATACTTTGTCTTTCATACAAATGAGCAATGTAAATGCATTTTCTTTGAATGAATTATTATTATTATTATTTTTTAATCCCTCTTTTGTTTTAATGACCCGTTTGTAATGTTTCCATCTTCGTCGACTGCTTGCTGTGTAGCGAAATCGTAAAACAGTTCAAATAGATGAAAATAAAGTATTTTTTAAGAAAGCAATCATAATTTTGGTGAGCTGAGACACACAGCACATTAAATGTGCCTGCACGCAGTTTAGACATGTATAGTGTTGAAAGTGATGCCAATTATTATGAGAGCAGACCTACTGAGATTTCCCCTGCAACTTCTCCATAAAAGAGACCAAACATAAAGCTGGCACATTTTGATAAATGTAAAAGACTGGATAAAAGGGCCAAAGAAAGTCTGCAGTGACAAAGAGCTATGCAGTAGCAGGCAGGAGAAAGAGGAGGGCAGGCGGTCGGTGGCACCAACACAGTCTGTGGTCATCAGTCATTACTTTTTCTTTGCGCTGTCTCGCAGCTCTGCAGCTGTTCAGCCTGAGACAATAGGCATGAGTGGACGAGATGCAGCAGGCGCACAGCTTAGTGCTGTAAGAAAACACATTAATATTATAGTGTTTGTTTCAGTTTGAAGGAGGCTGCTTTAGAATATCAGCAAACACACTTTCTAGTTCCCACATAAGGATGTTTATTTAGGATTAAACATAATACGGTGTGATTTACATTTTATATTATATTTTATAAAAGGATTTTACTCACGTATTTTTGTATTATTTTATGTTCCAAAGAAGAAGGCTGTAATTAAATCTTTGTTTGTAGTTATGCACAAAACAGGAACACTCCCATCGTGATAACAGCTGCAAAAGTTGGTAGGTGTGTTGTTAACGCAGAGCACATGTTTACAGTCTAATATGGCGTAGAGTAAAAAGTAGGCCTTTCAAAATAAAATGCCTCTTCGTGGTTGCTGATCCCAGAACATAAGTTGCCTTGGACCTATGGCCCACTGCAGGACGCATCTGTGTAATACCACGACCTCCCCGTGTTTTAAGTCATGGTGCGAGTTCATTTTGCTGATATGCCTTAATTGTACAGCTTGGTTCCATGCAGTGTGTAACACACACAGACTCACAAGAAGGGAGGGTAGACATCTGGTACATGAGAGCTATGATTAATAGGTTAATTAGAAATGGGCTCATCAAATTCACGTTGCACATCAAAAACTGGAAGCACACATCACAGCACTTACTCTGTGCTTGAGTGTGTACGTGACTGGCTGTGTGTGTGTTCCAGCCTTCAACCTATTTGCCCGCAGTGATCAGAGCCATTTTCCTATCTGATCACTGAGCAGCAAAGTGGCTGCCTGAGACTTGATTGTTTATATCCATCCCAAAAGAGCTGAGGCAGCAAGAGGGAGCTGCTCTCTTTAAAAACGTGGCATCCAATTCCTCCGTGTCAAAGTAATTGACTTTTACAGCGGTCCACAGCTCAGGCGGATATACCGCTCACCCAGCGGTTTGCATGGCTAAGAGTTTTGCTAAAAATCTAGCCGGGCACTGGAGAATCAGATTTTGAATTTCTATGACCTGTCAGAGGTTTGACAAAAGCAATGCCGGCTGCTGCTTTACATTATTTTCACATTCTGAAGGAAAACAGCTTAATACTCCAGAGTCCTGCACATGGCTTTGAATATTTAGCGTCTGTTGCTGACATTTTGATGAGTGAAGTCTCTTGAGTCGCTCTGTTGAAGATTTGCAATATTGGACAGATATTTTCGAGCGCTGGGCTTGTGATGGATAGCCATTTTGTCCCTCACCGAATCACTCATTCTTCCAAACACATTTTATCATGGGACTGGAGTGTTAGACTAAATTTGGCTTCAGACTTTGATGCATTTGAATTTCACCATCTCGTCTCTCACGGCTGAGGTAATTGCACAGTGTGCCTGTTTAGAATCCCCCATGCTTAGACTGCATAAGTAATACAGATCATCATTTGGTCCTTAGTGTTACATTAAAGAATTCAGGGACTAGCAAATTGGTCTCTTTATGAGTTGGAGCGAAAACAGACATCAACATTTTTTTTTAAATATGTGTAGTTCAATATAAACAAACATCATTTAAAAAATAAAGGACTGTTTTCAAAAACAAAAAAAAAAAAAAAATACAAATTTTAATTAATTTGGCAAAGTTTTCATGTATTATGTATTCTTCAACGATGCTCGAAACTCTATACAGTTACCCAGGAAAGTACTCGATACTTGACACTTTAGCCAAAAAATTGTGTTTTACCCTGTTAAATTAACACCATCTATTACAACATTACAGACCGGCAGAGCTGACAACGTTAGCTGCGTAGCACCAATATTTACGCTTCGTTTTTATTATTAGCCACAAGCCATTTGCGAAATGATAACTGGCAAAAGGCTAATGTGGCTATTAGGCTATTAGGTAATTATTAATTGTTAAATGGATAATGTTAATGTGTGTTAACGTGAATGAGCATCTAATCTGATAGTAGTTTTTTTTTTTCCCCAAAGGGTTTTTTAACAACCCTAGTTTTAAATACAAAGGACTACAAGTTGTAAATGCTACGTGCACTATTAATATCAAATTCAAACTGAGCATAAAAGAAAGAAAAACAACAACTTGGGCATATCATCTGATGTCTTTTATCTGTGTCAGGGTTTTAAAGATTTCCAGAGGTATACATTTGTAACCTGCCAGTCCTGACGTTGAGTTCAGTTTTCACTTTGGCTGATTCGTATATTCATTCGAAGAGCCAGAACTGGCAGCACAGAAGACCATTTTTTCTTCTGTGCAACGGAAAACTTTAAAAAAGAAGAAGAAATATCTTTTTTTTATTTTCCACAAATCTGCAGCAGATTGGGAGGTTAAAACCCAACCCCAAATGAACTGCAGCATATCCCAGCATGTCCATCTAATGCTGTTCATGTCTGCATTGCTCTGTAGTTACAGCTCCAAAACACCAGTTGGCAGCGAGCTTCAAGCTTCTTTGGGTACTTTAAACAACCTTAACAGAGTTGATGAGATCAGATCTCAGTATTTGATCTATTAAGTGTTAAAGATTGTAAGTTTAACTAACTGCATCAACACAAAAACAGAAGGCTTTGGAAGTCATTGAATTTAGATGGACACTGGTAGAGCAATGAAAAAATGTCTTGAAATAAATCAATAATAAACTGAACATGTTTAAGTTGATTTGCATGTTGGCACAACATACTGCTACACTGTGATGCATAGTTACAAATCAGAAGCAGGGCACTTAGTTCATCTGCACAGATTGCACACATGAATGGAAATGATTTGGGTTTGCAGCATCATTAGAACATCTGTTGTACTTTACCTTCCTCAGAGGAGTGTAAATTTGAAATGTCTTATTTGAAGGCAAAAATCAATAACACTGATTTTAAAAAGACTTAAGTACAGAATCACTTAAAATAGATTTAATATACATTTTGGTGAAAAGGGGATAAGGTCAGGGTATAACAGATGGATTGTGTCATAATACGAGGTAAATACACAGGTAAGTTATTGATCATATGACAGACTGGAGCACTATAGTTCTGTGTAGTGTTAGAAATTTACATTTCTATGCTAAACCTGTCAGTGAAATACACACTCTATTAAACCTGGATATATATATATATGAACACACAGGCTGTTTTTATAACTACAGCATAGCTATAGAATATGTAACAACATCCATATATTTACTCTGTCAGTGTGACATGATGAAATATTCCAGGACTTTATTCTCACCGAGTGACATTTCATTGATCTTGTGGTTTATTATTCCCCGTGAAATTCCACCAAACTACCGTGTCAATGTTCATTTTCATTCATAATATCAGAAATGATAGTGAGATATTTACTAAGATAGTAACATTGTCCATGCTGCCCAAGTTAAGTGTATTTCATCCATCTATAGATTTTTTAAATTTGTGTGCAGGAAGTACCTTAAAAGAAACTCATTGGATTTGATTTAAGTTTTTATAATAATAAAATAAATGTGGAAAAGAGTCAAGACAATTATATAAGTACATTTGGAGTGATGACGACTGCACACATTCCTAAAACAAATATATGAAACAAACATGCAAACTTTCTGTGTTCCTGACTATTTTACTTACGACATCTTGTTATCTTGTTATGGCTTTCTGATTGGACAGTAGTGTCACGTGACAGCGAATGCGTGGAAACATTGTATCGAGCATATTTTGTGGAAATTTACTTACTATTCAGGTTACATAGTAAAAAACAAAAAAACAAAAACGTACTTCTTGCGTAGCCAGTGGTGGTTGTGGCAAAGGAGGATGTGGCTGGTGAAGTCGATGAGGCTGAGCCTACCGATGCCATCCGAGACTTCTTTGCCCATGTCTGCTTCAGCTGCTCTGAACAGTGAGCGGGGCCTCTGACACCCTCATGACCCCTGCAGACCTGCAACCGAGAGAGGGACGGGGTTAGTGCTGTGGCATTAGAGCGAGCGAGGTCGGAGGTTAGGAGCAACGCTGTCACCGAGGTCACGTGGACTGACAGCAGTCAGGATGTCAGCAACTCTGAAATATATTGTGTTCCATGGCCAAAAAAAAAAAAAAATGGTACAAGTGTGGCGAGTGTGTATATCTGGGCCTATGCGTGCGTGTGCCCCATAAATAATGGATGAGCACAGCGACTGGGAGTGCGGTAGAGGCAACAAGAGAAGGCACCCCTGCCAACCTCGTAAAAACCAAGCATTAGGAATTCAGAGAGCAGCAGGGGAAGATAGCATTTCTCAGCTCAGAAATCCTCTGCCATTTGGTGCCACATAAATTTCAAATCGTCTAATGTACAATCTCTATTTTCCAGCAAATTCCTTTCTAGCTGAACCACAGGGTGAACCCGGCTGGGCAGACATCTGAAAACAACAACAACACAGCTGTGAAATATCGACACAATACCGGAGAAGAGAAATTGAGAATTCCAGCTGTATTACCAAATCAGTATTTTTCCATGCACACTGCTGCCCCATTCGCTACGTTCCTCTTTTATATTGTGAAAATATGACCTTATCGGCTCGCTTTGCAGGTGCAACTGCCAAATGAAGTTGCTAAACATCAGGTTACACTTGGCGCCAATTACCATTTACATTTCAAATCAATATTCTAGTTATAGTTGGTTGATTATTTGGTGTTTAAAATGTCAGCAAAATGTCAGAAAAGCAGCCATATTTCTTAAAGTTCAAGGTTCTGCGTTTTAATTTTTTTTGGGGGGGTCAGTTGGCTGATAAGACCATAAAATCACTTTGCAAGAAAAGAACAGTTGCCCGTTTATTTCCCATCAAACTGCTAACTGATTAATCGCATCCTCAGACCACATGCTGGACATTCTCCTACAGCTGACCCACTCCGAGGCCTCTTCCACATATCCGTCACATTGCTCTTGGCCTCTCCCAACTCCTCTAATCTGTTGCTAAGTAGGTGGGCGAGATGCCACGCTGACTCTGGTACCCAACGGTGCCAAGGTGTGGCTCTCTCTGTGCCAGCCAAAAAAGAAAATAAAAAGCCGAGTGCAATCTCAGCTCAATTTCTATTCTTCCATCTCATGACATCTCTGCCTGGAGCCAGACGCACAGACTGAGATGATGGGTGTTGCTTTTCTCCGAAACTGCACCACGGAGCCACCTACACTGCCTAGAATATTTCCGCACACTGACTTAAACATGAACTGCTTAGTGTCATTTCCACTGCATTCCACATTGTTCCATTCGGAGAGTCTGAATTTTGTAGTCATGTAGCCAGAATCACCTCTGCACCCACAATCACCTGAATCATCTTTCCTTCTTGTTCTGAGCTGCGCTTATCCCCCCTCCCCGCTTTTATCTCTTTCTAAATGCGCTCTGCACTTTTTACACGCCTGTCCGTGTGTGACGGGAGTATCATCTTGGTGTCGCGGCTCGAGATTTTGCCCCCTAGTTCAAAGCAGAAGTGGTGCTGATTGGAACCATTGCAGATAGTGGCAGCCAAATATCTGGAATGAAAAAAAAAAAAAAGGGAGCCTGCTCCTGCAGCTATCACACACACACACACACAGTGTAAAAGTTGCTCTGACAGCAGTGCAGATGAGTCTGGCCGTGGGCGCTCCAGGCTTTATGACCAGAGCTGCTGAGTGAACGGTGCAGACGTGGATTAGCCGGCTGGCTTCAGGACTTCACACTGAGCCTCTGTGTGTGTGCAGTAAACACCGTATGCTGGTGCAAACAATGCACACCCAAAAGATGTTTTGACAGACACAGACAAGGGAACATCCCCATTTGATAGGTGCTCAACAGCTTATAATACGCCCTAGCACTGCACAACACACACACACACACACACACACACACACACACACACGCTCTCTCTCACACACACACACACACACACACAGAGCAGTGGACTTGTCGAGCTCCTCCGCCTGCCTGTGTGTCCTCCAGTATTGTGCTGGAGCTGACAGGGAGTGGTTCATTGGCATTACAGTCACCGCAGAGCACAGCAACCTTAAAGAGGCTGCCCGAGGCATCGTTCAGTGTCACATCACCCCTTCGCACCACCTTAATCGCGCCATTTGACGGCATATCGGCGACCTTGTGCACATGCGTGCGCACGCACACACACCCCAAATATACCCACTTGTTCACAGCACAAATTGAGGAATGCGTTACATTAATCATGAGCCACATATCCGCACATGCAAACATTCTCTGTGTTCTTGTAGCAAATTAACTCTTGAGGAACCCACAGCAGGGTCATGAGGGTGGCCATCAACTGAGCCGAGTTAATCACACACCGGGCTCTTGATGGGCTCCTCTCGGCGACAATTATGCTCGATGGCGAGCTAATGGGAAATTTCTCAATCACTGTGAAGCGTATGAGAGCCTGCTGGTGATGGAGAGCAACGCACTCCAGTCTACTTATTTTATTTATGCCTTTATCCACACACACACACACACACACACACACACACACACACACACACACACACACACACACACACACACACACACACACACACACACACACACACACACACACACACACACAGCTCTCGCAGCCTCTCTGTTTTTTGCAAAGGCTGACCTTTCCTTTCCACACCTCCACTGTGCTCTGTTCTGCACTCTGTGGATCAGGGCTCTTGTCTCGCCTATAAACCACCTCAACTGAAGGTGAAGGACCCTCATTCCCTCCCTCTATCTGCTACTCTATCCCCCGGCTCTATTCTCGGTAGAGAACGGGGGAGGAAGAAGGGGCGGAACACAGTGAGCTATCACCTTCAGAAGCTTCACAGAAAATCTGCCAGTGATTTCTCAGCATTTCAAAAACAATAATTTATTTTATTTTATTTTTTAAAACATTTTTAAAAAAAGAAGAAAAGGAGCAAGTAGCGTCTTCAGGCATTCTGCCGCATTGAAAAATAAGTTAATCACTGCTGAAGAGCTTTTGCAAATATTGCACACACAGAAAAAAAACAACAGAGATGTAAAACAGTAACCAGAGCTCTATTCAGACAGTTACAAAGATACCGCGCCGTCACCTGCTCGCTGTCCAAATAAAAATGACCACCTATGTTTAGCTGATTTCTTCCCACTTTGCAGGGGGATGCCAAAATTTCCCTTTGTTGTGCCAACTTAAACACACACAAAAAACATTTAAAGCATGACATGCACCCTGTCTAATAAAACCAGGCATCAAATAAACAGTTAATTAGGCTACTAATGCTGGCTCACATTCATGGCGCTACAATAAAATTGATTTTGCTGTTTTGCTTAACTGAGTAACTAATCTCTCATTTTCTACACATTTCTGCTAATTGCAAAGCAAAGAGAAGCACTGACAGGGGAGCTATATAATTGGACCGCAGAACGATCAGGGTAAAACCGATGAAATTATATCACTTTCATAACACTGCTCGCCTTGATTTTGCGACGACTGAGGCTGTGTCAGTTTAAGGAAGTGCTCGTAATAGCCGAGAGTGAATTAACAGAAATAAATAAATAAATAAATAAATAAACAGGCACAAATGAGACTCTAATTGCGCTGCTCGCTCTGCCTCCAGGTCGCAAAAGGCAGCGCGGCACAGCAGAGGTGCAGCCAGCCAGCATTAATAAATTAAATCCACAGTGGAGCATGGAGGTAATCCATTACCTATCCCATAGGAGAGCTTCCAGGGAATATCAATCTAAGCAATTAGTACTAGAAACAGTAAACAAAGAAAACTAACATGCAAGCCTGGCAGTTTTAATCTATGGAGCCTTATGGGACAGGAAGCACTCAAAAAGTCTGTGAGAGTCATTAAAAGTCAATTTGTAAGAGAACACCTGCCGAACAAACAAGGAGGAAACGAGGGAAACAAGAGGACGACGGTTGGCTAAAAAAAAACAAACAAAAAAAACAGTTCGGAGCGAAGCCTCTTATTGGCTGATCTCTGTTAATTATCCTTGTAATGAAAAGCAGAAGCGGAGCTGAGCAAACCAGCCAGGAGATTTGGAAATGCTCTCGCTCGAGCTTCAGCGAGTAACACGCCGCTGACGGCACAGCGCAGCTCGTGTTGTGCTTAGTTTAACAAGCCAAAGGAAGAAAGACCCCACGCTTGCTTACTGACTGGATGCCTTGCAATGACAGAAGAGAGGCAGAAAAGCTGATGCAGAAGACATTTTTAAAAAAGCAGAACAAAAGGAAATATATAGAGGAAAATCAACCTTACTCAAAAAGTACATGAAGAAATTGTTCAAAAAGCACAGGAACAGAACAAGTAATACTAACTGTACCTAAGTCGTGTCTGCTCACTGTCAAAGTGCTGCAGGACGTACCTGCCTGGCAGCTCTGCTCTCCATCCTTTCTGCTATGCGACCGCTTAGTTTCCATTGTACAGGAGGCACAATTTGCTGGAGAGGAGGCTGGAGTTGCCTCCCAGCTCGCTCCTCGGCAGCTGCCTCCTGTACGCTCGCTCCACTGAGTGAGGGTGGAAGACAGGGAGAGGAGAGTGTAAAGGGAGAGGACGAGGGGTGTGGGTGTCACAGAGAGAGAGAGAGAGAGAGAGAGAGAGAGAGAGAGAGAGAGAGAGAGAAGGGGAGGGGAGGGGAGGCGGAGGCAGGGAGGAAGGGAGAGAGCTGTGCGAGCACAAGTCTACCTGCCACAACCCATCAAGCCAGCCAGCCTTGGAGACAGCGCCAAATCAACAGCTGGCCCCTGTGTGATGTCAGAGCCTCAACAACCAGTCACGGCGGCCGAGGCCGGCCGGCACTACAGAGCGGACTGAACCAAAGTCACCGGCTAAATGGGGCTCTTCATTAGCTGCTTTAGGATAGAGGTGGGGGAAGGAGGATGAGGAGGAGGAAAAAGGGCAGCTAGGGACATGGGATAGATGGAAGGAGACAGAGAGGAAGAGGAGAAAACAGGAGGGCGGGAGATAGAGAAAACACAAAGAAAGGTGCTCAGAGGAAAGAGAAAGGAGAGAGAGGCGGCAAACAGGGGAGGAGGAGAAGATAGGAGACAGGAGCGACGGTTCTGCAGCCAGCTAGGTGCTCAAAGAGCAGGTGGAGAGACGATGGGGAGGCGCTGGCCGCTGAGAGGCCGAGCTGTTCACTGGGCTACCTTCCCATTCAAACTGGCACCCTGCTTTTCGCACGAAAAAAAAAAAAAAAATCAAGGCTACAGCTAATCCCACTGACTCAGAGATAGACAACACCTGAAATACCTCCTGTTACTGCAACTGAAAGGAAATGTGCTGCAATAAGACATTTTGTTTAAAAAAAAAACAACAACAACAACAACAACAACATAATAAATGCATAATTGGTGAATTAGGGGTTCACTGATTGTCACGTTCTGGGCAGATACTGATTTTTTTTCAGTTCATATATTTTGGTTTTGGATTTATCTTCATATAAAAAATAAAAAAAAAGATGTGTTTGAAAACCTTTGTCATTGCTTTTTAAAAAAAAATTCACCAGCAGAGAATAGATGATGTACGGTGCAAAGACAAAAAGGGAAAACTACTTGGCAGAAAAGCAAAAAAAAAAAAAAAAAAGTGAATTTCTGTGCCAATACCGATGTATTAACATGACAATACAGCCTATAACCAATATTTTTTCTTTTGAATTGTTTGTTGTTGGAATGTATTTCACGCTCTATGTGTGGGGAGACAAAGATTTTTGTGTAAACTAGGTCTAGTAACTGACCTGTTTAAAAAGCTCTTCGTCTCATCACACAAGTTTTTATCACTTTGCCAGTGCAAAACTGATACTGTACAGTGTAACAGGAGAGTTACATAGCAGAGATGAAGTGATGTGAAATTGAGAGCTGATACAATGTTTAGACAAACAATTTGTCCAATTTTTTGTGTGTTTTTAAACCTGCCCAAAATAGAGGTGACACATCAGTAGCTGGTATCAGTCAAAAGGATACTGATATTCAGGCAATATTAGAGATGCAACATTTTAAGCAAAAATGTAACTCCATATTCATCAAAGACGCCTGCCCCCACCAATCACAAACTGCTTTCAAAGGACAGCACATAATTGTGGCAGACTTGTGACTTGCTAGCTTTACCTGAGGGGTATACTATGA
Organism: Perissodus microlepis; assembly: GCF_051167445.1. Classification (NCBI taxonomy): domain Eukaryota; kingdom Metazoa; phylum Chordata; class Actinopteri; order Cichliformes; family Cichlidae; genus Perissodus; species Perissodus microlepis. The sequence continues at coordinate 11,911,627 of NC_140482.1, read as the reverse complement.
AGTAAGTTTATAGTACGCCCAGCCAGGTTTCCTTTGCGTTAGCTGGCTTGACAAAACCGAAAACCCCTGTGAGAGATAACTGTTATCAAACAGTTGTTATCAAATTTCTTTTACTAAACCGGGCTCTTTGCTTTAGGGTCTGTGACATAAAAAGGGGTGATTCACGCCTCACATGACTATTCTTTGGCACAAAATGATCCCTGCGAGTGCCACCTATTCCAGTTAGGGATGTTATATAACAGTGAAATAGTGATAAAAATCTACAAAGAAAATACCAAATTTAACAATTAAATACAATATTGTTGCAAATAAGACAGAAAATTAATGCAGTAGAAAACCATAAATCTTTGGATCTAGAACATAAGAGTTGTGAAGGTAGAATTCAGGCTGCGCATGATTACAAATCGCCCTTAAGAGCTTCCATTTTGAGCCTGCCTTTCATAACTTATGAGGGGTTAACAGGAAAAACAATTAGGGCCTCCTCCATCTGCCTTGTTTATTTTATTAAGTAAAGAAAGTTCTTCTGTCCTCTGTACATGCAAAGAATAGGGGATGCTAATAGCTGCATGGTGAATATAATCTACTTCATGAGACACTTTCATCACTAAGTGACTGACAGGCTGTCAAAGACACGGGAAGTCACAAACAGGTCCTATGCGCAGCCGAAGTCTAGACTGCCATAATGTGATTGTTTTTGTCCTTTCAGTCACTCAGACTTTTAGGAGCAAACACAGTGGGCGGAAAAGTTCCTGCTGTCACTTAGCAACCAACAGCAGGCTGCGACAAACGATCCGATCCAATCCTGCCTCATAATTGTACCATTCGTTATGCCAGGTCTCTGAAGAATTTATTATTGTGCTTTCTTAATCCCATGAAAAGGTCACCAATTGAACAAACAATTTATGGATCGAGGGGATGAATTATTTAATGGCTCAAGCCAAATATTATAGGAATGAGAGTTTTTTTTTCCACCTTCCCCTGGAAGGCGATGAATTATTTAGTCATCAGGGCCACATCTTTGGTGAAAGCTATTACACGGCAACCTCAACCTCAATATCGGATAATGTCATCAGCTCCGAATATGGCCCAAACCTGCGTAATGAATGGTCAACAGAGCAGCGGGCTGCTGTGGCCTGAGCAGCCGGCGGGTGAAACTGTTTTGGCAAACAATTATTAGCATTTATTTTAAGCCTCGGAGGGGAACGCAGGCAGTCATAAGAGAGAATCTGAGCGGTGATCTTAATGTGTGCACTCACCAAGCCGGTAAAAACGTCTTAAATCTATCGCTCTAGCACAGCAAAAACCAACTGAAAGATCTCCAAATCAATTATGGTAATAATTCAGCATAAGGGAATGTTAATGTGATACAATATGGAGCACGTTGCTGCACAGCACAACATCTCCACTCTGGGAAACAGCAGCCGCAGGGACTGAACCAGCATCCACTCTCTGCCCACCAGACTCCACTGGTACTGTAATGAAAATGATACTATCATGACGCTCAGCCTCATTGGTGGCAACTTGGAGGCTTTTATGGCCATTTCTGTCTCTTTAAGTCAATGAAGCGATAACTGTGTGCATCTGAATTATTATGGTTATAGCTTACTTATTAAGCAACTACCAAACTGGGTTATTGGATGTCTGATTGGTTGCCTTTTACAAGTTCAAATCAGGATGTACTGTCCTCTTACAAGAATAATAGAGCTTTACTAAACTGCTTTACTTCAGTGCGTTCATTCATTATCATTAGTCATATTCAGACTTCTGAGTGAATTTGAATCAAGAGTTACACTACCAAATTACATGAATGAACTCTTATTTGAATACAAAAATCAACCTTTTTAGATCCTTTTTGTTAGACTCCAAGGTTATCTCTAGCTAAACCGCTCAACCATATGTGTAATTCACTAATAATAACGGGAGTTGTTTTTCTCTGCTCCCAGCCTATAAACCAAGACACGAGTCAAAGCACAGAGGAAGGTTGGAAGAATCAATTCAAAACAAACGCATTTACTCTGCTAATTGATTACTCTGATTTAATCAGATTCAGCCAAACAATCAGTTTTGCAACATCGACTTTGTCACACCGAGCTCCATTACAAACCTGGTAATTTAATGTTACCTTTGTATCGGCAAACCTACAAACCCCAGACAGAATGAAACGTTTTGCTCTGGTAAAAAATTATTGGGACTAAAATTCGGCCAACGAAATATCCAGCCAAGCAGTTCAACAATTCAATTAAAGCTTAATTTATTCAACTGGTTAACAGCGTCAGTCAACTACCCATTGCGGCAGATTACTAGGACAGACACAGTCGAAGCAGGCCTAAAAGTTATTGAATAATACCCTGTAATTTAACAACGGCTGTTTGGTTTTGTGGACGAACGCCGAATTGAAGTGTGTCTGCTTACAGTTCAGATGTGGTTTCTGGTTACGAGGTGTGTGCTTTAGCCGAGGAGCACGGGAGCAAACGGAGCTACATTTGACGTTGAATCCTGTCGGGGCTAAGCTAACGACTCTTACCTGGCACCGTGACTTGCTAACGCTTGAGAACGGCCAAACACCGGCGACCTGAGCGTTCTCACTCTAGCAAAGAGAGGTGCTTACTGGTAACTAGTCCGTGTTGCATGATTACAACTACCCACTTAACATTATTTGTCGCAAACCAGTAAATGCAGGACAGGATACTGCAAATATCTTACGTTGCCTTACCGCTTCGGTTTACAATCGGTGAACAGGCGCTGTTGTCTCCACCGAGGGTGAAGTAGCTAGTGTTTGTGGCAGAGTGAAGAGGCAGCGTCCAGCAGCAGGCTGACTGCGTCAGCTCCTCACGCTCGACACGCAGGGTGTTGAAAATATGTCACGTTTAGTGGTGGTTGTTGTTGTTGTTTTAATTAACTTGTGCCAGGAATCAGACAAGCAGTTTCTCAGACAGTTTCGTCATTTTCCTTCACACATCCCCAAACAAATATGTGTTTTTCACACCGTCAGTCGAGTTGCGATTTAATTAAATAAGTGCTAGGAAGTTACACGGGATAGTCACCGGTACGTAAGTGTAGCGGATGCCGGGTGATATAAACCGAGTGTACCTTGAATTTGCCGCGAAACCATCTTGGCCTTTTAGTTCAGTCTGCTGTTTTATTGCTTCGCGTCATTGCGCACTATCACTAGGTAGGAGAAACCTTACATATATAAATCAACCGAAAATACCGTTCATGTATTTATTTAATTCTTTTTGTATTGGGTTTTTTTTTGCTAACACTTCTGCCATGTGACCAAATTTCTCTGAGTTCATTACAGGATAGCAATAAATGGGTGCTTGTGCTAGAAGCATGTGGTTATATGTGAACACGGTAAACATAAAAGCTTAATAACAATATCTAGTTACAGAATAGCTAGGAAGCAGCAGAGCAGCGAGAAGTGTAACTAATGTAACTAATTAGGTGGTGCTTTTATTTCTATAGGCAGTATCACAACTTCCTGTGTCCTCTACTAGCTCTAGCTAAGGATGCTACAGACTCGCTGAAGTTTTTAACGGGGTTAGTGCTGTGTGCTAATGCTGCGTTTTGGTGCCGATACGATACCAAGTAAATACTTGGCCAATATTGCTGATACCTATACTAATACCTTTAGCCTATAAAGGCAGCTTATGTAGGGGAGCAGTATGTCATGATTTATGAGCTGAATCATCCTCAATTTGCCAAATTCTGAACACATTTTAATAACCACTACAGCAGGGGTGGCCAACCCGCGGCTCTCGAGCCGCATGCGGCTCTTTGCCTGGTTTCATGCGGCTCTTACGTTCATATCAAAGTTTGTGTTTGTGTTTTGGGGTTTTTTTTATGTTGTTGTTTTAAAATGTGCGCGTTCGCTTCGCTTGAGTTCAATACGGTATTTTCGTCAAATGCGCATGTGTGTGAGATGAAAATACCGCAAAGTTTCCCAGTAGGAGCAAGTTCGCCCTTAAAATGGCAGGAAAAAAATGCACAGCAAAAAGAAAATATGAAGATGAACACAGGACGTTTTTAACAGAGTGGGAGAGTTTATATTTTTTTGTTGAACGCAATGGCAAGCCATTCTGCCTTATATGTCAGACGTCATTAGCGCATTTCAAAGCTTCAAATCTTCAGCGCCACTTCAGCTCACTCCATGCTAACATCGACCAGGAATTTCCAAAAGGGACTGAACTTCGCAAGCACGAGTTGGCCACTTTGAAAAGTCAGGCAGAAAAGCAGATACAGTTTTTCCAAAAATTTACGAAGCGGTCAGAGACCATAATGCTCGCATCCTATCAGCTGGCTTGGAACATTGCACGGGCTAAAAAGCCATACAATGAAGGGGAGTTCGTTAAAAAATGCCTCAGTGACGTTGTTGAAATCTTGTCTCCTGAAAACGACAAATTAAAACGCATGGTATCAGACGTCCAACTGTCCCGCCACACTGTTGAACACAGAATATCGGACATTAACACGGCTATTGAATCACAGTTGCACTCTGACCTTCAAGCATGTGAGTATTTTAGTGTCGCATTGGATGAGAGTTGTGATATACAAGACAAGCCTCAGTTGGCAATATTTGCACGGTCTGTGTCAAACGATTGTGTGATCAAAGAAGAACTCCTGGATATTGTGCCATTAAAAGACAGAACCCGTGGCATAGATGTGAAAGAAACCATGATGCCTGCATTTGAAAAAGCAAATCTGCCCATAACGAAATTAACTGCAATAGCCACGGATGGAGCACCAGCCATGATGGGATCTGTGAACGGGCTTGTGGGGCTGTGCAAAGCTGACCAAACTATTCCTGACTTTTGGAATTTCCACTGCATCATCCACATGGAGCAACTCGTGTCTAAATCATTGAATTTAGATAACGTCATGAAGCCTGTGATGGAAATCGTCAACTATATCCGCACACATGCGCTTAACCACAGGCAATTCAAGAATCTCATCGCTGAGCTGGACCAATGGCTTCCAGGTGACCTGCCGCTGCACTGCACTGTGAGGTGGCTGTCAAAAGGCCAGGTACTCTCTCGCTTCTTTGAGCTTTTGGATGCCGTGAAACTGTTTATGGAAAAGAAGGACAAGGACTATCCCGAGCTCTCGGACCTCAAGTGGATTATGGATCTGGCCTTTTTGGTCGACATGCTGTGTCACTTGGACAGACTGAACCTGACCCTGCAGGGTAAGTTAAAAATGCTGCCTGACCTGGTGCAAAATGTGTTTGCGTTTGTCAACAAACTGAAGCTGTTCAAGACACATATTCAAAAGGGAGATTTAACGCATTTTCCCACTCTGCTAAAAGCCAGCGGGCAAGTCGCCAGCGCTGCCCTGAGTAAGCAAAGAGCCAGATATGCAACACTGATTGAAAACTTGCATGAAAGCTTCGTGACCCGGTTCCATGATCTACAATTGAAAAGGCCACAGATTACTTTCATCGTCGACCCATTTAATGCAGAGACCGGCTGTTTGAAAGTCCCGCTAGTCACAGATGAAGCTGCAGCTGAGTTGGAGATGATCGATCTTTGTGAAGAGGACCAATTGAAACCTGCTTTAAGGGAAGGGACCATTGAGTTCTGGAAAAGTGTGCCAATGGAAAAATACCCCAATGTCAAACGGGCTGCGCTTAAGATACTGTCAATGTTTGGGTCAACATACGTCTGCGAGTCTGTGTTTTCTACCCTAAAACATGTGAAATCAAAGCATCGATCTGTTCTGACTGACACTCATGTGAAAGAATTGCTTCAACGGAATACAAGCCAGATTTAAAGAGGATTGTTCAAGGCAAGGAATGCCAGAAGTCCCACTAAACAACATGCATTGTAAAAGTACATGCTATTGTAGATTATTATATTTTTGTTTGTGGACTTGGTTGAACTGAGAGTTTGTGTGTGTGAGACAGTGCACACAATGTTCATTGTTGAAAATGACTGGCCTGTGGTTTTAGTACTGTAGGAGTCCATTTCTGTCATTATCATGTTGGTGTGTGACATTTACAATAAATCTGGCTGAGCAGAGATGTGTGTATTTTTTTTTGTGTGTGTGTGTGTGTGAGAGAGAGAGGGAGGAAAGGATGGGTGATGTTCATGTGTGCCCATGCGTATGATGTGGCTCTTTGCGGTAACACAGTAAAAAAAAAAAAGTGGCTCTTGGTCTCTGACTGGTTGGCCACCCCTGCACTACAGGATTCTGATTGATTCTGTTGTTTACATGTGCTATAGGCTGTAAAAATACATGTAACACACAAAAAGGTTAACACATTTTTCATTTATTTATTTATAATTTATTATAATTATTATGATTTATTTAACACAATTCAGTGGGCTACATACTGGACTTGGGAACAAAGTACCGATCCGATCGCGCTATTGATCCAATACTGATACCCGCATTGGCATTGAAGCTATCAGTACTTGGATGGATCTGCCCACTGATACATGGAGTGTTTGGCTGCTACTTTGGCAGGCCTCAGCCCCTAACTTGTCTTTTTGTTTGATATGTCTTCCAGGCCTGTTTCCAGAGTATTCTTTCTTTCTTTTTTTAATATTTGCACAAAAGAATCTGAATATTTGGCCCAAAATACCCTCATGGTATGAAATGAAAAGTTTTTTCACTTTTCATTTGCATATTCAGTTGCACAGTGGTCATTCCTTTCATGTGATACCAACCAGCTACATACCAATAGACATGAATGATAGACTTTCCTTCTGCTCTTAAGCGCAAGTAGTGCCAACTTTCTGTGCTTAGTAGTTCTTCTTAGCCACAGTCATAGTTTTGTTGGGTCGCTGGTGTGCCTGTCTCGGTGGCTGTGATTACATGTGGCAGCAGACACTTCCAGGACTGACCCGAATGATGAGGCAACACAGAGGAGGTGTTGTTGTGTTGTGACTGGAGGTGGCTGAGATAGGCAACTTTTACTATCACCGTGCTTCATCATCCAGCATTTAATAATGATATTCTTGTCAATGCTACCAACACTGCAGGGGAAAGTTACTCACCATTACTACAAAATCAGCAGTCAGAGTGCTAAACTAAATCTGTTGTGCAATAGATGCCAATCCATGTACATTTTGGTTTAACAATTATTTTTGTTTTGTTTTTTTTGTCCTCCAGATTCAAATTGGAGCCGACTGAGCAAGTACTGAGAAACTGATGAGGACTTGCTAATGGAAATGGATGATAATGGCCTACAGGCCTCTTGCTGTGATACAAGATGGTCGGAGCAACTGTCAGGCCTTCCTCACAAGCTCCTGCAGCGCCTGATGCCTTTCCAAAGGGAGGGAGTGGAGTTTGCTTTATCGAGGAACGGACGGTGAGTGGTGACACCCCCGGCAACAGTCCAGTCATTTTAAAATGAAATTTACATCTTGCAAATCAATAATAGCTACTAAAGATAGTCGTCAATGAATGTAGACCTACAGAGAACAGAGGAGTACCGCTCTGTTTTTGACATTACACTCCACCTCTGCAAGTATTGATTTGATTTCTGTGAAGATGTTTTCAAGTCAGATGTGTTGTGTAAGCATATAGGAGGAGACTAGCTGCACCTTAAAGGGGACAGTGGTCGACAGTAGTAGATCAAACATGCTAGTTCTCTTGGATTTTAATGCACTGAATCTACACCGATTAGCTGATTATAATCATAAACTGTACACTATGTCTAGTGCCTGGTCAGTTCATGTGATATTCTTTCAGCTTTCTTCATTATGTAACAATTTCAAAATTCATAAAATTTTCTTTTTAGAAAAGACTCACTGTTACAAAGGACAGCACAGTTACTCCTCCTCAGTGCACAAAAATAAACTGTAATGTTTTTATTTAGTGCCCAGCCTGCTGGCCAGGTCGATTTATTGTGTCTAGGTGGAATGCTGCAACATAGATAAGCATCAATTTCATTAGTTATCCAGAATATTTGACATGTAGATGTGCTTTTTTTCATCCCTTGGCTACAGGTCTGTCTTTGGACGCCTCCACAGCCAGACCTATTTTATCAATCAACTCTGTTGAGCACCAGCAGAGGAAGTGTAAAGCGTATATGCATGAGTTCTATGACTCACACGGCTATTTTCAACTGCATGTTGCGAAAGAAAATGAAAAATGTTGCTTGTGGGATATTTTTATATGCTTCAAACTGAACAAAGAAAAACGTGTACTGAGGTGTCGGTAGAGCAGGTCATCTATCTTTCTATCTCATTGGAAGGTTCATGGTTCGAACTCTGGCTGCTACAGTCTGCATGTCACAGTATCGTTGGGCAAGACACTGAACCCCTAGTTGCTCCTCGGTGTTGGAATAAAAGCACTTAGGAATGTGTGAATGTGAGTGAATGGGTGTTACCAAACCAGTCCATTACCAAGTAGTTCCAATCCAAGCCTGGTTTCATCAAACTTAGATGAAAGGGTTGGCCACCTGGAAATTAGGATCTACTCCCATTTGGTCCATTTTTACCTAAACTGAGATGTCAAAATGTTATTCCTGTTTTGTTTTTGTTTGGTTTTTTTTACTTTTCGCTGCTTGTCATACTTTAAACTTCTGGGCTTTAAGCTGCACCCACACTTGAAATGATTCAGAGTGAGCTGCCGACCTGAGGCTACGGGATGTAAATATCATTCTGCAGCTAAGGGCAAAATAACTGCTGATAATGCGAAGGGAGCAATTTCCTGGCAAGCAAGTGAAACAGCTACCAATGAGGAATCCTATTGAATGATATATGACCTGGTATTAAGTACTTTAGAGTGTTTACTTTGGCAAATAAAGACAGCCATGGTCAGTCTTGAGATTACTGGTAATTTACATGATTCTAGGTTGGCTTTCGAAGCATCACACGTTATTGAACTTGAACATTTTTACCTTCTTAACAGTGGATTTCCATGAACTTTGGGATTTATTTTGAATGCAAACCAAGTAAATAAATGCAAAAAATAAAGTTGATGCAGTGGAAGGCACAGGGCCGTCCGGTCGAGCACTAAGCCAGGACTTGGGGGCGTTTTTGACAGTGAAGGTGTCTCTTAAGAAACCTGCACATGAAGGTCCCAACATGGTAGCCCATAGATGCTAGCCCATAGATGCTATGCAGAGCTTTACTGACCACGTGTTGTAGCTATGGGGCAATGTGAAAAATACATGGAATAAACTGTGATGCGGGGTACTTGTGTTTGTATTGGTTTTGTTGTTGGATCCTAAAGCTTGTCCCCTTGACCACCTAGAAGACAGAAGTCATACAAAGACTTTCCTTACATTAGTCTTAAAACATGTAGTCATGGCCAGGGCAATGGCGTGCAAGGCTGACTTTTACTTTCTCTAGATAAACCACGCTGACCGCTGTTGGTGGCCCAGTCTGAACTACACAGTGATTGAATCTGTGCTTTTGGTGTGGGGCAAAAGAGCACCTCAGTAAAGGAGAGAAGTGGGGTGGATTTACAACAACGCACAAAACAAGAAAACACATCATTGCTAAAGAAATAAAGAATAATAATTGTTTTTAATCTCAATTTCATTTTGTTTTATTCATTACTCGAATCCAAACTGGTGATGGAAAATAAAATTTGATTTATTGCTCAGACCTCAGCAGTGGGATTATAAGAACAACAATAACAACAATGTACAGCGTGTGCAGTTATACCTGTGCACTTCCCCAAGGCCGAGGCAGCAGTTAAGAAATGGTGTGTTTTACTGCTTATGAGTTCAACTTATCATTTGTAAAAAGGCACAAACAGAAGTTTTATTTGGCCTCTTTTAAGAGACCTTGTAGAGTTTCTGGGCATGTGTAGGGCTGCGGAGTAATCTTTTTAAGAGTGTGAAATCGGTGGGTTTTTGTCAATATGTGATGTGCATGCACACACAGGAAGAAAATGTGGCGCTCCTGTGATGGTATGGCTTATGTATATGCAAGATCTGGCTTTAAGGATAGTCAGTGGTCTTGGCGTTAAACGTGAATAAGCTTCCCCTGAATATCCATAAGTCCTGTAAGGTAATGCTAATCGAGTGCATAAAGTTGATTATCTTTTGCACAACATTCAGTCTGTGATGCTGTGCTGGAAGATAAGCTCCTAGCACTTCAAAGGTTCTGTTTGTCACTGGTGCTTTGATTTTTCACTTCCTGATGATGATGATGGCGATGATGATGATGGGGATGTTCATTTGAGCATACAGAGAAGCTCTGCAGTATAACACATCTTCCACTATAGCATCAGTGTGTGATTTAGTCAAATAGGATGGTATCTTTGCACTGATAATTTCCCTAATGGAGTTTTAAAGTAGACGGTTCAGCTCCACTTTAGTGCAGTGAGAACGGAGATTTCTTACCACGCTACAAAATGTAAAAAGTATGTCAGGAAGAATATATTATAAATCCAGATGTTCAGAAGACTGTAAGACTGTAGCTATGAAAATGGGTATCCACAAAAAGCTTCTGAGTTGCCCCCAACTGTTTGTATGCATGGAGCATTAACTGTAGGAACCGACCGGGACTTGCCCGTTTCCTCCTCCCTGACCAGTCGATATACATGTGGGTTCTCGGGAAGGTCACCGCAGGAGGAGCCAATCTGAGGGGCTCTGCTTTGATGCAGCGCAGCCATATTGATTCAGGAACACTGGGAGGCAGTGCTTTGTTACACGTTGGGTCAGGAGTCAATTGGCTCTCACTGCACCATGCGGACAGCTACCTCAGTCAATTGGCATCAGTGTGGCGGGAAGAGCAGCGCAGGCACCGTTTCTCTCTGGAGACTAGCACAAATGGTATTAGCAGAAGAGACTACAGGTAGCGGGAGGTTGTGATTTTTTTGTCATTAAGATCATTTTAATTACTTAACACATATAACAGGCATGTCAGGTTTGGTGTGGTGGTAATAAATATTAAACAAAAAATATGAATATAAAATTGGCAAATCTGCTTTTGAGTCTTTGAGTAATCTTTTTAAACAATAAAATTGGAACTCCATTTAGATTCTGTTTGTGTCTACACTTTTTTCACATGACTGTAATGCATGCCAAGAAAGGAGACATTAACACTTTTTAAAATTAAATATTAAGATATACTGAAAAAAACTCTGTATTTGATTGGCGTAATTATTTGTATCATATTTCCACACTAAACTCAGATGAGAAAATATCAACTGTTGTATATAGAAAATCCTAACTTGAAACAGATTGGAGCTGATGTAGGATGAACTCTCCATATCTGGTAAATATTAGGACAGAGCTGCAGGTATTTGCCAAAGTCTAATACCATCAGTTGATTATTAAAAGCTTGGCTTCCAGCAATAGTTTGGTTTTTGGGTTTTTTTTTAACAGGGTTTTTTAACAGATGTATTCCAAGCCAGTCAGCACACCCCACCGTTTTGGATTTTTTTGAGGAATGAAAGTAATAGCCACAGATTTAACAGACGCAGCTGTTGAGCTTTATTCACATAAAGTTAACATGATTTTTTTCTGTTGTTATGTGTATTTAAAGTTAAAAGCAGAAATAATCAACCAGAAAATCTGTCTGAGCCTTGATGTTCAGTTACTTTAGGTAGTAAGCTACGCTACGTGGACAAAACTGTTCGAACACACTACATTTGTATAAAATCATGCATCCAGCCACACAGTCTGCCTTTACATACAGTTGTGAAAGCATGCATTACATGTGTAATGTACCAGTACCTTTGTCTATTTAGTGTAGTTAGCTGGTTCCTACTGTGTTTTTTAGTTGTTAGTTTTTTTTGGCTAGCTAATGAAGCTAAGCTAAAGCTTATAAAGCTGATCTAAAACTGTCTTTGTTTGACTGCTTATGCAAATTTGAATGCAAATTTTAATGGGCTTGGTCCATCTTGTTACGGTTCTCAGTTACGGACATGCTATATTTGCAACAGTAGACATCAAAAGAGGCTAAGAGGTTAAAATCTTACCTTGAGAACATAGACAGAGACCACGAGCTAAAATGCAATTGTTATTGGCAGAAACCTTGATCATTCTCTCCGTATTTGAGCCACCCTGCTGTTCTTCATTTCTTCATTCAGTTTCCTTGGAAAGAGACTGAAATGAATACTAATATTCAACTGAATATCACAGTGAAAAAGGCAGAAATAATATTTCTACCTACTAACATGAATAGACCAGAATGCAATAATGCAGCAGCTGACTTGCTAGATCTTTAGGAAGGGGTATAACAGTTCTGGTAAATGTAGGAAATCACTACCTGAAATGCAACTAGACAAGGCAGGCTGACAGACGAAGAATAAATGGCAACCCTTCATTATAAAATACCTCCTGAAATGCACTGAACATCATAGATTGATGTTGGATGTCTAACAGCGTAGGAGGATACGTGGGCGGATTTTTCCTTTAAATCTCATAGTCATTGTCTCTTTTCACATCCAGAGCATCAAGAGTACTGAAGCAAAACATCAAATGTTGTTGCAATTCAAATACTTATGGAGTCGGCTGTATCGGCCTGTGTAGGAGGGTGAGTGAATTTTATGGAGCTAGATGGGGGATAATGTGGGAAAGTTGCGGTACCGTATGACAATAAAAACCCATGAGATGTGGTTGATTGTATTGTTTAGAAAGTTGGGCTGAAGTTTGCCATTTAAGTGCTGACATTTGTATAGACTCGGCTATTTTAAAGAAGCTACACGTAAAATACTGCTCTGAGTGGGCCTAGCCAGGTAGTGAAAAAAAACAACAGCATTAATTTGAGTTAAAGTGCGTCCATTAAGACCTCCTGGTCGCTTTCATTAAGGTGATGAAAGGTGTTGACCGTAGCTTGAAACCAGCCATGTGCTGCAGTCTAACCTGCTCTAATTTGTCCTAAATATTATTGTAAGGAACTGCCTCTGCTTTTATTGAATAAGAAATGCTGTGCTGATGCCAGAGGAGGTCAATGCTGTATTCTTTCTCCCTGTAATGGCCCACGTATAGAGTTTTGTTCTCTGAATAAATGTAGGTGCATGAGTTTAAACCATATTTACAGAACCGTAATAACTATTCCTAATATAAACACTGTACACAGAGCGCTTTCATAAAATCATTTGGGCTAATGAGGCTTGGTGCTCGATGGATATCATTCATAGAGAGCATTTCTCTGAAACCTTAAACCCCACAACTAAATCAGCAACAGTCAGTGTATTTTATCTTATTTGAATCTACTTATTAAGAGTTTATTTTTTAGAAACTTGACTTAATAACTACACCATTTTTCATCAAACACCTACCTAAACACAACCTCCCATTCAGGCCCTTTCACAGGCTCTTTGATACTTTCATTTGGACATTTTGTTTGGCACATAGAAATAGATTTATACAGTAAGTCTGTGCCACTGGTACACTGTAACTGCAAAACCTTTCTGCATCATCCTAGAAATGAAACTTCAGTTAGCTCTGACATCGATGTCGTCAGGTGCCATTGTTTCCTCAGCACACCAGCATAAGAATAAATGCTGGTAATGGTGTCGGCCACTTATGTAGGCTGCGTAGTATTCAAATATCTAATCAGCCAGTCACATGGTAACATGTTGACATGGTAGAGAATTTGTTGAAGTTCAAACCCAGCATCAGAATAGGGAAGAAAGGTAATTTAAATGTCTTTGAATGTAGAATGGCAGTTTTTCAGATGATGACAAAATGTTTTACTAGGATTTTCCCATACAACCATCTTTAGGGTTTCTGCAGAATGGTCTGAAAGAGAGGAAAAACCCAGTGAGCACCAATTCCCCAGGTGAAAAACACTTGTTGATGTCAGTGTAACCCAGCCACAGGGGATACAAGCCAGTGTACTCCTAGTGTTGGTCCCAAGCCCAGATAAATGGGGAGAGTTGTGTCAGGAAGGGCATTCGGGGTTAAGGCTTTGCCAAATCAAACATACAGGTGATAAAGAATCAGATCTGTATGTTGGAACAGTCTGGGCCCAGGTTAAAAATAACTGCCTCCACTGCTACTATTGGCTGAAGAGGGGGAAGGTGTGTTAGGAGGCAGCAAGAGAGCAGTCGGATAACTCAGGTTGAGTGGTTTGGGGATAAAGTCAGAGATGGTTTGGACATGTGCAGTGAATCCATCCTTTGTTGTAGTACTGGTTCAGGTGGAAGTACCTGGTACTTTTAAGGTACCTAGGATTCCATCTGAGGTGATCTGAAAATGTGACGTCAACAGACTGCATGCCATAATTGGGTAGTCAGTGCCGTCACTCAATGAGTCACGGGAGCATCTGCTTTGCGAAAATCGGCACTGCCACTTTTGAAACCTGCCAACAAGGGAAATGGCTACACAAAAAACAACACCATAGTCCCCAAGTCTGAGAGAAAGTCATACACTGAGCAGCAGGTATACCGTCGTTTCGACATCCTCCTTTGTTGTAGCGTAATGGAAAACGACCGCTATTGGTGTATCCATGATGGCTGCTTCCAGGTGCCACGTCACAAAGCTCAGATCATTTCGAACTGCTTTGTCGAACATGATGATAAGTTCATTGTACTCAAATGGCCTCCACAATTACCAAATCTCAATTCAGCAATGGATTTGAAGGAAAAGGAGACTTGCATTAAATATGTGCAGCTGACAAATCTGCAGCAGCTGTGTGATCATGTCACCATGGGCCAGGATCTCTGAGGAATGCTTCCAGTAACTTAAATATATACTGCAAAGAATTAAGGCGGCTCTGGAGGCAAAGGAAAGTCCAGACCGCTACTGCTACTAGCAAGGGCAGCAAATGACAACAAATTTCTTCCTGTTCAAAGGGAGTTTTTCATTCCCACTGTCACCAAATGCTTGCTCATAGTGGGTTGTCTGATAGAGGAGGTTTTCTCTGTATTATTGTAGGGTCTTTAATTTACAGTATAAAGCACCTTGAGGTAGCTGCTGATGTGATTTAGTGTTACATAAATGAAACTGAATAAAAAAAGTTTCAAAGTTTAAAGTAGCGCTGCAGCAGTTCCTTTGTCATTCAGACAGGCATGGTGACGCAGCAAAGCAAACATCATTTAAACATCACAACCTTTTGTCTCCTGAATGCCTTCACAGTTCATCATACTTACTTTTGTTTTCTAGTATGGATCAAGCTTTGCATTTGCCATAATATGACGCAGCAATTTATTAATTAGACTGTTTTTTGACACGTCTTAGCAGTAATCTAAAGGGAGTGACTGGGTCCTGTATCTCCCTTATAAATAAAAAACTAGTTTTCATATTTGCTTCCTAAGGTGCTCTAAATTCCATTTCTTCCTAATAAGGCATGAAATTTGCTATAATTTTTTTTATCAATATAATAGGATAGATTTTGTTTTGTGAAAGCAGCAGGGGATGCATTTCATTAAACAGCATGAAAAATTTCACCCACCATTAGTAACCTGTCGCTTTAATAGGTAACTTTCTATTGTTTGGACCGTATCCATCCAGGATGTAAAGAGGTTTTTATAGAAACAAAGTGCGGAGGTGGCACATCATAAATAAATGTTCCAGCCTGCTGGGTTCAATTTGTGTATTTGAGAAAATACTTTTATTTTTTTTGAGAAACACTTAACACATTGAAACATAAACAATACGTTCACTTAATCATTTGATAACATTTTAAGAATAAATGCGTTGTTATGGCCAAACTTACAGTGCATTCATATACTTTATGTAATGTAATAGACTCAGGAGAAGAAAAAGATTATGATTAAACATAACAAAAAAAAAAAAAGAAGTTCATAATGTAAGAGCACAGATACGCCTACACCCACAGACCATAAAAGGAACATATTATATTTAATGTGTGGCAAGAGACTGGCAGTTGCAAAGTGCAAAGTTATAAAATCGAGTACATCTTAATAAAAGTTAATGAAATTAAGTTGCACAGATTCACCTGTGTCCATGTTCACCAAGTTTGAATTTGTCCATAGTTTAACTTTCAAACCCAAATGCAGCATCTGTCTTCACATGACCCGATATCAGTTTGTGAACATCATTCAGCTGTGATATTTTGTCCTGAAATGAAGAGAATGTAAATGTGTGGCAAAAGCTAGCATTGGCCATAGCACATATGTAAACATTAAAGAGTCAGCAGATGAAAGTTGGCTAACTTTAGCTAGCAGTTATGAAATCAAGTCTTTTATATATAGCGTGCGTTTAAAAGCAACAGCTGCTCTAACCAAAGGGATTTACAGTGAGATTAGACACACGTGATTTAAAACACTATAAATAAGGAGAAAGGTGTTTATTGATATGAGCACAATATACAGAGTCAGGAACGGCTCCATGACGATCATTAGGAGACAGAGGAGAAGAACAGAGGTTTAAAAAACATCAAGAGAGTGAAAAGTCTAATTGCGGATCCCAAACTGTTCAACAATTTAGGGCTGAGGAATGAAAATGCTCCATCCAGTTTGGTCCTGGCGACAGCTCGTGTCGTTTTTTAAAAGTACAAACAAAACTGCCAGTACAGCACAGCCATGGGCTCGCTTCTTGGTAGCAGCAAGAAAGTTTGGCTGCTGCGTTTTTGAACAACTTCAGGCTAAAAATGGCCGACTGACTATACTTTTGATGACGGTAATTGTGCAAGTTATCTGAAATGGAAAATGCCAGTACTGATAACTGAGCTGATTTGTTTATGGCATTTTAAACCTGAAACATGGATTTCTTTCATCACTCAATAAAAGAGGACCGAGGCCATTTGATTGCGGTGGTGGGGGTGACTGCACGGCCAAAGGTCAGACCCTCACTTTGAGTCTGGTTTAGCAGAAGGAGGCTTTTTCTGCCGTGTAGGATTCTTACATCCTCAATAGTAAGAATGTAGCAGCAAAACCTCTGGACGTCCTAAAATGAGCAACCTTTCAATTTCAACAAGAAAATCATGTTATTTCTTCTCAAATGCTGCACAGCATTCTTTCAGTCCTTGCTGTTTTTATATGATGAACAGAAACTATTATCTGTAATCAGAGCTCCTGAAGAACGGCATCGTTAGAGGTCATTGCTGTTTTAAATGTGATTATTTTTCTGTCTGCTGCTTCTTCCTTTCTTTCTGGAAGTGGCTGAAAACAGAATATAAAAACCATAGTTCAGCAGAGGTGTAGTGATATTAAAAATCTACAATAAAAACAGCAAAACATTATGATTACTTTGGGAAACACTAGCTTTGTTTTTTTGTAATTAGATTTTTCTCCCTTGTGGGGAAAGAAGAGAACTAAAAAGGCTTTCTGACAGTTTTGGGTGAGCACAAAAAAGCCGGGAGCAAAAGCTGAACATTTCTTTGTTTAACTAAGGTTTATAATATCCTTTTTCAAGGCATAGATGCTATCAAAACATGTGAGAACCTGCCTCAACATTTCCTGCTTTGTTTTGATTCACACTATAGAGCAAGACTGCACTATGAGCCCGTAACTGTGTGCGCAATCAGAGTGAGCCCATTCTGGAGCACCCTTTAAGTCAGCCTTTTATCCAGCGTCTAACCTCGTGAGCAGTTTTCTCCACTGACCAGAGAGCAGCACAGGTCCAGTCCTCAGAAGAGAGCCTTAACGGGGCTTTGGAAGATTGGGGTTACACGCCGAGCCCGCACCGTGCCTCACTGCGCAGAGGTCAAAGTCATCAAATCATCACTGCCAGCTTGGGAGGCGCCGGAGCCCGTTTCCTGACACTTTGGGGCTTGTGGGTTTCAGAGATAACATTAGAAAGGTGCTGTGACGGAGAGCGTGCCGTCGTCAGGCAACAGCACTGCAGCATGCTCGCAGTCTCAAACCGTCAAGACGACACTCAGGTTATTTAAAGGAGGATGATTAATGTGTTGAGAAATGGCAAGCACCTGCCCCAGCTGCACTCCCTCTCCTGTGTGTGTGTGTGTGTGTGTGTGTGTGTGTGTGTGTGTGTGTGTGTGGGCGGGCGGCTGGATGCGCAAGCACATATACTGTATCCATATATGTGTGTGCTTCCTTTTGTTCGTGTGTGTGTGTCTGGTGTGTATTTTTGCATGTCTATTGTGTGCATTTTTCACAGACGCTTGGTGTGACACTGTGTGTGTGTGTGTGTGTGTGTGTGTGTGTGTGTGTGTTCATTGCGCTGACTGGGCCGGTGTGCTGGCAATTAGAAAAACCACCAGTGGCAAGGTGCACATTAATCATGTTCCTCAGCTGAAAGAGAGAAATGGGGCGGAGATGGGGAGAGGAAGAGAGGGAGGAGGAGAAAGAATAATGAGAGACGGTGTCTGAGGCATTCAGAGCCGCTCCGTCGCACTGTTTGCTCTGACATGATGTTGGAAGCATTTATGAATAAGCAAGGTCACGACAATGGGCCCAAACCCACTGGGCAGGGAGAACCAGAGGTTGATCTAGTTGCACTTTTTCCACAGCGACAACTTGAGCCAAGGACTGTGTCGCGCTCTCATTGTACCTTACAATGTGTGGCATGAATGGAAGACTAGATAGTAAGCAGGGCTGCACAGTTATGATCAACATGATTATCACAATTATTTGTCACTATTATTCTTTACACTGTGATGGCTTGAGTGCATCTCCTAACAGTGAAATCTAAAGTCTTTCTTACTGACTATTTTCCCAAAGCCTTCATTACTCGCTGTGTTTTAGCGGAGACGCGTTCTGGTGATTGCGTTGGTGATTTCGGCGCGTGTTTGTGAGCTGGATGGGTGCGCTGACGTGCACTGGCTCGCTTTTATGGCTGTGTGAGTCGTTGGACAATTAATGTTGGCAGTCATCGCTTTTCTTGGCCTTCACGCACGAATCATCAGTTTGTGGTGTGTTTTCAGTCAGTTGAGTAAGTCTGCAGAACTCATTGCATGCGACTCCTTCTCGGTTAACATCGCTTGTCCTAAATGCAAAATACTTTCAGAAAAAGTTGTCACAATACCTGAATTTAAACTAGGAAATACTCAGTACTCTATACCATTTTCAGCAGCATTTTTTCTTTGACACAAATTTGAAACTTGACAAACGAATAAATGCTGTCGACAGAGTTGTCAAAGGCTATACAATCTTTTAGTACATCTAGACTGGACTACTGTAACACACTGTGAGTTAGTCATCTCTAGCTTACTTATAATTCAAAGAGCCTTAGTAAGATAATTGACTGGGACAAAAAAGAGAGCCCACATTTCTCCAGCATTGACAGCCTTGCATCGGCTTCCCGTGCATTACAGGATGGAGCATAAAGCAGCGCTGTTTGTGTTTAAAGCCTTAAATGGTCTTGTGTTACACTCCCTGGAGATCGTTGAAGTCTGCTTCCCCATCACTCTTAACCACCAGGTGGTCAAAGCTTATTTCAAAAGAGAGTCGTGCCTTTGCTGGTGTTGCACCAAGACTCTGGGATGACCTCCCAAGTGACCTCAGACAAACCTCAGCTGCGACTTTCTTTACGACCTACCTTTTTTTTTGCTGATCTCTGCAATAGGTTGTTTCTTTGATATTTATGTATGTAATGTGAATGTGTGTCATTTGAATTTTAGGATTTTACAAATGTCCTAAATAAATAAAATTGACTTACTAACTCTTCAACATATTATTTTTTCCATTTAGTCATCAGAATTGATGTGACAGTAAATATCAACTAATCCCAGCTAACCACATCAGGGGTAATAATGACCGATTACAGGTATTTGGCAGATATATCTGTTAATC
The DNA here is from genome assembly GCF_051167445.1 of Perissodus microlepis. Classification (NCBI taxonomy): domain Eukaryota; kingdom Metazoa; phylum Chordata; class Actinopteri; order Cichliformes; family Cichlidae; genus Perissodus; species Perissodus microlepis. Next base: position 11,892,055 of record NC_140482.1, on the reverse strand, counting down.
CATAACATAGTTCGGTTGCTAAACAATGTCATATGAGAGAGCCACGTTAGGTGAGCGTTCATAGGTTCAGTCATGGCTCATCTCCCCCTCCATAAAAAGCTTGGATTTCAGATGTAAACAACATTAGGACCCTAATGATAAGCAACCAGTAAATCAGCTATTTTTGATTGATAATTAAATGATTAATTCATTGCCATAGCAGCTGCCCATTTTCCGTAGACTGACTAATGGGATTAATTGATTTTTTTTTTTCGGCTCTTGTTAGTCATAATGCTGCATTCTCCCCGAGAATGTACCGAGCCAAAAGCTCTTCCATGATGGTAGTGTAACACTCATGTTTGGAAAAGAAGTATAATTTTTTTTTAAATGGATTTAAATGTTAATGGTTACATTTTAAAGCTTTCCTCTTACATTGCACTTATTTTCACGCACAGTGTGTGAGTGCTACACTGTAAAGTAGATGGCAAAAATATAGGAATGAATCACGTATGTTGTATTTGTGCTACAGTAATAATGTGCCCGTATTTGTCGGGGACTTTGCCATATATTGTTGGGGGCGGGTGTATACCAACATTTTTACCAAAAAATACTGATCTGATGGCTTCTATTATTTATATACTTACAGTATAGAGCTCGCTTCTTCTCCTTTGGGGTATGCTCCATGACTCATTTTCCTGTTCAAGTCAACTCTTCAACTAATCAGAATTCTACTTACGCGTATCGTCATATCCGTTGGCTTTTTGAAGGACTGTTGGTTGAATTCCCACAGTCCCTGTCCCCGCATAGCCAAAGAGTTAGACAAACAGGCACCAACGCGGGACCATAAATCCCAAATAACACTACTCAATAGAAATAAAAATGCTCAAGTTCTCCCCAATGAATTGACCTGAATTTAATTTGTTGCTGCCTACGAGACAGAGAGTGGAACACCGGCTTCTACAGCAGTCAGCGAGGGTTTTTTTTTGTTGTTTTTAGGAACTGAATGAACCCAAATACATAAACATTGTGGTCTGCAAAGGTACTTAGATGCAGTATCTCAAACTCAACAGAAACAACAACATAAATATTGAATAGCAAGAAGTCCTGCAGACGTACATTAGTAGTTTTAGTTTTGTTGTATGTCCAGAACCCCTTGCTGTTGGTTTATGTTAACTTTTACTTTGTGTACATGACCCACAAAAGTCTGAGACGTTGGGGTGTGACTGCAGGTTATTAAGGCTTCTGTAATGTTTCTCTCTGGTTGGAGGGCCTGATGTCTTTATATGTAAACTATAACGTCTGTCATATATAGAAGCCATTACCTTCTCATCAGCTCTACAAAGTGTGAAACCTGTCTGATAAAGTTTTTCCTTTTGTTTTACAGATGTATGATTGCCGATGAGGTAAGCACACACAACGCTGGCTCAGGAAATCTATTTTCCAAAAAAAAAGAACCTGAGAGTTTGCTGCATGCCTTCCAAATTAATTTGTCAGCCCTCTGCTGCACTCCCACGTGCTTAATCGGTTTTGACACTAGAATCATTCTGAGACCTTATTACTCTTGGGCCTCACATCAGCTCAGCCGTCATATGCAATTTGCCACAGAGTCAGTGCGCAATTGACTTGTTTTTCTCCCCATTCGCCATGTGTTGTTGTTTGGTGGGCCCAGATGGGTCTCGGGAAGACCGTGCAGGCCATCGCAGTGGCGTACACCTTCAGGCAGGAGTGGCCCCTCCTGGTGGTGGTGCCCTCGTCCCTCAAGTACCCCTGGATCGAAGAGCTGGAGAGGTGGATCCCCGAGCTGCAGCCTGGAGACATCAATTTGGTGGAGAACAAGAGCCACACCATGTAGGTCATCGCACCACATTACCCCGTTTGACCTTCATCCCTAAAAATCACCTCCATACTCATGTCAGCCTCTTAGTGTCTGGTTTTACTGGGACTAAATTTTGGTTTTGACTCTTCTGACGTTCTTAAAGCTGGTTTGACTGTTTTATTAAACTAAAGCTCTAAACACAATAGCTGCTTGTTTACATTTAACAGCAAAACTAGAAATCAAATTGAGTTTCTGTCTATTTTTGGTCTCCACCACATCCTGAAGGCTGATCTCTCTCTCTTAATTCTTAAATGCTCCCAACTGTTCACAAATAGCGCTCAACAGGTGGAGCAGGTCCTTATTAAAATGTATTTTTAAGATCAAGTTGAATGATCTCCTAAATATAGAATAAGCAATTTGTTCTACTCCAAATCAAAGGCTAATATTGTCACAATGACAAAGACCACAGTAGCTTAACGGCTTATTATTAAAGCAGCGGTTTGTAACATCAAACTGCACATTACTGCTGCTGTGGTTGTGAAATTCTGGATAGATGGTGAATTATTAATTTTTTGTTTGTTTTGTGGTGTGACTTAGCGTGTACATTATTCGATGCTGTCTCGTTTACAGAGCGTTGCAGAAGGGAAGCTCGATACTGGCTTAAAAATCACATGAAGGTACTTAAAGGTACTGTTTTTGAACCCTGTAACGCCAAGTGTATCATATTTGATACATGAGAGTTTGTGAGTTCTTGACTTCAACACCATCAGTGTGAGTTTTGTTTTTTTTTTTAAAACTAAATTGCACAATACATTTTTAAGCAAACATCACGCTTGACTGGTTAAATATATTGACTCAATACACCATGCTGTGGCACAAAGTGGTACTGCATGAAGGTACGGCCTGACTTTAGTTCAGCTTCAGCTGATAATCCTTTGATAGAACATACACAGGAATTTTGGGCAGCTGTTTCCTTCCTTTTTTAACACATGTAGGTAACTCTAAAAGAAAGACTTGTAGTTTGATTTTATAGAATATCATTTATTATCAATTCTCTGGTTTCAAACCCCCCAAAAAAAGAATGTCTGGTGCTAAAACATTTAATGGTAAACTAACCATGTTTCCACCGATAACTTTGGTTTTCCTGTGTAGAAGCTCACTCAGGGTCTCTTCAGTACTCATAATATCCATGCAAAGTATTGTGCGAGTGGACGGCGGCAGCCATTACTTGAATTTAAAGCGTCGTTGCCCTTACAATAAGCTGCACAGCAGCATCTAACATCTCTTGTTACGACTTCTTCTCTCCGGCCCTCTGCTAATCATTTACTCTAAAAACACGTAATAAAAGCGCGAACGTTCACGGTCACACTGTGTGAAGCGGAGGCAGCGTGATAGACAGCAAAGCTGGGCACGATAAATTAATCTCAAAGTGTCCCCTGGTGTCAAGAGCCAGCAGGGGCCGATGTTTGACAGCGCTGACAGACAAATCATGTCAAGGCGACGTCTGCGATATTGAACAAGAGCTGAATTTATTTTATTTATTTATTTTTTGCCACGCAGGAAGGAAAAATGCTGTTGCTGGAACGTGCTTCATTTTGTTTGCACTGATTCAGGTTTCTGTATCGTGGATTAATGTTGCATATAAGCTTAGAAAACATCTACTTTTTCATCTTCTCAACTTTCCCCTAGTTTTTTTTTCTTTTTAATTTTTGAATGACATAAACTTTCTATATTTGTGACTTGGATTAGATGGGGGGAGGGGGGGCACTCCCAGCATCACAGATGAGGTGCAAAGAGGTTGTGAAAGCCTTCTGGGGAAAACGTGTCCTTGAACTGGATGTGTTAATGACTGAACGAGGAGGCAAGAAAAAATTATGCAGCACCTCCTCTCGGTATTTTGACTCACTTGTGCCTTTGTAGAACATGAATGGCACCTTAGGTTTATTTCAGCTTGGAAATGTGTGTCTGTGAGCGCCTGCGTGTGTGGCGAAGTCAAAGAATTAAAGCTTGACAGATGCTGGAAATGTTTTTGATTTCTCAGAGATCATTATTGAGTTTCATGCAGCTGAATGTCGCCTGTGTGTTTGTTTGTTTATCTGTGCCTGTGTACCCGTGTCAGAGCTGCACATACCATAGCTGAAAAATATAAAAATTGCTATGAAGCCGTAAAAAAGGAGATGGATGAAAGGTGTGTGTGTGTGTGTGTGTGTGTGTGTGTGTGTGTGTGTGTGTGTGTGTGCGCCTTGACACGTATTTAAGTCCATAGGCTCTTTTAAACAGCTTGGTTTGCTTTACCTTAAGGGCTCAGTTGCCAAGTCAATAACACCCGAACATTTAAACAGGTGTCGAGTGTGTATACAATCCTGACTGTAAGCTGTAAACTGCACGTTTACTACTTTTAAAGGTGGCTTCTTCAAAAGCTACAGTGATATACTCATCGCTAACAAACTCCATGAAAATCACCCATAAATTGGCACTAGATAAATAAATTAATACTCTAAGTACTGTTGGTGTACCCAAGGTCAAAAACATCATATTTTATTTGTACCATACAGCTAAAAACAACGAGTGACATGTGTGTTTTTTTACACACATTATATTGTGGCTAAACAGTTGTAAAACTCCCCAAATAATAAATGATTTCCTTTTGTTAAAACCTGTAGTACAGACATGTTTTAGGAGTTTAACAAGCCTTAAAAAACTACGTGTCTGTTATTTTTCATTGTAGAATTACTTTCACATATAGATGCAGTAGGTTTGAGAGGAAGGCTCAGAAATCATATCTAATCCATCCAGAAATACTCTTGACAGATGCTACAACACCTTTGATTTAAACCTGTCGTGCTAATAATTGGACACAATCTTATATATAATACTTAAGTAAAATATTTGGATACTAATCCTCAAATGTTTGACGCTCCAATATCAATGCTAAATGTATCTTTGGCTTTTACTTTGTAGCTCTTTTATTTGAAGCTACTTGAGGAAATCTTTAACTAAATACAATTTAGATCATGTGGCCCAAGCTTAACGTCTAAAGCTTTCATTAGCTTTTAGAGGCTACAATGTACAGTCAATTGTTAGTTAGCCTTTAGCCCCCCACCCGTCCACATATACAAAAAGTCAGTTACTAAGATTTTGGAGCATTTTTTAAATAAACTTTTTTATAAAAATATTTTTTAAAAAGGATAAATTCTGGGCTATTTTTGAGCAATGAGATGGTATAACAGACTGTTGGTTTTGGTCTTTTTATGAGGCTTATATTCAATAAAACAGTTATACAGCAATCATTGAAAAAGCACAAACAGCAAGCACAGAGTTACTAGTTTCACTGTAACCATAGAAACCTGATAATATTCTTGTTTCTTTTGTCACAATCATAGGTAGTTTACAGATACACATTGTAATAAACACATTATTCATTTTCACTGGTTTTACCCGTTTACTTTGGCTATTGTTAGCTATCTCTTTCTCCAATTATTGTATTGGTTTCACACTACTGGTTTAACAAAAACCATTAAAAGAAGTGACTCTTTTTATTGGTCTTTTATGTGTATGCTGTTATCCTTTCAGTGGCATTGGTAGCAGTAAAGTGACGGTCCTGGGCTATGGCCTACTCACCACAGATGCACGCCCCCTGGTGGAGGCACTGAGCGGGCAACGGTTTGCCGTGGTGGTGGTGGACGAGTCGCATTATCTCAAATCCAGGAACGCAGCGCGGACGAAGATTCTCGTTCCTCTCATTCAGAGCGCCAAGCGCGCCATCCTGCTCACCGGTACCCCTGCTCTGGGTCGACCTGAGGAGGTAATAAAACTTGATTAAATGGTAATTTAATGACGCCTCAGGGGGAAGGGATACAAATTTAACTGGAGTAAGCTGTTTTGTTTTCTCACCAAATGACACGGCAGATTCAAAGTTCCTTCAAACCCCGCTTTGAATTTTTAATGAAAAATTAAACACAGAGCTGAAGAGGAGGGAGCAGTGTGGCTAAATAGAGAAGGCTGCATTCAGTAGATTTGGAACAGATGGATTTTTATAAAGGAATCCTGAGCCCACACTTGTGAGGAGAGATTAGCAGGCCAGCTCGGGGCTCAGCTCTGGCTGCTCACAAAGGTGCTCCACTGTGCAGCGCAGGTAGATCGCCATGGTAACTTGCTCCAGAGCAGGCTACGCTCGGATCCGACATTCAAAAAGCCAATTAACTCTCTCCGGCGTCACTTATCCTCCAGGATCCCGTGGTCTTATTTCAATAACCTTTGTTGCAAAAACTTCATTTACAAAGCCCGATATGAAGAGACACTGCACCGCAATAAATGAGACAAGTAATAAAAAGAAACGCACAGGAGGAGGGGGGGGACTATTGAATTTCAAGACAATAAGAAGGGCTGTTCACAGGACAACAGTGTTTGGAGAGCGGCTGAGCCAATCCCCTCTCCATAATGATTTATTATATCATTTTTATATATGTTATATTGAAGCTGTAGATTACAGCCATATTCCATCACTGCAGCTAAGGAAGATGAAGAAGACGTCGTGAATAGAAAATCCTTTCACCGTCTCAATGTGAAGAGACAATACAGTATCAATAACAAACACCGTGTGCCCGCTGTACTCCGATACAGCTGTGTGCTTAGGCGTTTTAAACTTCCCACAATTCTTCCAGTCATCTTCTGCAGCTTCGGGAGCAGAGTAACTCTTAGCTTTTACTGTGTTTGTGTTGCTTAAATAGTCATGATGTTGGCTTAATGAATAATTGATGAAAGTTCATGTGTTTATTAGCTAATTCTCATCATCTTCTGTAAAGATTTTACCCCTTTTTTCCTTCCTTTTTGCAATTTCAGTGCAACATTTAAGAATAATTTGTTTTAGCACACCGTACAGAACAGCCTAATTGTGAATAGCTGTTTCCTTCAGTGCACACACAGCCACACGCACCCACCCACGCACATACACAGAGGCCCCATAATTATTCGTAACCTGCGGTGTATCTTATTTAAGTTTTTTTTCCCACCCGAATGTCTGTGCTGCATATTAAAAACATTACAACTTTATTTATTAAGGTCTTTTCTTCTAAACAGGTTTCCAAAGTGCTCTGCACATTTATGTAAAAGATATGTTAAATAACAACACAGTGGAGAAACTAAGAAGAGGCACCGCCTAAGACCCGAGCTCTTTCATGGCATGCATTTTTAATTTTTCTTTGCTATTTGGGATGATTGGGACCTAAAGAATGTAAAAACAAAGAATTACCAGATTTGTTTTTAACCTAATTTTTGTTTTTGAGAAAAATGAGATCCACATATGAGGACATTTGTTTCAAATTTTGATAGAACAGTGGCAGCATAATGTCCTCGTAAGTGGATATCAGGCCCTTGTAGAGAAAAATTAAGTATTTTGGTCTAGACGTCCCAAAATGTGATGTCCACATATGTGGACGCCAGGTCCTAGGAGGTTAAAGACCCAGAAAAACATCTGTCTGTAAAATTGAAAACAAAAATCAATGATGAAGAGTATATTAAACATTCGGAGACACTATTTATACAGTTCAAATTTTTAAAAAAACAGATAATCTGCTTTGCTGGGAGTGTGTGTGTGTGTTGGTCTCTGCCTATTGGTGCAATTTAATTTCTGACATCACTATGTTTCAGCTGAGCCACACCCACCCACCTCAAACCAAACAGGAGACGGTCAGAAATTGAAACCTCTACCCAACTTTAAAAAAAACCCAAACTGCTCCATCTTCAACATAAATAATGTATTGCATCATATTAGTATTTTTTAGTTAATATTTTATTAGTAATTATCAGTTAAAGTCCCCAAATTTGTTACATTGACTTGTTATTGTTAAGACTTGCTTACTCCACATTGTATCTCTTTAAAAACATAATAATTATGTGTTTTTATGTTTTAAAAGGAAAAGAAATGTTAGTATCACGGGGGACTATTTTCAGCTGTGGATTAATACACATTTGGTGCTACAGTTTATATTTACAGCAGCAGGACGGACTCTGCAAGATTGACTCAATTACTGTGTGTGTGTGTGTGTGTGTGTGTGTGTGTTTACACTAATGAAGGAACATGTTCGCTTACTGATGCTGATATTAGATTTTGAACAACAAAAGAGCTCGATCTCTGTGGTTCAAAGAGTGACATGTCAGCATTCTCTCACACACACACACACGCACACACACACACACACACACACACTTGTTAGTAGAATCAATTCATTGCTTATTTTTCATTTGATGTGTTGAAGAAATAATATAAAATATTACCAACATTGTTTCTAATAAATTCCTATCAAAGAGGCTTCATATATAAATATTTAGCAGTTCATATATAGAAGCTTCATTATCAGTGAGCTAATAATCAACCTCCTGACTAATATATGCTAAACTATTTATGCGGGACTCTGCTTGGATCGCACTGTCATCTAACTGCCACGTTGCTTTGAGGGAAACTTAATTATTGCCTAGACCCGATCATGATAATTAACTGATGAAATTCAGGCGGATAATTAATTCCAAAACGAAGTAAAGTTAGTACTCGCAAGTAATCTCGAGAAGGTGTATCATCGAAAAAGTGTGCGCGCGCATGTGTGCTATAGACTTCGGCGTGTGTGTGCGTGACACATGCTATCCTGTCTTTGCCGTTGCCCGCCTGCAGTGGTGAGGTTAGTTTTTAGATATCATCTCTTCTTCCTTCTCCCTGCCACTAGAATCTGAAACTGAATATAACATTTTATCATCCACAGCATAAACCTGATAAGCCCTGTCCCTGCCTCTGTGCCAGTCTCCTCGCTGCCATCATTACTCACTGTGGCTCTGACATCGAGTTAGCACACAGCTCAGGGCATGCTGCACCGTTCATGATGTGCCCTCATTCCTCCCACCTATTATATCAGTGGCGTGAGGGGGGATGCAAAGCTCCCGGTGAACAAGTGCTGAATTTAGAATAAGGCTAGTCAGTGTAGCTGCTGACGATTAACTGTCATTACTTGAGAAATTGCTGCATATACTGGAAAACTGACGGGGATGGTGTGCATTCAAACAGCAGCCTTGATGTTTGCACACACACTTACACATACACATCACGTGAATATTCTGTGAGCTTTGTTGCAACCTGTGATATAAACACGCTCTTTACCTGCAGTCACATACGTCCACTGAAGACAGACAGCAGCAGCTTGTCTTTTGTCTTGCGACATCAAGCAAAGCAAAGATCTTTTGAAAATCTTTATGCCAGGAGCTGTTTAATTGGAGTAAGTCGACTGTGTCCACATCCTTAAAATTTCAAATCCGTTTCATTTTCTTCACCTTGTTAGACTGCACAGCGGTTTGACCTGGTTAATTGGTGCTGACACAAATAACCACACAGTTGCACAACGCAGCGCTGGTAAACTAGGCGAAGGACAGCAGGACCTTGGGTAAGCTACAGAGAAGATGTACTTCATGACAGTAGACTAATCATGAGCTCTGGTAAGGTCTCTGTTTAAAGCTAAAAAAAGCTCATGCTACTTTGTGCAAAAGCGAAAAGGTGGGAACTAAAACAGCCAGCAGTTTCAAGGATACATACATGCTAAATCAGGAGACTGTGTTTGCTTTACTTTTCTTTATAAGAGTTAAAAGTTAGACCCGGCAGCTGGTCACCTTGCTTAACTACTAATGTCAGTTAAATAGTACTACAGTCGAGCTTGTTAACACTAGCTAGCATTATTCTTCATAAGCTACTGGTCATTTTCATAGACTATATAAAAGAAGTGGATGCAGGATCTGCGTCTAAAAAAGTAAAGGCAGTGCAGATGTGTCCTACATTTGCATTCTTTGTAATGGCCAGCAGGGGGCAGTTCTACTGGCTCCTAAACAGTCTGAGGTTTTAGAAGTCTATGGGAAAGCTATGTTACTTTTCCCTTTGTTTATAATCTCAGTTAGCATTTTCCTAAGTAGTGTATAATCTCAATCACTAGTTTCAAGTCTTCTTTAAAACATCAGTGTTCATTTTCGTAAATTATAGTCCCATGTAGGAGAAAATAGAGCATAAAGCAAGTCGCTACTTATTAGGATGCAGTGCCCTTGGATTCTCAGTCACATCCACTCCTTCTCTTTTGACATCTGGTTTTAAAAAAAACCAACACATCAGAAGCCAAATGCTCAACTCGAGACTTCAAAAACCAATATCACAACAGTTACATCTACTTTTATAGATTCCATAGTCACATCAGTGTAGCTGTACTAAAAACCCCATTTTTATGCTTCATTTCTTTAAATAAAAAGGTAAAGATTGTTAGAAAGAAACTGTATGATAAGATAAACTATGCAAGCAATGAGAAGATCATTGATGTTATAAAGAGATTCGTTCAGAAATCAGACAGTGAGATATCACACACTCTCTTCAGTTTGTTTCAGTTCTCTATCTCTTTCCCCCATACAGACATAAACACTCTCACGGATATTTCTATGAATTAATCCATGGTTTTATTAAAAATTGTAGTTAAGGCTCCTTACCTGTCTGTGTATTTTACAGCTATTCATGCAAATTGACGCCCTTTATCCCAAGAGGTTCGGAACCTGGACTGACTATGCCAAAAAATACTGCAATGCCCATTACAGGTGACATTTTTCTAAATTTCTGCATATTTTATTGTTGTTCCTATTAACATGAACCGCAATGCTAGTTTACATTTTATATAACTGTATTTGTGTGTTATGTCAGCATTTTTGTTATTCAAATGCACTTTGTTTATATTGTCCAGAGTATTACCCAAGAACATGATATTAATAGTACCTAGAGCTAGGAGAGTGTTAGCTTAGCCAAGCATAAAGATAGGAAGCTAGAGTAAATAGATAGCCTGACACTGGAACAGTTAAAAGTACAAACACTGAAGCACAAAAACAATATGTGAAAAGTGTGTGTGTGTGTGTGTGTGTGTGTGAGAGAGAAAATAGCTACCTACCTATTGTTTTGGTTTTTTTTGTTCGTTTGTTTTTTTATGCTAGGCTAAGCTAAAAGTGTTCCGGCTCTTAGCTTTCTCTTCACAGCATATACTCCACAACAATTTTAATATTGAAATTGGGAAGCATTATTGTCGTATTGATTTGCCTGTTTTAACCTAGTATTACTCTGCATGGTATCACACACATTTCTATGCCTCGACAGCTAGGGATAGAAGCGTTAGCGACGCTGAAAGCTATATTTATGTTCAATTTAAGTAGAACTGCCACATCTTCCATACCACACAGTGAAAATGAGACACACAGGTGTTGGGTTAGCATATCTCTAACCTTTTGTAGAATTGAGGTTGTGTGGTGTATCTGAAAACATATGTACAACAGAAAAATTAAAACATATTCAGGTACAGGGTTTTGGGTCTTGATCTCTCTGCAGCTCCTTAAAAGGATATTTCAAATTTGACGTTTACTCAGACAGGATGAGCTGATCAGGTTTTGGAGATGGGTGGTCATAAAAGTCTCTGTGACCTTTTTAACCATTTTTGTGACCTGCCAGGAAATTTCACACGCATAGCATAGTGAAGTAGTGCTATTTAAACCACGTGCACAGTGAATTTGTAATATTCAGGGCTACCATTTCTTTGGCCATTATTCAACACTATTATTCAGGAACAGAAGGGACGATTGTGAGCACGTTTTATGTTGGGTCAGAAACCAGAAACTGAATTTGTGGCACTAATCTTTAAAAAATCTTTAATTAAATTCCTTAAATCAAAGTCTTTGCTTTATTTAGTTTGGACAGGCGTAGAAATGAAGTGCAACCTGATTGATGGTGGAGGCATACAACTCATTTAAGGTGGTAACTGTACATTGATGAAAATTGATTGACACAAATCAGATGTTATTGAATCCGTACCTTTTGAACCTATCTTACTGTGCCTGCATTTAAGTCCACTATCACCAGATTGAAGTGTAGTCATTCACTGTTTATCTGCAGTTCTGTGGAATTAGCACAGTTTCAGTCCTTCTCACCTACCATTTAATTGTGTCTGCTGGGATAAGCCGGCCTATACCTGAGCTTGGATTGGTGGTGCTGCTGAGTTGATGGTTTGTTGTCAAAGCCAGACTGCAACTGAAGCCAAGCGCTAAATGCCAACTGGCTGCCAGTTTACAGTGATGATTGGTTACATGTGTGAACAAACACATCAAATGCATTGTTTTGGATGTCCATCAAAGTCAGCAGCTTGGTCAGGGAATGGCTTGGCGCCATTAAAGATAATGCTTTGTGTCTAAGAGCGCTTGGTGTGGCTGGGGAATGCCTTTCTAAGTCACACGTATGCACTCTCTCACACACACTCAGAGGAGTGCAAGGCGGTGTCATCTGAGTGCAATCTTCCCTTCTTGTTTCTTTCATAAAGTTGAGGTTGCTGTGGGAAACGGCAGCAGCAGAGGTGAAAGGAAAAACAGCACTGCAGCTGGAGAGATGCTGGTTCAAATCTGCACACAAGGGGGAAACATTATTTTAGAAAGAATGAGTTAGTTTCCCATCCTACACCAATTACAGCTTTAAACAGAGAAGTGTGAAACAGCCAATTTTGGCAGTGCCTTGTTAAGTTTGTCCACACTTCCAGCCAATATGGCAGATAACCAGCCTTTGTGTGGGGGGCCAGTTCTATTCTAAAAGTCCATTTGGCTGATGAATTGTGAAAGTTGCCCGTGAGTTTTGGAATAAACCTGCTGCTGTGGCCATTAGGCAAAATAGTTTCCTGCTTTGCAAAGTGCCCTTAAGCAAAAAGACAAAAAAAAAAAAGATTCCCAACTGCTCCAACAGAGCTGCTTAACAGTAAACGATGGAAGGCTGTTCTAGTGCTGGGCAGCTCCCAGGTGGGAATGTTTAAATGTTTAACTATTCCTTCAAGGCACTGCTGCAAGTAAATAAGTGTGGTTTCTTGGGAAGTGCATCTCAGTTAGAGGTGTGTGTATAAAAAAGTTAGCAGGCACAACTTCATCACTTATTTATTCTCTCGCAGGTATTTTGGGCCTCACAGGCAGTGGGACTGTCGCGGGGCGTCCAACTTGGAGGAGCTGCACCAGCGGCTGAGTCAGATCATGATCCGTCGTCTCAAAGCTGATGTGCTCAGTCAGCTGCCCCCCAAAATCCGCCAACGTATCCCCTTTGACCTGCCCAAGGAAGCTGCAAAGGTAGACGTGGGTGACGCACGTCACATGTGAAGACAAGTAATATGTATTTGTGTAGTTTCTGTAGCATATTTGGACTACAGATGAATCATGAACTGGTTGTTTGGTCAGCTGATAATAATCTGTGCATTCTATTTTGTAGGATAAAAGAAAAAAAAGTGCCTGTTAAGTTGGACAGTTTTCAGATTTTTTTAAAAGTTGAGTTATTATTTATTTTAAATGTTCTGATTTAATTGATCTATTGTGACAACTTCTCAAAATTCTCAACACCTCTCTGAGTCATTGGAACGCTCAGTGCAAGTCTTGACATCTCCCGTCTGACTCGTGGACCTCGTTGCTTTTGAAGGACGTTTTTTAGAATATAAATTTATGTCAAACATTATGTCTTTGTTTCTGTAACCACGCGGCAACACGTCGCTGGCAGCTCCATTCACGTTATCTAATTCTTTCAGCTACTGACAAAGCTAAATCAGTCCTGTTTTCAGAGCTCTGCGGTGTCAAGGTCTGCTTGTATCCTTTTGTATAAAACTCGCCCACAATCGGCAGAGCAGAAGCGAGTTTGGCGAATCCAACTCGAAGAGGGTCATGTGAGAAAACCTCTGAAAAAAGTGTGACAGATTTCTGATGAATAAAAACAAATATTTTCACATATGTTTATTATAGCAAACGGAATATTTGCAAGTTTATGGTTTTACAAAACCAGCATGTAGATGAGGTCACTTTGTGCAATTTCCTGATATTTTATAGACAAACAATGAACAGATTAACTGAGGAACTGTGCTTAATTATTAGTTAATCAGTCTCCTTTGGCCTCACTGTGAGGAGCTGTACTGCTGCACTTGGTTCAGTCACCTGGTTATTTCTTTCTCAGAGAAAAATGCCTTATACTCCTTTAAGATTAAATAACTCTGTTAGTCTAAGCTTAGCAGTGAGGTCTCTGTGTGCTTGCTATTTTTCCTCCATCATATAGAAGATACCAGGGTATTTGTAGAGTAAATGTCATGTTTTGTGTGTAGGTGTTTGGATCTGTTTTAGCTTCCCCAAAGTTGTAGTTGCGGTTTCTGCCTCCCACGCCGCACTGGATCCATGTGAATGTACATGTGAATGCCAATATGGCTTTGGCCCGGCTTGTGCGCAAGTTATTGTGTCTCCTCTGCTCTATGCATAGGTCACTGAGGTCAAGGATTACCAGTAGTTAGTTTCCAACTGGAAGCACCCACAGCAGCACACACTCAGAAACATCCACTCAGAAACATCCACTGAGAGGCTTTTGTTACATTTTCTATCATTCAGTTTGTTTTCAGAAAAGCTGGAAGGCTGTATAAAATGAAAGTATAATCACCTGATTTGAAATCCATCTAAAATCTGTATTTATTTGGAAATAACACAAAAACAACATATCAGATGTTGAAGCTTCTTCGTCTTCTTCTCTTGCCTTCTCCCTTTAGGGCTTGCCAAAGCAGATCGTCTGCCTCCATATCATCCTATCCCTGCTATTGTCCTCTGTTAACCAAACCCTCTGCATACGCCCCTTCACTGCATCCACTCTGAGGTCTTCCTCTGTTCCTCCTGCCTGGTCCAAAATGCTCATACTGAGCTGTCCCTCTGATGCACTCCAAAACCTAACATCTTCAACTCTGCCACTTCCAGCTCAGCCATTGCATTACATCACTACCAACTTCACACTTCCATTTTAGATACTCAACAAAACCTAAACCCAAGTAAATGACATCATCATGATGTTTATCAACTTCCTCTGTTAGGCCAGGCTTTCTGCTTCAGCGTGCGTGTATGTCGGTTATTCATGCAGTGAGCACCACCTACTCCCGTCAGAGTCAGAGACTTTATATTAAGATGCACAAGAGCTGCAGAACGTTTTTGTTTTGTCAATTAATGTTCATCGTGCATCATCAGTAAAATAAATATGTTACATTATTGCTCAATGTGCTCTCTGTGCTGCTGTTTATTTCTAACATCACATCAGCACATTAGAAACTTTCTAAAGCGAGACACATTTCAACTTTAAATATTACTCAGTGTTTCAAGTGTGACTCTGCCCCATAACCTAACGAACGAGACTTGTTGCCAGATCAAAGTGAAATAAAGTGTTTGATTGGAAATTTTTGGCAATAAATAGCCTCAAGATCAGAACGATCCATTTTCTAATCTGACCTCTATTAGCTGCAGTTTGAGCAGCGTAGAGGAGACTTAGCAGGATGAGGATCAAACATTAAAAACATTTCTGCATGACCAACTGGATCCATACAAATTCCAGTGAAAATGTGACACACAGTTTGCACTGCTTCAACTTTACAGCTGGGATTCATTTGGTTTTATCAGTACAACATGGCTCATTAGGTTCCTTGTATAAAATGTATTCCTGCAGCAGATAATATATATAGCACTTAGAGCTTACTGTAAATAAAAAAGTCTGTGAAAGTGTGTTGTTTCCAGATGATTTAAGTCAAAGCTCTGAACATAACCTGCTACGGACAGTTCTGTGTTCAGAATAAGTTTTGAGAAATTACTGAGAACTTGATTTGCAGCTTAACATAGCGTGCTAACCCATCAATCGTGTTCTATAGTACAGTATACGCCTTTGGTTAAAGAAGAGAGAAGCCATGTGATCCTCCTTGATGATGTCAGATACACTTTCATATGACCATCACTATTAAACACTAAATGATATATACTGAGCAGGGATAAGATTATGACCACTGACAGGTGAAATGAATAACTGATAATCTCTTCATCATGGCACCTGTTCGTGGGTGGGACATATTAGGGAGTGTTAGAAGCAGGAAAGATGGGCAACCGTAAGGATTTGGGCCAGTTTGACATGGAGCCAGACTGTGATGGGTAGATGGCTAGTTCTCAAAAACTGCAGCTTTTGTGGGGTGTTGCCAGTCTGCAGTGGTCAGTATCTATCAAAAGTGAAGGAACGGTGATGAACCAGTGACAGGGTCATGGGGCCTAGGCTCATTGATGCCTGTGTGGTTGGATCCATCAGAAAAATGTAACGCTGGTTCTGATAGAAAAGTGTGAGAATACACAGAGCATCACAGTTTGTTGCATGTGTGGCTGCATAACCCCTTAACCCTTTGTTAAAACCAAAACCCCCAACGATGTTCATATGAGCATCAGAACTACACCATGGACCAATGGAAGGTCTGATGAATCACACTATCTTTTACATCACTTGGGTGCTCGGGTGCTTCGCTTGCCTGGTGAACACCCGGAAGCAGAATGCACGATGGGAATAAGCTACCCAAAGAAACCTTGGGTCCTGCCATTCACATGGATGTTACTTTGACACGTAGCACCCACCTAAGCATTATTTCAGACCACGTACACCCTTTCGTGGAAACAGTGCTCCTTGGTGGCTGAGGCCTCTTTCAGCAGGATAATGGGCCCTGTCACAGAGCAAAAGTGGTTCATGAATGGTTATAGGAACGCAACAACGAGTTTGAGGGATGTACTTCACCTCCAAATTCTCTGATCTCAATCCAATCGAGAATCTGTGGGATATGCTGGACAAACAAGTCCGATCCTTGAAGGTCCGACCTTGCAACTTACCGGACTTAAAAGATCTGTTTGCTAACATTTTGGTGCAGATTCCACAGCTCACCTTCAGGGGTCTATTGAAGTCCAAGCATCGATGGGGCCAGGCCAACACACTATTAAACGCTTCATAATGTAATGCCTGATTGTGTGTGTGTGTGTGTGTGTGTGTGTGTGTATATGTGTATATACACAATTGGCTAATATATATTGGCTAGTCAGACCTGTACCACCTTCAAGGTGGAAACATTTGACACATCTTGAGATGAAAAACAACTGAAACCGTGTATTAAACACTAACAAGAAAACATATTTTCTTCTTCTTCAAAAAGAAATCTAATTTTTTTTAACATTTGTTATAAAATATCTGCATTATTTTTATTTATATATAAGCTTCAAATGTTTTGGAAGTCATTGCATTCTGTTTTTATGGGCACATATTGCAGATACAGCGTCCCAACTTTTTTGGAAACAGTCTCGTATTAGCAGGAGTGGAAAATGCTGCAGGAGCTTTTTCTGTGCTAATTACTCACTGAGCCATCGCAGGAATGACACAACAATGAGTTTCTTAAAAAGTGATGATCTAGGATTTTTACCCCTACTCTCCCTAAATGTTAGGGGACAGTAATTGGGGGCTAAATATGGTTGGTGGGTGTTTTTTGTTTTTTTACATAGAGCCACCAATTAAGCCACATGTTGTAAAGATTCATGTCATGTGTTGGAGTTACTCTCTCTCATCTGCATTGGGCTGAAACAAGATGCGTAATATCCTCAGAGAAAACGACCTCGGAGATCATTTTTCTTTGGTGGGAAAACAAAAGAGCACGAGTTGTTCTGCTTTGCAGTTTTTGCCTTTATTTTTGTTCGTGAGACAAATCTGCAAGTTTTGTTTTTTTTTTTAACACATTTCTGCTAAGAAGAATAGACAGGCGTTTCATCCTCACAGCTAAATGGACTGGTTTTAGAGATGAGAAAAGGAAGTGTGAAACGGCCAGTCACCCGAATCCACATCCATTTTGCCTCCCACAGGCAGGAAAATGTGAACAATATAAAACATAAAAGACCGAGTGGACATTATTTTCCCTCTAAACAAACTGTCTTTTTGAAGCCTCATTTTGCTAACTGACAATATATACTGTACTGTATCTGTATACCAGGAGCACTCACCAGTTCATTCCTCCTATCTCATTTTACTCCCTAATGATGGCTTTTATCTTCCACAGCCAGACACTTTTTATGCCCCACCTGCCCTTTACATTTTCAGCCTTGGCCTTTAGTCAGTGTTAGTCTGGTGAATATCATCGAGGGTGGAGTGCTTAGCCACTCAGGGTTTTTTTTTTCCTCTAGCACATTATAAAGAAATGCCTGAATGTACAGTTTTTAATTAGGAAAAAGCACGGCTCCAACTGTGTTTATGCAGGTGCTTCTGAGTGAAACATCTGAGGGCGAAAAACATGAAGGAAGCGCAGCTTTGTGCTCCAGCAATACGATACTATTTATTCATTCAGCCGTCCTTGACTTTGACGAGGTTTCGAAGCCACTGAAATGCTAATTTTTTCACTAAATGGTGCAAAGCTTTCATGTAAGGAGTCCAGAAAACACAGTGCGGGAAATGCAGTCGTGAAACTTGCTTCCCGAAGAAGCCTGTGCGTGCATTAGTAGGGTTTCTCTCCAGTTCTCACACCTCCCCCCCCCCCTCCCCTCTTTGACCCACCTCACCATTATGTGTATGTATGTGCTTAATCAGGCGCAGCCCACCTCCACCTTCCATCGCTCTGCCATATGGTTCACAGTTTTGCATCATTTGATATGCAGCGCTTTAAGAAAGTGTTTGTTGCTGCTGAATTTTTTTACACATTCACTGCTGTCAGACGTTGCAGCTTGAATTAAGACAGCGAGGTGATGAACAAGAGGCCCAAAATAAGCTCTAATCACAAAGCAATTCAAAGTTAGCAGTTTGGAGGTTCAAAAAGCCAAGGAGCTTGACATCTTGACACCGAATTTCCCAGAGGAACCCACCCGAGGGATTAATAAAGTTTTATCTTATCTTATCTTATCTATTTCCACGCCGAATTTATTGCAGAAGGATTGACTCAAACTTTCCCCGTGCTACTTTTCATGCCCAATTTCTATATAATTATCTTGTCTTGTACTAGAAAGTCTTAAAGAAAAACATGCTGTTCCTGAGTGGTGTTTTTATGATAAACAAGGCTAACCTACATGTCGGAAACAAATGCAGAGCTTCTCTGTGTGTCTTGTTTATGAGTGGGGAGGCAGCATATGCTGCTCTTCGCTGGCAGCCTTTCCCACTGTGATCCTCTCCCACTCTCCTCTCCCGCCTTAAATACTTCTCACCAATCACCTTGAGAGTACGCGAGGCGTCTTTGATTTATTGTACCGGCCGGGCTGCTTCTCCATCTTCGACCCCGACTTGTCACAAGGCAGCTATAATTGGGAGATGCTCGTGACCCACCTAACACAGCAGCCCAGTCGGAGGGGGTGGCATCCTTGGGAATTCTCCATCTCTCTCGCTCTCTATCGCTGGCGTTTTTTTCTTTTCTCCCTCTTTCTTTCTTTTTCTTCCAGGAAAAGTAGGACACCCAGCAGCACTATTAATTGTTTTGCCCTTTATATCTCAAAAACAGTAGAGAGAACAAGAGCGAGAAAAGGGTGGGTGAAGAAGTAAAGGACGCAGCCTCAATGTCTTTGCCCTCTTCTTGCTTTGCAGGAGGCCTCGGCTAGCTTCGCCGAGTGGGAGAGGCTGATGAAGAGCCTGGGGTCGGGGGCTGCTACGACGGACACCCCCTTCACTGAAGTCATGGGCCTGGTCACGCAGATGTACAAGCAAACAGCCATTGCCAAGGTAAAGGAAGACCAGCTGCTGTTATATCTTACATACAGGAATACCTTTGAAAGATAAAGCAGGGGATTTTTCTATTGTGTGGGGTATTCAAAGCCCCATAGGGCCACATTGTTGTCCAAATGATCAATGAGCAACACTGTTGCTCTGGTGGCATGTTACTTCATTACCATGAACACAGATACTGTAGTTTATCAATCCCACACACACCATCCATTCTCACAAATGCACCACAGTCCGAAAATAGTCCCCATCAGAGACGCTATAACCTGTTGTTTGACTAATGGATTTTAAATATTACCTCTCCAGCTGGTTTTGTTAATTAGTTAGCATTTTTAATCCATAAAACTGTTGCACCAATCGTGGCCTTGCATACACACAGAATAAGTTATGAGTGAGATCATCCAACTGGATGACGGATATCCAGCAGTTCTGCATATGTGTTGTTCTGTGGTGTTACTATGAAGAAAAGAGCTTTCTGAATATTAGCATTATAGGTATTGGCTCAGAGCAGGCCGAAAACTAATTTTCCCGCAGTGTAATATTATTCAAGGTTTTTTCAAAAGTCCTAAAATTACATTTTAATTAAAAAATAAAGTCTTGAAAAGTATTTCATTTTTTTAGGTGTTTTAAGACTAGTAGTTAAAATCAAAGCCAATGAGATTTCATTATGCAAATCATTTTTTAAAACTTTTGCTGTTTTTAATGTTATTTGTTTGAAGTCCTTCTACACATTTATTTACAGACTAGGGATCACAAGCCTAACAGAGCAGGGGTAGGCAACTGCAGGCCTCGAGTGGCAGTGTCCTGCAGGTTTTAGATGTCACCCTGGGACAACACACCTGAATCAGATGATTAGTTCATTACCAGGCCTCTGGAGAACTTCAAGACATGTTGAGGAGGTCATTTAGCCACTGAAATCAGCTGTGTTGGATCAAGGACACATCTAAAGGCTGCAGGACCTTAAGGCCTGGAGTTCCCCACCCCTGATCTAGGACATTGGTTTGTCGTCACTACCAGTAAGAAGAGTAATGCAGGCTGTACCAAGAAAACAGCGAATATCAGATATTATATCAGCTTGTTTATGATTTATGACTTAATTAATTCGCATGATAAGGTGGGGCCAGGTTTCACAATGAACTCACCCGAAACCCTGGCTGATTGGGACCCACACCCATTTTCACACCTTGGCTCAGGCGATTAGAGGATCAGCAGGGGGTCCTTTTGTCCCTCTGTGGGGGGACACTCCCACTAGGTTTAAATCTGGAACTCTCCACCATTTGACCTTAGAACTGAAGAAGCTTCTCGGAAGAGAGGTGAAACGTCTTCAAGCAACTTAAAGAAGTCCAGACGCTTTTCTTTGCAATCTCCTTTGACTTCCTGTTAAAAGGGTGTTTTTTCCTTCCCACTGTTGCCATGTGTTTGCTCATAGGGCAGGCTTGGCTAACTTCAGGCCTGGAGGTCCGGTGTCCTGCAGGTTTTAGATCTCACCCTGGGTTTACACACCTGAATCAAATGATTAGTTCATTACCAGGCCTGTGGAGAACTTCAAGACATGTTGAGGAGGTCATTTAGCCATTTAAATAAGCTATGTTGGATCAAGGACACATCTAAAACCTGCAGGACACCGGCCCTTGAGGCCTGGGTTTGGACACCCCTGTGATAGGGGGTCATGTTATTGCTTCTTCTGTATTATTGTAGGGTTTTTACTGACTGTTGTTTGGTGCAGGATGAATTGAAATTGTTGATACAACAGATCTGCTACACTCAGGCCTGAGTGTAGCTTGTGAAATCAAAGTCTGTAGTTAATTCATGATTTAACAAAGGGAGGATTGCTTTTTTTCCACCTAATAAATGCATTTATTCTGGCCATCTTTGTCTAATATTACAATTTGTTTCATAATCTAAAAATTCACGTGTGAAAAATGTGGAAAAACCTAAGAAAGCAGGAAGGGGGGAAATACTTAATGCACTCAGTCTTCTGTTGGTGCAAGTCTACTTCCAGCGTTTACTGTTGTGACCACTAGCCCTGCTGTAGTGGCTACAGGCTGTACAAATGTAAACTTTTCAGCACCCCTGAAAACACAACCTTGGTTTCAATATGACCACTAAGCATTCATACATTTATTTAACACTGTGGTTCGAGTTTCAGAACATAGAAGGGAAGCACACTGAATGTGATTTGAGAAAAACAGGAAAATCTGTTTAAATCAGTATCAAGAAAATGTGGTTAAATCGATCATTCTTGTTCTTGTCTGAAAGAGCTGAAAGAGCTGACAGTTTAGGAAAAGTTTAAAGTCCGCTTTGACATTTAGAAAAGAGAACATTAATACTACTAATATGTCTGTCTATTCTGTATGATGCTAGACCTGGAAATAGTATCTACTGGGAGTTCATCACTGAGGTTTCATTTTTCATTTGAACAGTAATGAACAGAGACTAACAGAAAACACTAAAATAATGTAAAGTATTTGAAATTACTATCATTTTAAATATTTTACATTGTTACTGATTTCTACTGCTAGAAAAACTAGCCTCAGCTGATGCTGAATTCTTTGAATAATCACGATACCAGTTTATAGGAAGTAGAACAAGACACTTTATTCCTATTGGCTGTCCCAAGCCCAGGTACATGGGAAGGTTTGTGTCAGAAATAATCTTGAAGGAAGAGTATGTGAAGAACAGGATTATGAGTTTGAAGTTGTTACATTACACGTGCCCCACAGGTTGGATGTCAGAAGAGAAATTGGAATTGTGGAGTAGGTCGGATGAAGTGGTAGAGAGTGGTCGCAGGTGGAGAGAGTGGTGATCGTAGTGGGCTTCAGTGGACATGGAGGTGAAGGGAACAGAGGTGAGATGTTTGGTAGATTTGGTGTTAAGGAGAGAAATGCAGAAAGCCAGATGTCGTGGATTTTGTGAGAGGGTCGAAGGTAATGTATAAGAGTGGAGGAAGGTGCACACAGGTGGACTACATCTTATGCAGAAGGTGCGAATTTAAAGAGATAGGAGACTGCAAGGTTGTGGCAGGTGGGAATATAGATGGGCATCATTAGATAATAGTCTGTAAGAAAGTATTCATAACCGCAAATCCCTATTTATATCTATCTATACTCTACTTCATAACCAAGTGGGATTTCATCTGTGATTTGGCTCTGAGCCCCTTCTTGTTTGCAGTGGTGGTGGACAGGGTGACAGTCGCTGTTTCTTGTCCTGCCTCCCTCCTCTCACCCCCAACAGGTTGTGGCAGGTGGCTGGCCCTCCCTGAGCCTGGTTCTACCAGAGATACTTCCTGTTTAAAAGGGAGTTTTTCCTTCCCACTTTTGCCAACTACTTGCTCATCTGATTGTTGGGGTTTTCTCTGTATTATTGCTGGGTCTTTATCTTATAATATAAAGCGCCTTGAGGTGACTTGATGCTATATAAATGACTAATTTAATTAAATTAAACTGAATGAGATTGAATTGAAATCAATAACTGTTTCGATTGTTTTCCCTAGTGTAGAGTTGTCTACCTTCCCCTTATCTTTAAGGTGACTTTCCTCTGCCACACCTCATAAAAATAAGTTATGTGCAGCTGGTGGGTGGGGCTTCTGTCCTGACAATGGCCATGGTGGTGTATCTGTTCTCATTGACATCATACAGATGTAAGAGTAGGAAAAAACTGCAAAACAGGGTATTTCTTGAACACAAGCTTGCTTCATAATTTGATACTTAGTATTTACCATTGTAACAATATTTGGCTATAACTGAAAATAGGAAAATACATTGTTGTTCACATTAACCTTCAAATATCTCACAAGCAACAAACCCACAGTCATACATTATATCACCCAAATAGCTTAAAAATTAGCTCGATGATGTTGTTTTTTTATTAATTTTCCTATTTCAGGAAATGGTGAATTGATGGCACAGCATCATTCTCAGAGCGCTTGGCCAACCACTCAGTGAGATCTCATGGGAAAATCATTGCCATGGTAACAGAACCTAATGGTTGCCAGTGAAAGCACTTAGACAAAGTAGGGAGTTATAACTGAGGTATTATTTTGTTGCGTCCAGCCTGGCATGATTACCCCTTATATCAAAGTTACACACCGCACTAAAATAGCATCTCTGTGATGTTGTTGCTATGGAAACTCGGTCGGCTCTCTGAAGTGACTTCTTTTTTTCTTTTTAATGAGAGCAATATGGGAAGGTGGCATTTAGTCTAAGGAAGGCCGGCGGGGGAGGGGGGTCAGAGCAACTAGTGTTGAGAATCTAACATTTCCTGTTCGTCAGTGGAAGCATTTTTACACTAATATAGCTTTCAACCTCTGTTCCGCTTCTAGCCTCTTACCAAGAGAACAGGCAGTTCCCTAGTCTCTTATATTTGTAGCTGAGCAAACAGTTCCACCAGATATAGTATCCCTCTCCAATCATCTGCCATGTTCGAGGGCTGGCATTCCTCTCAATTAGCCCAGCGCCCTCAGCCATGAGGAGTGTGGCCCCGAGGTTAACGAAGAGCGGAGATAACCACTGAACGCAATCATCGACACGCTACCCGCTCAGCCTGCCTCCAAGCTTGGATCTCTTTTGCGCTTGGTGTTGTTTGCTGATTGGATTTCTGCTCAGTTTAGCCTAACACTGGACCTCCTTTCATTACAAAGCCCCCACCCACACCGACCTGCTCTTCCACCTCAAAGCCGATACTGCCGGCCTAGTCTCATTTCCTCTGCTACTGGTTCACACTTTCTCTACTTCCGAGAAAGAGAGAAAAAAAAAGAGAAAGCTTGCTTTATTCTTTTTTTGGATCATCTAGAGGGGTGGAACGGTATGATAGATTCACACATCTATGTCACTCTGACAAGCATCACGGCCCCTGCCTGCCAGTCCGCCTGGCGACGAAGCTGCCAAACGCCTTTGGGGTATTTTTGTTGCTTTACCCGCCAAGCATCTGCTCCCAATTACCCAGAGAGGACAGCTCTGATGCTGGACTTTAAAGCAAGCTAACGGGCCGCTTCAGACAGCCGAGAAGTTTGTGCACTAATTAAACTCAGCGGAAGGAAGACGGCGAAGCCGAGCCGTCAGTAATGAGGACCCCCCAGATCAGAACAGGGTCGGGCAGGCCTGGCGGAGAGATTCATTATCAGGCGCATCGGCTAATTATCAGCAAGGCGAAGCAGAGGTTCTCCCACCAGAGCATCAGGTGTGTGATGGCTGCAGAGGTTGTCAGCTTGCAGGAGGTGCTGAGATTATAGGGTGGGCTTCACACCACAGAGAAAGGGCCTGTCTCCAAAAACCGTCTAGTAAGGGCTCTGTTTGACTCAACTCAAACCTCAGAATTTCTCACTAGTTGGTGCTATTCTTGGCTGCTTTATGGCCCGGGGCTCTGAAATGAGCCGAGTGCGGATGCTCAATGACACGCTCGTACAGCTCTTACAGAAGGTAGCGGGGAGCAGGCCACAGTCATCACAGTGTGATCGCTGGGCACCAGCGCACGGTGAAATGATAGATACAGATACCTGCAGGCTACAGTTACCTCACTGTGCCGCTTCCTTTTTAGGTTGTTAGACTCACACCGTCAATCAAGGTCAGAGGCTTTAGCAGAAAACAAACAAAAGTGCATTAAACTTGGACTGTGATGTTTTTAGGGGGAGTTAAGCATTGTTACCATTTGACTTCATAAATCAGAAGCATGAAGGAGGGAAAAAAAATGGGAAAAAAAATGTGGTTATGCAAAAAGTAAAATGAGCAAAAACTTTTATATCCTGCATTAATTCCAGGCTTCAGCTGTCACTTTTGACAGGTAATAATTCTTTTTAGGAGTGTTTGCAAGTCCTGAATGTGTTCACCAGTGTTGGTCAAGTTACTTGAAAAAAGTAATCAGTAACTAATTACTGATTACTTACCCAAAAAAGTAATCCCGTTACTTTACTGATTACTTATTTTCAAAAGTAATTAATTACTTAGTTACTTAGTTACTTTTTAAAAACACGATTTACAACCTGAATAGGTAATAAAGCGATAGATCTGTCAGGCCAATTCTACTTTTTCTGCATAATCCATCACAAAATGTAATAAAATGGAAAAGTCCCTTTTTAAAACTTGTTTTATTAGTTTTAATCTTTTAACTTTATGCATCAAGCAAAAATTTAATTATATGCAACATTCTCTGACTTGAATAAATGAGTTTAACATTTAAACCTATTTTCTGCACATTCCAGCACATAAAATATTTTTTTGTGTGTGTTTACACTCACTCTTTCAAATAGATGCAAGTAAAACACAGCAGAAAATAAATAAAGTCAAAGACTAGTGGTCCTGTTGCTCTATTTTCACCTGTAAAGCAGGAGCAGGGTAGGCGGAGGTTTACCCTGGTGCAGGTGTGCCGCAGTGGTCAGTGGAAGAATCCGCGAGTTTCTCTGTGAATTTCCCATTACATCATAGCGCACTCGGTGCTTGCTTGGAAGCTTAGGGGTTTTTTTCGCTGTAAAAAGAAGTTTTCTTCCCACGCACAACGGACACTAATGTTTTTGTCACTTTTTATGGAATCAAACTCAAAATAAGGTCAGTACTTCCACGCTTTAAACGCTGCACGCTCATACTCTCTCCCGCACTCGATATATTATCCATTGTTGATCTGCACACAGCTGTTGTCACGAACGTCGCACTCGCTTACGTCACTGTCATGAGACATTCTTGCAAAAAAATCACGGTTTTAGTAACGCAGTAACGCAGCGTTCCTACGGGAAAGTAACGGTAATCTAATTACCGTTTTTGCAATAGTAATCCCTTACTTTACTCGTTACTTGAAAAAAGTAATCGGATTACAGTAACGCGTTACAAGTAACGCGTTACTGCCCATCTCTGGTGCTCACATATAAGATCTCCTAAAATATCAGCCCAGTCAAATACGTGATGATAGTTACATTATTAGGAAATAATAATGCAATGATAATAAAGTGCTATGGCCTCAATAAAGCTGGCGATAAAAGTTCAAACTGTCAGTTTATAAACCCGTTAGTAGGGCTGCCACAAACGATTATTTTGATAGTCGACTAGTCACCAATTATTTTTGCGATTAGTCGACTAATCAGATCATGCATCCATTGGACGTAAAACTTATTGCACCAGCATGCATCTGCTCTTATATAACTATCATTAGCTTACAGCTTTAAGTGTTTAAGGTATGTGCTAACTAAAAATAAAGACAAGATGATAGTTTATTAAATTTTAATGAAATTTGCAGATTGTTTCGGTGAAGTTTAATAAACTCAGCCGTCTGCTCCTTGCTATCTAAAATATAACAGGACACCGGAGTATATTCTCCAGCATCTCACACTTCTGATAATCAGTTGTCTGCTTGACGTTTATTAGCTG